>NC_067244.2:38036217-40536217 GCF_019359855.2 Lolium perenne | reverse complement strand
TGCGAGCAGCATCGTCCGGCGATTGTGGCCGCCGCTCAAGGCCGCGAGAGTTGGTGCCATCAAAAGTTGATGGCTCGAGCAGCTGGGCACGATGTTGACGTAGCTGCCGGGATATCGACGGGGCAGGTTCCGTTTCCATGGAAACGTTCCGTGGTATATCTCGCCTTGGAGCGATGATTCCGTGTCAGGATCAAAGTCATTGATTTGTTTTCCAAGAAGCCGGAGTGACTAGGTGAGTAAAGGTTTTCATCAGGATAGCGGACGGCCAAACTCATCAAGCAGTTCACATGACTTGATCACAAAGAATATTTTCTACTCTCCGAGGACCTAGGCGAGGGAAATTCAGATCGCCGCCGGCTCTCCCCATCGCCCGCCCGCCTGCTTCAAGTCCTCGGCTGCGCGCTCCCGGACACTGCCGCTCTGGCCTGCAAGTTCGCCATCGCCGACGACCTAGACTCCACCCTCGACTGCAGAGAAGCCCCCGCGCGATGCCCCTACTTGATCGGCTGCTGCAGGCGGCGGCCGTCTACACGCTACCCCGCTGATCAGTACGTCTGCACGGCGTCTCCGTCCACCGCGTCTGCCTTCTGGGCCAGCGGCAACAGCATATTGCCGCACGACGGCGGCGTACCTTCCAGCAGCCGACCCGGTCCAGAACCCGGTTGGACCGGCCAGGCGACCGGCCGGCCCGGTCCAAACCGGCCCTCTGACTGGTGCCAACCGGGAGTGGTATCCAGGGGCCTCCGCTCCCTCACCCGGTCGGCCGCCGGTTCAAACCGGCCCCCCAGCCGGACCGTCCGATCAGCAGGCCGGTCCAACCGGTCCCCCGGCCGGTTCAACCGGCACTGCGACCGGCCCGGCGATCGCTGCTGCATCCTCCTCCGCTCCTTCGCCGGTGCCCACCTCAGCTCGTGCCGCCTTGCGCGACCCACATTGGCGCGCTGCCATGCAGGAGGAGTACGACGCGCTGCAGCGCAACCGGACCAGGGAGCTGGTTCCCCGGCCCCCTCGTGCCAACGTCATCACCGGCAAATGGGTCTTCAAGCACAAGCTCGGTTCCGACGGTACTCTTGAGCGCTACAAGGCACGCTGGGTCGTGCGCGGCTTTCGGCAACGCGCCGCACGGTGTTGCACCTTGCCGCCCCTCGCGCGTGGCCGGTGCACCAGATGGACGTCTCCAACGCCTTCCTCCATGGCCATTTGCAGGAGCAGGTGTACTGTCAGCAGCCCATCGGCTTCGTCGACACCGAGCGCCCCGATGACGTGTGCTTGCTCTCTCGGTCCTTGTATGGACTGAAGCAGGCACCCCGCGCCTGGTACCAGCACATCGCCGGCTTCCTGCATCAGCTTGGCTTCCGCTCCACGCGTTCGGATGCGTCGCTGTTCGTCTACCGGACCGGCAACGACATGGCCTACCTACTGCTGTACGTCGACGACATCATCCTGACGGCCTCCACTGCTGGGCTTCTTCGACAGCTCACCGACAGTCTTCGCGCTGAGTTCGCGTTGAAGGACCTTGGCCCGCTCCACTACTTCCTCGGCATCGAGGTTGTCCGGCGTGCGGACGGGTTCTTCCTTCATCAGCGGAAGTACGCTCACGAGCTTCTCGAGCGTGCAGGGATGCTTAACTGCAACCCTGCACCTACTCCTATCGACACGAAGGCCAAGCTCTCCGCCAGTGATGGGTCGCTGGCGTCCGACGCGCCGTTCTACCGCTCCATCGTCGGTGCTCTCCAGTACTTGACGTTGACGCGCCCGGAGCTTCAGTACGCTGTGCAGCAGGTGTGCTTGCATATGCATGCTCCTCGGGATGCTCATTGGGCCGCGGTGAAGCGGATTCTACGCTACGTATGTGGTACCATTGGCTACGGCTTGTCGTTGCATGCTTCGCCCTCGACGTCGACCGACCTCGTCGCCTACTCTGACGCGGACTGGGCGGGATGCCCGGACACGCGGCGCTCCACCAGCGGTTACTGCGTCTACCTCGGCTCGTCGCTTGTCTCTTGGTCCTCCAAGAGGCAGCCCACCGTGTCTCGCTCCAGTGCTGAGGCTGAGTACCGCGCTGTGGCCAGCGCTGTGGCCGAGTGCACGTGGCTTCGCCAGCTTCTGTCCGAGCTCTCTTGTCCTGTTGACAAGGCTACGGTGGTCTTCTGCGACAACGTGTCGGCCGTCTACCTCTCCGCCAACCCCGTTCATCATCGTCGAACCAAGCACATCGAGTTGGACATCCACTTCGTTCGTGAGCAAGTTGCCCTCGGTCGCGTTCGAGTTCTTCACGTACCGACGTCTCAGCATGCAGTTTGCCGATATCATGACGAAGGGATTGCCGTCCACGACTTTTCTGGAGTTTCGCTCCAGTCTATGTGTCGGTGCCGACCCTTCGACTGCGGGGGGGGGTGTTGAGTAACATATTGTATAGGTATAGGTCTCCGTGTTTTCTCAGGGTTGTACCTGTAATTGTACATGTGTCCGCCTATATATATATATGAGCAGCCGGTTCTATTAGTGCTGTGCAATCTTCAGTAACTCTTGTACACAAAGTGGAGATGGGTCTCCCGGCCCCATGACGAGAGCAATGCGCAGCAGCCAGACCATGTCGCCCTCGCGCGCGAAGAGAAGACCTGCAGATTTCTCCGCCCGACGGCCGCGAACTCTGCTAGACCGAGAGGGAGATACTTGCCAGGCATCTGTAAAAGCGATTATCTAACTGTCAAGGACCTGGAGACGCCCCTGCTGCCTGATCCTGGTTTCGCGGTGAGCCTCGTGCCAGCGACGTCGCCGGATGCTGCGGCCACTGCTGTTGAGCTGCTTGCTGACCAGATGCACTCCCTCGAGGTGGATGGGAGCACCACCTTCCTCTCCAAGGTCTTCGGGCTGCTGCCCGCCTCCATCATGGGTGCGCCGCCCGTGTTCGCCCCTTTTGAGCACGAGGCGCCCGTCATGGTGCCCACGCCGCCGCCAGCATCGGCGCCCCTGCCCGGATCGCCAAGGGCCCAAAAGGGCTGACCCAGGAGCAGAAGGCACAAGCCAGGCTTGCACATCAGCTCGAGTTCATCGACGCCCCGCGCAAGTTCAACTCTGCTGTGCACGCCAAGTACGTCGCCCGGTACAAGGCACCGCTGGGAGCGCTCACGAAGAGGCTTGGCCGCGCCGCCGGCATCGACACGACAGCGTGCATCCGCCTGCCGGATGAGGACCTGGCGGTGCTTCCCGGTGAAGCCGTCGGCAGCTTCGCTTGATTGCTCGTTGCCTGCTCTGGGACTGCCTAGTTTACCATGTTAGCACAATCTCTGTTGTTGGTTGCTGTGTGTCTGTTGTTGTCTGGGCCTGCTGTTGCGCCATCTCTTGGCCGCGCGGCGACGACCGGTGGCTTCACTACCGGCTGGCGCGCCCTCTGGTGTAGTTTGTGGCGCATAGGTCGAGCGTCCGTACATGTCGACCATGTTGTAACCCGCCTGTTCTTCAAAGTGCGACGGCTCGCTGTTCGGGCTGCCGCTTGTTTTGTTCTTACTTGCTGCCTGTTGTCACCCTGCTTCATGGCTGCTGTCTGGGGTTTGCTGAGTTTCCTCAATGGATAGGTCCTTCTCTATTCTTGACTGGAACCCGCGCGGTCTGAATGCCAAGGCTCGCCGGCTCGCGGTTCAATCTCTTGTGGACCAGACGCGGTGTTCCATCATGTGCTTGCAGGAGACCAAGCTAGCTGCTTTTTCCCCGGAGGCGCTGCGAGAAACGCTTGGCCCCTCGCTGGACGGCTCTGCGGTGCTGCCTGCGGATGGTACCCGTGGCGGCGTCTTGTTAGCATGGAACTCGTCCATGTTCGTTGTTGATTGCATTGAGGTGTCCCCCTTCGCTGTCTCTGCATGGCTTACGCCTTGCTCTGGAGGCGCACCCTGGTCCATCACCACGGTGTATGGCCCCTCTGATGATGCACGTAAGCCTGCCTTCCTTGACGAGCTCATCTCGCTGCGAGGTCGCATCCAAGGCCCGTGGCTGATTCTGGGAGACTTCAACCTCATCTACGAAGCACGCGACAAGAGCAACTCCAACCTTAACCGCGGGATGATGGCGCGCTTCCGTGCTGCCCTCAACTCAAGTGAGCTCAAGGAGATCAAGCTCTCCGGCCGGCGCTTTACTTGGTCCAACGAGCAGAGCTCGCCTACCCTCTGCCGCCTCGACCGTGCTTTCTGTGACGTGGATTGGGACTGTGCCTTCCCCAACGCCCGGCTGCAACCCCATGCATCCTCCATGTCGGACCACTGCCCGATCATCCTGACATGTGAGTCGCCGATCCGCAGACCCCACCGCTTCCGCTTCGAGGCGTTCTGGGTTCACCTTGACGGCTTCTCCGAGGTTGTTGCCCAAGCTTGGCATGGGCCTTGCGCTGCAGCCGACGCTGTTGGCCGGCTGCATGAGAGGTTGGCTCGCACGGCCAAGGCGTTGCGCCTTTGGCAGAAGAACTATGTTGGGGACACCAGGATGCAGCTCCTTATGGCCCAGGACACGGTCATGCTTCTTGATGCAGCGCAGGAGGAGCGCCAGCTTGAGCCCGACGAGCTGGAGCTCCGCAAAGCTCTCAAGTCCCGCATTCTCGGTCTGGTGGTCATTGAGCGGATCAGGGCCCGGCAGCGCGCGAGGGTGAATTGGCTTCGGGTGGGGGACGCAAACACCCGTTTCTTCCACCTGAAGGCCAACGCCCGACGACGGAAGAATTTCATCCCTTCGCTTGCTGGGGACCATGGCGTGGCCACTGAGCATGTGCACAAGGCGTCTGTCATCAAGGACTTCTTCGGTTCCTTGCTTGGTACTCCGGCGCCTGCCGCGCACACGATGGACTGGGATGCACTTGGGCTGCCCTCCCTTGACCTCTCTGAGCTCGATGAGGCTTTCACCCCGGACGAGATCTTGGCCGCTATCGTCGACATGCCGGCAGACCGTGCGCCAGGCCCTGACGGATTCAGTGGGGCCTTCTTTAAGGCGGCGGCGCCAATCATCATCCATGACCTTGTGCTTGCCTTCCAGCAGTTGTTTCAGCTGAACAGAACTAGCCTGCATAAGATGAATGAGGCCCATGTCATCCTGATCCCGAAGTGTGACGGTGCTGACACCATTGGGGACTTCCGACCGATCAGCCTCTTGCATTGTTTTGCCAAGCTGTTCATGAAGGTGCTGGCCTCCCGCCTTGCCAAGCGGATTGACGACCTTGTCTCGCCGGCACAGAGTGCTTTCATCAAAGGGCGATCGATCCAAGACAACTTTCTGCTTGTCCAGGGGCAAGTTCGTCGCCTGCACCGCGCCAAACGGCCCTCCTTGCTGGTTAAGCTTGACATTGCGAAAGCCTTCGACAGCGTTTCCTGGGTCTACCTGCTTGACATGCTGAGAGCCCGGGGTTTCAGCCAGCGCTGGTGTGACTGGATTGCCCTGATCCTTTCCACTGCCTCGTCGAGGGTTCTCCTCAACGGGGTGGCCGGTGACCGCATTCGGCATCACCGCGGCCTGCGGCAGGGGGACCCTCTATCCCCCTTCCTCTTCATTCTGGCAATGGAGCCCCTGCAGCGCCTCATTGTGTTGGCTGTTGAGAACGGTGTGCTGTCGCGCCTCCCCGGCAATGCAAATGGGGTGAGAACCTCACTATACGCCGACGACGCTGTTTTCTTCATCAGACCAGTTAAAGAGGAGTTTGAGGCCATCCGTCAGATTCTACAACGGTTTGGCGACATCACCGGACTCTGTGTCAACTTCGCCAAGACAAGCGTCATTCCCATCCGCTGTGAGGCCCTCGATGTTCCCGACATTGTCTCGCCTCTCGGTGCACGGATTGCGGGCTTGCCGTGCAAGTTTCTGGGTTTGCCGCTGAGTCGGCGGAAGCTGCGGAAGGTTGACTTCCAACCCCTACTCGATCGCATCGTGAGCAGGCTTGCTTGCTGGAAGGCCAAGTTGTTGTCGGCTGCGGGCAGGCTAGTCTTGCTTAACGCTGTCCTGTCCGCTCTGTCAGTCTACTGGATCTCAGTTCACGCGATGCCTGCCTGGGTCCGTAAGGAGATTGACCACATCAGACGCGCCTGGCTCTGGCGCGGGGAGGAGACTTGCCATGGCGGACATTGCAAGGTTGCCTGGAGCCGTATCTGCCGTCCCAGGGAGCTCGGTGGCCTCGGTATCGTCGACCTTGACTGCTTTGGCACTGCGCTTCGCCTCAAATGGCTATGGCTGGAGCGAACGGCGCCGGAGAAGCCCTGGGTTGGCATGCCTCTGCCCTGTTCCCTTACTGACCGTCAGCTGTTTGCAGCGGCAACTTTCGTCACCATTGGCGACGGCACCACCGCGAGATTCTGGTTTGATAGCTGGATGGATGGTCGGGCGCCGTTCGCTGCCTTCGCTGACATCTTCCTTGTTTCCCGCCGCAAGCATCGCTCCGTCTATGAGGCTGTGCACGACCAGCGCTGGGTTGCCGACCAGAGGGGACGCGTTACCTCGGAGCTGCTACCGGCGTTTGTGAGCCTGTGGACTGCGGTGGCTGCATTACAGCTTGCTCCGGGCGCTGCGGACACTTTCACATGGCGGTGCTCACAATCCGGCTCCTACTCGGCGTCCTCTGCTTACAGGATGCAGTTCCTGGGATCCACGCTCTCGCCGCTGATGCCCACAATCTGGCAAGCCTGGGCGCCGGCCAAGTGTAGGCTGCTGGCGTGGCTGTTCGTCCAAAACCGGGTCCTCACGGAGGACCGCCTCCTGGCAAGACGCTGGCCGAACTCATACTTCTGCCCCTTGTGTATGCGTAACCTGGAGACGGCGGAGCACCTGCTGGTGGAATGCCCTTGGTCCACGGCCTTGTGGTTCAGGGTTGCCGACAAGTTTGGTGCTGCAACGCTGCGACCGGATGCCCGGAACTTTCCCTTGGCGTCGCTCCCATCTTGGCTTGCGTCGCTCTCCGCCTTGGTGGATGCCCCGGCCAAAACTGCCAAGTCCCTAGCCTTGCTAGTGATTTGGGCAATCTGGCGTGAGCGGAACGCTCGCATCTTCCGGGGCTTGCACCGCTCCCCCGACATGGCCGCGCGAGAAGTGTTCGACGAGGCGGCCGCTTGGGCTCTAGTTGGCTGCCGGCATATCCGATGCCGCGAGTAATCCCGTGTGTGTTCGTTCTGTAGGGCTTTGCCCTACCGTGTCCTATGTAAACTTTGTGCTCCTTGTAGCACTCTCCTTCTATCAATACAAAAGCGCAGCCCTCCTGCGTCGTTTCAAAAAAAAAAAAAAAAAACTGTTGGAGATACGGGATTTCTTTTCCGAGCAGCAGCAACCATTCCTGATTGCTAACATCAACGTGATACTACAGATCCAAGCGCTGTTGTAAATGTGTGTTTGCCATTATCACAATTTCTAGCTAATTTTTTTAGAACATTTCATTGTGTTGTGCCTCGGAAACTTGTAAAATCGACTGCACTATTTGAGTAATCAAGTCAGATAATCGAGTACGACATTGCCTTGCTGTCGCAGCTGTCTAGGGAAGTAATTGGTGCGACCAAAAGCATGTTTTTGTGCTTGGCGTAACCTCACTCCTCTCTGCTAGAATCGTTACTGCATGGTCACATGATGGAGTAGGCAGTGGTATTGTTCGTCAGGCAACAGACAAGAAAAGGTCGATTTAAGTGAAGAAAGCTGAAAGTGATTCTCAAGTAATGTGCATCGCATTTTATAATGATTTTCCCCCTTGAAGTTTGTTCAATCAGTGTTCTGTAACAGCAAGTCTGCAACTGTTGATTTTAGCTTGCTTTGCACCATACTTTGCAGATTGCACTTGTTATTGATGTTGAAAGGAAACACGCCCAGTTTCAACTCACTCCGTTTCAATTCACTGACTGCGAGATGTTTATGATAAAATAGAGTACTGGTGCGTGGAAGCAGACTTTTGGCTCCCGGGTGCAACGCACCCCCATAGACTAAAAAAATTATAGTAATTTAAAAAAGTTAAAAAAACATTTGAATTTTCCTGGAAACCAAGGATGATCAAGTTTGTACTCGTAAAAAATATGTTTGGAAACGAAATTATTCACATGGTCTCCAGGGCAAAAAAGACAAAATTATTACAAATATATAGTGAATAGTATCTGGTTATAGGGCGTTTCGAGTTTTTTTTTATACCCAGGATACAATAAAAGTAATTTCGTAGGGAAATATTTTGTTTCAAGTACAATACCTAGTCTTTGATTCCCAAAAAAGTTCGAATTTTTTTAAACTTTTTTTAATTTATTTTTTATTTTTTCCAACTATAGGCGTGTGTGTGGCACCCGGGAGCCACGATGCATTTCCCACTGGCGCGTGCTTTATATCCTCCTACATCAGGAGCATACTTCCCAGAACATGGAGAAAAGGTTTTTATTTTTACAGATCTCATTCTCAGTGGAATACATTAATACAAACACAAGTACATTAAATATTGAACGGAGAGTCTCGATTAGACAAAGATAAGACTATGAACCACTAGATGAACTAAAAACAAAATAAATACATTGAAACTAATACTTCATCCGTCCCGGTTTATAGTGCATGCGCGTATCACTATAATCCGCGACAAAGTGATTAGTAGATCAGATTAAAAACATTTGATTATTAATGATTTAATTTTTTTATGTACTTTCTATTTGTTATATGAATTTCTTTTATTTTCTTTGTGTGGACTATTGTGTTATATAATTTTGGTAGTTACAGAAAATTAATAAAATGTAAATAGGTGAAATATACAGAGTGAGAGTAAGAGAGTCTATTGAAATGTGGTCCAAATCGAAGCGGCAATATTTTTAGAGAGATATGAGGAGAGATAAATTTGATTATGTTGGGCTTGCTATAATAGGAAAAAAACCGCCCCTTGTGCTATGCTTAAGGAGATAATGCTGGAAGGCAGAACTGAGGCAAAGGTTATGCAGGTCTAGAGCGGATTCTCGGCATGGAGAAGAGGGTCAACAGGAGCTCACTTTCCCCCTTCCTCTCTCTCTCATCCCCCTCCCCTTGAAAGTCTCTAGAGAGAGGCCGGGCCGCTCCCGAGCCTTCTCCGGCGGCTCTGCCGATCGGAGATGGCGAAGGAGGGGTGCCGGAGCAGATGCTAGGGTTAGTTTGCTAGGTTTCGGCTATATGCCGGTAGTTTGGAGTAGGGCTCAAGGTCGTCTGGATCAGATCTTGAGCATCATGTGCTCGTGGCGGCGTCTTCTCGAGCTCCAGTGGTCGGAGACGGAAGATTCGTCACCCCAGGGATCTCCGTGTATAAGATCCGGCTCTGCTGCCCCTGGATCTTGGGTGCTGTGCTACTATCTCTTCCTCCTCTGTCCGGCCATGGAGGCGAGGAGAAGAGGAAGGATGGAGCCAGCATCTGCGATTCTCGAGGTAGGCGGGGGTCTTCATCTAGCCTGGCGTGTCGACGCCGCGTCGGCTTTCGCCGTTGAGCGACTTCACCGTGCTTCCGAGGTGGGAGACGGTGAGATCTGCTTCCTCGGCGAGCTCCTGCTTCAATAAGCGTCCTAGCCATCTCTGCTTCGGTGGCCAAGTTTGTCTTCTTCCCCTCTTGGCCGGCCTCGGTGGCGAGGGAGAGGGGTGGATCTGTGCGGCTGCGACGACCCTGCAGAGCTGGTTCTCGAGGTTCCTGGAGCGTGCAACCTCGATAGCAGTCTCCAAGCGACGGCTATCTCCGGCCACCGCCATCTTTGGCCACAGGGGTGGTCCTGCTGCGCTCGATTATTCGAGCTTTCTCCTCCTTCGATGGAGGTTCTTTTCCGACTCCGGCGTGGAGGCGAGCGCTGCTTCTTCCCCAAGTGGTTCTGTCCCCGGTGGAGGAAGCGGTGGTTGCGCCGGCAAGTCAACGATCGTCGACGACGTCCTTGGACTCGGTTGCGTTTCTGCGCATCTTTGTGGGGTGCTTGTTACAAAATATAGGGACTTGGTTGTAATTTCTCTTTTCTTTGGGGTCCTCCATGTACTTGTAATCCCACCGACGATATGCATGCTCTCCTGTTCAAAAAAAAATGCAGGTCTATCAAATTTGTGATGAGTATTTCACTCAGCAATGGCTAGGTGCCAAAATATTAATAACTACTATATTAAAGGGTAACCTACTTCATTTTTCTCCTAATTTTGAATTTTCTTTTGGTTTAACACCAGGCTGACACGTATGTCTCCTGATTCTTTAATTCCTGCTGTTTTTTTTCTGTGTACCGTTTGGTGCTCACTAGCAGTTTGGGTATTGCACTTTTCTTCCTGATGGATTGTTGTGGTGTATCATTGTTGTGGCCGTAGCTACATGGTGGGTGGAGCGATGTGGCCCATCGTGAGGTGGTTTCTAGACGTTTTACAGAGCCTGTGTGTTCAGCACTACTTTGACCATGTTTGTTTTGTCTGGCTAGGTTGTCGAGAAATCCTGTGCTCACCCCCCATTTTTTCTTGATTGCCTGTCCTCTCTCTCCATTATTTTCTCCACCTTCCTGAGCTCTTCGTTGCCGGATCCCCTACATCTTCACTAGCTTACCCCTGAGGCCTTGTTTGGTACTAGAGTTTTAGTGAAAATTAGTGGGGATAATCCGCTCCAAACTTTAAATCCTCACTTATCCCCAATGCATGTTTGGTACTAGAGTATGAGAGAGTTTAATCCCCACTTATCCCCACTTTTTCCCCAAATTTTAGTGTAATTTTTTCAATCCCCAATACTCTACCCCTACCTAGTGGATTGGGGAAGAGGTTTTGTGGGGATTGGGTGACAACAGTGATTCACCCAATACTCTAGAGTATTATCCTCACTAATCCCTACTGAAACACTAGTACCAAACAAGGCCCGATGGAGCTCCTTCCTCGCCTAATCTCCCGTACTTCCACCGATCTCCACCTACATGGTGTCTTCTGTGACCCCCTTCGTAGAACGACCTTGCCTGGGCTCTCCGCCGGAGACGAGGCTGGCGGCGGCCGGCTTCTAGCGGACGAAGGAGAGACGCGCGCCGCGGCCTGGCGTCGAGATGCGCTGCAGGCGGCCGACGATGTCTTGCGTGGGGTGGTAGAGCCAGGCACTGGGCGGCGGTAGGCGGCAGCAGGCGGCGCTACTTGGGTGACGAGGTAGAGGTGCCGGGAACAGAGGCCGGCGTGGAGGTCGGCTGGGGTTTGGCCGGTACAAGCTGTTGGCTAGGTGTTGCCGGTGTGTTCGCGGACGTCTGCGTCGAGCTCCGTCCGCTGCGAGAGCAGAGAGGAATACTACTAGCTGCCAGAGGATGGCAGCATCGGAGGGGTGGCGCGGGTGAGGAGGCGGGCGGGAGTAGGTGGAGCGACATGGAGCGGCGGTCGTCGAGGTGGCGGACAAATCGTCTTCGCCCAAGCTCTCTCTGCCGCGAACTCCCAGTGCTCAAGCTTCTCGGCGGCCGGCGGCCGTGGCGTGGGTCAGGTCCTACTCTGGTTCACAGCCGTCACCGAGGCTCTCCAGCTCCCTCAGATGCTCCGATGCAGATCCTAGCCAGGAAGGCGACACCCAACAAGATTGGTCCGCCGGGTGGGCGCTTGACGACCAGCAGTGCTGCTGGCGCCATATCTTGGAGCACGGCCTTGCTGGAAGCTGCTCCGTCACGACCCGGAAGATGAGGTTATACACTATTGATGAACAATTAAAAAAAAATCTATCCGAAATTTGTAGGATTTTGATGTTGTTTTGGTTACTGCGCTGCAGGAGTTTTGAAACTGCTTGACTCCTTGGACGATGGAGGCGATGCACATGGTGGCGCTTGAGATGAGATTGCTAGATGGGTGGTTGGTTTATTTCTGTAAAGTTGAGGTCTCGGTGCTCATGGCTGCTTCTTGGCTTGCAGCAGGCAGATAAGGAGCTAGCAATTAGAGGGAAGAACCATGATAAGCTGCAGGTGGCTAGGTTCTTCGATTAAGGTTTTTGATGCACTAGCGGTATGAATTTCTAGAATTTGGTTTGGCGTGCTTTGTTCAATGGTAGTAAGTACAGTAGTATGTTCAAACAAACAAAAAAGCATCCATTATTACTTCAATGTATTGCGTTTTCTTTTCTTAACCATATATGATTTTCAATATCTGACTCTTACAACATGTCAATCCCAGCCTTATAGGTTAAAGAACTGTGGTACTGTGTGTTCAAACTGATTTCAGGGTACGTTTCTTTACTGTGATGTTTCTATTTAACATGTAGTTCAGTACTCACTAGTGGAGAAGAGGCCTTTGGTCCCAAACAAATGTCCCACTGCTGAACCAAACCGGGTCCAATGGAGGCATTGGTCCCGGTTCGTTTCTGCCCAGGACGACCCCACCCGCTGGCGCCTGTCCTGTAGTGGCCTTTGGACCCGGTTTGTAATACAAACCGGGACTAAAGGGTCCACCGCAGGGCGCGGCAGGCCGTGTCAGGCGTGGGGAACCCTTTAGTCCCGGTTTGTAATACAAACCGGGTCCAAAGGCCCCCCTCTGGCTATATAACCTTGCCCCTGCCCAAGTGTGAGCCACACTTAGCCATTTTTTCACTATCTTCACAAGAGGGGTGTATTGCTTTCCTCTCTTCTTCACATGCACAAGAGGTGTTCGATGAAATGCTTAAGAGGATTTGCCACTTGAGTTTACACAAATCAAGCCACACTTAACTTGCTTTTTTCTTCTTCATCGAGGTTAACAACTTTATCCTTTTCATCTGCAATTGATAAAATGCATGTGTATATATACATCGTGATGTTCTGTAATGGTTTTGATCAGCTTAATTATATCATGCAGATGAATCGGCAATGGATGTACATTGACCGACGGTTTGACGAGTTCACTACGGGCCTGGATAATTTTATGGCCGTGGCGGAGGCAAACAAACATGGTGGCTTCATGTATTGTCCATGTGTGGACTGCAAGAATACCGTAAATTACGCTCACTCGAGTCTCATTCACAGCCACCTTCTCGCGATCCGGTTTCATGCCCGAGTTACTATTGTTGGACCAAGCACGGAGAAAGAGGGGTTATGATGGAAGACAATGACGAAGAGGAAGAGGATGATGACGGTTATCCCAATTTCCCTGAATACGATGATACCGCGTAAAGCAATGAAGACAATGAAGTAGAAGATCAAGAGGCACCAGATGAGCCTGCTGATGATGATCTTGGCCGGGCCATTGCTGATGCAAGGAGAGAATGTGAAACTGAAAAGGAAAGGTTGGCCTTCGACAAGATGATAGAAGATCACAACAAATTGTTATACCCAACTTGCGAAGATGGCCATAAAAAGCTAGGCAGACACCTGGAATTGTTGCAATGGAAGGCGAAGAACGGTGTCACCGACTCGGGATTTGGAAAGTTGCCGACAATAATTAAGAGGAAGCTTCCAAGGGGTAACGAATTGCCCGCCAAAGACGCATTTAAGCGAAGAAGATTGTCTGCCCTCTAGGATTAGATGTGCAAAAGATACATGCATGCATTAATGATCGCATCCTCTACCGCGATGAGTACGAGAATTTGGATGCATGTCCGGTGTGCACCGCATTGCGGTATAAGATCGACGAGATGACCCTGGTGATGTTGAGGGCGAGCGCCCAGAAGAGGGTTCCTGCCAAGGTTATGTGGTATGCTCCTATAATACCACGGCTGAAACGCTTGTTCGTAAATAAAGAGCATGCTAGGTTGTTGCGATGGCACAAAGAAGACCGTAAGAAAGACGTGATGTTGAGGCACCTGCTGATGGCTCCCAATGGAGAAAAATCGATAGAGAGTTCCCAAACTTTGCACAGGATGCAAGGAACTTACGGTTTGGTCTAAGTACGATGGCATGAATCCTTTTGGAGAGCAAGAGCTGCAGCCATAGCACCTGGCCCGTGACTCTTTGTATATATAACCTTCCTCCTTGGTTGTGCATGAAGCGGAAGTTCATTATGATGCCAGTGCTCATACAAGGCCTGAAGCAACCCGGGAACGACATTGATGTGTACCTGAAGCCATTAGTCGAAGAACTTCTACAGCTGTGGTCCCTAGCAGGTGTACGTGTGTGGGACGAGCACAAGCAGGAGGAATTTGACCTAAGAGCGATGCTTTTCGTAACCATCAATGACTGGCCTGCTCTTGGTAACATTTCGTGACAGTCAAACAAGGGATACAATGCATGCACACACTGTTTACATGAGCTCGAAGGTGATTATTTGGAAAAGGTCAGAAGGTCGTGTACCTGGGGCATCGTCGATTTCTTAGGCTTACCCATCCCGTAAGAAAGAAAGGCAAGCATTACAACGGTGAGGCTGATCACCGGAGGAAGCCTCCCCATCGTGATGGTGTTGATATATTTGGTATGGTCAAGGATCTAGATGTAATATTTGGAAAGGGTCCTGGCGGACGGTCTGTTCCAAATGACGATGCCGGACACGCGCCCATGTGGAAGAAGAAATCTATATTTTGGGATCTACCCTATTGGGAAGTCTTAGAGGTCCGCTCTTCAATCGATGTGATGCACGTGACGAAGAATCTTTGCGTGAACCTGCTAGGCTTTCTGGGTGTGTACGGGAAGACAAAAGATACACCAGAAGCACGGGAGGACCAGCAACGTTGGAAAGACCCCAAAAAGCTGCATGAGAGAGTTAAAGGACGTCATTTATCCAGCTACGCTCTTACAAAAGCAGAGAAGGAAATATTTTTTGAATGTCTTAGCAGTATCAAGGTCCCGTCGGCTTCTCCTCCAATATAAAGGGAATAATAAATATGGAGAAGAAAACATTCCAGAACTTGAAGTCTCATGACCGTCACGTGATAATGACACAGCTTGCTTCCGATTGCATTGAGGGGGCTTCTACCGGAAAATGTTCGATCGCCCATTGTGAAGCTATGTGCATTCCTCAATGCAATTTCTCGAAGGTAATAAATCCAGAAATTCTACCGAGGTTGCGTAATGATGTGGTCCAATGTCTCGTTAGTTTTGAGCTGGTGTTCCCACCATCCTTCTTCAATATTATGACACATCTCCTCGTTCACCTGGTCGATGAGATTTCCATTCTCGGTCCTGTGTTTCTACACAATATGTTCCCCTTCGAGTGGTTCATGGGAGTCTTGAAGAAATATGTTCATAACCGTGCTAGGCCGTAAGGAAGCATCTCCAAGGGCTATGGAACAGAGGAGGTCATTGAATTCTGTGTTGACTTTATTCGGGACCTTAAGCCGAATGGTGTTCCTGAATCGCGGCATGAAGGGAGACTAAGTGGAAAAGGCACGCTAGGAAGGAAATCAATGATATGTAGGGACGGGATTTCTTTGACTCAAGCACACTACACAGTTCTACAAAGTTCCACCTTGGTGGCTCCGTATATCGGTGACCACAAGAACTTTCTACGCTCCTTAACCCGGGCAATCGAACGATTGGATTAGACGTGAACACATGTCGACTTTCGGCGGTTGGTTGCAAAAACATCTCCTGAATAACAAACATATTGAAGATCAGTTGTACTTGTCGGCCCGGACACCATCTTCGATCGTAGTGACTTTCCAAGGGTACGAGATAAATGGGAATACATTTTACACGATCGCCCAAGATAAAAAGAGCACCAACCAAAACAGTGGTGTCCGGTTTGATGCAATAATGAATGAAGGCCCAAATGACACATATTATGGTTATATAGAGGATATATGGGAACTTGACTATGGACCTTCTTTTAAGGTCCCTTTGTTTAGGTGCAAATGGGTCAACAAAACAGGAGGCGGGGTTCGTGTAGACAAGTTGTATGGAATGACAACAAAGGATCTCAACAATCTTGGGTATAGAGACGAACCATTCGTCCTAGCCAAGGATGTGGCCCTGTGTTTTCTATGTGAAGGATATGTCTACCAAACCAAGAAAAAGGAAACATAAGGAAACAAATACATCAAACGATGAGCCAAAGCGCCACATAGTTCTTTCTGGAAAAAGAAACATCGTGGGAGTGGAGGACAAGACAGACATGTCAGAAGATTATAATCAGTTTGATGAAATTCCATCCTTCAGAGTGAACATTGATCCAATCATCATGTTAAATGATGAAGATGCTCCATGGTTACGGCCGAAGAAGTTTAATTAAATGATGAAGATGCTCCATCATCAAGTTAATTGAAGAATGTTCATGGCACAAATGAGTATCTCAACATGGCAATCAATTTCCCATTTATTTTTGTGTAATCATGTAACTGTATGTAAGATATTAAAAGTGGAGATGCGCCACGGAGATTTCCCAACCCTTTCCCCAACACTCGTTAGATTAGAGGTATTCGTTCAGGGGCTTGCAGGAAAAAATTCAATGGCGCATTTTCTTAAGATGTCGTTGGGCGTGTGCACCAACGACATATTCGAGAAACTGCGCCACGGGAGATTTCCCAACCCTTTCCCCAACACTGTTAGATGAGATGTAGTCGTTTAGGGGCTTGCCGGGAAAAATCCCGAGGAGCCGCTGCCGAAGATGTCGTAGGGCGTGTGCGCCAACGACATCTTCGAGAAGCTGCGCCACGGGAGATTTCCCAACCCTTCCCTTCATCCATGGGAATGAAACTCTCCTTGGCTTGTTGATCTGCTTGGCAAGGCGTATCGATGCTCCTTTTATAGGCACGGCACCTCTTCTACTTTGTCTTGTTCCTTCGACAGGGCGTCGTGCGCTACATGCTTTATCTCATCGAGCAGTGCGTCCACCCATGCGTTCTTATCCTGCCGACATCTTTAGTCCCGGTTGTACCCACCAGCCGGGACTAAACGTTACCCACACGTCCTTATCCCACCGACAGTTTTGTTAGATGACACAAAAAAGGATCTTTAGTCCCGGTTGTACCCACCAGCCGGGACTAAAGGTTACCCACACGTCCTTATCCCACCGACAGTTTTGTTAGATGATACAAAAAAGGATCTTTAGTCCCGGTTGTACCCACCAGCCGGGACTAAAGGTTACCCACACGTCCTTATCCCACCGACAGTTTTTGGCGCCACTGCGTTCCCGCCTATTTTTCTTCCCGCGCTTTCCACTGCTTCCCGCCTCCGTCCTCCCGCCATTTTTTCACTATATATATGTTGGCTTGGCCTCCATTTACATATCACATCTAGACTCATATCTGCAAACCTCATCACCAGGTCACATGGCTTCCATCGTATCTCTAACCCTCCGGGAGGCGGAGGCGCTTTGCGCGTCGAACTACCCCTGCCCGCCGGGCTACCGCGTCCCTACCGGCTGGTTGCTGAGCGTCGGAGGGGTACCGGTCCCTCCTGTCCCTCTAGGTGTGGCGCGCGAGATGGCCATCACGAACCACTACTACTTCGAGCTCACGCCAGAGCAGCGGAGGAATCCCCAGTGGCATCCCGACTACAGCCCGACTTGGGAGAGCTTCTTCATCAATCGGCGTGAGAGGGCGCTCGCCAGGCACGAGGAGGGCGGCCCGCCTCCTTCGAACTTCAACGAGGCCGGCCGTCGGCCGTGGTGGCGCGACCGAACTCTCCAGGGCGTCATGGCCCACCGTGGCCCCCGCCTGCGCTACCCTCAGTCCCAGCCCACGCGTGCTCTCCCGCCGAGGTTTGACTACCGCGACCCCGATGCCAGCGACGATGATGACGGCGACTACGACGACTACAGTGGCGAGTACTATAGGGCTAGGCACGAGTATGATTGAATGACTCGAACAGTCGAATCTGGCCATGTATCTTAATTAATTTTCAGTTGAGCTAGGCACGAGTACTATAGGGCTAGGCACGAGTACTATCTAGCCATGTATCTTAATTAATTTTCAGTTGAGTTCTGTACTTTAATTCCACATGTAATCTGGCGGGAAACTTTTCTCATCATCAGCGTCTGCCACAACGACTTTATTGAAAATACAATAAAATAGATAAACAACTAGTCTAGTCGATCTACTCGTCGTCGGAGGTTGTCTCGGTCCAAATGTTGTCCCACCGAGGGTCGTTGTCGGCCCAAGTTGTATTCGGGTTATCGAGCTCGAACACGGCGACGGCCCGACGATGGCGCCTGTTGGACCTGCGTTGTGCCCGGAGGTCAGCGAAGAACGCGGCGGTGTTGTCGACGTCGTTGGGGAACTGCGCCTCCATCGGCGCATCAACTCCTCGTCGTGCTCGGCGATTGCGATCCGGCGCTGCACTGGCGGTGGCGGCGACGGTCCTCGTCGTCGACGAGGCACGGCGTCGGCGCGAGGAACTCCGCCTCCTCTAGCGATTCGACGTCCGGGGAAGTTCATGTCGCACCGTGGCCGCCGAAATCGCCATGCGGCCGCGTCGTAGCGCGCGCCGCCAGCTCCGGGGTGTTGTACGTGCCGAGGGTGAGCCGAAGCCACCGGCACGCATCTCGGCGAAGAACCTACCGTTCGGCCGCGCCGGACGCCACGGAAGCCGGACGAGCCGCGACGGCGCGGCGGCATCCCGGCGACGAATGAACGGAGGCGACGGCGACGTGTGGTTCCGCGCGCACGCGGCGCTTTATAGCACAGCGACGCGGCAAGTTTGGCGACAGGTGGCGCGGGGAAGCGGCGGGCGTGGCACGTGGAAGCGGCGGCGACAGTGGCGCGACGCGGCGGGGCGTGGCACGTCGCAGCGGGATCTACACGTCGCACGGCGGTGGCGGCGGGGTGAGGCATCGTGGAAGCGGCGGCGACACGTGGCACGGGAAGGGACACGTGTGGCGGTGGCGGTGGTGGGCAATACACGGCGGTGGCCCGTACATGGCGGTGACGGTGGTGGCCGTGCGGTGGCGGTGGCGACGGTGGCCGACACGGCGGTGGCGACGGTGGCCGGCACACGGCGGTGGCGACGGTGGCCGACACGGCGGTGGCGACGGTGGCCTGTACATGCATGGCGGTGGCGGCGGGCGAGGCACGTGGAAGCGGCGGCGACACGTGGCACGGGGAAGGGACACGTGTGGCGGTGGCGGTGGTGGCCAGTACATGGCGGTGGCCCGTACATGGCGGTGACGGTGGTGGCCAGGCGGTGGCGGTGGCGACGGTGGCCAGTACACGGCGGTGGCGACGGTGGCCAGTACACGGCGGTGGCGACGGTGGCCTGTACATGCATGGCGGTGGCGGTGGGGCGAGGCAGGTGGAAGCGGCGGCGACACGTGGCACGGGAAGGGACACGTGTGGCGGTGGCGGTGGTGGCCAGTACATGGCGGTGGCGGTGGTGGGCAGTACACGGCGGTGGCCCGTACATGGCGGTGACGGCGGGGCGAGGCACGTGGAAGCGGCGGCGGTGGTGGGCAGTACACGGCGGTGGCGACGGTGGCCGATACACTGCGGTGGCGACGGTGGCCTGTACATGCATGGCGGTGGCGGCGGTGGACACGTGTGGCAGTGCGGGGGCCTTTTTTCATTTGAAATAAGGCGGGAATGATTTTTTTTAAAAAGTGGTTTTGGACCCGGTTTGTATTACAAACCGGGACTAAAAGCCTTTTTTGCGCGCGCAGCGAAAACGCAGCAAAAATGGCCTTTAGTCCCGGTTTGTATTACAAACCGGGTCCAAAGGGGGGGCTTTGGTCCCGGTTTGTAATACCAACCGGGTCCAAAGGGGGGGGTATAAAAGTGGTCCTTCGTCTCCGCGCGGAGATCAATCCCGCGGAGAAGACGACCCGACGCCGCCAGGCTGCCGAGTTCGCCCGCCGTCGCTGCCGCCGCCTGCCGCACGCCGCCGATGCCGCCGCCGCGCCGCCGCCGCACGACGCCGCCTCCTCCTCAGCCGCACGCGCGCAACCGCCGCGCGCACGCGAATCACTGCGCCGGCTCGATCCTCTCCGCCGGCAACTGCCGCCGGCAACCGCCGCCGTCTCCGCCGCCTCCACTCCGCCGGCTACCGCCACCGTCGCCGCCTCCTCGCCGCCGCGCGCCTCCTCCTCCCCGGTAAGAGCCGCCGCCCCCCACGGCCCCTTCCTCTCCTTTTTTTTTTCTTTCTTTTTTAGTCTTTTTTTTAGATTAGTTTGTTAATTAGTTAGAAAAATTAGATTAGTTTGTTAAGTTAGAAAAATTAGTTTAGTTTGTTAATTAGTTAGAAAAATTAGATTAGTTTGTTAAGTTAGAAAAATTAGTTAAAACAATATAGTTAGAAAATTAATTAGTAAAATTAGTTAGTAAAATATTTAGTTAGTGTGTTAGTGAAAAATAGTTAGAACTTTAGTTAAAACAATAGTTAGTGTGTTAGTGTAAAATAGTTAGCGCGCAAAAACGCCGGCGCCCCCCCAAATAGAGATGTACGCCGGCGCCCCCCAAATAGAGAGGTACGCCGGTGCCCCCTTACGCGGTAGTGCCGGCGCCCCCCAAATAGAGATGTACGCCGGCGCCCCCTTACGCGGTAGTGCCGGCGTCCCCCAAATAGAGGATGTACGCCGGCGCCCCCTTACGCGGTAGTGCCGGCGCCCCCCAAATAGAGGATGTTGTGCCGGCGCCCCCTTACGTGGTGTGCTGACGCTCTTGCCGGCGCCCCCAAATAGAAGATGTTGTGCCGGTGCCCCCTTACGCGGTAGTGCCGGCGCCCCTGCCGGCGCCCCCCAAATGGTAGTGCCGGCGCCGACTAACATATAGTGAAGTTATTTTTTAATTTATGTTAACGTTGGTACATATATATATGATTTGTTTTCGTAGCTACGATGCCGCGACAGCCGCCGCGCCGTGGTCTGACTCTTCTAGAGGAGATGGAGCAGATGGGGGAGGTCCGGGACTGGGCTCCGCCGGGGTGGCACTGGGAGGTCTTAGCTTCCGGGTCGCGCACCTTGGTGCGGAATCCGGGTCCCGTTGTCGACCCGGATATTCTTTGGTGGAGGTCTTATGGGCCACGGTCGTTTCAGAGGGAGCCGGCCCCGCCGGAGGAGGTAGCTCAGCGCATTGAAGCGGAGGACCAGCACGTTCGCCGTTACATGTACGCGTTAGACAACATGTATAGGACCGGATGGAGCGTTATGCGGGGATCTCATGTTAGCTATGCTCCCGTTGTTGTTCCGTGGCTTTGGGGGTACACCCAGCGCAGCTCAGGACCCGGTCGGCGCCCTCTAGGACCCGGTCTGCGCGGTTGAGTGGTTGTAGTAGTGATTGATATGTATTAGGGTTAAATAAACATGAACCCGATCTATGTATGCATGTAATCAAAGATTCTGCTTTCAGCACTATATTATCGATCCTTAGTTAAGAACTACATATGTAACTCCATTTTCAGTTTTCTGCATTATCCTTAATTTGATCATATGATGGTTCCTATGTATAGCTTGCAGGTCGTTGTAGAAAGCATGGAAAGAGATGAAATTCAAGAAAATTTCATGGAGGAACTCATAGCAAACGGTACTCTGGATGATCGCGACGACGACGTTATTCCAGATGATGGCGGTGACGATGTCACCGCAACTTATTTGAATGACTCCGGTGAGGGAGCGGAGAATATTGAGGAAGAAGATCCTAGTGGCGCCGGTGAGGAACAAGATCATCATAATGGCTCCCGAACTGTAGTTATCACCGAGGTATATAAATTAATTAAGCCGCTGTTGATCGACTAGATGCATTAACTAATTAAATTGTACTGACTATGAACTATTTCTTTTTAGCCCTCCGGATCGAGCACTTCTTCCGTAAAGTCGAGGAAGCGAGGCCCGGCCAAAAGTTGGATGACGGTGTTAGGCACGACATCACCCACATCGAAAAGGATGGTAAACCGATTGCTCCAGAAAGGTGCAAAGTCATTTATAGCTCAATGCGGAGTGCTTGTTAGGGACCACGTCCCGATCACCGTTCGAGAATGGCACAAGCCGAAGGGACTAGTGCTGTCTGCAGAGGAAGAAGCTCAAGGTCTTTATATCGATGATGTAGCCAAAAACAGCATTATGAACAAGCTCATGTCACATTTCAACATAGTACCCGAAGAGGGGGGTGACGCTGAAAAGGCCAGGATGGAGCAGGCCCTCCGCGAGTTTGGCAAGAAGAAGATGGCCGAACTATTCAAGAGCCACAAGAAAAGATTGCGCCGCCTTATCAAGTTAAAGAAGACTCCTGGACGGTGAGAAGGTAAAAAATCACTGGGACGAATTCGTGAAGTACAGCACGGAGTCGAAGAATTTAAGAGAAGGTTGGAAATAAATAAGGCAAATGCTGCGTTGAAGCTATATCACCAAATTCGGGTCCAGGTGGATACAGTGGCTAACCGTCCTAAGTGGCAGGCATCCGAGGCGGAACTGACCAGTAAAGGGATCAGATTAGGGACACACGGTTGGATCGAACGGTGCAAGGAGTGGTTCTACGGGATTGGGGGAACGTTGGATCCGTAAATGTGGAAGTGCATCTATAAGAAAGCTCATCCGAAGGTTCCCATTGATGCCCAGGAAAAAGCACATAGGGACGTGGAGGCGGGGTTGTTCCAGCCCGAAAGAGAGAACGATGAGCTGACACGCGCCCTTGGGAACAAAGAACACGGCGGACGAACACGAGGCACAGCAGGCTCCGTTCCGTGGAAGTATGGCTTTCCTGCGGAAAGGAAGAGATTTCCTGATAAAAGCCATGAGAGGAGGAAGGCAAGGGAAACAGACCGCCTGGCTAACTTAGAGGAGGGTATGAGCACCATGCAAGCCCAATTAACCATGGTAACCCAAGTACTTACATCTCGGATGGCTCGGGGCAGGCTGTAGATCCCGCACCGCTCAATGCCCTCGCCCCGCTGCAATCTCAACCACACCGGAAAAGCAGCGTGGCTTCCTCTCACAGGTGGATAATGATGATGATGATGACCAGGTGGTCGAGCCTCCTCGCTACCCCCCCGTGGATGATCTCACTGAGAGCCGTCCTTGTGAGCTGCATGTTAAAGTTTTCAACCTATCCTTCAAGGCAGCGGTCGGCATCCTCTTACCTACAAGGTCTTACCATTGCCGTCCGGTCCAAGACGACTTTGCTGTTGTGATGGTGGATGAAGTGTTGAGAGAGTATGAGGGGTTGGTGCTTGAGCACCCTGCAGGTGAAGATGGGGAAATCAAAGAACTAGGAGAAGCCCGTAGAACCACCGTGCAATGGCGGAAGGAGAACATTGTGTTTCCGGGTGAGAAGCCAACAAGCTGTGCCACCTCCGCCTCCTCCGCCACCTGTGCAGTCTCCTCCGCGTGATGATTCTCCTCTGCGCGATGATGATTCCCCTATCCATGACCAGTCTCCTCCGCGTGAAAATACTCCGCCGCCTCCTCCTCCTCGTCAGGAGACTCCGCCGCTTCCACCTAAGCAAAAGAGGAAGCGGTCCGCGGCACCTCCTACAGCTCCGAAGAGATCATCAACTCCAATGAGGGCACAGACTCCAGAGTTGTTACCACATGAGCAGACTGAAGAGCAAAAGGCGTTTCTTGCGCCGAAGAAGATGTTTATTCCACCGCAGACAGTGAAGCACTTTGCCGAGACGAGAATGAAGAGACCTGAGCTGAGAGCTGATTATGACCGCTCTCTTGGACAGTCCTCTAGAGCGAGCAAAGAAGCAAAAAAGTCGCCCAGCTTGGACAGCAGGACATTCAGGCCGCACCCCACTTCATCGTGGAGCCATATCATGATCCAGAGACGGCATCGATGATCGAACGGGCGGCTAGAGCTCAGGGAGCATCAGTTGAGTACGAAGATTACTATCTAACGGCTCAAGTGGTAAACAAGTATAGATACGGATCTGATCTCGTCAAACCTGGCGAGCTCGCGCGTCTAGGGACTCAGATGCGAAGGTTGCATGACTGGTACCTGAAAGCCTGTCGAAGATGTGAAAGCTACATCACGGTGTATCTTAGAGATGAGCATTACTTCCAGGGGGAAGACGAGATAAACCTTGAGTTAGAAGAACTGTTTCAGTTATTCAATCAAGACGCCCTCGACAAAGCTGTCATCGCTGCTACGCCTCGTAAGTGATTTATTTGTGTAATTAAGTTTGTAGCTCATTCATTTGCACTAACAATTATCCTCATTATATTCTTTGTGTACGCTATACATTTAATTATGCAGAATGAAGAAGCTGGAATACAAAAGAGGCAAGCTCCTACCGCTGGGGTTCATAGACCCAAACACAGTTCATGAAGTTACGGTTCGACGGTACCCCAAGGACACAGAGGACAACATCGTAATGTTTTTAGAGAAGCAAGCAGACAAAGAGGATATATTCTTTCCCTACAACTTCAAGTGAGTGTTATATATAACATACATTATGCTTGTGCACTTTCCACTTTATTCTCGTAATCATTGAGCTATGCTTGTGCAGTTTCCACTTTATTCTCCTAATCATTGATCTTCACCTTGGAGTCGTAAACGTCATGGACTCGAAACGTAAAGAATATGCGGAATGGACGGACATGGCTGCCATCCTACAGAGGTAGTTTCAATCAATTTCGTATTGGCATCTTCATCTGCTCTAATTCGAAGATATCATCAACTAATCAATTACTCATTTACTCATTATTTTTTGCCGGGCAGGGCTTGGAAACGGTTCATCAATACTGTTCCGGGTGAATGGAAACTGGAGCTTACATTTAGAGATTACCCTGTAAGTAGTACTATATATATAGCTATGTCCGTGAAACTTTATATATGATATTTACTTTCAATACGATGCTTGATTATTAGTTTGATCGAACTATTTTTTCGTAAAGTGTATGAGGCAGGAACAAGGGAATAACTTATGTGGATACTACGTCTGCACCTTCATGCGTGACATGTCCTGTCCCAAGGGTGGGGATGCCCAAATACACCACACTCGTGTACGATAACAAATTTTCACAATTAATCTTAATTAGTACCATCTATTGTATTGAGTTCCATTCATATATTGATCTCCTTTTTTAAATATAGATGACATGCCTGCGGGACACTCTCATAACAGCGGATCAAATAAAAGCAATTCAAGAGGAAATCGCGGGATTCTTTATTACCGAGGTCCTTACCCCAGGTGGAGAGCACTATCGGAAGATCGTGACGGCGGAGGATATTCGTTCAGGAGATGTTGTATTGTAAATATGCATGCATTACGTGTACTGTGTTGACTATGTCGTGTACTGTTGACGATGTCTATATATATTCATGACGATTTTTTGTGGTTTCTTGAATGATATATATGCATTGCTGAAACTCTGCCGCGGCAGAGAAACGCCCTGTTTCTCTGCCGCGGCAGAGAAACGCTGGTGCAGCCTAAATCTGTGCCGCGGCAGAGAAATAGCAATTCTCTGCCGCGGCAGAGAAACCTAGGCCCGGTTCGTACCACGAACCGGGACCAAAGCCCTTCCACCGCGAGCTCCCTGGCCGCACCACGTGTCGAGGCCTTTAGGCCCGGTTGATCTTTGAACCGGGACTAAAGGGTACCCCCTTTAGTCCCGCCTAGTTGGTCCCTGTTCGGGAACCGGGTCTAAAGGCCCAAATGAACCGGGCCTATTGCCCCGTTTTCCACTAGTGACTATGTCTTACTAATCTAGCAAATGTAATTCACACGATGTAGAGACTGCATGCTAAATATAGCTGTAAGAAACTATAAAGTGTAGTATGTATACGGAATAATATTTGATGCTCAAATTATGTAGCTTGGTACAAACAACCTTTGTCGTATTGTCATAGAGTATCAAATAGACAGGATTTTATTTTGAAGATTTTTCAGTGGTAAGATAGTAAAAGGTCGCAGTTGCTCTTCTTTGTTTGTAAAGCATAACCAATCATATTGACATGTATTTTATCTCAGAACTGTGCACATGACGCTATAGGTCACCTATATGTATTATTCTGTTGACTTACATTGGCTCTGGCTGCAAAATTGTGTGGCATGCCTGCTTACATTGGCATACCAAAATGGGTCGTCGAGGGTGACCTGGAGGAGGTATGTTCCATGGTCTACTTGGCGCACCTGCAAATTTCTTGCTGAAACTTTTTTATGAGAGGTTGCACGTTGTACTCCGGTGGCCATTCTTAGATATTCTAACCTGCTCTTGATATGTTCCACCGCTAACTGATTTTGTGTTGGTCTTCATTTGTATCCAGGGATGATACACCTTAAATCAGAACTGAATGATGGATTGGATCTGGTCCTCTTCAAGGTGCTGGAGGGCGGAATCATATTAATGGAGATGAAACCTGAAGCGTATATCTTGCTGAGAATTTCTACCTTAGGCGAGTCAAACACATTTAACTAGATCTGTTAGGGAAGTCTTTGCACTGCAAGTAGTTTAGTTGGAGTACTCTAGATGTTTTGGGATTCGTTCAGGTAATAATATTTTTGTCAAGAAAGTGGTATCTGCGTAAATGTTATTTTTTCATTGAACTATTTAGTAACATCAGTTCAGTTTTGATATGTCCTATGTTCTTTGTTAGTTCTAATATTTATGCTAACCTTGTTTTTACTGCAATTTGTTAATAACATTCCTTACTGACCCAAAAATACATGATTTTGTAGATTCCATTATGTCAGGATGCATATGGTTAAATATATATGTCCTTCCTTCTTTGCCTGTCGGAAAGTCAATTATATTTTCTCCTACCACAGAGTTAATGCCATAGCACATTACATTTTGGTTTCATGTCTTTGACAGCCAAGATAATTTTACTTGAATCATTTAGACGTTTTAAAAAAGAACCTGCTACTATAAATGTTATAATATATTGTATATGTCTCAATTACTGTATGCACTTCTATGGTAGGAAAAATTCCATCAGTAAAAGGTGGATAATTTTTAGTTGTCTTATTTATTTTCAGGTTGCTTCCTTAAGGGAACAATTGTATGAAAGAATTTTTCCATACTGCATGCAAGAACGATGAAATCTTTGCTTTTTATATAGGTGTAAGATTTGTTGTAACAACTACAATCTTGGCTAGCTATTGGATTCTTGGACACCAGCAGAAATGGAGCACGATTGAGAGTCCAGGCCCTATGTCAACCAATTACACTCAGTGTGTTGATCCGTAAACCAAGTACAACCGTATCTTTTGGTCAGTTAGTTTGTATGGTTGAGATTTCTGTGATTTTGCATTTTCAACTTATACTACACAGATCAACAGTAGATGTTATAGTTAGAATTTAGCATGATAGTATATTGATATGTTGCCTGCATATGTCTGAACATGAGCATCTTGATAGAAAGGTACAATCCAATTTAGGATTAGAAAAGATGTATAATAGTGATGTTGTTTCCCTTTCCTTCATGATCATGGTATTTTTCTTGATATGGCTCTCTACTTTCAAATTATTTCTTTTCCTCATCGAATTTAGTTTCCTTAGTTATCTATAGCTGGATATTGTAGGGATATCTAATGGGTTATTCTACCATTTCAGCTACAACCTAGGTTAGAATAAGCAAAAGTATATGGTCCTTGAAGTTTCTTATGTTGGATTACTGTTTGTTTCAAAGAACTAAAATCCTAAGTGTTTTCGCTCCTTAGGAAGGTAAGTACATCATGTGGCTACATTTGAGTTATTTGTTCGAGCCAAGCTGGGGGTAAAAATTGTGGAAATGAATACATTTACCATCAGATTTCCTTTTATACAAGTAATTATTTATAACAATTTCAAGCAGGACACTAGCTTTGATCATCATATTTTTGGCACTCAAACTATGTATTTGTTTTTAAACCATCTGCACCTGCATTTATAAAACAACTGAGTTTATTTTGAATGAAGGCTGCAGAGAATAGATATAGGCAGATAAACGCCTTGCTTGCTTATAGCCTTACCATTTTTTTGTGGTCCCTATTTAATCTTTAGAGTGAACTGAGGAAAAATAATAAGAAAATGAAGCTACTTTTAATCTTGCTGTTCCACCATTTTTCACTATGTGATGTCATATATTCCTAGCTTATGTCGCAAAGCTGCCTATGTCAGTATAGCTGGGTTTTGCCTTCATCTTTTTACGAAATACACTTGCCACCATTTCAGATAGCATATCAAATATTAATCCAATATGATGCATGAATTTGTATTGTTAATTTTATAGCATAACATGCAACCCAGCACCCCCCCAGTGATTAAAGGATAGATAGTCCACTCAACTTCTTATTCTAAAATTGTGTGTTTAATGGCAATTTCAGATAGGATCAGCTCGATGATCCACTAGGAAAAGTTGACATTGGAGTATTGGTCCTTTGGTGACTACCAATGCTATGGGCTTCATCTAACCAACATTTAAAGATCAGAAGTCTATTGTTAATATCCGATTTTTTTTAAAGTACCAGATTCTCATTTTGAATTCCCCTAAAAAATGGTACTCGGTGCAGATTTCAAGATTCAAAGTCAGTTGTTAATACTTGCATTCCGAAAACGTTCTTCAAATGATTACACAATGTGTATATCTCTTTCTGGGTGATGAATTTAGATTAAGGTCATTCAGATGTATGTTCTATGTTACAAATTCTAACTCTTCTAGGTGCCTACGAGAATGGGCAAATGTATTACTATTTAGAAAATATGTATGCCAGTTCATAGCTTGATTTGAGCAAAAATCATTGGTACCATATTGTTTAAATCTCTTTATTTCATTACTATGGTAATTAACATTTAAATAAGTGGTATATATCCAATTGATCAATGCTACCGTAAAAACAACTTCAGGTCCATTTACTATCAGACCTCTGTTGATTTAAAGCATCCTTTATGCTTTAACTTCAGGCTGGGCGCGGCGTATTTATCTGCTTCTATTTCCCATTCCTGGTTCTTAAATGTTGTTCCGAGATATGCAACCTTCACTTGTGTGCACACACCTGTCAGCTTGGAAATCCAAAATTGTTGAATAATAGATATAAGAAATTGGAAATCCAATGATATATGGGATGACCTTCCGAAGTACTACCTCTGTTCTGAAATGTAAGCTTTTCTAAAAAACTAAAAATGCTTATTTTATAACGGAGGTAACAGTTATTTAAAACTCATTTTTAAAAGGTCTAGGTTTCCTTACTGCTTAGAATAGACAGTTCATCTGAAGATCAAAGAAGAATCACCTATCAGGTCTGCCACGGTTCAATCGGAACTCAACATTGAAACTATGCAAGTTATCGATGTTTCCTACAAGAAGGAAGGTGAGCAGAAGGAACGTGAGCCTGTGACTGCATGTCTGCATATTTGTCAGCTAATTAGAGCATGACAAAGCCCAGCCTTTCACAAAGAGCTTATTGGTCGAGATCCTCAACGCAGTTGAGAAAAGAAACAAAATCATCCTCCTTTCCTATGAAGAAAAAGATGTGACTTAGCTGAATGCTGATTTCCATAAATACCTTTTCCTGCAAGTAGACATAGTCAAGAAGGATGTCCAAAGATGGTGTTATATATTTTTTGGCTCAAGTTACCAAGTGTGTGTCCTGCTTCCAGGGATTGTACAGTCCTATTTATTTTTGATTGTGTAATGAAATTTGCACCGAGATCGAATGCTGAAAGCGAACTAGCGTTCAATCAAAACTATGCAAACACTTAAAAAATGCAACTTTTTTACTTTCCAACTCAGATCGAGCGCGGCGTGACGCCGTGCCATGCCTTTGCTAGTAAAGCTAACAACCCGTAGCAACGAACGCCTTTGATCTGCGTACTGTGCTTGATCGATCATGAATGCATACGCTGATATTTTCTTAGTCATGCGTATGAAAGCTAGCAAGTGGTATTAGCTGAAGAACCGACTCTAAGAGCATCTCCACTCGTCCCCCCGAGGAGGCCCCCGGCGAGCGTTTTTTCCATCCGGACGGCGAAATTCGGCCCAGTCGCGCCCCCGGTTCCTCGTTTTCGTCCGGATTTGGGCCTAAATTCATCCGGCGATCCCACGCCCCCCCGGCCCCCCGGGGAGCTCTCGGGGACTCCGGACGAGTGAAAAGCGGGGAAGGGCCCGATCTGTCGGTGACTCGACGCACGAACCCCACCGCCACGTCGCTCAAAATCTCCCCCACCCCTCGTATCTCTCTCGCCGCCGGCACCACCCCGCCGGCTTGTTGCCCAGATTGCGCCGCCACTCCTTCCCCACCTGCCTATATTCCGCCGTGTTTGGACGACGGCCTATCTGGCTGCTCTTCCGCCGGCCTGTTTTCCGGCCTGCTTGCTCGTCGTCGCTCGCGGCTCGGGTTGCCTCGACCACGCCCGTCAGGTGTTCGTCCATTTGCCTCGCCGGCCATGGACTCGGACGAAGAGGAGGAGCAGATGTTCGTCGAGCTTATGCAAGAAGAGATGGCAGCAGCCGCCCAAGACGACGAGCACATGATGATCCTTGGTTGCTTGGCAAGCATGTACGCCGGACTGGCAACTCGTCGGCGTGGTGGGTCGGCACGAGGTCGCCGGAAGTGCAAGCCGAGACAGCGACTGGAGGGCTACTGCATGTTGTACGCCGACTACTTCGCCGACAATCCGTTGCACGGTGAGAGTGTTTTCCGGCGTCGTTTCAGGATGAGCAGAAAGCTATTTCTGCAAATTGTGTATGCCATCCGCCACTTTGATCCCTACTTCAGATGCAAGGCGGATTGCACTGGTTTGGTTGGATTTTCGTCACTGCAGAAGTGCACAGTGGCTATGAGGATGCTGGCGTATGGAGCTCCCGGTGATACTGCAGATGACTATCTTCGGATGGCGGAGTCCACCGCCCTTGATTGTTTCTACCGGTTCTGCAGGGCCGTCATAGCAGTGTTCGGGGACTATTACTTGAGATCACCCACTGTCGAAGACACTCAGAGGATCCTTGCAACAAATGAAGCTAGAGGTTTTCCAGGGATGCTTGGAAGCATTGACTGCATGCATTGGCAATGGAAGAACTGTCCGTTTGCGTGGCAGGGAATGTACAAGGGTCACAAAAAAGGCTGCACTGTGATACTTGAAGCAGTGGCTACCCATGATCTCTGGATTTGGCACTCTTTCTTTGGTATGCCTGGATCCAACAATGACATCAACGTCCTAAACTGCTCCCCGGTCTTTTCCAAGCTTGTTGAGGGTCATGCTCCCCCGGTGGACTATGTGATCAATGGTCGGCACTACAACAAAGGATACTACCTTGCAGACGGTATCTATCCAAAGTGGGCAACATTTGTGAAGACGATCTCCAACCCTAGCACCCCCAAACTTTGCGAGTTTGTCAAGAAACAAGAAGCTTGCCGAAAAGACGTCGAGCGAGCATTTGGTGTCCTACGACAGAGATTTCTTTGTCGTCCGGTTCCCCGCTATGACTTGGTCCAAAGATCAGATGTGGGAGGTGATGAACTGCTGTGTGTGCCTACACAACATGATTATTGAAGATGAGCGAAAGCATCCGGTTCCTCTGGCTGAGCAACAAACACCATATGAGAGAGAGGGTCCTCTTGCACAGCCTAATCACCAGGTGCCTCCATCATGGGCCGCCTTCATTGCTATGCGCCAGGAGATTCGAGACTCTACAATGCACCAGCTGCTGCAAGATGATCTGGTGGAGCACATATGGAGGCTCCGAGGCAACGCCAACGCCGACGCCAACTAGTCTGTCTTAATTTGTTTGAAAAATTGTGAAATTTGTGTGCTTCATTTGTTTCAGCACTTGTTAAACATTGTACTGTTATCGCCGAATTTGTTTCAGCAATTTTCGTCCTCTTGTTTGCCCAACTTATTAAATTTTATGTTGAATTTGTTTGAAATATGTCAAATGGTCGAGGTTGGGGGTTTCCTGCCGGGGGGACGGCTGGAACTTCGGCGCTCCCCACGCCAAATCTTCATCCAATCCGGACGAAAATTTCGCCGGATTTGGGCGTGGGGAGCGCCAACGAGTGGGGATGCTCTAAGAATTTATGCAGAAGCAGAACACACTGAGCGGGTGGAACAGGTCAATCAGAAGGCGCCCGTCCAAGCCGGCAGTACAGGATTGTGTAGATTGACTCGACACCGTCGGAATGGATGCTCCTCGCTGAGTCGATCGCTGCAACACATGCATGACGACCAGATTCCAGATGTCTCTCGTGCCTATGCTCAATATAGGATCGATTAATTAGATCCAACATGCGAATCTTTACGCTGGTATTCCTTTGGCTTGAATAATTAAAATATTGTCTCTGGACCTTCCGAGTTTGAAGTGCCGTTTGATTCGTCAGAGGCACTCTTGAGTCCATATATTTATATATACGCTCTGAACATCATTTATATGCTCCGATATCTTTACCTTCCCGTCTTTGATCTGCGTGCTATATATGCTTGATCGATCATGAATGCGTACGCTGATATTTTCTCATTCATGCGTATGAAAGCTAGCAAGTACTATTAGTTGAAGAACCGACTCAAGAACGTAAGCAGAACACACTGCGCGCGTGGAACATAATTACATTGCCACATAACAGCGGACTCGTAACAGCAGCCCTCAGTCCCTCACCGTTAAGAAAGAAAAGAAAACGCACACAATAAATTTCGAATGGACATGTGGCGGAGCCCTCAACCTGTTTTCACTCTGGACATGTGGCGGCTCACTTTTTTGCTTCCATGTATGCTCCTACCTCAGGCAACAGAGCACAGACCAACTGTAAATTCGAAATTCGAATGCGCTCAAACGGATGAAGCTGGCAACACGAGCCAGTGACGTCTCTTAACGCACACAATAAATTTCGTTCGTTCCTGAATACTGATACGACGTGCACGATGCATCCTCAATTTGATGCGGTACTCCTTGGTAACGGGCATGATTACATTATGTGTCCACAGACTCCACTCTCCACCCCTCACATTTGTCTTACTAAATGGACTTTTATGTCTTGTTCTTCATATTTACACAATAAATTCCAAAATACCACCACATTACCGCGAGAAGTTCGAAATCCCACCACTATTTGGCGAAATTGCAAGAAACCCTACCTCGAAAAAAAAATTACAAGAAACCACCAGAATTGAGAGAAATCGTTCCAATGTGCACTGATTCGCCAGTTTAGCTGTATTAACAAGGATTCTGAGGAGTGCCGTGGCAATAAGACAATAGTCAAGGGAGGCAATCGTTAGATAGGCATGAGTTTTGGGTTTTTTTTTTTTGGAATTTTCCAGTAAACCATAGTTATCAGGTCAACGGAAGCTGCAGCATGGTCGCCTCCTACCGGACCCAGGAGCGAGAAAGAAGCACGACGAGGTGATCCACGCCTTGGGTCGGCTCTTGTCGTGAGCTACAGCAGCAAACCGGCACGGATTCCAGCTAGGTTTGCCAGTATTTTTTCCCTCACCCCACTAGGGTAGTCCAAATCCTGTCAGTGGCCCGCGGCGTCGGATGGAAGAGCATGGCGCCGCGGTGGCGAACGGTTGAGCATCAGCGACTCCCAGATTGCGCCCCGTCCTCGCCCGCCGCCGATAGACAGAAGGGTGGGGCCGCCGCCCGTTCCCGATGCGGCAGAGAACACGCTGTGTGTCGCCAATGAGGTCAAGAAATCTATGGTCGTCGCCCCTCCCCGATGCAGCGGAGAACTCCATGACCGCCTCCCATGCCACTTGCCCCCGATTCGGCCAAAATTCGAGAGATATGAGAGCTTGAGGCGGAGCTTGTCGGCCAAAGCCATGGAGGCGACGGAGGTAGAGCTCGCCGGCGTCCGAGGATGGCGATGGTGGGCTGCAGCTTTACGTAGGTGCTAGGAAGAAATAGGAAAAATAAAAAATAAAAAACTTAAAAAAAGAGCAGAGAGACGTGTAGGTCCCCAAAAAATTTACTGAAAGCCCACTAAAATTTAGATGACTAACCTTAATCGTCCTCGACTGTTACATTTTCTGCCACATCTCTCCTAATAGTGGGACCTACTGTCAGAATGCTCGTTAACACGGCTAAACTGGCGAATCAATGGACATTGCAACATGGTTTCTTGCAATTTCGCCTAATAGTGGTGGATTTTCGAACTTCCCGTAATGTGGTAGTTTTTTAATGTGTACATCCACGTTTCCAAATAATATAAATGATGTGGATTAACGTAGTTCCTCCTCGGAAACAAAACCCTGTATTGTGATTTAGTATATATATAATAGATAATAAATAAGGATTGCTTTATTAACAAGATGGTTGTTGCAACGTCCACACTTCACAAGCACAAGAATAAGAAATGCGATGCAGAATTGTCTCCTGATAGGTTTTATTGATCACAATAGGTTTTTTCTGCCAAAGATGAACTTCGAGTACACAGTGCATGCTTCACTTCTGAAACTTGAGGATGGCTAGTGGTTGCCATGCTCACATTTATTGTCCGAAAGCTAGCACTAGTGAACGGACCTACCAGACCCTCAGGCACCTAACTTGTTCAGCTCATGGAAAAAAATAGCGCGCTATTTCAACGCTAATAGCACGCTATAGCGTTTCTGGACTGCCCACGCTACATCTTTTCGGCGCTATAGCGTGCTATTAGCGCGCTATAGCACGCTATTTCACGCTAATAGCGTATTTTTTAGCCGACGCTATTTTGTTATAGCGCGCTATTTTTTTCCTTGGTTCAGCTACACCGTTCTTCAGTAGCCGGATCTAGTGGTGCTCAACCTTTAGACGGCTTGATGCTATTCGCTCTCGTCGACTCTCATGGGCTGCTAATCTCACTTGTGATACGAGCACGATTACCTATATCTGTTGTTAGCCATTCCTCGATGACTCTCATTCATATATCATGATTCATTTTTTTTCCAAACTCTGAACTTCTTACACAACCAAATTGATCTATGCGCATGGTGTAGTAGTCTCTTCGTGGTCTCGTGGGAGCTAATGTAAGTAACAGGATGTGTGCTTCCCTGCAGAGGTGTGCACTACCATATATTTAGTTGTAGATGAGAATGGGCAACGTGCCTTTGGTTTCCCAACCTCGAGTTACTGTGATTAAATTCCATAACCATGTTGTGAGACTGAACCTGTATTGACTGTTGTACTACGAGACTTGGAGTGCACATGCCCTCGAGCTATGTCACCAATTAAAGGATCTATGTGTCGTAAAAGCCAGGGGCGGAGCTAGAGCTCCAGTCACCCTGATGCACCACTTGATATAGCAAAAAAAAAATTGAGCAACATTTTACTATATATAAGTATGGCTGATAGCTTATATAATACAGATCATAAGGCAGGCAAAGTACAAATATAAAAGGAATACTACTTAAAATTAAAATGACTACAATATTGGTGAAAAAATATGGTTACTTGGAAAATTTGTCTTGCATTCCAAAATTCCAAAGTAGATTACCATGTGCAAGGCTCAAATAACCTACAAGAGAAAAAGTAGACCTAATTCTGAAGTGAAACACAGCAGAATGATAAAATTATAGTACTTATGTAGCTAAATGGTCATATTACCTTTTACCTTTTTAGTACATCCGATTCTTCAAATAATTTGATAAAATAAACCTGCATTTGACAAATAATTGCTTCACACGAGACTATGCGTGCTAGCCAAAATTTTCTTAGTGAACTACTAGACTACTAGCAGCAATCTTCGTAAACGAAATAGAGGAAAATTTAGAGAACTACCGAGCTGATTCTACATAATTGTTGATTGATGGAGGCGGGCACCAAGACATACATGATAGTGCTAGTCCTTGGGAACGTCCGGCAATGGCAGATCGCCTGGTGGGGGAGCTGCCGAGTGGAACGCCTGCCTTCCATCTGATCCGCGCGTGGGGGACAGGTCGCCGAGCGGACGAGATTTCCGACACCCTTTTTTCCACGCTGATCGATGAGATTTGAGAAACCTGCCGCGCAGAACGGCGGAAGCGGAGACGTCCTCGCAGGAACCGTCGCGGGCCTCGCGGCGTCGTAGCTTGTACGAGAGGATGGGAGGCTGTGCTAGCAGACTTGAACGGGCTTAGGCCATCTCCAACGGGGATACACAAATGCAAGAAATTCGTTCGTTTGGGTCTTTTCGGACAAAACCTGCTCCCAACGGGGCAACCCAACCCAAAAACGGACAACAATAAAGTCCGGCGCGACCCAAACCCGTCTGAAATTTGGGCGGACTTTGCGTCTGTCCGGCTGGCTCTGGACAGCTCCGGACGTCCGTTTCTATCCTCCCAGCCCCACACTTTCTCTCTCCTCTGTCTTCTTTTTCCCATGGAGATGACCGGCATAGCCACCGGATTTTGGCTGGCCTAGCCAACTACCGCCGTCGCCGACGCATGGAGAACGCCGTCGCCGATTCCTCACTTTTTTCCACCCATGACGGAAGTTGCCGCTGCCAAAACGAGCTCCGGCGGCAAACCTCGTCGATGGCGACGCGCAGGGCGGCGGCGAGGAACAGGGCCGCGCCCACGGCGGCGGCGAACGGCGGCGACGAACAGGGCCGTGCCCACGGCGGCGTCCTCGGCTGCGCACGGAGCAGCGCCCGCAATGACGGGGCAGCGCCCCGGCGGCGAACGGGCGCGCGAGCCACGCCGCCGCAACTCCCCCACACCGCGCGCTACAGCTCCGCCGGGGCCGCGCGCGCAACTCCGCCCACGCCGCCCCACGCCGGCCGCTCGCCACGCCATCGGGCCGGCCGCCCCGCGCTGCAGCTCGGCCAGGGTCGCCCGCTTCAGCTCCGCCCGGGCGACGCGGAAGCTCCGCCCACGCCCTCGCCTCGCCATCGCGCCGTGCCTTGATGCCGTCGCGCACGACTCGCCGCGCGTCGGGGCGGCCTCGCCTTGCAGCGCCTCGCGGCGCCTCCACCCGAGGCCTCGCCTCTTCTCTCGCCGGGCGCCATGGTGGCCCGCTGCAGAGCTCGCCGTGCTGCGCGTGCGCGAGGCACCGAGCTCGCCGTGCTGCGCGTGCGCGAGGCGCTCGTCCCGGCCGTGCTCGTCGTGCTGCGCGCTGGCGCCGAGCTCGCCGGGGACAGCCGCCAGCGACGGGTGACTGCAGGGGCGTCCGTGCTTGGCCACCCGGCCGGGGCAGCGACCCAGCCGGAACGGGCCTGGGTGGGAGGCGAGGACGCGGGAGACCACCGCGGCGGCGGGCGCGTCGGTCGACGCCGGGGCGCGCCGGTCGACGCCGGGGCCGTCCCGAGAGGAGGTGGGCGTCGTCGAGGACTAGCGGGCTGCTGCGCCACGGGCCGTGCCAGCGCCGGGACAGCGCGTCCGTGCGAGCGCCTGTGCGTGAATAGCTGCAACCTCCACCGCGCTCAGCTGCGCGTCCATGACCTGCACGCTCCGCTGCGAGCTCCCGCACGGCCACCGCGTCTCCTCCAGCTGCACCTCGCCCGTGCGCTCCGCTGCGAGCTCCCGCACGGCCACGGCCAAGCCCGCGATGGGGCCAAGCCCGCGGCGAATGGGGATGGCGGAGGTGGACCTGCGGCCCGGCGCGGCGAGTGCGAGGGCGACGTCGGAGGCTCGAGGCCGGCGAGGCGCTCGACGTCCGCGCTCTCTCTGCCCGCCCTGGCCTCGCCCGCCACGTCGTCCTTGCCGCGCCGCTGCTCTCGCTCGCAAGCTGCCGTGGACGCAGGTGAGGATGGTGTCCGGTTGGGTCGTGTGTGGGGTTGGGGAATAAAAATAAGGACGGACGTCTGTGTGCGTCCGCGCGACATCCGCGTGTCCGCGAGACGACCCAAACGGATGAAATACACTGTCCGTTTGGGTCGTTGGGTTGGAGATGCCATTACTCCCGACCCTGATGCACAGCACCGAGCCTACCTGATGCACAGGCCCTTTTCTGACCTTCGGCCAGTATGCCTGTGCATTAGGGTCAGCTCATTGGACTCGGCCTCCATCTCTAGTAGAGCCCGTAAACGTGTAAACTGTAAAACGTGAGTTCATGCCACTGAACTTGTGCTTACGGGTTGAAAAAGTGGCGGCACAGATCAGAACCCGAAAACTAAAAATGTATAAAGGCATATTCTAAAATGTGCCACTGGATCCAATTTTTTTCTTTTTTTTCACCACACCTTCTTCTTCCTATCTTCTTGCTTGCAAACATCACACGCCCGCGCAGAGCTCCGCCCCGCCCCGCCTAGCGCCGGTCGCGCGTCGCCTCGCCCGGGCCCGTCCCGGTCGCCCGCTGCCTCGCCCAGGCCGCCCGCCACGCCCCAGCCCCGGCACCGCGCGCGCTGCCACGCACGCGCCGGCCGTCGCGCGCAGCCTCGCCCAGGCCCGCGCAGCCCCGCCCCGGCCCCGGCCGCGTCGCCCCGCCCCTGCCCAGCGCCGTGCCACCCCGGCCGCCCCAGCCCCGCCCTGCATCACCTAGACCCCACGCCACTCCGCTCGGCCCTGCCCCCCCCAACACCGCCATGGCGAGCTCGACACTGCCCTGTCTCGTCACGGATGCCTCCAGGGCCGCCCGGGCCACGCCCGGCGAACTCGTGGCCGGCCGCCTATCCGCTCTCCCTTCCCCAAGCTCGCAACGCATGGCCCGGCCAAAATTTGGTTGACCTCCGGCAGAATTTTGTCGAATTTTGGTCCTATTCCGGTAGTCCTCCGGCGAAAGTGCACTGTTTGGAGCTGAAGTTTCAGCCCACCGAAACACCACTAGGAGTACAGTTCAGCGTTCAGTTCGACCTTCCGACCCCTACAAATACGGGCCAGAGTTTGGTTTTCAGTCTCGGACTGTAATTTTTTTTGGTTTCGTCCCGTTTACAATAGCTGATTTGCGCCGATTTTCGAACTGATGAAAGAGAGGATAGTAGTATCATAGGTAGATACCGTATCATAGCACGTAAAACAAGAAAATTTCATGTCAAATAAATCTTGTACACAATTTTGCATTGAGATTCTACAAATTAATAAATACAATGAGAATATGGTACTACTATATGATACCATGCATTGTAGAGGTAGTATCATACACTAGTATCATATGCATGATACCGGTATATGATACTACCCATTGTAACTAGTCTTATAGTTTCTTTATGTGTTGGCTTTATTTTCAAGCTGCCTTCTGTCTATTTAGCATCTGTACTTCCGACATCCATTTCAACCTAACATCATATACTGAGTTTTGAAAGATGTACTTAGTAATTCCTGCTCCGTGTCAGCAGCAGAAACCACCTGTGATCGGTGATAACATCAGCATATGAATATTTACTGATTGTTCCTATATCCGTGTGATGACATTATAATAGAGTAAATTGTAGCATGTAGAAAAGGATATTCGGATTCTACAAACTGAAGTAGCTCTATGAAATGAAATTCACATAGATTGAAGTCTTAGAAATAAGCCCTAGGAAAGTTGCCAGGAACAATCAATTTAGGTCAGGCTTTAGATTTTTATCCTAAAAGATTAGACTTTGAACTTCTCCTATGATATCGCCCCCACACTTGCGTATCGCTACTACGAGTCGCCAGTCAGCAAGCAAATTCCTTATCGCCTCAAAGACACGAACTACCATTATTAGTTCTAAGACCACGGCTTTCATGACATTCTCCGCCTCTGACTTCATCACGAAATGTACATGTCCCAAGATGGCAACAGATGGCAGAGCTTCACGTCGCTCCCTCCTGAAACTGAAGCGTCGGAAAAAAACACGAATACGTATGACCGAATATCATATGATCTAGAAATCTCCAGACATGAGGCGCGGAGTTCGCCAGCAGAGCCTTCCAAAACTCGACACTCCGGCCAGATCAAAGAGATCCTAGGACCGCAGATGGCCAAGCCAACGGGGTTGCGTTGACTCATGGCAGAAACATGTCAGTCAGAAGGCGCCCGTCGAAGCCAGGAGTGGAGGATTGTGTAGATTCACTGAACACCATCGGTACAGGTGCTCCTCGCTAAGTCGGTCGCTGCAACACATGCATGACGACCTGATTCTAGATGTCTGTCGTGCCTATGCCCAATATATGATCGATTAATTAACGAATCTTTACACTGGTATTCCTTTGGCTTGAATAATTAGAATATTGTCTCTAGACCTTCCGAGTTTGAAGTGCCGTTTGAATTGTCACAGGCACTCTTGGGTCCATATATTTATATGCTCCATACCCACCTGGTGAGGGCCTCAGCGTGCGTTCGATCATCGTCATTTGGCCATGCAGATAAAGAATCGGATCTGCCACATGGGGCAGTTCTGCTACGCCGGATTGGGCTGGTTGGGTGACTTTTTATTACCATTTCGCCAGTACACGTAAAGAAATCCACTTGACCCCACTTGTTACTGCCCCGCAGTACATCGATAGAGGTGGGTAACTCTCCAGTCTCCACGGTTCTCCTTCCGTTTACCTCGGGTCTTCTTCTTTCCACGATTTGACGCTGCCGCCGCCTCCCTTCCACCGCTGACCAACGAGGATGGTCGCTCTTCCCCCAGCTCTGCCTCAGAGCATCTCCAGCCGAGTCCCCCAAAGGGATTTGGGGCGCGCCGGACAAAAAATGTGTTCCAGCCGCGTCCCCCAAAGCCCATTTTTGTCCGGCGCGCCCCGATACGGTGTCCGGCGCCCCGAGCCCGTCCCCGTCCCACAGGGGACGCACCGGGCACGCCGGACACAACGAAAAGCGAGGCGGGGAGTGGCGGGGCCGACCCGTCAGCGGCACAGTTAATTTTAACCTAACCGTCGCCTACCTCGCGATGGAAGTTATTCGCGCGCAGTGACACACGTCGGCAACTTTGCCTTAATGGCGACGGAGGGGCAGGCGAGACGTCTCGTCGGTGCTGCGCAGCCTCCACGCGTCACCGGCGTTCGCACGCCACCGCCCGTTTCCGCGCGATCTTTCCGCCTCTTCTCGCTTGTTCCCGCGCTTTCTTCCCGACGCCGGCGTCTATAAAAGGTCTCCCGGCTCAATGGTAGCCACCACACCCCGCCGGCAACAAACACAGCCCTCGTCGCTCCGCCGCCGTCTCCTCCTCCACCAGTGGCAATGGCGAACCGCCCCGGCGCTGGCCACTTCCCTCCACCGCCGTCTCCTCCACTTCCAGTCCCGGAATCGCAGGTCGACACCGACCCCGCGGCCCGGGATGAGCGGCAGCGGCAAGGGACGCCGCTTTGGCCTGGCTCTCATCAGCAGCGGCGGGAGGTACTCGAGTAGCAGGCTCGCCAGCGGCGTGAGGCGGCGCACGCGACGGATCTAGCGGCGTTCTACGCCCCTGCACCCGCAGCTGACGTGGCCGCGGCGGCAACAGCGTGGCACGAGCAGCAGTGCGACACCGTTGCGGCGTTCGACGCCTCGACGGGAGAAGAGGCGCGACGGCGCCAGTACCAGGAGATTATGGAGCAGCGGTGGGCTGACGAGCGCCGGCGCCAGCGCGTTGAGCGGGATGCACTGTACCGTGAACGGCGGGAGGCGATCGAGCGCTGGCGGCAGGAGTCGATGGAGCGCCAGCAGCAGCTGGCGGCGGAGGAGCGTCATCAGCGGGAGGCGGCGCTGAAGGCGTTATGGGGGAGGCGGGCGGACCAGTTGGCGGCGGAGGCCGACGTGTTGGTGGTGGCGATGATGGAGGCGCCAACAGATGTGGAGGAGGAGGCGCCAATGGAGGAGGAGGAGGCCGAGGCGGAGGAGACCGAGGTGGGGGACGACGACGACGACGAGTTCGAGTGGTCCGACGACGAGGGGCCGCACCCGGACGAGATGGCCGATCAGCAACGCGCGCTCGTCGATTCCTTCGAGTCGGAGAAGAAGCTCCAGGACGACACCCGTGCCCGCGAAGAGGCGCAGATTCGTCGCGCCGTCGAGCTCTCCCTCCAGGCGGCGCAGCAGGGGAGGGCGGAGGAGGAGGACGCGCGGCGGAAGCGGAGCCGTCTGGCCACCGCCGAACGCAACGAGAGGAGGCGCGCGGAGGAGGAGGACGCGCGGCGGGAGCGGAGCCGTCTGGCCACCGCCGAACGCAAGGAGAGGAGGCGCGCTGATGCGTGCAGTTAACACACGTCCGTTGGGAACCCCAAGAGGAAGGTGTGATGCGTACAGTAGCAAGTTTTCCCTCAGTAAGAAACCAAGGTTTATCGAACCAGTAGGAGCCAAGAAGCACGTTGAAGGTTGATGGCGGCGAAGTGTAGTGCGGCGCAACACCAGGGATTCCGGCGCCAACGTGGAATCTGCACAACACAATCAAAGTACTTTGCCCCAACGTAACAGTGAGGTTGTCAATCTCACCGGCTTGCTGAAAACAAATGATTAACCGTATAGTGTGGAAGATGATGTTTGTTTGCGAAGAACAGTAAAGAACAATTGCAGTAGATTGTATTTCAGATGTAAAGAATGGACCGGGGTCCATAGTTCACTAGTGGTGTCTCTCCCATAAGATAAATAGCATGTTGGGTGAACAAATTACAGTTGGAAAATTGACAAATAAAGAAGGTATAACAATGCACATACATATATCATGATGAGTACTATAAGATTTAATCAGGGCATTACGACAAAGTACATAGACCGCTATCCAGCATGCATCTATGCCTAAATAGTCCACTTTCAGATTATTATCCGAACCCCTTCCGGTATTAAGTTGTAAACAACAGACAATTGCATTAAGTATGGTGCGTAATGTAATCAACACAAATATCCTTAGACAAAGTATCGATGTTTTATACCTAGTGGCAACAGCACATCCACAACCTTAGAACTTTCTGTCACTGTCCCAGATTCAATGGAGGCATGAACCCACTATCGAGTATAAATACTCCCTCTTGGAGTCACAAGTATCAACTTGGCCAGAGCCTCTACTAGCAACGGAGAGCATGCAAGAACATAAACAACATATATATGATAGATTGATAATCAACTTGACATAGTATTCAATATTCATCGGATCACAACAGACACAACATGTAGCATTACAAATAGATGATCTTGATCATGATAGGCAGCTCACAAGATCTAACATGATAGCACAATGAGGAGAAGACAACCATCTAGCTACTGCTATGGACCCATAGTCCAGGGGTGAACTACTCACACATCGATCCGGAGGCGATCATGGCGATGAAGAGCCCTCCGGGAGATGATTCCCCTCTCCGGCAGGGTGCCGGAGACGATCTACTGAATCCCCCGATATGGGATTGGCGGCGGCGGCTTCTCTGGAAGGTTTTCCGTATCGTGGCTCTCGGTACAGAGGGTTTCGCGACGAATGCTTTAAGTAGGCGGAAGGGCGGAGTCGGAGGAGTCACGGGGGCCCCACACGCTAGGGCCGCGCGGGCCCCCCTTAGGCTGCGCCGCCCTAGTGTGGCGGCGCCCCGTGTCCCCACTTCGTTTCTCCCTCGGTCTTCTGAAAGTTTCGTGGAAAAATAAGCCCCTGGACGTTGATTTCGTCCAATTCCGAGAATATTTCCTTACTAGAATTTCTGAAACCAAAAACAGCAGAAAACGGCAACTAGCTCTTCGGCATCTCGTCAATAGGTTAGTGCCGGAAAATGCATAATAATGACATATAATGTGTATAAAACATGTGAGTATCATCATAAAAGTAGCATGGAACATAAGAAATTATAGATACGTTTGGGATGTATCACGCGCGCAGGAGGAGCTGCGGCGTAGGGGAGGCGACGACGGGGCGGGGCCGTCGAACGCACCGCCGGGCGATCAATAGTCTAGGTTTAGATGAAATCTAGCCGTTTTCATTCAAACTTTGTAATATATAATCAAAATTGAATGAAAACCTTTATTTTCGTGCACCAATATTCATTTGGAGGAGGCGTTTGGGGGACGCGGCTGGGGAGTGACATCCCCCAAACGCGACACGAACAAAACACGTCCCCCAAACGCTCGATCCGGCGCGGTTTGGGGGACGTTTTGGGGGACGCGGCTGGAGATGCTCTCAGGCTGATCTCGCCTACTACGCGGCACTCCTGCCGCTCGGCGCCACCTTCATGTCGCCTTCTGCACCGATTTCGCCGGTGTCCAGCAATCCATCGTTGGCGATCCCTTCGTCCCGACCCGATGTCCTCCAACCACCCTGACGCCCTGGAGCCGTTCCTCCCTGCACTGTAATTGGAGGTACAAAACCTCTTCTTCTCCCCTCTGATATCTCCTTCCCATACCATCCCATCCCACTCCAGCGCTTGCTGGCTGCATTTCCGCCCCGTCGTGGCCGCCCTACTCGGAGGGCTGCCAGATGCGCAAGAGAATCGATGAGAAAGCTGCCACATGTGGGTGCTACTTCAGCCCATCTGTCCCTGCACCTTCGTAGGTCAGTGTTTCATATCTTACCTCCACTGGTGGTAGTGGATGCCGCTGGACAAGCAACGGTGGAGGTGGAGGCGCCCTCTTGCTTCCAGCCAAGTCATCGCCATCGCCAATCCTCTGATACTAAAGCCAATGGTAGCTTCTTCCTCTAGAAAGAGCTGGCATCGGAGATGTCCACATGGATTTGGGAGCCCCTGAGTGCCTCGGTGATATCCTCCTCATCCGTCTTTTTTTTTTCTTGATTAGGCCTTCAGCAGGTTACATCTGAAACTTTTCCCTTGTTTTTGTTGAATTACATGACCAATGATGCTTTAGGTGTGGTAAATGATCAATTATCAGTGATACTGTAACGTAGACACACCTTTTAAAAATACAGACTCGCTTTTTTCTGCCTATTTTCTATGCCATAGCAGATTCTACACTTACTTCTAACGCTCATAAGAAAATAAGCAATATTGTTTTCTTATCTAACTTATGTTGATTTCGTTCATAGATTGGATGGTCGTTCTTGCGGGCATATCTGTTAATGATTTGATAAGTAAGAATGTACTAGGACAGTTTTTTTATCCCTCGTGCATGTGAACTCTGCTGGAGCTTTAGCCTCTTTGATTATTGATTAGGCCAATAGGATTGAGAGCCTTTCTTGCGGAAAGAAATTTCCTCACTTTTGCATTAATGCATTTAACTTTGATTTGCTCACCCATGCTTAATTTTCTGGAGATTTATACTTTCGCTTCTTTCATAGTCCACTCTGCAATTACCAAGCTCATCCTTAATTTGACCCCCACAAAACTCTATATGGGTTGTGGGTGGCCTCTAATATGTGCAGATCTCATCTTGATTAATACATTAAGTACAAATAAAAAAATCTGCTGTATGTAATGCATGCTAAGGTAACTATATGTGCAGCACCGTTTGTATTCCAGCATCAAACTGTGCTACATATATTTCAGTATGCTGGGAGTTCGGAACCATATGTTATAAGAAATCAAGAGGGGCAAAAACACACATTTGCATGCTTTATACATTTCTCTACCCTATTAATGTTATTTTCGGTTCAGTTTTTAGTGAATTTTGAATTACTAAGATGTATGATTCATTACCTGAGTATGATTCTTCAGAAAAATCACATCTTCAGTTCAAGAGTGTATTAGAGAGGCACTGGGTATAGGTTAAATTTGGAGTCAGACATAGCATAGAAATGTGTTTGCTCGATCCTTCGTTTTTAGCTAGATAATATGTATAGGGATGAAGATGGGCATTAAACTATCCGGCCTGGGCGTGTATGCAAAGCTATATGTACCATTGTATTTGCATGTTCTGCATTTAGCTAGATGTGTACCGTACATTGTTCGGTGAATAGATGTGATTATCGTTGTTAATTGATAATTTTCATTTTTTGCAAAAAGTTTCCTCACGAGCTCACCAGGGTTGCATGCATACAGGTTACTACATATCAACTCGTTTCTCCATTATTTAAGGTAATGCGTGTATACAAACTAAAGCATACAGGGTCTAGAGTAGTTAAGCTCACAATATGAAACATTGATATGCTATTTAAGTTTGACATATGTTGTTTGGTACAACTGGCAGACTCATGTTAATCTTACCTGTACACCGCGCCAAAAATGAATTATCTGTGCATGTATTATAGCATTGTTATCTTTTTAAAGAACAGAAACACTGAGAGACAAGATGGAGTCGCCTCTGCTCTCGCGCGATAGGCGATGGAGGGCGACTTTCTCGTCGTCGCTTCCTCATCGGCCCGCCGTGATCCTCGCCGGGTTCCTGATCCTGCGGCATGATGCGGCTCGGCTGGTGCTTCTCGACGGCCGTGGCGAGGTTATTGACGCGAGGTGTTTGAGGGAGGGCGAGACGGTGCGTGAGGGACTCATCATCGAGTTCCCGGCGCACTTGGTGGAGGTGGGGGCGGCGGCGGTGGTGGCGGCGGTGCCGGGGCTGACGGGGGAGCGCGGGCGACCCACGGCGTTGATTTCGTCGGTTGCTAACAGGGTCCCGCAGGGACATGTTGGCCATGATTTTGGTCCGAGCTGGGAGTTGGGCTCTAATGGTGAAAAGGAGAGCCCAGGTAGCCCGAGTGCTACAGTGTTGGGCTCGTCAGGGGCAGGGGCTTCTCCTCATAATTCACCATTCCTGCTCGAATCGCTGCTATCTCACTTCTGGAAGAAACCTAGGGTTCCTCCCGATCCTCCTGCTACTGATTCGTTTGGGTGGTGGCTGGGGAAGGTTGGGAGAGATCAGAGATCCTTCGCCCAGGTTGCTGCCTCACCTCGGAGAGCCCAGCCGGTTCCACCTACATCATCGGCGATGGGGGACCGTGGCGGGCGCGCTGGTGCTGCGCGAGGGGGAGGAGGAGGTGGTAGGGGCGGAGGAGGAGGTCGAGGCTTCAACAACGGCGCCCGCTTCGACAACCGTCAAGGAAACCGCAACCATGTCTGGCAGCGGGAGGCGGCGGAGGGATCCCATCCCGCGGCAACCGGGGGCGAGAGGTGGGATGCGGCAGCGGCAAGGGCTCACGGTGGAGCCAAGGACAAGCATAATCAAGGTTTGCGTACTGTAGCCCCTGGGAAGGATCAGAGAAATGTGTCCCCTATGAAATCCGGGTCTCCTTGTGTGAATTGCAATGTTGATGGTCACCTTGCGGCTCATTGTCCCCTAATTCAATGTGAAAGATGTGGAAAGCTGGGTCATATCAACCAAATCTGTCAGGCAATTTTACCCTGGGAATGTGTTGCTTCGATGTGTGGTTTCCAGAAACCTGGTCAGGGGTTCTTCTTTTTTCCTGATTCCTCTTCTACTAGACAGACAAAAGAACGTGCCTCTAGTTTGGTGATTACTGTGGTGGAGGGAAATCCTTTGACTCTCAAATTGAGCAGGAATTTACAGATTATCTGGGTACTAGTTGGCGCTGTACGACAAGGCAGATCAGCCGGACGCAAATATGTGATGCGGTTTCTGAATCCTAGAGAGGTGGAGAGAGCCTGTTATTTTGGGAACAGGATGGAGATGAAAGTATGTAAAGCTATTTTGAATGTTTCCCCTTGGACTGCTGTTGTTGGTGCTAAAGGGATGTTACAGAAAGCTTGGGTTCGTGTTAGAAACATTCCTTCTGAGAAGAGATGCGCGGAAAATGCTGCTTATGCTGGTTCGTTGGTGGGAGTTACGCTGGAGGTGGATCAAGCAACCTTGCATAAACCTGAATATTGTCGTATCCTTATCGGTTGTAGAGATATTGATGAGATGCCAGATAAAGCTGAAGGATGTCTTGGAGACTTTTTCTATGATTTCTTTTATGAGATTGAAAATGTTGTGATACGTGGGCCTCCTGAGCAGTCTATTTCGGTGTCGGTGGACAATTCTTCTGTTCCTCCTTCGCCAAAAGGACATAGAACGGAAAATTTTGATTGCTCTGCTACTTCTTCTGATGGTCAGACGTAACAATGCTCCTTCCTATGGGACAAACTATGGTAAATCCTATCAGGCTTTACCTACTCTATCTGAACATGAATCGGAGGAGGACAGCTATGTTGATTCTGGGTTGTTGATTGATCAAATCACCAAAGATAGCTTGAGCAAGTACCCTGATAAGGAGGAGGTGAATGATAGGGCTCTGGTTGTGTTGCAAGATGAGGTGCTGTCACCAGACAACTTTGACAAAAGCAAAAAAGAGGGGTGTCCATGCTCCAATTACACCTGTAATAGAGAAAGAGAATCTATCTCCGGAGATGAATCAGAGACAAATGGCTCCTTCATATGCTTCAGTGGTACTGGGGGCTAGTGGAAAATGTGGTCATCGGATCTGGTTGTTACTGAGCTGGAGAACTCCCTGGAAACTTCGCCTGAGGGCAATTCGGCATACTTTGTTCAGTCTCCTATTTCTGGTGAGGGGGAGGATGGTAGTCATGTGGAACCGGTGGTTGGGAAGGTTATTCCTCCTGTGGAGACTGTTCGCTGCAGCCTACGCAATAAGGCTGGGAAGATGGTGGATATTATGGAACAGGCCAAGGCTGCTTCTAAGAAGAGAAACCTTGAAGGTAATGCTCAAACCTCGTCTAGTAATTCCTTTGCCGTTCTTTCTAATCATGATATTATGTCTAGAGCTTCCTTTATGGGTGTTGATATACCGTTGGACAATTTTGAGAAAATTGATTTGATCAAAGAGTTGGAAAAATCTAGAAATAATTTAGCTAGTAAAAATGAATCTCATGCTGATGATTTGTTTGTGGTGCATCATGACAATGGAAGAAAAACTCATCTTGCTTTGACTTGGTTTGAAAATGATGAAATAGATGATTCCTTTTCTGTAGTTCGATTGAGAAAATCTAAAAAGGGTGGTGCTAAGAAATCGGTTAATGTTGATATTTCTCGACCTGTGACTAGGAGTCAAAGGTTGAAGGACATGTCTGTTGTGCCTCCTAGCAGATCTGTCCGGCAGAAAAAAGACCCCTTAGAAATTTAAATGAAAGCGGGTATTTGGAATTTAAGGGGGGCAAGTAAAAAAGGGATGTCTACTTGCCTCACTGATTTTATCCAGGATAATGGGCTGGACTTTATTGGGTTGCAAGAAACTATGAAGAAAAAGTATGATCAAAAGTTTTTTAATAAAATTGACCCTGGTAACTTATTTTTCTGGAAGTGGAGTCCGTCGGTGGGGAAGTCGGGAGGAATCCTATGTGGTGCTCGGTATGACTCCTTGGATGTGCAATCTGTTAAACTAGGAGAATTTATGGTGTTGATGTATGTTTGGGATTGTAAGAAGAAATGTAGATGGGCGGTAATTGTGGTTTATGGGCCGGTTCATGAGGAGTTTAAAGCCAAGTTCCTTGCTGAATTGGTATCTTTTTGCAACTGTGTGGACAGTCCTTATATAGTTGGTGGTGATTTTAATATTTTGCGTAGTGTGACGGAGAAGAATAAACCATGTGCGCTTCCTCATTCTTCGGAGGTGTTTAACTCTGTGATTAATTCCTTGGGTTTGAGGGAAATTCATATGGCCGGGGGTAGATTTACTTGGTCTAATAAAAGAAATGACCCTACACTGGAGAAATTAGATCGTATTCTTATGTCTCCTGAGTGGGAGTTGTTGTTTCCTTTAATGTCTGTTAAAAAATTGGTGAAAGACGCTTCGGATCATTGTCCCCTGGTTCTGGATTCTGGTGAGAATTCGATCATCAAAAAAAAGAATGGGTTCAAATTTGATGTTGGTTGGTTTAAGAATGATGACTTCCTTCCCATTGTAAGTAAAATTTGGGAGAGGCATGTTGACAGTAGTGACCCTATTGATATTATCAACATCAAGTTGAAAAGATTCAAGAAATACTTCAAGGGTGGGGTTCTAATTTGTTTGGGCACAATAAGAAACGAAGAGATGCACTTAAACACGAGTTAGTGGACATTGAGTTGGCGGAAGAAGATAGGGAGCTACTCCCTGGAGAGATGTTAAGGAAAAATAACATTCAAGTTGAGTTGTATAACTTGAATGTGGAAGAAGAAACTTATTGGTACCAGAGGTCTCATGCTCAATGGTTGTTGTTGGGCGATCAAAACACATCCCATTTTCATAAAATTGCTAATGGGAGAAAAAGGAAAAACACGGTTCATTCGTTGGATGATCAGGGTGTGTTAGTTGAAGGGACTGATAATTTGTTAAAACATGCTACTTCCTATTATAAAGAACTTTTTGGTCCGGCTCCAGGGAATATGTTTGATATTTCGCCTGAGTTGTGGGGGCCTAGTGAGATGATTAATGTGGAGGACAATGAGGATTTAACTAGGCCTTTTTCCTGTTGAAGAAGTAAAAAAATGCTTTATTCGCTATGAAAGGTAATAGTGCACATGGGCCTGATGAAATTCCTGCATAGTTTTACCAAGTATGTTGGGATATTGTCAAAAATGATGTGATGAAGCTATTTGATAGTTTTTATGAGGGTTCCCTTGATGTTGAGAGGCTGAACTATGGGGTTATTACCTTGCTTCCAAAAATTTCTGATGCTAACAAAATCCAACAATTTAGACCTATTTGTCTCCTAAGATGCATTTATAAGTTGATTACTAAGACGTTGACATTAAGGTTAGAACCTTATGCTAGTATGTTGATTAGTGAGCAGCAAAATGCTTTTATAAAAAATAGGAGCATCATGGATGGGATCTGTTCCTTGCATGAGATTATGCATCATGTTCATATTAAGAAACAGGTCAGGATTATTTTGAAGCTCGATTTTGAAAAAGCGTATGACAAGGTCAATTGGGACTTCCTTCTCAACTTGCATAATGGTACTGTGAGTGTGAAGATTAATAATGAGGTGGGGAAGTATTTCCAAAGTGCCAAGGGAGTGAGACAAGGCGATCCGTTATCCCCTTTTTTGTTTAACATGGCGGGGGAAGTGTTAACTAAAATGGTCTTGAGTGCTCAAAGAAATGGGCTGTTCTCGGGTCTTGCATCCGATTTGGTTGAAAATGGGATTGCTATCCTCCAGTACGCGGATGATATGGTTTTGTGTATTGAGCATGATCAAGAAAAAACAGTAAATTTAAAACTCTTGCTTTATATCTTTGAAATGATGTCGGGTCTCAAAATAAATTTCCTCAAAAGCGAGGTGTTCATCGTTGGTGGAGATAATAACATTGCATCCTTTTATTCTGACCTCTTTAACTGTCAAGTGGGATCCTTGCCAATGAAATATTTGGGTGTTCCTGTAACATTTTCGAATCTTAAGAATGTGGACTGGGATTTCCTGGATGCGAAAATAATAAAGAAGTTAGATAATTGGGTTTGTGATTCGACTACCTCTGGGGGAAGGTTGACCCTGCTAGATGCTTGTTTATCTGGCATTCCGTATTATTATATGTCAATGTTCTTGTTAAGCTTGACTTTTATTGAAAAATTGAATAAGCACAGAAGAGGGTTTTTCTGGGCGGGCAAAAAGAGGAAAAGAAATATCATTTAGTAAAGTGGTCTAGGATCTGATCCAAAAAGAAAGGTGGGCTTGGGGTGAAAGATTTGAGGAAACAAAACATTTCCTTGTTATGTAAATGGTGGTGGAAATTGGAAACGCAAAGTGGTATGTGGCAGAATATTGTTAAAGCCAAATATCTCAGAAGTATAATGGTGGCTAATGTCAAGGCGAGAATGTCGGATTCCCCTTGTTGGAAAGCCTTGTTGAAAGTTAAATAATTTTATTTCAAAGGAAGGAAAGTAATTCTCAATAGAGGCAATATTGTCAGATTTTGGTTAGACCCTTGGTTGAATGATACACCCTTGTGTGAGTCATATCCTAGCCTTTTTTATGTTTGCCATGCTCAAGAATGGACTTTTGAAAAAGTCTTGAGCTGTAACTTGGTTATTCCCTTTTGTAGGAGATTATGTCAAGAGTTAGAGGAACAATGGGATTACATAAAAAAATGCTGCTATCAGTTATGATAGGTCTCTGGTATCTGATGGGATAGTGTGGATGTTTAATGCAAATGGGCGTTTTACCACCAAATCCCTGTATTGTTTGTTGGAAAAGGATGTAGGTGGTTCTAATAATAAATGGATCTGGGAGGCAAAGTTGCCTCTTAAGATTAAATTTTTTCTCTGGCAACTTTTTCAGAATGCTATTCTTACCAGAGATAATCTCAAGAAAAGGAATTGGCCTAGATCCCCTATTTGTTCCTTTTGCAATGAACATGAATCTTTGAAACATTTATTTTTTGGCTGTTCACATGCTAAAGTAATATGGGGGGTGGTTGGGTCTGTTTTGAATGCTCATAACATGGTTGCATGCCTTCTTCCCTCATGGGGAAAAGTATCATATGCTTGTGTTGGCTGCGATTTGCTGGGCGGTTTGGAATATAAGAAATCAGATCACCTTTGAGAAGAAAATTGTGAGGTCCCCTGTGGTAACTATTTTTTGCATGTGTTCATTTCTCCATTTTTGGGCAGGTATGTACAATGCTACGGAGGCAGAGGAGATAAGGGGCGGGGCGGATCAGCTGATGGGGAGAGCATCTGACTTGGCGTGCTTCAGGACAAGTTCTGTTTCAAATGGCACGGCTGCTCCAACTCCTGCTAGGCTGATGATCACGGATCGGAGGGCTGACCAGTGGTTACAAAAAGATGTTAGACTTTGTTCCCTTTTGGTCTGCGAGGTTTTGCTTGTTGGCTGTGGTGATGTAATGAACTTTTTTCTCCCTGTGGTGTGTTCTATTTCCTTCTGTAGTTAGGGGTAGGTTTTTTGCCCTGTAGTGTGGCTTTCGACGCCGAGGCCATGCAGCGGGTTTTCCTACCTGATACGCGTGAAGCACACATCCGTTGGGAACCCCAAGTGGAAGGTGTGATGCGTATAGCAGCAAGTTTCCCTCAGTATGAAACCAAGGTTGTCGAACCAGTAGGAGATGAAGGCCACGTGAAGGTTGTTGGTGAAGGAGTGTAGTGCGGCGCAACACCAGGGATTCCGGTGCCAACGTGGAACCTACACAACACAATCACAGTACTTTGCCCCAACTTAACAGTGAGGCTGTCAATCTCACCGGCTTGCTGAAAACAAAGGATTAAATGTATGGTGCGGAGAATGATGTTTGCTTGTAGAAAACAACAGAGAACAGAGATTGAAGTAGATTGTATTTAGATGTAAAAGAATGGACCGGGGTCCACAGTTCACTAGTGGTGTCTCTCCCACAAGATAAATAGCATGTTGGGTGAACAAATTACAGTTGGGCAATTGACAAATAGAGATGCATACATATCATGATGATTACTATGAGATTTAATCAGGGCATTACGACAAAGTACATAGACCGCTATCCAGCATGCATCTATGCCTTAAAAGTCCACCTTCGGGTTAGCATCCGCACCCCTTCCAGTATTAAGTTGCAAACAACAAACAATTGCATTAAGTATAGTGCGTAATGTAATCAACACAAATATCCTTAGACAAAGCATTGATGTTTTATCCCTAGTGGCAACAGCACATCCACAACCTTAGAACTTTCTCACATCGTCCTGCATTCAATGGAGGCATGAACCCACTATCGAGCATAAATACTCCCTCTTGGAGTCACAAGTATCAACTTGGCCAGAGCCTCTACTAGCAACGGAGAGCATGCAAGAACATAAACAACATATATATGATAGATTGATAATCAACTTGACATAGTATTCAATATTCATCGGATCACAACAGACACAACATGTAGCATTACAAATAGATGATCTTGATCATGATAGGCAGCTCACAAGATCTAACATGATAGCACAATGAGGAGAAGACAACCATCTAGCTACTGCTATGGACCCATAGTCCAAGGATGAACTACTCACGCATCAATCCGGAGGCGGGCATGGTGATGTAGAGCCCTCCGGTGATGATTCCCCTCTCCGGCAGGGTGATACGTCTCCGACGTATCGATAATTTCTTATGTTCCATGCCACATTATTGATGATATCTACATGTTTTATGCATACTTTATGTCATATTTATGCGTTTTCTGGAACTAACCTATTGACGAGATGCCGAAGTGCCAGTTCCTGTTTTCTGCTGTTTTTGGTTTCAGAAATTCTAGTAAGGAAATATTCTCGAATTGGACGAAATCAACGCCCAGGGTCCTATTTTCACACGAAGCTTCCAGAAGACCGGAGGAGATACGAAGTGGGGCCACGAGGTGGCGCCACACTAAGGCGGCGCGGCCAGGCTAGGGCCCGCGCCGCCCTGTTGTGTGGGTCCCTCGTGACTCCACCGACCTTGCCCTTCCGCCTACTTAAAGCCTCCGTCGCGAAAACCCTATCACGTTCGACGAAACCAGTGAAAACCTTCCAGAGCCGCCACCATCGCGAAGCCAAGATCTGGGGGACAGGAGTCTCTGTTCCGGCATGCCGCCGGGACGGGGAAGTGCCCCCGGAAGGCTTCTCCATCGACACCACCGCCATCTTCATCAACGCTGCTGTCTCCCATGAGGAGGGAGTAGTTCTCCATCGAGGCTCGGGGCTGTACCGGTAGCTATGTGGTTCATCTCTCTCCTATGTGCTTCAATACAATAATCTCGTGAGCTGCCTTACATGATTGAGATTCATATGATGATGCTTGTAATCTAGATGTCATTATGCTAGTCAAGTGGATTTTACTTATGTGATCTCCGGAGACTCCTTGTCCCACGTGTGTAAAGGTGACAGTGTGTGCACCGTGTGGGTCTCTTAGGCTATATTTCATAGAATACTTATTCACTGTTATGAATGGCATAGTGAAGTGCTTATTTATATCCCTTTATGATTGCAATGTGTTTTGTATCACAATTTATCTGTGTGCTACTCTAGTGATGTTATTAAAGTAGTTTATTCCTCCTGCACGGTGTAATGGTGACAGTGTGTGCATCGTGTAGTACTTGGCGTAGGCTATGATTGTGATCTCTTGTAAATTATGAAGTTAACTATTGCTATGATAGTATTGATGTGATCTATTCCTCCTTTCGTAGTGTGAAGGTGACAGTGTGCATGCTATGTTAGTACTTGGTTTGGTTATGTTGATCTGTTATGCACTCTAAGGTTATTTAAATATGAACATTGAATATTGTGGAGCTTGTTAACTCCGGCATTGAGGGTTCGTGTAATCCTACACAGTTAGTGGTGTTCATCATCCAACAAGAGGGTGTAGAGTCTAGCATATATCTATTTATTCTGTTATGTGATCAATGTTGAGAGTGTCCACTAGTGAAAGTATGATCCCTAGGCCTTGTTCCTAAATACTGCTATCGCTGCTTGTTTACTGTTTTACTACATCTTTACTTCCTGCAATATTACTACCATCAACTGCACGCCAGCAAGCACTTTTCTGGCGCCGTTACTACTGCTCATATACATCCATACTACTTGTATTTCACTATCTCTTAGCCGAACTAGTGCACCTATACATCTGACAAGTATATTAGGTGTGTTGGGGACACAAGAGACTTCTTGTATCGTGATTGCAGGGTTGCTTGAGAGGGATATCTTTGACCTCTTTCTCCCTGAGTTCGATAAACCTTGGGTGATCCACTTAAGGGAAACTTGCTGATGTTCTACAAACCTCTGCTCTTGGAGGCCCAACACTGTCTACAAGAATAGAAGCACACGTAGACATCAAGCACTTTTTCCTCAGCGCCATTGTCGGGAGGAAAGGTAAAAGGCACTCATACTCCGGTCCCAGGTAAAGTACTTTTCTGTTACCGTTGTGTGTGTGCTCGAAGCTATTTCCTTTAGATCCTGCAATTGCATCTTTTTGTTTCTTGTTTACACTAGTTTGGCATAATGGACAACAATGAGCTTCTTATTCTATTTCCTGATTTAAGACATGGATGGTTTGATGCGAAAATTAAAAAACCCATGGAACATATTAATATGAACACTTTGAATACCATTGTTGCTAATGATATAGAAAGTTCTAAGCTTGGGGAAGCTGGTTCTGATGAGCATGATCTTTTTAGTCCCCCAAGCATTGAGGAGAAAATTTACTTTGATGATACTTTGCCTCCTATTTATGATGATGATAGTAGTCTTTTAGTACCACCTGTTATGGAGGATAAATTTGATTATGATTACAATATGCCTCCTATATTTGATGATGAGAATAATAATGATAGCTACTTTGTTGAATTTGCTCCCACTACAACTAATAAAATTGATTATGCTTATGTGGAGAGTAATGATACTTTTATGCATGTGAATAAGAATGCTTTATGTGATACTTATATTGTTGAGTTTGTTCATGATGTCTCTGAAAATTATTATTAGAGAGGGAAATATGGTTGTAAAAATTTTCATGTTACTAAAACACCTCTCTATATGCTGAAATTTTTAAAGCTACACTGGTTTTATCTTCCTATGCTTGTTACTTTGCTCTTCATGAACTTGTTTATTTACAAGATTCCTATGCATAGGAAGCATGTTAGACTTAAATGTGTTTTGAATTTGCCTCTTGATGCTCTCTTTTGCTTCAACTACTATTTCTTGCGAGTGCATCATTAAAACTGCTGAGCCCATCTTAATGGCTATAAAGAAAGAACTTCTTGGGAGATAACCCATGTGTTTATTTTACTACAGTACTTTTGTTTTATATTTGAGTCTTGGAAGTTGTTACTACTGTAGCAACCTCTCCTTATCTTATTTTATTGCATTGTTGTGCCAAGTAAAGTCTTTGATAGTAAAGTCAATACTAGATTTGGATTACTGCGCAGAAACAGATTTCTTGCTGTCACGAATTTCGACCTGCCTCTCTGTAGGTAACTCAGAAAAATCTGCCAATTTACGTGCTTGATCCTCAGATATGTACGCAACTTTCATTCAATTTGGGTATTTTCATCTGAGCAAGTCTGGTGCCACTTTAAAATTCGTCTTTACGGACTGTTCTGTTTTGACAGATTCTGCCTTTTATTTCGCATTGCTTCTTTCGCTGTGTTGGGTGGATTTCTTTGTTCCATTACCTTCCAGTAGCTTTGGGCAATGTCCAGAAGTGTTAAGAATGATTGTGTCACCTCTGAACATGTGAATTTTTGATTATGCACTAACCCTCTAATGAGTTTGTTTCGAGTTTGGTGTGGAGGAAGTTTTCAAGGGTCAAGAGAGGAGGATGATATACTATGATCAAGAAGAGTGAAAAGTCTAAGCTTGGGGATGCCCCCGTGGTTCATCCCTGCATATTTCAAGAAGACTCAAGCGTCTAAGCTTGGGGATGCCCAAGGCATCCCCTTCTTCATCGACAACTTATCAGGTTTCTTCTCTTGAAACTATATTTTTATTCGGTCACATCTTATGTACTTTACTTGGAGCGTTTGTTTGTTTTTGTTTTTGTTTGTGTTTGAATAAATTAATGCTTGTGTGGGAGAGAGACACGCTCCGCTGGTTCATATGAACACATGTGTTCTTAGCTTTTAATGTTCATGGTGAAGGTTGAAACTGCTTCGTTCATTGTTATATGGTTGGAAACGGAAAATGCTACATGTAGTAATTGGTAAAATGTCTTGGATAATTTGATACTTGGCAATTGTTGTGCTCATGTTTAAGCTCTTGCATCATATACTTTGCACCTATTAATGAAGAAATACATAGAGCTTGCTAAAATTTGGTTTGCATATTTGGTCTCTCTAAAGTCTAGATAATTTCTAGTATTGAGTTTTGAACAACAAGGAAGACGGTGTAGAGTCTTATAATGTTTACAATATGTCTTTTATGTGAGTTTTGCTGCACCAGTTCATTCTTGTGTTTGTTTCAAATAAACCTTGCTAGCCTAAACCTTGTATCGAGAGGGAATACTTCTCATGCATCCAAAATCCTTGAGCCAACCACTATGCCATTTGTGTCCACCATACCTACCTACTACATGGTATTTCTCCGCCATTCCAAAGTAAATTGCTTGAGTGCTACCTTTAAATTTCCATCATTCGCCTTTGCAATATATAGCTCATGGGACAAAATAGCCTTAAAAACTATTGTGGTATTGAATATGTACTTATGCACTTTATCTCTTATTAAGTTGCTTGTTGTGCGATAACCATGTACCTGGGGACGCCATCAACTTTTTGTTGAATATCATGTGAGTTGCTATGCATGTTCGTCTTGTCTGAAGTAACGGCGGTTTTCACAACCAAATGGTTTGAGTATGCATACTGTTAGAGAAGAACATTGGGCCGCTAACTAAAGCCATGAATCATGGTGGAAGTTTCAGTTTGGACATAAAACCTCAATCTCTTATGAGAATATTAACTGTTGTTGAATGCTTAAGCATTAAAAGAGGAGTCCATTATCTGTTGTCTATGTTGTCCCGGTATGGGTGTCTAAGTTGAAGAATGATCAAAAGCGAGAAATCCAATGCGAACTTTCTCCTTAGACCCTTGTACAGGCGGCATAGAGGTACCCCTTTGTGACACTTGGTTGAAACATATGTTATGCAATGATGATCAGTGTTAACCCAAGCTAATTAGGACAAGGTGCGGGCACTATTAGTACACTATGCATGAGGCTTGCAACTTGTAAGATATAATTTACATGATACATATGCTTTATTACTACCGTTGACAAAATTATTTCGTGTTTTCAAAACCAAAGCTCTAGCACAAATATAGCAATCGATGCTTTCCTCTTTGAAGGACCTTTCTTTTACTTTTATGTTGAGTCAGTTCACCTATCTCTCTCCACCTCAAGAAGCAAACACTTGTGTGAATTGTGCATTGATTCCTACATACTTACATATTGCATTTGTTATATTACTCTATGTTGACAATTATCCATGAGATATACATGTTATAAGTTGAAAGCAACCGCTGAAACTTAATCTTCCTTTATGTTGCTTCAATACCTTTTACTTTGAATTATTGCTTTATGAGTTAACTCCTATGCAAGACTTATTGATGCTTGTCTTGAAGTACTATTCATGAAAAGTCTTTGCTTTATGATTCATTTGTTTACTCATGTCATTACCATTGTTTTGATCGCTGCATTCATTACATATGCTTACAATAGTATGATCAAGGTTATGATGGCATGTCACTCCAGAAATTATCTTTGTTATCGTTTACCTGCTCGGGACGAGCAGGAACTAAGCTTGGCGATGCTGATACGTCTCCGACGTATCGATAATTTCTTATGTTCCATGCCACATTATTGATGATATCTACATGTTTTATGCATACTTTATGTCATATTTATGCGTTTTCTGGAACTAACCTATTGACGAGATGCCGAAGTGCCAGTTCCTGTTTTCTGCTGTTTTGGTTTCAGAAATTCTAGTAAGGAAATATTCTCGGAATTGGACGAAATCAACGCCCAGGGTCCTATTTTCACACGAAGCTTCCAGAAGACCGGAGGAGATACGAAGTGGGGCCACGAGGTGGCGCCACACTAAGGCGGCGCGGCCAGGCTAGGGCCCGCGCCGCCCTGTTGTGTGGGTCCCTCGTGACTCCACCGACCTTGCCCTTCCGCCTACTTAAAGCCTCCGTCGCGAAAACCCTATCACGTTCGACGAAACCAGAGAAAACCTTCCGTGAGCCGCCGCCATCGCGAAGCCAAGATCCTGGGGACAGGAGTCTCTGTTCCGGCACGCCGCCGGGACGGGGAAGTGCCCCGGAAGGCTTCTCCATCGACACCACCGCCATCTTCATCAACGCTGCTGTCTCCCATGAGGAGGGAGTAGTTCTCCATCGAGGCTCGGGGCTGTACCGGTAGCTATGTGGTTCATCTCTCTCCTATGTGCTTCAATACAATAATCTCATGAGCTGCCTTACATGATTGAGATTCATATGATGATGCTTGTAATCTAGATGTCATTATGCTAGTCAAGTGGATTTTACTTATGTGATCTCCGGAGACTCCTTGTCCCACGTGTGTAAAGGTGACAGTGTGTGCACCGTGTGGGTCTCTTAGGCTATATTTCATAGAATACTTATTCACTGTTATGAATGGCATAGTGAAGTGCTTATTTATATCCCTTTATGATTGCAATGTGTTTTGTATCACAATTTATCTGTGTGCTACTCTAGTGATGTTATTAAAGTAGTTTATTCCTCCTGCACGGTGTAATGGTGACAGTGTGTGCATCGTGTAGTACTTGGCGTAGGCTATGATTGTGATCTCTTGTAGATTATGAAGTTAACTATTGCTATGATAGTATTGATGTGATCTATTTCTCCTTTCGTAGTGTGAAGGTGACAGTGTGCATGCTATGTTAGTACTTGGTTTGGTTATGTTGATCTGTTATGCACTCTAAGGTTATTTAAATATGAACATTGAATATTGTGGAGCTTGTTAACTCCGGCATTGAGGGTTCGTGTAATCCTACACAGTTAGTGGTGTTCATCATCCAACAAGAGGGTGTAGAGTCTAGCATCTATCTATTTATTCTGTTATGTGATCAATGTTGAGAGTGTCCACTAGTGAAAGTATGATCCCTAGGCCTTGTTCCTAAATACTGCTATCGCTGCTTGTTTACTGTTTTACTACATCTTTACTTCCTGCAATATTACTACCATCAACTGCACGCCAGCAAGCACTTTTCTGGCGCCGTTACTACTGCTCATATACATCCATACTACTTGTATTTCACTATCTCTTCCCCGAACTAGTGCACCTATACATCTGACAAGTGTATTAGGTGTGTTGGGGACACAAGAGACTTCTTGTATCGTGATTGCAGGGTTGCTTGAGAGGGATATCTTTGACCTCTTCCTCCCTGAGTTCGATAAACCTTGGGTGATCCACTTAAGGGAAACTTGCTGCTGTTCTACAAACCTCTGCTCTTGGAGGCCCAACACTGTCTACAAGAATAGAAGCACACGTAGACATCACAGGGTGCCGGAGGCGATCTCCTGAATCCCCCGAGATGGGATTGGCGGCGGCGTCTCTGGAACTTTTTCCGTATCGTGGCTCTCGGTATTAGGGTTTTCGCGACGGAGAGTTTAAGTAGGCGGAAGGGCAGAGTTGGAAGCGGCGCAGGGGCCCCACACCATAGGCCGGCGCGGGCCCCATGCAGGCCGCGCCGCCCTATGGTTACGGCCCCTCGTGGCCCCACTTCGTATGCTCTTCGGTCTTCTGGAAGCTCCGTGGAAAAATAAGACCCTGGGCGTTGATTTCGTCCAATTCCGAGAATATTTCCTTTGTAGGATTTCTGAAACCAAAAACAGCAGAAAACAGCAACTGGCTCTTCGGCATCTCGTTAATAGGTTAGTGTCGGAAAATGCATAATAATGATGTAAAGTATGTATAAAACATGTGAGTATTGTCATAAAAGTAGCATGGAACATAAGAAATTATGGATACGTTTGAGACGTATCAAGCATCCCCAAGCTTAGTTCCTACTCGCCCTCGAGTAGGTAAACGATAACAAGGATAATTTCTGAAGTGACATGCTATCATAATCTTGATCAATACTATTGTAAAGCATATGAAGTGAATGAAGTGATTCGAAGCAATGGTAAAGACAATGACTAAACAACTGATCATATAGCAAAGACTTTTCATGAATAGTACCTTCAAGACAAGCATCAATAAGACTTGCATAGGAGTTAACTCATAAAGCAATAAATTCTTAGTAGAAAGTTTTGAAGCAACACAAAGGAAGATATAAGTTTCAGCGGTTGCTTTCAACTTCAACATGTATATCTCATGGATAATTGTCAACACAAAGTAGTATGATGAATGCAAATAAGCAAGTATGTAGGAATCAATGCACACAGTTGACACAAGTGTTTGCTTCTAAGATAGAAAGAAGTAGGTAAACTGACTCAACATAAAGTAAAAGAATGGCCCCTTCGCAGAGGGAAGCATGGATTACTATTTTTGTGCTAGAGCTTTTTTATTTTGAAAACATAGAAACAATTTTGTCAACGGTAGTAATAATTCATATGTGTTATGTATAAGACATCTTATAAGCTGCAAGCCTCATGCATAGATTACCAATAGTGCTCGCACCTTGTCCTAATTAGCTTGGATTAACATGGATTATCATTGCATAACATATGTTTCAACCAAGTATCACAAAGGGGTACCTCTATGCCGCCTGTACAAAGGTCCAAGGAGATAAATCGCATTTGATTTCTCGTTTTTAATAGATCTCAACCATGGACATCCATACCGGGACAACATAGAAAACAGATAATGGACTCCTCTTTAATGCATAGGCATTCAACAACAGATAATATTCTCATAAGAGATTGAGCATTAGTGCCCAAACTGAAACTTCCACCATGATTCATGGCTTTAGTTAGCGGCCCAATGTTCTTCTCTAACAATATGCATACTCAAACCATTTTATCATGATAAATCGCCCTTACTTCAGACAAGACGAACATGCATAGCAACTCACATGATATCCAACAAAGGTGTAATAGTTGATGGCGTCCCCAGAAACATGGTTACCGCTCAACAAGCAACTTATAAGAAATAAGATACATAGCAACATATTCAATACCACAATAGTTTTTAAAGCTATTTTCCCATGAGCTATGTATTGCAAAGACAAGGAATGAAATTTTAAAGGTAGCACTCAAGTAATTTACTTTGGAATGGCAGAGAAATACCACATAGTAGGTAGGTATGGTGGACACAAATGGCATAGGTTTTGGCTCAAGGATTTGGATGCACGAGAAGTATTTCCTCTCAGTACAAGGCTTTGGCTAGCAAGGTTGTTTGAAGCAAACACAAGTATGAACCGGTACAGCAAAACTTACATAAGAACATATTGCAAGCATTATAAGACTCTACACTGTCTTCCTTGTTGTTCAAACATTTCACGAGAAAATATCTAGACTTAGAGAGACCAATCATGCAAACCAAATTTCAACAAGCTCTACGGTAGTTCTCCACTAATAAGTGCAAAGTACATGATGCAAGAGCTTAAACATGATCTATTTGAGCACAACAATTGCCAAATATCAAATTATTCAAGACAATATACCAATTACCACATGAAGCATTTTCTGTTTCCAACCATATAATAATGAACGAAGCAGTTTTCAACCTTCGCCATGAACATTAAAAGTAATGCTAAGAACACCAGTGTTCATATGAAACAGCGGAGCGTGTCTTTCTCCCACACAAAGAATGCTAGGATCCGAGTTTATTCAAACAAAAGCAAAAATAAAAACAAATAGACGCTCCAAGTAAAGCACATAAGATGTGACTGAATAAAAATATAGTTTCACTAGAGGTGACCTGATAAGTTGTCGATGAAGAAGGGGATGCCCAAGCTTAGATGCTTGAGTCTTCTTGAAATATGCATGGATGAACCACGGGGGCATCCCCAAGCTTAGACTTTTCACTCTTCTTGATCATATTGTATCATCCTCCTCTCTTGATCCTTGAAAACTTCCTCCACACCAAACTCGAAACAAACTCATTAGAGGGTTAGTGCATAATAAAAAATTCATATATTCAGAGGTGACATAATTATTCTTAACACTTCTGGACATTGCACAAAGCTACTGAAAGTTAATGGAACAAAGAAATCCATCAAACATAGCAAAACAGGCAATGCGAAATAAAAGGCAGAATCTGTCAAAACAGAACAGTCCGTAAAGACGAATTTTTCTGGGGCACTTAACTTGCTCAGATGAAAAAGCTCAAATTGAATGAAAGTTACGTACATATCTGAGGATCACGCACGTAAATTGGCAGATTTTTCTGAGTTACCTACAGACGGGGCTGCTCAATTTCGTGACAGTAAGAAATCTGTTTCTGCGCAGTAATCCAAATCTAGTATCAACCCTACTATCAAAGACTTTACTTGGCACAACAATGCAATAAAATAAAGATATGGAGAGGTTGCTACAGTAGTAACAACTTCCAAAACTCAACAAAACAGTAGTAAAAACATACATGGGTTATCTCCCAAGAAGTGCTTTTCTTTAACGCCTTTCAGCTAGGCGCAGAAAGTGTGAATCAAGTATTATCAAGAGATGAAGCATTAACATTCTAGTCTGAACACTTGGAAGATTTTTCTCTATGGCTTCCAACTTTTTCATGACATCCTCAAGAGAGATTTCAGTTTTAGCTTCATTAACAGGTGGTATTCCAACTAGACTCTCAATGATGCAACTAGCTTCTAAAGCAGGAGTGCCTAGGAAATTACCCCCTGAAAGAGTATCAAGAACATACCTATTCCAGCTAGATATACCAACATAAAAGTTCCTAAGTAGGATAATAGTGGAGTGTTTCTTAGTGCACCTATGATGAGCATCACTAATTCTATACCAAGCATCTTTAAAACTTTCTCCCCCTTGTTGCTTAAAAGAACGAACTTCAACTTCAGGATTACTCATTTTAGCAATAGTAAATAAAGCAAACTAAATAAAGTAAAGTAAAACAAGTAACTAATTTTTTTATGTTTTTGATATAGGAAGCAAACAAGACAAGTAAGTAAAGTAATGCAAGTAACTAATTTTTTTGTGTTTTTGATATAGGAAGCAAACAAGACAAGTAAGTAAAGTAATGCAAGTAACTAATTTTTTTGTATTTTTGATATAGAGAAAGCAAACAAAGCAGAAAATAAAGTAAAGTAAAGCAAGACAATAACAAAGTAAGGAGATTGGATGTGAGAGACTCCCCTTGCAGCGTGTCTTGATTTCCCCGGCAACGGCGCCAGAAATTTAGCTTGATACGCGTGAAGCACACGTCCGTTGGGAACCCCAAGTGGAAGGTGTGATGCGTATAGCAGCAAGTTTCCCTCAGTATGAAACCAAGGTTGTCGAACCAGTAGGAGATGAAGGCCACGTGAAGGTTGTTGGTGAAGGAGTGTAGTGCGGCGCAACACCAGGGATTCCGGCGCCAACGTGGAACCTGCACAACACAATCACAGTACTTTGCCCCAACTTAACAGTGAGGTTGTCAATCTCACCGGCTTGCTGAAAACAAAGGATTAAACGTATGGTGTAGAGAATGATGTTTGCTTGTAGAAAACAACAGAGAACAGAGATTGCAGTAGATTGTATTCAGATGTAAAAGAATGGGCCGGGGTCCACAGTTCACTAGTGGTGTCTCTCCCATAAGATAAATAGCATGTTGGGTGAACAAATTACAGTTGGGCAATTGACAAATAGAGATGCATACATATCATGATGATTACTATGAGATTTAATCAGGGCATTACGACAAAGTACATAGACCGCTATCCAGCATGCATCTATGCCTAAAAAGTCCACCTTCGGGTTAGCATCCGCACCCCTTCCAGTATTAAGTTGCAAACAACAGACAATTGCATTAAGTATGGTGCGTAATGTAATCAACACAAATATCCTTAGACAAAGCATTGATGTTTTATCCCTAGTGGCAACAGCACATCCACAACCTTAGAACTTTCTATCACTGTCCCAGATTCAATGGAGGCATGAACCCACTATCGAGCATAAATACTCCCTCTTGGAGTCACAAGTATCAACTTGGCCAGAGCCTCTACTAGCAACGGAGAGCATGCAAGAACATAAACAACATATATATGATAGATTGATAATCAACTTGACATAGTATTCAATATTCATCGGATCATAACAGACACAACATGTAGCATTACAAATAGATGATCTTGATCATAATAGGCAGCTCACAAGATCTAACATGATAGCACAATGAGGAGAAGACAACCATCTAGCTACTGCTATGGACCCATAGTCCAAGGATGAACTACTCACGCATCAATCCGGAGGCGGGCATGGTGATGTAGAGCCCTCCGGTGATGATTCCCCTCTCCGGCAGGGTGCCGGAGGCGATCTCCTGAATCCCCCGAGATGGGATTAGCGGCGGCGGCGTCTCTGGAACTTTTTCCGTATCGTGGCTCTCGGTATTAGGGTTTTCGCGACGGAGAGTTCAAGTAGGCGGAAGGGCAGAGTTGGAAGTGGCGCAGGGGCCCCACACCATAGGCCGGCGCGGGCCCCATGCAGGCCGCGCCGCCCTATGGTTACGGCCCCTCGTGGCCCCACTTCGTATGCTCTTCGGTCTTCTGGAAGCTCCGTGGAAAAATAATACCCTGGGCGTTGATTTCGTCCAATTCTGAGAATATTTCCTTTGTAGGATTTCTGAAACCAAAAACAGCAGAAAACAACAACTGGCTCTTCGGCATCTCGTTAATAGGTTAGTGCCGGAAAATGCATAATAATGATGTAAAGTATGTATAAAACATGTGAGTATTGTCATAAAAGTAGCATGGAACATAAGAAAATTATGGATACGTTTGAGACGTATCACTACCAAAAAACTCTTCCTGTCATTCCCTTTTTCTTGTTTCCTTTTTAATTGTTGTAGCATCAAAAACTCAGAGTACCTTGTATTTCCGTTGAGCAATTAATGGAAAGGGGAGTGATCCCAGGTTGAAAAAAAACATTGTTATGTTTTTTTTCGAAATGCACACAGCCTTTTATTAATCAAAGAAATATTCAAAGTTTACAACTCAAGGATCAACGAGGGTCGATACAAAAATCAACCATCGAAACAGTAACAGATTACTAAGTGCTCTAAACATCTTGTAATCTCTTAACAGGCCGCCAAGTAGCCTGGTAGAAAATATCCTGGGCAACCATTTGAAGGCGGTTGCATCCAGAAACCATGCACTCCTGCTGGTCCCCCGGGAGCAAGAAACACCATAGCTGGATCCAGTGGACTATAGTGTGGATAACCTGCAAAAAATTAGTAGAATCCTTTTTGTTAAAAATAATATCATTTCTGCAATTCCATATTGACCAACAGAAAGCCGAAACACCAATGCGAATTCTAGCTTTATCGTTTTTGTCAACTCCATTAAACCAATTTCCAAACATATTTGTCACATTGGATGGAGGTGGAATATTATAAGCAACGAAAATAACCCTCCAAATAAGCCTAGCAAAAGGGCAGGAAATAAACAGATGTTCAACTGATTCCTCGGCGTCACAGAAAGAATATTTCGTATTACCATTCCAATTCCTCTTTACTAGATTATCACGGGTTAATAGGACTTTCTTACTAAGGAACCACATAAATATTTTTATTTTCAGTGGGATTTTTATTTTCCAAAGGTACTTACGAAGATATCTAGTATGTCCATTTAACATATCAGCATACATCGATTTAACCGTAAATTTCCCTGAAGATGTTAGGCCCTAGACAAACTTATCTTGATCATCTTTTCAATTTATCATCATTAAACGTTGACATAGGTGTGCCCATTGATCACATTTATCACCAATCAGTCTTCTCCTAAAACCAATATTTAAAGGAGTTGACCTCATAAAATTTGCCACAGTATCATGCTTACGGTGGACTATATTGTATAGTTGGGGATACTGAGTTGGAAGCGTCTGATCACCTAGCCATTTATCTTCCCAAAAACGCACCCCTTCTCCAGAGCCTACCACGAAATTACCTCTGCTAAAGAATTCCCCCTTGATCTTCATTAGGCCCTTCCAGAATGGTGAGTCTGTCGGCTTACTTTCAACTTCAGCCAGTGTTTTTTGTGATAGGTATTTATTTTTCAACAATTGTTGCCATAATCCTTCTTGAGAAAACAGTTTGAAAAGCCACTTACTAAGAAGGCAGGAATTTTTTATTTCCAACACTTCAATTCCCAAACCACCTTGGTCTTTGGGTCTACAAATCAAGTTCCACTTAGTTAACCTATATTTCTTTTTATTTTCCTCGCATTGCCAAAAGAAGCGTGATCGGAAAAAATCTAGCCTCATCCTTACCCCTTTAGGTATCTCAAAGAAGGATAGCACAAACATTGGTAAACTAGTAAGAACTGAATTAATCAACACAAGGCGATCCCCATAGGATAATAATTTTCTAGCCCAACATCCTAATTTGTTTTCAAACCTACCTTCCACTGGATTCCACTCAGAGTTTTTTAACTTTCTGTAATGGATTGGAATGCCCAAATAATTAAAGGGTAGAGAACCAGATTCACAACCAAATAGTTGTTTATATTGTTACTCTTCCTCTTTAGTCTTTTCAAAGCAGGAAATCTCGCTCTTATGGAAATTAATTTTTAGACCTGACAATTCTTCAAAGAAACGCAAAATCAATTTCATATTTATAGCCTTTTCAATATTATGTTCCATGAACAGTATCGTGTCATCAGCATATTGCAGAATGGAAATTCCTCCATCAACCAGATGAGGGATAAGACCTCCTATCTGTCCATCCTCTTTCGCCCTTGCTATTAGGATGGCTAGCATATCCGCAATAATGTTAAATAACAAAGGTGACAGTGGATCCTCCTGTCGAAGTCCTTTTCTAGTTTGGAAGTAGTGACCAATATCATCATTGACCCTGATCCCTACACTTCCTCCCCTCACAAATTGTTCGACAAGTTGACACCAACTAGGATGGAAGCCTTTCATACGCATAACTTGGTGAAGAAAAGGCCATTTTACCTTATCATAAGCCTTCTCAAAATCAATTTTAAAAATCACACCATTCATTTTCTTCCGATGAAGTACATGAATGGTTTCATGTAGGACAACTACTCCTTCAACAATATGTCATCCCGGCATAAAAGCCGACTGTGTAGGGCTAATAACTGTTTCTGCAACTGTATTAGCTCTAATAGTAGCGACTTTCGTGAAAATTTTAAAACTAACATTAAGAAGGCAAATTGGTCTATATTGCTGGATTTGAACCGCATTCTCCTTTTTAGGTAATAGGGTAATAACACCAAAATTCAATTTAAACAACTGTAACTCCCCTGAATTCAGTTGATAGAACATTGACATTAAATCACCCTTGATAACTTCCCAGAAAGTTTGTTAAAACTCAGCTGAAAAACCATCAGGACCTGGGGATTTATTTAACTCCATTTGAAAAATAGCATCCTTAACTTCCTTCTCTGTGAATTCAGCAACAAGGATGTAATTTTCTTCTTGGGTTAATTGCGGTATATCTTGCATATACTCCTCATTTAAAGTGAGGGTAGAAGGGGTTGGTTCTCAAAACAACTTCTTATAATATTTCGAAATGTATAATTGCAAATTTTCATCACCCACTATGGTTCCTTCCTCTTGCTCTAATTGAAAGATCTTTTTTCTGCGATGTTTTCCATTAGCAATAAGATGAAAATATTTAGTGTTGTTCCCCCCTTCTTGAATATGTTTTACCTTGGCTCTTTGTGCCCATTTTGTCTCCTCATCTCTACAAAGTTTTGTTAAATCATCATTAGCCTTTCTTAATTTTGCTCTCTCCTCATCAACTAGAGGTGCAGACTCAGCTTTCAAATCTAATTCGTCAATTATTGTTAACAATCTTTCTTTTTCTTTCTTATATTGGCCACTTAAACACTTAGCCCAGCCCTTTAAAAAGCGCCTAAGATGTCTGATCTTGTTCTGCCATTTGGCAATTGGAGTATTACCACGTATTTCAGCCTCCCATTTGTTATCTCATCTGTCTATATTTATATTTCTTAATTAGAAACACCTTTCGAACCCTCATGTTAATCCTCTTGAAGAAGAAGAAAATAAGTCCGATGTATCTCATGGGCGTTAAGAGCCCTTGGATGAAGTGGATATTTTTTCGATAAGGAGTATATGTTAATATCAAAAAGATACCAATTACACCCAGCCTCTGCAACAACGCAATACTCTAATAGCATTACGGATGCACACAGCCAAAAAAAGAAAAATTACATAAAAGAAAAGTTCCGCTACGGTATTCCAGCCTTAGCAACAACGGTACATCCACCACCAAGACAACACCTGAACTCCAGGCTCTCCAAAAGCGACGCCTTCAAGAAGGGAACAGTGCACAAGCGCCGTCGTCGCTCGATCAAAGATCTTAGCTTTTCACGCTGAAGATAGTCCCCGCTCTCAAAACAATGCCTTCAACAAGGCAATTGCCAGTCACAACCAATTAAGGCTAGACTTTGGATTTTCATCCTGAAAGGTAAGACGCTGAACTTCACCAGTGTTATCGCCCGCACTTGCATACTGTTGTTGCGAAGCCTGGAACACCAAGCAAGCCCCTCAACAGTGCATAGACTAGAATCTCCTTTGCTATTCCTCCAATCCAGCCATCATGATATTCTCCGCCTCTGACTTCACCATGGACCAAAATATCATCTGGTGGCAACACAGAAAAGAGCTTCGCGCCGCTCTCTCCGGAACCAAACGGTTGGAATAAAAATATGTGTGCGCACGACCGAATACCTCACATCCAGCAAACTGCAGGCATTGTTGCACTAGTACATCCGCCGGTGGAGCATTCCGGAACTCAACAGTCCGGCCAGATCGAGAGAAACCAGCCTCAGAAAGATCTTCATCTTCGCACAAGAAGAACCCTAGGACAGCCACCTTTATTCAAAGAAGCATACGAACAGGCCCCCACGCCGCCATCCGCCGTCCAACACCGACGAACGAGGTTGAAGCAACCTCGACCGCAGAGACATGACGAGATGCGTGCACGCAGTAGATCAAGGAGCAGTCGTACATGCTCCAGCAGATCAAGGAACAGCCGTACAAGCTCCAGCATGTACGTAGACACTCCGGCACGGCCGGACGCTCACAACGGCCCCTCCTCAAATCATCTGGATACATCCAAACCGGATTAGCCCAGATCGGGCCCGCATGGTCGGCCGCCGGCAACGCCGCACCGCCTCGCGCCGACAGGCCTAGCCGCCGCACCGCCGGATCCCCGCGTCCGCCGCCGGACGCACCACCACCGCGTAGCCCGTGAAGAATCGCCCCAGCGCGGAAGGGCTCCGCCTTGCTGCGCCTCCTCGCCCTCCGCCGTTTGGCAGCCGGGCCGCCACCACTGCCTGCGCCGGCGGTGGGAGTGGCCAGGGAGACTCCAGAGGACGTACTCTAGTCGCCGGTCTTGGGCCCTCCGGAGCCGCCGCCGCGCGAGCCGCCCGGGAGGGGTTACGGGAGGAGAATAGGATCACCCCGGATGAAGTGGACATATACCGCCTACAAACTTCTTAGCCATTTCAACATGTAAGACCTGCTATGTTACATCCGGTAAAACTCTAGCTGATGTTGCTACCAATAATCCCAGAAGGCGAAGGCCACAACGACGAGCACCGACATTACAGGTTCAAATGATGGTGTTGATAAATCAATCTTTCTCTGCCTATCCTCAACTATGATCAGTGAAGATGTTTTTAGGATCGGTGATTCCTTTCCTCAACGGAAAAAGATCTATTAATCATCCGAAATAAAGACATGGAATGGGCTGCACAAGTGCCATGGTGAGTTAACAGATCGACGTTGGTTTATATCTCCAATCTCTCAGTGTTTTCTTTTGTTGTGCTCCACATTGTAAAACTAGATAAAATATAGTAACTAAGTAAAAACTGTAAAGGGGTTGATTGTTCTGGGTGTTTTGGATACAAATAAAAAAGTAAATATTTTTATATTTTTGGATTAAAATAGTGCAGTAAATAGAAAATAAGATAAAAGCAAGATAACAGTGTTTTTTAGACCGGGGTTCATGTGTGCACTTGCCTATTCTCTCTTTTAGGTTGTAGTGGACAAATAGTAATTCATCAATGAGATATGAGGATGCAAAATAATTGTGGGGACCTTAACTAGCTGTCTGAAATATCCGTTATGTAATCAGTTCACGATCCCATGATCAGTGCGATGTGAACACATAACCGAACTGATATCAAAGTTACATCATCCATTACAGTACCGAATTTAAAATCTTACAACACGGTCACATGATCAAGTCTTACAACAATGCCACATCTGGCTGAATTCACACAACATAGCAGCGGATACAAAATAGTGGCATCTAGCCTAAGTCATACCTTAAATCCTACAGGCAGCTGAATGGAAGATCGTCCTAGTCTTTTATATGCTCTGATATCTTTACCTTCCCGTCTTTAATCTGCGTACTATGCTTGATCAGTCATGAATGCATATACGCTGATATTTTTCTCAGTCATGCGTATGAAAGCTAGCAACTAGTTGAAGAACCGACTCAACAACTTAAGCAGAACACACTGCGCGCGTGAAACACAAAGGTAGCAAGTAGTACATTGCCACAAACAGCGGACTCATAACAGCAGCCCTCACGGTTCAAAAAAAAAAAAAACAGCAGCCCTCGACCCATTTCACTCAGGACGTGTGGCAGCTCACATTTTTGCTCCCATGTCTGCTCCTACCTGTAAATTTCTTTTTCGAAATGGGGGAAACTCACGGTTTTTTTATTAGATTATTCACAACATCTTACAAGAGCAATACAAAAGATTAAACTCGAAGCCACCTCGCTAAACCTACAGAGGGATGAAGGAGGTAACAATACACTAACTCACATCATCGAAACAACCAAATGCTTTCCCAAGCCACCCAATAGCAGGTGGGAAGCACATCCAGTCAAGCAGATTCTCAGCGCACGCCAACACATATGCCACATAAATCGCTACCGACGTCTTCCTCGCACCCATCTTCAAGAGGGATCACCGCATCGAACTTGCCAGACCTGCCATCGATATCACCATGACGCCAGACAGCTCCACCATCCTGCACGGGTCCTGCAGTCTGCGCTCGTCTTCGATACCATGCAGCTCCACGCTGCCGAGAATCCATCCAAACGCTGCTCCAAAAATGATGCCCCAAGAGATAGAACGATGAAGGATGCGCCATCATCATCCGATCCGGGAGACTCGGATCTAGGGTTTCCCCCGGAGCAGCACGAGTGAGTAGACGCAGACTGCGATAACGATGCCTTCAAGAAAGAAGCAACGCTTAACGCTGCCGTCGCCCGCCAATCGTGGCACGGTTTTCACCGATAGCCGCTAGTCCCCAACTCGGCAAGAGCCAGCGTAGAGGCCAACAAAGATGATGCATTCGCAAGGGAACGACGTCAATAGCCATCGCCATCATCCGCCAAGAACGAAGTCAAGGCGCGGTTTTCACCGGTGGCCCCTTCACCGCTAGCTCGTCGTCGACTAGATCTTCATCGCCGGAGTAGACGGATCTCGTGATCCGCCACCCCAGCAACCGCGCCGGAGGCCGCCACCACCATGCCAAGGACAGTCGCCCATGGCGTCCTCGTGCCTCGGAACGAACCCAGAAACCTGCATGAAGCCGGCATCGTTGTGACCGCAGCAGTATGATCGCAGCCCACCCGAGCCCGTCAGGATCCAGATCTTACCCGAACCACCGCCGCCGCCCGCCAAACGATGGAGATCCTCTCCCTCCTCTAGTCACCGCCGCTCCTTGGCACCACCGCCGGCAGCCCGATGCGGATCGCCGCCGCCGGAGACGCGAACCCGCGCCCCCACGGATGCCGCGGCCGAGGAAGTCCACCGCCGCCGCCACGCCTCCAGGGCTTTGCCCCGCGGCGCCTCCGAGGCTCCGACGGTGGCGGCGGGAGGATGGGAGCCGCTGGGAGAGGGAGGAGGGGAATCGCTGGGGGGGGGGGGGGGGGGGCGCCCGGCGCGGCGCCGCCGCGCGGGTCGGGGAGGTGATGGGGGTGCGGGAGGAGATAGGGATTGACCTACCTGTAAAGTATAAGACATGCACGATGCATCCTCAATTTGATGGGGGTACTCCTTGGTAACAGGCATGATTAGATTATGTGTCCAGACTCCACTCTCCATCCCTTCACATTTGACTTACTAAATGGCCTTTTCTGTCCTGTTGTTCTTCATATTTATAACATCGCAATGGTTGCTTAATTTCTCTTGCTAGGTCGAAATTTTGATGTTTCAATCCTTGGGGACATATTTTTTAGGAGGATGTTATTCGTTCTTGTCTTTCAAAACTTATGTTATCTACAGGATCAAATTAATACAATAGAACAGTTCTTATATGGGACTCCAAAAAATCATTTTATTTTCTACCTATATTTACTCCATTGATATGCAATGAGTTCAGTGTCCTCTCTTAAGTCTTAACTGTAACATGTACACGAACTGACAAAGCATGATGTTTGTTACACAAAGGTTTGAACTATGCCTTCATCGCTTCAATCTTTTAATGAATTGCATTATGGTAACTAAATCATGTAAATTATACAAAATACATCACCGCGCGTAGGTACCAGCGCACCATATACATGCAAAAAAAAACAGTAATTCAATAAAAGGTTTTTAAAAAATCTGAATCTTTTCTAGAATCAAGGATGATCGTGTATTGTACTTGTATAAGAACATCCGCCATGGAATCACTTTGTTTGCTTTTTGGGTCAAAGAAACAGACTTTAAACGCCTATATATATTCGAGTACTATATTCGTCGTAAAAAAATTTAGAGGTCAACCGAAATCGTTCTTAGCCAAATCATTTTTTACGAGGACAATTCTTTGATCATCTTAGATTCCCCCAAAAAAATATTTTTTAACTTTATTTAAAATTAATATATATAAATGGCGCGTATAGGGTGCACTGGCACCCGAGAGCCAAAGTTTCTTTTTTTTTTTGTGAAAGAGAGCCAAAGTTTCTGTCCATGTAAATGATGCAAAATTTATCCAACCACTGAAACAATAGAAAGTTATAGACATCGAGATTGCATGCCACCAACTGATTAGAAAAGAGGAAACAAATCCATATAACGACAAACTATCATGTTGTAGAGAGTATAGGCACGGAGGAGTAAACTTCATCTGCACTCTCGCATGGTTGATTGGTCATCCAGAACAACTCAAATACTATACCAACTGTTGAAGGTTAGATCATTCGTTTCCGTCCTGGATATCAAGTCAAGATAACTCCAAATAGTGTCGTCAATATAAAAGTAATTAACTAATTATCACGCCATTATAGAATCAACCAATGAAGTTAATATCTAACTCGTTTTGATCGTAGATCTTGAGAACATGCACTGGAAGACCTCAAATTTCTTAATATGACATTTATAATCTTTCAATTTTATCATAGAGCTATTTTTGCTTTCAGTCCTAGCTAGGCTTGGCCGCAGCCATGGAAATCCTGGGCATTGATTTGCTTGTTGACCTTCTTTCATAGTCTGTTGACGAGCCTTTTATTTGTCCATTGGTTGTACCCAAGGGTCAAATACTAGGATGTTTTCCGAAACATATAACCCTTTCCTGCTTGAATAACCTACTCGCAACGAGGACTTGAGGGTTTGCATGCATTACTTTGTCCAAATCTATTCCTGTGCTTTAAGTGACATGCAGGTTAATTACCTCAGCTCGGGTTCTATTTTATATGATGTATATTGTCGTCTCCCAACCTGGTGATTCGACAAAATCACATGCCTACTGTCCGCCGAGCATTGCAGAAAATGTTTCTCATGTCTCTCATGGAAGAACACGTCTGTATTCGCATGACATGTTCTAAGTTGTGCAACGCGACCAAACTTCTGATGACTCTCATGCCAATATTATTAGCATGAAAGCCATTCACAACTACTGGTATTCTGTTGGCATGATTTCGATGTATTCTTGTCGTGGCTATCTATATTTGTACTCTCTCCGTTCCATTCTATAGTGACTATAGTTTTTTGGTACGGAAATTAGCACAAGAGTATTATTTACACAAGACCCTGATGCGTGCAATTAATACACGTCCGTTGGGAACCCCAAGAGGAAGGTGTGATGCGTACAGTAGCAAGTTTTCCTTCAGAAAGAAACCAAGGTTTATCGAACCAGTAGGAGCCAAGAAGCACGTTGAAGGTTGATGGCGGCGAAGTGTAGTGCGGCGCAACACCAGGGATTCCGGCGCCAACGTGAAACCTGCACAACACAATCAAAGTACTTTGCCCCAAGTAACAGTGAGGTTGTCAATCTCACCGGCTTGCTGAAAACAAAGGATTAACCGTATAGTGTGGAAGATGATGTTTGTTTGCGAAGAACAGTAAAGAAAAAGTATTGCAGTAGATTGTATTTCAGATGTAAAGAATGGATCGGGGTCCACAGTTCACTAGTGGTGTCTCTCCCATAAGATAAATAGCATGTTGGGTGAACAAATTACAGTTGGGCAATTGACAAATAAAGAAGGCATAACAATGCACATACATATATCATGATGAGTACTATGAGATTTAATCAGGACATTACGACAAAGTACATAGACCGCTATCCAGCATGCATCTATGCCTAAATAGTCCACTTTCAGGTTATCATCCGAACCCCTTCCGGTATTAAGTTGCAAGCAACAGATAATTGCATTAAGTATGGTGCGTAATGTAATCAACACAAATATCCTTAGACAAAGCATCGATGTTTTATCCCTAGTAGCAACAGCACATTCACAACCTTAGAACTTTCTGTCACTGTCCCAGATTCAATGGAGGCATGAACCCACTATCGAGCATAAATACTCCCTCTTGGAGTTACAAGTATCAACTTGGCCAGAGCCTCTACTAGCAACGGAGAGCATGCAAGAACATAAACAACATATATGATAGATTGATAATCAACTTGACATAGTATTCAATATTCATCAGATCCCAACAAACACAACATGTAGCATTACAAATAGATGATCTTGATCATGATAGGCAGCTCACAAGATCTAACATGATAGCACAATGAGGAGAAGACGACCATCTAGCTACTGCTATGGACCCATAGTCCAGGGGTGAACTACTCACACATCGATCCGGAGGCGATCATGGCGATGAAGAGCCCTCCGGGAGATGATTCCCCTCTCCGGCAGGGTGCCGGAGGCGATCTCCTGAATCCCCCGAGATGGGATTGGCGGCGGCTGCGTCTCTGGAAAGGTTTTCCGTATCGTGGCTCTCGGTACAGAGGGTTTCGCGACGAAGGCTTTAAGTAGGCGGAAGGGCAGGTCAGGGGGCGTCACGAGGGACCCACACGCTAGGGCCGCGCGGGCCCAAGCCTGGCCGCGCCGCCCTAGTGTGGCGTCGCCTCATGGCCCCACTTCGTATCTCCCTCGGTCTTCTGGAAGCTTCGTGGAAAAATAAGCCCCTGGCCTTGATTTCGTCCAATTCCGAGAATATTTCCTTTGTAGGATTTCTGAAACCAAAAACAGCAGAAAACAGCAACTGGCTCTTCGGCATCTCGTCAATAGGTTAGTGCCGGAAAATGCATAATAATGACATAAAGTGTGTATAAAACATGTGAGTATCATCATAAAAGTAGCATGGAACATAAGAAATTATAGATACGTTTGAGACGTATCAAGCATCCCCAAGCTTAGTTCCTACTCGCCCTCGAGTAGGTAAACGATAACAAGGATAATTTCTAAAGTGACATGCTATCATAATCTTGATCAATACTATTGTAAAGCATATGCGATGAATGCAGCGATTCGAAGCAATGATGAAGATAATGAGTAAACATCTGAATCATATAGCAAAGACTTTTCATAAATAATACTTTCAAGACAAGCATCAATAAGACTTGCATAACAGTTAACTCATAAGCAATAAGTTCTTAGTAGAAAGCTTTGAAACAACACAAAGGAAGATATAAGTTTCAGCGGTTGCTTTCAACTTCAACATGTTTATCTCATGGATAATTGTCAACACAAAGTAATATAACAAGTGCAATAGGTAAACATGTAAGAATCAATGCACACAGTTTACACAAGTGTTTGCTTCTAAGATAGAAAGAAGTAGGTAAACTGACTCAACATAAAGTAGAAGAATGACCCTTCGCAGAGGGAAGCATGGATTACTATTTTTGTGCTAGAGCTTTTCATTTTGAAAACATAGAAACAATTTTGTCAACGGTAGTAATAAATCATATGTGTTATGTATAAGATATCCTATAAGTTGCAAGCCTCATGCATAGAATACTAATAGTGCTCGCACCTTGTCCTAATTAGCTTGGATTAACACGGATTATCATTGCATAGCATATGTTTCAACCAAGTGTCACAAAGGGGTACCTCTATGCCGCCTGTACAGAGGTCTAAGGAGAAAGTTCGCATTGGATTTCTCGCTTTTGATTATTCTCAACTTAGACATCCATACCGGGACAACATAGACAACAGATAATGGACTCCTCTTTTAATGCATAAGCATTTAACAACAGATAAAATTCTCATAAGAGATTGAGGATTTGTGTCCAAACTGAAACTTCCACCATGATTCATGGCTTTAGTCAGCGGCCCAATGTTCTTCTCTAACAATATGCATACTCAAACCATTTGATCATGAAAATCGCCCTTACTTCAGACAAGACGAACATGCATAGCAACTCACATGATATCCAACAAAGGTAAAAGTTGATGGCGTCCCCAGAAACATGGTTACCGCTCAACAAGCAACTTATTAAGAAATAAGATACATAAGTACATATTCTTCACCACAATAGTTTTTAAGGCTATTTTCCCATGAGCTATGTATTGTAAAGGCAAAGAATAAAAGTTTAAAGGCAGCACTCAAGTAATATACTTTGGAATGGCAGAGAAATACCATGTGGTAGGTAGGTATGGTGGACACAATTGGCATGGATTTTGGCTCAAGGATTTGGATGCACGAGAAGAATCCCTCTCAATACAAGGCTAGGCTAGCAAGGTTGTTTGAAGCAAACTCAAGTATAAATGGTACAGCAAGACTCACATATGAACATATTGTAAGTATTATAAGACTTTACATCATCTCCTTGTTGTTCAAACACCTCAACCAGAAAATATCTAGACTTAGAGAGACCAATCATGCAAACCAAATTTTAACAAGCTCTATGTAGTTCTTCATTAATAGGTGCAAGGTACATGATGCAAGAGCTTAAACATGATCTATATGAGCACAAAAATTGCCAAGTATCAAATTATTCAAGACATTATACCATTTACCACATGCGGCATTTTCCGTTTCCAACCATATAACAATGAACGAAGTAGTTCAACCTTCGCAATGAACATTAAGAATAAAGCTAACAACATATGTGTTCATACGAAACAGCAGAGCGTGTATCTCTCCCACACAAAGAATGCTAAGATCCGATTTTATTCAAACAAAAACAAAAACAAAAACAAACAGACGCTCCAAGTAAAGCACATAAGATGTGACTGAATAAAAATATAGTTTCACTAGAGGTGACCTGATAAGTTGTCGATGAAGAAGGGGATGCCCAAGGAATCCCCAAGCTTAGATGCTTGAGTCTTCTTGAAATATGCAGGGATGAACCACGGGGGCATCCCCAAGCTTAGACTTTTCACTCTTCTTGATCATATTGTATCATCCTCCTCTCTTGACCCTTGAAAACTTCCTCCACACCAAACTCGAAACAAACTCATTAGAGGGTTAGTGCATAATTCATATATTCAGAGGTGACATAATCATTCTTAACACTTCTGGACATTGCACAAAGCTACTGAAAGTTAATGGAACAAAGAAATCCATCAAACATAGCAAAACAGGCAATGCGAAATAAAAAGCAGAATCTGTCAAAACAGAACAGTCCGTAAAGACGAATTTTTCAGGGGCACTTAACTTGCTCAGATGAAAATTCTCAAATTGAATAAAAGTTGCGTACGTATCTGTGGATCACGCACGTAAATTGGCAGATTTTTCTGAGTTACCTACAGAGAACCATGCCCAAATTCGTGACAGCAAGAAATCTGTTTCTGCGCAGTAATCCAAATCTAGTATTGACTTTAGTATCAAAGACTTTACTTGGCACAACAATGCAATAAAATAAAGATAAGGAGAGGTTGCTACAGTAGTAACAACTTCCAAGACTCAAATATAAAACAAAGTGCAGAAGTAAAATAATGGGTTGTCTCCCATAAGCGCTTTTCTTAACGCCTTTCAGCTAGGCGTAGAAAGTGTGAATCAAGTATTATCAAGAGATGAAGCATCGACATCGTAATTTGTTCTAATAATAGAATCATAAGGTAACTTAATTTTCTTTCTAGGGAAGTGTTCCATACCTTTCTTGAGAGGAAATTGATATTTAATATTACCTTCCTTCATATCAATGGTAGCACCAACAGTTCGAAGAAAAGGTCTTCCCAAAATAATGGGACAAGATGCATTGCATTAAATATCCAAGACAACAAAATCAACGGGGACAAGGTTATTGTTAACCATAATACGAACATTATCAATCCTCCCCAAAGGTTTCTTTATAGCATTATCAGCAAGATTAACATCCAAATAATAATTTTTCAATGGTTACAAGTCAAGCATATCATAGATTTTCTTAGGCATAACAGAAATACTTGCACCAAGATCACATAAAGCATTACAATCAAAATCATTGACCCTCATCTTAATGATGGGCTCCCAACCATCTTATAACTTCCTAGGAATAGAAGTTTCAAGTTTTAGTTTCTCTTCTCTAGCTTTTATGAGAGCATTTGTAATATGTTTTGTAAAGGCCAAATTTATAGCACTAGCATTGGGACTTCTAGCAAGTTTTTATAAGAACTTTATAACTTCAGAGATGTGACAATAATCAAAATCTAAACCATTATGATCTACAGCAATGGGATCATTGTCCCCAATGTTGGAAAACATTTCAGCAGTTTTATCACAAGCAGTTTCAGCAGTTTTAGCAGTTTCACGTAATTTTGCACGCTTTGCACTAGGAGTAGAAACATTGCCCACACCAATTAATTTACCATTTATAGTAGGAGGTGTAGCAACATGTGAATCATTATCATTGCTAGTGGTGGTAATAGTCCAAACTTTAGCTACATTATTCTCTTTAGCTAATTTTTCATTTTCTTCTCTATCCCACCTAGCATGCAATTCAGCCATCAATCTTATATTCTCATTAATTCTAACTTGGATGGCATTTGCTGTAGTAACAATCTTATTATCATTATCCTTATTAGGCATAACTTTCAATTTTAAAAGATCAACATCAGAGGCAAGTCTATCAACCTTAGAAGCAAGAATATCAATTTTATCAAGCTTTTCCTCAACAGATTTGTTAAAAGCAGTTTGTGTACTAATAAATTCTTTAAGCATGGCTTCAAGACCAGGGGGTGCATTCCTATTATTGTTGTAAGAATTCCCATAAGAATTACCATAACCATTACTATTAGCAGAAGGATATGGCCTATAGTTGTTACCGGAATTATTCCTATAAGCATTGTTGTTGAAATTATTAATTTTAATGAAATTCACATCAACATTCTCTTCTTGAGCAACCAATGAAGCTAAAGGAACATTATTAGGATCAACATTAGATCTACCATTCACAAGCATAGACATAATCACATCAATCTTATCACTCAAGGAGGAGGTTTCTTCAACAGAATTTACCTTCTTACCTTGTGGAGCTCTTTCCGTGTGCCATTCAGAGTAATTTATCATCATATCATCAAGAAGCTTTGTTGCCGCCCCCAAAGTGATGGACATAAAGGTACCTCCAGCAGCTGAATCCAATAGGTTCCGCGAAGAAAAATTTAATCCTGCATAGAAGGTTTGGATGATCATCCAAGTAGTCAGTCCATGGGTTGGGCAATTCTTTACCAAAGATTTCATTCTCTCCCATGCTTGAGCAACATGTTCATTATCTAATTGCTTAAAATTCATTATGCTACTTCTCAAAGATATAATTTTAGCGGGAGGATAATATCTACCAATAAAAGCATCCTTACATTTAGTCCATGAATCAATACTATTCTTAGGCAAAGATAGCAACCAATCTTTAGCTCTTCCTCTTAAGGAGAAAGGAAACAATTTCAATTTTATAATATCACCATCTACATCCTTATACTTTTGCATTTCACAAAGTTCAACAAAATTATTAAGATGGGAAGCAGCATCATCAGAACTAACACCAGAAAATTGCTCTCTCATGACAAGATTCAGTAAAGCAGGTTTAATTTCAAAGAATTCTGCTGCAGTAGCAGGTGGAGCAATAGGTGTGCATAGAAAATCATTATTATTTGTGTTAGTGAAGTCACACAACTTAGTGTTTTCAGGAGTATTCATTTTAACAGTAGTAAATAAAGCAAACTAAATAAAGTAAATGCAAGTAACTATTTTTTTTGTGTTTTTAATATAGAGAATGCAAACAAGACAGTAAATAAAGTAAAGCTAGCAACTAATTTTTTTGTGTTTTGTTTTAGTGCAGCAAACAAAGTAGTAAATAAAATAAAGCAAGACAAAAACAAAGTAAAGAGATTGGATGTGGGAGACTCCCCTTGCAGCGTGTCTTGATCTCCCCGGCAACGGCGCCAGAAAAAGTGCTTGATGCGTGCAATTAACACACGTCCGTTGGGAACCCCAAGAGGAAGGTGTGATGCGTACAGTAGCAAGTTTTCCCTCAGAAAGAAACCAAGGTTTATCGAATCAGTAGGAGCCAAGAAGCACGTTGAAGGTTGATGGCGGCGAAGTGTAGTGCGGCGCAACACCAGGGATTCCGGCGCCAACGTGGAACCTGCACAACACAATCAAAGTACTTTGCCTCAACGTAACAGTGAGGTTGTCAATCTCACCGGCTTGCTGAAAACAAAGGATTAACCGTATAGTGTGGAAGATGATGTTTGTTTGCGAAGAACAGTAAAGAACAAGTATTGCAGTAGATTGTATTTCAGATGTAAAGAATGGACCGGGGTCCACAGTTTACTAGTGGTGTCTCTCCCATAAGATAAATAGCATGTTGGGTGAACAAATTACAGTTGGGCAATTGACAAATAAAGAAGGCATAATAATGCACATACATATATCATGATGAGTACTATGAGATTTAATCAGGGCATTACGACAAAGTACATAGACCGCTATCCAGCATGCATCTATGCCTAAATAGTCCACTTTCAGGTTATCATCCGAACCCCTTCCGGTATTAAGTTGCAAGCAACAGACAATTGCATTAAGTATGGTGTGTAATGTGATCAACACAAATATCCTTAGACAAAGCATCGATGTTTTATCCCTAGTAGCAACAGCACATCCACAACCTTAAAACTTTCTGTCACTATCCCAGATTCAATGGAGGCATGAACCCACTATCGAGCATAAATACTCCCTCTTGGAGTTACAAGTATCAACTTGGCCAGAGCCTCTAGTAGCAACGGAGAGCATGCAATAACATAAACAACATATATGATAGATTGATAATCAACTTGACATAGTATTCAATATTCATCGGATCCCAACAAACACAACATGTAGCATTACAAATAGATGATCTTGATCATGATAGGCAGCTCACAAGATCTAACATGATAGCACAATGAGGAGAAGACGACCATCTAGCTACTGCTATGGACCCATAGTCCAGGGGTGAACTACTCACACATCGATCCGGAGGCGATCATGGCGATGAAGAGCCCTCCGGGAGATGATTCCCCTCTCCGGCAGGGTGCCAGAGGCGATCTCCTGAATCCCCCGAGATGGGATTGGCGGCGGCTGCGTCTCTGGAAGGTTTTCCGTATCGTGGTTCTCGGTACAGAGGGTTTCGCGACGAAGGCTTTAAGTAGGCGGAAGGGCAGGTCAGGGGGCGTCACGAGGGACCCACACGCTAGGGCCGCGCGGGCCCAAGCCTGGCCGCGCCGCCCTAGTGTGGCGTCGCCTCGTGGCCCCACTTCGTATCTCCCTCGGTCTTCTGGAAGCTTCGTGGAAAAATAAGCCCCTGGGCGTTGATTTCGTCCAATTCCGAGAATATTTCCTTTGTAGGATTTCTGAAACCAAAAACAGCAGAAAACAGAACTGGCTCTTCGGCATCTCGTCAATAGGTTAGTGCCGGAAAATGCATAATAATGACATAAAGTGTGTATAAAACATGTGAGTATCATCATAAAATTAGCATGGAACATAAGAAATTATAGATACGTTTGAGACGTATCAGACCCCCTGGCTTAACGATTTGAGATCAGAGTAAAATGAGGGAAATCGATAACTTCCTAAATTACATAACAAATCACACAAATCTCTCTGGTTGACTCTCCATATATGTGCAGCCAGGGTCAATTATTAAGGAAAGAAAAACAATGCTTTCTAAATCTAAGGAATCATTGGGGTCATGCATTAGGAATCTTAATTAATTGTTTTTCTTTTGTATGGATTTTTTTTATGCATGTTGTGTGGGAGCTGGCCGGTAGAGGGGGTAATTAAAAAAAAGCCAAGCTACAACCTTATATTCTGAAACAAATACCAAAAACCTATAGGCATTATAAAAAGGAACGGAGGGAGTATTATTGAAGGGTCTACACAGGGTCGCTCTCCATAATCTAACCCTGCAGTGCGTGAGCTTATCTGTATTTGTATTGGTTCACATATATATGATACACAAATGTGAGATTCAGTAGGTATCTATGCAATTGGTGCCTCCGTCCTTGTTAGGTTGGTTGGAGAATTGTTGAACGTTAACATGACTACCAATTAGCAGCATAACCAGGTAGACCCAACGGAAAAAAATGACTGGACATATACTACATAGCTAGACATGTATATTGTCTTGGTAGAGAATATTTCTATAACTATCAAAACGCTTTATATAGGATTTCATACCAAACCTGTGATACCCTAAATCACTCACTTTAGGTATTGAAAGTGAGATATTGTTACGTAAATCTTTGACCGAGAAGGGAAGTAGGGAATTACTTTCTCTTTCCCTTTGCATCAGCTTCAACTTCATCGTAGTTATGCGCACGGTCAGAGCGACCCAAATAATAAAATCCAATATGTAGACTAGACCAATTGCAAGCTCTTTTCGCTACCTTCTTTCCGTCACATATCTCTCCCGAATACATAGCATTCTCCACGCACCCACCATTCATTAGCAGCGACCTTACCACCCATCATTACCACCAACCATTTCACTCAAATCTGTGGCTTTGCTACCTTCGCAACTAGAGGCAATGAAGATTGTATTCCTTTATTTATCTTCTTTTGGGATATCCATGAAGAGATCGTGGAGATGAACAAACAAAGACGCCGGATATTCGGGGAGCCTTCAGGTGACCAACGAGTTGATATGGGTCAGCCTAAGGTCTTATTGTCGGAGGAATTGTGATATAGCACAGCTCAATAAAAGAAGTGAATTAGTGCCAGCAGTGGGCTACGGAAATTGTGGTTGAGCTTGCCTTTCATCAACAAAGGATGGTTGTGAAGTTTATTCATAAATAAGAGTGGAATGCTTGTGCTCATGTACGTCAAAGAAATATTTATGTCCTTATGAAATATGCACTATATGGATGTTTATATTCATCAAAACTCTGATTTAGTCATGTCTAGATGCCATCATTACTATGAATTGATGAACAAAAATGTACTTGTGTAAAATCATACCCCGATTTAGTTATGTCCAGATGCTATCATTGCTATGAACTGGTGAACAATTGTACAGTTGTGTTTTTTTTAACAGGGGTCGGTCCTAGTCTCCTAGAGGGATGTAGAAGCTTCATTCTGCGGTGGCAACACTTACAAAGAGGACCAAAAGAAAGATGAAAATTACAATCAGGTCCAAACAAATTGCACTGAGGACCCTAAAAGTAGAACAGAAAAAGCCATCGGGTCCAGCTCCATCTGCCACCGCATTGACACGCTGCAGCACAGCCAAGCACAACGCTACCAGGGACGAAACCACTTGGGGGCCTCCCTAGTTGGCATGGCAGTACCAGGAGCTTACTGTACTGGAGCTTGGGGGCCTCCCTAGTTGGCATGGCAGCCTAGAGGTTGTTCATCTCCTTCAATCGCCGGTCGGAGAAAACCGCAGCCGACAATGGAGGTGGGAGAGGTCGCCCTTCGACCATTGAAGAAGGCAGCCAACGGGCTACCTTGGATGCTCTCCCTAGAGCAGCTTCAGTGCTCCCCTGCTGCCGACTTGCCACCCAGCAACCACCATCCAGGGGTCTCTACACTTGTGTTGTTTCTCTTGTTATGATACTATATAAGTCTCGATACAGTTTCAATAGGAAAATGTTCGGAGATATGGATCCTATAAGCTATAGACAATATGTAAATATTGCAATAACTGCTGGTAAGATAAGTGCTGACTGCCCTGGTCGAGGAACTTGCTGCGGATGATCTGCTATGGTGAAGCCAATATCTTGCCTTGACCAATTAAGATACTCGACTGTTGGTGGAGGCATTTTTTCTGCCATGAACACCTGTCGTGAGATTACTTTCTGAGCTCTATTGGATGGCCTTCCCTTCTGAATCATCGACACCGCTCCGTTGGAGTTAGGATCAACGTAAGGTGGTGGTGGAGGTGCTGCCGCTATTCTGAGCTGATGTCGATTGTCTTCTGTAATCGCGGGAGGAGGTGGCAAGTGAATCTCGCTCCTGGGTTCTCGAGGATTTCTCTGTGCTGCTCGAGCGTTAGCGTGCTCTGCCCACCTTAACATTGCCTGGAAATTGCGACAATCTTTCTGCAGATGTCCTGACTGTCTTTTTCCGTTGCTGTCGAGGAAAAAGTGCATCTGACACGGCCCGTTCATCATCTCTTCGGGAGACACGAAAGGCCTCGGGAACCTAGGCCCGCTATTTTGCCTGTTGTTTCGAGAATCGTCTCTATTATCGCTTCGCTGCTCATTGCTTCTCTGATAATCATCTCTGTTGTTTCCTCCTGTGTTTGCCCAAAAACCTACCGAAATTTGTCCTGGAGCGTCATAGTTCGGGTACTGCCGAGGAAATCGTCGCCTCGGTTGATAATTTCGACCACGGTCCTCCTCTGGCGACCTGTGCCGTTTGTTGTGGACAGCATCTTCTCCATCTGCCCATCTGTTTGCTATTTCCATTAACGCGGATACTGTCTTTGGGTTGGTCCTTCCCAAGTCTTCGACAAAATCTCCACGCCTGATTCCTGCGACAAACGCATCTATCGCTCTCTCGTCAGATATATTTTCTGCCGAGTTTTTGATGATGTTCCACCTTTGGATATATTTTCTCATTGGCTCGTCCGGCTTTTGTCGACATGCTCTCAACTCCTCCAACGACGCAGGTTTTTTGCATGTGGACCGGAAGTTCTTGACGAACACGTCCTCGAAGCTTTCCCAGCTGTCGATAGATCCTGGAGGAAGTTTCTTTATCCAAGATCGTGCGGCTCCACTCAAATGCACCTGGATGCTTTGCATAGCTGTTGCCCTGGTTCCTCCTGTGAGCTTCACCGTCTCGAGATAATCAACTAGCCAGTCCTCTGGATCTTGAAGGCCGTCGAATTTCTTGAAGTTGTCAGGTAACTTGAATCCTGAAGGGACTCGAGTTTTTCGGACTCTCCTCGTGAAGCACGGCAAGCCACACATATCCTCATCGTTAAGCTCTGGGGATTGCCGATGTTCCCTTCTGCTTTGCCGCGCTCTGTCGACCCTTGCTTGTGCTGCCGTGTCTCTTGCTCCACTTGGTCCTTCAGGGGCTGCCGCTGCTGCTGCTGCAGGTCGTGGACTATTTTGCCTTGCCGCTCCTTCGGGAGGCGTTGATACAAACGCTGTCCCCATAGCTCCAACTCCTGCTATCGCCATATTGTATAATGTTTCCCTTGGATCTCCTGGAGGTGGTTTAGATGCGAGGATAAAAGCATGTGTCGCCATATACCCAGCCTCTGGTGTCTTAGGGATGATGTTTCCTCTTGTATCTATCGACATGAAGGACATGTCGAGGTTTTGGACCAAGTGCTCTCTTTCTGCTTCGGGTATGTGTTGTAACCTTGATCTTGCTCTGTTCCGAGCCTCCCTGTGGCTATCACCCGAAGTTCTAGATTGTCGACTCAGCTCTGCCCTTCTCCTGCTGGATGCAGAAGCTGCCTCCTTTCTTCTGTTTAACTCAGCTGTCTGTTTTTCCAATTCTCTTGCAGCTCGTGCGAGCCTATATTGATATGCTTGTAATTCCTCTGGCGTGGCTGTGGTAGCCATTGGTTCTGAGTTGTTCATAGCTCTCGCGGCTCTATCCCATGCTGCTTGCGGGAGTTGAACTCTGTGTCGCGGATGTGGCCCGACGTATTTATTGCCCAAGCCTCGTCGCAGATCGGAGGGATCGACGTATGGATTTCCCAGATCGTTGAAAGCCTCAGATGTTTCCTCTTGATCATTGCTTGGCTCTCCAATGGCATAAATCTGATGATATTTTGTATTCAGATCTATGTTGGGTTTGGTGACACCATCGTTGAGATTGGTGAAGACCTTGCCCACTGTAGTAGATTTGTCGATGAAGTCGTAACTGTCGACACTGCTTGAGCCATCGCTTATATGAGTCCGCAGATGACTCAAACGACATGTCGCTGAAGATTTTGGCGAGTTTCTCTCTTGCCCTGATGCTGATGTAGCGCGACGACGAAGTTTCTTCTTCTCCTGATTCGGTTGACGATGTATAGCTTGAAAAATCGGAATCGACCGCCGACGATCCCGACGAAATCGGAATTTCGACACGATACGATCCTTCCTTCTCGACGCGAAAGCGAAACTTTCCGAACGTCATCTCCATAGGCTCCGCCAGATATGCATATGCATCCAAACGGGAGGGTGGGTGAGGAACAAAATCGACAGGACCAGCAGCGATCTGTTTACCTCGATCCATTGCGTTGCTTGCGGTTGATGATGTCGAAGATCTTGAACGTGCCATCGAGATCAGATCCTTACGCCTCTAGTTCCCACAGACGGCGCCAATTGACAAGGTATCAACTTATCAATGCCTATGGATTGTAGGCTAGGGTTTAGTTGGAAGTAGAGGGCAAGTAGATCTCGAAGGTTTCAGCCGAAAAGTACTCGACGATTATAAAAACTAGGGTTTGTAAACAGTGATTCGATGATCTCTGCGTCCCTCGACTCCACCTTATATAGGAGGCGGAGCCGAGGGATTCGTGCTGTACAAGTTACAAAGTCCGGGAAGGTTTCTAACTCATCCCGCAAGATTACAAATAAGACTTTCTATTACAACTCTAGTTTTCCTTAATACTATCTTGGGCTTCCGAATCTTCTTATTCTTCGGGTAGTGGGCCTTCAGTAAACCCCGGGTACTATCTCCGGCAGGCCCATTTGGGATGCCTATGTCACTTACACTCTATCAAGAAAATATCAGTTTCAGTTTGATTTAAGTCGATGCATCATCTTACACTCATCTTTATTCCGAAGATAAGTTGGTTTATATTGATTTACGAGAGCATGTATACTTTCCAGTAGAGTGTCATTGTGGATCTCCATTTGTTTAAATTGATGAAAGAAATTTCTCGATGATAGCCATTTCTTTGATGATTCAAGAAATTTAATTTATTTGTTGTTTCATTTAACAAATGTAGGAAATGATTTTGCTGTAAACTTGTCAGGTTGTGCACGATGTCTTGAATGTTATATGGTGGAAGACATAATCGGACAAAAATGGGTTAAATCAAATATTGTGTGACATGTATAGGTACTTTTTGTTTGCTTTTCATGTTTGTGAATAATATTTGTTTATTTTGCAGCCATTGCAAAGCACGGGCATTATAAGGGGTGGAAAGGTGTTAGAGAATTTTTGTCATCATGTAATAACAAATTACATGTCTTGGTAGTCTTGATGTTCAGGGATTATGTAAGATTTTTTCTTGAGGGAAGGATTATGTAAGATTGGTTGAGATATGGTCACATTTTCTTGTTTATTTCGCGGCAACGCGTGGACACTTAGCTAGTAATAATAATAGATTACATGATTGCTTTATTAACAAGATGGTTGTTACAACTTGTCCACACTCCACAAGCACAGGAATGAGAAATGCGGCGCATATTTGGTCCCCTAATAGGTTTTATTGATCATAGTGGGTATTTTTCTACAAAAGCCGACTACAAAGTACACGTTACACACTTCACTTCTGAAACTTCAGGACGGCCAGTGGTTGCCTTGCTAACAATTATTGTCTAGAAGTTAGCACTAGTGAACGGGCCTGCTAGACCCTCAAGCACCTAACCTGTCCAGCCACATTGTTTTTGAGTATCGGAATCTAGTGGTGATCAACCTGTAGAGGGTTTGATGCTATACGCTCTCTTCGACGCTCATAGGCTACTAATTTCTCTTGATATACGAGCAAGACTACATGTATGTGTTGTCACTTGTCAGCCATTCCTCGATAACTCCCATTCATATATCTAGATTCATTTTTCCTAAAGAAGAGGCCCCGGTCTCTTTGTTGAGTAGTGTATAACATATATGCGAACTCTAAATGGAAACTCTAAATCTCTTACACAACCAAATTAATCTATGCGCACGGTGCAGTAGTCTCTAGCTACGTGGGAGCTAACGTAAGTAACAGCATGTGCTGCCTTGCACAAGTGCGCACTACTATATAGTTGTAGATCTTTATCGGAAAAACATAGTGTTGTAGATGAATATGGATGGGCAACGTGCCTTTGGTTTCCCAGGCTTGAGTTACTGTGATTAATTACATAGCCAAGTTGAGGGACTGAACCTGTATTGACAGTATTGTTGTACGAGACTTGAAGTGCACATGCCCCAGAGAAATGCCACCAATTAAAGGATCTAGATATCTGATCATTTTAATTATTGCATAACCAGCGTCCAGCCAAGAAGAACTTACAGTTCATTTTTGTATTGGCTTAATTTCCAAGCCGTCTTCAGTCGAAAAGCAGGTCCCTGCAAATTGGACCCCTTAGGCTGATTTCTCCGTGCAGCATTTGTACGTCCGACATCCATTTCAACCTAGCATCATACTGAGTTTTTTTTTTAATGTAGTAATTCCCGTTCCGTTTCAGCTGCAGAAACCACCCGTGTGATCCAGGATGGCATCAGAATATGTACTGATTGTTTCTATATCCGTCATGACTGAATGTTAACAGAGAGGCGAAAAAAGAAACCCTCCACTGCCGCTCCCCTCCCGGGCGGCGGTGGAGGCCGCCAATGTCACAACCCCAGCGGCTGCTCCTTAGGCCGCCGCTGCTACGGACTCCGGTGGCGGTGGTGGCGCCCCTCCCGTCGAAGGATGAAGGGATGGAGAGGGCTTCGCGGCGGCGCTTCATGGGAGGCGGTGGGGCGCATGCTGAGGACGCCGGGCGGCACGGCCGCGGCGGCCGTGGCCTGATGCACTTCACCGGTCATCCTGGAGGAGTGGGTGCAGCGGGCGGCCATCACCTCCGGCGGTGGCGGCCATCAGGGCCAGATTTGGGCCCTCTTGGCCCCGATCGGCGCAGGAGCCATAATTCGGCCAAGCCATCGTCGGTGCTCCGTGCTACCTTAATCTTCTTTGGTGTTTCGGCAGGAGTGACTGACGGTGTAGGGGGTGCTGGCCTCGCAAATAATGGTGGTGGTCCTAGAGTTCCTCTCGCGTCAAGATGAAGATCCACTTGATGCATGTCCTTCTGGATTTGGTTGGAGTGTGGAGTTCCAGCCGATGAATTTAACAGTGCGCCTTATGCTTGGAGTTTGTTGGATCGGGTGGTATTCGGTCGTGCGACCCATGCTTTTATTTCGATCGTTTGGTCTGGAGTGAGCGGCGCGAAGCTCTGTTTTGTGTTGTCATCAGATGACTTTCTGGTCCATGGTGAAATCAGAAACAGGCAATATCATGAAGGCTGGATTGGAGGAATAGGGATGGAGGTTCGAGTCTTTGCGATATTGAGGACCTTGCTTGGTATTCCGGGTTTGGTGGCAACAGTATGCAAGTGGCGGCCGCAGCACAGGTGAAGTTCAGAGTCTTACCTTTCGGGGTGAAAATCCAAGGTCTAACCCTAATTGGTTGTGTCTGGCAATGGCCTTGTTGAAGGTATTATTTTGAGGGCGAAAACTATCTTCAGGGTGAAAACCTAAGATCTTTTGATCGGGCGCTTCACCGTTCCCTTCTTGAAGGTGTCGCTTTTAGAGAGACTGAAGTTCAGATGTTGTCTTGGTGGTGGTTGTACCTATTGCTGCTAGGGCTGGAGTACCGTAGACTATTTTTCCTTTGTTTTATTTCCCTTTTTGGCTATGTGCATCATTAGTACCATTAGAGTATTGCGTTGTTGCAGAGGTTGCGTGTAATTGGTATCTTTTGATATTAATATATTTCCTTTATCGAAAACATATTTGTGATGACGTTACAATAGAATAAATAGCAGCCCATAATTCTGATACTACACATTAAACATGTTCGTCTTGTAGGATATGAAACAATTTGAGCCATAGTTGATTCATTGCTATCAAAAGTGAAAAGTCTGTGTGTTTCGTTCCAACCACAGGCGACTCATCTATCTTTATCGCTTGGATGGACGCCCAGCACTCTTAATATGTTTTTGGGAGGCCTCTGCGGCTCTGCCGGTGGTCATCCGCGGTGGGGGCTCTGGTAGCCAGTGCGGCGGCCCTGGGGCCTGGGTGGGTGGACGGCGCCGGCCCTGCGACGGGGGGCGTCCGTGGTGGGTGTTGTTCGTCTTCCTCGACCGTGCGGGCGGCAAGGAGACGGCGGTCGTTAGTTGTGGCGCAGTGGCTGATGGTTCTTGCTCCAGATCTAATGAAGAAGCCTCATCTTACCTGTTTTGGGCACCCTGCCAATCTCGGGTCTTGGTGGTCTCCGGTCGCCGGATCTGGGTGCCTCGGCAGGTGAGTTGGTGCTGGTGTTTGGTGCTGGGGAAACCCTTGATCCACTTGTCTGGCCACGACGAGGACGACACCTCTGGCGCCACCCTCCTCTAGCTGGGTGAAAGCTCTGGTTCTTCGTGCGGATGGCGGAGGCGTTGAGGCGTCGTTCCCTTTCTTCGAGATGTCGTACGGGGAACTGCAGAGGTGCTAGTCTTGCATGGTCGTGGCGATTTTTCTTGCTCGGCGTTGTCCTCGCATGTGTCGTCTGACAAGTGCTTGGTCTAGTGTCTGGCCGCGACAAGGCCCTTTCTTGCTAGTGGGTCGACGCCCTCGAGCCTGGGCGAGAGGGGAAAGGATTCCCCTCTACGGCAACAATGTCGCTTGGTCCGCGTGTTTATAGGCTTTTGTGGTCTTGTTTGGTCACGTGGGGTGGTGGCGCCCCTTCCGTCGTTTCTTCATTGGCGCCTCTTCGTCCGGCAGCTTCGGTACGGTGCTGCGGTGGTGCCTTTGGTGGTGGTGGTCTCGGTGAAGCTTTTTGGACATTTGTGGTGTCTTCTCCCCTAGCATCCTAGCTTCCTTAGGTTTGCCGTGTTCTAGGGGGGGGGGGGGGGGGCTGCTTTGCCTCTTGATGGTTCGATGCCCTTCGATCCGGGGCGAGGGACTGGGAGTCCTTTCCGGAGGTGAAGACGGTGGATCTCAGGTCTAGTTGTTCGGCTGGTGCAGACGTCAGCACGTTCCTGACTGCCTTTTCCACAACATCGTTGCCTTCGGTGTCTTCCCGATGTGTTGGGGTCTAGGCGCCTCAGGCTGTGTTTATGGTTTATCCTTAGTTTGCTTGTTGCATATTCGTGTAAGCTCGCCTCAGGCTGTGTTTATGGTTTATCCTTAGTTTGCTTGTTGCATATTCGTGTAAGCTGTTTGTAAGCACTCTTGTATCAGCCGTTCCGTGACTTTATTAATTTAAAGCTAGGCCAAAGTCTTATGTTTAAAATATGTTTTGGGCACATGCCATGCTTCAACTAATACCCAGCTCTCATGGCTTATCAACCATATATGTCTAAGAAAATGGATCATTGATCTAAGCCGATGCCTAAATTGGTTTCTTTATACTTTCCTTCCTTTCGCAAACAATGCGTCCAATATCAGCTAGAGCCTGGCATGGACAGTATGGAGCAGTGACGAAATCGTCAGCAGCACTCAAAACTCGATCCGTAATCACCAGTATCAATGGTGGGACTAGCATATGTATCCGTGCGTTGCTATGGTTGGTTTTTCTTTAATTTTTTTATGACACTTGCAATTTAACTACACGATTTAATATTTGATTTACTGCACCATAGAAGTCGCTTTCTTTTCAGCTCGCGAGTCGTGACAAAAGGTACAGCGTGTCACTTTACTAAAAAGAACTACTAGTATATGGTGTTACGGGCATGTATTTGCACATCTGGCACTTCACGATGGAAGAAAACAAGGTAGTACTCATGTCAACAAAAAAACAAGGTAGTACTCCAAGCTCGACGGAATGCAAGGAAACAAAATACCGCTACCACAGAACGATATACTCCCTCCGATCCATATTATTTGCTACTAAGATGAATGTATCTACAATTAAAATATGTCTAGATATATCTATATTAGTGTCAAATAATATGAATCGGAGGGAGTAGGAGACCAGCTTGGAGCCCGGGACTCGCAATTCCAGCATCATAGGAGAACAGCTTGCAGCATGTTGTGGCACCCGGAACTCGCAATTCTGGCATCAAGCAGTGATGAAATGCCAGCAGCACTCAACACTCATCCATAATCACCAGTTTCAATGGGATTATATCCATCCATAGCTTGACCAACTACCTTGATTCAGATTTCTTTATCAGTCTTGGTTGTCCTTTATGTTTCCAGATTGTTTCCTTGTGGCAACGTTAAGGTTTCACCGCCGGTGGTCACAAGAGTGATGTGAGGAGCTTGGGAGAAATTTAAATGACACAATATAGCCTATCTGTTGACTTAGTGCGAAGTAGCTCTACTGAATTAGCGCAAAATGACAATAGGTACAGAAACCAACAACAGAAGTGTTGGCCGTCGTAGGTATTGAAGCAACAAAATAGAAAATGTCTCAACAAATAATATCACCAGGCCAAGCTTACACAACATATGCAGGAAAAGAAAAAAAAACTGACCTATGGAGAAAGGAATCCCTGATCAATGCACGCATTAGCTTTCGCTGGTGTCAAACAAAGCCAACAAGAAAAAGAAAAAGGTTGAAGATGTTATCGTCACGCCAATAATGCCACCGAGATACCACTCAAAACTGAAAAGTTGTTCTTCTGACTTGTCTGTCAACCCTGACTCTTCCTAGCATCGCGTATATGGAACATAAGCTGCGGACACAGTGACCAGCAATGAGGAGAAGATTCATTTTATGAAGTTAAACAATTTTTAAGTAGCAGATAATCACCTTGACGCCCACATAGAATGTGGCAAATATAATGGCAAGGGCAGGCAGGGCTGTGGCATTGAAACGTGGTATTAGCTACAGATTTTGTGCATATTTTAATCACTGAAATTTTTAGTCGAAGTGATGGATGTGAATATGCAACTCACCGTCCTTCTGGAGCATCTGCGACATCACAACTTTTATGCCCGATGGCCCTACGACATAGCCGACAAGGTTTGCCACCTAAATGCATTAAACAAGTCAGGAGCAGCACTTAGATTACAACCAAGAAGGTATGCAGCTGACAAATCTAGTGTGCAAATCATAATTTCTGCACGTGTGAAGTTTGTGGAGAAAATCAGGACTAATTAACATCAAATATGTAAAAGAGAGGAGTACCATAAGACAGCTGATTGTCACAGCGCCACCAATAGCACCTAACTCACGATGAATGAACCGCCCAAGGGCACTTTTTGCCTGCAGAAAAATCATTTTGGATTTATTACTTGCAAACAATGCAAAATTGAAGTGCCTAGCAAGAATGCTGAAAGATCTATGCGTGCAAGGAAGAACAAAGAGACGGGCTTGAAACATCTAGATGAAGGAATTGAAAGCACATATTGTTAGCAGATACCTACACGTTGGCTTTGTTTTTTGGATATTCAAATTGTAAGTCTTTCTTAACTTCAGATTTAAGGAGTGGATGACTTTCTAAACAACAAAAGTAACTTGATAAAGTAAAGCTAAATTTAGTCAGCATCCAAGCTGTTCCAAAAATTGAAACTTGGTAACAAGTAGATGAACTGCAAAAGCAGCTAATAATAACCTTCGGATTACCTGGAAGTTGTTGGATAAGGACTTGATCAGTATTTCAGGGACAAAAAATAAGCATGTTAACCACGCCCATGAAATAAGTTTCCTGTTCAAAAGAAGCAACCAAAGGGTCAGTGTAAGTCACACAAGCTCACAACTTCGATGTTTAAAAGACTTGAGGAGATTGTTCGAAGGTACCATTCCAGGTCATGCCAGACTGCTACGAATGTGAATACAACCCAAATACTAAGTAGTTTTCTTCGAGACCCACCAAGAGGTATGTACAAGTACCTGAAACAGGAGATAGATAAAAGAAAGTTACACTTCAGGATTAATCATTGCCTGTGTATTGACTGCAAATGCACCTCTGCATATTACTCTAGAGCTCCATGCATGGGCCATGGGGTTCAATAATCATGTGACTGGGCCCAAACTATATCTGAACTGTTCAGTCAAGTAGTAAAGATTCTTTAATCTATTTACATCCCATCCCATTACAATATGTGTACAAAAGTGCAGATGCTATGAATAAGAAACTAAACTCTGAAAAGATACACGGTACCATAATACTTAAGCCCCCTAGTTGTACACAGACCTGACCAGCCATCTGTTAAAAGAAGCATGCCAGCTTTTCCAGAAGCTCTCGAGGTCATGACAATTATTTATGCACCTAGGCATGTTTTCAGGTGTCTCAACTCCTGCTACCTGCAATAAAATGCTAAGGTTAAATCCTTCTTTGTTACATCACTTGAATTTTCAGCACAAAAAAAAAACATTTGTCAAGCAAAAAGGACACAGAGAAGTCATCTTAGCACAACATACAACAAACTGGAAGTTAGCACTCCCAAGACGAAATATGCAAGTCTGCGCAATGGATTAACGGAGGATGTTTTCAATGTTTGTCTTACCAGTGACCAGAACCTGAAGTAGCGCCAAATAAGGAAGAATTTTAACCACATAAAGTTCAACACCTGCATAGGAGCTACGGTGTGTTAGATAAGAAATATAGACATCGGAAATGGTGCATGTGACTAATGAGGTAATCAAGTGTGTCACAACACATGCAGAAATCTTTGAAAATGCAAATTCAATGTTGCTACATCTATTCAGATTACAACAATTGAAATGCTATTCCAGATTCAAGCAAAGGGTCTAGAAAGGCCCAGCCTGGAAAAGCAAGGGTGTATCATGAAAGACAAGCCTCAGAAGGGCACACCCAAACCCAAAACCCCCATTTCTTCTTAATACAGACAATGAACTTTATTTAAATAAATATTTTACTTTGCCGGCATGTTCACACCTCTGGTTGAGCCTGCAGCCCAGAACAATCACACTGGCCTCGTCTGCCTATGAACAGTCAGAGGTTCGTAGCAAATGGAAACTATGGACTACACAGGCCACTCAATTAAAAATAAATTCACTAAAAACAGAAACAGTAAGCATAAGTAAAAAATATCAAATGCTGCATGCTCACCCTAAGTGAATACTGATGAATATTAACTGCAATGCACATAATCTTACCCCATAGCTAATGATAAAGATCTCAAACGGTGTCAGCTGCCGCCATAATCGGCTGTCATCAGAGCATTTAACTCAAATTTCAGAATTTCTATAGTGGTAATCATAAGAAGGGATTAATCGTAATGTATAAACAGAAGTACCTGACTACAAAGGCGTTGTAGTGGAAAAAGTGTGTCATGGCTTCCATCAGAAGGAAATTTAGGATCCACCTCAGCCCATAAATACATATCTGCCCAACTGAGTAGTTTTTCTGAGGTACATCTAACTGCAAGGTCGCTACATAAACAACCCGTTAGTATATATAACTGGAGATTTCTGAAGTAGCGTCTTTTATGGAGTACTGCAACACAGTTTCTAATGTCACGCAGTACAATCTTGAAATTAGTTACTGTTGTGTACGGGAGCATATGGCCCTACTATGGAAGCTCCCAATTATATGGGACAAGATCCTATTCTGGTTTAAGGAGTTCATCATTCAAAATTATGACGATATCTTTTAGCTTGGGCGTTAAGCCAATTTGATATAAGATCTAGGATTGGACTATTGAGGAATAAAACCAAGCGAGAAATAGAAGGATATGCTTCTATCTTGCCTCTGGGGCAAGGCCCTTTACCTACCTCTCCCTAAACCCTAGTATGCAACACTTGGAATCGGAGTTGAAATATATTTCTCAAAACAAAAACAAAGAGAGCTGAACTCAGTTATAGACTGGGGAAAGGCAGATTCACACTTCATCCAACTCTGAACTGCAGAGGAGGGCATGGTAGCTGAGACCAGATGGAGCCTGCAGATTGATGCAGAGATGCCAAAGGATCTTCAGTCATTGTCACAATCAAAGGCTTAGGGCCTTATATTAACTGGAGGTATTAATCCCACCATCCTCTATTCTCTGGCAAAATGAGTGCTTTCCTTATGCAGTTTAACTTTCCTTGAACCAAATAAATACTGCTCTTGGATTTGGCTCTTTGATGTTATCCTTTCTTGGATAAATAAATACTTCAGGTTCATTTGTAATATTACAGAATTCAAAGAGTATGTATAAACAGCATACTTTCCTTTCCTTCATAAATTATTTTGGTGTAAATGGATACACATATGGCATGCATGTAACAAATTATGTGAATTATGTATGGCTTCCACATGACCACACCATACATTTTCAGAGTTTTCTTTACAACTATAGAAAGTGATTCGTTATATTACTTCTACCTGTTAGAAAGTACCAATTTTTAGTGGTCCTTTATTTATTTTTATCCAGTTGCAGCACATGGGCATTTTTCCTAGTTCACTCAAAAAAGCACTTAGTTTGCTATTTTCAGCTTTTAAAATTTAAATGAGACAAAGCAGCTACAATAGAAAATTACTACCTAGAGAAAAGACCAACCTGAGCTGCAAATGCGTTGTAGCTTACAACAGGACCAGCAATATAGAGTGGAGCATATGTTAAGTAGCATAAATAAGTTAGGAATGTGTATTTGTCAACACTGAGCCCTTTCTCCTGCAACAACAATGTAAAATATTATCACCAGATACAAAGAATGAATATTTGCTCAATCTGCAATGCTGTCGCTTATAGGATATTCACAAAGGCTCGTGATTCAACACTGGCAATAATACGTAAAAAAGGAGAAAAAGATAGACACAAGTACTCAAGTAGTGATGAGACCTGCTTTATATGCATCGACCTGTAGCGAACAACAGGTCAGCCTCACATCAACAGAACGTTAACCATTCATTTATGGTTGGAAATTATCAACATCTCTAAGTTAAATTCCAAGTACCATTCTTTCATGTATCAACACCTAGTTTGCAGAGAAACTCAAGCAGTACAATCTTCCATATGTCCAAAATTAATATTGGCTCTCTTGTCTATCAGTGCCATACTACACACCACTTGGATAACAATAGCATAACTGGTACAAAATAAGCTGGAATACTGAAATACCTGCAAAGCAAGGTAGCATGTCTTGCCAGAATAACAAACTTCACATTTCTGCATGTGTTTCTGTACCAAGAGTGTTCATGTCAGCACAGTTCACTATTTGGCAGATAGTGTGCTGTGCAAATGGAAGATGATGGTATCCCAAGGATGTAATTATTATGTTCAATGTATAGTCAAAACAAAATAATGTTATTGGTTTGTAGCACAGAATATGTTTAAGAAAAACTCAACCAAGGGGCACTAGTATTTGTGCCATTTTTCATTATAAGATTCCCATGAGCACACCCACGGAGGCTAATCCTCGAATATGGGTGGCTTGGGCATGCACGTCTAGCCAACTGAGCAACACTCAGTTCTACAGTTTCAGCAATGAATCTCCTTTTACACTTTAAATAATCAGTTTTTTCGATTATTACAGTATAATGTACAGTTATATTCCGGTCCAGTATGATTGCTTTCCCAGTTATAACCTTCCTTGTCCCCCTTAAGCTTTGGTAGGTCTCGTACCTCTTTTCCATCTCCCCTCTTCTCTTATTCCATGTCAAATACAAGACATGTCTTTCCTTGTAGCAGGCCTTGGCAATTGGCGAAGGTTATTGGTGGATTGTTTCACTGATATAATATTGGTTCTACACTTACATTTTTCCCATGATAAAAGTGTCTTGTCATTTCAAGTGGAAAAGTTGGTCAGAGAGTTAAAGTAGGCAACTCAAGATCAAATTTCAGCAGTTGAAAACATCATCAAATACATCTTTGTATTTCACTGAAAACTAACATGCTCACTTCTGGTTACATTCTCAGAGTTACACCACCAAATACCTCTTCGCATTTCACCTGACAGCTCACAAGTTCACACTCTCAGAAGTGGATAAAAGGACAAGCTGGTTCTATCGGGTTTTAGTGTTAAAGTGCCCAGAAGACAATTTATGGGTTTGAGTTCGCAGTCAAAATTGGAGGTTATAGTCAAGAACTCACGTGTTCATGACATTAGCTTGATTTCAAATGCAAACTACTTAATAAATGTGTGAAAATCAGAAAACCCATGTTTCTAGCTATCTCTATGTATTTTAAAGCATCTGGTGTATGCAGCACTTAAATATGCATGATACAGAAGACGATATTAAGTTATCAGGGTACACTGTACCTTGTGATCAAAGTGAGGAGAACGAAGCGTCCAGCAGTAATCACATCCGAAGCTAATCATGCGTAATACAACTGTCACATGAAATAAAATATACATCAATAATTTAGATAGATTAGAAGACACACAAGAGGTACAAAATATCATGCATAAACAGTATGAACAAATAGATATGAAACTGTAGTGATATCCAGATAAAACCTACAACAACCTGAAAAGTGACACAGGATAATGTCAGCAGGACAATATTCTATAAGAAGGTAGTCAAGTTCTACTGCACTTGATCAGTTGATCCCACAAAAGCAAGCATAACGAAACAGTGTTCATTGACTTGACACAGGGAAGGAACCAAGCAGTTCAGTAACTTCAGTTTAGTGCCCCATCTGTTTGAAACTTTTAATGCAATCATACATAGTTAATGAGACTATTGGGTATCAGTTCGTACCAACTGAAAATATAATTTACCACAGTTCATGTTACAATAACTTGTGGGCTGCTAGTCAAATCTCGTGTCTCTAGATGAGATCTACATGCACTATTTCTCATTCTGTAGTTCTGCAATTCAAGACAAAAGATGCTCCCGAATGTTAAACCTTTTATGACATCCTAACAATCAACTGAGAGTAATCACACATTTCCATACAGTAAGCATCAACAGCTTTTATCAACAATTTTTCCAATCGAAGTAAAACCAAGTAATCAACACGACATGGAAATCATACCGAAATTGAAGCATATGTGCCATCGAAATGTACCCCGATAATTATCAAGAAAAGCCAGTTTTTGCCTATTCATATGAATATAAATATCATCAAAACCTAAATAAAAAAGAGATCTTACTAATTGAAAGTGTAAGATGCAGTACAGCTGCATCAAAAATCTCACCCGAACAACGAGAATGAATAACCTTCATATACTCGGTTAAGTATAAGCATAGCTAAGTTGCAGCTCCATATGAGGCCAGTGCAATACTTAAATCGAGCAAATAACTGCAAAACAAAACATTATAATTAACAATAAACGCTAATTTGAACATATAAGGAGATCGAATGAGCTATGCTTCACAAAGCAAACGGTAAATGGTGTTTCAAAATTTGTTAATTATCTTAGTTTAGTTCTTAGTCGATTCATCAGATAAGAATAAATCAAAATTATAACAGCAGAAAGAAAAAATCAATTCCGGCACTGTAGCCCACATGATCGATTCCAACTGATGGTGCCACTTACTGGTAGATGACATAGACTCACATATTAGATCATGCGTTAGCTTGGCTTTCTTTTCACCATGTTCTATCTCTGAACTACTCAGATATTAAATGGTGTAATTGCTCTTGGTGAATGGAACACGGATAATCAAGACAGCAGGTTTGCTCTTAAACACACACATCAGCAAAACAAGTACCGTGCCTAGCCAATTTTCCTAGAAAAAAGATGACCTGCTCCAAACAAATGGTTGCTTTTGACTGAACAATGATTCATAACAAGAATCTCAGCTACTGAACCGATTGAGAAAACTGCAGCCAGAACCATACTTGTGACGAAGTACGTCAGCACTGACCTTCACTATCGAGTAATTAATCCCTGCTATCGCGAGAATGAAGCCAACACTGTCACACAGGTAAATAAATCAGAATGACTATAAGGAAGTTAGAAAAAAACAGAATAGGAGGATCGGTCAGTCGCCTACCAAGCGCCATGTAGATAGCATAGATAGATCAGAGATAGTATTAGCCACACCAAAGAGGCCCCTCTGCCTTTCAAGCTGTACACGTAGCGCAGCCCATTCGCCAGGATCATGAACGCGCCCATTACGGCGGTGAGGATAGGTAAGTTTCCTCGGAAGTTCCTCCATTGTGCGTCAGACAGGTCCTGCGACATGGTAGCGGGGAATCAAACCGGTGGCTCTGAAATGTTGAGGTGAACTAGAAGACAGAGTGCAGAATTTACAGACATTCAGGCGGCCGGCGAGTGATCCTGCTCGTAGCCCGTAGAGCCGCCCGGAGTACTCTGGGTAAAAGAGAGAGTGTGATGCCGATCAGCACGGAGATGCTGATAGGGGGGGGGGGGGGGGGGGGGGAAGGTGTGGGGGAATGTTGGGGTACCTTGGGAGAGTTGGAGCGACTTCCAGATCATGAAGAGGTAGAACACCAGCGCGTAGGCGCACAGCACGGCGAGCTCCAGCCGCTTCCACGGGACGCCGCTCATCTCGCACCGGGAGCAACCGGCGAGCCGCGGGGATCAAAGGCGCGGGGCGAGCGGGCGGCGGGCGGCGGGCGGGAGCGACTTCAGAGGCGGCGCGGCGGCGCTGGCCGGCCCCGATGGTGGTCGCCGGCGGAGGAGATGCGAACTAGTGCTCGCCGTTTTCTTCTTCAATCTACTCCGGTCCAAAACCAACAGTCGCTGAAGCTAGGGAAGCGGGCTCTGCGTCCCTACTAGGCCCGTATTCCATACGGCCCATCTCCGCAGCCCGCGGGCTTTTCTGTGACATCAACAGTCACCGACGCGACCATATGACGGGCTCAGTGATTCCTATTTGACGCTCGTTGCACCCATTAGAGCATCTCCACTCGTCTCCGCTAACAGGCCCCCAGCGTGCCATTTTTTTTATCCGGACGCCGAAAAATGGCAGTCGCGCCACCGGTTCCTCGTTTTTCGCCGGATTTGGGCTTTCATCCATCCGGCGAGCCCACGCCAACCCCGGCCTACCGGGGAGCGCTCGGGGACTTCGGACGAAGCGAAAGCGCGCGAAACGCCGAGATATTTCTCCCGCGCTTTTCGCTTCGTCTTCGCCGCGGAGGTGGACCCGACCGGTCAGCGACACACGCATCGTCTTCCGCGCGTGCATCGTCTTCCGCGCGCACTAAAAGTCTGCCGCCGGTCAGCTCGCCGCGGACGCGTCGCATTCCACGCGTCATTTAATCGCCGGCACCGGCCGCGCCTATATACCCCGCTCCAGTCGCCGCGACGCGTATCCTCGCTTCACTCTCCCGATCCATGGCGTTCTACGATGAAGACGGCGCAGCCAACAACGGCTTCCCCCGTCGGTCGCTCCACGCGTGGGAGGGGCACCTCCTCCACCAGGCGGGGTACCCCTGCCCGCCGGATACGAGGCCTTGATACGTCTCCAACGTATCTATAATTTTTGATGTTCCATGCTTGTTTTATGACAATACCTACATGTTTTGCTCACACTTTATGATGATTTTATGCGTTTTCTGGCACTAACCTATTAGCGAGATGCCGAAGAGCCAGTTGATGTTTTCTGCTGTTTTTGGTTTCAGAAATTCTACAAAGGAAATATTCTCGGAATCGGACGAAATCAACGCCCAATATTTTATTTTTTCCGGAAGCTTCCAGAGCACCGAAGAGGGGCCAGAGGGGAGCCAGGGGGCCCCACCCCACAAGGCGGCGCGGCCAAGGGGGGGGGCGCGCCCCCCTACTGTGTGGGACCCCCAGGACCCCTCCGACTCCGCCTCTTCGCCTATTTAAGCCCTGGTGACCTAAAATTTCGAGACGAATAAGCCACGATACGAGAAAAGTTCCAGAGCCGCCGCCATCGCGAAGCCAAGATTCGGGGGACAGAAGTCTCTGTTCCGGCACGCCGCTGGGACGGGGAATTGCCCCCGGAAGGCATCTCCATCGACACCACCGCCATCTTCATCACCGCTGCTATCTCCCATGATGAGGAGGGAGTAGTTCTCCCTCGAGGCTAAGGGCTGTACCGGTAGCTATGTGGTTCATCTCTCTCATGTACTTCAATACAATGATCTCATGAGCTGCCTTACATGATTGAGATCCATATGATGAGTTTTGTATCACTATTAATCTATGTGCTACTCTAGTGATGTTATTAAAGTACTTTATTCCTCCTCCATGATGTAATGTTGACAGTGTGTGCATCATGTAGTACTTGGCATAGGTTATGATTGTAATCTCTTGTAGATTATGGAGTTAACTATTACTATGATAGTATTGATGCGATCTATTCCCCCTTTCATAGCCTGACGGTGACAGTGTGCATGCTATGTTAGTACTCGGTATAATTGCAATGGTCTATTATGCACTCTAAGGTTACTTAAATATGAACACCGGATGTTGTGGAGCTTGTTAACTCCGGCTTGAGGGAGCTCTTGTAGCCCTACACAATGAATGGTGTTTGTCATCCAACAAGAGAGTGTAGAGAAAGTGGCATTTATCTATTCAGTTATGTGATCAATGTTGAGAGTGTCCACTAGTGAAAGTATGATCCCTAGGCCTTGTTTCCAAACATCGAAACACCGTTTATTTACTGTTCCACTGCATGTTTACTCGCTTCCATATTTATTTCAGATTGCTATTACCACTCATATTCATCCATATCACTTGTATTTCACTATCTCTTCGCCGAACTAGTGCACCTATACATCTGACAAGTGTATTAGGTGTGTTGGGGACACAAGAGACTTCTTGTATCGTAATTGCAGGGTTGCTTGAGAGGGATATCTTTGACCTCTACATCCCTGAGTTCGATAAACCTTGGGTGATTCATTTAAGGGAAAACTTGCTGCTGTTCTACAAACCTCTGCTCTTGGAGGCCCAACACTGTCTACAAGTAGGTATGTAAACGGATCGGATTGGATCGGATATTGCTATTACCATATTCTTTACCATATTTTTGTAACAGATCAGAGCGAATAATTGTCGGATGCGGATTATATTGGATTACGGATATGGAGCGGATTCAGAGCGGACACGGATTGACATGGATTATTAAGCAAATATACGCATAAAAATAGAAGTATACTTTTTTATGTAAAATATGTTCGTAATTATAGACATTCGCTAAATGTGCACACTTGTTCATACAACAAACCAACTTGCATGCTAATAGCATACATAGTTTGGCCGATGAACTAACTATATTGTCTGAATATTTAGGATTGTGCTAATTTTATCGGATAATCCTCTTTGGGGACATCGGATAATCCGCAATAATTGACGGATAATCCGTATCCGTCGGATAGTATCAATACCATATCCGCTACCGTATCCGCCGGATATTCGCTTGACCACTATCCACATCTGCATCCATATCCGGCGGATTTCTAAAAATGCATACCATATTCTTAAAAACGGATGCGGATTCGGAGCGGACATTATCCGTACCATTTACACCCCTAGCCACAAGGTTGGAAGGGCATGGCTAGTGGATGGGTGACGCATACGTCAGCCCGCCGGCATGGTTAGCCCTCATTGCATTTGAGGCTGTATGGATTGGATCAAGATAATGTTTTCTTTTCTTAATTTCAGGTTTCTGCTTCAGCAGATTTTATCTTTCTATGCACTCAATAGCACCGACCCCCCCCCCCGGTCGAGTAGAATGACTTTTCATTTTGTTTTCATAATTTCATGAGACACTTTTAATACTCCATATTTCTTCGTGCACTTTCGGGTGCCTTTAGATATGATACGTGACGCATGAACTATGAGCATGGTGCGGTGAGGTGGAAAAGAAGCCAGCAGTAGACAGCAAGCTATTTTCTGGCGCCATTGCCGGGGAACGAAGAAAAGCTACACCACAGAGATTTCTACCTCCCACGTCAACCACGCGCCAGTTGTGGACAGCAAGCTATTTTCTGGCGCCGTTGCCGGGGAGGTAAGGTAAAAGGTATTCACATCCTCCGACTACTAAGCTATTTCCTAGCACTGTTGCCGGTGTGTGAGTGCTCGAAGCTATTTCATTTAGATCCTGCAATTGCATCTTTTTGTTTCTTGTTTTTCACTAGTTAGGCATAATGGAAAATAACAGTGAGCTTTTTAATCTATTTTCTGAGTTAAGTCATGGATTGTTTGATGCGAAAATTAAAAAATCTATTGAACCTTATTTGCATGCTAGTAGCAATGATATTAGTATGAACGCTTTGAACACCATTGTTGCTAATGCTATGGAAAATTCTAATCTTGGGGAAGCCGGTTTTGATGAGCATGATATTTTTAGTCCCCCAAGCATGGAGGAGAAAATTTACTTTGGTGATACTTTACCTCCTATATATGATGATTGCAATGATGACTATCATATTTTCAGTCCACCTACTATTGAGGAGAAAATTAATTATGATTATATTATGCCTCCTATATTTGATGATTATGGTGATAATGATAGCTACTTTGTTGAATTTGCTCCCACTACAATTAATAAGAATGACTATGCTTATGTTGGGAGTAGTAATTATTTCATGCATGAGACTCATGATAAGAATGCTTTATGTGATAGTTATATTGTTGAGTTTGCTCATGATGCTACTGAAAGTTATTATGAGAGAGGGAAACATGGTTATATGCATCTTAATAATATTAAGTTTCCCCTCTTTATGTTGAGAATCTTGAAGTTACTCGTGTTTTATCTTCCTATGCTTGTCACTTTGTTCTTCTTGAATTTATTTGTGTACAAGATTCCTTTTCATAGGAAGTGGGTTAGACTTAAATGTGTTTTGAATTTGCTTTTTGATGCTCTCTTTTGGTTCAACTACTATTTCTTGCGAGTGCATCATTAAAATTACTGAGCCCATCTTAATGGCTATAAAGAAAGCACTTCTTGGGAGATAACCCATGTTTTTATTTTGCTACTGTTTTGTTGTGTCTTGGAAGTTGTTACTACTGTAGCAACCTCTCCTTATCTTTATTTTATTGCATTGTTGTGCCAAGTAAAGTCTTTGATAGTAAAGATGATACTAGATTTGGATTACTGCGCAGAAACAGATTTCTTGCTGTCACGAATTTGGGCAGGGTTCTCTGTAGGTAACTCAGAAAAATCTACCAATTTACGTGCGTGATCCTCAAATATGTACGCAACTTTCATTCAATTTGAGCATTTTCATCTGATCAAGTTAAGTGCCCCAGAAAAATTCGTCTTTACGGACTGTTCCGTTTTGATAGATTCTGCCTTTTATTTCGCATTGCCTCTTTTGCTGTGTTGAATGGATTTCTTTGTTCCATTAACTTCCAGTAGCTTTGTGCAATGTCCAGAAGTGTTAAGAATGATTGTGTCACCTCTGAACATGTGAATTTTTGATTATGCACTAACCCTCTAATGAGTTTGTTTTGAGTTTGGTGTGGAGGAAGTTATCAAGGATCAAGAGAGGAGGATGATACAATATGATCAAGAAGAGTGAAAAGTCTAAGCTTGGGGATGCCCTCGTGGTTCATCCCTGCATATTTCAAGAAGACTCAAGCATCTAAGCTTGGGGATGCCCAAGGCATCCCCTTCTTCATCGACATATCAGGTCACCTCTAGTGAAACTATATTTTTATTCCGTCACATCTTATGTGCTTTACTTGGAGCGTCTTTATGTTTTTGTTTTTGTTTGTTTGAATAAAATTGGATCCTAGCATTCATTGTGTGGGAGAGAGACACGCTCCGATGTTGCATATGAACACATATGTTTTTAGCTTTATTCTTAATGTTCATGGCGAAGGTTGAAACTGCTTCGTTAATTGTTATATGGTTGGAAACGGAAAATGCTACATGTGGTAATTGGTATAATGTCTTGAATAAGTTGATACTTGGCAATTGTTGTGCTCATATAGATCATGTTTAAGCTCTTGCATCATGTACTTTGCACCTATTAATGAAGAAATACCGTAGAGCTTGTTGAAATTTGGTTTGCATGATTGGTCTCTCTAAAGTCTAGATATTTTCTGGTGAGGTGTTTGAACAACAAGGAAGACAGTGTAGAGTCTTATAATGCTTGCAATATGTTCTTATGTAAGTTTTGCTGTACCGGTTCATACTTGTGTTTGCTTCAAACAACCTTGCTAGCCTAAGCCTTGTATTGAGAGGGAATTCTTCTCGTGCATCCAAATCCTTGAGCCAAAAACTATGCCATTTGTGTCCACCATACCTACCTACCACATGGTATTTCTCTGCCAATCCAAAGTAAATTGCTTGAGTGCTACCTTTAAAATTTCATTCCTTTGTCTTTGCAATATATAGCTCATGGGAAAAATAGCTTAAAAACTATTGTGGTATTGAATATGTACTTATGTATCTTATTTCTTAATAAGTTGCTTGTTGAGCGGTAACCATGTTCCTGGGGACGCCATCAACTATTTCACCTTTGTTGAATATTATGTGAGTTGCTATGCATGTTCGTCTTGTCTGAAGTAAGGGTGATTTATCATGAGTTGAATGGTTTGAGTATGCATATTGTTAGAGAAGAACATTGGGCCGCTAACTAAAGCCATGATCCATGGTGGAAGTTTCAGTTTGGACAAAAATCCTCAATCTCTTATGAGAATATTATCGGTTGTTGAATGCTTATGCACTAAAGAGGAGTCCATTATTTGTTGTCTATGTTGTCCCGGTATGGATGTCTAAGTTGAGAATAATCAAAAGCGAGAAATCCAATGCGAGCTTTCTCCTTAGACCTTTGTACAGGCGGCATAGAGGTACCCCTTTGTGACACTTGGTTAAAACATATGTTATGCAATGATAATCCATGTAAATCCAAGCTAATTAGGACAAGGTGCGGGCACTATTGGTAATCTATGCATGAGGCTTGCAACTTATAGGATGTCTTATACATAACATATATTCTTTATTACTACCGTTGACAAAATTGTTTCTTGTTTTCAAAATAAAAGCTCTAGCACAAATATAGCAATCCATGCTTCCCTTTGCGAAGGGCCTATTCTTCTACTTTTATGTTGAGTCAGTTTACCTACTTCCTTCCATCTTAGAAGCAAACACTTGTGTTAACTGTGCATTGATTCTTACATACTTACTTATTTCTGGAGTGACATGCCGTCATAACCTTGATCATACTATTGTAAGCACATGTAATGAATGCAGCGATCAAAGCAATGGTAATACAATGAGTAAACAAATGAATCATATAGCAAAGACTTTTCATGAATAGTACTTTCAAGACAAGCATCAATAAGTCTTGCATAAGAGTTAACTCATAAAGCAACAATTTCAAAGTAAAGGTATTGAAGCAACACAAAGGAAGATTAAGTTTCAGCGGTTGCTTTCAACTTATAACATGTATATCTCATGGATATTGTCAACATAAAGTAATATAACAAGTGCAATATGCAAGTATGTAGGAATCAATGCACAATTCACACAAGTGTTTGCTTCTTGAGATGGAAGGAAATAGGTAAACTGACTCAACATAAAAGTAAAAGAAATGCCCTTCGCAGAGGGAAGCATCGATTGATATATTTGTGCTAGAGCTTTGATTTTGAAAACATAAAGAGAGCATAAAAGTAAAGTTTTGAGAGGTGTTTGTTGTTGTCAACGAATGGTAGTGGGCACTCTAACCCCCTTGCCAGACAAACCTTCAAAGAGCGGCTCCCATTTTATTTTATTTTTGGGTGGCACTCCTTCCAACCTTTGCTTTCACAAACCATGGCTAACCGAATCCTCGGGTGCCTGCCAACAATCTCATACCATGAAGGAGTGCCTTTTTATTTTAGTTTTATTATGATGACACTCCTCCCCACCTTTGTTTTCTCAAGCCATGGCTAACCGAATCCTCGGGTGCCGTCCATCAATCACATACCATGGAGGAGTGTCTATTTTTGTAACATTATGATGGTTAATTAACTTGGGACTGGGAATCCCATTGCCAGCTCTTTTTGTAAATTTATTGGATAAGCGGATGAAGCCACTAGTGACATAGGCATCCCAAATGGGCTTGCCGAAGATAGTACCCGGGGTTTACTGAAGGCCCACTACCCGAAGAATAAGAGGATTCGAGAGCCCAAGATGTATTTAAGGAAAGATAGAGTTGTAATAGGAAGTGTTATTTTGTAATCTGGCGGGATGAGTTAGAAACCGTCCCGGACTCTGTAATTTGTACTACACGAATCCCTCGGCTCCACCTCCTATATAAAGGGGGAGTCGAGGGACGAGGAGATCATGGAATCATTATCTGCAAACCCTAATTTTCATAATCGTCGAGTACTTTTCGGCTGAAACCTTCGAGATCTACTTGCCCTCTACTTCTAACTAAACCCTAGCCTACAATCCATAGGCATTGACAAGTTGATACCTTGTCAATTGGCGCCGTCTGTGGGAATTAGAGGCGTAAGGATCTGATCTCGATGGCACGTTCAAGATCTTCGACATCATCAACTGCAAGCAACACAATGGATCGAGGTAAACAGATCGCTGCTGGTCTTGTCGATTTTGTTCCTCACCCACCCTCCCGTTTGGATGCATATGCGTATCTGGCGGAGCCCATGGAGATGACGTTCGGAAGGTTTCACTTTCGCGTCGAGAAGGAAGGATCGTATCGTGTCGAGGTTCCGATTTCGTCGGGATCGTCGAAGGTCGATTCTGATTTTTCAAGCTATGCGTCGTCAACCGAGTCAGGAGAAGAAGAAACTTCGGCGACACGCTACATCAGCACCGAGAACAAGAGAGAAACTCGCCAAGATCTTCAACGACATGTCGTTTGAGTCATCTCATGGACTCATATATAAGCGATGGCTCAAGCGATGTCGACAGCTATGACTTCATCGACAAATCTATCACAGTGGGCAAGGTCTTCATCAATCTAAACGATGATGCCACCAAACCCAACATAGATCTGAGTACAAAGTATCATCAGATTTATGCCATTGAAGATCAAGAGGAAACATCCGAGGCTTTCGACGATCTCTGGGAAATCCATACGTCGATCCCTCCAATCTGCGACAAGGCCTGGGCAATAAATACGTCGGGCCGCAGGCGCGAGATAGAGTCCAACTTTCACAAACAGCGTGGGACAGAGCCGCGAGAGCTATGAACGGTGCAGAACCAATGGCTACCACGGCCACACCGGAGGAATTGCAAGCATATCAATATAGGCTCGCACGAGCTGCGAGGGAATTGGAAAAGCAGACAATTGAGTTGAACAGAGAAAGGAAGCAGCCTTCGCATCCAAAGCAGAGAAGGGCGTATCTCGAGTCGACAATCTAGAACTTCGGGTGATAGCCACAGGAGGCTCGGAACAGAGGAAGATCAAGGTTACAACACATACCCGAAGCAAAGAGAGCACTTGGTTCAAAACCTCGACATGTCCTTTATGTCGATAGACACAAGAGGAAACATTATCCCTAAGACACGGAAGCTGGGTATATGGCGACACAAGCTTTTATCCTCGCGTCTAAACCACCTCCGGGTGATCCAAGGGAAACACTATACAATATGGCGATAGCAGGAGTTGGAGCTATGGGGACAGCGTTCGTTTCAACGCCTCCCAAAGGAACGACAAGGCAAAATAGTCCACGACCTGCAGCGGCAACGGCGGCCCCGAAGGACCAAGTGGAGCAAGAGATACGGCAGCACAAGCAAGAGTCGACGAGCACGACAAAGCGAAGGGATCATCGGCAATCTCCGGAGCTTAACGACGAAGATATGTGCGGCTTGCCATGCTTCACGAGGAGAGTCCGAAAACTCGAGTCCCTTCAGATTCAAGCTACCCGACAATTTCAAAAAGTTCGACGGCCTTCAAGATCCAGAGGATTGGCTAGTCGACTATCCTGGAGACAGTGAAGCTCACGGGAGGAACCAGGGCAACAGCCATGCAAAGCATTCAGGTGCATTTGAGTGGAGCCGCACGATCGTGGATAAAGAAACTCACTCCGGGATCTATCGACGGTTGGGAAAGTTTCGAGGACGTGTTCGTCAAGAACTTCAGATCCACGTGCAAAAAACCTGCGTCGTTAGAGGAGTTGAGAGCATGTCGACAAAAGCCGGATGAGTCAATGAGAAAATACATCCAAAGATGGAATATCATCAAAAACTCGGCAGAAAATATATCCGACGAGAGAGCAATAGATGCGTTTGTTGCAGAATCAGGCGTGGAGATTTTGTCGAGGACTTGGGGAGAACCAATCCAAGAACAAGATTCTGCGTTAATGGAGATAGCAAACAAATGGGCAGATGGAGAAGATGCTGTCTATAACAAACGACACAAAGTCGCGAGAAGAGGACCGGCGAAACTATCAACCAAGCCGACGGTTTCCTCGGCGATGCAGAATTACGACGCTCCAGACAAATCTCGGCAGGTTTCGAACAAATACGGGAGGAAACAACAGAGATGATTATCGAGAAGCGATGAACAGCGAAGCGACAACGGGGATGATTCTCGCAACAACGGACAAAATAGCGGGCCCAGGTTCCCAAGGCCTTTCATGTCCCCTGAAGAGATGATGAACGGGCCGTGTCGGATGCACTTTTTCATTGACAACAACGGTAAAAGACAGTCGGGGCACTTGCGTAAAGGCGTCGAAATTTTCGAGCAATGCTAAGGCATGCAGAGCACGCTAATGCTCGAGCGACACGAGAGAAATCCTCGGGAACCCGGGAGCGAGATCCACCTGCCACCACCTCCCGCAATCACTGAGACGACAATCGACATCAGCTCAGAATAGCAAAGCGACTCCCACCACCACCTTACGTTGATCCCAATTCTCATGGAGCGGTGTCGATGATTCGAAGGCAAGACCATCAAATAGAGCTCGTAAAGTAATCTCACGACAAGTGTTTATGGCGAGAAAAAATGCCTCCACCAACTGTCGAGTATCTTAATTGGTCGGGGCAAGATATTGGGTTCACCATAGCGGATCATCCGCAACAAGTTCCTCGACCGTGGCAGTCAGCACTTATTCTACCAGCGGTTATTGCGGGGTTTGACGTCTCTCGAGTGTTCATAGACGGCGGCAAGCTTAAACCTCATGTATGCAGATACATTGAGGAAGATGAACATATCCTTAGCGAACCTGAAGCCAACGTACACAAGGTTCCACGGTATCACACCAGAGAAGCCAAATTATCCAGGAAAAATCAACCTCGACGTTCAGTTTGGAACCCGAGAGAATTATAGAATCGAGAGGCTGGAATTTGAAGTCGTAGATTTTCCGTCGCAGTACCACGCTTTGTTGGGACGACCAGCATACGCTAGATTTATGGCGGTGCCACATTACACATACCTGTTGTGGAGGCTACCTGGACCAAGGGGACCAATCACGATCAAAGGAAGCTTCGCTTTAGCCGATAAATGCGACAAGGATTTTCATCGGCTATCGTAAGTTTCGGGATGCAAGCTGAGTATTTGGCGTCAAAAAGCATGACCGACTACGACGTCGTCGGACGTTGGAAGGCCAAATAAAGAGTCAACTTTCAATACCGAGAAAAATTCTAAGGAGGTGCAAATCCACCCGACAGACCCGAAAAAAACGACATCCATTGCAACAAATATGGATATCGCATAGGAAAGCGCGCTCGTCAAGTTCCTCCGTGAGAACTGGAAAATCTTTGCATGGTGTCCAGTGACATGCCAGAGTACCTGTGGAACTTGCCGAGCACCACCTAAACTTGGATCCAGTAGCAAGACCAATCAAACAACCTTTGCGGCGTTTTTCGGAACCAAACCGCAAAGCCATGCTATCCGAAATAAATCGACTCGAGGAGGCTGGTTTTATCAAAGAGATATCTACAGAAGCTACATGGGTAGCTAACCCAGTGATGGTACCGAAGAAACACACGGTAGTCCTTCGCATGTGCGTCGACTTTACGTGTCTCAATAAACATTGTCCTAAGGATCACTTTCCCCTCCCAAGGATCGATCAAATCATCGACTCCACGGCAGGCTGTGAACATCTTTCCTTTCTGGATGCATACTCTGGTTATAACCAGATCAGATTAAAAGAAGATGATGAAGCCAAAACAGCGTTTATTACACCTTACGGCGTGTTCTGCTACAAGACAATGCCCTTCGGTCTAAAAAATGCGGGAGCAACATATCAGAGGATGATGCAGAAGTGTTTAGCAACACAGATCGGGAAAAACGTGCAAGTATACATCGATGATGTCGTCATAACGTCAAAAAAGGGGGCAACGCTGATCGAGGATCTCAAAGAAACTTTTGACAACCTCGACAAATTCTGCCTAAAGTTGAACCCGACGAAGTGTTCTTTCGGTGTCCCAGCAGGAGAACTCCTGGGGTTCCTAGTCTCAGCAAGAGGGATTGAAGCAAATCCCGACAAAATACAAGCTATAGTAACAATGAGGAAGCCAACAAAGTTGAAAGAGATACAGCAGCTAATGGGCGAGTCGCAAACATTGAGCAGATTCGTCGCCAGGCTAGGAGAAAAAGCGTTACCATTTTACGCTTTGATAAAGCAAGGAGATAAATTCCAATGGAACGAAGAGGCCGATAGAGCCTTCGAGGATTTGAAACGCAAAATTTCGACACCACCAATTTTGGTGGCACCAAAGGAAAAGGAACCTCTCCTGCTGTATATTGCAGCCACACCTCAAGTGGTTAGCACGGTGCTAGTAGTCGAAGAGAAGAAGAAGGCAAAATCCATGGAGTGCGAGAGGCCAGTATACTTCGTGAGCGAAGTTACGTCGCCCTCAAAACAAAGGTACCCTCGGTACCAAAAGCTAGCATATGGAGTGTTCACAACAGCACGAAAATTGCGCCACTATTTTTCGCACATCCGATCATAGTGGTCAATGAAGCTCCCTTGTCAAATATACTAAACAATCCGAAGCTACGGGTCGTGTCTCCCTTTGGGGAATAGAACTTCCCCTCGGGACATCACGTATGAAAAAAGAAAAGCAATCAAGTCGCAAGTTTTGCCAGATTTCATCGCAGAGTGGATGGAGCTACAAAACACAGGACCTCCAGACTTGTCGAGAACCTGGACCATGAACTTTGATGGGTCCAAAAGACTAGAAGGGGCTGGCGCAGGAGTAGTGCTCATATCACCTGAAGGCGATAAGTTGAAGTACATCCTTCGGATGACGTTCCCTAACGCATCTAACAATGAAGCAGAATATGAGGCTCTCATACACGGGATGAAGATGGCGAAAGCCTGCGGTGCAACTCGACTAAAAATCTTTGGCGACTCACAACCGGTGGCTCGGCAAGTTATGAACCAATGTGACGCAGTCAATGATAGCATGATGGCATACAAGGAGGTGTACAACGAGCTCGAGAAGTTGTTCGATGGATGCGAAGTAAATCATATTAGTAGATTGAGCAACGACGAAGCCGACGTTCTTGCAAATATCGGATCGCAATGCCTTGCGGTCCCGCCAGGTGTATTCTGGGAAGAGATAACAGAGAGATCCACCAAATCAACAAAGTCAAAAAAGAAGGAGAAGAAACCCTCGGGGGCTACCAAGGAAGAGCAAGAGGAAGAAGAAGAAGAACAAGACCTGGTCATGGTGATACAGATACCATGGATGCGCACGTTCATATCATACATCCTCGTGAAAGAAATACCCGATGATCCCGGTCGAGGCAAGGCGAATAATTCGACGCTCCAAAGCCTTCACGGTAGTCAAAGGGGAATTATACAAGCGGAGTATTTCGGGCGTCCCGCAAAGGTGTGTCACACCCGAAGAAGGAAGAATAATTCGAAGGATGTACACGAAGGAATCTGTGGCCACCACGCAAGTAGTCGAGCTATTGCAGCCAAGGTTTTTCGGGCAGGATTCTCTTGGTTGACAGCAATCGAGGACGCTAAGGAAATAGTAAGAACTTGCGACGCGTGTCAAAGGTTTGCCGCAAAACCCCACTCTCCGGCAGCCAGAACTAGCACCAATACCATTGTCATGGCCCTTTGCCCAATGGGGACTTGATATGGTAGGCAAGTTACACAAATCCTGGCCAGGAGGAAAGGAGTATATGCTAGTAGCTGTCGACAAATTTACAAAGTGGATAGAAGCGAAGCCGATAAATTCACCAGAGGGAGCATCTGCATGAAAATTCGTAAAAGGCCTCGTCTTCAGATTTGGAGTACCCCACAGCATCGTCACAGACAATGGCGGTAACTTCACATCCAACGAATTCAAAGATTATTGCAAGGAAGTAGGTATCAAGCTGCACTTTGCATCGCTTGCACATCCTCAAACCAATGGGCAAGTCGAGAAAGCCAATGGCATCATTTGCAACGGCATCAAGAAACGCCTGTTAGGACCACTGGAAAAAGCTCGGCATACCTGGCCGTAAGAACTACCAAGTGTGTTGTGGAGCATCCGAACAACACCAAATACGGCGACACAGAGACCCCGTTTTTCTAGTCCATGGAGCAGAGGCGATCGCCAACGAAATAGAGCACGACTCCCCCGAGTCACCGAATATAATGAAGAAACTTCTACGGCAGCGTTGGAGGACGACATCGACGCACTCGACGGCTCGAGACGAAGTACTATCAAGGGTAACCAAATACCAACAGGACTTGAAAACTACCACGATCGACGTTTGCGGCCGACGTCTTTTCAGTGGGAGACCTAGTTCTTCGGCTCACGCAAAAAAGTCATGAAAAACTCGAGTCACCATGGCTTGGCCCTTACATCGTCACGAAGTAATCGGAGGAGGAGCATACGTAATAAAGGACAAGAAGACAGGGGTGGAGGAGCAAAACCCTTGGAACGTGGCGCAACTCGTGCGTTTCTATGCCTAGAGCTGAAATACGGTCCTTATGAAACTTCAATGTCTTGAAACGCCCGCGAGTTTTCAGACGCACTCTTTTCCTTTTTCGGGCACCGAGTGGGGCCGGGAAAGGTTTTTAATGAGGCGGGCTCGCGGTGCTGCAATATAATAAAGATAGTGTCAATATAACTTTTTCTTTATCGACATGCTCAAAGTCTCGAACCCGACAAATTTCAATATAGTTCGTCGAAAGAAAAAAGCATCGCCTTGGTATTAAAAATACCTCGTGAGTCAATCAAAATACAAAATAGTACTCAATAAAAACGCTCGGGGGCTGATATTCACCATAATGAATGCCTTGGTTCAAAAACCTCGCAACAACTAGCCACCGAAATACTCGGGGGCTAGTCAAATATAGAAATACGACGTTTGCTTCACAATATATAATCAAAGTCATAGGTTAAAAAGAAGAGTTATCTACAAAAGGAAAATACTTACTCCCGATGCGGTATGTCATCAAGGGTAATTCTGCCTTCTTCGGGAGCAGCGCCAAGAAAGTCAGCATAATGACCGTCGGCAAAAAGTCGGCATCCATCCGAAGAAGGTCTTCAATCATTTCCTCGGCTATAGGCGAAACCTTCGTGTTAATTCGGTCGACACCAACTCTTCGGCGCTTTACCTTCTCATGAACTTTCGCAACAACTTGATCGAGTCAAGTTTCGAGTGGCATATCGAAGCATGATAAGAGCAAATCTGGCGCCAGCCACCAGGTTGAGCTTTGACAAAATCATGGATCTTGTGAGCGTCCTTAAATTTTTCCATTACCTCGGGAAGAGTTTTTGGTTGAACGTTAGAGGGAACATGGAATTGTAAACCATGAACAGGGTCTTGGTACAAATCAAGGAAATCGTGAGTTTGAGAAACGCGATCTTGAAATCTGACAACCTGGCGGGTCCTTTCTGGCGTAGCCCAAAACAAAGAACCATGATCAAGGGAAAGGTTAACAAGGAGGTTCGTCCTAGTATTTACCCTCTCTTCTTCCGCAACAGTATCAGTAAAGGAACCTGTTAAAGCAAAGGAGCAGAAAAACTTCAAGAGACGTAGCATGAAGATAAAAGATATCGGAGGATGAAACAAGCATACCCGACATATCAGCACTGGCTTCATTCATTAACTCGAGCATGAAATTTTCTCGAGTAGTCGCCTTTTCAGCCTCGGAAGCAGCAATTTCCTTAGCAGCCACGGCCTCGCGAGCTTGCTGAAGTGCAATTTTTCGGCTTCGGATGATTTATGAGACTTTTCCATCATCACAAGTGTTTGCTTCTTCGCATACTGAAGTTCTTTGTCGAAGTTCGTCCAGTTCTTGCGACAAGGTATCTTCGACAGTGCAGACCAAAGAAAAGCTCCCCTCGAGCGAGAAGAAGAGGGCGAAATATTGGAAGGAGCGGCAGACGGAGTATAGTTATCAAATATCAACTGAAATTTAGACAAGACAACATCAAACAACAAACAAAGATAGAGTTTTCATTGATCTCTCGGAATAATTACAAAGGCATTACAGTGGAGCTAAGGAAGTACGTGTCGCCAAATGACTACTACGCGACAAGAGCAAAAGAAACATAGAAAGAAAAATAAAGAGGCATGCAACTAGACCTCCGGCCTTGATGAGCTAGGAGTCGACGCTGGTTTGATCCCGAGATAGGCCAAGATCTTCTTCGTGTTGGGCTTGGCTGCCTTAATCAACGACCTCCATCTTGATTGCTCTATCTCGCTCGGTGTCGCCAACTTTCGTCCAATCAACGGCTGTTGTTGTCAAAGAACCAAAGCGACAGTGCTTTCGACAGCAATTTTCATATTTTCTTGGCGCATCTTCAGTCCAAGGTCTTCTGATGAATTGAAGATCTTGGCGAGATTAAGGAAAGTCGAGGGCTCCTCTTTCTTCGGGAAGAAGTAGGGGAACAACGCCGACAATCCTGCATTAGCATTGGCCACGCCTTCACGAATTTCGGACCCATGCAGCTCCAGATAGGAAAGTGCATCAATGAGAGGGTCGTCGACAGGATTCGACAGATCAAATTCTTGGTTTGTTTGGTCTGCCAAGGAAATAAAATGTGGGTCAAACAACAAAAAACAAGTGACTCTCGTAAAAATAGAAGGGATCAAAAAACTTACCTGAAAGTGCGTCGACTTTGGGATTTCAGACGTTTGAGGATTCCTTGTTCACGAGAAGCTTGTGCAGCTTTGTGCTCGTCTAAGGCGATTCTGACATCCTCAAGTTTTTCTGCAATCCCTCGACACTAGCAGCCTTTGCTCTAGCGTCATCAGCCTCGGCTTTGGCTTCACTAGCAACAAGCTCGGCTTTCTTACGAGCCGCCTCACTTTGCTCAAGTTTTTGAGCAAGCGCGTCGGCACGTTTGGTGGCCTCTGCAAGTTTCTCTGTCGAGATATAAAATAGAGAGAGAGGAAAGATCAAAAATCGCGACAAGCAACAGGAGCAAAAAGTCAAGGAAAAACGGCAAGTATAAAAGTTGTTACCTTCGGCTCTGCTAGCATACTCACGGTACCCAATAAATTGGGACCCAATGCGGAGAAGCTCTTTGATCATGGGCTATTAAAGAAGAACGCAGGAAAAGAAGCACCGACATGAAAAAGAGAGTGAAGACGTAAAAAAGCAACATAGGGGAAACACGAGATATCAACAAACTTACATCATCCAAGAGCAGAGTCGACGAACCGCCCAATTGAGGGGCAGGCTCAACAATCTTTTCAACCCTTGTCCTTTTTGGTGAAGGAGCAAGGGGGCTTCTGGCGGAGTTGTGGTGACGACGTTTTGTTGAGGAGGCGAGGATTCTTCTCCTTCAACTAGCGTGTCCGAGGCAAGTACGGTATGTGACGTGCTTGTTCGAGGAGCCACGTCAACACTTGGTACTTCTTCCTCGTCATCACTGTTGGTTAAAAATCGACAGCTTAAAATCAAGACAAGATAAACATTTCGAGTACAGAAACAAGAAGAAAAGTAAAAAGGACTTACGAGCTGACGAAGGATCCAAGATAAGGATCATAAGCTGCCTTCTGATGTGAAGGATCAATTTCTTCGGCTTTGGAAGTGCCGGAATCTTCGACATCGTTCCTTTTCCTTTTGCCTCTTGGAGAGACAGCGGGGGGAGGAGATTGTGCCGATAAAGTATCTTCAGAATGACCCGCAGATTTTCGAGAATCCACGGGTTCGTTCACAAAAGATGGAGCTTCCTGATTATCATCCGTAACAATGGTCCTTTCTTCGACTTCTCCATCCTCAGGAAGAGGAGGAAGGGAAGCCATAGTAGGATGGTTCTGCAAGAAAATAGCGACAAAAGAAAATTAGCGAGATACCAATACAATGAGATGCAAGGAAAAGTTTAGAACAAGACAAAAACTCGAGAAGACAAAATACCTCGGGAAGAGGATTGGAAGCACTGTATGGTTCTACTCGACAAGAGGAGGGAATAGGATCCTTCTTGGCTAGTCGAGAAACTCTTCGAACCAATTTCTCCAAGTCCTTTACAGAAAGATCGTTGGAGATTCTGTTGGCGTCGTTTTCACCGAGAATACGTCCAAAGGGGATTTTTGCGAGCACGAAGAGGCTGCACTCTAATCCTAAGGAAGTAGGCGGTGATTTGAACACCGAGATAGTTCTTTGCCTCGAGTATTTTGGAGCTGATGAATACGAGACATAAGAGCTTCGTCGCCTTTTCTCTTCTTCGGAAGCTTCAGCGTCCCGAGACGCAGCGGCGCTGGATCTTGGCACTTCCGTCGAAAGGAATTATGTTGTGCTCCACGTAGTTGGCACTTTCTTCGTGAATGTAGAGCCATCTTTGCGCCATCCTTGGACAGAATCAGAAACTTGACGTCGAAATAATCGACATCGGTTCGGACACAGATAACAACGCCGCCTATGTTATAGGTGGCGTTGTGAGAGCCATTACGGCGGAGGCAGAAAATGCGTTTCCACAGAATCCAATTAGGAGGAATTCCGAGGAAGCATTCGCAAAGTGTGATAAAAATGGAAATGTGAAGGATGGAATTGGGGGTCAACTGGTGCAGTTGAATCCCATAAACGAAAAGAAGGCCGCGGAGGAAATCATGAATTGGGGCCGACAGGCCGCGGATTAGGTGATCAACGAAACTAACCCGATACTCCATTGGAGGGTTGGGGTAGCTCTCCTCGCTAGGAAAGCGAATGGCGTCTTCTTTCTTCATGAGGCCAAGCCTCTTCAGCGTATTGACATCCTGGTTGGAGATCTTGGATCTCTCCCACTCAAGATCTTCGGCGGCCATCTTGGATTCTGGCGTGCTGTGGCGAGTAAGTCGTGTGCGCGGTGGCATCAACGGCAATGGGCAAAGCAGTGATCGTGAGTGTGGAAGAACAGAGAGAGTTGGGCGCAGGGGAAGCTTTGCAAAGAGAAACAGATGTGCGGCGCAAGCGAGGGAGTGCACGGAGGTTGAAGAAAGGTTTATATAAGAATCGGGTGAAGCGATGAACCGTTGGATGAAGAAATCGTGTGGTGACAGCAAATCTTCTAGATAAAAGGGTAAAAAGGTATTTTTACTGAGATAAGCGTTACCGTACGTGCGCCAGGAAAAGCGGAGGACGTGTGTCCCCCACTTGCACGACGTGTCAACGTGGAAGAAGCAATGGACCCACAGGGCAGAAAAATCACGACTGTTAAACAGAGATGAAGTAAATTTGAAGCATGCCGACAAGAATTCGAAAAGATTGGCGACAAGAGGAGTTATTTGAATACTTCGGGAGCCTTTGACCAAATACAAGTTTTTGCCCAAATGCTCGGGGGCTACTTCGACAAAAAGTAAAATTTCGAGTATGGCAATATAGAAAATGTTGAGCCTACAACCAAGCACAAGTCCTTGGCTGTAGCCTCGGGGGCTACTCCCATCGGGAGCGCTGTTCGCGCACCCGAGAGATAAAGAGAAGATCATATTGGGACATAATAACAATATAGTGACAAGGTGGACTAAAATGTTGAGCCTACAACCAAGCACAAGTTCTTGGCTGTAGCCTCGGGGGCTACTCCCATCGGGAACGCTGTTCGCGTACCCGATGAAGTTCAAAAATAAAAGATAGAAAAGCAAGAGAGTATATTTCGAGTTATAATTAACTCTACATATACTCCCATCGGGAGAACAATATAAGTCAAAATTGACTCGATAAAATGTGCCATTCCAACAGCCGGAAAAGCACTCGACAATATATTCTCAGAACGCCAAAGTTGCGATCAATTTCTGAATGCCGCAAATTTGCGAAGGTAAGACCCCAGATCCGTTCTGCTGGGCGTGGCATCGCCAAAGACTGCGCTCTGCTGCTTTTATCCGTATCAACAGATACGAAGAAAAATCCTAACGGACGTGTTAGGTCCCCGATAAATTTGACTGGACTCGACGAATGGTAAGACCTTAAGCGGCTTTGTCGACGTTTACACCGGTATCCGAGATCATGTCCAGGGACGTGATCTTGAAGTAGGTTTTTGCGGATTGCCACCGGAAGCGGTTAACTAGTACCTGATCCGTCAGATGAACTAGCCCCAACTACCATTATCCCTGTACAATATAGAATTTTATATGAAGAAGTATAAAAAGGTTAAAGCTTTTGAATAAAAATAAACAGTGGAGATTTTCCCTGACTCTACGATTCAAGCAAAATCTCGGGGGCTACTGACATAGGCATCCCAAATGGGCTTGCCGAAGATAGTACCCGGGGTTTACTGAAGGCCCACTACCCGAAGAATAAGAGGATTCGAGAGCCCAAGATGTATTTAAGGAAAGATAGAGTTGTAATAGGAAGTGTTATTTTGTAATCTGGCGGGATGAGTTAGAAACCGTCCCGGACTCTGTAATTTGTACTACACGAATCCCTCGGCTCCACCTCCTATATAAAGGGGGAGTCGAGGGACGAGGAGATCATGGAATCATTATCTGCAAACCCTAATTTTCATAATCGTCGAGTACTTTTCGGCTGAAACCTTCGAGATCTACTTGCCCTCTACTTCTAACTAAACCCTAGCCTACAATCCATAGGCATTGACAAGTTGATACCTTGTCAACTAGTCCATTGGTGAAAGTTGCCCAACAAGATTGAAAGATAAACACCACATACTTCCTCATGAGCTATAAAACATTGACACAAATCAGAGGTGATAAATTTTGAATTGTTTAAAGGTAGCACTCAAGCAATTTACTTTGGAATGGCGGAGAAATACCATGTAGTAGGTAGGTATGGTGGACACAAATGGCATAGTGTTTGGCTCAAGGATTTTGGATGCATGAGAAGTATTCCCTCTCGATACAAGGTTTAGGCTAGCAAGGCTATTTGAAACAAACACAAGTATGAAGCGGTACAGCAAAACTTACATAAAAGATATATTGTAAACATTATAAGACTCTATACCGTCTTCCTTGTTGTTCGACCCTTACTAGAAATTATCTAGACCTTAGAGAGACCAATTATGCAAACCAAATTTTAGCAAGCTCTATGTATTTCTTCATTAATAGGTGCAAAGTATATGATGCAAGAGCTTAAACATGAGCACAACAATTGCCAAGTATCACATTATTCAAGACATTCTACCAATTACTACATGTAGCATTTTCCGTTTCCAACCATATAACATTTTAACGAAGCAGATTCAACCTTCGCCATGAATATTATGAGTAAAGCCTAAGGACATATTTGTCCATATGCAACAGCGGAGCGTGTCTCTCTCCCACACAATGAATGCTAGGATCCATTTTATTCAAACAAAACAAAAACAAAAACAAACAGACGCTCCAAGCAAAGTACATAAGATGTGATGGAATAAAAATATAGTTTCACTAGAGGAACCTGATAATGTTGTCGATGAAGAAGGGGATGCCTTGGGCATCCCCAAGCTTAGACGCTTGAGTCTTCTTGAAATATGCAGGGGTGAACCACCGGGGCATCCCCAAGCTTAGAGCTTTCACTCTCCTTGATCATATTGTATCATCTCCCTCTCTTGATCCTTGAAAACTTCCTCCACACCAAACTCAAAACAACTCATTAGAGGGTTAGTGCACAATCAAAATTCACATGTTCAGAGGTGACATAATCATCCGTAACACTTCTGGACATTGCACAAAGCTACTGAAAGTTAATGGAATCGAAAAATCCATCAAGCATAGCAAAACAGACAATGCGAAATAAAAGGCAGAATCTGTCAAAACAGAACAGTTTGTAAAGACGAATTTTATTGAGGCACCAGACTTGCTCAAATGAAAATGCTCAAATTGAATAAAAGTTGCGTACATATCTGAGGATCACTCACGTAAATTGGCATAATTTGCTGAGTTACCTACAGAGAATTAGGCCCAGATTCGTGACAGCAAAGAAATCTGTTTCTGCGCAGTAATCCAAATCTAGTATGAACCTTACTATCAAAGACTTTACTTGGCACAACAATGCAAAAAAACTAAGATAAGGAGAGGTTGCTACAGTAGTAACAACTTTCAAGACTCAAATATAAAACAAAAGTGCAGTAGTAAAATCATGGGTTGTCTCCCATAAGCGCTTTTCTTTAACGCCTTTCAGCTAGGCGCAGAAAGTGTGTATCAAGTATTATCAAGAGATGAAGCATCAACATCATAATTTGTTCTAATGATAGAATCAAAAGGTAACTTCATTCTCTTTCTAGGGAAGTGTTCCATACCTTTCTTGAGAGGAAATTGATATTTAATATTACCTTCCTTCATAACAATGATAGCACCAACAGTTCGAAGAAAAGGTCTTCCCAATATAATGGGACAAGATGCATTTGTTGACTGCCAAAACCCACCGGCGGGCAGCGACGGTCAACACTGTAGAGCCGGGAACAACCTAGAGCTGCGGCTGGCCGAGGTCCCTCCGAGCGACGGCCCGCAAAGCACTTCTGGTCACACGTCCGATGCTGAGTGCAAGGGCGTGCCACCTGACCTATACCTGGTCAGGAAGGTGATGGAGATGCCTCGCTTAGTTTCCTGCATGGCATACACATAAACATTAAATAAGAGCCTCGATCGGCTCTCAGGTCATCCTGTGAATCGGCTCAAGGAGCCGATCCACCCATGATTCGTTCGGGGTGAACGAATATATGGTGGTCCTGCTTGATCAAGATAAAGCTAAAACGATCTACGACGATCTGGGGTTTCACCGCATAATCGGATCATCCTACTCACGATTGGGCCTCGCGGCCACGCACGGTGATCGTAAGCCGATCCTAGATAGGGCCTAAAAACCAACACGAGGTTGATCCCCGGAACATCCTGTCTAGGACTAGCGAACGACACCCTACGTGCCGCTGGATCCTCCAACCCTTTGTAAGGCCTAACTATTGCAGATATTAAACTAATCCTTGTAGAACAAGGAGCAACCGTAACGGATCGGATCTACTAAATTAAGATCAAGCGGGGTGCCGCCCCCACACCTGAGATAGGTGTGAGGGCGGCTAGATATGCAAGGGTTGCACTACGATAGCATATGATACGAAGAACAATGCTAACCCTAACACATCTATGATAACTACATTGCTCGCCATCAACAAGGCTTCAGTACGAGCAACGCATGAACAACGTGGAGCTTGTGCTGCCTAGATCGCAAGATGCGATCTAGGCAGCATGTCGCTTACCGGATAGAAACCCTCGAGACGAAGGAGTTGGCGATGCGCCGAGATTGGTTTGTTTGGTTGAACGTGTGTTGTTGTTTATTCCATAAACCCTAGATACATATTTATAGTCCAAGGGACTCTCTAATTCAGGCGTGCACCTAATCGTGCACGGGTAAAACTCTAACTAACCAATACGTAAACTAATATATTACAGATACACGGGCCAACTAGCCCAAACCTTGCATATAAAGGCCGATTCACATATTTCTTCCATATATAACCTTCAACTCCATCCTGATCGCGGCCCACCTCTGACTCGGTCAAATTCTGGTGATAACACATGCCCCCCTGGTTTTGGAAATAACATTTCCAAAATCATTACGCTTTCTTTCGTCGGGTCATGTCGTGGCAGAGCAGAACCGTTGCAGCATTCTTCATCACGATGCCCTGTCTTCTCAACTGTTCCGCGTGATTTGACCGTTGTCTTTGGGCACTGCCTCCTCGAAAACTGCTGTGGTATTGAATTTTTTCACCATAGCCCCTTTATTTAACCGCTCCGAGCAGTTTGCCACTTCATCATCCTGCTCTGTTCCGGCCATCGGCACCGAAAAACCCCCAACCTCCCATAGCCATGTCTTCCTCTTCCTCCTCTTCCTCGTCGGTCTTCCATGACTCCTCCTCCGAGCTTTCCTACGGGTCCTCCTCCTCCCGAGAGACGCCGCCGGACATCCGCGCCCCAGAAGAATGGGACCTGGAAGACCACGCCTCCTCCATCTGGTCCGAAGACGACCAGTCCCTGACCAGCGGGGATGAAGATCTTCAGTTCCTTGCCGTCGGGGAACTGGAGTCGGAAAGCGAGGACGACCGGTTCCCCTGGGACGGCTGCCCCACCTCTGAAGAAGAGGAAGAAGAAGAAGACGACGACGACGACGACTCCCTCGAGGGCTACCCGCCGGCGAAACGCCTCCGCATGTGGTGGGACGACGACAGCAGCGACGATGAAGACGGGGATGAAGCTCCCGTAGAGGGCTATGGAAGTAGCGACGAGGAACCCATCGGCAGCAGTGCCGATGAGAGTTCCGAGGATGACGACGAGGGAAGTGATGGCCCGTAGATTAGGATCTACTAGTGTAGGCCTAGCAGTAGTAGATTGGTCAATAGACCCTTCTTTTGTTCTTCCTTCTTTGAACAATCGGCTCTTTCTTTGTAAGAAATCCTGTTTATGAATGAGGAAGTTTCCCCAATTCGACTTTGCCGATCTCTTTTAACTGATTCTTAATGAGCTGATGGCAATGCATCGGTCTCTCATAATCCGCCCTTCCTTTCTTTGACAACGGGGTGACTGCAATCTTGGTCAAAACTCAAAAAGCCAATGTCAGCGCATCAAGCCTTCACAAACTATCCTTCGTTCTTCCGAACAATGAATTTGAGTTCCGCCGGATCACCACCCTTGACGAAAATCGCGGCGCAGGACTAGCCGATGGCCACCAATCGACTTTCAAAAACAGAGCATCCACCAGGCCAGCTGCCCCCCGAGTCTCAGTCGAGGCGAGAACGGTAATGGATCAGCCAAATGTGCCGCCTATGCAGGGTCAGCCGATTTCAACAAAATCGGCTTCCCAAAGCAGAGAACCTTTAGGGCGAGCTACCCCCCGAGCTTCTTCAGTCCACTTCTCGCGCCTTGCAGGTTAGATCGGCTCCTTTCCTTTGGTGGATCTGATGCAACCCACCCTTAATCTGATCTGCACATCCATGCTGCTCTTGGTATTGGTCAGGGTCATGATCCCTCAAACCTACCCCACCGACATCTGCGAACTTGAATACTTGCAAAAAGAATCCAGAGGTTCTTGAAGAGAAGATCTGAGTCATCAACCACTCCATTGAGGAGCTCTTCCATTAGGATCTCTCTTCGTGGCTCATTTCCTGCTCCATTGACCCTCTGCTTGTAACAGCTGTACCTCTGGAGTCGAAGGTCATGCATCAGCTTTCTACCCTTAAGTCGATGTCTGCTGCATCGGCTGTGCTTAAATTTTTTTTTTATTTGGCCGATTTTCCTTAATCGGCCCCCCCAATGTTTCACTGTACGCATGTTTACACATGTTTATCTGCACATGTTCTTTATCTGACTGTATGCCCCCCGAGCCGAATCTGCCAGATGACTGCAGATATCGGCTTTTATGGTTAGCCAGGGTACTGCACTTGCACGTCGGTTCCGCGAGGATTCGTGCTGACTTTCATCTGCCGACGTGGCCGCTGCCCAGTGGATCGACGCTGAACACAGGCAGAACACGTAGTGAAGATAATTTTGGCCGATTGCTGGAATCGGCCTCCATATCCATTGACTGAAGGTTCTGTAATGTCCCTTCATAAATTTTTGGGGCCGATCACAAAGATCAGCCTCGCCCCATTTGCTCATTGATTTAATCTTGCTATTCGGTCAGGCTGGTGGATAAAACCAGCCCAACCTCTGACTTGATACGCCTGCTGTCGTCCACCTTGAGTGCATCGTAGAATCGCGGAGCACGAAGCTCTGTCGGAAGGACGAGCACCAGGTTCGTGCCACCCGATGTGTCATCATCCGCTTTCTTTTACTGGGACGCCACTCCATTTTCCGTGGACGACCCTCTTCATCCAGGGTTCGCTGAACTTTCGCAGCCAGATCAGGCCGTGCCTTCCTTAGCGTATGCAGGTATAACCTTTCGGCTTCCTCCAGGCCGCGCAATCGCTGAACCCTGCGCTTTTGTGAACGGCTGAGTCCGTCAGGGCACCACCTCGGACGGTGGTACCTGTCTTCTTCCTCTTCTTGTCCCTCGTCTTCGGAATCCTCGAGATCTGCCCACCGAGGGGACTCAGCACGTTCGCTTTGTGGCGGGAGAGGCCCTAAGCGCTTGAACACAGACACGTTGGCTGCCTCCTTCTTCTTCTGGTTGCATTCGGGCAATTGCCGATTGTGGGCGATCGGCTCATTCCCGAATCCCAGCGGTGTACGAAGAAGGGGCAGTCCGATGCTGGCGTTGTCATCTTGCTCCCTTGATTGTTCCGTGGCACGGCGCTCGTGCTCCTCCTCATCGTGATCGTGCCGACGATGTCTTCGCTTCTCTAGCCGGGCAGATCTCTTTCATCATCATCGCTGGATCGTCGGCGTCGGTCGTACTGACTCACATACTTGTTGAGGAGGTGATCAGAGAGGGGTCGCTGATATCTTATGTTTTTCACCTCTCCCTCTGTGACGTAGCGCTTGCCATCATGACGGAGCCGATCGCGTGGAGCGGCCTCCTCTGTGTCCTTGCTACGAGAGCAGCTGCCCTCGTCTCCGTCTTTGCCAGAGTGGTTCCCAGGTCCTACCATGTTGATTCTGAACGAGGATCCTGGCTGGCAACCTTCAGGGTAAGTGCACTCCACCATATTAACGGCGGGAAAGGGCTGGGTGTCGACCTTCATGGCGTACTGGTTGAAAATTAGACGCCCTTTTTCTATCGCCGCTTGGATGTGCTGACGCCATACCCTGCAGTCGTTGGTGGCATGGGAGAGCGAGTTGTGCCATTTACAGTATGGCTTTCCGTTCAGCTCTTGCACCGTGGGGAATTTGAGACCTTCAGGAATCGTCAACTGTTTCTCCTTGAGTAGGAGGTCGAAGATTTGCTCAGTCTTGGTCACGTCAAAATCAAATCCCCTGGGTGGGCCTGGTGGCTTTACCCATTTGCAGGGCACGGGGGTTCCTCCCCGAGTCCATTCAGCCACTGCTACCTCTTGGTCTCCCACAGGAACTGCGTCTTCCTCTGCATCGACCAGGATTACTGCACGCTTGAACTTGTCTTGGTACAGGTCCGGGTGGCGCTGTTCGTATCTTGTGATTTACGAACCATGTGCGCCAATGAGGGATAATCTGCTTGGGAGGCCATGTCCTTGAGCTGTGTTGCAAGGCCTGCTACTGCCAACTCGACTGCTTCTTTTTCAGTTATACGAACCGAATAACATCGGTTCCTAAGATTCCTGAGGCGCTGGATGTACTCTGTCACAGTTTCTCCACGCTTCTGACGTAGTTGTGCTAGATCGGCAATGCCAGACTCGGAAGCCTCTAAATGGTACTGCATGTGGAACTGCTCTTCCAACTGCTTCCAAGTCCGTATGGAGTCTGGTGGCAAAGAGGTATACCATCCGAAAGCCGATCCCGTGAGGGACTGTGAGAAGAGCCTCACGCGTAGCTGATCCGACACTGAAGCCGGTCCTAGTTGCGCCAAATATCGGCCGACGTGCTCGATGGAGCTGGAGCCATCTGATCCACTGAATTTGGAGAAATCAGGGAGCCGATATTTAGGTGGCAGCGGGATCATCTCGTAGTCGTCGGGGTACGGCTTGGAATAGCCGATTGCCCTCCTTTTCGGCACCATGCCGAACTGGTCTCTCAGTATGGTACTGATCTGATCCGCCGTCTTTGGCTGCAGGAGTTGAACTCTGAAGATTCGCCGGGGTGGCGTACTTAGCCAGCCATGCTTGCTTTTCCAGCTCTGAGCCAACTGCAGGAGCTGAGCTCTGGAGGTTCGTCGGGGTGGCGTACTTAGTTAGCCACGTCTGCTTCTCAGAATCTGTCGCTGACGCTCCTCCTGTTTTCCCAGAAGTCCCTGACGTTGTGGCCTGGTTTGTGAGTGCCCAGTTGCCACAGTCTGGCACATACGTGCACGCGTACCCTTGAGGGATCTCCTTGGGCGCCTCGGGCAAGAACTGGTAGTCACTAGGGTCACCACCAATCTTGTAGACGACGAATGCCGGTGTAGCCGGCACTTCTGGTGCTGCCAACGCATATGGCAGCGGTGGACGGGACTGGAGTGGCAACTCCCCTTGATGCGTCCCGAGGGCTGGTCCTGACGGCGAGTACTGGTGCCTCATGATCTCCTGGATCACGCGAAGAGCGACACGCTCCAACGTGTTGACCAGGTTCTCAGAGTGACGGTGTAGCGAGTGAGCCACCAAGTAGTTGATCTCCTGCCGCAGGGACCTGGTGCGTTCCTCCGACGGGGCAGAGAGGTCTATCCCATCGAGTGCACCTTGCGGTGAGAACCCCTTCCATCTGATGCCATGGGAACGGGTTCTCTGAAAAGAGCCGATGAGGTCGGCTTCGAGGGTGACTTTGATCTCGTCATACCTCTTCTTCAGCTCGTCGGGCAGCTCCTCGTAGGTGACTGGCGTGCCGTCCGCCATCTCAGATGTAGATGGCGATGTGGTTGATGTAGAAGCTGGTCCCACCGGGCGTGCCAGAATGTGTTGACTGCCAAAACCCACCGGCGGGCAGCGACGGTCAACACTGTAGAGCCGGGAACAACCTAGAGCTGCGGCTGGCTGAGGTCCCTCCGAGCGACGGCCCGCAAAGCACTTCTGGTCACACGTCCGATGCTGAGTGCAAGGGCGTGCCACCTGACCTATACCTGGTCAGGAAGGTGATGGAGATGCCTCGCTTAGTTTCCTCGCATGGCATACACGTAAACATTAAATAAGAGCCTCGATCGGCTCTCGTGTCATCCTGTGAATCGGCTCAAGGAGCCGATCCACCCATGATTCATTCGGGGTGAACGAATATATGGTGGTCCTGCTTGATCAAGATAAAGCTAAAACGATCTACGACGATCTGGGGTTTTCACCGCATAATCGGATCATCCTACTCACGATTGGGCCTCGCGGCCACGCACGGTGATCGTAAGCCGATCCTAGATAGGGCCTAAAAACCAACACGAGGTTGATCCCCGGAACATCCTGTCTAGGACTAGCGAACGACACCCTACGTGCCGCTGGATCCTCCAACCCTTTGTAAGGCCTAACTATTGCAGATATTAAACTAATCCTTGTAGAACAAGGAGCAACCGTAACGGATCGGATCTACTAAATTAAGATCAAGCGGGGTGCCGCCCCCACACCTGAGATAGGTGTGAGGGCGGCTAGATATGCAAGGGTTGCACTACGATAGCATATGATACGAAGAACAATGCTAACCCTAACACATCTATGATAACTACGTTGCTCACCATCAACAAGGCTTCAGTACGAGCAACGCATGAACAACGTGGAGCTTGTGCTGCCTAGATCGCAAGATGCGATCTAGGCAGCATGTCGCTTACCGGATAGAAACCCTCGAGACGAAGGAGTTGGCGATGCGCCGAGATTGGTTTGTTTGGTTGAACGTGTGTTGTTGTTTATTCCATAAACCCTAGATACATATTTATAGTCCAAGGGACTCTCTAATTCAGGCGTGCACCTAATCGTGCACGGGTAAAACTCTAACTAACCAATACGTAAACTAATATATTACAGATACACGGGCCAACTAGCCCAAACCTTGCATATAAAGGCCGATTCACATATTTCTTCCATATATAACCTTCAACTCCATCCTGATCGCGGCCCACCTCTGACTCGGTCAAATTCTGGTGATAACAGCATTGCATTCAATATCCAAGACAACAAAATCAATGGGGACAAGGTTATTGTTAACGGTAATGCGAACATTATCAACTCTCCCCAAAGGTTTCTTTGTAGAATTATCAGCAAGATTAACATCCAAATAACAATTTTTCAATGGTGGCAAGTCAAGCATATTATAGATCTTTCTAGGCATAGCGGAAATACTTGCACCAAGATCACATAAAGCATTACAATCAAAGTCATTGACCTTCATCTTAATGATGGGCTCCCAACCATCCTCTAGCTTCCTAGGAATAGAAGTTTCAAGTTTTAGTTTCTTTTCTCTAGCTTTTATGAGAGCATTTGTAATATATTTCGTGAAAGCCAAATGTATAGCACTAGCATTAGGACTCTTAGCAAGTTTTTGTAAGAATTTTATAACTTCAGAGATGTGGCAATCATCAAAATCCAAACCATTATAATCTAAAGCAATGGGATCATTGTTCCCAATGTTAGAAAAAAATTCAGCAGTTTTATCACAGGCAGTTTCAGCAGTTTTAGCAGTTTCAGGCAGTTTTTCACGCTTTGCATTAGAAGTGGAAACATTGCCAACACCAATTATTTTACCATTGATAGTAGGAGGTGCAGCAACATGTGAAGCATTAGCATTACTAGTGGTGGTAATAGTCCAAACTTTAGCTATTTTATCTTCTTTAGCATTTTCTTCTTTCTCCCACCTAGCACGCAATTCGGCCATCAATCTTATATTCTCATTAATTCTAACTTGGATGGCATTTGCTGTAGTAACAATTTTATTATCAATATCGTCGGGTTTAGCAGCCATTTTATTAATTAAAGAAGATTGTGACGCAGACATGTATGAGATTCGGTTTTCAGCATTTGCAAGTTTAGTTTGCAACCCAGAGATCTCCATATTCAGATTTTCAAGTTGATTTCCTATATTCTTCAACAAGGTAGATTGTTCATTCATAGTTTTAGTAAACAATTTATTTTGCTCATATTGTGATTGCATAAAGCTCTTGGTGGATCTTTCAATTTCTAACATCTTTTCCTCATTAGGTGAAACATATCTACCGTAAGAGTTACCATTACCAGGATATGGCCTTGAATTATTATAATTGTTATTTTTAATGAAATTAACATCAACATGTTCTTTTTGAGCAACCAATGAAGCTAACGGAACATTATTAGGATCAACATTTGTCCTACCATTCACAAGCATAGACATAATAGCATCAATCTTATCACTCAAGGAAGAGGTTTCTTCAACAGAATTTACCTTCTTACCTTGTGGAGCTCTTTCCGTGTGCCATTCAGAGTAACTAATCATCATATTATCAAGAAGCTTTGTTGCGTCGCCTAGAGTGATGGACATAAAGGTACCTCTAGTAGCTGAATCCAATAAGTTCCGCGAAGAAAAATTCAGTCCTGCATAAAAGGTTTGGATGATCATCCAAGTAGTCAGTCCATGGGTTGGGCAATTTTTAACCAAAGATTTCATTCTTTCCCATGCTTGGGCAACATGCTCATTATCCAATTGTTTAAAATTCATTATGCTACTTCTCAAAGATATAATTTTAGCAGGAGGATAATATCTACCAATAAAAGCATCCTTGCATTTAGTCCATGAATCAATACTATTCTTAGGCAGAGATAGCAACCAATCTTTAGCTCTTCCCCTTAATGAGAAAGGAAACAATTTTAATTTTATAATGTCACCATCTACATCCTTATACTTTTGCATTTCACATAATTCAATAAAATTATTAAGATGGGTAGCAACATCATCAGAACTAACACCAGAAAATTGCTCTCTCATAACAAGATTCAGTAAAGCAGGTTTAATTTCAAAGAATTCTGCTGTAGTAGCAGGTGGAGCAATAGGTGTGCATAATAAATCATTATTATTTGTGGTTGTGAAGTCACACAACTTAGTATTTTCAGGAGTACCCATTTTAGCAATAGTAAATAAAGCAAACTAGATAAAGTAAATGCAAGTAACTAATTTTTTTGTGTTTTTGATATAGCAAACAAGATAGCAAATGAAGTAAAACTAGCAACTAATTTTTTTGTGTTTTGATTTAATGCAGCAAACAAAGTACTAAATAAAATAAAGCAAGACAAAAACAAAGTAAAGAGATTGGAGGTGGAGACTCCCCTTGCAGCGTGTCTTGATCTCCCCGGCAACGGCGCCAGAAAAAGAGCTTGATACGCGTACAAAGACACGTCCGTTGGGAACCCCAAGAGGAAGGTGTGATGCGTACAGCGGCAAGTTTTCCCTCAGTAAGAAACCAAGGTTTATCGAACCAGTAGGAGCCAAGAAGCACGTTGAAGGTTGATGGCGGCGGAGTGTAGTGCGGCGCAACACCAGGGATTCCGGCGCCAACGTGGAACCTGCACAACACAACCAAATTACTTTGCCCCAACGTGACAGTGAGGTTGTCAATCTCACCGGCTTGCTGTAACAAAGGATTAGATGTATAGTGTGGATGATGATTGTTTGCAGAAAACAGTAGCACAAGTATTGCAGTAGATTGTATTCGATTAAAAGAATGGACCGGGGTCCACAGTTCACTAGTGGTGTCTCTCCCATAAGATAAATAGCATGTTGGGTGAACAAATTACAGTTGGGCAATTGACAAATAAAGAGGGCATGACCATGCACATACATGATATGATGAATATTGTGAGATTTAATTGGGCATTACGACAAAGTACATAGACCGCTATCCAGCATGCATCTATGCCTAAAAAGTCTACCTTCAGGTTATCATCCGAACCCCTTCCAGTATTAAGTTGCAAACAACAGACAATTGCATTAAGTATGGTGCGTAATGTAATCAACAACTACATCCTTAGACATAGCATCGATGTTTTATCCCTAGTGGCAACAGCACATCCACAACCTTAGAACTTTCTGTCACTGTCCCAGATTTAATGGAGGCATGAACCCACTATCGAGCATAAATACTCCCTATTGGAGTTACAAGCAAAAACTTGGCAAGAGCCTCTACTAGTAACGGAGAGCATGCAAGATCATAAACAACACATAGATAATAGATTGATAATCAACATAGCATAGTATTCCATATTCATCGAATCCCAACAAACACAATATATAGCATTACAGATAGATGATCTTGATCATGTTAGGTAGCTCACAAGATCCAACAATGAAGCACAATTAGGAGAAGACGACCATCTAGCTACTGCTATGGACCCATAGTCCAGGGGTGAACTACTCACTCATCACTCCGGAGGCGACCATGGCGGTGAAGAGTCCTCCGGGAGATGAGTCCCCTCTCCGGCAGGGTGCCGAAGGCGATCTCCTGAATCCCCCGAGATGGGATTGGCGGCGGCGGCGTCTCTGGAAGGTTTTCCGTATCGTGGCTCTCGGTACTGGAACTATTATTGACGAAGGCTTCTTATAGTCGGAGAGGTTGGTTTAGGGGCGACGCGAGGGGCCCACACACTAGGCTGGCATGACCAGGGCTTGGGCCGCGCCGCCCTAGCGTCTGGCCGCCTCGTCGCCCCACTTCGTATCTCCCCCGGTGTTCTGGAAGCTTCGTGGAAAAATAAGATCCTGGGCGTTGATTTCGTCCAATTCCGAGAATATTTCCTTACTAGGATTTCTGAAACCAAAAACAGCAGAAAACAGCAACTGGCTCTTCGGCATCTTGTTAATAGGTTAGTGCCGGAAAATGCATAAATATGACATAAAGTATGTATAAAACATGTAGGTATCATCAATAAAGTGGCATGGAACATAAGAAATTATCGATACGTTGGAGACGTATCAAGAACTCTAAGTGAATATCTCAGGAAATTCTCCTAGGATATAAACTAATGAGGCAACCATAGTAGTCCCATTCAAGAAAGTAAATTAGAAGTACTATACCTTAGTTGATCAAGACAATGCTTGATCATGGAAGTGAGAAACCTATTTAATGAGAGATACCTTAGAAAGCCAAACCTTGATCATTATAAATTGAGTGATGATCATAAACCCTAAGAACTTGAGGTAGAGATATTAAGAACAAGTTGATCATGCCTAATCCATGATCATGCTCTTGAGATATGTGAGGATAAGTTAAACCCTAATAGGATAAGCAAATATCATTCACCACATGAAATCATAGGGAGGTAACTAGTAAGAAACCCTAAGCTTATATTCCAACCTTAACTTGTGAATCACATGGTAATCATCAGTAGAACCCTGTCACATCTATCTTCCAATTATTCCTCAATTAAAGGACCTAAGAAAACCTTAGAGTAACACTCCATACTTTATATGGTGAAGAAACCATTAATCCATATAACCAAAGTTAATTATAAAAAGAACTATAACCACTGTAGTTACTTTAATGATTAATTGAGGATAATAATAGAAGTTAATTGGTAGAAGATAAAACCAATTCTCAAATCCTTAGTAATTAGAGAAGCACATGAAATATTAAGCAAGTAACCATCTTATCTTGGTTAGGGGAGAATAAACCCTAGCAAATGAAATATGGTGTCATCTCAATTCTACAACCCAGAATTATATCTCAAACCTAGTTGTGAATTACTTGGGTGATTACAATTAAAAAACTAGACCATAATTGAGATTTGAACCAAGTACCAGTAGGTGAATATAAATAAAACCCTAGAATTGCTCATTAGCTAAATTCTATGATTCACTAATTAACCCTAAGAAACATCTAGTGCTTAAACTCATAATTAAATCCATGTGTGGTGATCAACCACTTATCTCTGTAAATAAAGCCCAACCTTGAGGAGAGTAATGCATACTCTAGGATTTTATGTTATATTTAAAATATAGTACTAATACTAACCTTGAATTTGGGTTATAATCAAACCTACAAAAACCTAAGAAAATGTTGCTCACATGAAATGCCAGTGATTAATTCCTCAAATGGAAACCAAGACATAGTAACAATCTCTGAAATACTTTGAGATGAAAGTATAAACTCTCATAATTCTAAACAGAATTGATTGCATAATAAAAAGTGAATTAAAGTAAAAATATAAGTTTATGTCCAAATGTTATTTTGAATAAGTTCACAAATATGCAAGTAATTTAATATAAAATATGAATTCAAAATAGAATAGTGAAACAATAGTCAGTATACTAAATCTTGAATGAATTAGCATAATTACAAATTATTTACAAACAGTAATTGAATTCAAATATGAATTCAAATAGTAAATATAAAACAGAAAATGATAAATAGAAAAGAAAAGAAAGAAAGAAAAACCTACCTGGACTTACCTGGCCGAGCAGCCCATGGTGTAGTCCAACACCACAACCCAGCACTTGCCCAAGTCACAGCCCAACAAGCCACCCATGTACCCCTTCGCCAAAATAACAGAGGGAGGAGTCATCCTCATCCTCTTCGTGTGCATGGAGGACAGCACGACGGCGTGCTCCTCTTCCCTTCATCGCTGGCGGCTCCTCCTCGACCGACGGCGTGACGAGGCGCGCCCTGGCGCCGTATAAAGGCCCGCAACAAACCCTAATCCTAGAGTTTCTTCCTCCTCTCCATTTTTCCCCCATACCGAAACCCTAACCAGCTCCGGCACCGACCATCGCCGTCGATTGGGAATGTCTCAAGCAACGCTGTGAAGCCTTGGAGCTCCGCCTCGACTCCAGCTATCTCCTCGTCGACGCACAACTTTTGGAAGCCTCGAGGCCATCGAATTGCGACCTCGATTCCTCGTCAGCCACCACCAGTCGTCGCCGTTCGCCGACGATTGAGGCCTCCCCAAGCATCGCCGACCACACCAACACGCTCCGGGTGAGCTGCTGAACCTCATAGCGTGCTCGCCTAGCTTGATTACGTTCCGTAGCGTCGTCGCGCCGCTCGCCCGTGTCCGCCGCCGCAGTACCTCGCCGTTGAGCTTGCTCCGGCGACCAAATAGGGGCGGCGCTGGTACCAAAATGCTCACCGTAACGTTCTGGGTCGATTGATATGAGTAGTTCATCCGCATATGCCCGGGAACGGCGGAGTCGTCGCCGAATCCCACCGGCAGAGAGCTTCCCCGCCATGCTCCCGATTTTGACTTGGTCCACGCCTGCGTTGCAGCCAGCGTGGATCCCTGGTCCACCAGTCAGTCACACGGGTAGAACCCCACCGGTACATTTAGTCTATTCCATTTAATTTTAATTCCAGTAAATTACTACAACTTCAAATAAATGTAGAAAATCCAATTTAAGTCAGAAAAATATAAATTAAATATTAAAATTCTTAGAAAATAAAACTATATCCAATAAAAAAATAATATGAATTTTTTATTTTTAATAAAAATTCAATTATTTAATACTTGTTAATTTAAGCCTTTAATTTTCTAAATTCAATTAAAATTCAATAATTAGTAAAAAATTCCAAAAGTAAATAAAAACCAGTAAGTAAATAAGGAAAACATTAAAATTAATTTTCCTTTACTATTAACTTATTAAATCCTTATTAAGAGGATTTAAAACCATAAATAATAATTACCTTAATTATTATTTGTTTAAAAAACTAATAAAATGCCAAATTCCATATTCCATATTATTTTATTTTCCAAGTTATTAATAACTTCAACTTTAACATGAAGTTATTAATCATAGAATTAAATGATAAATAACAAACCCTAAATTCCTCATGGAATGATATTACAACCCTATCATTTCATGTGAAACTGAAACCCTAAATTCACTTAGGAACTCTAATTCCATTATTACATGTGAACCCTAAATTGCTTCTAATCTAAACCCTAGGTTAGAACATGTGATCATGATACCTTCTTTCAAAGCATAGAACCCTAGAAGCAACTAAATACTTGTCTTGGCCACATGAAATGTAGAAGATCTATCACTAATATATGGGTATCCCATTTGTTCACCTTCATCAGACCTAAATAATCAAGTAGGGTTAACCTAGTGAAAACCCTAGATCCTATTACCAAAGCCATCATCATTATTTATCCCTATTTAGCATCACACCATTGTGATGAACCCTAATAGCAACCATACCTACTATTTTACATTACATAACCCTGTTCCACTAAACCCTACTAGTGTGAGATACTTATGAACCATCCTATTTAGGAACCAACCATTCTCTACTTAGAAATCCAATAGCTAATCCAAGATAACCTCCACCTTAATTATAATACTTTTTTATTATTTAAGAAGTATGTTCTTCAAAAGTTATTCTTTTGAAGTAAACAAAGAATCATCATCAACCCTACTTATAAGGACCTATAAACCCTAGCTAGCTATCACCAACAAGAAGAACGTACCAATCTTAATAGCAACCTTATATGCTTAAATTACTCAGGAAGCCTAGGCTTAACTCAACCTTACAAGCCGTAGGTGTTGATGAATCCAACTAGGTTGTGATCCATCTACTACTTACTCCAGAAACCAATTAGAACCATAGAAAACCATAGAACTCCACAAACCTAATTATCATACTTGTTCTTCATTAAAGAACATGTTCTTCAAAAGTTATTCTTTTGAAGTATGTGATAATTAATCATTAACCATGCCATATAGTAATAAAACTGACAACTATTCTTTACATGTTAACATTATGCCAAATATCATTCTTTGTGTGCTCAATTGATTACTATGCTTTATTATCTACCTGTCCATGATACCAAGTAATCCTACCTGAATAAGAACCTTGTTTGTGAATCACTCTAAAAGTGCAACACACCTTGAATCAATCATTACAACTCACTGATCCTAAATCATCGGGGTTAGGTCACGCTTAGAACGATTGCATCTCATACTTATGCATTAATGCATCCTTGCCAATCTTTTAAACATCGTCCTTACCGGACGATGATGCTATTTCAGAATTTGGAGTTATTGCGTATCGAAGACCTTGCCTGCATAATCTTGCAGTCAAGAAAGGCAAGTTCATCGCTTGCTCATGTCATTCGAGTATTTTTATCAAATTACTTGCAAAGTACTATGTTTATCACTATTGCATAAAAACCAAAACCACTATTTTCATAACTATGAATATGACTATGTGGTGGGCAATGGAACCATGGATTGTATTGATATGGTGGAGGTTCCATTGCAAGGGTTTATATCCATCTAGGATTAAACAACAAATGTCGTCTAGTGATTCTTGTGCCGTAATACCCGTGTTAACCATAAGATCTGGAGTGGGACGGAATAGTCAATCGTATTTTCACCTCTTGTACATCAACGGACGCGCTTTACCGTAGCACACTTGTCATCTGTCGGGGCAAGCGGTAGGCTGGGGAAGCCAAAAAAGTCCCCACGGCTTTGTCCGTAGCACACTTGTCGCCGAAGTGCAAGCGGTAGGTTGGGGAAGCCATAATATTCCCCACGGTATTGCGGTCTATGAGGGGTTGCAGCTACCGGCGAATGAGTTTATGGTATGAGCCCAGAACTGTCGTCGTGGTCAGGGTCCACCCTAATATGGGAATAATGGGACTGGCGAGGACCCAGGGTCGGGTGCCTGCAAAAAAGGGTGGGTGTGCGAGGTAGCGGAGGAATATGATTGGCTATGACCTTATACCGGGCCTCACACCAAAGGAAGTGTGGACGAGAACTAGACTCGGTTGGCACCAAGGTTAAGATCTCTTATGGGTAAAGCAACACACCTCTGCAGAGTGTAATGAATCGTGACCTGTCACTCCCTGTTCCGGGATATGGAACTACGAACGCTGCCGGAAAGGAGCTCCATGAAGTTCTAGTAAACCGGTGAAGGCTGACGGACATAGTTCTTCTGAATAAAAGCAACCTTTTGAAGAAATGGTTATGAAAACTTGCATTGGTATTAGACTTTCTGGTCTAATGCCGTAGCTAGTGCATTAAACACCTCTTTCCTATAATGAACTTGTTGAGTACGCTCGTACTCATCCCACTCTTAAATCCCCTGCTTAGATATGGAGGCATCGAAGGAGGATCTACAGTGCAACTCGAAGGCCGAGGAGACAACAACTACTTCAAGAGACAGGACCCTGTCAGGGGAGTCGGATACCAAATCCAACAAGGAGAAAACCTAGTTTAGCCATAGAAGGGAACTAGCTTCCTAAACCTAGCTCCTATTTAGCTAGAATCTATTCTTAGCCTCTATAGCTAGGTAAATACTCTACAAATAGAGTTCGTGATAAGATTAGACTACGAGTCGTTCTTCTGGAGTTTATTTGCAGATTTACCTCATTGTAAAGTAGGAGGCTGTGCTGATCTTATGTAACAGAGTCTGTATGTAATTCTATAGACATGCCTTGGACCCGCATATGTTTCTGTTGTACCACTCTGAGCGATATAATACTAGTGGAACAGTGTTTCATTGGTGTTATATCAGACTTGCATACTACACCATGCAGTGGTATGCCGAGTCACCACATTCTCCCTCGAGGCTAAGGGTTGTACCGGTAGCTATGTGGTTCATCTCTCTCCCATGTACTTCAATACAATGATCTCATGAGCTGCCTTACATGATTGAGATCCATATGATGAGCTTTGTATCACTATTAATCTGTGTGCTACTCTAGTGATGTTATTAAAGTACTCTATTCCTCCTCCATGATGTAATGTTGACAGTGTGTGCATCATGTAGTACTTGGCATAGGTTATGATTGTAATCTCTTGTAGATTATGGAGTTAACTATTACTATGATAGTATTGATGCGATCTATTCCCCCTTTCATAGCCTGACGGTGACAGTGTGCATGCTATGTTAGTACTCGGTATAATTGCAATGGTCTATTATGCACTCTAAGGTTACTTAAATATGAACACCGGATGTTGTGGAGCTTGTTAACTCCGGCTTGAGGGAGCTCTTGTAGCCCTACACAATGAATGGTGTTTGTCATCCAACAAGAGAGTGTAGAGAAAGTGGCATTTATCTATTCAGTTATGTGATCAATGTTGAGAGTGTCCACTAGTGAAAGTATGATCCCTAGGCCTTGTTTCCAAACATCGAAACACCGTTTATTTACTGTTCCACTGCATGTTTACTCGCTGCCATATTTATTTCAGATTGCTATTACCACTCATATTCATCCATATCACTTGTATTTCACTATCTCTTCGCCGAACTAGTGCACCTATACATCTGACAAGTGTATTAGGTGTGTTGGGGACACAAGAGACTTCTTGTATCGTAATTGCAGGGTTGCTTGAGAGGGATATCTTTGACCTCTACCTCCCTGAGTTCGATAAACCTTGGGTGATTCACTTAAGGGAAAACTTGCTGTTGTTCTACAAACCTCTGCTCTTGGAGGCCCAACACTGTCTACAGGAAAAGAAGCCAGCAGTAGACAGCAGGCCTCCCGGCGGCGGGTGGCGGCTAAGTGCTGGCGGCGTACCAATCCCGCCACCGCCCCGGGGCCACGCCCTCGACGTCGCCATCGAGGAGGCTCGGATGACGATGACGGACGAAGAGCGCGCCGACCCGCGCCACCACCCCGACAACTACACGAGTTGGAACTCGTTCTTCCTCCGGCGGTGGCAGCGGGAGCTGGCGGCCTACGACGGCCCGCCGCCTCCGCCTCCGCGCAACAACGCCGCGGGTCACCGACGTTGGTGGAGCGCGCCGAATAGGACGCTGGGGAACGTCCTCGAGCACATCGAGGGCGGCAACTTCCCGGTGCTGACGATGCCCCCTCCATCGAGGGCATCGGCTAGCCGCCGCCGGGGAAACATCTGGCAGCCACGACGCATGGCTGCCAGCTCGTCGTCTTCCGGATCGGCGTCGAGGCCATCCTTGGTGCCGGTGAAAAAGGAGGCGGCGTCTCCGTCGATACCGGCGCGCGTCAAGAAGGAGCCGGCGTCACCACCGCCGAGCAGAGGGAGCAGCAGCGGCGCCCTCGTCATCCGCGACCAACCCTCCTCTCCGCAGCGTGGTTGGAAGAGGAAGTCGGCGAAGAAGGAGGACGCCGCGGCCGCTGCGAACCAGCTCGCCGAGGAAGAGGCGAAGCGCAGAGGACGCCGCGGTGGAGGAGGCGATCGCCAGGTCGCTGAAGGACCTGGTGCCCGCCGACAACAGCCTCCCCATCGACGCCGCACTGGAGTGGTCCAGGCGCGACTGGGAGCGCCAGGAGGCGGAGCAGCAGCGGCGGATGCTGGACCTGGCCGCCGCGCCGCCGCACCGTCCTCCGCGCGGAACACCGCGCCTAGGGAGGTGATCAAGCTCGAGGAGAGCAGCGACGACGACATCTACCGGCCGTCGCCGCCAGGCGCCGGCGACGCTGGCCAGGGTACGAGCCGCTGGTACCAGGCGCCGCTGCCCCAGGACAACGCCGGATCGAGCGACGACGATGACGGCGGCGACTACACGTCCTTCTACCGCCATTTCGGCATGTAGGATGACGTTTTTTAGTTTAAGTTTTAGTTTGTCAATCGCCGAATTCAAATATATGTACGAATTCGGCCTATTTATGTACGAACTCGCCTCTATATGTTAAATATCATTAAATTTCGCTTATGTTTGAACGAACTCGCCAATTTTATCCGAATTCGCCGTATCATCCTGGGATCGCAGCTGGGAAGCTGGCCCTCCCCATGCCATTTTTTCGTCCAATCCGGACGAAATTAACCCCGGATTTCAGCATGGGGAGGCCAAACGAGTGGAGATGCTCTTAGCGGCGCAACGCGTATGTCAACCCTTCAACAGCGGGATTCGTGGGCCAACCCAGGTGAAAGTATAGAGATGGTAAACCTAGAGGGGGGGTGAATAGGTTTCTACAGATTTTAGTTCTTTCTTTGCAATATTAGGCTTTGCGGAATATAAAGGTGAGCCTAATGCAAACTAGGTGAAGCAACCTATATGAAGATACAACTATCTCGAGCACGAAGGCTCTCTCAGGCAGTTTAAATCACAAGTAAGGAGTTCGGTTAGAGATAACCGATAGCACGCGGATACGAGGATGTATTCCCGTGTTCCCTTGCTTTGCAACAAGGTACGTCACGTTTGGAGGGGTGGAGGTCCCACGAAGGATTCCCCACGCCACGAAGGCTCACCCTATTCTCCGGAGCCTATCCCACGAAGGAATAGCTCACTCACTTGTGGTAGACTTTGAGGTAGCCTCCAAACCTTCACAATCTTGCCCGGAGCAAATCCACAGCCCGGATGCTTCCGGACTCCTTGATACGTCTCCGACGTATCGATAATTTCTTATGTTCCATGCCACATTATTGATGATATCTACATGTTTTATGCATACTTTATGTCATATTTATGCATTTTCTGGAACTAACCTATTAACGAGATGTCGAAGAGCCAGATGCTGTTTTCTGTTGTTTTTGGTTTCAGAAATCCTAGTAAGGAAATATTCTCGGAATTGGACGAAATCAACGCCCAGGGGCCTATTTTCACACGAAGCTTCCAGAAGACCGAAGAGTCAACGAAGTGGGGCCACGGGGCGACGACACGCCAGGGTGGCGCGGCCCAAGCCCTGGCCGCGCCGACCTATGGTGTGGGCCCCTCGTGTGGCCCCCTGACCTGCCCTTCCGCCTACAAATAGCCTTCGTCGCGAAACCCCCAGTACCGAGAGCCACGATACGGAAAACCTTCCAGAGACGCCGCCACCGCCAATCCCATCTCGGGGGATTCAGGAGATCGCCTCCGGCACCCTGCCGGAGAGGGGATTCATCTCCCGGAGGACGCTACACACCATGGTCGCCTCCGGAGTGATGAGTGAGTAGTTCACCCCTGGACTATGGGTCCATAGCAGTAGCTAGATGGTTGTCTTCTCCTCATTATGCTTCATTGTCGGATCTTGTGAGCTGCCGAACATGATCAAGATCATCTATCTGTAATGCTATATGTTGTGTTTGTTGGGATCCGATGGATAGAGAATACTATGTTATGTTGATTATCAATTTATATCTATGTGTTGTTTATGATCTTCCATGCTCTCCGTTATTAGTAGAGGCTCTGGCCAAGTTTTTGCTAGTAACTCCAAGAGGGGGTACTTATGCTCGATAGTGGGTTCATGTCTCCGTGAATCTGGGGGAGTGACAGAAACCTCTAAGGTTATGGATGTACTGTTGCCACTAGGGATAAAACATTGATGCTATGTCCGAGGATGTAGTTATTGATTACATTACACACCATACTTAATGCAATTGTCTGTTGTTTTCAACTTAATACTGGAAGGGGTTCGGATGATAACCTGAAGGTGGACTTTTTAGGCATAGATGCATGCTGGATAGCGGTCTATGTACTTTGTCGTAATGCCCAATTAAATCTCACAATACTCATCATATCATGTATGTGCATGGTTATTCCCTCTCTATTTGTCAATTGCCCAACTGTAATTTGTTCACCCAACATGCTATTTATCTTATGGGAGAGACACCTCTAGTGAACTGTGGACCCCGGTCCATTCTTTACATCTGAAATACAATCTACTGCAATTGTTCTACTGTTCTCTGCAAACAATCATCATCCACACTATACATCTAATCCTTTGTTACAGCAAGCCGGTGAGATTGACAACCTCACTGTTTCGTTGGGGCAAAGTACTTTGGTTGTGTTGTGCAGGTTCCACGTTGGCGCCGGAATCCCTGATGTTGCGCCGCACTACATCTCGCCGCCATCAACCTTCAACGTGCTTCTTGGCTCCTACTGGTTCGATAAACCTTGGTTTCATACTGAGGGAAAACTTGCCGCTGTACGCATCACACCTTCCTCTTGGGGTTCCCAACGGTCGCGTGCTGTACGCGTATCAAGACTGTTTTCTGGCGCCGTTGCCGGGGATCTGAAGAAAAGTTACATCACAAAGATCTCTGACTCCCACGTCAACTACACGCCATCAACTGTTTTCTGGCGCCGTTGCCGGGGAGATCAAGACACGCTGCATGGGGAGTCTCCACATCCCAATCTCTTTACTTTGTTTTTGTCTTGCTTTATTTTATTTACTACTTTGTTTGCTGCACTAAATCAAAACACAAAAAAATTAGTTTCTAGCTTTACTTTATTTGCTATCTTGTTTGCATACTCTATATTAAAAACACAAAAAATTAGTTACTTGCATTTACTTTATCTAGTTTGCTTTATTTACTATTGCTAAAATGGGTACTCCTGAAAATACTAAGTTGTGTGACTTCACAACCACAAATAATAATGATTTCTTATGCGCACCTATTGCTCCACCTGCTACTACAGCAGAATTCTTTGAAATTAAACCTGCTTTACTGAATCTTGTTATGCGAGAGCAATTTTCTGGTGTTAGTTCTGATGATGCTGCTGCCCATCTCAATAATTTTGTTGAATTATGTGAAATGCAAAAGTATAAAGATGTAGATGGTGACATTATAAAATTAAAATTGTTCCCTTTCTCATTAAGAGGAAGAGCTAAAGATTGGTTGCTATCTCTGCCTAAGAATAGTATTGATTCATGGACTAAATGCAAGGATGCTTTTATTGGTAGATATTATCCTCCTGCTAAAATTATATCTTTGAGGAGTAGCATAATGAATTTTAAACAATTGGATAATGAGCATGTTGCACAAGCATGGGAAAGAATGAAATCCTTGGTTAAAAATTGTCCAACCCATGGACTGACTACTTGGATGATCATCCAAACCTTTTATGCAGGACTGAATTTTTCTTCGCGGAACCTATTGGATTCAGCTGCTGGAGGTACCTTTATGTACATCACTCTTGGTGAAGCAACAAAGCTTCTTGATAATATGATGATTAATTACTCTGAATGGCACACGGAAAGAGCTCCACAAGGTAAGAAGGTAAATTCTGTCGAAGAAACCTCTTCCTTGAGTGATAAGATTGATGCTATTATGTCTATGCTTGTGAATGATAGGACTAATGTTGATCCTAATAATGTTCCGTTAGCTTCATTGGTTGCCCAAGAAGAACATGTTGATGTAAACTTCATTAAAAATAATAATTTCAACAACAATGCTTACCGGAACAATTCTAATAACAACTATAGGCCATATCCTTATAATAATGGCAACGGCTATGGTAATTCTTATGGGAATTCTTACAACAATAATAGGAACACACCCCCTGGACTTGAAGCCATGCTTAAGGAATTTATTAGTACACAAACTGCTTTTAACAAATCTGTTGAAGAAAAGCTTAGGAAAATTGATATACTTGCTTCTAAAGTCGATAGTCTTGCTGCGGATGTTGATATTTTGAAATCGAAAGTTATGCCTCATGAAAATCATAATAATAAGATTGTTACTACAGCAAATTCCATCCAAGTTAGAATTAATGAGAATATAAGATTGATGGTCGAATTGCATGCTAGGTGGGAAAGAGAAGAAAATGAAAAAGAAGATAATATAGCTAAAGTTTGGACTATTACCACCACTAGTAATGCTAATGCTACACATGTTGCTGCACCTCCTACTAATAATGGTAAAAGAATTGGTGTTAGCAATGTTTCCACTTCTAATGCAAAGCGCGAAAAACTGCCTGAAACTGTTAAAACTGCTGAAACTGCTTGTGATAAAGCTGCTGAATTTTTTTCCAACATTGGGGATGATGATCCCATTGCTTTAGATTATAATGGTTTAAATTTTGATGATTGCCACATCTCTGAAGTTATAAAGTTCTTACAAAAACTTGCTAAGAGTCCTAATGCTAGTGCTATAAATTTGGCTTTCACAAAACATATTACAAATGCTCTCATAAAAGCTAGAGAAGAGAAATTAGAACGTGAAGCTTCTATTCCTAGGAAGCTAGAGGATGGTTGGGAGCCCATCATTAAGATGAAGGACAATGACTTTGATTGTAATGCTTTATGTGATCTTGGTGCAAGTATTTCTGTTATGCCTAAGAAAATCTATAATATGCTTGACTTGCCACCATTGAAAAATTGTTATTTGGGTGTTAATCTTGCTGATCATTCTACAAAGAAACCTTTGGGAAAAGTTGATAATGTTCGCATTACCATTAACAATAATCTTGTCCCCGTTGATTTTGTTGTCTTGGATATTGAATGCAATGCATCTTGTCCTATTATATTGGGAAGACCTTTTCTTCGAACAGTTGGTGCTATTATTGATATGAAGGAAGGTAATATTAAATATCAATTTCCTCTCAAGAAAGGTATGGAACACTTCCCTAGAAAGAAAATGAAGTTACCTTTTGATTCTATTATTAGAAAAAATTATGATTTTGACACTTCGTCTCTTGATAATACTTGATATACACTTTCTGCGCCTAGCTGAAAGGCGTTAAAGAAAAGCGCTTATGGGAGACAACCCATGTTTTTACTACAGTACCTTTATTTTTATTTTGAGTCTTGGAAGTTGTTTACTACTGTAGCAACCTCTCCTTATCTTAGTTTTGTGCTTTGTTGCGCCAAGTAAAGTCGTTGATAGTAAGGTTCATACTAGATTTGGATTACTGCGCAGAAACAGATTTCTTTGCTGTCACGAATCTGGGCAAAATTCTCTATAGGTAACTCAGAAAATTATGCCAATTTACGTGAGTGATCCTCAGATATGTACGCAACTTTCATTCAATTTGAGCATTTTCATTTGAGCAAGTTTGGTGCCTCAATAAAATTCGTCTTTACGAACTGTTCTGTTTTGACAGATTCTGCCTTTTATTTTGCATTGCCTGTTTTGCTATGCTTGATGGATTTTTCGATTCCATTGACTTTCAGTAGCTTTGTGCAATGTCAAGAAGTGTTAAGAATGATTATGTCACCTCTGAACATGTATATTTTGATTGTGCACTAACTCTCTAATGAGTTGTTTTGAGTTTGGTGTGGAGGAAGTTTTCAAGGATCAAGAGAGGGAGATGATACAACATGATCAAGGAGAGTGAAAGCTCTAAGCTTGGGGATGCCCCGGTGGTTCACCCCTGCATATATCAAGAAGACTCAAGCGTCTAAGCTTGGGGATGCCCAAGGCATCCCCTTCTTCATCGACAACATTATCATGTTCCTCCCCTGAAACTATATTTTTATTCCGTCACATCTTATGTGCTTTGCTTGGAGCGTCGGTTTGTTTTTGTTTTTGTTTTGTTTTGAATAAATGGATCCTAGCATTCTTTGTGTGGGAGAGAGACACGCTCCGCTGTTGCATATGGACAAATATGTCCTTAGGCTTTACTCATAGTATTCATGGCGAAGTTTCTTCTTCGTTAAATTGTTATATGGTTGGAGTTGGAAAATGATACATGTAGTAATTGCTATAATGTCTTGGATAATGTGATACTTGGCAATTGTTGTGCTCATGTTTAAGCTCTTGCATCATATACTTTGCACCCATTAATGAAAAAATACATAGAGCATGCTAAAATTTGGTTTGCATATTTGGTCTCTCTAAGGTCTAGATAATTTCTAGTATTGAGTTTGAACAACAAGGAAGACGGTGTAGAGTCTTATAATGTTTACAATATGTCTTTTATGTGAGTTTTGCTGCACCGGTTCATCCTTGTGTTTGTTTCAAATAGCCTTGCTAGCCTAAGCCTTGTATCGAGAGGGATTACTTCTCATGCATCCAAATACTTGAGCCAACCACTATGCCATTTGTGTCCACCATACCTACCTACTACATGGTATTTCTCCGCCATTCCAAAGTAAATTGCTTGAGTGCTACCTTTAAACAATTCAAAATTTATCACCTCTGATTTGTGTCAATGTTTTATAGCTCATGAGGAAGTATGTGGTGTTTATCTTTCAATCTTGTTGGGCAACTTTCACCAATGGACTAGTGGCTTCATCCGCTTATCCAATAATTTTGCAAAAAGAGCTGGCAATGGGATTCCCAGTCCCAAATTAATTAACAAAAATAGACACTCCTCCATGGTATGTGATTGTTGGACGGCACCCGAAGGATTCGGTTAGCCATGGCTTGAGAAAGCAAAGGTGGGGAGGAGTGTCATCATAATAAAACTAAAATAAAAAGGCACTCCTTCATGGTATAAGATTGTTGGCAGGCACCCGAAGGATTCGGTTAGCCATGGTTTGTGAAAGAAAGGTTGGAAGGAGTGCCACACAAAAATAAAAATAAAATGGGAGCCGCTCTTTGAAGGTTTGTCTGGCAAGGGGGTTAGAGTACCCACTACCATTCGTTGACAACAACATACACCTCTCAAAACTTTACTTTTATGATCTCTATATGTTTTCAAAATCAAAGCTCTAGCACAAATATAGCAATCGATGCTTTCCTCTTTGAAGGACCATTCTTTTACTTTTATGTTGAGTCAGTTCACCTATTTCTCTCCACCTCAAGAAGCAAACACTTGTGTGAACTGTGCATTGATTCCTACATACTTGCATATTGCACTTGTTATATTACTTTGCATTGACAACTATCCATGAGATATACATGTTATAAGTTGAAAGCAACCGCTGAAACTTCATCTTCCTTTGTGTTGCTTCAATACCTCTACTTTGAATTATTGTTTTATGAGTTAACTCTTATGCAAGACTTATTGATGCTTGTCTTGAAGTACTATTCATGAAAAGTCTTTGCTATATGATTCAATTGTTTACTCATGTCATTTACATTGTTTTGATCGCTGCATTCATTACATATGCTTACAATAGTATGATCAAGGTTATGATGGCATGTCACTCCAGAAATTATCTTTGTTATCGTTTACCTGCTCGGGACGAGCAGAAACTAAGCTTGGGGATGCTGATACGTCTCCGACGTATCGATAATTTCTTATGTTCCATGCCACATTATTGATGATATCTACATGTTTTATGCATACTTTATGTCATATTTATGCATTTTCTGGAACTAACCTATTAACGAGATGCCGAAGAGCCGATTCTTTGTTTTTGCTGTTTTTGGTTTCAGAAATCCTAGTAAGGAAATATTCTCGGAATTGGACGAAATCAACGCCCAGGGGCCTATTTTCACACGAAGCTTCCAGAAGACCGAAGAGTCAACGAAGTGGGGCCACGAGGCGACGACACGCCAGGGCAGCGCGGCCCAAGCCCTGGCCGCGCCGACCTATGGTGTGGGCCCCTCGTGTGGCCCCCTGACCTGCCCTTCCGCCTACAAATAGCCTTCGTCGCGAAACCCCCAGTACCGAGAGCCACGATACGGAAAACCTTCCAGAGACGCCGCCGCCGCCAATCCCATCTCGGGGGATTCAGGAGATCGCCTCCGGCACCCTGCCGGAGAGGGGATTCATCTCCCGGAGGACTCTACACCGCCATGGTCGCCTCCGGAGTGATGAGTGAGTAGTTCACCCCTGGACTATGGGTCCATAGCAGTAGCTAGATGGTTGTCTTCTCCTCATTATGCTTCATTGTCGGATCTTGTGAGCTGCCGAACATGATCAAGATCATCTATCTGTAATGCTATATGTTGTGTTTGTTGGGATCCGATGGATAGAGAATACTATGTTATGTTGATTATCAATTTATATCTATGTGTTGTTTATGATCTTGCATGCTCTCCGTTATTAGTAGAGGCTGTGGCCATGTTTTTGCTAGTAACTCCAAGAGGGGGTACTTATGCTCGATAGTGGGTTCATGTCTCCGTGAATCTGGGGGAGTGACAGAAACCTCTAAGGTTATGGATGTACTATTGCCACTAGGGATAAAACATTGATGCTATGTCCGAGGATGTAGTTATTGATTACATTACGCATCATACTTAATGCAATTGTCTGTTGTTTTCAACTTAATACTGGAAGGGGTTCGGATGATAACCTGAAGGTGGACTTTTTAGGCATAGATGCATGCTGGATAGCGGTCTATGTACTTTGTCGTAATGCCCAATTAAATCTCACAATACTCATCATATCATGTATGTGCATGGTCATGCCCTCTCTATTTGTCAATTGCCCAACTGTAATTTGTTCACCCAACATGCTATTTATCTTATGGGAGAGACACCTCTAGTGAACTATGGACCCCGGTCCATTCTTTACATCTGAAATACAATCTACTGCAATTGTTTTACTGTTCTCTGCAAACAATCATCATCCACACTATACATCTAATCCTTTGTTACAGCAAGCCGGTGAGATTGACAACCTCACTGTTTCGTTGGGGCAAAGTACTTTGGTTGTGTTGTGCAGGTTCCACGTTGGCGCCGGAATCCCTGGTGTAGCGCCGCACTACATCTCGCCGCCATCAACCTTCAACGTGCTTCTTGGCTCATACTGGTTCGATAAACCTTGGTTTCATACTGAGGGAAAACTTGCCGCTGTACGCATCACACCTTCCTCTTGGGGTTCCCAACGGTCGCGTGCTGTACGCGTATCACTCCTCTTGCCCACCTAGGGTTTCCAAGGAACCCTAGGAAGCAAGCTTCTCGATGAATACAAGGGGGAATGAGATTTGGCTTGGTAGAACAGTAGATCGGGTCCTCCTCTAGTGATTCCCCGGAGGGATTTGAGTTTGGGTGGAGGAGGAGGGAGATCGGAGGCTTTTGGTGTTTCTAATAATGGAGTAAGAGAGAGAGAGCTAAAGAACAGCTTGTAGTGTGTTGCCTAAATGTTCTGAGGTAGGAGAAGGCCTATTTATAGTGTACTTCGAAATATGGCCGTTGGTCACTTGCCACCTCAGCTTTCTTCTCGTCAAATCCGGTCAACCGGACCAGTGACCGGACTGTCCGGTCTGGAGTCCGGTCCGACCGGACCAGTGACCGGACCAGCCGGTTGTGATCGGATGCTGGGCCGGATTCCCTTTTTCTTCGTCCAGAGGCTCCTCCGGTTGGCGCCCGGTTGGTGCCCGGTTGGCGCCCGGTCGACCGGACCGTGCGCCGGACGCGCCGGTCTGTGGCCCGGCTGACCGGGCGGCAACCGGATTCTTCCAGCGTTGATTTGCAGCCCGGTTGACGCTCGGTTGGCGCCCGGTTGGCGCCCGGTCGACCGGACCGTGCGCCGGACCATCCGGTCTGTGGCCCGGTCCAACCGGGTGACCAACCGGATTTCTCATGTAGACCCCTTTTCGATTGTTGTTGAAGTGGGGGGTCTCCTTTAACCTTCTTGTTCCTTTGATACACCATTTATGCCTCATTGCCTAATACCTGAGATAATCCTTATGAACGTATTAGGTCAAATACTCTAGCACGGTGTCATTGTTACCAAAATAATGGATAAGGGTAAAATACCCTTACAATCTCCCCCTTTTTGGTATACGATGACAAACCGAGCTAGAGTCACATATATATATTATGATAAGCTCTAAACCTTGATTCCATATAAGATATTACGACAACTCCCCCATAATGTGTGCACTTGGAGAGTTTGCGTTTGAATGCAAAGTGCATCATATGTGTAACATGAGAAGCTCCCCCAATATCTTTAGGAAACAAGCATGGTATGGACAAGTATATCAAGATATATAAGCATAAAACATGATTATCCTAATAGAGTGAATAAGCACACACATAGTCGTCCATACACGTCCATACACAAATTATTCAAAGTAGCAAATGATTCTCAAATCGAAAGCAAATAAGCACAAGCCATATAAGATCCAAATAAAGCAACTCCCATGGCTTGTGACAATGAAGGAACCCCGTAGTCCTAGACTCTACTCTCTTCTCCCCCTTTGGCATCGGAACACCAAAAAGGCGAAGAAAAGAGGAGAGAAGCTACCGCACCCATCAATAGAACTGGGAGGGTTGGGAGCACGAGCCCGACGGAGTAGCCGCATCACGATCATCCTCATCCTCATCAACATCATCAAGAGGAGGGGAGGGAGCACGAGGAGTCCGAGGAGGAGGTCCACCATGAGCATACATGGAGAAGTCAAAGTTCTGGATCATCTCATCGGTAATGTGTGGCATCTCCCAAGCTGGTGCAATCACAGGCTCCATCTCAGGGCCAGAGGGAGGAACAGGAGCATGTCGTGCAGCCATGAACTCACTCTGACGCCTCCGTGTCTCCTGGTTAATGGCAAGACTCTGATGTGCAACATCATTGGTGTTCTTTCACATCTGCCACATGCTAGTGAAGAAGCGAGCGGCACCACGCTGAGGGCGCCGAGTGTAACTGGGTCCTGCTGCAGGATCATGCTGTTCCTTGGAACGGCGCTCAGTGGTGGGCATCATGGAGGGGACTTCTTGGCGACCTTCCGGAGTAGGGAATCTGAATGGTTCCATGATGACCTTTTCACCAAGCACGTTGAGAGGAGCAGGAACAAAGGTGTTGATGAGCCGCTGAATGTACTGAGCATAGTTTGGAGTCATGCGGTCCATCACTGCACGCTTGATCTCAGAGTAAATAAGATCACACCCATCAATCTTCCTTCTCTTGTCAGGGTTGCAATAGTACATCAGGTTCAGATGATAGTTCCTGACTTCACTAGTATCTCCAGACTTGCTGATGAGGTTCTCACGGAATAGCTTGGCAAGGACAAGGTATGAATAGTACATCCCTGAGATGGTGGGAGGCGCAGCTGTTGGGTTAGTGGGGTAGCAAAAGGAGATGTCACCCTTAGTCATCTTGGACCGAGAGTGGATCCTGTACCCTGGAACACGGTCACCACCACAACCCAAGGCCTCACAGAACTGTGTGTAGGTGCAAGAGTATTGTTCCTTGCCAGTCATCCAAGTCATGGTGCGGTCTTCATCTTCATGAAAGTAGACAGTGCAGTGAAACTGACGGACTAGCAGAGGACAGTAGGTGTAATCTTCTTGTGCTTCATCAGGCTTGAGTATCACAAGGTCATATAGGCCCAGACCCTTCAAGGTTTCAACCACAAAGCGGTACTTTGTGGCTGCATGCAAGGCAAGCTCCTGAGGATTGATGACCTTGGGCATCACAACTGCTCCATTCTTCATACTGTCATGATCATCATAGAAGCCCTCCCATAAGGTTGCTTGTGTCTTGGTCCAGAAGAACTTGTCCCCACACAAGTAAGTCCGGCGCTCATGGCGATATGGATTCACCAACCTCACTTCCCGCCACTCACCGCGGTGAGCATCCGCAAGATTGAAATCCAGCACGACTTCAGCATCTTCTTGGGCGGCATGCTTATCCTTCTTCTTACCACCCACTGACTTGGTCCTTCTCCTCTCCGAGCTGCCCGTGTCAGTGGTCTGATGAGCTGCAGGAGGTGCACGAGCACTAGACCGGCGAGGTGGATTCTCAGCAGTACGGCCTCGCTTGGCAACAGTGCCCCGTCGTTCAGGTTCACCACTCCAACTTCCTGTGAATGAGAGAATAGAGCAAGGATAGCAGTGGGGTAAGTGTACATGTCATCAATAAGAGGGGAACCAAAAAGCATAGCATATATTCAAGTGTATTGATGAGATTGTGCGAAAAAACTGGGCGATCCGGCGCACAGGCCGGTCCAACCGGGCTGCAGACCGGACGGGCCGGTTGCAAATCCGGTCAGACCGGACGGCACGCCGAGCTGGCCGGTTGAGGGGCCGGTTGACCGGGCGGCAAACCGGATTTGTCGAATTGTAATAAGTTGCCCAGATTTTCTACCACAAATTCATGCAAAAACTCAAAAACTTGAACATAGACTATAGCAATAGAGTGGAGTATGTGCTTGATGTTGTGAGACACTCTAAAGGCATGAGGACTTGCAAACCCTAACCCTAACCCTAAGTTCTCCTCAAATCTTGTCAAGAACTAGCAATGTGTGAAGAGGACTAGAAATTAGGGAGGAAGGGAGAGTACATTACCCGAAGACATTGTTCTCCTTGATCAAGAGAACAAGAAGAGCACGAGGTAAGGCTTGAAAACCAAGAACACCAAAAATTCCCAAACTAGCTTGAGAGGGCTCAAATCCTTCGGTGGAGATGTCCCAAAGAGCCCGATCTATGATTTGGTGGAGTTTGGGGGAGTTCTTGTGGTGGGAACGGCCTAGATCTTGGTGGAGGTGAGCAGGGCGCCGGCCATGGAGGTGTGGAGGTTGGGGAATAATGGGGAAGATGACCCCAAGGGGTATCCCGTCCCCAATTTATAGTAGGCTGCGCGGTCGGTTGGGCGCCCGGTCGACCGGACCAAGCGCCGGCCGATCCGGCCCAGCACCCGGTTGGCGCCCGATCGACCGGACCATCCGGTCGACCGGACCATCCGGTCAGGGACCTGGTCCAACCGGGCCAGGGACCGGACAGCCCAGATATGTCTAGATTTGCCTCGTTTTGCCCCTATGCTTTGTGTAAAAGTGTGTGAGTGCTCAGATGATGACATGTACATATAGATAGATAGATGATGATGAGATGAGCATAGACATGGGGTTGGAAACACAAAGTTCTCTAGGCAAACCCATTGGAGAGAAAATCCAAACAAGATGTGAATAGCAACAATGGGCATGATTCGAAGTACATATCAAGAATCATAAGTCATTTGGAAATGATGTGTGCAATAAGATCATTTGGCCTTAAATAGTCAAATCAAGTTGTAATAAAGGCTCAATGAGGGGCGGGGGATTACTCCCCCTATGTGAAAGCGCAAATGTCATGAGACCGCGAAGAGACATGCTTGGGTCCATATAATGACATTGGGTCTATTTATGTTGCACACATAGGTATGCATCGTACCAAGACATGGTAGGTGACTATCCCCATATGTGCTATGCCTCTAAGCTAGATAGCAAGATAAATGCAAGAATATAGTGCAAGAAGTTAATCAATCCAAGTTTTTAGGATCAAGAATACCAAGTTCTCCTCTCAAGTTAACAAAGCGGGCTTCATCCAAAGGCTTAGTGAAAATATCCGCCAATTGGTAGGTTGTTCCCACATGAGTGAGATCAATATCCTTATTGGCAACATGATCACGTAGGAAGTGATGGCGAATGTCAATATGTTTGGTGCGACAATGTTGAACCGGGTTGTTGGCGATCTTTATTGCACTTTCATTGTCACAAAGAAGAGGCACCGTACCAAGAGACACACCATAGTCTTTCAAGGTTTGCTTCATCCATAACAATTGAGTGCAACAAGATGCCGCGGATATGTATTCGGCTTCGGCGGTGGATAGGGCGGTGGAGTTTTGTTTCTTGGATGACCAACTCACCAATGACCGGCCGATAAATTGGCAAGCCCCGGAGGTAGACTTCCGATCAACCTTATCACCGGCCCAATCGGAATCCGAATAGCCAATGAGTTCAAAGGTTGACCCCTTTGGATACCATAGCCCGAGAGTAGGAGTGAGAACAAGGTATCTTAGTATCCATTTGACCGCCACTAAATGGCTCTCCTTGGGAGCGGATTGAAAACGAGCACACATCCCTACACTTAGCATGATATCCGGCCTAGAGGCACAAAGGTAGAGCAAGGATCCTATCATGGAGCGGTATACCTTTATGTCCACATCCTTCTCACCGTCACATGAACCAAGTTGCCCCTTTACGGGCATGGGTGTCTTCATTGGACTCGCATTGGTCATGTTGAATTTCTTGAGCATGTCCCTCACATACTTTTCTTGAGAGATGAAGGTGCCTTTTGCAAGTTGCCTCACTTGGAAGCCTAGAAAGAACTTCAACTCTCCCATCATGGACATCTCAAATTTCCTAGTCATCAATAGCTCAAAACTTTGTTATGATTGGGGTTAGTTCCACCAAAGATAATATCATCAACATATATTTGACATATAAAGAGGCCACCCCTTTAACCCGCTTGGTGAAAAGGGTGGAATCGATCGTACCCATGCAAAACCCATCATGTAGTAAGAAATCCCTAAGGAACTCATACCAAGCACGTGGAGCTTGCTTGAGACCGTAGAGTGCCTTATGGAGTAAATACACGTGGTTGGATCGGCATGGGTCTTCGAAACCCGGGGGTTGAGCCACATATGCGGTTTCTTTTAGGGGACCATTCAAAAATGCACTTTTCACATCCATTTGATATAATTTGAAATTGTGGAAAGATGCAAATGCAAGCAAAAGACGAATAGCTTCAAGACGGGCTACCGGCGCAAAGGTATCCTCAAAATCCATACCTTCTATTTGGGCAAACCCTTGCGCCACTAACCTTGCTTTGTTTCGTATGACAATGCCATTCTCATCTTGCTTGTTCTTGAATACCCATTTGGTCCCAATGACATTGATGCGATGATCCTTGGGTCTCTCAACTAGAGACCATACTTCATTACGAGTGAAACACTCCAATTCTTCTTGCATGGCAATTACCCAATCCAGATCGACCAAGGCTTCATGTACCTTAAGTGGTTCAAAACTAGACACAAAAGCATGATGTTGACAATAAGTGATAAGTAATGCATGGTGTCTACGAGTTACCACTCCTCTTGAGATGATACCAAGGACTTGATCCACTTTCATGTCACTTGCCCTTGTAGCGGCCTTGATCTTCCGAACGGTCCCTTCATGATCAATGAATTCATCTCTTGCTAGTACTTGATCATGAGGGACCACTTGAGCTTGATCATGAGTTGAGGATGTTTCTTGATCATCATCATGGTCTTGCTCCGTGGAATGAGGATCTTCTTCTTGTTTTTCGGATTGTGACTCATCTTGAGTAGAGGATGGTTCTTGAGTTGCACTTGATGGTTAGACTTGAGTTGAGCTAGGCTCCACTTGTGGCGTGCTTGAAACGTCTACTCCATCATCTTGATCATCATTATGAACCTCCATGGGCTGGATGTGTCCAATGCCCATATGTTTGATGGCACTAGATGGATCATCATCATTACCTGCAACACATGGAACAACTTGCTCCACTTGGGAGCCATTATCCTCCAAGAACACCACGTCACAAGATACTTAAATAGTCCCGGTGGACCGGTTGTAGTATCTATAGGCGTGAGAGTTCTCCGCATATCCAACAAATATACCCTCTATGGTTCTAGTTTCAAATTTACCGAGCTTTCCTTTGTTGTTTTTAACAAGACATTTGCATCCAAAAACACGAATATACATGACGTTAGGCTTGTTACCGGTAAGGAGCTCGTATGGGGTTTTGTTGTGGAGGGGACGAAGGAAGAGCCGGTTGGAGTAGTGGACGGCCGTAGAGATGGCTTCTCCCCAAAAGTTGTGGGGTGAGTTGAATTCACTCAACATGGTTCTTGCCATCTCAATGATAGTCCGGTTCTTCCTTTCAACAACACCGTTTTGTTGAGGGGTGTATGGCGCCGAAAACTCATGCTTGATGCCCTCATCATCAACAAACTCTTGCATAGTGTAGTTCTTGAACTCGGTGCCATTGTCGGTCCTAATTGCCTTGATCTCGGATTCATACGTACGTTGAGCTTTCTTGGCGAAGGTGATGAACTCTCTATGGGTCTCGTCCTTAGACTTAAGGAGAAAGACCCAAGAGTATCTTGAGTAATCATCAACAATGACAAGTCCATACTTGCTCCCACCAAGAGTATCATAATGTGATGGCCCAAAGAGATCCAAATGAAGGAGCTCCAAAGGCCTAGATGTGGTAACAATACTCTTGATGGGATGCTTCTTCTTGAGTTGCTTTCCGGCTACACATGCACTACAAACACGATCTTTCTCAAAAGAAATGCCGGTTAGTCCCACAATATGCTCACCCTTTAGGAGTTGTTTAAGATTCCTCATGTTAACATGACCAAGGCGGCGATGCCACAACCAACCTTCGTCATGCTTGGCCGCCATTAGACATGTGGAGAAGGAGGGGCTCTCTTTCGAGAGGTCAACCACGTAAAGGTTGTTCTCCACATATCCAACAAGGACCAATTTGAGATTGTCACTCCTAAAGACTTGCACATAATATTTAGTGAAATATGAATTGTAACCGGCATCAGCAAGATGATATATAGAAAGTAAGTTATAGCCAAGGTGTTCAACAAGCATAACCGTCTCAAGGCACAAGTCCTTAGAGATTGCTACCTTGCCATACCCAAGTACCTTTCCCTTTGAGTTGTCACCAAAGGTGATGCTTGACTTCTTGTTGATATCTTCAATGAATTGATCAAGCACACCTTTTCCTCCGGTCATATGATTGGTGCATCCACTATCAAACACCCATTTTGGACCACCGGAGGAATACCCCTACAAAATCAAGTAGAGGATTTAGGAACCCATCGATTAATGGGTTCCTTTGCAATGGCAACAATATCTTTTGGTACCCAAATTGAGTACTCTCTATAAGCATAGCCATTAGGAGGGCCAACATAGTTAGCATAGACATCACCATAATAATCAACAAATAATGCATAGTGATCGTTTGGCCCCGTGCGGTCACCACTAGTGGCTTTGCCCTTTGAGGCTTTGCCATTGTTAGTGACCTTCTTGTTCTTATCTTGAGCGGGTTTCTCCTTCTTGTAGTTGTTCTTCTTGTGGGACTTGGGAGCATATCCAAGTCCATACTTTTGATTGTTTGACCTTTGCTTACTCAAGAGGTCATCCAATCCCATCGTGTTCTTGCGGTGGTGAACTTTGCAAGTTCCTTTGTTAGCCTAACATTTTCCTCAAGAATAGATGCTTGCTCACAAGAAGATTCATTAGGATGATAGTCAGGACCATATTTGGTCACCAAGGACTCTAGATATGCATTGGTCTCAACATGCAAAGAAAGTTCCTCTTGTAAACGAACATGTTCCTCAACAAGTTTAGCATGCTCACTAGTAAAGGAAGTGGAGGAACAAGCAAGTTTTTCAACATCAATGGGATCCTTCATTGATCCAAGAGCCTTTTTGTAGGATTCTTGAAGTAGATCATGGTTCTCTCCAAGTTTCTTGAGCTCATCCTTGACAAGCTTGTTAGCTCTTTCAAGGTGGTCAAGATCCCTAGTGAGAGAAGCATGAGCAACTTCAAGCTCCTCCTTTGAGGCATTGAGCTCTTGGGTCAATAATTGAGCCCTATCAATAGTTTCTAGGTCCTTAACTTTATCAAGTTCATAAGTTTCAATTTGTTGCTTAAGACCTTGAGATATGCACCTTTCAGTTTTTAGCTCTTGTCTTAGGAGATTGAATCTCCGTTCCTTTTCATCCAATTGATATTCTAATTCCTCAATGGACTCATCATTTTCTTTGAGAGAGTCCATCAAGAAATCAAACTTGACAAGAGCTTCACCACGAAGGGTGCATCTAACATTGTAAAGTTCCTTAAGCACAATTAATTCATCTTGATTTTCATTTTCATCATCAAGAACACTAGATAGAGAAGGTGGAGGTTCCATTACCTTGGTTTCTCTTGCCATTAGGCAAGAGCCAACGATTGTAGAGGGGAGAGAGTCATCGGAGTCATCGTCTTGAGTTGTTCTTGCCATGAAGGAAGAACCAACATCATTCTCCGTGGAGTAATCCTTGGAGTAGTCATATGTGAAGAGTGACCCGGGCTTAGAGAAAGCCAAACCGGCCACTCCGGCCTCCTCCTCCTCATCTTCCTCTTCTTCATCGGACAAGTACTCGGCTCCAACAAAAGCCCTTCCCTTGTTCTTCTTGTATCGATCATTGATTGGGTTTGGCTTCAACCTTGGCTTGACCCCTTTGATGAACTTTGGCTTGTCTACCCTTTTCTCATAAGGGCACTCATTTGCAAAGTGGCTATCTTCATCATAATTGTAGCAAGTTATCTTCTTCTTCTTGTCATTGAAGAGCATTGGAAGCTTTCCCTTGTACTTCTTGGCAAAGAAGGCAAAGTCGGTACCAATGTCACTAGTTGAGGTCATCTCTTCCTCTTCTTCAAATTCATATTCTTCTTCTCCTCCATGATCGGCCCTATCTTTGAGAGCAAGATTGCGTGGCGCTTCATGGTTGTGTGAGGCTTCATCAACACGGTTCATTGCCATGAGCCTCTTTCCCGCTTTGGCCATGTTTTCATTGGCGGCCACATAGGAGACTAGATCATCGGAGTTGAGGTCGGCACTCTTGGTCATGATTTGTAAGTTGAGTGCAAGATTGGTGTCTTCTTGTTTGACGGCAATCATAGCAATGACCTTGGACTTTATAAATGCTTCATTCATCTCGAAGCCGTCATTGTACTTCTCAACACCGAGTCCCTTGACCCTTACTCTAAGAGCACCGAGTCTTGCATAAGCATCGGCCACGGACTCTCCTTCTCGAATCATGAATTGATGAGCCTCTTGCTTTGCGGTCTCATAAAGAGCGGATTGGATCAAATCGGTTCCCTCTTGGAGTACTACGATTCGATCCCACAACTCTTTAGCGGACTCTATGTCATTGACTTGATCAAGGAGCTTGCGGTTGATGCCACTCCTAATCTTGTCACGGGCGGAGGCGTTGAGTTGACGGTTGTAGAATTCGGTGGAGGTCAACCGAATGGGATCTTGTGGCTCCCGGTATCCATGAACAATGATCTCCCACAACTCCACGCTGCAGCTGCGAATATGAGATTCCATAGAAGATTTCCAAAAAGGAAAGTGAGTTCCATCAAAATGGGGAACATTCCCACTATGGTTTATATGAGGCATGGGTGAAGTGTTTTTGGGATAGTCATGGTTGACTTTGCGATAGCTCCCTAGTGAGGCCGAAGCCGTACTAGGAGGCCCACTAGTCAAGTTCTTAAGCATGGTAGACATCTCTGCCATTTGGCTTTGTAGCTCATCCTCCTTTTTCTTCTTCTCGGCATCATATGCCAAGAATCTAGATTTCATCTCTTTAACCGAAAGGTTAGAGTTTTCATCTAGACCCTCGAATAGTTTTTCCATCTCACTCTTAAGGCGGTGAAGCCCTTAATAAGAGTCTAGGCTCTGATACCAATTGAAAGTATAGAGATGGTAAACCTAGAGGGGGGGTGAATAGGTTTCTACAGATTTTAATTCTTTCTTTGCAATATTAGGCTTTGCGGAATATAAAGGTGAGCCTAATGCAAACTAGGTGAAGCAACCTATATGAAGATACAACTATCTCGAGCACGAAGGCTCTCTCAGGCAGTTTAAATCACAAGTAAGGAGTTCGGTTAGAGATAACCGATAGCACGCGGAGACGAGGATGTATTCCCGTGTTCCCTTGCTTTGCAACAAGGTACGTCACGTTTGGAGGGGTGGAGGTCCCACGAAGGATTCCCCACGCCACGAAGGCTCGCCCTATTCTCCGGAGCCTATCCCACGAAGGAATAGCTCACTCACTTGTGGTAGACTTTGAGGTAGCCTCCAAACCTTCACAATCTTGCCCGGAGCAAATCCACAGCCCGGATGCTTCCGGACTCCTCTTGCCCACCTAGGGTTTCCAAGGAACCCTAGGAAGCAAGCTTCTCGATGAATACAAGGGGGAATGAGATTTGGCTTGGTAGAACAGTAGATCGGGTCCTCCTCTAGTGATTCCCTGGAGGGATTTGAGTTTGGGTGGAGGAGGAGGGAGATCAGAGGCTTTTGGTGTTTCTAATAATGGAGTAAGAGAGAGAGAGCTAAAGAACAGGTTGTAGTGTGTTGCCTAAATGTTCTGAGGTAGGAGAAGGCCTATTTATAGTGTACTTCGAAATATGGCCGTTGGTCACTTGCCACCTCAGCTTTTTTCTCGTCAAATCCGGTCAACCGGACTAGTGACCGGACTGTCCGGTCTGGAGTCCGGTCCGACCGGACCAGTGACCGGACCAGCCGGTTGTGACCGGATGCTGGGCCGGATTCCCTTTTTCTTCGTCCAGAGGCTCCTCCGGTTGGTGCCCGGTTGGCGCCCGGTCGACCGGACCGTGCGCCGGACGCGCCGGTCTGTGGCCCGGCTGACCGGGCGGCAACCGGATTCTTCCAGCGTTGATTTGCATCCCGGTTGACGCTCGGTTGGCGCCCGGTTGGCGCCCGGTCGACCGGACCGTGCGCCGGACCATCCGGTCTGTGGCCCGGTCCAACCGGGTGACCAACCGGATTTCTCCTGTAGACCCCTTTTCGATTGTTGTTGAAGTGGGGGGTCTCCTTTAGCCTTCTTGTTCCTTTGATACACCATTTATGCCTCATTGCCTAATACCTGAGATAATCCTTATGAACGTATTAGGTCAAATACTCTAGCACGGTGTCATTGTTACCAAAATAATGGATAAGGGTAAAATACCCTTACACCAGGTCGGAGGTGGTGGGGAAAAGAAGATGGTGCTAAGAGCATCTCCACTCGTTTGGCCTCCCCACGCCGAAATCCGGATGAAACAACCGTCGGATTGGACGAAATTAAATCTAGGGGAGAACCATATTCCCAGTCGTCCACCCGGAGTTCGCCGGATAAAGTCAAAATTCAAACAAAACATTGTCCCGCTACAAATAGGTCGGCAAAAGGATCAGCCACAGATCGGCGATCGGATGGAAATTACACTGAAACAGGGACGTCTGGCACGGCGGTGTCTGACGGCCCAGTTTCGTCACACGCCGTGGTCATAGCGGCGGCCGATGTCGCGGCGGCCGTAGTCGACGTCGAGGCGGCGGCAGTCGACGTCGTAGACGCTGAGGGCGAAGCACTGGACGGAGTGGGTCGGAGGACATCGGTGCGGTGACCCTCGTACCAAATCCTCGATCTATCGCCGGAGCTCGTCCACCGCCCACTGTGCGTTGGACACACCCGGCGGCCGCGACTTCCTCGGCTTCGGCGGCATGGTGGTGGACGAGAGAGAGGAGGAGGAGGGGAATGGAGACGGCTACACAAGTTCGGCGGGAGAGAATGGGGATATGCAAGCAAATTGGAGGGAAATCGACAGGATTTGGCGGTCCAGTCGCCGACTACGAGGGTCCACAAGCCCCTTTCGCGCCAAATTCTTTCGTCCGGAGTCCCCGAGCGCGCCTCGGGGGACCGGGGGTGGCGTGGGCTCCCCGGATGAATTTAGGCCCAAATCCGGACGAAATCGAGGAACCGGGGGCGCGACTGGGCCAAATTACGCCGTCCGGATTGGAAAAACGTCGCTCGGGGGCCTCGTCGTGGAGACGAGTGGGGATGCTCTAACGGAGGAAGAAATCGACCATGCTCCACCACCCACCTCGTCGCAGACGGGAAGACGCGGCTAGCCGCGGCATCCCTGGCGGAGGTGAGGCCGAAAACCTTAGGGTTTTCGGTGTGTGGCTCGCCGAAAAACTTAGGGGCGGGTGGGGGACCGCTGAAGAACTTAGGGGAGGGCGGGTGAGGGCTCGCCGGAGTTGGGAAAGTGTAGATAGAAGGTCGGGGTGGCGATAGACCCGGGAGTGGGCTGCGGTGGAGTAAGCCGAGGCAGCGAGGCACCGCGAGAGTGGTGGTCTCGATGGAGAAGATGAGAGGAAGGAGAAGATGCACGACAGGAAGGAGGCGATGATGGGCTACGACCCACGAGAAGCTGTTGCGTCTATCGACCCATCAAATTTGGGGAACCAATGCGTCTGTGCGAACAGCACAGCACGCATGTACGGTCGCGCATGTCGTGGGCTCACTTGGAAGCGAACTGGTGGCAGAAGGCTAACCGGTGGAAGCATTAGACATCAAAGTCATCGCTGACTACTGCGCATGCCGCCTCAGCTCCCGTGCCGACATTGATGCCGATGGCGCTGGAAGCTGCGAGTACCCGCATCGGCATTGATGGCCAGCGGTACTTAACCGCCCCGTGTGCCCGCCTCTTCTCCGCCTCTCGCACGGCATGCACCGTTTCCTGCAATCCGAGTTCGCCGCCCACTCTCACCGAAGATGAAGATGCCCAGGTGGCTCAAGAAGACCGCCAACGACCATGAGGCGGGATCCTCTCCAACCGCCGCTGTCGGGATTCTCCGCCTTGACGGAACCTTGCGTGCTCGATGTTTGACTCCGTCCCCACAGACGACGTGGTTCATCGGGCCACAAAGCTATCGCGGCGCCGACACCGCTGCCTCCTCCGCAACAACCAAGGCGCAACAGGTGCTACGTGTCGTTGCACGAGGCGCAACGGCGATGGGCGCAGGGTGACCCCTGCCGCCACCGCGACGTCTTCATGCCACATGGGTGGCATGTGAACAAGGGTATCCGCGTGCAGGAGCGAAGCTCCCCTTAGGGCAAAGTAGGTCAGCCGCCCTACCTTGATGTTTGGTGGATACATTTAGATGCACATATTTTTTTCGAATATTTCGAGTGGTCGTGCATCGAAAACAGACTCCGTGTGAGAAAGTTATGCTTGTTTTAGTGAACTAGAAACATATACTCATATTCCAGGTTCAATGTAAATAATAATGATTATATATTTCTATTATAGAGATTTATCATGAATCTTAGTATCTTTCTTCTATTATTGAGATTTATCATGAATCTTAGTATGCAGGATAACTTTGTGATATCGTGTAGTGGGAAATTTAGAGATTTCTTGATATTTGAAAGACACATCATGATTTTATCAAAGAAATTACCACCTCATTGAGATGGCGAATTGGAAGGATTTCTTGGAAACAAAGATAATTAAAACCTAGTTGCTCACGATGGATATTTAAAAGTCTTAATCGTTAAAATTATTCTTTTTTTTTAAAAAAAAAAGTAAAACCTTGGCATTAAGGTGACATTATTGTTATGTTATTGGGTTCGATGTATATCAAATATGTCTTTATTTTTATCATACTGAATTATTTCGTTAGAATATAGAATTATATATGACGTTCATGTCTTACGACTATTTTGATATTTACATTATTTTTTAATTTCCCTACCTCAAATTTTTTCCATCCTTCGCCGTTATCTGCGTGCCACCTTCGCCCACGAAGAGGCGGGCAAACGCAATCTAGTCGACCCAAATCTCTACTACCTAAAAAATACGAGAGTGTTCCGTCGTCAGGCGGTACGTCGCTCGCCTTCGTCCGACTCCCATCGTCTATCCGCAAACTGTGCCTCGCGAAAAACGCATAATCAAAACTGTGCCTCGCGAAAAACGCATAATCAAAACTGTCCCCAAGTCAACCTACCCACAAGACACGGACACTTTTTTTTTGAGAGAAGTCACGCGTTCATTTTATATAAAAGTCGGATTACAACACGTAGACACATCCGGAACCCTCCGGACACACCAGCTGATCACGACGCTTTACACGAAAGTCTCCCAGAAACAAAGAAATTAGAAAGAACCCCCTGGAAGACACTGTGCAGCACGCCAGCACACGTCTCTCGAACCCCCCGCAGCCGGAGCCGACGACGAAGCAGGAGACGAGAACTACCACCAAGGACCCGGAGCAGCCTCCTCGCAGACAAGCTGCTTTGTGGACCTCGAAAAGGATCCGCCGCGAAGCGGCGGAGGCACATACTCTGGAGCACGCCGGCCGGGAAGGACCCCGAGCTCCTCCGGGTCGCCGTACTGCCTCAATCAGTCGACCGAAGCGACGAAGACAAGCAGCACCGCCCACCAACAACCGCAAGCCCAGCATCGGATCCGCCAGCATGCGGAGAACGCCGACAGCGATGGCATACAGGACGCCACCCGCCAGCACCGCCCCTGTACAACAACTCCCCGGCTCCGTAGCGACGCGGGAACGCACGTGGCAACGACGGCCGAGCCGGAAGACAAAAGCGACTTCGGAGCTCGCCGCCGCCGCTACGGCAACCCCGCTCGCACACCCAGCTCGCAAATCCAAACCCAATCGCAACGGAGGACGTCGTGGTTGGGCAAGATCTGGGGCTGATTTATTGAACGCCGACCTCGCCGTCGGAGACGAACCGAGAGCCGGCAAACCACTAGCTACGAAGACTATCCTAAGTCTACAGCTATACAGATCCGGGCGGAGGAACCAGCGACCCCCCTCCCTCCGACGAGCCAGAGGCCCATGGGGGAGAGGAGCTGCTGGATCCGCCGCCGGAACCTTGGTCTCCTCTCGGTTCGCCCTTTTCTGTGGAGAGAAACGAGAGAGAAGGGAAAGTCGTTTTGCGGACACCCTTATCAAGACACGGACACTTCCCCCTCCCATCTGCACGCCGCCCGCGGCTCCTCCGGCTACCGCATCGTCTACCGCAGTTTCCGCCATGGCATCTCCCGCCGCGCCCACCATGGCCCGGACCATCTCGAGGTCTGCGGCGGCGCGGCGCCACGCTGACCTGCCGATTCAGCCTGCACGGACGACCAGGGTGGCCTCAACCCTCGCACGCACCGGCCCACGCACTCCCGTAAGCCCTTCCCCTCGCTCGCATGCCTGCACCCATGCGACCGGCCACACTTCAACAACGTCGTACTCATCCCAGCCGGGAACCAGGGATCAGCTATCCATGCCGGATCACCTCTTCATTAGGAGTCCTGGACTAGGCAGGAAGGAGACACTGCGAAGGATTCAGTCCATCTCGAGGTCCAGCCCGAGCACAACCTTCTCCTCCAGCTAGATGTGGCATGAGATCTCTACGCCGGAGCCAGTACCATGATAGTCATCACGCGCGTGCAGATTATCCCAATCAGTATGTGCATTCTTTCTTCGTCTCACATATTTTTTTTGGCCTTTACATCGTGTTGACTCTTGCTCTCTTTTGTCCAAACTAGGAGCATATGCATGAGAGGATTAGCCAGCTGATGAGTCCTATACTCACAGAAACATCCACCGGGTACACTAAATTTGATAGTCCAGTTTCTCTACATACTTACATAGTGCTCCAGTTCATGATAGATGTGTATCTACTGTTTGCATTAACATATTCCCTATTTGTTATTAACTGTCTCATGCAGATGCTCAAAATAAATGCAACTGGGGAACATGTTCGTCGATGCCTATTCTAAGTGGAACAGAGAAGGACAATAAACCTATAAGGGTGCTATCAGCCTTCCCGTTGACCACAATATCTATACTCTATTGTGCTAGAAGCACTATTTTGCAGTCTGATACTATGCAACACTCTTTGCAGCCTGTCTACATCTTCACAACTGAACAAAACGAACTCTTCATTGTCTTCACCGAAACCGCTTTTTATATACCTTATACAATTGCTCTGCCAAAAATAATAACGGGGATAATCTGAAGCGTACTGAATTAAGCAAATCATTGGTTCCAATGGGAAAAAGGCCCAATAGCATTTCATACTTTCATTCAGGTAACTGATGTTAGTAGCATTTGTTTTGAGAGGCAACCTTCGTCAAATTCAGTTGCCTTTGAAAATACATGATCCAGCAATTTTGGTATACAAAACGCTCAGTGTATGAAGCCTTTTATCCTAACAATAATACATTATGGTATTATGCTCAAATCTTATCGTTTACCTTTGATTTTGGTTGCTGTTTTCTATGCCTGTATTAAAAGTGTTCGATTAATCATGTGCCTTGATTAATCATATATAAGATGTTCATCGGATGCCTCTTACATGTAATTTGGTGTATGCTAATTGTGCAGAGAAGATCAGCTGTGAACTACCAATTGCTCAAGCCCAGCCAATTTGGAGTATATGATATGATGCCTTTTAGCCTATCCATGCATGCCCGAGTGCTTCTTTAGGCATGTAATATGTGTCATAGCTTTCTGCAAATAACATGAGGCATTGTAACTGAGTATTGACTTGAATATCCGATGCATTGGTCAGGCTGATGTATACATACTCTTGCACTCATGCACAGATGCCCCATTGTTCAAGGCTACAGGTTTTTGATGCAATTGCAGAGGCAATGGCCTTATGTGGCTTGAAGTGGACTTGGTGTTGGTCGAACAATAAGGAGGCAGCTGGTGTGACCAGTTTGTTACAGGATCACAGGTTAACATTATTCGTTAACCACAAGATCTATGTAATTTTTTTGGTATGGAGCGTAAACACGATATTTATTGTTCTTTTTTTTGCATTTCTTTTGAGGAAATTTCTTGCAAATAACCTTTCTGGATTGTATTTTTCTAAAGTAGCATATGTTTTTTTAGATATTTTTTAAGCACCTGACAAAATATATGCCTCCGTACTGCAATTTCTGTGAGTTTTTTCAATAGATGTGAATTGTGCAATCAATAAGATACATGACACCAGTACATATGCTAGACTTAGATAGTTTTTTTTGCTCTGCCCAGCGATAGAAAGCCGTACTATTGGAACTATTAATGTTGTTTGAAGTTAATTATTTAAAGCAATAAGAAATTAAATATTGTTCATTCATTCGGATAGTCTATGGATCACTTCAGCAAGCACTAATAGAAACGAGCTGCGGTTTAAGAGGTGGAACATTCCAGCAGCTAAAGAAGTGAGGTGGGAAAGTGAATTCTTGTCTACAGTAGTTCTATTCCCATAGGACTTAGACTGCTAAAGATGCTAACAATTAACTCCCATTGAGTTTGAGTAACATGTCTTTGGATCTAAGTAAGTCTTCAGGTTGTACAGGTTATATCTTAGCTCACATTGATTATTTTAAAAAGCCTTGCTGATGACACTGAATATTTAACCTTCTATTCTGATAGCCTCATTGTCTGTTATGTTTTCGTATTCAATTCCTTGCTGAACTAGCAATAACACCAGGGCTTCTTTTCTTTTTTTGCTAAAAGAACTACATCTTTGTTTAGGTTCTTTTGTTAATGATATTTTCCCGCTTACTTCTAATCATTAGTGTAGAAAGTACAAGTATTACACATCTCAAGCCTCTTCCGAATATTCCGAATCGTGCTCATTAATTATGTTCTTGCCCTTGGTGATTATTATATTACAAATAATTTGCTGTTGTGACATACACATCTCGGTGAACTGGCACTGAAATGAAGAAATATAGTATTTTAAGATCATGAAATTAATGGCTAAACAAATAGTTTTTCTCACTTGTAGAACCTAACAATCTTCTATTCCGCATAGCCTCATTCCCTGTTATGTTTTCATATTCTAATCTTTGCTGAACTTGCAATAACAATAGGGCTTCTCTTTTGCTAAAAAAAATACAGCTTTGTTTATCTTCCTTTGTTAATGTTATTTTCCCGCTTTGTACTTGTGACAATTACTGTGGAAAAGTCCCAGTATTACACATCTCAAGCATCTACCAAATATTCCAAATCATACATTTATCATGTTCTTGATGATTAGGTTATAAATATTTGTTGTTGTGATATACACATCTCGGTGAACTGGCACCGAAATGAAGAAATATGGTATTTCAAGTTCATGAAATTAATGGAAAAACAAAAAAAATCTCACTTGTAGAACCTAATAGACAGGGAATGCCAGTTTTGTTAGACTTTGATCAAGTCTGCGATCTATGGTCAACTCAGTTTAGAACCTACAATTTGCAATCATGTGGCTGAATTTTTCCTTATTTGTTTGTGTATCGTGTAATAGTGCATTTTTTTTTACCAAGGTGCACATTACTAGCAGGAACAAGTTGGCAGTCATCACTTCTATGCGATTTTTTTAATAATAATAATAATTTTGCTTACACATCATTTGTATTGGTTCATTAGTCGACGTGGGTGCAAAGATGAGCAAAGTTCGGTGCCAAAGATTCCTCCTTCGATAGTGCACGAGTTTTGGGGATTTGAGGTTATTTTTACAGCGGCAGGGGAGAAGCATGGAGAAGCCGGATTCTACGGTTGTAAGGGCGATTGTGATGAACTTTGTTGGATTCATGCTCGATAAAAAACATCAATGAGTTTCATAGTGAATTTAGGAAGAAGACAAAAGTGAGTCGTGAGAAGAGAAAGTAGCATGTTTTGTTCTATGCCATCACACTTTTTTAGAGCTTGGAGGACATTGAATCACCAAACAGTTGAGAGATGCGAAAAATGGTTATCACCTTAGGACCTAAGAAGATAACTTTGCATTCAAGAAATTTTAGCTCGGTAGAGCTTATAAATTTGGACCCAGCTTATGTCCTCCTAAGAATAAACACTAGAGAAAGAAAGCTCTAGGACTATTTGTTTATGTTTCATGACATGTACTAATACGACATCTCATATTTCATCTAGCAAACATTTATTACACATGTTGATGAATTGTAATGATCATTTATCATAATTTTAACATAAACAAAATAAAAAAGCAAGTGGTATGTAACTATCATGAAACATAAACAAATAGTCGTATTAGTACAATTCATTTTTAATAATGCAAGTGGTATGTAACTATTATGTTTAGGAAAAACAAAATTAAAAACCCGTGGCGAAGCACGGGCACTTAACTAGTAAACAGAAACAAATTGAATGGGTTGATATTTTGCATCGCCCAGCTACAAATGACGTCGATGCGTGATATACCCGACGGGCACGCGACACGCGTCTGTCTCCTCGTCCTAGCCTTGTCCCACGGAACGCACGCACACACGTCAGCGCAACCTACTGCCAACATGGACCCACACGTCAGCGAGAATAAAACCAGATTAGCCTGGACCGTATTTTGCAGAAACACCCTCCCATTTATCCGCAACTCCAACCCGATTCACCACTCTCACAGTTCTAGTCTCCTCCTCCCCTCTCCTCTTCCCCCATTTCCTTCTCCGCCCGCCACTCCGCTGAATCCAATCCAGGTACCGTTCCCGCGATTCCTTTCCCTCTGTTGCGCGCTCCACTGATTCAATCGAACCAGCTGCAGATTCCCTGAATTTTCCATAGTTTTTTCAACGCCTTTTCTGGCTCCAGCTTCGGTTGGTGAACAAGGTTCAGGGTAGAACAAAACCCCGCCGGCTTCAGAAATCCGACGAATTCCCTACCGATTTTACCCTAATCGATCCGCCCCCCGAATCTTTCATGCAGGCGCGAGCGCGAGCTCCACCAATCCGGTTCTAAAAACCGGTTCTTGCGCTCTTTCCGGCAGGTTTTGGACCCCGGCCAAGCAGCAATGTCCGCGCTGGCGAGGCTGCGGGGGCGGCGGCGGGGAGCCGCCAAGGAGGCAGCCCGCGAGCTCGACCCGTTCACCATCGAGGAGGAGGTGTCCCACCTCACCCGGATTGGGTCGGAGCCGTGCCCGCGCACGCGCAGGCGGAGGAGGGGCGTCTCGGCCTTCCACATGCTGGCGTCCAGGGAGTCCGGCCGCGCGGGGCCCGGCGGCGGCGGGTTCTGCTCGGCCGACCGCGCCTACGCCGCCGGGAAGCACCTCCCGGCGGAGGGGCCCTGGTGCGTGGAGGACATGGACAGCGAGGCCTACGTCTCGCAGTTCTCCAGCGACGGTTCCTTGCTCGTTGCCGGGTTTCGGGTACGTGATCTTGCTTCTTTTCTTTTCTAGTGTGATTACAGTGCTCGTGTGAACCTTGCGAATAGAAAATTTATACAGCTTGTGGCTAATGTTTCTCTGCGACTTGAATTTGATGATAAGGGAAGCCGCATCAGAATCTACGATGTCGATAAAGGCTGGAAGGTTCATAAGAACATAAGCTGCAGAAGCATGCGGTGGACGGTTTCAGATATCGCGCTCTCCCCTGATCAGCGGTACCTTGTAAGTCTTCTTTTTTCCATCCATATTGTCTCCTGGATTTTTTGATCTCAGATAACTTTACCTGGTAGTGTGGAATCTACATATGACATAAGTAATTAAAGATTCAGGCACCGACCGCCTTACTTGGCATCCATCCTCTCTTTTTCTCTAGAAAAGCTTGTGTCGCGATAAAATTGATACAAAGAGTCAGTATTGGCAAGCACAAGACTAAGCCACTACAACCAACACCCACGGCAAGACTAGGACCGTTAGACTTAAGTTTATATTCAACAGTCCATTTCCTATAGTTTTTGGTTAGTTCAAGATTGATAGAACATATTTGTATTGAGCGTCTGGTTTCTGCATATTAAGATATTTTAAAAATATATTAGGAATTAGAATTAGTTTCCTCAAAGCTTTTCTTCTCTTATTAAGGAAAATTTCTCTAGTAGTTACTCTACAGCATCAATATGACATTACAACTAAACTGCTTCAGAATGTCTTACATGGTGAGCAGTCCTCAAAATGACCTGCAGCCGTTCTGAAAGGCGATCCATAGCCATCATTTTTACTATCACAGTAATGGGCAGTTATGTATCCTTAGGATATCTTCCATTTACTCCTTAGAAGTTACTACACTTCAATTGTATACATGTGTATGTAACAAACACCTGAGTAAGGGCCACCAGTTTACACTGGTTTCTTGTAATGTGGAATCTAGTTAGTCATTGGAGTCTTAACGAGGAATGGTTTTGTTGTTATGACTTCAAAATAATGCTTTGAAACACATACTGTTTCCAAAATTAGAAATAAATTCGCTCAAAGGGGCTTTTGAAAAGCCGCTGCAATGCCAAACGATGACAGTTGCTTCCCATGTTTTATTAACATTATTTGCTTATTCAGTCATTTTTCTATTTTACTTTGCCATTTTTAATTTCGAAATTCTATAAAATTTAAAGCGTTACTCACTTCTTTTCTCAAAAATGACTCTTTGGAGTGTGCTTTCTGACTTTTTGTTTTATTATGCTGTTGGTTTTGGACTTCAAATAAGTTGTATTCTAGTTGTTTCATGCTCATTTATATACGTCTTATTCATCTTTTACTCAAGTCTGCTCAATCCTTCACAGGCCTATTCCAGTTTGTCGCCTGTTGTTCACATTGTGAATGTGCAGAGTGCTGGAAGGGAATCGGATGCTAATGTTAATGTATGTTTTATACTCTGAAACTATGACTAGATGCTTGATTCGTATTCATAAAATGATGTGTGTGTAGTCCAGTTTTCAGCATTCTTCTTTTTCTGCAGGAAATTCACGAGGGCTTGGAATTCTGTGATGATGATGAGTACTCTTTTGGGATATTCTCTGTGAAATTTTCAAAAGATGGTCGAGACGTTGTTGTTGGGAATAATGATAGTTCAATATATGTCTATGATCTTGGAGCAAATAAAGTATCAGTCCGCATCCGTGCTCATGCGGTATGAAATAACTCGATTAGCCATATGCGTTCCATTTCATCTATTCCAATCATTTCTACACCCTGGACTTGTTCTGTTTTGGTTCAAATTCAATCATTTCTTACGCCCAGACCTCTGGGGGGTTACTTGTCCGGTTTTCCAAGTTCTATGGGATGAAACACCCTGTTTTGAAGGTTAGGAGATCAAATGATCGAATCGTGAAACCTCAAGGGGGGTGCACATATGGACTTAACTTTGTAAAATATGTCTGTTATCCACAGAAGAACAGTTTATTACCTCAAATCAAATCACCATCAACTAAAGTTCCTAAACAAAATGGGTATAGCTCAGCCCTTGCATCATAAAGGTGTTTTGGGAAGTTGGAAGTAGCCACATGTTTAAATAGAATGTGAGTCGGTCCTCTTGAAGACTCATGAAACACTTTAAAGGAAACATAAGAACGCAAAATGAAATAACACTTTGCAATAAATCTTCGTTCTTCCATCACACAATATCAGCATATCAACATGATGGGTAATGTATTCCAAGTTTGAGGTAGTCTCGGTTTACTGGAGTACGGTGAGTAACCACGGGATCATCAGTTCATTACATTAACAGCATAATCTTTACTACATTTTCCATAGGAAGACTAAGTAAAATCAAAATCTATGGATGTGAATGATATACCTGATGGTGTACAATCTAGAACCATCCTCATGTTTAGACAGTTTAGCAGTATAAGATCTAATCGCTGCATGCCTTCGGGCAATACTTTGTTTTTCACAATCTTATTTTCTTGTCCATTGGTTCTGCAAGGCTGATGTCAACACGGTCACCTTCGCTGATGAAAGTGGTAATGTCTTGTATTCTGGAAGTGATGACAATCTCTGTAAGGTCAGTATTTTTGTTAATTTATCTAGATCGCCGCTTGGTTCTTTCTATCTTTTATCTTGCTTCAGTACAGCCGTCGATTAACTATATTCTAGTTTATCTACTAAAGAACATAACTAACATAGGCTTTGTGTATAATAGATGTAATTGCGTAGCTGGACTAAAAGATTTAATGGCTCCTTATGCTCCAAATAGCTTTGAAAACGGAAGAATTGAGTGCTTATTGTTCAGATTCTGCTACGAAAGTAAACAAATGAAGGGCTTGTTAGGACAACCTTTTAGAAACGCAATCAGCCTTTTATCTGATCTCACATTAGCCTGACCATGCTTTGTAACTCTTAGGTATGGGATAGGCGTTGCCTTGTAAGAGAAAAACCATCAGGTGTTTTGTCAGGTCACTTGGATGGGATTACGTGTATTGATAGCCGTGGTGATGGGCGTTATCTAATCTCCAACTGCAAGGATCAGACTATCAAACTTTGGGACATAAGGAAAATGTCGGCCACCACAAAAGGGTAACACTTTTGTTTTACGGCTGTACATAACTTTAACAATGATGTCTCCAATTTCGTTCATTCCTCAGTTTGCTACTTTATTTTCAGACGACCACCAAGATTATATGACTGGGACTACAGATGGATGGCGTTCCCAACAAATGCTAGATACTATAAGCATCCAAATGATCAGTCTCTGGCAACATACAGGGGGCATTCAGTTCTGCGGACACTTATACGTTGCTACTTTTCCCCAATGCACAGGTTAGGATTGAATGATGATTGTGTTGTCAACTTCAAATTTGGATTTTCGTTGTAGCTAATTAGGAAGGTTGTGTTATTGTATGGAGTAGAAGTACACGGTGTGATCAGGGCCTGTGATCAGAAACCACCTCTTAGCGAGGTAATGGAGTGTGGTAGGGGAATGAGAATGACTGAGATTTATTTTGCAGCATTCATGCTTTACCAGCTCACCAAGAAATGTTAAAGTTGCCATGTGAAAAAATGGATTGACCAAGCATTCAATTACCTCTCTTATAGGGTCGGAACAACTTCGTTTGCTAGAGTTTGTAGCCACTTAAAGGTGAACATCTGAGTAGTTACCACTTACCAGGGGCTTACTGAACCACGGGCGATGGTCTAGGCAGCCTGGGTTCGAATCTCACCTCCTTAATAAAAGTAGTGTCAAGTTCCTCCTAGACACTCTTTTTCTTTTAAAGGCGAACATCTGAAGATGCTGCTTTATTTGACACAGTGCATTTAAATTTAAATGAACATGAATCCATTTGTAACTGCCGAGCACTTCATTGTTTTCTTTCCCGTTGTTGTGTTATTTGTTGCAGCACGGGTCAGAGGTACATATACACCGGATCAAGTGACGATACTGTGTATATCTATGATGTGGTATGTATCCAATCTTTCAGCATTCCTAGTTCATGGTTGCAGATTTCTGTTGTCAATTACGCACCTGCTGCTCTTGCAGGTAACAGGGGCGGTCGTCAAGAAGCTTTCGTGGCACCGGTCGATCATCAGGGACTGCACCTGGCACCCCTACCGCCCAACACTCGTCAGCTCTTCCTGGGACGGGTATGTGGCCCGGTGGGAGGCATCAGGCGACAAGGAGGACCCGTCAATGCTCTCGTTCGATGAGCAGAGAACCAGCCCTTACCACCAGACATACGGGTTGTCCTTTGCCATGTAGCAGAGCCAAGGCGCTGTTACCTCGCGTAGGGTTCATGGTATGAGCATTCATGTCAGGCAACTTGGTTCCTCTTGCTGTCACTAATAGAAAATGCAGGGATGGAAACATGTTGTCTTGTAAATTTGTGTGCGGTTGATCTTGTGATGCCATGCCAGTGACAAGCCAATAAAGTATGATAGTGAGTTCACTGTAATGACGCAAGTTAATAATGTATGTGTAGTTTAGTCACGGTACGGATTTGTCCAGATGATTGCCATGAATGAAGAGTGCAGTTGCCAGTGTGCCGTTCCTTTAGAGCTGAAATACAGAATAGACCCCAGCACAGCAACAGATTATTATTATTATTATTATTATTATTATTATTATACCTGCTCTAGAAATATAATATGTTGCAATGGACAACAAAGGTACAAAGTCTGATATTTCAAAACTTGCCACAGGTCATTTCAGGAGAGACACGGCAGAGTAGCGAACAAAATTTTCTGCCGAGTAGCGAACAAAATTCAAACAAAGGTACTAAGAACGCAGCTTGGGTCCATCGTGTTGGGTTATCTAGGTCCGCTTGATTGCCGTGTTTGATTATCAAACAAAAAGAAAAGAATTGCCGTGTTTGTTTGGCAGTGTTAGCCGTTCATGTCAATTGTCATGTTCGGCAACTTGGTTCCTCTTGCTCTCACCAACAGAAAGTGTAGGGATGGGAAGAGTCTGTCTGTCGTACCTCAACAAGTTTGTGTACATGCGATGTCAGTTGTAAGTCAAATAGTGTACGGTGGTGCGTGATGCAAGTTAATAGAACAAGAACTCGGCCGTTCTTCTATTACTTCCTCCGTTTAATGAAATTTATCTTAGACTTATGTAAATTAGATATATCTAGTCACTAAATAGTATCTAGATACATCTAAATTTTAACATGTTTTTAACATGTTTTATGGGGCAGAGGGAAGTACTTGGAATACAGACTTTGGAGTGGGAACACATAGTGGTTTATTACAATGACAAGAACTCGGCCCTTTTTCTACCAACAGATTAGTAAAGGAAATGACATAATGCTTTGTCACCGAAACATAGTGGTTTGTTACAATGGATGACAAGATACGAAGCCTAGTATGAACTTGCATTTCAGTAGTTACACTATGGTCAGAAAATTAATTTGGCTCCGGAATGCATATGCTCCCTCCATCCAAAAAAAACATCTTTCTAATTGTTAAAAAAATTCAACAACAAAAAATCGCATGTACATCTAACAATCTATATGTGTTCATATAGTTTCGCGAAAAAGCGATATATTTTGTTGTCGATATAAAAAAGACAAAAAATGTCACACAAAAAGTCTTATTTTTAGCACTAATTTTTGTCTTTTTATACAACCCAAACAACAAGCTGATTTTTCATGGAAAGACTTTGTGCGCAAGTAGCATGTGAAGATGTATATGTGATTTTTTCATTTTAATTTTTTAACATTTTTAAATATATCAAAGATGCATTTTTCATAAAGAGAGCATATGCATCCAAGAGTCCAAATATCACTCCACACTAGGGGGGTGGGGGGCAAATAAATGAGACAGTAAGTACTAACTTCAAAATTGTGCAAGAATCTTTGAAGATGGCTGTCTTTCATAGGATCATGGGTGGTGAACTGCTGATCCTCTGATACCAGGTGGTGAACTGCTGATCCTCTGATACCTCAGCCACCACCACATCCTTTGCCTTACGGAAAGCCTCTCTCTCAATATCGTTCATCAGGTTGCTTTGTTCATCGCTGTATTGGACCATGTATTTAGCGATGACGGCGCTGCAGCTCATGGGCAAATATACGTGTTTCTTCAAGAAGGGGCCATTTTTGCAAAATTAAGTACTAGCTTCTTGTGTCATAAAGCATCTAACTCCAGAAGAACATCTGGTTACGCTCTAACAATTGGCGTGATAATAGAGGTCGATTCGGGGCAACCAAGGAGATAAATTATTATAATGTTTTAAAAAACTGCAACACCCCCACTATAGATTCACCCATGATACAAATCAAGATATGCACACATTTTGAGTGTTTACAATGATGGATCTCTAGAGTAGTTAGAAGGGGCGAAGTTAGTAATTGGATGGTAGAAGGGGTGGCTTCTCTGATTCTGTTGGTTCTGACTTCTGAGTTATAGATCTAAAATCAAATGTAGGAATGGAAGTGCTCAGCTGCATCATACACGCATGAGATAAGATGAGATGAAACCATGAGATAAGATGACATGAAACGATCAATAAATTTTGTGCATAAGTTTTGGCTGGATAAAGGGGGAATAATTACACGATTTCACTATCAAAAGAACACATATATATCACTACATTACATAATAGATAGTAATTACCCAATTTGAGGCCTTCTATTCACTCTCAAAGTTCAGAATTCGGAACCCAGCCTAACTTAGAGTGCAACAAAAATTCAGAAACAATTAGTACTGAACTTTTGTGGACATGCTTTGCCAGCCTGCAAGGATTCAGATTATGCTTCCCTTCTGAGTAGTTCTTAAAAGCTTCAGGTAGGAATATCAGAGGGATGGGGGGAACTCCTGCTCAATTTTCCATCACACCGGTTCGTCCATCATCCACATGTGTAGAAAAGAACTATAGTTCTACATTTGTTATTCATAACACGGTGAGAACATGACGAAACTCCTCTCTGTCAAGGTTCATTTTCGCAAACAATCTCATCTCCTCAAGACAGTACCGATCACCCTCGGTTGGAAGAACGAACTCTTCACTGCTACCAGCCTTGCTGACCGAATAGAAACGTTCGGTGTTCAGATCTTCCTTCATCCCTGTCACAGGATCTACTACCATACGTTCAAGCACAATAGCATTCTCAAGGATGTAGAACGCCAGCTCGGCTAGCCCTGATACATCAGAAAATCCAGACATGTAGACACTCTTGAGGTGACGATGCAGAGGCCCTTGCGCCGCTGTCACCATCCTCAGATTAGAAGAGCAATGTCTATAATGATCCATCTGCACGTGCATATTCATTAATTTCAATGTTTATCTTTGTTCGAGCGGAGAAAACAATCAGAAAAATACCATTATTAAAAATGAAGCGCTTACATGCAGTTCCAGTTCTTCTAAAAGAGGTGCTAACTCCAAGAGATTAACAAACCCCATAACCCAACTATCATCATCTGGATACAGAGAGATATTAAGGTTCATGTTCAGATGCCTCAAACAGATGAAGCTATCACGTGTGTTACTGAATCTTTGCACCTGCAACAAAAATAATGCATGGGCATGAAAGAAATATTTAATTTGAGACCGATCATGATGGAAAGTCAACAAGCACCTAAATGTGAATATCAGGACGGCAAAATTAAAGAATGAAATAAGGCACTTGTTTCAAGAGCAAACCTGAGAAGAAGTCAAAAGTAGAAGTAGTGTGTCCATATGAGGAAGAGCAGCTGGAAGCTCAGTGAAGATATCATCCAAAACATCATCATAACCATTGAGCACTCTTAGGTTAGACACAAAAATTGCCTCTGACAACTTTGAGGATTCACTGAGCACAGTATGCATGAGACTGTCGTCGAACACAAAATTGGTAAGATTCGGAGCATGCAACTCTAACATTTTCATACCACAATAGCGCACACGCAGGTACTGCAACTGGGACAGCTCCTGTGGTACGCATAAACTTGACAAGTCTGAGCACATCTCAATGCTTAAACTCTCGAGAAGAGCACAACTTAGCAACAGGCGCTGGAGATCACCACCATTGATAGACACCATCTTTAGTGTGAGTTTCTTAAGGTTTGTGATACCACAGAAACTGAGGGGCAGCTTTAAAAATATATAGCCGAGATCAAGAGACATGATACAAGAGCCATTTGGGCCACTGAGATCACAGAGCGGAAAAACATACTTGTCAAATCCAGAGTCACAGCTAGACCCATCGGACGTGAAATCAAGAGCAATATGTTTGGCCCTTGACGTGATGGAAAAGCTAACCCATCTGTCAATGTAATGCTTATGCTCCCTGCGAAGACCAAATTTGATAACAAATTTATCCAATGTAGTGGAAGTTGACCACAATGGGCGCAATACACTGTCCACATTGTCAATGAATTTCCTGTTGAGCAATTCCAGCTTCTTGGCGTGCATGTTCAACAGCTCACCAACTGTCATGGATTTGTCAATATCCATGGCCGTATTTATACCAAAGGTGTCTTTGGTGAAGACCAGGTCTGGGTGGCATATCCTTAGCCGTCTCCATTCACGAGAAAGTATGCTCATCCGCACGAATTGCTTGATAGATAACCAAGACAGTATGTCACGTAGAATGTCCTGTAATGAGAACCAGGAGTCAAGTTGTGGCACGAGTGATCAACAGTCATGCTCCTTCCAAAAACCATGATCTTTAGAAGAGTGGATAATCGATATCAATAAGGCATGTCGATCCTTACAGGGGGTAGAAGTTGAAGCTGCATTGGTTCTGCTAAATTCGGTTTCACCACCCTACTGAAAGCATCGCCCTTGTTTGAATGTTCTTGACTGCATTGTTTGTCCATCAGATTAGCCCTGATAAATAGACAGAGGTATTTATGTGTCAGTGAAGAAGTACAAAGTAGATGAAGCATAATTATATTTTTAGCAATTCATGAAGCAAACAAACAAACAAGCAGATAAGCTGAATCTGGCAACAAATCTGTATAGGCCTGCAAGTTACTAGTTTGGACTGGTGGAGCAGCGACCAGGTGAAAAAAATATTGAAATTTTGCAACAGGAATCGCTAGAAATTTTGCAACAGGGGTCGCTTTGGATGGGGATTGGAATTCGATCGAGCTATGTATGACAGGGGATTGGAAATAACGTACTTAGGGATGGAGGCATGGTGGGGGAGCACAAAGAAGGAGCGGCGCCAAGCTGACATGCCAAAGGAAGGAATGGACAGCACCAGTGAAGCTCACTGCTGCGCCACTGATCACCTGGATAGGAACTCACTGCCGCACTAACCCTAACAATTCTTGCTCCAAAGGGGATTGATAGATCGGGCAGAAGAAGGGAGAGAGGCTGATCTGAACCGCATGTTTCATATCCAACATGGGTTAACATTTTCTCTACCGACTAGTATTAATTCTCCTCTAAAATAGAACATTTTTTCTGGTTCATTCTTCTTTCCAGTTTATAAAATTTTACACTTTTTATTAGAAGAAATTCAGACATTTGACTTATCTGTGCCGCGCTTTCCCTACAACTACTCCTCCTCACCTTGTTGCCCCCTCTTTGCACTACACCGTCACCGCCCCTTCTCAAAGATCATTGGGGCGCAAACGAACCCCCATCAGGCATATCTTTAGGCACCACGTGCAAGCTCGCCACCACCAGTTGGCATTACTGATCAGCCACACCTCTTCCTTCCACCCCTTCAGCCTTCCATGCACTACATTATCCTATACTCCGATTATTCGTTTAATTTTTGCATAAATTGTTGAAATAACAAAATCCATGAAAAAAACAAAATGAGAACGACGACTACCTACCAATCAAGAAAGAGCAAGTGATTGCACAGTAGGTTGCGACCGTATAAGACGCAGTAGATGAGAATAGATCAATGAGAACATCTCAATAGCGTGCACATTTTTTTTTTTGCATATTATAGACAATAATTCAACGATTATATTCATGAAGAGTATCCCAGATCAGTTCGTTACTACCTGCTTCCATTTATAGTACAAAATCCCAAGAAACAGAACATACTGTCCGTTCATTACTAACTGCTTTTGTTCTTCGTGCCAAACCAAAAATAACAGTCGCAGATTGCACACGAAGTGCAGTTGCAGCAACATCCCAACCCATCCAGCTTGCGCATCGCATGCCACCATCGTGAATCGCTCAAGTATCATTATACTAGGCATCGACTGACCTGCATTCTAAATACGTTTATGGCTTTTTTTATTTAGATACAGAAGATGATAGAACTAAACAGATCATATGATGCATCATACTAGTGCAGGTATTTTCTACTAAGTTATTACTAGGATGGAGGAGAGGAGCACAAGCTCCTACATATGATTTTGCAACATGGAGCCCCAGATCGGGATTGGAATTGGCCCCATAGGGCATAGGGTAGTTGTCATGGGAAACGCATTTCTTTGAGAGGAAATGGCAGAATCGTAGAACCAATACACAAATCCACAAAACAATTCACCGGATAGATTGCGAATGCTTAAATATTTCCCGAAATAAAGGACTTCGTCAAGTAGCAAATCACAAGATACCTGAGGACCTCGCCGGAGGAGGGAGTCGCCGCCGGAGGAGGAAGCACGCGGAACAGGCTATACGGGGGGTGATAGAGGATTAGGAAGGGAGGAATGCACCGTAGCCCTGGCCTACCGCCACGACATTCGTCGCCTGGACCGGAGCTCGCCGCCGCCGTAACCCTGGCTCACGGCACGGGGTCGGGGGAGCAGCTGTTCTTGGGGAAGATGATGGAAATGAGATCTTTGGGTGGTCTTGCGACCGCACAGATCGATCTGGACCGCAGGTCTAGCATCCAACGTGCTAGTTTTCCTATGGTATTTTCCACTGCACCTTGGGCCATTTTTTATGTCTATCATCGCCTCAAGTTTTCTTAGTATTTGCATTTGTTTGTCTTACTAGGCTAAAATTGCACATTGTTGTCAAGAAAATGTTTAGACACCGGAAAGATTATCCTTCCCAATTGCACCCAAAATATGCAAAGCTTCCCTCTATTTTCTTCTCAAATTTCTCCTACAAAAAAAAAGCCAATGCCCGTATCGCACTGTAAGCATTCATGCCAGTCAAGTCGGCTGCAGGTCAACAATGAATGGTTGTAACGGTAGCGATGCATGTATAAATTTGCTGCCATACTGAACTCTGCAGATGATTGCCATGAACAAGAACCCACCTTCTTTTATACCAGCTCTTGAAATACAGATTAATAAAGGAGATGGTATTATACTTGCCATCGAAAAACAGTGTTCTATTACAATGTATAGTAAGATACAAAGTCCGACATAGACTTGCATTCCAGCAGGCACACCAAGGGGAGTAAACAAAATTCAAATGCCCCCTGAAAACTAACGAAGCAAAATTGTGCATATGTCTGCCTTCCATAGAACATAGGGTCATCGGCGCTTGTCCTCCAATACTTCAGCAACCACCACATCCTTTGCCTTGCAGTACATCTCTTTGGCAGGACTACCCGATCAGGTTGCCACAACGTACTGGACGTACACCATGCATTCAGCGACGACGACGCTTGCTGCTCATGGACAAATACGTGTGTTTAAGATGGGGCATCTATAAAGCATTTACACTTCTCCCGAAGAACATCAGTTATGCTCAACAATTGGTATGACAACAAAATATCAATTATTTTAGCATACAAGACAACCAAGGAAATAACAACTAGCTCACTAGAACTTTTTAATCAGCAAAGAAAGAAAGATATACCTTATTTTCTTGTTTGGTGCAAGCATACCACGTTTTTCAATGCTCTTATAGCGATCCCTCGCTAGATTACAGCACCCCTGCATATAACATTTAGCAGTTAGCTCCTGCATGATTCTAGACAGCACAGAAACAAAAAAAGATGTTACCTTCAGCTGTCTAAGAGAACCACTAATCTCCTCTGTCAACAGAACTTGAACTGGTGCTGGTTCAAATCTGTTAGATTCAAATTTTGAAATTAGTATCGGAATATCAAATGGCAAGTACAAAATCTCACCACGTACATTACTTGTATGTATAAATATAGCCCAAAAATAATTATTAACACCGTCATCAAATTTTATAAAACATAAAATGGGTAATTGATAAAAAAAACTCAGTGAGCAGATTAACTTCATATTTAAACTTGCACCAAATTTAAAAAGATTTCCTACCAATGATAAGATTCATGAAAATAAGCAACATTAAAATATGCAGACCAGATTTGCTATGATAAATCTGCAGCTGTTCGGAAAATACAGCATAATAGTTCTCACAGAGAGCTTCCCTGAATTACAATTGCATGACCTTCAAGAAGGAAAAATGAACTAGTGCTGGTCTTTTAGAAACATCCAGCAACTAACTTAAATGTGACCTCATACGCCACTGTGGGGGGACATTACTGTAAACAAGTGTGAGCCAACTAAATTCATGTTAGGAACATACTTGTGTCTGCCCAGACGGCGTGGGGCTGACTTAAGTCTTTCCTCCTTAGCGAGAGTTCGCCGCGTGTGCATTTTCTCCTTTTCCTCATCCTCTTTAGCTATCTCAGCTATTATATTAGGCAAGCTGCAAAAAATAGCAAAAATAATGTAACCAGACGACTAAGATTGGACCATTCTTGGGAGCTTGATACTATAAGAATGTGAAACCTACCTGTCAATTTGCTTCGAAAGAACTTCTAATTTCTTTGCATCTGCTTCTGTCCTCAACCTCTCCTTACGACGAGCTCTTTTGTTCAGTTCTACTCTTGTAACTCTTTTTGTTTTGGTCTTCCTGAAAAATAATAAATTATACCAATAAAACGTATTAGACTCCTATAATATTTTAAAAGTTGACACAAAAACCTTTAAATTGAAGGGTAAAAAAGGGAGCTTATTTTCAAAACAAAACCCTTACAAACTGCTCTTGAGAGGTTCTAAAGATGCAAAGCTAAAATTCACGTGGACATTATCAGAAACACTGCAAATGTGTATTCATCTAGGTGCTCTAAACAGATATCCAGCATCATACTCTGCTAGCTGTTTAATGGTATCAGAGGAAAAACTAACACAAAGCTTAGCACCATGATTGACTGTGTGACAGTAAACTTAAGTCATCATTAACATGTACTAAAGCCAAAACAGTACAGCATTACACATACCAACTATAGATTTGACATAACCGAGTTTACCTCTCCCCAGCTAGAGCATCAGCATCCTGATCTCCGTCGCCTTCTGCAGCAACTCCATCTCCACCACCTTCTGCAGCATCTCCATCTCCATCATCAGCAGCATCAAGGAAAAATTTCTGCAGGCCAGATGAAAGAAAAAAGATAGTTATTAAATGTAATGTAAAATCACACACACACACACAAGCCACTAGTACAGGTCCATACTATATTATTTCGACACTAGTAATAAAAAAGAACCATACTACATTATTTCGACACTAATAAGTCAACAGCAGACAGGTACTTTACATTGCTTACATTACTCTTCAGAACCATACTATATTATTTCGTTCTTGTACATCTGCTTTTGAGCATTTCAGGTTCAAGAATGAACCAATCTAGTTCAAATACACATTCAATAACAAAATTCACATTAAATTGCTTAAATTACTCTTCATAGCCTAGATGGCAACAGCCTGGGTATGGACTACTTTGACGAACATATGTATAATCTTATACTTGCAGAAATTCTAGAGACTAGAATGGAAAATCTCAGAATGAGAAATTATCATAGCACCTTTTGAAGAATAGATGAATAATCTCAGTCATTATACTAATGCTGTCTGTACCTAAATGGTGGTCATTCTCTTCGATAAATCCATCATTACAACGAATTTTTTATACTTGGTGCAAGGTAGACTTTCCAGAATACAACAGACATCTTCAATACAACCTAACTCTCTAAAAGGAATTTAAATACATAATGCATACCTTAGTACAATGTGTGAGGAGTATTTAAAAGCATAGTTCAGGATTCATATAGGAGGTTGGGATATTGTCCAAACTTAAATCATCTTCAGGACGGGCTATGTTTAAGACTCAGTATGAGTTGGTCATAGAACTTACGTCTTCTTCAGCGACTGCTTCACCAAGAACAGTGAGTGGCACTGGTTTGGGGCCTAACTCTTTCGTGTAGATCTTACGCATTTCATCAGCAACAGCTTGAGCAAGAGAGTCCTGCAAAGGCCAACAAAATAAACATCTGTAAGAGAATATATATATTTATCAAATTTACCAAGATATCCAACAGCCAAAGCTCTAGAGATTAGTAAGTGGATAAAGCTCCAAATATCTTAAAACTTAGAACATATCTTCAAGCACATACCTGATGGTCTTCGAATTTAGGATTAAACGAACACCCTGGAGGCTCAACTTCAACCGCAGGAATAACAGATGTAGTAGACCTCTGCAAGCAGTTATCCATGATATTAATGGACTTTTAAGACCGACAAAAAATGGAACAGCTGCAGATTTTACCAATACAAACTTACATTTTTCATAAGCCTTTTCATCCCCTTTTTAGGCAAAGCATCTGCTTTACCATCTCCACCCCAGATGTCAAGGTTTGGCTCGGTTGAATCCTCCTCCTGAAAAACAAACCAATACAGCAATCAGCAAGCTGGGCCTCATAGAGAAAGGAAGACATGTTTTTCTCCAACAGTTAAATACCATGGGAACAGTTTTCTCCTCCTTTGATTCCTGCAATTCCTTCTTCTTTGCGTGCTTCTTGAACTTCTTCTTATCCTTCTTTGACACCAAAGAAGACGGGACTGGCTGCACATACGGGTTCCGCTTCAACACGCTCTCGTGGTAAAGAACCTTCTCCCTGCTCTTCTCAATCTTCCTTTTGACAGGAACATCTACAAGCAGCAACATACGTTCAGTACGGATGCATTAGCAGGATAAGCACAGTAACATACATGTGCAGCAACAGAAATAGCGATTCAGACAAACTTCTGCTGATTGTAGTGTAACAATTCCATTATGGATAATATGAGAACCCTGGTGGGTTGACATCGAAATGAGCAGACACGACATCAGGCCACTAGATTAATACACTATCAAAATAATAACATCATACGATCAGCAATTTCATGTCACTGCATTCTAAACATACAAATTTTAACCTAAAATTCGGACTAAGCGTCAATCCTAGTCCGGAGCTAGACCACCAAACCTCAAGAAATTTCAAGTCTTTGTACCAGCACGCTCCCGGCTCCGAAAACTAACGATGGTGGACGCGAGGAAAAGAGAGTGGACCTTGGGGGGCCGGGTCGGCGGCGGAGGAAGTGGAGGCCGAGGCGGGCTTGTCGACGAAGAAGAGGGAGTCGGACGGGAGGGAGGGGATCGCGGCGGCGCCGGCGTGGGCGTCGCGCGTCTGCTTCTCGTAGAACTCGTCGATGTCGTCGGTCCGGATGTTGGCGCGCCACGCCTTCTTCCCCTTCCGCGAGCCCTTGGCCGCCTTCCCCATCGCCGCCGGTTACGGTTGCGGTTGCGGTTGCTCGCGCCGCCGGCCGCCGCCTCGGGGAAGCGGGGAGGGTTTTGGGAGGGAAGGGGGAGTGTTAGGGTTTGTGGCCTTGGTCGGGCTGGGCGTACTTGCAGGGGAGCTGGTGGACTGCCATGTGGGCTCCACCCCTCTGTGGGCCCACTGAGGATGACGTTGGTGCAAACGGCAAGTTAATTTTCGTTCGTGTGGATAAACAGAATGAAAATAATTTTATTCTAGAGCATATATAATTTTATTCTAGGGGCACCGGATAAAGTAAATTTTGCGACGACACAAAAGTTGTTTATGGGGACGTGATTGGGCGCATTTTCTCTCTCCGGCACTCCTATTTTGGTTTTTTTTGGTCCTTTGGGGGGGGGGGTGGATGCTCTAACGGTCATTCGTCAAACTACCAATACTTACATCCTATTTTCTTTTTTGAGTGAATTCCACATTTTACCATGTAGTTTTGCATTTATGACACTAATTACCCCGTTAAATACAAAATCATATAGATTAGGCATTTTAGAATATTTGGACCTTTGATTTCTGGTGCGTACTCATTGGGAAAGGTGTGAGGTGATTACCGACTTTCAAAAATATCATTACGAGGATGAGGAATGGAACAATTAGATAAGAGAAGTCTGGATATAATCGTAGATGATGGCCTTCGATATTACGCATTTTGTCGCACCACATCGACGAAATACGCCGGTTCTATCTAACAAAAACAAACAAAATGCTAAATTGGGGTAAATCCGTGTTTAAATACTTCTAGATGTGATTTTTTGTAAAAATTGCACTAAATGAGGTAATATGTGTCACAAACGCGCAACTATAGGGTAAAAAGTGGAATTCACTCTTCTTTTTTCGTTATGCAATCAATGACAAGTGGAGGCCACCTTCACTTGATCATTGTTTTTCTTCCATCTATTCCAATGTGGCCGAGTTTAGAGGTAGCCGAGGCGCGTGATAGCCCTTAAATATAGATGATGTATTGGGAGGATGGCTAAGGCAAGTCGAGGCGTGCGAGGCGGACCTTAAAGGCATAAGACAGGGAGACAACGACGGATGGCCATGGTATGGCAAAAGATGCAGCAATGAGAGAGATGGGAGAAGTGACATTCAAGGCTGCGTGAAACTAGTGGTGTTGGTGGGAGATAGGGAGAGTGGAGCTCCTCCCGGTGCAAGAGTTTTACACCGCCACAGTGCAGTTTTTACTAACAACGTTTAGGTGTCCAGGGTTGTATTGGTAGTCCGAGCATAAAAGTAGACATTTTAGCATCTTGAAGGAAAGTATACTTTTATGAGAGGCACTGGCGGAGCTAGAGCAAAGCTTATCAGGGTGCACAGCTCCTAGCTAACCTACAATTTTAGACAAATTAAAGCCACACGGGTGCACAAACCATTGTCTAGAGGGTGCACACACTAGATTTCAGGCTAATTGCAGGGTTTTTTTTTTCTACCCTGGTAGCTTCAAGTAGCTCCGCCCCTGATGAGAGGCAGCCGCATGTCTCCACTCCAGAGAAGAAGAAAAACTAGCCGCTAAAAGCCTAGAAGAGTCATTGAGAAGAAGAAAAACTAGCCGCTAGAAGCCTAGAAGAGTCATTGAAGACCATATGAGGTGTGCCGTCCCACCGGCATGCTTATCGGTCTTTCCGAATCTGAAGCCCAGCCTCGTGGCCTTCAGATGCCATGGATCTTACTACGTCCTACTTCTATGTAGGTTAAGTTATAGTGGCAATGATGGAGAGGTGGTGCCAATGTTCTTGTGTCAATATAAGTCGTTCATGCTTTGCCCCCACTCCGATGGGCTAGCAATACCTAAGTGGAACATGCTGAGAGTTCAGTTAGACAGTCCTGGTGGATTATTCAGCATTTTGTGGTCGTCCAACCCTTCTATCAGATCTGGTGGAATATTTGAAGGTTTTTGTGGTCGTCATACCCCTCAGCTCGACTCTATGCAGTGGTGGCCGCAGGGTGTGTTACTCGATGGCATTCGTCAGTGGCCTCAAAATCAGGAATAGGGAGTCCTTTCAAAAAAAAAAATGGAATAGGGAGACATGGGCGATGTTGTTTTTACTTTTTCTTGGAAAAATGGTGGTGGGCTTCGCTGTCCTTCTCCAACTCGATTGATGACCCTAGGATGCACAAAGGCCCTCTCAGGGCTATATGCCTATACATCCTTAAGAAAAAAAAATATAAACCATTAGGGTGGAATTGCTAAGCATGCTGAAGACGTGCATAAAATAATAATTCAAATTGACTTGTAAACATATTCTGCGAATTGGCAAATCAAATACCATCAAGGAACCTTTAACCTACATTGTTTCCATTTTCAGCGTCGCAACTTTATAATGGTGCATAATACAGGTCATATTACGAATTCGGTCAGAGAACCTCAAGGATAATGATACAACATCAGGGGTTTGAATAGTGAGTTGTCTCCAAATAATGTTTATCAGACATGTAAATAGTTCAGTACTACAGGCTGCAGCTGAATGACAAGCTACTAGCAACTAGAAAGTACTTCAATAAAGTCGATTAACCTGCAAGTTACAATATCAGATAGTGTACAATTGAGTGCTTCGACCCATCTTCAGAGCCACCGGTGAGTAACACCACTAGTCAGGTCAACCGCAAGGTTTCCACCAACTTCAGGAGCAGTTGAACTGAATCTACCAAAATCCAGGTAGTCTTCTGTACCAGCTCATTCAGAAGTTGAGCCACCGCCCATCTCAAGGACTTCATTTGCGGTCTTTTGGAGATGTTAACCTGACAAATAATACAACTCTGTGCAGAAGTGTTTGAACGTGTACTTTTGATGAGCAACTCTTCACGATGTGCCATGACTAAGATTTTTCTGGTACTGCTTCAGCAGTCTACCAGTGCCCGTTGCGGCCATCGACGGTAGCAGGTAGTTTGTTTCCTGCATATGGCTTTGGTGGCCCAGCTTGGCTCACGTTGATCCTTTCAGGTTCACCTGTTTCGCTCTTGCAGGTGTTGTTCCTTCTTGGGTATGAGCTGCCCGAAGGAACACCGTTCGGACCAATTCCTGGGCTTCTGGCAACCCTTCGCTGTTCATATTGATCGGTACCAGATGTTGAACAGTTACCGTTACGAAGCACAGAACCAACCACTTTACCAGGCCTTGCAGCAGCAGCAGCAGCTGTAAGATGAAGCGATGTATCAAGTTAGTCTCGAATTACCAGGGCTAACAGATACAGTTCAGGATATATTCGTATAGGTCTGTTTGCAGATTTAAGTCAATAATATACTGGAAGATCCACATGCTTACCTTGAGGAAATCGGCTTGCACCAACTGAAGGATCTTTCTGTGTTTTTTGTGCATTATCTCTGATTATGCACCTGGAAAGATCATCAGTGATGTTTGCTGCACCTTGTGGCCGGTTATCAGAATAGATAACACTCGGCCTGTTAAGAAGCAAATAGACGGTCAAGAACCACACATTCAAAGATCAGGCCTGATAACACTCAGCCTGATAACATCAGTCCATCCGTACCATAAAGCAAAGGACAACATCTTACCTTGGTAACGAAGTATGTTGCCTGTCAGGCGGTGCAGCTGTTGATCCCTTCGCATAATGCTCTTCAAGGAATGTGAACTGCTTTTTAAAATGATCTACTGCACTGAAATGCCATTAGAGCAACCAATGTTAGTTCGATGAATTAGTCAGTAGCTTATGTAGAGCCTGACTGACTCCAGGCAACAAATGCGAACTCATGGAGTATGTAATACTACCTAATGCATATCAAACAAGAACAACTGTCAAATGCTTTATTTCTCAACTATCAGCATCTTCAAAAGAGTAAAAAACTAACCACGCTATATATAGATAGATTTTATATATCCACAGGCCTTCAGACATTAACGGTACCAAAAAAATGTACAGTGTATTCACACAACTAAACTGGCTTGTAAGAATAGTGTCACTAAAATAGTCCGGGGAATTGAAAAAGGCACCCCACGTCAGTTGAGAATGTTAAAGTAACAAAAGACAACTTCGCACCTTGGGTACATGAAGCCAGTTGGCTCAGCGCCCTCAAGGAATTCCCTCAGCATGTTTGGATGATATTCCAGAATTTCTCTGTATATTAGTTCTCTTATGTCGTCCTTCGTAATTCTCCTCCTCTCAAACTCAAATTCGAGCTTAGTAATGGGCTGTGCAGAAGGCTCTCTGTCCACACTAGCTATGTTCTTGAAATAAAGATCAGCAAGAGCCTGACAGCATGTGTAATACATTAGCTGCTGGTACTGGAGGTTACAAGGAAAGCAAAACATAGGAAAAAAATTGTGGTACTAAAACTACCTCTTCAGCACTTGGCCGGTCCTTTGGATCAAATGCTAGCATTCTCTCTAACAAATTTAGTGCAAATGGATCTGCATTCGGAAACTTCTGCGTGAATGGTATAGGCTTTTTCCGCCTCATACTGCTCAGGTAGCGCCTGGCCTTCTCATTTCGAATCTGTAGAGTGTAAGTACATTTAGCTACAAACATCAGAGGATTTTATTGGAAATACCACTGTTTTGTGCCAGAGTATACTGACCCTAGCTATTGTTTCTGGAGAAGGCGTTCCCAAGAGATCTGTAATTATATCCAGTTGATGCACCACATTTTTCCCAGGGAAAAGAGGTTTTCCTGTTAGAAGTTCTGCAAATATACAGCCAATGCTCCATATATCTATTGCTGGTGTGTACTGCAAGATATTGGAGAAAATGATGTTAAAGGTGCTCGGGATATTCCAAATTATGTAGAACTGGATAAGTCAACCCTAGACATAAGGTGCTTGAATTACATCTACAGATTCCCTTCTTTCTTCTACAGCTTAATCATTTGGTTTGTGAAAATAAATATGGAAAACAAGGTAGTTACTGAAGACAGAATGGCATTGAAGCACTCCAAGTACCATGAACATAAGAACAAATGTGTTACATATGAAGAAAAAAAAATCATTTTAACAGTTAGTGATCCTAAGCAGAGTATAGCAGACAGGAACAGCATGAGCTGTGCTGGATTTTAGAAACCACCCTTAATACTTTTTTATAAACAATGCTGTCTTATTACCATGTTGCCCCTAAGACCATAATCAAAGATATGTTTGAACATAACCTATTAGGAAAAGAACTACGAAGGAAATGTCAGTGGGGAGGTTACTTTGCTTTGCTGTCACAAAGTTGCAGCACCTTTCTGGCCTTAAACAGTAAAGGAGGTAAATCAGATTATTGGAGTAATTAGGGAAAATTCAGTAATAAATTTCTATGTGGATATCACAAATCATTAAAACATTAACATGTTCAGACCTTCGAGAAGAAAGATCCACACAGTTCAGGTGCTCGGTACCACCTTGTCGCAATATAATCCTACAGACAGGATAAGCAATTAGCAGCTGCTACCAATATTGACTAGCTAAAAGAAACAGGCAGCATGGTAGGGAAAATGGTAATACCGTCCAAAAGATGGCTGTTGGAGTATCACTTATAGCTACCCTTGCAAGGCCAAAATCACATATTTTGAGCTTACAATCAGCATTCGCCAGGATATTCTTTGGTTTGAGATCTCGATGAAATACATTTGCTGCAAGAAGCTATTGGAAGACGCATCAGTCATCACAGGAGTATTTGTATCACAGACAAGATTGACTGACAAATGGAATCACAGATAGAGTATTTAGTGAAGACAAAATAAACCTTATTGCACATCATCTCGTAATGCCACATTTGCAGTTTTAGCCACTCACGCGACAAAAGTACTGGTACTTGATTGCAATCGACTAGCTAAAATAATTTGAACAAAAAATATTTTTAAACATATTGGTCTTTACATGGGGGAAGATGATTGACATGTGCTGTTCATTTGCTATTATTGCAGCAAAAAATGTGTTTCTTATCATCCCAAAAATAAAATAGAAAAATACTCTCTTTGGTGTTTTATGCAAGGGGTTATCCCCTTCCACAAGCGCACTCGATAATTTGGCAACCAGACAAAAAGGTGGCCGATTTGCCCTCCCGTGAATATTTGGCTTGCCCCATTCGACTGCTATACGTACCGCATGAAGCGACCAGAGTAATAAATCGACATATGTAGTGGACCATGCGGAGGGGCAAAGATGGGGGAAAAAACCACGTAAACCTACTGCTCCAAAATATGCCCAGCATAACAGGACTTGTGAAGAACAATTGACGCCTAACATAATGGGATATTGGGATCAACTACCTACTTGATCACAAACACTTAATTCATAAAAAAATTAAACCGAAGTTCTCCAGCCTCAAACAGGGATTCTTGATTATAAAGTTTAAATTCGTTATGGTCATTACATCGTCGTCAGCTACTAGAACAATACTTTTGAACTAAATTTCACTGTTAACTAATAGAACTTCCATGGCTGTAACAGATAAATCATTATCAATGGTTGTTGGAATATGCAAAAGAACAATCTTTCACGTGAAAATAAATCAATTACCTGTATGTATGTACTTCAACCCTCTGAGCAACTGGTACAAGAAGAACTGATAATGTTCTGGAGTCAAGTCATCGTTAGCCTTTATCACTTGGTGCAAATCAGACTCCATGAGTTCAAAAACAACATATATGTCCTTGAACTCTCTCCTTGACGGGGGAAGCAGAATGTGTTTTATCTCCACAATATCCGGATGCCTTAGGAGCCTAAGCAACTTGATCTCACGAAGTATCCGTGTTGCATCAGACACGTGTTCAAAGATGTCGTTTATCTTCTTGATAGCAACTTTCTCACCCGTGTGTGTATCCAGAGCAGAGCAGACCACGCCGTAACTCCCTTTTCCTATAACTTCCTCTATCTTGTACCGGTTTCCCTCACCATACTCGGTGAAAAAATCCATTTGAGATGCCTGTGTCACACGAAACAGAATGGAGTCAGCTTGAGCACTGCTGATTTGGGTTTCTTTACTATCACATGGAGAGCCCGTGATACTGACAAAAATATTAGGGTGAAATAGATTCTAGTGACGAGGACTATGAACAGAAAACAATGGCCAAATACATGAGATACTAAGTTCCAAGGAGAATTCATACAGCGCAAACTAGCATGGCTTAAACAGCATCGAATAATTAACTTTATCTCGAAAGTTTCTTGCAGGCAAACGAAGAGCATTAGAGCCACATGATGCAACGGTGTCTACGGGGCATAATTTCATTCAGTGGCCAGATACATGAGATACTAAGTTCCAAGGAGGATTCATACAGCTACCATGGCTTATACAGCATCAAATAATTAACTTTATCTCGAAAGTTGCTTGGAGGCAAACGAACAGTATTAGAGCCACATGATGCAACGGTGTCAACGGGGCATAGTTTCATTCTCCGGAACAAGATGGAACTTTTGCCCGATGGACAATATTGAAGCCTAGAGTTCATAGCGCCAAGTGAGAGTCTCTTTAGCAGGGTAACAGCTAATGAACATTAGCGCCATTCCTACCGAGTAGTATCGATTTAGGCTTGCGAGCCTCTAAAGCAACCAGCTCCAAATCGAACAGATCTATCCTGTCCCCCAAATTCCACAGCGGCAAACTAACCTACTGCCAGAACAGCACAGTTTCGCGATTCGTCGACCAAAAGCTCCAGACTTTCCCAAGATCTCTAACCAAGAACGCTACCAATCTACTCCAAGAAGAAACACTGCCAGCTAACCGCGCGGACAAACGGCAGGCACGCTTCAGCAGGGCAGAGCGAGAGGGGCGTTCTTGTTCCTCCTCTGAACCTGCCGCATCCGGCCTGCAGAGCAGATCTCCCGAGGGAGGAGGGGATGGATCTTTGCGCGAGAAAGGCAGGATCTTTCGGATCCAGCAAGAGAGGGGGAGGAGGGAGGGAGGGAGCTCACTTGCTCACGCGTTTGCCGAGGAGGAGGGGAGAAAGCTGGAGGACGCGGCCGGGGAGTCCAGCTGCGATCCAAGAAGAGCTCGAGGAGAGAGAAAGGGACGGCGGTAGCTGGGAAGTCCAGGGAGAGGAGACCACCGGTGGCCTCAGCTTTCGGAATTTATATCGGGATTTTCCTTTTTTCAACTAGTAGGAGTACTAAATTCGCGGATTTGTTGTTTTTTGGTTAAGGAAAAAAAATCGCTTGGCTTCGTTTGATTTGGAGGCACACCCACTCGAATAGGAAAGGCTGTTGGGCGGCATGGAGGCTTCAGGTGGCGGATCATTTCCTGTTTTGTTGCTTGTTTGGCGACGGTGACCACGATTTGTTCAAGACACGTCATTTGCCCAATTTATTCGTCACTCTCTTCGAGTTGAATGCCCATGCGATTGTAACGGAAGAACAAGTACTATGACATAACGTATAAATACATTGTAATTGGACTTTTTTGGTTCTTCAATGTAGATTCTTTCACTCTCGAATTACCTATTGATGCTATTACTAGCTACAAATCCAATGTACTATTTAATTCCTTTCACCAAGGCAGCAACGTTCTATGTTTCATCATTTCGTCATTGGGTGTGTACATTTTCCCAATCCTCGGATCTACGTGACTGAAGTCCACCTCTCCCCTTGAACTCACCACGTAGCAGCACAATACTCTACATTTTGCATGTTGTTGTTCTCCACCGTGTCGCCATCCTTCTCGGCATCGCTCTGTCGTGTATTTCTCCTACCCCGGAAAATTAACCTTTGAACCTTTCATACTCCTTTTTTCTCTCTCAACTCTGCATTTCTCCCTACATCGACGCTTGACCCCTTGCATTATCTCACTCCACCTAGCAAGTTATCAGCAAGGCAATCAGGATGCTTGACAATATTTGGGGTAGTAATGAGTTTTCATCCCAAAATTCTTATAGAATGATGATTGGATTTCGACACACTCCTTAGCACTTCAATTAGATTTGGAAATCATCATGTCAAAAAAAAGCACAAGTTCTTCTTCTGGTTAGTCATGAGAGGCCGAACACTCGAAACTTGCTGGGAAGAAAGAATTGGCATTTACCATCATACTCATGTGCTACTTTACAATGTCAAAATGAGGAAATTTTGGTTCATTTATTTTGGACATATGCCCTTTTGCTGGATGTTGGGACTTCATTTGCCCTCAATATCAAGAAACACATCTGTGATGGAAGCTTTTTCAGACGTAAGAGACAAGCTAAAAATTCATTTCTCAATGAAGATTATCATTCTTGTTGTGTGGGAAATCTGGATGGTAAGGAATAACAAAATTTTCAAGAACGAGGATCCAACATTTCAAAGTTGGAAAGCAATTTACATTCAAGAGTTGAGAATGGTGACATATAGAATGACAAGAATAATGTAATTTTGTTTTCCTTTTATGACCATGTGCAAGAATCTGTTTATTTATAAATTATAAAATATTCAGTGGGATTCTCTCATACTGTTTATCCTCAAAAAAAAATATCACATGTGTTGCAATAGAATAAGGATGAATATGTGCACTTATTTTTCACTATAAAACAAACATGTGAAAGTGCATGAAGCTTGTGATTGTGTTACAAACACCAACATATGTTTTGTGGATGTTGGATGCCACGGTGGCTGCGGTAAGATCGCACTGCGACGGTCGAATGTGCAGAATGCTGATCCAACGGCCAACACGCCGCATGGTCTTTAACAAGTGATGAGTCCAATTTGCATCATATTTTTATCTTATGTTATTGCATTAGTAGCGGTAGGATTTTACCATTTTACCGCGCTTGCGCGCACCTTTTATGCTTGTTTCAGCAGGATTCCAGATACGAAAAACTCATTTGAAAAAGAGACTTAGCGCGCCATTTTTTTTTGGATAAATACGCAAATTAAATATTACAAAAGACTCCAAAATAATTATTCACGTACCTGGGTGGAAGAGCCTCACGCGGATAAGCTCTAGGGAGTTTAACGAGCACCAATACGCTCACCTGGGTGGAAGAGCCTCACGAGGAGAAGCTCCATGGAGTTTAACGAGCACCAATACAGGCAGAGCCTGCCCGTATCGATGCATGTATAGCCTGTCGGTTGGCTTCGTCCCTTTAAATAGTTCCGCCTTGTGAAGACAGATCACAAATCAGAGATCTAGAGACACCGGAATTCGCAAAAACCTCACCTCCAAAAGGGATCTGGAGGTGAAACAAGCACGGGGCCATCAATCCTTGAAACTACAAAGACCCTTGGAAGATTTGGCGTCATCTTCATCATCACAGCAGCATCTCCATCGACATCACCATTTTCACCTCATTCATTCATCCATCTTGTTGTAATTTCTAAACTTTGTTGTGAATTTACATAAGGATTCGTCCATTAGTTACACCTCCATTCATACCATTATGATGATGTTCATTTCCTATGTGTGAGTAGTGTCCCTTGTTTTTGGGTAGTCTTGGAGAAACCCTAGCTACATTATGTGTTGAATAAAGATGATTTATACTTTTCATTCATGATTGTATGTATTAGTTAACTTTCTCGATGTTATGTGTTGTGCAACACGTAACATTTTCCTACGCGACAAGAGAGGGAACTACTCTTGGTTAGAGGGTGATGACGAGGCGGTTCCTTGGCAATGCCCACCATGAGGGGCTTGGGTTTTAGAGAAAGGCGACGACGGAAGTTCCGGGAGCGAGGCGGTACACGACGTACCCAGGTTCACGCCCCCGCGGTGGAGGGTCGCTACGTCCTGCTAGCAATCCACTATATGAATATATGTATACAGGGGGCCGCCATAGGCGGAGTTGTTGGATCTAGTCTAGTTCTAATCCGCGAGTTGCGGTGTCTAGGCGTGTCGCCTCTATGATTATGGTTCTGATTGTGTGTGTCCCTAAGGGGTGCCCCTGCCTGGCTTTATATATCAGCCAAGCTAGGGTTTACAAGAGTCCTAGTAGGATTCATATTGGAGTCTTCTTTCCTTGTAGTCCAAGTTGAGGCGCGTACAGGTCCAGCTTGTCGAGTCCTCGTGCTGGTCCACCTTCATAGTTTGCACCGGGTATAGCAATGTCGAGTACCCGAAGGGTTATGCCCACGTCAGTAGCCCCCGAGTGTCTGGCCGAAGTGAAGCTTCGGGCAGGAACTAAAGTTGTCTTCGCCGAATGTCTTGATCATCTGTTGAATCTTGTGCTTGATGTAGAATCGAAGTTGCTTTCTGTCGGGTGCGCGAAGCGCTCTCGGTGGGAGTAGCCCCCGAGTCTATGGGCGGGTGCTTGCAGCCACGCATAGACTCAAGTTGTACTACTCGAAGATCTTGATTGTTGATGCCGATGTCTTCAACTTTATTCTTCTTTGTTGGCGAGGTTGCCATATTTTTATCGGGTGCGCGGCAAGCGCTCCCGATGGGAGTAGCCCCCGAGCCTGTAGATAAATATGAAATAGTTATGTGCAGGGTGTAAAAAATGCTAAGTCAAACACCGTAAACTTTTTCAAGTTCCGAGAACTTGATGCCGATGACTCTGATGATGCCATAGATAGAGGAGTTGATGATTCAGATGATATCCCAGAAGAGCCGATGACTGAGATGATGGCCCTGAAGAGATGATGATTTGGATGATGGCCCAGAGGAGCCGATGATTCGGATGATGGCCCAGAGGAGCCGATAATTCGGATGATACCCAGGAGGAGCCGATGATTCGGATGATGGACCAGAGGAGCCGATGATTGGGATGATGGCCCAGAGGAGCCGATGATTGGGATGATGGCCCAGAGGAGCCGATAATTTTATCGGATGCACGTCCAGCGCTCCCGATGGAAGTAGCCCCCGAGTCTGGGCACTGATGCTTGCAACCGTGAGTAGACTCAAGTCGAGTGACCCGATGTTTACAGTTTTCTTCAGGTGCCGTTGACACATTGTTGTTTATTTCAAGGGGCAATCCTCAATGCACCTTTGAGCATCGTTGATGCCATTGTTTGTAAGTTTTTCGGTAGGTACAAATATATGTACTTTTACCATGTCAATGCCGTTGGCAAATTTTGAAGGAGCAAATCTTAATTGCCCGTTTAAGCGTATGTGTATTCGTTGGTCAGCAAATTGTTTGAGTGATCAGCTCGTGTTGCAGGTCTTGCTAAACCCGTTGTATGTGCAACTTTGCTTTCAACCGATGTATGTTCTGACAGCAGCTCCCGAATGTATCGGAAGCACTAGCTCTGCCGATGACTCCGTTGCTCTTTGATACTTCCATAAGTAAAGTACCGAACGTGGGTCGCTTTTGTACGTGTTTCATGATCCTTGCTATATGCGGCACTCTTTGAGGCATCTATAGCAAAGGAAAAGAGCAAGGTCCCCGTTGTTTTATGATCCCTGCTATTTGCGGCACTCTTTGAGGCATCTATAGCAAAGGAAAAGAACAAGGTCTCCGTTGATTTTGCATCATAGCACTCGTAATTTCAGAGGCTTTTTCATTATCCTTGATATCTGCGGCACTCTTTGAGGCATCTATAGCAAAGGAAAAGAGCAATGTCCCCGTTGATTATGCATCATAGCACTCGTAGTTTCAGAGGCTTTTTTAGAGTGCAATCTCTGGGCGTATTTTCCATCGCACCGATGTTCGTTGAAATATACGAACAAGGCTCCTGACGATGTAGTTCGGGTGTCCCGAATTACTGCAATTCTTCAAAACTTGAGTCTTCAAATCTTCTTGGGTTTCAGCGAACCGGCGCTCCCGATGGGAGTAATAATCTTCAAATCTTCTTGTATTCCGGCGTGGATTCCAGCAAACCAGCGCCCAGCGAAGCGACGCCCAGCGAACCGGCGCTCCCGATGGGAGTAATAGTCTTCATATCTTCTATAATTCCGGCGTGGATTCCAACGAACAAACGCCCAGCGATCCGGTGCTCCCGATGGCAGTAATAGTCTTCATATCTTCTATAATTCCGGCGTGGATTCTAGCGAACCAGCGATCCGGTGCTCCCGATGGGAGTAATAGTCTTCATATCTTCTATAATTCCGGCGTGGATTCTAGCGAACCAGCGCCCAGCGATCCGGTGCTCCCGATGGGAGTAATAGTCTTCATATCTTCTATAATTCCAGCGTGGATTCTAGCGAACCAGCGCCCAGCGATCCGGTGCTCCCGATGGGAGTAATAGTCTTCAGGGGACCGTGAGCACAGTCGAATCTTTAAGGGACCGTGAGCACAGTCGAATCTTCGAGGGACCGTGAGCACAGTCGAATCTTCCAGGGACCGTGAGCACAGTCGAATCTTCAAGGGACCGTGAGCACAGTCGAATCTTCGAGGGACCGTGCGGCGGGCGCAGCCGAAATAATGGCGCCATCCAAGATACTCCATGCGACGGGCGCGGCTGAAGTAATTGCACCATCCAAGTTAATCCATACAGCGGGCGCAGCCGAAATAATTGCGCCATCCAAGATAATCCACGCGGCGCCTAGCTGACGTCGCCGATGAAGAGGACGCGGTTGACATGGCCGATCCGTGGCGGGTGAGCATCCGAATATATCGGGTCCGTAATGTCGGGTCCACGGTAGGCGAGCCCTCGAGTACGGCTGGTGCGCGACAGCGGGCGCAGTCATCCGAGCAAGGTACCCGAAATTTTGTTCCAAACTGCAGTTATATTGGGGCGCAAAGACTGATGATCCTTGTGTCGGATGATGAATCTGGCGGATCCGTGATGTCGTTGTTTCCACTGGAAATTTTTATGTATGCGAGCTAGCTCTACTAGCAAGCAATTTGATCGACTCTTTGAATTTTCCTTTGGAACTTCAGAAATTGTAGCTGCGATTGGGCTTGGTGATGTACAGCTTGCACTGCTTCTCGAGACTTAATTCGGCTGTGCGGTAGTTTGATTGTTCCTTGCGGGTGCTCCTGCCGTGTAGGTAAAATCACGCTGACTTTTGACAGCCACCCGCTCTCTTCTCTTCTTGTTCTTTCTTTCTTATTTGCTGATCTTTGCACCATGCAACGATAGATGATGTTTTGGAAACTTCGCCAATTACTCCCAATGGACAAGCGTGGGTTGCACTTTGCTTCCTGACACATAGCCACTTGAGTCTGTACCCGATACTATTTCCATAGATGATGTGAACCAGAAAAGCTGAGTGCTGCGGCCGCGATCTTCGCAATCGAAGTGAACCATCCTGCCTGTGTAAATACAGGACATAGCAGCCTCCAAACGAAGTTGTCAATGGAATTGAACTCGCCGGGTGAATACGAGTCAGCCAGATGTGACCTAGTTGTTGATGTAGATGTAGATTTCCGCCCGCGTAACTTTTCGGATTAAATCCAAATTTTCTGATCTTCTAATCTTGTTGATGACGTACTCGACAGATCCCGCCCGGATGACGAAATCCAGTCGCCGCGTTTCCCACAGACGGCGCCAATTGACGAGGCGGTTCCTCGGCAATGCCCACCATGAGGGGCTTGGGTTTTAGAGAAAGGCGACGACGGAAGTTCCGGGAGCGAGACGGTACACGACATACCCAGGTTCACGCCCCCGCGGTGGAGGGTCGCTACGTCCTGCTAGCAATCCACTATATGAATATATGTATACAGGGGGCCGCCATAGGCGGAGTTGTTGGATCTAGTCTAGTTCTAATCCGCGAGTTGCGGTGTCTAGGCGTGTCGCCTCTATGATTATGGTTCTGATTGTGTGTGTCCCTAAGGGGTGCCCCTGCCTGGCTTTATATATCAGCCAAGCTAGGGTTTACAAGAGTCCTAGTAGGATTCATATTGGAGTCTTCTTTCCTTGTAGTCCAAGTTGAGGCGCGTACAGGTCCAGCTTGTCGAGTCCTCGTGCTGGTCCACCTTCATAGTTTGCACCGGGTATAGCAATGTCGAGTACCCGAAGGGTTATGCCCACGTCAGGTGATGTTGAAGGTGCTAAGTGACATGCCGTATTGGATCTTCACTTACTAGTCAAGGGGGTATGAGAGGACTCGCTAAGCCTAGCCACGACCATGGGGAAACCATTAATTATAGTGGATTGAAGTGGCTGACTATCAATCATTGTGGTGGTTATGAGGGATGGGGAGTTGAGGGGTTGATGGCTCATCCACACTCATCCAACTATGGAGCTCCACCCCATAATACGCATGAAGGGAGGGTTAGACTATCATAACCGTAATTCGTAAATGCTAGTGGTGAAACCAACGCTCCCTCCGAACACTTTGCCCTATTGCAGTTTCATCCTTTTACATTACGAGTTATTCTCTTTGTTTATTGTTTCCACTTTACTTATTGTTTAGTTTGAAGCCAAAACAACCCAACTATTTTCACCATTCACGCATCACCTAGACTTTAGAACAATTATTAAATATTCTCTTAAAAAAAGCAACAAAAGGTATTACGACCACTTGAACTCTGGCTTTCCGTCGTTGGATACTCTTACTTTTGAAACTAGATACACAAGAATTGTCCACTTGCAGTCATCAACAAGCTCATAAAGACAAACGGGTCCAAGATCCCACCGATAATAGTGTAGAACTGACCCCACCTTGCTTGGAGCATACAAATTGGATGTTGAGAGTTCATGAAAGTTGCGGACTCGGCATACGGGCCATGACATGAATGCCCGCAAGATTTTCACGACATGTTCGCTAGCTGTCTTTCTTTGGTTATATACGCTAAGGTTTGTTACTGGTAGTTTTGAATGATAAGGTTTGTTAGCCTTTTTTAAGGAGTGTGTGTACGCGGGTGAAAAATGACGTTGTCTATTCTAAAGGGATTGAGTGTGGTGGAATTTATTATGTAATCGTGAGAAGTGTAGCACCACCCGACATACCATAACATCGGGTTTCATCTTAACAATAAAGATTAGTTGAATGAACGTGCGCTGCTATGGCCATGCTTTTGTCCTTGCAACACATGTGTTAACAGAATATCTATTTTTTTTCATTTTTTTCCTTTTCCTTTTTTCATGTTTACGGGCCATTGCAATGAAATTCAAGTTCATCATATGTGTACATATATTGTGTATGGGGGGGTCTATATATATGTTGGTTTTACTCACATCTCTTGTATTAGTTGTAGTTTGTGTGAGTAGAGTCGGTTTTGATACGGGCCAGTAGCTTTGTGTTACTTGACCATATCAAATACAACATCTTGTATACAACTTATTCTCGGATAAGTAGCACGCTTGTTTCTAATATTCATTATATAAGTTATCTTGTTGAGATTGTCATCAATTACTAAAATGGGGGAGATTGTAAGGGTACATTGCCCCTATGTGTGGTTTGGTAATTAATGAAAATCCTTATGGACTAATGTTTCATTCAGTTCATATGAAGGAATATTCTATAGGTATTTCTTGTAATCCATGTGTTCGATTCAAGTGTGGATACCATTAATATAAAGACACACTTTGAGTATTGGCATGAAGATCAACGATTTGAAGAGAAGAATATGATATGATCAAGAAGAAGAAATGAAGATGGAGTTCTTGTGCGGAACTCAACTTAGACATGCTCTAGCTTATGTGTTAAGCAATGGATGATCAATATATTATGATAGACCATGAAGAGATACAAGGTTGACCATGACTAAGATCAAAGATTGAAATCAAGTAGGTCAACTCATGAAGCATACAAAATGTACCACATTGGATCATGTGATCTTGTGGTATGGTAAGCCTTGTCAAATATGTTTTGTGAACTAACCCATCATATGTGTGTATTTGTGTTGGCTACATGGGTTAGGCATCTTTCCACAGGCATGCATCAAAAGCAAGATATCATATAGCCCATGAGCGGATGACATCAAGTGGTGATCATCGTCAAGGTTTAGAAGGGCCACTTCAAGATACACATCTCGAGAAGATCACATGCTTAAAGTTTGCCGTCCATTCGGTGATAATGGACTTTTGAAGATGCTTCCTAATGAAGCTATCTAATAGTGGTGTATGAGGGAGCAATTGTGAGTCTTCGCAGAGCAACAATGACCAAGTGGGGAATTTGATGCATGTAAAATGCATACATGAACTTTGCATTTTATTAACATATATTCCCACATATTTGCAACATATATGATGTTATTTTCATGTTTTATATTGATTTATGGGGATTTACCAATGATTCCTTTATTTGGGTTATAACTCTGGAGGACAAAAAAATCTTGTACGTATTTTTCACTTTCAAGGACATATACAGAGTCAATTTGACCTAGCATTTCGGGCACGTTAATATTTCATCATAAGAAGAGTTTGAGCATCTGGACCTCACTTGGAAGGGCTGGACGCCCAAAAGTGCACAGGTGGCACGCCCTGCAAAGGGGCGCGCCACCCTGTCTCTTTCCCCCTCGAGACCGTCCGATTCACTTCAATCTTGTGCCCACTGACTTCTTTTGACCTAAAAACCCCTATATATACAACCCCTAGGGTTCCCTCGAAGAGAGCATTGCAGAAACACTCAAACACACAAACAGAGGCTGCAATAGGAAAGATTGGAGGGGTAAACTTCTCCGGAGCCGACGCCGGAGGGATCTCCACCTTCTCCAACGTCTTCATCATCAACACCATGATCAAGAGGGAGTATTCCACCTCTGGACTATGGGTTTGTGGCAGTAGCTTGATCTACCTCTCTCTTGTTCTTCATAAATCTTAGTACCATATGATCTGCTGATGTCTACGCACGCTTCTATTCCTGTAGACAGTGTTGGGCCTCCAAGAGCAGAGGTTCGTAGAACAGCAGCAAGTTTCCCTTAAGTGAATCACCCAAGGTTTATCGAACTCAGGGAGGTAGAGGTCAAAGATATCCCTCTCAAGCAACCCTGCAATTAAGATACAAGAAGTCTCTTGTGTCCCCAACACACCTAATACACTTGTCAGATGTATAGGTGCACTAGTTCGGCGAAGAGATAGTGAAATACAAGTAATATGGATGATTATAAGTAGTAATTGCAATCTGAAATAAAAATGGCAGCAAGCGAACATGTAGCAGAACTTGTTGGAAACGGTGTTTCAATGCTTAGAAACAAGGCCTAGGGATCATACTTTCACTAGTGGACACTCTCAACAATGATCACATAATTGAATAAATAAATGCTACTCTCAAACACTCTCTTGTTGGATAACAAACACCATTCATTGTGTAGGGCTGCAAAAGCACACTGATGTCTACGGGTGCTTCTATTCTTGTAGACAGTGTTGGGCATCCAAGAGCAGAGGTTTGTAGAACAACAACAAGTTTCCCTTAAGTGGATCACCCAAGGTTTATCAAACTCAGGGAGGAAGAGGTCAAAGATATCCCTCTCATGCAACCCTGCAACCACAAAGCAAGAAGTCTCTTGTGTCCCCAACACACCTAATAGGTGCACTAGTTCGGCGAAGAGGTAGTGAAATACAGGTGGTATGAATAAGTATGAGCAGTAGTAACGGCGCTAGAAAAGTGCTTGCTGGCGTGCAGTTGATGGTAGTAATATTGCAGGCAGTATAAATGCAGTAAAACAGTAAACAAGCAAATGATAGCGATATTTAGTAACAAGGCATAGGGATCATACTTTCACTAGTGGACACTCTCAACATTGATCACATAACAGAATAAATAGATAGATGCTAGACTCTACACCCTCTTGTTGGATGATGAACACCACTAACTGTGTAGGATTACACGAACCCTCAATGCCGGAGTTAACAAGCTCCACAATATTCAATGTTCATATTTAAATAACCTTAGAGTGCATGACAGATCAACATAACCAAACCAAGTACTAACATAGCATGCACACTGTCACCTTCACACTACGAAAGGAGGAATAGATCACATCAATACTATCATAGCAATAGTTAACTTCATAATCTACAAGAGATCACAATCATAGCCTACGCCAAGTACTACACGATGCACACACTGTCACCATTACACCGTGCAGGGGGAATAAACTACTTTAATAACATCACTAGAGTAGCACACAGATATATTGTGATACAAAACACATTGCAATCATAAAGAGATATAAATAAGCACTTCACTATGCCATTCATAACAGTGAATAAGTATTCTGTGAAATATAGCCTAAGAGACCCACACGGTGCACACACTGTCATCTTTACACACGTGGGACAAGGAGTCTCCGGAGATCACATAAGTAAAATCCACTTGACTAGCATAATGACATCTAGATTACAAGCATCATCATATGAATCTCAATCATGTAAGGCAGCTCATGAGATTATTGTATTGAAGCACATAGGAGAGAGATGAACCACATAGCTACCGGTACAGCCCCGAGCCTCGATGGAGAACTACTCCCTCCTCATGGGAGACAGCAGCGTTGATGAAGATGGCGGTGGTGTCGATGGAGGAGCCTTCCGGTGGCACTTCCCCGTCCCGGCGGCGTGCCGGAACAGAGACTCCTGTCCCCCAGATCTTGGCTTCGCGATGGAGGCGGCTCTAGAAGGTTTTCTCTGGTTTCGTCGAACGTGGTAGGGTTTTCGCAACGGAAACTTTAAGTAGGCGGAAGGGCAAGGTCGGTGGAGTCCTGGTGGGGCCACACACTAGGCCGGCGCGGCCAGGGCTTGGGCCGCGCCGCCCTACTGTGTCCCCACCTCGTGACCCCACTTCGTTTCCCCTTCGGACTTCTGGAAGCTTCGTGGAAAAATAGGACCCTGGGCGTTGATTTCGTCCGATTCTGAGAATATTTCCTTACTAGGATTTCTGAAACCAAAAACAGCAGAACAAAGAATCGGCCCTTCGGCATCTCGTCAATAGGTTAGTTCCGGAAAACGCATAATAATGACATAAAGTATGCATAAAACATGTAGATATCATCAATAATGTGGCATGGAACTTAAGAAATTATCGATACGTCGGAGACGTATCAGCATCCCCAAGCTTAGTTCCTGCTCGTCCTGAGCAGGTAAACGATAAAAAAGATAATTTCTGGAGTGACATGCCATCATAACCTTGATCATACTATTGTAAGCATATGTAATGAATGCAGCGATCAAAACAATGGTAATGACATGAGTAAATAAATGAATCATAAAGCAAAGACTTTTCATGAATAGTATTTCAAGACAAGCATCAATAAGTCTTGCATAAGAGTTAGCTCGTAAAGCAATAATTCAAAGTAGAGGTATTGAAGCAACACAAAGGAAGATTAAGTTTCAGCGGTTGCTTTCAACTTATAACATGTATATCTCATGGATATTGTCAATGTAAAGTAATATAACAAGTGCAATATGCAAGTATGTAGGAATCAATGCACAGTTCACACAAGTGTTTGCTTCTTGAGGTGGAAAGAGATAGGTGAACTGACTCAACATAAAAGTAAAAGAAAGGCCCTTCGCAGAGGGAAGCATTGATTGCTATATTTGTGCTAGAGCTTTGGTTTTGAAAACATAAAGAGAGCATAAAAGTAAAATTTTGAGAGGTGTTTGTTGTTGTCAACGAATGGTAGTGGGCACTCTAACCCCCTTGCCAGACAAACCTTCAAAGAGCGGCTCCCATGAAGGACGTTATCTCTACCAGCAAGGTAGATCATCCCTCTTCTCTTTTGTTTACACATGTATTTTAGTTTTATTTATGGATGACACTCCTCCCAACCTTTTTCTTACACAAGCCATGGCTAACCGAATCCTCGGGTGCCTTCCAACATTCACATACCATGAAGGAGTGTCTATTTGCAAAATTAAGTTGCTTACTGATGAATCAGAGCAAAACATGTGAAGAGAATTATTAATGAAGGTTGATTAATTGGGGGCTGGGAACCCCGCGCCAGCTCTTTTTGCAAAATTATTGGATAAGCGGATGAAGCCACTAGTCCATTGGTGAAAGTTGCCCAACAAGAATGAAAGATAAACACCACATACTTCCTCATGAGCTATAAAACATTGACACAAATCAGAGGTGATAAATTTTGAATTATTTAAAGGTAGCACTCAAGCAATTTACTTTGGAATGGCGGAGAAATACCATGTAGTAGGTAGGTATGGTGGACACAAATGGCATAGTGGTTGGCTCAAGGATTTTGGATGCATGAGAAGTATTCCCTCTCGATACAAGGCTTAGGCTAGCAAGGTTTATTTGAAACAAACACAAGGATGAATCGGTGCAACAAAACTCACATAAAAGACATATTGTAAACATTATAAGACTCTACACCGTCTTCCTTGTTGTTCAAACTCTTTACTAGAAATTATCTAGACCTTAGAGAGACCAATTATGCAAACCAAATTTTAGCAAGCTCTATGTATTTCTTCATTAATAGGTGCAAAGTATATGATGCAAGAGCTTAAACATGAGCACAACAATTGCCAAGTATCACATTATCCATGACATTTTACCAATTACTACATGTAGCATTTCCCATTTCCAATCATATAACAATTAACGAAGCAGTTTCAACCTTCGCCATGAACATTAAAAGCTAAGAACACATGTGTTCATATGAACCAGCTGAGCGTGTCTCTCTCCCACACAAGCATTTATTCAAACAAAAACAAAAACAAAAACAAACAGACGCTCCAAGTAAAGTACGTAAGATGTGACCGAATAAAAATATAGTTTCAAGGGAGGAACCTGATAAATTTGTCGATGAAGAAGGGGATGCCTTGGGCATCCCCAAGCTTAGATGCTTGAGTCTTCTTGAAATATGCAGGGATGAACCACCGGGGCATCCCCAAGCTTAGAGCTTTCACTCTTCTTGATCACGTTGTATCATCCTCCTCTCTTGACCCTTGAAAACTTCCTCCACACCAAACTCGAAATAAACTCATTAGAGGGTTAGTGCATAATTAAAAATTCACATGTTCAGAGGTGACACAATCATTCTTAACACTTCTGGACATTTCCCAAAGCTACTGGAAGTCAATGGAACAAAGAAATCCATCCAACACAGCAAAAGAGGCAATGCGAAATAAAAGGCAGAATCTGTCAAAACAGAACAGTCCGTAAAGACGAATTTTAAAGTGGCACCAGACTTGCTCAGATGAAAATGCTCAAATTGAATGAAAGTTGCGTACATATCTGAGGATCACGCACGTAAATTGGCAGATTTTTCTGAGTTACCTACAGAGAATTAGGCCCAGATTCGTGACAGACAGAAATCTGTTTCTGCGCAGTAATCCAAATCTAGTATCAACCCTACTATCAAAGACTTTACTTGGCACAACAATGCAATAAAATAAGATAAGGAGAGGTTGCTACAGTAGTAACAACTTCCAAGACTCAAATACAAAATAAAAGTACTGTAACAAAATAAACACATGGGTTATCTCCCACGAAGTTCTTTCTTTATAGCCATTAAGATAGGCTCAGCAATTTTAATGATGCTCTCCCAAGAAATAAGAGTTGAAGCGAAAGAGAGCATCAAGAAGCAAATTCAAAACAAATTTAAGCCTAACATGCTTCCTATGCATAGGAATCTTGTAAATAAACAAGTTCATGAAGAGCAAAGTAACAAGCATAGGAAGATAAAACCAGTGTAGCTTCAAAAATTTCAGCATATAGAGAGGTGTTTTAGTAACATGAAAATTTTTACAACCATATTTTCCTCTCTCATAATAATTTTCAGTAGCATCATGAGCAAACTCAACAATATAAGTATCACATAAAACATCTTTATTCACATGCATAAAAGTATCATTACCCTCCACATAAGCATAGTCAATTTTATTGGTAATAGTGGGAGCAAATTCAACAAAGTAGCTATCATTATTATTCTCATCATCAAATATAGGAGGCATATTGTAATCATAATCAAATTTATCCTCCATAACAGGCGGTACTACAAGACTACTATCATCATCATAAATAGGAGGCAAAGTATCATCAAAGTAAATTTTCTCCTCAATGCTTGGGGGATTAAAAATATCATGCTCATCAAAGCCAGCTTCCCCAAGCTTAGAATTTTCCATATCATTAGCAACAATGGTGTTCAAAGCGTTCATACTAATATGTTCCATAGGTTTTTTAATTTTCGCATCAAACCATCCATATCTTAAATCAGGAAATAGAATAAGAAGCTCACCGTTGTCCATTATGTCAAACTAGTGTAAACAAGAAACAAAAAGATGCAATTGCAGGATCTAAAGGAAATAGCTTCGAGCACACACACAATGCCGCCGGAAAAGTACTTTACCTAGGACTGGAGTATGAGTGCCTTTTACCTTTCCTCCCCGGCAATGGCGCCAGAAATTTTCTTGATGTCTACGGGTGCTTCTATTCTTGTAGACAGTGTTGGGCCTCCAAGAGCAGAGGTTTGTAGAACAGCAGCAAGTTTCCCTTAAGTGGATCACCCAAGGTTTATCGAACTCAGGGAGGAAGAGGTCAAAGATATCCCTCTCATGCAACCCTGCAACCACAAAGCAAGAAGTCTCTTGTGTCCCCAACACACCTAATAGGTGCACTAGTTCGGCGAAGAGGTAGTGAAATACAGGTGGTATGAATAAGTATGAGCAGTAGTAATGGCGCCAGAAAAGTGCTTGCTGGCGTGCAGTTGATGGTAGTAATATTGCAGGCAGTATAAATACAGTAAAACAGTAAACAAGCAGCGATAGCAGTATTTAGGAACAAGGCATAGGGATCATACTTTCACTAGTGGACACTCTCAACATTGATCACATAACAGAATAAATAGATAGATGCTAGACTCTACACCCTCTTGTTGGATGATGAACACCACTAACTGTGTAGGATTACACGAACCCTCAATGCCGGAGTTAACAAGCTCCACAATATTCAATGTTCATATTTAAATAACCTTAGAGTGCATGACAGATCAACATAACCAAACCAAGTACTAACATAGCATGCACATTGTCACCTTCACACTACGAAAGGAGGAATAGATCACATCAATACTATCACAGCAATAGTTAACTTCATAATCTACAAGAAATCACAATCATAGCCTACGCCAAGTACTACACGATGCACACACTGTCACCATTACACCGTGTAGGGGGAATAAACTACTTTAATAACATCACTAGAGTAGCACACAGATATATTGTGATACAAAACACATTGCAATCATAAAGAGATATAAATAAGCACTTCACTATGCCATTCATAACAGTGAATAAGTATTCTGTGAAATATAGCCTAAGAGACCCACACGGTGCACACACTGTCACCTTTACACACGTGGGACAAGGAGTCTCCGGAGATCACATAAGTAAAATCCACTTGACTAGCATAATGACATCTAGATTACAAGCATCATCATATGAATCTCAATCATGTAAGGCAGCTCATGAGATTATTGTATTGAAGCACATAGGAGAGAGATGAACCACATAGCTACCGGTACAGCCCCGAGCCTCGATGGAGAACTACTCCCTCCTCATGGGAGACAGCAGCGTTGATGAAGATGGCGGTGGTGTCGATGGAGGAGCCTTCCGGGGGCACTTCCCCGTCCCGGCGGCGTGCCGGAACAGAGACTCCTGTCCCCCAGATCTTGGCTTCGCGATGGCGGCGGCTCTGGAAGGTTTTCTCTAGTTTCGTCGAACGTGGTAGGGTTTTCGCAACGGAGACTTTAAGTAGGCGGAAGGGCAAGGTCGGTGGAGTCCTGGTGGGGCCACACACTAGGCCGGCGCAGCCAGGGCTTGGGCCGCGCCGCCCTACTGTGTCCCCACCTCGTGGCCCCACTTCGTTTCCCCTTCGGACTTCTGGAAGCTTCGTGGAAAAATAGGACCCTGGGCGTTGATTTCGTCCGATTCCGAGAATATTTCCTTACTAGGATTTCTGAAACCAAAAACAGCAGAAAACAGCAACTGGCCCTTCGGCATCTCGTCAATAGGTTAGTTCCGGAAAACGCATAATAATGACATAAAGTATGCATAAAACATGTAGATATCATCAATAATGTGGCACGGAACATAAGAAATTATCGATACGTCGGAGACGTATCACACACCTCAAGCGGGAGTAAACAAGCTCCACAACATCATAAAGGAATCACACACGATGCGCACACTGTCACCATCACACCGTGGAGAGTGACTCTGGAGTTCATATTAAAGTAACCTCTAGAGTGCATAATAGACAAGAGTAACATCTACATATTCAACTAGATTACAAAGCTCATGATCACATAAAGATCACACCATGGGAGAGAGAGATGAACCACATAGCTACCGGTAGAGCCCTCAGCCTCGGGGGAGAACTACTCCCTCCTCATCATGGGATTCGGCAGCGGCGATGAAGATGGCGGTGGCGTTGATGGAGATGACTCCGGGGGCAATTCCCCGTCCCGGCGGCGTGCCGGAACAGAGATTCTGTCCCCCGAAACTTGTCGTCGATGGCGGCGGCGCTGCGGAACTCTTCGTGGAATATGACTGGATTCTCTAGGGTTTTCGCGTCTGGGGCAATATATAGGCGAAGGGGCAGCGTCGGGGGAGCCAGGGGGCTCCCTCACCACACCTTGGCGCGGCAGTGGGCCCCCCCGCGCCGCCCTATGGTGTGGGCCCCCTGCTGGCCTTCCTCGACGCTTCTTCGGTCTTCTGGAATACTCCGTGGAAAATAGGGCCGTGGGCTTTTGTTTCGTCCAATTCCGAGAATATTTGTAAACCAGCTTTTCTGAAATAAAAAACAGCAGAAAACAGGAACTGGCACTGTGGCATCTTGTTAATAGGTTAGTCCCAGAAAAATGCATAAAAACATTATAAAGTGTGAATAAAACATGTAGGTATTGTCATAAAACTAGCATGGAACATAAGAAATTATAGATACGTTGGAGACGTATCAGCTGCCCAACATGATTGTGGTCATATATGTAATTCCTATGTGGTGGATCTTTATTCTATGATATTGTGATATGATATTGGAATCTATTATGTGTAAGATGCATTGATAAATGCATATTATGTACCCCGTTCTTAAGTATTGGTTTTGATCCAACTTGTATGCAAGAACATGTGTGGAGAGATGTGTGTATTAGATGGAGTATCAAGGTTTTAGTGATTGGATAGTGACAACAAATTCATGATCTATTATGGCTTTGCCTTTTCCTTTGCTACCTCACTAGGTATAAAGTGAATGCATGTGCTATGTTTATCATGTGATAAAAGTGATGATCTTGTTTGTTGAACGTAGCATATTTGATATTCAAGTATCTGTAGGGATTCGTAGCATAGAAAACAAAAAAAATTCCTATCGCGAGAACGCAATCCAAGCCAAGATGCAATCTAGAAGACGGGAGCAACGAGGGGATGAACAAGACTCACCCTTGAAGATTTCCAAAGCCTACAAGATGAGGCTCTTATTGCTGCGGTAGACGATCACTTGCCGCTTTCAAAAGCGCGTAGAAGATCTTGACGGTGCCACAATCGGGCAACACCTCCGTACTCGGTCACACATTCGGTGTTGATGAAGACGACGTCCTTCTCCCCGTTCCAGCGGGCAGCGGAAGTAGTAGCTCCTCCTTGAATCCGGCAGCACGACGACGTGGTGGCGGTGGCGATGGAGATCTCCGGCGGAGCTTCGCTAAGCGTTGCGGGAGAGGTGGAGGAGGTGGGGCGGCTAGGGTTTGGGAGAGGGGGTGGCCGGCCTCCTTGGGGTGCGGCCAAGGTGGTGGTGTTGTGGTAGCCGGCCCCCTCCCCTTGGCCCCTCTTTATATAGGTGGAACCCCCAAGTGTTGGACTACAAGTCTTCGAATAAGACCCCAACCCAAAACCATCCATGTGTAGGGAAACCTACCCAAGGTGGGATTCCCACCTCAAGTGGGACTCCCACCCTTCCATGAGGGGGGGTGGCCGGCCCCCTTGGTGGAGTCCACTTGGGACTCCACCCCTCTAGGGTTGGCCGGCCATGGGTGGTGGCGTCCCTTCGGGACTCCGCCTTCCAAAGTGATTTCTTCCGGACTTTTCTAGAACCTTCTAGAACCTTCCATAAATGCACCGGATCATTTTCAAACTTATAAAATGACTTCCTATATATGAATCTTATTCTCCGGACCATTCCGGAACTCCTCGTGATGTCCAGGATCCCATCCGAGACTTCGAACAATACTTCGAAATCCATTCCATATTCAAGTTCTACTAATACGACATCAAACCTTAAGTGTGTCATCCTACGGTTCGCGAACTATGTAGACATGGTTGAGAACTCTTTCCGACCAATAACCAATAGCGGGATCTGGAGATCCATAATGGCTCCCACATATTCAATGATGACTTAGTGATCGAATGAACCATTCACATATGATACCAATTCCCTTTGTCACGCGATATTTTACTTGTCCGAGGTTTGATCATCGGTATCTCTCTATACCTTGTTCAACCTCGTCTCCTGACAACTACTCTTTACTCGTACCGTGGTATGTAGTCTTTTATGAACTTATTCATATGCTTGCAAGCTAATTAGACGACATTCCACCGAGAGGGCCCAGAGTATATCTATCCGTCATCGGGATGGACAAATCCCACTGTTGATCCATATGCCTCAACTCATACTTTTCGGATACTTAATCCCACCTTTATAACCACCCATTTACGCAGTGGCATTTGATGTAATCAAAGTACCTTTCCGGTATAAGTGATTTACATGATCTCATGGTCGAAAGGACTAGGTAACTATGTATCGAAAGCTTATAGCAAATAACTTAATGACGTGATCTTATGCTACACTTAATTGGGTGTGTCCATTACATCATTCATATAATGATATAACCTTGTTATTAATACCATCCAATGTTCATGATTATGAAACTAATCATCTATTAATCAACAAGCTAGTTAAGAGGCTTACTAGGGACTCATTGTTGTTTACATAACACACATGTATCAATGTTTCGGTTAATACAATTATAGCATGGTATATAAACATTTATCATAAACATAAAGATATATAATAACCACTTTTATTATTGCCTCTTGGGCATATCTCCCACAGTCTCCCACTTGCACTAGAGTCAATAATCTAGATTACATTGTAAGGTACCTAACACCCATGGCATTCTGGTGTTGGTCATGCTTTGCCCTAGGGAGAGCTTTAGTCAACGGATCTGCTACATTCAGATCGGTGTGTACTTTGCAAATCTTTACTTCTCCATCTTCGATGTACTCGCGAATCGAATGATAACGCAGCTTGATATGCTTCAGCCTCTTGTGTGACCTTGGTTCTTGTGCATTGGCGATGACACCCATGTTATCACAGTAGATGACTAGTGGGTCCAATGCACTAGGAACCACACCGAGCTCTACAATGAACCTCTTCATCCATACCGCTTCTGATGAAGCCTCTGAAGCCGCTATGTACTCCGATTCTGTTGAAGACTTCGCCACCGTGCACTGCTTCGAGCTTGCCCAGCTTACTGCAGCACCATTCAATATAAACACGTACCCAGGCGTGACTTAGAGTCATCGGGATCAGTGTTCCAACTTGCATCGGTGTAACTTGTTACAACGAGGTCTTGGTCACCTCCTTAACATTGTAAGATATCCTTAGTTCTTTTCAAGTACTTCAGGATATTCTTGACCGCTGTCCAGTGTTCCATTCCTGGATCACTTTGATATCTGCTAGTCAAACTAACAGCATGTGCTATATCCGGTCTAGTACATAGCATGGCATACATGATAGAGCCTACTGCTGAGGCATAGGGGATCTGACTCATCCTTTCTCTTTCTTCTGCCGTAGCCGGACCTTGAGTCTTACTCAAGACCTTGCCTGGTAACATAGGTAAGAATCCTTTCTTACTTTCGTCCATTCTAAACTTCTTTAGAATCTTGTCCAGGTATATACTCTATGATAGCCCTATTAGACGTCTTGATCTATCTCTATAAATCTTGATGCCTAATATATACGATGCTTCACCAAGGTCTTTCATTGAAAAACTATTATTCAAATAACCTTTTACACTGCTTAATAGTTCTATATCATTCCCAATCAATAATATGTCATCTACATATAATATCAGGCACGCTACAGAGCTCCCACTCACTTTCTTATAAATACAGGCCTCTCCATGACACTGTATAAACCCGAAGTCTTTGATCACCTTATCAAAGCGTCGGTTCCAACTTCTCGATGCTTGCTTCAGTCCATAAATTGAACGCTGAAGTTTGCATACTTTGTCAGCATTTTTAGGATCGACAAAACCTTTGGGTTGTACCATATACAACTCTTCCTCAATGTCTCCATTAAGGAACGCTGTTTTGACATCCATCTGCCAAATCTCATAATCGAAAAATGCAGCTATTGCTAACAAAATCCTCACAGACTTTAGCTTCGCTACAGGTGAGAAAGTCTCATCGTAGTCAACTCTTTGAATTTGTCGGAAACCCTTTGCGACAAGTCGAGCTTTATAGACAGTAATATTACCATCAGCATCTATTTTTCTTTTGAAGATCCATTTATTCTCGACAGCCTTGCGGCTATCAGGTAAGTCTACCAAAGTCCATACTTTGTTATCATACATGGATCCCATTTCGGATTTCATGGCTTCTTGCCATTTGTTGGAATCTGGGCTCATCATCGCTTCTTCATACGTCGCAGGGTCTTCATCATTGTTGTCCACAATCATGACATTTAGACAAGGATCATACCAATCAGGAGTGGCACGTTCCCTTGTCGATCTGCGAGGTTCAATAGCTATCTCGTTTGAAGTTTCATGATCATTATCATTAGCTTCCTCTGTTGCCGGTGTAGGCGGCATAGGAACATCTTCCGGTGCTGCGCTACTCTGATCAACGAGTAAAGATTTATCAATCTCATCGAGTTCTACTTTTCTTCCAGTCACTTCTTTAGTGAGAAATTCTTTCTCAAGAAAGGTTCCGTTCTTAGCAACAAAGATCTTGCCTTCGGATCTGTGATAGAAAGTGTACCCTATAGTTTCCTTAGGGTATCCTATGAAGATGCATTTTTCCGCTTTGAGTTCTAGCTTGTCCGGTTGTAACTTTTTTACATAGGCTTCGCAACCCCAAACGTTAAGGAACGACAGCTTAGGTTTCTTATTAAACCATAATTCATACGGTGTCGTTTCAACGGATTTTGATGGTGCTCTATTTAAAGTGAATGCGGCTGTCTCTAATGCATAACTCCAAAATGATAACGGCAAATCAGTAAGAGACATCATAGAATGAACCATATCTAAGAGAGTTCGATTACGACGTTCGGACGCACCGTTTCGTTGTGGTGTTCCCGGCGGTGTCAATTGTGAAAGTATTCCACATTTCTTTAAATGCATGCCAAACTCATAACTTAGATATTCACCTCCGCGATCAGATCGTAGAAATTTAATCTTCTTGTTACGTTGATTTTCTACTTCACTTTGGAATTCCTTAAACTTCTCGAAAGTTTCGGATTTATGTTTCATGAAATAGATATACCCATATCTACTCAAATCATCTGTGAAGGTTAGAACATAACGATAACCACCGCGCGAGGCTACACTCATTGGTTCGCACACATCGGTATGTATGATTTCCAATAAGTCTGTAGCTCGCTCCATAATACCAGAGAATGGAGTCTTAGTCATTTTTCCCATTAGACATGCTTCGCATCTATCAAGTGACTCAAAGTCAAGTGATTCAAGTAATCCATCGGTATGGAGTTTCTTCATGCGTTTCACTCCAATATGACCAAGACGACAGTGCCACATATAAGTAGAATTATCATTCAATTTAATTCGCTTAGCATCAATGTTATGAATATGTGTATCACTACTATCGAGATCTAACAGAAATAAACCATTCTTTTCAGGTGCTCGACCATAAAAGATATTATTCATAAAAATAGAACAACTATTATTCTCATACTTGAATGAATAACCGTCTTGCATTAAACAAGATCCAGATATAATGTTCATGCTCAACGCGGGTACAAAATAACAATTATTGAGGTTTAAAACTAATCCCGAAGGTAGATGTAGAGGAAGTGTGCCGACAGCGATAACATCGACTTTGGATCCATTTCCAACGCGCATCGTCACTTCATCCTTCAATAGTCTTCGTTTATTCTTTAGTTCCTGTTTCGAGTTACAAATATGAGCAACCGAACCAGTATCAAATACCCAGGTACTAGTACGAGAACCAGTAAGATAAACATCTATAACATGTATATCAGATATACCTTCTTTCTTCTTCTTGACAAGGCCGCTCTTCAGATCCGCCAAATACTTGGAGCAATTACGCTTCCAGTGTCCCTTCTCCTTGCAGTAATAGCACTCAGCATCAGGCTTAGGGCCAGTCTTAGGTTTCACAGGAGGCGTGGCAGCTTTCTTGCCACCCTTCTTGTTTTTGCCTTTAGACTTGCCCTGTTTCTTGAAACTGGTGGTCTTGTTGACCATCAACACTTGGTGCTCTTTCTTGATCTCAATCTCAGCAGATTTTAGCATGGCGAAGAGTTCAGGTAACTCTTTGTTCATGTTCTGCATATTGTAGTTCATCACAAAGTTCTTGTAACTAGGTGGCAGTGATTGAAGGACACGATTCATCCCCAGTCTATTAGGAATCACTATTCCCAAGTCACTGAGTTTCTTCGCATGCCCGGTCATGGCGAGCATGTGCTCACTAACGGAGCTGCCTTCTTCCATCATGCAACTGAAGAAGTGTTTCGATGCTTCATAGCATTCCACGGTCGCATGAGTTTCAAAGATAGTTTTCAACTCATTGACCAACTCATGAGGATCGTGGTGCTCAAAACGTTTTTGAAGATCGGCTTCCAGACTGCATAGGATGGCACACTGAACTTGAGAGTACCGAGTTTTCCGAGTCGCGTAAACATTCTTTACTTCATCGGTTTCAGTTTCTGCAGGAGGGTCACCTAGCGGTGCATCAAGCACATATTGCAGGTTTCCACCATTGAGGAAGATCCTCACATGACGGAACCAGTCGGTGAAGTTGCTACCGTTGCTCTTAAGCTTTTCTTTCTCTAGGAACTGGTTAAAATTGATTGGGGACGCCATATCTACAACATATATTTGCAATAGTTTAGACTAAGTTTATGACAAATTGAGTTCAAATTTTAATTCAACAAAATTAAAAACTAGGTGAACTCCCACTCAAAACAATATCCCTCGAATTGTCTTAGTGATCACACGAACCAAATCCACCACACCAAGTCCGATCATCACGAGACAAGATGTAACTTCAATGGCGAACACTCAAAGTGTTCATCATATTAATCATATGATTCATGCTCTACCTTTCGGTATCACGTGTTTCGAGACCATGTCTGTACATGCTAGGCTCGTCAAGGCCACCTTAGTATCCGCATGTGCAAAACTGGCTTGCACCCGTTGTATGCACTTGTTGAGTCTATCACACCCGATCATCACGAGATGCTTCGAAATGACAAGTCTTGGCAACGGTGCTACTAAGGATGAACACTTTATTATCTTGATATTTTAGTGAGAGGGATCATCTTATAATGCTACCTTCGCGATCTAAGCAAAATAAGATGCATAAAAGGATTAACATCACATGCAGTTCATATGTGATATGATATGGCCCCTTTGTCTTTGCGCCTTTGATCTTCATCTCCAAAGCACGGACATGATCTCCATCATCAACGGGCATGATCTCCATCATCGTCGGCGTAGCGTCAAGGTCAATGGCGCCGTCTTCATGATTGTTCTCCCATGTAGCAACTATTACAACTTCTTTGAAATACTACTCAACATGAAATTTAAAGCCAACCATAAGGCTCCTGCCGGTTGCCACAATACAATAATGATCATCTCATACATATTCATCATCACATTATGGCCATATCACATCGCCAAACCCTGCAAAAACAAGTTAGACGTTCTCTAGTTTGGTTTGCATATTTTACGTGGTTTAGGGTTTTCGAGTGAGATCTAATCTACCTACGAACATGAACCACAACGGTGATACTAGTGTTGTCAATAGAAGAGTAAATTGAATCTTCACTATAGTAGGAGAGACAGACACCCGCAAAGACACTTATGCAATACAAGTTGCATGTCGAGCGTGGAGCAAATCTCATGAACGCGGTCATGTAAAGTTAGCCCGAGCCGCTTCATCCTACTATGCCACAAAGATGCAAAGTACTCAAACTAAAGACAACATAAGCATCAACGCCCACAAAAACATTGTGTTCTACTCGTGCAACCATCTATGCATAGACACGGCTCTGATACCACTGTAGGGATTCGTAGCATAGAAAACAAAAAATTTCCTATCGCGAGAACGCAATCCAAGCCAAGATGCAATCTAGAAGACGGGAGCAACGAGGGGATGAACAAGACTCACCCTTGAAGATTTCCAAAGCCTACAAGATGAGGTTCTTGTTGCTGCGGTAGACGATCACTTGCCGCTTTCAAAAGCGCGTAGAAGATCTTGACGGTGCCACAATCGGGCAGCACCTCCGTACTCGGTCACACGTTCGGTGTTGATGAAGACGACGTCCTTCTCCCCGTTCCAGCGGGCAGCGGAAGTAGTAGCTCCTCCTTGAATCCGGCAGCACGACGGCGTGGTGGCGGTGGCGATGGAGATCTCCGGCGGAGCTTCGCTAAGCGTTGCGGGAGAGGTGGAGGAGGTGGGGCGGCTAGGGTTTGGGAGAGGGGGTGGCCGGCCTCCTTGGGGTGCGGCCAAGGTGGTGGTGTTGTGGTGGCCGGCCCCCTCCCCTTGGCCCCTCTTTATATAGGTGGAACCCCCGAGTGTTGGACTACAAGTCTTCTAATAAGACCCCAACCCAAAACCTTCCATGTGTAGGGAAACCTACCCAAGGTGGGATTCCCACCTCAAGTGGGACTCCCACCCTTCCATGAGGGGGGTGGCCGGCCCCCTTGGTGGAGTCCACTTGGGACTCCACCCCTCTAGGGTTGGCCGGCCATGGGTGGTGGCGTCCCTTCGGGACTCCGCCTTCCAAAGTGATTTCTTCCGGACTTTTCTAGAACCTTCTAGAACCTTCCATAAATGCACCGGATCATTTTCAAACTTATAAAATGACTTCCTATATATGAATCTTATTCTCCGGACCATTCCGGAACTCCTCGTGATGTCCGGGATCCCATCCGAGACTTCGAACAATACTTCGAACTCCATTCCATATTCAAGTTCTACTAATACGACATCAAACCTTAAGTGTGTCACCCTATGGTTCGCGAACTATGTAGACATGGTTGAGAACTCTTTCCGACCAATAACCAATAGCGGGATCTGGAGATCCATAATGGCTCCCACATATTCAACGATGACTTAGTGATCGAATGAACCATTCACATATGATACCAATTCCCTTTGTCACGCGATATTTTACTTGTCCGAAGTTTGATCATCGGTATCTCTCTATACCTTGTTCCACCTCGTCTCCTGACAAGTACTCTTTACTCGTACCGTGTTATGTAGTCTTTTATGAACTTATTCATATGCTTGCAAGATAATTAGACGACATTCCACCGAGAGGGCCCAGAGTATATCTATCCGTCATCGGGATGGACAAATCCCACTGTTGATCCATATGCCTCAACTCATACTTTCCGGATACTTAATCCCACCTTTATAACCACCCATTTACGCAGTGGCGTTTGATGTAATCAAAGTACCTTTCTGGTATAAGTGATTTACATGATCTCATGGTCGAAAGGACTAGGTAACTATGTATCGAAAGCTTATAGCAAATAACTTAATGACGTGATCTTATGCTACGCTTAATTGGGTGTGTCCATTACATCATTCATATAATGATATAACCTTGTTATTAATAACATCCAATGTTCATGATTATGAAACTAATCATCTATTAATCAACAAGCTAGTTAAGAGGCTTACTAGGGACTCATTGTTGTTTACATAACACACATGTATCAATGTTTCGGTTAATACAATTATAGCATGGTATATAAACATTTATCATAAACATAAAGATATATAATAACCACTTTTATTATTGCCTCTTTGGCATATCTCCAACAGTATCATGCCAAAGTACTTATGGCTATGCTCTGTTAATTCTTAATACAAGATTGCATGGAGTTTTCCCTTTACTGTGTGGAGTGTAAGAGAATGTGTTGCATCATCTCTATGTTAGGACGTGATGTCCATATGAATTCTTATCAAACACATATTGAAGTTCCACCAATATTATCTCATTGATAAATTGCTATTACCCACTACACCTTTAAAAAGAGAGTAGACAAGTGAACCCATGAACCCCGGTCCAATTTTAATCATAAGGAACACCTTTCCATTGCATTTATCTTACTTTTTATCTACACCAATATTTTAATCCGAAAATACAAAAATATTTAGTTACTTAATCACACACAAAGCCCACAAACAACTATCTCTTTACCGATTTCCTATAGTTTGCTTTACTTATTTAGTTTACATTACTTGTACGTGTTGCATCTTTTATTTACTATTAGTAATACGAAACCTTGTGCTTGACAACCACACGGTGGAGTTGGGGACACAACGCATTATTTTACTTTGCAGGATTGCTAGAAGAATAAAAGGAGACAACTCTTTCCTAATTTCCTGAGAGTTCGACATAAACCCTTGAGTCACCGTTCTGGGGAAAATTCTTCGTTGACCACAACACTCTGCACTTGGAGTCCCACCATCGTCAGCATTCCAACTTGAATGGAGCTTGAAATGTTATCATCAAGATAAAATGGGATGCTGTCAACACCCGGATTTTTAAGTCTGAATGCCTATTATGTCATACATCGCAATCCCAGGAATATTGTTGTTGCGAAGCATAATAGTTAAGTATCACAGTCATCATTCATTACAAACCATAAGTCTTACAAATTGGAATCACATGATCCATATTACATGAATAGTTGATCTATTGATCGACGAACAAACACAAGTTCATAGTTCAACATAGCGGAAGCGTAAGATACAAGGACTCTCTAGTCCACAGGCCAACGCTTGACGTCGGAAGGCGCTTAGTTGTCGTGGGCGTCCTGCTGCTCATCTCCTTGGTCGTCTTCATACTCTGGCCATTTGAATAGCCAGGGACAAAGCCGTGAGTACGTTGAGTACTCGCAAACTAATACTAAGGTAAGTGCTAGATATTCTAGTATGGTTTGCTAAGCTCTAGTTTATTTGCATAAAGCTAGTTTTAGTTCACAAAGTTTTGAGAAAAGCTTACTCAAGTGCTAACTAACTCAAGTGGGAACATTAGTGTCATTCCCACCATTCAAGTGGTGATTTCAATTCAATCCACCACAAGTCATTTCACCATCATCCTTTTCAACATCATTTTCAAAGATATGACATCGGAAACTGTATGGCCTTTCCAACCGTCCGTAACCGTGGACGCGGCTATTCGAATAGGTTTACACTCTGCAGAGGTTGCACACTTGTGCCACAACATTTGATTTCATCCGTCGGGATTTCCCCGAATCATTGTAACACAGTACGCGGATCATCAACCATAACCTTTCACTTACGAATCCTAGTATGAGCACCTCTCCCCATGAGCTTGGCCTCCCAGTGAAGACAGACAGTCAGCACGGGAACCGCACAGGCTTGGGCCGGACATTCACCTCATTTCGCATCATATCGTATCGTTTCTTTTGTGGTAGAGGCAGCTTTCGGCATAACCCCGATGATGCTTGTTTAGAGGGAACCCATACTAAGACGCATAAACTTCCAGTTAAGCCCTACCCATAATCAGGTATTGTGGGGGTACTTAATAATTGGAAAGGTATCGCATTCAAACCAACATCATTGTTTATCAAAAGTCCCCATCTTCTCTTGGTCATATTCACCTTCAAAAATCATTCAATGGAATGCATCTTTATTCCAAGGTTTCAAAAATCCTTCAAAAATCTCATTGTCCCCATCTATAGTAGTCAAGTTTTAATTCATTAGCACTAGCTCTAATTCATGAGGGGTGCTACTTGCTTTGCTTGGAGAAGACTAACTCACTACTCTAGTAACCCACTTGTACTTTGACCAAAGTTAACTATAAAAGTAACTCCTTTAGAAAACAAGTAAAAACTTGTAAAGTAAAAACTTGGAATGGGTTCATATAAGAAAAGGTAAGAACATGGTGCCTTGCCCCAAAGGGGCTTTGCACTTTGCAAGAATATTAGCTTGCATTGGTAGTAGCTTGCCTTGGTAGTTCTCAAACTGTTCCTCCTCCTCCTCTTGGTAGCAACCTTCTTCTTCGGCGTATTCTCCGGTGCTACCGTCTAAATGTGAATACGAGTATAATTACTCACTAATTCAATGGCTATTCCATACATCACATATAGCACACAAACTACTCTATGCACACAAATAAATAAACTAGGGTGCATGGGTTGTGGGGTTTAAATAGGATTCACTTCTTTGCATTCCATAGGGTTCTTGAGAAATAATTTCCTCTCATTGAAATCTTCTTAAGATTTAATTTCTCCAACAATCATGCATGAACTCATATTGACCCAAGTCAAATGTTCATCATCATCATCATTTGGGAAAATGATTTAAATGAGGTGGGTCACCTCATACCATTTACATAACACTGTTTTTGATTTAAATCTCAAGTAATTCATATAAGAGAGTTTGGAACCAGGGGTCCAAACATCCCATGAATTCATGTGAGACAAGTTTAATTGAAGTGTAAGACTCCACACAATTTAACTTTAATAGTTTTGGACAATATCAACTAGTTAAACTAGTCCAAATATCCATTCATTGAACCATGGCATGATCATGCAAAGTGACCACACCATTTTATTGCATAAACAATTAGTGTAAGTCACATGTGAATTATTAGAGTTGGAATTAACTTTATATCTATTTTGGTTGATTTTTAAGAATTATTTGAATAGGGAAAAGCCCCTGTCTTGTTATTTTTATCATATTTATTCTACAAAGAATTTGACCATGAGGCCAGTGGCATGTTGTAGAGAATTTCAGTGGCTTTCCAACAACATACAATTTACTAAATTTGGTTTAGCCAATTTGAAATGGTTGAATTTCAAAGTGGAGGCAGTATTCAAATGGATTTGTAATTAATTAAACTGGTTTTGAATTTAACAGGCCGGCGGGAAAACTAGTTGGGCCAAACGATTTGAAAACGGCCCGAGCCAGCCCACCACGGTCCACAGACGCACGGGCTGCCTGACAGGGTGGGGTCCGCCTGTCAGCGGCTCATAACGCCCGAATCGGTACGTTTCACGTGGGGCGTAGGATTAGATCGGGATCGGACGGCGCTGGTGCGTCGTCTTCTCCGGCGAGAGGCAGAGAGGTTGGCGGCGAGGGTAGGGGGTCGGAGAGCTCACCGCGGCTCCAGCAAGGTATGGCAGTGTGCGCGAGGTAGATGTGGACGACGGCGAAGCAGCTGGTAGCAGTGGCGGAGCTCGAGGTGGCCTGGATCAATGGCGATTTCTCCAGGGCTTCCGCGGCTCCGATCTTGCAATTGGCCTTGCTCCGGCGACGATCGAGGTGGCTAACGGTGCGAGGCGAAGTGGTGAAGGGTGGGGAGTGAGGTGGTGTGCTCAGTTGCTTCCAGGGAACCTCCTATTTATAGGATTGAGAGAGGGTGGCGGGGCAGTGGCAAGGTCGACCATGGCGCGGCTTCTCCGGCGAACGGTCGAGCTAGGCGAGGTGGTGGCAGTGTTCTACGGCTCCTGGTGATGCTATTGGCGGCGACAGCTTGGTCGGGGAGGGCCTGGTTGGGTCGCATTGCTTCCGGGCATGTCGCGGCAGTGGCGGGATCTTCTTCCCCGTTCACGGCGGCGGCGGTCCAGGGTCTGGTCGTGGCCATGTCTGGCGGCGTCGTGGTGGCGTGGTGAGGCGAACGGTGAAAGAAAGGGGCTAGAGAGGGAGGGATGCAGCGAGGCGGCGCGTGTCCGTGGCGCGCGCGTCGGCCGACAAGGACGGCATGGCCATGCCGCTCCTGTCGCACGTGGGCGTCGCGGGCGCGTTCTGGCCAGGGCGATGTGGTCCACCTCTCGACGATCGGCGATCACCGGCGTGCTCAGGGGACCAAGGGGAGCATGTTGGGCATGGTGGTCGAGGCCACGGTGGAGAGAAGAGAGGGGAGGGAGAGGCTCATGGCCATGGCCGGCATGGTGGTGGCTTGAGCATTCATGGCCCTCCTCTAGGCTTGCTATTGGGTGTGCTAGAGGTAGAAGGGATCAGGGGACAAGGTGGAGTAGGTTGGGGCAGTAGGGTTAGGCCAAAACTATTGACACTAGTGTTTTTGGATTTGCTCCATATTTGCAAAATGCAATTTTGTCCAAATTTGAATGGGTTCAAAAGGGTGGCAAGATTTAAATGGGGTGTGTTTACTTAAGTTGTATTTGACCAGAGAAGATGAGAGGTGGTGGTGGAATTGTTGAAACCAAAGAATTGCAAAAATTGACAAGTGTGAGATTGTTCCACTTGTTAAAATGTTGCAACTTTGGATGAGCATAGCTATTGATCAAGAAAGTATTTGGCATGGTGATCTTTACAAAAAGTGTTCACCTTGATGTTGACTTTGAAATGGTGCAAAGAGTTAGCAAGAATTGGTTTGGGAAAAATGAATTGCAGGGGCTCAAAGTGGTGATCAGACTAAATTTTGCAGATTTGGCCATTATCATATGTGAGTGAGAATTGTGTTTGAAAAACCTTTGAATTGTGAAACTTTGGTTCCAAAATTTGTAATAAGTGTTTAGTAACATTATTCAACTAATGGTGAAGACCAAATTGGTCTAGGGTCAAAATTTATAAAAATGCCATAGAGCATATGTTAGGGTTTTTAGGGTTTTTCAATTTATGGAACTTCTTCCTCTTTGATTTATTTGGTTGGTGATCTTCAGATGATCACACTAGGGTTTTAGAGCATATCAAATACAAGTAAAAGCAATCATCATGGCATATCACTCAAATGCACAAGTCCTATGCATGGTACTATATGCAAATAGAAAAGTTTTTGTTGGTTTGAAAAATTTGCTTTCTGGAATTCTCTAACTTTCTTTTTATTGAAATTTGGGGTGTTACAAACCCTTCCCCCTTACAAAAGATCTCGTCCCGAGATCGAAAAGAAAGTTAGGTACTAAAGAGATCTGGGTACTCCTTCTTCATGAAGTCTTCGCGTTCCCAGGTGGCTTCATCCTCGGTATGATTGCTCCATTGGATTTTCAGAAACTTGATGCTTCGAGTGCGGGTGGTTCGGTAAGCTTCTTCCAATATGCGAATCGGTACTTCGCGGTAAGTCAGATCCTTGTTGATATCTACCGATCTGTGATCGATGTTCTTGAACACATCGGTCTTCTCCGGGACTTCAAGGCATTTCCAGAGAAGTGAGATGTGAAACACGTCGTGCACAGCCGACATTTCTTCAGGCAACTCCAGTTGATAAGATACTTCACCTCGGCGGCTAAGGACTTGGAAAGGTCCAACATAGCGGGGTGCAAGCTTTCCTTTCAGTTGGAACCTTTGCATCCCTTTCAAGGGGGATACTTTGAGATAGACGAAGTCTCCGATCTCAAAGGTCATCTCCCGACGTCTCTTGTCGGCGTAGCTCTTCTGTCTGGATTGCGCAGTCTTGAGGTACTCGCGGATCTTGTGGACTTTCTCTTCGGCTTCTCGAAGGACATCGGGGCCGAAAACTTGGCTTTCTCCGACTTCTGACCAGTTCAGGGGGGTACGGCACTTTCTTCCGTACAAGGCTTCAAAGGGGGCCATCTGTAGGCTGGCTTGATAACTATTGTTGTAAGAGAATTCTGCGTAAGGTAGGCAGTCTTCCCACTTGGATCCGTATTCCAGTACGCAGGCTCTAAGCATGTCTTCCAGTATCTGGTTTACTCTCTCAGTCTGTCCGTCGGTCTGAGGGTGATAGGCGGTGCTGAAATTTAGGCGAGTGCCTAGTCCTTCATGCACTTTCTGCCAGAACCTTGAGGTGAACTGGGATCCTCTATCTGACACTATCGATTTGGGGGTTCCGTGCAGAGCGACTATTCTGGAGATGTAAAGTTCAGCTAACTTGGGGCCTTGATAAGTGGTTTTGACGGCGATGAAATGGGCGACTTTGGTCAATCTATCGACCACTACCCATATTGAATCATTGCCTTTGCTGGATTTGGGCAGTCCGGTGATAAAGTCCATTCCTACGGAGTCCCATTTCCATTCCGGAATCTGGAGGGGTTGTAACAGTCCGGCGGGTCGTTGGTGTTCTGCCTTGACTCTCTGACAGATGTCACACTTAGCGATATAGCTACCGATCTCTTTCTTCATTCCGTGCCACCAAAATTGTTCTTTCAGGTCCTGGTACATCTTGGTACCTCCGGGGTGGATTGAATAAAGGGTGTCATGGGCTTCTTGCAAGATGACTTGTTTCAAGTCAGAGTCCGATGGTACGCAGAGACGTTCTTTGTACCAAAGCACTCCGGCTTCGTCTACGGTGAATCCGGGGGCTTTTCCTGCGGCTATCTGTTTCTTGATTCCGTCAATGCTAGCGTTGTCCTTCTGGGCTTCCTTGATCTGACCAACCAAGGTGGGTTGCAGTTCTATGCTGGCTAGGAATCCTTCACTCACAAGTTCAAGTCTGAACTGCTCAAACTTTTGGTGCAAGCTGGGCTGTTCGGTTGCGAGCATGGAGTTCAACTGGCACGGCAGTCGACTCAAAGCATCCGCTACCACATTGGCCTTGCCGGGGTGGTAGTGAATCTCCATGTCGTAATCCTTGATCAATTCGATCCATCGGCGTTGTCTCATGTTCAACTCCTTCTGGGTGAATATATATTTGAGGCTTTTGTGGTCGGAGTAGATCTCGCATCGATTACCCATGAGGTAATGACGCCAAACTTTCAGGGCTAAGACCACGGCTGCAAGTTCGAGGTCATGGGTTGGGTAGTTCTGTTCATGTTGCTTGAGTTGTCTTGAAAGGTAGGATACAACCTTGCCTTCTTGCATAAGCACGCATCCAAGTCCAGTCTTGGAGGCGTCGCAATATACGTCAAAGGGCTTTGCGATATCTGGCATGATCAGGATTGGGGCTGTTGTCAGTCTACTCTTGAGTTGTTGAAAGCTCTCTTCACATTTGTCGGTCCACTCAAACTTTCTGTCCTTTTTCAGCAGTTGGGTCATTGGTCGAGCGATGCTCGAAAAACCTTCTACAAATCTGCGGTAATATCCGGCTAATCCAAGAAAAGCGTGGACCTCGGTTTGTGTGGTTGGGGCTTTCCATTCCATAACAGTTTTGATTTTGGCGGGATCTACGGCAATTCCTCCTGCAGACAAGATGTGTCCGAGGAATCCAACTTCTTCCAGCCAAAACTCACACTTGCTAAACTTGGCATACAACTTGTGCTGTCTAAGGGTTTCTAGAACAATCTCCAAATGCTGTTCATGTTCCTCTTCGGACTTGGAGTAGACGAGGATGTCGTCGATGAACACAACGACAAACTTGTCCAAAAAGTTCATGAAGATCTTATTCATGAGGTTCATGAAATAGGCGGGGGCATTGGTCAGTCCAAACGACATAACGTTGTACTCATACAACCCATATCTGGTGGTAAAGGCAGTTTTTGGGATGTCGGTGGCTCGGATCTTCAGTTGGTGGTATCCAGTTCTAAGATCAATCTTGGAGAAAACTCGGGATCCGGTGAGTTGGTCAAACAAATCTTCTATCTTGGGTAGGGGGTATTTGTTTTTGATGGTGACATCGTTAAGCTTACGATAGTCCGTGCATAAACGATTTGCACCATCTTTCTTGTCGACAAACAAGACGGGGGATCTCCAGGGGGATGCACTTGGTCTAATCAAACCTTTGGCTAGCATGTCATCTATTTGCTTCTTCAGCTCCACAAGCTCGGCTGCGTTCATGCTGTAGGCTCTCTGGGCGATGGGTCCAGTTCCGGGGATTAACTCGATGATAAACTCGATATCCCTATCCGGGGGCATACCGGGTAGATCATCCGGAAACACATCAGGGTAGCGACAAACGACCCTGATTTGATCCAGAGTTGGCTTGGATACACTTTGGTTGCAGGTGAATTTCCTGGGTAGTTTTTCAGAGACGTGCTCAACTACGATACCGGTGCTGCTAGTCATGGTTATGGCTTTCTTGGCACAGTCTATCAATCCATTGTGCTTGGACATCCAGTCCATTCCTAGGACAACTTCCAAACCTTTGGTTCCAAGTATGATTAGATTCGCAAAGAAATCTACATCATGGATTTTGATTGGCACATTTTTGCAAAATTTTCTGGCTTTGGTGGTTGATCCGGGGATTTGAACTATCATAACATGCTTCAAACTGAGGGGTTGAATTTTACTTGTTGATGCAACATCTTCGGTGACAAAGGAATGAGATGCTCCGGAATCAAACAACACTCTAGCAGGGATGTGGTTGACAGAAAACATACCCAGCACAACATCTGGTGCTTCCTGGGCTTCTTCGGCGTTCATGTGGTAGAGGCGGCCGTTGCGGTTGTTGGGGTTGTTGGGGGCGAACTTCTTGCCGGTGGAGACACGGCGTTGCTGCTGAGCAGGCGCAGCGGTGTTGCCGGCGAGCTTGGCAAGACGCTTGGGACACTCGTTGGAGTAGTGTCCCACTACACCACACTCATAACAAGTGATAGTGCTCTTGTCCTGCTTGTTCGCAACGGGAATGGCATTGCTTCCGGTTCTGGGAGTGGTGTTGGTGTTGGTGTTGTTGTTGTTAGGGGCTCGGGGTGGAGCGCGGTTGTAGTTGTTGTTGTTGTTGTAGTTGTTGTTGTAGCCTCCTGGCTTGGAGTTTCCTCCACTCCGGTTCTGATAACCAGGGCGAGAGTTCTGCATCTGGGGTTTGTTGTTTCTCGGAGTGAAACCTCCGCTCGAGCTAGGGCGAAACTTTTGGGGGTGGCTTGATCCACTCTGATTCGCCATACGGCGCTTGCGGTTCTCATTGGCTTGGTTTAACTTGCCCTCCATCTGGATGGCGGAGTCAACAAGGGCTTCGAGGTCGACGAAGGGGATGTTGACGAGGACAGTCTGCATCTCATCATGCAGTCCGTTCAGGAATCTCTCCTTCCTCTTCTCAACGGTATCGGTCTCATCAGGGGCATACCTGGACAAGGTGAGAAACTTGTCGCGGTATTCAACCACCGTCATGCGACCTTGTTTCAGCTCACGGAATTCATCCCTCATCTTCTTGATAAGACCCGAGGGTACATGGTACTTGCTGAACTTGAGTTTGAAATCCTCCCAAGTCATGAATTGACCTCCGTTCATGGCACGGGTGCTTGTCCACCAAGCGCGAGCTGGTCCAGCGAGATAGTGAGTGGCGAACAACACCTTCTCGTTGGCTTCCACTCCAGCTACCTCCAGATTGTTCTCCATAGTCTGGAGCCAATCGTCGGCGTCGAGGGGCTCCTCGATCTTGCTAAACACCGGAGGGTTGGTGTTTTGGAAGTTCTTGAGCTTGGATCCGGGGTGGTCATGATTTCCATGGCCTTGGTTGGCGATGTTCTGCAAGGCGATGAGGTTGGCTTGGCGTTCGGCTCTTTCGGTTTCCCGGTCTGCAAGCATGGTTTGCAGAAGTTGCAGCATCGCGTCGTTGGTGCGATTCGGAGGGGCCATCTGACGATGTAAAAGATTATGAGATAAGAGGGAACATTCTATGGTTCATTTTGGTTAAGTTTGAAAAACCTTTGAAAACTTGTAATATTTTCATGACAAACATAACATTCATTCATTCATGCAACACATAGTACAACTACACACATACTTCAATGGTTTTAAGAACCATTCTCAGGCTACGATACAAAGGACGGGATACAACTCACACCTATTATAAGTGAACTAGTGCAACTACTCCTCATCATCGACATCGATCGGTACGTGGTCGTCGGGTCCTGCCTCCAGGAACTCGTAGTCCTCCTCCTCGGTGTTCTCGTCCTCCTCAAAGTCGTCGTCATCGCTCAGAAAGGCGTCTCCTCCCTGAATATCGATGCCTCCATCGTCATCCTCCAGCTGACGAATCTGATCCTCCTGGGCCTTGACAATGGCCTCAAGTGACGCAATCCGGGCGCGAAGGCGGCGAATCGTTGCGTCCTTCTTGGCACGCTGCTGGCGAAGGCTCCTGCGGTCGTTGTTGAGTAGCTTGATCACCTCACCCTGCTCGGTGATGTGAGCATGGGTCTGGTTCGCGTAAGCGCGAGTGGCGTCGAGGTCCCTCTGAGTCTGGTAGAGCATGAAGTCCAGGTGCTCAGCATGATGCCTCAACTCAGGGTGCGGCTGCAGCTCCATGGGCACTCCCGCAGCATCACGCCTCACAAGGTGGGCGTAGCGAGAGGCGAGGATGCTCACCACGTTCTGTCCACAGAGGCGCGCAAGTGCCTCCTGTAGGCCACGTGCGAGTCCGTCGAGCCAGTTGCTCTCGCGGAAGGAGAAGAGGATCCTCTCAGAAGTGGGAGGCTCCATCTTGCCCCTCAAGTCGGCAGTGATCACCCACTGCAACTCTCCTCCGGGCGTGTCGTCCAGCTGAACCCCGTGAAACTCGGGGTGTGGGCGCCCTAGGAAGTCAGAGAGGGCGTTGAGGTCGTGCTCGAAGATCAAGCTTCCTCCGTTCCCAAGCTGGTAAAACTTGGTGTTGATGGCTTCATTCAGCGCCATCTGAAAGAGAATTGGATGAGTATGTTAGAGAGTGCAAAGTGTGGCAAAGTTTTAAGTTGATTCCAATAAGATAGAACATGATTCATCAAATTTTGGCAAAGTCTCAAAGACAAGAGTGTAGGAACTTTTCACAAATATTTTCTTTCATTTGATTTCAAAGTTAAATTTTTCAGAACGCCCATTCTAACTAAGGTCTTCTAAGGTCAAACAATGGCTCTGATACCAACTTGTCAACACCCGGATTTTTAAGTCCGAATGCCTATTATGTCATACATCGCAATCCCAGGAATATTGTTGTTGCGAGGCATAATAGTTAAGTATCACAGTCATCATTCATTACAAACCATAAGTCTTACAAATTGGAATCACATGATCCATATTACACGAATAGTTGATCTATTGATCGACGAACAAACACAAGTTCATAGTTCAACATAGCGGAAGCGTAAGATACAAGGACTCTCTAGTCCACAGGCCAACGCTTGACGTCGGAAGGCGCTTAGTTGTCGTGGGCGTCCTGCTACTCATCTCCTTGGTCGTCTTCATACTCTGGCCATTTGAATAGCCAGGGACAAAGCTGTGAGTACGTTGAGTACTCGCAAACTAATACTAAGGTAAGTGCTAGATATTCTAGTATGGTTTGCTAAGCTCTAGTTTATTTGCATAAAGCTAGTTTTAGTTCACAAAGTTTTGAGAAAAGCTTACTCAAGTGCTAACTAACTCAAGTGGGAACATTAGTGTCATTCCCACCATTCAAGTGGTGATTTCAATTCAATCCACCACAAGTCATTTCACCATCATCCTTTTCAACATCATTTTCAAAGATATGACATCGGAAACTGTATGGCCTTTCCAACCGTCCGTAACCGTGGACGCGGCTATTCGAATAGGTTTACACTCTGCAGAGGTTGCACACTTGTGCCACAACATTTGATTTCATCCGTCGGGATTTCCCCGAATCATTGTAACACAGTACGCGGATCATCAACCATAACCTTTCACTTACGAATCCTAGTATGAGCACCTCTCCCCATGAGCTTGGCCTCCCAGTGAAGACAGACAGTCAGCCTGGGAACTGCACAGGGCTTGGGCCGGACATTCACCTCATTTCGCATCATATCGTATCGTTTCTTTTGTGGTAGAGGCAGCTTTCGGCATAACCCCGATGATGCTTGTTTAGAGGGAACCCATACTAAGACGCATAAACTTCCAGTTAAGCCCTACCCATAATCAGGTATTGTGGGGGTACTTAATAATTGGAAAGGTATCGCATTCAAACCAACATCATTGTTTATCAAAAGTCCCCATCTTCTCTTGGTCATATTCACCTTCAAAAATCATTCAATGGAATGCATCTTTATTCCAAGGTTTCAAAAATCCTTCAAAAATCTCATTGTCCCCATCTATAGTAGTCAAGTTTTAATTCATTAGCACTAGCTCTAATTCATGAGGGGTGCTACTTGCTTTGCTTGGAGAAGACTAACTCACTACTCTAGTAACCCACTTGTACTTTGACCAAAGTTAACTATAAAAGTAACTCCTTTAGAAAACAAGTAAAAACTTGTAAAGTAAAAACTTGGAATGGGTTCATATAAGAAAAGGTAAGAACATGGTGCCTTGCCCCAAAGGGGCTTTGCACTTTGCAAGAATATTAGCTTGCATTGGTAGTAGCTTGCCTTGGTAGTTCTCAAACTGTTCCTCCTCCTCCTCTTGGTAGCAACCTTCTTCTTCGGCGTATTCTCCGGTGCTACCGTCTAAATGTGAATACGAGTATAATTACTCACTAATTCAATGGCTATTCCATACATCACATATAGCACACAAACTACTCTATGCACACAAATAAATAAACTAGGGTGCATGGGTTGTGGGGTTTAAATAGGATTCACTTCTTTGCATTCCATAGGGTTCTTGAGAAATAATTTCCTCTCATTGAAATCTTCTTAAGATTTAATTTCTCCAACAATCATGCATGAACTCATATTGACCCAAGTCAAATGTTCATCATCATCATCATTTGGGAAAATGATTTAAATGAGGTGGGTCACCTCATACCATTTACATAACACTATTTTTGATTTAAATCTCAAGTAATTCATATAAGAGAGTTTGGAACCAGGGGTCCAAACATCCCATGAATTCATGTGAGACAAGTTTAATTGAAGTGTAAGACTCCACACAATTTAACTTTAATAGTTTTGGACAATATCAACTAGTTAAACTAGTCCAAATATCCATTCATTGAACCATGGCATGATCATGCAAAGTGACCACACCATTTTATTGCATAAACAATTAGTGTAAGTCACATGTGAATTATTAGAGTTGGAATTAACTTTATATCTATTTTGGTTGATTTTTAAGAATTATTTGAATAGGGAAAAGCCCCTGTCTTGTTATTTTTATCATATTTATTCTACAAAGAATTTGACCATGAGGCCAGTGGCATGTTGTAGAGAATTTCAGTGGCTTTCCAACAACATACAATTTACTAAATTTGGTTTAGCCAATTTGAAATGGTTGAATTTCAAAGTGGAGGCAGTATTCAAATGGATTTGTAATTAATTAAACTGGTTTTGAATTTAACAGGCCGGCGGGAAAACTAGTTGGGCCAAACGATTTGAAAACGGCCCAAGCCAGCCCACCACGGTCCACAGACGCGCGGGCTGCCTGACAGGGTGGGGTCCGCCTGTCAGCGGCTCATAACGCCCGAATCGGTACGTTTCACGTGGGGCGTAGGATTAGATCGGGATCGGACGGCGCTGGTGCGTCGTCTTCTCCGGCGAGAGGCAGAGAGGTTGGCGGCGAGGGTAGGGGGTCGGAGAGCTCACCGCGGCTCCAGCAAGGTATGGCAGTGTGCGCGAGGTAGATGTGGACGACGGCGAAGCAGCTGGTAGCAGTGGCGGAGCTCGAGGTGGCCTGGATCAATGGCGATTTCTCCAGGGCTTCCGCGGCTCCGATCTTGCAATTGGCCTTGCTCCGGCGACGATCGAGGTGGCTAACGGTGCGAGGCGAAGTGGTGAAGGGTGGGGAGTGAGGTGGTGTGCTCAGTTGCTTCCAGGGAACCTCCTATTTATAGGATTGAGAGAGGGTGGCGGGGCAGTGGCAAGGTCGACCATGGCGCGGCTTCTCCGGCGAACGGTCGAGCTAGGCGAGGTGGTGGCAGTGTTCTACGGCTCCTGGTGATGCTATTGGCGGCGACAGCTTGGTCAGGGAGGGCCTGGTTGGGTCGCATTGCTTCCGGGCATGTCGCGGCAGTGGCGGGATCTTCTTCCCCGTTCACGGCGGCGGCGGTCCAGGGTCTGGTCGTGGCCATGTCTGGCGGCGTCGTGGTGGCGTGGTGAGGCGAACGGTGAAAGAAAGGGGCTAGAGAGGGAGGGATGCAGCGAGGCGGCGCGTGTCCGTGGCGCGCGCGTCGGCCGACAAGGACGGCATGGCCATGCCGCTCCTGTCGCACGTGGGCGTCGCGGGCGCGTTTTGGCCAGGGCGATGTGGTCCACCTCTCGACGATCGGCGATCACCGGCGTGCTCAGGGGACCAAGGGGAGCATGTTGGGCATGGTGGTCGAGGCCACGGTGGAGAGAAGAGAGGGGAGGGAGAGGCTCATGGCCATGGCCGGCATGGTGGTGGCTTGAGCATTCATGGCCCTCCTCTAGGCTTGCTATTGGGTGTGCTAGAGGTAGAAGGGATCAGGGGACAAGGTGGAGTAGGTTGGGGCAGTAGGGTTAGGCCAAAACTATTGACACTAGTGTTTTTGGATTTGCTCCATATTTGCAAAATGCAATTTTGTCCAAATTTGAATGGGTTCAAAAGGGTGGCAAGATTTAAATGGGGTGTGTTTACTTAAGTTGTATTTGACCAGAGAAGATGAGAGGTGGTGGTGGAATTGTTGAAACCAAAGAATTGCAAAAATTGACAAGTGTGAGATTGTTCCACTTGTTAAAATGTTGCAACTTTGGATGAGCATAGCTATTGATCAAGAAAGTATTTGGCATGGTGATCTTTACAAAAAGTGTTCACCTTGATGTTGACTTTGAAATGGTGCAAAGAGTTAGCAAGAATTGGTTTGGGAAAAATGAATTGCAGGGGCTCAAAGTGGTGATCAGACTAAATTTTGCAGATTTGGCCATTATCATATGTGAGTGAGAATTGTGTTTGAAAAACCTTTGAATTGTGAAACTTTGGTTCCAAAAGTTGTAATAAGTGTTTAGTAACATTATTCAACTAATGGTGAAGACCAAATTGGTCTAGGGTCAAAATTTATAAAAATGCCATAGAGCATATGTTAGGGTTTTTAGGGTTTTTCAATTTATGGAATTTCTTCCTCTTTGATTTATTTGGTTGGTGATCTTCAGATGATCACACTAGGGTTTTAGAGCATATCAAATACAAGTAAAAGCAATCATCATGGCATATCACTCAAATGCACAAGTCCTATGCATGGTACTATATGCAAATAGAAAAGTTTTTGTTGGTTTGAAAAATTTGCTTTCTGGAATTCTCTAACTTTCTTTTTATTGAAATTTGGGGTGTTACAGATGCGCAAGGCAAATGTATTTCCTTGCTAGGTTTTCCTTTAGCCGGTCTCAAGCTGGTTGTTGCGAGACCAGGTTATAGGATAGATAGACACACTATCAAGAAGGGATTTTGGTTGGCTACTTGAGCATCGACTTAGGGAGCTCAATCCTTTGCACTCTTTGCATCCCCTTATTGTTGTTGCTTCTTGGTGTTTCTCTGTGTGAGGTTAGAGTTTGTTGCTAGCTCTTCAACAAGCTCAAGTTCATCAAAAATTGAATTAGTACGCATATTTTTTGTGTTTCGAGTTTGGAGGTTTTGCCAGTTCTTCTTTTAGGTAGGTTTCATACATCTCCTTATTTGGTATTTTACCACTTGCTCTTTTTTGGGGTCTGATGTCTACGCACGCTTCTATTCCTGTAGACAGTGTTGGGCCTCCAAGAGCAGAGGTTTGTAGAACAGCAACAAGTTTCCCTTAAGTGGATCACCCAAGGTTTATCGAACTCAGGGAGGAAGAGGTCAGAGATATCCCTCTCAAGCAACCCTGCAATTACGATACAAGAAGTCTCTTGTGTCCCCAACACACCTAATACACTTGTCATATGTATAGGTGCACTAGTTCGGCGAAGAGATAGTGAAATACAAGTAGTATGGATGTATATGAGTGGTAATAGCAATCTGAATAAAATATGGCAGTGAGTAAACATGCAACAAAACAGTAAATAAACGGAGATTCGATGTTTGGAAACAAGGCCTAGGGATCATACTTTCACTAGTGGACACTCTCAACATTGATCACATAATAAATAACTTCTCCTCACTTGTGCTACATATACTCTTGTTTGATAACAAACACCATTCATTGTGTAGGGCTACAAGAGCTCCCTCAAGCCGGAGTTAACAAGCGCCACAACATTCGGTGTTCATATTTAAGTAACCTTTAGAGCATAATAGATCATTGCAATTTAGACCAAGAACTAACATAGCATACACACCGTCACCAATAGCTATGAAAGGGGGAATAGATCACATCAATACTATCATAGTAATAGTTAACTCCATAATCTACAAGAGATTACAATCATAACCTACGCCAAGAACTACATGATGCACACACCGTCACCTTTACATCATGAAGGAGGAATAGACTACTTTAATAATATCACTAGAGTAGCACATAGATTAATAGTGATACAAAGCTCATCATATGGATCTCAATTATGCAAGGCAATTCATGAGATCATTGTATTGGGGTACATGAGAGAGAGATTAACCACATAGCTACCGGTAGAGCCCTCAGCCTCGAGGGAGAACTACTCCCTCCTCATCATAGGAGACAGCAGCGGCGATGAAGATGGCGGTGATGTCGATGGAGATGCCTTCCGGGGGCACTTCCCCGTCCCGGCGGCGTGCCGGAATAGAGACTTCTGTCCCCCGAATCTTGGCTTCGCGATGGCGGCGGCTGCGTAACTTTTCTCGTCCCGTGGCTTATTCTTCTAGAGTTTTCGCGACGGAGTCCTTAAGTAGGCGGAAGGGCAGCCTCGGAGGGGCCCTGGTGGGGCCACACAATAGGGGGGCGCGCCCCACCCCTTGGCCGCGCCGCCCTGGCGTGTGGGGCCCCCTGGCTCCCCTCTGGTCTCTCTCCGGTGTTCTGGAAGCTTCGTGGAAAAATAAGATACTGGGCGTTGATTTCGTCCAATTCCGAGAATATTTCCTTACTAGGATTTCTGAAACCAAAAACAGCAGAAAACAGGAACTGACACTTCGGCATCTCGTCAATAGGTTAGTGCCGGAAAATGCATAATAATGACATATAATGTGTATAAAACATGTGAGTATCATCATAAAAGTAGCATGGAACATAAGAAATTATAGATACGTTTGAGACGTATCAAGCATCCCCAAGCTTAGTTCCTACTCGCCCTCGAGTAGGTAAACGATAACAAGGATAATTTCTGAAGTGACATGCTATCATAATATTGATCAATACTATTGTAAAGCATATGAGATGAATGCAGCGATTCGAAGCAATGATGAAGACAATGAGTAAACAACTGAATCATATAGCAAAGACTTTTCATGAATAATACTTTCAAGACAAGCATCAATAAGACTTGCATAAGAGTTACTCATAAAGCAATAAATTCAAAGTAAAAGGCATTGAAGCAACACAAAGGATGATTAAGTTTCAGCAATTGCTTTCAACTTGTAACATGTATATCTCATGGATAGTTGTCAACATAAAGCAATATAACAAGTGCAATAGGTAAACATGTAAGAATCAATGCACACAGTTGACACAAGTGTTTGCTTCTAAGATAGAAAGAAGTAGGTAAACTGACTCAACATAAAGTAAAAGAAAGGCCCTTCGCAGAGGGAAGCATGGATTACTATTTTTGTGCTAGAGCTTTTCATTTTGAAAACATAGAAACAATTTTGTCAACGGTAGTAATAAATCATATGTGTTATGTATAAGATATCCTATAAGTTGCAAGTCTCATGCATAGTATACCAATAGTGCTCGCACCTTCTCCTAATTAGCTTGGATTAACATGGATTATCATTGCATAGCATATGTTTCAACCAAGTGTCACAAAGGGGTACCTCTATGCCGCCTGTACAAAGGTCTAAGGAGAAAGTTCGCATTTGATTTCTCGTTTTTGATACTTCTCAACTTAGACATCCATACCGGGACAACATAGAAAATAGATAATGGACTCCTCTTTAATGCATAAGCATTCAACAACAGATAATATTTTCATAAGAGATTGAGGATTAATTGTCCAAACTGAAACTTCCACCATGGATCATGGCTTTAGTTAGCGGCCCAATGTTCTTCTCTAACAATATGCATACTAAAACCATTTGATCATGATAAATCACCCTTACTTCAGACAAGACGAACATGCATAGCAACTCACATGATATTCAACAAAGGTGTAAAAGTTGATGGCATCCCCAGAAACATGGTTACCGCTCAACAAGCAACTTATTAAGAAATAAGATACATAAGTACATATTCTTCACCACAATAGTTTTTAAGGCTATTTTCCCATGAGCTATATTGCAAAGGCAAAGAATAGAATTTTAAAGGTAGCACTCAAGTAATGTACTTTGGAATGACAGAGAAATACCATGTGGTAGGTAGGTATGGTGGACACAAATGGCATAGTTTTTGGCTCAAGGATTTGGATGCACGAGAAGAATTCCCTCTCAATACAAGGCTAGGCTAGCAAGGTTGTTTGAAGCAAACACAAGTATAAAACGGTACAGCAAAGCTTACATAAGAACATATTACAAGCATTATAAGACTCTACGCTGTCTCCTTGTTGTTCAAACACCTCAACCAGAAAATACCTAGACTCTAGAGAAACCAATCATGCAAACCAAATTTTAACAAGCTCTATGTAGTTCTTCATTAATAGGTGCAAAGTACATGATGCAAGAGCTTAAACATGATCTATATGAACACAACAATTGCCAAGTATCAAATTATTCAAGACATTATACCAATTACCACATGAAGCATTTTCTGTTTCGAACCAAATAGCAATTAACGAAGCGGTTTTCAACTCCGCCATGAACATTAAAGATAAAACTAAGAACACCAGTGTTCATATGAAAAAGCGGAGCGTGTCTCTCTCCCACATAAGAATGAATTTATTCAAACATAAACAAAAACAAAAGCAAACAGACGCTCCAAGTAAAGCACATAAGATGTGGAAGAATAAAAATATAGTTTCACTCGAAGTGACCTGATAAGTTGTTGATGAAGAAGGGGATGCCCAAGGCATCCCCAAGCTTAGATGCTTGAGTCTTCTTGAAATATGCAGGGATGAACCACGGGGGCATCCCCAAGCTTAGACTTTTCACTCTTCTTGATCATAATATATCATCCTCCTCTCTTGATCCTTGAAAACTTCCTCCACACCAAACTCAAAACAAACTCATTAGAGGGTTAGTGCATAATTGAAAATTCATATATTCAGAGGTGACATAATCATTCTTAACACTTCTGGACATTGCACAAAGCTACTGGAAGTTAATGGAACAAAGAAATCCATTCAACATAGCAAAAGAGGCAATGTGAAATAAAAGGCAGAATCTGTCAAAACAGAACAGTCCGTAAAGACGAATTTTTCTGGGGCACTTAACTTGCTCAGATGAAAAAGCTCAAAACTAATGAAAGTTGCGTACATATCTGAGGAACACGCACGTAAATTAGCATATTTTTCTGAGTTACCTACAGAGAGCCCTGCCCAAATTCGTGACAGATAGAAATCTGTTTCTGCGCAGAAATCCAAATCTAGTATCAACCTTCTATTATAGACTTCACTTGGCACAACATTGCAATAAAATAAAGATAAGGAGAGGTTGCTACAGTAGTAACAACTTCCAAGACACAACAAAACAGTAGCAAAATAAAACATGGATTATCTCCCAAGAAGTGCTTTCTGTATAGCCATTAAGATGGGCTCAGTAATTTTAATGATGCACTCCCAAGAAATAAGAGTTGAAGCAAAAGAGAGCATCAAAAAAGCAAATTCAAAACACATTTAAGTCTAACCCACTTCCTATGAAAAGGAATCTTGTAAATAAACAAATTCATGAAGCATAATGCAACAAGCATAGAAAGATAAAACAAGTGTAACTTCAAGATTTTCAGCAAAAAGAGAGGTGTTTTAGTAACACGAAATTTTCTACAACCATATTTTCCTCTCTCATAAAGATTTTCAGTAGCATCATGAACAAACTCAACAATATAACTATCACATGAAACATTCTTATCATGAGCTACATGCATAAAATTATTACTCTCCACATAAGAATAGTCATTCTTATTAATTGTAGTGGGAGCAAATTCAACAAAGTAACTATCATTATTATTCTCATCACCATAATCATCATATATAGGAGGCATATTGTAATCATAATTAATTTTCTCCTCAGTAGTAGGTGGACTGAAAATATCATAGTCATCATTGTAATCATCATATTTAGGAGGTAAAGTATCATCAAAGTAAATTTTCTCCTCCATGCTTGGGGGACTAAAGATATCATGCTCATCAAAACCAGCTTCCCCAAGCTTAGAATTTTCCATAGCATTAGCAACAATGGTGTTCGAAGCGTTCATACTAATATCATTGCTACTAGCATGCAAATAAGGTTCCATAGGTTTTTTAATTTTCGCATCAAACCATCCATGTCTTAACTCAGGAAATAAATTAAAAAGCTCACAGTTGTTTTCCATTATGCCTTACTAGTGTAAAACAAGAAAAAAAAAGATGCAATTGCAGGATCTAAAGGAAATAGCTTCGAGCACTCACACACCGGCAATAGTGCTAGGAAATAGCTTAGTAGTCGGAGGATGTGAATACCTTTTACCTTACCTCCCCGACAACGGCGCCGGAAAATAGCTTAGTTGTCGGGGTCCGGAGTGTGAGTGCCTTTTACCTTACCTCCCCGGCAACGGCGCCAGAAAATAGCTTGATGTCTACGCACGCTTCTATTCCTGTAGACAATGTTGGGCCTCCAAGAGCAGAGGTTTGTAGAACAGCAGCAAGTTTCCCTTAAGTGGATCACCCAAGGTTTGTCGAACTCAGGGAGGAAGAGGTCAGAGATATCCCTCTCAAGCAACCCTGCAATTACGATACAAGAAGTCTCTTGTGTCCCCAACACACCTAATACACTTGTCAGATGTATAGGTGCACTAGTTCGGCGAAGAGATAGTGAAATACAAGTAGTATGGATGTATATGAGTGGTAATAGCAATCTGAATAAAATATGGCAGCGAGTAAACATGCAACAGAACAGTAAATAAACGGAGATTCGATGTTTGGAAACAAGGCCTAGGGATCATACTTTCACTAGTGGACACTCTCAACATTGATAACATAATAAATAACTTCTCCTCACTTGTGCTACATATACTCTTGTTTGATAACAAACACCATTCATTGTGTAGGGCTACAAGAGCTCCCTCAAGCCGGAGTTAACAAGCGCCACAACATTCGGTGTTCATATTTAAGTAACCTTTAGAGCATAATAGATCATTGCAATTTAGACCGAGAACTAACATAGCATACACACCGTCACCAATAACTATGAAAGGGGGAATAGATCACATCAATACTATCATAGTAATAGTTAACTCCATAATCTACAAGAGATTACAATCATAACCTATGCCAAGAACTACATGATGCACACACCGTCACCTTTACATCATGAATGTAACATCCCAAATTTCAATAAAAGATAGAAGAAGAATTCCAGAGATCCAAATTTGAGAACTAACAAAAACTTTTAAATTGCATATAGTGCCCTGCATAGGTGACATAGGCATCCCCAATGGGCCTGCCGATGATAGTACCCGGGGTTTACTGAAGGCCCACTACCCGAAGAATAAGAAGACTCGGAAGCCCAAGATATTGTTAAGGAAAGCTAGAGTTGTAATAGGAAGCATTATTTGTAATCTTGCGGGAGGAGTTAGAAACCTTCCCGGACTCTGTAACTTGTACAATACGAATCCCTCGGCTCCGCCTCCTATATAAGGGGGAGTCGAGGGACACAGAAGGCATCGAATCATTGTTTCTCAAACCCTAGTTTTTATATTCGTCGAGTACTTTTCGGCTGAAACCTTCGAGATCTACTTGCCCTCTACATCCAACTAAACCCTAGTCTACAATCCGTAGGCATTGACAAGTTAATACCTTGTCAATATGGCGCCGTCTGTGGGATCTAGAGGCGACAAGGAGCTGATCTCGATGGCACGTTCAAGATCGTCGACTTCATCAGTAGCAAGCAACATCATGGACAGAGGTAAACAGATCGAAACTGGTCTCGTTGATTTTATTCCTCACCCGCCCTCCCGTTTGGATGCATATGCGTATCTGGAGGAGCCCATGAAGATGACGTTTGGAAAATTCCACTTCCACGTCGAGAAAGAAGGATCGTATTGTCTCGAAGTTCCGATCTCGTCGGGATTACCAGCGGTTGGTCCTGATTTCTCAAACTCAGTACCATCCGTCGAGTCAAGCGACAAGGAGATTTCGTCGCCACGTTTCATCGACAGCAGGGCAAGTGAAAAACTCGCCAAAATCTTCAGCGACATGTCCTTCGAGTCATCGGCGAACTCCTATATAAGCGATGATCCGAGCGACACCGATAGCTTCGACTTCATCGACAAATCCATCTCTATTGGGGAGGTCTTCACCAATCTCTATGATGGTGTCACTGAACCAAACAAAGCGAAAACTCCAAAATATCACCAAGTTTATGCCATTGGAGAAGCAAGTCGCGATCAAGAGGAAACATCAGAGGCTTTCGACGATTTGGGAAACCCCTATGTCGATCCCTCAGATCTAAGGAGAGGTTTGGGCACTAAATATGTCGGGCCCACACCACGTGCCAGAGTTCAACTTCCACAAGCAGCCTGGGATAGAGCTGCGAAAGCTTTGGATGGCTCTGAACCAATGGAGACAAGCGCTACGATCGAAGAACTGCAAGCTTATCAATATAGACTCGCCCGAGCTGGAAGAGAGTTGGAAAAAGCAGACAATTTGCTTTGAACAGAAGAAGGGAGGCAGCTTCCGCATCAAGCAGGCGACGAGCGGAATTAAGTCGACACTCAGAAACTTCGGGAGATAGTCACAGAGAAGCTCGGAGGAGAGCAAGATCTCGGCTGCAAAATATACCGGAAGCCGAAAGAGAGACTCTAATCCAAAACCTCGACATGTCCTTTATGTCAATCGACACGAGGAGGAATATTATCCCAAAAACACCGGAAGCAGGATACATGGCGACACAAGCTTTCATCTTAGCATCCAGGCCACCTCCCGGAGATCCAAGAGAAGCGTTGTACAACATGGCCATGGCAGGATGTGGAGCCATGGGAGCAGCGTTCACAGCTACACCTCCCGAAGGAACTGCAAGGCAAAATAGTCCGAGACCTACCACAGCAGTACAAGATCCACCAAGAACAAGTGGAGCCAGGGACACAACAACTCAGGCCAGAGTTGATAGAGCGCGACTAGAAAGAAGGGAACGTCGGCATTCACCAGAACTTGCTGAAGAGGACATGTGTGGACTCCCATGTTTCACACGACGGGTCCGAAAAACTTGAGTTCCATCAGGATTCAAGCTACCCGATAGTTTCAAGAAATTCGATGGCCTGCAAGACCCCGAGGATTGGCTTGTGGATTACCTCGAGACAGTAAAATTGATAGGCGGGACCAGAGCGACAGCCATGCAGAGCATCCAGATACATCTGAGCGGAGCCGCCAGATCATGGATAAAAAAGCTTCCCCCAGGTTCCATCGACAGCTGGGAAAGTTTCGAAGATGTGTTTATCAAGAATTTCCGGTCAACCTGCAAGAAACCTGCGACACTAGAGGAGTTGAGGTCATGTCGACAAAAGCATGATGAATCAATGAGGAAGTACATCCAAAGGTGGAACATCATCAAAAACTCGGCAGAAAATATATCTGACGAAAGAGCGATAGATGCATTTGTTGCAGGAGTTCGACGAGGAGATTTCGTGGAGGACTTGGGGAGGACAAACCCAAGAACAGTATCAGCTTTAATGGAGATAGCAAACAGATGGGCAGATGGCGAAGATGCGGTACATAACAAACGACATAGGTCCCCAGAGGAAGATCGCAGTCGAAATTTTCAAAATAGACGTCGATTCCCCCGTCAATTTTCAAGTTACGATGCACCTGGCCAAATATCGGCTGGCTTTCGGGGAAACAATGGAGGAAACAGTAGGGATGACTACCAGAGAAGTAATGCACAGCAAGGCGACAATAGAGATAACAGGCAAAATAGCGGGCCAAGGTTCCAGAGTCCTTTTGTGTCTCCCGAAGAGATGATGAACGGGCCGTGTCAGATGCATTTCTTTCTCGATAGCAATGGAAAAAGACAGTCAGGACACTTGCAAAAGGATTGCCGAAATTTCCAGGCAATGTTAAGATGGGCAGGACATGCAAATGCTCAGGCAGCTCACAGAAACCCTCAAGGACCTAGGAGTGAGATTCACTTGCCACCTCCTCCCGCGATTACAGACGAAAATCAACATCAGCTCAGAATAGCGGCAGCACCTGCTCCACCGCCCTACGTCGATCCTAACTCTAACGGAGCGGTCTCGATGATTCAGAAAGGCAGGCCATCCAATAGAGCTCAGAAAGTAATCTCGCGATAGGTGTTTATGGCAGAGAAGATGCCACCACCAACAGTCGAGTACCTTAACTGGTCAGGGCAAGATATTGGCTTCACAATAGCCGATCATCCACAGCAAGTTCCTCGACCAGGGCAGTCAGCACTGATCTTACCAGCAGTAATTGCGGGATTCGATGTATCTCGAGTATTCATAGATGGCGGCAGCAGTCTAAACCTTATGTACGCAGATACGCTAAGGAAGATGAATATTTCCCTCGTAAATTTGAAACCAACCGACACACGTTTCCACGACATTACACCAGAGAAGCCAAGTTACCCACTGGGGAAGATCAATCTCGACGTTCAGTTTGGGACCCGAGAAAACTACATGATAGAGAGGTTACAATTCGAAGTTGTGGATTTCCCGTCGCAGTATCACGCTTTGTTGGGGCGACCAGCATATGCCAGGTTTATGGCGGTACCACATTACACGTACTTGCTTTGGAGGTTACCTGGACCTAAGGGACCAATCACAGTCAAAGGAAGCTTCGCGCTAGCCGATAAATGCGACAAAAATTTTCATCGACTAGCAGAAACTTTCGGGATGCAGGCAGAGTACGCAGCGTCAAGGCTCATGACTGATTATGATGTGCTGCCAGACGTAGGGAGGCCCAACAAGGAATCAACTTTCAATACAGCAAAAGATTCTAAGGAAGTGCAGATTCACCCGACAGATCCGAAGAAAACAACATCCATCGCAACAAACATGGACCTCGCATAGGAAAGCGCGCTCGTCGAGTTCCTCCATGAGCACTGGAAAATCTTCGCATGGTGTCCAGCTGACATGCCAGGAGTACCCAGGGAACTTGCCGAGCACCACCTAAACTTGGATCCTATTGCGAGACCAATCAAGCAACCTTTGCGGCATTTTTTGGAACCAAACCACAAAGCCATGCTGTCAGAAATTGATCGACTTAGAGAAGCTGGTTTCATCAAAGAGATATCTACTAAGGCCACTTGGGTAGCTAACCCAGTGATGGTGCCGAAGAAAAACACGAAAGTCCTTCGCATGTGTGTCGACTTTACGTGCCTCAATAAACATTGTCCAAAGGATCACTTTCCCCTCCCAAGGATCGATCAGATTATCTACTCCACGGCAGGATGTGAACGTCTTTCCTTCTTGGACGCATATTCTGGTTACAACCAGATCAGATTAAAAGAAGACGACGAAGCCAAGACAGCGTTCATCACACCGTATGGCGTATTTTGATACAAAACAATGCCCTTCGGGTTGAAAAACGCGGGAGCAACATATCAACGGATGATGCAGAAGTGCCTAGCAACACAGATTGGGAAAAATGTACAAGTGTACATCGACGACGTCGTCATCACATCAAAAAAGGGGGCAACATTAATCGAGGACTTGAAGGAAACTTTCGACAACCTCGACAAATTTTGTCTCAAGTTGAATCCGACGAAATGTTCTTTCGGCGTCCCTGCAGGAGAACTTCTCGGGTTCCTAGTTTCAGCGAGAGGGATCGAAGCAAATCCCGAAAAAATCCAAGCTATCGTAACAATGAGGAAGCCAACAAAGTTGAAGGAAATACAGCAGTTAACTGGGCGAGTCGCAGCTTTAAGCAGATTCATCGCCAGGCTGGGAGAAAAGGCGCTACCATTCTACGCCCTAATCAAACAAGGAGAGAAGTTCCAGTGGAACGAAGAGGCAGATAGGGCCTTCGAGGACCTCAAACGGAAAATTTCGACACCACCAATTCTAGTGGCGCCAAAAGAGAAAGAACCGCTCCGGTTATATATTGCGGCTACACCTCAGGTGGTCAGCACGACACTAGTTGTCGAAAGAGAAGAAGAAGGAAAACTCCATGGAGTGCAGAGGCCAGTATATTTTATCAGCGAAGTATTATCGCCTTCAAAACAGAGGTACCCGCAGTACCAAAAGCTAGCATATGGAGTATTCACAACCGCAAGAAAATTGCGTCACTATTTTTCGGCGCATCCGATAATAGTGGTCAATGAGGCGCCTTTATCCAACATACTCAATAATCCAGAAGCTACAGGCCGTGTCTCCCTTTGGGGAATAGAACTCTCTCCTCAGGACATCACGTATGAAAAAAGAAAGGCAATAAAGTCACAAATTCTACCAGACTTCATCGCAGAGTGGATGGAGTTGCAAAACATAGGACCTCCGGATTTATCGAGAACCTGGACTATGAACTTCGACGGGTCCAAAAGGTTGGAAGGAGCTGGAGCAGGGGTAATACTCATATCACCTGAAGGCGACAAATTGAAATACGTCCTGCGGATGACGTTCCCAAACGCATCTAATAATGAGGCATAATATGAAGCCCTTATACATGGGATGAAGATGGCGAAAGCCTGTGGCGCAACTCGACTAAAAATATTTGGCGACTCACAATTGGTAGCTCAGCAAGTCATGAACCAATGTGATGCGGTCAATGATAGCATGGTGGCGTACAAAGAGATGTATAATGAGCTGGAGAAGCTGTTTGACGGATGCGAAGTAAACCATATCAGTAGGCTGAGCAATGATGAAGCCGATGTTCTTGCAAACATCGGGTCGCAGTGCCTCGCAATTCCCCCAGGTGTGTTCTGGGAAGAAATAACATAGAGGTCCACGAAACCGAAGAAACCAACAAAGAAAGAGAAGAGCGAGAAACCCTCGGGGGCTGTGAAAGAAGCATTGGAAGAAGAAGACGAGGAACATGATCTAGTACTGATGGTACAAATCCCATGGATGCATGCGTACATATCATACATCCTAAGAAAGACAATACCCGATGATCCAGTTGAAGCAAGGCGAGTTATTAGGCGATCCAAAGCTTTCACGGTGGTCAAAGGAGAGTTGTACAAACGCAGTATCTCGGGTGTGTTACAACGGTGCGTCACACCCGAAGAAGGAAGGATAATTCTGAAGGACATACACGAAGGAGTATGTGGCCACCACGTGAGCAGTCGAGCTATTGCAGCCAAAGTTTTTCGAGCAGGATTCTACTGGTTGACAGCAATTGAGGACGCAAAGGAGATAGTGCGAACTTGCGACGCATGTCAGAGATTTGCCGCAAAACCTCACTCTCCGGCAGCAGAATTAATGCCAATACCCTTATCTTGGCCTTTTGCTCAATGGGGTCTCGATATGGTGGGAAAATTACACAAAGCTTCGCCAGGAGGATACGAGTATATGTTGGTTGCTGTTGACAAATTCACCAAGTGGATAGAAGCAAAGCCGATAAATTCACCAGATGCAGCATCAGCAATAAAGTTCGTGAAGGGCATCGTTTTTCGATTTGGAGTACCTCACAGCATAAGATCGTCAGACAATGGCAGCAACTTTACGTCAAAGGAGTTCAAGGCGTACTGTGCAGAGGTAGGCATCAAATTGCACTTCGCGTCAGTTGCACATCCTCAAACCAATGGTCAAGTCGAGAAAGCCAATGGCATCATCTGCAATGGCATCAAGAAACACTTGTTAGGACCACTGGAAAAAGCTCGACATACCTGGCCAGAAGAGTTACCAAGTGTGTTATGGAGCATCCGAACAACACCAAATACAGCAACACAGGAGACCCCGTTCTTCCTAGTCCACGGAGCAGAGGCAGTACTGCCGATAGAAATAGAGCACGACCCCCCCAGAGTCACAGAGTACAACGAAGAAGTTTCCAGGAAAGCTTTGGAAGACGACGTCGACGCACTCGATGAAGCTCGAGACGAAGTATTGTCAAGGGTAACTAAATATCAGCAGGACCTGAAAAATTACCACAGTCGACGTTTGCGACCAAGATCCTTTCAAGTTGGAGACCTAGTTTTGCGACTCAATCAAGAGCGTATTGAAAACTCGAGTCACCATGGCTTGGCCCTTACGTCATTACGGAAGTAATCGAAGGAGGAGCGTACAGGATAAAAGACAAGAAGACAGGGGTTCCCGAGAAAAACCCCTGGAACGTGGCACAGCTAAGGCGTTTTTACGCTTAGTGTCAAAATATAGTCCTCCTTGTAAAACTACAATGTACTGAAACGCCCGCGAGTTTTCATACGCACTCTTTTCCTTTTTCGGGGCACCGAGTGGGGCCGAGAAAGGTTTTTAATGAGGCGGGCTCGCGGTGCTGCAATATAATAAAGATAGTGGAGATATACTTCTTATTCTTCGACACGCTCGGGGGCTCAATACCTTCAAGTTACAAAATATATACAATATAGATAAATTAGACTTACCGAAATATTTCGCCTTGGTACAAGAATACCTCGCCAAATAGAACATCGGAAGCTAACAACTGTAAATATAGCGTACTCGTCAAAATATTATTGCTTTGGTCTGAAAACCTCGCAACAAAAATATAGAACGTCACCACCAAGACACTCGGGGGCTCATGCCCATTGATAGCAAGATATATATACCTTCTCGCAATAAGAGAAAAATCTTCGGGATAACAAAATAGTACAAACTCCAGCCAAAGGCTCGGGGGCTGGACGATCAAAAATAAAAACAATACATACTTACAGAGTTGACAGCTTTACAATATAGATCATGTTTACAAAGACGTATCAATGGTGAAACTACAGCAAGAAAAAAGGAAAAACCCTCAATGGATACCTAGCACATGGTCTATGGTTATTCGTTCATTGGAAGGACAAGTACTGTGCTCGGCATTGCTACCCTTCACGAAGAACTCAGCATCCATCCGAAGAAGTTCATCCATCATATCTTCGGCTACAGGAGTCACCAGATCATCAATCTTGCTCATGTTTCTCTTTTTCTTCGACATTTTAGCCAAGCACGTGGGAACAATTTGATTCACAGGCAATTTTGGATAGCAAATCTTTATCATCATCATAGCAAATCTTGCGCCAGCAGAGAGTTGAGCCCGCACAAAGCCATGGATTCGAGGAGCATCTCGAAATTTTTCCATTAATGCAGGAAGAGTTTCTGGCATCTTGTTGCGAGGGAACATGGTTCCATAAACTAAAAATAAAGTCTTCGTACAGAAGTCAAGGAAGTCACGGACCTGAGCCACGCGATCTTGGAATCTGACAATTTGGTGGGTACGGTCAGGAGTAACCCAAAAGTTAGAACCATGCTGTGTAGCCAGTCTGAGCAGAACATTGGCTCGAGCTTCAACACGTTGATCTTCGGCAGCAGTATCCAAAAATGAGCCTGGTAGAGCAAATAAATTGATAAGGAAGGAAAAATAGCAAATATAACATCCAGCATGGTTATGAACAAGAAACGTACCTGTCATGTCCAGGCTGGCGTCAGTCATTAGCTGAAGCATATAATTTTCTCGAGAGGAAGCTTCGGTAGCCTCAGCAACAGCAGCATCCTGCGAAGCAATGGCTTCTTTTGCTTGTTGAAGGGCAATTTTTTTTCTCTCTCGGATGCTTGTCGAGATTGTTCCATCATCGCAAGAGTTTGTTTCTTCATGGATTTGAGTTGCTGGCGCGATTCTTGCAAATCTTGCGACAAATGTTGTCTTGAAGAACCTTTGATGAGGTTATCATTGACTAGTGTTTTCTTCGAGAAGGAGGAAGCAGGAGAAGTATCGGCAGAATAAGGATTGACAGAGTAGTTATCAAATATCAATTGGAAAAGAAAACACCAATGTCAAAGGATTGCACAAGACAGAATTCCATTGATCTTCAAGAAATTTACATGGATATTACAAAAGGAGTTCTTCAAAAGGACTACTAAGGAAACTGTCGCCAAAGCTAATATGGCGACAATAGCTAAAGAAACAGGAAAAATAAAAAGAAGGGGCATTCAACTTGACCTCCGGCTTTGATGAGCTAGGAGTTGAAGATGGCTTGATCCCGAGATAGGACAGGATTTTCTTCGTGTTGGGCTTTGCCGCCTTGATCGACGATCGCCATTTTGTCTGCTCTATCTGTTCTGTGTCGCCTACTTTCAACCAGTCGATAGTTTGTTGGCTATCAGCGACCAAGGCAACAGTGCTTTCGACAGAAATCTTCTTGTTCTCCTGGCGCATCTTCAGTCCAAGATCTTCTGGTGGATTAAAGCACTTGGCAAGAGCAAGGAAAGTTGCGGGTTCCTCTTTCTTCGGGAAGAAATAGGGGAAGAGTCGCGACAACCCTGCTTTAGCTTGATCAATGCCCTCGCGTGCTTCTGTTCCATGAAACTCAAGGAACGAAATGGCGTCAAGAAGAGGATCGTTGTCGGGATCTTCAAGTTCAAATTCTTGAGATGTTTTACCTGTCAAGATAAAAACTTATTGATCAACAAACGAGTGAAGGAAAGAAAGTCGAAAGGATGTGAAGTGGTTCAGATACTTACTGACAAAGCGACGGTTTTGCGACCTTACGCGCTTAATGATCGTTTCCTCGCGAGCAGATTGTGCGGCTATATGCTCGCTCAGCGAAGTCTCGGCATCGTGAAGTTTCTTCTTAAGATCTTCGACACCAGCAGCATCGGTCTTGGCCTTGTTAGCCTCTGCTCTAGCTTGAATAGCATCTGATTCGGCCTTCTTACGAGCCTCTTCACTTTGCTCTAATTTTTGAGCAAGTGCGTTGGCACGCTCGTTGGCCTCCGACAGTTTTTCTGCCAAGAAAAAATTAAATTTAGTTAAAAACATCGACAACGAAGGAGTAAAAAGGCAAGGGCAAAAATAAGCAGCAAGGCATTACCTTCAGTCTTATTGGCATACTCACGGTACCCAATGAATAGGGCACCGATGCGAATAAGCTCTTTGATCATAGGCTGTCAAAGAAGGACAAAGAAAAAATGTCGATATGGGAAAAATATGATGGCACAAAGAAGCAAACAGAAGAAATATAGACAGTGACAAGAAAATTAAGAACTTACATCATCCAAGAGAGGGTTAGAGGAGCTACTCAATTGGAGAGTAGGATCCGGGATTGTTTCAATCCTTGCCCTTTTTGGTGAAGGGACAAGGGGGCTTGAAGGAGGAGTAGAAGCGCCGACGTTTTGTTGAGGAGGCGAGGATTCCTCTCCATCAACTGGCGTCTCCGAAAGAACTAGAGTATGTGACGTACTCGTTCGAGCAGCCACATCAAAAGCTGGTACTTCTTCCTCATCATCACTGCGATTAAATGTTGGCAGCATAAAAAGCAAGATAGACAAAAATCTTCGAGTACAAAAATAAAAATAAAAAAAAGAGGTGACTTACGAACTGATGAGGGCCTCAAGGTATGGGTCATAAGCTGCCTTCTGATGTGAAGGAACAGCTTCTTCGGCTTTGGAGGTGCCAGAATCTTCGACATCACTCCTTTTCCTTTTGTTCTTTGGAGAAACAGCAGGAGGAGGAGATTGTGCTGATGCAGTACCTTCAGAGGCAGCCTCCTTTTGAACAGATCCCGCAGATTTTCGAGAATCTGCGGGTTCATTCACAAAAGAGGGGGCATCTTGGTTGTCATCGGTGACAACGACCCTTTCCTCGACTTCTCCACCTTCAGGAAGGGGAGGAAGCGAGACAAGATTTGGATGGTTCTATATAAAAACAGGGGAAGATGTCAAAAAAAAGGAGTTACAAAAATATAGCAAGGCAATAATAAATCAATCGACAAAGTTTACCTTGGGAAGCGCATTGGTGGCGCTGTACGGTTTTACACGACAAGAAGAAGGGACAGAATCTTTTTTGCTGAGAGAGGAGATTTTTCGGACAAGCTTTTCTAAATCCTTGACCCCCAAATCCGCTGACAACCGATCTACGTCCTCGTCGCCAGCATACTTCCAGAGAGGGTATTTGCGAGCCTAAAGAGGCTGCACTCTGGTTCGAAGAAAATACGCTGTAATTTGGATACCTGACAATTCTTTGCCGCGAGTATTTTGCAACTCATGGATGCGAGTCATCAAGGCCTCTGTCGATGTTTTTTCTTCCTCGGTAGCCTCTGCATCCCAGGAGCGGCGGCGAAGGATTTTCTCGGCACCATCGAAAGGAGGGATGTTGTCTTCAGCGCATCCATGGTTCTCCTCCTAGATGTACAACCACTTCTTGTGCCACTCTTGAACTGAGTCAGGGAGTTTGACGTCGAAGTAATCGACTGTGGGGCGAACAGAAATAACAACGCCGCCTATATTATAGGCGACATTGGGGGAGCCATTGCGGCGACAAAAGAAAATGCGCTTCCATAGCGCCCAGTTAGGCTGGACGCCAAGGAAGGCCTCACAGAGGGTGATGAAAATGGAGATATGGAGGATTGAGTTGGGCGTGAGGTGGTGAAGTTGAAGACCATAAACAAAAAGCAATCCACGGAGAAAAGGATGAATGGGGGCGGAAAGACCGCGGATGAGATGGTCGACGAAACTTACCCGATACCCCATTGGAGGGGTTGGGTAGCTTTCTTCACTAGGGAAGCACAGCGCTTTGGGCTTCTTGCTAATCCCTAGCTTCTTCAAGAGATTGATGTCCTGAGAGGAAATTTTGGACCTTTCCCACTCCGCGGTTCCCAGATCTACGGCAGCCATTGACGATTCAGGCGTGTTGCGCTTGATCAACCGACGCGGTGGCATCAACAATGGCGCAGGAATGCAGCTTGGAGAAGATGAGCTTAGGAAGTTGTGGGGCGCAGGCGGAGGTTTTGCAAAGAAGAGCAGGAGAGCGGCGCGAGCGGAAGTGCTCGAGGAAGAAGAAGGAGATCTTATGTAGAGGTGCGGCGAAGCGGCGGACCGTTGGATGGAAAAAATGTGTGACAGATGATAACCACGTGGAAACAAGGGTAAAAAAGTATTTTAACACTAAAGAAGTTACGGTACGTGCGCCAGGAAAAGTGGAGGACGTGTGTCCCCCACCTACACGACGTGTCAAGATAATGGATAATTTGGGCCCGCAAGGCAGTGGGAGAAAACTTCTCGCCATTTTCGGATTCGTAATCGTGGCTATCGTCAGTAATAACGTCACCTTGTCAGAGACAAAAATTCGACTCAACAGCGGCATAACAAGGCGACATGGAAAAAATATCGGAGAGCCTTTGATCAAATACAAGTTTTTGATCAAATGCTCGGGGGCTACTTTGAAAAAATGAAAAGATCAAGAAAGACAAAATAGAAACGGCATGAGCCTATGATCAAATACAAATATTTGTTCATAGCCTCGGGGACTACTCCCATCGGGAGCGCTGTTCGCGCACCGGAAAAATTATAAAACTTCGGGAGAGAAAGAAAATATAGCGGCATAATGCGTGGAGCCTACAACCAAGCACAAGTCCTTGGCTGTAGCCTCGGGGGCTACTCCCATCGGGAACACTGTTCGCGTACCCGATGAAACTATAAAAAAAGTAAGAATGAAAAGAAGAAAGATAGAAGAGCAAAAGAGTATATTTCGAGTTATAAATAACTCTGCATATACTCCCATCGGGAGAGCAATATAAGTCATTTTTGACTCAATAAAATGTGCCATTCCAACAGCCGAATAAGCACTTGACAATATATTCTCAGAACGCCAAAGTTGCGATCAATTTCTGAATGCCGCAAAACTTTGCGAAGGTAAGACCCCAGATCCATTCTGTGAGGCGTGGCGCCGTCTCTGACGTCGGTTTGCTACTTTTATCCGTATCAACAGATACGAAGAAAAATCCTAACGGACGCGTTAGGTACACGATAAATATAACCGGGACTCGACAGAATGGTAAGACCTTAAGCGGCACCTGTCGAAGTTTACACCAGTATCCCGAGATCATGTCCAGGGACGTGATTTTGAAGTAGGTTTTTGCGGATTGCCACTAGAGCAGTTAACTAGTACCTGATCCGTCAGATGAACTAGCCCCAACTACCATTATCCCTGCAAAATATAGAAATTTATGTGAAGAAATATAGAAAGGTTTTAAGTTGTCGAGTAAAAATAAACAATGAGATTTTCCCCGACTCTACGATTCAAGCAAAATCTCGGGGCTCGACATAGGCATCCCCAATGGGCCTGCCGATGATAGTACCCGGTTTCATCAAGGCCCACTACCCGAAGAATAAGAAGACTCGGAAGCCCAAGATATTGTTAAGGAAAGCTAGAGTTGTAATAGGAAGCATTATTTGTAATCTTGCGGGAGGAGTTAGAAACCTTCCCGGACTCTGTAACTTGTACAATACGAATCCCTCGGCTCCGCCTCCTATATAAGGGGGAGTCGAGGGACACAGAAGGCATCGAATCATTGTTTCTCAAACCCTAGTTTTTATATTCGTCGAGTACTTTTCGGCTGAAACCTTCGAGATCTACTTGCCCTCTACATCCAACTAAACCCTAGTCTACAATCCGTAGGCATTGACAAGTTAATACCTTATCAATAGGACTTGTGCATTTTGAGTGATATGCCATGATGATTGTTATATTGTTTATGTGATGAACTCTAAAACTTTAAAGTGATCAAGTGAAGATCACCAATCAAATAAATCAAATATAAATAAAACCCTAAAAACCCTAACATATGGCCTATGCCATTTTTCCAAATTTGATCCCAGACCCATTTGATCTTCACCATTATTTGTAATATGATATTTAAGAGTTATTACAACCTTGAGAATCAAAGAAATACCATTTAAACCAAAATAAAAAATCAAAATATGATCACATGAGATAATGGTCATTTTTGACAATTACATTCTGGTCACCACTTTGAGCCTCTATATTTCAAAATTTCTAAACTAAACAAATTCAAATCTTTGCATGTCATCCAAGTACTCAACAAGATGAACAACTTTTGTAAAGATCAGCATACCAAATTCATTTTGTATCAAGAGTTATGATCAAGCAAAGATGAGACATTGAAACACATGCAACATTCTCAATTTTTAAAATGTGATCAAACCATGCCAAACCTTGACCACCACTTGACCTAGCCATGCTCCCCTGACCTCACCCTACCTAGCCCATGCAAGAAATCGACATGGACACGACCAGAACATGGCTGGCCATGGCCATGCCGATCCCGTTCCACCTCGACACCCTCCCCTCTCTTCCCTGCCTCTCCAATCCTCACCACCTTGCCAAACACGTTGCCATTGATCTCAGAAGATCGCCCGTACTCGCCATTGACCGAGAGGACACCGACAAGACCCAGACGACGCGTGCCCAGTACATTCCAGGTACGCCGCCAGCGGCATGGCAACGTCACCCGCGCACGGATGCGCGCGACACGGCCACGCGGCGTTCATCGTACCTCGTCGTACCCCGACCAACCCCGCGCGCCCTGGTACCTTCCTCGCCACGCGGAGCTCGCCGGACATGCTCGCGTCATGCCTTGGCGACCACGGTCACCGGAGAGGACGAGCGTGCCCGCCACGGTCGCGCCAGTACATGCACGGCCCCGACCACCCTACGCATCCCCTTGCCGCGCCGTTCACGCTCATAGCCTCGCCATGACATCGTGAACACGACTGCGTCGTCGCCTAGCCCTCTAGCCCACCGGAGCGGCCGCGCCCTTGTCGACCTTGCCGCAGCACCCACGGCAACCTCGAGCCTATAAAAGGAGGCATCGCCTCGACGATTCCTTCACACAGCCACACTCCCCTCTCCTTCCTCGACTTCCTCGCCACCTCGCCATGCTCGATTAGCCACCAGACGCTCCCAATTGCTAGATCGCCGGAGAAGGAAGCCGCCCCTAGAGCTGCCGCCGGTACCAGGAGCTTCGCCGTCGTCCACAACTTCACCGAGCACACTGCCAACCCTAGCTAGAGCCACGGTGAGCCTCCGACTCCCTACCCGAGCCGCCGGCGAACTCCTCTCTCGCCGTCGATGATGACGAACGTGCGCCGTTAGATCTCGTTCTAATCCAACGCTCCTCTTTGATCCATACCGCTTCGGCCGTTATGAGTCACTGACGGGTGGAGCCCCTTGTCAGGCAGCCCACGCGTGCGTGGATGCGTGGTGGGCTGGCCTTGGGCCATTTTAATCGTTTAGGCCCAGTTAGTTTTCCCGCAAGCCCGTTTAATTCAAATCTCGTTTAATAAATTCAATTCAAATTCAATACTGGACCTAACTTTGAAAATTCATAGAATCTGTTTGGCTTGGCCAAATTTGACAAACTTTATATTATTGGAAAGCTAGTAAAAAGATCAACAACATGCCACTGGTCTCACCTCGAGATTTGTTGTAGAGATAAAATGATAAAAAGAAGACGGCAGGGACTTTTTCATATTCAAATAATTATTAAAAATCAACCAAAATAGATATTTAATTAATTCCAACTCCTATAGTTCACATTTGACTTACACCAATTGTTTCTGCAAGAAAATGGTGTGGTCACTTTGCATGATCATGCCCTAGATTAATTAATGGACAATATGGCTAGTTTAATTAAGTGATATTGTCCAAAACTATTATGTAAATCATATGGAGTATTTTACTTTATTTAAATCTTGTCTCAAGTGAATTCATGTGATGTTTGAACCGCTGGTCAAACACTCTTATATGAATACTTGGAGACTTAAATCATTTGTGGAATTATAAAATGGTATGAGGTGATCTATCTCATTTAAATCATTTTCTCAAATGATGATAATGAATGTTTGACTTAGGTCAATATAAATTCATGTATGATTATTTGAGAAGTTAAATCTTAAGAAGAGTTCAATGAGAGGAAATTATTTTCTCTCAAGAACTAAATAGAAATTATTAATTACATATGTAATGAGAGGAAATTACTTTTCTTTAATAAAGAAAACCAATGCACCTAATTATTTTATGTGTGTGCTTAGCATAGTGTGTGTGAAGTAATGATGTGCTTAGTATAGCTCTTGAGCTTGTTGAGTGATTATACCTCGTATTCAAATTTAGACGCTAGCACCGGAGAATACCAAGAGGAAGAAGGATTCTACCCAGAGGAGGAAGAAGAAAACCTAGAGAACTACCAAGGCAAGCTAATACTCTTGCAAAGTGCAAAGCCCTCTTTGGGCAAGGCACCATGATTCTTATCTTTCTTACACAAGCCTATCCTAAGTGTACATCATACAAGTTTTACTTGTTATTTTCAAAAAGTTGATTTAACTTGGTTTAGGTGAATAAGATTACTAGAGTAGCAAAGTTAGTCTCAAAGATAGCAAAGCAATGTAGCACCCCTCATGATTAGTGCTAGTGCTAAAATACTAAAACTTGACTACTCTAGATGGGAACATATGACTTGTTGAATTTGAAACCTTGGAATGGTGAATCATTCCATTGAATGATTTGAGGTTGAATGTGAACAAGAGAAGATAGTGATTTTCGATAAAACCTGATATTGGTTTGAATGCGATACCTTTCCAATTTTTGAGTACCCCCACAATACCTGATTATGGGTAGGGCTTAACTGGAAGTTTATAAATTTTAGTATGGGTTCCCTCTGAACACACATCATAGGGGTTATGCCGAGGCTGCCTCCGTTGTTGAGAAATGATGTGAATTGAGGTGAATTGTACGGCCAAGCCCTGTGCAGTTCCCAGGTTAACAGTTGGTTTTCACTGGGAGGCCAAGCTCATGGGGAGAGGTGCTCATACTAGGATTTGTAAGTGAAAGGTTATGGTTGATGATCTGCGTACTGTGTTACGATGATTCGAAGTTATTCCGACGGATGTAATCAAATATTGTGGCACAAGTGTGCAACCTCTGCAGAGTGTAAATCTATTCGAATAGCCGTGTCCACGGTTACGGACGGTTGGAAAGGCCATACAGTTTCCGGTGTCAGATTTTGAAAACTTTAGTGAATATGAATGGTGACTTGGTGACTTGTTGAATTACAACCAATGTTGTGGGAATGACACTAATGTTCCCACTTGAGCTAGTTAGTACATGATCAAATACTTGTGAACTAAAAATGTGGCTTATGCAAACTAAACTAGAGCTTAGCACCTTTACTCAAATGGTTAGCACTTACTTTAGTGTTAGTTTGCAAGTACTTAAAGTACTTACGGCTTTGTCCCTGGCTATTCAAATGGCCAGAGTATGAAGATGAATAGAACTATCACGAAGATGATCAGCAGGACGCCTACGACAACTAGGAGTTTTCTGACGTCAAGCGTTGGCCTGTGGACTAGAGAGTCCCGTTATATTTACGCTTCCGCTATGAATGAACTTGTGTTTGTTTGTTGATCGATAGATCAACTATTTGTGTAATATGGATCATGTGATTCAATGTTGTAAGACAATATGGTTTGTAATAAATGATGACTGTGATATTCGACTATTATGCCTCGCAACAACATTATCCTGGGATTGCGATGAATGACATAATAGGCATCTGGACTTAAAAATCCGGGTGTTGACAAGTTGGTATCAGAGCCATTGTTTGACCTTAGAAAACCTTAGTTAGAATGGGCGTTCATAAAAACCTAACTTTGAAATCAAAATAAAGAGAATATTTATGAAAAGTTACTCATACTCTTGTCTTGGAGGCTTTTTCGAAATTTGATGAAGCATGCTTTTTCTTATTGTATCTACTTAAAATTTTGCCACACTTGTTCACTCTCTAACTTACTCTCCCAATTCGCTTTCAGATGGAGCCGAATGCACCGATCAACGCCAAGTTTTATCAACTTGGTAACGGAGGGAGTTTGATCTTCGAGCACGACCTCACCGCTGTCTCGAACTTTCTGGGACGCCTCCAGCCCGAGTTCCACGGGATCCAGGTGAATGATCAGCCTGGCGGCGAGCTGCAGTGGATCATCACCGCAGATCTGAGGGGAAACATGGAGTCTCCCACCTCGGAGAGAATCCTTTTCTCCTTCCGTGAGAGCAACTGGCTCGATGGACTCGCACGTGGCCTTCAGGAGGCACTTGCGCGCCTCTGTGGACAGAACGCGGTGCGCCTACTTGCGTCTCGCTTCGCTCACCTGGTGAAGCGTGATGCCGCAGGAGTACCCATGGCTCTGTAGTCTGACCCTGAGTTGAGGCACCACGCTGAGCATCTGGATTTCATGCTGTATCACACTCAACAGGATCTGGACAACGCCCGTGCGTACGCGAACCAGACTCACCTTGCACTGGCCACTCATGGCGATGCTATCAAGATGCTGTCCAAGGACCGCAACAAGCTTCGCCTACGGTGTGCGAAGAAGGATGCTACTATTACGCGCCTTCGCGCCCAGATAGCGTCACTAGAGACCACTGTCAAGGCCCAGGAGGATCAGCTGAGAGAGATAGAGGAAGACGAAGCCGGTATCGATATTCAGGGAGGAGGAGCCTTCCTGAGTGACGATGACGACTTAGAGGAGGACGAGTTCACTGAGGAGGAGGACTACGCGTTCCTGGAGCCAGGACCTGATGATGTCGTTCCCATCGACATTGAGGATGAGGGTAGCCGAACTTGATCACTGATGTAGGCTGAGTTGTATCCCGTCCCTTGTATCGTAGCATGAGAAATGGTTCTTAAAACCATTGGAAGTGTGGCATGTTAGTTTGTAATGTGTTATGTTGAATGAATGAATGAATGTTTGTGTTGTCATCCAAAGCATTCAAGTTTTACAAGTTTTCGAACTCACTCAAAATAAACCATAGAAAATTCCCTCTTATCTTATAATCTTCTGTATATCCAGATGGCCCCTCCCAATCGCAACAATAATGATGCCATGATGCAACTGCTGCAAACCTTGCTAGCTGACAAGGAGACTGAAAGAGCTGAACGTCAAGCCAACATCGCAGCCCTGCAAAACCTTGCTAACCAAGGCCATGGGAATCATGATCATCCCGGATCTAAGCTCAAGAACTTCCAGAACACCAACCCTCTGGTGTTCAGCAAGACTGAAGAACCCCTTGACGCCGACGACTGGATCCAGACCATGGAGAACAACTTGGAAGTAGCCGGAGTTGAAGCCAACGAGAAGGTCTTGTTTGCAACCCACTATCTTGCTGGACCAGCCCGAGCCTGGTGGACTAGCACCCGTGCCATGAACGGAGGTCAAGTCATGACTTGGGCAGATTTCAAGCTCAAGTTCAGCAAGTACCATGTGCCCCCAGGTCTTATCAAGAAGATGCGGGATGAGTTCCGCGAACTCAAGCAAGGAAGGATGACGGTGGTAGAATATCGCGACAGGTTCCTTACACTGTCAAGGTACGCCCCCGACGAGACCGACACCACTGAGAAGAGGCAGGAGAGATTCCTGAACGGACTGCATGATGAGATGCAGACTGTCCTAGTCAACATCCCCTTCACCGATCTTGAAGCCCTAGTAGACTCCGCCATTCAGATGGAAGGCAAGTTGAACCAAGCCAATGAGAACCGAAAACGCCGCATGATGCACCAGAGTGGGCCCAGCAATACTCCAAAGTATCGCCCCAGCTCAAGCGGAGGTTTTGCCCCCAGAAACAACAAGCCCCAGATGCAGACTTCACGCCCCGGTTTTCAGAACCGGAGTGGAGGAAACCCCAGGCCAGGAGGCCATCCCAACCACAACCACAACTACCAGAGCAACACCAACAACTTCAACCGCGCCCCAATGCGAGCCCCCAACACCAACAACAACAACACCAACACCGCTCCAAGGACTGGGAGCAACGCCATTCCCGTTGCAACCAAGGACAAGTCCACTATCACTTGTTATGAGTGTGGTGTAGTGGGACATTACTCCAACGAGTGCCCCAAGAGACTCGCCAAGCTCGCCGGCAACACCGCTGCACCTGCTCAGCAGCAACGCTGCGTCTCCACCGGAAAGAAGTTCGCCCCCAACAACCCCAATAACCGCAACGGTCGTCTCTTCCACATGAATGCCGAAGAAGCCCAGGAAGCACCAGATGTTGTACCAGGTATGTTTCCTGTCAACTCAGTACCTGCCAGAGTGTTGTTTGATTCCGGAGCATCTCATTCTTTTGTCACTGAAGACTTTGCATCAACAAGTAAAATTCAACCTATCAGTTTGAAACATGTCATGATAGTTCCAATTCCCGGATCAACCACTAAAGCCAGAAAATTTTGCAAAAATGTACCCATCAGAATACATGAAGTAGATTTCTATGCCAATCTGATTATTCTTGGAACTAAAGGATTGGAAATAGTGCTGGGTATGGATTGGATGGCCAAACATCATGGAATGATTGACTGTGCCAAGAAAGCCATCACCATGACCAGTAGCAACGGTATCATAGTAGAACATGTCTCTGAATTACTACCCAGAAAATTTACCTGCAACCAGAGTGTAGCCAAGCCAACCTTGGATCAGATCAGGGTTGTCTGTCGATACCCTGAGGTGTTTCCTGATGGTTTACCCGGTATGCCCCCAGATCGGGATATCGAGTTTATCATCGAGTTAATCCTCGGAACCGGACCCATAGCCCAGAGAGCCTATAGCATGAATCCCGCTGAGCTAGTGGAACTGAAGAAGCAACTGGATGAACTGCTAGCTAAAGGTCTGATTCGACAAAGTGCATCGCCTTGGAGATCCCCAGTCTTGTTTGTGGATAAGAAGGACGGTGCCAACCATTTATGTACGGACTATCGTAAGCTTAACGATGTCACCATCAAAAACAAATACCCCTTGCCGAAGATAGAAGACCTGTTTGACCAGCTGACCGGAGCCGTAGTATTCTCAAAGATTGATCTCAGGACTGGATACCACCAGCTGAAGATTCGCGCATCGGACATTCCCAAAACTGCCTTTACCACCAGATATGGATTGTACGAGTACAATGTCATGTCATTTGGATTGACCAATGCCCCCCCGCATATTTCATGAATCTCATGAATAAGATCTTCATGAACTTTCTGGACAAGTTTGTTGTCGTTTTCATCGATGACATCCTAATCTACTCCAAGTCTGAGGAAGAACATGAACAACACCTAGAAGCTGTCCTGGAGACCCTTAGAGAGCATAAGTTGTATGCTAAGTTCAGCAAATGTGAGTTTTGGCTGAAGGAAGTAGGATTCCTGGGACATATCTTGTCTGCAGGAGGAATTGCCGTAGATCCCACCAAGATCAAGACTGTTGCAGAATGGAAAGCCCCAACCACTCAGACCGAGGTCCGCGCTTTTCTTGGATTAGCCGGATATTACCGCAGATTTGTAGAAGGCTTCTCGAGTATCGCTCGACCCATGACTCAATTGCTGAAGAAGGACAAGAAGTTCGAATGGACTGACAAATGTGAAGAGAGTTTCCAACAACTCAAGCTTAGACTGACCTCAGCCCCAATTCTGATCATGCCGGACATCACCAAACCCTTTGACGTTTACTGCGATGCATCCAAGATTGGTCTCGGATGTGTGCTGATGCAAGAAGGCAAGGTGATATCTTATCTGTCCCAGCAACTGAAGCAGCATGAGCAGAATTATCCAACTCATGACCTCGAGCTCGCAGCCGTAGTTTTAGCACTGAAGGTGTGGCGTCATTACCTCATGGGTAATCGCTGCGAGATCTATTCGGATCACAAGAGCCTGAAGTATATCTTCACCCAGAAGGAGTTGAATATGAGGCAAAGAAGATGGTTAGAATTGATCAAGGATTATGATATGGAGATTCACTACCACCCCGGCAAAGCCAATGTGGTAGCGGATGCGCTGAGTAGACTGCCGTGTCAGTTGAACTTAATGATAGCCGAAGAACAACCCAGCCTATACCAGGAGTTTGAGCAGTTTAGAATGGAGTTAGTCAGTGAAGGATTCCTAGCTAGCATGGAGCTACAACCCACTTTGATTGGTCAGATCAAGGAAGCTCAGAAGGGAAATGCCAGCATTGATGGAATCAAGACCCAGATAGCCGCAAGAAAAGCACTAGGATTCATCGTAGATGAAGAAGGAGTTCTTTGGTACAACGGACGCCAGTGTGTACCGTCAGACTCTGAGTTGAAACAAGTTATTCTGAAGGAAGCCCATGACACCTTATACTCTATTCACCCCGGAGGTACCAAGATGTATCAAGACCTGAAGGAACAATTCTGGTGGCATGGAATGAAGAGGGAGATCGGAAGCTACATCGCCAAGTGTGATATCTGTCAGCGAGTCAAGGCAGAACATCAGCGACCCGCAGGACTGCTGCAACCACTACAGATTCCAGAATGGAAGTGGGATTCTGTAGGAATGGACTTTATCACAGGTTTTCCCAAATCCAGCAAAGGCAATGACTCCATATGGGTAGTTGTTGATAGATTGACCAAGGTAGCTGATGTCTACTTCCCCCTCCTTTTCCTGTAGACAGTGTTGGGCCTCCAAGAGCAGAGGTTTGTAGAACAGCAGCAAGTTTTCCCTTAAGTGGATCACCCAAGGTTTATCGAACTCAGGGAGGAAGAGGTCAAAGATATCCCTCTCATGCAACCCTGCAACCACAAAGCAAGAAGTCTCTTGTGTCCCCAACACACCTAATAGGTGCACTAGTTCGGCGAAGAGATAGTGAAATAAAGGTGGTATAAATATATATGAGCAAGAGAGCAACGGTGCGTAAAAATAGCTTGCTGGCGTGTAGTTGATGGTGGTAGTATTGCAGCAGTAGTAACGCAAAGAAAATAGTAAACAAGCAGCGATAGCGATATTTAGGAACAAGGCCTAGGGATTACACTTTCACTAGTGGACACTCTCAACATTGATCACATAATGTAACGTATAAATGCATACTCTACACTCTTGTTGGATGATGAACACATTGCGTAGGATTACACGAACCCTCAATGCCGGAGTTAACAAGCTCCACAATTAATGTTCATATTTAAGTAACCTTATAGTGTAAGATAGATCAAAAGACTAAACCAAGTACTAACATAGCATGCACACTGTCACCTTCATGCATATGTAGGAGGAATAGATCACATCAATACTATCATAGCAATAGTTAACTTCATAATCTACGAGAGATCATGATCATAGCATAAACCAAGTACTAACACGGATGCACACACTGTCACCATTACATCGTGCAGGAGGAATAAAACTACTTTAATAGCATTGCTAGAGTAGCACATAGATAAATTGTGATACAAACACATTGCAATCATAAAGAGATATAAATAAGCACCTCACTATGCCATTCAACAGTGAATAAGTATTCTGTGAAATATAGCCTAAGAGACCCACACGGTGCACACACTGTCACCTTTACACACGTGGGACAAGGAGTCTCCGGAGATCACATAAGTAAAACTCACTTGACTAGCATAATGACATTTGATTACAAGCATCATCATATGAATCTCAATCATGTAAGGCAGCTCATGAGATTATTGTATTGAAGTACATAGGAGAGAGATGAACCACATAGCTACCGGTACAGCCCCGAGCCTCGATGGAGAACTACTCCCTCCTCATGGGAGCAGCAGCGGTGATGAAGATGGCGGTGGAGATGGCAGCGGTGTCGATGGAGAAGCCTTCCGGGGGCACTTCCCCGTTCCGGCAGCGTGCCGGAACAGAGACTCCGTCCCCTGCATCTTGGCCTCGCGATGGCGGCGGCTCTGGAAGGTTTCTGTGGTTTTCGTCGAACGTCTCAGGGTTTTCGATCCAGGGGCTTTATATAGGCGAAGAGGCGGCGCAGGAGGGTCGAAGGGGCGACGACACCATAGGGCAGCGCGGCCAGGGCCTGGGCCGCACCGGCCTATGGTCTGGGGGCCCAGTGCCCCCCCTCTGGTCCTTCCCGGGTGTTCTGGATGCTTCCGGTGAAAATAGGAACTTGGGCGTTGATTTCGTCCGATTCCGAGAATATTTCGTTACTAGGATTTCTGAAACCAAAAACAGCAGAAAACAGGAACTGGCACTTCGGCATCTTGTTAATAGGTTAGTTCCAGAAAATGCACGAATATGACATAAAGTGTGCATAAAATATGTAGATAACATCAATAATGTGGCATGGAACATAAGAAATTATCGATACGTCGGAGACGTATCAGCATCCCCAAGCTTAGTTCTGCTCGTCCCGAGCAGGTAAACGATAAACAAAGATAATTTCTGGAGTGACATGCCATCATAAACTTGATCATACTATTGTAAACATATGTAATGAATGCAGCAATCCAAGACAATGGTAATGAAATGAGTAAACAACTGAATCATAAAGCAAAGACTTTTCATGAATAGTTCTTCAAGACAAGCATCAATAAGTCTTGCATAAGAGTTAACTCATAAAGCAATAATTCAAAGTAAAGGCGTTGAAGCAACACAAAGGAAGATTAAGTTTCAGCGGTTGCTTTCAACTTGTAACATGTATATCTCATGGATAATTGTCAACATAGAGTAATATAACAAGTGCAATATGCAAGTATGTAGGAATCAATGCACAGTTCACACAAGTGTTTGCTTCTTGAGGTGGAGAGAAATAGGTGAACTGACTCAACAATGAAAGTAAAAGAATGGTCCTCCATAGAGGAAAGCATCGATTGCTATATTTGTGCTAGAGCTTTGATTTTGAAAACATAAAGAGAGCATAAAAATAAAGTTTTGAGAGGTGTATGTTGTTGTCAACGAATGGTAGCGGGTACTCTAACCCCCTTGCCAGACAAACCTTCAAAGAGCGGCTCCCATTTTATTTTATTTTGGGTGGCACTCCTTCCAACCTTTCTTTCACAAACCATGGCTAACCGAATCCTCGGGTGCCTGCCAACAATCTCATACCATGAAGGAGTGCCTTTTTATTTTAGTTTTATTATGATGACACTCCTCCCAACCTTTGCTTACACAAGCCATGGCTAACCGAATCCTTCGGGTGCCGTCCAACAATCACATACCATGGAGGAGTGTCTATTTTTGTTAATTAATTTGGGACTGGGAATCCCATTGCCAGCTCTTTTTGCAAAATTATTGGATAAGCGGATGAAGCCACTAGTCCATTGGTGAAAGTTGCCCAACAAGATTGAAAGATAAACACCACATACTTCCTCATGAGCTATAAAACATTGACACAAATCAGAGGTAATAAATTTTGAATTGTTTAAAGGTAGCACTCAAGCAATTTACTTTGGAATGGCAGGAAATACCATGTAGTAGGTAGGTATGGTGGACACAAATGGCATAGTGTTGTTTGGCTCAAGGATTTGGATACATGAGAAGTATTCCCTCTCGATACAAGGTTTAGGCTAGCAAGGTTATTTGAAACAAACACAAGGATGAACCGGTGCAGCAAAACTCACATAAAAGACATATTGTAAACATTATAAGACTCTACACCATCTTCCTTGTTGTTCAAACTCAATACTAGAAATTATCTAGACCTTAGAGAAACCAAATATGCAAACCAAATTTTAGCATGCTCTATGTATTTCTTCATTAATGGGTGCAAAGCATATGATGCAAGAGCTTAAACATGAGCACAACAATTGCCAAGTATCACATTACCCAAGACATTATAGCAAATTACTACATGTATCATTTTCCAATTCCAACCATATAGCAATTTAACGAAGAAGAAACTTCGCCATGAATACTAAAAGCTAAGAACACATGTGTTCATATGCAACAGCGGAGCGTGTCTCTCTCCCACACAAGCATGATGTAATCCAATTTATTCAAACACAAACAAAAATAAAAGCATACAGACGCTCCAAGTAAAGCACATAAGATGTGACCGAATAAAAATATAGTTTCAAGAGAAGGAACCTGATAATTTGTCGATGAAGAAGGGGATGCCTTGGGCATCCCCAAGCTTAGACGCTTGAGTCTTCTTGATATATGCAGGGGTGAACCACCGGGGCATCCCCAAGCTTAGAGCTTTCACTCTCCTTGATCATGTTGCATCATACTCCTCTCTTGATCCTTGAAAACTTCCTTCACACCAAACTTCTCATAAACTTCATTAGAGGGGTTAGTACATAATCAAAAACTCTCATGTTCAGAGGTGACACAATCATTCTTAACACTTCTGGACATTGCTCAAAGCTACTGGAAGGTAATGGAACAAAGAAATCCACCCAACACAGCGAAAGAAGCAATGCGAAATAAAAGGCAGAATCTGTCAAAACAGAACAGTCCGTAAAGACGAATTTCTAATAAATACTTCCGTTACTCAGATCAGAAAACTCAAAACTAATGAAAGTTGCGTACATATCTGAGGAACACGCACGTAAATTGGCATATTTTTCTGATTTTTCTACAGAGAAAACAGCCCAGATTCGTGACAGATAGAAATCTGTTTCTGCGCAGAAATCCAAATCTAGTATCAACCTTCGATTAGAGGCTTCACTTGGCACAACAAAACACAAAACTAAGATAAGGAGAGGTTGCTACAGTAGTAAACAACTTCCAAGACACAAATATAAAACAAAGTACTGTAGCAAAATAACACATGGGTTATCTCCCAAGAAGTTCTTTTCTTTATAGCCATTAAGATGGGCTCAGCAGTTTTAATGATGCACTCGCAAGAAATAGTATTTGAAGCAAAAGAGGGCATCAAGAGGAAAATTCAAAACACATTTAAGTCTAACATGCTTCCTATGCATAGGAATCTTGTAAATAAACAAGTTCATGAAGAGCAAAGTAACAAGCATAAGAAGATAAAACAAGTGTAGCTTCAAAAATTTCAGCACATAGAGAGGTGTTTTAGTTACATGAAAATTTCTACAACCATATTTTCCTCTCTCATAATAACTTTCAGTAGCATCATGAGCAAACTCAACAATATAACTATCACATAAAGCATTCTTATCATGAGTCTCATGCATAAAATTATTACTCTCCACATAAGCATAATCAATTTTATTAGTTGTAGTGGGAGCAAATTCAACAAAGTAGCTATCATTATTATTCTCATCAAGTGTAAGAGGCATAGTATAATCACAACAAAATTTACTCTCCATAGTAGGTGGCACCAAAAGACCACTATCATTATAATCATCATAAATAGGAGGCAAAGTATCATCAAAGAAAATTTTCTCCTCAATGCTTGGGGGACTAAAAAGATCATGCTCATCAAAACCAACTTCCCCAAGCTTAGAACTTTCCATATCATTATCAACAATGGTGTTCAAAGCGTTCATACTAATATTACTACCAGCATGCAAATAAGATTCCATAGGTTTTTTAATTTTCGCATCAAACAATCCATGTTTTAAATCAGGAAATAGAATAAGAAGCTCATTCTTGTCCATTATGCCAAACTAGTGTAAACAAGAAACAAAAAGATGCAATTGCAGGATCTAAAGGAAATAGCTTTGAGTACTTACAATGCGCCGGAAAATAGCTTGGTAGCCGAGGTCCGGAGTGTGAGTACCTTTTACCTTTCCTCCCCGGCAACGGCGCCAGAAAATAGCTTGATGTCTACTTCCCCCTCCTTTTCCTGTAGACAGTGTTGGGCCTCCAAGAGCAGAGGTTTGTAGAACAGCAGCAAGTTTTCCCTTAAGTGGATCACCCAAGGTTTATCGAACTCAGGGAGGAAGAGGTCAAAGATATCCCTCTCATGCAACCCTGCAACCACAAAGCAAGAAGTCTCTTGTGTCCCCAACACACCTAATAGGTGCACTAGTTCGGCGAAGAGATAGTGAAATACAGGTGGTATAAATATATATGAGCAGTAGCAACGGTGCCAGAAAATAGCTTGCTGGCGTGTAGTTGATGGTGGTAGTATTGCAGCAGTAGTAACGCAGTAAAACAGTAAACAAACAGCGATAGCAGTATTTAGGAACAAGGCCTAGGGATTACACTTTCACTAGTGGACACTCTCAACATTGATCACATAACAGAACAGATAAATGCATACTCTACACTCTTGTTGGATGATGAACACATTGCGTAGGATTACACGAACCCTCAATGCCGGAGTTAACAAGCTCCACAATTAATGTTCATATTTAAGTAACCTTATAGTGTAAGATAGATCAAAAGACTAAACCAAGTACTAACATAGCATGCACACTGTCACCTTCATGCATATGTAGGAGGAATAGATCACATCAATACTATCATAGCAATAGTTAACTTCATAATCTACGAGAGATCATGATCATAGCATAAACCAAGTACTAACACGGATGCACACACTGTCACCATTACATCGTGCAGGAGGAATAAAACTACTTTAATAACATTGCTAGAGTAGCACATAGATAAATTGTGATACAAACACATTGCAATCATAAAGAGATATAAATAAGCACCTCACTATGCCATTCAACAGTGAATACGTATTCTGTGAAATATAGCCTAAGAGACCCACACGGTGCACACACTGTCACCTTTACACACGTGGGACAAGGAGTCTCCGGAGATCACATAAGTAAAACTCACTTGACTAGCATAATGACATCTAGATTACAAGCATCATCATATGAATCTCAATCATGTAAGGCAGCTCATGAGATTATTGTATTGAAGTACATAGGAGAGAGATGAACCACATAGCTACCGGTACAGCCCCGAGCCTCGATGGAGAACTACTCCCTCCTCATGGGAGCAGCAGCGGTGATGAAGATGGCAGTGGAGATGGCAGCGGTGTCGATGGAGAAGCCTTCCGGGGGCACTTCCCCATTCCGGCAGCGTGCCGGAACAGAGACTCCTGTCCCCCAGATCTTGGCCTCGCGATGGCGGCGGCTCTGGAAGGTTTCTGTGGTTTTCGTCGAAAGTCTCAGGGTTTTCAATCCAGGGGCTTTATATAGGCGAAGAGGCGGCGTAGGAGGGTCGAAGGGGCGACGACACCATAGGGCGGCGCGGCCAGGGCCTGGGCCGCGCCGGCCTATGGTCTGGGGGCCCAGTGCCCCCCCTCTGGTCCTTCCCGGGTGTTCTGGATGCTTCCGGTGAAAATAGGAACTTGGGCGTTGATTTCGTCCGATTCCGAGAATATTTCGTTACTAGGATTTCTGAAACCAAAAACAGCAGAAAACAGGAACTGACACTTCGGCATCTTGTTAATAGGTTAGTTCCAGAAAATGCACGAATATGACATAAAGTGTGCATAAAACATGTAGATAACATCAATAATGTGGCATGGAACATAAGAAATTATCGATACGTCGAAGACGTATCAGTAGCCCATTTCATCGCTGTCAAGACCACCTACCAAGGCCCAAAGTTAGCTGAGCTGTACATCTCCAGAATAGTCGCCCTGCACGGAACCCCGAAGTCAATAGTGTCAGACAGAGGATCACAATTCACCTCAAGATTCTGGCAGAAAGTGCACGAAGGACTAGGGACCCGTCTGAATTTCAGCACCGCATATCACCCGCAGACCGATGGACAGACCGAGAGAGTCAACCAGATATTGGAGGACATGCTGAGAGCATGTGTACTAGAATATGGATCCAAGTGGGAAGACTGCCTGCCTTACGCAGAATTCTCTTACAACAACAGTTACCAAGCCAGTTTACAGATGGCCCCCTTTGAAGCGTTGTACGGAAGGAAGTGTCGTACCCCCCTGAATTGGTCGGAAGTCGGAGAGAGTCAGGTCTTTGGACCTGATGTTCTTCGTGAAGCTGAAGAGAAAGTGCACAAGATCCACGAATACCTCAAGACGGCGCAATCAAGGCAGAAGAGTTACGCTGACAAGAGACGCCGAGAGATGACCTTTGAGATCGGAGATTTTGTCTATCTCAAAGTATTCCCCCTGAAAGGAATGCAGAGATTTCAGCTGAAAGGAAAGCTCGCACCCCGATATGTCGGACCCTTCAAAGTTCTGAGTCACCGAGGAGAAGTATCTTATCAACTGGAACTGCCTGAAGAAATGTCAGCTGTGCACGACGTGTTTCACATCTCACTCCTCCGGAAGTGCCTTGAAGTCCCTGAGATGACTGAAGTGTTCAAAAACATCGATCACCATTCGGTAGATATCAACCAAGACCTGACATACCGCGAAGTGCCGGTTCGCATCTTGGAAGAAGCATACAGAACCACCCGCACCCGAAGCATCAAGTTTCTGAAGATACAGTGGAGCAATCATACCGAAGATGAAGCCACTTGGGAGCGAGAGGAAGACATGAAGAAGGAATACCCAGATCTCTTTAGTACCTAATTTTCTTTAAGATCTCAGGACGAGATCTTTTGTAAGGGGGAAGGGTTTGTAACATCCCAAATTTCAATAAAAGAAAGAAGAAGAATTCCAGAGATCCAAATTTGAGAACTAACAAAAACTTTTAAATTGCATATAGTGCCATGCATAGGACTTGTGCATTTTGAGTGATATGCCATGATGATTGTTATATTGTTTATGTGATGAACTCTAAAACTTTAAAGTGATCAAGTGAAGATCACCAATAAAATAAATCAAAAAGAGAAAGAAATCAAATATAAATAAAACCCTAAAAACCCTAACATATGGCCTATGCCATTTTTGCAAATTTGATCCCAGACCCATTTGATCTTCACCATTATTTGTAATATGATATTTAAGAGTTATTACAACCTTGAGAATCAAAGAAATACCATTTAAACCAAAATCAAAAATCAAAATATGATCACATGAGATAATGGTCATTTTTGACAATTACATTCTGGTCACCACTTTGAGCCTCTATATTTCAAAATTTCTAAACTAAACAAATTCAAATCTTTGCATGTCATCCAAGTACTCAACAAGATGAACAACTTTTGTAAAGATCAGCATACCAAATTCATTTTGGATCAAGAGTTATGATCAAGCAAAGATGAGACATTGAAACACATGCAACATTCTCAATTTTTAAAATGTGATCAAACCATGCCAAACCTTGACCACCACTTGACCTAGCCATGCTCCCCTGACCTCACCCTACCTAGCCCATGCAAGAAATCGACATGGACACGACCAGAACATGGCTGTCCATGGCCATGCCGATCCCGTTCCACCTCGACACCCTCCCCTCTCTTCCCTGCCTCTCCAATCCTCACCACCTTGCCAAACACGTTGCCATTGATCTCAGAAGATCGCCCGTACTCGCCATTGACCGAGAGGACGCCGACAAGACCCGGACGACGCGCGCCCAGTACGTTCCAGGTACGCCGCCAGCGGCATGGCGACGTCACCCGCGCACGGACGCGCGCGACACGGCCACGCGGCGTTCGCCATACCTCGTCGTACCCCGACCAACCCCGTGCGCCCTGGTACCTTCCTCGCCACGCGGAGCTCGCCGGACATGCTCGCGTCATGCCTTGGCGACCACGGTCACCGGAGAGGACGAGCGCGCCCGCCACGGTCGCGCCAGTACATGCACGGCCCCGACCACCCTACGCATCCCCTTGCCGCATCGTTCATGCTCATAGCCTCGCCATGACGTCGTGAACACGACTGCATCGTCGCCTAGCCCTCTAGCCCACCGGAGCGGCCGCGCCCTTGTCGACCTTGCCGCAGCACCCACGGCAACCTCGAGCCTATAAAAGGAGGCATCGCCTCGACGATTCCTTCACACAGCCACACTCCCCTCTCCTTCCTCGACTTCCTCGCCACCTCGCCATGCTCGATTAGCCACCAGACGCTCCCAATTGCTAGATCGCCGGAGAAGGAAGCCGCCCCTAGAGCTGCCGCCGGTACCAGGAGCTTCGCCGTCGTCCACAACTTCACCGAGCACACTGCCAACCCTAGCTAGAGCCACGGTGAGCCTCCGACCCCCTACCCGAGCCGCCGGCGAACTCCTCTCTCGCCGTCGACGACGACGAACGTGCGCCGTTAGATCTCGTTCTAATCCAACGCTCCTCTTTGATCCATACCGCTTCGGCCGTTATGAGTCACTGACGGGTGGAGCCCCTTGTCAGGCAGCCCACGCGTGCGTGGATGCGTGGTGGGCTGGCCTTGGGCCGTTTTAATCGTTTAGGCCCAGTTAGTTTTCCCGCAAGCCCGTTTAATTCAAATCTCGTTTAATAAATTCAATTCAAATTCTATACTGGACCCAACTTTGAAAATTCATAGAATCTGTTTGGGTTGGCCAAATTTGACAAACTTTATATTATTGGAAAGCTAGTAAAAAGATCTACAACATGCCACTGGTCTTACCTCGAGATTTGTTGTAGAGATAAAATGATAAAAAGAAGAAGGCAGGGACTTTTTCATATTCAAATAATTATTAAAAATCAACCAAAATAGATATTTAATTAATTCCAACTCCTATAGTTCACATTTGACTTACACCAATTGTTTCTGCAAGAAAATGGTGTGGTCACTTTGCATGATCATGCCCTAGATTAATTAATGGACAATATGGCTAGTTTAGTTAAGTGATATTGTCCAAAACTATTATGTAAATCATATGGAGTATTTTACTTTATTTAAATCTTGTCTCAAGTGAATTCATGTGATGTTTGAACCGCTGGTCAAACACTCTTATATGAATACTTGGAGACTTAAATCATTTGTGGAATTATAAAATGGTATGAGGTGATCTATCTCATTTAAATCATTTTCTCAAATGATGATAATGAATGTTTGACTTAGGTCAATATAAATTCATGTATGATTATTTGAGAAGTTAAATCTTAAGAAGAGTTCAATGAGAGGAAATTATTTTCTCTCAAGAACTAAATAGAAATTATTAATTACATATGTAATGAGAGGAAATTCCTTTTCTTTAATAAAGAAAACCAATGCACCTAATTATTTTATGTGTGTGCTTAGCATAGTGTGTGTGAAGTAATGATGTGCTTAGTATAGCTCTTGAGCTTGTTGAGTGATTATACCTCGTATTCAAATTTAGACGCTAGCACCGGAGAATACCAAGAGGAAGAAGGATTCTACCCAGAGGAGGAAGAAGAAAACCTAGAGAACTACCAAGGCAAGCTAATACTCTTGCAAAGTGCAAAGCCCTCTTTGGGCAAGGCACCATGATTCTTATCTTTCTTACACAAGCCTATCCTAAGTGTACATCATACAAGTTTTACTTGTTATTTTCAAAAAGTTGATTTAACTTGGTTTAGGTGAATAAGATTACTAGAGTAGCAAAGTTAGTCTCAAAGATAGCAAAGCAATGTAGCACCCCTCATGATTAGTGCTAGTGCTAAAATACTAAAACTTGACTACTCTAGATGGGAACATATGACTTGTTGAATTTGAAACCTTGGAATGGTGAATCATTCCATTGAATGATTTGAGGTTGAATGTGAACAAGAGAAGATAGTGATTTTTGATAAAAACCTGATATTGGTTTGAATGCGATACCTTTCCAATTTTTGAGTACCCCCACAATACCTGATTATGGGTAGGGCTTAACTGGAAGTTTATAAATTTTAGTATGGGTTCCCTCTGAACACACATCATAGGGGTTATGCCGAGGCTTCCTCCGTTGTTGAGAAATGATGTGAATTGAGGTGAATTGTACGGCCAAGCCCTGTGCGGTTCCCAGGTTAACAGTTGGTTTTCACTGGGAGGCCAAGCTCATGGGGAGAGGTGCTCATACTAGGATTTGTAAGTGAAAGGTTATGGTTGATGATCCGCGTACTGTGTTACGATGATTCGGAGTTATTCCGACAGATGAAATCAAATGTTGTGGCACAAGTGTGCAACCTCTGCAGAGTGTAAATCTATTCGAATAGCCGTGTCCACGGTTACGGACGGTTGGAAAGGCCATTGTTGTGGGTATATGATACGTCTCCGACGTATCGATAATTTCTTATGTTCCATGCTACATTATTGATGTTATCTACATGTTTTATGCACACTTTATGTCATATTCGTGCATTTTCTGGAACTAACCTATTAACAAGATGCCGAAGTGCCAGTTGCTGTTTTCTGCTGTTTTTGGTTTCAGAAATCCTAGTAACGAAATATTCTCGGAATTGGACGAAATCAACGCCCAGGGTCCTATTTTGCCACGAAGCTTCCAGAAGACCGAAGAGGAGACGAAGTGGGGCCACGAGGCGGCCAAACCCTAGGGCGGCGCGGCCTGGCCCCTGGCCGCGCGGCCCTATGGTGTGGGCCCCTCGTGCCGCCTCCTGACCTGCCCTTCCGCCTACTTAAAGCCTCCGTCGCGAAACCCCCAGTACCGAGAGCCACGATACGGAAAACCTTCCAGAGACGCCGCCGCCGCCAATCCCATCTCGGGGGATTCAGGAGATCGCCTCCGGCACCCTGCCGGAGAGGGGAATCATCTCCCGGAGGACTCTACGCCGCCATGGTCGCCTCCGGAGTGATGTGTGAGTAGTCTACCCCTGGACTATGGGTCCATAGCAGTAGCTAGATGGTTGTCTTCTCCTCATTGTGCTTAATTGTCGGATCTTGTGAGCTGCCTAACATGATCAAGATCATCTATCTGTAATTCTATATGTTGCGTTTGTTGGGATCCGATGAATAGAGAATACTTGTTATGTTGATTATCACAGTTATGTCTATGTGTTGTTTATGATCTTGCATGCTCTCCGTTACTAGTAGATGCTCTGGCCAAGTAGATGCTTGTAACTCCAAGAGGGAGTATTTATGCTCGATAGTGGGTTCATGTCTCCGTGAATCTGGGGGAGTGACAGAAACCTCTAAGATTATGGATGTGCTGTTGCCACTAGGGATAAAACATTGGTGCTATGTTCAAGGATGTAGTCACTGATTACATTACGCGCAATACTTAATGCAATTGTCTCTTGTTAGCAACTTAATACTGGAGGGGGTTCGGATGATAACCTGAAGGTGGACTTTTTAGGCATAGATGCATGCTGGATAGCGGTCTATGTACTTTGTCGTAATGCCCAACTAAATCTCACTATACTCATCATAATATGTATGTGCATGGTCATGCCCTCTTTATTTGTCAATTGCCCAACTGTAATTTGTTCACCCAACATGTCGTTTATCTTATGGGAGAGACACCTCTAGTGAACCTGTGGACCCCGGTCCAATTCTCTATACTGAAATACAATCTACTGCAATACTTGTTCTACTGTTTTCTGCAAACAATCATCTTCCACACAATACGGTTAATCCTTTGTTACAGCAAGCCGGTGAGATTGACAACCTCACTGTTTCGTTGGGGCAAAGTACTTTGGTTGTGTTGTGCAGGTTCCACGTTGGCGCCGGAATCTCTGGTGTTGCGCCGCACTACATCCCGCCGCCATCAACCTTCAACGTGCTTCTTGACTCCTACTGGTTCGATTAAACCTTGGTTTCTTACTGAGGGAAACTTGCCGCTGTGCGCATCACACCTTCCTCTTGGGGTTCCCAACGGACGTGTCAACCACACGCATCAAGCAAATTTCTGGTGCCGTTGCCGGGGAGATCAAGACACGCTGCAAGGGGAGTCTCCACTTCCCAATCTCTTTACTTTGTTTTTGTCTTGCTTAGTTTTATTTACTACTTTGTTTGCTGCACTAAATCAAAATACAAAAAAATTAGTTGCTAGTTTTACTTTATTTGCTATCTTGTTTGCTATATCAAAAACACAAAAAAATTAGTTACTTGCATTTACTTTACTTGATTCATCATGTTTCCTTTTAATTTTACCACGAAAGACATACCGGTAGGACGTGGGTCTATAATTGGGAGAAATAATATAGAAGAATTTTTCAATCATGTCAGTACCGTTGAAGATTTTGAAGATAGACACTTGGTAGAACTTGCTCCCACCTATGAAATTGCCGCTGCTGCTTTAGTTCATATGATGGAAACTAAATTTGTTAACCTCAATCCTATAATCCAACACATGTTTCTTACACTCGGTGATATGGAAGAAGGGGAAAAGAAAGACTTTGTTTTAGAAACCCTTCTTAGAGAATTTGGTGGTATAGCAAGAGAGGCTAGAAAGGTCTTTGCTAAATATAATATGATTGGTTCTTATACCAATTTTGTTAGTCTCCTTGAAAAGATGGATATGGATAGAATAAAGTACACTAATAATATTAATGATGGTGGGGAGATCAAAGCACCAATACCATGTAAGCTCCTAGCGATGAATGATGCACTAGAAAATAATTATGCTTGGCTTGTCCCTGAAAATTTGTTTGATGAGAGTAGCAAGCCCAAGACTAATGAAAAGGGGGACGCTAAAACTTATGTATCTAACATACTATGCCTGGTCGAGAAAACTCCACACCCCGCTGAAGATGCACCACCCTTTGATAATACTTGATACACACTTTCTGCGCCTAGCTGAAAGGCGTTAAAGAAAAGCGCTTATGGGAGACAACCCATGGTTTTTACTACAGTACTTTGTTTTTATTTTGTGTCTTGGAAGTTGTTTACTACTGTAGCAACCTCTCCTTATCTTAGTTTAGTGTTTTATTGTGCCAAGTAAAGTCGTTGATAGTAAAGTTCATACTAGATTTGGATTACTGCGCAGAAACAGATTTCTTTGCTGTCACGAATCTGGGCTGTTTTCTCTGTAGGTAACTCAGAAAATTATGCCAATTTACGTGAGTGATCCTCAGATATGTACGCAACTTTCATTCAATTTGAGAATTTTCATTTGAGCAAGTCTGGTGCCTCGATAAAATTCGTCAATACGAACTGTTCTGTTTTGACAGATTCTGCCTTTTATTTCGCATTGCCTCTTTTGCTATGTTGGATGAATTTCTTTGATCCATGAATGTCCAGTAGCTTTATGCAATGTCCAGAAGTGTTAAGAATGATTATGTCACCTCTGAACATGTTAATTTTTATTGTCCACTAACCCTCTAATGAGTTGTTCTAAGTTTGGTGTGGAGGAAGTTTTCAAGGATCAAGAGAAGAGTATGATGCAACATGATCAAGGAGAGTGAAAGCTCTAAGCTTGGGGATGCCCCGGTGGTTCACCCCTGCATATTCTAAGAAGACTCAAGCGTCTAAGCTTGGGGATGCCCAAGGCATCCCCTTCTTCATCGACAATATTATCAGGTTCCTCCCCTGAAACTATATTTTTATTCCATCACATCTTATGTGCTTTTCTTGGAGCGTCGGTTTGTTTTTGTTTTTGTTTTGTTTGAATAAAATGGATCCTAGCATTCACTTTATGGGAGAGAGACACGCTCCGCTGTAGCATATGGACAAGTATGTCCTTAGGCTCTACTCATAGTATTCATGGCGAAGTTTCTTCTTCGTTAAATTGTTATATGGTTGGAATTGGAAAATGATACATGTAGTAATTGCTATAAATGTCTTGGGTAATGTGATACTTGGCAATTGTTGTGCTCATGTTTAAGCTCTTGCATCATATACTTTGCACCTATTAATGAAGAAATACATAGAGCATGCTAAAATTTGGTTTGCATATTTGGTCTCTCTAAGGTCTAGATAATTTCTAGTATTGAGTTTGAACAACAAGGAAGACGATGTAGAGTCTTATAATGTTTACAATATGTCTTTTATGTGAGTTTTGCTGCACCGGTTCATCCTTGTGTTTGTTTCAAATAGCCTTGCTAGCCTAAACCTTGTATTGAGAGGGACTACTTCTCATGCATCCAAAATCCTTGAGCCAACCACTATGCCATTTGTGTCCACCATACCTACCTACTACATGGTATTTCTCCGCCATTCCAAAGTAAATTGCTTGAGTGCTACCTTTAAAATTCCATCATTCGCCTTTACAATATATAGCTCATGGGACAAATAGCTTAAAAACTATTGTGGTATTGAATATGTACTTATGCACTTTATCTCTTATTAAGTTGCTTGTTGTGCGATAACCATGTTCACTGGGGACGCCATCAACTACTCTTTGTTGAATTTCATGTGAGTTGCTATGCATGTTCGTCTTGTCTGAAGTAAGAGAGATCTACCACCTTATGGTTAAGCATGCATATTGTTAGAGAAGAACATTGGGCCGCTAACTAAAGCCATGATCCATGGTGGAAGTTTCAGTTTTGGACAATATCCTCAATCTCATATGAGAAAATTATTAATTGTTGTTACATGCTTATGCATAAAAGAGGAGTCCATTATCTGTTGTCTATGTTGTCCCGGTATGGATGTCTAAGTTGAGAATAATCAATAGCGAGAAATCCAATGCGAGCTTTCTCCTTAGACCTTTGTACAGGCGGCATAGAGGTACCCCTTTGTGACACTTGGTTAAAACATGTGCATTGCGATGATCCGGTAGTCCAAGCTAATTAGGACAAGGTGCGGGCACTATTAGTATACTATGCATGAGGCTTGCAACTTGTAAGATATAATTTACATGATACATATGCTTTATTACTACCGTTGACAAAATTGTTTCATGTTTTCAAAATCAAAGCTCTAGCACAAATATAGCAATCGATGCTTTTCCTCTATGGAGGACCATTCTTTTACTTTCATTGTTGAGTCAGTTCACCTATTTCTCTCCACCTCAAGAAGCAAACACTTGTGTGAACTGTGCATTGATTCCTACATACTTGCATATTGCACTTATTATATTACTCTATGTTGACAATATCCATGAGATATACATGTTACAAGTTGAAAGCAACCGCTGAAACTTAATCTTCCTTTGTGTTGATTCAATGCTTTTACTATGAATTATTGCTTTATGAGTTAACTCTTATGCAAGACTTATTGATGCTTGTCTTGAAGTACTATTCATGAAAAGTCTTTGCTTTATGATTCACTTGTTTACTCATGTCATATACATTGTTTTGATCGCTGCATTCACTACATATGCTTTACAAATAGTATGATCAAGGTTATGATGGCATGTCACTCCAGAAATTATTTTTGTTATCGTTTTACCTGCTCGGGACGAGCAGAACTAAGCTTGGGGATGCTGATACGTCTCCGACGTATCGATAATTTTTTATGTTCCATGCTACATTATTGATGTTATCTACATGTTTTATGCACACTTTATGTCATATTCGTGCATTTTCTGGAACTAACCTATTAACAAGATGCCGAAGTGCCGATTCTTTGTTTTCTGCTGTTTTTGGTTTCAGAAATCCTAGTAACGAAATATTCTCGGAATTGGACGAAATCAACGCCCAGGGTCCTATTTTGCCACGAAGCTTCCAGAAGACCGAAGAGGAGACGAAGTGGGGCCACGAGGCGGCCAAACCCTAGGGCGGCGCGGCCTGGCCCCTGGCCGCGCGGCCCTATGGTGTGGGCCCCTCGTGCCGCCTCCTGACCTGCCCTTCCGCCTACTTAAAGCCTCCGTCGCGAAACCCCCAGTACCGAGAGCCACGATACGGAAAACCTTCCAGAGACGCCGCCGCCGCCAATCCCATCTCGGGGGATTCAGGAGATCGCCTCCGGCACCCTGCCGGAGAGGGGAATCATCTCCCGGAGGACTCTACGCCGCCATGGTCGCCTCCGGAGTGATGTGTGAGTAGTCTACCCCTGGACTATGGGTCCATAGCAGTAGCTAGATGGTTGTCTTCTCCCCATTGTGCTTAATTGTCGGATCTTGTGAGCTGCCTAACATGATCAAGATCATCTATCTGTAATTCTATATGTTGCGTTTGTTGGGATCCGATGAATAGAGAATACTTGTTATGTTGATTAGCAAAGTTATGTCTATGTGTTGTTTATGATCTTGCATGCTCTCCGTTACTAGTAGATGCTCTGGCCAAGTAGATGCTTGTAACTCCAAGAGGGAGTATTTATGCTCGATAGTGGGTTCATGTCTCCGTGAATCTGGGGGAGTGACAGAAACCTCTAAGATTATGGATGTGTTGTTGCCACTAGGGATAAAACATTGGTGCTATGTTCAAGGATGTAGTCACTGATTACATTACGCGCAATACTTAATGCAATTGTCTGTTGTTAGCAACTTAATACTGGAGGGGGTTCGGATGATAACCTGAAGGTGGACTTTTTAGGCATAGATGCATGCTGGATAGCGGTCTATGTACTTTGTCGTAATGCCCGACTAAATCTCACTATACTCATCATAATATGTATGTGCATGGTCATGCCCTCTTTATTTGTCAATTGCCCAACTGTAATTTGTTCACCCAACATGCTGTTTATCTTATGGGAGAGACACCTCTAGTGAACTGTGGACCCCGGTCCAATTCTCTATACTAAAATACAATCTACTGCAATACTTGTTCTACTGTTTTCTGCAAACAATCATCTTCCACACAATACGGTTAATCCTTTGTTACAGCAAGCCGGTGAGATTGACAACCTCACTGTTTCGTTGGGGAAAAGTACTTTGGTTGTGTTGTGCAGGTTCCACGTTGGCGCCAGAATCTCTGGTGTTGCGCCGCACTACATCCCGCCGCCATCAACCTTCAACGTGCTTCTCTACTCCTACTGGTTCGATTAAACCTTGGTTTCTTACTGAGGGAAACTTGCCGCTGTGCGCATCACACCTTCCTCTTGGGGTTCCCAAAGGACGTGTCAACCACACGCATCAGTATACTTCATGGGTGTACCATCGACAGTGCCTAGATCCGGCAAGCCCGGGTGGCCCACAGATGGTGATGAGGCATGTGGCCCATCGGGCGGCCCAGTTGCTGTTGATCTTGACGGAAGATGTCCGGCCTAGGAGCAGGGAGCCGGATCCGACCGACCTTTGGAGGAACCCGGATCCATGAAGGCCCAGTAGGGACCCGGATCCGGTACGACATAGATGGAAGGGTGGATCCTTGACGTACACGGCAAGACATTGTACCGTAGTTAGGCAAACCTGTAATCCGGCTAGGACTCTCCATGTAAACCCTAGATCCGTGCGTCTTTATAAGCCGGATCCTGGGAGCCATAGAGGCACAACCACAACTCATTGTAACAACGCGAAAGCGCCCAGATAATTCCAGACAAGCAGCAGTAGGCCCTGTCCTCGTGCAGGTGTTCCGAAGCTGGGTAAATCGCGTACCACCGTCCCGAGTGCACTCCGCCCTATGGCCCCTACTTCTTCTCCCCCTCGTGAGGATCCCTCCTCTGAGGTACCGTCGAATAGGCAACGACAGTTGGCGCCCACCGTGGGGCCTGCGGCGTCTTGAGGCCGGAACCGGGAGGGTTCCGCCATGGGAAGCTTCGACGACACCATCGCTGTGGGGCGTGTCCTTTACGCCGGAAATCTGCCGATCGTCCCTCCGGATGAGTGCTGGATTCCGGCTAAAACCGACCCCGTCAAGCTCTCCATCGTCCCAGTTGGCGGCATTCACATCTTCATCGGGGAAACCGTCGATTCCGACAGAAACCCACTGGTAAGTAACGCCGACGTGACCGCCACAGAGCTGGACGCTGTCGCAAAGATCCGATCTGAGACGCTGGAACTTCCTAGCGAAGATTCCGCCTTAGATCTGAAAAAATCAAAACCCACCCAATCCGCCCCTGAGCAGGTAGTAAAGGTGGAAAACCAATGCAGATCCGCCTGGGTCTCCCAGGTGTTAGAGAAGCAAAGATGTCACTTCGTGCACTTCTTGGCCCATACCGCCGGAACCGCCCCTCAAGAAGCCGGAGCTGGTCCCGAGCAGGTCGAGGCCCCGGAAAACAACGCTGCTTCGGATCAGCAGGAGGCTGTCGGAGAAAGCGGAGCCCCGGTGGAAGAGTTGATTTTGGGCAACCTAAGCCCAATTTCCGGAGATACCCAATCCATGGACACTGAAGAGTTCGACCGCAAGGTGAAGGAGTATGGATACGGTGATCAGTCTGAAGTTGACTCCGCCCAGCCAAAGCAGGTACTTGCAACCGTAGCGGCGCTGGGAGAACATGGATCAGAAGGGGCAGCCACCCAATCCGACCCCCAGCCATCCCGTCAGGGATCTCCAATGTCGCGGGAGCGACCCCGCAAGGATTCTTCCTCGGAGGACCTCCTGTCGCCTGAAGAGATGGTTGCACAAGCAGGCATGGATGCGGTTTATCGCTCGGATATTCTTAACAAACCCATCACTCCCGAAGACATAGAAGCATTAGAAGCTAAGAGACTGGAGCTGCTGGCCACAGCCAAGAAGTTTAAGGACACTGCAGCCGCCATGCTGGAGGAAAGGAAGCACGCCGCAGTTTTTGTGGAAGACTTCATCCAGCGCGAGCAGGAGGTGGACGAAGGACTGGCAAAGGTCAAGGAACTCCGAAAGCATTGGGAGGACAAGATCGTTGAAGCTCATCATGAGGTCAAAAGGGTCCGGCGTGAGTTGATAGCTCCCCACAGGATCACCTTCGCAACTCCAACGGAGCAGCAGCCGTTCGCAACCCCAAAGGACAATATGACGAAGGCTGCAGAGATCTTGAAGAAAAAGAACGAGGAGATCGATATCGACTACGTTCGCACGCTCGTCGCTTCAGCAATGATGCAGCAGAGCAAGGCAGACACCTCGCGCAAGTTGGAATCTAACCCGGAGCATTGCGTCTCCACTGCGCAGAAGGACGCCCACGACAATCGCCATCGAGATGACGAATCGCGAACCGACTCTTCGGAACGCAGAAGGAAAGCCAGAGAACACCCAAATCCAATCCCCGTCCCATCAAGGACGCCTCCGTCAGATCCAAGAAAGGGAAAGGATGCAATGTACTCTGGACGGGACAAGTACCGCAACCCCTCTCCTCCGCCTAATGGTTACCCGCGTCCCCCTCGCCGCCGCAGTCCAGCCGGAAACACCAGGCCCCAGGGGCATGGTGGAATTGTTATCCGCGACAACGTGCTGCCCTCAAGAAACAGAAACAGGGAGCGCACGCCGGAACCTCGCCGGAACCTCGCCGGAACCAGAACAACGATCATGCGCCCGAGCCTAGGAGGAGTCAGAATGAGGAGCGCGACCCGGAGCCTCGCCGGAGCCGGAACGGCCAGGGCAGCCAACGCCATGACGAAGGCAGCCGCAGGAGCCGGAGCCAGCACCGGGAAGGCCGCGGAGAATCTGAAGGCGGAAGCAAGAAGTCAGATCGACCCCCTCGCAGGTCTCCCTCACCACCACCTAGCGGTGGCGGCGGAGGTGGAGGCGGAGGCGGCGGCCGGAGATCTCGCTCTCGTTCACAGTCTCCTTGCCACGGTTCGCGCGACGCGCGGGAACGCCTCAACGAATACAGAACTGACTACATCGATCCGAAGTGTTTTGGCAGGATGATTCGAGAGGAACCAAAGCCAAGGATGAACCTCAAACTACCTGGAAACCTGAAGCATTATGATGGCACCGAAAGGCCGGATACCTGGATTGAGTATTACTATAATGCAGTTCCCTTTGCCGGAGGAACCCCTAATATCGCCTGCCGCATGCTCCAGTTATACCTTGTAGGTCCGGCCCGGATCTGGCTCAGCGACCTCGAGAAGAACTCCATCTTTTGATGGTTTGACCTGAAGACCGCTTTCGAGAAACACTTCAGAGGCACCTACAAAAGACCCGCCACGGCAAGCGACTTACAAGCTTGTATCCAGAAGAAGGGAGAATCCTCAAGACACTTCCTCACACGATGGTTGGCATGCAGGAACGAGTGTGAAAACGTTGACCACACCACTACCATGTACGCCTTCATTGGAGGACTGCAGAGAGGAGGATTGCTGAGGCATAAGCTCACTTGTTTGGCTAATGCAAATAAACTGACTTTGGATGAAATGATCTCCATTGCCAGTGACCATACTGCCGCCGATGATGACGCAGGCGGTGATCTTGCAGCTACAGCAATCCCCCTACACCAACAAAAGAAGAACCGTGATAACGGCAGCAGCAGCAGCCATAAACGCAAGAACCCTGATGACCAGAAGAGTGGCGGATCCGAGATGGTCGCCATGGCGTTTCAACACGGAGGTTCAGGAGGCGGAAGAGGACGCGGCCGTGGAGGCGGAGCCGGCAGGGGTCAGCAGCATGGCACTGAGGTCACAGCTGGCGGATCCCGCGCCCCGCAAACCTACGAGGAGTACAGAGACATGCCCTGCCTGGCCCACCTGGATCCGGTTACAGGGAAGTCCACTCACACAAACCGCAACTGCAAGTGGGTCAATGATCTAAAGAGCGACCCGGAGGCAGGATACAAGCGAGCCCGGAAGCACCGCCCACGCGGCAAAGGAGGCAAGGGCAAGAACAAAGACAAGGAGGAGGACAGTTCCGAGGCGATGGATGAAGATGATAACTCGCCGGATCCCAAGGCAGGGTCCGCAGGGAGATCCAACCCATTCGAGAAAAAGAGCGTGGGGGCTTACCACACTTTCCTCGGAACCCCAACAGTCCGCGCTACCAAGTCAGCTACCCGGATCCTGAACGCCACAGTTCCGGCTGTGCCGCGAGATGTCGTGGTCGGAAGTCCCGTGCACATTTGACAGGAAGGATCACCCTGCCATTGTGCCAAAAGAATGCTACGCCTTGGTTGTAAGTCCCCGCATAGACGGGTATGACTTCTCCAAGTGCCTCATGGATGGTGGAGCCAGCTTGAACATCATGTACCTGGAGACTCTAGAGCGGATGAACCTCACCAAGGAACAGCTCAAGCACAGCAACACTGAGTTTCATGGCGTAGTTCCGGGTAAGAAGGCAAATTCCCTCGGCAGCATCACACTTCCCGTGGCCTTCGGCGATGTTCACAATTTCCACGAAGAGAAGATCACGTTCGAAGTTGTGCCCTTCAAGAGCTCCTACCACGTCATTTTCGGCAGACCCACCTACCACAAGTTCCACGCGAGAGCGTGCTACATCTACAACAAGCTCAAGATTCCGGGTCCTAAGGGTATGATTACCGTATCCGGAGACTACAAAAAGGCTCATGAGTGCGAGTTGGGCGAAGCCGCCTTCGCAGAGTCTGTGATATCTGGAGAAGAGCTGAAAGGCTACAGAGCCGCGGTGGATCTGGCTGAAATGCAGACCACCAAGAAGCAGATCTCCGAACAGAAAAACTCCTTCAAGGCCGCGATAGAGACCAAGAAAGTCAACTTCAAGGAAGGCGACGATTCCAAGCAAGTCTCAGTCGGAGCCAACATGGACCCCAAATAGGAAGACGCGCTCGTCGAGTTCCTCCGCGCTAACATGGATATCTTCGCATGGCAACCTTCTGACATGTCCGGAGTACCTAGGGAACTCGCCGAGCACTACCTCAACATAAATCCGGGGGCTAAACCGGTGAAGCAAGCTATGCGACGCTTTGGAGATAAGAAGCGCCGCGCCATAGGAATGGAACTAGCTAAGTTACTAGAGGCAGGTTTTGTAATAGAAGTTATCCATACTGATTGGGTCGCAAATCCAGTCCTTGTACCCAAAAAGAACACTGAAATACTAAGAATGTGCATCGATTACTCTGGCGTGAACAAGCATTGCCCGAAGGATCCGTTCCCCTTGCCGTGTATTGACCAAGTCATTGATTCGACGGCGGGGGCGGAACTTCTGTGTTTTCTTGATGCATACTCCGGGTATCATCAGATCCTGATGAAGGAGTCTGACCAAAAGGCGACCTCATTCATCACCCCATTTGGCACTTACTGCTATGTTACTATGCCCTTTGGCTTGAAAAACGCAGGTGCCACCTACCAACGTACGATGCAGCGGTGCTTGAAGGACCAGATCGGCCGGAACGTACACGCCTACGTCGACGACATCGCGGTCATGACTCGGAAAGGATCCGACTTGATCAACGATCTCACAGAAACCTTTGAGAATCTCCGTCGGTACAAGATGATGTTGAATCCGCTGAAGTGCATCTTTGGCGTACCAGCTGGAAAACTCCTTGGCTTCATTGTCTCTAACAGGGGCATTGAAGTGAACCCGGAAAAAATAAAGGCAATTTTGTGCATAAAAAGGCCAACTTGTCTCAAAGATGTGCAACGGCTCACTGGTTGTATCGCAGCAATCAGCAGGTTTGTTAGCCGTATTGGCGAGAAGGCACTTCCCCTGTACAAGCTATACAGTTTCCGGTGTCAGATTTTGAAAACTTTAGTGAATATGAATGGTGACTTGGTGACTTGTTGAGTTACAACCAATGTTGTGGGAATGACACTAATGTTCCCACTTGAGCTAGTTAGTACATGATCAAATACTTGTGAACTAAAAATGTGGCTTATGCAAACTAAACTAGAGCTTAGCACCTTTACTCAAATGGTTAGCACTTACTTTAGTGTTAGTTTGCAAGTACTTAAATTACTTACGGCTTTGTCCCTGGCTATTCAAATGGCCAGAGTATGAAGATGAACAGAACTATCACGAAGATGATCAGCAGGACGCCTACGACAACTAGGAGTTTTCTGACGTCAAGCGTTGGCCTGTGGACTAGAGAGTCCCGTTATATTTACGCTTCCGCTATGAATGAACTTGTGTTTGTTTGTTGATCGATAGATCAACTATTTGTGTAATATGGATCATGTGATTCAATGTTGTAAGACAATATGGTTTGTAATAAATGATGACTGTGATATTCGACTATTATGCCTCGCAACAACATTATCCTGGGATTGCGATGAATGACATAATAGGCATCTGGACTTAAAAATCCGGGTGTTGACAATGAAGGAGGAATAGACTACTTTAATAACATCACTAGAGTAGCACATAGATTAATAGTGATACAAAGCTCATCATATGGATCTCAATTATGCAAGGAAATTCATGAGATCATTGTATTGGGGTACATGAGAGAGAGAGATTAACCACATAGCTACCGGTAGAGCCCTCAGCCTCGAGGGAGAACTACTCCCTCCTCATCATAGGAGACAGCAGCGGCGATGAAGATGACGGTGATGTCGATGGAGATGCCTTCCGGGGGCACTTCCCCGTCCCGGCGGCGTGCCGGAACAGAGACTTCTGTCCCCCGAATCTTGGCTTCGCGATGGCGGCGGCTGCGTAACTTTTCTCGTCCTGTGGCTTATTCTTCTAGGGTTTTCGCGACGGAGTCCTTAAGTAGGCGGAAGGGCAGCCTCGGAGGGGCCCTGGTGGGGCCACACAATAGGGGGGCGCGCCCCACCCCTTGGCCGCGCCGCCCTGGCGTGTGGGGGCCCTGGCTCCCCTCTGGTCTCTCTCCGGTGTTCTGGAAGCTTCGTGGAAAAATAAGATACTGGGCGTTGATTTCGTCCAATTCCGAGAATATTTCCTTACTAGGATTTCTGAAACCAAAAATAGCAGAAAACAAGAACTGGTACTTCGGCATCTCGTCAATAGGTTAGTGCCGGAAAATGCATAATAATGACATATAATGTGTATAAAACATGTGAGTATCATCATAAAAGTAGCATGGAACATAAGAAATTATAGATACGTTTGAGACGTATCAGAGTCTTATAGCCTCTATTAGATAGAGCTTGTCCTCAGCTTCTCAAAAAGCCCAAGTTTGCTAAAATCAGATTTCAAGTTATCATCGTTTTCATATTCTTTCTGAAAAACAGGCGTACAAACCGTCGGGTTCACCTCCAGAATAAGCTGGGGCGCCGAAAATTTCCGAATATGCCGAAAGTCTATACTGAGCGCTGTTTTGGTGGCCTGCTAGAAATTCCGGCATGGAAACCGGCACGCCAGTTTGCAGATTTCGGCAGGGAATCCGACGTGTCAGTTTCCTCACCAGTTTCACTAGTCGATTCGAGCGCTGCCGGAATTTTCACTAGTCTTGACTAGAACTGGACTGCTCGTTCTCCCCGAACGGTCATATTTTGAGGGGTTATAAAACGGGATTCCCCCCAACATTTTCTTAGGGTTCTTGAGCACGATTTTGACCATCATTGTTAAACCTCTTGAGCTTGCTTCCTTTCACTTCCCTCCTATGATTAACGCATCCTTTTGAGGGCTTTGAAAGAGGATATCTAGATCTATCCACTAATCCATTCTTCCTCTAAGTGAGGTGAACCCTTGGGATCTTGATCTTGGAGTCATTGGTTGACCTACACCATTGTTCTTCCTCTCTAATTCCTCCCTAGCACTTGTTGCTTTGGTGCGATTTGAGTGTGAAGGATTTGAACATATTTGGTGTTCTTGCTTTGCATCCTTGCATAAGTGTTGAGCTCTATATTATGATTAGTTCGAGTGAGAGATCGTGAGCTTGTTACTCTTGGAGAATAACCTCCTAGTTGGCTTGGATAAGAAGGTGAGCTTTCTTGGCGTTCAAGATACCTTCATGGTAGTCCACATCTCTCCAACGTGGCGTACCTCACTTCATGTGAGGGAGGACGGGAATACATCTTTGTCTCTGCATGTCTTGGTTATCTCTATATTGGAGTTTACTTTCCTTGTGATAGCCATCGAGTTTGAAGTACTTATATCTTGTTATCACTTGTGTTACTTATATCTTGTGCTTATATTGCTTAGCTTGAGTTGATATTGTTTCACTTAGTTGAACCTAGCTTATTTAGGTTTTGTGCTTATAAAATAAATGTTAATTTAATTTCGCATTCTTACAAGCCAAATCCGCAATAGTTTTTTTAAATGCATATTCACCCTCCTCTAGGCGACATTCGTCCTTTCACCATGGGCATGCGAAAAAATGACGTACTCCCGGGCGCGTCCGCTGCCACCGCCACGCCGCTTTGAGGGCATCTCCAGCGGCCCAACGCAAACTGACGTAAAGTGACTGTTTGCGTCAGGTTGGACAAAAATAGGGGAAAAACCAAACCCAATGGCTAACACATAGTGGCCGACGTGTCTATGGGGATGCATTCGCGACCCAAGTATGCGCTCGGAATGCATCGCCGCAGACATAGCACGGTCAACGCACACGTCTGTGTCGTTCTCCTTCGGGTCCGCCTGGCAGCAACCGTGCGCGCTTCGTCTTCCGCGCGGTGACGCTTCGGTTTTACGCGCCGCTTTCATGGCGCTGCCCCTGCCTCACCGCGCGCCAGTGTTGGCGCGAGCGGCGGTTGGGCATCCCACCAGCTGAAGGAGCCGCCTGACCTTTTTAAGAGGAGGAGCCTGGCCCGTCCTATCCAAACTCCATCGCCACGGGAAAGTGGTCGTTCCGCAAGACGAAGCACTCCCGCGAGGCGGGGTCCTCTGGCGCCGCTAAGGAGAAGACCCTGCGCAACCGCTGGTACATTAACGTGGAGCTCGCGCACTGGCTGTTCGAGGAGAACCGGACAGTCCCTTGGCGGGATACGGGCATGTCGAGCGGCGGATGGTACCTGAATTCACGCCGCGTTCCAGTGTTGCACGAGGGACGCCAACTCCAGTACGAGATCCGACGCCGCTTCATCCTGCCGCCGATCTGCGCGAAGATCTGACGTTTGCTATCGACTCCTATAACTGGTACACCCTCGGGACCTGGGAGTTCGTCTCGCGACACCGCGCGGGTTATCTCAGTGACGTCGACTTCTTCAACTGGGAGCGCGGTGTCCGCCTCGATGATGATGAGGAGGACGAGGATGATAAGGTCGTAGTCTTTGATGCAATGGAGGAGGAGGAGGAACTCCAACCACGAAAACTCACGGACGTGGAGGCGATGAAAATGAGCAACCTGGTCGACCTCTCTCAGTGGGAAGGCCTTTCCGTCTGACTGCAGTTGTCTGCGGTGGCCCAAGGGAGGCCAGCGACTCATCCCGCACCTACTCCGCCTTCTCCCGCACCAGCACCGCCGTCGATGCCCTTGCGACCTCTTCACTAGCCATGGCTTTGGACGCCTCCGGTCTACATCAACCTCGTCGACGATGATGACAAGTAGGCGGGCGCCCTAATGTTTTTTCTGTCTTTTTTTATTTATTTTTGGCACTATGTAAATAGTTCTATTAAGTGAAAAAATTGGAAAAAATACGTTGGTCCCTAGGCTACCCAACTCAAACAGACATACCAGGGCCAATTTATGTCTGCAGTGCGACGGACAATTTTGGTGTTGGTTTCGGGCGCTTTTGGTAGCTTGCATGGATTTCCTGCACCACTGCGCCAGCGAGATGTGCCTCCCTGCGCGTTGCAAACGGGCAATAGGCCATGAAATGCGGGTCATTTTGTAGCCTGGGCGGCCTTTTCTGCGCCAGAGAGGGAAGCTAGGCCCCATTGTTTGGGTGCCTGCACAGATTACTTTCTTCCCTGCTCGTGCAATCCACACACTGTTTGGTTGCAGATAGGAGCGAGCTGTGGTAACCCCTTCCCTTAGAGTGGTGAGGTTACCCAACACTGCTAATAACTTAATTACAACACAGAGCAGATTCAGTTCATCACAAAAGGTGTTGGTAGTACACATCAACTACTTAGTGGGCGATGCAACACGTGTGAAGCAACTATACTTCGTGATGCACCGCAGGTTAATCACACGAGGGGTTAGTATATACCACCTCAGTTCATTATTACAGACCGGGGATCAGGTTCAAGCAAGTCTATACCTAATAATAAAGGAGCTAAGGTTTCTGCCAAAATTTTCGTCAACGCTTTTTTTTGGACCGTTTTGCCCTCCCACCAAATCACATAATACAACAAATGCCATATACCGGTTGGTTTTCTCCTTTTCTCTGTGCTTCGCATAGCCTCCGAACAGAGAACACGAGCAGCGCGCCTCCCGCCTCGGCTAGGCCTCCGTGCCAGCGCCTGAGCATGCTGTGCTTGGAGCGAGGTGGATGCGGTAACAGGCGGCCGATGCCTGCGGTCTTGACCCGCGCCTGGCCAGGAGCGGGCTGCTGGTTGCGCGAGGCCACGATGTCCTCTCTGCATGTGCTTGGGGCGAGCTGATTTTTCTACAGCACAGCCAAGGACGACGGCAGCTTGGACGACTTCGGCCTAATTGAATGAACCCCCCACGGCCTCACCACAAGCTGCTCCGCGTCGCCCCCTCCAGATTCGCCTCCCGCTCTGATCCCAAGCCACCCGAGAGGCCTTGCGACGGGAATTCGCTGCCTGTTTCCTGCTCGCCGGTGCTGTGCTTCTTCCTCACGAAAATTGGGATCCGCCCATTGGACCCATGCCTCTTGCTGTGGGGATTTGGGAAGAGGCGGGCTCGCGACGCGCTCGGGGCGGCACGTGGTGCGCGGGACGGTCGGAGGAGGGTAGGGTGGAGGCGCGCCTGCGCGAGGCAGTGGCGACGGAGGCCGAGCGGCGCGAACTCCTGTCAGGGCCCGATGGCCGCCGACGACGATGAGGTAGATAGGAGAGGGGCTCGTGCCCAGATACAGGAGAGGAAAACGAAATAACAGGGAATAAAATGTAGGGTTTTGCATAGCGTGCCTCCCAACCTCCCGCTCCTACCCCTTTATACTGAGGAGTAGGACCACGCTGTTTAGATTATTACATTTAACAGGTTCAAAACGTGAGTAAGCCTGTGACTAAGACTAGAGCAACTGACGCCGTCGGATCCCTCACAGGCATTGCCAGCCAGAAGATGCACAGGGCCTGACAATGCCCCCCCCTCGAGGCAAGACCTCAGGGCTTGAACTCTGGCCAAGTCTTCATCACGAACTCGGCGTCTTCCCAGGAAGCTTCATCCACTGTCATTCCTTCCCAATGAATCTTCCACTGAGGCACCGCGACATCATAGTCTTCCACTGGGTGCTTGCGAGGAATCATGCGGCGCTCCACGACTGCTGTCGGGAATAGTTTGACCTTACCTTCTGGAGTAACCAGTGGAAGCGAAGGAGAAGGAACAGCATTTGCGCCAGTGTGCTTCTTCAGGTGGCTGACGTGAAAAACATCATGTAGTAGAGTTCCAGCCGGCAATTGGAGTTTATAAGCTCGTTTGCCCACCAATTGCGTGATTTTGAAGGGACCATACCAACGAGGAGTGAGCTTCAGTGGGTTACCTCTACCCAGGGCATTCTCTCGCTGTGGCAGCATTTTGAGGTACACCATGTCGCCAAGCATGAAGGATCTTGGAGTTCTGTTTTGATCCGCATACTTCTTCATCTTAGTTTGTGCCTTAGCAAGGTTTTGTTGAAGTAATGTGATCATTCGTTCCTTGGCACCCAAGGTTTCTTGTGCTTCTGGAGACAAAGCTGTGACATTGTGGAGTTGAGTGAGTACAGGGGGTGGGTACTCATACAATGCTTCAAAGGGAGACATCTTGATGGCTGTATGAAAACAGCTGTTGTACCAGAATTCTGCTGCTGGCAAGTAATCACTCCATTTCCTTGGTTCTTGGAATGCCATACATCTCAAATACTGCTCCATGCATTGGTTGACCCTCTCTGTTTGACCATCTGACTGTGGGTGATAAGCTGTCGAGAAGTGAAGGGAAATCTTCATTGCTGAAAATATTTCTGACCATAACTTGCTGAGGAATATGGAGTCTCTGTCAGTTGTGATCACTGTAGGAGGCCCATGCAATTTGATAATCTGTGCCATGAACAGTTCTGCGACAGTTTTCACTGTATAAGGATGAGATAGTGGGATAAAATGGGCATACTTGGTCAGGCGATCCACCACAACCAATATGACATCAAATCCTTTTGATTTTGGCAGCCCTTCGACGAAATCCATGCTTATCTCAGACCACTTGGTGTGTGGAATGTTTAGGGGATCTAGCAACCCTGGGTATTGCACCTTTTCTGTTTTGGAAATTTGGCAGACAGGACAGGAAGCAACCTTTTCTGTCACAAATTCCTTCAATTTCGGCCAATGGAACAATTGCTTGAGCTTGTGGTAAGTGACTCTCATGCCAGAATGTCCCCCAAAAGCAGAAGAGTGAATGGAATCAAAAATTTGCTGTTTGAGGTTGGTAGCTGATCCAATACATACCTTGCCCTTGTATCTCAGTACCCCAGATTGTGCAGTATAGTGAGGGTGGCTGTCTGCATTGATAGTCACTTCCTGCAGAATTCTTGTGTATTCACTATCTCCCTCATATGACTTTGTTATGTCGGTGGCCCAAGTTGGTACAGCTAGTGCCACTGGTAGGCAAGATTCTGCAGACTCTTCTGGTTGGTATTGTCTGGAAAGAGCATCAGCGGCCTTGTTTTCCTTGCCTTTCTTATATTGAACAGAGAAATCGAATTCCAGCAACTTGAGCATAAGCTTGTGTTGTATTCCTTCCAATTGCTTTTGATTGCCAATGTACTTAAGACTGCACTGATCTGTTTTAATTATCAATTTGTTCCCAAGAAAGTAATGCCTCCATTTCTTTACTGCCTGCAGAATAGCCATAGCTTCCTTTTCATACACAGACAGTACTCTGTTCTTTGGTCCCAATGCTTGACTGTAGTATGCCAAGGGTCTGGATTGTTGCATCAGCACTGCTCCCAGGCCAGTATCACAGGCATCTGTTTCTACTGTGAAAGGCAGGGAGAAGTCAGGTAATGCTAGGAGTGGGGGTTGTGACATTACCTGCTTCAGCTTGTCAAAGGCGGCTTGCTGTTCAGTTCCCCATTGGAAGGCATTCTTCTTCAGTGCACTATGAAGTGGTTGACAGATTAGGGCATACTGTGGAATAAATCGCCTGTAGTAACCAGTTAGTCCTAGGAAGCCACGCAATTTCCTGACTGTCCTTGGAATTTCCCACCTTAGGATGTCTTGAATTTTTGCTGGGTCTGTAGCTACCCCATCACCAGAAATGATGTGTCCCAAATACTCAATTTGTGGCTGGGCAAACTGGCACTTGGAGAGCTTGGCTTTGAGTTGATTATTCCTCAAAACTTGCAACACCACCTGCAGGTGCTGAATGTGTTCCTCCTTGGACTTGCTGTAAACCAGAATATCATCGAAGAAAACCAGCACAAAGTCTCTCAGGTGAGGAGCAAAGAGTGTGTTCATTAGCTGCTGGAATGTTGCTGGTGCGTTGCACAATCCAAACGGCATGACGAGGTACTCATAGTGCCCCAGGTGGGTAGAGAAAGCAGTCTTTGCAATGTCTTCCTCGTGCATACGTATCTGGTGATACCCTGAGCGCAAGTCAAGCTTTGAGAAAAATCTAGCTCCATGGAGCTCATCCAAAAGATCTTCTATTACTGGTATGGGAAATTTATTCTTTATTGTCTGCTCATTCAATCCTCTGAAATCTGTGCACAGCCGCCATGATTTATCCTTCTTCTTTACTAGGAGTATGGGGGAAGAATAGGGGCTCTTACTGATTCGGATTTCCCTTTTTTGGATCATTTCTCTGATAATTTTCTCCACTATGTCCTTCTGACTGTGTGACATTCGGTAGGGTCGAATGTTTGGTGGCTTGGCGTCAGGTTTCAGAGGAATTTGGTGATCTATATCTCTCGACAGGGGTAGACCACTGGGAGCTGCAAATATATCTTGGAAGGACTGCAATAAAGCTTGTATATCATCAGCTAGTAAGGGGCTGGTTTGATCCTGTAACTCATTGTCAACTGCAGTGTAAAGCAGCAAGTATCCAGTAGCTCCCTGTGCTATTAATTTGCTGCACTGGTCAGAGGAGATGAGCAAGTTATCCATAGGGAATAAGTGGTCATACAGTGTCAGTAACTTCCCTGTTACCCCAATAGTCAGTTTTCTTTCCAGGAAGTCAAATGTGACAGGATTATGCTGCTTGAACCAGTTGACACCCAGTATTATGTCAGATCCTTGCAGCTCCAGTATTCTGAAATCAGTGACAAATTCATGACCCTGTATAGTGAATCTGCAATTGTGTGCTATGGCAGTTGAAGAAAGAATTCCACCTCCAGCCACTTTTACTGTTCTTTCAGTGGATGGAGTCATTCTGATCTTGTGCTTCTTGGCAAAGGATAGATCCATGAAGGTACTTGTACTCCCTGTATCTGCCAAAGCAATTGCCTGGGCCTTGTTGATGTGGAGGAGGAGGGATATAGTGGAATCACTAGGACACCCATTGTAAGCAGCTGAAGATATAGCCATGACTGCTTCATCTGCTGGTGCTGCCAGAGGAGCTGCTGCCTGTGGTAATTGTAACACAGGAGGTGCTACCTGCTGTGGAGCCAGTATTGGAGCTGCTGGGAGAGGCAACTGCTCAATTTCAGGTGGTAGTGGGTCACATAGCAGCATATCCAGGTGTTCTTCCTCCTCAGTGTATCCTTGAAATTCAATCATATTGATTGCTTGCTGCATTTGAGGGCACTTATGTCCCAAGAAAAATCTTCCATGACAATGCCAACACTCTCTTGGTGCTCTGTTTTGTGGAGGAGGTCTGTTCCTGTTGTCTCTTTGTGGAGGATAAGCTCTTGGGACAGGAACTACAGGTGCTGCTTTCTTCACATTTACTAGGTAAGCCTGTTCATACTTGCGAGCATACCAATAAGCTTTCAGCAGAGAATCTGGTTTTTGGCATTGAACCAGATGTTTGATACTGTCCTTTAGGCCACTGACAAATCTGTCTACAAAGAAGTCTTGGGGAAGATAGCTTCGCTCTCTCTTCATTTGAGTCATCCAGAGTTCATACTGGTCAATATAAGCATTCACAGTACTGGTTTGCTTGAGTAACTGCAGCTGATCCATTGGATCATTGGCAACATTGTCAGGAAATCGTTCAATCAGTACCTGACTCAATTCCTGCCAGTTGATAGAGTGCAGATCCACACCAGAACTGCTAATCCAGGTTTTCGCTTGTCCCCTGATATGGGCAAGTGCCCATTTAACTCTGCTTTCTGTTGGTATATCCACCAGGTCAAAGATGTCCTCACACTCAAGCAGCCAAGCTCTAGGTGATTCTCCATGGAATGTTGGTATTTCGACATGAGGTGTGCGCAATTGTATCTCAGTGTTATGGTGGTGGGAATAAGTGTGGTGCGGGACAGAAGTGGGTGGTGTGGGGAAACGGTTTTGTATGTTTGGCTGTGTTGGTGGTGTGGGATGGTGTTGGTTATGGAATTGTGGGTGGTGTGTGGTGTAGTTTGTGATCTGGTGGTTGTGTGGAGGGTGATAGTGGTGTGTAGGCTGGGTGTAAGGAGGCTCATTGATGGTGTGCTGAAGCTGGGTGGTCGAGGGGTTTTGGGGAAGTGTCTGTGCGTGGGAAGTGCTTGCTGATGGGTTTGGTGGCTGGTAGTACTGTGGCTGGGTGGAGGGATTGGTGCGCTGCACAAACGTTGTCTGCGCTGCCAGCCCCTCTGTTGTCTGCGCACCGGGTTCGGACACGGACTTCTGTCGAACAGCTTCGGTGCGCGGTGGCACAGGTAGTTGTGCTGGTGTTAAGCGGCCCAAATTTGGTGGAAAAGGAGGAGGATTTTGTGGCGCAGGTGTGGCTTGTGGTGTCGGAACCTCGGGGATGGGTGAAAGCTGCGTGCTTGAGCGAGGGGGAGGAGTAACCAATTCACGTTGTTGGCCAGTATCAGTGTTGGTCGTACCTTCCGAGGGCGCAAGCCTGTCGATGCTGGATTGCATCCTCGCCATCATGCCGGCCATGTTCTCCATCTGGCTTGTGAGCATGGTAATGGCTGCAGATGACTCCGTCTGGTAGGTGCGCAGGCGTCGTCCGACGGAACGAGCATCGCGCTCCGCTCTCTGTTGCGCACGCAGCGCCGCCAGTTCAGCGTCTGTTGTCGATGCAGAGCCGATGATCGGTACACCGTCGCGGCTCCGGCCACGAGATGAGTTCCGGGACCGCGTCGAGGCCCTGGATCTGGTACGGTCCGACATCTGGGGTGGGGATCTGTGGGTGGGAGGGAGGGAAGAATTTCGCCGCCGGTGCGGGAGACGTGGGAGGGAGGGTGGGAGTCGCCGTGGTCAGAGAACCGGTGCTCTGATACCACCTTGTCAGGGCCCGATGGCCGCCGACGACGATGAGGTAGATAGGAGAGGGGCTCGTGCCCAGATACAGGAGAGGAAAACGAAATAACAGGGAATAAAATGTAGGGTTTTGCATAGCGTGCCTCCCAACCTCCCGCTCCTACCCCTTTATACTGAGGAGTAGGACCACGCTGTTTAGATTATTACATTTAACAGGTTCAAAACGTGAGTAAGCCTGTGACTAAGACTAGAGCAACTGACGCCGTCGGATCCCTCACAGGCATTGCCAGCCAGAAGATGCACAGGGCCTGACAACTCCAGGCCAAGGTCTCAAGCTTCGCGGCGAGGAACGGTGAAGAGACACGGCGCTTGTCGCTGGGTTCGTCCGTGTAGCCTTGGTTTTTTTTTTTTTGAGACTTCCCGTGTAGCCTTGGTTGGTAGGATCCGAACTGTCCGCTCACATCTGGGCCATGTGTATGCGATTGGTGGACTGGTTCCCGCAAGCCACATAAGTGGGCTTCCTAGAATCAGCAAGAAAACATGCAAATTAAATCTCGTTCTCAGAAAGTCCATCCCGTCCAAAATTACATGATACACTAGATATTTTGTGTCCAAAATAGTCCCACCTCGCTCAATTAAGCCGAGTCCAGCTGGTTTATATACGAAAGTTTTCTGCAATCAGCAAGTTGCCTCCGAGAAAAACAAGCTGCAGCCCATTATTTGGTCCAAGATGTGTAATTGTGAGGAAAGAAGGAATTAACTTGTCCCCGCAGAGAGCAGCAACATGCCCTGACATAAGAGGAAGGAATGAATTAACTTTTTTTTAGAGCAATCACATATTTCATTAATTAAACACCAAGTTACATGAAGCAACACATGTGGAAACTAAAAGACAAACCGGGATAAAATGATTATCCTGAATTTGCAGATAAAAACCTAAAAGATCGAGAAATACAAAACGATCTCTAGAGTTTGCTGCAACCACCGTAGCCAGCGGCCGCCGTCCAATTCCAACGCCGCCGAGACGAACGCAAGAAGAGACGCCGAGCCTCCACCTTTGCAAGATCCAAAAAAGCACCATCGCCATCGAGGCTTTGTGAGTCGATGAACAGGCCTGCTGCAAGCAACGAGGCACATGTCGCTGTGGCACGTCGACCCGGGGACGTCCCCGTGCTGTCTTGGACCAAGATACACCGTCTCCCATCGACGAAGTCGGAGAAGAACGACATAACTACCACCTCCGGACCAACATCTTCACACCAGAAGAACCACCTCGCCCCGGCCCCCAGCACCGTCGTGGACAACGACAAACGCCAGTGACACGTTGAGAAACAGATCTCGCCAGATCTGAAGAACGGCAAGAAGACCAAGCCGGCGACCTGAAAGATCGACAAGCACACGTTGCCAACAACTCCGAGACGCTGCCGTGAAGGTCGCCGCCGGTGTGGGAGTGGAGTTGTGGCAGATTTATTTCCCCAGGCGCCGCTCCCACCACCCCAACGACGCACCATAGGAGACAAAAACTAACCCTAACTACTAGGCCAGAACGGAGGAACGAGGTTCCCCCTCCCTCATGCCGCCGCCAGAGCGGCAAGCGGAGGGAGAGGAAACCAGGCCCAACGCCCTGGCCGGAGATTGAGAAGATTGGGGATCGCCTCCGCCGCCGCCTCTCAGGAGCGGAAGAGGAAAAACGGTTCGGGTCGTATTCTTTCTGGAATGAATTAACTTGGTTCAATGGAGGACCGAGATTAGATGTGCCAAACTTCACAACATATTCGAGTTAGCATGGTGCTTCATTGATCTTTGTGTGGAAGCCCTAAAAATGATGTTTGGAAAAGAGAAAAGGGCTAATATTTAAAAATTGAAACGTTTTGTGATATTTTCACATTCCAAAAAAAATATTGGACAAAATTTTTGGCAAAAATCTTAACTCCATTATTGTTATGTATAGATTTTCCAAAAAAAACACAAAACTGAAGAAGTACCTTTAGTACCCACAAAAATTAATACTCCTATCTTGAATTTTCACCGAAAAATCTGACAAGCGCTCGCGCGATGAAGGAGCCACCTAAGAAACGAGTCCGCTGCTTTACAAGTTGATGCAACGATGGCCTTACAAGCCCATCATCTTAGGATTAAATATGTTTGTCTAGAATAGGAGAAACCATGAGCAACTTCCTCCTTGGTGGCATAGGGGACAAGTGTTGGATTCGATGGAGTCCTTGAGTTTTGGCTTATCCCGGTGCAACGTACGGGCACTTTTGCTAGTCCTAGCTAATGGAGGGATATGAGACCACCTCCTAGAATCAGCAGATCATGACCAAGGATGCAGAAGCGCTAAGCAGGAAACTGCTTGCGAAGCGAGATCCTAAGCCAGCTCATCCTCCCCGGTGGCTACAACTTACGGTACTCGGCATACTCTTCTTCGTTGTCTGCAATGAAGTCGATAGCCCTGACCATCAAGTTAGGTTGGAACAGCTGCGCCCTGCTGACAAACCAGGGCGTGAAGATCGTCTTCATCTGAGCATAGTTCGTGATCGGGGTCCCGATGTACGGACGATGCCTCGGGTAGCGCTGCAATCCACAAGTAAGAACTGTTATTGCGGACGATATTCACACAGATCTATGAAGGAACTCAATGAGGCTTACTACCTGAATGTACTCGTCCGCCGTATCTTCATCAGCAGCATGAAAGCAGCAACCATCTTCGCTCCAGTCCAGAATGCGATATGTTTTCATCTTCAGTATGACGCTCCACTTGGTCCTCCAGTTTCTGATGTGGTTGTAGAGCTGAAGAGTGGTCACATGTATGCCAGCGAATGCAAGAACATCACCAACTACGTTCTTCATCTGCTGCTCTTTGAATCCCATGTTGAAACAAACGCCGCTACGGACGAGCTGAACCAACCGGTTGAGCACAAACTCTGAAAGCTCAGGTTTCCAAACCATGACTGGTTTGATTGAAATCAGACATTGCTCAGCATTGACAGTAGGAACAGAAAGATCAGGGTAGCCCAATGGTATAATCACCTACATGACAAACACTAGCAGATCAATGAACTACCACTATCACATCCACATCCTTAAACACTACCACATCAATGAACTACCAGTACCACATTCACATTCTTAAGCAGTACCACATCAATGAAGAGCGAGAAAAGTACGAGCGACCTTACAGTTAGAGGAGCCACATGTAGCACCGAGGTTGGGGAAGCAGAGACCCTGGCGAAGATGCAGGCAGCACCAGCATCCCAGAGTAGAGTCACATGCAACCTGGACAACCTCCACAACTTCGACCGAGGACGAAGGAATGTCCTACAATGGATTCGTTCAGACCCCTGTGTACCCACAAGATATAGATCTAAGGCTAGGGTTTACAGAAGCTTACCACAACCGAAGTCATCGATGCAGAGGAAGAATATGACCATTCGCGGCCAGTAGCCGCCGCCACATCCACCGTCGCTGCCGCAAGCCTTGCCGACCGCGCGGGTGAGGAAGAGCCGGGCATGTCGCTAGATCGGGAAGGGTGGATGAGATCGAAATAGGGGGGAAATGGGGGATTTGGATTTGGCGGTGACGGAGCCACTTCTATATACGGTGGCGCAATTTCAAGCGCGGTGATCGAATTCATCCCACCGAGATTTCGCCGTCCCGCGCGAGCTCGCGCAATCTCCCGCGGTGGCTCTGCGGAACGCGACATTCTCGAGTTCTGCCGGAACGGGAGTGACTAGCTAGAAACGGCCGAACCGAGCGTTCCTCCAAATATAACCTGACGGTGCTTTGAGAAGCGATTAATGCAAGAATCTGAACGAAGCTAGGTAACCATACGAGTCGAAAATTGCTGACGGGATGGGAGCTAAGGCGAGACCAGAATACCAAACGCTTCCTTTCTGGCCGTGTGGTTCCAGGGGCAGGTCGGCCCCTTCCACTCAACCCCTCCGCATCAAGGTTCATGGGGGCACTGACGCTGGTCTCCATCACTCAATCTCCCCTCCCTCCCTCCCCCCGCCCCCTTCTCTAGCAAAGTGCATCCCGTCCCTCGAGCAGCAAAGCTCCGGCAAGATCCGTGGGGAGCAGCCGGCGGCCGGCGAGGTCCTTAGAGCATCTCCAGTCGCGTCCCCCAAATGAGGTTTGGGGGACCGCGGACAAGAAATGGAGCAAAAAACTGTCCAGTCGCGTCCCCCAAAGCTAATTAGCGCCCCATTTTGTGTCCGGCGTCCCCGGTATAGAGTCTCTACCGGGGACGCCGGACACAAAAACAGCGTCCACATGCATGCAGCCCCTAGTCCCCACATGCTAGTCTCTTTTCCCACACTTTCTCTCATCTACTTTTCCCACATGGGGTGGTCCCCTCTATTAAAATGCATGCATCCGGACGCTGTTTGAGGGACGCGGCTGGGAAGGGCCTCTTTTTTGTGCAGATTTTTGGTCTCTTTTTGTCCGGCGCGGTCCCAGACGTGCCCCAAATCATTTATGCCGGACGCTTTTTGAGGGACGCGACTGGAGATGCTCTTAGGGATCCTAGATGCAAGAAGGTACTTAGATTATTCTGCCTCTCTCACTTATTCTTAAATTCGATCTTGTCCGTTAAATGTCCTGATTTCGTGTGTTCATGTCCTGGTACTTGCGTGTGCGAGCGAGCGAACCAAGTTAAAAGAAAAAAAAGAGACCACGTACTAGCAAAGTAGTACCAAGACTAATCGATCCACCTGCTTGCTTTACTAGTACTAGTACGAGGTAGGCATTGATTCCATGATCCATCTGTTTACTTTACTGGTACTAGCACTAGGCAGGCATCAATGCAGGGGCGGATTGGATCGATTCCATTATCCACCTGATTACAGTTTCTGCCGAAGCTATGTATGTTGCATGTGAAACATTGCATCATTTTCTTTGCTGTTGCTTCAAGATATTTTTGTTTGTTATGTTTGCAACAACCAGAACAAAGCTATCTCATACACAAGCACAAAAAAGTTATCAATACGTGATGTGACAAATACTGTATGTCTCTGTTATTTTCTGGCTAAAATATGGCATGAGCATGACTCTCATACACCAAGGCGGAGTGGCAGCCGTTACTGGACCAGGTCACCAAGTGTGTCCCGGCGTGGCAAAGAGGGATGGTCAAGAGAGAGGGGAGACTCGTTCTAATTAACTCAGTTGTGGCGGCGAGAGCGGTACACCAAATGGTGGTCGCTGAGGCCCCAGCCTGGATGCTAGAGGAGATAAACAAGTGGATGAGGGCCTTCTTTTGGGCCGGAAAGGATGAAGTGCAGGGAGGACAGTGTATGGTAGCTTGGAGGAGCATTTGCAAACCAAAGAAGTTTGGCGGATTGGGGGTCAAGGACCTCAGATTGCAGGGCCTTGCCCTTAGAGTGAGATGGCACTGGCTTAGACGCACGGATCCGGAGAGGCCATGGCAAGGCCTACCTGGGCTAAATGATCCAGAAGCCGCAGGTCTATTCCAGAGCCTGGCGTAGTTCACGGTGGGAGATGGGCGTTTGATCTTGTTTTGGAAGGATAGATGGATTGGTGGGCACACCGCAGAGGAGCTGGCGCCGGAGGTCTTTGCTAGGGTACCCACCAGGAAGAGAAACAACAGCCTAGTGGCGGAGGCGCTGCATGGGGACGGATGGATAGATGATATACAAGGGGAGATGACCGCCGAGCTCTGGATGCAATGTCTGAGCCTGTGGGAGGCCGTCGAGGAGGTGGAGAAGGATGGCATGAGACCCGATCATATTGCCTGGAAAGGCGTGGAGTCGGGAACCTACACGGCGAAGGGCACGTACAAGATGCTCTGCGAGGGCAGCGTCAGATGGAGCATGAGTGAGCCGGTGTGGAGCTCTTTCTCCCCCATGAAATGCAAGGTGTTTGCATGGTTGGCGTTGCGATACAGGTTGTGGACTTCAGATAGGAGGGCGAGGCATGGGCTCCAGGAGCATCCAGATACGTGCTATACATGTCTGCAGGATGAGGATAACATTGATCATATCCTAACCCTATGCCCATACGCAAGACAGGTGTGGTGCAAGGTCATACAGAGCGCGAATCTGCGGATCACAGACCCGGGGTACTCGGGGAACCTACAGAGATGGTGGACGGAGGCCCGCAAGCGAGTGCGGAGGGTCGACAGGAAGCGTTTTGACTCCATGGTTATCTGTACGGCTTGGACACTCTGGAAGCAGAGGAATGCGAGGGCTTTCAGGAATGAGAGAGAGCAGAAGACGGTTGACCAAATGGTCGTAGCGATTAGAGAGGAGTTCCACCTCTGGGAGAGGGCCAAGAGAGGAGGGAGACTAGGGATAGCGAGAGAGTAGGCCTAGGCGGAGGGAGGTGGTGTGCGTGGGTTTCAGCACTCTTGTGCTTTCTTGTAATTGTTTGTGTTCCTTCTTCTATAAAGATAAGGCACGTGTTTCGCGTGCTCTCGAAAAAAAAAAAATTTCCGGCTAAACTATGGCAAAGTAAAGAACATGTCTTGAAGCAACCAAATGACATAGTAATATACTACATGCATCCTCGCTGCACATGGGCTAGGATTTCTTGAAGTGCATGATATCAGGACTAGGAGCAGGTTTCCTAGTATAGAGCAGGTTTCCTTTATTCTCACCTGAATTTAAGCTCTCAGCAGGATTAACCTCTTTTGTATTCTGACCATCAGAGGAACAGGAACTCAAAACAGTCTGATTTTTTCTTTTTCTTGTAATATTACAATATTAAACAGAGCTGTGGGTGGCTGCAGTGATAGAACCTTATACATGGAACTTTGTTTAAGCACAAGTGTATAAGGTTTTGTCACTGCAGCCACTATCCAATCAGTCAAACGGCAACCGCCGTTCAGCCGCGATCGTGCAGGTACGACCCCTCAATGTTGCCTCAAACGAGCGTGGCGGTGTTGCCCAAGGTGCTGGACTACCATTCCAGCCGTGTAATAATCAGAAGATTGATATCTTCCGCAAAAAAAGCCCAGAAGAATGATACTTTTTTTGTTGCTATCCCATAAAGCCATCTCCACTCTCTAGGAACACCAGCAAGCAAAGGTTGTTTCCGTGCTTGCGTAATGGATAAAATTTTACCACTTGGTCTCGTTATGATTTATTAGTGTGCACCAATGAGTAAGTAGGGTACAAATGATGTCATGGGATACGTAATGTTGCCTGTAATTTGTTAGCAATGTCATAGTTAGGATATAGAGTTAAGGCCTACCATTCACTAAAATATCAAGGGATTTCTATTTTCGTGCCCTCAGGTCCTTAGTTGTACTCAGTTTTCCCCAGCTCCTTAGTTTTTCCTCAGTTTTCTCCAAGCCCTTGTTTGAAACCCGCAGAAGCAGCTCAGACGGCAGGATTCCCGTTTAGTTGACCGTTCTGTCACGTGTGGGGCCATGTCGTGTGGGGCCGGTAGAAAGGGACCGCGTGGGACAGGACGAGACCGCGTTTGGTTGCGCACGTGAGCAGGAGCTGGGTTCTGTCTCTCTCGGCCCCAAATTGGCATTATTAAGAGCACCTTTTTCCCCTCTTTTCTCTCTGTCCTTTTCACCAAATAAGTATCAAATCTAGAGAAGTTTGCATTTCTGTGTTTCTTCAATTATTTGTGCCTTTTGGCCCTCGTTGTTTGCCCAATATGGCAGCAAATCTAGTAGGGATCCAGGGTAATGTACGATAAATTCACAGTCATAGTAAATCGAGAAAACAAAGTAGGGCCAACAAAATATAGTAGAATAGGGATAGATAATAGTGATCCCTCCCTAGATAATAAGCTGCATACACAGCAGCCAACATAGTAACAGGTTCTAGGTTCTTCACAGCACCATCATACAAACAACATAACAACAAGGGATCCCTAACTAACAACAAAGGGATCCCGACAACAAAATGGGAGGCAGCAGCAGCACACGTCCAGGACTCCGCCTACCCCATCTGGCTCTCCCTCCACTTGTTGCTGCTGCTCCCCTTGGGAGCCTTGGGCTTGAGCGGAGGCATGCGCCCGGCGGAGATCTCCACCCGCTGCATGCTGCGGAGGTGCATGCCGAGCGCCCTGTGCTTGGCGCGGAAGGAGTAGACGTTCACCGTCATGCCGACCTTGGGGAAGGTGTTGCTGATATATAATCGTGCCCACTCTAACTGAGGCAGACTCTGTTTTTCCTAACTTTGTTATCATGCACGTTCGTCATCGTTGTAACTCATTCACTCATAGTTTCTGTTTGATATGGATCAGATGTCTGGCAGCGACGTCGGCAGCGACGACGAGGAGGAGGACGTCAAGACTCGCCAGGTGCTGCGGAGGCTGCAGGTCGGCCAGTACATCTCCTACTTCGCCAAGGGTGTCTACAGGTGCCCCTTCTGCACTAGGAGACTCGGCGGCACGGACTTCAACTGCCTCAGTTAGAGTGGGCACGATTATATATCTACAGGGAAGGTGTAAGCGAACCAAAGCTCATGCACAACAGATTTGTACACAGCAATGGTTCGCTGAACCCTCCCTGTAAAAATTTGTGCCCAACGATTCATCATAGGCAAAGAAACAGATTCCAGATCTGAACTTGAACACATTCCAGATTATTTGCAAAATTAAACGGTTGATATCTTTCGATTAGTGCATAAAATAACTGATTGAGATCCCATGATTACTTGCATAAATTAACTGATTGAGATCCAATTATTACTTGCATAAATTAATCGAACGGCCGAAACCCAAATCTTAAAGGAAATCAAGAAGTGATCAAAACAAAATGGAATAAAATCGGCGCAAATATTAGCCCAATGCTCATCCATCTACAGATCCATCTACACCAGCAAAAATAGGGTTCAAAAAGGAATGGGGAACAAAAAAGGAAGCAAACCGTAGTTACCTCGCTCCATGGGTCCTCCAGGAAGGTGTCGTAGGGGTTCGGGGGCGGGACGTACGGCACCGGCTCATAGGGGTCATATCCCGGCGGGATCTGACCGCCACCGGCGGCAGCAGCCTCCGATGCACCGGCTGAGGCGGCGGCGACGTCCGTTGAGGGGACGGCGTCGAAGAGGGTGAAAGTGCATGGACCCCCATGTGTGGTTTTGGTAATTAATGACAATCCCTATGGACTGATGTTTGCATTGAGTTATATTTGTAGGTGTTGTCCATAGGCAATGCTTGAACCATATGTTGGCTTCAAGGTTGCATTAAGAAGAAATTAATGAAGGATATCAAGTATCAAGTATGTCTTGAAGATGAAGATGAAGTGATCCCTCAAAGTTAACTTCAAGACATCAACATGATGAAGAATGAAGAAATGAAGTGCAAGTTCAAGATGGGCCATCTCTAAGAGATCATTTGCTTGAAGCCTGCCATCCATATGGTGATCATGGATATGTGAAGATGTGCCGAAGAAAATGCTCTCCCATGGTGGATTATGGGGGAGCAATCCACAAGACTTCATCAAGCAAGTACAATCAAGAAAGGTGTTCCATCTTGTTGTGATCAAGATCGTCTTCATCGAGCTCAAGAGGAATGCGCAAGGTTAAGGTTTGCTCTTGATAGGGTTTCTTTCTTACAGGTCTCATGGTGTAGTTGGAGACCGTTTTATAGTTTAGTTGCCGTACTATCAAGAGGGCTCTCGAGTGAGTAACTCGATCGTATCGTTCAGAGAGAGCTTAAAACTTTGCATCCTTGCATCATATTTCTTGGTTGTTATTTGGATCTTATCCATGTGGTGATTTAGAGCTTTTGGTTATTTCCATAGCAAGCTCTAGTTCATCGAAAACGGATTCCGCATGAATCACTTGTTGCGTTTTCGATATTGGAGTTTTTCTCGGTTTCTCGTATTGAGAGGTTTCACTCTAAAATACATAGAAAAACCTACCCCACTTGTTCTTAAGCCTTTCACTCTTTGTGGGGTATCTCTTGTCATCTTCTTTACAACAAAATTGGTTTCACCTAAATCCGAGTTTCCTAACTCAAGTTGTTGCATTTTCCATATTGGAGGTTTTACCGGTTTGCTGTTTATAGATAGGTAAAACCTTTATCCATTTGTTTCTATCCTACCTTACTGGACTATGATGGTTCCATGCATGATCTTGTAGAGCTTTTTACTAGCTTCGAAACGAGCCCAAGATCATCAAAATCGGAGTCCGGATGCAAAAGTTATTCAAGTTTCCGTGAAGCAGTTTTTTGGCCAGAAGTTGGCCGGAAGTTCCGGTGGCCGGAACTTCCGCCCTAGTTCCGGCGAACTTCCGGAAATGACGATTCTGCACGCAAAAGTATACTGTAAGCTTTCCAGGGTCGCCCCACTTCATCCGGAACTTGGCCGGTACTTCCGGGGGGCGGAAGTTCCGCCCCAAATGACCGGAAGTTCCGGTTTTGACGAGTTTTGTGCATAACGGGCAGATTTCTCTTGCCCTATTTAAGGGGATCTTCTTCCCCAATGTTCCCCAACCGTTTGAGCTCGTTTTTGCCTCCATTGTTGACCTTCTTTGAGCTTGCTATCTCCCTCTCCCTCCCATGAATCTTGCATCTATTTGAGAGATAGATAGAGGAGATCTAGATCTACACCTTCACCAATTAAATCCCTCTCTTTGTGAGGGGAATCCACTAGATCTAGATCTTGGAGAAATTTGGTGTTCCTCCTCCTATTTGTTCTTCCTCTCTTATTCCCCCAATAGCTTTTGTAGCTTTGTTGGAATTTGAGAGAGAAGGACTTGAGCATCTTTGTGGTGTTCTTGCCATTGCATTTGGTGCATCGGTTTGAGTTCTTCACGGTGATTCGTGGAAGTGAAAGCAAGAAAGTTGTTACTCTTGGGTTCTTGGAACCCTAGACGGATTTGAGGCCTTTGTGGCAATTTCTTGGGAGCCTCCAATTAATTTGTGGATGCGTGCCCCAAGCTTTGTGTAAGGCCCGGTTTCCGCCTCGAAGGAAATCCCTTAGTGGAACCGTGACCTAGGCCTTTGTGGCGAGGGTCACCGGAGATTTAGGTGAGGCGCCTCCGTGGCGTTCGGTGTGTGGTGTGAGTACCGCATCTTGGGGTGAGGCCTTTGTGGCGTTGGTGTGCATCGAGCAACCACACCTCAAGGTGAGCCTCTTGTGGCGTTCGGGAGCACTAAGCAACCGCACCTCTCCACCGGAGATTAGCACTCGCAAGAGTGTGAACTCCGGGATAAATCATCGTCTCCCGCGTGCCTCGGTTATCTCTATACCCTAGCTCTTTACTTATGCACTTTACCTTGTGATAGCCATCGTGCTTGAAGTTATATATATCTTGCTATCACATACTTGCTTGTATTGCTTAGCATAAGTTGTTGGTGCACATAGGTGAACCATTGCTTAGAATAAGTTGTTGGTGCACATAGGTGAACAATAGTATATAGGCTTTGGGCTTGACAAAGTAAACGCTAGTTTTTATTCCGCATTTGTTAAGCCCATCTCGTAAAAGTTTTAAATCGCCTATTCACCCCCCCCCCTCTAGGCGACATCCGTGTCCTTTCAATTGGTATCAGAGCAAGGTCTCTCATTCTTAGGCTTCACCGCCTTGAGAGTAAAGATGTCGATTAGGGGATTAGCGCACAATAACTTGTTTATATTTGATGGCACAAATTATGATCTATGGAAAATTTATGCGCTTAAAATCTTACGGGGTATGTCCCCGGACATGGAGCGATTTCTTGGCATGGGTTTTTCTTCTCCTAAGGATCCTCAAAATTTATCTCTTGAGGAGGAGAAAAACTCTTGCCTCGATGCTCTTGCTTCTCATGTGTTTTCCATTGTTGTGAGCAATGTAGTTACTTCTTCAATCATGCCTTTTTGGAGCGCTCATGAATTATGGACAAAGCTTAAAGACAAATATGATGTGTCCAACATTATTGAGGATGATTGTATTGCTTCCACTTCCGGCCGTGATGAGTTCTCATCTTCATCCACTTCACCAAAGTGTGGTAAGACACAAGGTAATGATATGGTGAGTGGTGATGAAAATTGCAATGTTTATATTGAGCTTACTATTGATGATTCTTCATCTCTATCTGATTGCAATGCTTCATCTTTGGACTTAAACACATCTAGCACTAGAAATGATTTACATGCTTGTGTTGATAGTACTTGCATATCATGTGTAAGTTGCTTAAATAAATCTCATAATGATATGCTTGATTTGTCTTATGGCCATGATAAAAATGATTCTATTTCCTCTAGTTGTTTTGTGTCTAACAATGTAGAGGAAACCAAAGATTCTATTGGTCAAGACAAGATCTTGAAAGGAGCCTCAAGTAACTCCTCATCTTTATCTCACGGTCCTCATATATGCCTTATGGCCAAGGGTTCCACGGTACCTCCTGCCATGGATCCTAATATGTCTTGTGGTGATAAGGATGAGGATGAATATGAAGAAGAGGATTGGGTTGTCTCTCTACGCGATAAGGGTGAGAGCGTATTCAAGGTTATTTGCAAAGATAAAATTGCTAGCACTCACTTCTTTGAAATCTTGACTACCGCTATTGAGAGCCAAAAACTTATTTGGATGCATGAGAACACCATTGATAAAAAGGGTGCTCTTGAACGAGAGTATGCCAATGATGTAGCATCCTTAAAGAATGATCTTGAAGAAGAACAAGATACCGTAGCCTCTCTAGAGGAGCAACTTGAAACCCTTGAGGTGTCTCAAAATGAAATATTTGCTAAACTCACTAAAGAAAGAGACCATGCTAAAGCTAAATTAAAATTGCTTAAAAATGAAAAGTCCAAAGTTGGTGTTGGTCATGATAAACTTGTTAAGGATCTAGATGATCTAGACAAGGCCCACAAGGCCTTGGAGAGCGAACACTCTATCCTCACCAAGTCATATGAGCAACTACAAGCTTCATATTTAAAATAGCATGCTATGTTACCCTCTCTTCTTGATGTGTCTTGTGATGATGCTTGTGCTACTAACTCTACTTCTTGTGAAGCATCTATCTTGAAGGAGAATGTTGAGCTAAGGGCTCAACTTGATTTGCTAACTAGCAATTATGGGAAATTGGAAGAAAATTATGGAAAGCTTTCTAGCTCCCATGAGGATCTTCTAGCCTCTCATGATAGGCTAAAGTTAGCTCATGAGGCTATCATATCAAAGGAAACACCTTGTAAGCCTCATGTGGATACTAGCACTACTACTCAAAATGCTATATTGCCATGTGCTAGTCCTAGTAATTCACCCACTCATAATATTGCTAAATCTTGTGATGAATTATCTTCCTTGCCTTGTTGCTCTAATAATGAAGATTCTACTTCCTCTAGTACTTGTGTTGTTACTAACCATGTAGAGGAAATCAAAGAGCTCAAGGCCCAAGTCACTTCTTTGAAGACCGACTTGGTAAAGAGTCATGAAGGGAAATGCAAACTTGACACGATGTTAAGTGTGCAACAATCCCCCAATGACAAGAGTGGACTTGGATTCAAATCCAACAACAAGAACAATAACAACAACAAGAATAAGGGCCAAGTACAAGTCAAAGACCCAGCCAAGATTGTTTGCTTCAAGTGCAAAATTGAAGGGCACCATGTTAGATCTTGCCCTTTGAAGAAGAAGCAAAAAGTGAAGCGGCCTCAAGTTCAAACTCATATTCAACCTCAAGTTGAAGAAATGCCACTTCCCAAGAAGAACCAAGCCAATGCTCCCATTGTGGAGAAATCTAGTGAGAAGAAGGAGAAGAAAAGAACTTGCTACATATGTCACGAGAAGGGCCACATCTCCTCCTTTTGCACTATTGGTACCTCATCCAACTCTATCACCATTGATGATGTTTATTCTATTCATAAGGATGAGGGTGGCAATGTGTTTGCCAAATATGTTGGTGCTCAAAGTGGTGTCAAGAAAAGAACCATTTGGGTTGCCAAGCCTATTGTGACTAACCTCTTAGGACCCAACTTAGCTGGGGACCAACAATCCAAAACTTGATCAATAGGTGCTTGTTGGAGGGCATTGGAGACTTGGCTACATCATGAAGAATTAAGGGATCTTCATCATTTATATTATCTCAAGCCAAGTCTTGGTTATCTTGCTTCTATCATATATTCAATGTTCCTCCTTGCGGTAACATGTGCTCAACTCATTTATATTGAAAGTTACTCGCCCCTTTGCATGTGTTAGTTTTGTTCCTAACATGTGTTTGTATATGTTGTGCTTCCTAATAGTTTTTCTTGAGAAATCAAGTCTATGCATGTTGGGTTGCACACCATGTATTTGTGTTTGTGTTGGAGCCTCTTTGCATCTTGTTGTATCTTATATGGCTCTTATGAGAGATTAATGGACTATAACATTTTGGGGGAGTGATATGCCTTTAGGAATTTCACAATCCTAACAATGTGTGTACATGAGGAATATCACTTAGAATTGATATTGCAAGATTATCTAGTCTCTATGTGGTATGTCATCTTCATGAGAAATTCAAATTCTAATGTCCATTAATATCTCTAGTTGGATCTTATTTGCCTCTTGTGAAAATAAATTCCTTATCACATTATGGGGGGGGGGGTAATAAGCTTTGTGCATATTACAAGCCTAGAAAATGTGAACATTTGAGGTTGTGTCACATATAATTGATATCGTAAAAATTATCTCTCTCCTATGTGGCATGTTTGCTCAAACAAGCTCCAATTTTCTTAAATAGCTTCATTGCTAATATCTTTGTGGATCTTATTTGTGAAAGTTTTTCTTGGCATGGTTTTTCACAACGTGTCCCTCAATACATTTTTGGAAAACCATGTGCTTCAAGTCATACTATTAATTGCTTTGCATGTTGGTATGAATACTATTAATTGCTTTGCATATTGGTATGAATACTATTAATTGCCTTGCATGTTGGTATGACTAAATGAAGCTATCAAGAAACTTTCTTTGCATGATGGTTAACTCGTATCTTTTACCATATGCTTTGTTCGTTGTAAATATGATCTTATGTATACTTACAAACTACCACCGGGAAATATTTCCTAATACCTCTTGTCCTAGGACAATTGGTAATCAATTATGAGGTAGATATTTATTGATCATATCTACATTGGCTCTTGTGTTTAAATTGCCTTATTTATTGCCATGAATTTGTTGTGCTTTGACTCCCATGTGTCTTCCTTGCAACTTATGGATCTAAGTTGTCTATTCAAACTTTCTAGCATTTTAAGAAGATATAGGTAGCGTGATGATCCTAGTTTTGTGCATTTTGTATTCATATGAAAAATCCTAGATAATGCACCAATCTTGGGGGAGCTCTTCTATATTTATTAAAATGCTTAACATCTCTTGATCATTATAATTTTTTTGGTTTTGGGAGACATAAACTTTCTTTTGGTACTTTGTGCCATCATAAGAAGTGTCGAGGGTTTGGTTTATTTGTTGGAACCTTGCTCTCTTGGGAGTTGGTTATCTCATTCCTTTGTGTTTAGGTTTAATTAGCTTCTCATAATGAGATAAGTCTTTGTAGTCAATCTTGTGTTGATTTGATTCTTTGATACAATTTGGACAACCATTGTCTCTTGGTTTATTTGGTGTTTTGTCCAAATTGTATCTTCCTTTGGTTTTTGAAAGTATTGTGCATGCATATTTAATATATGTATATCTTATGGCATGTGTCACTTTCTTTGATCCAATATATATGGTAAACTCCATCAAATCCTAATTTGGCTAAGATGTGCATGAAATTCAATTTCATATCTATATGCACATAGAATTGTGGAGTTTGTCCTATATGTTGTAGTGTGTCTAACTACTTCGGACCCAATTAGTTTGGGGACCATTTTGTACTTACCTTTGTGTTAGGTGCAATGGATATGCATTGGATGTTTGTCTCACTCTTGGGAAGAAGTGGTGACTCAATGGTAACTTGAGGCAAGCTAGGATGGTCAACGAACACATATCTACTACATCCACACCAATGCTATCTCGGTAACAAGTATCTTCTCATGCATATTTTTCTAGCATCCAACCATGTGGTTGCATCTTGGCATGAATCTCTTGATTTGCAAATGTTGTGCTTCTTGCAAAAGTCTTAATGAAACCTCTTTATTGTGAATGTGAGTAAGTTGAGATGAGTGCATTTGTTGGGAAGTATATTAAATCATTCTCATGTTTCATCCATCACTACAAGAAAAGTTGCCATGGCCGACGAAGTTGAAGTCGCGCCGTGGTTGCTGGTGTACCATGGCCGACGATTTTGGGTCCCTCCGTGGTGCATGTCAAAACTTTTTTTTTCTCGTTTTTGAGGCCACCTAGCCCGACGAAAGCGGCCAAAACGTCGCGTATGGTGGCCCGGGACGTGGTGCATCTCGAAATCTCGGGTTCACCGGCCGAGTCAACGCAAATCCGCACCGCCGAGGGATGTAGGGCCCAGATGGCAGCCTCTCTGGCATTGTTTTTTTTCTAGATCGCGCCATCTCGTTCAACGTTCTCCGATCGAGCCGTTTACGATGCAGGATGATGGGTCCCGCATGTCATCCTCTATGAACCAAAATTCTTTCTATTCTTGGATTTTTTTTGACCCCCTGATTTCTGGCTACTTCCTTTTTCTTTTGATCCCTTGCCGCCTTGGAAACGTTGAGACCGCTGCTGCTAAATGGGACCCGCATGTCATCCTCTATGTGCAATCAACTTTCTTTTCTTGGAGTTTTTTTTGGCACCTCATATTTGGTCACTTGCTTTTTTTTTTTCGATCCCCTGCCGCCTCTCAAACGGTGATACCGCTGCTGCTAAATGGGACCCGCATGTCATCCTCTATGTACTATAAAACTTTCTTTTCTTGGATTTTTTTGGCACCTCATATTTGGTCACTTGCCTTTTTCTTTCGATCCCCTGCCGCCTCTCAAACGGTGATACCGCTGCTGCTAAATGGGACCCGCATGTCATCCTCTATGTACTATAAAACTTTCTTTTCTTGGATTTTTTTGGCACCTCATATTTGGTCACTTGCCTTTTTCTTTCGATCCCCTGCCGCCTCTCAAACGGTGATACCGCTGCTGCTAAATGGGACCCGCATGTCATCCTCTATGGACTATAAAACTTTCTTTTCTTGAATTATTTTTGGCTCCGGATATTTGGTCACTTGCCTTTTTCTTTCGATCCCCTGCCGCCTGTCAAACAAAGTGAGACCGCCGTGCAGCCTAAATGGGACCCGCATGTCATCCTCTATGAGCAATCAACTTTCTTTTCTTGGAGTTTTTTTGGCACCTCATATTTGGTCACTTGCCTTTTTCTTTCGATCTCATGCCACGTTTGAAACGTTGAGGAACCTCTTGGCTCATGGGACCCGCATGTCATCCTCTATGTGCTATAAAAGTTTCCTTTGTTGGATTTTTTCTCCCTCTGATTTTTGGCTTGCCTTTTTCTTTTGATCCCCTGCCCCCTTTGAAACGTTGAGTAAGCTGATGGCTCAAGGGACCCGCATGTCATCCTCTATGTCCATCAACTTTCTTTTCTTGGATTTTTTTTCACCCCCTAATTACTAGCTACTTTCTTTTTCTTTTGATCTCAAGCCGCATTACAAACATTGAGACCGCTACTGCAAAATGGGACCCACATGTCATCCTCTATGTACAATAAATCTTGGATTATTTTTGGCTCCTGATATTTGGTCACTTGCCTTTTTCTTTCGATCTCATGCCACCTTTGAAACGTTGAGTAAGCTGCTGGCTCATGGGTCCCGCATGTCATCCTCTACGAACAATAAAAGTTTCCTTTCTTGGAGTTATTTTTGACCCCTAATTTCTGGCTATTTGGCTTTTTCTTTTGATCCCCGCCCCCTTTGAAACGATGAGGACGTCATATGTTGGCAGGTCGGTCCCACATGTCATCCTCTATGAACAATAAAAGTTTCCTTTGGTGGATTTATTTTTGACCCCTAATTAATTTATGGCTATTTCCTTTTTTTTCTTTTGATCCCCTGCCGCCTTGGAATTGTTGAGAATGCTGCTGCCTCATTTTTCTTTTGGTCCTGTGCCGCCTTGGAAACGTTGAGACCGCTGCTACAAAATGGGACCCGCATGTCATCCTCTATGTACAATAAAATTTCTTTTCTTGGATTATTTTTGGCTCCTGATATTATGTCACTTGGCTTTTTCTTTCGATCTCATGCCGACTTTGAAACGTTGAGGATGGTGCTGCCTCATGGGTCCCGCATGTTATCCTCTCAGAACGATAAATGTTTTCTTTTCTTGTATTTTTTTACCAACTGATTTTTGGCTTTTTTTTTATTTTCGATCCCCTGCCGCCTTTGAAACGTTGACGACGCTGCTGGCTCATGGGTCCCCGATGTCAGCCTCCCCGTACAAGAAACATGTGATATTTTATTTTGCAGACAATAAACGTTGTATTTCGCTCTGAGCTATTGCAAACGGATAAATTAAATCTTTATATCTACATAAACAAACTTATATGTTGAATCTCCTTGTTTTTTGTTTTTGCGAAGCATAGGACTTTCCTATTTTTTTTTTTTGAGAAAAATCCGACCTTTCCTGTTTTGGAGTGGGCTGAAATTGTACGAGTCAAAAGGCCCGGCGGGATAGTTCGAAGGCCCGGATGTCCGTATACAGCCCAATTGAAATCTTTCTTTTCTTGGATTTTTTTTCACACCCTGATTTCTCGGCTACTTCATTTTTCTTTTGATCCCGTGCCTCCTTGGAAGCGTTGAGACCGCTGCTACAAAATGGGACCCGCATGTCATCCTCTATGTACAATAAAGTTTCTTTTCTTGGATTATTTTTGGCTCCTGATATTATGTCACTTGCCTTTTTCTTTCACTCTCATGCCGACTTTGAAACGTTGAGGAAGCTGCTGGCTCATGGGTCCCGCATGTCATCCTCTATGAACAATAAAAGTTTCCTTTGTTGGATTTATTTTTTCCCCCTAATTTCTGGCTATTTGCCTTTTTCTTTTGATCCCCTGCCCCCTTTGAAAACGATGACGACGCAGCTGGCAAGTCGGTCCCACATGCCATCCTCTATGAACAATAAAAGTTTCCTTTGATGGATTTATTTTTGACCCTAATTAATTTCTGGCTATTTCCTTTTTCTTTTGATCCCCGCCGCCTTGAAATAGTTGAGGTTGCTGCTGCCTCATGGGTCCCGCATGTCATCCTCTCGTAAAGGTAAATGTTTCTTTCTTGAATTTGTTTACCAACCGATTTTTGGCTTATTTTTTCTTTCGATCTCCTGCCACCTTTAAAACGTTGATGACGCTTTGGCTCATGGGTCCCCAATGTCAGCCTCCCCATACCGCAAATCCTCTTTCTCGCAAAGGTTGTATTTCTAGATAGATAAGGTGGATTCGAATCTGCCATGGTTCAGCAGCTCGGGTAAGCCTTCTTGCACTGATTAATGGAAGTAGTGTATAGCAAGGTCAAGACATGTGGCTCGGTGTAATGAATCTATTTGAATCATGTTGTGGGTTCAATCTGATAGTTCTCTAACAGGTCAGCCAAAATAGAAATTAAGTTTTTTTCTAAAACAGAAATGCAAATTAAGATGAACACAAACATTAGTTATCATAATAGCTGATCATACATACATACTTGCTAAGAGCAAAAGCTTGCCAGAGTTTTACCACCCATACAATTAATTAGCAGTTCAGATAAGATAACCTTATATAAGTATAACTACAAATGCATTTGCTAAGGGCTCATGGGGCAATAGAACTAGACAACCGCGAACTTTATGACCAGCATGTCATAGCGGCATCGAAAGATCTTGACCTTCAACTTTGATCCAATGCGAAGTTTGGCACCGTCAATGAACTTTTTCCACCTGGAAGTAACAGCCAAGCGGCCATCTCTGTGGGACCGACGGAGTACCGTCCCTCCACGGTGAGACCTTCACTCTCCATGACGAGGGATATCTTGCCCCTTCGGCCAGCATTGAGATCCTTGGAGATACTTTTAGGCAATTTCTGATTCAAAGCAAGAGATACCACCAAAAATTAGTCAATGGCACCAATGCACCGAACCATGTGAGACTTTGAGCAAGAGAAGACATCAAGATAAGAGCAGTTATCTTGTCATATACTCACGAACATAGCCTTCGGATGCGTCCTGGTCACCACACGGGTGGCCACAAGAATGAGCCGAGACCTCGGTGATCCGGGCTGGGCAGTGCGGGAGCCTGGCTGGTACACGAGCTGGTGCCGATGCAGGAGACTGCCGGGCAGGTGCGGTGAAACGGTGCCTCTAGAGGAACCGGTGCGATGCGAGGAAGGCTGTTGGGCAGGTGCGACAAACGGTGCAGCTAAGAGGAACCGATCTTGATGCAGGAGCTCTTGGGTAGGTGTAGTATATGGGGCCTCTACGGGAACCAATGCTGATGTAGGGGACTGCCGGGTAGATGCAAGAACGGAGCTGGTACAGGAACCGGTGCTGATGCAGGAGAGTGGGAAGCCGGTGCTGGTGCTGGTGTGGTTGCCCTTTGTGACATCCGCTCATGTTCCATCAGGGGATCTGCAGCTTTGATCATGTTAAACCCAGCAAGCTAGAACAGAGGGAATGGTTTAGAACAACTGCTCAGAACAGTTATCAAAAGATATGAGTAGAAAAAAGTTACATATTATATATTTGGAAGTGTCTCCAACTCGTAGCGATTACGTATATCTGCCCGTTTGAGTTTCGATCCTCGGCTCGTCGCCCTTCTTCGGGCCGTAGTCAAAAGCAAACTTTCTCCAATCATGTCCATACAAATATGTGATGGCTCTGCGTCTTGTAGACATACACCTCATAGACCGTGTAGGTGTACATCAATTTGCCATTGCCATGCATAGTGAAAGACCCTTCATGCGGACACATCTGGTTAATCATTGGACGAAGTTCACAAGGTACAGTCTGCATGTGAAAATTGATACAAATGTAAGAAGCAGGAAGACTAAAAACAAGACTTTACTATATGCCAATTCATGCTAAACCACTGAGAATACATACCTGTAACTCTGTGAAGGAGCTACTAGAAAGGTAGATAGAGCCATAGGAGGTGTTATATGCGGGGTATGTACATGGGCCTGCCATATTCCCGCAAGCTCGGCATCGGGATGGTGAAGGAAACATGGGAGGTACTCTTTTGGTGCGTAGCGCTGAATGTAAGTGGAAGAATTAGGTTGTGTAAAGTGCATAGTTCAGAGCAATGCAAATGTTGACAAGCGAGTGCATAACACTATGTTACAAACTGAGCAGTGAAAAATTAGTGTATGATGAATATAAGCATGCTAATTTGGTGTTTCCGAATTCCAAAAAGCATTAGACAGAGCCGGTGATAATATCAGACATAAATCCTGGCATGTATATGTGGCTTAAGAAAATATAGGGGAACCCTTGGATGGTTACGGCCCGGCCGGTCCTTGGACTTGAGCTTATATAAGCATCCGTAAGGTGGGGCTGACAAGAACTTGGTGGCAGCCTCTGCAGATGCCTCATCGGCAGCAATTGCAATCCTTTTGACCAATGAAGGGTTAGCGATTTCGATCTGCATATGAAAATTGAAGAGCAACAGACATCGCAGTGATATATAAAATGAATCTATGAGACACCGATGCATATAGTGCTGGATGTAAGTGTAAGAATAGGTGTGTGTGTTTCGAACTATTGGTAAGCATTAGACAAAGCCGGCAATAAACAGACAAAAATCAAATCATGTATGAGGATTAAGAAAATATACCTCTTCTTGAAAAGGGTACCACCAGTGGCCCGTGGCCTTGTGCTTGAGGAGGTTTTTCAGAAGATGGTGGCGGCACCATCGTCTTCACAAAGAAGCCTCATCAGGATCATTTTTTATCCATTTGAGTAGAGGCACGTAAGTTTCATCCTGCATATGAATAGCAACAGAACTCATCATTGATATTTAATAAATCTATGAGATAGACTGATGCAAATAGTGCGGGTGTAAGTGGAAGAATAGGGTTGTGCATAGAGAACTGTTGACAACAATGCAAATGATTACAAAAGAAGCCAATGGAAATCAACGGTTTATATAATCGGATGAGACAGATGAAAAGTGAAAAATTAGTGTATGATGATTGTAAGCAAACGCAAGTTGTTTCTGAACTTTTGGTAAGCATTAGACAAAGCCAACAGTAATTAAACAGATAATAATGAAATCATGTATGTGGATTAAGAAAATATACCAGATTCATTAAAAGGTCACCACCCACCCAGCTGGCCCATGGCCTCGTGCTTGTAGAGGTTTTCGGAAGATGGTGCCGGCACCATCGTCCTCACAGCAGCCTCATTAGCCTCATTTTGCATCCACTTGAGTAAAGGCGCAACAGCTTTCAGCCTGCATAAGAATGGGAACAGATCTCAGCAGTGATATTGAATGACTCTCGAGACAGATCGATGCATATAGTGCTGGATGTAAGTGGAAGGGTATGGCCGTGTATGGACAACAGTTCACAACAATGCAAGGGTGTGTTCGGTTCTGAAACAGCGTGGAATGGAATGGAATGGTTCCATTTCAGAGGAATGGAATGGTTAAATTTTTGTTCGGTTGGGATAAATGGAGAGCAGAAGAGATCGAGGTTAAACTAACCATTTGTCTCAAAATTGTAATTAACAATTGCAAATGACATTTCAATCTCAAAGTCGTAATTAACAGCGCCTAATGGTGCTCTTTTAATCTAAAAATCGTAATTAACATCATTTTTTGTTGGGTTAGGGGAACTGGAGTCGATGACCATTACCGTATGATGATTGTAAGCAAACGAATTTGGTGTTTCTAAACTTTTGGCTTCGAGATCTTATGGGTTTCAACTCTAGCCTACCCCAACTTGTTTGGGACTGAAAGGCTTGGTTGTTGTTGTTGTTGTAAACTTTTGGCAAGCATAGAAAAAACCGACAATAAACAGAGAAAAATCAAGGCATGTTTTGTGGATTAAGAAAATATACCATATTCATTAAAAGATCACCACCCAGTGGCGCGTGGCCTTGTGCTTGTAGAGGCATTTAGAAGATGGGGCGGCATCAACATACCGGCAGCCCGATCAGCCGCAGTTTTGATCTTCCTTTTGAGTAAAGGCCCTAAAGTTTCAGTCTGCATATGAATAGCAAAACAAAAGGCAGACCTCAGCAGTGATATTGAATTACTGTATGAGATAGACTGATGCATATAGTGGATGCTCTTAGCCTTTTGCAGCGTGAACACTAGCTATGGACAGACAAAAACCTAGTTAACTCAGCTTTGTCTAGATATGAATGTACTACCACCATCCAAAAGCTTAAGCCTTATTTATTTTTGAGAAATCAAAACAAGCAAAGTTTGACCAAAATTTTAGAACATTCTATCAACAAATATAATACTGTGTAGATACCGTAGGAAAATATATTTTATTATCTATTTAATGATATTAATTTTGTATTTTGCATGTTACTAATTTTTGGTAAAAGCTTAGTCAAACATGGTATAGTTTGACTTTCTAAAAATAATATAAGCCCAAAGCTTTGGGATGGAGGCAGTAGTATCTAGAGCTAAAACACATCTAGATACATCCGTATCTACAGATAGTTGAGTCAATTAATTTGGATCTGAGGGAGTATCAGATTCAGACTACATCATGGTAAGTTGGTTAAAAAATTACCCTCGGGCGGTCCCTGCCCAGCTCGGGCAAAGGGCATTTCGCTTCTTGTGCTGCAGATCGGGCCATGCTCCTGCAGCAGGTGGGGCGCTATTCTCGTTCCCCATAGCCTCAGCACGGAACCTGGAGGTACCAACCTGATACAGAGAATATAGAGCATGGTGTCACAGAGGCTTTACGCACAAACACCTGAAGACATGTGCTACTTTAAGCATATTCCAGAACAGGAACAGATTGAGGATGCAGAGAGACACTTAAAAGGTAAAGAGTGGATAAGCAAACGGAGTACCTGCTTCGCGGGGCTGGGGACGCAGCTCAGGCTCAGCCAACTGCCCACATGCGTGGTGGCCTTACGCTCCATTGCCCCCACCGCCGAGGTCTTACCTTTCATGTACAAGCTGACAAAAGATACAGTGAGGATCAGCAGAAACTACAAAGGTTGCAAATGTCGACAAATAAATTAAGAACACCCCAATCCAAGCAAAGGTAGCCCCCGCCCCCCACCCCCATCAATCACTCCCAGCTCGAGGGTGACCAGAAAGACACCCCTTCACCCGTAATAGGATAGAGATGCTCTAGATATCGAGGAGAGGAAAATATAACCGATCTCGAGAAAGGAAAGAACATTACTAGTCCTACCTAATCCGCTTGGTCTAGATGCAGCTTGCCCCTCCAAGCTGGATGCCTGGACGGTGGAGGCGAAAGGAGGGGATCGAGCTAGCGGCTTGCATCCGTCGGCAATCGGCACTCGATCGGGAGAGAAGGGGTGCTACATAAAGGGGAGGGGTAACATATTTTATTACACAGTGAACTTACTGATGTGACTAGTCATTACATGTCTCACTGAAACTAGGGCCCATAGCGTGGCACCCCAAATTCACTTGAAGCTGCCCGGTGGGACGCATTGGCGCGTCAAGAAACCCCCGAATTGTAGCGGGGAAATGAAACATTTCACAAAAATTCGAAATTCAAGCACACCGCCATGCGCCAAGCACGCGGCTGTTCCTTCCTCTTCCTCAGTTCCTCCTCCCCTATCCGAAAAAACCCCAAATCCCAAGCTCAAACCAAAAAAAAAAAAACAAATCCCCTGGCCGCCATGCATGTCCTCGTTATCCCGCTGGAGAGCGGTCCCGGACGATGCGGACCCCCCGCCCTGAGATCCAGAATTCCGTCCACCTCGAGGCACTGCGTGCTGTCTCGCAGCAGCGGCTTGAGGGCGCTGTAGAGGAAGTTCCGCCGGAAAGTGCTCATGGCAACCGTGCAAGCTCACCGGCGTGCTGCATCCCAAGAGGAACTGGTCAAAGCTTTGCTATTCGCCACACACAAAAAATTGCGGGCCAAGATCTGGTCAAAGCTTCGTCGATGGCTTGCCGCGAGAGGCTTGGAGTCCAGAGTCAATAAACTAGCTGCTCGAGGACTGGGCAGTTTACACGGATTCATATTAACTGACTCAAGTTTGTTAGTCTAGTTAACAAATGCATCTAGATACATCCATATCTAGACAGAATTGAGTCAATTAATATGAATCAGAGGGGAGCACCTGAAAGTGTTTCATGCTACCAACTAATGCGCTGGCAGGAATCGCTGTAGAAGTAATTGTGCTACTACTCATACGATGAACTGATTGTGTGGGTGTCGAATTTTGCAACGCGATCATCCACTGAATGCTTAATATAGCGCCAAAGGCGTACAAATCATAACATACTATAGCACCAGAACATAAGAGTACGAATCATAAAGTAGCTCAACATTTTGCATCAGGGCTGGGTGGTCCTGAGACTACCGGGACGCCCCTGATGATCTCCGGGTGTGCATCCTCTTCAACGCAAAGCTGTGTACTCGGTCCACGGCCTCCTTCTGTAGGCTGGATAATTTCAGGTGCAGGACCTTCGTCTATGAGAGGCTCGTCATCGCACCATCCACATGTGCATCGGGGCTGGGTGGTCTTGAGACTACCCGGACGCCCCTGATGATCTCCGGGCGTGCATCCACTTCAACGCAAAGCTGTGTACTCGGTCCACGGCCTCCTTCTGTAGGCTGGATAATCTCAGGTGCAGGACCTTTGTCTATGAAAGGCTCGTCATCAGTACCATCCACAGGTGCATCAAACTGAGATTCATCTTCAAATCTCCCATCAAACTGAGAGACCTCTTCAACTCTATGCTTCTGCAATTAGTACATCAACCAATTAGACAAACATCTAAGGGATGCAACCTGAACAAATGCCATTTTACATATTTACCTTCTCATCTGGCACAAGACATGTCCCAGAGCTGAAACCCGTTTCTGAAGCAAGCGCTTTTTCTCTCCTTCCCGTCCATCCATCTGCAACAAGTTAAATTTGAGTACGTAACCTTGCACAGAATGCAAACTATTGATTGAAACAGCGGCAGCATCAATATAAATAATTAACTACATATGCCAAAGACACATACGGTGTGAGCAAGATCTGCTTCTCCCGCTAAAGGATCATTATATGGTTCACCATGCTAAACCCGCCTAACATATGTGCGGTCCACCCCAAAAATGTGTAAATGATCTGCCACTACAGGGTGAGGCCTCTTCTCACCATTCATACATGTGCAGCGCGGGCAATACACGTCCAGGTTGTGACCTTCATGAGCTCTAATAAACCCCATAAAGGGTTGAACACCATTTATATATGAAGGGGAACATAAGTGTCCATGCAGTATCCAAGTTCTGTCCATCTGTTTAATTATGAGATACAGTGGTTGGTGATTAATTTAAGGTGAAGTAGGAAATGTATATCCATCGAGTACAAAACTATACTACATGATTATGCATTTCAGCAATCATGTCGAGTACAAAACAAAAAATGCCCATCGACATTTTAGCAAACAGATCGTGTACAAAACTCTGCCATGGCATTTCAGCAAATTAACGGATCGAGTGCAGAACTGACTCTATATGCCCACGCAAATGAACAAATTGATCGATGACAAATCGAGCGGAAAACTATAAAGTGCCAATTAGTTCGAGCATACTGACGATTTTTTTAGCAGCATCAAGAAAATATAAATCGTTAGGCCGTCTTGCCCGATACATGATTGAGCTAGAGATAGCAGCCCTACCGTGGATCAACTTGACCGCCGGTGCGTCTCGAGAAGAACGACGGGGAGGGGAAGCTTCTTCTTCGCACGGACGGGACGGGGAGGGGAAGCTCTTCACACGGACGGGGATAAGTTGTGTAGGGGTGGGTGGGGGGTCATGCGGCCGGGCCGCCGGGGTGATAATTAAGGTCGGTAGGTGGCGTTTAATGGAGTTGCGTGTGTAATTTGCCGTGCACAAGGTTGAGGAATAGGCGGTTCCCTTTGCCGCGCGCACAATTCAAACTATCCCGCCCATGTAGTTTAAATTCGCCATATTTTCGTTAAATCGACATAAAGTCATGTGAGTGGGGGAAAATTAGCAAAGTTGCTTGAAAAATAGTAAGACTCTGGAATTATCCTTTAAATATGCTCTACTTCGTGTGGAAATCGGGGTGTGGAAGCATGTTGAGCTGTTTTATTTGTACTTTCTTCATTAAAACTCCCATTTTATGCACTTTGGATGGAAAGAAATCATTTGTACATAAATTTTGACAACGCCATTTGCAAACACTAATTGTTTTACATGCCAAGATGCACCCATCCACCAAATATATATGGGACAAAAGTTTATCACAATCTAGCAGATATGCACAATTAGTGAGGGACCCCTTTTGATTTTGTGCAATTTCCACTAATTAGGTAGAGAGAAGGGGTTAATTAATTGGGCCATGTTAGGGGTTATGTGTTTTAGATTAGGTTGTGTGGATTCAAATACAACTTCTTTATTTGTGTGCTATGATTAATCAAAACTAGATTGATCGATCACAAGCACACATTATTAGAGGCGCATGCCTTTGCGCACAAAGTGCATGTGTGTGTTGTTGGCCACCAATTAACGAGAGAGAGAGAGAGAGACAGAGAGAGAGAGAGGTAGAGAGAGATCTACATACGAGAGAGCGATTGAAATCCCCAAATTAAACACATATATATATATGCATGGCACATTTAATTTAATTAGAGGACCGCGAGCTAAGGCACCCCTGGCCTGCTTGATGCACAATTAAGTGTCATTGGCCTATATATAGGGTTTAATTAGGGTTTAGGGTTTAGGGTTAGGAGGTTAGGGTTTAGGGTCTAGGGTCTAGGGTTTAATGTTTATGGTGTTTAGGGGTTTAGGGATTAGGGATTAGGGTTTATTTAATTAGGGTTTAAGGTTTATGGATCATCGAGCGAGTGCGCACACACACATTATTAGAGGCACACGCGCCTTTACGCATAAAGTGCATGTGTATATGTGTGTGTTTTTTTGGCCAATAACGATATATAGATGATCGAGAGAGAGAGAGATTGAAATCCCCAAGAATATGTTCAAATATATATTAAAATATATGCACGAATGCATGCATGGTAGGCCATGCATGCACACTAATTATACATATATTATGAGGAAACTTAATCAAATGTGTTTTCATTCGAGAGAACTTGTCAAAATTCAAGTTAATTAATTTATCATCGGTAATTATATAATTAATTAATGAATCTCAGGGAGATGTTATACAACATATGATCGATATAGGCCATGTCGTATATATTAATTGGTGTTAATCTACCGTTTAATTTGCTAGCTAGCTGCTATATATAGATCGAGCATGTTTTTATTAGATCGGGTTATAGCTAGCTAGTATAGTTTAGGGTTATGTGTTTTAATGAACTAGGGTTTGATTAGCTAGGGGTTAGTTATATATATGGTTTAGGGTTAATGCATGGCACATTTAATTTAACTAGAGGACCGCGAGCTAGGCACCCCTGGCCTGCTTGATGCACAATTAAGTGTCGTTGGCCTATATATAGGGTTTAATTAGGGTTTAGGGTTAGCTAGGGTTTAGGGTTTAGGGTTTAGTGTTTAGGGTGTTTAGCTAGGGTCTAGGGTTTAGTTTAGGGTGTTTAGGGTCTAGGGTTTAGGGTTTAATTAGTGTTTAGGGTGTTTAGGGTTTAGGGTTTAGGGTTTAGTGTTTACGGTGTTTAGGGTCTAGGGTTTAGGGTTTAGTGTTTAGGGTGTTTAGGGTCTAGGGTTTAGTGTTTAGGGTGTTTAGGGTTTAGGGGAGTTTTAGGGTTGTTTAAGGTTTAGGGATCATCGATCGAGTGCGCACACACATTATTAGAGGCACCCCGCGCCTTTGCGCATAAAGTGCATGCGTATATATGTACGTGTGTGTTTTTTGCCACCAACAACGATATATAGATGATCGAGAGAGAGAGATTGAAATCCCCTAAAATATGTTCAAATATATATTAAAATTGATATAGGCCATGTATATTTTAATTGGTGTTAATCTACGGTTTGCTAGCTAGCTGCTATATATAGAGCATGTTTTTATTAGATCGGGTTATAGCTAGCTAGTACAGTTTAGGGTTATGTGTTTTAATTAAGTAGGGTTGATTAGCTAGGGTTAGTTACATATATATGGTTTAGGGTTAATGCATGGCACATTTAATTTAATTAGAGGACCGCGAGGCACCCCCTGGCCTGCTCGATGCACAATTAAGTGTCGTTGGCCTATACATAGGGTTTAATTAGGGTTTAGGGTTAGCTAGGGTTTAGGGTTAGGGTTAGGGTTAGGGTTAGGGTTTAGGGTCTAGGGTGGTTTAGGGTCTAGGGTTTATGGTTTAGGGTTAGCTAGGGTTTAGGGTTAGGGTTATGGTTAGGGTTAGGGTTTAGGGTCTAGGGTTTAGGGTTTAGTGTTTAGGGTGTTTAGGGTTTAGGGATTAGGGATTATTAGGGATTAGGGATTTAAGGTTTTAGGGGTTGTTTAAGGTTTAGGGATCATCGATCGAGTGCGCACACACATTATTAGAGGCACCCGCGCCTTTACGCGTAAAGTGCATGCGTATATATGTGTGTTTTTTGGGCCACCAACGATATATAGATGATCGAGAGAGAGAGATCGAGACTGAAATCCCCAAGAATATATATGTTCAAATATACATTAAAATATATGCACGAATGCATTGTAGGCCATGCATGCACACTAATTATATATATATTATGAGGCAACTTAATCAAATGTGTTTTCATTTGAGAGAACTTGTCAAAATTCAAGTTAATTAATTTATCACGATAATTATATAATTAATTAATGAATCTCAGGGATATGTTATACAACATGATCGATATAGGCCATGTATATTTTAATTGGTGTTAATCTACGGTTTGCTAGCTAGCTGCTACATATAGAGCATGTTTTTATTAGATCGGGTTATAGCTAGCTAGTATAGTTTAGGGTTATGTGTTTTAATTAAGTAGGGTTGATTAGCTAGCTAGGGTTAGTTACATATATATGGTTTAGGGTTAATGCATGGCACATTTAATTTAATTAGAGGACCGCGAGGCACCCCCTGGCCTGCTCGATGCACGTACAATTAAGTGTCGTTGGCCTATACATAGGGTTTAATTAGGGTTTTAGGGTTAGCTAGGGTTTAGGGTTAGGGTTAGGGTTAGGGTTAGGGTTAGGGTTTAGGGTCTAGGGTTTAGGGTCTAGGGTTTAGGGTTTAGGGTTAGCTAGGGTTTAGGGTTAGGGTTAGGGTTAGGGTTAGGGTTAGGGTTAGGGTTTAGGGTTTAGGGTTTAGTGTTTAGGGTGTTTAGGGTTTAGGGATTAGGGATTATTAGGGATTAGGGATTTAAGGTTTTAGGGGTTGTTTAAGGTTTAGGGATCATCGATCGAGTGCGCACACACATTATTAGAGGCACCGCTTGCGCGCCTTTACGCATAAAGTGCATGCGTATATATGTGTGTTTTTTGGGCCACCAACGATATATAGATGATCGAGAGAGAGAGAGATCGAGATTGAAATCCCCAAGAATATATATGTTCAAATATACATTAAAATATATGCACGAATGCATTGTAGGCCATGCATGCACACTAATTATATATATATTATGAGGCAACTTAATCAAATGTGTTTTCATTCGAGAGAACTTGTCAAAATTCAAGTTAATTAATTTATCACGATAATTATATAATTAATTAATGAATCTCAGGGATATGTTATACAACATGATCGATATAGGCCATGTATATTTTAATTGGTGTTAATCTACGGTTTGCTAGCTAGCTGCTATATATAGAGCATGCTTTTATTAGATCGGGTTATATCTAGTATAGTTTAGGGTTATGTGTTTTAATTAAGTAGGGTTGATTAGCTAGGGTTAGTTACATATATATGGTTTAGGGTTAATGCATGGCGCATTTAATTAATTTAATTAGAGGACCGCGAGGCACCCCTGGGCTGCTCGATGCACAATTAAGTGTCGTTGGCCTATACATAGGGTTTAATTAGGGTTTAGGGTTAGCTAGGGCAGATGGTTAGGGTTAGGGTTAGGGTTTAGGGTCTAGGGTCTAGGGTTTAGTGTTTAGGGTGTTTAGGGTTTAGGGATTAGGGATTAGGGATTTAGGGTTTTAGGGTTGTTTAAGGTTTAGGGATCATCGATCGAGTGCGCACACACATTATTAGATCGAGGCACCCGTGCCTTTACGCATAAAGTGCATGCGTATATATGTGTGTTTTTTGGGCCACCAACGATATATAGATGATCGAGAGAGAGATTGAAATCCCCAAGAATATGTTCAAATATACATTAAAATATATGCACGAATGCATTGTAGGCCATGCATGCACACTAATTATATATATATTATGAGGCAACTTAATCAAATGTGTTTTCATTCGAGAGAACTTGTCAAAATTCAAGTTAATTAATTTATCACGATAATTATATAATTAATTAATGAATCTCAAGGATATGTTATACAACATGATCGATATAGGCCATGTATATTTTAATTGGTGTTAATCTACGGTTTGCTAGCTAGCTGCTATATATAGAGCATGTTTTTATTAGATCGGGTTATAGCTAGCTAGTATAGTTTAGGGTTATGTGTTTTAATTAAGTAGGGTTGATTAGCTAGGGTTAGTTACATATATATGGTTTAGGGTTAATGCATGGCACATTTAATTTAATTAGAGGACCGCGAGGCACCCCTGGCCTGCTCGATGCACAATTAAGTGTCGTTGGCCTATACATAGGGTTTAATTAGGGTTTAGGGTTAGCTAGGGTTTAGGGTTAGGGTTAGGGTTAGGGTTAGGGTTTAGGGTCTAGGGTTTAGGGTTTAGTGTTTAGGGTGTTTAGGTTTAGGGATTAGGGATTAGAGATTTAAGGTTTTAGGGTTGTTTAAGGTTTAGGGATCATCGATCGAGTGCGCACACACATTATTAGAGGCACCCGCGCCTTTACGCATAAATTGCATGCATATATATGTGTGTTTTTTGGCCACCAACGATATATAGATGATCGAGAGAGAGAGATTGAAATCCCCAAGAATATGTTCAAATATACATTAAAATATATGCACGAATGCATGGTAGGCCATGCATGCACACTAATTATATATATATTATGAGGCAACTTAATCAAATGTGTTTTCATTTGAAGAGAACTTGTCAAAATTAGAGTTAATTAATTTATCACGATAATTATATAATTAATTAATGAATCTCAGGGATATGTTATACAACATGATCGATATAGGCCATGTATATATTAATTGGTGTTAATCTAAGGTTTGCTAGCTAGCTGCTATATATAGAGCATGTTTTTATTAGATCGGGTTATAGCTAGTATACTTTAGGGTTATGTGTTTTCATTAAGTAGGGTTGATTAGCTATGGTTAGTTACATATATATGGTTTAGGGTTAATGCATGGCACATTTAATTTAATTAGAGGACCGCGAGGCACCCCTGGCCTGCTTGATGCACAATTAAGTGTCGTTGGCCTATATATAGGGTTTAATTAGGGTTTAGGGTTAGGGTTAGGGTTTAGGGTATAGGGTTTAGTGTTTAGGGTGTTTAGGGTTTAGGGATTAGGGATTAGGGTTTCAGGGTTGTATAAGGTTTAGGGATCATCGATCGAGTGCGCACACACATTATTAGAGGCACCCGCGCCTTTGCGCATAAAGTGCATGCGTATAGTTTAGGGTTATTTGTTTTAATTAAGTAGGGTTTGATCAGCTAGGGTTAGTTACATATATATGGTTTAGGGTTAATGCATGGCACATTACATATAGTTTAAATCTCAAGAATGTTTATACATGATAGGCCATATGTGCAAAGGAATTTTTTTCCCTGTGAACTTGTCAAAATTCAAGTTTATCAGTGCCAATGGAAACTAGTCCAAAAAATTACATAGAGGACCAAAAGTACTAGACAATAACTAATAGAACCTGCAACTTTACAAAAAGGACCCCAAAACATATAGAAGAAAATCAATCGAGTCCTTCTCGACCGCACATCAGATCTCTGCTCCGCATCCTTTCCAGCAACTCCGTCGCCGGGGACGCACCACTTGGGACGGTGTCGCCGGTAGTCGCCAGGACGAAGGAGAAGAAGGGCCTCAGCAACGGCATATTGGCTCTGAGAAGGGCCGCTGAAAGGCCAAGATGTGCACGGGCAAGACGGATAACGCCGTCGTATGCCCCGAGCTTGTGAACTTTAGCAGCTTGACTTCCCCATTGGCCAGATCTGAAGCACTGACCAAAGCAAGCCTCACCGTTAGCGCCATCACATTGATGGCACCAGATCGGGGTTTGGCCGGCAAGATCCGCCAGATTCACCATAGGCCAGATCTGAAGCCGATGACGAGATCCCCGACTCCATTGCGCCATTCTGCTCATGGGAAACACTGGATCTAAGCTTACAACAACACTAACTCCCTTGGATCCAAATTAGCTGACTCAACTTTGCTTATCTAAATATGGATGTATCCACACATGTTTTTACTCTAGATACATACACGGCTAAGGAAAGTTGAATCAATTAATTTAGTTCGGAGGGTGTACAATATACAGAGAGAAGTCGGCCTCGTCTCCGGCCGGCGAGGCCGCCGGAGAGAAGGGGGAGAGGAGCCGGGGGAGTGGGAGAGACTCGAGAGAGAAAGAGAAGAGGAAGAAATGAGAGCTCCCTGGGGAAGAACATTATTTTTGTCGTTCTGCTCGTAGCTTGAAACTGAAAATTTCGGCCGCGCGCCAAATCATCCCGCCGCATCCATTCGAAAATCCCGTGACCAGTTTTACCCTTTTAACCCTAGTCCGGAAGCTACAACCCACCGACCATGGAGGGCTCATTCGGTAACAATGAAATATCTTGCCTAGATCCCGAACCCTCCCCACAGGCCCACACCCACCCACCAACCATTCGCCCCATTAGCTCAAAAATACTCTCACACGCCAAAGCTCTGACTCTCTACAGTACTAGATCTGCTTCGCCGCCGGCATACTCCTCCACAGCGTAGCCTTGATCGTGTTGGCTGTCCACCCACCTGATCCGCTCCCCCGCCGCCCTCGTCACCGACGGATCTGCTTCACCGCCGACCTCGCCACCGACGGATCTGCTTCACCGCCGACCTCGCCACCGACGGATCTGCTTCACCGCCGACCTCGCCACCGACTACCTCGGCGCAGCGGCTGTATCAACTTCACCGAATCCCTTGCCAGCCAACCAGATCTGCTTCACTAACGCCCGCTCCTATTGAAACAGGGTCGATTCATCGTCTCCCGCGTTCGCCGCCGCTGGAATGCAAGTTGCCGCCCCCGTCCACCCCGCCGCAGCTTGGTTAGTACGCTGGCCCGTTAGATCGCGGTGTTTCTTTAGCCATGTTTTGTGTAGTTATTTGCAGATCTCATATGCCGTTAACTTTCTTGATGTGTTGCTTCGCATGAAGTTTGTTTAAATATTGTACAGTACAAAAGCATTATCCGGTCGCTACCATCCTGTTCATTCTACTAACACCTGTGTGCATCCACATATTTATAGCCTTATACCCATTCATTTGCTGCCAACTGTTTTTGTACTGCATGCTATTGTCGCACTGCTTTTATAGTCATGCTATGGGCATTTCCAATCTGCTTGTTCTTATACCACGTCATTAGCTCACCGCTAGCTGCTAGCTGTTTTCTCGTGTCTGCTATTCTCACACTGCTTTTATAATCATGCTATGTGCATTTCCAATCTTCTTGCTGTTATACCTCGTCTTTAGCTTATATAGTTATTGCTGCGTGCATGTCTGGTCTTTGTATTATCGTAGACTGACTTGTCAATGTTATTTTTCCTAGGGATTGATCATGCGAATCACTTATTAGAACATCCAACATTAACAGCGGGGACGCTAGGGAAGGTTGGAATCTGAGTTCTTGGTTGGTAATTTTGGCAGTTTACTTCCGTTATTATCTATAACCTATATGCATTGTTCCTTATGCAAGAGATTAACACTTGGAACCCTGCCATAGCAATGTCATTCATGCTTTACTATGTTTCTGCCTATTTGATATGCTTGTCTTGGAGAAACTGCGAAGGTGATTTGAACCTGACATTTAGTCATTCTTAATGCCAGTTTACTTTATGTGGAAAACCTTGGCATTACCCTACTCTAAATCTGAATGTCTGAAATTCGTATCTCATGCAAAGCAACATCTAGTTGGTTTTAATCTGATATCTGGTAAATATTGGCTTATTCATTTGGCAGCTCAAGTTTTTTGTTATTTGAAACCAGCTGACTTGGTCTTAAATGTGATATCTAAACACAGATTAAGGACAATGGAGCAGGAGGATTAGCATTTCACTTGATGGCTGAACCTAAAATGACAGCATGTTGACCACGACTAGTGCACGCAAGAGAAGGACCTGCAATGAGCCAAGATGTGCTTAGTACATGCATCTTATCTTATCTTGTGCTTATTTACGCTACATCTTTGTTATCTGATCTCTACATTGCGTAATACATGTTTGAATAGTTAATTGTTGTAACTATGTTTGCAATGTTACCAGAATGCAGTTTTAATGAAGCAGTCATCATTAGAAGATAGTCGCCAAAAAAGGATCTGTAGCGACCCTGTGCAACATTATGATGTAAGTTTGTGCTTAGTACAAGTTCCATACATTGTCTTATTTATGCAACTTGTTATTATCTTATATCTACATTGCATAATAAATGTTTGCATAGTTCATTGTTTAACTCTTTTTGCATTATTATCAGAATGCGGTTGTGATGAAGCAATCTTCATTAGAAGTGAGGCCCACAAAAAGTTCTCGATATTTCTTCTGATGCATCTTCTCATAGCCGTCAACCTAGACCATTGCTTTCATCAAACAAGAAATATCTCAAGGTCAGTACTTTATAAAAGACATGGTATTGCTGCTTTAAGATCTGTAGCTGATATGTTGACAAAGAGTACACAAGATTCAATCAAGGCGATTGCCAAATGTCAACGTGTTATTGATGATGCTAATAGAAGTCCTCAATGATTCTATGTAATTTTTTTATTTGGGCACATTAATTGCCTTGTAATTTTCCTACTTGTTTTATTTGTGTATGTAATTGTGTGTATCATTGATATCAGATTTTAGGCTCATGAAATTTAATGCAAGTTGACTAGTCAAACAAGTAGGGCACTACAACAGATTGGGCCGGCCCACTTACAGTAGTGTGGGACCCACTTTCATTTTGGGCCGGCCCACTTCTTTAGTAGGTGGCCGGTTACACGATAGTGGGATCCACATGCTTATTGGGCCGGCCCACTATCTTGTTGGGCCAGCCCCTTTGCTATATGGTGGTCCCACATGGTAAATGGGCCGGCCCTTTAACAGGAAGGTGGGACCCACCTGTGTTTTTGGCCCGGCCCACTATCTTGTTGGGCCGGCCCACTTGCTATATGGTGGACCCCACATACTAAATGGGCCGGCCTTTTAACTGGAAAGTGGGACCCACCTGTGTTTTTGGCCCGGCCCACTATCTTGTTGGGCGGGCCCACTTGCTATATGGTGGACCCCACATACTAAATGGGCCGGCCTTTTAACAGGAAGGTGGGACCCACCTGTGCTTTTGGCCCGGCCCACTATCTTGTTGGGCCGGCCCACTTGCTATATGGTGGACCCCACACACCAAATGGGTCGGCCCTTTAACAGGAAAGTGGGACCCACCTGTGTTTTTGGCCCGGCCCACTATCTTGTTGGGCTGGCCCACTTGCTATATGGTGGACCCCACATACTAAATGGGCCGACCCTTTAACTGGAAAGTGGGACCCACCTGTGTTTTTGGCCCGGCCCACTTGCTATATGGTGGACCCCACACACTAAATGGGCCGGCCCTTTAACAGGAAAGTGGGACCCACCTGTGTTTTGGCCCGGCCCACTTGCTTCTTGGGCCGGCCCGATTCTTTGTAAGGTGGACCCCACATGTTAAATGGGCCGGCCCATTTAAGTTTTGACCAGTCAACCTTAGAGGTTAGGCCCGGCCCACGTAACTAATGGACCAGCCCAGCTATATAGTTGACCGGTCAAACTATGTCAGCTGGCCCGGCCCGCTTAAGACGTGGCAGGCCTCGTGTGGGCCTACCATCTACCACGGGGTTTCAGCCGGTTAACGCCGTTAACTGCCAGTTAACGGCGTCTGCCACGTGTCAGTTTGCATGACGTCAGCAGTCAACGGGCTCCCGGAAACACTTGCGCAATGGTCCGATTTTCCGTGGCGGAAGGGCGCCCAAGCGCGACGGACCGAAAAAAACGTCGTTGGACTTTGCCTGACGCAGTTTCCACAACAGAACCCATATCGTCGGGTTAGGCCCATAGGCGACGAAAAATACCCCTTAGCGGACGATTTTGAGACGTTGTCTATCAGAACTTTTCTTGTAGTGCATCCCAACTATGCCTATCTAGCAATTTTATTGCATATCAATTCCTCAAACCTCTCACATGTGCAATATCGATGAAAGTGCAAATTTAGTTATTTCTTTTGGTATCGTCGTTTGTGATACTTGTTGCCTATCTCAATGCATCCCAACTATCTTCTATCCCTTGTTGATATTTGTGATGTATTTTAGATGTTTGTGGCTGAAGTTCATGAATGTACAATAAGATAAAATTGAGCCTTTGGCCATGCTATTAAGCAAGAACTCTTATTGGTATATTGCATGACTTCATTTTGGGATATCATGCTATATTCTTGTGTATCTATTTTGTGTGTGCATGTTTCTTTGTGGATAAATATCTTTGTGATATTGCTCACTTAGAGAAACTTATACACATAAGAGATGATACATCTCCATTTGATATCTTATTTATTTGTTGCGTGTTGATTGGTCATGCTAAGCAATATAATTCATTGAAGACTATGATGATGCTTTTTGCTCATCCTTGTAATAGTCTTATAATATGCTTTATCATGCCTTTCACATATCCTCTTGGTTGAGCCTTTTATTATGGTGCCTCTTACTTGTTGCTCAACCATTTGTTTGTTGCAAGTGTTAAGCTTAATTTTCTATCTATGATCTATTGCGAATGTTTGTGTTTTAAATGGTAATGAGGGAGTAAGGATTCCATGTTCTGCATATTGTATTCAAATGCAACATTTTAATTTATGCATGTACCTTGGGGAGCTTCCTCATTTTATTTAAGGCACTATTTTGTCGTGATCATTAGAGTTTGATTCACTTGGTATCTTTTGTTTCGAATGATATTATGGGAGTGATGATTCCATGTTTGTGCACTTTATACTCCAATGCAATTTGTCTGGTTTTGTGCACAAACCTTGGGGAGCTTCCTCATATTATTTAGAGCAATCTTCTTGATCTTATCATAATATCTATCTTTCTTTTGGTATCTTCTTTGTGGTTCATTTGGTTGCTTGCTTCATTTGTTGAAGCTTCTTGACTTTGTTATCTTTTTGCAATCTTTGATCCTATCTATAGTGTGATTCCTTCCGAATATTCGTCATTGGATACGTGCATTTGATTCCACTCAAATTATGAGAAATGCACACGCTATGAAGGAACTCTCACTATTTTGGCCTTCTAAATTTTTCACCCATTTCGGCAATTGGTGCCAATGGGGGAGAAGTTTGGAGGGTTTAAGGGAATTTGGTTATGTCTTTGCTTTGTGCTTAAGCATGTGCCTTTATTGCATTGCATCTTGTTGCTTTGCATAGTTGAATATTTAGAGAAAACTCCACTAGGCTTTGAATGCCAATATATGCAATGAAAGTCTAGATCATTCACACATGCATACATTATGGGGGAGTTTGCTCTATATATTCAACTTGTTTGTTACTTAAATTCCTTATATAAACCCTCTCAAAGAGATTGTCATCAATTACCAAAATGGGGGAGATTGAAAGTGCATGGACCCCCATGTGTGGTTTTGGTAATTAATGACAATCCCTATGGACTAATGTTTGCATTGAGTTATATTTGTAGGTGTTGTCCATAGGCAATGCTTGAACCATATGTTGGCTTCAAGGTTGCATTAAGAAGAAGTTAATGAAGGATATCAAGTATCAAGTATGTCTTGAAGATGAAGATGAAGTGATCCCTCAAAGTTAACTTCAAGACATCAACATGATGAAGAATGAAGAAATGAAGTGCAAGTTCAAGATGAGCCATCTCTAAGAGATCATTTGCTTGAAGCTTGCCATCCATATGGTGATCATGGATATGTGAAGATGTGCCGAAGAAAATGCTCTCCCATGGTGGATTATGGGGGAGCAATCCACAAGACTTCATCAAGCAAGCACAATCAAGAAAGGTGTTCCATCTTGTTGTGATCAAGATCGTCTTCATCGAGCTCAAGAGGAACGCGCAAGGTTAAGGTTTGCTCTTGATAGGGTTTCTTTCTTACAGGTCTCATGGTGTAGTTGGAGACCGTTTTATAGTTTAGTTGCCGTACTATCAAGAGGGCTCTCGAGTGAGTAACTCGATCGTATCGTTCGGAGAGAGCTTAAACCTTTGCATCCTTGCATCATATTACTTGGTTGTTATTTGTATCTTATCCATGTGGTGATTTAGAGCTTTTGGTTATTTCCATAGCAAGCTATAGTTCATCGAAAACGGATTCCGCATGAATCACTTATTGCGTTTTCGATATTGGAGTTTTTCTCGGTTTCTCGTATTGAGAGGTTTTACTCTAAAATACATAGAAAAACCTACCCCACTTGTTCTTAAGCCTTTCACTCTTTGTGGGGTATCTCTTGTCATCTTCTTTACAACAAAATTGGTTTCACCTAAATCCGAGTTTCCTAACTCAAGTTGTTGCATTTTCCATATTGGAGGTTTTACCGGTTTGCTGTTTATAGATAGGTAAAACCTTTATCCATTTGTTTCTATCCTACCTTACTGGACTATGATGGTTCCATGCATGATCTTGTAGAGCTTTTTACTAGCTTCGAAACGAGCCCAAGATCATCAAAATCGGAGTCCGGATGCAAAAGTTATTCAAGTTTCCGTGAAGCAGTTTTTTGGCCGGAAGTTGGCCGGAAGTTTCGGTGGCCGGAACTTCCGCCCTAGTTCCGGCGAACTTCCGGAAATGACGATTCTGCACGCAAAAGTATACTGTAAGCTTTCCAGGGTCGCCCCACTTCATCCGGAACTTGGCCGGTACTTCCGGGGGGCGGAAGTTCCGCCCCAAATGACCGGAAGTTCCGGTTTTAACGAGTTTTGTGCATAACGGGCAGATTTCTCTTGCCCTATTTAAGGGGGTCTTCTTCCCCAATGTTCCCCAACCGTTTGAGCTCGTTTTTGCCTCCATTGTTGACCTTCTTTGAGCTTGCTATCTCCCTCTCCCTCCCATGAATCTTGCATCTATTTGAGAGATAGATAGAGGAGATCTAGATCTACACCTTCACCAATCAAATCCCTCTCTTTGTGAGGGGAATCCACTAGATCTAGATCTTGGAGAAATTTGGTGTTCCTCCTCCTATTTGTTCTTCCTCTCTTATTCCCCCAATAGCTTTTGTAGCTTTGTTGGAATTTGAGAGAGAAGGACTTGAGCATCTTTGTGGTGTTCTTGCCATTGCATTTGGTGCATCGGTTTGAGTTCTCCACGGTGATTCGTGGAAGTGAAAGCAAGAAAGTTGTTACTCTTGGGTTCTTGGAACCCTAGACGGATTTGAGGCCTTTGTGGCGATTTCTTGGGAGCCTCCAATTAAGTTGTGGATGCGTGCCCCAAGCTTTGTGTAAGGCCCGGTTTCCGCCTCGAAGGAAATCCCTTAGTGGAACCGTGACCTAGGCCTTTGTGGCGAGGGTCACCGGAGATTTAGGTGAGGCGCCTCCGTGGCGTTCGGTGTGTGGTGTGAGTACCGCATCTTGGGGTGAGGCCTTTATGGCGTTGGTGTGCATCGAGCAACCACACCTCAAGGTGAGCCTCTTGTGGCGTTCGGGAGCACTAAGCAACCGCACCTCTCCACCGGAGATTAGCACTCGCAAGAGTGTGAACTCCGGGATAAATCATCGTCTCCCGCGTGCCTCGGTTATCTCTATACCCGAGCTCTTTACTTATGCACTTTACCTTGTGATAGCCATCGTGCTTGAAGTTATATATATCTTGCTATCACATACTTGCTTGTATTGCTTAGCATAAGTTGTTGGCACACATAGGTGAACCATTGCTTAGAATAAGTTGTTGGTGCACATAGGTGAACAATAGTATATAGGCTTTGGGCTTGACAAAGTAAACGCTAGTTTTTATTCCGCATTTGTTAAGCCCATCTCGTAAAAGTTTTAAATCGCCTATTCACCCCCCTCTAGGCGACATCCGTGTCCTTTCAATTGGTATCAGGGCAAGGTCTCTCATTCTTAGGCTTCACCGCCTTGAGAGTAAAGATGTCGGTTAGGGGATTAGCGCACAATAACTTGTTTATATTTGATGGCACAAATTATGATCTATGGAAAATTTATGCGCTTAAAATCTTACGGGGTATGTCCCCGGACATGGAGCGATTTCTTGGCATGGGTTTTTCTTCTCCTAAGGATCCTCAAAATTTATCTCTTGAGGAGGAGAAAAACTCTTGCCTCGATGCTCTTGCTTCTCATGTGTTTTCCATTGTTGTGAGCAATGTAGTTACTTCTTCAATCATGCCTTTTGGGAGCGCTCATGAATTATGGACAAAGCTTAAAGACAAATATGATGTGTCCAACATTATTGAGGATGATTGTATTGCTTCCACTTCCGGCCGTGATGAGTTCTCATCTTCATCCACTTCACCAAAGTGTGGTAAGACACAAGGTAATGATATGGTGAGTGGTGATGAAAATTGCAATGTTTATATTGAGCTTACTATTGATGATTCTTCATCTCTATCTGATTGCAATGCTTCATCTTTGGACTTAAACACATCTAGCACTAGAAATGATTTACATGCTTGTGTTGATAGTACTTGCATATCATGTGTAAGTTGCTTAAATAAATCTCATAATGATATGCTTGATTTGTCTTATGGCCATGATAAAAATGATTCTATTTCCTCTAGTTGTTTTGTGTCTAACAATGTAGAGGAAACCAAAGATTCTATTGGTCAAGACAAGATCTTGAAAGGAGCCTCAAGTAACTCCTCATCTTTATCTCACGGTCCTCATATATGCCTTATGGCCAAGGGTTCCACGGTACCTCCTGCCATGGATCCTAATATGTCTCGTGGTGATAAGGATGAGGATGAATATGAAGAAGAGGATTGGGTTGTCTCTCTACGCGATAAGGGTGAGAGCGTATTCAAGGTTATTTGCAAAGATAAAATTGCTAGCACTCACTTCTTTGAAATCTTGACTACCGCTATTGAGAGCCAAAAACTTATTTGGATGCATGAGAACACCATTGATAAAAAGGGTGCTCTTGAACGAGAGTATGCCAATGATGTAGCATCCTTAAAGAATGATCTTGAAGAAGAACAAGATACCGTAGCCTCTCTAGTGGAGCAACTTGAAACCCTTGAGGTGTCTCAAAATGAAATATTTGCTAAACTCACTAAAGAAAGAGACCATGCTAAAGCTAAATTAAAATTGCTTAAAAATGAAAAGTCCAAAGTTGGTGTTGGTCATGATAAACTTGTTAAGGATCTAGATGATCTAGACAAGGCCCACAAGGCCTTGGAGAGCGAACACTCTATCCTCACCAAGTCATATGAGCAACTACAAGCTTCATATTTAAAAGAGCATGCTATGTTACCCTCTCTTCTTGATGTGTCTTGTGATGATGCTTGTGCTACTAACTCTACTTCTTGTGAAGCATCTATCTTGAAGGAGAATGTTGAGCTAAGGGCTCAACTTGATTTGCTAACTAGCAATTATGGGAAATTGGAAGAAAATCATGGAAAGCTTTCTAGCTCCCATGAGGATCTTCTAGCCTCTCATGATAGGCTAAAGTTAGCTCATGAGGCTATCATATCAAAGGAAACACCTTGTAAGCCTCATGTGGATACTAGCACTACTACTCAAAATGCTATATTGCCATGTGCTAGTCCTAGTAATTCATCCACTCATAATATTGCTAAATCTTGTGATGAATTATCTTCCTTGCCTTGTTGCTCTAATAATGAAGATTCTACTTCCTCTAGTACTTGTGTTGTTACTAACCATGTAGAGAAAATCAAAGAGCTCAAGGCCCAAGTCACTTCTTTGAAGACCGACTTGGTAAAGAGTCATGAAGGGAAATGCAAACTTGACACGATGTTAAGTGTGCAACAATCCCCCAATGACAAGAGTGGACTTGGATTCAAATCCAACAACAAGAACAATAACAACAACAAGAAGAAGGGCCAAGTACAAGTCAAAGACCCGGCCAAGATTGTTTGCTTCAAGTGCAAAATTGAAGGGCACCATGTTAGATCTTGCCCTTTGAAGAAGAAGCAAAAAGTGAAGCGGCCTCAAGTTCAAACTCATATTCAACCTCAAGTTGAAGAAATGCCACTTCCCAAGAAGAACCAAGCCAATGCTCCCATTGTGGAGAAATCTAGTGAGAAGAAGGAGAAGAAAAGAACTTGCTACATATGTCGCGAGAAGGGCCACATCTCCTCCTTTTGCACTATTGGTACCTCATCCAACTCTATCACCATTGATGATGTTTATTCTATTCATAAGGATGAGGGTGGCAATGTGTTTGCCAAATATGTTGGTGCTCAAAGTGGTGTCAAGAAAAGAACCATTTGGGTTGCCAAGCCTATTGTGACTAACCTCTTAGGACCCAACTTAGTTGGGGACCAACAATCCAAAACTTGATCAATAGGTGCTTGTTGGAGGGCATTGGAGACTTGGCTACATCATGAAGCATTAAGGGATCTTCATCATTTATATTATCTCAAGCCAAGTCTTGGTTATCTTGCTTCTATCATATATTCAATGTTCCTCCTTGCGGTAACATGTGCTCAACTCATTTATATTGAAAGTTACTCGCCCCTTTGCATGTGTTAGTTTTGTTTCTAACATGTGTTTGTATATGTTGTGCTTCCTAATAGTTTTGCTTGAGAAATCAAGTCTATGCATGTTGGGTTGCACACCATGTATTTGTGTTTGTGTTGGAGCCTCTTTGCATCTTGTTGTATCTTATATGGCTCTTATGAGAGATTAATGGACTATAACATTTTGGGGGAGTGATATGCCTTTAGGAATTTCACAATCCTAACAATGTGTGTACATGAGGAATATCACTTAGAATTGATATTGCAAGATTATCTAGTCTCTATGTGGTATGTCATCTTCATGAGAAATTCAAATTCTAATGTCCATTAATATCTCTAGTTGGATCTTATTTGCCTCTTGTGAAAATAAATTCCTTATCACATTATGGGGGGTAATAAGCTTTGTCATATTACAAGCCTAGAAAATGTGAACATTTGAGGTTGTGTCACATAGAATTGATATCGTAAAAATTATCTCTCTCCTATGTGGCATGTTTGCTCAAACAAGCTCCAATTTGCTTAAATAGCTTCATTGCTAATATCTTTGTGGATCTTATTTGTGAAAGTTTTTCTTGGCATGGTTTTTCACAACGTGTCCCTCAATACATTTTTGGAAAACCATGTGCTTCAAGTCATACTATTAATTGCTTTGCATGTTGGTATGAATACTATTAATTGCTTTGCATATTGGTATGAATACTATTAACTGCCTTGCATGTTGGTATGACTAAATGAAGCTATCAAGAAACTTTCTTTGCATGATGGTTAACTCGTATCTTTTACCATATGCTTTGTTCGTTGTAAATATGATCTTATGTATACTTACAAACTACCACCGGGAAATATTTCCTAATACCTCTTGTCCTAGGACAATTGGTAATCAATTATGAGGTAGATATTTATTGATCATATCTACATTGGCTCTTGTGTTTAAATTGCCTTATTTATTGCCATGAATTTGTTGTGCTTTGACTCCCATGTGTCTTCCTTGCAACTTATGGATCTAAGTTGTCTATTCAAACTTTCTAGCATTTTAAGAAGATATAGGTAGCGTGATGATCCTAGTTTTGTGCATTTTGTATTCATATGAAAAATCCTAGATAATGCACCAATCTTGGGGGAGCTCTTCTATATTTATTAAAATGCTTAACATCTCTTGATCATTATCAAAAATTTGGTTTTGGGAGACATAAATTTCTCTTTGGTACTTTGTGCCATCATAAGAAGTGTCGAGGGTTTGGTTTATTTGTTGGAACCTTGCTCTCTTGGGAGTTGGTTATCTCATTCCTTTGTGTTTAGGTTTAATTAGCTTCTCATAATGAGATAAGTCTTTGTAGTCAATCTTGTGTTGATTTGATTCTTTGATACAATTTGGACAACCATTGTCTCTTGGTTTATTTGGTGTTTTGTCCAAATTGTATCTTCCTTTGGTTTTTGAAAGTATTGTGCATGCATATTTAATATATGTATATCTTATGGCATGTGTCACTTTCTTTGATCCAATATATATGGTAAACTCCATCAAATCCTAATTTGGCTAAGATGTGCATGAAATTCAATTTCATATCTATATGCACATAGAATTGTGGAGTTTGTCCTATATGTTGTAGTGTGTCTAACTACTTCGGACCCAATTAGTTTGGGGACCATTTTGTACTTACCTTTGTGTTAGGTGCAATGGATATGCATTGGATGTTTGTCTCACTCTTGGGAAGAAGTGGTGACTCAATGGTAACTTGAGGCAAGCTAGGATGGTCAACGAACACATATCTACTACATCCACACCAATGCTATCTCGGTAACAAGTATCTTCTCATGCATATTTTTCTAGCATCCAACCATGTGGTTGCATCTTGGCATGAATCTCTTGATTTGCAAATGTTGTGCTTCTTGCAAAAGTCTTAATGAAACCTCTTTATTGTGAATGTGAGTAAGTTGAGATGAGTGCATTTGTTGGGAAGTATATTAAATCATTCTCATGTTTCATCCATCCCAACTATGCCTATCTAGCAATTTTATTGCATATCAATTCCTCAAACCTCTCACATGTGCAATATCGATGAAAGTGCAAATTTAGTTATTTCTTTTGGTATCGTCGTTTGTGATACTTGTTGCCTATCTCAATGCATCCCAACTATCTTCTATCCCTTGTTGATATTTGTGATGTATTTTAGATGTTTGTGGCTGAAGTTCATGAATGTACAATAAGATAAAATTGAGCCTTTGGCCATGCTATTAAGCAAGAACTCTTATTGGTATATTGCATGACTTCATTTTGGGATATCATGCTATATTCTTGTGTATCTATTTTGTGTGTGCATGTTTCTTTGTGGATAAATATCTTTGTGATATTGCTCACTTAGAGAAACTTATACACATAAGAGATGATACATCTCCATTTGATATCTTATTTATTTGTTGCATGTTGATTGGTCATGCTAAGCAATATAATTCATTGAAGACTATGATGATGCTTTTTGCTCATCCTTGTAATAGTCTTATAATATGCTTTATCATGCCTTTCACATATCCTCTTGGTTGAGCCTTTTATTATGGTGCCTCTTACTTGTTGCTCAACCATTTGTTTGTTGCAAGTGTTAAGCTTAATTTTCTATCTATGATCTATTGCGAATGTTTGTGTTTTAAATGGTAATGAGGGAGTAAGGATTCCATGTTATGCATATTGTATTCAAATGCAACATTTTAATTTATGCATGTACCTTGGGGAGCTTCCTCATTTTATTTAAGGCACTATTTTGTCGTGATCATTAGAGTTTGATTCGCTTGGTATCTTTTGTTTCGAATGATATTATGGGAGTGATGATTCCATGTTTGTGCACTTTATACTCCAATGCAATTTGTCTGGTTTTGTGCACAAACCTTGGGGAGCTTCCTCATATTATTTAGAGCAATCTTCTTGATCTTATCATAATATCAATCTTTCTTTTTGTATCTTCTTTGTGGTTCATTTGGTTGCTTGCTTCATTTGTTGAAGGTTCTTGACTTTGTTATCTTTTTGCAATCTTTGATCCTATCTATAGTGTGATTCCTTCCGAATATTCGTCATTGGATACGTGCATTTGATTCCACTCAAATTATGAGAAATGCACACGCTATGAAGGAACTCTCACTATTTTGGCCTTCTAAATTTTTCACCCATTTCGGCAATTGGTGCCAATGGGGGAGAAGTTTGGAGGGTTTAAGGGAATTTGGTTATGTCTTTGCTTTGTGCTTAAGCATGTGCCTTTATTGCATTGCATCTTGTTGCTTTGCATAGTTGAATATTTAGAGAAAACTCCACTGGGCTTTGAATGCCAATATATGCAATGAAAGTCTAGATCATTCACACATGCATACATTATGGGGGAGTTTGCTCTATATATTCAACTTGTTTGTTACTTAAATTCCTTATATAAACCCTCTCAAAGAGATTGTCATCAATTACCAAAATGGGGGAGATTGAAAGTGCATGGACCCCCATGTGTGGTTTTGGTAATTAATGACAATCCCTATGGACTAATGTTTGCATTGAGTTATATTTGTAGGTGTTATCCATAGGCAATGCTTGAACCATATGTTGGCTTCAAGGTTGCATTAAGAAGAAATTAATGAAGGATATCAAGTATCAAGTATGTCTTGAAGATGAAGATGAAGTGATCCCTCAAAGTTAACTTCAAGACATCAACATGATGAAGAATGAAGAAATGAAGTGCAAGTTCAAGATGAGCCATCTCTAAGAGATCATTTGCTTGAAGCTTGCCATCCATATGGTGATCATGGATATGTGAAGATGTGCCGAAGAAAATGCTCTCCCATGGTGGATTATGGGGGAGCAATCCACAAGACTTCATCAAGCAAGCACAATCAAGAAAGGTGTTCCATCTTGTTGTGATCAAGATCGTCTTCATCGAGCTCAAGAGGAACGCGCAAGGTTAAGGTTTGCTCTTGATAGGGTTTCTTTCTTACAGGTCTCATGGTGTAGTTGGAGACCGTTTTATAGTTTAGTTGCCGTACTATCAAGAGGGCTCTCGAGTGAGTAACTCGATCGTATCGTTCGGAGAGAGCTTAAACCTTTGCATCCTTGCATCATATTTCTTGGTTGTTATTTGTATCTTATCCATGTGGTGATTTAGAGCTTTTGGTTATTTCCATAGCAAGCTCTAGTTCATCGAAAACGGATTCCGCATGAATCACTTGTTGCGTTTTCGATATTGGAGTTTTTCTCAGTTTCTCGTATTGAGAGGTTTCACTCTAAAATACATAGAAAAACCTACCCCACTTGTTCTTAAGCCTTTCACTCTTTGTGGGGTATCTCTTGTCATCTTCTTTACAACAAAATTGGTTTCACCTAAATCCGAGTTTCCTAACTCAAGTTGTTGCATTTTCCATATTGGAGGTTTTACCGGTTTGCTGTTTATAGATAGGTAAAACCTTTATCCATTTGTTTCTATCCTACCTTACTGGACTATGATGGTTCCATGCATGATCTTGTAGAGCTTTTTACTAGCTTCGAAACGAGCCCAAGATCATCAAAATCGGAGTCCGGATGCAAAAGTTATTCAAGTTTCCGTGAAGCAGTTTTTTGGCCGGAAGTTTCGGTGGCCGGAACTTCCGCCCTAGTTCCGGCGAACTTCCGGAAATGACGATTCTGCACGCAAAAGTATACTGTAAGCTTTCCAGGGTCGCCCCACTTCATCCGGAACTTGGCCGGTACTTCCGGGGGGCGGAAGTTCCGCCCCAAATGACCGGAAGTTCCGGTTTTGACGAGTTTTGTGCATAACGGGCAGATTTCTCTTGCCCTATTTAAGGGGGTCTTCTTCCCCAATGTTCCCCAACCGTTTGAGCTCGTTTTTGCCTCCATTGTTGACCTTCTTTGAGCTTGCTATCTCCCTCTCCCTCCCATGAATCTTGCATCTATTTGAGAGATAGATAGAGGAGATCTAGATCTACACCTTCACCAATCAAATCACTCTCTTTGTGAGGGGAATCCACTAGATCTAGATCTTGGAGAAATTTGGTGTTCCTCCTCCTATTTGTTCTTCCTCTCTTATTCCCCCAATAGCTTTTGTAGCTTTGTTGGAATTTGAGAGAGAAGGACTTGAGCATCTTTGTGGTGTTCTTGCCATTGCATTTGGTGCATCGGTTTGAGTTCTCCACGGTGATTCGTGGAAGTGAAAGCAAGAAAGTTGTCACTCTTGGGTTCTTGGAACCCTAGACGGATTTGAGGCCTTTGTGGCGATTTCTTGGGAGCCTCCAATTAAGTTGTGGATGCGTGCCCCAAGCTTTGTGTAAGGCCCGGTTTCCGCCTCGAAGGAAATCCCTTAGTGGAACCGTGACCTAGGCCTTTGTGGCGAGGGTCACCGGAGATTTAGGTGAGGCGCCTCCGTGGCGTTCGGTGTGTGGTGTGAGTACCGCATCTTGGGGTGAGGCCTTTGTGGCATTGGTGTGCATCGAGCAACCACACCTCAAGGTGAGCCTCTTGTGGCGTTCGGGAGCACTAAGCAACCGCACCTCTCCACCGGAGATTAGCACTCGCAAGAGTGTGAACTCCGGGATAAATCATCGTCTCCCGCGTGCCTCGGTTATCTCTATACCCGAGCTCTTTACTTATGCACTTTACCTTGTGATAGCCATCGTGCTTGAAGTTATATATATCTTGCTATCACATACTTGCTTGTATTGCTTAGCATAAGTTGTTGGTGCACATAGGTGAACCATTGCTTAGAATAAGTTGTTGGTGCACATAGGTGAACAATAGTATATAGGCTTTGGGCTTGACAAAGTAAACGCTAGTTTTTATTCCGCATTTGTTAAGCCCATCTCGTAAAAGTTTTAAATCGCCTATTCACCCCCCCTCTAGGCGACATCCGTGTCCTTTCAGAGGGAGGCGTCGCGCTTGGAGCCGACGGGGCCGTGGACGATGGGATTGGAATTCTCCTTGTCCATCTCGCCGGCAGAGGAGAGGGAGAGGGAGAGGGAGAGGGTTTTTTGCTTTGGAGAAGATGATGGGACGTGAGAGAGGCGTCGTTGCGTGGGCGAGTGAGAGTGACAGAGATAGTGGGAGGAGGCGTCTATAAAGGCGAGGGGTGGTTAATGCGACCCGCGTCCTACGCGTCCACCGCTGCACGTCTGCACGTCTTGGACTTCTGCAATGCGACACGCGTCCACGATTGCACGTCTTCGACTTCTGCACCGCGACCCGCGTCTACGCGTCAACAATTGCACGTCTTCCATTTCTGCACCGCAACACGCGTCCTCGAGTCTAACCCTGGAAATTTAGATATACTCAGATATAACCTCGAGTCATATACTAGCATTTTTTGTGTGCTCAGTTTTCCCCTTGAGTGCTAATACTGGCTAGTGCAATATGCTCAGTTTTACCCTCAAGTGGCTGGTCAACAGACAGTCAACAAATGGGATTAACTAGTTAAATGAGTCATTTAATGTGCAAAAAATTCCGAAAAATAGTGGCACATACTCATGGAGTCTTTACCACAAATTTCCAGTTCTCAAAACATAGATAAGTCATAGATAAATCAAGTTTTACCACAAATTGCCACTTCTCAAAGGCCTTCTCAAATCACCTAGTAGCTATGAAGGTGCATGGTTTTCCACAATAAGCCCTTCCCAAAACATACTTTGTCTAAATGAGGCCACAATTCTCACACTCATGTATATTTGTATTGCAAATAGTTTGAGGTAGGCCAAGATGGGTTTCATTGTACAAAACACACATTTTCCATTTTTTAAATCTCATATTTGAATCCCTTAGTCTGTTTATTACACAGGTGCCCTTGGTTTCTTGATACTACTCAGTTTTGCCCTCTCCCTCCACAAATTCTCGCAGACGTGCAACATTGCCCTGATTGGTCTAGTCCATGTCACGCGGATCGTGCCCGCCGACCGTTGATCATATGATCTAACGGGCAGGATAACCCCTCTCTCTCTGTCGGCGGTTACCTTCCACTCTCTAAGTATGCTAAAGGGCGGTTTTCTGTATTCATTTTCACGCGCTAAAAATTATAAACTCTTTTAGGCATTACTTTTCACGCAAAAAATGATAAACCATCACCGATTTGTTGTAGCCATTAATTTTCACGCAAAAAATGATAAACCATCACTGATTTGTTGTAGCCATTAATTTTCACACAAAAATGATAAACCATCACCGATTTGTTGTAGCCATTAATTTTCACGCAAAAAATGATAAACCATCACCGATTTGTTGTAGCCATTAATTTTCACGCAAAAAATGATAAACCATCACCGATTTGTTGTAGCCATTAATTTTCACGAAAAAAATGATAAACCATCACCGATTTGTTGTAGCCATTACTTTTCACGCAAAAAATCTACCTATCTTTGTATAGAAGATCGTCTGTATGATTTTTTAGGTCATTTAGAGAAGGTAGAAAAAAAATCCCTTTTGAGAAGGTCAAAAAAACCTAACTTGTTACAAAAGCTTGTTTCAGTGAGACCTAACAAAATTTGGCATACATGATGCCATATCTATAACAACAAGGAATATCTAAAAGGGAAAGTTTCACAAAATTTGAAATTTAGGGCGAAAATGATGCCATACATGATGTCATAACTTGTTACAAAATCTGAAAATCAATTGGGTATTATAAAGGGAAATAAAAAGTTCGAAAAATGTAAAAACGAAACCATCTATCTATCTATGTATAGAAGATCAGCTGTATGAAATTTGAGGTCATTTAGAGAATGTAGAAAAAAATCACCTTGTTAGAAAAGCTGGTTTCAGTGAGACGAAACGGCATGCGTTTAAGCAAAGTGATTTTTTCGAACATCTTCAAATGACCCCAAATTTGCCATACATGATGCCATACGTGTAACAACAAGGAACCCTATCTAAAAAGTGTCAAAAAAGTTTGCCCAACCGTATAGCTCTATCAAAAAGAACCTCACCATGGCGCTAGTATAATTTTGGGCTTAGTTACAAACTTTCGTTACCTAACCTTCAACACGAAACTTGTTTCAAATCACTTTTGGCGTACAAGAAACAAATCCCACCTTGATTCGAGCACCACAGCCTCCAAACGATGCCGATGCCGATATCGGCATGGTCAGAACGACTATGCTCGCCGCCACTGCTAGGTCACCGTCGGGATGCACCGTCAATCCCGTCCCCTCATTCGATCACTGACACACCAGAGATACCGCCGAGGCCAATGCCGAAAGTACATGCTGATGCCAATGCCGAACATGCATGCACGCCGCTGTGGGCACGGCCACGACGCCCCGCTATGCTGGACGCCACAGACCACCGCGAGGTCTTTCCCTTCGCCACCACACTCTTCTAGCACCCATCTATACATGCCAGAAAGGAGAGACACTAGTTTTCTCTACATTGCTCGCGTTCGTGTCGGACACGGTCAGTCAAAGTTTTGAGGTAGTCGTCGATGTCGTCGACCATTTCTTCTCTTCTTTGCATGGTTAAACGCGTCTAGTTCATATCTATCTAATGCGTCTGGTCTCGCCTCATGCAGTTCCTTGTGGACGTCGATCTCATCTCGGCACCCCGCAGGCCACCTCCTCCGTGCCATAGCTGTAGAGCTCCGTTTAAAAATCTATTCCTACCCGTGTATTGCCCATTGTATCAGCGCCATGGCCCACTTGTCATTCGATATACCGAAGCCCCACTCGTGCGCGTTTTGGTCAGGGATACACCGATGCTTACGGTCAAACAAAGATGGATGGTCTGACGTGTCTTTGCGGGCTCTACATGGCCCCACTAGTCAGAAGATAACGGTCAACCGTCGGGCAACCGGCCGTTACATCACGTGTGATGGTTTCAGACAAAGGCTTGGGTAAAACTGAGGAAAAACTAAGGAGCTGGGGAAAACTGAGCACAACTAAGGACCCGAGGGCACGAAAATAGAAATCCCAAATATCAATGATAGTTGTGCTGCAAGTATTTAATCTGGGATTTCATTTTGAGAAGCAGTCTGATACCAATCATCTGCTCATACAATCTGTAGATGATCAATACAAATGAAGCAATAACATACATAGGTTAGCAAAATTTCATTGCAAGCTGGTAGAGAAGCTTAAGGATATTCCATCTACTTGATTTTGTGGTGCTATTACTGTGTCAAAACTAGCTTAAGAGTATACATTGACATATTCTATGTTCATGCACCATTTAGTTGTGTACTAGCTGACATTAGAGGAGCTATTGGTCCTAACTCCCAACCATTTTATCATGAGATTAGAGGAGCTATTGGTCCTAACTCCCAACCTGTATGTTACTTTCTCCGGAGTCGCAGTGTTCAGGACTTCAGATGCCTCAAATCCTTGAGCAAAAGAAACTAAGATAAAAATACTGAGCTATTAGAAAATCAGGGTGTCAATAGTACTTTTTGAGTACCCGCCCGACCCAAATTAATCAACGCAACTCAGGAGTACACTTGAACATACTATATGTTCAAGTCAATTAATTTCGTCCATATGGAGTACTATATTTCCATCTCTTTCTATACCCATGAACTTCGAATTGTATTATTTTACATGCATGATAAAATTTTGAGAGACGGTGGAAATACACGGGGATTCAGCTAGTACACAACTAAATGGTGCACACAGAAATACACAGATGGAGAAGAGAACTGAAACAGTTGGGCGGCACCATTAGGGGAGGACGAATGTACGCAGGTTGAAGAAGCCATGTCAGGCGGTGCGGTATGCTTTCCCTGATGGTAACTCCGGCCGCAGCTCACCACCTTTGAGGAAGCCAGAGTACCAGTGCCCAGAGTTCCTCACATACCTCGTCCTCTCCTCTGCATTCATGTCGACGCCACAGAGACCATATCGGGAACTGTATCCGGACACCAACTCAAACATGTCAAGGAAAGACCACACAAAGTATCCCTGCACGTCCGATCCGTTCCTGCAACCAGAAAACAACAATCAGAAACTTATACTCAATAATATTACTATCAAGAATCACTTGATCCATCTCGGTTGGATTTATTTCTTTTTTTCTTGAACGCAAAGAGTTTCAACTGAATTTGCAGTTGCTCCTATTCTTGACACGGCTACATTGGAGTCTCTCATAAGTATTTTGACCGGGATAAACAAAAACGATATACTATATATATGCAGAATATTTTTTCTAAAAGGATGTATGTAGTAGTATATGGGAAGATGACCTCACCCTATGGATAGGTAGATCTGATCCATGTAGTCTTGCAGGTACTCTGATCTAATGTCGTCGTCGTACACGATCTCGCTCGTGATTTTGGGCCTTTCAGCGAGTCCTGAATCATCGAAAAAAAGATCCTTCATTCCTTGGATTTATTTTTCAGCAGTTTCGCCTTTTCAGTTCACAGATTGACACTACACTGACAGGCGTATTTAGAAAACCGGACTAAGCCTACCGTTTTCATGGATCATGATCGTAGGATTCCCGTACTTGAGCTTCAGGTGGTCAAGAAGCTTCCCTAGAGCCCTAGGAGAAAACACTTCCTTGAGCTGCACACATATTATCAAAAAGTTTACGCACCTTAATTATGTTTTACAAGGAAATGAAAGAAACTTGATTCATTGTACGTACCTCTGGTTGGAGATTCCAGGAAAAAAAATGTGGCATGTTAGTGATAGTGAATTGAATGCTAGGCTAAAGTCAAGTTCATCTCTAGGAAAACGTTGGATCGGAACAGCAGCTGCTTACTTACCTGCAATGACACCTGCGTCAGCGTAGTAGTCCCTTTGCTCTAGATTCAAGGCGGCCTCGTCGTCTCGCACGGGAGTAGCGAAGTAGTGAGTGATGCCGATGAAGTCGAATGATCCACGCACTTGGCTTGCCGTCAAATCTGGTAGCCGCGCGCCCACTCTGCTCCTCATCACAGGAGGGTAGTCCCCATATACCAAAGGATGAACAAACCTGTCCATGCAATTGGAGGGCATAAGTTCTTGCTGCTTAATTGCATCCTCAAGATTAGCATATAACATCCGGTTACTAACGAAAACGAGACACAGGGGACCAACTGAGTAGTAGTACGAACCATCCAATGTGGAACTCGAGCATCCTCCTCGCAGCAGCTGCATCCTGTGAGGAGCTGGTAGCAGGCTTATACCAGATGCCCATGAGAGTTATTCCTACCTGTCCTCTTTGAGTTGCCTACAGATAGATAGTATGTCATTACTGGCATGGATTACATACATAGTTATGCATGTTTTTAACCAGTATCAGCTACTATTGTATTCCTTTCGTTCCATATTAGTCGTCGCGGATGATTCGGATTTTGTGTATAGATACATCAGAATCTACGACAACTAATATGGAGCGAAGGCAGTATCAACCAATCTATGTCAGATAGATATATTACATTGTACTTGTCTCTATACAGGGACACAGCAGAGGCATGTGCAAGCAGGAGGTGGTGAGCGGCTATGTACGGCTCGGTGCTGGAGTTCCCTTTGGTGCAATTCACTGAGGAGCAGAAGGGATGGGAGCAGCGCCTCGGTGGCATCATGCCATTGCTGTAGCTTGATATGGGCTCCATGTTGGGTTCGTTGAGGGTGACCCAATGCTTCACCCTGTCACCGAAGCTTTGGAAGCAGGCATCGGCGTACGCGGTGAAATCATCTCTGCATATGTATCGCAACATGAAGTATTCAAACTCAAAAACAAAGAACCTTGATTTGTGCAAGATTCTAGCACTCACACGAATCTAGGGCTCAGCAATCCGTCGTATTCATCCTGAAGGGACTGAGGGAGATCCAGATGGTAAATTGTGACATGAGGTTCTATGCCTGCAACACATGTAGATAAATGGTAAATTAATTGTGCATGTCTATGTGTTGTAGGCCTTTTTTTTCCAAGCTTGCAACAAGGTGGAAATAGAAGCCACTATTGCAAAATTAATTTTTATGCCATGCATGCTGAGATACTACTATATATTACTCCCTCCTTCCCAGTTTAGGACTCATATTAGGTTTGGTTAAAGTCAAATTTTTATCTATATATGAAAGTATATTAACTTTTGTTGTACCAAATGTATATAATATGAAAATATATTTCATGATGATTCTAATAACATTGAGATAATGTTGTAGATGTTGCTACATTTATATATATATATGTAATCAAAGTTTACAAAGTTTGACTTTGACCAAAACTAATATGCATCCTAATTTGGGAGAGAGGGAGTAGTAGAGAATATAGTCTTTACCATGCAGTAGCAGTTCATTTATCAAGTTGTTGTAGTACTCCAGGCCCTTTGGGTTGATCTTTCCTCTTCCGTCTACGCACCGTGGTGTTCAGTACCATAAATCTACCGAGACATATAACTTATTCAACTATCATATATGCATGAGTACCTGGAATAAGGCGTGCCCATGCAATGGAGAATCTGTAAGCGTCTAGGCTCAGCTCTTGCATAAGTTTTACATCATCCTAGTGTCAAGAGACAAAATAAGATTGTTCAATTTAGTTATTTAGCATGCATGTGTCCATGACACATGAATTGTGTTCTTCTTGGGAGTGTGCTTCGGAACAACCCCCTTCCAAAACCATATAGAAGGGGGCTTCTTTGTTACAAAAGATTTTCAAAATAATTTTGTAGGATTCCAATTCATATTTCCTCCTATGCAGTCCATCATGCGTCGATGATATATGGGGTCAGATCATACTACTACGACATACACATGGCTACCACCATCCATCCCACTAAGGTCGAGACCTAGGAGCCCACCGACTCGCTTGGTGTGTGTGGAACCTGTGACACCTGGACTCCCGGATAAATTCTAGTCGAACTCAAAGCGTATAAAAGGAAGGAGATCTACGAAGACTTGGTGCATATGACAGGGAGATCTACTCGTACATAAGAGGACACCCAAGAACACAGCTACATAAAAGGTGATTTTTTCCCCCACTGCCCTTTAATTTACTATTACTTTATGTTCAGCACTTTGCCATCTAATAGACTTTGACATGGTCAGGTATGTATCTCGGTGATTTTGGGGTTGTACTGGACTTTTTTCGAGAAATCTCAGTATTGAACTTCTACTCTACGAATAGCAAAATGCTAAAACAAATTACTGGGTTGTTAGACTATGAACAGGTGAGTACATCTCTGCTTTACAAATGTTGAATAGTGCTAAACTGCTAATTAAGCAACCATTAGATTCAGAGAGATGGGTAAGTAGCTGTTTACCAATTAAGTAACCATTGGATTCAGAGAGATGGGCAAGTAGTTGTTTATCTCATCTCCACTAAAGATGATTGTCGATACACTTTTTTGTTACAGGTAAATGAAGAATCTTTGCTTATGGTCCTCTCTTTTTGGAAAACCTGTTTCTGGTGTTTTACATCAACAAACAGAATGGTGTGCCATGAAGTTATCGTAAGATTATTCTCACAGATTGCATGAGCTCATCCGCTGGGTAGTTTTTGGATTTCCACTTTAAATCAGAATATTAACTGTACCATGAGCAGTTCTCAGCCTTCCCTGTATATTTTTTGTTTGTTAAGTCTTTTCAATACCTTCTGCTCATTTTTTCAAGGAGTCTATTTTCAGATGCATATTTCTATCTTACCATATTTAGCAAGATTTGGTAACAGAAAAGGTGAGTTGTTTCTTCTTTCAAAAACCTATTTATTTAGTATTTTCTGCATCAACACGCAGGTAGTATTTAATCCTTCATTTACATTCCTCTTTGACGTGCTTTATTCCAAAGCGTTTTAGCCAACACCAAACAAAAATTACAAGCAATTTCTCCACTGTTTTCTATTTTGCTTTCTGTTCTTTTGTATCCAATTAGAACATTTTAGTTTCGCACTAATGTTTCTTTTAGCCCTTGGGCTCAATTATTTACTTCCTGCCCAGATATGATAACTCCTTTCATATAGGCATGGTTAATATTTCCAAAACTTTTGTTAGTATGGCTGAAGTGAAGGAAACGCAATGGTGTACTTTGTATCATGCGAGTATTGAACATATTAATCAACTTGATGTTTGTTGTTGCCACCATATGCAAGAGTTGGGACACTCTTTTGTTTTCGCATTCGTAGTGGGCTGGATAAAAGTTGTATATGTAGGCTCAATACTTTTATACTTTTCATGCATATGTACTCTCAAATTATAATACATACACACTTAGCTTTTTCATGTCAGTTGTACATCGCCAAATATCATGTACTATTTAGATTTCCGCAGCAATCGCGCGGGGTATCATCTAGTTATACGAACACAAGTGCTAAAAAGGTGCACGGTGGCTAGATTGGACGAACAAGCCCTATCCTTGTTTCTGGTCCGTCCTATGCGGTGGATATTTTCCGTGCCGCTCTCTCCCTCTCTGCCAATTCCGTTCGCCTCCCATCATCCCAGGTCTCCCCAAAATCAGGTAAGAGAAAAAGTCTCCCCAAAATATGTAGCTCGCTAGGTTACCCAAATCAAGAAGAAGGGCGAGGTAGGGCAAATGAGATTGACACGCATCGTAGGGTGGGAAACTCGGCGATGGAGAACAGGGAGCGGAGCTCGCTGGCGGAAGATCGGTTGTTAGAGAGGGTGTGGGTTTGGTTGGTTGAGTCCGGCGTTCGCGAGGGCGAAGATCTCTTTGGCGGAGTCCGTTTTTTTAGATAAAAGGCTAAAAGAGTCCAACTTTAAATTAATATAAAGCCCTCAACCGGCAGGATGCAACGCTGTTTCTTTTGCAAAATAAGTTTATTTCTTTATAAAATGGCATTATCTTTTGCAAATGTTCGTCTCAAAAAATTACATCCAATTTCAATGGCCTTCCCCGTTTGCAAATTTTTAAGATTGTCAAAATTTCAAAGGGAAATATGAAAGCAGGAAGATTCTAGTTTTTTGCCAAAAATTCTTAATTTTATATTTTTGATTATTGAATTATGCATACAGATTATTATTACTTAATCAGATGTTCTTTAAATAACTATTTAAAATTTAAAATAATAAAGAGTTATCATATCACGGTCTAAGGATTAGTAGGATTGATATAGTAGTATTACCAATAAGGTGTCTTTTCTTTCATGAAAGCTCAACCCAAATAAACGAAGAAGTTAAATGTGCTAGGGCTGAAGTAGGGGAGGATGAGTGACCAATTGAAAAGTTTGACCATGAGTATAATTTAACCTATGATTAATAGTTAGAGTTAAAATGAACCGTGTGAAAGATTAAAAAATTGAAAAAATATAAAAAATGATTTAAAAAAATGATGCGGGTTAACGGTCATCAGGCCTTCGCTGGGCCCACCTAGAAGCTATGCCAACGACCAAAATGGCTGTGCCAAGAGAATATTGTGCAGACGGCCACCGTCGGCACAGCCTATGCTGACGGCCAAATTAGCCTATGCCGATGGCCAAATTAGCCTGTGGCGACAGCTCCTTAACTCGTCCCCGTAGTGACAGAGCGATTATGCACATATGCTAGGTATTTAATCATGGCAGTTTTACCTAGTTCCCGGTAGTTTTTTCTTGAATCGATGCATAAATAAGAAAAATGGTGATACAACATCTAGATGCCTGGACAGCCTGTGCAAATCACGTCTACCAAGCAGCGGACGGTTGCTGCACGGGGTGCTCTAAACTCTCCTAATCCAAACAGCCACTAAGAGAGTTTACCCAAGCACACCTCATTGTACGTAGAGTAAATGAGTAATTAATTGGTAGTTACTGTAAAAGCAAAATGGTGATCATGCAACATCTTGATGCTAACCTTGTAATGATGATACTGATCTGCTGCAATATCCCCGGTAGAATTGTTATTCGCATAACCTGGCAACACCTCATCAATGAAAATAGTACATTCCAATAATAAGATTCGAGAGGCCATCATCATCATATGATATATTTTGCAAGCTCTGAACTATTCCTGGATGGACGAGTGATGATCAGGAAGAACACATAGATCATTTGAACTGACCTTGATGAGTGAAGGTGTCCCAGATGCTTGGCTTCCTTCCATCTTCCGCAGCGGCACCTTCCACCTAATAAGGGATTTAAACATTAAGTACTTCTTTCCATCTTAAGCAGCATTTGGTTGTGTTTTGCTTACCGGCTCTATACTTGGTTTGCTTTCCCATCAGATTACCACAGCAAACAGATATCTGGACGCTTGTCTGTTGCAACATACAACAGATCAGACGCCTAGCTAGGTAGTTCATACGTACCTGGTAGGCCGAGGTGCCTGCGCCGAAGGTGAACCCTTTAGACTTGGATTGCCGTGTTTCATATCAAGTGTTTTGGGTGATTGTGGCGTGGATTGACGTGTTTTCAGCTGAATCAGTTGTTGATCCTTAGGAATAGGTGGGAAAGGTGGGGTGTAACCGAACAAATTTAATCATGAGCACCCCGTCAGTTTGGTCCTGTTCTGTGGTTTGACTTCGTTCTATACAGTACAGAGGAATGCACGTCGCGCTGCAGCGAGGGAAAATTGGGCTGCTGGCTGAGTGTGCGCCAACAATAAAAAACGCGAGGGGGTGCCAGCGTTTTATTTACACCGCGATCCGGCGTGTTTCCCGGGGGTCATTGGAGCTAATCCACCTCAAAACCTGTCTACCGAATGCTCCTGGCGTGATTTCAAGTGGATTTAATGTAGGCTGGGAGGGATTAAACACAAAAACCCGGTCAAACCACGTTTACCGAACAAGGCCTTAGGGTAGTCCTCACGGGTGAGCGCCGCGGCATCTCTCGGCGAGGCGGCGAGGCACAGGAGGAGGACGAAGAAAAGCGGCAGCATCTTGTCACAAGAGCTGTAATGGCATAGCTGCTCATCGCTATTTAAAAGAACAGTACGTTGCATAGTGGTACCTATTGGCATTTCTAAACTGCTGATATTCAGAACTTCGAGGAGATCGCGTCCCTAGAGAATCGATTAATTAACAGAGCAGCTAGCAGGAGGAGTGGACCGATCCGTTGATTCGCAGACTACGGGCACGTTCTGGATCCTAGTTTTTCTGGATCCTAGTTAGGTGAGCAATATTAGGGGTAGACCAAACTATAATTGAATAAAAAAATATAACACGTAGTTGGATGGTTAAGAGGACAACTAGTATCTAGCTAACCAAAGTTCAAACCTCACATGTTTGACACTTTAATCTTATAAAGGAAAAATATTTTTTAGTGGGACGCGACATTTCGGTTGACAACGAGGCGTATGTGACGACTTCATCACTTCGTAGATCCCTAGACCCGACGGATCATTAGTTTTTTGTACTCAATCTCTTGGAGGTTCTCATAAGATAGGGTGTGCGTTCACGCGAGCGTACGTGGATATTTGTGAATGTCTACATTCTGTACTCTGGTTTGCGAAAAAAAATCGAATCATCGATTACGCATGCAAGAGATTAGACAATATCAGGCATAAATAAAGTCAACTTGGTCATTTTTCTGTGCCACTTGTTAGCTAATATGAGCCCCATTTGTCCAACTCCCGTTGGTCTACACCATTTGATGAAATAATATTAATTAAAAAATATTAGAACCAGGTTAATAATAGATCAGTACCTCATTGCCAAAGGGACAAGTGTTGATGGACAAGCGCAGGTCGGTGGTGTTGTCTGATGTCGTGGCGACGTTGACAACAACGCTAACAAGATCAATGCATTGATTCTTTTTGAAGATGGGTTTAGAGTTTGACTCAGTTTATATCAATACTTATGAACCTAGATAGGTTTACGATGAAACTATATTCCATCATGAATCTAATGATACAAAGTTGGTAGCATAAATGTAAGTATTTTTTGCGTAAACATGGTCAGAACTGGTAAAGTTTGACTTTCGAAGAGAGGTAGAAGAACACTCTTTCTAGGACGAACGATTACTAAAGACATTATAGTCATTATCAAACTTGGAGAAGTTAAAATAAGAAAAATGTGCGCTGGAAGAAAAATCCATGCAACAACCATATTGCCTACATTTCTCCTCTCTCTTCTTCTCTCCCCTCTGATTCGTCGCTAATCTAATGTCCCAACTCGCCCGTTTATGTTACCTGAAATAATATTTTTCACATAAAACCGAATCAAATATAATTTCAACACCAGAAAAGAGATGCTTGTATGATGGCAATACCGAATGGTATGAAAAATCAATGATCTTACTCCAACTCACGTCACATTAACATAATTTCAAACTGTACTTATTGAGAAAAACTAAATGTCCCGACATTAGAAACGAGTTCAAACTAAACGACTTCACGTTGTAAGTGTCATGAGATAAAATCGTGGAGATCATGTGGCATCACAAGCATATAACTTGTGAGAGTATGCAATTTATTTGGTATTTGAAACGCTCTGATCACCGAATGCTATGGAAGACTCAATTTACACAGGTCTAGGGTCGTCGCGCTTGTAGAACACTATGGTTTTGGTTTTTATTCTATGTTGGTATTACATGGTTTAACTCTGTGAGATCAGATGACAAAATCAACGAGGGTTAGCGGTGGTCGAAAAAGAACAGATCGAGTGCCCTAGATCTAACTGGTTGTTGGATGAAGGTGACGATGATGTGGCGCTTATGTGGATCTAGAATTGATTGGTACCGCAGAGAGCTCTTGGTCCTCCTTATAAAGCTGCACATAGGACGGTGGATGCCTTCTCACGCGGGTACAAGCGGTTCTTAATTTCCCTTCAAGACATTCCTTTTGAACCTAGGGGTTCCTTCTGATAGGCTTTGACATATAAAGAACCATCTATCCATCTCTACTATCAATGGGCAGACCCACCGGATCGGTGATGGTAAACTCGTATGGGTTGACTCATTACTCGTAAGTAGGAAGATTGGCGCGGTGTCACGCCACAACCTTGGCTGCTATATTTTTGGTTAACATGTTATAGATGTATTTCCATATCTTGGTTACTGAAACACTATAGGAGCGATGGTGTGGAAGCACGGTTGACGGAAGGTAAACATGGTATTTCGACAATATGGTTCATAATTATTCTATTCCCGTGCTCGTAGGTGACCGCGTGACATAGGCATCCCAGATGGGCCTGCCGAAGATAGTACCCAGGGTTTACTGAAAGCCCATCACCCGAAGTTTATGAAGCCCGGAAGCCCATAAAGGCGTTGACTATGGCAAGTAGAGATAGATTAGGGATAGAGACTTGTAATTCTACGGGACGGACTCAAAGAGCCTTCCGGCAATTGTAACTTGTGTAATACGAAATCCTCGGCTCCGCCTCCTATATTAGGGGGAGTCGAGGTCAATTCAACCCTAGTTTTTAGCAGTCAAGCACATTTTCGGCTGAAACCTTCGAGATCTACTTGCCATTTACTTCCGCGAAACCCAAGTCTACAACTTGTAGGCATTGACAAATTAATACCTTGTCAATTGGTGCCGTCTGTGAGGATTAGAGGAGACAAGGAGCTGATCTCGATGGCATCGTCAACATCTTCGGCAACATCATCAACGTCGTCGGTAGCAAGCAACGCGATGGACGGAGGTAAACAGATCGAAACTGGTCTCGTTGATTTTGTTCCTCACCCTCCCGCCCGTGTGGATGCATTAGCGTACCTGGAAGAGCCAATGGAGATGACGTTCGGTAACTTCCACTTCCGCGTCGGGAAGGAAGGATCGCATTGTCTCACGACACCGGTTTCATCTGTTTCGTCGGCGGTCGATTCCGATTTCTCGGGATCATCATCATCGTTCGAGATAGGCGACGAGGAGATCTCGCCCCCACGCTTCGTCAAGCCCGCTTCAAGCAGAAAACTCGCCGATATCTTCGACAACATGTCCTTCGGGTCGCCTGCATATTCAGATCTGAGCAGCGACTCGGAGAGCATTGATAATTTTGACTTCATCGACAGATCTACCTCAGTTCGAGGGGTCCTCGCCGATCCGCGCGACGGTGCCACCAACTTCAGGAGGAACAAAGCTACAACATATCATCAAGTCTATGTAATCGGAGAGTCGAGTCGCCCAAAGGAGGAAACATCAGAGGCTTTCGATGATTTGGGAAATCCATACATCGATCCCGATGATCTCACACGAGGATTGGGAACCAAATACATCGGGACCGCACCTCGTCAGAAGTTGCAACTTCCGCAAACAGCTTGGGATAAAGCGTCGAGAGCCATGAGCGGCGCGGAGCCGATGACCACCACTGCTACATTAGAAGAGATGCAAGCGTATCAATATAGACTCGCTCCAGCCAGACGAGAAATAGAAAAAGAAAAGTTGGTACTTGAGCAAAGGAAAGCCGCAACTTCTGCATCAAGCAGGCGAAGAGCTGATTTAAGTCGACAATCAAGGACTTCAGATGATAACTGATACGTCTCCGACGTATCGATAATTTCTTATGTTCCATGCCACATTATTGATGATATCTACATGTTTTATGCACACTTTATGTCATATTCGTGCATTTTCTGGAACTAACCTATTAACAAGATGCCGAAGTGCCAGTTGCTGTTTTCTGCTGTTTTTGGTTTCAGAAATCCTAGTAAGGAAATATTCTCGGAATTGGACGAAATCAACGCCCAGGGTCCTATTTTGCCACGAAGCTTCCAGAAGACCGAAGAGGAGACGAAGTGGGGCCACGAGGTGGCCACACCCTAGGGCGGCGCGGCCCCCCCTTGGCCGCGCGGCCCTGTGGTGTGGGCCCCTCGTGCCGCCTCCTGACCTGCCCTTCCGCCTACTTAAAGCCTCCATCGCGAAACCCCCAGTACCGAGAGCCACGATACGGAAAACCTTCCAGAGACGCCGCCGCCGCCAATCCCATCTCGGGGGATTCAGGAGATCGCCTCCGGCACCCTGCCGGAGAGGGGAATCATCTCCCGGAGGACTCTACGCCGCCATGGTCGCCTCCGGAGTGATGTGTGAGTAGTCTACCCCTGGACTATGGGTCCATAGCAGTAGCTAGATGGTTGTCTTCTCCCCATTGTGCTTCATTGTCGGATCTTGTGAGCTGCCTAACATGATCAAGATCATCTATCTGTAATTCTATATGTTGCGTTTGTTGGGATCCGATGAATAGAGAATACTTGTTATGTTGATTATCAAAGTTATGTCTATGTGTTGTTTATGATCTTGCATGCTCTCCGTTACTAGTAGATGCTCTGGCCAAGTAGATGCTTGTAACTCCAAGAGGGAGTATTTATGCTCGATAGTGGGTTCATGTCTCCGTGAATCTGGGGAAGTGACAGAAATCTCTAAGATTATGGATGTGCTATTGCCACTAGGGATAAAACATTGGTGCTATGTTCAAGGATGTAGTTACTGATTACATTACGCGCAATACTTAATGCAATTGTCTGTTGTTAGCAACTTAATACTGGAGGGGGTTCGGATGATAACCTGAAGGTGGACTTTTTAGGCATAGATGCATGCTGGATAGCGGTCTATGTACTTTGTCGTAATGCCCAATTAAATCTCACTATACTCATCATAATATGTATGTGCATGGTCATGCCCTCTTTATTTGTCAATTGCCCAACTGTAATTTGTTCACCCAACATGCTGTTTATCTTATGGGAGAGACACCTCTAGTGAACTGTGGACCCCGGTCCAATTCTCTATACTGAAATACAATCTCTTTGCAATCTTGTTCTACTATTTTCTGCAAACAATCATCATCCACACTATACATCTAATCCTTTGTTACAGCAAGCCGGTGAGATTGACAACCTCACTGTTTCGTTGGGGCAAAGTACTTTGGTTGTGTTGTGCAGGTTCCACGTTGGCGCCGGAATCTCTAGTGTTGCGCCGCACTACATCCCGCCGCCATCAACCTTCAACGTGCTTCTTGACTCCTACTGGTTCGATTAAACCTTGGTTTCTTACTGAGGGAAACTTGCCGCTGTGCGCATCACACCTTCCTCTTGGGGTTCCCAACGGACGTGTCAACCACACGCATCAAGCAAATTTCTGGCGCCATTGCCGGGGAACTGAAGAAAAGCTACACCACAAAGATTTCTATCTCCCACGCCAACTTCACGCCAGCAGCAAATTTCTGGCGCCGTTGCCGGGGAGATCAAGACACGCTGCAAGGGGGGTCTCCACTTCCCAATCTCTTTACTTTGTTTTTGTCTTGCTTAGTTTTATTTACTACTTTGTTTGCTGCACTAAATCAAAATACAAAAAAATTAGTTGCTAGTTTTACTTTATTTGCTACCTTGTTTACTATATCAAAAACACAAAAAAATTAGTTACTTGCATTTACTTTATCTAGTTTGCTTTATTTACTACTGCTAAAATAGCTACCCCTGAAAATACTAAGTTGTGTGACTTCACAACCACAAATAATAATGATTTCTTATGCACACCTATTGCTCCACCTGCTACTACAGCAGAATTCTTTGAAATTAAACCTGCTTTACTAAATCTTGTTATGCGAGAGCAATTTTCTGGTGTTAGTTCTGATGATGCTGCTGCCCATCTTAATAACTTTGTTGAACTATGTGAAATGCAAAAATATAAAGATGTAGATGGTGACATTATAAAATTAAAATTGTTCCCTTTCTCATTAAGAGGAAGAGCTAAAGATTGGTTGCTATCTCTGCCTAAGAATAGTATTGATTCGTGGACTAAATGCAAGGATGCTTTTATTGGTAGATATTATCCCCCTGCTAAAATTATATCTTTGAGGAGTAGCATAATGAATTTTAAACAATTAGATATTGAGCATGTTGCACAAGCATGGGAAAGAATGAAATCTCTGGTTAAAAATTGCCCAACCCATGGACTGACTACTTGGATGATCATCCAAACCTTCTATGCAGGACTAAATTTTTCTTCGCGGAATTTATTGGATTCAGCTACTGGAGGTACCTTTATGTCCATCACTCTTGGTGAAGCAACAAAGCTTCTTGATAATATGATGATCAATTACTCTGAATGGCACACGGAAAGAGCTCCACAAGGTAAGAAGGTAAATTCTGTCGAAGAAACCTCTTCCTTGAGTGATAAGATTGATGCTATTATGTCTATGCTTGTGAATGGTAGGCCTAATGTTAATTCTAATAATGTTCCGTTAGCTTCATTGGTTGCCCAAGAAGAACATGTTGATGTAAACTTCATTAAAAATAATAATTTCAACAACAATGCTTACCGGAACAATTCTAGTAACAACTATAGGCCATATCCTTATAATAATGGTAATGGTTATGCTAATTATTATGGGAATTCCTACAATAATAATAGGAACATACCCCCTGGACTTGAAGCTATGCTTAAAGAATTTATTAGTACACAAACTGCCTTTAACAAATCTGTTGAAGAAAAGCTTGGGAAAATTGATATACTTGCTTCTAAAGTTGATAGTCTTGCCTCTGATGTTGATCTTTTGAAATCGAAAGTTATGGCTAATAGGGATATTGAAAATAAAATTGTTACTACAGCAAATGCCATCCAAGTTAGAATTAATGAGAATATAAGATTAATGGCCGAACTGCGTGCTAGGTGGGATAGAGAAGAAAATGAAAAATTAGCTAAAGAAAAGAATGTAGCTAAAGTTTGGACTATTACCACCACAAGCAATGCTAATGCTACATATGTTGCTGCACCTCCTACTATTAATAATAAAAGAATTGGTGTTAGCAATGTTTCCACTTCTAATGCAAAGCGCGAGAAACTGCCCGAAACTGCTAAAACTGCTGAAACTGCCTGTGATAAAACTGCTGAAATTTTTTCCAACATTGGGGATGATGATCCCATTGCTTTAGATTATAATGGTTTGAATTTTGATGATTACCACATCTCTGAAGTTATAAAGTTCTTGCAAAAACTTGCTAAAAGTCCTAATGCTAGTGCTATAAATTTGGCTTTCACGCAACATATTACAAATGCTCTCATAAAAGCTAGAGAAGAGAAACTAGAGCGCGAAGCCTCTATTCCTAGAAAGCTAGAGGATGGTTGGGAGCCCATCATTAAGATGAAGGTTAAAGAGTTTGATTGTAATGCTTTATGTGATCTTGGTGCAAGTATTTCCGTTATGCCTAAGAAAATTTATAATATGCTTGACTTGCCACCGCTGAAGAATTGTTATTTGGATGTTAATCTTGCTGATCATTCTACAAAGAAACCTTTGGGGAAAGTTGATAATGTTCGCATTACCGTTAACAATAACCTTGTCCCCGTTGATTTTGTTGTCTTGGATATTGAATGCAATGCATCTTGTCCCATTATATTGGGAAGACCTTTTCTTCGAACTGTTGGTGCTATCATTGATATGAAGGAAGGTAATATAAAATATTAATTTTCTCTCAAGAAAGGTATGGAACACTTCCCTAGAAAGAGAATGAAGTTACCTTTTGATTCTATTATTAGAACAAATTATGATGTTGACACTTCGTCTCTTGATAATACTTGATACACACTTTCTGCGCCTAGCTGAAAGGCGTTAAAGAAAAGCGCTTATGGGAGACAACCCATGGTTTTTACTATAGTACTTTGTTTTTATTTTGTGTCTTGGAAGTTGTTTACTACTGTAGCAACCTCTCCTTATCTTAGTTTAGTGTTTTGTTGTGCCAAGTAAAGTCGTTGATAGAAAAGTTCATACTAGATTTGGATTACTGCGCAGAAACAGATTTCTTTGCTGTCACGAATCTGGGCTGTTTTCTCTGTAGGTAACTCAGAAAATTATGCCAATTTACGTGAGTAATCCTAAGATATGTACGCAACTTTCATTCAATTTGAGCATTTTCATTTGAGCAAGTCTGGTGCCTCGATAAAATTCGTCAATACGAACTGTTCTGTTTTGACAGATTCTGCCTTTTATTTCGCATTGCCTCTTTTGCTATGTTGGATGAATTTCTTTGATCCATTAATATCCAGTAGCTTTATGCAATGTCCAGAAGTGTTAAGAATGATTATGTCACCTCTGAACATGTTAATTTTTATTGTCACTAACCCTCTAATGAGTTGTTCTAAGTTTGGTGTGGAGGAAGTTTTCAAGGATCAAGAGAGGAGTATGATGCAACATGATCAAGGAGAGTGAAAGCTCTAAGCTTGGGGATGCCCCGGTGGTTCACCCCTACATATTCTAAGAAGACTCAAGCGTCTAAGCTTGGGGATGCCCAAGGCATCCCCTTCTTCATCGACAACATTATCAGGTTCCTCCCCTGAAACTATATTTTTATTCCATCACATCTTATGTGCTTTTCTTGGAGCGTCGGTTTGTTTTTGTTTTTTGTTTTGTTTGAATAAAATGGATCCTAGCATTCACTTTATGGGAGAGAGACACGCTCCGCTGTAGCATATGGATAAGTATGTCCTTAGGCTCTACTCATAGTATTCATGGCGAAGTTTCTTCTTCGTTAAATTGTTATATGGTTGGAATTGGAAAATGATACATGTAGTAATTGCTATAAATGTCTTGGGTAATGTGATACTTGGCAATTGTTGTGCTCATGTTTAAGCTCTTGCATCATATACTTTGCACCCATTAATGAAGAAATACATAGAGCATGCTAAAATTTGGTTTGCATATTTGGTCTCTCTAAGGTCTAGATAATTTCTAGTATTAAGTTTGAACAACAAGGAAGACAGTGTAGAGTCTTATAATATTTACAATATGTCTTTTATGTGAGTTTTGCTGCACTGGTTCATCCTTGTGTTTGTTTCAAATAGCCTTGCTAGCCTAAACCTTGTATCGAGAGGGATTACTTCTCATGCATCCAAAATCCTTGAGCCAACCACTATGCCATTTGTGTCCACCATACCTACCTACTACATGGTATTTCTCCGCCATTCCAAAGTAAATTGCTTGAGTGCTATCTTTAAAATTCCATCATTCACCTTTGCAATATATAGCTCATGGGACAAATAGCTTAAAAACTATTGTGGTATTGAATATGTACTTATGCACTTTATCTCTTTTAAGTTGCTTGTTGTGCGATAACCATGTTCACTGGGGACGCCATCAACTACTCTTTGTTGAATTTCATGTGAGTTGCTATGCATGTTCGTCTTGTCTGAAGTAAGAGAGATCTACCACCTTATGGTTAAGCATGCATATTGTTAGAGAAGAACATTGGGCCGCTAACTAAAGCCATGATCCATGGTGGAAGTTTCAGTTTTGGACATATATCCTCAATCTCATATGAGAAAATTATTAATTGTTGCCACATGCTTATGCATAAAAGAGGAGTCCATTATCTGTTGTCTATGTTGTCCCGGTATGGATGTCTAAGTTGAGAATAATCAATAGCGAGAAATCCAATGCGAGCTTTCTCCTTAGACCTTTGTACAGGCGGCATAGAGGTACCCCTTTGTGACACTTGGTTAAAACATGTGCATTGCGATGATCCGGTAGTCCAAGCTAATTAGGACAAGGTGCGGGCACTATTAGTATACTATGCATGAGGCTTGCAACTTGTAAGATATAATTTACATGATACATATGCTTTATTAGTACCGTTGACAAAATTGTTTCATGTTTTCAAAATCAAAGCTCTAGCACAAATATAGCAATCGATGCTTTTCCTCTATGGAGGACCATTCTTTTACTTTTATTGTTGAGTCAGTTCACCTATTTCTTTCCACCTCAAGAAGCAAACACTTGTGTGAACTGTGCATTGATTCCTACATACTTGCATATTGCACTTATTATATTACTCTATGTTGACAATATCCATGAGATATACATGTTACAAGTTGAAAGCAACCGCTGAAACTTAATCTTCCTTTGTGTTGCTTCAATGCTTTTACTTTGAATTATTGCTTTATGAGTTAACTCTTATGCAAGACTTATTGATGCTTGTCTTGAAGTACTATTCATGAAAAGTCTTTGCTATATGATTCACTTGTTTACTCATGTCATATACATTGTTTTGATCGCTGCATTCGCTACATATGCTTTACAAATAGTATGATCAAGGTTACGATGGCATGTCACTCCAGAAATTTCTTTGTTATCGTTTTACCTGCTCGGGACGAGCAGAACTAAGCTTGGGGATGCTGATACGTCTCCGACGTATCGATAATTTCTTATGTTCCATGCCACATTATTGATGATATCTACATGTTTTATGCACACTTTATGTCATATTCGTGCATTTTCTGGAACTAACCTATTAACAAGATACCAAAGTGCCAGTTGCTGTTTTCTGCTGTTTTTGGTTTCAGAAATCCTAGTAAGGAAATATTCTCGGAATTGGACGAAATCAACGCCCAGGGTCCTATTTTGCCACGAAGCTTCCAGAAGACCGAAGAGGAGACGAAGTGGGGCCACGAGGTGGCCACACCCTAGGGCGGCGCGGCCCCCCCTTGGCCGCGCGGCCCTGTGGTGTGGGCCCCTCGTGCCGCCTCCTGACCTGCCCTTCCGCCTACTTAAAGCCTCCGTCGCGAAACCCCCAGTACCGAGAGCCACGATACGGAAAACCTTCCAGAGACGCCGCCGCCGCCAATCCCATCTCGGGGGATTCAGGAGATCGCCTCCGGCACCCTGCCGGAGAGGGGAATCATCTCCCGGAGGACTCTACGCCGCCATGGTCGCCTCCGGAGTGATGTGTGAGTAGTCTACCCCTGGACTATGGGTCCATAGCAGTTGTAGGATAACGTTGCATAGAAAACAAAAATTTTCCTACCGCGAACACGCAATCCAAGCCAAGATGCAATCTAGAAGACGGTAGCAACGAGGGGGTATCGAGTCTCACCTTTGAAGAGATTCCAAAGCCTACAAGAGGAGGCTCTTGTTGCTGCGGTAGACGTTCACTTGCCGCTTGCAAAAGCGCGTAGAAGATCTTGATCACGATCGGTTCCGGCGCCACGAACGGGCAGCACCTCCGTACTCGGTCACACGTTCGGTTGTTGATGAAGACGACGTCCACCTCCCGTTCCAGCGGGCAGCGGAAGTAGTAGCTCCTCTTGAATCCGACAGCATGACGGCGTGGTGTCGGTGGCGGTGGAGAAGTCCGGCGGAGCTTCGCTAAGCTACGCGGGAGATATGGAGGAGAGGGGGGCGGCTAGGGTTTGGGAGGGGGTGGCCGGCCACTTCAAGGGGGGCGGCCAGTTTGTGGTCTTGGGGTGGCCGGCCCCCTCCCTTGGCCCCTCATTATATAGGTGGATCCCCAAGTGTTGGTGTCCAAGTCTTCGAATAAGACCCGAACCAAAAACCTTCCATAAGAGGGGGAAACCTAGCCAAGCTAGGACTCCCACCAAAGGTGGGAGTTCCACCTCCCATATGGGGGGGTGGCCGGCCCCCTAAGGGGGAGTCCACTTGGGACTCCTCCCCCACTAGGGTTGGCCGGCCATGGAGGTGGAGTCCCATGTGGACTCCACCTTCCTTGGTGGTTTCTTCCGGACTTTTCTAGAACCTTCTAGAACCTTCTGTAGAACCTTCCGCGACATTTTAATTCACATAAAATGACATCCTATATATGAATCTTATTCTCCGGACCATTCCGGAACTCCTCGTGATGTCCGGGATCTTATCCGGGACTCCGAACAAATATTCGAACTCCATTCCATATTCAAGTTCTACCATTTCAACATCCAACTTTAAGTGTGTCACCCTACGGTTCGTGAACTATGCGGACATGGTTGAGTACTCACTCCGACCAATAACCAATAGCGGGATCTGGAGATCCATAATGGCTCCCACATATTCAACGATGACTTTTAGTGATCGAATGAACCATTCACATACAATACCAATTCCCTTTGTCACGCGATATTTTACTTGTCCGAGGTTTGATCTTCGGTATCACTCTATACCTTGTTCAACCTCGTCTCCTGACAAGTACTCTTTACTCGTATCGTGGTATGTGGTCTCTTATGAACTCATTCATATGCTTGCAAGACATTAGACGACATTCCACCGAGAGGGCCCAGAGTATATCTATCCGTCATCGGGATGGACAAATCCCACTGTTGATCCATATGCCTCAACTCATACTTTCCGGATACTTAATCCCACCTTTATAGCCACCCATTTACGCAGTGGTGTTTGGTGTAATCAAAGTACCTTTCCGGTATAAGTGATTTACATGATCTCATGGTCATAAGGACTAGGTAACTATGTATCGAAAGCTTATAGCAAATAACTTAATGACGAGATCTTATGCTACGCTTAATTGGGTGTGTCCATTACATCATTCATATAATGATATAACCTTGTTATTAATAACATCCAATGTTCATGATTATGAAACTAATCATCCATTAATCAACAAGCTAGTTTAAGAGGCATACTAGGGACTTCTTGTTGTCTACATATCACACATGTACTAATGTTTCGGTTAATACAATTATAGCATGATATATAAACATTTATCATAAACATAAAGATATAAATAATAACCACTTTATTATTGCCTCTAGGGCATATCTCCTTCAGTCTCCCACTTGCACTAGAGTCAATAATCTAGATTACATTGTAATGTACCTAACACCCATGGCATTCTGGTGTTGGTCATGCTTAGCCCTAGGGAGAGCTTTAGTCAACGGATCTGCTACATTCAGATCAGTGTGTACTTTGCAAATCTTTACTTCTCCATCTTCGATGTACTCACGAATCGAGTGGTAACGCAGCTTGATATGCTTCAGCCTCTTGTGTGACCTTGGCTCTTGTGCATTGGCGATGGCACCCATGTTATCACAGTAAATGATTAATGGGTCCAATGCACTAGGAACCACACCGAGCTCTACAATGAACATCTTCATCCATACCGCTTCTGATGAAGCCTCTGAAGCCGCTATGTACTATGATTCTGTTGAAGACTTCGCCACCGTGCACTGCTTCGAGCTTGCCCAGCTTACTGCAGCACCATTCAATATAAACACGTACCCAGACTGTGACTTAGAGTCATCAGGATCAGTGTTCCAACTTGCATCGGTGTAACCATTTACAACGAGCTCTTGGTCACCTCCATAACAAAGAAACATATCCTTAGTTCTTTTCAAGTACTTCAGGATATTCTTGACCGCTGTCCAGTGTTCCATTCCTGGATCACTTTGATATCTGCTAGTCAAACTAACAGCATGTGCTATATCCGGTCTAGTACATAGCATGGCATACATGATAGAACCTACTGCCGAGGCATAGGGGATATTACTCATCCTTTTTCTTTCTTCTGCCGTAGCCGGTCCTTGAGTCTTACTCAATACCTTGCCTGGTAACATAGGTAAGAACCCTTTCTTACTTTCGTCTATTCTAAACTTCTTTAGAATCTTGTCCAGATATGTACTCTGTGATAGCCCTATTAGGCGTCTTGATCTATCTCTATAAATCTTGATGCCTAATATATACGATGCTTCACCAAGGTCTTTCATTGAAAAACTATTATTCAAATAACCTTTAACACTGCTTAATAGTTCTATATCATTCCCGATCAATAATATGTCATCTACATATAATATCAGGAATGCTACAGAGCTCCCACTCACTTTCTTGTAAATACAGGCCTCTCCATGACACTGTATAAACCCGAAGTCTTTGATCACCTTATCAAAGCGTCGGTTCCAACTTCTTGATGCTTGCTTCAGTCCATAGATTGAACGCTAAAGTTTGCATACTTTGTCAGCATTTTTAGGATCGACAAAACCTTTGGGTTGTACCATATACAACTCTTCCTCAATGTCTCCATTAAGGAACGCCGTTTTGACATCCATCTGCCAAATCTCATAATCGAAAAATGCAGCTATTGCTAACAAAATCCTCACAGATTTTAGCTTCGCTACAGGTGAGAAAGTCTCATCGTAGTCAACTCCTTGAATTTGTCGGAAACCCTTTGCGACAAGTCAAGCTTTATAGACAGTAATATTACCATCAGCATCTATTTTTCTCTTGAAGATCCATTTATTTTCGACAGCCTTTCGGCTATCAGGTAAGTCTACCAAAGTCCATACTTTGTTATCATACATGGATCCCATTTTGGATTTCATGGCTTCTTGCCATTTGTTGGAATCTGGGCTCATCATCGCTTCTTCATACGTCGCAGGGTCCTCATCATTGTTATCCACAATCATGACATTTAGACAAGGATCATACCAATCAGGGGTGGCACGTTCCCTTGTCGATCTGCGAGGTTCAGTAGTTTCCTCGTTCGAAGTTTCATGATCATTATCATTAGCTTCCTCTGTTGCCGGTGTAGGCGGTACAGGTACAACTTCCGCATCGCGCTACTCTGATCAACGAGTATAGATTCATCAATCTCATCGAGTTCTACTTTTCTTCCAGTCACTTCTTTAGTGAGAAATTCTTTCTCAAGAAAGGTTCCGTTCTTAGCAACAAAGATTTTGCCTTCGGATCTGTGATAGAAAGTGTACCCTATAGTTTCCTTAGGGTATCCTATGAAGACGCATTTCTCCACTTTGGGTTCTAGCTTGTCCGGTTGTAACTTCTTTACATAGGCTTCGCAACCCCAAACTTTCAGGAACGACAGCTTAGGTTTCTTATTAAACCATAATTCATACGGTGTCGTTTCTACGGATTTTGATGGTGCTCTATTTAAAGTGAATGCGGCTGTCTCTAATGCATAACTCCAAAATGATAACGGCAAATCAGTAAGAGACATCATAGAACGAACCATATCTAAGAGAGTTCGATTACGACGTTCGGACACACCGTTACGTTGAGGTGTTCCCGGCGGTGTCAATTGTGAAAGTATTCCGCATTTCTTTAAATGCATGCCAAACTCATAACTCAGATATTCACCTCCACGATCAGATCGTAGAAATTTAATCTTCTTGTTACGTTGATTTTCTACTTCACTTTGAAATTCCTTAAACTTCTCGAAAGTTTTGGATTTATGTTTCATGAAATAGATATACCCATATCTACTCAGATCATCTGTGAAGGTTAGAACATAACGATAACCACCGCGCGATGCTACGCTCATTGGTCCACACACATCGGTATGTATGATTTCCAATAAGTCAGTAGCTCGCTCCATCATACCAGAAAATGGAGTCTTTGTCATTTTTCCCATTAGACATGCTTCGCATCTATCAAGTGACTCAAAGTCAAGTGATTCAAGTAATCCATCAGTATGGAGTTTCTTCATGCGTTTCACTCCAATATGACCAAGACGACAGTGCCACATATAAGTAGAATTATCATTCAATTTAATTCGCTTAGCATTAATGTTATGTATATGCGTATCACTACTATCGAGATCTAACAGAAATAAGCCATTCTTTTGTGGTGCTCGACCATAAAAGATATTATTCATAAAAATAGAACAACCATTATTCTCAGACTTGAATGAATAACCGTCTTGCATTAAACAAGATCCAGATATAATGTTCATGCTCAACGCAGGTACATAATAGCAATTATTTAGGCTTAAAACTAATCCCGAAGGTAGATGTAGAGGAAGTGTGCCGACTGCGATCACATTGACCTTGGATCCGTTTCCAACGCGCATCGTCACTTCATCTTTCAGCAGTTGTCGTTTATTCTTTAGTTCCTGTTTCGAGTTACAAATATGAGCAACCGAACCAGTATCAAATACCCAGGTACTAGAACGAGAACCGGTGAAATGAACATCTATAACATGTATATCAGATATACCTTCTTTCTTCTTCTTGACAAGGCCGCTCTTCAGATCAGCCAGATACTTGGAGCAATTACGCTTCCAGTGTCCCTTCTCCTTGTAGTAATAGCACTCAGCATTAGGCTTAGGGCCGTTCTTAGGTTTCATAGGAGGCGTGGCAGCTTTCTTGCCACCCTTCTTGAATTTTCCCTTAGACTTGCCCTGTTTCTTGAAACTGGTGGTTTTGTTGACCATCAACACTTGGTGCTCTTTCTTGATCTCAATCTCAGCAGCTTTTAGCATGCCAAAGAGTTCAGGTAACTCCTTGTTCATGTTCTGCATATTGTAGTTCATCACAAAGTTCTTGTAACTTGGTGGCAGTGATTGAAGGACACGATTAATCCCCAGTCTGTTAGGAATCACTATTCCCAAGTCACTGAGTTTCTTCGCATGCCCGGTCATGGCGAGCATGTGCTCACTAACGGAGCTGCCTTCTTCCATCATGCAGCTGAAGAAATGTTTCGATGCTTCATAGCATTCCACGGCCGCATGAGTCTCGAATATAGCTTTCAGCTCATTCATCAACTCATGAGGATCGTGGTGCTCAAAATGTTTTTGAAGATCGGATTCCAGACTGCACAGGATGGCACACTGTACTTGAGAGTACCGAGTTTTCCGAGTCGCGTAAACAGCTTTTACTTCATCGGTTTCAGTTTCTGCAGGAGGGTCACCTAGCGGTGCATCAAGCACATATTGCAGATTTCCGCCAGAGAGGAAGATCCTCACATGACGGAACCAGTCGGTGAAGTTGCTACCGTTGCTCTTAAGTTTCTCTTTCTCTAGGAACTGATTAAAATTGATTGGGGACGCCATCTCTACAACATATATTTGCAATAGTTTAGACTAAGTTTATGACAAATTGAGTTCATATTTTAATTCAACATAATTAAAAATCTAGGTGAACTCCCACTCAAAACAATATCCCTCGCATTGTCTTAGTGATCAGACGAACCAAATCCACCGCACCTAAACCCGATCATCACGAGAAAAGGTGTGATTTCAATGGCGAACACTCAAAGTGTTCATCATATCAACCATATGATTCATGCTCTACCTTTCGGTATCACGTGTTCCGAGACCATGTCTGTACATGCTAGGCTCGTCAAGGCCACCTTAGTATCCGCATGTGCAAAACTGTCTTCACCCGTTGTATGTACTTATTGAATCTATCACACCCGATCATCACGAAATGCTTTGAAACGACAAGACTTGGTAACGGTGCTACTAAGGATGAACACTTTATTATCTTGAGATTTTAGTGAGGGATCATCTTATAATGCTACCGTCGCGATCTAAGCAAAATAAGATGCATAAAAGGATTAACATCACATGCAGTTCATATGTGATATGATATGGCCCTTTTGTCTTTGCGCCTTTGATCTTCATCTCCAAAGCACGGACATGATCTCCATCATCTTCGGGCATGATCTCCATCATCGTCGGCGTAGCATCAAGGTCAATGGCGCTGTCTTCATGATTGTCCTCCATGTAGCAACTATTACAACTACTTTGAAATACTACTCAACATGAAATTTAAAGACAACCATAAGGCTCCTGCCGGTTGCCACAATACAATAATGATCATCTCATACATATTCATCATCACATTATGGCCATATCACATCACCAAACCCTGCAAAAACAAGTTAGACGTTTCTAATTTGGTTTGCATATTTTACGTGGTTTAGGGTTTTCGAGAGAGATCTAATCTACCTACGAACATGAACCACAATGTTGATACTAATGTTTTCAATAGAAGAGTAAATTGAATCTTCACTATAGTAGGAGAGACAGACACCCGCAAAGCCTCTTATGCAATACAAGTTGCATGTCGAACGAGGAACAAGTCTCATGAACGCGGTCATGTAAAGTTAGTCCGAGCCGCTTCATCCCACTATGCCACAAAGATGCAAAGTACTCAAACTAAAGATAACAAGAGCATCAACGCCCACAAACCATTGTGTTCTACTTGTGCAACCATCTATGCATAGACACGGCTCTGATACCACTGTAGGATAACGTTGCATAGAAAACAAAAAAATTCCTACCGCGAACACGCAATCCAAGCCAAGATGCAATCTAGAAGACGGTAGCAACGAGGGGGTATCGAGTCTCACCCTTGAAGAGATTCCAAAGCCTACAAGAGGAGGCTCTTGTTGCTGCGGTAGACGTTCACTTGCCGCTTGCAAAAGCGCGTAGAAGATCTTGATCACGATCGGTTCCGGTGCCACGAACGGGCAGCACCTCCGTACTCGGTCACACGTTCGGTTGTTGATGAAGACAACGTCCACCTCCCGTTCCAGCGGGCAGCAAAAGTAGTAGCTCCTCTTGAATCTGATAGCACGACGGCGTGGTGTCGGTGGCGGTGGAGAAGTCCGGCGGAGCTTCGCTAAGCTACGCGGGAGATATGGAGGAGAGGGGGGCGGCTAGGGTTTGGGAGGGGGTGGCCGGCCACTTCAAGGGGGGCGGCCAGTTTGTGGTCTTGGGGTGGCCGGCCCCCTCCCTTGGCCCCTCATTATATAGGTGGATCCCCAAGTGTTGGTGTCCAAGTCTTCGAATAAGACCCGAACCAAAAACCTTCCATAAGAGGGGGAAACCTAGCCAAGCTAGGACTCCCACCAAAGGTGGGAGTTCCACCTCCCATATGGGGGGGTGGCCGGCCCCCTAAGGGGGAGTCCACTTGGGACTCCTCCCCCACTAGGGTTGGCCGGCCATGGAGGTGGAGTCCCATGTGGACTCCACCTTCCTTGGTGGTTTCTTCCGGACTTTTCTAGAACCTTCTAGAACCTTCCGTAGAACCTTCCGCGACATTTTAATTCACATAAAATGACATCCTATATATGAATCTTATTCTCCGGACCATTCCGGAACTCCTCGTGATGTCCGGGATCTTATCCGGGACTCCGAACAAATATTCGAACTCCATTCCATATTCAAGTTCTACCATTTCAACATCCAACTTTAAGTGTGTCACCCTACGGTTCGTGAACTATGCGGACATGGTTGAGTACTCACTCCGACCAATAACCAATAGCGGGATCTGGAGATCCATAATGGCTCCCACATATTCAACGATGACTTTTAGTGATCGAATGAACCATTCACATACAATACCAATTCCCTTTGTCACGCGATATTTTACTTGTCCGAGGTTTGATCTTCGGTATCACTCTATACCTTGTTCAACCTCGTCTCCTGACAAGTACTCTTTACTCGTATCGTGGTATGTGGTCTCTTATGAACTCATTCATATGCTTGCAAGACATTAGACGACATTCCACCGAGAGGGCCCAGAGTATATCTATCCGTCATCGGGATGGACAAATCCCACTGTTGATCCATATGCCTCAACTCATACTTTCCGGATACTTAATCCCACCTTTATAGCCACCCATTTACGCAGTGGTGTTTGGTGTAATCAAAGTACCTTTCCGGTATAAGTGATTTCCACGATCTCATGGTCATAAGGACTAGGTAACTATGTATCGAAAGCTTATAGCAAATAACTTAATGACGAGATCTTATGCTACGCTTAATTGGGTGTGTCCATTACATCATTCATATAATGATATAACCTTGTTATTAATAACATCCAATGTTCATGATTATGAAACTAATCATCCATTAATCAACAAGCTAGTTTAAGAGGCATACTAGGGACTTCTTGTTGTCTACATATCACACATGTACTAATGTTTCGGTTAATACAATTATAGCATGATATATAAACATTTATCATAAACATAAAGATATAAATAATAACCACTTTATTATTGCCTCTAGGGCATATCTCCTCCATAGCAGTAGCTAGATGGTTGTCTTCTCCCCATTGTGCTTCATTGTCGGATCTTGTGAGCTGCCTAACATGATCAAGATCATCTATCTGTAATTCTATATGTTGCGTTTGTTGGGATCCGATGAATAGAGAATACTTGTTATGTTGATTATCAAAGTTATGTCTATGTGTTGTTTATGATCTTGCATGCTCTCCGTTACTAGTAGATGCTCTGGCCAAGTAGATGCTTGTAACTCCAAGAGGGAGTATTTATGCTCGATAGTGGGTTCATGTCTCCGTGAATCTGGGGAAGTGACAGAAATCTCTAAGATTATGGATGTGCTGTTGCCACTAGGGATAAAACATTGGTGCTATGTTCAAGGATGTAGTTACTGATTACATTACGCGCAATACTTAATGCAATTGTCTGTTGTTAGCAACTTAATACTGGAGGGGGTTCGGATGATAACCTGAAGGTGGACTTTTTAGGCATAGATGCATGCTGGATAGCGGTCTATGTACTTTGTCGTAATGCCCAATTAAATCTCACTATACTCATCATAATATGTATGTGCATGGTCATGCCCTCTTTATTTGTCAATTGCCCAACTGTAATTTGTTCACCCAACATGCTGTTTATCTTATGGGAGAGACACCTCTAGTGAACTGTGGACCCCGGTCCAATTCTCTATACTGAAATACAATCTACTGCAATACTGTTCTCTTGTTTTCGCAAACAATCATCATCCACACTATACATCTAATCCTTTGTTACAGCAAGCCGGTGAGATTGACAACCTCACTGTTTCGTTGGGGCAAAGTACTTTGGTTGTGTTGTGCAGGTTCCACGTTGGCGCCGGAATCTCTGGTGTTGCGCCGCACTACATCCCGCCGCCATCAACCTTCAACGTGCTTCTTGACTCCTACTGGTTCGATTAAACCTTGGTTTCTTACTGAGGGAAACTTGCCGCTGTGTGCATCACACCTTCCTCTTGGGGTTCCCAACGGACGTGTCAACCACACGCATCAATAACCACAGAGCAGCGCGCGATAGAGGAAGATCTCGCCTGCAACATATACCCGAGCATGAGCGGGAGCACCTGATCCAGAACCTCGACATGTCCTTTATGTCAATAGACACAAGAGGGGACATTATCCCCAAAACACCGGAAGCTTGGTATATGGCAGCTCAAGCCTTTATACTAGCGTCAAAGCCACCGGCTGGAGACCCGAGAGAAGCACTATATCAGATGGCCATGACAGGAGTTGGAGTCATGGGAACAACGTTCGCAAGACCTAGTACACCACAACCCGAAAAGTCCTCCAAGACGAAATAGTCCTCGACCCACCACGGTGGTACGAGATCCTCCACGAGGATACGTGGCGAGGAATACAAAAGCTCAAGATAGAGTAGACAGAGCACGGGAAAATAGATCCAGGCGATATTCGCCAGAAGTCGAGGAAGAGGATATGTGTGGACTCCCCTGCTTTACTCGACGAGTTCGCAGAACACATGTCCCTTCTGGCTTTAAGTTGCCAGATGGCTATAAAAAGTTTGATGGCCTGCAAGATCCCGAAGATTGGATAATTGATTTCCTGGAAACAGTAAAACTGCTGGGCGGATCAAGAGCAACAGCTATGCAGAGCGTTCAAGTACATCTCAGTGGAGCCGCAAGATCATGGATAAAAAAGCTACCAGTAGGATCCATCGACAGCTGGGAAACTTTCGAGGAGTTATTCATAAAGAATTTTCGTTCCACGTGTAAGAAGCCCACATCCATAGAGCAGCTAAGGGCCTGCAAGCAAAAGTATGGTGAACCAATGAGGACATACATCTAGCGTTGGAATATCATAAAGAATTCTCCTGAAAACGTATCCGACGAAAGAGCGATAGATGCGTTTGTTGCGGGAATCCAGCGAAAAGACTTCATCGAGGACTTAGGCAGATCCAACCCGAAAACAATCACAAAACTTATGGACATATCGAATCGCTGGGCAGATGGAGAAGATGCTATGCATAATAAACAACACAGGTCACCCGAAGAGGACCGCAACAGAAATAATAATCAAAACAGGCGACGATATTCTCGTCCGTACGCAGACTACGACCACCCCGGCTGTCGAGGGTGCTCCTCGGCAATGCCCTCCGATAGGTGCTTAGGGTTGATGGAATCCTACAAGCTGACACGAGACATCGGTTCACAGACAAGCGGGGAGAGCGATTTACCCAGGTTCGGGGCCCTCGATGAGGTAAAACCCTTACGTCCTGCATGTCTGTTCTTGATTTGAAGATATTGGGTTACAATGGGGTGCCGAATAGTTCGGCTGAGATCTCGTCGAGATGGCTAAGTGCTATGGTGACCTAGCTCTAAGCTTTTGGTGGCTAAGATTGCTAAGATTGATCGTGTCCCTCGGCAGCCCCTCTCCTGGCCTTTATATAGGTGGCCAGGTCTCAAGAGGTCTCACCGAGTACGACTAGGTTTACAGTAGTTCTAAATCTAATCTTTCCTTGCTCGGCTGCTCCCTTGTCTTGCCCGCCAAGGAATCTTCTGGTGCGCCATCCAGGCGGCCCGTCTTGCCTCCAAGTGCCTTCATGGGCCTCCATCTAGCTAATCCGGGATAGGGCAATGTCGATTACCCGAAGGGTAATTCCCACGTCAGTAGCCCCCGAGTGTCTAGCTGAACACAGTTCGGGTAGAGACTGAAGCATGCCTCCTTTTGATGTTCTTCTCCTTGATTGTTCTTGTTCTTCTTGATTCAATATCATCTTCTTCTGTCGGGTGCGCGTCAGCGCTCCCGATGGGAGTAGCCCCCGAGTCTAGGTACGGATGCTTGCAATCCGTGCGTAGACTCAAGTTGTACCACTCGAATGTTTCTCTCTGCCGAAGTTTTTCTGCAAGTCTTCGTAGGTCATCTGATATATTTCCTTCATGCAAGGGATAATGAGTAATGTGCCCAACTTTTGCTGGTTAACTGCCGATGGCAAAACAACGTTACCTTACACAGAATCAAGTCCCCGGGCATGATCCTGGAGTGCAAAAAAGTTCTGTCGGGTGCGCGTCCAGCGCTCCCGATGGGAGTAGTCCCCGAGTCTGGGCACGGGTGCTTGCAACCGGGTGCAGACTCGAGTCGAGCAATTGTCTCTCCCTTCAAGGCTTTTTTCCTTCGAGTCTTCATTCTGTCGGGTGCGCGTCTAGCGCTCCCGATGGGAGTAGCCCCCGAGTCTAAGTGCAGTTGCTTTGCAATCTGTGCATAGACTCAAGTTCACCATCCGATACCTTTTTATTCCTTCGAGTTCTTTTCTGCATTCCTCATGACGTCATTGATGACGCTTTACTGATATCTCGATTTTGACTGATAAAACGTGACCCGCTGGGCCCATGCTTTCTCTGTCTGGCCCTATTTTTAAGCAAAATCCACCCTTCTCGCACAGTTACCGAGGCGCCTCCTCGATTTCCGCAATCTTCAATGGAAAAAAGATCCACTTTATGAACTGGCAGCAACGACACGTGCCTACACAGCCTTCAAGTTCTCCCTTTCTTAAAATCTCCAAAGGACGAAAATCTCTAATCTTCTCCCATATTTGCCGTAGCATCTCCTCGCCCTTCTTCTTCTTCCTTCCTTTGCAATTGCTGCGCCGCCACCACCGCTTTTCCGATCTTCCCCAGATCTCGCAATGGTGAAGAAGAAGAGCCTCACCGCCGCCGCCAGTTCTACTAGCGGTGGCGCCGCCGCCAAATCCTCCTCGAATCTTCCGAAGAGGAGCGCTCCAGATGCCCCTCCTCCAGCTCCGGCGCCGCCAGCGCCGCTAAGCTCGATAGCCAAACCTGGGGATTGGCTAGCATCCTCCATCACGATGCGTGATGAGAAGAGGGCCCGAAGCCTTGGGTTAGTATCCTCCGACGAGGAGGACGTGATTCTTCCAGGTGCGATTTGTCGGCCCAATCCCCCTGCTAGTTTTTCCGTGGTGTTCCTGTCATTCCTATATCGGGGTCTCTCGCTTCCTGCCCATGAATTTCTTCATCATCTTCTGCGGACTTACGAAATCCAACTGTGGCAACTCACCCCTAACTCAATCCTTCACGTTGCTGTGTTCATCACCCTCTGTGAGGCGTTCTTGGGCATTGAACCCCACTTTGGGTTGTGGAAAAAGATCTTTTATGTTAAGAGGTACAGCAGTAGTAATGGATCCTTTGTCACTGGAGGAATGGGGTTTGTGGCTCGTTTAGAGGTTAATTATTTCTGTTTCCCAATGAAAGAATCCGTGCAAGGATGGAGACTGAAATGGTTTTATGTCAAGGACTCTTCAACAACCGATTCCCAGCTTCCTTGCTTTGTCGATGTCCTTGAAGCCAAGCCGAAGGATTCTTGGAAGAACTCTCTCTCTCCCGACGAAAAGACAACAGCCGATGAATTATTTGCCAAATTTCTTCGGATCAAAGAAGCCGATGGTCAAACTATGATCGGTACAGAGGTAGCAGCGGTGTTCTTGAAGCGTCGAGTCCAACCAGTTATGGCCAGAATCCGCCCGATGTGGTTGTATTCGGGTGCAAAGGATGAAACCAGGATAAATGCTGCTGAATTATCAGAAAAGGAGCTGCTTGATGAAGTCCGTCGCCTTACTCTCTTTAGTCAAGAAGATTCAATTCCATTGGTATCTTCTTATACTCCCCTTGATGCCGATCATCCACCATCAGATGTATCTTTCCTTCTCACATCCTTATTACGCTGCTTCCACTTAGTCAACACAATTACTATTATCCTTATTTGTTTTTCTCTTCGACAGATCCCCATAGCCTCTGGAAACTTGCATGATTCGCCAAATGATAATTCTGAGGGAAGAGGCTCCTCAGTACCTGTTGATTTTCACACTATCGAGCACACAGGCCCAGAGAGCGAACATGACGATCCGATAGATTCTGAAGCTGTTCACACCGATCTTCCTCCTTCAGCCGATGATGCTTGTGACACAGAGGGATCAGTGCGTGATGATGACGCTGATCGTGATGCCTTTGTTAATGCAGCTGTGGAGGAGACCAGGGCTTCACCCATGAAGAGATCAACCGGCGATTTTGCCGATGAAGACGATCTCTTTGATATGTAAGCACCTTCTTCCCTGGTGCCATATTTTGTCCCCTTATTTCTCGCATTCTTTTCATAACTTCCGTCAATCATTTCCTTTTTGAAGTGACGAAGGTTTCACTGAGCCTCCGTCTAAGAAAGCCAAATCTGGCGCTGCTCCACCGGATGTTGCGGCTTCTGAAGCTTCGGCTCCTAAGGCAGCCCCCGCGGCTCAGGCATCGACTGCCTCTTCCCTTTCCAAGGGGAAATATGTTCCTCCAACTGCTGCCGCCACGACTTCTCCTTCCGTAAGTCCTTTTTGATCACAACGCGAATTTCTTGGAGTGTGCCTTGTCTAATGATTCTTTGTAAAACATCCTTTTTCCTTAAGGATCTGCGGGGTGTTATTTCCTCTTTGGAGGCCTTCGCTTCCCAATTCACTTCTTTAGAGGCGGACAAGGTTCGGCTGCAGAAGGAAGTTGAATCTTCTTCCTCGAAGTTGGACGGCGCAGTCAAGATAGCTGCCGAAGCTCGCCAAGAAGTCGACTCCCTGAAGGAGGAACTGGGCAGGCTGAAGAAAAAGCTGAAAGAAGAGGAAGCGTCTAAGCTGGCTGCCGAGGCTTGGGCAGCTGAAAAAGATGAACTCCTTCGCCAGTCTTCCTTGGCTTTGCTAGGTAATTTATTTTATACTTTTCTGTCGATTATTGTACTTTATGAATTTGATCTTTTGTCAACGATCTTTTCCATTCTATTCTTTTGCAGAAGCTGCCAACATCCCCGCCAATGCCTTGGATAAAATTCCCAATAACTCTCCTGCAAATGGTGTATCGATGACTCTCGCCTCCCACCAGCTTACGCGGGAGCTTCTTGAAAAGGGGAAAGGTGCCATGGCGTGGATGCACTCGATGATCTTCCCCAAGATCAAACAAGACAAAACTCTGGGGCAGTTGATCGATGCCTTCGCGGTTGACACCAAGGAGGTTATCGAGGTATTCAAACGTACTTCGCGTACCTATGGTGCCCTCCTTGCCTTCCAACTTATGATGGGTCATGGCTTTAAGGCTGACATCGAAGAAATGACTAAGGAGCTGCCGAAAGAGCAAGATGGGCAGTTCATTGATTTAAGCATCTTCAAAACGTCAGCCCTTAAGTGTGCTCGCCAGCTTCTTGAACTGGTTTCGTCAAGGAAGACATCGGCTGGCCCCAGTTTATCGACTCAGACCCAAGCCCTTTGATTTTTGTAACAAACTTTTCTTTGAGCTGATGTGGAACACTGTTCTGTTGCAAAACTTATGTTTGTAATAAACTCCGTGCTGGCAATGTTGCTAGTACACCTTTGTTATGATATTTTTACTTGCACTTCTCGCGATGGGAGTTACTTCGGATGCTCGAATTGACCCGATCCGTCATTCCTTTTAACGTTGTTTCTTGCAGGTTTTCCCAGTGCCCGCATTTGTCGACGACTCTTCGAGTGCTCTTCCTGAAGGTGACCGAATCCAACGTATGAAGGATCAGATCGCTCAGATGGAGAAGGATCTGCGCATCACTTATGCCTTAGCTGCTATTATCAATAAGAAGAGCGAGATTGCAGCCGAAGTAGAGCGGTACGCTCTTACTGAACTGCATAAAGCTACCGAGAGTGTGAACTGTAAGTTTCTTGGTCCTTGCATTCTTTTGTCAACAATGCATTGTCTGATCCTCTATTGATTCCTTTTGCCAGTCATAGCTTTGAACCGTGCGGAAGAAAACAAGCAGATTCACGAGCGTGTGCACGCATTGACCCAGCTGTCATCAGCCGAAGAAATTTTCTGGCGGGAACACTCGAAGGCTTCGGTTGTCGCACAATTTCAGGATCGGGTTCAACAAGTCCACCATTTCTTCGACAAGTGCTACAAAGCCCTGAGGGTAGTTTGGAGGACTATGTTCCCTTTAAACGCGATCCCCCCTACACTGTTGACTCTGATGTCTGAGTTTGGGAATACCAAGAAGGTTCGAGACTTGGTGCGAGCTCAGGTTTTCGCAGGGGCCAGGTTTACACTTGCCCTTGTGCTTGCACGTTACCCCTCAGCAAATCTGCTCGCTATCGCCAACGTAGTTGGTGACTTGGAGACTCTGTATCCGAAGGTATTGCTGCCCGCCAATATAATTGTCGACAAGCTTGAGGAGTATTCAAAGGTACATGAGGAAAGAGAAACTCCGCAAGGGTGATTTCAGGAATTAAAGTTGTTTTGTAAATAGATTATTTTGGCTACTTTATCCAAGTGTTAGGATTGTTTAGCCGAAACTTTTCATTCGGTAGATACATGTATATGTACTTTTACCGTGTTAATGCCGTTGGCAAGTTTTGAGGGAGCAAATCTTAATTGCCCGTTTAGATGTATGTGTATTCGTTGGTCAGCAAATCATTTGAGTGATCAGCTCGTGTTGCAGGTTTTGCTAAACCTGTTGTATGCGCAACTTTGCTTTCAACCGATGTATGTTTCGACAGTCACTCCCGAATATTTTCGGGTGTAATGATTCTGCCGATGAGCCCGTTGTTCTTTGATATTTCCATAAGTAAAATATCGAACGTGGGTTGTGTTTGTATTTCTGAACTCTTGCTTTACGACACTCGTGGAGGCATCTATAGCAGAGGGAAGGATTAATGTCCTTGTTTACTTCGCATCTTTTAGCACTCGTAGCGGCTTTTCTTTTAAAGCACGATCTTCTGCCGCGTGCTATGTTGCACCGTCGTTTTTAGGCAAAGTTCACGGTGACGCGGCCTAGATGCTTTGAATTACTGCAATGCTTAACAAGTGATCGAAACTTAAGTTCTCATTAATAAGGTAAGCACGAGACTAAAGGGCGAAAAAAGAAGGCCCTGTTTAAAGTAAAGGGAAAAAAATTAAACGCTAGTGAACTGCTTAAGCAAGGAAGGGATTCTTCTCATCTTTTGGCTTTTTCACCACGTTAGTGGTTGTCGCAGCGTTGTTGATTTCGCCAGGGGCCTGGACAATGGTTGCCAGTGTCTTGCCGTCTCCTATGTCTTCTGTGCCGTCAACTGCCGAAGCTTTTTCTGCCGAAGCTTTTGCTGCCGAAGCTTCTAGGACAGGGTCGGCTGGCTTCTTCTTGGTTTCCCTGACATGTTTTTCTTCCTTGATTTCGCGTATCGATAGCTTGGGCGGAGGGTCGACAATTTCTTGTTGTAACCCGAACTTCGCAGCGATCCTCTGAAAGTCGCGATCACAATTGTCCGAGCATGAAAAACTTCCATAGACTGTGATGTTTGTCCCGTTGTTCCCAGTCATTTTCGGCTTGAGGTATGCGTAGTGCGGCACAGCCATGAACTTGGCATAAGCTGGTCTTCCGAGTATAGCGTGATACTGTGACTCCCAGTTCACTACTTCAAACTCGATCTTTTCCTTCCTGAAATTGTCGGCTTTGCCGAAGACGACGTTTAGGTAAACTTTGCCAAGAGAGTACCCCGGTGAAGTTGGAAGAATCCCATGGAAGCAAGTGTCTGTTTCTTCTAGCATCCTCATGGTGATCCCCATACTTTTGATTGTGTCAACGAATATCAGGTTTAGCCCGCTTCCACCATCCATGAAGACTTTGCTCATCTTGAACCCCCCGATTTGTGCCTCGACTACTAAGGCAGCGTGTCCTGGTTTTGGTATGGTCATCGGGTGGTCAGCTCGACTAAACGTAATGTTCTGAGAGGAACACTCGACATACTCGGGGATGTTCGCCATGATACTTTCTGCCAGGTTAATCTCTCGGGTGAGCTTCTTCATTTCTCTTCTCGAGACACCTGTCCTATGGATCATGCTCATCTGCCCACGTGGTGGTGGAAACGCCTCGTTGGGTTGATGAGGTTGAGCCTGCTGGACTTGATGCTGCGGTGGAGGTGGTGGTGGTGGTGGCGGTTGCTGGCCTGCCTACTGGATGAGTTTGTGCATGTCAATGAACTGCCGACAGTCCCTGAGCAAGTGGCTTGACTTCATTTTGCCGTCCTTGGAATCGACATACGAGTGCAAGTAACAGGCGTTGATCTGCTCGGCGTAGGGCAGTTCGGGAGTCCTCTGCTGCCGTGGTTTTATAATTGCCACGATTCCCAGAGTAGTTCCGATTACTGTCCTGTCGATCGTCTCTTCTATCGTCATATCGATCGTCCTGCCGATCGGAGTACCCTGCGGCTACCAGGTTGTTGTCGTCATAGCTGCGGTTCTTCCTTCTCTTGTGACGATCCCTTCGACCACCCGAGTCGTGCTTAGGCTGGTCATCGTCTTCGTCGTCACTGCGCTGTCGCGGCCTTCGCAAGTTGTCCTCGCCATCAGCCCAGTGATACGTCTCCGACGTATCGATAATTTCTTATGTTCCATGCCACATTATTGATGATATCTACATGTTTTATGCATACTTTATGTCATTATTATGCGTTTTCCGGAACTAACCTATTGACGAGATGCCGAAGGGCCGCTTGTCAAGTTTTACTGCTGTTTTTGGTTTCAGAAATCCTAGTAAGGAAATATTCTCGGAATCGGACGAAATCAACGCCCAGGGTCCTATTTTTCCACGAAGCTTCCAGAAGTCCGAAGGGGAAACGAAGTGGGGCCACGAGGTGGGGACACAGTAGGGCGGCGCGGCCCAAGCCCTGGCCGCGCCGGCCTAGTGTGTGGCCCCACCAGGACTCCACCGACCTTGCCCTTCCGCCTACTTAAAGTCTCCGTCGCGAAAACCCTATTACGTTCGACGAAACCAGAGATAACCTTCCAGAGCCACCGCCATCGCGAAGCCAAGATCTGGGGGACAGGAGTCTCTGTTCCGGCACGCCACCGGGACGGGGAAGTGCCCCCGGAAGGCTTCTCCATCAACACCACCGCCATCTTCATCAACGCTGTTGTCTCCCATGAGGAGGGAGTAGTTCTCCATCGAGGCTCGGGGCTGTACCGGTAGCTATGTGGTTCATCTCTCTCCTATGTACTTCAATACAATAATCTCATGAGCTGCCTTACATGATTGAGATTCATATGATGATGCTTGTAATCTAGATGTCATTATGCTAGTCAAGTGGGTTTTACTTATGTGATCTCCGGAGACTCCTTGTCCCACGTGTGTAAAGGTGACAGTGTGGGTCTCTTAGGCTATATTTCACAGAATACTTATTCACTGTTATGAATGGCATAGTGAAGTACTTATTTATATCCCTTTATGATTGCAATGTGTTTTGTATCACAATTTATCTGTGTGCTACTCTAGTGATGTTATTAAATTAGTTTATTCCTCCTGCACGGTGTAATGGTGACAGTGTGTGCATCGTGTAGTACTTGGCGTAGGCTATGATTGTGATCTCTTGTAGATTATGAAGTTAACTATTGCTATGATAGTATTGATGTGATCTATTCCTCCTTTCGTAGTGTGAAGGTGACAGTGTGCATGCTATGTTAGTACTTGGTTTGGTTATGTTGATCTGTTATGCACTCTAAGGTTATTTAAATATGAACATTGAATATTGTGGAGCTTGTTAACTCCGGCATTGAGGGTTCGTGTAATCCTACACAGTTAGTGGTGTTCATCATCCAACAAGAGGGTGTAGAGTCTAGCATCTATCTATTTATTCTGTTATGTGATCAATGTTGAGAGTGTCCACTAGTGAAAGTATGATCCGTAGGCCTTGTTCCTAAATACTGCAATCGCTGCTTGTTTACTGTTTTACTGCATTTATACTGCCTGCAATATTACTACCATCAACTGCACGCCAGCAAGCACTTTTCTGGCGCCGTTACTACTGCTCATATTCATTCATACCACTTGTATTTCACTATCTCTTCGCCGAACTAGTGCACCTATTAGGTGTGTTGGGGACACAAGAGACTTCTTGCTTTGTGGTTGCAGGGTTGCATGAGAGGGATATCTTTGACCTCTTCCTCCCTGAGTTCGATAAACCTTGGGTGATCCACTTAAGGGAAACTTGCTGCTGTTCTACAAACCTCTGCTCTTGGAGGCCCAACACTGTCTACAAGAATAGAAGCACCCGTAGACATCAAGCAAATTTCTGGTGCCGTTGCCGGGGAGGAAAGGTAAAAGGCACTCATACTCCGGTCCCAGGTAAAGTACTTTTCCGGCGCCATTGTGTGTGTGCTCGAAGCTATTTCCTTTAGATCCTGCAATTGCATCTTTTTGTTTCTTGTTTACACTAGTTTGACATAATGGACAACGGTGAGCTTCTTATTCTATTTCCTGATTTAAGATATGGATGGTTTGATGCGAAAATTAAAAAACCTATGGAACATATTAGTATGAACGCTTTGAACACCATTGTTGCTAATGATATGGAAAATTCTAAGCTTGGGGAAGCTGGCTTTGATGAGCATGATATTTTTAGTCCCCCGAGCATTGAGGAGAAAATTTACTTTGATGATACTTTGCCTCCTATTTATGATGATTATAATGATATTGGTCTTTTAGTACCGCCTGTTATGGAGGATAAATTTGATTATGATTACAATATGCCTCCTATATTTGATAATGAGAATAATAATGATAGCTACTTTGTTGAATTTGCTCCCACTACAACTAATAAAATTGATTATGCTTATGTGGAGAGTAATGATACTTTTATGCATGTGAATAAGAATGCTTTATGTGATACTTATATTGTTGAGTTTGTTCATGATGCCTCTGAAAGTTATTATGAGAGAGGAAAATATGGTTGTAGAAATTTTCATGTTACTAAAACACCTCTCTATATGCTGAAATTTTTGAAGTTACACGGGTTTTATCTTCCTATGCTTGTTACTTTGCTCTTCATGAACTTGTTTATTTACAAGATTCCTATGCATAGGAAGCATGTTAGACTTAAATGTGTTTTGAATTTGCTTTTTGATGCTCTCTTTTGCTTCAACTCTTATTTCTTGGGAGTGCATCATTGAAATTACTGAGCCCATCTTAATGGCTATAAAGAAAGAACTTTTTGGGAGATAACCCATGTGTTTATTTTACTACAACACTTTTGTTTTATATTTGAGTCTTGGAAGTTGTTACTACTGTTAGCAACCTCTCCTTATCTTTATTTTATTGCATTTTTGTGCCAAGTAAAGTCTTTGATAGCAAGGTTGATACTAGATTTGGATTACTGCGCAGAAACAGATTTCTGTCTGTCACGAATCTGGGCAGAATTCTCTGTAGGTAACTCAGAAAAATCTGCCAATTTACGTGCGTGATCCTCAGATATGTACGCAACTTTCATTCAATTTGGGCATTTTCATCTGAGCAAGTCTGGTGCCATTTTAAAATTCGTCTTTTTGGACTGTTCTGTTTGGACAGATTCTGCCTTTTATTTCGCATTGCTTCTTTCGTTGTGTTGGGTGGATTTCTTTGTTTCATTACCTTCCAGTAGCTTTGGGCAATGTACAGAAGTGTTAAGAATGATTGTGTCACCTCTGAACATGTGAATTTTTAATTATGCACTAACCCTCTAATGAGTTTGTTTCGAGTTTGGTGTGGAGGAAGTTTTCAAGGGTCAAGAGAGGAGGATGATATACTATGATCAAGAAGAGTGAAGAGTCTAAGCTTGGGGATGCCCCGGTGGTTCATCCCTGCATATTTCAAGAAGACTCAAGCATCTAAGCTTGGGGATGCCCAAGGCATCCCCTTCTTCATCGACAACTTATCAGGTTTCTTTTCTTGAAACTATATTTTTATTCAGTCACATCTTATGTACTTTACTTGGAGCGTCTGTGTGCTTTTGTTTGTGTTTTTGATTGAATAAATGCTTGTGTGGGAGAGAGACACGCTCCGCTGGTTCATATGAACACATGTGTTTTTAGCTTTTAATGTTCATGGCGAAGGTTGAAACTGCTTCGTTAAATTGTTATATGGTTGGAATCGGGAAATGCTACATGTAGTAATTCTAAAATGTCCTGAATAATTTGATACTTGGCAATTGTTGTGCTCATGTTTAAGCTCTTGCATCATATACTTTGCACCCATTAATGAAGAAATACATAGAGCTTGCTAAAATTTGGTTTGCATAATTGGTCTCTCTAAGGTCTAGATAATTTCTAGTATTGAGTTTTGAACAACAAGGAAGACGGTGTGGAGTCTTATAATGTTTACAATATGTCTTTTATGTGAGTTTTGCTGCACCGGTTCATCCTTGTGTTTGTTTCAAATAACCTTGCTAGCCTAAACCTTGTATCGAGAGGGAATACTTCTCATGCATCCAAAATCCTTGAGCCAACCACTATGCCATTTGTGTCCACCATACCTACCTACTACATGGTATTTCTCCGCCATTCCAAAGTAAATTGCTTGAGTGCTACCTTTAAATTTCCATCATTCGCCTTTGCAATATATAGCTCATGGGACAAAATAGCCTTAAAAACTATTGTGGTATTGAATATGTACTTATGCACTTTATCTCTTATTAAGTTGCCTGTTGTGCGGTAACCATGTTTTCTGGGGACGCCATCAACTTTTTACCTTTGTTGAATATCATGTGAGTTGCTATGCATGTTCGTCTTGTCTGAAGTAAGGGCGGTTTTCACAATCAAATGGTTTGAGTATGCATACTGTTAGAGAAGAACATTGGGCCGCTAACTAAAGTCATGAATCATGGTGGAAGTTTCAGTTTGGACATAAAACCTCAATCTCTTATGAGAATATTAACTGTTGAATGCTTAAGCATTAAAAGAGGAGTCCATTATCTGTTGTCTATGTTGTCCCGGTATGGGTGTCTAAGTTGAAGAATGATCAAAAGCGAGAAATCCAATGCGAACTTTCTCCTTAGACCCTTGTACAGGCGGCATAGAGGTACCCCTTTGTGACACTTGGTTGAAACATATGTTATGCAATGATAATCCGTGTTAATCCGAGCTAATTAGGACAAGGTGCGGGCACTACTAGTATACTATGCATGAGGCTTGCAACTTGTAAGATATAATTTACATGATACATATGCTTTATTACTACCGTTGACAAAATTATTTCATGTTTTCAAAATAAAAGCTCTAGCACAAATATAACAATCGATGCTTTCCTCTTTGAAGGACCATTCTTTTACCTTTTATGTTGAGTTAGTTCACCTATTTCTCTCCATCTCAAGAAGCAAACACTTGTGTGAACTGTGCATTGATTCCTACATACTTGCATATTGCACTTGTTATATTACTTTGCATTGACAACTATCCATGAGATATACATGTTATAAGTTGAAAGCAACCGCTGAAACTTAATCTTCCTTTGTGTTGCTTCAACACCTTTACTTTGATTTATTGCTTTATGAGTTAACTCTTATGCAAGACTTGTTGATGCTTGTCTTGAAAGTACTATTCATGAAAAGTCTTTGCTTTATGATTCAGTTGTTTACTCATATCATTACCATTGTTTTGATCGCTGCATTCATTACATATGCTTACAATAGTATGATCAAGGTTATGATGGCATGTCACTCCAGAAATTTTCTTTGTTATCGTTTACCTGCTCGGGACGAGCAGGAACTAAGCTTGGGGATGCTGATACGTCTCCGACGTATCGATAATTTCTTATGTTCCATGCCACATTATTGATGATATCTACATGTTTTATGCATACTTTATGTCATTATTATGCGTTTTCCGGAACTAACCTATTGACGAGATGCCGAAGGGCCAGTTGCTGTTTTTGGTTTCAGAAATCCTAGTAAGGAATTATTCCAGAAGTCCGAAGGGGAAACGAAGTGGGGCCACGAGGTGGGGACACAGTAGGGCGGCGCGGCCCAAGCCCTGGCCGCGCCGGCCTAGTGTGTGGCCCCACCAGGACTCCACCGACCTTGCCCTTCTGCCTACTTAAAGTCTCCGTCGCGAAAACCCTATTACGTTCGACGAAACCAGAGAAAACCTTCCAGAGCCGCCGCCATCGCGAAGCCAAGATCTGGGGGACAGGAGTCTCTGTTCCGGCACGCCGCCGGGACGGGGAAGTGCCCCCGGAAGGCTTCTCCATCAACACCACCGCCATCTTCATCAACGCTGCTGTCTCCCATGAGGAGGGAGTAGTTCTCCATCGAGGCTCGGGGCTGTACCGGTAGCTATGTGGTTCATCTCTCTCCTATGTACTTCAATACAATAATCTCATGAGCTGCCTTACATGATTGAGATTCATATGATGATGTTTGTAATCTAGATGTCATTATGCTAGTCAAGTGGGTTTTACTTATGTGATCTCCGGAGACTCCTTGTCCCACGTGTGTAAAGGTGACAGTGTGTGCACCGTGTGGGTCTCTTAGGCTATATTTCACAGAATACTTATTCACTGTTATGAATGGCATAGTGAAGTACTTATTTATATCCCTTTATGATTGCAATGTGTTTTGTATCACAATTTATCTGTGTGCTACTCTAGTGATGTTATTAAAGTAGTTTATTCCTCCTGCACGGTGTAATGGTGACAGTGTGTGCATCGTGTAGTACTTGGCGTAGGCTATGATTGTGATCTCTTGTAGATTATGAAGTTAACTATTGCTATGATAGTATTGATGTGATCTATTCCTCCTTTCGTAGTGTGAAGGTGACAGTGTGCATGCTATGTTAGTACTTGGTTTGGTTATGTTGATCTGTTATGCACTCTAAGGTTATTTAAATATGAACATTGAATATTGTGGAGCTTGTTAACTCCGGCATTGAGGGTTCGTGTAATCCTACACAGTTAGTGGTGTTCATCATCCAACAAGAGGGTGTAGAGTCTAGCATCTATCTATTTATTCTGTTATGTGATCAATGTTGAGAGTGTCCACTAGTGAAAGTATGATCCCTAGGCCTTGTTCCTAAATACTGCTATCGCTGCTTGTTTACTGTTTTACTGCATTTATACTGCCTGCAATATTACTACCATCAACTGCACGCCAGCAAGCACTTTTCTAGCGCCGTTACTACTGCTCATATTCATTCATACCACTTGTATTTCACTATCTCTTCGCCGAACTAGTGCACCTATTAGGTGTGTTGGGGACACAAGAGACTTCTTGCTTTGTGGTTGCAGGGTTGCATGAGAGGGATATCTTTGACCTCTTCCTCCCTGAGTTCGATAAACCTTGGGTGATCCACTTAAGGGAAACTTGTTGCTGTTCTACAAACCTCTGCTCTTGGAGGCCCAATACTGTCTACAAGAATAGAAGCACCCGTAGACATCACCCAGCTGTTGGCGATTTCCATTAACTTGGTTATGGTTTTTGGCTTCTTGCGTCCGAGTTCTTCTATGTAGCTTTCACGTCGGACGCCATTGCTGAAGGCGTCGATTGCTCTGTCGACGGATACATCTTCGGCAGCGTTTAGGAGTTTGGTGAATCTCCCGATGTATGAGCGCATCGATTCCTTCTGCTTTTGCTGGCAATGCCGTAACTCTTCGATCCCGACGGGTCTCTTGTACGTTGCTTGAAAATTGGCAACGAAGGCATCTACTAGGTCGTCCCATGATTTGATGGAACCCTTCGGCAGGCCCCTTAGCCAGGCTCGCGCTGAATCCTTTAGGTAAAGCTGCAAGCACTGCATTGCTGCTATCTGGTTCCCCTTATGCAGGATCACAGTCTGCAGATAGTCATCTATACAAGATCTTGGCTCCTGCTGCCCATCGTATTTGGCAGCGTCAGTAGGGGTAGGTTTGAACTTTTTGGGTGGCATCGCCTCGCGGATTTTGTAGCTTAAACAATCGGCTCCCCTGAGCTCGCCGTCATTCTCCTGATTCTCATCCGAAGAATCACTGTCATCCTCCTCCCTAGCGGCGCGTCGTCGCCTTGCTTTGTCGATCCTGCTCTGGGTGATTTCATCCCGAGCATCTCTCGCATGATGCTTTGAACCACTAGCCTGTAACGCGGTTTTTTTCCTTTCGTGGAACTAGATTATCTCCCAATATCGCGAGACTTTCTAGGGCACCTCGGTGGGCTTGAGCCATGGATCCTTCAGGGCGCTGGTTGATGAGGTATGCAGCGAGGTTGGCTGTTGCTCGTGCGACGGTTTTCGACCGTGGCATGCCCGCGGTGTCCGTGGTCATAAAGGACTTGGTCAGGTTCGACGTTATTTCTCTAGCGTCATCTTCCGAAAGCCTGGATAGTCTTGATCGGTGCTTGCCTGCCCCTTGAGTATTTCGAGAGGCACTTCCTTGCGAGCCTCTTCGTCGTTCGCTGAATCGGTCTGCTGCAGATAGGCGTCTCTCGAGGGTGGCTTGTTCTTTCGATAGGTATTCCCGGTTTTTCTCTAGTATAGAGCGATAGGCGTTAAGGGTTCCAACCGAGGTTCCTGCGGGGAGCGGAGTGTTGTTAAGTACGGCTGCCTTGGCTGCTGCCCACTCCTCGTCTGCGATGGTGTAGTCGCTGTTGTGGTTGCTGGCGCTGTTTTCGAAACTTGCTCATCTACTGGAGCGAGGAGTGTGGTCTCTGTCTCCTCTGTGCCTTGTGTTTCCTGTGTTATTGGCGACATAAACCTGGTGATGCGCCGTTCTCCGGGTGGTTCCTTGGACGACACTGTCGACACTGTCCTCTCCCGATGAATAGTGGGCGTTGCAGATGAACGGCGTGTCGCTTGATCCCAGTCCGTGCCTGGTGTCGCAGTTCAAGCAGTAGTACGAGGTTAACTCCGAAGATGTGGGATTGTCGGATCCTACCGACATGGAAGACGCTGAACGAGGAGTCGAAGGCGCGGGTGAACTCGTTGAGCCTGTCAGAGCAGCTGAAAGGTCGAGTGACGATGACGCGCTTGGACTCGTCGATCCGGAAGTGGCCGATTCCAGCAGCCGAAGGATTCCTTCCGCGTTGACGTTGTAGTGGACGCTGCCGAAGGTCATCTCCATGTTTCCTTGTAGATCTGAAAAGGTTGAGCGGGAGGAATCGCTGTGCGGGGTGAATTCATAGGAGCCGAATCGAATCGGGCTTCCCAGGTTTGGCGATGTCGGTGTCGATGAAGTTGCCGATGCCATGATTGGATCTGCCGATGACCGATCTTGTGCCGACAGGGTTCCCACAGACGGCGCCAATTGTCGAGGGTGCTCCTCGGCAATGCCCTCCGATAGGGGCTTAGGGTTGATGGAATCCTGCAAGCTGACACGAGACATCAGTTCACAGACAAGCGGGGAGAGCGATTTACCCAGGTTCGGGGCCCTCGATGAGGTAAAACCCTTACGTCATGCCTGTCTGTTCTTGATTATGAAGATATTGGGTTACAATGGGGTGCCGAATAGTTCGGCTGAGATCTCGTCGAGATGGCTAAGTGCTATGGTGACCTAGCTCTAAGCTTTTGGTGGCTAAGATTGCTAAGATTGATCGTGGCCCTCGGCAGCCCCTCTCCTGGCCTTTATATAGGTGGCCAGGTCTCAAGAGGTCTCACCGAGTACGACTAGGTTTACAGTAGTTTTAAATCTAATCTTTCCTTGCTCGACTGCTCCCTTGTCTTGCCCGCCAAGGAATCTTCTGGTGCGCCATCCAGGCGGCCCGTCTTGCCTCCAAGTGCCTTCATGGGCCTCCATCTAACTAATCCGGGATAGGGCAATGTCGATTACCCGAAGGGTAATGCCCACGTCACCGGCCAAGTGGCGGCCGGCTTCCGAGGAAACAGTGGTGGAAATAATCGGGAGGATTATCAGAGAAGCAACGAACAGCGCGACGCGCCAAGTTCTAGCAGACAAAATAATCGACCAAGGTTCCAGAGGCCATACAATATATCACCCGACGATCTCTTTAATGGACCATGTCATATGCATTTTTATCTCGACAATAAGGGAAAAAGACAGTCAGGCCACCTTCAGAAGGACTGTCGTACTTTTCAAGCGTTGCATCGGTACGCAGGATATGCCAATGCACAAGCAACAAATAGGGGGAACCCGCATGGGCCAAGGAGTGACATTCACCTTCCACCTCCACCCGCAATTACCAATGAAAATCGACATCAGTTGCAGCTGGCGGCAAACCCAGACAACGGTCCCTACATCGATACAAACGGAGCGGTGGCGATGATTCAGAAGGGTAGGCCCTCGAATAGGGCCCAGAAGGTGATTTCACGACAAGTGTTCATGGCAGAAAAGATGCCTCCACCAACGATCGAGTATCTGAATTGGTCAGGACAGGACATCGGGTTCACTCAAGCTGACCATCCACCTCAAGTTCCACGACCAGGGCAATCAGCGATGATCCTACCAACAATAATCGTAGGATTCGGCGTATCACGTGTGTTCATAGATGGAGGGAGCAACATAAACCTCATGTACGCAGATACGTTGAGGAAAATGAACATATCTCTGGCAAATTTAACACCAACCGACACGCGCTTCCACGGCATCACACCCGAAAAACCTAGTTATCCACTGGGAAAGATCAATCTCGACGTTCATTTTGGAACTCGAGAAAATTACAGAAGAGAGAAGCTGGAATTTGAAGTCGTGGATTTCCCATTGCAATATCATGCCCTACTGGGGCGACCAGCTTATGCTAGATTCATGGCAGTGCCACATTATACATACTTGCTATGGAGGCTATCCGGACCCAAGGGCCCAATCACGGTGAAGGGAAGTTTTGCTTTGGCAGATAAGTGCGACAAGGAGTTTCATAGGATGTCAGAAACCTTCGGGATGCAGGCAGAGTACATGGCGTCAAGGCTAACAACTGACTATGATGTGTTACCTGACGGAGGAAGACCGCTTAAGGAGCAAACTTTCGACACCTCAAAAAACTCAAAGGAAGTGCAGATTCACCCGACGGATCCTAAGAAGACGACGGCTATCGCAACAAACATGGATAGCGCATATGAAAGCGCGCTCATCGAGTTCCTCCGTGAGCGCTGGGAAATCTTCGCATGGTGTCCAGCTGACATGCCAGGAGTACCCAGGGAACTTGCCGAGCACCCTCTTAATCTGGATCCACGAGCCAGGCCAATTCGACAACCTTTGCGGCGTTTCTCTGAGCCAAACCGCAAAGCTATGCTAACTGAGATTAATCGACTCAGAGAGGCAGGATTCATCAAAGAACTACACACCGAAGCCACATGGGTAGCTAACCCAGTGCTGGTCCCGAAGAAAAACACGGAGGTCCTTCGCATGTGCGTCGACTTCACGTGTCTCAATAAACATTGTCCAAAGGATCACTTTCCCCTCCCGAAGATCGATCAAATTATCGACTCCATGACGGTTTGCGAACATCTTTCCTTCCTGGATGCGTATTCTGGTTAAAACCAGATCCGATTAAAAGAAGAGGATGAAGTTAAAACAGCTTTCATAACCCCTTATGGCGTGTTTTGTTACAGAACAATGCCTTTTGGGTTGAAAAACGCGGGAGCAACATATCAACGGATGATGCAGAAATGTCTCGCCACACAGATTGGCAAGAACGTTCAAGTATACATCGACGATGTCGTCATAACAACAAAGCAATGATTATCCTTGATCGATGATCTCAAGGAAACCTTTGACAACCTCGACAAGTTCTGCCTGAAGGTGAACCCGACAAAATGCTCCTTCGGTGTCCCTGCAGGAGAGCTTCTCGGGTTTCTGGTGTCAGCAAGAGGAATCGAGGCTAACCCGGAGAAAATTCAAGCCATCATAACGATGAGGAAGCCAACCAAGCTCAAGGAAATACAACAGCTAACTAGACGAGTCGCGGCTTTAAGCAGATTCATCGCCAGGCTGGGAGAAAAAGTGTTGCCGTTTTACGCGCTGATCAAGCAAGGGGAAAAGTTCAAGTGGAACGAAGAAGCAGATAGAGCTTTTGAGGACCTCAAGCGCACAATCTCGATACCCCCAATACTGGTGCCTCCAAAAGACAAAGAACCTCTCTTACTATATATTGCGGCCACACCTCAGGTGGTCAGCACGGTCCTCGTGGTGGAAAGAGAAGAAGATGGGAAATCCATGGAGTTCAGCGTCTGGTATACTACATCAGTGAAGTTTTTTCGCCATCAAAGCAACGTTACCCGCAATATCAGAAGTTGGCATATGGCGTGTTTACAACGGCAAGAAAGTTGTGACACTACTTTTCGGCACACCCGATAGTAGTTGTCAATGAGGCACCTCTCTCCAACATCTTGAACAACCCAGAAGCCACGGGGCGTGTCTCCCTTTGGGGCATAGAACTCTCCCCTCGAGATATCACTTATGAGAAAAGAAAAGCAATAAAGTCACAGATTCTGCCGGATTTTGTCGCAGAGTGGATGGAGCTGCAAAACATGGGACCTCCGGATTTATCGAGTACCTGGACGATGAACTTCGACGGGACCAAAAGATTAGAGGGAGCTGGAGCAGGCGTAATACTCGTATCACCCCAAGGCGACAAAATGAAGTATATATTGCGGATGATGTTCCTTAACGCGTCCAACAATGAGGCAGAATATGAAGCACTCATACGTGGGATGAAGATGGCAAAGGCGTGTGGTGCTACTCGCCTTAAAATATTTGGCGACTCCCAGTTGGTAGCACAACATGTGATGAACAAGTGCGACGCAGCCAACGACAGCATGATTGCATACAAAGAAGTCTACAATGAACTCGAGAAACTATTTGACGGGTGCGAAGTTAACCATATCAGCAGACTCAACAACGATGAAGCCGACGTTTTGGAAAATATATATCGGGTCGCAGTGCTTGCCGATACCACCTGGCGTATTTTGGGAGGAGATAAGTGAGAGGTCCACCAAGCCGAAGAAAATACCAAAGCAGCAAAAAAAATAGGAGAAATTCAAGAAAGGCTCGGGGGCTCCAGAAAACATCGAGGCCAATGTGTCGGAAGATGAGAAGGAATCACATGAAGTCATGATGATAGAAGTTCCCTGGATGCAGGTTTACGTGGCATATATTATGAGGAAAGAAATACCCCAAGATCCAGTTGAGGCAAGACGGGTCATCCGACGGTCAAAAGCTTTTACTGTGGTCAAGGGAGAGCTGTACAAACGAAGTATACCAGGAGTACTGCAAAGATGCGTCACACCCGAAGAAGGAAGAATTATACTTAAGGATGTGTACGAAGGAATATGCGGCCACCATGCGAGCAGCCGAGCAATAACAGCCAAAGTTTTCAGGGCAGGATTTTATTGGTTGAAAGCAATAGAAGATGCAAAAAACATAGTGCGCACGTTCGATGCGTGTCAAAGATTCGCGGCAAAACCTCATTCTCCGGCAGCAGAGTTGATGCCAATACCATTGGCTTGGCCCTTCGCACAATGGGGTCTCGACATGGTAGGGAAGTTACACAAAGCTTGGCCAGGAGGTTACGTATATTTGCTCGTGGCTGTCGACAAGTTTACCAAGTGGATTGAAGCAGTACTATTAACTTCGGCAGACGTAGCATCGGTGGTGAGCTTCATCAAGGGCATAGTTTTTCGGTTCGGTGTCCCTAACAGCATAGTTACAGATAACGGCAGCAATTTTACATCCAAAGAGTTCAAGGTATACTGTGCAGAAGTGGGCATCAAATTGCACTTTGCATCGGTGGCGCACCCGCAAACCAATGGCAAGTCGAAAAAGCAAATGGCATCATCTGCAATGGAATCAAAAAACGACTGTTAACACCATTGGAGAAACCTCGACACACGTGGCCAGATGAGTTGCCTAGCGTACTATGGAGCATACGGACAACACCTAACACAGCGATGCAAAAAACCCCGTTCTTCTTGGTCCATGGAGCTGAGGCAGTACTCCCGATAGAAATAGAACACGATTCTCCGAGAGCGGCGGAGTATGATGAGAAAACTTTGAGAAAGGCGCTGGAAGATGATGTCGATGCACTCGACGAAAATAGAGATGAGGTTTTATTAAGAGTCAGCACGTACCAACAGAACCTGAAGAATTACCACAGTCGACGTCTGCGACCAAGGTCCTTTCAAGTTGGCGACTTGGTTCTTCGGCTCACCCAAGACAGTCACGAGAAATTCGAATCTCCGTGGATAGGACCATACATAGTTACGAAAGTGATTCCAGGAGGTGCATACAGATTGAAGGACAAAAAGACAGGGAAGGAGGAACCAAACCCCTTGAACGTGGCACAGCTCCGACGTTTTTATGCATAGAAGCCGAAAGATAGTTACATATGTAAGCATACAATGTACTGAAAAGCTCGCGAGTTTTTAGACGCACTCTTTTCCTTTCAAGGCGTCGAGTGGGGCTGAAAGGTTTTTAATGAGGCGGGCTCGCGATGCTGCAATATAGTAAAAATATTGGTTGATATACATCTTTTCCTTCGTCAGGCTCGGGGGCTTGCAACCCGCAGATTGAACAATATATACTCGATCCTTACAATATATAACTCACAAATTATTTGCTTTTGTCTAAACACCTCGCAAGCAACAAACATACATACACCTACCGAAACACTCGGGGGCTAGAGAAGGATAAAAATAAATAAAACTCGCTTTGAATGTACATAGTTCTTGCAATATACAAGATCTCTCTTTTATTTCAGGAAAAACTCGACAGCAGAAAAAGATCCTCAATCATCTTTTATCAGGTCATCTATGTTTATCTTTTCATCTTCCGCAGAAGCACCCATGGTATCAGCATAATGATATTCCTTGAAGAAAGCAGCGTCCATCCGAAGAAGATCTTCAATCATCTTTTCAGCTACGGGTGTCACCACGTCATTGATCTTGTCGACGTTCCTTCTTCGTTTCCTCAATTTGGCATGACAAAGATCAACAACGTTGGACATATCTAACTTCGGGTAGCAGATCTGCAGCATGATCATAGAAAATCTAGCACCAGCCATTAACTGGGCCTTCACAAATCCATGGATTCGACGAACACTCTTGAATTTATCCATCAAGTCAGGAAGAGTTTTAGGCTGAAGATTCCGACGAAACATGGCATTGTAAACCATGGCCAATGTCTTCGTGCAGAATTCAAGATACTCCCGAACATGAGAAGCACGGTCTTGGAATCATACAATTCGTCGGTCCGGTCTGGGGTAGACCAAAAACTGGCGTTGTTCTGCTGAGGAAGTCGGATCTCGCATCAACACGCTGATCCTCGGCAGCAGCATCCAAAAAGGAGCCTAACCATGTTAAAGGATACAATGAGGCGTGCAAAGGTACATACGGATAGTAAAAGGAGAATACAAATATGAAACTTACCTGCCATATCCAGACTTGCGTCAGTCATCAGGTCAAGCATATAATTTTCTCGAGAGGTAGCCTGTAAAGCCTCGGCAACCGCAATGTCTTTCAATTCCAGGGCTTCTTGAGCCTGCTGAAGAGCTATTTTCTCCTGCTCAGAAGATTTGCAAGACTGGTCCATAATGACAACAACTTGCTTCTTCCTTGACTGAAGTTGCTGTCGAAGTTCACTCAACTCTTGCGAAAGATCAACATTTGAAGAATCTTCAACAAAATTGTCGACAGGAGTTTTTCTTGAGTAAGATGTAGCAGGCGAAGCATTAAAGGGACCAGGTGCCGCGGTATAGTTATCAAAAACCAACTGGAAAAGAAAAAATCTCAACATCAATCATTTGGCAAAGTGGCATTCCATTAATCATCATGATATTTACATGTTGATTACAAAAGTTGACTCCTATTGAGGCGATAATAAGTTGTCGCAAGTCATAACTAAAGCGACAACATCAAAAGAGGAGAAAAAAGGAAAAACATAGAGACAGGATGGTCTACTTGACCTCCGTCTTGGTAGTACTGGTGGAACCAGCAGGCTTCGGCGTGAAGAAGGCGATGAACTTCTTCGAATGTGGCTTGGCATCCTTCACCAGCGCCTTCCACTTATCCTTGTTTATCTTCCCGGAGTCTCCAGCTTTGGCCCAGTCGACATCTTGACCGCTGTTAGCAACCAGAGCAATGGTCCCTTCGACTCCAATCTTTAGATTTTCTTGTCGATAGGCCAGAGCAAGGTCTCCCTTGGGAAGGAAGCGCTAGACAAGCTCGGCGAAGATCTCCAGCTGTGTCTGTTTGGGGAAAAAATGAGGGAAGAGGCGCGTGAAGGCAGTCCTTGAATTGGAGATATTGGTGCGCGCCAGATCGCCTTGCAGCTCAAGGATCGAGAGGGCGTCGAGAAGGCGATCATCCTTAGCTACTAGCAGCTTGAAACCTTCATCATTCCTTCCTGCTGCAACAAAACACAAGTTTATCACCACACACAAAACCAAATCATGACAAACTTCAGGATGATGAAAGAACTTACAGAGAAAGCGCCGATTTTGGGCCTCAAGCTGATCTATTATGCCTTGCTCGCGCGAGATCTGCTCAACGATCTTGTCGCTTAACGTAGTCTCCGCTTTGGCGAGGCGCTGGCGAAGATCTTCGACAGAAGAAGCATTGGCTTCGGCCTTCTCGCGAGCCTCTTCGCTAAGCTTTAGCTTAGCCTCAAGAGCTTCAGCGCGTTCTTCGGCTTGTCGCAGCGAGACTGATTAAAAGCAAAAGGATAAGGACTTATTATCCAAGAATCAAAGAAAGGGGCGTATTGAAACAGCGAGTTATCCAAAATAAAGATTACCTTTCAAAGTATCGACCTCGTTGCAGAACTCAATAGACTGGGAGCCGAGGCGGATGAACTGATCCATCAAAGGCTGTTGAAAAGTAGTGTCGCAAAAGAAACTTAGAAAAATACATTCGAGCAAAGAAGCATAAAACTCGAGACAAAAAAGGAAATGCGACAAGGTGCAGCAAAATAGAATACTAGAGAAACTTACATCATTCAGCATAGGAGTCGAGGAACTCCCCAGGATAAGTGTCCGCACATCGCCAGCCCCAGTCTTGGTTCTTTTTGGAGAAGGCGCTCGGGGGTTAGATGGTGGAGTCGACGTTTCCACGATTTGCTGAGGACGAGGCGAAGATTCCGCGACAATGCGATGTTCTTCGGAAAGGACCACATTGTTGGACGTGCTCATTGGAGCAGTGCCAAGAATTGTGGGTCCTTCTTCTTCCCCTTCTTCAGAACTGCAAAGATAGGAAAATAAGCATGACGAAGAAAAAGAGTTGTGCATACAATAAAAGTAAAAGAAGCTTACGAACTGACAGAGCCAACGTCCTCATAAGGGTGGAAGGCATCCTCTTCTTCAGGCGAAGTTTCTTCGGCAGGTGACCCAGCGGGTTTTGAGGTGACGGAATCTTCGAAGTCACCCCTCTTCCTCTTATTCCCTGGAGAAACGGCGGGAGGAGGATAGGTAGAGCGGCCAGACGCGGAAGGTTCTGAATCACTCCCTTTCTCGGAGGAAGCCGCGGATTTGTTCGATGCGGTGACTTCACTCTCGAGATGAGCAGACTCTTGCGGGTCGTCATGGACAACGGCTCGTTCGTTTACCTCTCCGCCTTCGGGAAGGGGAGGAAGAGAAGTCAGGACTTGGTGGTTCTACAGAGACAAGTTTAAAGATAAATACACAAAATATAAATAAGAAGCAGTCGAAAAATAAAAACACAACTCAAAGGAAAAATTACTTACTTCGGGAAGGGCGTGGCTGCCGCTGTATGGCTCCACACGACAAGAGGTTGGAACCTCGTCTTTCTTTCTTAGCGAAGAAAAGCATCGAGTAAGCTTCTCCAAGTCCTTTACAGAAAGATCCTTGGAAATTCGATCAACGTCTTCCTCGCCAGCATACATCCAAAGGGGGTTTTTGCGAGCCTGCAGAGGCTGGACCCTGATCCTAAGGAAATATGCGGTAATCTGGATACCCGACAGTTCTTCATCGTGGGTGTTCTGGAGCTGGTGGATGCGCTTCATCAGAGCGTCGGTAGCTGTTTTTTCTTCGGCAGAAGCTTCAGCGTCCCAGGACCGGCGTCTGATGATTTTTGCGGCACCATCAAAAGGAGCGATGCCGTACTCCTAGTCGCCGACAGATTCGTCTTTGATGTACAAACACCTCTTGCGCCATCCTTGGACGGAATCGGGGAATTTGACATCAAAATAATCAACGTCGGGACGGACGCAGATGCAAGCGCCGCCCACATTGTAGACGACGTTGCGGGAGTTGTTGCGCCGGAGATAGAAAATACGCTTCCACATGCCCCAATGAGGATGGGTCTCGAGGAAGCATTCCCAGAGGGTGATGAAAAGAGAGATGTGGAGGATGGAGTTTGGGGTCAGCTGATGCAGCTGAATCCCAAAAACAAACAGAAGTCCACGAAGAAATTCATGGACAGGGGTGGAAAGACCGCGAATAAGATGGTCGATGAAGGTTACCCGGTATCCGATTGGAGGGTTCGGAGCGCTCTCATCGTCGGGGAATATGAGGGAGTCCTTCTTCTTCAACAGGCCAAGTTTCTTGAGGCCCCTCTTGTCCTGGCTGGTGAGTTTGGATCTCTCCCATCCGAAGATCTTCACATCCTCCATAGCCGCGTCGGTTCCTAGAGCGGCGTGTTTGGTCAATCTCGCGCGTGGAGGCATGAAGAGAGCTTTGGTGGAGAAGAAGAGTGCTTGGCGGCGCGAGCGTGCAGAGCTTGAGGACAGCAATGGTGAAGGAGGAGAGAGAAGAGATTTGAACGGCGCAGCGAAGGGGAGAGAGTAAGGGAGAAGGAGATGATTTATAGGAAAGAATCGATCCGTCACACCGTTAGATGGAAAGGAAATGGATTCGATGCTTTACACGTGTCCACAAGGGCACAAAGGTCTTTTTACTGTGAAGTTACTAGATATGCGTTACAGCGCGCGTGCCGGAAAAAGCGGAGGACGTGTGTCCCCCACTTGCGTGACGTGTCAAGCGACGCAGCATTTGAGACCCACAGGTCAGTGACATAACAGAACCCGCGCCTTCGCAATACAACGTCGTGGCCATCGTCAGCGTTGATGTCACTGTAAGGGAAATTTCGACTGGACTTCTTTGAAAATAGCAACAGAGGAATACTGATGATGCAGAAAAAATAACTTCGGGAGCCTTTGGTCAAATGCAAGTATTTTCTTAAAATGCTCGGGGGCTACTCTTATCAGAAGCGTTACTCGAACTTTTGATAAGAGAAATAATATGAAGGTAGCAATACAGGGTCGTTTCAGAGGAGATGACAGTTGAGCCTACAGCCAAGTATAAATACTCGACTGTAGCCTCGGGGGGTACTCCCATCGGGAGCGCTGGTCGCGCACCCGATAAAATAAGGGTCGAGCAGAAGTCGTCATTTTAAAAAAATAGAATGAGTCAACAATGGAAGATTGAGCCTACAGCCAAGTATAAACACTTGACTGTAGCCTCGGGAGCTACTCCCATCGCGAGCACTGGCTACGCACCCAATAGATTATGCAAAAGAGAATATTGGATAAAAATACAGAGAATGATTATCGTCATACATCTTCGAGTTACATATAACTCATCATGTACTCCCATCGGGAGCATCAAGATATTGTCATCTTATGACTCGATAAAATTGGCTATTCCAGCAGCCAATAAAGTTACTCGACAATATATTCCTAGAGCGCATCCGCCGCGGTAAAACCTCTGGATGCCGTAAAACTTTTACGAAGGTAAGACCCCAGGTTCTGTCCTGAGTGGCGTTCGCACCCGAATGCGCTACTCTACTTTTTTTCGTATCAACAGATGCGAAGAAATATTCCTAGCGAACGCGCTATGGACTTTATGAACTTGAATGGAATTCGATTCATGAATAATTCCTAAAGCGGCACATGTCGAATTATGCCAGTATCCCGGGGTCATGTCCAGGGACTTGACCTTGTGATAAGGGGTAGACCGATCTTCTCAGTAAGTGCGGTGGTGATGATGATCACGGGATGAACACAGCGGAGATAACTTGATGACGATGTGGATGATAACTTGTATGACGCAACGAGATCTCTCGATTGGTCCATGTCGCCAATGCAACAGCTCTCAACCCTGCAAGATATTCGCAACTCCACACACTTGCGCACGTAGCCGCCGACCACGAAACGGTAAGTTGCAACCGTCTAAATCCCAATGGAACAGCAGATCACACAAGACTTTCAGGGGTTCAACACCAAATCGATGCAATATGGTGTAGAGATTCAATAGAGTTGCAAAGCAATCAACTATGAACTAGGGTTTATCTTAAACATGGTCTAAAGCTTCTATGGGGGCATCCTGGGCACTTATATAGGCGTTCAGGACGACCTCAGGGCGAAAAGATACAAAAAATAACCGACCCAGATTAGATCTGGTCGAGACAGACTCGGACTCGGCCGGCCTGGGGGCCGGTCGACCGGGCCTGGGGTCGGGCCAGCCGGTTCAAACCGGGCCTGGCGCCGGGTGCTGACCGGGTGCGGAAATTGTCCTGCAGTACACCTCCCGGTTGGCATAAGCGCAGCGTCCGGTTGGGGTCGGGGTGGATCCGGTGTGTCGTCCGGTTGGACCGGGCCATTGACCGGGCGCGCCGGCCGGTCTGACCGGGTGCTGGGCCGGCCTGGACTGTGACGTCTTCTCTCGCGCATGCCTCCCGCTCCTCCCTCGCGCGTCCATGGGTTGTCTTCATGTCCAGCTCCATGTCCAGCTCCATGTCCAGCTTCACGTCCAGCTGCTCCTCTCCTCCTCGTGCGATGCTTGCTCCCTCTTCATACCTGATCATACATAAGTAATAGCACTTAGGCAGTATAAAGTTCTCATCAATCAAAGTATCGTTTAGGAACAAGTTCACCTGTTGTTTAAGTAGCTTCGCACGAGCCCTTGTAATAGGTCCAATCCTAACTTCATTGGACTTGAGCTTCACAGCAGCTTCATCTTCATCTTTCAATGACGGAGGTAGTAGTGTGGTAGGGATGTCCTCATCACCTTGAAGTAGGTTTTTGCGGGTTTGCCACGAGAGCAGTTAATTGGTACCTGATCCGCCAGATGAACCAACCCCATTTACCATTATCCCTGTACAAGATATATATGTCTCGAATAAATTATTTGTAAACGACTTGAAGAATTTATGGGTGAATTATACGATGGAGATTTTACTCGACTCTACGATACAAGCAAAATCTCGGGGGCTACTGACATAGGCATCCCAGATGGGCCTGCCGAAGATAGTACCCGGAGTTTACTGAAAGCCCATCACCCGAAGTTTATGAAGCCCGGAAGCCCATAAAGGCGTCGACTATGGCAAGTAGAGATAGATTAGGGATAGAGACTTGTAATTCTATGGGACTGACTCAAAGAGCCTTCCGGCAATTGTAACTTGTGTAATACGAAATCCTCGGCTCCTCCTCCTATATAAGGGGGAGTCGAGGGACAAAGAATGGATCAATCTCATTGCCAATTAAACCCTAATTTTTAGCAGTCGAGCACCTTTTTGGCTGAAACCTTCGAGATCTACTTGCCCTTTACTTCGGCGAAACCCAAGTCTACAACTTGTAGGCATTGACAAGTTAATACCTTGTCACCGCAGGGCGATGGAAAAAGATAGTAGTATGGACATAAATGACTGGGTGGTCATGTGGTGATGGGAAAAGAGAGTAGCATGACAGTAGCACTGCACTCGCCTGAAGAGGGATAGCATGTGGCAGCTGAAAATGGCGACGGATGGTGGGCCAAGTTTTTCGCGAGGCGATAAAAAAGAGAATAGTATGGATTAAAATGGCTAGGTGGTCATGGGTCGATGGAAAAAAGGTAGTATGACAGTAGCACTACATTCCAGCTGCAAGTGCCAGAAGCGAGGATAGCGCATGCCGGCTGAAAAAGGCGACGAGCGGTGAGTCAATCTATAGATGGAAAGCCTTATGATGGGAAACTACCACGTTAGGTTTGGAGAGAGATGGGACCTGTTATAGTTTAGGGGGAGCAGATGCAAGCTTTTTCTTTCCATAGCCGGCCAAATGACTACCGGATCATCGGTCTACTCTACATATGACATGTTAAGAGACAACTCCTCGTATGCTCATTTCATTCCTCTTGGATAGCAACCTTAGATCTTCACTTTCAAAAGTCCAGAATTGATGCCACACACAAAAAAAGTCGGTGGAAGGTATGGAATTTATTGGCTGAAGGTCAGAAAGAAAGCAATCCCCAATGCTCTCGGTTTCAGCAACGAGTCTTATCTCTGACAACTGAGAAAAAAAAACTAACCTTGTCGGTCTATGTTTACCTTGACATCCACTGTTCAAAAAATCGTCCGAGATACCGATTTATCATGAATCAGGTGGTAACCGATAGGGATTTTAGCATATCGTCTAATTTATCGCCGATACCGATATTTCAGCCGGTTTTCAGTCTAGTAGCCGATATTTCGTCCAGTTTTTAGTCCGGTGGCCCATATTTCAGTCGATTTTCAGTGAAATGTCGCTAAAAGTTGATTTGGTAGACGATATTTTTGTCTTATAGTCTTGTAGAGCCGTGCATTAGCTCAAATTTTCTATTTTTATTGATTCAAATGCAAGGAATCAAGGTAATGCTTCTATTCGATGCTCCAATATTATTTTTTCATACCATATTATAGAAAATTTAGTACCAAAAATTAGGATTTACAAAAAATAAGCCGATAAATAGTCGACCGACAAAATCGATTAATCGGCCGATAAGCGATTAATCTCCATTTTGAGCCGACCTATAAATTAACGATTTCTTGAACATTGTTGACATCAGAGACTCCTTTTCTAACTTGAATGTTCTACATGGCTAGTTCACTTCAATTTTCGAGGAATCCTGCATTGGAGTTCACTTGTGTATGAATGTCTGGACAGCTTCATATCCTTCCAAGGCGCATGGGTTCTCTCTCCATTCACTTTGAGCTGGGTATCGTTTTTTTTTGAGAGAAGCCCTAGAGAGGGAATTAGTATTTTTCCAGATCAAAGAGGCGGCAAACAATGGAGCAAGTATATTTTGGTGACGTTGCTACAAAAGAAGATAATAATATTTTCCGATGTTACCGTAGAAGAAGACCGTAGTAATTTTCAGATCTAAAATATGCGATAGATGGTGGAGCAATCTTATTTTTTCGAAGGTACGTAGAGGAAGTCACTAGTATTTCCCCTGGCTAAAAGAGGCGACGAATATCCCATTGGGCGACCATGAACTATTGTGAAGAAATGACTTACGAGAAATTACCATTGAAAAATTACATTCTAAAAAATTCACTGAATGTTTTCTCGAAGTTACCATAGGAGAACTCCGAAGCAACTACAAGGGAAGGCAACTACGTTAAATAGATACCATCGAGAAATCAGTGCTACAAATATCCGTCGAAGAAATACTCCTTGGAAATTACAGTCGAAAAACTGTGTGCCGGCGAAGACTTAATGATGTGTAATTACCGCTAGAGAATTACTATGAAAGTTAAAGATCCATGCCAAAAAAAAATCGTGGGAAATTACCGCGAGAGAATTTAAACTTAAATATTAGTTAAAGTTATAACAAAACTAGTGTATTCCTACGAAAGAATGAAAAGAAATTAAAAAAACTAGTCAATTGAGATACTCTCAAATTATTGGTTCTCTTATGTATTTAGCTTGTGCTACGAGGCCTGACATTTCGCTTGCTGTGGGAACCACGGGAGATGATCATAGGCATGCGCTTGAAAGAGTGATGTGCTATATCTAAAGGGAACCATGAGCTATAGAATTTATTATACCTGGTATCCAAGAGAACTTGAAGGGTATAGTGATTATAATGGGATTTCAAATGCTAATGAGATGAATGCACATGTGGATATATTTTCACTCTTGGTGGTGGCACTGTTTTCTAGAAATCTTGCAAGCAGACCATCTTAACAAGGTCAACAATGGAATCAGAACTCACATCATTAGATACAACTACTGTCGAAATGGAATTGCTTCGTGAGCTTTTAACAGACTTGCCTATGGTTGAAAAATCAATACCGGTTATCCTCATGAACTGTGATGACCAAACTGTCATTGTCAAAGTGAACAGTTCTAAGAATTATTTGAAAAGTTCAAAACATGTCAAGAGTAGACTGAAGTCTATTAGAAAACTGAAAATCTCTAGAGTGATTCATTGGATTATGTCCAATAGCTAAGTATGTGGCAAATCCTTTCACCTAAGGACTATTAAGAAACATGATAGACCTTGCATCGAGGGAGATGGGTTTGAGACTCATGTAAGTTACCGACGGGGTAACCCAACCTATGTGATCGAAGATCCCGTTAATTAGGACCAGGGGAAAAAATAGAGCAACTGAGTTGAGAGAAACTTTATACTCCCACTCCGCTGCATATGCATTTCTTTCATAACTAATGTAATGCAGGTTGACTATGTCTTAATATTTTCTTTATGGCTCTGTATGAGCGAAGACAATGTCCTTCATGGCAAACTTTAAAGAACACACCTATATGAGCGACACTGCTGGTCACAGTGTAAGAGATTTGGGTGAATCTCTAGTAAACTCATGAAGGGCCAAGAAGTATGACTTATAAGCTCCACCTGAGGGTAAGCCTATGACAGCCTAGTACCATACTACCATTGAGTGAAACTTACTGCATAAGACTGACAATTCAAGACCTAGTCCATTGCTCAATTGTAGTCAAGCGTAACTCCTTGTGTAGATGGAAGTTCGACTTAACAGTCTTCATTGAAGTACACGTATATTAAACGATGATTGGAACTAATATCTCATGTAATGTGCTTTTGAGATATGGTGGAAATTGTTGGATGTAGATGGGCTTCATCTCAGAAAAGCAACCCATATAGCCTACAATTCGTGAAATCTCAAAGCCCATTATGGTGGCAGCTTGTTGACAGCTTTGGAGACTAAAGTTTAGGTTCACATTGCTAGCTAGGAGGGAGTTTGAGTGGTTTATAAGGGCTGATGTTCTAGTCCACAGAAGTGAGTGAGAAGAGAAGGAGTACTCACACACTCCTCCTACTCCACCGCCCGCCTCGCCACGCATCGCACGCGCGTCGCGTTTCGTGACTCGAGTTCGAGTTCGAAACAGGTTTTACGGATGTCCAAATTTTATCTTGGTGCACCAACTGAGTTGGGTACGTGTGAGCGTGTGTTGTGTATGCTTGCTGCATGTCCCTAACTCATATGCATGGCGGTTCGATCGGCCCTCTTGTCCCAGGCTATATCAGGAGACGAGAGATAGAAACGCATCAACAGTTTTCCACTCGCTTATGTCTCTCTCGTGTTTAGTTCATTTTGCTGCCTCCTCTTCTAGTATTCCCCATTCCAGTGACTGCGTACACGGCCATCCGGGAGAGCAGGCTTCCGAAACCCCATCCGTTGAGATCATGCACCAGGAGGCAGGCGATAAGATTTTTGGAAAACGTCTCAGCGCGACTGCTCGCTGCTGCTCATGTTCTTTCTCGCCGTTCAGCCGCGATCGTGCATGTACGACCCCTCAATGTTGCCTCAAGCGGGCGTGGCGTTGTCGTCTGAGGTGCTGGACTACCATTCCAGCCGTGTAATAATCAGAAGATTGAACGCCAATAAAACCCAGAAGAATGATATTTTGTTTTACTGCTACCCCACAAAGCCACGGAAAAGTGAGGCCCTTTAGCCATCTCTACTCTCTAGGAACACCAGCAAGCAAAGGTTGTTTCCGTGCTTGTGTAATGGATAGACTTTTGCCACTTGGTCTTGTTATGATTTATTAGTGTGCACCAATGAGTATGTAGGCTACCAATGATGTCATGGGATACATAATGTTGCCTGTAATTTCTTAGCAATGTCATAGTTAGGATATAGAGTTAAGGCGTACCATTCACTTAAATATCAATGATAGCTGTGCTGCAAGTATTTAATCTGCGATTCCATTTTGAGAAGTAGTCGGATATCAATCATCTCCTCATACAACCTATAGATGATCAGTACAAATAAAGCAATAATATACATGGGTTAGAAAATTTTCATTGCAAGCTGGTAGAGAAGCTTAAGGATATTCCTTCTACTTTACTTTCCGGTGCTATTACTATGTCAAAACAAGCTTAAGAGTATACAACGTTTTCCATGTTCTTTTGTTCATAAGATTAGAGGAGCTTATTGGTGTTTCTCAAAAAAAAAAAAAAAAAGAGGAGCTTATTGGTCCTAACTCCTAACATGTATGTTACTTTCTCCAGAGTCGCGTTGTTCAGGATTTCAGATGCCTCAAAATCCTTGAGCAAAAGAAACTAAGTAAAAAAAAAAAACTGAGCTATTAGTGTCGATGCCGACCCGGCCCTCGGCGCGCAGGCCACACCGTCCCGTCCGTTAACTTCAAAAAATTTCATTTTTTTTCAAATTCTTTAATTGTCTCACATACATCATTTTAATTCTAACTACACTCAATCTTAGGTCAAATTACCCCTCATAGTTAAACTTTCCATCCATCCAGGTCATCCATTCTCCACCCGTAGCATGCTTAACATCTTGGTTCCTTCCGGATGAGCTTCCATCTTCTTCGCGAAACATTGGTGATAATACTACCGTATCAATCCTATTAATCCTTAGATCGTGATATCACAACTCTTTATTATTTTAAATTTTAAACAATTATTTAAATAAACATTAATGGTTAAGTAATAATAATATCTATGGATGATGCAATTATTAATTTATTATATTTTTTAAAAATATAAAATCCTGCATTTCTATCAAAAACTAAAATCCTCCTGCTTTCATATTTTCATTTGGAATTTTGAGAATCTAAAAATTGGCTAACCGGCTTAACCCACAATCATTTTGATATATTATACATTTTTCCCACGATCATTTTAATATATTGTCCCGGTTGTATTGTCGAAAACTTCTTCCCACGATCATTTTAATATACTATAAAAAAATCGACTTCATATGCAACCAGAAAAGCCATTTTACCGATACATGACGCAATTTCGCAAAAATATCGAAATTCATTTCTGTTAAATTATTTTGCAACTAGATGAGATAACACATGGACATCTCGAATGATTTATTTTTTGATTTTTTAATCATTTTCTGCCATTCAGTTGAAAGTTAAAAAGGCGATCCGGGGGTGCGTGGAGGGAAAAAAATTTGAACCTTTGGTGGCCGTCGGCGTAGTTAAAAAACTAAGAGGAGAAGGCTATGCCGAGGGTGGCCGTCGGCGTAGCCTTGACGCCGTGACATCACTGTCACGGCCTAAGTTTGGTGGGCCGCATGCATAGGCCTACGCCGATGGCCCGCGATGTGCCAAGGGCAGCCGTCAGCGTAGCGTTTCCTACGCCGAGGGCATCGCTACGCTGACGGCTGTTTTGGCGGGCTGGGCTGGAGGCCCATACGCCGACGGTCCCGACTTTTAGCCATCGGCGCAGCGCGCTATTCTTGTAGTGATAGCGAGAACTGTATCAGAACACCAACTCAAACATGTCGGGGAAAGACCACACATAGTATCCCCGAATGTTCGATCAGTTCCTGCAACCCGAAAACAACAATCAGAAGCTTATACTCAATAGTAGTACGATCAAGAATCACTTTCTTTTTCGAGATAGGGACATCCCTGGCCCGATCAAGAATCACTTGATCTTGGTTGGATTTATTACTCTGTTTCTTGAAAGCAAATAGTTTCAATTGAATTGGCTGTTGCTCCTTTTCTTGATACGCAAGGAGTCTCCCATAAGTATTTTGATCGGGATAAACAAAAACAAAATATATATGTAGAATACTTTTTCGAAAAGGATATATGCAGTAGTATATGAGAAGATGCCCTCACCCTATGGATAGGTAGATCTGATCCATGTAGTCTTGCAGGTACTCTGATCTATTGTTGTCGTCGTACACGATCTCGCTCGTGATTTTGGGTCTGCCACGGAGTCCTGAATCATCAAACAAGATTTGTAATGCACAATATGGCCCCCCTTGTAGTGTATTCCTCGCTCCGTCCCAGTCTGAGATCTCCTACAGAGCGCATCTTCAAGCTTTAGAACAATCAATCAATCCGATTATATCTCCGAGTGGTTCTGAAAATGGTTTCTAGAAAAAGATACGGAAAATGCAGGGTCCACGAAAAGTCCGAATTTTAGGTGGAGGGTTATTAAGAGATTTATTCCATGTCGTGTTCTTTTAAAGGAGAGGCATATTGATTTATTTTTTCATTTTATCTGTCATATGGGCAAGAGGAAACTATTACATACGATCTTTGAATGTACGTGGGCGAAACTGTTTTGGCGGGAGCTAAAGGTCTTTGAATGTATGTGGGCGAAACTGTTTTGGAAAACTGTAGGAGTCTCTCCTAATATGTCATTGTCAAAAAAATTATATAATATTTTGATTGGATTTTTTGCAAGTCACTCAAAAATAACAAATGGAATGGAGGAAAAAATTCTTCTGAATTTGTTTTTGCAATTTAAATTTTCAAATTATTTTAATATTCAACAAAATTCTTGAAAAAGATATACATAATGATATAAAAAATCCGAAATATTTTTCCCACATTCTTTGCTATGTATGAGTGATTGCAAAATTTCAAGTTTAAATATTGTGTGGTGTGAGAGATAAAAAAAAAAGTTGTTTCAGAGGTAAAAAAGAGTTACTAGCATGGATGTTGATGCAGTAGATAGGGTGGTGCGCAACTTGCTCTGAAAGTCCTCCCTCGTAGTATTACCATAGTATTCAGAGAAAACTTAATTCAAAATTACATTGCTTCCAAACGGACCCTCGCATGCATGCAATCCGGCCCGAGAAAATTACTCCCAGCCACGGGTGAGACGTCTACCTTCAGCACCACGAACTGATCAGCAACGGACGGATCGGAGGGGGAGCAATCCCAACCGCGGACAGAACAAGAGCACGAACGGAAGGGGCTGCAGGCTTCGATCGTTACGACTGTTTGGCCGCAAAATCCATTCCTGCTCCGGCCGTTACCCTTCTCCGCGTCGTCGTCTTCGTCGATCAAAACGCCGCCAGCATGCCGTCTCATGCACGCACAGAGTGGTGAGTACCGCGACGACGTCGACGATGATGCAGCAGCATGCAGTCCCCTCCGCCCTAGCTCCCGGGGAGGAAGAAGAACATGTTCTCCAGCTGCACCGGCAACAACACCCATAGGTCGTTCCAGTTCACCGACGACGACGGCCGCAACGACAAGTTCGTAAGGTTGGACAATACGATCAGCCCGACCGCCACCATGGAAGCCGGCAGCGGCCACCAGATGGACAGCTACTTCTCCAGCCGCCCGGTCAAGATCCGGTCGCGCTCCGTCCGCATGGCGGCGGCCGGCGTGATCAACCGGTCGGAGCGCCTCAAGAACATCGGGCGCGTCTTCCAGGAGGACCTCAAGAGCATCTCCCTCAAGATCTACGACCCGCAGGACCCGTTCCTGAACCGCATGAACCGCCTCTTCCTCTTCTCCTGCATCGTCTCCGTCGCCGTCGACCCGCTCTTCTTCTACCTCCCCTCCGTGTCCGAGACCCAGAGCAACACCTGCATCGGCTTCGACCGCGTCCTCGCCGCGGGGGCCACCGCGCTCCGATCCGCCCTCGACTTCTTCTTCCTTGCCCGGATCCTGCTGCAGTTCCACACCGCATTCATCGCGCCGTCCTCGCGGGTGTTCGGCCGTGGGGAGCTCGTCGTCGACTCCGCCGCCATCGCGCGACGCTACATGCGCCGCTTCTTTGTGTTCGACGTCCTCTCAGTGCTGCCGCTGCCGCAAATCCAGATCGTCAAGTTCTTCCTGCGCCCCAAGGGCTCCGACCTGCTCCCCATCAAGACGGCGCTCTTCTTCATCGTGCTCACCCAGTATGTGCCCCGCCTCGTCCGCATATACCCCATCACCACCGAGCTCAAGCGAACCACCGGGGTCTTCGCTGAGACCGCCTTCGCCGGTGCTGCTTTCTACCTCCTCCTCTACATGCTCGCCTCCCACATGGTGGGCGCCTTCTGGTACCTCCTCGCCGTCGAGCGCCTGGATGACTGCTGGCGCGAGAAGTGCGCGGGGCTGAGGTTCCACCAGTGCAAGCAATTCATGTACTGTGCCGGGAAAAACAAAGACGACGACCAGGACGGGTTCACGGAGTGGCGGAGCATGATCCGGAAGGTGCTCGCGCAGGAGTGTGCCCCTGTAGACCAGAGCGGCACCGGCTTCAACTACGGCATCTACACCACCGCCATCGCCTCCGGCGTCACCCACACTGCAGCGCTCATCCCCAAGATACTCTTCTGCCTCTGGTGGGGGCTCCAGAACCTCAGCACGGGCGCGCAGGGCCTGGAGACGACGCACTACAAGGGGGAGGCGCTCTTCGCCATCCTGCTCGCTCTCTTCGGCCTCATCCTCATGGCGCTGCTCATCGGAAACATGCAGACGTACCTCCAGTCCATGACGCTGCGGATGGAGGAGATGCGCCTGAAGCGACGCGACTCGGAGCAGTGGATGCACCACCGCCACCTCCCCGACGACCTCCGGGACCGGGTGTGGCGACACAACCAGTACAAGTGGCTCGAGACGCGCGGCGTGGACGAGGACGGCCTGGTGCGATGCCTGCCCAAGGACATCCGCCGGGACGTTAAGCGCCACCTCTGCCTCCGCCTTGTCCGCCGGGTGCCGCTTTTCGCCAACATGGACGAGCGCCTCCTCGACGCCATATGCGAGCGGCTCAAGCCCAGTCTCTGCACGGAGGCCACCTACGTGGTCAGGGAAGGGGATCCCGTCGACGAGATGCTCTTCATCATCAGAGGCCGGCTCGAGAGCTCCACCACCGACGGAGGGCGCACGGGGTTCTTCAACAGAGGCCTGCTCAAGGAAGGCGACTTCTGCGGGGAGGAGCTGCTGACGTGGGCGCTGGACCCCAAGGCGGCGGCGAACCTGCCTCTCTCTACGCGCACGGTGAAGGCCATCTCCGAGGTGGAGGGCTTCGCGCTGCACGCCGACGAGCTCAAGTTCGTGGCCGGGCAGTTCAGGCGGCTGCACAGCAAGCAGCTGCAGCAGACCTTCAGGTTCTACTCGCAGCAGTGGCGCACCTGGGCGTCCTGCTTCATCCAGGCCGCCTGGAGGAGGTACCAGAAGCGCAAGGTGTTGGAGCAGCGGCGGCGGGAGGAGGAGGAGGCGTACGCCGCAGAGGTGGCGGCGTCGGGGGTGTCGTCCAGCAGACTGATCAAGACCACCTTCCTGGTGTCCAGGTTTGCCAAGAACGTCATGCGCGGCGTGCACCGCCAGCGGTCGCTTCGGGCGGAGAACCTCATCCTCCTGCCCAAGCCGCCGGAGCCCGACTTTGGCAGAGTCAACTACTGACATGCTACCATAATGCTAGATCTTGGATCGTCAAAACATATGCGTATTTTGCATTATGTGCTACTACTACTTGATGCACCATTCAGTAAAGACAAACATACGTACAGGGGTTATAAGTACTATATTAAACCTTAACAACTTCGTTTTTTCTCAGATTTTTGGTTAATTTTGCTGCCCTTTCCGTTGGCTGACACGTGTGTTTTTTTGCATCCATTTGGTTTCGTGTGCACATATGGGGTCGTTTTGCTTTTTTCTGTTGGGTTTACCCTGTCCGTTTCCCTATTTCTTTCCTTCTTTCGTGTGTGTCTAATGTTTTCTCATGTCTGTACTCTTGATGCCGTTCTGCACCCTCTCCCTTTGACCGGACCCACATGTTACTGCCGCTGTTCCTCTACTTCTTTTTTTCTTCTTCTTTTCGGCCGCTCGATTAGTCCTCTTCTTCTCCGCTTGGATCTTTCTGTGATGGTCCGTCCACCGTATGGTCTGCTGTTTTGGCCTACTCATTGTACTTCTGCTTCTCTTCCTGCTTACGGAGAGCCTGCTCATTCTGGCTCTACTTCTGTTTGTGCTCATGGAGGGGCTGTCCGTGGGGGCGCCTGCTGTTCTTGGCCGCGGTGGTCGGGTGGCTGGTCGCGGCCGTTTTACCCCTCGGTTGCCACCGCGTGCAGGCCGCCGTGGTGCGCCCCGCTGCCCGTCGCGTTCGTCATCGCGGCGCGCCCGATCTACGTGCGGCGGTTGGGGTGGCGTTGACGCCGTCGGCGTGAAGGCAGGCCGGCAAGAAGGGCGAGGGGAGCGTCCTCTCTTTCCATCAGCAGGCCGCACCACCATAGTAGGCTGCGACCTCGGGAGGCAGCTAGGGTGGCGGCGACGCGAGGCGGAATGGCAAGCAGGGGGAGGGGAGGGCAGATACAGCCGCCTCGAACGGCAACCAACCACCAGCAGGCACGGCTTCCTCTCTCTGTCAATGAGCGTGGTAGTTGGGGCAGGGGAGGGTGCCGACCTTCGTTGGCGCGTCATCGGCTACATGTTTACCTTTGGCCGTCGGTGCATCCCTACCAGATTCGGGCGGTAGAAGGAGCGGCGGGGGTCCGGCTGACGAGAACGGCAGCGCGCAGGCTGACCACCGGCATCAAGTCCTGACGAGGACAAAAAGCAAGTCAGTCACTCCGTCGTCCCCCTCCACCCCCAGGAACAGGTCATGGGGTTCGTCGATGCCCCCCGCCGCGTGACAACGGAAAGAATGTCCATCTCGGCCTCGCGGTGGGGGACGGCAGCAAGAACCTGCAGACAGGAGGGTGGAGGCCGGCGGAGTGGACAGCGCCCGCTGGGTGGTCTGCATCCTGTGGCGGCGCTGTTCGCGTTCGGACTTCTGCTGTTCGTGGGAGTTGCGTATGGTCCAGGCTGCCGTCCGGCTGCTCGACCTTGGGTTGGGCGCGATTCACGGCGGGATCGCATCTCGATCCCGGCCCTGGCTTAATTCACTCGCTTCGCTTACGGTGAGTATGCCTGCTTGCCCTGTGTAGATCCATTTCCCTGTGTAGATCCGTTGAACGTTGATCCTAATTTTCTAGGTTTTTTTTTCCTTTTGCCTTTTGGCCTTCCAATGTTACTAGATGCAATTTGATTAGTACTCCAGGCACGCTGTCCAGAGAGTACTTTAATCTCAAGTTGGTTTCCTGCTGACATTTATAATTTAATAAGAATTGAGGATGCAAAGTTGGCCGTTGCAAATCAACATCGTTCACCTTAATTAGAACAATAGTTATTGCTAGCTATGGTACTGCAACAAGTGAATATTCTCTGAGAATTGTTAGTCCTAGCGAGTGAAGCAAATCCAGCTGTTTAGCTAAATGGGCACGAAACTGAAGATGTGTTGTGTTGGGTTGAATTAGGAAGCTAAAAACTTACTAAGAAAGTTTCCGACTGATCATGAATCTCATGATAATGCATCCTTCATTGCTCATCCTTGGATTTTTGATAAGATCCTACATCTAGAGATAGTTGCTCGATTGTGCGGCTACGGTTTGCTCTAATTGCGGCGAAGGTTTGTCCTTCATTATTTTTCATCCATTTCCACATCCTGTTTTTTGTTCTAATTAATAGAGTTATAGGTCTTCAGTAGCAAGGAACTGACTTCTCTCATCCGATATATGAGCGAGATTACTCCTGAATTAGTCACCATTTTTTTAGAATTTAACTCAGTGGTGTACGGGTGTTATGGAGAATGTCCCGAGAAAACGAAGGCATAGCTGATCATTCACATGGGACATTACAACATTATTACAGCCTTGCCTGATGCTTAGTACCACCTCACTGAAGAATGCAAGAGGTAGCAGGGTTGGTGCCTATATAATAGAGCAAGTGCGCTGTGTGTAGACACTAGACATTACCGATAAGACTCCGACTCCCGACATGGACGAATGCTATTTGGTCCGCATAGAAAACAGCGTTTTTCTACGGAAGAAATTAATTTGTACAGTTTTGTAATGAACTGATGGGAACCCGACATGGTCAGGTCACCCGATGGGTGCGGGCATGGGGTCTCGCACAAGTCCCATGGGTCGGGTCATGGGTGGGGAGTCAACCTGATAGGGAGATCGGGCATGGGTCTGGTTATTCCCGACCAGACCAAACCCGACCCAATTGCCAGCCTTAGGTACAAGCAATATACTCATTCCGTGAGCATTTTATGTATAGCATATTCACAGAATATGAGCACTTGATCCTTTAGAATGACAGTGGTTGCAAGATAGTCTATAGTACTCCTCTGTCTCACGAAACATGTTGGGAAGTTGTCTAAATTCGAATGTATCTAGACACTAAATAGTATTTAGATATATCTAATTTTGACCATTTGTTGAATTTGTGCCACGATTTTGATCATACATCTTGGATGTTTTTTCCTGTACAAACTGTCCTGATGTCTCTTTCAGGAGCTATTTCAATATATGATATCATATATTTATTGTGTGTCTACTTAGTCTCGAAAGAAGCTGCTAGATAAGGCCTGAAGTTTGTCGATGATGTTCATTTCTGCGATGATTTATTGGGTGTCTGCTTATCTTTTTTGACTAAATTTGTGTACTATTTTTCTGAAGTAAGAACATAGTTATGTAAAAAGATTTTCATTATTTAACTTAGCATACAAGACACCACGTAAGGGATTTTGTTATTTAGCTAAACAAAGAAGATGTCATCTTTGCAACTGTGAAACGAGCATACCTCATAATAGCTATTAGCTGGAGAAAATGTTATAACTGTTTACTTAGTTAACCTTATAGCTTCATATCTTTTTTTGAGATTTCTTTAACTAGGAATCTTATAATTTGTTTCAGGTATGTCACTATTGATTTATATGATTGATTAGTACTTACACTGATAGCCATGCTTTCCTCAACAATGATCATTCCTAGCCACCGTCTGCTGTTTCAGGGATGTAATCATTAATTCTTTATTATGATGAGCCCATATATCAGAATGCCTTGGTCAACTAGCTACATAGTTTAAAGTCCAGTTTTGGTTTGACAACCTGGAGATGCTGATTTTATATTCCTTGGGGACTATGGATGAACTAAATTGGGTGGTTAAAAGTTAGGTTACTTTCAAGATTCCAAAGACAGGGAAACAAATCTTTGGTGACCATGATGCTAATGTACCCGTCTTAGATGCTTCATGTGCTTCCACTTTGGTAGACATCAGTGGAAGTACAAGAATCTGGTGTACCACATCAATTTACTTTTTATTAATCACTCCCTTGCTCATATGTTTGACTGTCACTTTCCTTTTATTTTCGGTAAGTATTGATGATTTCTTTGTATTGAATATAATCTCTTTTTGTTCAATCTGAACCAATGAATGGAAAACTTGAAACACATCTTCCTTTATTTTCAACAATAATTTTAGAGAGGACAGTGGTAATTGATTTTAATGGCTAAGAAATTGTTGTATGCCAGTATTCATTATAAGTTACTTAGGTAATATTTACATGTTATGTACTTCTCTATGTTTTCTGTACCCCACATGAGTTGATTGGTGTTCTTAGGTTATAGTCTGATTTGTTCCATAGGTTGTCAAAGAAACTCCCATGGCCGTCAACTCTGGCACTTGAACAACGTGATATTTTACTGATTATGGACCACATAGAACTGTAATTACAGAGTCCATGAGTTGAATGTTTGAGAGCGAGAAGTAAGTGCAGTCAGATTGACAGACTATGTGCTATGTATGGCTCTGCATGCACCAATAAATTGTATTGAATTATTCTACTGCTCCAGTTGGTCTTGATTTGCTAAGAAAAAATATACAAACACTTGGCGAGGGTTCTTATATTTTATTTATGTTGCTCGAGTATTGAGAAGCTACTTGACATTGTCATTATTTTTTCTGGTAGAAGAAATAATTGTGCCAAAGCTATAATTGGAACATAACAACTTCAGCATGGTATTGGATATGGTTTGAATTTTGGTTATTCACCTCATTCAAAATCATAAACACCCACCAAACTGACGACACTCTTTGCAACAATCGGATAAATAAAATGTATTTACCATCACAAAACCACTACCAATTAGCCAATATATGGCGCGGCGTGCCGCCGCGCCCTTCATTGCTAGTAGAATTAAGGTGATGTAGAACTCTTTACTGTATATTATAACTAATCTTCCACTGTAAATATACTTGCATCACTTGATTGGGCTATGCATTCTAATAAAGCTTCTATTATCGAATAGTCTAATGGTTTTCCTTACCAAATGATCACTCGACTAGCAGACCAACCAAATGGTTTTCCCAACTCGCTCCACTTGTTCGAACTTAATTCTAATCTAGCCGATAATTATTTGCATCTCCCACAATAGCATGAATCATGACGCAACGTACCGGCTCAAGAGTCGACAAACTCTAAACATAAAAATGGGTAAAGAATGAAAGATATGAGTTAGGACAAATTAAAGTTTTGCAATTCCAAAGAAAGACGTGCACAACTTTTTGTATATAGCGATTCTCCGATCAAAATTTAAAAATAATATTCTGCTCAACACCAGGGTAAGGAGATCGTGAAAATTATGCATTTTAAATTTTGAAAATATAGAAAATGTAGGTACATTCTTTGTCATAGTCCCTATTATCTGCATTGGTCAATCTTTTCACCTTACCTAAATTTGAGCAATGAATACGACCGGTTCTACAGTAAAAAATCGCTAGTCACCCCTCTATTATGTGGATTGATACATTCATGATCCCTACATTCATGATCCCTACACACTAAGGAGACTAAATTCTGCAACATGGGCACACATCTTAGACATACTTGATCTCAACAAACGAGACTTTTATTGGAACTTTTTTGAGCACGAGATGGAATTGCGGTAACAGAGCTGAACATAGAGTCTTTATCTGTGCAACTACAACACCATTCCCGTCAACTGTTTTGTAAAACATGATGAAACCCGACGAAACTTGGTGAAATAGTGTGGCGTGCGCGAATCACAAAATAGAAATTAAAATAGAAATTGACAACGCAAACATGCACGGGACCATGCACGAAAAAAAACGCTATCTCGGCAAAAACCGAAGTGGCCTTATTCCCAGCTCCCCCGTCGCCAGCCAGCGCAAACGAAATCCATGCTACTTAGATATTGCCCCTTGACTACTACTTTTGCTCGCCGGTAGTCTCCCTGCCGTCACTACTCACAACTCGCATAGATGGACGGTACTAGCTCAGCTCCGTACTGCAATGTACTCCCTCATTTTCTTTTTAATCGACGGGAGCGAAATTGTGTTTCTCAAGGATGCTAGCAATTGAACAAACACCTCACGAGGGCATTGTTTTTGGGGGCAGCTGCCGGACTGTGGTGCTAGGCGGTCTACCCGAGGCTATGCGAAGCTGTACCTTGAAGATGGACGAGCTGTGGACGGAAGTGATGACTTCTAAAGCGAGAGCATGAGGCGCTCGCGGAGAGTCTGCTACACTAGTCGTGTGCTCCTGTTTCACCATATGGTGATTCAGAGAGAGGCCCCGACACTTTTTAGCTGATGGGTGTTTGTTTCTGTTTTTAGGGCATAGGCATAGGCTCTAATGATATGTTTCTTCACCCATAGTCGGGTTTGTAGGTGTTGTGTGGTGGCTCCGAGTTTTGCAATGTATGCCTTGGAAGATCTATCTTTACTATTAAATTGCAATAGGTGGCTGCCTGGTGTCACACTTGGGCTTATTTTTGTTCTGCTTTTATCTGGGCCCGAAGTACTCAATATAGACGGCCCAATGTTTCGTCAATCCAGGCCCGATCCAAAGCAGTCCAGACCAATCTAAAAATTGCCGATCTCGATTGAAGATGGTTCCTGACTCAAATTACAAAATTGAAAACATTACCGATCAAGGTATCAGCTTCCGATTACAAGTCCAAAGCAAGCCGTCGCTTCACGATGAAAAACAGCAGACAACCCTCTGTGCGCGTGCTTACTGCCCAGCGGAAACTGTCCACGATGATTGACCGTCCTACAGGTCGGGCGACTCACGTATGTGCTTCGGTTCAACAGTGTTGCTGCTTGGCTCCCGTGGCATCGAAAACACTATACGTAAATCTACCCAATCCTCTGTGGAAGGGATTAAGCGAATATGCCCTGATTGATCACGTTTTCTGGTTAATCTCAATTCAATCCTCACGTCTTCATGCCACTGGAATCTACCTAGCCAGCTCAGATAATCAACTGGAAGTACCCCTATCTGTTATTCCTTCTCCAAGCATGGAGAGACCGACAGATCTATATGTATTTTTTACGCACGCAAAGATGTTCGTATGGCACAAGAGATGAGACGTTTTTTTACCCACTCATATGATGTGTACGTGTACTTGTACACCAACAATCAATTTTTTTTTTAAAAAAAACTGCTAATTCTTGCTTATGGCTTCATCGAGAATCTACTAACTTCGTCACTAAAGCTCCTAAGTTTATCTACATCCCAGAGCAGTAAACGGGAAGTGGGTCATGGCCGCAAACTCACCCCCGTTACAAAAGCGAAAAAATGCACCGGGAAGTACAAACCTTTGGTCCGCGAAATATACATTGTTGAGCATAAAATACAAAGAAGAAATAAAAATTTACGCCTCTAAAATTACACGTTAGAATGTGAGGAACTACCCACTTTTAATTTATACATTTACACGTAGATTCATTTGTTATTCCACATTAACGCAACTATTTTACGTTCATGTCCTGGAAAATAATCAGGTATTCTGCTACATAGGTATGCATGCGTCTCGGCTAAACAAGAGCTAGATGAATAAGTTACCTTGTTACCCATTTACATGCTCGTCTCATCGGGCGTCGATGAAGGAATGCACATGGGTCAAAGCGTCATGGAGATAAAGTGTTGGGGAAGCACACCACGCGCATGTAAGGTGCTGGGTAGCTGCCTTGTGGTGGAGCTTGGTAAAAATTAACGGGAGAGGGACTAAGACAAAATATGAGTGGTTGGGGTGCAAAAGATCGAAAACATTACCTAAACCCTTTTCAAAATTTCTTAGCCTTGATCAAAATGTTCAAAATTGGTAGGTGCACCTAATGGCGTGTGTCGACGAACCGATATGGGTCGTGCATGCCAGGTTGGTGGAGGACTGGAGGCGGGTCAACGACTGGTTTTATTTCACGAGACGAAAAGAGGGGGTTGTTCAAACCTTCACCATCTACCTATCTAACCCTAACTGTTGTTTGATCGGTGTGTTCGCTAATTCTTTTTATCTCATAGCAACGCACGGGTATTTAGCTAGTGTTCAATAAAATCTAAATAAAGATCGTATGCATCATTTTGATGCGGAGGCTGGAGCTCCGTTCCCCCTTTTGAAAAAAAATCACATCTCGCATCAATTTAATCGGAATGGTGGGAGTATAACGGAACGTCCATGCATGCAGGCGCATTCCCTCGATGCTCCAGCACCGGTGCACATCCTGCCTGCGGCCTCGACGCGCAGAGAGACAAAATGATCGATGCCATGTTTTTTTTCACGCGTGTGTCCCTGATCGTAGCAGCGGAGGGGAGCCCCTATGCTACGCCTTAAGCAATACGATGGACCAAAATCGCACAAGGGGAGCCAACATGGGCCGGGCCCATTTCCAGCCAAGGTCGCGCGAGCTCCCATACTTTGTTTGATCGCTAGACTCTAACGTTGTCCATTTTCTTGTTGTTTTTTATTTGAAAATATTCAAATTTTGAAATGATGAAATCTGAAAAATTGTGAGTTGCTTCAATGATCAAATTTGGAAAATTCTGAATCTAAAAAATGTTGAATTTCAAAATATTCAAATCTGAAAAATGTTCACATTTTAAAACTATTCATATCTAAAAAAAGTTCAAACATAAAAAATGTTGAATCTCAAAAATATTCGAATTTTAAAAATGTTCAAAGCTAAAAATCGTTCAAATTTAAAACATGTTTAATATATGAAAAAGTTCAAAAATTTTAAAAAATGTTCGGGTTCAAAAAGTTATAAAATACAAATTTGATTTTATAAAAAACTGACAGAAATCCGGAAAACCAGCTAAACCGGAAGAAAAACCAGAGAAACCCAGAGAAAACCGACTAAACAAGAGAAAAACCGGAGGAAACGTACGGTCCTCGCTAAATGGGCCGGCCCAGAGAGAACTGCCCCTGTGCGGTGCGCCCAATCCCTCCCGCTGTAAGCGGAGAATAGGGATTGCCGCGTAGCGGAGGGAGATTGTTGGTAATCCGTGTCGGGCCGGGCTAACGGTTGCCAAAGCGTGTACACCGTTCCTCTATTGGGCTACAATTAAGAACGGGAATGCCGAAGCGATGTTGTAGATTCAGATGTCGTGTAGTTGTCTCAAAAAAAAAGATGTCGTGTAGTTTTAGTACCATACCGCTTACAGAGAAGGAATCCGGGCGCTTTATAAGCTCTTCTCCGGATTGAGATGTCACCACGTGATAAGCATGGTATGCAAGAATAAAAAAACAAATTAGGCTTGTTTGATCTTCGATCAAAAAAATACGTGTGCTGATTTGCTTCGGCCATGTTGTCACCACTCCGATATGGATGTGTTAGCAATTTTTTCTGTACTTGCTCCTTCCGTGTGATTTTTTTATGTCATTTCTTATCAAGGAATTAGGATGTCACTCTAAGGCTCTGTCTGCATATTACCTCGTGCAGTCGAAATGAAACGATTCGTCCAAATGGAACAACCCAAACAAACCTTCAAGAGTGGGAGAATGTTGAATGCCTTTTTTTCTCAAAATGGGAAACCTTTTAGATGCACATAACTTTTTTATTAAATTATTACGAAAACCTTACAAAGAGAGTACAAATATCAACTTGAAGCTCCCATCCTCGCGACTACTCGCTATACCTACAAACTAATGAAGGGTGCCTATAGCCAGTACCCTGACATTACACCAACACACGTCATCTAAAAGCCGAATGCCTCCCAAGCCGTCCATTGGCAGGTAAGAAGCACATTCAGTCAAACAGACCCTCGACGCACGCCATCGCACATGCCGCAGAATTCGCTACCACCGTCCTCCTCGAACCCATCTGCTAAGGCGATCAATGCATTATCCTTGCTAGACCCGCCATCAACACCACCGTCCTGCGCGCGTCCATCATCTTGCATCCATCACGAAACACCGTTGAGCCACGCCACCCAAGACTCGCCGACCTTGACAATGTAGATGAACACCACACCGCCGCAGCCTACTACCGTCCATCTACTGCTCCAAAAACGATGCCCCAAGAGGTACAACTCAGATAGCGTCGCCATCATCCGATCTAGGAGACCCGGATCTAGGGTTTCCCCTAGAGCAGCACGACTGAGAAGACGCAGACTGCGAAGGCGATGCCTTCAAGAAGGTTAAGACGTGTGATGCCGCCATCGCCCACCACAAACAGGGTCGGTGCACGGTTTCACCGGCAACCGCGCATCCCCAACTTGATGTAAGGACTAGATGTTGGATCAGGAGATCGCGACAACCAACCCCAAACCGGCTGACCACCTCCGATAGAGGAGATGTACACCACCACCATGTCTAGAGCTGGTTCCCTAGGGTTCCTCCAAGACGCGAGAGATGCCCAGTAACGGCTCATCGCCGACGTATCATCGACAGTAGCCTCAGGAAGCCGCAGCCCTTCCAGGCCCATCCAAGCCCAGATCTGGCCTGACCTCGAAGCTACCGCCAACGATACCGCTGCCTGCAGATCGGCGACATGGCCGCCGCCTCCCTGCACCGCCACATCATGGAAGTCCAGGCCGGTCACCGCCGCCGTTCCCACTTCTCTGCAGCCGTGGAGAGGCCGTTGCCGTGCCACTAAGGCTTTGCCTGGCAGCGTATCGGATGGCGGGGGAGGTGAGGAGGAGTGCCGGCGAACGCCCTGGAGCGGCGTGGCACCGCCGCGCGGGGGGGTGGGGGGGGGGGAGTGTTACATAAGAACAAACTATTTTCCTTGTAGGATCTTCTTTTTAAATGGGGAGAATTCCACTTTCCAGCCTCTGCACCAACAAGAGATGCACACAGCCATTAATAATGAATACTAAGATTTTTAATATTGTTGAAGATTAAATCATAGTCCTCAAGAAAAATTGCATGAATACCAGGTCCAACCTAGGCCTCAAGTATAAATAGGATCCTAATTTGCATCCGTGAGGATTTGAACTCAGGTGTTGGGTTTGTACATCAACTTTTTTAACCTGTTGAGTTAGGCTCACTTCTCTTAAAAATGGAGAAAATTTCACTTCCCACCCCCTGCACCCGATAAGGGACGCACACAACCATTAAGCATGAGTAGATTAAAGCATAGTCCTCAAAACAAATTGCATGAGTGCCAGGTACAGCCTGCCTCAACCATAAATAAGAACCTAATTCGCGTCTATGAGGATTTGAACTCAGGTGCTGAGTTTGTATATCAACTCTCCCAACCATTTGAGCTATGATTGCCTAGGTTGTATCCTTAGGCCAACTGAGTTTATACCTCATATTTTAACATCTGCGTGTCTCATAAAAATAGAGTATTATTTTAATGGGTCGTCGATAGCGAAACATCCATTGTGACTTTGTCAATATGAACACATGACCCGCTGGCGTAGTCTTTTAAATGTATCATAAAGGGAAGGTGTGTGTATGTTGGATGTATGCACGTGTATGTAAGTGCCTGCATTTGTTTGATGTTTCCAAGAAACAACTCGTAGTAACTTGACTCGCTACATGCAATATGTTGTTTTGGTTGGCCAAGGCTCCTTTCCCTAAAGCATCACCTTCACTTAAATTTTTGTTTTTTTTTTTTCCAAAAAATCACAACCTCTCAACCACTGCCTGATTAATATACACCCATGATGAAAAAACCAAAGATGCCCCCTCTCTCAAAGTGGTCGAAATACATCCCTTTGGCACGTCTACCACATCACCTCCATGTTTTTATGCAAAAGAAATAGTTTGTTGACCAAATTCATAATGGTTTCGAAAAGGGTTTGAGAGAATTTTGAGAAACATCACAAAAATTTCTCAAAACTTTCAAATATATTAATTGGATATCCATTTTTTTTATCTTTCGAACATTTAATACTTCATGTGTCCTAAATATAACTCATGCTTTTTCCGCACGGTTTTTGATGCACAACTTTAGCCACTAATATATACAAAATTATATGGTTGTGCGGGTAAAAAAAAAAAGGTTGCGATGCTACCGTGATTGAGTGGCTTAGCTTTAGGTTATTCCAGGTGTTCCACTTTTCATATACGCATGCGCATATGGGTTAGTAATTGCCATACCTGCACCTGCTCAACCCGGCGGGTGTAGAATTTTATTATCTTACTAGTACAAATGCCCGTGCGTTGCCACGGCACCTCGAGTTTATTACTTATCCTACATGTAAATATGATGCGCGTGAATAATCCCAATGTGGAGAATATGCAAACAAAGCCACTTTTTAGCATATAATTCTAATAAATAAATTAACTGCGAAAATTTTCACAAGAGTTGGCCGTTTGGGTTACTCAAACTATATCCCTCCCTTCCGCTTCTTCTTTCTCATAGAGCAGAACATTTCAAAGACATAGCAAAGATGCATCTTTCATCTCTTTTCATTTCCACGAGACCCTCAATTTCACCTTTTTTAACACTATGCCAATAATGTGCATCTTATTTTTCTCACTCCAACAATATCCAAATTGTAATTTGTAGTCACACATGCTGCCAATGTGCCACTCACCGGCTGTGCTCTGATGTTTTCTCCAACTCTAGTAAACTGTTGCCAGTGGCTTCAGAGGGATTGTAGCAATCATCACCCCACTTTCGACAACAATAATCATTGTGACATTTCCATTCACGCCTCACAAGTCTGAATACCAAGCAATTTTCAAAAATAATTTTCAAGGTTCAAAACCCACAAAGGATACTCTATTTTCCTCTTGTATTTTTTAATTGTAGCGCAAAAACCAATGGTTCAGCTCATATGGAACATTCTAATTCAGTTCTAATTAAACTAACTCATAAAAATAATAATATAACATTATTTATTATGCTATTTTATTTCTTATATCATAACCGTCTATATATATATATATATCCAAATACAAACTTAGATTAGTTTTATTGAAGATAACTTCATTATCTCAAATAACGGTTACATATTTCATCAAGGTAACAAAATAATAATAACTTTAACGGTGCCGGCCACCATGAGCATGAGCACGAGTTCTTGGCCAGCGACCTCCACAACCATCGCTGGTGTCGGCCGGCTGTCCCCATCAATACAAGTATACAACTGAGCTCAATTTTTTTTATCTCTCCTTCCTATCAGCAACTCAGATGCTTACCTATTCCCTGTATAATATTTATTCTCAATCTAATGGAAAATAGAATAAGAATGATAAAATGACAATTCAATGCAAATAATAATTCATTGCAAATACAGCGTCCCAAACCATGTAATGGATTAATCTGCCACCTGTGTGCTATCCCCATCTTTCTCACATTCGTTCTCTTCAGCATCATGCTCCATCACTTCCCCTATTTAAAAACAACACATTAATCAACATCCCAAAATACGAGTGGGAGAAAACATGACTGAATTTTGAAAAATTTGTCTACAAAGAATCCTACTGAAATGAACTGGATTTAACACAAGCATCCAACTGGAAGTAAACATATCTACTACCTCCGGTCCTAAAAAATCGATGCTCCCACCTGCCTAAGCACACGCACGCGCAGTTCTCCCTCTGCATCAATTAAATCCGACCGGAGGGAGTATGTTTCATTTTAGTTTGGATAGTGACAAAAGCTGGAAAAGTTCAGTTTGTTGGTTGAGAATTCTCTAGCATGGCTAACCGTAGCAATAACACTAACACCGGGCACGGCACAATAAGCTTTTCTATAAAATAAAACATAAGATAAAATAAAATGAACACACGGCTGAATAGAGAAGTGTCACCATCCTGATAGACATACAAGGCAAATGTTCAGCACAATAACAACCTAGATGTAGCGCACCACTAAAAGGCCATTTGGGTGTAATTTCATGAATGTCTACTAATGTGAAAGCTTCAAACATGGTTTGAGCAGAATCCATGCTGCATTCCTTCTTTAATTTACGTTCGAAAGATAAACTGGCGGTGTACTTGTGTCACAGCCAAATAATATAGTAGCAATAAAGAAAAGAAAAAAATGCTGGACCAGTATGATATCCGCAAGAAAAGTTAAGTGCTGCTGCATAATAGATCACTTAAGTAAAATAAGCTGTCACCAATGTTTCGGGAGCACCCAGGCCGTTTCGCCCCAATCAAATCATGTGTATAATGAAGAACGAACAACTGGCAGGGAAAGAATTGAGGCTGCATGTATACCTTTGGACCAGATCTAGAGGAAAATTCATGGCGAAGCAAGCGGTTGCGACGGTCTGCTCCTGACAGCGAGACAACAAAACTTTTTTTAGATCACAGCCAACACTTTTGTTCGGAACATTTTTACTCTAAATAACATCTAAATAACAGAAGGGAAGAGAACTGGAGATCTAAATTGCACTATTTGGAAGGATAAAGAAATGTTTGCTTCAAATCAAATTAGCTAGCTAAGGCTTCAAAAACCACATACTGATCTAGCATGGATCTAGCAACCACCAAAGAACATTTGAGAAAAGCAAAATTGAGAAGCTGCAGACCACTTACTCGCTACCGATGAAAGAGACAACTATGAAACGCTCAAACACATACCTCATGGTCTCTAGAAATCATTGGTTATCTGCGTATCTATGTGATGGTACAAAGGAAGCATGAAAAATTGTACAGAATGAGTAATCATCTGCTATTTAGAGTTTCTGTCAACATGCGTCCATGCTTATTCTACTAAATGTGTTGAAACGGATGATGTGGTTCCAAAATACTGAATCAACAACAATGTTTTCATTACTGTCATAGTCTGCTATACTTCTGAAAGACTGGACCATGTTTATCTGCATGAAGAATAAGTATTAACAAGACTCAAGAAATACATATTTGTGTGACACTATCTCATCTCACGTTAATGATATATTTGATCATGACTACACTATATTACAGTCACAAGAAATGCAATGTGCACTCAGATTTCCTCCATCAGACACACGTGTGTCATCACTGAGCCTGACATGAGGAACCTACTGCAGCAACGTTAGCCGTATTCGCTTCCTAAGATGCCCCGGATTCCTTGTGGAACTACCAATGAGTTATCAACATAAGCAGGCATGGAATTAGTTCACGTATTGAGGGTGGATAGGTTTTGATGCATCAACCAAGCGGAATTTGAACGTTCGAGCTGAATTAGTTCAGTGTGAATGGGTTTTCACATCTGATGCGTCAACCATGAGGAATCTGAACTTTCGAGCTCACCTTCCTCAGGATGAATCAGTTATTTCCTCTAGGCCTTTGTATAGTGGTTTCGCTTGAGAAGCGAACTGAAGATGATCCATTGAGAAAAAAATATTAACATATTAACTAAATGTTGCATTAATGCAGTGACCAACACGACAACTGAGCAAAGATACAGACTTTGACGCATCAATAATTCTAAAGAATAAGTCCCTCTTACATCAAGTATGTGAAGCAAGCTACAACCAAATTGCAATAGGCTTTCTAGTAAAAAATGCATCATGGAGCATGAAACTAAATAATGGGCATGATTTTTTTTTTTGAAACGGAATGGGCATGATCAAATTACGGCTGGTCTATGGTGAGCAAGTACTTCAGATAATAGGTTTGAAAATTTTATGTTCACTTATTTTCAAGGAACATGCACAAACAAGAATATTCAATTATATCAGAACAAATATATCTTGAGAAGAATGCTATCCTATTGCAATATGAACAACCAAAACATGCATTTTTAGTCGAAGAACAAAATTATCTCCCTTTCAATGTATTGAACTAAATGCTAACAAAGGGATTTGTTCAACAAAATTAGGTGATACAAAGTGACAACCCTTAGGCTCATCTGTTGTCCATGAAAGCGAGAAATATGAAAATATTTTCATCATCAATAAGCACTTCCTGTACTATTTGAATAAAATGATCTTCTTTGGCATGTCTTCTTTTCTTATCATCAAAAGATCCATGCATCAACCAATATATAGCAATATAGTAGACCATTTTGACTACTTAATCTACTACTACCAACTTGCCGACTAACAAACAGAATCACAACCAAAGATTTTGCTATTCACCTTTGTTCTCAGATTGAAAGGGAGTTTGCTTGTAACCATATCTGTTCTTTAATTCCGGATGCTCCTTACTGATCCTGATGGCTATCAAATCACAGAGCAAATAGACAATTAATTTAGAGAGCACAAATAAAATACAATCAACTTTAGTGCCGGATCATGTGTTCTCCGGCCGATGACCCGCCCAGCTAAATCAAAATAAGTGAAAAACTTCAATCAAACACTCAACTGTAAAAACCACCCGTTGATGTTGTCGTCGAGGAGAACACTGCTTTCCCTGCGGAACAACTCAGACAAAAAGTGCATCTTGGTCCACTTCAGCTAATTTCATGCTATAACCTGCACACAAAAGGCAACTTAAACTAAGAATAATTTTGGAATGAACCATCATCAAATTCAGTAACCATGTAGTACTAAATACTAAAAAGCAATGAAGTCGCTAAATTGCACTTAACATCAAACTTCACTAACCATATGTATAAGGCTTCTACCCGTCCGAGCAAAATGATTCCAGGTCCATACTCTATACTCTTGAGATCAAATGAAACCATCTTATCTTATCCAAAATTTACTGTGTCTCGTATCTCTGGGACGCGATGAAGCTGAACTGGAACACGTATTGGGCCTGATGGCTGAGAGGTGCGGGACATTGCGCGGATCTGTACTGAGCTCTCGAGCTCCTCCACCAATGGATAAGATTCCATCTCGTGCATGAAAGAGGTAAACTCATTACCAAGTTTTGGTGTTTGCCGACTAAGTAATATAGTTATATTGGATCAGTGAGGTACAAACACCCATTAATTAGTAGAGGATGGAAAATTCCATCACCTAGAAATCAAAGAAGGAAGCATGTAAAAAACAATGGAGCATATAACCAGCCAACAACATTATCAGCACTGATGGAGAACCGGCAAAGTAACAAAATAAAATAGATACTACGCATAACACATATTCAGCTTTTGAGAAAAACAAATGATGTCATTTCTGCCTCACCTTTCTTAGTTCCTCTACACGGATAGCCATAGGAGGGGTGATCTGATTCTCAAAATTGGGCGAAACACTACAGACTGTACATAGGGTGGGCGATATCATTCTCAAAATTAGGTTATTTGTGGCCATGATAAGCAGAACAGGGCCTTACCTTTTGCTGAAATTTCACTTCCCATTCTTAAATCATGTGATTATGAGCTAATACTAAATTTTAAATAGACACATAAATTTACGTATAGATTGGCAGATTGCAATTACATGTTAAGGATTCCAAAACACATGTACTTCTTTCTGTGAGTCCAGGTTTTTTTAATTTGTTTTCAAGCACTGTCCTTCACCCAATATTACTGCATTGGCATGCAATTAACTGTGTGGTCTGGTCTAAAATCCCAGTGGATGGTCCCAACAAAATACAGTTTAGTCCACACATTTATTTAATTAGTTGTCTTCGAACAAGACATTATGTGGTGTCTGTATAATAATTCAAGCACAAAAAGGGAGTGTTTAGTAGACACAAAATCTGAAACCTGCTAAATTTGTCTTGGAAAAATGAAATACCTTTCAGAAAGAGCTAGACATGTATTCACCCTTACCATTCTTCTTACCATTTAAAAAAATGTCATAGTTAATGGAGTTGAGGAGAGTAGTGTACCACTTGGTCTGGGTGCTACCAAGCGCCTAATGCTCTACTGTATTGAAGCTCTCAATTTATATAGTAATAGTACATAAGATGTTTGAAATCCCCAGGCAGAAACTACCATATCAGAACAGAATGGGGCACAAGAAAACTCTAGCGTGTTTAACATACTAATCAAGGAGCTTACTGAGTGCAGCCCAATAGCTCAAAATTGACCTTATCATCACCATCTTATCACATATATAAGTCTTATCACATATACTTGTGCAACACAGATTAAGTGTGCTAATTTTCACCCAAAATCAGGTGACTGTTTCAGATATAAAGGTATATATGTGTGAGACCAAAAGATGACAGGCGTTTTCCATGCTTCCAACCATGTGTCTTTCAAATGAATTAGTTAAGACGCAAGAAGAAACAACAGATAATATTAGTTTTAGGCAGTAGAACAAGTGGGCATTACCTATGTTTCGTCCGCCAACTACAGAGGTATAGTTTCAGCTGGAGGCTTAGTCAGTAGCAGCTGAGTTGATGAGGACTCGACATCTGGGCGCGAATACACAGAGGAGGATGGCGTCACGGAGGTGAGAAGAAGGCGGCGTGGTGGCTGTCCTGCTGGCCGGGTCTTGGCCTCTGCCCTCCTTCCTCCGCACTGCTCTCCTCTCCCGACGTCTTCGCGTTCAGCTTGACCTCCCGCCTCCAATCCGACTGATGCCAAAATGGTTCTCCCGGTCGTGCTCCTGCAATTGACGAGATGGAGGTTAGCCCCTTGGAAGAGTTCAGGCCGCCGCATGTTCAGCTCCTTTCATGAAGCCGCCGCCATCCCCGTTCATCCTCGGGTCCGCAAACACCGCAATACCCTCCGACACGCGCCGTTGCAAGGGATTGAGGATGGGTAGAGAGATGGGCATGTAGAGAGAGACAGAGGAGCGAGAATGTACCTGAGTAGGCAGCCAGATCTGACGCCACTGCACCATGAATGGAGAGATGGAGAGGAAAAGGGGAGGGGATTGTGACTCCTGGTTGGGGGCGAGACGGAGCCGAGACCGGCAGCTGCTGCAGAAAGACAACGGGACGGTCGGCGCCTCCTCGCCGACCTCGGGCTTCCTCCGCGCCGGGCCGCCGGCGATTCCATCGCCTGTGGATCTGTAGTCACCGAAGGGGAGGGGCGTGCGCCAGGGGAGATGTTTGGGATGGGGCGGGATTAGAGCGAGGTGGGCGCATGATTTAGGGACCGGTGAAACGGAGCTGTCCACAGTGCGGAACGGGAGTACGACCACGACGACCAAAGGGTTTGACGTATTGAGAGTTGGCAGAATAAGAAACATGTTCCTCCTTTTTAAGTAGTGTAGATTAGGGGTGAAAATTTGTCCCAGCCGAGAGCATCTATAACTGATCCCTTAATAAACATCTTTGAAAATGAGACTGTCCCGAGAAGCTAGTGTGAGTCTTAATATGGCATACCGTGTGTCTTGTAAGTTTTAAGTTTTAAGGTAAGGCCATCTCTAAGTAATCTCTTACTACCTCCGATTCAAGGAATAAGGCGTTCTCGTTTTACGTGTTTTTTGTTTGACCAATAATTACTTCAAATATATAAAGCTTGTTTGTATGAAATTAGCATCATTAGAAAGTGTTTTTCAATACGAATCTAACGATACTAATTACATATAATATAATAAAGATTGTGTTGCTCAATTTTTATGGTCAAAGTTCGTATTGGAATACGTGTGCGGCTTATTCCTTGGGACGGAGGTAGTACAATTTATCCGAGGTTGATTGTGGCCGTGAATCAAGGTCCAGTCAAAGCTGCAGCGGAGAAGGATCCGATTGTGTTTTCTTTGCTTTATCCGAGGTTGTTCTTGTAAAAGTTGTGGCCCATGTGCGATGTATGTATCTCTTAGGGTCCTTTCTGTAAATTACCTGCCGGTTAATACAACTTCTCGAACCTTAACTTGGCCTCTTCCCCGTTCAAACAAGGGAAAAAAACTCACCGCTCGTCCGACCAACGCAATTTCCAGTTGAAGGAAATGGATAGGACGAATTTTGCGTGGAGAAGAAAAATCACAATTCAGAGTGAAATGGTCCCCTTTACATTTTTTGTGAGATGCCATGGCCAAACATTTGACAGAGTAGATTTTGTTCACCGTTCAAACATACCCGCAGGCATAGCCACACGAAATGCACCCATAGCAAGAAATTTGGTGAAATGGACTTTGACTTACTATCCAAACATTTCACAACAACAAGAAATGACGACGCATACCCGCAAAAATAAAAAATGACGGCGCGTACATTTTGTACCACGGAAAGAATCGTGGAACTGCCATCCTAATCTGTGGCCCCGAAAATTGGTGATGGATCGACCTTGGCACACGCCAAAAAGCCCCGTCGACCAAGCACAACACCCGCGGCCGCGCCCACGGTCTGCCGTCAGCTTCGCCAATTTTCCTCCCCCGTTACAGGAGAGAACACGAGGCGAGACTTCGCCACAACACAGGAGCGTGTTTGGTTGGTCCCAAAGGTCTTTCTTGCACGGGGAAATAAAAACAGGCTGTTTGGTTATCCACGAAACTAAAAATTCTCTGCATCACACGAACTTTAAATCAGCCAAAAAGTTAGCCTAATAGGAACTCTCCAATTCAGCATTTTTTCCGTGGCAGGATCGTACGAGCCGGAAGGTGGGCCCTTCAGACTGCATGCATACAAGCCCCCTATGTAATCCAATCTTGCACTAATGTGCATCATTTTAATCACTCCCGATCTGTAAAACAGTGGGTCAATTTAAAATATGCTAAACACGAAAATATGTGTATTGATGTTACGAATCAATTCATATGAACTGTTTTCAGTTTCGTGGAGTATGTGAATGGCAATTTCTTGTCCCGTTTGAATTTTTTGGCCTAATTTAGTCAAATTCGTCGCAACCATTTGCGCCTTTCAAAATTCATTCGACGAGTAGCTTCATCTTACTGTCGCGCACGACTTTCGTGCTAAAAGTTTTCGGTTTCGACGTTTGTATACGAGTAGATCTGGTGAGATGAAGCTCCCCGAAGGAATTTTGAAATGATCGACCGTGTGCGAAAAATTAACTAAACTCGTCCACAAATGGCTCAAAATATAGAACACAAAACCGATTTTTGAAACACTCGATGATACGACAAACCGACGATGGAATGGAATCGCAATGCCGAGGCTCATATTTTCCATGTATATATTGTCATGCATCGATGAATGATTAGACAAATAGAGGTGATTATGATTGAACTAGTTTAGTTAATCACCATCCTCCTCAACCTGTGGGCAACCAAACGTAGTGCTTCTTGTTTCTCCACTCGAGCTAAGTGAAATTGTTGGCATCCAAACAATGTACCAAAGTTAGCCCACGAGTTGTCCCTACTCATACAGTAGCAGTTGGGCCACGAAATTTCTATACAAGCAACCAATCAGGTTTACGACGACCACACCTCACCCGCCACCACACGGCCGACCACCCCCGGATAACTCCCTCGATTTCCCTCTTTTGTGTCAAATCATTTATCATAATCTTGGTTCCACCCTTTTTGTCCATATTTTGTGTGTGTTCGACTTCAAGATGGCACTGGATGAATGCAATCTACTAAGGTAAGGTGGGACAAATTTTACCCTAGGAGTACCCATGGGGTTGAGCAAGTGCAGGTATGGTAATATGTAAATCATGCATGCATGCATATATGACACTAGATGACCGGTTGCGCTATCGCGCAAATGGCAGAGGCTAACCATAAGGTTTGGCTTATTTTAGGACCGGAGGTTGTAGCGGAGCTCTTCCACCGAGTAAAGGGGGTATTAGGGTTAAATGGGCATCCAGTTTGAGCTATAGTAGTATCCGACGGGGTGTGTTCGAGCTCTTCTCTGGTTACTGCGTTTACTCACCATAAGTCTTGGTTTATTTCAATACCGGAGGCTCGGGAGCGCGAAGTGTAGCTCTTTCGACCGCCATCATCATCGCAGTAGCAAAGGGGGAGTATTAGGTGAAATGGCCATCCATGGTGAGTTATAGTAATATTCGGCGTGTTTCGTTGGAGGAAATGCCCTCGACGGCCCTTCTACTCTTGTTTGGCTACTCCGTTTGCTTCGGTTGAGTTATAATCGATGGGGTAGGCTGGAGAAAATGCCCTCGATGTCCCTTCCACTCTCTTTTGGATACTTGCTACCACTCGAGCGGTAACTGGAGAATATTACGGTTAAATGGCTGCGATTTCTTCTTCGGTCACTTGCACATTTGCCTCTTCCTCTTTCAAACTGTTAGACACACTCGGGAAGCAGGGCATTGGAGCTACTCGTAGTTGAATTTGGTGTATTGCATAACAACTTCATTTTTTGGTCACATAACCATAAGTTTTAATCGGCTAATGTTAGCTCTTTGAGACCCTTCGACCTGTTGCTCCCCCAAGACAAATGGCAAAAGGCAATATTCAAGCCATGTGTAATAGTATAACATATCCGATGCACGGGGAGGCTTCTTTTATGGTGTCGGTCACAGAACCTAATTATAGGCAAGTTTAACCGAACAAGTAGCAAAATTAAATTGGAATTTAAGTCATAAGTTGTAGCTTATTATAGTATTAAGAATTAGCATGTAATTTAACTGCTTTAGTATAGGAGACTTGGAGCGGAGCTCTGACCCTCCCACCACCCAGGGGTGGATCCAGAACAAAAACATACCGGTGTCACTCCCTCAGTCACTCATATTTTTTTGGAAAAATTTGCCACATGACACCGTTATTTTTTGGCGTTTCTGAAACACACCACTCGATTGTGTCTTTGTCGTGTACCATTAAAATTTTGTGGCATATTTATCAGAACACACCACCCGACTAAAAAGGGAAAGCTTTGCACTTTGTCTTCAAAACCAGTCATCACAAGTAAAAGTGCAAAACTTTCCGTTTTTCAGGCCGGTGGTGTGTTCTGTCCAAAGCTTTGCACTTTGTCTTCAAAACCATTCATCACAAGCAAAAGTGCAAAACTTTCCGTTTCTCGTGCTGGTGGTGTGTTCTGGCAAAAGTGTCACAAAATTGTAATGGTACTGACAAAAACATAATCGGACGGTGTGTTTTAGCAAATGCCGAGAAAATAACGGTGTTACGTACCTATATTTAGAGGTGTCACACACTATAAATGGTTAAAATTTACCAAGGAATGGAAGTTCTACCCGATGTCCTGTGACTCCTGGTAGCATAACGTAGGTCCGCCCCTACCTCTGTTGCCGCCTGAATAGTGGTAAAGGGAGGGCAGCCGAGTTGGCTGGCTATCCAGGCTCCATCGGCATCCAACGACGTGCATTGGAGAAAATATCCTTGACAGCTCCTCCGCCCTCCTTTGGCTACTCCCTCTACCTCCCATTCGATGGCTCCTTCTACCTCTCCTACGTCCTCCTCTTCCTCTTCCGACCCCTTAGACCCGCTTAGCATCATTGCCGCTGCAGGGATCCTCAATCAAATTTTGGTTAGTAGTTCAATTCGGACAACAATTACAGTTAACCCGAGCCATAACAAATGCATAACAAATTGAAGCCCCCATGTTTCGGTAGGTCTCGTTGTGCCCCGGCGCAAGGATAAAAGTGAGACAGTATATGATTGAGATTTATTGGCTTTAAACTGTGAGGCTCATCAAGGTCCCCCTGAGGTACGCATAGCATAGATTCCAATATCTATAGATAGAAACAAGTATTTTTTTTCATCGAAGTCTAATATTATCACAAGTATATTTGAAAACATAGCTGACAGAATTCATGCATACATTACACATAATATATATTCCAACATCAATTTATAGAAACAAGTATTGTTTCACCTAAGTCTAATATTGTAATAGTTATATTACAGAACATAGCTGGTGGAATTCACCACCTGTGCTATAGCATTTCATCAATGTGATAGCACAATTTCTCCTCAGACAAAGATAAATCTGTAGATGATTCAATGAGTTTAGCTTTAGCAGGATGTTTCTCTTGCACTTGGAACCAGTATCCCTGCTTACTTGTGTAGACTTGGAAGTTGGAACCAGTATCCCTGTATGTTGAACAAACCACGCAACAGACTATGTTACAGACAGTGTAGTTGTTGAGCTGAAACAATATGAATTTAATCATCTCTGAACAACATGCTTCACTGGTTCACTGCATGATGGGGAAAAAAAAAATGCTTGGTTAGAGACAAAAGTTTAATCATGTCTGCACCTTGTCCTGTGAATGATCTAGCATGGAAAAAAGAAATAAAAAACACAGATCCAATCCAAATGCTGTAACATTCAAGGTCAAAGATTAAGGTGCTGCTTCCATTGAGATGGCATAGAAGATATTTCCGACGCAAATGTAGGTGATCTGGTTGTCCATAGATGGCATAAAAGATTGGTCAATTGCAGCTATGGATCCATCGGATATCTTGGTGGCCCTAACAATTTGCTATCTTCTAGGTAGGGTGGGAGCACTAATCAATCAAAACATGGAAATACTCTGAATTATCCACGTTGCCGAAGTACATGATGCTGATGAAGGCTGGGATTAGGATATGGCCATATGGGTGTTCAGGTAAGGTGAAGAATCTGAAACGCACCAAGGTTTCTTTGATACAGCAGCAGCACACATTGTTTGCGATTGGACATTGTTTGCGATTTGATGGGTTCATGACACTTAATTTCTTTGCTGGCTATGTTTGTCTGCTTGATAAATGCATCTTTGCTGGCTATGAGTATATTTATATTCACTTATGCAGTAGCATCATAATAGCTGAGTACCTTGCCAATGATGTGGAATTTTACAATTTGTTAACAGAAGATCTCCTTCCCATGTTTCTATTCTACTACTGCATTTAGCATACTCCAACAAAAACCACTTCCAGTTCCGTTAATTTACTCATACTGTAGCTAAATTGTTGCTCCACAGTGTGCCAGTATGAAGTGCAGAGTATGTTCACACTTGTTTCAACAGAGCCATAGACTCATATATTGCTTCATGTTTCAGTGAATTGGAATTGGTAATGCTAAAGGACAACTAAATGCATTAGTATCTGTCTCTGTAATATTTATGCTCTCCTCTCCAGTATAAAATGAACATTGCTAGCCATTATTCAGGTTGGTATTTTTCTGTTCACTACTTCTTGTTTTTGTTCTGGTTCAGGTGGGCACTTCTTCTGACAAGGTACAGTATCCACACGAAAAGGCGCGGCGAGGTGGGCTTCCCGGAGCAGCTCCCACACGCGGTGGGCAGAAGAAAAGGTGACCGACATGAATGCGGCGAGGTTCTGCCATTGCCGGTGGCTGCCAGCGAGACATGGGGCATGGCGGCGGCGGTTGCAGACAAGCTGCTGGAGCTCTCCTCATCGACCTGCGCAGCACATGCGAGACAGAGAGCTGCTGGATCTGCCGGTGAAAACGAGGAGGGAGGTTCTGTGACGATCTGCCATAGCTTTTTGTGCTGCCGGAGTGGTTGGATGATCTGCGGCCTCCTTGGCGGAGCGGTCGATCGGCGTCCTGGGAGAGGTCGGAGGCGAGCCGGAGCAGGAAGAAGACGACGATCTGCCGGAGCTTTGGACTGCGGCCGAGCGGCGACGGCGAGGGAGTTGCGCAGGCCTCCGGCGAGCAGAAGCTGGTCGCAGGCGGAGGCGATGCGATCCTAGGCGTGGGATTCAGCTAGCTGATCCAATCCTACGATCGCACGCGTGGGATCAGGAGCTGATCGTGGGCGGGCGGGAGGACAGGTATCGCGGCTGGCGCGGCCGGCGGAGATCGCGGCTGGCCATTGTAAGAGGTTATTTTATACACACGCAAAGCTAGCCATGTGTGACAAACATCTATATCCCGCAAACCAAAAATGAACTGGACCTTGGCTCCGACAGAACCAGTTTCATGATAAAACAATTAGTAAATGCTATCAATTGCCTATTCTCTTTTCGCTTTCATTTTTTCCTGTTTAACATAACCAGAGACATATCATGTGAAACATGTTACTATACTTGATTGGCTTTTCAAGATACTGCAGCATAAGAAGAGCAGAAATTATAGTAATATTCAGATTCCCTTGGCCATTGTAAGAGGTTATTTTATACACACGCAAAGCTAGCCATGTGTGACAAACATCTATATCCCGCAAACCAAAAATGAACTGGACCTTGGCTCCGACAGAACCAGTTTCATGATAAAACAATTAGTAAATGCTATCATTCAAATGGAGATTGTAATTAACCACATGTACCATCCTCATTTTCAATCAATAAGCGGAGAAAATTTTTGGAGGTCAAATGTGTTGCCACGCAAAGCTGGACATGTGTAAACAATTGACTTTTTATTTTCTACCAGAATTAATTGTAGAGCGTTTGTGGTAAAAAAAAAAGCTGAGTGTTCCAGAAACTAACCACTCGTGCGTCCAGTGTCTACATGAACCTTGTTCCCGGCTAAAATGAAGGGGAATTGCTTGGGATCTGATGGGCCAGCCTGAAAACAAAAATTAAAATTAGAACCAACCCGACTTTCTTGCCTCTAAATATGAAATATTGTATATCAGTGAGCACCAAACATGCGAAATATCAATTGCATAATATTTAATAACTAAGAGGGCTTGTCGCCCACTATAGAACTAAATTAGTCCTGTGACCAACCATGTATTGTAAAATTGGGTGAGTTGCTGTTAGAACAATGTTAAGCACTTCTTTTTCATGGATTATTTTTCTCGCGCATTAGATAAACATTTTGTTTCTAGAAGGTATTAGAAGAATCCAAATTTATGAGTATCCCAAAGGAGACAAGATGAACATTGTTAATATTTGGCTTAATTACTTGCAAATGCGTCCAAAACAAAAGTTGGAGACGGGATCATAGCACACGCACCAGCAACGAATGCACTCCTTGGCCAAGTCCTCCTCAACCCAGGGGTCCTTGAATTCTCAAGATAGAGCTCTTCTATTCAGCAGCCGCTACGACACAGAGGTCAAGGCAATCTCAAGATCAATCACAGCCTGCCTTCTGTCACCGGCGTTACAGGCCTACACCAATGCCTTGCTGCTAGACATAACATGAGCAATGGATATTGAGCTTCTTAATTAAAATAGGATAGACTGAAAGGGATCATCTCAAGCAGCTAAACAAAGGGCACGATCTGGAAAACTGCCTGCGCTAAAGGGGAACCAGTAAGGAAAATACAACCAAAAAACAAGAAATCGCAATTCATAAGCATTTGAATAGTAAGTACAATAAGTGCACCTCACCACTATAAATGGTCCAAAGACCAGCACCTAAGTTTTATTTAATCAGTAACATAGGCCTAGCTAAGACAATGAAAGACTAAAGAAGCAAACAACAATACTACTATATAACAAAAGAAGAACATACCTTTGGAGAGCTTAAAACCAGAGTCAACCATACCAAGAAAATTAAAACCAGAGCCAACGGGGCTAAAGCATTATCTGTCTTGCTGTTGTGGAGAAACAATCTGGTCATGGTGGCATGCTTTGAGCCATCATGCAGAGATGGAGAAGAGGGCACATCCCTGCCAGCAGAAGAAGGCACTCAGCAGGTGCCGACATCATAAAATTTCTCAAGAGCAAAAAATTATCTGTAACTTACAAGCAATATAATGTCCAGCAATAAAAAATGATGCTTCCACCACTAAAGTATATTAAAATAATTGTTTTCTAGAAAAATTGGTGCGAAAACACAAAGTTTATCTCTTCCTTCATAAATACATGAATATCTCATAAGTGATCCTAGGATAGGCAATTCGTCAATATATAGCCTATTCATATTGCAGCAAAATCCATCCTTTGTGTAAAAATGGACAGACTAAACAGGGACGTCCATAATTCAAATTGATGGTTATACCTAACGCAGATGAGTGAGATAAGGTAATGTGCCATCCTATTTTTATATATAAAAAAATCCAACAAAGTATGATGTACGCTGCAATTCCCCACAACGAACAGATTCTTATGGAGAAATCTGGAATATAGAAGTGTTACCTGTCATATTTTCAGCCTGAGTACTTCCAAGTCACTTGATGATCTCCATTCCAATATTATCCAAAATAAATGTGCTGTCTCCTGGAACATTGGGAACACACAAACTAACTGAAACTGCGGGAACAATGTGACGGTATAAAGAACAAAAAAGTCAATATTGAGTTCCAACAAAAGAAAAAAGAAGAGAAGATCTGAGAAGGTAACAGACTATTCCCAAGGCGCCTAACTCAGAGAACTTACTAATACTGTAGATTTGTGAGCTGATTAACTCTGATAAAGGGTCTAAAAAACTTATAGTGATTCAGAGGGGATAATATGACAGGTGAAAATAGGCCAATGTTAGAAATAAAGAGGACGATTTGCTTGCACATCAGGACATTGGATGCAAGTTACTTGCAAGAACAATATATATACCCCACAACAACAAGTTAATCACACAAAATGAGAGAAATCTCAGATTTTTCTTGCAAAAGTCGACCATAGGAGTGACTGCCACAATACATATTGATAGTATTGAGGTTTTCTCTAAGATATGATATTACCAGAGGGAGCTTGTGCAAATGCATCTACATAATGTAACCCAATAACTAAATTGTATCTGCATGTATAAAATGCAGAAAGATGGCTAGCAAATAGTTTTATTTTTATGAAAAACAAACATTGTAGAAAGTCAATCAGCCTAATTCCGTTGTGTTCAAGAAACAAGAAATCTCTCTAGGGAACCAGAACACATACTAATGCTTCTCTGTCAAGGGCGCCACAGCGGAGAAACATAGGGCTGGACCAAATTATGTTACGGAGTATATAAAAACATCCCTTGTCCAATTCCATTTTCAATCACAATGATGATACAATGTTTTTACTTTGGTAGAGCCAAACCACACTACTCCTATTTCCTTGAAGAAAGAAACTATTCGTAAATTGACACATGTTCTGGCCCTAGTGGTTCTTACCATCATTTCTTCGTTCCTATCTTCTCTACCAGTAGTGTTCATTCACCATGTTATAGCTGCGCTTGGCCGCTTGTGCACAGATGAGCACAAAACTGCAGAATTGAAGATAGCTTTCTATAAAGTGTGGTCAGCTACAAGAAGGTAAAACACAAACGAATTGATTCTTCTCCACTTAAAAATCATTGCATGGGAGTATACAGTTTTACCAGGAGCTGCAGGCTAAAATCAAAGGATCGAAACGTTGAATAAATTAACAACCGAATCTTTACATTTTAGGAAAGCAGATTGCAAAATCGCAAATGGTAAACCCAAATCATGTCAAGTTTGAACAAACTCTGGGTGACTATTTCATGATGCCCAATATGCTGTTGTTTCAAGACATCCAAATAGACATACACATAATTTGACACATTATTATCTTAAGAAAATACATCTGGATATTCTAATCACATAATATACGTTTTCATGTTAACCACCGGCAAAATAGGCCCCATCACCTTATTTATGTAGCAGTTATGGGTTCATGTCAAACTGACATACCAAAGTCATTATGGAAAGTAGAGATTTTTTCATATGGCAGTGCTTCAGGATAAACTCACCTAATTATGCATCCACCTAGACAAATCAGTTTCACCAACTTGTGATGCATCAATAGCATTAAAACAAAAGGGCCTTTCATTTGTACCTTTTGCAATCAGCGAATTGGTACCATTCCTGACAGTAATTACATGATCCTGCTAGAGGTAGAAATAAGCATTATGTCACACTTATAAAACAACAAATGATTACCGAAAGAGAAAAAAATGCGTGTATACTATTAATAATTTTTCCTCTAGGAGCCATGATACCTGAAACTATTTATGCTAACAAATTTAGAAAAGCTGTGAAACAAGGCGACGTATGAACAAAGTTTTTTCACACAGAAAATGACTTATCATCAAAAATAACCACTAATAATAATTTAGAGATTTCCTTTTAGTAAACAATGCATCATTGAGTCCAAATTGTACCTCTCCTTTTGCATCTGTGTCGACAACGAAACAAAACAGATAACAATAAGAAGACGGCACCAACTGAGCATAAATTATGAATTCCATAGGAAAATCAAAGAAGGGAAGGGAGGGAGCTGAAGGTTGTTGGCAAGGTCGCCCTACTCCGGCCGAGGACACCGCACTACCAGGGGAGTCGGCCAGACATCTTGTTGACATCTTCGGGGAGGAGATGAAGGAGAACCAAGTCCTCAAATTTAATCTGCAACAATCATTGAGAGTTGTTTTTTATTAGTAAACTCACACCAAGATAAACAACTATACAATATTAAGGATTTTTTGCATGTTGCAATGTAAAGAGCAAGACCACATATCCTATTATGCATTAGAAACTGTGAATTATTTGGGTTCCCAGAACAACCAACATAAATTAAAATAGAACTGGACCATTTATGCTCATATACCTTAATATCCACTAACCGAACCCTCAACAAAATTACCTGAGTCCTTCTATCCTTTTTTAAGTGAGTCCTTTTATCTATGCCTAAACCAATCAACAAAATCTGAACATAGAGAGAGATGGGGATAAGGGTGCGCACCGGGAAGAGCAACATTAGCTCCCGCAATGTGTTGGGGGACCTTGTCCTGCTGCCGCGCCGAGGCCGTAACAAACGGCCAACAAAAGCACAATGAAAGAATCGTTTCTCCGCCTTCCCTGGATGTCTCGTTAATGGTTCTGATCTGGGAAAGCCATAAATCCATCGGATGAAAACACAAAGAAGAAACCACAGAACTAACATGTTAGATCTAACAACCTAGAAATAGAAAAGAGAACAGAGAAGAGGGAGAAGCAAACCTGAACCCGCTGCCGCCTGACTCGCGCCTCCTAGGCACGCCGGCCGTCCGGCCATCCACCATCCGGCGAGCATCCGCACCCGCCGTATCCAGCCGTTGCGCCGTCGCATCTGGCTGTCCAGCGAGCCTCCGTCACCGCCGTGTACAGCCGCCGCTCTGCCGGGTACAGCCGCGTCCGGCCATCCGGCAAGCTCTCCGTCGCCGCCGCGTCCAGCCATCGCCGTCGCTCGGGGTGGAGGAGAGGACGACGAGCTCCCGGCGGCGCGCTGCCCCACGACTCCGTGTGCTCGACGCCCGCGACCGGCGGCGCCAGCGGCGGCGCCCGCGGCTGCTCCCGGGCCCGCGCTGCCGGCCGCCTCCGCGACGGGCGCGCCGCCACGTCGCATCCAGAGCCGGGACGGCCGCCACCTCCACGCTGCGCCCCAGCCTCCTCTTCTTCACCTACGGAGGCCGGCGCAGCTCCGCCTCCCTCCTCCTCCCGCATGCGCCGTCGTCGTCGCCACACACGGTCAAACAAGGGGAGAAGGAGGCGGCTCGGGGATTGGAGGCGGCTCGGGGATTTGGGGGAGGATTGGGCAGCAGCTTCTGGCTAGGGTTTTTTCACCCACCGCTCCGTGGAAGTCGACGAGTGCGAGCACCCGCCGCTCTCTCTCGCTATCGGCCCCGCACAAAGAGGGACCCAATCGTCATGGAGCATACACGAGCAGAGGAAGGTGACGAAAAAATCACCACATCCGACGGCTGAGGTGAAAAGCGGGATTGGGGATTTACTGTGCAAGTGAAATGGGCGACCAGGATTGATGTGCCCCTCTGAGGTGCCTCCAACGCCCGAGTAGTCTAGGAACATTTATAGAAGTAATGTCGATCAACCTTGGAACAGTTGGAAAAGCCTAAGCTAAGTCACTCAATTACAACAGTGCTGCAACCCACTCCAGCCCAATGCAAACGGGACAGACCTGTCCATTTGAGTCAAAATGGTAATATCTCAGCCCCCTGACACATAATGACCGATCTTGTCCGTGGCAATATATTTGAGACCCAAATTTAGGTCGTAAATGCGTCGTTGCGAACATAGTGTGGTCAACACGCGTGTTCACTCCCTTCTCCCTCGAGCCCGCTTGGTAGTAACCCACTCGTTTCGGTTTATGCAAGCCAGTAGAAGCGGGCAGCTTCGCTTACAGTTTTCTGTGACACGTTAATGGCATTGCCTCACGTTTCGCACGCCAGTGCTGGTGCAGGCGGCGGTAGGCTTTCCCGGTAGGCATTGAAGGCAAGGCAGTGCGACCTCCTTTTTTAAGAGGGCATGCCACAACCATACCGAGCCACGCCATTGCCATCGCCCATTTCCTTTCGGGCATGCTGGTGCCATGGGAAAAGGGTGTCTCTTCCAAAGTACCAAGCACGACGACGAGGCCAGCTCAACCTGGGGTGGGCAGAAGAAGGAGCGACACCGCCGGTACATCCAGGTGGACCTCATGCGGCGGCTGTTTGAGAAGGAATGATCGGTGCCCTGGTTAGATGTGAACCTGCTGACAGGTTGGCTTCTCAACTCGCGGCGGGTGTCGGTGCCTCCGGTGCCACGAGCGGCGCCCCCTGGCGGAGGCGCGGCGAGATGCGCTGCCGCCGCTTTATCCCGTCACCGGATCTGCACGACGATCTAGTCTTAGCCACCGACTTCCACATCTAGCAGTCCTTCGGGTCGTGGAAGTTCAACCCGTACCGCCGAGCTGGATACCTCGACGACGTGGCCCTCTTTCATCCGTGAGATGGAAGTCGGCCTGATGGATGAGGAGTAGGACGAAGATGGATATGAAGACAACGACCTCTTCGACAACGACCGGGCGTCGTCTTTGCCCGTCGGCGTTAACTTGGACTCCAGCCACCAGACCTCACGGAAGAGGAGATGGCCATCGCCCAGAGCCATATGGACGAGCTCCCACAATAGCATAAAAACTCTTTTCGTGTCTGAAATGTGTTAGGCCGGTGAAGACGCCTTAAAGGAGACCATTTTGAATAGTGATTTTTCTTCTCCGTGCCAGCGCAACTTCCAGTTGAAGGAAATGGATAAGACGAATTTTTGGGTGGAGAGGAAAAATTACTACTCACTTGCATTTTTGTGGGATGGAATGACAAAACATTTAGAGTAAATTTTGACCACCGTTCAAAGATCCTCGTAGGCTTAGCCACACGAAATGCACCTATAGTTTCCAAAAATTCACAGCGACACGAAATGACGACGCTCAACACGGGAAGAAGTGGCATCCCAATCTGTGGCCCCGAGAATCGGGTGATGGATCGACGTCACTCGGCACACGCCAAAACGCCCCGTCGGCCGCGGCCGCGCCCGCAAAATATCGGCCGGCGGCCCCGTCGACCACCCACCGTCACCTTCGCGAATCTTCCTCCTCCGCTCCGCCACACACAGCAAGACCACACCCACCCACCACACGGCCGACCACAACCTCGGATAACTCCCTCGATTTCCCCTCCCCCGCCGCGCCGGGCAACCAAAGTCGCCGTCTTTTTCCCCGGCCCACCGCGCCTCCACGCCGCTCGCCCGCCCGGTAACTCCGCCCCGCCAGATTTATCCCCGACCACACCACTTCTTCTGTCTTCTCCCCGTTGCCGAAACTCTCAACAATTCTATCCGCTCCGCGCGATGGTGGGCGACCTCTCCCTGCTCGCCTCCGCCTCCCCGGTTCACCTCGCCCCCGCCAAAGACCTCCATGCCGCCCTTCCCTTCCCGCCCAAGATCAGGCCCACGCAGCAGCTCTCCCCGTCCCCGCAGCAGCACCTCCTGGAGGCCACATACCAGGCGCAGCAGCAGCAGCAGCCCCTGCAGCACATGATGGCGGTGCCGGGGCTAGCCACCCAGGCATCGGCCGCCGCCGCCGCCGCCTACCAGGCCTTCGACAGGGCCAGCCTCATCGACGTCCAAGGTTCGCGATTTCCTTCTGACAATTAAACCGGTTCTGGCCGTGCTGGCACCGTCTTGTGAATTCGATGCTGCCTGTCTCGTTTCATCGTCGGATGCTGCTGTTGCAGAGGTCTGTTAAGAGGACTGAATTGCTGCAGAGTTTAACAATTGCCTCACGGGAAATCGTGTGGCCCTATGACAGAATTAGGCGCTGCACCCTCTTGCAGAGGAAACCTGCTTTCCCCGTGATAAACACAAACTATTCTGCTCTACTCAAAGCAACAGAGTTAAAAGATTTCTGATTGTTAACTTATTAGGTTAGAAGCAACAAGCATGATGCATTAGCCTTAGTCTAGGGTGTACAGTCCTTTACACATTAACTGCTTGTTTCGGTGCTTATCAGTTTAATGTTTGCCTGATACAAATATGTTCATTCCCCAATGACGATACAACTTAGAATTATCGCTGCACCCTCCTCTTGCAAAGCATTCTGCTCTACTCAAAGCAACAGAATTGAAAACTGCTGATTGTTATTAACGTATTACAGAAGCAAGAAAAATGCCACATGAGGCTTCGCTTGCGGTGTACAGTCCTTTACGCATCGATTGCTTCCTTCGGTGTTGCACGCAGCAGATTGTCGATTGGGATTGCGCTACATACATTAAACAAGAAGCGTGACGCACGAGCCGTAGCTTGCGGGTTACAAAAGTGATACAAAAAAAAAACATTCCTTTTACGCATCGACTGCTTTGCGTGTGTTGTAAGCGAGATGTTGTCTATTGAACTAGCGCTGCCTTTTGTTTCAAGTCGGATGGCTGCTCCTGCCGCTATGCCACACTTAGTTCTGGTCAAGCTTAATTACATACCCTGCGGTTTATCCTTCGGTTTATAGTTTGTCATCCACTGTACAAGTCCAGTTTTACGTGTGTGTTGTTCAAGTTCAAAGTTTCAATCTCTGACGGCTCTCATGTTTATTTATTGTGTAACAGATACGCACCCCGACTCTATTCAACTGAGCCTTGGGATTGCTGAGCAGTGCGCAAGGCAAGAGAAAATCCTAAAGTTTCTAATGTCAGGATCCGATGTGAATGAACTCGATGCGTCTATACTGGCTGAACTCACGGGACCCCAGAACCTACCAATGAACATGGGCAGCCAACCATATATCCCCGATGACAAGTTAACCATCTACGAATTCGCATTGGAGGAGCCACAGCAGTATCTACCAGAAAATCAACTCATCATCCCTGATCCTCTTTTGGAATTTGCTCAGTCCCATGGTTCTGCCCTTGCAATTGATGAAAATGGTCGGATCATCTTCACTGGGAGTGGAGATGAGATGAGAGATCTGCTTTCCGTTTTCTTGGAGTTCAATGTGCCTAAGCCAGAACCAAGGGGTTGCAAGGATGCATATTTAGTTCCATACTTTGACAGGTAATAATGTGCAGCATCATGCTCCATGTGAACTGTTTCTCTTCTTCATCTTATTTACTCGCTCACCAAGCTAGGTTGAGTGATATGCACAGTATTCACTGCCAGATAGGGGAATCACTTATAACAATTCCTTAGTGCCATCCACTTGTAATGTCTGCATTAATTTATGGAGTGGAAGTTCTAGAGCACATAATGCTGTTAAAATATTCCAAATGCAGAGAATATACTTCATGGCAAATATCTTCTCTGTAAACTGGTATTCTGATTCAGCCGTCCCATGAATTATCTCAGGATTGCATGATGTCGCATGTAAATCTTTCTTAGTTAGTTGCATGTGCTGACACTTTGACTTGAGTGACTGAACATTTTCAACCATGTCAGCTGAATCGGATGTATAACATGTCTGATATCTTCGGGACAGAAAACCATATCTAGCTATCTGCTGACCTTAGAAGAGGGATCTACTGTAGCAAGGCATAACTTGGAACTAATGAATATGTCAATGTTTAAATGATCTCTTGAGTACTTATCATTGGATCTAGGCAGCATTTCTTCTGCCTGATAATTATCTTAGAAGAATCCCTTCTTTCTGATTTCTGCAATGTTCTTCAGAGTTATGGTTAATTGTTTAAATTTGAATTAGTGCAGCTATATGATTATGCATACCATTTTCATTCTGTCAGTTACATGACATACATCCTTTTGGCATAAGCAGGAAAAGGGGCCGAAATAGTAGCCAATCCAATTCAAATTTGGCAAGCACAGCCATCGATGCTTCGAAAAGGTAGTGTAGCTTCTTTTATTTGTGTATTACTTCATGTTGGTGTTCTCTTGGTATACACAGTTATGATAACTTCCATGCTTAGGTTTGAGTATTTCTATGTTTATTCTTCAACCTGCTGGTTACCAACTTATCATAGTATACACCTGACTGATGTTTAATACTTCTGTAATCACTTGTACCATCAACTAGGCATAAAGGGTACAGTTCTGTATATCTTTAATCTTCCTAATTCCAATTGTCAGATTTAAATTGGTACAAATTATTGCTTGTATGTAGATCCTGAGTTCCCGACCATTATACCAAACTGGTTGCTATATCAGTAACTAGCGCAACAGATATTTTTCGTATCCCAGCTGTCAACCATTGCATGAAACACTTACCTTGAAGGTGAACCCTAAACATTAAATCTTGGATATCTATACACAAAGACCTAAACATCATGCACAAGTTAATCGACATTGAGAATACTGTAGTATGACCGTACTGCACCTGCTACTTGTACTATATCCGAAATCGTTTCCATGTTCTAATATGGCTGCCTTAAAATATGCAGCACGACAAACGTGAAGGCAAAATCTCAATCGAAGAAGAAACAGAAGGGAAAAAACATCAATGAGCGTGACATGCTTCAGAAGAATTACTTCCAGGCCAGCGAAGCAATTTTGTCGATCCTCCTGGACAAGAACAAAGACAGCTCGTCAATTCTCTCACTGAAAAAAGCAGGTCCTGAGATCAGTGAACTGTTGACACAATGCTCTATTGCTATTGCCGGAACTGGCTTGGCTGTTCTTCTGTCTGTCGTGTGCAAAATTGCTATCGGTGGGAGGACTCCCTTCGCCGCTACCCGTCTGCTGAACACGGGCGTTGGGTTTGGACTCTTCTGGCTCTCATGTGCGGTAAATAACCTGCGGGACACGATCACCAGCATATTTAGAGGCCCAACCGACACAAGCATGGAGGATGAAGCTGCAGTGAGAATACAGAGAAGCGTGAATGATATTCTTTTCAGAGCTGTAACTCTCTTGGCAGTCACTGCGTTGAAGTTTGCCTGAGCAGTTCCCACCTGCGACGTATGGTCCACCTTTTTGGTTTAGGAGTACAGGACCAGTACTTGTGTAGGATTAAGTGCCAAATACCTTCATCATAATTTCATGATGGCCTTGTAGAACATGTGCAACTTTGTAAATTGTACAGAATTTTGCTGGCAGCTTGATGTATATGAAAGATAAATTTTGCGTACTTCAGACGTTGAATAATCCAGTGACCTTTATATATTTGTATTCCTAGCAGACAGAATCCAGGTCTTTGTCGTTTCACTTATTTCGTGGTCCATTGGTTTGGTCAATTATACTAGAAATACAAAGGCTTGATATGAACTTAATGTGACGATGATGATTGCAAACACAAAGTACAAAATAACAGAGGAGTCACTTATTGATGTGACGATGATGATTGCAAACACAAAGTTCAAAAACAGAGGAAGCACTTCGCCAGCAAGCATCCATGAAACAATCACAATACTGCATTTGACGTTCAAATAAGATTGATGTCACTGCGATTAAAGCTAAATAATATTACTCCGAGAGCATCTTATGATAACAATGTAATCTCAAGAAGTTGGACACTCGATCTATCATATGAGAGCATGTAAGGAAGAAAACTCGAGGGAGCCACAGTGCTAGTAATGTTGACGATAGACAACTTGGCGTCGGCAGCTGCCTTGGCAAAGCAACTGAAAGTATCCACATTCCGAATAACTGTGGCCATATAGGCAACGCGGCCTCCAGTTGCGCCCTTCTCAGATGCTTCATCACTAGTTTCTTTGTTGGTTGCCGCTTTGACACTTGTGCGTTGCTCATTGTCTTCTCTAAGTAGCATAGAAAGTACCCGAACCAGGTGAGGCACACAGGACGGATTGTATATAATGTCTGCACCAAGACTGGCAAAAGATAGAGGTTAAATGAGAAGCTGAAGCATGTACAACAAGCAATTGTTTTGTTATCTGCTTTGGAAGTAGGCTACACAATTATTTAACTGGCACTCTCAAGGTTCCGCAGAGTAGTGCTTATGTTTAAATTAGTTTCAGGAACTCACAGCTTAACAAAATAACAAACTGAAAAATGAAAGCATAATAATGCTACAGAAATACAAAAGAAGTAGTGCAAAAAAGAATATAAAATACTCACACTACATCTCTCTGGCAGCCCCATAAATCTTTATCAGACGCTTCTTCCCAGGAAAGATATTTGCACTCTACCTACATGCATGTCAGAATATAGTAAGATCAAAGTTTAGTGTAAAACTGAACTCATCCAAAGCGCAAAGGGAACATCTCCTTCAAGAGGCGGTTTTGTGGGCAAGGGCCAATCCTAATTTGAAAAATAAATATGGAATTCAGTGCATCATCACTCTTTCCAAGGGACAGAATGCTGGCAGTCCTGTTAATCTACAAGACGCTATGCATACATTATCTAACAAAATGAGTTTGATCTAGGGCTAGCTATGCTATCCAATTACTGGATTGCTAAGATCGTCTATTTACAAACAAAAATCACATTGCCAATCTAAAATGCGCGATATTGAAAATATAGAAGCTGATATTTACGCAAGGAATCAAACAAACCTTATTATTGCTTTCTATTACTAGTTGAGAATCCTTTATGTATAAGCTGTTCATTTCCATGTTCGCCTTCATGTTAGCTAGAGTAGATACATCACCGTCAGTAAGAATAACCTGCATCATTACACACATTTTGCCTTAGATGTGTTTCTTGTCCCATAAATGTTTCACCTTGGAAAAAATTTATGCACTTCGTTGGCACGGATAGTTCATGCATAGTTATCGCTCATAGCTCAGATTGTCAAATTTGAAGAATTAAATATGGTAACATAGACGCTTCACCAACTTTCATCAGGAATGACAGGAATATTTTTAATAAAGATCACTCCATGCAGAAAGATAACCGTTTACTTGAATGGAGAGTGGCATTACAATCTTTCATACCTTGGAAGCACCAACGTAGTTAAGACATACGCCAACCAAACCAACACCAGAACCTAGCTGCTTATCATGAAAACATAAGAAAAATAATCACACATTAAAGTTCACAATAACAGTCATGCCCCAGCTTTTACCCTTGATCCAGTTAGCCAGAGGACTAAGTCGTCACTATTTCCGGTATACAAAACTAAATTAATTTCAACTAATAAACTAATTTCTCAAGGAAAAATATCAAGGGGAAACTGCACATAAAACATGGCAGTAATAAAAGCATTGACTTGATGAGGCTGTACCAACTACCAGGTGCTCACAATTTTCTGGCGCAAAAGGTATATGACAGCATGTGCACAACTACAAGTTGCATTACTACAATAATACTTGTATCGGATGCAAGAAAATACTTAAATACATGCAAATCGAGAACCTACAGTAGTCTACAAAATAGACAAGACCTCGTCATCTGAACTTGCTAATATTCTGCATAGGATATGCATATCAGTAAATAAAGCTACAATATTATTTCACAGCAGAAAATAGAACTGTACAATTGCAAGGACGGGCAAGCAAGACCAGAACACGTTCCATAAATATGAAGTGTTCATTTAAATCTAATTCTAAGCCAAGACTACAAATAAAGTACCCGCATAAAAAAAAAAGACTACAAATAAACACTTTACCTCAAAGCAAGATTTTTTGGAGAAAAGTTCTGGGAATGAAAGAATGAACTCAGATAAAAATAAACTTGAGGGCCAAAGACAACACCTGAAATAGTAAAATGGCCACTGATATGAGTAAATTAACACAAAATGAAAGTAGCTCAACATAATATATGAACACATGAGTTCAAATATTTAGACCCATCATACCCTGTATCACCTTCAAGCATGTTAGTGGAGCATGATAATTGGGCAACCAAGCTTACTGGATTTGAGGAAACATTGTCATCTGCATAAACATGTCTGTTAGTAAACTGTTATAATTAAATAGCTATGGAAATCCTGTCAAAAAAATAAATAGCTATGGAAATCCTGTCAAAAAATAAATAGCTATGGAAATATGTGAGAAAAGTGTTCCAAATATAAAAACTCACATGTAGGAGAAAGAAAGGATATATCCTTATAGATCTTGTTAGCCACATCCAGCGAGGAATTGTTCTGCATAGAGACAGAGAAAGGAGCTACTCTTGAGTATATAGTGTCAAATGAGTAGTGATTATTGAGATGCATTAAAATAATATATCCACATACTGCTTTTGACAACATACACTGGCCCAATTCCTCATAGAGTTCATCGATCACAATATCTGACGATAATTCAGCCTCGGCAATAACCTTTTTAAGTATAGTTTCTACATAGGCATAATTTGGACTTTTCCCTACCTGCGAGAGTACACAATGCTAGAGTTCAAACCAGCAGCGGGAAGAAAAATAGCAAGGAGTACCAAGAAAATCAGCATTACTGCAGTGCATTCACAAGTGAATTAAATTTTAGTTCTACTGTGATTAGCTATAATTTTAAAATATATTAATTAACAATTCCAGTAGGTAATTTTTCTGATCTGAAAAAGAAAAAAGCCATTTACATTAGTTCCAATACAGTTCTCCAGAATAAAATTTTGAACGTGCGGCGTGACAGAACCTCCACCAGCTTTTCTGCATAATCCAAATTTAAATAAATATCACCATAACGTTTTGAGGGGAAAAAATCAATAGCTAATGCTCACACGCCGAAATTATGAACTGCAATTGAAAACGGAAGCTATTGAAAAACCAATTTTCAGCAGAGGCTCTGATTACTTCCGCTTGCGCATAGGTGGCTCAGGAGTTTTGTTAGGATGGCGGTAGTTCAGTGCTCTACATTGAGCAATCTAGCGTGCTTTGGTGAGCTCATGTACATACCTGGCGAGGGTGAGGACGCAGGCGGGCGGCTCCAGGGCGAGGATGGCGAGTTTGAGGTGGAGCAGCAGCTGCTCGTCTCCCGCGACAGCCATGGGCGGCGTGCAGAGACAGATTTGCGGCGCTTTTGGGAGGCGGCGGGGCGTGATGCAAGCGAGCCGCCGCCCGTGGGGATGGGGAAAAGGCTGTCTGAGTCGCAGCAGCAGTAGTAGCCGGCGGCGGTGACTCTTTTGCCCTTTTTAGGAATTTTTTCTTACAACCGGACTGACGGCCCAGGGCTGGACTCCTTTTTCTTTCAAGGGAGCACGGATATAAGCTGAGTTTTATAAAAGTTTAAGGGTGTGCCTATGTCTCAGTTGACTGAGATTTTCTTAAGTCTCAGTCAACTCAAAAAAGTGCAACTGCAGTTCAAAGAAAAGTGTAACTCAGTCCAGTTGCACATTTCTGACAGAAAAGTGCAATTACACTTTTTTTACAGAAATGTGAACTCAAGTACTTTTTTGTAAGTGACTTAGATTTGAGAAAATCTAAGTTGACTGAGACATAGCAAAACCGAAAGTTTAATACTCCCTCCGATGTGTATATAGACATATTTTAATTCTAGGTGCATCCATACTAGTGTCAAGTAATATGAATCGGAGGGGCTCCAGCTCCTGTCTACGGTAAGCCCCAAAATTCTACGTACTCAATATGGCCACAAATACATGGCTTTTATCTGCAATTAGGGTTTTTACCGTGCAATTACTGTTGTCTCCATCGATTAATACCGCCTCCGATCAATAATATGTGCCATGGTTTTAGTTTTAAGGAGTACTTGTTTTATCGGTGGAATAGGACAGACAACGTGGTACTGTTTGGGTTAATGGCTTTGGGTAGGGGTTTCGGGTAGGGGTTAGAGTATGTTCAAATCTTTGTGAGACAGGGATTACAATCAAGTGTATGCGTGTATTTTTGTGGCTAGGAGGTAGCAACGGTTAAATGTGTAGTTGGTGCCGAGTGGAAAAAACCCCTCGTCCTCGGGTCGCTCCCCCCGCGGGCGACTCCAGGGCGCCCAAACCCTAGTCCCCGTCGACCCTCCCCCTCCGCCCTTCCCCCGTCGCCGCCGCCGGCGGGAGCCGCCGGCAAAGCCGGCGGTGCCGGCGGCGGTGGCCCTCCTCTACCCGGCGCTCCTTCTCCGAGGCGGGGCGGCGGGCGGCGGCGGTGCTCCCTAGATCTTCTGCGTTCGGCGGCGGCGCGGCTCTCGGGCGGCGCGGTCTTTGGGTGGCCTGGTGGCGGCGGCGCGGCCGCTTGGCGGCGGCGACATGGAAGCTATGCGGCGGCGCGCTCTGGCCGGATGCGGGCCCTTTGGGCCCCATCCGGGCCTTGGCGGGCTAGGCACGGGCTCCCCGTGTTTGTCTCCGGCGAGCGACGGAGCGGCTGTGCTGCGGGGACTCTGGACGGCGGCGCGCTGACTGCAGCGTGGCCATGGGAGCTTCACGAGCCTGCAGGGCTCGGCCGGACCAGTAGGGGCCTGGTTTGCTCCTGGAGCCACGTCCGGTCGGTTACCGCAGGCGGCGGTGAAGGTTGTGCCCTCCCGCGTTGCCGCTGTTCAGCCACCTCCTGGCCCTGGTTGTCTCTTCTCGTTCGGTCGGTCGTCGTTGCTTGACCACGGTGAGACGGCGGTAGTGACTCCAAGACCGTGGTGGCGCAAGCTGGTGGGTGGTGAGGTGGGCGGAGCGTGATGGAGCGTCCGGGGTCGTGGTTCTTTGGGGGTTGGGAGAAATCCCTGTCGGATTTCCGACACCAACGCGGTGACGTCTGCGGGCGCCACCATTCCTTCTTGGAGGGCGTTGGGTTCCTCCCTCCCCACACCCCTCCCGCATACCGGGGGAAACCCTAGGATTTGTCCGGGCAGCAGCGTCGTCATCGTCGCATCCCTTCTTGAAGGTGTTGCTTTGGTATGCGGCGCTTCGGAGGGCTAAGTTTGTGGTGGGAATTCTCCGGAGGGCGCAACGGTGGCGGATCATTAGCGTTTTCGTCGATCCGACTTGGTCGACTTTGCTTTCTTTTTTCTTCTTCTTTTGTTTCTCTTGGGCTTTGATGTGCTGCTTGCCCCAGCGTTGATCTCTATCTTGTATCGGTTGGTTGGTTGCTATATTAATATAGCGGGGCGAAAGCCTATTTCGAGAGGGGCTAGGAGGTAGCAACTATTTTTCAATTGAAATCAACCATGTGTTTACCTATTTTCTTGGCACTAGAAATCATATGAGCTATGTTCAGTCAATGGTCATGTCGTATGGTTTGATGATGTTGATAGTGTCAGAACTCCCACGGAAAACGTATGTCGTGGGGTCTCAGCAGATCGACGGCATGGAGGGGCGGTAGTAATTCAGATAGCAAACACACCTCGCTATAACCTCTGTGAATGGACAGGCCCGAGAAGACATCCTTGGTCTGACAAGGAAGTGCAAGACGAACTGAACAAGATGCTGTACAAGGAACAAGGTACACGAAATCTGCGACATGAATCGAAGAGTGCTTTTCCAAGGAACACACTACTTCGAATTAACAAATGTTTCATAAGACTAGGAATGACAATGTGACATTTGATCTCAGAGAATTTGACAGCGACACCTAGGGGGATATCTGAATCTCATGCTATTTTGAATTTACGACTGCATCTTAACGGCGATTTACACAGAAATAACCCAAAAGTGAAAGAAAAGCACAGAATAACCCTCCGGCAACACTATTTCACCAATCTAACCATTTTGTGTGGCGCCCCTCCCACGGCCGCCACACATGCCCATGTGGCGCCCCTCATGCCGGCGCCACTGTCCCAGCCGACGTGGCCCCCTCGTCGCTGAGCTGGTGCGCCCATCCAACGTGGCAGCGCCACACATGCACTTGTAATTGCCCAAAACATAATGTGAGACAAATCCTCTGGGACTTAGCCGTTTTGCGAGGCTCGATGTGTGGCGCCGATGCCACGGGCGCCACACTAGCCTGTGTGGCGCCGATGCCACGGGCGCCACACATAGAGGCTCGCGAAAACGGCTAAGGACTTATCGTCCGGAGCCCCTGGATGTTTTTGACCCAATACTTGATATAAGTTGGAATGTGTGGCGCCGATGCCATGGGCGCCACACAGTGCAGTGTGGCGCCAGTGTGGAGGGCTCCACACATTGACTTGTGTTAAAAACATGAAAAATCCTATCAAAATCCAACAGTTACGAGTACAACATTGGACACAACAAGTAGCAAATTCATGACATACACATATAACACTTCATAGGTCACATTGTAGCACGTAGATTCAAACAACAAGTAGCATTACAGACCATGGTTCGAAATGACATAGGGTTCACAAATCGATACTTATGAATATAGAGTTGACAACAACACGTAGCACATCCTAGTAGCGTCCTCGACATGCCGTCCTCGCGGGCTGCTTCCGGACGGCCATCCTCTTCGTCCGCTGCCGTGGCTGTTGTTGCTGCTGCTCCTGCTGCTGCTCCTGCTCCTCCTGCTCCTCCTGCTCCTCCTCCTCCTCCTCCTCCTCATCTGAAGAGAACGGCTCGTCGTTCCTCATCCTCGACAAAGCTGATCTCCGCCGCGGCCCGTCATCCTCCTCAGTGACAACCTTCTTTCCTCGGTTGACATAATCTTCCGGAGTGTACCGGTTTGGAGCCTTGCCCCTTGGCTTGAACTGGTAAGCTGACCGTGGGGCTTGCTTGGAGGTACGCTTTGGAAGTATGCCTTGACTCAGAATTAGCTCGTCCTCAGGAATCTTCACAAACACGAACACATGAGATTACAAAAGTTGAAATTAGTAAGAACATGTTTGACAGCAACAAAATAGTCCATACCTCCCGCTCTTCTGAAGAGGAAGATGTAGCGATTTCGACTTCCCGGCAACCTAGCAAGCTGGCTAACCGCCGCATCTTTCGTGCAGTGTTCTGCGTCATGCCGTTCATGGTTACAAATCCACCACATCATAGTAGCGTACATTCAAAGTTGGTGATCATACCTTAATGAAATACCGCAACGGTCCGACAGGCTTGTCATCTGTCCCGCTCTGCTCCCAGATAACCTCGCACTCCTCAGCTGTTTTTTCGATCTCCTTCCGCTGTGACAAACATAGCATACACAATTGAAGCGAGCACATGGCAATGTAAATGATGTACTAGTTAGTGAGAGAATAGAATACCACGAAGTTCAGCTCGGAAGCAATAGAAGTCGATCTCCCTCTGCGAGCAAAGGTGTCGTGCTGGCTTTGCCCAACCTCATCGAACTGGATGGGGTCGTCCAAGATCTCCTCAGGATACGCGTGCTTAACTAACTCGATACGCGTGTTCTCATGGAACCACTCGAGGTAGTTGTTGAAAGCGGCGAAGTTGTGAGGCACAATCTGCTCAGGGCCAGCATTCCGTGCCGCTTGCAAACAGTGTTGGAACACTGCGATGTGGCCGCTATGATGGACTGGCCAATTTGTGATCTTCCTCTGCCGCTGCCTATCAAGCCTGCAAGAATCAACAAGTTAGTTTGTACCTCTTCTATCAAGAATCTTCCATCGCATGATTCCAGAAGTTTACCTATGAAGCGCCTTGTCCGTGTCTTGCCACACTGGTGGGCACTCCTGATACATCCCAAACTGTCTCATCACTCTTTGCGGCTGGTGGTGTTCAACAAGCCACATGCATATGAGTGGGCAGCGCATACGCCAGAACCGCGCCTCCTCCGTGCACTTGTGGTTGAGGTCAGTCATCGACGCGCCAATACGGTAGTAGCTACCATATGGCTCCCATTCCACCTGCAGCATACAAATATCTCAGAATTTAGAACATGCCAGTAGAATCAATGAAAACTAGGATTGCAAAAGAGTGATCGGTTACCTGCTCAGCGGTAAGAGTGTCCAACTCCGCAGTGTACTGCATGTACATGATCTTTGGATCGCCCGACATCTCCGAGACATTGTCCCAAAGGTATGCCCAAGTGGGCTCCTGATCAGGAAAGTGAGGGTGATGAGGCCATGGCCTCTCGTTGAGTACCCTGGGCCGCCCAACTGATAGGCGGTCCCAGCTCCATACGGAAAGTAGGAGCATGCATCCACCAATACCGCCGCTCCCAGACCTGCGACAAGCTTCGTCCAACTGCGCACATAAGACATTTGGTTAGTACTTTGTCTAGCACACTACTATAGGAAAATAGTACATAGAGCAAATCATCACCTGCCGGTAGAGGTAGGCAAGTGCCGCTGTTCCCCAACTCCAACGGTTATCCAACACCGTAAGCGCCTTCAGCCAACACCAATGGGCCAGCTTCCCCCCACTGTCAGGAAAGAGAGTCCTCGAAATCATGTACCATAAGTACACGCGGGTGTACGTCCTCCGAGTGTCCTCGTCGGCCTCTTCCGGGCATTCTCCAAAGTTAGTCCTGATCCATTCGAAAGACGTCCCGGCGGGAGCTCTCTTCTTTGGTTCTGTTGGCAGCGGAGGAGCCCTGCCAATAAGGTCCTCCATCTGTCTCCGCCACCCATCAGAAGCTGTGTTCATACACAGTGGCTCGCCCTGAATAGGTAGTCCAAGGATCATGGAAACATCCTGGAGAGTAGGGGCCATCTCGCCGGCCCTCAAGTGGAAGGTGTGAGTCTCCGGCCTCCACCGGTCGACAAGGGCGGTGAGTGCCGAGGGGTTCATGTCTAGCCCCCCACGGCTTACAAGGGATATGAACGGCATAAGACCGGTAGGCCGGATGAACTCCGTGTACCTCTCGTCATACGGTATATCCGCTGTGCCATGGTAACGAATCTTCAAAGGGTGAAGATCCGTTCCCCTCTCCGTCATATGAACAGCCCGGTGCACCCTGTCGTACTCTTCATCCAGAAGCCACACCATCCTACATGTTTACACAACCATATTATGAGTCATTCCACTAACAAAAATGAGCAACACATACATGAGAGTTCATATCCAAATCCATGAGAGTTCCATGCATACACACATACATTCATATCTAGGGTTCCAACAAATATTTGGTTCAAATATGAGTTATTCCATCACAAACAAATAATAGACATTTCAAGACATACATACATAGAATTTGAACACATACATAGCCATTTTATATCTACATAGCCAAATCTAGGGTTCATATCCAAATCCACCAACATATCTAAATCTAGGGTTCATATCCAAATCCACTAACATATCTAGGGTTCCTACACATACACATTCAACACTTACATAGCCATTTCAACACATACATAGCCATTTCAACATATACATGTAAAATTTCATATCTAGGGTTCCACCAAATCTAGGGTTCATATCCAAATCCACCAACATATCCAAATCTTGCTAGGTTCAGAGCCAAATGCACTAACATATCAATGGTTCATATCTAAATCCACCAACATGAATTTCCATGTCTAGGGTTCATACCCAAATCTACCAAATCCACCAACAATAGTGGACGAATCAGAGGGAATCGAAGGGGAATACCTTGAGGAATGGAGGAGGAAGGACTTGGCCGGATAGATCTGACGATTCCTTGGTCGATTTGGTGGGGGGGCCGAAGGGGAGGCGGGCGGCGGCGGCGGTTGGGGAGGAGAAGCAGAGAGAAGAGAAAGAAGAAAGAGAGGGTCGGGCTGGGCGCGGGCGCCACACTTAAGTGGATGTGTGCCGCCCGTGGCATCGGCGCCACACATGCTAGTGTGGCGCCCGTGGCATCGGCGCCACACATCGAGCCTCGCAAAACGGCTAAGTCCCAGAGGATTTGTCTATGTTTTGGGCAATTACAAGTGCATGTGTGGCGCCGTTGGGAGGGGCGCCACACATGCTGCCACGTCGGATGGGCGCACCAGCTCAGCGGCGAGGGGGCCACGTCGGCTGGGACAGTGGCGCCGGCAGGAGGGGCGCCACATGGGCATGTGTGGCGCCCGTGGGAGGGGCGCCACACAAAAGGGTTAGATTGGTGAAATAGTTTCGCCGGAGGGTCATTCTGTGCTTTTCTTTCACTTTTGGGTTATTTTTGTGTAAATCGCCCATCTTAACCTCAGACTACAATTTTTTTGGCCATTAAACATCAGACTAATTAACTAGACTCGTTGAATCAATCAGATCGTGAACCTCCTAGGCTCCGGATCTAACATTAACAAATCAATCAAGTCAACTGTTTAAACCACTCTCTCACTGCATGGCTATTCCCCGGCCGGCAGCGTGCTGCTGGTGGCCGCTGCTGCGTGCTAACGGCGACGGCAGTGCTTGTCCACGATGCCAGCGGCAGCGGCAGTGCTCGTTGGCGGCTGCGCGCCACACCGACGCCATGAACATCAGCTCGTCATGCACTCATGCCACCTAAGTTAAGAGTTCCTCCAATGTTTATATCATACCCAAAACCGACGAGCAACTAAAATGTTATAGTCGACAAAACCGACATTGTACGCGGATCCCGGCTTCTCTAACAAAACTGAATGTTTAGATTGTTATAGGTCACGTTTCTTTTGGCAAAAAGAACAAATAAAAAAGAAGTATGGGTTGACAAAATGGAACATCATTTGTAGACCAAAGGATCAAGCTAGGGGGTTTAGGGATTGAGGTTTTAGATATTAAAAATAAGTGTTTGTTAAGCAAATGACTTTTTAAGTTACTTAATGAACAAGGTATGTGGCAGAAGTTGTTGCATAAAAAATATCTTAGGACTAATACCCTGTTCCAAGTTCAAGCTAAACCCACGGATTCACCCTTCTGAAAGGGTATTCTAAGTGTGAAAGATGAGTTCTTTCAACGGGGATCTTTTAGAATTGGCAATGGACTTACTACGCGATTTTGGGAGGATTCTTGGCTTCGGAACTCTCCTTTATGTGTTCAATATCCGGTACTTTTTAATATGGTGGCTCATAGAAATGTTAGGGTTGCGGATGTTTTAATCAACCAACGCTGAATATACTTTCAATAGGATTTTAAGGAGTTCAACGTGGGAAGATTGGTTGAGTTTAGTAGAACGTTTGATGGAGGTACAACTTAATGATCAACTGGATAGCTTCTGCTGGAACTTAACAACTTCTAGAAAGTTTTCTGTTAAGTCTCTATACACTGATTTCATGAGTGGGCACACTCGGTTTTTGGAAAAATACTTGTGGAAATTAAAAGTGCCACTGAAAATTAGAATATTCATGTGGTTTTTGAATCGGAAAGTTTTACTTACTAAAGACAACCTAGTAAACCGGAAGTGGACTGGCTGCACCTGCTCCAACAAATATTAAAAACCTTTTTGGAAAGTGGTTGAATGGTGTTGACAAAGTTGTTAAAGTGCGGATTCGTGTAGGAGTCTGCGCTTTACTTTGGGAAATCTGGAATTGTCGATATTGTGTTTAACGGTGCGGGTCCTTCTCAATTTTTGCAGACTATTCATCGAACTACTTACTGGATAAACATGTGGTCTCACCTACTCCCCGAGGACCAACGGGGACATATGGATTCTGGGTGCACTCGCTTGATGGCGGTCGTTTGGGCAATCTTCAACCAGGATGGCTGGCGGCATATTAATAGATTACAAGATGCTTTGATCGTCTTTGTTTTCCCTTTTTAGATGGTTGATTCTTGTCGCAACTTTAGCCGACCCATGATCTTTTGATCGTTATGTATTCACAAATATTTACTCTTCTTTGTTTTCCAAAATAGAATTTGGACCACCGACCGCTTGGCAAAACGAGGGTGCCAAATTGTGGGGATTGCCCCTTATGTGACCAATGCACGGAATCCGTCGACCACCTTCTTGTCGACCACCTTCTTGTCCATTGCCGCTTCACCTTGCATCTTTGGGACAAGGCCAAAGAAGGGTTTGCCATTCCGACTTCTCATGTCAACAATTGGGCGGGCCTCTCTTCCCAGAGTGGTGGACCATGATCATCGGGGCATTCCCTCGCCATGCTCATCATTTGGGAGATTTGGAATGAGAGAAATGATAGAGTTTTCAAGAACAAAAGCGCACCTACGCAAGTCGTCTTCGAGAGGATCAAGAAAGAAGCGAATCTTTGGGTCATAGCGGGTGCTAAAAGTTTGAGTAATTTGAGAACTTGTAATATGTCTAAGACTTTTACTTTCTTGTAAACTCCTTTCTTAATCAATGAATGGGCAGAGCTTTTGTCCTCGTTTAAAAAAAAAGGCTATATGCATCCTTTGAATGCAGAGCCCGGGGTTTTACCCCCATTTCTAAAAAAAATTAAATACACCTGTCATTGTGCATTGATATGCATTTGGAACATGATGCGATATTGATATCCTTTTTTGATCTCGCTAGCGAACGAAAAAAACCCTAGGCTCCTCGCGTCGCGCCCGCGCGCGACCGAGGGCCTCCCCTGGCGGCGCCTCCCGTAGTCCACCTCCCCTCCCCTCCCCTCCCCTCGCCGCCGCCAGAGGCCGTCGCCGGGCAAAGCCCACGCGCGGCGGCGGCGGCGGGCCTCTTCTCCCTCGCGCGGAGGTGGCGGCGTGGGCCCCTGCGGCCGGCGAGGGCGTCGCGTTGGTTGGTGGGCGCGGCGGCGTGGCTCCTTCGGCAGCGGCGCGGAGACACCAAGGTCGGGGCGCGCTCGCGGCGGCGGCAGCTCCCCGGAGCAGCCTTGGCGGCGGGCGGCGCGAGCTTCGCGCGCGGGAAGATCTGGGGGAGGAAGCGGGCGTCTTTCCCATGGCGGTCCGGCGTGGGCAGAGTTGGCGTCTTCGACGGCGGTGGTGTTGCGGCCGCCAGATCTTGCCGCCGCGGTGAGCTACTGCAGCGAGGCGAGCAGCGTTCGAGCAGCGCGGCCGCGGACAAGGGTCTCCGGCCGCCTCGATCCCCTGGGCCAGGGCTGGGCCCAGGCCCTTGCAAGCCCATCGCCCTCCACCTACCGATCTGGCCTCGATCGCAGCAGGGGCTGCACGTCGCCGGTCGGCGGCTGAGGATGTGTGGCCGGTGGACAGGGGTCTCCGGCCGCCGCGACTTCGGGTTGGGGCAGGGCCTGTGGCCCTGGCATGCAATTCGTCTCCTCCCCTCCAGATCGGGCGATGCTTGATGGTAATCTGTCGCAGTTCGAGGGTTGGTTCTCACCTGACGGGTCCTGGTGGCTCTGCGGCGGTCCGTTTGCTCGAGCGCCTTCTGGCCGTTGGGCGGTGTTTCACGTTGTGCTTTGTTTTTCTCCTTCAGTCTGATGGCATGCGGGGTTTGGAATCCGGGGCGGCGGCCCTGGATGGTGGGAGTCTTCCTGGTTGCCGGGCGAGCCAGAGGCTCTAGTGCTGGCCGGTGTTCATGGTCGCGTGGGCGGCGTGACACTGGCGAGCTGCACGGTGTGGCGGCGGTCTGTTTGTCGTTCCGGCGACGGTCAGTACCCTGTGTAGCTGGTTGGGAGTATATGCCGAGGGGAAACCCTTGCCCTCCTGGGCCACGACGGCGGCGTCCATTGACGTCGTCCCCTTCTTGAAGGCGTCGATGTGGCTGCTCCCGGCTTGTCTACATGCTCCGGGTGAAAACCTAAGGTCTTCGGATCGGGCGGTGGCGGCGCTCTTGCGTCGTGTTCTTCTTGAAGACGCCGCCTTGGAGCTCACCCTGTTCGGTTCCCTGCAGTTGGTGTGGCGGAGTGGCGGTGCCTCGGCGTTGGTCCTTCGTTCTGCTGGCTGCGGCAAAGCTTGCTCCTTGTTCTGCATCCTCGGCGCTTCTCTGCTGGCCTCTACCAGTTCGTGTTTGTCAGAGACAGTGTGTGGGCGATGGCGCTCGGCTCTCGGAGGCATTGCCTGCGTAGGTTGTAGTAGTCTCGACGTTGTGCATAGCCTGTTGATGTGCCCAACGTCTTTGCCCGTCTTGCTAGTGCTCAGCGGCTTCGGCTTTGCCTCCTTAGTAGTAGCGTCCTGGTTCCCCAGCACTTTTCGTAGTCCTATCTTTGTGTGAGTGTGCGGTTCTTTCGTGTAAGCTGGGTTCAGCACTTTGTATCTTGTCGCCGTTAAGGGCGTTATTAATTTAACGTCGGGTCTGAGGCCTTTTATCTAAAAATATTGATATCCTTTGAGAGAGCTGAATGTGGTGGACGGGGCGCTGTCCGTGATTACCGCAGACCGAATTGAAGCCTGCACGCACGTATTGTGTTTGTTCCTCGGGAATGCACTCATGTACTAGTAAGAGCATCTCCACGCGTTTGCCCTCCCCGCGCCGAAATCTGGGGAAATTTACGTCCGGATTGGACGTAAATTTGGCGTGGGGAGGAGTAATTTCGCAGCCGCGATCTCAGGCGAAAACGGCGATCTAAATTTGAAAAACGGAAACTTGACAAACTACGGCATGAAACGGTCGAATTTAGACTAAATTTAATGATATTTACTATATAGAGGGCGAAGTTCCTACATAGAGATCGAATTCGACTATATTTCGAATTCGGCTAGGGGAATATAACTGTAAATATAAAAACACGGCGCTCTACATGCCGAAATGGCGGTAGAACACCGTGTAGTCGCCGCCATCGTCGTCGGAGCTGTCGTCGTCGAACTGTGGCGGCGCCGAAGCCGCCTGGCTGCTGCCTTGGCCGGCGTCTCCCCACCGGCCGCTGGTGCGAGGCGGGGATGGCGATGGCTTGTACAGCTCGTCGTCGGAGGCTTCGAGGTCGACGACGGGGACGACGGCGCCGGATGGAGGAGTCGCAGGCCGCCGGAAGCGAGCGGCGTCCTGGAGGAGCCTCGCCTGCCGCTCCGCTTCCTCCTTCTCCCACTGCTCCCTCGACCAGGCGCAGGCCTGGTCGAGCGGCATGGCGTTCTCGGCGGGCACGAGGTCATGGAGGGACCTCGCGATGACGGCTTCGAGGATGGCGGCATCCTCGGCGGTGTCGGCCTCCTCCACCTTCACCTTGGCCGGTTTGCGCTTCCGCTTGCCGGAGGTGTCGTGGTCGCGCTTGGGGCGGCGCCGTCCTTGTGCCATCGACGGCTCGCGGATGACGATGCCGCCGCCGTCGCGCGTGCGGTGGCTCGGCGGGGAATCCGACTCCTTTTTCACCGGCGCCAAGGCTGGCGCCGACCTGGAGATCGACCTCGCCGCCGAACCGGACGACGAGGAACTGGCAGCCATACGCCGTGGCTGCCAGCTGTTTCCCCGTTGGCGGTTGTTCAATGCCCTCGATGGAGGGGGCATCGTCAGCCTACGCGAATTGCCGCCCTCGATGTGCTCGAGGACGTTGTGGAGCGTCCTATTCGGCGCGCTCCACCAACGCCGGCGACCCGCGGCGTTGTTGCGCGGAGGTGGCGGGCCATCGTAGGCCGCCAGTTCGCGCTCCCACCGCCGGAGGAAGAACGAATTCCACCGAGTGTAGTTCTCGGGGTGGTGGCGCGGGTCGGCGCGTTCTTCCTCCGTCATCGCCATCCGCTCCTCCTCGATGGCGACGTCGAGGGCGTGGCCCTGGGGCGGCGGCGGGATTGGCACGCCACCAGCGCTTAGCCGCCACCCGCCGCCGGGGGGCCTCGTGTCCGGCGGGCAGGGGTACCCCGCCTGGTGGAGGAGGTGCCCCTCCCACGTGTGGAGAGATCGGCGGGGGAACCCGTTGTTGGATGCGCCGTCGTCGTCGTAGAACGCCATCGGTGGAGGTGGAGGTGGAGGGTGAGTGGAGGGAGAATGGAGGAAGAGTGGAGCAGGGGCGTCGCGGCGAGCGGAGCGGCTTATATAGGCGCGGCGGGCGCAGCGGGCGCCGGCGATTAATGCCGCGTGGAAGACGATGCGTGCGCGGAAGACGATGCGACGACATTAACTCGCCGCGTGGAAGCTACGCGGCCGGCGAATGCTGAACAGCGGCAGGCTTTTACAGCGCGCGGAAGACGATGCGATGAGGACGACGATCGGTGTCTCTCGCCGACAAGTTGGGGCCACCAGACGCGCGGGAAGTTTCCTCGCCGTTTCCCGCGTTTTCGTTTCGTCCGGAGTCCCCGAGAGTTCCCCGGGGGGCTGGGGATGGCGTGGGATCGCCGGATGAATTTAGGCCCAAATCCGGACGAAATCGAGGAACCGGGGGCTCGAGTGGGCCGAATTTCGCCGTCCGGATGGAAAAAACGTCGTTCGGGGGCCTCGTCGGGGAGACGAGTGGAGATGCTCTAAGGTCTCAGGTGGCGCACGGTTTAAGATCCATGTGTTGTAAGTTTGTAACAGGGGTCCTGAGACTAATAGCAGTTCAATTGGAGACAAACATCACTGATAGTATTTCAAGTGAAATAATACAACACATCTTGTCTGCTAGTACAAACTACATGGTGGACGACGACTCATACTCCATGGAGTATTTCATCTAAAAGATCACTGTTTAAAAGGAAAAATGAAAAGAAAAACGCAAGACCATAATAAACCTTGCTCGACTAACTAAAAGAGCACTCACGCGTGCTTAAGAAGAATCATGCAAGTTATCAGCAAGAACTTGAAGCGGAGTAGGCTGGAGGATGTGGAAGGAGCAGGTGAGATTTTTGTCCACTTTCATGACCGCGCCGGCGTTGTCGCACTGGCCGGCGTAGTTGGGCGCGGAGAAGACGGTGACGAGCTTCCTGTCCGCGAACCACTCGTAGCCGCCCTGCTTGACCTCGTGCGCCCTGCACACCATGGCCAGCCCGTTCTTCTCGACGAACTCGGCCACCAAGTCGGACCCGAAGGTGACGGACCTGCCCCTGGACGACTCGCCCCACCCCCACTCGTCGGCGGCGTCGGGGTCCGACCACAGCAAGTCGCACGCGAGGCCCTCGGAGGGGACTTGCGGCAGTGGGCGCTTGATTCGTCTTATCTGGTCCATGCTCTCCAGCTCCGGCGACAGTCCGCCGTGCACGCAGAAGATGTTCTTGCCGATCTTGTTTCCGACGAGCGCCGCCAGCGGTAGGCAGTTGAAGCAGCCGTTGATGATGTTCCAGCTCGCTTGACCCAGTCCTCGTCGGTGGCACTCGCCCAGGAAGCCGAAGGAGCGGTTGACGGAGGAGCACTCGTGGTTTCCCCGGATGAGGAAGAAGGCGTCGGGGTACTTGACCTTGTAGGCGAGGAGGAGGCAGATGGTCTCGATGCTGCGGCTGCCGCGGTCGACGTAGTCGCCGAGGAAAAGATAGCGGTTGGCATCGGACGGGAAGCCGGTGACGCGGAATATGCGGAGCAGGTCGGAGTACTGGCCGTGAATGTCCCCAAGAAAATTAACCTGCCACCAAGAAAATTTGTTCTGGTAAGAATCTATTTTTTCTTTTGCAGGTGATCTAAAGTTCATGAAAGTTTTAAGAAATGGCTTTCGATGATTTAAGCTTCCATTTCATTGCCAACCCGCCTGATCCTCCAAAAATTATTACAGACCAGACAAGGTCTTACATACTATTTTCTTGCAGCGTACAACCTATTTGTCTTATTTTGCTTCTTCGGTTCTTCTTGAAAAATCATGTCGCTCATGATTCATGTTCTCTCTTATAGCTCATAATTAGGGTTAAAAATAATAGGTCAGGGTACTATGACTTTATAGCAGTGGTGTTTTCCTTTTTTTGCATTTGAACGTATGTATACAATGTTGTTATTGCATAAGTGCTTGATTCATAGGACACAAAGAACCAAATTTAGATATGGTCAAAAGATCGTCCAAGGAGGCGTGCGACACTCCAAATTGTTTGAGTTCATCTAATTTCTTATTGACCAGATTTTCTTAAAACATTTTTCTTTTGTTCATAAATCAATTCTGGGGCAATCAGGTCTGGACAAACTCTAACTCCACTACTATTAACTCTGTTAAATTTTGTGCTTCTACTCCTATATCTCTAACAATGCCAAGATTGTCTTGCCATGTCCATCAGATACTTGAGATAGTTCCAATCACATGTGTACGTCTTCCTTAAATGGCTTTTTTTTTCAAAGAAGCTCAGGTAATTATTGTTCATGTGAGAACCGTGTATGCTTTGCTGCCCTAACCATTTTCATTCGTCCATTAAAAGAATGACATACATAGTATAGGTACATTGATACATCGACATTCCTTCCAATTCATCTATATTCTTGTTAGGAGATGTAATAGCAGTATTGTTAAATAATTACATGATAAGAATCTATTTCAGAGAGAATCTACTACATACTATACATTTATCATCTTAGGCTATATCCATAGCATTTGTCTCCATTGTGTACAATGTTTAGGTTATGAACACCAGGACAGTTGAATGGTAGAGGTCAGATCGGAGTATAATGAAGTTTCTGAAAAATGTGAGCTCCTACCTGTTTCATCATAAAATTCACTTGTACTAACTGTCTTAAGTTGGTCTTGCACCATATTCATTTTCTTCAATGCTTTTCGGCCTTGTCTTTTGAGGTTCGAGATAGATTTGATGTATCTGCGATCTCCCCTTAGTCTGCCAACGAGCGTCCCAATTAGGGTGATGATTGGTTCTTTATAAATCTAATTATTCTAGGTAAATAGGATGAAATAAGGACCTATGTTGGCTATGGTGCCATACATAATTTAGCATTGCGTTATCCTTATTTTTTATGTAAGCTACTTCATCTTTCGTGATGCACATACTTGGGTTGATTTACCTTCTTGGGCCGAAAAAACCACATTGTTCTATTATTGAAGAATGTTATGTGAACTGTATGAACTTGCTTTCCTCTATTGCTCATTATGTTTTAATATTTGCATTGAGTTGGATTCAGCTCTCTTTTGCATTCTATTTTTTGCTAGAAAGGTTACACCTATTTTATTAAACAAAGGTTTCGCACATACTTATCGCCATGTTAATTACGTATATAGTTCATCTCGGATAAATTCTTTGATTGATGAAACTATGATATCATAATTCTGGCCTACTCAGTTTTTCTTAGTTCGGCCGTAATTAGAAATCACACCATTTACCGAGGCCTTTCTATTTCCCCTCTTTTGTCAAAACTAATCAATGATGACGGGATGACATGACAGAGTTTCCTGGAAAGATGGTCATGCAAATGGCCATGCAGATTGGCATGCCAAGGTCCAAGACAGGTACCTCCCGTGACTTGATGAAGCGGCTAACTGAGAGCATCCACATTGAAGACCGGACAGGGGCAGCAGCGGCATGCCAATGGGAGAAGAGTGAACAAAGAGAGCTGCGACAGATGCTTTAAAGAATCTACCGAAGTGTACGGCAAAAAGGAATCAACAGTGAACAAAATTGGGCAGTGATTGGGATGATGATATTGGGCTTGCCACTGTATGGATAGGACGACAGGTTTTCTGGTAACAGGTAGTACTAAGGCAGATTCAGATTAATCCACATCCATAGAAAAAAACTCAAGCTAAGCTGTGTGTAGCCGTGTAGGGATGTATGTGCTGTAATGATACGTCTCCAACGTATCTATAATTTCTGATGTTTCATGCTAGTTTTATGACAATACCTACATGTTTTGCTCACACTTTATAATGATTTTATGCATTTTCCGGAACTAACCTATTAACAAGATGCCGAAGTGCCAGTTCCTGTTTTCTCCTGTTTTTGGTTCCAGAAAGGCTGTTCGGGCAATATTCTCGGAATTCGACGAAACAAAAGCCAAACATCTTATTTTACCGAGACGGACCAGACCACCGAAGGGGAGCCGGAGAGGAGGCCCAGGGCCTCCACACCATAGGCTGGCGCGGCCTAGGAGGGGGGCGCGCCGCCCTATGGGGTGGGCCCCCCAGGCACCCCCTTGCGCCGCCTCTTCGCCTATAAAATCCCTCGCGACCTAAAAACCTGATACCAATTGACAAAACTCCAGAGAGACTCCAGGGGCGCCGCCGCCATCGCGAAACTCCGTTTCGGGGGACAGAATCTCTGTTCCGGTACGCCGCCGGGACGGGGAAGTGCCCCCGGAAGCCTTCTCCATCAACGCCACCGCCTCCATCATGCTCCGTGAGTAGTTCCCCCATGGACTACGGGTTCTAGCTGTAGCTAGTTGGTACTCTCTCTCCCATGTACTTCAATACAATGATCACATGAGCTGCCTTACATGATTGAGATCCATCTGATGTAATCGGTGTTGTGTTTGTGGGGATCCGATGAATTGTTACATTATGATCAGTCTATCTATATAAGTTTGTGAAGTTATTGTTGCTGCAACCTTGTTGTGTTTAATGCTTGTCACTAGTGCACGAGTGGCATGATCTTAGATTTGAGCTCTATAATTATTGCTTAGTTTGTATCTACAAGTTGTTTGCACATGTCTATGTTCGGAACCCGAGGCCCCAGTGACAAAGAATCGGGATAACTGGAGGGGAAGGCGTAGGTATGAGGATCACATGTTTTCACCAAGTGTTAATGCTTTGCTCCGGTGCTCTATTAAAAGGAGTACCTTAATTACCAGTAGATTCCCTTGAGGCCCGACTGCCACCGGCTGGTAGGACAAAAGATGTTATGCAAGTTTCTCATTGCGAGCACGTATGACTATATATGGAAAACATGCCTACATGATTAATAGACTTGATGTTCTGTCTTAATGCTATTTCAATCCTATCAATTGCCCAACTGTAATTTGTTCACCCAACACTTGTTACTTGTTATTTGAGAGTTACCACTAGTGTAGATAGCTGGGAACCCCGATCCATCTCTTATCATCATAAACTCGTTCTATATGTCACTGGAAGTAGTATCATGTAACCTGACCACTAGCAGAAGAATCATGGACCATGGATGTAGCATGTAACTTTTGTTGTTTCCTACGGCCCGATTGACTATGTATACCTAATAGGAATAAGCCTACTATACCATTCTATCAACATGTGGTTTTCCCTTTTTGATGAGGCACTTGGGACGCGGTTGGAGTCAAAGGAGTAGCGAAAAAACAGACGAACACACAAAATAAAATATGGTTGCTATTGGGACGAAATTGGAGAGCTGCTGACATAGGCATCCCAAATGGGCCTGCCGAATATAGTACCCGGGGTTTATTGAAGGCCCACTACCCGAAGAATAAGAAGATTCGGGAGCCCAAGATGCGTTTAAGGAAGAAATAGAGTTGTAATAGGAAGTGTTACTTGTAATCTGGCGGGACGAGTTAGAAACCGTCCCGGACTCTGTAAACTTGTATAGCACGAATCCCTCGGCTTCACCTCATATATAAGGGGGAGTCGAGGGACAAAAGAAAGAATCGAATCATTGTCTGCAAACCCTAGTTTTCATAGTCGTCGAGTACTTTTCGGCTGAAACCTTCGAGATCTACTTGCCCTCTACTTCTAACTAAACCCTAGCCTATAATCCATAGGCATTGACAAATCAATACCTTGTCAATTGGCGCCGTCTGTGGGAATTAGAGGCGTAAGGAGCTGATCTCGATGGCACGCTCAAGATCTTCGACATCGTCAACCGCAAGCAACACAATGGATCGAGGTAAACAGATCGCTACTGGTCTTGTCGATTTTGTTCCTCACCCACCCTCCCGTTTGGATGCATATGCGTATCTGGCGGAGCCCATGGAGATGACGTTCGGAAGGTTCCACTTTCGCGTCGAGAAGGAAGGATCGTATCGTGTCGAGATTCCGATTTCGTCGGAATCATCGCGTGGCGATTCCGATTTTTCAAGCTATACATCGTCAAACGAATCAGGAGAAGAAGAAACCTCGGCGACACGCTACGTCAGCATCAGAGCAAGAGAGAAACTCGCCAAGATCTTCAACGACATGTCGTTTGAGTCATCTGCGGATTCATACATAAGCGATGGTTCAAGCAATGTCGACAGTTACGACTTCATCGACAAATCTTTGACAGTGAGCAAGGTCTTCATCAATCTCAACGACGATGTCACCAAACCCAACATAGATCTGAGTACAAAGTATCATCAGATTTACGCCATTGAAAATCAAGAAGAGACATCTGAGGCTTTCGACAGTTTGGGAAATCCATACGTCGATCCCTCCAATCTGCGACAAGGCTTGGGCAACAAATACGTCGGGCCAGAGCCGCGAGATAGAGTTCAACTTTCACAAGCAGCGTGGGACAGAGCTGCGAGAGCTATGAACGGCACAGAACCAATGGCTACCACAGCCACACCAGAAGAACTGCAAGCATATCAATATAGGCTCGCACGAGCTGCCAGGGAATTGGAAAAACAGACAGCTGAGTTGAACAGGAGAAAGGAGGCAGCTTCTGCATCCAGCAGGAGAAGGGCAGATCTAAGTCGACAATCTAGAACTACGGGTGATAGCCATCGAGAGGCGCGGAACAGAGCAAGGTCAAGACTGCAACACATACCCGAAGCGGAAAGAGAGCACTTGGTTCAAAACCTCGACATGTCCTTTATGTCGATAGATACAAGAGGAAACATCATCCCTAAGACACCAGAGGCTGGGTATATGGCGACACATGCTTTTATCCTTGCATCTAAACCACCTCCGGGTGACCCAAGGGAAACAACTTGTACAATATGGCGGTAGCAGGAGTTGGAGCTATGGGGACAGCGTTTATATCAACGCCTCCCGAAGGAGTGGCAAGGCAAAATAGTCCGCGACCCGCAGCAGCAACAGCGGCAGCACCCGAAGGGCCAAGTGGAGCAAGAGACACAGCAGCACAAGCAAGAGTCGACAGAGCGCGACAAAGCAGAAGGGATCATCGGCAATCCCCAGAACTTAACGACGAAGATATGTGCGGCTTACCATGCTTCACGAGGAGAGTCCGAAAAACGCGAGTCCCCTCAGGATTCAAGTTACCCGATAATTTCAAGAAATTCGACGGCCTTCAAGATCCAGAGGATTGGCTAGTCGACTATCTGGAGACGGTGAAGCTGACAGGAGGAACTAGGGCAACAGCCATGCAAAGCATCCAGGTGCACCTGAGTGGTGCCGCACGATCATGGATAAAGAAACTCGCTCCAGGATCCATCGACAGCTGGGAAAGTTTCGAGGACGTGTTCGTCAAGAACTTCAGATCCACGTGCAAAAAACCCGCATCGTTAGAGGAGTTGAGAGCGTGTCGACAAAAGCCAGATGAGCCAATGAGAAAGTACATCCAGAGGTGGAATATCATCAAAAACTCGGCAGAAAACATATCTGACGAGAGAGCAATAGATGCGTTTGTCGCGAGAGTCGAGCGTGGAGACTTTGTCGAGGATTTGGGAAGGACCAATCCAAGGACAGTATCCGCGTTAATGGAGATAGCAAATAAATGGGCAGATGGAGAAGACGCTGTCCACAATAAACGACACAGGTCGCCAGAGGAGGACCGTGGTCGAAACTATCAACCGAGGCGAAGATTTCCTCGGACGTACCCAACTACGACGCTCCAGACAAATTTCGGCAGGTTTTCGGACAAATACAGGAGGCAACAGAGATGATTACCGGAGAAGCGGTGAACAGCGAGGTGATAATAGGGATGATTCACGCAGGCAAAATAGTGGGCCGAGGTTTCCAAGACCTTTCGTGTCCCCGAGGAAATGCTGAACGGACCGTGCCGTGATGCACTTCTTCCTCGACAAAGAACGGGAAAAGACAGTCGGGGCACTGCAGAAGACTGTCGAAATTTTCAGGCAATGTTCGGATACGCGAGAAAATGCTCACGCTCGAGCAGCACAGAGAAACCCTCGGGAGCCTAGGAGCGAGATTCATCTACCGCCACCTCCCGCGATTACAGAGGACAATCGACACCAGCTAAGAATAGCGGCAGCACCTGCACCACCACCCTATGTTGATCCTAACTCCAACGGAGCAGTGTTGATGATTCGAAGGGAAGGCCGTCCAATAGAGCTCAAAAAGTAATCTCACGACAGGTGTTTATGGCAGAGAAAATGCCTCCACCAACAGTTGAGTACCTTAATTGGTCGGGACAAGATATCGGCTTCACAATAGCGGATCATCCGCAGCAAGTTCCTCGACCAGGGCGATCAGCACTTATTCTCGCCAGCTATCGCAGGATTTGATGTCTCTCGAGTGTTCATAGACGGCGGCAGAGCTTGAACCTCATGTATGCAGATACATTGAGGAAGATGAACATATCCTTAGCAAACTTGAAACCAACAGACACAAGATTCCACGGCATCACACCAGAGAAACCAAGTTATCCATTGGGAAAAATCAATCTCGATGTTCAATTTGGGACCCGAGAAAATTATAGAATCGAGAAGCTCGAATTTGAAGTCGTGGATTTTCCATCACAATACCACGCTCTGTTGGGACGACCAGCATATGCTAGATTTATGGCAGTACCACACTATACATACCTGTTGTGGAGGTTGCCCGGACCAAGAGGACCAATCACAGTCAAGGGAAGCTTTGCCTTAGCCGATAAGTGCGACAAGGATTTTCACAGTTGGCGTAAACTTTCGGGATGCAAGCCGAGTACTTGGCGTCAAAAAGCATGACTGATTACGACGTCTTGCCCAGACGTTGGAAGGCCAAATAAAGAATCAACTTTCAACACAGAGAAAAATTCTAAGGAGGTGCAGATTCACCCGACAGATCCAAAAAGGACGACATCTATCGCAAACGATATGGATATCGCATAGGAAAGCGCGCTCGTCAAGTTCCTCCGTGAGAACTGGAAAATCTTTGCATGGTGTCCAGCTGACATGCCAGGAGTACCCAGGGAACTTGCCGAGCACCACCTAAATTTGGATCCAACAGCGAAACCAATCAGACAACCTTTGCGGCGTTTTTCGGAACCAAACCGCAAAGCCATGCTTTCAGAGATAAATCGACTCGAAGAAGCTGGTTTTATCAGAGAAATATCTACTGAAGCCACTTGGGTAGCTAACGCTGTGATGGTGCCGAAGAAAAACACGACAGTCCTTCGCATGTGCGTCGACTTTAAGTGTCTCAATAAACAATGTCCTAAGTATAACTTTCCTCCCAAGGATCGATCAAATTATCGACTCCACGGCAGGTTGCGAACGTCTTTCCTTCTTGGATGCATACTCTGGTTATAACCAGATCAGATTAAAAGAAGATGATGAAGCCAAGACAGCGTTTATTACACCTTACGGCGTGTTTTGCTACAAGACAATGCCCTTTGGTCTAAAAAATGCGGGAGCAACATATCAGAGGATGATGCAGAAGTGTTTAGCAACACAGATCGGGAAAAACGTGCAAGTATACATCGATGATGTCGTCATAACATCAAAAAAGGGGACAACGTTGATCGAGGATCTCAAAGAAACTTTTGACAACCTCGACAAATTCTGCCTCAAACTGAACCCGACGAAGTGTTCTTTTGGCGTCCCAGCAGGAGAACTTCTGGGGTTTCTAGTTTCGGCAAGAGGGATTGAAGCAAATCCCGACAAAATACAAGCCATAGTAACAATGAGAAAGCCAACAAAGTTGAAAGAAATACAGCAGCTAACTGGGCGAGTCGCAGCTTTGAGCAGGTTCGTCGCCAGGTTAGGAGAAAAAGCGTTACCATTTTATGCGCTGATAAAACAAGGAGATAAATTCCAGTGGAACGAAGAGGCCGACAGAGCTTTCGAGGATCTGAAGCGAAAAATCTCGACACCACCAATCCTGGTGGCTCCAAAGGAAAAGGAACCTCTCCTACTGTATATTGCAGCCACGCCCCAAGTGGTTAGCACAGTATTAGTTGTCGAAAGAGAGGAAGAAGGGAAAATCCATGGAGTGCAGCGGCCAGTATACTTCGTGAGCGAAGTCTTGTCACCTTCAAAACAAAGGTACCCTCAGTACCAAAAGCTAGCATATGGAGTGTTCACGACAGCACGAAAATTGCGCCACTATTTTTCGGCACACCCGATCATAGTGGTCAATGAAGCTCCCTTGTCAAATATAATCGAATAACCCCGAAGCTACGGGTCGTGTCTCCCTTTGGGGAATAGAACTTTCCCCTCGGGACATCACGTATGAAAAAAGAAAAGCAATAAAGTCGCAAATACTGCCAGACTTCATCGCAGAATGGATGGAGTTGCAAAATACAGGACCTCCAGATTTATCGAGAACTTGGACCATGAACTTTGATGGGTCCAAGAGACTAGAAGGAGCTGGCGCAGGAGTAGTACTCATATCACCTGAAGGCGACAAATTGAAGTACATCCTCCGGATGACGTTCCTTAACGCATCTAACAATGAAGCAGAATATGAGGCCCTCATACACGGGATGAAGATGGCGAAAGCCTCATGGAGCAACTCGATTAAAAATCTTTGGCGACTCACAGTTGGTGGCTCAGCAAGTTATGAACCAATGTGATGCAATCAATGATAGCATGATGGCATACAAGGAAGTGTACAACGAGCTTGAGAAGTTATTCGATGGATGCGAAGTAAATCATATTAGCAGGTTGAGCAACGACGAAGCCGACGTTCTTGCAAACATCGGGTCACAGTGCCTTCCAATCCCGCCAGGTGTATTCTGGGAAGAGATAACAGAGAGATCCACTAAGCCAACAAAGTCAAAAAAGAAGGAGAAGAAACCCTCGGGGGCTGCCAAGGAAAAGCAAGAGGACGAAGAAGAAGATCAGGACTTGGTCATGGTGATACAGATACCGTGGATGCAGCCGTACATATCATACATCATGAGGAAAGAAATACCCGATGATCCAGTTGAAGCAAGGCGAGTAATTCGACGCTCCAAAGCTTTTACGGTGGTCAAGGGAGAATTGTATAAGCGAAGTATTTCAGGCGTCTTGCAAAGGTGCGTTACACCCGAAGAAGGAAGAATAATCCTGAAGGATGTACACGAAGGAATATGTGGCCACCACGCAAGTAGTCGAGCTATCGCAGCCAAGGTTTTTCGGGCAGGATTCTACTGGTTGACAGCAATCGAGGACGCCAAGGACATAGTAAGAACTTGCGACGCATGTCAAAGGTTCGCCGCAAAACCTCACTCTCCAGCAGCAGAGCTAGCACCAATACCATTGTCTTGGCCCTTTGCTCAATGGGGACTTGATATGGTGGGTAAGTTACACAAATCCTGGCCAGGAGGAAAGGAGTACATGCTAGTAGTCACGATAAGTTTACAAAGTGGATAGAAGCGAAGCCGATAAATTCACCGGATGGAGCATCCGCAGTAAAATTCGTAAAAGGCCTCGTCTTCAGATTTGGAGTGCCCACAAAGATCGTCACGGAACAACGGCAGCAACTTCACATCCCATGAATTCAAAGATTATTGCGAAGAGGTGGGTATTAAGCTGAACTTTGCGTCAGGTGCACATCCTCAAACCAATGGGCAAGTCGAGAAAGCCAATGGCATCATCTGCAATGGTATCAAGAAGCGCTTGTTAGGACCACTGGAAAAAGCTCGACATACCTGGCCAGAAGAACTACCAAGCGTGTTGTGGAGCATCCGAACAACACCAAACACAGCAACGCAGAAACTCCGTTTTCTGGTTCATGGAGCAGAGGCAGTACTACCAATCGAGATAGAGCACAACTCTCCACGTGTCGCTGAATATGATGAAGAAACGTCGAGAAGAGTGCTAGAAGACGACGTCGACGCACTTGATGAAGCTCGAGATGAAGTATTATCTCGGGTAACCAAATATCAACAGGACTTGAAGAATTACCACAGTCGACGTTTGCGGCCAAGATCTTTTCAGGTGGGAGACCTAGTTCTTCGGCTCACGCAAAAAAGTCATGAAAAACTCGAGTCACCATGGCTTGGCCCTTACATTGTCACGGAAGTAATTGGAGGAGGAGCATACAGAATAAAGGACAAAAAGACAGGGTGGAGGAGCCAAACCCCCTGGAACGTGGCGCAACTTAGGCGTTTTTACGCCTTGAGTCAAAATATAGTCTTTGTAAAGCTTCAATGTACAGCAACTCCCGCGAGTTTTCAGACGCACTCTTTTCCTTTTTCGGGGCACCGAGTGGGGCCGGAGAAGGTTTTTAATGAGGCGGGCTCGCGGTGCTGCAATATAATAAAGATAGTGACAATATAACTTTTCTTCTTTATCGACATGACCAAAGTCTTCGCTCCGACGAATTTCAATATAGTTCATCAACAAAAGGAAAAACTTGCCTTGGTATTCAAATACCTCGTGAGTCAACAAAAATACAAAATAGTACTCAATAAAAAGCTTGGGGGCTCATATTCGCCTTAAATATATAAATGCCTTGGTTCAAAACCTCGCAAGTATACAAATATAGTAAAGAGTCACCGAAACACTCGGGGGCTAAACAAACAGAGAAATATAATGATTGCTTTACAATATAGTCATGGATTACAAAGAAAAAATATCTACAAGAAGAAACTAACTAGTCTTGATTCAATATGTCATCAAGAGTAACCCTGTTTTCCTCAGGAGCAGCACCAAGAAAATCGGCATAATGGCCATCGGCAAAAAGTCGGCATCCATCCGAAGTAGGTCTTCAATCATTTCTTCGGCTATAGGCGTAACCTTCGTGTTAATCCTGTCAACACCAACTCTCCGACGTTTTACTTTTTGGTGAACTTTCTCGACAACCTGGGTAAGGTCAAGCTTCGAGTGGCAGATTTGGAGCATGATAAGAGCAAATCTGGCGCCAGCTACTAGTTGAGCTTTGACAAAATCATGGATACTGCGAGCATCCTTGAACCTTTCCATCAATTCAGGAAGAGTTTTTGGTTGGACGTTCCGAGGAAACATGGAGTTGTAAACCATGGACAAGGTCTTGGTACAGAAGTCAAGGAAATCGCGAGTTTGAGAGGCGCGATCTTGAAATCTGACAATTTGGCGGGTCCTCTCTGGGGTAGCCCAAAACAACGAACCATGGTCCAGGGAAAGATTAACAAGGAGGGTTGTCCTAGCATTTACCCTCTCTTCCTCGGCAGCAGCATCAACAAAGGCACCTATCAAAACAAAGAAGTGGAAACCTCTAAGAAACAATAGCATGAAAATAAAGAATATCAGCGGACGAAACAGGCATACCCGACATATCTGCACTGGCTTCATTCATTAATTCGAGCATGAAATTTTCTCGAGTAGTTGCCTTTTCAGCCTCGGAAGCAGCAATTTCCTTAGCAGCCACGGCTTCGTGAGCTTGGTGAAGAGCAATTTTTTCGGCTTCAGATGACTTACGAGATTGCTCCATCATCACAAGTGTTTGCTTCTTCGCATATTGAAGTTGTTGCCGAAGTTCATCCAGTTCTTGCGACAAGGTATCGTCGACAGGAGCGGTATCACCAAAAGCTTTCCTCGCGCGGGAAGAAGAAGGCGAAACATTGGAAGGAGCAGAAGATGGAGTATAGTTATCAAATATCAACTGAAAAATAAACAAGACAACATCAAATAACAAGCAAAGATAGAAGTCTTCATTAATCTCTTGGAATAATTACAAGGGCATTACAGTGGAGTTAAGAAAGTACGTGTCGCCAAATGACTACTTTGGCGACAGAAGCAAAAGAAACAGAAAGAAAAACAGAGGCATGCAACTAGACCTCCGGCCTCGAGGAGCTAGGAGTTGAAGCTGGCTTGATCCCCAGATACGCCAAGATCTTCTTCGTGTTGGGCTTGGCCGCCTTGATCAGCGACCTCCATCTTGACTGCTCTATCTGGCTGGTGTCGCCAACCTTCATCCAATCAAGCGTCTGTTGGCTGTCAGCAACCGGCAACGGTACTCTCGACAAAGAACCTTCATATTCTCCTGACGCATCTTCAATCCCAGGTCTTCCGACGAATTGAAAAGCTTGGCAAGGGCAAGGAAAGTCGAAGGTTCCTCTTTCTTCGGGAAGAAGTAGGGGAACAACGCCGACAAACTTGCACTGGCATTGGCCACGCCTTCGCGAATTTCACGCCCATGAAATTCCAGAAGAGAAAGTGCGTCAAGAAGAGGGTCCTTGACGGGATTTTCCAAGTCAAAATCTTGGTCTGTTTGGGCTGCCACATGAGACCGAACATTAGTCGAAAACCAAGAAACAGGACGTACAATAAAACAGAAGGGATGGATGATATTACTTAGCGTACGTCGACTTTGCGACTTCAAGCGCTTGATGATATCTTGCTCACGTGCAGCTTGTGCAGTTTTCTGCTCATTCAAGGCAGATTCAGCATCTGTGAGACTTTTCTGCAACGCTTCAACACTAGCAGCTTTCACCTTGGCTTCATCAGCCTCGGCCTTGGCTTCACTAGCAGCAAGTTCAGCTTTCTTGCGAGCCGCCTCACTTTGCTCGAGTTTTTGAGCAAGTGCGTCGACACGTTCGTTGGCCTCTGAAAGTTTTTCTGTCGAGATATGAAAAAGAAAGAAAAGAAAGATCAAAAAATAGCGACAAGCAACAGGAATAGAAAGTCAAAGAAAAATAGCAAGTATAAAAGTCGTTACCTTCGGCTCTGGCGGCATATTCACGGTACCCAACAAATTGGGACCCGATCCGAAGAAGCTCTTTGATCATTGGCTGTTCAAAGGTAAGTACATCAAAAGAAACGTCGGCATGAAAAAGAGAAAAGGTGTGGAAAAACAAAATAAGGAAAATATAGATGCCGACAAACTTACATCATCTAAGAGCGGAGTCGACGAACTGCCCAACTGAGGGGCAGGATCAACAATCTTTTCAACCCGTGCCCTTTTTGGTGAAGGGGCACGGGGGCTCGAAGGAGGAGTAGATGTATCAACATTTTGTTGAGGAGGCGACGATTCCTCCCCTTCAACTGGTTTTTCTGAAATAACTAAAGTATGTGACGTGCTCGTTCGAGCAGCCACATCTAAAGTTGGTGTTTCTTCATCATCACTGTGACAAAATAGTGGCAGCATAAAAAGCAAGGCAAAATAAAATTCTTCAAATAGAAAAGGAAAAGAGCAAGGAACCTACGAGCTGATGATACTCTCGATGTATGGATCATAAGCTGCTTTTCGAGGTAAAGGAGCAGTTTCTTCGGGTTTCGAGGTCCCGGAATCTTCGGCATTGCTCCTTTTCCTTTTGCTCTTCGGAGAAACAGCAGGAGGAGGAGATTGTGCTGATGTTGTACATTCAGAGGAAGCATCCTTCTCAGTAGATCCCGCAGATTTTCGAGAATCTGCGGGTTCATTAACAAAAGAGGGGGTCTCCTGGTTGTCATCATCGACAACGGCTCTTTCTTCGACCTCTCCATCCTCAGGAAGAGGAGGAAGGGAAGCCATAGTAGGGTGATTCTACAAGGAAATAGTGACAAAAGAGAATAAGTGAGATACCACTGCAATAAGATACAAGGAACAGTTCAGAACAAGATAGAAATTCGAGAAGACAAAATACCTCGGGAAGAGGATTGGAAGCACTGTATGGTTCCACTCGACAGGAGGAGGGAATAGGATCCTTCTTGCCTAATCGAGAAATTCTTCGAACCAATTTTTCCAGGTCCTTTACAGAAAGATCACTGGAAACTCTGTTGGCGTCATTTTCACCAGAATACGTCCAAAGGGGATTTTTGCGAGCACGAAGAGGCTGCACTCTAATCCTAAGGAAGTAGGCGTTAATTTGAACACCAGATAGCTCTTTGCCTCGAGTGTTTTGAAGATGATGGATACGAGCCATGAGCGCCTCTGTCGCCTTTTTCTCTTCTTCAGAAGCTTCGGCATCCCAGGAACGGCGACGCTGAATCCTGGTACTTCCGTCAAAAGGAACTATGTTGTGCTCCACAGAATTGGCGCTTTCTTCGTGAATGTAGAGCCACTTTTTGCGCCATCCTTGGACAGAGTCAGGAAATTTGACGTCGAAATAGTCGACATCAGTACGAACACAGATTACAACGCCACCTATGTTATAAGTGACGTTGTGGGAGCCATTGCGGCGGAGGCCGAAAATTCGTTTCCAAAGAATCCAATTAGGAGTGATTCCAAGGAAGCACTCGCAAAGCGTGATGAAAATAGAAATGTGAAGGATGGAATTGGGAGTCAACTGGTGTAGTTGAATCCCATAAACGAAAAGAAGGCCGCGGAGGAAATCATGGATTGGGGTCGAAAGGCCGCGGATTAGATGATCAACAAAACTAACCCGGTACTCCATTGGAGGCTTGGGGTAGCTTTCTTCGCTGGGGAAGCGGATGGCGTCCTCCTTCTTCATGAGGCCAAGCCTCTTCAGCATGTTGGTGTCTTGGTTGGAGATTTTGGATCTCTCCCACTCAAGATCCTCGGCAGCCATCTTGGATTCCGGAGTGCTGTGGCGAGTGAGTCGCGTGCGCGGTGGCATCAACGGCAATGGGCAGAGTAAGGTCTGTGAGTGCGGAAGCTTGGAGAGATTCGGGCGCAGGAGAAGTTTTGCGAAGGGGAACAGATGAGCGGCGCAAGCGAGGGGATGAACGGAGGTTGAAGAAAGGTTTATATAAGAATCGGGTGAAGCAGCGTGCCGTTGGATGGAGAAATCGTGTGGTGAGAATAGATCTTCTAGAAACAAGGGTAAAAAGGTATTTTTACTGAGATAGGCGTTACCGTACGTGCGCCAGAAAAAGCGGAGGACGTGTGTCCCCCACTTGCACGACGTGTCAACGTGGTGGAAGCAATGGACCCACAGGACAGAAAATTCACGACTACTTGTCAAGGATGAAGTAAATTTGATTAAGTGAAGAAAGTCGACAAGGAAGTATTCAGAAATTGGCGACAGGATGAAATATTCAATACTTCGGGAGCCTTTGATCAAATACAAGTTTTTGCCCAAATGCTCGGGGGCTACTTCAGAAAAAAGTAAATTTTCAAGTATGACAAATATAGAAATTGCGGGAGCCTACAACCAAGCACAAGTTCTTGGCTGTAGCCTCGGGGGCTACTCCCATCGGGAGCGCTGTTCGCGCACCCGAGAAATATAAAAATAAAGAGAGAGAAGAAGAAGAAGAGGAAAGAGTTCATATTGCGAAATAATGACAAAATAGCGACAAGGTGGAATAAAATGTTGAGCCTACAACCAAGCACAAGTTCTTGGCTGTAGCCTCAGAGCTACTCCCATCGGGAACGCTGTTCGCGTGCCCGATGAAATTAACAAAGGAAAAATAGAAGAGCAAGAGAGTATATTTCGAGTTATAATTAACTCTACATATACTCCCATCGGGAGAACAATATAAGTCATATTTGACTCAATAAAATGTGCCATTCCAACAGCCGGAAAAGCACTCGACAATATATTCTCAGAACGCCAAAGTTGCGATCAATTTCTGAATGCCGCAAATTTGCGAAGGTAAGACCCCAGAATCCATTCTGCTGGGCGTGGCATCGCCAAAGACTGCGCTCTGCTACTTTTATCCGTATCAACAGATACGAAGAAAAATCCTAACGGACGCGTTAGGTACCCGATAAATTTGACTGGGACTCGACAGAATGGTAAGACCTTAAGCGGCACCTGTCGAAGTTTACACCAGTATCCCGAGATCATGTCCAGGGACGTGATTTTGAAGTAGGTTTTTGCGGATTGCCACTAGAGCAGTTAACTAGTACCTGATCCGTCAGATGAACTAGCCCCAATTACCAATATCCCTGTACAATATAGAATTTTATGAGAAGAAATATAGAAAGTTAAGGCTTTCGGGTAAAAATAAACAGTGGAGATTTTCCCTGACTTTACAATTCAAGCAAAATCTCGGGGGCTACTGACATAGGCATCCCAAATGGGCCTGCCGAATATAGTACCCGGGGTTTATTGAAGGCCCACTACCCGAAGAATAAGAAGATTCGGGAGCCCAAGATGCGTTTAAGGAAGAAATAGAGTTGTAATAGGAAGTGTTACTTGTAATCTGGCGGGACGAGTTAGAAACCGTCCCGGACTCTGTAAACTTGTATAGCACGAATCCCTCGGCTTCACCTCATATATAAGGGGGAGTCGAGGGACAAAAGAAAGAATCGAATCATTGTCTGCAAACCCTAGTTTTCATAGTCGTCGAGTACTTTTCGGCTGAAACCTTCGAGATCTACTTGCCCTCTACTTCTAACTAAACCCTAGCCTATAATCCATAGGCATTGACAAATCAATACCTTGTCAGCTGCTGTACGGCGAGGAGGCGCCCCATGGGGCGCCCCAACCACTGTTTTGATTCTTTGCATGCACATGACTAATGCCGCAATTTTATTTATTTTTTCTACTTTTCCCAAATCCCTACATTTCAAAAGGAAATATATATAATTTCACAACAAGTTCACTTGACTCACAAATATATGACAACAAATGATCCAGGTATGGTGCAAACAAGTTCACAAGTCCGTCATTATATTATGCATGATGCAAACAAGCCACACACTTCAGAAATATTACAAATTCAAGTTTACAAGTCTATTATTGTATCAAACATGATGCAAACAAGATCATCAACAGAAACTCCACACGTTGCTGGCGACAACGACGAATATTGACGTCCTTGATGCACATGATGGCCACAACATCAACAACAAAATAATGAGATTCACAATGGAGACAAGTTCAATGTCATCGAATTCTACAAGTAGCTCATGTGTGAATAAATGGGACAAGTAAAGGGAAAAAGTTGCGACAATTAAAATGGGACAAGTAAAAGAACATAGCAATAATATGTACAAGTTTTATGGCATGCAATTCTACAAGTGGCTCACATGAGAGTAAATTCGAATTCAAGTTCAAGTTCTATAGCTATTTTTTCATACATACCATGAATCAAAATGGATAAAAGAACCTAGTAGGGCATGAGGCACAAGTGTAGGAGAACTAACCTAGTGAGCATTACACAACAAGCACTAGACATTAAGATGGAGATATTGACACTTATTTTGCAAACACAACTTACAATCAAGTGGGCATTAAGAGGAGGAGCAAGAGTAGGAAGAATCACACCCTACGACAGAGAGGCCTATGAATCAAGCATGCTCAGGTAAGATGAATGGAGTTAGCATTCGTCTTAGATACTATGAGCAAGAAATTACGGTCAAGTGGGCATTATAGCATATACCATGTTCTCTGTCATCCACTCCATCATCTTGTGCTGCTGGAGAATCATCTGTACCTCCAGTCACCGAGCCCTGGCCTCGGCCTCCTCTCGAAGTCTATTTTTCTCTTCACTTGAGCCTACATTTTATCATCGCAATGTCATGAATGTTGTAATGGAAAACATGTAGTGAAATGTAGATGACACAAGATGAAAAACATTCACAGATTATGTCCATAGCTATAGTTGAAGGCATGGGGAGGGTCTCTACTCAATGCTCGAAGCATTTTCTGCCACGATGGAGCTAACGGAGAGATGGAATGGTCGCAGTATCGGTGGAGCCCTCACCAACCCATAAGCTTCCATTCCTCTTGTCATGTCCCGCCAACACGGAAACATCAACGTCAAAGGGAGAGAGGAGAGGCTCCACATCAGGGTCATGCACCTCTTAGAACTTCTCGCAATACTTCGGGTCCCGGTGCTCGTTTCCACCACTCAATGTATAGGTTGTTTGTTTTAATGCATTTTTGTTCTGTAAGCCTAAAATTGAGGTTAGAGTATTTATGTCCTTCTAAATATGGTTGAAATTAATCTATGCATGTTTTTAACACAAACCCACTGCATATGGCTTCTATGTAATGTTTCCTACGTGATAATATGTAGTTTAGCTCATGGTGATAATCTGAGAGTTGTATGCAAATATTCATGGCTTTTTTCCATTTATTAGCAGAAATAAAATGCTTTTCCTTAAAATAAAAGCCTTAGACTTTATCCATAGGTCCTATAAGTCATTAATACCCTAAGTTTAGTCTATGATTGAGTGGTTTGCTGCTAAGTGTTGTATGTCTGGTTTTATGCCATGGTAGTGTGTTGATTGTCCCCTTATTTTTCTTCCGGCGTTAGATATGCTCGCTGAGGAAGGAGAGGATACTACATAAATCTTTGAAGAAGAAGACCAGGGATACATTGCTGACCAAGGCAAGCCATTTTCTGATGCATATCTCATCCTATTGTCTTATCTTGCATTGTTTTAACGGTTTATAAAATTGCATGTTTATCTTTATTTACTATTGTGGGTGACTATGTCACTCGAAGTTTTAGATTTTTACCCTAACGGGTGCTGCCCCTCGTTCATACCTAATGGAACATTCAATTAGTGATATGGTGATTAACACCTTCTTCTCTTTGTCACCCCTTTTCAAAGAAAGCTAGACTATTGGTTAGGAGCCTTTTTGAAAATGAGTTTTTGAAAATTAGTTTTAAAGAAAATGAGTTCTTCGAAAATCTTGGAATGGGGCATCCCTACTCAAGTGAGAGTTTTATGAAAATGGTTTTCGGAAAAAGGTTTTGCAAGGAAAAGTGAGGAAAAAATGTTATATAAAACCCACGAAACCTGTGTAACTTCACAGATCCAACTTTACAGTGCAACCACAATTACCCTCGGGTGGGACGAGGCATAACAGAGTAATTTTTGTCTCTCCTTAGTCTAGGTCCTGCAAGTGTAAGAGGTAGTCCAAGCATGGACACCTATCGACAATGGCCTTCCTAATGTATCTGGAACACTTTTCCATTTCGTATAGATAGCAGGGGTACAACCTACGAGCTCCCATTGAAAGATGCCGCACAGTTATTCACGACATTCTAGAGGGTCGAGCTTGCTGGGGACATTGCAGCTCCTAGAAAAACAGCGCCTCGGACTCTGGCGTTGGGAGGTTCCACTCGAGGCGGCATATCTTGGGCTAAGGCTAGCAGTGAAAAACTACGATCGGGTACTTATCGTGACATATGTTGGTATGCAGTGATGATACACACACGATAGGTATCTAGATCTTGTGGGGAAAGTGTAGAACCTTTATAGTGTGTAAACTATTCGAATACCCGCATGCGTAGTCATGGATGGTTGGTATGGTCTTACCCTAGCCGTGTTGGAGTTGTTGGTTTAAAAAAGTGTTTTCCAAATGGTTTTTGGAAAGAAAACCGGTGGGACTGGTGGGAGTGTACCTAGGAGATAGAGAGGAAAGGTGAAAGAATGTTTTGGCAATACTAAGATGACATGAAAGGAAAATGGGTTATCCTTACCAGAAGCTCCCTTTTTTTTGGATACGAAGGAGTACTGGGAGGATTCTAGGCTCGGGCGGAAGATAGCCAGAAGTTGGCCAGTACTACCGGGTAGTACTACCCAACTTCTGCCTAAATCTTCGTAGGAAGTAATCGTTGGCACAGTTTTTCTGCCCGGCGGTACTACCGCCTCTTTGGACCGGAAGTTTTTGTTTTGGCATATTTGCTGCATAAATGTTGGATCTGAGATAGCCCATATATAAAGGGGTTTCTTCCCCAAATCTGAATCACGACTTTTACTCTATCTCATCCATTGTTTTGAAGCTCAAATCTCACATATCTCCCTCCTCTACCAACCAATCAACCCCATACTTGGGAAATAAAAGTAGGAGTCCTTGATCTACCTTTGCACCAAAGAAAAATCGAATCCCCCTCGATCTTCGATCTTGTGGATTTAGGAAACCTAGAATTCCTTTTGTGGAATTCCTTGATGAAGCTCACACAGATGCTAGCTTGGTGTTGTCCTAGCCCTACATGATGTTGGGAGCCTCCAATCATGTGGATTCTTGCCCCAATGTGTTGCGAAGGTCCGCCGCCTCAACCTTCTTTCTTAGTGGATAAGTGGGCATACCTTTATGGTGTTCTCACCGAGGAATAGGGTGACGCCTTCGTGGCAGTTTGCTACCTTTGTGGTGCCACACCCCCTCAACATAGACATACTTCTCTTAGGAAGTAATTACGGCGAAAAAATCTCGTGCCTCGTCTCCGCTACCGGCTATGTTGTCTTCCTCCTTTACTTTGTTTCTATCTACTTGTATTTTCTTGTTTGGTGTTTCATCATATAGGATCATTGACCACCCAAAGCTGTCACCTCTACTTTCGGTTGTTCCGCCATCAAATGGAAAAGGTCTAAAAGTTGCCTAACTTCTATTCACCTCTATAGTCCCTCATAGTGCTCTTTCACTAGTAGGGCGGTGTAGTGTGGTATGATTGCGATGGGGGCGCGAGCCAAGGAGCGCAGGGGCGCCGTTATGAGGACGCATGCCCGTCATCCGGGAGCCAGATGAGTAGGCCGGCGGGGCACCGATCGGAGTGGGGATGGCCCAGGTTATGGGCTAGGTTTATACAAGTCCTATCCACGGGTCATGAGAAGGGCGCCAACTCGGTGATGCGGGAGGAGCATGCGGAGGTGTAGGAGGACCGCTCGTTGATGCAGTGGATGGAGTGGAGCGTGGCGGCTAGTACATTGGATTCTTGCCGCGGTAGTTGGGGCTGGGCGCTAGCCTGTGGGTGGCATGGCGTTTGCCGCATGGGCGGTCACAGGATATTTGCAATGGGTATTCAAAATAATAAAAAATCCCCAATGTAAAACCTGAAGGATCAAAATTTCATTGAAGCTCTCTCCCACAATGCCTACAAATCTACACTACTACTCTTCATCCCCATGTATTTATTTGTGTGTTCTCAAGACAAATTCGGTACAACAACCTACATGATCATCGAATCGATGAGTAACCAAACTATCAATCAATACATACTCTAAATTGGAAGAAGAATTGCTGATTTACTAGTTCAGAAACAGGAAAAAACTCAATGAGGATTCAGAAGTTGGAACCCTGAACTGCAGCTTGCAGTGAGAAATTTCAGAGAAGATCACGGTTTCACGGCGGAATCCCCTGCTTGCTCCGGCTTCCCGGCTCCTGCTGGCCGTTGTTTCCTGATGGCGTCGTGGAGTCTGCTCGTAGCAGCCACAACGAATATGATCGCCGCCTCTGCCAGTCCGCATCGCTGCTAATCACGAACTCACGATGGCCTATCGTTGAACAACTAACCGTTTAAGAATCACGGATTCACGGGAGAAAATTTAATGATGAATTCGCCATTTGGGCCTAGGCATAGATGGTTCGGTGTTAGTTGCCATCGACCAGACACGTCTGTAGTTTTTGTTGCCTAGGTGAGCTTGGACGTCGGGTCATACGTACAAATTACTTTACGTATACATTTTTTGACAAAAATAATGGGTATTCAACTGAATACCCATGAAGCTGTTTGTGCCCGCCTATGGTTTGTCGGCGGTGTTGTTGCATGAGGAGCAGACACGGGTGGGCCTGGAATAGCGGCAAACAGCTGGGGGCGAGGCTCCTTGTTCATTTAGGCACGATCGGCCCGTTGCAGCATAAAGAGGACCTCGGCGAAGGAGGGTGGCAGAGCATCATGGGGATGAAGGAGGCTTGCTTTTCAAAGCGCTCACTCAGCCCGGCGAGCAAGATGTTGATGAGCTTTCGATCTTCGATGGTACGCCAAGCTCACGTAGCTCCGTTGGCGATCGACTTGAGCCGTTGACATTAGATGCCGACTTGAGAATCACCCTACACGGTGTTGCAAAGCTCGCTGTGGAGGCTATTTATTCAAGCGTCGATGTTTTCTTGGAAGAGCTCACAAAGGGACATCCACAATGCAGTGGTGGTGGTGGCATCACGAAATACGAGGTTGAAGATCCACTGGATGATGGCGAGGAGATCCTTTGCCAAGCACGGATCAATGGGGGCGGATTCGGAGGCAACGGGAGCGACCAAGATGTACTTCAAAGAGGTGTCAATGATAGTAGTTGTGGGTGGGGATCTAGACTGATGGGAATACGAGGGCTAACATCGGTGATTGTATCGGTGTAGAAGAAAGAAGCCGCCATTGGAGGGTAGGTTAGTTGGCTGACATTAGAGAGCAGGGGTCTATATATGTGGCAGCGATGGTCTTTTTAGCGAAGTAGTCAGAACTCAGAAGGGGAAAGGGGCGGCGGCGTGGGTGGCCCAGCCATGACCTAGGATCTAGTATCTCATACCGAATTGAAATAAACACATAATTCATTGATTGATTGACGGATTACAAAGTACATACATAGGGGGCCGGCTGTCTAGATCTAGCCGAAACTTGCAAAGTAAATCGACTACAATAGAATAATCTAACAAGAATCATGCAGGTTATCGGGAAGAACTTGAAGCGGAGTAGGCTGGAGGATGTGGAAGGAGCAGGTGAGATTTTTGTCCACTTTCATGACCGCGCCGGCGTTGTCGCACTGGCCGGCGTAGTTGGGCGCGGAGAAGACGGTGACGAGCTTCCGGTCCGCGAACCACTCGTAGCCGCCCTGCTTCACCTCGTGCGCCCTGCACACCATGGCCAGCCCATTCTTCTCCACGAACTCGGCCACCAAGTCGGACCCGAACGTGACGGACCTACCCCTGGCTGACTCGCCCCACCCCCACTCGTCGGCGGCGTCGGGGTCCGACCAGAGAAGGTCGCACACGAGGCCCTCGGCGGGGACCGGCAGTGGGCGTTTGACTCGGCGTATCTGGTCCATGCTCTCCAGCTCCGGCGACAGTCCGCCGTGCACGCAGAAGATCTTCTTGCCGATCTTGTTTCCGACGAGCGCCGCCAGCGGTAGGCAGTCGAAGCAGCCGTTGATGGTTTTCCAGAGCTTGTCCTTCTCCAGGCCTCGTCTCTCGCACTCGTCCAGGAAGCCGTAGGAGCTGTTGACAGAGGAGCACTCGTGGTTTCCCCGGATGAGGAAGAAGGCGTCGGGGTACTTGACCTTGTAGGCAAGGAGGAGGCAGATGGTCTCGATGCTGCGGCTGCCGCGGTCGACGTAGTCGCCGAGGAAAAGATAGCGGTTGGCATCGGACGGGAAGCCGGTGACGCGGAATATGCGGAGCAGGTCGGAGTACTGCCCGTGGATGTCACCGGAGATGTTGATGGGGGCGTCGACCTTCAGAAGCGTGGGCTGGGAGAGGAGGACCTTCGTGGCGGCGGCGCAGAGAAGCTTGATCTCCGGGTTGGAGAGCGGTGGAGACTCTTCCGGCGAGCTGTGCTCCGCCTCGAGGAGGCGCTGGATGATGTCGTCGATGTCCATCAGGGAATGTGAGATCTATGGATGCTAGGGTTTGGGGACTCTCGTTGATCTCGTTTGGGGTTTGGGGACTCTCGTTGATGGACGATGGATGTGCTTTTATTGTAGGTATTAGGACGCGCCCCTATCCGTGTATATATGACTTGGATGCACCGCTGGCCCTGTTGAAAATGATCAAAACTTCCCCGATCCGAATTGAGACCGACTTGTTATTTCCATGTTTAAGTTTACGAGTAGGTGTCTGTTTCCTCTCCGTGTGGGCTTAGCAGAGTTCGAGTCGTAGTCAAATACGTACAAGCTGGGTCTGCATGCAACACAAGGAAAAAAGAAAGACACGCACGGTTCGGCTCCGGTGTGTGCGTGTAATCCATCAAGCTGCTAGCTTGGCTGGTTAGCTTGTTTTCGATACGTGCGCATCTCGCCCGATCTTCGCCGCCATTACACTAGTTGAAAAAGGTCTTTAATTGTTGGTAAGAACTTTTAGTTTAGGTTAGAACTACGAAATCAGGACTAGAGCCTCCTCCGATTGTGTATAAATTGGGACTAAAGGTTCTTCACATGGGCTATGGTTAGTTTAGGTTAGAACTACGAAATCGGGACTTGAGCCCCCGACCCCGTCTTTAGTTTTGATTGTGTTATAAATCGGGACTAAAGGTTCTTCACATGCGTTATGGGCGCACGCCGGGGCGGAAGACCTTTAGTACCGGTTGGTAACACCAACCGAGACTAAAGGCCTAAACGTGAAGCTTTTTTTTTTGTTCATTCAATTTTTATTTTCTAATTTTTTCGATTCAATTGTTTTCTATTTTTTTCCAGAATTTCTAGTATTCGAGTTATTTAACCATCTTAGCCTCTAACTACACTTAATATTTAGTAAAAATATTTAATTATGGTCAAACTTCCTTATCGATCACACATCCTCAAACTGCACTAGCACTAGCACGTTTAACTTTTGAGTTCCTTCCGTCACGCTTCCAAGTACTAAAGGGTGCGGTAGGCTGCCTCCGGGGCAACAACATGTAGTCCCGGTTGGTATTACCAACAGGGACTAAAGGTCTATCATCAGGGACTAAAGGTCTATCATTTAATCCTGGTTCACTTTACCAACCAAGACTAAAGGAAGTTTAGGTTTTTTTGCCTCCCCAGCCACCTCTACCCCCCCCCCCACCCCCCCCCGGATCGCCTTTTTTAGCTTGGGAAATACAAAAGAAAATGGTAGAAAATTGATTTTTTTTTTTGAGATTCCTGTATGTTATGCAACCTACTATTAGGGGAAATTAATAAATTCAAGTTTCGACTTTATTTTCAAAAAAAGTTTAGAAAAAGATAAAATAGCATTAACTTTTGCATACGACATCGGGAAAAAAAACGTATAATATATCAAAATAATCGTGGGTTTACCCGGTTAGCCGATTTTTAGATTCTCAAAATTCCAAATGAAAATATGAAAGCAGGAAAATTTTAGTTTTTGCCATATATTAAGAATTTTAATTTTTTTAAATTAATAATTGCATCCTGCATAAAGATTACTATTACTTAACCATAAAGTTAGCCAATTTTTAGATTTTTAAATTTTCAGGTATAGCAAAAAATAATTATTATAAAAATTTAAAAAATTATTTATAATATAAATTTTAAAAAGTGTGACATCGACCAACATGTTAATTATAATATAAATTTATTCAATATTATTATTACATCATTAGTTTGGTTTATTAAAAGAAATTATTTGGTATTCAAATAATAAAGAAGTGTGACTAAGACCACATGTTAATAGGATTGATATGATACTAGTATGAACAACATGCGTGCGAAGCACTTGGAAGCGGGACGGGAAGGAACTCAGAAGTTAAGCGTGTTAGTGTTGGAGTAGTGGATCGATGGGTGATCGAGCGGAAAGTTTAACCACATGTAAGTAATTTGACTAGAAATTAAGTGTAGTTAGAGAATAAGCTTGTCAAATAACTAAAATACTAGAAATTCTGCAAAAAATACAAGAAAAAGAGGGAGTGAAAAATAATTAGAAAAAAATTTGGTTAAAAAATTAACGAAATAGCCTTTAATATCGGTTTGTGTTACAAACCGGAACTAAAGATCCTTCACCCCGATGCGCGTCCACAGCCCACATGGAGGGCCTTTTGTCCCGGCTGGTAACCGGACCGGGACTAAAGGATTCGCCTTTAGTCCCGCCTGGGTAGTCCCGGTTGGCCAACCGAGACTAAAGCCCCTTAAGGACCGGGACTGAAGGGCCTGTCTCCACTAGTGTAGATCTTCGATCCCAAAGTGTTGAAACTTGAAAGTCTCCCGTTGGACAAAATAAATGGGGAAGACGCATTATTAGGAGTTATAAAAGTTGTCACCTATTTATAGTTTAATACTAAACCATTTTACTTTTTTTAATCAATCTGTTGTCAAATTTTCTTTCTAAATTACATTTTTTTTTACTGATACAACTTTCATAGAACCATCTGATTTTGCAAAGTAGTTGTTTGTTAACTATAATTTGTCATGTTTCAAAAGAATTTTGTGATACAACACAATTAATAACAATCTTAGCAAACCAAAAGTGTCATATTACCATGAGCATATTAATGTATGCCCTTTAATACATTATAGTGTATTTAAATCTGCATTTTTTCATAAATTCCTTAAATATCCACACAACTAGGTAGAGTATGACTTTGAATTGTGAATGTAGCTACTACATTGGAAAAATTCTCAATAGTAGATGACTAATGTGTTTAGGCGTAACTAAATAGATAACTCTAGGATGTATGTAATGTTAACTAGTAGTATGCCCTTTAATTCCCTCTTATTCTCACACTCGCTGGCGGTGCTCAGTTCTTGATCAAAATTATTTTCTTGTTGTTGGGGCCTCATGTTGTTTAATATATGAAAAACTTGCGTGAATGTACTGGGATACGGACAATAACACTTCCCATTTTGGATGTCTGGTGGGTTTCAGAAGATCTTTTCTTTTTTATTTCCTTGCTTGTGGTGTGGTTGGTAGTTCTGGTATGACTATGTGACTTTCATGGCCTAGCAAATCAATTACACGGCTGGACGTGTGGTAGGTTGCAAAAGATTTTTTTATTAGGTGTACTATGGTTGGGAGTTTGCATATGACTCGGTGACAGTCGAGGTATAACACATGAATTATGTTGGTTGAAACTCTACATATTGGGGTGACATCAATGTTACATGGCCAGAGTGATGAACTGGCTGCAATTATTGAAATTCAATCTTTGATATATCACATGTTACCTAAATATCGGTTCGAGCCGTCTAAACCCATTTCAGCTTGAATTCCTAGTCAGACACATGTTTATGTACACAAAAGGTGTTTCAAAATTTTTGGTTGGCATTATTTGGTCATCTTTTGGGGGGGGGGGGGGGGTGAATTTTTTGGGTCTTTGGGTTGACTTTGGTGGAAAAATGATGCAACCCGGAGCAGCGTCACGAAAGAAAGAAAGAAATACCAAAGAAAGAAAGAAATACCAAAATGTTCAACTCTACGTGCTAGAATGTGTGGTGAAGTATTCAGCAAACCGCTAATATGACTGAAAGTCACAGACGACAATTCAGTGGCCATAGCTTTGATGTCCTCTACTCCTCTATGGCGACGCCTACCAGTAATCGGTATCGAGCAGGGGAGGTTTTTTTTAAAGCAAAGGACGCCAACCAGAGTACGTGTCAGCGGCTAGGACACGGAGTCACGGTGGATAGCGAATTATCGGTCATTGTGGACGGGAAGCCAATTGGAGAGGTAGCGAAGCTCAACACCACGACCCTGAGTCTGTGCTGCACCAAGACGGGCACACGCACGTGGTTCGTAGTACACGATAGCGTTGTTAGCTGTCACAACCTTTTTCGAGAGTACGCAATTACGTACCTTAGTTTTATAGAAGGCAGAAAACACGGTTACAAGAAATGACAGCACCACTACAGCCAGCATGTGTCAAGACACCCGCACTCCAAAAACACACCCACACACACACAAAAACCCTAATGCACGGTCTTGGGTTGGGGCGGCGTCACGAGCAAGTCACGTGTGCTCCATCCAAAGTCTAAACAGGACATTTTTCTTTAATGTGGCATTGGTTTCTTTTCTTACTCCTGATACGTTACTCTTTTAGTTGAGTTTGTTTGATCGGTGGCATATAAATGTGAAGGCACGCGGTTTTTGATATACTCGGTGGCATATACCTTTTTTTCAAGAGTGTGACCGTAGGGGGTGTTTTCATATCTTTTATATATTTACCACTAGTTCAAAAAGGACTCAAAGTTACAAAAAGAGCCTAGGGAGGAAAGGTGGTTTTTTATACACTCATTATTAATATGTGAGAAAAAAACCCAAATTGGAGACCACTAAAAGATCGTATATTATTTTATTTGAAATGTGGCAAAAGATGTAATTTATCTTACTAATTAAGCGTTGTCAATTGTGGGTTACTGCTTCACGGATGTGCGCTCGTATGGATTTTTACGTCTTCTTCGTGGCAGGAGGCTCGGGAGGCCATTCGCTGACCCCTCATCCACATTGGCGAGTAAATGTGTCACGCCGGCTCACCAATTCTTTCATGCCGCCTATGTGGTTTTCAGCCCGCGAAGAGTCTTTCTGGTACTAGATTGAAGCCGTGACTTCATATAAATTTTAGACCCGAGACGAGTTGTGTAAAATTTACACTAAAGTTTTATAATTTTCTAATAACTTATTTTTATTCTACTGCAGTCTGAATGAGTGTATTTTTCCGATTGCACAATAGAAAAGATAAATATGAAACGCTAGTAGTATTAAAGTTAGCATTACTTTATTATAATTTATGTTCAAACACATGTACTTAAGACGTGCAAATCAAATGTATTAGGTAACAAAAAAATGTTAGTTTTTTTTTAATTTCATAGACATTGGATAAAAATTGTTAAAATTGTTTGCCTCCTTATTTTTTGAATATGCATTAATTTTAAATACCTTTAATGTATGGTAGACACAATCATACATTCCTATAAATATTTTAAGAACGATTTTGGAGTGTACCTCTAATGTAATCAAATTGACGGAAACTTCTAGAGTATAAAGTGAACTGCTAAAATGACTTTCTATAGATTATTTCGTGAACATGTGTGCTTTGCAAGCTACGGTGTCTTCAGTAAATACCACCCAAGTTTGTCAATCACTAGTAGAAAAAAGACCTTCCATTCCAACCCATTAGTCCTTAAATACTTTGGTCCGGAACTAATGAGGACTTTAGTCCCGGTTCTGCTAGTGAATCGGGACTAATGCTCCGGTCGGGATTAAAGGGTAGACCTTTAGTCCCGGTTGGTAACACTAACCGTGACTAAAGGGCTATAACAGGTTGCGGCCGGTGCAGACCTCTTTAGTCCCGGTTGGTGTCCCCAACCGGGACTAAAGGTTTTTTCTGGTTTTTTTACTCCACACGCACCCTTCACCCTCCCCCCGCGTGGATCGCTTTTTTTGCTTTATAAAATACAAAAGAAAATGATAGAAAATTCAAAAATAAAATGTTTTCAGATTCTTGTATGTTATGCAACCTACTATTTGGTGAAATTATGAAATTCGAATTTTCACTTTTTTTGCAAAAAAGATTTTGAAAAATGGTAAAACCGCATTAACTTTTGCATACGACGTCGGAAAAAACGTATAATATATCAAAAACCCGGTCAGCCAATTTTTAGATTCTCAAAATTCCAAATGAAAATATGAAAGCATGAAGGTTTTAGTCTTTGCTATAAATTACGGATTTATATTTTTTATTTTTCAAAAAATTAAAATTAATAATTGCATCCTGCATAAAGATTACTATTACTTTTACCCGATTTTTAGATTTTAAAATTTTTAGGTTTAAGGTTTGGCAAAAAAATAAATATTTTAAAAATTAAAAACTAAAAATAATTAAAATAATACAAATTAAAAATTTAATGTTTATTTATTTATTCAAGATTATTATTACATCATTACTTTTGTTTATTAAAATAATTATTTAAAACATATGACATGGACCAACATGTTAATAGGATTGATATGATAATACATGCGCGCGAAGCACTTGGATGCGGGACGGGATGAAACTCGAAAGTTAAGTGTGCTAGTGCTGGAGTAGTGGGAGGATGAGGGACCGAGCGGGAAGTTTGACAACGAGTAATTTGATTAGAGATAAGTGTAGTTAGAGATAGAGACTAAACTATGCAAATAACTGAAATGATAGAACTTCTGAAAAAATAGGAAAAAAAAGGAGTGGAATTTTTTTAGAAAAAATAATTTTTTTTCTTCACCTGGAGGCATTTTCGCCCCGACGCATGCAGCCCACGAGGATGGGCCTTGATACGTCTCCAACGTATCTATAATTTCTGATGTTCCATGCTAGTTTTATGACAATACCTACATGTTTTATTCATACTTTATATCGTTTTTATGCATTTTCCGGAACTAACCTATTAACAAGATGCCGAAGTGCCAGTTCCTGTTTTCTGCTGTTTTTGGTTCCAGAAAGGCTGTTCGGGCAATATTCTCGGAATTCGACGAAACAAAGGCCAAACATCATATTTCACCGAGACGGACCAGGACACCGAAGGGGATCCGGAGAGGAGGCCCAGGGCCGCGCCGGCCTATGGGGAGGGCGCCCTGGTGCCCTTCCGACTCCGCCTCTTCGCCTATATAAGCCCTCGTGACCTAAAAACTTGACACCGATGGACGAAACTCCAGAAAGACTCCAGGGACGCCGCCATCGCGAAACTCCGTTTCGGGGGACAGAAGTCTCTGTTTCGGCACGCCGCCGGGACGGGGAATTGCCCCCGGAGTCATCTCCATCGACACCACCGCCATCTCCATCGCCATCGCTGTCTCCCATGATGAGGAGGGAGTAGTTCTCCCCCGGGGCTGAGGGCTCTACCGGTAGCTATGTGGTTAATCTCTCTCTCATGTACCCCAATACAATGATCTCATGAATTGCCTTGCATAATTGAGATCCATATGATGAGCTTTGTATCACTATTAATCTATGTGCTACTCTAGTGATGTTATTAAAGTAGTCTATTCCTCCTTCATGATGTAAAGGTGACAGTGTGTGCATCATGTAGTTCTTGGCGTAGGTTATGATTGTAATCTCTTGTAGATTATGGAGTAAACTATTACTATGATAGTATTGATGTGATCTATTCCCCCTTTCATAGCTATTGGTGACGGTGTGTATGCTATGTTAGTTCTCGGTCTAAATTGCAATGATCTATTATGCTCTAAAGGTTACTTAAATATGAACAACGAATGTTGTGGCGCTTGTTAACTCCGGCTTGAGGGAGCTCTTGTAGCCCTACACAATGAATGTTGTTTGTTATCAAACAAGAGTATATGTAGCACAAGTGAGGAGAAGTTATTTATTATGTGATCAATGTTGAGAGTGTCCACTAGTGAAAGTAGGATCCCTAGGCCTTGTTTCCAATACTGCAAACACCGCTTACTTACTGTTCTACTGCATGTTTACTTGCTGCCATATTTATTTCAGATTGTTATTACCACTCATATTCATCTATACCATGTGTTTTACTATCTCTTCGCCGAACTAGTGCACCTATACATCTGACAAGTGTATTAGGTGTGTTGGGGACACAAGAGACTTCTTGTATCTTAATTGCAGGGTTGCTTGAGAGGGATATCTTTGTCCTCTACCTCCCTGAGTTCGATAAACCTTGGGTGATTCACTGAAGGGAAACATGCTGCTGTTCTACAAACCTCTGCTCTTGGAGGCCCAACACTGTCTACAGGAATAGAAGCGTGTGTAGACATCAGTTTCCTTTATGAAGTTGTGGAGCTTGTTAACTCCGGCTTGAGGTGTGCTTTTGTAGCCCTACACAATGAATGGTGTTTGTTATCCAACAAGAGAGTGTAGCATTTATTTATTCAGTTATGTGATCAATGTTGAGAGTGTCCACTAGTGAAAGTATGATCCCTAGGCCTTGTTTCCAAATACTGCAAACATCGCTTGTTTACTGTTTTACTGCATCTTTACTTCCTGCAATATTACCACCATCTATACCACCTGTGTTTTACTATCTCTTCGCCGAACTAGTGCACCTATACATCTGACAAGTGTATTAGGTGTGTTGGGGACACAAGAGACTTCTTGTATCTTAATTGCAGGATTGCTTGAGAGGAATATCTCTGACCTCTACCTCCCTGAGTTCGATAAACCTTGGGTGATTCATGATGTCTACTTCCCCCTCCTTTTCCTGTAGACAGTGTTGGGCCTCCAAGAGCAGAGGTTTGTAGAACAGCAGCAAGTTTTCCCTTAAGTGGATCACCCAAGGTTTATCGAACTCAGGGAGGAAGAGGTCAAAGATATCCCTCTCATGCAACCCTGCAACCACAAAGCAAGAAGTCTCTTGTGTCCCCAACACACCTAATAGGTGCACTAGTTCGGCGAAGAGATAGTGAAATACAGGTGGTATGAATATATAGGAGCGATAGCAACGGTGCCGAGAAAATAGCTTGCTGGCGTGTAGTTGAGGGTGGTAGTATTGCAGCAGTAGTAACACAGTAAAACAGTAAACAAGCAGTAGTAACGCAGCAGTATTTAGGAACAAGGCCTAGGGATTAGACTTTCACTAGTGGACAGTCTCAACATTGATCACATAACAGAATAGATAAATGCATACTCTACACTTTTGTTGGATGATGAACACATTGCGTAGGATTACACGAACCCTCAATGCCGGAGTTAACAAGCTCCACAATAATGCTCATATTTAAGTAACCTTATAGTGTAAGATAGATCAATAGACTAAACCAAGTACTAACATAGCATGCACACTGTCACCTTCATGCATATGTAGGAGGAATAGATCACATCAATATTATCATAGCAATAGTTAACTTCGCAATCTACAAGAGATCATGATCATAGCATAAACCAAGTACTAACACGGTGCACACACTGTCACCTTTACACACGTGCAGGAGGAATAGAACTACTTTAATAACTTTGCTAGAGTAGCACATAGATAAATTGTGATACAAACTCATATGAATCTCAATCATGTAAGACAGCTCATGAGATCATTGTATTGAAGTACATAGGAGAGAGATGAACCACATAGCTACCGGTACAGCCCCGAGCCTCGATGGAGAACTACTCCCTCCTCATGGGAGCAGCAGCGGTGATGAAGATGGCGGTGGAGATGGCAGCGGTGTCGATGGAGAAGCCTTCCGGGGGCACTTCCCCGCTCCGGCAGCGTGCCGGAACAGAGACTCCTGTCCCCCAGATCTTGGCCTCGCGATGGCGGCGGCTCTGGAAGGTTTCTGTGGTTTTCGTCGAACGTATCAGGGTTTTCGATCTAGGGGCTTTAAATAGGCGAAGAGGCGGCGCAGGAGGGTCGAAGGGGTGACGACACCATAGGGCGGCGCGGCCAGGGCCTGGGCCGCGCTGGCCTATGGTCTGGGGGCCCAGTGCCCCCCCTCTGGTCCTTCTCGTGTGTTCTGGATGCTTCCGATGAAAATAGGAACCTGGGCGTTGATTTCGTCCGATTCCGAGAATATTTCGTTACTAGGATTTCTGAAACCAAAAACAGCAGAAAACAGGAACTGGCACTTCGGCATCTTGTTAATAGGTTAGTTCCAGAAAATGCACGAATATGACATAAAGTGTGCATAAAACATGTAGATAACATCAATAATGTGGCATGGAACATAAGAAATTATCGATACGTCGGAGACGTATCAGCATCCCCAAGCTTAGTTCTGCTCGTCCCGAGCAGGTAAAACGATAACAAAGATAATTTCTGGGTGACATGCCATCATAACCTTGATCATACTATTTGTAAAGCATATGTAGTGAATGCAGCGATCAAAACAATGTATATGACATGAGTAAACAGGTGAATCATAAAGCAAAGACTTTTCATGAATAGCACTTCAAGACAAGCATCAATAAGTCTTGCATAAGAGTTAACTCATAAGGCAATAATTCAAAGTAAAGGTATTGAAGCAACACAATGGAAGATTAAGTTTCAGCGGTTGCTTTCAACTTGTAACATGTATATCTCATGGATAGTTGTCAATGCAAAGCAATATAACAAATGCAATATGCAAATATGTAGGAATCAATGCACAGTTCACACAAGTGTTTGCTTCTTGAGGTGGAGAGAAATAGGTGAACTGACTCAACATAAAAGTAAAAGAATGATCCTCCATAGAGGAAAAGCATCGATTGCTATATTTGTGCTAGAGCTTTTATTTTGAAAACATATAGAGAGCATAAAAGTAAAGTTTTGAGAGGTGTTTGTTGTTGTCAACGAATGGTAGTGGGCACTCTAACCCCCTTGCCAGACAAACCTTCAAAGAGCGGCTCCCATTTTATTTTATTTTGGGTGGCACTCCTTCCAACCTTTCTTTCACAAACCATGGCTAACCGAATCCTCGGGTGCCTGCCAACAATCTCATACCATGAAGGAGTGCCTTTTTATTTTAGTTTTATTATGATGACACTCCTCCCAACCTTTGCTTACACAAGCCATGGCTAACCGAATCCTTCGGGTGCCGTCCAACAATCACATACCATGGAGGAGTGTCTATTTTTGTTAATTAATTTGGGACTGGGAATCCCATTGCCAGCTCTTTTTGCAAAATTATTGGATAAGCAGATGAAGCCACTAGTCCATTGGTGAAAGTTGCCCAACAAGAATGAAAGATAAACACCACATACTTCCTCATGAGCTATAAAACATTGACACAAATCAGAGGTGATAAATTTTGAATTGTTTAAAGGTAGCACTCAAGCAATTTACTTTGGAATGGCGGAGAAATACCATGTAGTAGGTAGGTATGGTGGACACAAATGGCATAGTGGTTGTTTGGCTCAAGGATTTGGATGCATGAGAAGTATTCCCTCTCGATACAAGGTTTAGGCTAGCAAGGTTATTTGAAACAAACACAAGGATGAACCGGTGCAGCAAAACTCACATAAAAGACATATTGAAAACATTATAAGACTCTACACCATCTTCCTTGTTGTTCAAACTCAATACTAGAAATTATCTAGACATTAGAGGAACCAAATATGCAAACCAAATTTTAGCATGCTCTATGTATTTCTTCATTAATGGGTGCAAAGCATATGATGCAAGAGCTTAAACATGAGCACAACAATTGCCAAGTATCACATTACCCAAGACATTAATAGCAATTACTACATGTATCATTTTCCAATTCCAACCATATAACAATTTAACGAAGAAGAAACTTCGCCATGAATACTATGAGCTAAGAACACATGTGTTCATATGCAACAGCGGAGCGTGTCTCTCTCCCACACAAGCATGATGTAATCCAATTTATTCAAACACAAACAAAAATAAAAGCATACAGACGCTCCAAGTAAAGCACATAAGATGTGACCGAATAAAAATATAGTTTCAAGAGAAGGAACCTGATAATGTTGTCGATGAAGAAGGGGATGCCTTGGGAATCCCCAAGCTTAGACGCTTGAGTCTTCTTGATATATGCAGGGGTGAACCACCGGGGCATCCCCAAGCTTAGAGCTTTCATTCTTCTTGATCATAGTATATCATCCTCCTCTCTTGACCCTTGAAAACTTCCTTCACACCAAAATTCTCATAAACTTCATTAGAGGGGTTAGTACATAATCAAAAACTCACATGTTCAGAGGTGACACAATCATTCTTAACACTTCTGGACATTGCTCAAAGCTACTGGAGTTTAATGGAACAAAGAAATCCATCCCACATAGCGAAAGAAGCAATGCGAAATAAAAGGCAGAATCTGTCAAAACAGAACAGTCCGTAAAGACGAATTTCTAATAAATACTTCCGTTGCTCAGATCAGAAAACTCAAAACTAATGAAAGTTGCGTACATATCTGAGGAACACGCACGTAAATTGGCATATTTTTCTGATTTTTATACAGAGAAAACAGCCCAGATTCGTGACAGATAGAAATCTGTTTCTGCGCAGAAATCCAAATCTAGTATCAACCTTCGATTAGAGGCTTCACTTGGCACAACAAAACACAAAACTAAGATAAGGAGAGGTTGCTACAGTAGTAAACAACTTCCAAGACACAAATATAAAACAAAATACTGTAGCAAAATAACACATGGGTTATCTCCCAAGAAGTTCTTTTCTTTATAACCATTAAGATGGGCTCAACAGTTTTAATGATGCACTCGCAAGAAATAGTAATTGAAGCGAAAGAGAGCATCAAGAGGCAAATACAAAACACATTTAAGTCTAACATGCTTCCTATGCATAGGAATCTTGTAAATAAACAAGTTCATGAAGAGCAAAGTAACAAGCATAGGAAGATAAAACAAGTGTAGCTTGAAAAATTTCAGCACATAGAGAGGTGTTTTAGTAACATGAAAATTTCTACAACCATATTTTCCTCTCTCATAATAACTTTCAGTAGCATCATGAGCAAACTCAACAATATAACTATCACATAAAGCATTCTTATCATGAGTCTCATGCATAAAATTATTACTCTCCACATAGGCATAATCAATTTTATTAGTTGTAGTGGGAGCAAATTCAACAAAGTAGCTATCATTATTATTCTCATCATCAAATATAGGAGGCATATTGTAATCATAATTAAATTTATCCTCCATAACAGGTGGTAACAAAATACTACTATCATTATAATCATCATATATGGGAGGCAAAGTATCATCAAAGAAAATTTTCTCCTCAATGCTTGGGGGACTAAAAAGATCATGCTCATCAAAACCAGCTTCCCCAAGCTTAGAATTTTCCATATCATTAGCAACAATGGTGTTCAAAGTGTTCATACTAACATGTTCCATGGGTTTTTTAATTTTCGGATCAAACCATCCATGTCTTAAATCAGGAAATAGAGTAAAAAGCTCATTGTTGTCCATTATGCCAAACTAGTGTAAACAAGAAACAAAAAGATGCAATTGCAGGATCTAAAGGAAATAGCTTCGAGTACTTACAACGGCGAAAATAGCTTGGTAGCTGAGATTCTGGAGTGTGAGTACCTTTTACCTTTCCTCCCCGGCAACGGCGCCAGAAAATAGCTTGATGTCTACTTCCCCCTCCTTTTCCTGTAGACAGTGTTGGGCCTCCAAGAGCAGAGGTTTGTAGAACAGCAGCAAGTTTTCCCTTAAGTGGATCACCCAAGGTTTATCGAACTCAGGGAGGAAGAGGTCAAAGATATCCCTCTCATGCAACCCTGCAACCACAAAGCAAGAAGTCTCTTGTGTCCCCAACACACCTAATAGGTGCACTAGTTCGGCGAAGAGATAGTGAAATACAGGTGGTATGAATATATAGGAGCAGTAGCAACGGTGCCAGAAAATAGCTTGCTGGCGTGTAGTTGATGGTGGTAGTATTGCAGCAGTAGTAACACAGTAAAACAGTAAACAAGCAGTAGTAACGCAGCAGTATTTAGGAACAAGGCCTAGGGATTAGACTTTCACTAGTGGACAGTCTCAACATTGATCACATAACAGAATAGATAAATGCATACTCTACACTTTTGTTGGATGATGAACACATTGCGTAGGATTACACGAACCCTCAATGCCGGAGTTAACAAGCTCCACAATAATGCTCATATTTAAGTAACCTTATAGTGTAAGATAGATCAATAGACTAAACCAAGTACTAACATAGCATGCACACTGTCACCTTCATGCATATGTAGGAGGAATAGATCACATCAATATTATCATAGCAATAGTTAACTTCGCAATCTACAAGAGATCATGATCATAGCATAAACCAAGTACTAACACGGTGCACACACTGTCACCTTTACACACGTGCAGGAGGAATAGAACTACTTTAATAACTTTGCTAGAGTAGCACATAGATAAATTGTGATACAAACTCATATGAATCTCAATCATGTAAGACAGCTCATGAGATCATTGTATTGAAGTACATAGGAGAGAGATGAACCACATAGCTACCGGTACAGCCCCGAGCCTCGATGGAGAACTACTCCCTCCTCATGGGAGTAGCAGCGGTGATGAAGATGGCGGTGGAGATGGCAGCGGTGTCGATGGAGAAGCCTTCCGGGGGCACTTCCCCGCTCCGGCAGCGTGCCGGAACAGAGACTCCTGTCCCCCAGATCTTGGCCTCGCGATGGCGGCGGCTCTGGAAGGTTTCTGTGGTTTTCATCGAACGTATCAGGGTTTTCGATCCAGGGGCTTTAAATAGGAGAAGAGGCGGCGCAGGAGGGTCGAAGGGGTGACGACACCATAGGGCGGCGCGGCCAGGGCCTGGGCCGCGCCGGCCTATGGTCTGGGGGCCCAGTGCCCCCCCTCTGGTCCTTCTCGTGTGTTCTGGATGCTTCCGGTGAAAATAGGAACCTGGGCGTTGATTTCGTCCGATTCCGAGAATATTTCGTTACTAGGATTTCTGAAACCAAAAACAGCAGAAAATAGGAACTGGCACTTCGGCATCTTGTTAATAGGTTAGTTCCAGAAAATGCACGAATATGACATAAAGTGTGCATAAAACATGTAGATAACATCAATAATGTGGCATGGAACATAAGAAATTATCGATACGTCGGAGACGTATCAATTCACTTAAGGGAAACTTGCTGCTGTTCTACAAACCTCTGCTCTTGGAGGCCCAACACTGTCTACAGGAATAGAAGCGTGCGTAGACATCAAGCTATTTTCTGGCGCCGTTGCCGGGGAGGTAAGGTAAAAGGTATTCACATCCTCCGACTACTAAGCTATTTCCTAGCACTGTTGCCGGTGTGTGAGTGCTCGAAGGTATCTCCTTTAGACTCTGCAATTATATCTTTTTGTTTCTTGTTTTCACTAGTTAGGCTTAATGGAAAACAACAACAAAATGAGAGATCTTTATGAACTTTATCTTGAATTAGGACATGATGTGTTTGAAGAGAAAATTAAAAAACCCATGGAACTTTATATGCATGCTAATGGGAATGTTATTAGTATGAATGCTTTGAACACCATTGTTGCTAATGCTATGGAAAATTCTAAGCTTGGGGAAGCTGGTTTTGATGAGCATGATATTTTTAGTCCCCCAAGTTTTGAGGAGAAAATTTTCTTTGATGATACTTTACCTCCTATTTATGATGATTATAATGATAGTGGTATTTTGGTGCCACCTACTATGGAGGATAAAGGTTATTATGATTATACCATGCTTGCAATTTATGATGATTACAATGATGGTTATGGTAGTTTTACTCCCACTATTACTAATAAAATTGATTATGCTTATGTCGAGAGTAATAATTTTATGCATGTAGCTCATGATAAGAATGTTTCATGTGATAGTTATATTGTTGAGTTTGTTCATGATGCTACTGAAAGTTATTATGAGAGAGGGAAACATGGTTATATGCATCTTAATAATATTAAGTTTCCCCTCTTTGTGTTGAGAATCTTGAAGTTACTCTTGTTTTATCTTCCTATGCTTGTCACTTTGTTCTTCATGAATTTATTTGTGTACAAGATTCCTTTTCATAGGAAGTGGGTTAGGCTTAAATGCGTTTTGAATTTTCTTCTTGATGCTCTCTTTGCTTCAACTCTCATCCTTATGTGACCATCATTAAAATTACTGATCCCATCTTAATGGCTATAAAGAAAGCACTTCTTGGGAGATAACCCATGTCTTTATTTTGCTACTGTTTTGTTGTGTCTTGGAAGTTGTTACTACTGTAGCAACCTCTCCTTATCTTTATTTTATTGCATTGTTGTGTGATGCGCGTGAGACACACGTTCGTTGGGAACCCCAAGAGGAAGGTATGATGCGCACAGCAGCAAGTTTTCCCTCAGTAAGAAACCAAGGTTTATCGAACCAGTAGGAGCCAAGAAGCACGTTGAAGGTTGATGGCGGCGGGATGTAGTGCGGCGCAACACCAGGAATTCCGGCGCCAACGTGGAACCTGCACAACACAACCAAAGTACTTTGCCCCAACGAAACAGTGAGGTTGTCAATCTCACCGGCTTGCTGTAAACAAAGGATTAACCGTATTGTGTGGAAGATGATTGTTTGCGAAGAACAGTAAAACAAGTATTGCAGCAGATTGTATTCAATGTAAAAGAATAGGACCGGGGTCCACAGTTCACTAGAGGTGTCTCTCCCATAAGATAAATAGCATGTTGGGTGAACAAATTACAGTCGGGCAATTGACAAATAGAGAGGGCATGACCATGCACATACATGATATGATGAGTACAGTGAGATTTAATTGGGCATTACAACAAAGTACATAGACCGCTATCCAGCATGCATCTACGCCTAAAAAGTCCACCTTCAGGTTATCATCCGAACCCCTTCCAGTATTAAGTTGCAAACAACAGACAATTGCATTAAGTATGGTGCGTAATGTAATCAATAACTACATCCTCGGACATAGCATCAATGTTTTATCCCTAGTGGCAACAGCACATCCACAACCTTAGAACTTTCTGTCACTGTCCCAGATTTAATGGAAGCATGAACCCACTATCTAGCATAAATACTCCCTCTTGGAGTTAAGAGTAAAAACTTGGCCAGAGCCTCTACTAATAACGGAGAGCATGCAAGATCATAAACAACACATAGGTAATAGATTGATAATCAACATAACATAATATTCTCTATCCATCGAATCCCGACAAACACAACATATAGCATTACAGATAGATGATCTTGATCATGTTAGGCAGCTCACAAGATCCGACAATGAAGCACATAAGGAGAAGACGACCATCTAGCTACAGCTATGGACCCATAGTCCAGGGGTGAACTACTCACTCATCACTCCGGAGGCGATCATGGCGGTGAAGAGTCCTCCGGGAGATGATTCCCCTCTCCGGCAGGGTGCCGGAGGCGATCTCCTGAATCCCCCGAGATGGGATTGGCGGCGGCGGCGTCTCGATGGGTTTTCCGTATCGTGGCTCTCGGTACTGGGGGTTTCGCGACGAAGACTATATGTAGGCGGAAGGGCAGGTCAGGGGGCCACACGAGGGCCCCACACGCTAGGGCCGCGCGGCCAAGGCCTGGGCCGCGCCGCCCTGTTGTGGCGGCGCCTCGTGGCCCCACTTCGTAAGTCCTCCGGTCTTCTGGAAGCTTCGTGGAAAAATAGGCCCCTGGGCGTTGATTTCGTCCAATTCCGAGAATATTTCCTTACTAGGATTTCTGAAACCAAAAACAGCAGAAAACAAAGAATCGGCTCTTCGGCATCTCGTTAATAGGTTAGTGCCGGAAAATGCATACATATGACCTAAAGTATGCATAAAACATGTAGATATCATCAATAATGTGGCATGGAACATAAGAAATTATCGATACGTCGGAGACGTATCAGCATCCCCAAGCTTAGTTCTGCTCGTCCCGACGGTAAACGATAACAAAGATAATTTCTGGAGTGACATGCCATCATAACCTTGATCATACTATTGTAAGCATATGTAATGAATGCAGCGATCAAAACAATGGTAATGACATGAGTAAACAAATGAATCACAAAGCAAAGACTTTTCATGAATAGTACTTTCAAGACAAGCATCAATAAGTCTTGCATAAGAGTTAACTCATAAAGCAATAAATCAAAGTAAAAGGTATTGAAGCAACACAAAGGAAGATTGAGTTTCAGCGGTTGCTTTCAACTTATAATATGTATATCTCATGGATATTGTCAATGTAAAGTAATATAACAAGTGCAATATGCAAGTATGTAGGAATGAATGCACAGTTCACACAAGTGTTTGCTTCTTGAGGTGGAAAGAGATAGGTGAACTGACTCAACATAAAAGTAAAAGAAAGGCCCTTCGCAGAGGGAAGCATTGATTGCTATATTTGTGCTAGAGCTTTGGTTTTGAAAACAAGAAACAATTTTGTCAACGGTAGTAATAAAGCATATGTGTTATGTAAATTATATCTTACAAGTTGCAAGCCTCATGCATAGTGTACTAATAGTGCCCGCACCTTGTCCTAATTAGCTTGGATTAACATGGATTATCATTGCATGACATATGTTTCAACCAAGTGTCACAAAGGGGTACCTCTATGCCGCCTGTACAAGGGTCTAAGGAGAAAGTTCGCATTGGATTTCTCGCTTTTGATCATTCTTCAACTTAGACACCCATACCGGGACAACATAGACAACAAATAATGGACTCCTCTTTTAATGCTTAAGCATTCAACATTTAATATTCTCATAAGAGATTGAGGTTTTATGTCCAAACTGAAACTTCCACCATGATTCATGGCTTTAGTTAGCGGCCCAATATTCTTCTCTAACAGTATGCATACTCAAACCATTTGATTGTGAAAACCACCCTTACTTCAGACAAGACGAACATGCATAGCAACTCACATGATATTCAACAAAGGTAAAAAGTTGATGGCGTCCCCAGAAACATGGTTACCGCTCAACAAGCAACTAACTAAGAAATAAGACACATAAGTACATATTCTTCACCACGATAGTTTTTAAGCTATTTTGTCCCATGAGCTATATATTGTAAAGGTAAAGAATAGAAATTTTAAAGGTAGCACTCAAGCAATTTACTTTGGAATGGCGGAGAAATACCATGTAGTAGGTAGGTATGGTGGACACAAATGGCATAGTGGTTGGCTCAAGGATTTTGGATGCATGAGAAGTATTCCCTCTCGATACAAGGTTTAGGCTAGCAAAGTTATTTGAAACAAACACAAGGATGAACCGGTGCAGCAAAACTTACATAAAAGACATATTGTAAACATTATAAGACTCTACACCGTCTTCCTTGTTGTTCAAAACTCAATACTAGAAATTATCTAGACTTTAGAGAGACCAATTATGCAAACCAAATTTTAGCAAGCTCTATGTATTTCTTCATTAATAGGTGCAAAGTATATGATGCAAGAGCTTAAACATGAGCACAACAATTGCCAAGTATCAAATTATTCAAGACATTTTAGAATTACTACATGTAGCATTTCCCGATTCCAACCATATAACAATTTAACGAAGAAGATTCAACCTTCGCCATGAATACTATGAGTAAAGCCTAAGGACATATTGTCCATATGCAACAGCGGAGCGTGTCTCTCTCCCACACAATGAATGCTAGGATCCATTTTATTCAAACAAAAACAAAAACAAAAACAAACCGACGCTCCAAGCAAAGCACATAAGATGTGATGGAATAAAAATATAGTTTCTGGGGAGGAACCTGATAATGTTATCGATGAAGAAGGGGATGCCTTGGGCATCCCCAAGCTTAGACGCTTGAGTCTTCTTAAATTATGCAGGGGTGAACCACGGGGGCATCTCTAAGCTTAGAGCTTTCACTCTCCTTGATCATATTGTATCATCTCCCTCTCTTGATCCTTGAAAACTTCCTCCACACCAAACTCGAAACAAACTCATTAGAGGGTCAGTGCATAATTCATATATTCAGAGGTGACATAATCATTCTTAATACTTCTGGACATTGCACAAAGCTACTGGACATTAATGGAACAAAGAAATTCATCCAACATAGCAAAAGAGGCAATGCGAAATAAAAGGCAGAATCTGTCAAAACAGAACAGTTCGTAAAGACGAATTTTAAAGTGGCACCAGACTTGTTCAGATGAAAATGCCCAAATTGAATGAAAGTTGCGTACATATCTGAAGATCACTCACGTAAATTGGCATAATTTTCTGAGTTACCTACAGAGAATTAGGCCCAGATTCGTGACAGCAAAGAAATCTGTTTCTACGCAGTAATCCAAATCTAGTATGAACCTTACTATCAACGACTTTACTTGGCACAACAATGCACAAAACTAAGATAAGGAGAGGTTGCTACAGTAGTAAACAACTTCCAAGACTCAAATATAAAATAAAGTACTGTAGTAAAAACATGGGTTGTCTCCCATAAACGCTTTTCTTTAACGCCTTTCAGCTAGGCGCAGAAAGTGTGTATCAAGTAACATCAAGAGACGAAGCATCAACATCATAAGTTGTTCTAATAATAGAATCATAAGGTAACTTCATTCTCTTTCTAGGGAAGTGTTCCATACCTTTCTTGAGAGGAAATTGATATTTAATATTACCTTCCTTCATATCAATGGTGGCACCAACAGTTCGAAGAAAAGGTCTTCCCAATATAATGGGACAAGATGCATTGCATTCAATATCCAAGACAACAAAATCAACGGGGACAAGGTTATTGTTAACCATAATATGAACATTATCAATCCTCCCCAAAAGTTTCTTCATAGCATTATCAGCAAGATTAACATCCAAATAACAATTTTTCAATGGTGGCAAGTCAAGCATATCATAGACTTTCTTAGGCATAACAGAAATACTTGCACCAAGATCACTGATACGTCTCCGACGTATCGATAATTTCTTATGTTCCATGCCACATTATTGATGATATCTACATGTTTTATGCATACTTTATGTCATATTTATGCGTTTTCTGGAACTAACCTATTGACGAGATGCCGAAGTGCCAGTTCCTGTTTTCTGCTGTTTTTGGTTTCAGAAATCCTAGTAAGGAAATATTCTCGGAATTGGACAAAATCAACGCCCAGGGCCCTATTTTCACACGAAGCTTCCAGAAGACCGGAGGAGATACGAAGTGGGGCCACGAGGTGGCGCCACACTAAGGCGGCGCGGCCAGGCTAGGGCCCGCGCCGCCCTGTTGTGTGGGTCCCTCGTGACTCCACCGACCTTGCCCTTCCGCCTACTTAAAGCCTCCGTCGCAAAAACCCTACCACGTTTGACGAAACCAGAGAAAACCTTCCAGAGCCGCCGCCATCGCGAAGCCAAGATCTGGGGGACAGGAGTCTCTGTTCCGGCACGCCGCTGGGACGGGGAAGTGCCCCCGGAAGGCTTCTCCATCGACACCACCGCCATCTTCATCAACGCTGCTGTCTCCCATGAGGAGGGAGTAGTTCTCCATCGAGGCTCGGGGCTGTACCGGTAGCTATGTGGTTCATCTCTCTCCTATGTACTTCAATACAATAATCTCATGAGCTGCCTTACATGATTGAGATTCATATGATGATGCTTGTAATCTAGATGTCATTATGCTAGTCAAGTGGATTTTACTTATGTGATCTCCGGAGACTCCTTGTCCCACGTGTGTAAAGGTGACAGTGTGTGCACCGTGTGGGTCTCTTAGGCTATATTTCACAGAATACTTATTCACTGTTATGAATGGCATAGTGAAGTGCTTATTTATATCTCTTTATGATTGCAATGTGTTTTGTATCACAATTTATCTGTGTGCTACTCTAGTGATGTTATTAAAGTAGTTTATTCCTCCTGCACGGTGTAATGGTGACAGTGTGTGCATCGTGTAGTACTTGGCGTAGGCTATGATTGTGATCTCTTGTAGATTATGAAGTTAACTATTGCTATGATAGTATTGATGTGATCTATTCCTCCTTTCGTAGTGTGAAGGTGACAGTGTGCATGCTATGTTAGTACTTGGTTTGGTTATGTTGATCTGTCATGCACTCTAAGGTTATTTAAATATGAACATAGAATATTGTGGAGCTTGTTAACTCCGGCATTGAGGGTTCGTGTAATCCTACACAGTTAGTGGTGTTCATCATCCAACAAGAGGGTGTAGAGTCTAGCATCTATCTATTTATTCTGTTATGTGATCAATGTTGAGAGTGTCCACTAGTGAAAGTATGATCCCTAGGCCTTATTCCTAAATACTACTATCGCTGCTTGTTTACTGTTTTACTGCATTTATACTGCCTGCAATATTACTACCATCAACTGCACGCCAGCAAGCACTTTTCTGGCGCCGTACTACTGCTCATATTCATTCATACCACTTGTATTTCACTATCTCTTCGCCGAACTAGTGCACCTATTAGGTGTGTTGGGGACACAAGAGACTTCTTGCTTTGTGGTTGCAGGGTTGCATGAGAGGGATATCTTTGACCTCTTCCTCCCTGAGTTCGATAAACCTTGGGTGATCCACTTAAGGGAAACTTGCTGCTGTTCTACAAACCTCTGCTCTTGGAGGCCCAACACTGTCTACAAGAATAGAAGCACCCGTAGACATCAAGCACTTTTCTGGCGCCGTTGCCGGGGAGGAAAGGTAAAAGGCATTCATACTCCGGTCCCAGGTAATAAGTACTTTTCTGTTGCCATTGTGTGTGTGCTCGAAGCTATTTCCTTTAGATCCTGCAATTGCATCTTTTTGTTTCTTGTTTACACTAGTTAGGCATAATGGACAACAATGAGCTTCTTATTCTATTTCCTGATTTAAGACATGGATGGTTTGATGCGAAAATTAAAAAACCTATGGAACATATTAGTATGAACGCTTTGAACACCATTGTTGCTAATGATATGGAAAATTCTAAGCTTGGGGAAGCTGGCTTTGATGAGCATGATATTTTTAGTCCCCCAAGCATTGAGGAGAAAATTTACTTTGATGATACTTTGCCTCCTATATTTGATGATGAGAATAATAATGGTAGCTACTTTGTTGAATTTGCTCCCACTACAACTAATAAAATTGATTATGCCTATGTGGAGAGTAATAATTTTATGCATGAGACTCATGATAAGAATGCTTTATGTGATAGTTATATTGTTGAGTTTGCTCATGTTGCTACTGAAAGTTATTATGAGAGAGGAAAATATGGTTGTAGAAGTTTTCATGTTACTAAAACACCTCTCTATATGCTGAAATTTTTGAAGTTACACTGGTTTTATCTTCCTATGCTTGTTACTTTGCTCTTCATGAACTTGTTTATTTACAAGATTCCTATGCATAGGAAGCATGTTAGACTTAAATGTGTTTTGAATTTGCTTCTTGATGCTCTCTTTTGCTTCAACTACTATTTCTTGGGAGTGCATTATTAAAACTGCTGAGCCCATCTTAATGGCTATAAAGAAAGCACTTCTTGGGAGATAACCCATGTGTTTATTTTACTACAGAAATTTTTGTTTTGTTGAGTCTTGGAAGTTGTTTACTACTGTAGCAACCTCTCCTTATCATGTTTTTGTGCCAAGTAAAGTCTCTATGGTAAAGTTGATGCTAGATTTGGATTGCTGCGCAGAAACAGCATTGCTGTCTGTCACGAATTCGCGCAGAAGTCTCTGTAAAAAAATCAACAAAATCTGCAAATTTACGTGTGCGATCCTCAGATATGTACGCAACTTTCATTAGTTTTGAGTTTTTCCGTTTGAGCAAGTTAAGTGCCCCTTCCAGGTTCGTCTTTACGGACTGTTCTGTTTTTGACAGATTCTGCCTTTTATTTCGCATTGCCACTTTTGTTAAGTTGAATGAGTTTCTTTGTTCCATTAACTTTCAGAAGTTTTGTGCAATGTTCAGAAGTGTTAAGAATGATTGTGTCACCTCTGAACATGTGAATTTTTGATTATGCACTAACCCTCTAATGAGTTTGCTTAAAGTTTGGTGTGGAGGAAGTTTTCAAGGGTCAAGAGAGGAGGATGATATACTATGATCAAGAAGAGTGAAGAGTCTAAGCTTGGGGATGCCCCGGTGGTTCATCCCTGCATATTTCAAGAAGACTCAAGCATCTAAGCTTGGGGATGCCCAAGGCATCCCCTTCTTCATCGACAACTTATCAGGTTTCTTTTCTTGAAACTATATTTTTATTCAATCACATCTTATGTACTTTACTTGGAGCGTCTGTTTGTTTTTGTTTATGTTTGAATAAATGCTTGTGTGGGAGAGAGACACGCTCCGCTGGTTCATATGAACACATGTGTTCTTAGCTTCTAATGTTCATGGCGAAGGTTGAAACTGCTTCGTTCATTGTAATATGGTTGGAAACGGAAAATGCTACATGTAGTAATTGGTAAAATGTCTTGGATAATGTGATACTTGGCAATTGTTGTGCTCATGTTTAAGCTCTTGCATCATATACTTTGCACCCATTAATGAAGAAATACATAGAGCTTGCTAAAATTTGGTTTACATATTTGGTCTCTCTAAGGTCTAGATAATTTCTAGTATTGAGTTTTGAACAGCAAGGAAGACGGTGTAGAGTCTTATAATGTTTACAATATGTCTTTTATGTGAGTTTTGCTGCACCGGTTCATCCTTGTGTTTGTTTCAAATAAACCTTGCTAGCCTAAACCTTGTATCGAGAGGGAATACTTCTCATGCATCCAAAATCCTTGAGCCAACCACTATGCCATTTGTGTCCACCATACCTACCTACTACAAGGTATTTCTCCGTCATTCCAAAGTAAATTGCTTTTGTGCCACCTTTAAATTTCCATCATTCGCCTTTGCAATATATAGCTCATGGGACAAAATAGCCTTAAACACTATTGTGGTATTGAATATGTACTTATGCACTTTATCTCTTATTAAGTTGCTTGTTGTGCGATAACCATGTTCCTGGGGACGCCATCAACTCTTTGTTGAATATCATGTGAGTTGCTATGCATGTTCGTCTTGTCTGAAGTAAGGGCGGTTTTCACAATCAAATGGTTTGAGTATGCATACTGTTAGAGAAGAACATTGGGCCGCTAACTAAAGCCATGAATCATGGTGGAAGTTTCAGTTTGGACATAAAACCTCAATCTCTTATGAGAATATTAACTGTTGTTGAATGCTTAAGCATTAAAAGAGGAGTCCATTATCTGTTGTCTATGTTGTCCCGGTATGGATGTCTAAGTTGAAGAATGATCAAAAGCGAGAAATCCAATGCGAACTTTCTCCTTAGACCCTTGTACAGGCGGCATAGAGGTACCCCTTTGTGACACTTGGTTGAAACATATGTTATGCAATGATGATCAGTGTTAACCCAAGCTAATTAGGGCAAGGTGCGGGCACTATTAGTACACTATGCATGAGGCTTGCAACTTGTAAGATATAATTTACATGATACATATGCTTTATTACTACCGTTGACAAAATTGTTTCATGTTTTCAAAACCAAAGCTCTAGCACAAATATAGCAATCGATGCTTTCCTCTTTGAAGGACCTTTCTTTTACTTTTATGTTGAGTCAGTTCACCTATCTCTCTCCACCTCAAGAAGCAAACACTTGTGTGAACTGTGCATTGATTCCTACATACTTGCATATTGCATTTGTTATATTACTCTATGTTGACAATTATCCATGAGATACACATGTTACAAGTTGAAAGCAATTGCTGAAACTTAATCATCCTTTGTGTTGCTTCAATGCCTTCTACTAAGAATTTATTGCTTATGAGTTAACTCTTATGCAAGACTTATTGATGCTTGTCTTGAAGTACTATTCATGAAAAGTCTTTGCTTTATGATTCATTTGTTTACTCATGTCATTACCATTGTTTTGTCGCTGCATTCATTACATATGCTTACAATAGTATGATCAAGGTTATGATGGCATGTCACTCCAGAAATTATCTTTGTTATCGTTTACCTGCTCGGGACGAGCAGGAACTAAGCTTGGAGATGCTGATACGTCTCCGACGTATCGATAATTTCTTATGTTCCATGCCACATTATTGATGATATCTACATGTTTTATGCATACTTTATGTCATATTTATGCGTTTTCTGGAACTAACCTATTGACGAGATGCCGAAGTGCCAGTTCCTGTTTTCTGCTGTTTTTGGTTTCAGAAATCCTAGTAAGGAAATATTCTCGGAATTGGACGAAATCAACGCCCAGGGCCCTATTTTCACACGAAGCTTCCAGAAGACCGGAGGAGATACGAAGTGGGGCCACGAGGTGGCGCCACACTAAGGCGGCGCGGCCAGGCTAGGGCCCGCGCCGCCCTGTTGTGTGGGTCCCTCGTGACTCCACCGACCTTGCTCTTCCGCCTACTTAAAGCCTCCGTCGCGAAAACCCTACCACGTTTGACGAAACCAGAGAAAACCTTCCAGAGCCGCCGCCATCGCGAAGCCAAGATCTGGGGGACAGGAGTCTCTGTTCCGGCACGCCGCCGGGACGGGGAAGTGCCCCCGGAAGGCTTCTCCATCGACACCACCGCCATCTTCATCAACACTGCTGTCTCCCATGAGGAGGGAGTAGTTCTCCATCGAGGCTCGGGGCTGTACCGGTAGCTATGTGGTTCATCTCTCTCCTATGTACTTCAATACAATAATCTCATGAGCTGCCTTACATGATTGAGATTCATATGATGATGCTTGTAATCTAGATGTCATTATGCTAGTCAAGTGGATTTTACTTATGTGATCTCCGGAGACTCCTTGTCCCACGTGTGTAAAGGTGACAGTGTGTGCACCGTGTGGGTCTCTTAGGCTATATTTCACAGAATACTTATTCACTGTTATGAATGGCATAGTGAAGTGCTTATTTATATCTCTTTATGATTGCAATGTGTTTTGTATCACAATTTATCTGTGTGCTACTCTAGTGATGTTATTAAAGTAGTTTATTCCTCCTGCACGGTGTAATGGTGACAGTGTGTGCATCGTGTAGTACTTGGCGTAGGCTATGATTGTGATCTCTTGTAGATTATGAAGTTAACTATTGCTATGATAGTATTGATGTGATCTATTCCTCCTTTCGTAGTGTGAAGGTGACAGTGTGCATGCTATGTTAGTACTTGGTTTGGTTATGTTGATCTGTCATGCACTCTAAGGTTATTTAAATATGAACATTGAATATTGTGGAGCTTGTTAACTCCGGCATTGAGGGTTCGTGTAATCCTACACAGTTAGTGGTGTTCATCATCCAACAAGAGGGTGTAGAGTCTAGCATCTATCTATTTATTCTGTTATGTGATCAATGTTGAGAGTGTACACTAGTGAAAGTATGATCCCTAGGCCTTATTCCTAAATACTACTATTGCTGCTTGTTTACTGTTTTACTGCATTTATACTGCCTGCAATATTACTACCATCAACTGCACGCCAGCAAGCACTTTTCTGGCGCCGTACTACTGCTCATATTCATTCATACCGCTTGTATTTCACTATCTCTTCGCCGAACTAGTGCACCTATTAGGTGTGTTAGGGACACACGAGACTTCTTGCTTTGTGGTTGCAGGGTTGCATGAGAGGGATATCTTTGACCTCTTCCTCCCCGAGTTCGATAAACCTTGGGTGATCCACTTAAGGGAAACTTGCTGCTGTTCTACAAACCTCTGCTCTTGGAGGCCCAACACTGTCTACAAGAATAGAAGCACCCGTAGACATCAATCACATAAAGCATTACAATCAAAATCATTGACCCTCATCTTAATGATGGGCTCCCAACCATCTTCTAACTTCCTAGGAATAGAAGTTTCAAGTTTTAGTTTATCCTCTTTAGCTTTTATGAGAGCATTTGTAATATGTTTTGTAAAGGCCAAATTTATAGCACTAGCATTAGGACTTCTAGCAAGTTTTTGTAAGAACTTTATAACTTCAGAGATGTTACAATCATCAAAATCTAAACCATTATGAGGTACAGCAATGGGATCATTGTCCCCAATGTTGGAAAAATTTCAGCAGTTTTATCACAAGCAGTTTCAGCAGTTTTAGCAATTTCAGGTAATTTTGCACACTTTGCACTAGGAGTAGAAACATTGCTAACACCAATTATTTTACCATTGATAGTAGGAGGTGTAGCAACATGCGAAGCATTAGCATTGCTAGTGGTGGTAATAGTCCAAACTTTAGCTACATTATTCTCTTTAGCTAGTTTTTCATTTTCTTCTCTTTCCCACCTAGCATGCAATTCAGCCATTAATCTTATATTCTCATTAATTCTAACTTGGATGGCATTTGCTGTAGTAACAATTTTATTTTCAATATCCTTATTAGGCATAACTTTCGATTTTAAAAGATCAACATCAGAGGCAAGTCTATCAACCTTAGAAGCAAGAATATCAATTTTATCGAGCTTTTCCTCAACAGATTTGTTAAAAGTAGTTTGTGTACTAATAAATTCTTTAAGCATAGCTTCAAGTCCAGGGGGTGTGTTCCTATTATTGTTGTAAGAATTCCCATAAGAATTACCATAACTATTACCATTAGCAGAAGGATATGGCCTATAGTTATTACTAGAATTGTTCCGATAAGCATTGTTGTTGAAATTATTATTTTTAATGAAGTTTACATCAACATGTTCTTCTGGAGCAACCAATGAAGCTAACGGAACATTTTTAGGATCAACATTAGTCCTATCATTCACAAGCATAGACATAATAGCATCAATCTTATCACTCAAGGAAGAGGTGTCTTCGACAGAATTTACCTTCTTACCTTGTGGAGCTCTTTCCGTGTGCCATTCAGAGTAATTAATCATCATATTATCAAGAAGCTTTGTTGCTTCACCAAGAGTGATGGACATAAAGGTACCTCCAACAGCTGAATCCAATAGGTTCCGCGAAGAAAAGTTCAGTCCTGCATAGAAGGTTTGGATGATCATCCAAGTAGTCAGTCCATGGGTAGGGCAATTTTTAACCAAAGATTTCATTCTTTCCCAAGCTTGTGCAACATGCTCATTATCCAATTGTTTAAAATTCATTATGCTACTCCTCAAAGATATAATTTTAGCAGGGGGATAATATCTACCAATAAAAGCATCCTTGCATTTAGTCCATGAATCAATACTATTTCTAGGCAGAGATAGCAACCAATCTTTAGCTCTTCCTCTTAATGAGAAAGGAAACAATTTCAGTTTTATAATATCACCATCTACATCCTTATAATTTTGCATTTCACATAGTTCAACAAAATTATTGAGATGGGCAGCAGCATCATCAGAACTAACACCAGAAAATTGCTCTCTCATAACAAGATTCAGTAAAGCAGGTTTAATTTCAAAGAATTCTGCTGTAGTAGCAGGTGGAGCAATAGGTGTGCATAAGAAATCATTATTATTTGTGCTAGTGAAGTCACACAACTTAGTGTTTTCAGGAGTATTCATTTTAGCAATAGTAAATAAAACAAACTAGATAAAGTAAATGCAAGTAACTAATTTTTTTGTGTTTTTGATATAGAGAACAAGGCAGTAAATAAAGTAAAACTAGCAACTAATTTTTTTGTGTTTTGTTTTAGTGCAGCAAACAAAGTAGTAAATAAAATAAAGCAAGACAAAAACAAAGTAAAGAGATTGGATTGTGAGACTCCCCTTGCAGCGTGTCTTGATCTCCCCGGCAACGGCGCCAGAAAACAGTCTTGATGCGCGTGAAACACACGTTCGTTGGGAACCCCAAGAGGAAGGTATGATGCGCACAGCAGCAAGTTTTCCCTCAGTAAGAAACCAAGGTTTATCGAACCAGTAGGAGCCAAGAAGCACGTTGAAGGTTGATGGCGGCGGGATGTAGTGCGGCGCAACACCAGGAATTCCGGCGCCAACGTGGAACCTGCACAACACAACCAAAGTACTTTGCCCCAACGAAACAGTGAGGTTGTCAATCTCACCGGCTTGCTGTAAACAAAGGATTAACCGTATTGTGTGGAAGATGATTGTTTGCGAAGAACAGTAAAACAAGTATTGCAGCAGATTGTATTCAATGTAAAAGAATAGGACCGGGGTCCACAGTTCACTAGAGGTGTCTCTCCCATAAGATAAATAGCATGTTGGGTGAACAAATTACAGTCGGGCAATTGACAAATAGAGAGGGCATGACCATGCACATACAAGATATGATGAGTATAGTGAGATTTAATTGGGCATTACGACAAAGTACATAGACTGCTATCCAGCATGCATCTATGCCTAAAAAGTCCACCTTCAGGTTATCATCCGAACCCCTTCCAGTATTAAGTTGCAAACAACAGACAATTGCATTAAGTATGGTGCGTAATGTAATCAATAACTACATCCTAGGACATAACATCAATGTTTTATCCCTAGTGGCAACAACACATCCACAACTTTAGAACTTTCTGTCACTGTCCCAGATTTAATGGAGGCATGAACCCACTATCGAGCATAAATACTCCCTCTTGGAGTTAAGAGTAAAAACTTGGCCAGAGCCTCTACTAATAACGGAGAGCATGCAAGATCATAAACAACACATAGGTAATAGATTGATAATCAACATAACATAATATTCTCTATCCATCGGATCCCGACAAACACAACATATAGCATTACAGATAGATGATCTTGATCATGTTAGGCAGCTCACAAGATCCGACAATGAAGCACATAAGGAGAAGACGACCATCTAGCTACAGCTATGGACCCATAGTCCAGGGGTGAACTACTCACTCATCACTCCGGAGGCGATCATGGCGGTGAAGAGTCCTCCGGGAGATGATTCCCCTCTCCGGCAGGGTGCCGGAGGCGATCTCCTGAATCCCCCGAGATGGGATTGGCGGCGGCGGCGTCTCTGTAAGGTTTTCCGTATCGTGGCTCTCGGTACTGGGGGTTTCGCGATGAAGACTATATGTAGGCGGAAGGGCAGGTCAGGGGGCCACACAAGGGCCCCACATGCTAGGGCCGCGCGGCCAAGGCCTGGGCCGCGCCGCCCTGTTGTGGCGGCGCCTCGTGGCCCCACTTCGTAAGTCCTCCGGTCTTCTCGAAGCTTCGTGGAAAAATAGGCTCCTGGGCGTTGATTTCGTCCAATTCCGAGAATATTTCCTTACTAGGATTTCTGAAACCAAAAACAGCAGAAAACAGCAACTGGCTCTTCGGCATCTCGTTAATAGGTTAGTGCCGGAAAATGCATAAATATGACATAAAGTATGCATAAAATATGTAGATATCATCAATAATGTGGCATGGAACATAAGAAATTATCGATACGTCGGAGACGTATCATTGTGCCAAGTGAAGTCTCTAATAGAAGGTTGATACTAGATTTGGATTTCTGCGCAGAAATAGATTTCTATCTGTCACGAATTTGGGCAGGGCTCTCTGTAGGTAACTCAGAAAAATCTGCCAATTTACGTGCGTGTTCCTCAGATATGTACGCAACTTTCATTAGTTTTGAGTTTTCTGATTTGAGTAACGGAAGTACCTCTTAAAAATTCATGTTTACTGGTTGTTCTGTTTTGACAGATTCTGTCTCTGTTTTTTGCATTGTCTCTTGTGGACTTTAAGCAAGGCTTTCTAGACGAGGAGAGCTGTAGCTAATGTTTTATTGAGTTCTTGCAATGTGTTACTATAGGACTAAAGTGGATTAAAGTTTTTTAAGTACTAACCCCTCTAATGAAGTTTATGAGAAGTTTGGTGTGGCAGAAGTTTTCAAGGGTCAAGAGAGGAGGATGATATATGATCAAGAAGAGTGAAAAGTCTAAGCTTGGGGATGCCCCGGTGGTTCATCCCTGCATATTTCAAGAAAACTCAAGCGTCTAAGCTTGGGGATGCCCAAGGCATCCCCTTCTTCATCAACAATTTATCAGGTTTCTTCTATTGAAACTATATTTTTATTCGGTCACATCATATGTTCTTTACTTGGAGCATCTGTGTGCTTTTATTTTCGTTTTGTTATCTTAGTTCTCTGAATAAATTGGATCATACCTTGTGTGGGAGAGAGACACGCTCCGCTTTTTCATAAGAACACTAGTGTTCTTTGCTTTTATTTTAATGTTCATGGTGGAGTTGAAAACCGCATCACTTATTGATATTTGGTTGGAAACAGAAAATGCTTCATATTGTCTAGAATAATCTGATACTTGGCAATTGTTTTGAGCTCTTAAGTAGATCATGATTAAGCTCTTGCATCATGTAGTTTAAACCTATTAGTGGAGAACTACCGTAGAGCTTGTTGAAATTGGTTTATATGATTGGTCTCTCTAAGGTCTAGATATTTTCTGTTAAATTGTTTGAGCAACAAGGAAGACTGTGTAGATTTTTATAATGCTTGCAATATGTTCTTATGTAAGTTTTGCTGTACCGGTTCATACTTGTGTTTGCTTCAAACAACCTTTCTAGCCAAAGCCTTGTACTGAGAGGGAATGCTTCTCGTGCATCCAAAACCTTGAGCCAAAACCTATGCCATTTGTGTCCACCATATCTACCTACTATGTGGTATTTCCTGCCATTCCAAGAAAATACTTCATGTGCTACCTTTAAAAAATTCAAAAGCTATTATCTCTTATTTGTGTCAATGTTTTATAGCTCATGAGGAAGTATGTGGTGTTTTATCTTTCGATCTTGTCATTTACTTCGGACAGACTTTCACCAATGGACTAGTGGCACATCCGCTTATCCAATAATTTTGCAAAAAGAGCTGGCAATGGGGTTCCCAGCCCCAACTAATTACAACTTTCACTAATAATTCTCTTCGCGTGTTTTACCCTGATCTATCAGTAAGCAACTTAATTTTCAAATAGACACTCCTCCATGGTGTGTTTTATCTTTCGATCTTGTCATTTACTTCGGACAGACTTTCACCAATGGACTAGTGGCATGATGCGTGTAGTTGACACGTCCGTTGGGAACCCCAAGAGGAAGGTGTGATGCGCACAGCAGCAAGTTTCCCTCAGTAAGAAACCAAGGTGTGATGCGCGCGTTGAAGGTTGTTGGTGGCGGAGTGTAGTGCGGCGCAACACCAGGGATTCCGGTGCCAACGTGGAACCTGCACAACACAATCACAGTACTTTGCCCCAACGTAACAGTGAGGTTTTCAATCTCACCGGCTTGCTGTAACAAAGGATTAGATGTATAGTGTGGATGATGATGATTGTTTGCGAAGAACAGTAAAGAACAATTGCAGTAGATTGTATTTCAGATGTAAAGAATAGGACCGGGGTCCACAGATCACTAGTGGTGTCTCTCCCATAAGATAAACAGATGTTGGGTGAACAAATTACAGTTGGGCAATTGACAAATAAAGAAGGCATAACAATGCACATACATATATCATGATGAGTACTATGAGATTCAATCAGGGCATTACGACAAAGTACATAGACCGCTATCCAGCATGCATCTATGCCTAAAAAGTCCACTTTCAGGTTATCATCCGAACCCCTTCCGGTATTAAGTTGCAAGCAACAGACAATTGCATTAAGTATGGTGCGCAATGTAATCAACACAAATATCCTTAGACAAAGCATCGATGTTTTATCCCTAGTGGCAACAGCACATCCACAACCTTAGAACTTTTACGTCCTTTGTCCCAGATTTAATGGACGCATGAACCCACTATCGAGCATAAATACTCCCTCTTGGAGTCACAAGTATCAACTTGGCCAGAGCCTCTACTAGCAATGGAGAGCATGCAAGAACATAAATAACATATATGATAGATTGATAATCAACTTGACATAGTATTCAATATTCATCGGATCCCAACAAACACAACATGTAGCATTACAAATAGATGATCTTGATCATGATAGGCAGCTCACAAGATCTAACATGATAGCACAATGAGGAGAAGACGACCATCTAGCTACTGCTATGGACCCATAGTCCAGGGGTGAACTACTCACACATCAATCCGGAGGCGATCATGGCGATGAAGAGACCTCCGGGAGATGATTCCCCTCTCCGGCAGGGTGCCGGAGGCGATCTCCTGAATCCCCCGAGATGGGATTGGCGGCGGTGGCGTCTCTGTAAGGTTTTCCGTATCGTGGCTCTCGGTACTGGGGGTTTCGCGATGAAGACTTTAAGTAGGCGGAAGGGCAGGTCAGGGGGCCACACGAGGGCCCCACACAACAGGCCGGTGCGGCCAGGGCTTGGGCCGCGCCGCCCTAGTGTGGCGTCGCCTCGTGGCCCCACTTTGTTTCCTCTTCGGTCTTCTAGAAGCTTTGTGGAAAAATAGCCCCCTGGGCGTTGATTTCGTCCAATTCCGAGAATATTTCCTTACTAGGATTTCTGAAACCAAAAACAATGACAAAAGAATCGGCTCTTCGGCATCTCGTCAATAGGTTAGTGCCGGAAAATGCATAATAATGACATATAATGTGTATAAAACATGTGAGTATCATCATAAAAGTAGCATGGAACCTAAGAAATTATAGATACGTTTGGGACGTATCATGGTACATCCGCTTATCCAATAATTTTGCAAAAAGAGCTGGCAATGGGGTTCCCAGCCCCAACTAATTACAACTTTCACTAATAATTCTCTTCGCGTGTTTTGCCCTGATCTATCAGTAAGCAACTTAATTTTGCAAATAGACACTCCTCCATGGTATGTGAATGTTGGAAGGCACCCGAGGATTCGGTTAGCCATGACTTGTGTAAGCAAAAGGTTGGGAGGAGTGTGAAAGGATCGTATGCCGCACCTAGAGGGGGGGGGGTGGTGAATAGGTGCTAACCAATTTTTAGTTCTTTTTCAATTTAGGCTTGACACAAAGGTAAATTCTCTAGATATGCAACTAAGTGAATTTACCTATATGACAAGATAAGCAACTAAGCAAGATATAGCTACACAATATAAGAGATAGAATAGGATAGAGGTAACCGAGAGTGGAGCACGTGATGACACGGAGATGATTCCCGTAGTTCCCTTCCTTTGCAAGAAGGTACGTCTACGTTTGGAGGAGTGTGGTTGCTACGAAAGCCAAACCAACAGCCACGAAGGCTTCACTCAGATCTCCTGTGAGCAACGCCACGAAGGCCTAGCCCACTTCCACTAAGGGATTTCCTCGAGGCGGAAACCGGGCCTTTACAAGGTTCTTGGGGCACACATCCACAACTGAATTGGAGGCTCCCAAATCTGTAACAATACAACAATCAAAAACAACACATCAACACAAATCAACTAGGGAACGAAATAGGAACACTAGCATGAGATCCCTCAAACAAATGAGGGGGAAATGAAAAACGCTTCGGTGAGGATGTAGATCGGTGTCTTCTCCTTCGAATCTCCAAAGATCAAGAGCTTTGGTTGGGGGAGGAAGGAGATCTTGCAAATCTTGTGTTCTTGAGGTGGCTCTAATGGAGGTGAAGCTTGGCAGATTTCTTGTGCAATGATTGAGCAAAGGGGGAAGGAAGAAGAAGAGGGGTATAAATACCCCTCCCCAAAATCCAGCCGTTGAGCCTTCCGGGGGACCGGATGATGTCTACGGGTGCTTCTATTCTTGTAGACAGTGTTGGGCCTCCAAGAGCAGAGGTTTGTAGAACAGCAGCAAGTTTCCCTTAAGTGGATCACCCAAGGTTTATCGAACTCAGGGAGGAAGAGGTCAAAGATATCCCACTCAAGCAACCCTGCAATCACGATACAAGAAGTCTCTTGTGTCCCCAACACACCTAATACACTTGTCAGATGTATAGGTGCACTAGTTCGGCGAAGAGATAGTGAAATACAAGTGGTATGAATGAATATGAGCAGTAGTAACGGCGCCAGAAAAGTGCTTGCTGGCGTGCAGTTGATGGTAGTAATATTGCAGGAAGTAAACATGCAGTAGAACAGTAAACAAGCGGTGTTTGCAGTATTGGAAACAAGGCCTAGGGATCATACTTTCACTAGTGGACACTCTCAACATTGATCACATAATAAATAAGTTCTCTTCCTTTGTGCTACATATACTCTTGTTTGATAATGAACACCATTCATTGTGTAGGGCTACAAGAGCACCTCAATGCCGGAGTTAACAAGCTCCACAACATGCGGCATTCATATTTAAGTAACCTTTAGAGCATAATAGATCTTTGCAATTTAAACCGAGTACTAACATAGCATACACACTGTCACCTTTACACTATGAAGGGGAATAAATCACATCAATACTATCATAGTAATAATTAACTCCATAACCTACAAGAGATTATGATCATAACCTATGCCAAGTACTACACGATGCACACACTGTCACCATTACACCGTGAAGGAGGAATATACTACTTTAATAACATCACAAGAGTAGCACATAGACTAATAGTGATACAATGCTCATCATACGGATCTCAATTATGCAAGGCAATTCATGAGATCATTGTATTGGGGTACATGAGAGAGAGATTAACCACATAGCTACCGGTACAAACCTTAGCCTCGATGGAGAACTACTCCCTCCTCATGGGAGACAGCAGCGGTGATGAAGATGGCGGTGGTGTCGATGGAGAAGCCTTCCGGGGGCACTTCCTCGTCCCGGCGGCGTGCCGGAACAGAGACTCCTGTCCCCCAGATCTTGGCTTCGCGATGGCGGCGGCTCTGGAAGGTTTCTCGTACCGTGGTTTTTTCGTATCGAGGTTTTAGGTCAGGGACCTTTAAATAGGCGAAGAGGCGGAGTCGGAGGGCTGACGAGGCGACGACACAGTAGGGGGGCGTGGCCCACCCCCTGGCCGCGCCAGCCTATCATCTGGGGCCCACAGGGCCCTCCTCTGGCAGCTCTCGGGTGTTCTGGAAGCTTCGTGGAATTCTAAGATGCTGGGCGTTGATTTCGTCCAATTCCGAGAATATTTCCTTACTAGGATTTCTGAAACCAAATACAGCAGAAAACAGGAACTGGCACTTCGGCATCTCGTCAATAGGTTAGTTCCGGAAAATGCATCAAAATGATATAAAGTGTGAACAAAACATGTAGGTATTGTCATAAAACTAGCATGGAACATAAGAAATTATAGATACGTTTGAGACGTATCAAGCATCCCCAAGCTTAGTTCCTACTCGCCCTCGAGTAGGTAAACGATAACAAGGATAATTTCTGAAGTGACATGCTACCAACATAATCTTGATCAACATTATTGTAAAGCATATGAGATGAATGCAGCGATTCGAAGCAATGGTAAAGACAATGAGTAAACAACTGGATCATATAGCAAAGACTTTTCATGAATAGTACTTTCAAGACAAGCATCAATAAGTCTTGCATAAGAGTTAACTCATAAAGCAATAGATTCTTAGTAGAAGGTATTGAAGCAACACAAAGGATGATTAAGTTTCAGCAATTGCTTTCAACTTGTAACATGTATATCTCATGGATAGTTGTCAACATAAAGCAATATAACAAGTGCAATAGGTAAACATGTAAGAATCAATGCACAGTTGACACAAGTGTTTGCTTCTAAGATAGAAGGAATAGGTAAACTGACTCAACAATAAAGTAGAAGAAAGGCCCTTCGCGGAGGGAAGCATGGATTACTATTTTTGTGCTAGAGCTTTTATTTTGAAAACATAGAAGCAATTTTGTCAACGGTAGTAATAAAGCATATGCGTTATGTATAAGATATCCTATAAGTTGCAAGCCTCATGCATAGAATACTAATAGTGCCCGCACCTTGTCCTAATTAGCTTGGATTAACATGGATTATCATTGCATAGCATATGTTTCAACCAAGTGTCACAAAGGGGTACCTCTATGCCGCCTGTACAAGGGTCTAAGGAGAAGGTTCGCATTGGATTTCTCGCTTTTGATCATTCTCAACTTAGACACCCATACCGGGACAACATAGACAATAGATAATGGACTCCTCTTTTAATGCTTAAGCATTCAACAACAGATAATATTCTCATAAGAGATTGAGGTTTTGTGTCCAAACTGAAACTTCCACCATGATTCATGGCTTTAGTTAGCGGCCCAATGTTCTTCTCTAACAATATGCATGCTCAAACCATTTGATCATGAAAATCACCCTTACTTCAGACAAGACGAACATGCATAGCAACTCACATGATATTCAACAAAGGTAAAAGTTGATGGCGTCCCCAGAAACATGGTTACCGCTCAACAAGCAACTTATTAAGAAATAAGATACATAAGTACATATTCTTCACCACAATAGTTTTTAAGGCTATTTTCCCATGAGCTATGTATTGTAAAGGCAAAGAATGGAAGTTTAAAGGTAGCACTCAAGTAATGTACTTTGGAATGGCAGAGAAATACCATGTGGTAGGTAGGTATGGTGGACACAAATGGCATAGTTTTTGGCTCAAGGATTTGGATGCACGAGAAGAATCCCTCTCAATACAAGGCTAGGCTAGCAAGGTTGTTTGAAGCAAACTCAAGTATAAAACGGTGCAGCAAGACTCACATATGAACATATTGTAAGCATTATAAGACTTTACATCGTCTTCCTTGTTGTTCAAACACCTTAACCAGAAAATATCTAGGCTCTAGAGAACAATCATGCAAACCAAATTTTAACAAGCTCTATGTAGTTCTTCATTAATGGGTACAAAGTACATGATGCAAGAGCTTAAACATGATCCATATGAGCACAACAATTGCCAAGTATCAAATTATTCAAGACCAATTACCACATGAAGCATTTTCTGTTTCCAACCAAATAGCAATTAACGAAACGGTTTTCAACTCCGCCATGAACATTAAAGATAGAACTAAGAACACCAGTGTTCATATGAACAAGCGGAGCGTGTCTCTCTCCCACATAAGCATGAATTTATTCAAACAAAACAAAAACAAACAGACGCTCCAAGTAAAGTACATAAGATGTGACCGAATAAAAATATAGTTTCAAGAGAAGAAACCTGATAAATTGTTGATGAAGAAGGGGATGCCTTGGGCATCCCCAAGCTTAGACGCTTGAGTCTTCTTGAAATATGCAGGGATGAAACACGGGGGCATCCCCAAGCTTAGGCTTTTCACTCTTCTTGATCATATATCATCCTTCTCTCTTGACCCTTGAAAACTTCCTCCACACCAAACTCGAAACAAACTCATTAGAGGGTTAGTGCATAATCAAAATTTCACATGTTCAGAGGTGACACAATCATTCTTAACACTTCTGGACATTGCCCAAAGCTACTGGAAGTCAATGGAACAAAGAAATCCATCCAACACAGCGAAAGAGGCAATGCGAAATAAAAGGCAGAATCTGTCAAAACAGAACAGTTCGTAAAGACGAATTTTAAAGTGGCACCAGACTTGCTCAGATGAAAATGCCCAAATTGAATGAAAGTTGCGTAAATATCTGAGGATCACGCACGTAAATTGGCAGATTTGTCTGAGTTACCTACAGAGAACCATGCCCAAATTCGTGACAGACAGAAATCTGTTTCTGCGCAGTAATCCAAATCTAGTATGAACCTTGCTATCAAAGACTTTACTTGGCACAACAATGCAATAAAATAAGATAAGGAGAGGTTGCTACAGTAGTAAACAACTTCCAAGACTCAAATATAAAACAAAAGTACTGTAGTAAAAAAAAACACATGGGTTATCTCCCAATAAGTTCTTTCTTTATAGCCATTAAGATGGGCTCAGTAATTTCAATGATGCACTCGCAAGAAATAAGAGTTGAAGCAAAAGAGAGCATCAAAAAGCAAATTCAAAACACATTTAAGTCTAACATGCTTCCTATGCATAGGAATCTTGTAAATAAACAAGTTCATGAAGAGCAAAGTAACAAGCATAGGAAGATAAAACCAGTGTAACTTCAAAAATTTCAGCATATAGAGAGGTGTTTTAGTAACATGAAAATTTCTACAACCATATTTTCCTCTCTCATAATAATTTTCAGTAGCATCATGAACAAACTCAACAATATAAGTATCACATAAAGCATTCTTATTCACATGCATAAAAGTATTATTACTCTCTACATAAGCATAATCAATTTTATTAGTTGTAGTGGGAGCAAATTCAACAAAGTAGCTATCATTATTATTCTCATCATCAAATATAGGAGGCATATTGTAATCATAATTAAACTTATCCTCCATAGTAGGCGGCACCAGAAGACCACTATCATTATAATCATCATATATGGGAGGCATATCATAATCAACATAAACTTTCTCCTCAATACCCGGAGGACTAAAGAGATCATTTTCATCAAAACCGACCTCCCCAAGCTTAAATTCTTTCATAGCATTAGCAACAATGGTGTTCAAAGCATTCATACTAATAACATTCCCATTAGCATGCATAAGTTCCATGGGTTTTTTAATTTTCTCTTCAAACACATCATGTCCTAATTCAAGATAAAGTTCATAAAGATCTCTCATTTTGTTGTTGTCTTCCATTAAGCCTTACTAGTGTAAAACAAGAGACAAAAAGATGCAATTGCAGGATCTAAAGGAAATAGCTTCGAGCACTCACAACGGCAACAGAAAATCACTTAGTTACCTGGGACCGGAGTATGAGTGCCTTTTACCTTTCCTCCCCGGCAACGGCGCCAGAAAAGAGCTGTTGCCGGGGTCCGGTGTGTGAGTGCCGTTTACCTTTCCTCCCCGGCAACGGCGCCAGAAAAGTGCTTGATGTCTACGGGTGCTTCTATTCTTGTAGACAGTGTTGGGCCTCCAAGAGCAGAGGTTTGTAGAACAGCAGCAAGTTTCCCTTAAGTGGATCACCCAAGGTTTATCGAACTCAGGGAGGAAGAGGTCAAAGATATCCCTCTCAAGCAACCCTGCAATCACGATACAAGAAGTCTCTTGTGTCCCCAACACACCTAATACACTTGTCAGATGTATAGGTGCACTAGTTCGGCGAAGAGATAGTGAAATACAAGTGGTATGAATGAATATGAGCAGTAGTAACGGCGCCAGAAAAGTGCTTGCTGGCGTGCAGTTGATGGTAGTAATATTGCAGGAAGTAAACATGCAGTAGAACAGTAAACAAGCGGTGTTTGCAGTATTGGAAACAAGGCCTAGGGATCATACTTTCACTAGTGGACACTCTCAGCATTGATCACATAATAAATAAGTTCTCTTCCTTTGTGCTACATATACTCTTGTTTGATAATGAACACCATTCGTTGTGTAGGGCTACAAGAGCACCTCAATGCCGGAGTTAACAAGCTCCACAACATGCGGCATTCATATTTAAGTAACCTTTAGAGCATAATAGATCTTTGCAATTTAAACCGAGTACTAACATAGCATACACACTGTCACCTTTACACTATGAAGGGGGAATAAATCACATCAATACTATCATAGTAATAATTAACTCCATAACCTACAAGAGATTATGATCATAACCTACGCCAAGTACTACACGATGCACACACTGTCACCATTACACCGTGAAGGAGGAATAGACTACTTTAATAACATCACAAGAGTAGCACATAGACTAATAGTGATACAATGCTCATCATATGGATCTCAATTATGCAAGGCAATTCATGAGATCATTGTATTGGGGTACATGAGAGAGAGATTAACCACATAGCTACCGGTACAGCCCTTAGCCTCGATGGAGAACTACTCCCTCCTCATGGGAGATAGCAGCGGTGATGAAGATGGCGGTGGTGTCGATGGAGAAGCCTTCCGGGGGCACTTCCCCGTCCCGGCGGCATGCCGGAACAGAGACTCCTGTCCCCCAGATCTTGGCTTCGCGATGACGGCGGCTCTGGAAGGTTTCTCGTATCGTGGTTTTTTCGTATCGAGGTTTTAGGTCAGGGACCTTTAAATAGGCGAAGAGGCGGAGTCGGAGGGCTGACGAGGCGACGACACAGTAGGGAGGCGCTGCCCACCCCCTGGCCGCGCCAGCCTATCATCTGGGGCCCACAGGGCCCTCCTCTGGCGGCTCTCGGGTGTTCTGGAAGCTTCGTGGAATTCTAAGATGCTGGGCGTTGATTTCGTCCAATTCCGAGAATATTTCCTTACTAGGATTTCTGAAACCAAAAATAGCAGAAAACAGGAACTGGCACTTCGGCATCTCGTCAATAGGTTAATTCCGGAAAACGCATCAAAACGATATAAAGTGTGAACAAAACATGTAGGTATTGTCATAAAACTAGCATGGAACATAAGAAATTATAGATACGTTTGAGACGTATCACCGGATAATCCGGCCTAAGTAAGGGCCGGATAATCCGCCCCCCCGGATAATCCGGCCTCAAGCACAAAACCGGGACAATGTCCGGCCAAATGTCCGGCCTCACATCAGACTTGCTTTTCTTCAGGTCCTTAGCCATTTTTCGAGGGGCCGGATATTTCCGAAATGTCCGGCCCGGATAATCCGGCCCTGGGACAAAACCGGGACAATATCCGGGCAAATGTCCGGCCCCTATCCAGAAGTGTACTGAGCAGCAGTTCCTCAGGTCCTTAGTCGAAAAACTGGGGGCCGGATATTTTGGAAATATCCGGCCCGGATTATCCGGCCTGATGAACTTTATGCTGATTCTTTTTGACAGCACTGACCACATCCAACACACATACAAATGTATCTATATAAACCCTGTACCACTTAACCAAACATTAGTGTATCTCATATATTGACATCAAACACTCAAAACATAATATGAGAGATGTTCTTTCAATCTCCCCCTTTTTGGTGTTTGATGACAATATACGGATTTGCAAGAGAATCACTATAGAGACAAGCATGATGGCAAAACATAGAGGCACCCCCCCTACATGTGTGCATATAAGTAATTTGCATTTGAATACAAATACACAACACATAGGAGCGAGGTGCCTCAACCCAAGAGGTATCCATCATGAGCTCTAACAAGAGACATATACATATATGAAGTTGAGATAGGATGCTAGAAATCATACCCATGTGTAGATATATGATACGGAGATATAGCATCACACATAATATAATAGTCTTGATCTCAACATATAGAAATCCGAAAACCATAACAATGTCTCACACCACATAGCACATAGTTTTAAACGGAACACAACCAAAGCAAATAGTTCAAATAAGATGGAACACAAGCAATAAAGGAATGATAAACGCATATGCTTGTGCCCAAACCATGCAAATCCCCGAGAGAGATCCTAATTGAACACTTCTCCCCCTTTGGCATCGAGACGCCAAAAAGGGAACAAGCGCGATGCTACTCGCCCCATGGGGATCACTCGGAGCCATCGTCATTGTCGGACTGGTACTCCTCTTCTTCTTCTTCTTCTTCTTCTTCTTCTTCATCAGTGTCAGGGGCATCCGGAGAGCGGCGAGTGAGGTTGGACCTTTGAATGCAACTATCAAGATCACTCCACGGAACCTGTGCAGAATGCCACCCACTGTAACTAGGGTGAACTGGAGGCTGAGGAGGGGGTCCTTGCTCACCACTGAGCTTGTGCAGAATAACCGCCTGAGTATGCTTAATCTCAGAACGCTCTCGGCTGGCCGCATAGTTCTCCTTATGGATCTCAATGTTCATGCAAAGGATGTGACGCTGAAACCAACTGAGCCTGTTCACTTGTTTCTTCATAGCCGGGAGGTCAGGATGGCGAGCAGGAGCAAAACCACTAGAACGAGCATCACCCATGAAGGAGTCAGGTGGAGGTACAGCAGAAGAGACTAGCTTAAGCTTGTAAGCCTTCTTGACAGAATGCTTCATCAATGGGTACCCGCTCAAGTCTTCACCACTCACGCCCGCAGTGTTGTTGATGAGGAGCTGGATATATGGTGCATAAGGTATAGTAGTCCGGGAGACCATGGCATCATGAATCTCATTGAAGATGAAGTCCATGACATCAATGGTGTAGTTACTTTCCTCATTCTCATCACGAGCACACCTAAAGCTGAGGTACATGAGATCCACAAGTGTTCCCCGGATTGCATCATTGTTGCCACCACTTGGAGAGATGGTGGCCCGAAAGAACCTGAGTAACTGACCATAGATGGTAAGCAGCCCCTTGGTCTCACCAACTTTTCCAGCTGATGTATAGAGATCAAACAACACGTTCTTATCTGCCCTCTGAGGTCCATGGAGACGACGACCTCCTTCTGCAGGAACTCCAAGAATACTAGCAAAACGGCGCAAGGTGGCCGTACAGTGAGTGGAGCCAGACATCCATTCCATAGTGCGGTCCTCATCTTTCTGGATGGCCAAGGTAGCAAAGAACTGCTTTACCAACTCAGGACTATAGTCACATTGAATCTTCATGAGATCCTGCAAGCCCATCTTACCAGTCACCCAGATGGCATCCTCGAAATGATTGTTGACTGCTAGAAGATCCACATCGATAGCTTGCATGGGTCGCAGTTTCCTCATGGGCTCATAGATATCCTTATAGATGAACTCCTGCTGCATGCACCAGAACTTCCTGCCCTCTGTCTCTTCATCCCTTGGGAGTTCTTCATACCAGTTCTTCATACGGAGTGCTGCATAAGAGACAATGTCCATAGCCTTGTAGTTCAGCCTCTGTTCCTTGTTCTTCAGTCTTGATGCGGAGGACTTGCGAGGAGCATTGGGCGTGAACTCATCACTTGACCGATCAGCCCTTGGGCGTTTCCGAGCACCCCGAGACACACGACCTGTGAATAGCAAAGACGGATAGCAAAGAGAAGATAATGCTCATAAGTCATGTATGATACAGCAATGTACTCTAGAAACATACTATAAGTTGGTACAAGTCTAGACAAGATAGATTGAAACAAAACTGCAGCGGCGATGAAGCTCCAGGCCGGATAATTCGGTGTCCCAGGGGGGGCGGATAATCCGGCCGGACCGGATAATCCGGTCCTCGCGGGGGCCGGATAATCCGGCCTTGCGAGTCTAGCAGAGTTTGCAATCAACAACTTGTCTATGAACAGATCGGCCTTATAGCATGCAAGAGGAGTACACTACAAACGATTTGGAGCAACTAGACACCAAATCCACCAAGAAAATAGCACATACAAATCACAACACCTAGGGTTAGGGATTGTGAGTCATACCCGCATCCATTGCGAAAGCCGCTTGGAGGAGATGGTAGCTAGGGGGGAGGAGCACCCGATCCACCCAAAAACTCCGGGAGGGAGTGGACGGGGCGGCTCCGGCGAGGAGGAGAGGCTCCGGCGACCTTGAGAGGAGAAAGAGGAGAGAGAGGCGCGTGGGGGGTGGTATGAACCGTTTGCCCCCCCCCGCGGCCTCGTCCTCAGCCCTTTCAAGATCTGCCCAGGCCGGATAATCCGGCCCTAGTTTAGGGCGGATAATCCGGCCGGGCCGGATTTTCCGGGTCGCCTGGGGGGCGGATTATCCGGTGTTCTGGAAAATTCCAGAACACCGTAAATCCTGCCTATATTTAGTTGGTTATTTGCGAACCCATATGTGGTGCAATAAACTATCACCTCACATATAAGACGCATATTTACCAATAAGATGGGGCAACCTAGATCATCCGACCGAGAAACCTCAAACTCCAAGTTTTTTACCAAACATGACAAAAGAACAAGATGGAAATGGCTTATAGATGAGTGTAGGCTTAGGTTTAGAAGACTCAAACTGTTAATGGTACATGATCACTCAAGTTTGCAAGATATGAGCAAATAAGGCCAAACTAGAGTGATTTCCCATAAGAACATGGAGTTGTCAAATAAAAGGCGATAAGATCCAAATAACTCCAACTCTTCTCAAAGAAGAGTGTGGTGGCCTAGGCCACCATATATGAGTATTGTGGCATGGCACCGCGAAGATATATCTTGGGTCCAAGCCACTACTCATCATTGAAGCTCACATATCAACATATGATATTAAGAGAATGATTTCTTAATGTTGGCATTATGGGGGGAGGGATAGATCAATAATTTAAACCGCACTCCCCCTATTTCCATGCCCACATCTAAACCAAATAAAGTTTTGAGGCAAAGGTGTGTTTGCGGGATGGTCAAGCTATACTCCTTGAATCAATGATATTTAGCTCATTCCTCAAATAAGTGAATCTTGCTTCATCAAGAGGCTTCGTGAATATATCGGCAAGTTGATCTTTGGTAGGAACATAGATAAGCTCAATATCACCACGGGCAACATGATCCCTAATGAAATGATTCCGGATCTCAATATGCTTCGTTCTTGAATGTTGCACCGGATTATAGGCAATCTTGATGGCACTTTCATTGTCACATAATAGAGGCACTTTGTCACAAATGACACCGTATTCCTTTAAAGTTTGCCTCATCCATAACAATTGAGTGCATCCACTTGCGGCGGCAACATATTCGGCTTCGGCGGTGGAGAGAGATATGCAATTTTGCTTCTTAGAAGACCAACACACCAAGGACCAACCAAGGAATTGGCAAGCCCCGGAAGTTGATTTCCTATCATCCTTGTCACCCGCCCAATCCGCATCGGTATATCCATTGAGACTAAAACTTGAGCCTTTGGGGTACCAAATACCATATCTTGGGGTATCAACCAAGTATCGAAAGATTCTTTTGAGAGCCATCATGTGGCTCTCCTTAGGAGAAGCTTGATACCTTGCACACACACCAACACTCAACACTATGTCCGGTCTAGATGCACAAAGGTAAAGCAAGGATCCAATCATGGAGCGATATACCTTTTGATCCACCTCTTTACCATTGGGATCTAGTGCAAGATGACATTTGGTGACCATAGGAGTGGCCACACCCTTCATCTCGGTCATCTTGAACCTCTTGAGCATGTCTTGGAGATATTTTGCTTGATTGATGAAGGTTCCTTCCCTTAATTGCTTGATCTCAAAACCAAGGAAGAACTTCATCTCTCCCATCATAGACATCTCAAACCTATCGGTCATAAGCTTTGAGAATTCATCATTAAAAGCTTTGTTAGTAGAGCCAAAGATAATATCATCAACATATAATTGGCAAACGAAAAGCTCCCCATTGACCCTCTTAGTAAAAAGAGTGGGATCGATTAGCCCAAGATCAAACCCACGGTCTACCAACAATTCTTTAAGGTGCTCGTACCAAGCTCTAGGAGCTTGTTTGAGACCATAAAGTGCTTTATCAAGCTTGTAGTCATGGTTAGGAAAGTTGAGATCATCAAACCCCGGGGGTTGCTTAACTTAAACCTCTTCATGCAAAGGACCATTAAGAAATGCACTTTTCACATCCATTTGTTGTAACTTAAAGTTATGATGCGATGCATAAGCAAGAAGCATACGGATGGACTCAAGGCGAGCCACGGGAGCATAGATCTCTCCAAAGTCAATTCCTTCAACTTGAGAGAAACCTTGAGCCACCAATCTTGCCTTGTTCCTCACAATATTTCCAAACTAATCTTGCTTGTTCTTGAATATCCATTTAGTGCCTATAACATTGCGGCACTCCTTTGGCTTCTCTACTAAGGTCCACACTTTGTTGCGCTTGAAGTTGTTGAGTTCCTCGTGCATAGCTTCCACCCAATCCGAATCTTCAAGGGCTTCAAACACTTTCTTGGGTTCCACTACGGAGATATAAGCATGATGATTGCTAAAGTTAGCCAATTGCCTTCTTGTGGAGACCTTTGCTTGAACATCACCAAGGACCTTGTCATGTGTGTGTCCACGAATTTCAAGGGTCCTATCTCTTCTTGCTAGACGACGGGCCTCGATCTCCTCCTTGGTTCTTCTAGGCCTTGGAGGTGTCACTTGATCAACTTGATCATTTGGGTCCCCGTCTTGACCTTCAACTTGAGCTTCCTCAATTTCTTGAGGTTGCTCATCCTCATGTGCTTGATCTTGGACATTATCCGGTGAGAGGAGAATGTTGAAAGGACATTCATCGGATCCATCATGAATCTGTGGTTGATCTTGTCCTTGATCTTGTCCTTGATCTTGCACACAAGAGGGAGAGTTTTGTTCTTGTTCTTGGGTTGGTGCATTATTTGCTTCAAGAGAAGGGGTTTGTTGATGTTGAGAAGATGAGGGCTCCACCGTGGTAGAGCATAGTCCTTCCCGAGACGCCACACCGTGTCCCTCAATGGGGCGGAAAAATCCCACACCCATTCTTACTATGGCATCTTGAGGTATTTCATCACCTGCACATACATCAACTTGCCCCACTTGGGAGCCATCATTTTCTTCGAACCTCACACTACAAGATTCGATGATAATCCCGGAGGCTATATCATAGACTCTATAAGTGTGAGATTCGGCACCGTAACCAACAAATATACCCTCCAAAGCTTTAGGAGCAAATTTAGATAAACGAACTCCTTTGATTTTGTAGAAACACTTACACCCGAAAACTTTGAAGTATGAGATATTAGGCTTGTTCCCGGTGAGTATTTCATATGGAGTCTTGTTCAATCCCTTGCGGAGATAGAGCCGGTTAGAAGAGTGGCAAGCGGTGGAGATGGCTTCGGCCCAAAAATTCTAGCGGGATTTATACTCCGCCATCATAGATCTTGCCATATCCATAAGAGTCCGGTTCTTCCTCTCCGCAAAACCATTTTGTTGAGGGGTGTAAGCAGCGGAATATTGATGACGAATCCCCTCATCACTAAGAAAATCATTGAGTGTATAGTTCTTGAACTCGGAGCCGTTGTCACTTCTTATTGCCATAATGAGGAGGTTGTGTTGGCGTTGCACCTCGGTAGCAAAGTCAATGAATATTTGTTGAGTCTCATCTTTCGTCTTGAGAAAATAGACCCAAGTGTATCTTGAGTAGTCATCAACAATCACCAAGCAATGTTTCTTCGCACCAAGACTTGCATGAGTAACGGGACCAAAAAGATCCACATGAAGAAGCTCCAAGATCCTCTTGGAAGAGATAATGGTCTTGCTTGGATGCGGAGAGTCATGCATTTTGCCTTCAACACAAGCCCTACAAACATGATCTTTGGCAAAAGACACATTTTCCATTAGTCCCACAATATGGTTCCCCTTGTGAAGACTTTGCAAAGTTCTCATGTTGACATGGGCCAAGCGGCGATGCCACAACTAACCCACATCCGCCTTTCCGAATAGGCACATCGCACTTGAAGTGGTGGTCCCCGAAAAGTCCACCACATACAAGTTATGTTCGCGATACCCAACGAAAGCGACTTTTAGAGTCTTGCTCCACAAGAGGACCACAACATCATTATCAATAAAGACGGCGAAACCCATCTTGCCAAGGGCGGAAACAGAAAGTAAGTTGTAACCAAGGGTTTTGACAAGCATGATATCCACAAGAGTAATGTTGTGTGCAACCACAACCTTGCCAAAACCCAATACCTCGGATGTAGAATTATCGCCAAAGGAGACGGTGATATTGTTTATGTTAGGCCTCAACTCCTTGACGAGGTTCTTGCCGCCGGTCATATGACTTGTACATCCACTATCAAGTACCCATTTTGAACCTCCGGCGGCATAGTCCTACATGAGATCAATTCTTGGATTTAGGTACCCATTTCGCAATGGGTCCTCTTTTGTTAGCAACAAGGGTCTTTGGGACCCAAATAGACCAAGCAACATACCCATCATATGGGCCAACATATTTAGCATAAACATCACCATAATAATCTTTAAATAAAACATAGTGAGGGTTAGCAATTCCCGCATCATCATCATTTATGGTTTTGCCCTTGGGGGCTTCACCATTAGTGATGGCTTTCTTCTTTTCTTGTGCGGGCTTGGCCTTTTGCTTGTTTGCCTTCTTTGCCTTGGCATTGTAACCAAGGCCCTCCTTCCCATTGTTTGATCTTTGCTTACTCAAGAGATCATCCAAGGAAAGTTTACTTTGGGGAGAGGAGGCCTTAGCAAGTTCATCCTTCAACCTAGCATTTTCCTCAATAATATTTGCATGATCACATGAAGGATTAGAGGTGCTAGGTATGTCATATGAAGCGAGCCTAATTTGAAGTTGCTCATAAGACTCGGAGAGGAGAGAGTATTCACTCTTCAAGGCTTTGTGTGCCTTGTCTAGATCATCTAGATCTCTCACAAGTTTCTCATGATCAACACCAAATTTGGCCTTTTCCTTTGAAAGCATTTTAGACTTAGCTCTAGCAAGATCTCTAGCTTTAGTGAGTTTGTTGATTTTATCTTGAGGATCTCCAAGATTATCTAACCTCTCTTCAAGAGAAGCTATGGTTTCTTGACTTTCCTCAAGAGCATTTCTAAGAGCATGTAGTTCAAGAGCGTCTTCTCTCTCTATTTGGCATTTTTTCTCAAGAGTACCATTTAGTTGGGCCATACGAACCATGAGATTTGAAACATGCTTTTTAGTATTACCTTGTAGGTTAAGCATGAAATCATCAAACTCAAGCATTTCTTGTTTCACTTTTAGACTAGCAAGATCAACTCCTAGATCATTTGAAATGTTAGGCGTAGAGGGGTTAGGAGATGATACCTCAGAGGATTTAGCCATGAGGCAACTTTCTTCCTCCACATGAATGACCTCATTGGGGGATTCACTTGGTGATGAAGAGTTAGTGGAGAGGGAGGCAAGAGCTACCAATCCATTAGAGGTGGCATCTTCTTCATCATCAACATCATCATCTCCGGAGGTATATTCTTCTTGAGTTGATAGCACGATAGATGTGTCCAAGGAAGACCTTGCCATGAAGCAATGTGCATTCTTGATATGAGGACTTTCATTGGGGGATTCAAAGAGTGATGAAGAGGGAATGTTGGTGGTGACAATGGCGGCCACTTCCTTTGAACTTTCTTCATCTTCATCATCACTAGAGCTTTCCACTTCATCGGAAGAATATTCTTCCCTAGTCAGTAGCACAACTTTTGAGGGCCTCTTGCCCTTCTTGGTCTTGTTGTTGTAGAACTTCTTCTTGGGGGCTTTTGAATATTTGCCCTTTGAATCTTTGCTCTTGTCCTTGGGAATGAGCCTTCCACCATGATTCTCCCTATTCTCATAGGGGCACTCGGCAATGAAATGACGCTTGTCATTACAATTGTAGCACGATCATGTCCTTGGGCCCGAACTTGTGGGCCCTCTTGAGTTGTTTCTCTTGATGTTGTCTTCCTTGGCCTTGGATGGGTCAACCCAAAAAGAGTTAGCATGGAATACCATGTGGTCATGGTAGTGGTGTTCCAAGTCTTCCGGATAGGACATACTCCAAGATGCCCTATAAGATTCTTGAGGAAACACTTCTTCAACGGAGTTGACCGCCAAGGCAAGGTTGGACCCTTTTGTCATCCCAAGAGCTCGATTGCGAGAATCATGAGAGTTTTGCTCAAGCACCTTGAGAGCTTGCATCTCGTGCACGACTTGTTGAGAAGTGAGAGAGGAATAGCATTCTCTCCCGACAAGAGTCTTGACATCAATGGGTACAAACGGCATCATGCATTCAATGTACTTCTCCTTGATCCAAGAGTCATTGATGTGGGTGGCACCAATAAGCCGGAAGGCATCAGCAACGGTGAGAAGTCTTCCATACATGACTTCATGATCTTCATCCGGTAGCCTCATGAAACCTTCGGCTTGATTCTTAAGAGCATTATACTTGTTCCTCCTCGTGCTCTCACTTCCAATGCAACTAGCGGCCAAACCATCCCAAGCTTCCTTGGCGGTGGTGTAGTTCCGAACACGATGCAAGTCCTTTGTCCCCACACTAGTCTGAATCATGTGCAAGGCGGTGTTGTTGAGTTGACTATCAACCGCTTCTCTTCTAGTCAACTTGTCGGGGTTGTATGGCTTGAAGCCTTCCAAGATGATTCTCCAAAGTTCATTGGAGGCACTGCAAATATGAGAGCGAAACTCAAATTGCCAAGTATCGAAATTATCAATGGAAAACTTAGGTGGGTCGCCCCGAATGTTCATATGAGGATGGGGAACCGGTATATCGGGAGATAGGAAAGGTGGAGCCACTCGATTGTAGCTCTCACCTCAACTAGTTGAGTTATCACCATCCACGGGTTTGGTAGATGAGGGTAATACCGAAGCACCTCCCTCTTCTAACACACCCGTGTCCTTTACCTCTACAACGGGAGCCCTAGGAAGGACCGGAGTCAAAAGCTCGGAAATCATCTTTCTCATGCTTTCCATTTGAGCTTCCATGGAGGACCTCAACGAATTGATGTTATCCATGGAGACCATCTTAGCGGCCTCTTCCGCAGGCCCATCGTCCGCCATACTCTTAGGCGGTTAAGCCCGAAATAAGAGCCGAGGCTCTGATACCAATTGAAAGGATCGTATGCCGCACCTAGAGGGGGGGGGGGGGTGAATAGGTGCTAACCAATTTTTAGTTCTTTTTCAATTTAGGCTTGACACAAAGGTAAATTCTCTAGATATGCAACTAAGTGAATTTACCTATATGACAAGATAAGCAACTAAGCAAGATATAGCTACACAATATAAGAGATAGAATAGGATAGAGGTAACCGAAAGTGGAGCACGCGATGACACGGAGATGATTCCCGTAGTTCCCTTCCTTTGCAAGAAGGTACGTCTACGTTTGGAGGAGTGTGGTTGCTACGAAAGCCAAACCAATAGCCACGAAGGCTTCACTCAGATCTCCTGTGAGCAACGCCACGAAGGCCTAGCCCACTTCCACTAAGGGATTTCCTCGAGCGGAAACCGGGCCTTTACAAGGTTCTTGGGGCACACATCCACAACTGAATTGGAGGCTCCCAAATCTGTAACAATACAACAATCAACAACAACACATCAACACAAATCAACTAGGGAACCAAATAGGAACACTAGCATGAGATCCCTCAAACAAATGAGGGGGAAATGAAAAATGCTTCGGTGAGGATGTAGATCGGTGTCTTCTCCTTCGAATCTCCAAAGATCAAGAGCTTTTGTTGGGGGAGGAAGGAGATCTTGCAAATCTTGTGTTCTTGAGGTGGCTCTAATGGAGGTGAAGCTTGGCAGATTTCTTGTGCAATGATTGAGCAAAGGGGGAAGGAAGAAGAAGAGGGGTATAAATACCCCTCCCCAAAATTCAGCCGTTGAGCCTTCCGGGGGACCGGATAATCCGGCCTAAGTAAGGGCCGGATAATCCGCCCCCCCCCCCCCCCCCCCCCGGATAATCCGGCCTCAAGCACAAAACCGGGACAATGTCCGGCCAAATGTCCGGCCTCACATCAGACTTGCTTTTCTTCAGGTCCTTAGCCATTTTTCAAGGGGCCGGATATTTCCGAAATGTCCGGCCCGGATAATCCGGCTCTGGGACAAAACCGGGACAATATCCGGGCAAATGTCCGGCCCCTATCCAAAAGTGTACTGAGCAGCAATTCCTCAGGTCCTTTGTCGAAAAACTGGGGGCCGGATATTTTGGAAATATCCGGCCCGGATTATCCGGCCTGATGAACTTTATGCTGATTCTTTTTGACAGCACTGACCACATCCAACACACATACAAATGTATCTATATAAACCCTGTACCACTTAACCAAACATTAGTGTATCTCATATATTGACCTCAAACACTCAAAACATAATATGAGAGATGTTCTTTTAGAGTGTCATCCATAAATAATGAAACTAAAATACATGTGTAAACAAAAGAGAAGAGAGATGATCTACCTTGCTGGTAGAGATAACGTCCTTCATGGGAGCCGCTCTTGAGAGTCTGGTTGATGAGGTAGTTAGAGTGCCCATTACCATTCGTTGACAACAACAAACACCTCTCAAAACTTTACTTTTATGCTCTCTATATGATTTCAAAACTTGAAAAGCTCTAGCACATGATTTAATCCCTGCTTCCCTCTGCGAAGGGCCTTTCTTTTACTTTATGTTGAGTCAGTTTACCTACTTCTTTCCATCTTAGAAGCAAACACTTGTGTCAACTGTGCATTGATTCCTACATGCTTACTTATTTGCACTCATTATTTTACTTTGCGTTGACAATTATCCATGAGGTATGCATGTTGAAGTTGAAAGCAATTGCTGAAACTTAAATCTTCCTTTGTGTTGCTTCAAACCTCTTACTAAGAATTTATTGCTTCATGAGTTAACTCTTATGCAAGACTTTTTGATGCTTGTCTTGAAAGTACTATTCATGAAAAGTTTTGTTATATGTTATCTATTTGTTAAGCGAACTATAGATCATTGCCTTGAGTCACTGCATTCATCTCATGTGCTTTACAATAGTATGATCAAGATTATGTTGGTAGCATGTCACTTCAGAAATTATTCTTTTTATCGTTTACCTACTCGAGGGCGAGCAGGAACTAAGCTTGGGGATGCTTGATACGTCTCCAACGTATCTATAATTTCTGATGTTCCATGCTAGTTTTATGACAATACCTACATGTTTTATTCATACTTTATATCGTTTTTATGCATTTTCCGGAACTAACCAATTAACAAGATGCTGAAGTGCCAGTTCCTGTTTTCTGCTGTTTTTGGTTCCAGAAAGGCTATTCGGGCAATATTCTCGGAATTCGACGAAACAAAGGCCAAACATCATATTTCACCGAGATGGACCAGGACACCGAAGGGGATCCGGAGAGGAGGCCCAGGGCCCCCAGACCACAGGGCCGCGCCGGCCTATGGGGAGGGCGCCCTGGTGCCCTTCCGACTCCGCCTCTTCACCTATATAAGCCCTCGTGACCTAAAAACTCGACACCGATGGACGAAACTCCAGAAAGACTCCAGGGACGCCGCCGCCATCGCGAAACTCCATTTCGGGGGACAGAAGTCTCTGTTCCGGCACGCCGCCGGGAAGGGGAATTGCCCCCGGAGTCATCTCCATCGACACCACCGCCATCTCCATCGCCATCGCTGTCTCCCATGAGGAGGAGGGAGTAGTTCTCCCCCGGGGCTGAGGGCTCTACCGGTAGCTATGTGGTTAATCTCTCTCTCATGTACCCCAATACAATGATCTCATGAATTGCCTTGCATAATTGAGATCCATATGATGAGCTTTGTATCACTATTAATCTATGTGCTACTCTAGTGATGTTATTAAAGTAGTCTATTCCTCCTTCATGATGTAAAGGTGACGGTGTGTGCATCATGTAGTTCTTGGCGTAGGTTATGATTGTAATCTCTTGTAGATTATGGAGTAAACTATTACTATGATAGTATTGATGTGATCTATTCCCCCTTTCATAGCTATTGGTGACAGTGGGTATGCTATGTTAGTTCTCGGTCTAAATTGCAATTATCTATTATGCTCTAAAGGTTACTTAAATATGAACACCGAATGTTGTGGTGCTTGTTAACTCCGGCTTGAGGGAGCTCTTGTAGCCCTACACAATGAATGGTGTTTGTTATCAAACAAGAGTATATGTAGCACAAGTGAGGAGAAGTTATTTATTATGTGATCAATGTTGAGAGTGTCCACTAGTGAAAGTAGGATCCCTAGGCCTTGTTTCCAATACTGCAAACACCGCTTACTTACTGTTCTACTGCATGTTTACTTGCTGCCATATTTATTTCAGATTATTATTACCACTCATATTCATCTATACCACCTGTGTTTTACTATCTCTTCGCCGAACTAGTGCACCTACACATCTGACAAGTGTATTAGGTGTGTTGGGGACACAAGAGACTTCTTGTATCTTAATTGCAGGGTTGCTTGAGAGGGATATCTTTGTCCTCTACCTCCCTGAGTTCGATAAACCTTGGGTGATTCACTTAAGGGAAACTTGCTGCTGTTCTACAAACCTCTGCTCTTGGAGGCCCAACACTGTCTACAGGAATAGAAGCGTGCGTAGACATCCGTTTCCTTTATGAAGTTGTGGAGCTTGTTAACTCCGGCTTGAGGTGTGCTTTTGTAGCCCTACACAATGAATGGTGTTTGTTATCCAACAAGAGAGTGTAGCATTTATTTATTCAGTTATGTGATCAATGTTGAGAGTGTCCACTAGTGAAAGTATGATCCCTAGGCCTTGTTTCCAAATACTGCAAACATCGCTTGTTTACTGTTTTACTGCATCTTTACTTCCTGCAATATTACCACCATCTATACCACCTGTGTTTTACTATCTCTTCGTCGAACTAGTGCACCTATACATCTGACAAGTGTATTAGGTGTGTTGGGGACACAAGAGACTTCTTGTATCTTAATTGCAGGATTGCTTGAGAGGAATATCTCTGACCTCTACCTCCCTGAGTTCGATAAACCTTGGGTGATTCACTTAAGGGAAACTTGCTGCTGTTCTATAAACCTCTGCTCTTGGAGGCCCAACACTATCTACATGAATAGAAGCGTGCGTAGACATCAGGCCTTTAGTCCCGGTTCGTAAGCAAACATGAGTAAAGGGGGGTAGGCTTTAGTCCCGCTTATTTAGTCCGGTTGCACAACTGGGACTAAAGCCCTTTATGAACCGGGACTAAAGCCCCTTTTTTTTACTAGTGGATGATGACAGGGATGTGGGGGTGCATGTCCTCCCGAGCTACAGTACGCATTGTTGATGATGGTAGAATACCATCAACAATGGACGAGAATGATCGCAGGCGTGACGACGCGGAGTGGCATGTTGTGGAAGTAGATCAGATCTTTAAACACCATCGATTATTTGCTTGTCGCGCAAGTTGGAGTAGACCGTGTCGACTGATGTGGCGCAACAGGTTCGAGCGGCCGGACCGGTTCAATCTGTGAGGTCGGCTCGACGAGAAGAGACCAGGTGCAGTTCGACAAGGACCCGACATGTTCTGATGTCATCATGGTTGTGGTCTCTAATGCACGTACAACAAGCGTGCGCATGTGTGGCTCTAAGATTTAGAATATCTGGTAGAGCTATGCGGGTTCGATTAGACAAATGCGTGGACCGATTTTTTTGGGTGCGCACCTAGTTGGATGACGCAAGGCGTGACTTGGAGCTCAGGAAAGTCACGTGGGGTCAGTAAAAAGTGGTGCTAAGGGGGCAACATATAATAGAGCTCGTGAGTTGTCTAGCCCTAATTCTTCGCAAGCGAGGTGGCACATGCGAGAAGGCTTTGCTGAACCAAAGGAGTGGCTCGGGTGGATTCGATCAAGTGACCTAAGTGATCTGATCTGTGGTTGTGTTCATGGGAGAGCAGCGGGAGGACCGGATGTCTTCCACAACCAGGTTCGAGGTGATAAAGTTTGATGGTACGGGTAACTTCCCGTTATGGCAGTCGAGGGTCAAGGATTTGCTAGGAAGCAAGGACTCCTCAAGACAATCAAAGTTGATGTAGCGAACCCTTCCAAGATGGATGTTGATGACTGCGCTAACACGTAAATCAGGGGCGTTAGGTCTATACGGCTGAGTCTAGCTGACCAGGTTATGTATCATGTGATGGAATAGGAGTCACCAAGTGTAACTTGGAAGACGTTGGAGGAGCAGTTCCTGGATACGACAGCGCCCAAATAAGTTGTATATGAAGTATGAGTTATACAACATGAGGATGCAAGAAGGGGCAGAGCTTAACGAGCACGTCAATGCCTTCAACCGTGTGGTACTAGACTTAGAACCTATTGTGGCCAAGGTGGAGGATAAGGATAGGGCCTTGCTTATGCTTACTTTGCTTCCTAAGTCCTACAGAGCTTGGTTGTTAGTCTAACGTACGGCAGTCAAGCATCACTTCAAGCGAAGTACAAATTGATCTATTATCTTATGACCAATGAGAAAAGAAAACTTTTGAGAAACGTGCTTCTGCTGTTCCTAGTGATGGACGAGAGTTGATGACCACAAACAATCATGGTGGGAAATGTGGCAAGAAGAAGGGCAATCCGCAGTGTTTTCACTCTAAGGAGTGGGGTCACATCCAGAAGCATTGTCCAACGTACAAGAAGACTAATGGAGCTGCAAATATTGTTGTTACCTCTGCAACTAATTTTGATAGTGAATTTTTGGCCTTAGTAAGTGAACTGTTCGATGAAGCGTGGGTGTTGGATCCAGGGAGCTCTTATCATGTGACGTCTGACAAAGAGTGGCTTGCTACCATAAGCCTAGTGATTTTGGAGTTGTCTATCAAGTCGATCTTATGATGCGCCTCAACATATTATGGGCATGGAAAATATCAATATCAATACTCAAGATAGTGATGAACTGTTGCTCTAGGATGTTCGATATGTGCCAATGACTCAGAGGAATCTTATCTCACTTGTTGAACTCCATGGCAATGGTTATCTCTATCGTGTTGACAGGGACAAGTTGACTTGTCAAGACAGACAAGAACTTGGTGCTGAAAAGCAGGAGAAGTAGGAATAACATGTACAATGTGCATGTGAGCATCATTCCAGGTAGAGCGGAAGAAGAGGAAGCGACAACGGGATCAGCCTGGGCAACCGAGTCCAATTGGGATTCAGGCGTCATCTCATGCAAGTGAACAACGAGGAAAACCAAGTTCAACATACACAAATGTTCACTCGAATGTGACGATTTACAAGTTGGCAACATGTTCCCCAAGATGAAGATTGTTGAGGTTGTGTCGAATATGTGTATAGGCAACAATTGGACATGGATTGTGCGGGTAAATTACGTGTTGGAGTCGAACTATGTATCGTGGGCCAAATATAATAGCAGTCGGGGTAGCCAAAATAGACTAGACGAAAGCTAGGTTAGACACAAGATTGATTTTCGGGAACGGTCAGGTGCATGTGGCAGGTGCACTGGACAGGCGTGGCGTTTGTACATGTGACATGTATGTAGATCATGGCGGGATTGTCGTCGACGGTACTATGATAGTACCTCGGGAGGAGCCTCCATGAAACATGCCCCACATATGTAGACGTTTATCGCTGAACTGTGTTAACAAGCATCCTATCCTATCTACTTTTTGCAATGAACTATTGCTTATTATGCTAATAGAAAATAAAAATGGAAGCCCACTTGTGGGTCACCGTGGGAGCTAAGTGCTTGGCAGAAATCGTGCCAAGAGAATAATGGCTTGTTTATATTATTATTTTGGTTCACACTAACTTAACAAAACACTTCTAAATTAATAGATTGTTGCAGACTTTTTGCGCCCCTTTTTAGAAAATAAATCTGGCGCAGACGAAGTTGAACGTCGGAGTTACGAAGATGGTGCAGCAGAGCTTGTCAATTGGTCTTCTTGGTTTCCAGCTAAAGAGTTACAACCGTGATCGTTTGTACCGTCATTTGACTAGCTAGAAGTTCTTACCTCTGTTCTGCTCAACACAATCTGTCAGACATGGCCGGCGCCTCTAGACATCATGTGATCGTAATGTTTGACTAGAAGCAGTGCCGTGCTATTATCAGATCTTAGCTTAGCTATTAAGGCAGTCAAGCAGCGTAGGCATTCTTAACTTGGTCGTCGCCGGAAATGTTTCGCGCGGTCCTGCAGAAAAGGCCGATCAAAGTAATCCCCCCCCCCACCCCAGGGGGCATCACGCATTCACGCGGACATCAGATTTCGTATGCGCGTACGTGGGTGCGACCAATCGACCAGCAAAGTCGTCTCGATCTGATGGCTTCTAATTCGTATGTTGCCATGCATCAAAGTCCAATACCGAATCTGATTCTGGTTCGAGAAGTATGCATGCAGCAGTTGTCCTGACCTACGAATGCACGCAAACTAGAAACATGGCGAGATGACGATAGTGGCTTGAGCGTCTATATGGTCATTTCTTGACAATTCTGATGATCACTTTTCCGTTTTTTTTTTGCGAACAAGCACTGATTATATTAAAGCCCAAACGTTACAAGAAGACAGCCCAGAAGGATATAAATTACAAACAGGTCCTCCAGCAACACAGTGACGCCGGCGAGGAGCAAGACGCATCGATGGCACGCCACCCGCTGCATCTTCCAAGCCTTGAAACGAAGATGATCCCCTGCGGACGGGAAGTCGTCGAAACTCGAACTCCGGGGAGCCTCCATCCAGCGCCAAGACAGCAGCACCGATAAGCTGAGTGCATGCATGTGTATATATTCTAAAACGACATTAAAAAAGAACCTTGACCCAATCAAACAGGAATACTGCAGGGAGTATATACGTACTAGAGTTAAATGTGCGTGTTGTCTGTTGAAACGTTCCACGGCCATCGAGTCTGTGTTGTATGTATGTACGGACAAGACTCGTTCTTCGCTTCTTCCTTGCAAAATCACGCCACCTTCGTGTCTGCTAGCTATAGCCTCTATAAATACCAAAGCCCCTCGAGTGCCTCCAGGATCATTAACTCAATCAGTCAGTCCAAAGCAAAGCAAGAGCTCAACAGCCAAGACTTGATCAGGCATGTCGCGTGTGGCAGAAATCTGCGTCCAGAGGGTGGAGAAGATCGGTGCGGAGAGGAAGACGACGACGGCGAGCGTGGGCGGTGCCGCGGGCGCCATAGCGCAGCTAGGCGGAATCGACGCGGCCGCGGCCGAGTATATCATGAGGGTGCATCAGCGGCTGGCGGCGGAGGAAGCTGCGAGGGCTGCTAAAGCTGCAGCAAGGCGCTAGTTACCCTAGCTAGCTAGGCGCAGTCGTCCACGCATGCATATATTCCTATGTAGAAATTGAATTGTTCTTTATTTTGGTTCTCTCGAGTCACTGTATTTTCATTTGTTTGTTTGTAAACCGATGATGGAGTCACTGTAAGTACCATGAATGCCATGAGTTCTAGAATATTATGATAGTAAATAATAATCGATGACAAAGTTGTTCATTATTAGAAATATGTATTCTGCAATTCTTGAGTACGTCCAAGGCGCATATATATGATCGGCTCAGCGTGATATACCTCAAGTCTGAGACCTGGCGGTAAATGTGCAATGATCATCAGCCAGTAGCAGCGACGAAGGATGAAAATAGAGAGAACTGTAAAAAATGTGAAAATATCAAAATAGCCTTGGCACATTAATATTATATATGATTCTATCAAAATCACTTGGTACAATAAAAATAGAAAAATATTTGATTATAAGTAGAACCTAAAAATATACCACTAATGTCAGGCTTGACACTTTTTAAATTTTTTATAATTCTATCGATCAAGACCTCTGAATATCCCTCGCTCTATGCCAACCTCGATGTTGATGATGTGTCACCAGGAAATCCCTTTCAATTGTCGTCGTCGCCATAGTTAAAAGCAACGCCAACTCGTCGGAGGTGCCTTTCAAATATTAAGAAATCTCTAAATTCTCTAATTCTCCACTATGAATCATGAATAACTTAAGGTTATCTTGTAGTATATAGTAAGATACATGATAAATCTCTGTAATAAAATGAGTTAGTTTTTGGTACCTGATCCCAGTTTTCAGTTCGAAGTCAGTTTTGCGTAGTGTTTGTAAAACAAGCATATAGCCTTTTCATACGGAGTTCTTTTTCGACATACAACCACACGAAGTATTCAGAAAAAAGACGTGCACCTGAATGCCCTATCTTGATTTACTGGGAGCTTCCCCCCTTTCATCAGCTAATTATATGACAGAGATTCTTCTGCAATGTGTACTAAACATAACACTTTGCACAACCTTTCTGGCTTACCATATCTTGATAAATAATAATTGGCATATATGCCTTTTTTACTTTTGTGTTGCCTTAACTCTCAAGGGCATTTTTGCTGCCAATAGTTGTGCATCCATTTCCATATGCATGGTCCAGTCGTCGATTCCCAGCATATTTTGTGTGCTGCATACTACACAAGGGCACATCCCAAAAAAGTTTACTGAAGCTACCCAATCTGTAATTCTACATATACGCATGCGGCATGCCGCGTCAAGTGTATGCAGTACACACAGCGGGAGCGATGATGCTTCCGGCCCGGGGCATGATGATGGGATGTTAATTAAACAGCAAGGAATCCAGGCATCGAGCGTATATATATGGTGATTCTAGAAAGCCAACAGTAAGTTGGAATAATTTCTTTCTAGTCATGAGGGAAACCAGACTCGATCTTTTTGACATTTTGAGCAGTCTTTTGACACTAGCTAGTCCCTGATTTTCACATGTTCTACTAGATACTCTAGCTAAGTTCAGATTGGAACGACTGCACAACAATTAGCGAAGTCCAGAGAAACCTATTGATTTGGCATATATGCTTTTTTGACTTTTTTTTAAACGTGGTAAAATATTTACCTTTTCATTGAATAAGAAGAAGTTTGTAGAGGTTTTACAAGCCCATGCTCTCGTGGCATTACTCAACGCCTTTCCTCCCGCCAAGATTCATGGCCAGCTCATCTTTGATTTTTGATATGAGCATATTCACGGCGGATTCATTATTTTAGAAGATGTGAGCATTTTTTTTCCTTCCATATTTCCCATGATATGAACATGGCAAGTGTAGCCACGGCCTAACTTCCATGCCCATCCTTGTGGATCTCCTCCATCCACCACTCTGACGGAACGCCTAGTGTGCCAAGTACTAGGATCAACATCATGTAGTCCAAGCCATTTCTTCACAGCCTTTTTGACTTTTGTGTTGCCTTAACTCTGAAGGGCACTCTTGTTATCACAAGTTGTGGATCCATTTCCATGTGTACTATGGTCAAGTCGTCGATTCCCAGTTTTGTGTGCTGCATACTTGAACTGTCATGCGTCAGGGGTACACGAAAAAGTACACAAGGGCACAGCCCAAAAAGTTTACTGAAGCTACCTAATCTGTAATTTTACATATATGCATGCCGCGTGAAGTGCATGCAGTACACACGGGATCGATGTTGCATGCTTCCGGCCCGGGCGCATGATCATGAGATGTTAATTAAAGAGCAAGGAATCAAGCTAGGCATCGAGCGTACATATATGGTGATTCTAGAAAGCCAATAGTCAGTTGGAATAATTTCAATAATTTCTTTCTGGCAATGAGGGAAGCCTGACTCTTTTTGACTACTAGTAAGTTTGCACATGCAATGCACGTTTTAACTATTGCAAATTGCAACTTAGAAACTAAACCAATCAATCATACTACAATATTACAAGTTTGGATTTTTTAGCATGTAAGGTTTCACTGGAGAGAGTGATGAAAATGGATATAAACCTTTATCTAAAGCTTTGTTTATCTTTCATAAGTTGTAATTCAGATGGAATTAATGGGTCTTCTAATATAAACCAATAATCTATATCTCTTATAAAGCAAAACTCCACTAGAAGATCATTTAAGTTGTCTATCTCAACATGCAAGCTATCCACATCATCCATTCTATTAGCCATCCAATTGTCCATGTCATCCCCCACTAACATTCATTAATACTCTACATGCAAGCCACATCATCTATTTTTTAAGCCTTCCAATTATCCACATCATCAATTTTTAGCCGCCAACAACATAACCATTTCAAGTCAGTTTTTTTAAGTTAGCCTCTTGAATATTTACGCATCCTGCATGTTCCTACAAATAATATCTTTTTTTTTTGACCCGCAAAACGGTAATTTTTATTATTAACAAAAAGAAAAAATCCAACAAAGTCTCACATCACCATATTTACAATAATAAGGTTGAGAGAATCAACCCTAAAAGAAAAGAGCTCAAAAGGAGAAAAGGAAGAATTAGACTAAAGAGGCTATCCAAGTTTTCAGGCTCTCAACTTTTGATTTCTTAACACGATAACAAGTGGTCTGCAGATCTCCCAGGAATCTCACTTTCCAGGACGTAAAGGTTGGCCTCTTGTCTTCAAAAATCAGACCATTTCTTTCCTTCCAAATATTCCATGCTGCACATATGGTTATTTCCAAGAAATTTGGCCCCTGAAACTCTCTTCTAGCATTCATGAAAATATCACTCATAGACTCACCAGACTGCCAAATAATCTTGCAAAAGTCCCAACAACGTTTGGCAAAAGGACAATCAATAAATAAATGATCTCTGGTCTCAAGTGTACCATTGCTGCACATAACACAATGCGACCCAGATTGAAGATGCCAATGCCTTCTCAACATCATATCTCGTGTATTTAATCGGTCCATTAGCAGTAACCATGTGAACACCTTCATTTTTGGTACACATTTGCATTTCCAAAGTTTTGGAAAAATTGGTTGAACTATCACTCCCTGAAACATCACCTTGTAATAATTGGCCGAGGAGAATAACCCAGAATTATAGCAATAGGTCCAAGAGTCATGCAGCTCTAGTTGATTAGCATTCATTCTGACGGAGAGGACTATGCCATTTATAGCTTGTAGTTCTTGAAATGACTGTTCAGATAATGGTAGGTAAAATAAAGTGTGCAACTCTGTATTCAGCTGAATCACTTTCTGAAGAGAAATATCAGGTTGAACTGCAAAAGAGAAAATTCTGGAAAAGGTTTCACCGAGGAGGCCGTGTTCAGACCATTTGTCTTTCCAAAAAAGAATAGAGGAACCATTTCCAACAATACATTTCGACACACCTCTAAACTGCCAAGACAGAGACCAAATATCTCTCCACCAAAAACTCCCAGCCTTCTTTGAAGCGTGTGGCACTTTGTCAGAGTAGTGGGAGTACCAAACTAAATCCACCCATGGGACTTTAGCTTTATTATAAAACTTATATAACTGTTTAAGAAGCAAAGCTTGGTTTTGTAGCTCGAGATTGATAATTCGCAGCCCTCCTTTATCTTTGGGTTTACAAACTAGTTCCCAGGCAGCTAGAGACTGAACCTTATCACTATCTTTTTTTGCCCAAATACAATGTCTTCTCCCTCTATCAAGTGTCTTGATAATCATTTTCTGCAGCTTCATTGAACACATGTAAAAGGTTGGGAGAGCTGATAAGACCGAGTTAACATAGAGGACACGACCTGCTTGAGTCAGGAATCTTGAACATGCATTTAACCTCCTCTCACACTTGCTAACCAAAGGCGCTAGGTCATGGATTGTCGGCTTTGTAGTTCCCATAGGGAGGCCAAGGTAGGTAAAAGGCATCTGTCCCAGCTTGCAACCTAACAAAGTTGTGAGATCTTGAGTTGTCTTGTCCTGACAGTTAATAGGTACTAAACATGATTTGCTGAAATTAACGGTCAGACCAGTAGCAAGAGAAAAGCTATTCAGACAATTCTTTAAAATCTGAACTTGTCCCACAGAAGCTTCCATGACCACTAGCGTGTCGTCGGCGTATTGGATGATAGGAAATTCATGGCCAGGAACCAAAATCGGAGGCACCAGGTTGCCAAGTCTGAACTCATTGTTAACAATCATTTGTAGAAGGTCAGCGGCAATCTCAAATAGTAAGGGTGACAGGGGATCACCCTGCCTTACCCCCCTGCGACAAACGAATTTGTTACATGGCACACCATTGAGCAAAATGGAGGAGGTTGCGGATTTAAAAGTGTTTTCCACCCAACCAATCCATTTATCGTCAAAGCCTAAAAGCTCCATAATCCTTAGGATTGATTTATGTTCAACCATATCGAAAGCCTTCTCGAAATCAAGCTTCAAAATTATAATCTCCCTTTTTGTTTGCTGACATTGATAGATATATTCAAAGGACCAAGCGAGACAGTCTTGGATTGTCCTTGACTTTATAAATCCGTACTGATTAGCATGGACGATATCAAGAATTCTCCCTTGAAGTCTATTGGCTAGTAATTTTGTGAGCAACTTTAGACACGAGTTCAATAAAGATATCGGCCTATAATATCTTATTCCAATCAACTTATACCCTTTTTTTTTTACAAAATAGAGTTATCGGAGGAATTCCTGCTGCAACGCGCGGGGTATCCTTCTAGTTTTATATACGACATAATAAAACGTTGGCACGAACACCTGCTCAAACAACTGTTGTAGTCAAATATTGTACAAGTGCCAGTGTTCATCAATAATGAGAACCCAATTTGAGCCATCAAAATTGTAAATACATGAATGAAATTGATGTTACATCCCATATTCTATTGACCGGTATATGCAAATTAAAAATTTGAGGACGGAATTCCTCTTGCCCACGTCTTTGGTGTACTCTAGAAAAAAAAAATCCTTGATGCCGCATAGACGGGTGTTCTACCTGATAATAAAAATCTTCTAGTACGGCAATAGCTTGTGGCCACATACGTATATGAAGGCCTGCTGGTCTCTTCATTCCCAATTTTCCCATCACCATTTATCCTCCTTGGTGCAACCCTGGTACATGATTCAAATCATATTAAATTTAGGCATAATCTGTGGCAAAACAGGGACAACAGAAATAAATACACTGAGGAGTGGTTGATGTCATAAAATATGGTGCATACCATACCTGCTTACCTTTCATGCCTCATCATGAACGAATAATTAGCAACTAATAAAAGCTAATATGTATTAAATCTTGACATTAGATGTGCCACAGATTTGTTTTTACAAGAGATGAGCATGTTCATAGCTATCTACTTCCAACATCAGTGGTCGGTACCAGCATTATTAGTCGGTACCAGCATCTAATTCAACAACATTTTACTCATTGACATCTATCTATTTTAAAATGAATAATAATGTAAGAACAAATATGGTCTGAAAAATGAGAAGTTGACACCTCCCTCTAATATTATGTGCTTTAACACAAGGCTTGCTGCTGATCACTGTAGATTGGATTTTCTCACAAACAAAAAATGAAAAACTATATCTAATAGGACAAACGATATCTGAACACACAAACGTATCTTATAAGAACTACGAAGGAAATATGGCCTACTCGAAGGAGACTATTTACCTAGTGAAAATATGTTAACCCTTTCTAGCCATGTAACTGAAATGTTTCCCAGGGTAATATATATAGATGTATAGCCTGGAAAACTTCAAACAGAGGCCGTATAGCCTAGGCTAATATGTATACATCAACTAAAACTTATGTGTTGCTAGACCGAGCTGAACTACTGCATAAATCAGGCCTACACCACAAGATGATGGTTTGTATCAGGAAAGGTGAACACAAAACAACTTCCTATAATAGGCATTAACATATCAATTATGCAAAACACTTGCGCTGAACAGTTACACTACTATTTAATAGAACCATTTTGAGATTTGTTGCAACCAAATTGAAACGCGTAAATTTTAAGAGCTTTAAAATGCAATACCAGGTAACGAAAATCTATTATTCCTCAGGTTCAAAATAGTTGTTCAAAAATGGATGTATCTACACATTAAAACATGTGTACATCTAGTTTTGGGAAATTATTTTGAACCGGGGGAAATACTACCATTCTACTTATCATAATTTGTTTTAGCGAAACACCATATTCTCATAAATACCCAGTAGAATTTAAGAGCAGGAAGTAGGGCTGTAGAATTAAGAAAGGGGTATACCTCATTAGTCCTGTTATGGCCCAACACCGTAAATGGAACACGGCATGTCAATATGCACTTACAGAAATAACGACTCATAACGCATATCTTGCCTGAAGTTGGTTGACATTACTTGAGGCAGGACATGAGAAAGAAAATATGAAAAATTCCTTAGGACGCTAGGAAGATGAGCAAGGAAAGCCTGGAACAAATTCAACACAAAGATAAAAAAGAAATTTTTGTAACTCGGCAGCAGACCAAGCAACTTCAGCTTTTGTTGGTCAACTCCATCTTTCACACCGCTACGCAAATCCTTGCCCTGGATGCCGGACAACATATACGATTTCAGAATAATTAATCCATATCTCCACGAATAAATCATACTGCAGTAGATGGATGAGATCGTTGTGGAACTACTTTTTTAAAGGGGCAGGCATTTCTTCAGTTGTCATTAGCACACATGAAACCAACAACACCTCTATTAGCACACTTAAACCCTCTTTGAACAAGGAAATGATGGTTATGAAATAGAAGGACGATACATTCTAGCACTGTAAAGCAACAATGGCACATCTAAACACAAAGGTATATGTTATCAATAAATAATAAGCTAATACCAGTCCAAATAATAAAAAATTTAGCATGCAACGCTGTGTGAAATTGCTATAATCTATCCATAACAATCTTGAAGTACAGATCATCAAACAGAGATAGTGAGTGGCACGTAAATGTACTATGATATAAGTAAGCCCATTTGCAATGATGGTGTTACACTAATTGAGTAGCATGTGCTTATACCGTTTAGTATATACCATCAGCAGAAAACGTAACTAAATATTACACCATACATGCGTAATCCGTTGATAAAATATAGGTGATTAGATGATTCTAAAGAAGAACATCACCTTCCCATAAATAATATCAAAACCAATTGATTCCAGAAAGACAAAATTATGCACATTAACAACAAAATGTTTTGAAGATTAATTCAATATCAGTTTAACTACCATGCATTCGAACAACATAAGATGAACAATTTCATTTCAGTGCACCGAAAACATACAAGTGCCATGGCTATTCCGCCCCTCCCCTCAAGATGGAAAATGTTCTGAAACCAATCAGAATTGGTGAAGTAAGTGAGCATCCCAGGCAAGGGAACTATTGGATATCACAAGTGTTAAAGCTAGAACTGATCTAAATACTTTACCTCTGGTATAGTATCTCATTTCCAAAGCACAGAGCTGACCTGTCCTCTCTTTTCAAATCAAAAGTCTAGATAGTACTTTATATGCAACTTTCACGTCAAGAAACTATTATTTACTTCAAATTCTCAACCTAATTCTTCATGCAACTTGTATCACAAAAAGAAGATATATATCATGCAACTGCATAATTCTTTAGTCACACGAAACGGTTATGTTTTGTCTTGTAGAAAAAAGGGCAATAGATGGCAGATAGATAAACACAAACAAGAATCTAAGGATACTTGACAGTAAATTGTGATGTACAGAAAGTAGCAAAGAGAAGCGCACCTAAAGGTGGAAACACAAATGATTAGGATGACCATGCAGAGAAATCTCCTCAAATTTGGGCAACGGGATTACAAATTAATACTCCTTCTTAGGTACTAATCTCGTCTGAATTAATTGACGCGCACTCTGCCTGGGCATTATTTACTTCTGACATGACCCCACGTCGATTAATTACAAACAGAGGGAGCAGTACACTGTGCATTGTGCATCATGCGCCCCAGCCATAAGCATGTACCTCGTGATATGTGACTGCAAAAGAGCAGGAAATAAAGAGTTAACTCTGAAAAATTGCACAAAAGAGGAATCTGGAACAAGAAATTAAGTGATTCGCAAAAAAAAAAAAAAAAAGAACAAGAAATTAAGTTGCTTGGTCAGGGGATCTCACGGTGTTGATGACGATTGTTGCAGTTTGATCCCTAGAGACATGATTGAGAACGTTTTGCAGTACCATGAAATTGTGAATGGAATCGCACAGGTGCTTGTTGGAGCGGGTAAACGTCAGACATGGTGCTGACGCATCGCCTCGAAGGTGCTCCCATCCTGATCCGGCATGATGGCCAGGGAGGGCGAGGACGGCCACAACATCATAGGTGATATGTATTATCTGGAAGCCGTGACGAACGCTGGCGAGGGTGGGCGTGATGATCAACGCCTGGATGCGGCGGTGACGTGGAGAGGGAGGCGGAGCGATCGGGCGCAGGGCAAGGCTGGAAGGGTGGAAACAATGGAGGTACACCCACACGCGGTAGCGAGCAGATTATGAGCGCTTTTGGCTTTGTGGTAGGGATGGATTAGGAGCGGTTTTGCCGTGATTATAGAGGAAAAACTTTGTGTGATCCCTCCCAGGCTCCTACCCATTGGACAATGTTTCGCACGTCAAACACGGAAGTAATCTAGACCATTATTATTAGACTAGCAAAAGTGCCCGTGCGGTTGCACCGGGAGAAAAAATTCAAACGCTTCAGTGAATCATCCAAAATAACACTTTTCCTCTATGTCATCTTCAACAAATGTCACATTTTTTCCTAATTCTAAACTGCCATATGCTAGATCATGAAGTGATCGACCAGCGGTGTTGAAAAAAAGCAGGATGACATATGGAGCACTAAAGCTCAAGGGCCATGACCAATCCAGAAAAAATTGAGAACCTGCACGACAAAAGAAGCAGATCTATTCAAAGTCATATAAACGTCGTCCTAATCGTTTCGTTGCCCTCTTGTTGGTCTCTTTTGCTTTGCTATGGGACTTAGTTATCCGTCCAAGCCAAAACCATGAACATATAGTACTATGGATATATAATGTATATTGCATGAACGAGTTTTCTCCTAAGAGCAAGCATAATAAATTCTAGTCAGCTGGCTATAAGGATTAAAATAATATATTATTGCTTAGTTGGAGGAGAGAGAGAGAAGGAGAGTGGGCTCTTATGCAAGAGCCAGCTCTAGCATGTGCTCCTAGGCACGTTATGAGAGTGAAAGGTGAGCCATACAATGATAAAGTACTACATTTTTATAGCTCACTATTGTATATGTTGGCTCTAAGTTGGCTATAAATGACATGACACTTGGCTTATAGCTCGTAGCTGGCTACACTATTGGAATTGCTCTAACGTCCAACATAAGCTAGTCATGGAGATTCACCATGTGGCAGCTTTTTTCATGAGGAGAATAATCGCAGTATGATTAGCTTAAGATGTATGAAGAAGGATGCCATTTGCAAGTGCTAAGTGTAAACAAGTGACATAATACCACTTACAGAAAAGTGTGTCTAAATCAACCCTATTTTCGTTATATTATCTAGGCACAAAAAGCAACATTAAATTAATAAGAATTTTGTAATATCACCAGTGCACAAAATTTGTAGCTTGAACCAACAACATCAAATTGAGTAACCATTAGTAATTACCCCATGGTTACCTAAATAAATTCCAATGAAGTAGGCAAAATTCAGTTAATATCAAACTTCAATAACCATCTGTATAAGGCTCTGTTCAAGAAAAATGCCCACGCCTGCATCCGCTAGTGACATGTATCCTATTTTAACAACAAATTTTCCATGTTTTATTATTGATAAAATTGATGTATGTCCCTTGATTGGAATTACTGAAATTCTCCTGACTTAGTATCCAAAAATTCTTTCCCGGTGGACTATATTTATGAAGTGATCTGTCCAGTACTCATATACTTTCCTAGAAAGTAAATACATTCGGAAAAAAGAAAGTTGAACCACGGTACCCATCATTGAGATATTCCGTCGATCTCTTTATGATCTGCATCTTTCTAACTATGGTAGATGGCTTCTCAAAGGCATAACATGATACACATCCAGACTGAGCTCATACGGGAAGATCCACTGAAACCACCAATCAATCTCTCTCAAACTTAAATCATGAACTTGATCAGCCTGTAGGTGCGGCCAACAAAAATACCTCGCACCCTGAGAGTTTCCTTATTTTGCCTTCCTGCTGAAGGATCCAAAATTGCATTGCACATTAAGCAATATATCTGACTGAATTTACTGAAACTATCTCGACCTGCAGGAAAGGGCGTCAGGAATCCATCATACTGAAATCAGATTCAGAGTAAACCCTGTAACACTTCCCTGCTAGAGTTTGACCAGCAAAGCCATCACACTGGTTAGCATAACTTTGGAAAATTTAAATACGTCGAGACCACTACTGGGCGAAACCTGCTCTTTCCCTGTTCCAGCTAGACATGCCCGGCCCTTAGCAGAACTCCAAGAAATACAATCAATTTTCAATACATTGAGAACCAGTGCACGCAAATGGAGGATCGATGGATCTTGGCTGGATGCATGGATGCTACCAGATCACCGCGAAGCTAGCACCTGAGAAGCTCCACCATTGATTACACACCGTGAAGCCGATGAATAATACCATGTCCTGCGTAGCTTACGACCGCCGCCGATGCTAGCTGCTGCCCCTTGCAGGAGACCACCAGCCGCGCCACTGGATGACCGGCGGCGGAGTGGCTCAGATGGGGGTGGAGCGTGCACGCGTGGGGTCGGGACCGTGATGGTTACAGCAGGGCTGGCGCCGGCGTCTTCACCGGTATCACAAGCACCATCCGGCTTGGATCTGAGATCTCCAAGGCCGGGTCTTTCGGCTGGAGCCATTGAGGCGCCTCTCTCTCCCACCGTCGGGGGATGCCGCGATCTCCCATCTCCTCTGACCTTGTTCCCGAATTAGGCGATGAGTAGAGGACATGGAAAAGGACTTCGTTTATCACTGCCGGCGGCGAGAAGCTCGGTTACGCGCCTCCGCTCCACCTATGATCTGGAGTTTCTCCTCCTCCACTTTGGCGCCTACCGATCCGAGGATTTGGAAACTCCTCTCGAGTTCTTGCAGTTTGTCCTCCACCAGTTCGGCCAGGTTGTACGCCATCCTCAGACGGCGGCGCTGCTCAATTTGAGGTTGATGCACAATCGGGAAGGGGTGGCAAATTTTTTTTGCGGATCTCGACGAAGGGCTCGATTTCCAGCTTCGATGGCGAGATTTCTGCGGTTATCGTGTGTAGAGGAACTATATATGAACGGATTTTCGTGAAGAGGGGGTAAGAAATCTGGACTGATTTTGGTAGGAATAGGAATTGAGATCCATACGAACTCTCGTTTCCTATGCGGGACTGCGGATTCCGCGGAGAATCGCTAAGAGGTGAGCGTGCTCGTGACGGATGAAAAAACGAACCGGTTTTTGTCTCACGGGTGGTATTGGCTGTAATATGCGATTTAGTGGGAGGGCAAAACCGTCCGAAAAAAAGTTGGACGAAAATTCTGGCAGAAACCTTAGCTCCTTTATTATTAGGTATAGACTAGTAAAAGTGCCCGTGCGTTGCACCGGAAGAAATAAAATGCTTACACGCTCTATTAGACAATCCGTGCTGACACTTCTCCTCTTTTTCACCATGTTAATGGTGGTCAAGTTTTCTACTATTCAAAATGAGAATAATCATATTAACTTTCATATCTACACAAATAGTACATATGTTTCGATGAATAAGGCACATATGCATTTTAAGATGAAGTTTCATAAAAAACTCAATAAAATCTTGATTATATTGGACATATTTAGTATCGTTAAATTCGTATTGAAAAACACTTTCTAATGTTGCTAATTTTATACCAATAATTTTTTTATGTTTGGAGTAATTTTTGATGAAAGAAAAAAATAAAAAAAATGAGGACACCTTATTCATTGTAATGGAGGGAATATGCATTATGACATCCAACATATGTGAACATGAACAAAATATTTTGTGCAACTTGTATGAGAATAGAAAAAGTTTTGGAAGCTTACATATAGGTCGATTTACATAAACTATAGTAGCAGGTTGGTCCATCATCCGAGGCGGTAGCCCGACGGCAGCCAAGAGCCTGCACAGTGCTACTCGCCCCTCGGAGCAGCAGGCGAGGCCTGATCGGCAGCATGGAATGCCTCCGAAAAATTGTTTGCAAATGTATGTGAATTCAACATAAGTCCTTAACTTTTCCTATTTAGCCTCTCTCTATTTATATTTGCCACGCCGACCTGATAAGTGAGTCCGAACAGCAGAAAACTATTTAAAAACCAAATTAGTGTTATGTGTCACATACCTACAAAAAAGTGATATTTATGTGTTGAAAATATAAAAAAGGTAGTTTAAAAGTGAATAACAATGTTTAACGAAAAGAGATTAGTAAAAAATATATAAACTTGATTCAGAAAATGAGATTATAGTTTAATGACATCGGCAACGTTTTCTTGGTGGTCCAGCACTCGCTCGCGCCGTATTTTCCTTCCTCATTCCACAAGGCGGCCTAACCGTATTTTTTATACGTCAAGTACTTTCCCACAAAGCCACAAGCCGTCCGACCATACCCGGCGTGTTTCCATTGTCATGCAGCATCATACGTAAATCCTCTTTCGTTTTGCTCACACACCATGTTCTCTCCCCTCTGGTTGGCACATTATTTGCTTCCTTTATCGTTTACCAACCAATGTGGCTGCTGCCTTGCTCTTGAGGTGGCTCGTATGATTCTAGGAAAGTAAGATATATAAATCGGCATGACTCAGCTTGTGGAAACGAGGTGGGACTATTGAATGATACTTGCGTAGGTTCCTGCTGCACATTAGATAATTTCTAAACGTAAGTGTTGTGGCCCAGCAGCGCAGCTACGCCCTACACGGCCCAGTACGTCGCTAGCATGGACCAGCCAAACTCGCTGAGGTCGCTATGGTCCGCGTTCGTCCCAGAAAATTAAATCGCTACGGGAGAACGTTTCGCGTTTGTATAAGCGGTGGCAGTAAAAGTAATTTGAATGATAAAATAGGGGTACTAATAAAACGGACGAAATTTTTGGGGAGAAACCTTACTTTCTTTATTAGTAGGTAAAGATTCAGAAGGTTTGACGGTCCGGATGCAATGGATGGGACTCTCTATGTCTTTTAATAGTTATTAATTATTAATAGTAGTGGAGATTGAGCAGGCTTTTGACACTAGCTAGCCCCTGATTTTCACACGGTCTACAAGATACTCTAGCTAAGTTCAGATTGGAAACAACTGAACAACAGCTAGCTAAGAGCATCTCCACCGGTAGCCCCTAAATAGGCGCCGGCACTGTCGTATGGGGGCACCAGCACAATATCTTCTATTTGGGAACGCTGCTCCCACACCGGCGCCCCCAAACCGGCGGCCCTAATAGATTTAAAAAATTAAATCTAAATTTTGAAAACGATATTCATACGAAGTTCAAACGAAATTTGTACAAATTTAACGTCAATTCAAACTAAAAAGCTAAAAAAAACATCTAGCGGCGCTAGGAGTCGAAGGCGCTGAAGTCCAGGTCGTCGCGCTGGACGACCCAAAGGACCAGCTGTCGACGTCGTCGGCCTCCTCCTCGTCGGCCTTCTCCTCCTTTGGCGCCGAAAGCTCGGATGGTCCGGCGAGGTCGACGTAGTTGGCGCCGTGTTACCTAGCTGACCACACCACCGCTTGCCGCGGGTCGATCGCGATGTGACGGTAGTCTTCATCGCCAGAGCGGCCTCATTCTCCCACCATTGCTTCTTCGCCGGCGGAAGTGGTGGCGAGGCATCCTCCTCCTTTACGCGGGAGCAGTGGCTTGACCCCGTCGTCCGACGAGCCGGAGCAGAGGACGCGCGCCTCGCCTCGTCGCGGATGACGATGCCTCCGGAAGGAGGCGCGGGCGCGGTCGAGCGCGTGCGCGCGACAGCAGATGACGGTCCGGTGCGCGAGCTTCCGAACGCAGCGGTCCTTTCCGGCGCCCTCTGCAGGGTCGGCGCCGGCGCCATGTTCGCCGCCTGCGGAAAGTACAACGGCTCCCGTTGCCCGCGGACGCGCGTACGGAAGCCGTACTAGCGGAGCGTGTCGTCGACGGAGCGGCCGTACCACCAGGTACGGCGGCCGACGTTGTTGAAGCGGCCGCCATGGAGGTTGTCCGTCCGCACGAGCTCGACGACGCGCTCGTGTTCGAAGCGCCGCGCCCAGGACGGGCTGTCGAGGGCGTTCTCCGGCAGGTTCCTCTCCTCCGGCGTCATCTAGGCCCACCGATCCCTGGTGAGGGCCCGCGTCTGTGGTCCTGGCGGTGGCGGCGGCGGCAGGGCGAAGCCGCCGTTGGAGGCCTGCCAGCCATGCGGCAACTTGTACTGTACTGGAACGGGGATGCAGTGCCAGTATAGTACGTCGGCCTCGTCGAAGGTTAGCTGCGTCGAGCGGAGCACGCCGCCGCTGCGGTCGGCCTGGTCGTTGTGCGCCATCGCGTCGGTAGGGTGCGTGGGAGGTTCGCGCGGAGGTTGAAGATGGCGGCGGCTAGGGTTCGACGGCGGGGAAAAGCGAGTGGTGCGCGTCGGTGGGGTTTTAAGGGAGGCGGCGGACGTGCATTGAAGGCGTGTGGGTAAAGTAGGTGGACGTTGCGTGGCCTGTCGCCGGCCTCGCCGTTTGGGTTTCCGCGTGGGAGGCCATTTACGCCAATGACCAACCTCCCCGCGTCATTTCCGACGCGAACCGCCGCGTCCTCTCGCTGACAAGGCGCCTCCACCAGCGAAAACTGTCGTTCCGCGAGGCGCCGGCGCGCCCAATTCGCGCCCTTGGCGAAGGGGCCGGCACGGGGTTGCCGACGATTCTATTGGGTTCGAAAATTGGCCGGCGCCGTTTGGGAGCATCGGTGCGAGCCCATTTTCGCTCCCAACCCCAAAAACGCTATCGGAGCCGCTATGGGGACCGCCGATGGAGATGCTCTAAGTCCAGAGATACCTACTATCTAAAATAATAGAATACCTTAGTGCTATCTTGCAACACCTCAGATCAATTGTCTTATTTGTGTTATGTACCACATGTGCGGGAAACTCAGATCATATCAGAGGGGTTCAAGCATCCGTTTTGCAGCTGTTAAAAGGGACCATTAACATTTTTTTTCGATAAAGGGAATATATTAATATCAAAAGATACCAATTACATCCAGCCTCTGCAACAACGCACCACCCTAATGGCACTACGGATGCACACAACCGAAAAAAGAAAAGAAAACTAAGAAACAAAAGTCCCGCTACAGTATCTCAGGCCTAACAACAGCAATACATCCACCGCCAAGACAACACCTGAAATACAGACTCTCCAAAAATGACACCTTCAAGAAGGGAACAATGCTCTAACACCGTCGTCGCCCGATCAAAGATCTTAGGTTTTCACCCTGAAGATAGCCCCCGCTCTCAAAACAATGCCTCCAACAAGGTCATTGCCAGGCCAGACCTTGGATTTTCACCCTGAAAGGTAGGACTCTGAACTTTACCTGCGTTGTCGCCCCCACTTTCATATCGCTGCTGTGAAGCCCGGAACACCAAGCCAGTTCCATCTCACCACCAAGATCCGACCACCATTGCTCTTCCACCAATCTTGACTTTCATGACCTTCTCCGCCAGCACCATGGAAAGAAAACAAGCTCCATGATATTAACAGCCAGCAGAGCTTCGAAGCGCTCCCTCTGAAACCAAACGGTCAGATAAAAAACATGGGTGCGCTCGACCGAAAACACCCAATCCAGCAATCTTCAGGCATTGATCGCACAATGAATTTCGCCGGCAGGGCCTTCCGGAACACGACAATCCAGCAAGCTCGGTGAGAAGAAGCGTCCGAACGATCTTCACTTGGTGCGAGAGAAACCCTAGGACTGCCACCTTTATATGGAAGAGCAGCAGGCCCCCTCGCCGCCGCCCACCGGTCGACCTCATCGGCGGAAGAGGAGGCCACCACCGACCACAGACCCGTCGCCGAGTCGTCCGCCGCTGATACGTCTCAAACGTATCTATAATTTCTTATGTTCCATGCTAGTTTTATGACAATACTCACATGTTTTATACACACTTTATATCATTTATATGCATTTTCCGGCACTAACCTATTAACGAGATATTCTCGGAAATATTCTCCGCCGAAGCGCCAGTTCCTGTTTTGTGCTGTTTTTGGTTTCATAAATCCTACACAGGAAATATTCTCGGAATTGGACGAAACGAATGCCCAGGGTCTTATTTTTCCACGGAGCTTCCAGAAGACCGAAGGAGATACGAAGTGGGGCCACGAGGTGGCCACACCATAGGGCGGCGCGGCCAAGGAGGGGCCCGCGCCGGCCTATGGTGTGGGCCCCTCGAGCGCCCCCGACTCTGCCCTTCCGCCTACTTAAACTCTCCGTCGCGAAAACCCTATTACCGAGAGCCACGATACGGAAAAAGTTCCAGAGACGCCGCCGCCGCCAATCCCATCTCGGGGGATTCAGGAGATCGCCTCCGGCACCCTGCCGGAGAGGGGAATCATCACCGGAGGGCTCTACATCACGATGCCCGCCTCCGGATTGATGCGTGAGTAGTTCATCCTTGGACTATGGGTCCATAGCAGTAGCTAGATGGTTGTGTTCTCCTCTTGTGCTATCATGTTTAGATCTTGTGAGCTGCCTATCATGATCAAGATCATCTATTTGTAATGCTTGTGTTTGTTGGGATCCGATGAATATTGAATACTATGTCAAGTTGATTATCAATCTATCATATATGTGTTGTTTATGTTCTTGCATGCTCTCTGTTGCTAGTAGAGGCTCTGGCCAAGTTGATACTTGTGACTCCAAGAGGGAGTATTTATGCTCGATAGTGGGTTCATGCCTCCATTGAATGCAGGACGTGTGACGAAAGTTCTAAGGTTGTGGATGTGCTGTTGCCACTAGGGATAAAACATCAATGCTTTGTCTAAAGATATTTGTGTTGATTACATTACGCACCATACTTAATGCAATTGTCTGTTGTTTGCAACTTAATACTGGAAGGGGTGCGGATGCTAACCCGAAGGTGGACTTTTTAGGCATAGATGCATGCTGGATAGCGGTCTATGTACTTTGTCGTAATGCCCTGATTAAATCTCATAGTAATCATCATGATATGTATATGCATCTCTATTTGTCAATTGCCCAACTGTAATTTGTTCACCCAACATGCTATTTCTTATTGGAGAGACACCACTAGTGAACTGTGGACCCCGGTCCATTCTTTTACATCTGAAATACAATCTACTGCAATCTCTGTTCTCTGTTGTTTTTTACAAGCAAACATCATTCTCCACACCATACGTTTAATCCTTTGTTTACAGCAAGCCGGTGAGATTGACAACCTCACTGTTAAGTTGGGGCAAAGTATTTTGATTGTGTTGTGCAGGTTCCACGTTGGCGCCGGAATCTCTGGTGTTGCGCCGCACTACACTCCTCCGCCAACAACCTTCACGTGGCCTTCATCTCCTACTAGTTCGATAACCTTGGTTTCTTACTGAGGGAAAACTTGCTGCTGTACGCCTCACACCTTCCTCTTGGGGTTCTCAACGGACGTGTGCTTCACGTGTTATCAAGCTCTTTTTCTAGCGCCGTTACCGGGGAGATCAAGACACGCTGCAAGGGGAGTCTCTTACATCCAATCTCTTTACTTTGTTTATTGTCTTGCTTTACTTTATTTTATTTTATGCTTTGTTTGCTTTCTCTATATCAAAAATACTAAAAAATTAGTTACTTGCATTACTTTATTTACTGTCTTGTTTGCGTTCTCTATATTAAAAACACCAAAAAAATTATTTACTTGCATTTACTTTACTACCTTTTGTTTATTTCATCATGCTTCCTCCTAAGTTCACTCTGAAAGATATACCGGTAGGGCAAGGCTCTATCATTGGAAGAGATAATATAGAAGAATTTTTCACTCATGTTAGTATGGTTGAAGATTTTGAAGATAGACACTTGGTAAAAGTTGTTCCTACTTATGAAAGTGCTACTGCCTCTTTAGTACACATGTTGGAAACTAGATTCGTTAATCTCAATCCTATAATGCAACATATGTTTCTTACACTCTCTGATATGGAAAGGGGAGAAAAGAGAGATTTTGTTTTAGAGGTCCTTCTTAGAGAATTTGGTGATATACCTAAAGAAGCTAGAAAAGTTTTTATTAAGCATAAGAGGCTTGGCTTTTATACCGATTTTGCAAAAACACTTGAAAAAATGGACATGGATAGATTAAAGTACACTAATAACGTCAATGGTGAAGGGGAGATTAAAGTACCAATACCCCATAAACTCATGGGAATGCATGAAGCTCTAGAAAATAACTATGCTTGGCTTGTTCCTGAAAATTTGTTTGATGAGGATAGTAAGCCTAGGAGCAACGAAAGAGGAGTTACTTATATAGACAAGATACAATGCATTGTTGAGAAAACACCCAACTCCCCTGGTAATAATGTTGATGCTTCATCTCTCGATAATACTTGATTCACACTTTCTGCGCCTAGCTGAAAGGCGTTAAAGAAAAGCGCTTATGGGAGACAACCCATTATTTTACTTCTGCACTTTTGTTTTATATTTGAGTCTTGGAAGTTGTTACTACTGTAGCAACCTCTCCTTATCTTTACTTTATTGCATTGTTGTGCCAAATAAAGTCTCTAATAGTAAAGTTGATACTAGATTTGGATTGCTGCGCAGAAACAGATTTCTACCTGTCACGAATTTGAGTAGATCTCTCTGTAGAAGAATCAAAAAAATCTGCCAATTTACATGCGTGATCCTCAGATATGTACGCAACTTTCATTAGTTTTGAGATTTTTCATCTGAGCCTGTTAAGTGCCTCTAAAAAATTTGTCTTTACGGACTGTTCTGTTTTGACAGATTCTGCCTTTTATTTCGCATTGCCTCTTTTGCTATGTTGAATGGATTTGTTTGTTCCATTAACTTTCAGTAGCTTTGTGCAATGTCCAGAAGTGTTAAGAATGATTATGTCACCTCTGAATATGTGAATTTTTGATTATGCACTAACCCTCTAATGAGTTTTTTTTTGAGCTTGGTGTGGAGGAATTTTTCAAGGATCAAGAGAGGAGGATGATACAATATGATCAAGAAGAGTGAAAAGTCTAAGCTTGGGGATGCCCCCGTGGTTCATCCCTGCATATTTCAAGAAGACTCAAGCATCTAAGCTTGGGGATGCCTAAGGCATCCCCTTCTTCATCGACAACTTATCAGGTCACCTCTAGTGAAACTACATTTTTATTCAGTCACATCTTATGTGCTTTACTTGGAGCATCTGTTTGCTTTTGTTTTTGTTTTTGTTTTTGTTTGAATAAAATCGGATCCTAGCATTCTTTGTGTGGGAGAAAGACACGCTCCGCTTTTTCATATGAACACTGGTGTTCTTAGCTTTACTTTTAATGTTCATGGCGAAGGTTAAAACCGCTTCGTTGATTGCTATTTGGTTGGAAACAGAAAATGCTTCATGTGGTAATTGGTATATTGTCTTGAATAGTTTGATACTTGGCAATTGTGGTGCTCAAATAGATCATGTTTAAGCTCTTGCATCATGTACTTTGCACCTATTAATGAAGAACTACCATAGAGCTTGTTGAAATTTGGTTTGCATGATTGGTCTCTCTAAAGTCTAGATATTTTCTGGTGAAGTGTTTGAACAACAAGGAAGACAGTGTAGAGTCTTATAATACTTGCAATATGTTCTTATGTAAGTTTTGCTGTACCGGTTCATACTTGTGTTTGCTTCAAACAACCTTGCTAGCCAAAGCCTTGTACTGAGAGGGAATACTTCTCGTGCATCCAAATCCTTGAGCCAAAACCTATGCCATTTGTGTCCACCATACCTACCTACTGAAAGGATCGTATGACGCACCTAGAGGGGGGGGGGGGGGGGGTGAATAGGTGCTAACCAATTTTTAGTTCTTTTTCAATTTATGCTTGACACAAAGGTAAATTCTCTAGATATGCAACTAAGTGAATTTACCTATATGACAAGGCTATCAACTAAGCAAGATATAGCTACGCAATATATAGGAGATAGAATAGGATAGAGGTAACCGAGAGTGGAGCACGCGATGACACAGAGATGATTCCCGTAGTTCCCTTCCTTTGCAAGAAGGTACGTCTACGTTTGGAGGAGTGTGGTTGCTACGCAAGCCAAACCAACATCCACGAAGGCTTCACTAAGATCTCCTGTGAGCAACGCCACGAAGGCCTAGCCCACTTCCACTAAGGGATTTCCTCGAGGCGGAAACCAGGCCTTTACAAGGTTCTTGGGGCACACATCCACAACCGAATTGGAGGCTCCCAAATCTGTAACAACACAACAATCAACAACAATACATCAACACAAATCAACTAGGGATCCAAAGAGGAACACTAGCAAGGGGGCCCTCAAACAAATGAGGGGGAAATGTAAATCGCTTCGGTGAGGATGTGGATCGGTGGCTTCTCCTTCGAATCTCCAAAGATCAAGAGCTTTGGTTGGGGGAGGAAGGAGATCTTGCAAATCTTGTGTTCTTGAGGTTGCTCTAATGGTGGTGAAGCTTGGCAGATTTTTCTTGCAATGATTGAGCAACTTGTCCCTTTGGAGAAGAGAGCTATTTATATGATTGGAGCTCTCAGATCTGACCGTTTGAACTATTTCTCGTAACACCGGAAGTTCCGGCCAGGAGGGCCGGAAGTTCCGGCTGGCACCGGAAGTACCGGCCAGGAGAGCCGGAACTTCCGCCAGGAAGATTCTTCGTCAGGCAACCTTGTCAGAAAAGATTGGGGTGGAACTAGGGCGGAACTTCCGGTGACCGGAAGTTCCGGCCAAGTTCCGGAATTCCAGAAAAACCATACTGGACATACTGAGCCACATTTCGCCGACTTTCGGAACTTGTCCGGAAGTTGGGCGGAAGTTCCGCTGACCGGAACTTCCGGCCAGCAAGAAAACTCTTCAATAAGAAAGGCGCTGAGTAGCTGATACGTCTCCGACGTATCGATAATTTCTTATGTTCCATGCCACATTATTGATGTTATCTACATGTTTTATGCACACTTTATGTCATATTTGTGCATTTTCTGGAACTAACCTATTAACAAGATGCCGAAGTGCCATTTGCTGTTTTCTGCTGTTTTTGGTTTCAGAAATCCTAGTAACGAAATATTCTCGGAATTGGACGAAATCAACGCCCAGGGTCCTATTTTGCCACGAAGCTTCCAGAAGTCCGAAGAGGAGACGAAGTGGGGCCACGAGGTGGCCACACCCTAGGGCGGCGTGGCCCCCCCCTTGGCCGCGCGGCCCTGTGGTGTGGGGCCCTCGTGCCGCCTCCTGACCTGCCCTTCCGCCTACTTAAAGCCTCTGTTGCGAAACCCCCAGTACCGAGAGCCACGATACGGAAAACCTTCCAGAGACGCCGCCGCCGCCGATCCCATCTCGGGGGATCCAAGAGATCGCCTCCGGCACCCTGCCGGAGAGGGGAATCATCTCCCGGAGGACTCTACGCCGCCATGGTCGCCTCCGGAGTGATGTGTGAGTAGTCTACCCCTGGACTATGGGTCCATAGCAGTAGCTAGATGGTTGTCTTCTCCCCATTGTGCTTCATTGTCGGATCTTGTGAGCTGCCTAACATGATCAAGATCATCTATCTGTAATTCTATATGTTGCGTTTGTTGGGATCCGATGAATAGAGAATACTTGTTATGTTGATTATCAAAGTTATGTCTATGTGTTGTTTATGATCTTGCATGCTCTCCGTTACTAGTAGATGCTCTGGCCAAGTAGATGCTTGTAACTCCAAGAGGGAGTATTTATGCTCGATAGTGGGTTCATGCCTCCATTGATATCTGGGACAGTGACAGAAAGTTCTAAGGTTGTGGATGTGCTGTTGCCACTAGGGATAAAACATTAGTGCTATGTTCAAGGATGTAGTTACTAGTTACATTACGCGCAATACTTAATGCAATTGTCTGTTGTTAGCAACTTAATACTGGAGGGGGTTCGGATGATAACCTGAAGGTGGACTTTTTAGGCATAGATGCATCTTTGGATGGCGGTCTATGTACTTTGTCGTAATGCCCAATTAAATCTCACTATACTCATCATAATATGTATGTGCATGGTCATGCCCTCTTTATTTGTCAATTGCCCAACTGTAATTCGTTCACCCAACATGCTGTTTATCTTATGGGAGAGACACCTCTAGTGAACTGTGGACCCCGGTCCAATTCTCTATACTGAAATACAATCTACTGCAATACTGTTCTACTGTTTTCTGCAAACAATCATCTTCCACACAATATGGTTAATCCTTTGTTACAGCAAGCTGGTGAGATTGACAACCTCACTGTTTCGTTGGGGCAAAGTACTTTGGTTGTGTTGTGCAGGTTCCACGTTGGCGCCGGAATCCCTGGTGTTGCGCCGCACTACATCCCGCCGCCATCAACCTTCAACGTGCTTCTTGGCTCCTCCTGGTTCGATAAACCTTGGTTTCTTTCTGAGGGAAAACTTGCTGCTGTGCGCATCATACCTTCCTCTTGGGGTTCCCAACGAACGTGTGAGTTACACGCCATCAAGCTCTTTTTCTGGCGCCGTTGCCGGGGAGATCAAGACACGCTGCAAGGGGAGTCTCCACATCCCAATCTCTTTACTTTGTTTTTGTCTTGCTTAGTTTTATTTACTACTTTGTTTACTGCACTAAATCAAAATACAAAAAAATTAGTTGCTAGTTTTACTTTATTTGCTATCTTGTTTGCTATATCAAAAACACAAAAAAATTAGTTACTTGCATTTACTTTATCTAGTTTGCTTTATTTACTGTTGCTAAAATGGCCAACCCTGAAAATACTAAGTTGTGTGACTTCACAACCACAAATAATAATGATTTCTTATGCACACCTATTGCTCCACCTGCTACTACAGCAGAATTCTTTGAAATTAAACCTCGCTTTCTTGAATCTTGTTATGCGAGAGCAATTTTCAGTGTTAGTTACGATGATGCTGCTGCCCATCTTAATAATTTTGTTGAACTATGTGAAATGCAAAAATATAAAGATGTAGATGGTGACATTATAAAATTAAAATTGTTCCCTTTCTCATTAAGAGGAAGAGCTAAAGATTGGTTGCTATCTCTGCCTAAGAATAGTATTGATTCATGGACTAAATGCAAGGATGCTTTTATTGGTAGATATTATCCCCCTGCTAAAATTATATCTTTGAGGAGTAGCATAATGAATTTTAAACAATTAGATACTGAACATGTTGCTCAAGCTTGGGAAAGAATGAAATCTCTGGTTAAAAATTGCCCAACCCATGGACTGACTACTTGGATGATCATCCAAACCTTCTATGCAGGACTAAATTTTTCTTCGCGGAATTTATTGGATTCAGCTGCTGGAGGTACCTTTATGTCCATCACTCTTGGTGAAGCAACAAAGCTTCTTGATAATATGATGATCAACTACTCTGAATGGCACACGGAAAGAGCTCCACAAGGTAAGAAGGTAAATTCTGTCGAAGAAACCTCTTCCTTGAGTGATAAGATTGATGCTATTATGTCTATGCTTGTGAATGATAGGACTAATATTGATCCTAATAATGTTCCGTTAGCTTCATTGGTTGCACAAGAAGAACATGTTGATATAAACTTCATTAAAAATAATAATTTCAACAACAATGCTCACCGGAACAATTCTAGTAACAACTATAGGCCATATCCTTATAATAATGGCAACGGCTATGGTAATTCTTATGGGAATTCTTACAACAATAATAGGAGTTCACCCCCTGGACTTGAAGCTATGCTTAAAGAATTTATTAGTACACAAACTGCTTTTAACAAATCTGTTGAAGAAAAGCTTGGGAAAATTGATATACTTGCTTCTAAAGTCGATAGTCTTGCTGCTGATGTTGATCTTTTGAAATCGAAAGTTTTGCCTAATGAAAATCATCATAACAAAATTACTACTACAGCAAATGCCATCCAAGTTAGAATTAATGAGAATATAAGATTAATGGCTGAACTGCGTGCTAGGTGGGATAGAGAAGAAAATGAAAAACTAGCTAAAGAGAAGAATGTAGCTAAAGTTTGGACTATTACCACCACTAGTAATGCTAATGCTACACATGTTGCTGCACCTCCTACTATTAATAATAAAAGAATTGGTGTTAGCAATGTTTCCACTTCTAATGCAAAGCGCGAGAAACTGCCTGAAACTGCTAAAACTGCTGAAACTGCCTGTGATAAAGCTGCTGAAATTTTTTCCAACATTGGGGATGATGATCCCCTTGCTTTAGATTATAATGGTTTGAATTTTGATGATTGCCACATCTCTGAAGTTATAAAGTTCTTGCAAAAACTTGCTAAAAGTCCTAATGCTAGTGCTATAAATTTGGCTTTCACACAACATATTACAAATGCTCTCATAAAAGCTAGAGAAGAGAAACTAGAGCGCGAAGCCTCTATTCCTAGAAAGCTAGAGGATGGTTGGGAGCCCATCATTAAGATGAAGGTTAAAGATTTTGATTGTAATGCTTTATGTGATCTTGGTGCAAGTATTTCCGTTATGCCTAAGAAAATTTATAATATGCTTGACTTGCCACCGCTGAAAAATTGTTATTTGGATGTTAATCTTGCTGATCATTCTACAAAGAAACCTTTGGGGAAAGTTGATAATGTTCGCATTACCGTTAACAATAACCTTGTCCCCGTTGATTTTGTTGTCTTGGATATTGAATGCAATGCATCTTGTCCCATTATATTGGGAAGACCTTTTCTTCGAATTGTTGGTGCTATCATTGATATGAAGGAAGGTAATATAAAATATCAATTTCCTCTCAAGAAAGGTATGGAACACTTCCCTAGAAAGAGAATGAAGTTACCTTTTGATTCTATTATGAGAACAAATTATGATGTTGACACTTCGTCTCTTGATAATACTTGATACACACTTTCTGCGCCTAGCTGAAAGGCGTTAAAGAAAAGCGCTTATGGGAGACAACCCATGTTTTTACCTACAGTACTTTGTTTTTATTTTGAGTCTTGGAAGTTGTTTACTACTGTAGCAACCTCTCCTTATCTTAGTTTAGTGTTTTGTTGTGCCAAGTAAAGTCGTTGATAGAAAAGTTCATACTAGATTTGGATTACTGCGCAGAAACAGATTTCTTTGCTGTCACGAATCTGGGCTGTTTTCCCTGTAGGTAACTCAGAAAATTATGCCAATTTACGTGAGTGATCCTCAGATATGTACGCAACTTTCATTCAATTTGAGCATTTTCATTTGAGCAAGTCTGGTGCCTCGATAAAATTCGTCAATACGAACTGTTCTGTTTTGACAGATTCTGCCTTTTATTTCGCATTGCCTCTTTTGCTATGTTGGATGAATTTCTTTGATCCATTAATGTCCAGTAGCTTTATGCAATGTCCAGAAGTGTTAAGAATGATTGTGTCACCTCTGAACATGTTAATTTTTATTGTCGCTAACCCTCTAATGAGTTGTTCTAAGTTTGGTGTGGAGGAAGTTTTCAAGGATCAAGAGAGGAGTATGATGCAACATGATCAAGGAGAGTGAAAGCTCTAAGCTTGGGGATGTCCCGGTGGTTCACCCCTACATATTCTAAGAAGACTCAAGCGTCTAAGCTTGGGGATGCCCAAGGCATCCCCTTCTTCATCGACAACATTATCAGGTTCCTCCCCTGAAACTATATTTTTATTCCATCACATCTTATGTGCTTTGCTTGGAGCGTCGGTTTGTTTTTGTTTTTTGTTTTGTTTGAATAAAATGGATCTGAGCATTCACTTTATGGGAGAGAGACACGCTCCGCTGTAGCATATGGACAAGTATGTCCTTAGTTTCTACTCATAGTATTCATGGCGAAGTTTCTCCTTCGTTAAATTGTTATATGGTTGGAATTGGAAAATGATACATGTAGTAATTGCTATTAATGTCTTGGGTAATGTGATACTTGGCAATTGTTGTGCTCATGTTTAAGCTCTTGCATCATATGCTTTGCACCCATTAATGAAGAAATACATAGAGCATGCTAAAATTTGGTTTGCATATTTGGTTTCTCTAAGGTCTAGATAATTTCTAGTATTGAGTTTGAACAACAAGGAAGACGGTGTAGAGTCTTATAATGTTTTCAATATGTCTTTTATGTGAGTTTTGCTGCACCGGTTCATCCTTGTGTTTGTTTCAAATAACCTTGCTAGCCTAAACCTTGTATCGAGAGGGAATACTTCTCATGCATCCAAATACTTGAGCCAACCACTATGCCATTTGTGTCCACCATACCTACCTACTACATGGTATTTTCCGCCATTCCAAAGTAAATTGCTTGAGTGCTACCTTTAAAATTCCATCATTCACCTTTGCAATATATAGCTCATGGGACAAATAGCTTAAAAACTATTGTGGTATTGAATATGTAATTATGCACTTTATCTCTTATTAAGTTGCTTGTTGTGCGATAACCATGTTTCAGGGACGCCATCAACTACTCTTTGTTGAATTTCATGTGAGTTGCTATGCATGTTCGTCTTGTCTGAAGTAAGAGCGATCTACCACCTTATGGTTAAGCATGCATATTGTTAGAGAAGAACATTGGGCCGCTAACTAAAGCCATGATCCATGGTGGAAGTTTCAGTTTTGGACATATATCCTCAATCTCATATGAGAAAATTATTAATTGTTGTTACATGCTTATGCATAAAAGAGGAGTCCATTATCTGTTCTCTATGTTGTCCCGGTATGGATGTCTAAGTTGAGAATAATCAATACCGAGAAATCCAATGCGAGCTTTCTCCTTAGACCTTTGTACAGGCGGCATAGAGGTACCCCTTTGTGACACTTGGTTAAAACATGTGCATTGTGATGATCCGGTAGTCCAAGCTAATTAGGACAAGGTGCGGGCACTATTAGTACACTATGCATGAGGCTTGCAACTTGTAAGATATAATTTACATGATACATATGCTTTATTACTACTGTTGACAAAATTGTTTCATGTTTTCGAAATCAAAGCTCTAGCACAAATATAGCAATCGATGCTTTTCCTCTATGGAGGACCATTCTTTTACTTTCAATGTTGAGTCAGTTCACCTATTTCTCTCCACCTCAAGAAGCAAACACTTGTGTGAACTATGCATTGATTCCTACATACTTGCATATTGCACTTATTATATTACTCTATGTTGACAATATCCATGAGATATACATGTTACAAGTTGAAAGCAACCGCTGAAACTTAATCTTCTATTGTGTTGCTTCAATGCTTTACTATGAATTATTGCTTTATGAGTTAACTCTTATGCAAGACTTATTGATGCTTGTCTTGAAGTGCTATTCATGAAAAGTCTTTGCTTTATGATTCACTTGTTTACTCATGTCATATACATTGTTTTGATCGCTGCATTCACTACATATGCTTTACAAATAGAATGATCAAGGTTATGATGGCATGTCACTCCAGAAATTATCTGTGTTATCGTTTTACCTGCTCGGGACGAGCAGAACTAAGCTTGGGGATGCTGATACGTCTCCGACGTATCGATAATTTCTTATGTTCCATTCCACATTATTGATGTTATCTACATGTTTTATGCACACTTTATGTCATATTTGTGCATTTTCTGGAACTAACCTATTAACAAGATGCCGAAGTGCCGATTCTTTGTTTTCTGCTGTTTTTGGTTTCAGAAATCCTAGTAACGAAATATTCTCGGAATTGGACGAAATCAACGCCCAGGGTCCTATTTTGCCACGAAGCTTCCAGAAGTCCGAAGAGGAGACGAAGTGGGGCCACGAGGTGGCCACACCCTAGGGCGGCGCGGCCCCCCTTGGCCGCGCGGCCCTGTGGTGTGGGGCCCTCGTGCCGCCTCCTGACCTGCCCTTCCGCCTACTTAAAGCCTCCGTTGCGAAACCCCCAGTACCGAGAGCCACGATACGGAAAACCTTCCAGAGACGCCGCCGCCGCCGATCCCATCTCGGGGGATCCAGGAGATCGCCTCCGGCACCCTGCCGGAGAGGGGAATCATCTCCCGGAGGACTCTACGCCGCCATGGTCGCCTCCGGAGTGATGTGTGAGTAGTCTACCCCTGGACTATGGGTCCATAGCAGTAGCTAGATGGTTGTCTTCTCCCCATTGTGCTTCATTGTCGGATCTTGTGAGCTGCCTAACATGATCAAGATCATCAATCTGTAATTCTATATGTTGCGTTTGTTGGGATTCGATGAATAGAGAATACTTGTTATGTTGATTATCAAAGTTATGTCTATGTGTTGTTTATGATCTTGCATGCTCTCCGTTACTAGTAGATGTTGGCCAAGTAGATGCTTGTAACTCCAAGAGGGAGTATTTATGCTCGATAGTGGGTTCATGCCTCCATTGATATCTGGGACAGTGACAGAAAGTTCTAAGGTTGTGGATGTGCTGTTGCCACTAGGGATAAAACATTAGTGCTATGTTCAAGGATGTAGTTACTAGTTACATTACGCGCAATACTTAATGCAATTGTCTGTTGTTAGCAACTTAATACTGGAGGGGGTTCGGATGATAACCTGAAGGTGGACTTTTTAGGCATAGATGCATGCTGGATGGCGGTCTATGTACTTTGTCGTAATGCCCAATTAAATCTCACTATACTCATCATAATATGTATGTGCATGGTCATGCCCTCTTTATTTGTCAATTGCCCAACTGTAATTTGTTCACCCAACATGCTGTTTATCTTATGGGAGAGACACCTCTAGTGAACTGTGGACCCGGTCCAATTCTCTATACTGAAATACAATCTCTTGCAATCTTGTTCTCTTGTTTCTGCAAACAATCATCTTCCACACAATACGGTTAATCCTTTGTTACAGCAAGCCGGTGAGATTGACAACCTCACTGTTTCGTTGGGGCAAAGAACTTTGGTTGTGTTGTGCAGGTTCCACGTTGGCGCCGGAATCCCTGGTGTTGCGCCGCACTACATCCCGCCGCCATCAACCTTCAACGTGCTTCTTGGCTCCTCCTGGTTCGATAAACCTTGGTTTCTTTCTGAGGGAAAACTTGCTGCTGTGCGCATCATACCTTCCTCTTGGGGTTCCCAACGAACGTGTGAGTTACACGCCATCAGTAGCCTCTGCGGGGAGAATCTGGGCGGAAGTTCCGCTGGCGGTGGCCAGACCTTCCGCCCCTGGGCGGAAGTTCTGCCGGCTGTGACCGGAACTTCCGCCAGACGAGAAAAACCAGCATAGCTTTATTTTTGTCTGTCCAAATCATCAGCCAAGTATATATCTTGAGATCTTGTACCGGTCTACATCAACACACATAAAAATATAACTAGTGTTGACATCAAACACACAAAACCCAAAAGGGCGGGAAATGTTCTTTCAATCTCCCCCTTTTTGGTGTTTGATGACAACACAAGTATTTGCAGGGAATGAATAATGTAAACCAACAATGTGAAAGATATAGAGGAGCTCCCCCTAGATATGAGCATTGGTACATACGAAGCTCCCCCTAAATCTTGCATCCGTCTTCCATGGGTTAGCAATACAACATAGTGATAAGCATATGGATAATAAGATCATGCACACATAGATAACCATGGAAGACTCACATACGGAGTTTACCATCCACATAGATAAGGTTCCAAACACATAGATAGAGTTTACAAGCCAAATAAACTAAGAACATAGTTCGACACCACAAGGATAAATAGAATCACAAGCGATAAAAATCAAAGCCAACACGAGCTTGTGACTCCCCCATGCAAATACCCAACGGAGAGCAACCTAATAAGGTTCTCACTCTCCCCCTTTGGCACCAAGGCACCAAAAAGGGATAGGAGAAACTACACGCCCCAAGGGTCGGCGTTAGCCCAGCCGGGAGGGAGGTTCGATGTAGCGCCGGGGTAGGAAGGAGTGTGAGGAGGAGACTCGATCTCGAGGCCATCTGGAGGGAGAGGCATGCCGTGCTGAGAGACCCACTCAGCCTCCGGAGTGATGTTCTCCTCGGATCCAGGAGGAGACACGTCCACACTTAGAGCCCTCATGATGCTCTTCTGACGAACCCGAGACTTCTTGGCTTCTGCATGTTGCTGATACTGACGGTGGTTGACTGCAGAGGTGAGGCAAAAAATCTGTCTCATGCGGCGGGCAAGCTTAGAAGCCCAGCTAGGTGGCTTCTCATCCATGAGGGGAACATCTTCTATGGGGGAGTTGTGGCGCTTGGTCCTCAAAACCTTCACTTCATGGGATGTAACGTTGAGAGAAATAGAGTGAAGGAGGGAAGTCTGACAAGTATCAACCCAAGTGTCCTCAATGAGCTTCATAATGTACGGAGCATACGAGGGAAGCTTCTTCTCCATCACACATGACCACATCTCATTGTAGATGTAGTCCACCACATCAAGCTTCTCACCGGTGCCCTTCTTAGCAAAGGAGTTTGCCATAAGATCGACTTCATATAAATGCAACTCATCAAGGTTGCCACCCTTTGGTCCAATGGTTTCCCGGTAGACTCTAAGCATAATGTCCCAAGTAGGGAGAAGATCCGCACTCTTGCCCGGGATACCCCAACCTTTGATGTAGAGGTTCTCCAAGACTTCCCTTGGTTGAGCAAATGAACTATCATGGCACCTGTCGAGGGTGCTCCTCGGCAATGCCCTCTGATAGGGGCTTAGGGTTGATGGAATCCTGCAAGCTGACATGAGACATCGGTACACAGACAAGCGGGGAGAGCGATTTACCCAGGTTCGGAGCCCTCGATGAGGTAAAACCCTTACGTCCTGCCTGTCTGTTCTTTGATTATGATGAAAACAGGTTACAATGGGGTGCCGAATAGTTCGGCAGTGATCTCGGCGAGATGCTAGTTGCTAGGGTAACCTAGTTCTAAGCTTCTACTGGCTAGTATTGCTAAAGTTGATTGTGTCCCTCGATAGCCCCTCTCCTGGCCTTTATATAGGTGGCCAGGTCCCGAGAGGTCTAATCGAGTACGAGTAGGTTTACAATAGATATATCTCCAAACTTTCCTTGTTCGGCTTCTTCCTTGTCTTGTACTCCAAGTAATCTTCCGTCGCACCGTCCTAGTGGCCCATCTTGCCATCAGGTACCTTCATGGGCCTCCAGTTGGGCCGTGCAGGGTAGAGCAACGTTGGTTACCCGAAGGGTAATGCCCACGTCAGTAGCCCCCGAGTGTCTAGCCGAACATAATTCGGGTAGAGACTAAAGCATGTCTCCTTTTGAAGTCCTTCTTCTTGATCATTCTTGCATTTCCTCTGTCTTCTATTTTCTTTCGGGTGCGCGTCAGCGCTCCCGATTGGAGTAGCCCCCGAGTCTAGGTACGGATGCTTGCAATCCGTGCGTAGACTCAAGTTGTACCACTCGAACATTTTCTTCTGCCGAAGCTTTTTCCTGCAAGTCTTCGATACATTTTCTTTAAGCAAGGGATAACGAATAACATGCCCAACTTCTGTTGGTTAACTGCCGATGGCAAAACAACGTTACCCTACACAGAATCAAGTCCCCAGGCATGACCCTGGAGTGCGAAAAAAGCTTTATCGGGTGCGCGTTCAGCGCTCCCGATGGGAATAGCCCCCGAGTCTGGGCACGGGTGCTTACGTCCGGGTACAGACTCGAGTCATGTTTTTCCTTCGAACCTTCATTCTATCGGGTGCGCGTCAGCGCTCCCGATGGGAGTAGCCCCCGAGCCTAGGCGCGGATGCTCGCAACCCGTGCGTTGGCTCAAGTTGATCACCCGATACTTTCTTATCTCTTCGTGCTCATGACGTCATTGATGACGTTTTTCTGTCCCCTTGATTCTGACTGATAAGACACGATCTGCCAGCCCTGTTTTCGAGCAATTCCTGCTCCTCTTTACACGGTTAACGAGGCACCTCCTCGATTTCCGCAAACATTAACTGGAGAACAGGCCCATTAACAATACGAAGCCTTCCTTAAGTTCCCCAAGAGATAAAAATCCCTATCATTCTCCTTCATTCATCTCTTTGCCGTTCTTGCTCTCCTCTTGTTCACAACCGCACGCGCCGCCACCACTGTCTTCCGATTTCTCCCAGATTTCGCGATGGTGAAGAAGAAGATCCCCAGCGCCGCCGCCAGCTCGACGAGCGGAGGCGTCGCCGCCAAACCTTCCTCGATCCTTTCGAAGGAAGGCGCCCCGAGCGCTCCTCCCCCAGCTCCGGCGCCGCCGGCGCCACCGAGCTCAGCAGCGAGGCCCGGTGATTGGATAGCCTCGACCGTCACCAAGCGTGACGAAAAGAGATCCCGAAGTCTGGGATTGATCTCCCCCGATGAGGGGAATGTGATCTTTCCAGGTGCGATTTCTCGACCTAACCCTCCTGCCGGTTTTACCGTGATGTTCTTGTCGTTCTTGTACCGAGGCCTTTCACTTCCTGTTCACGAATTCCTCCTCCATCTCCTGCGAACCTATGAAATCCAACTATGGCAACTCACTCCCAACTCAATCCTTCACGTTGATGTGTTCATCACCCTCTGCGAAGCATATCTGGGCGTTGAGCCTCATTTTGGGTTATGGGAAAAGATCTTCTATGTGAAGAGATACAGCAGTAGCAATGGATCTTTTGTCACCGGAGGAGTAGGATTTGTAGCTCGTTCGGATGTCAATTACTTCAATTTCCCAATGAGAGAGTCCGTGCAAGGGTGGAGATTGAAGTGGTTCTATATCAAGGATTCCTCGTCACCCGAATCTCAGCTTCCCCGCTTTGTCGATGTCCTTGAGGCCAAGACTAAGAATTCCTGGAAGAATGTTCTCTCTCCCGATGAAAAAGTAGCAGCCGACGAATTATTTGCCAGATTCCTTCGGATCAAGGAGGCTGACGGGCAAACCATGGTTGGCACCGAGGTAGCGGCAGTGTTTCTGAAACGTCGGGTCCAACCAGTCATGGCTAGGGTTCGCCCAATGTGGTTGTACTCAAGTCTAAAGGATGAGACCAGAATTAATGCTGCCGAACTGTCAGAAAAAGAGCTGCTCGATGAAGTCCGTCGCCTCACTTTCTTTAGTCAAGAAGACTTGATCCCACTGATATCCCCGTATGCTCCTTTCGATGCCGACCATCCACTACCAAAGGTAATTTCCCTCCTTGAATTCCTGTTATACTGCTGTCGACATTTATCACTATTATCCTCATTTGTCTTTTCTTCGACAGACCCTTGTAGCCTTCGAGGACTTACACGATTTACCAAATGACACTTCCGAAGGAAGAGGCTCTTCAGAACCCGTTGACCTTCGTACTGTTGAGCATACAAACCCATCAAGCGATCATGATGACCCGATAAATTCCAAAACTGCCCACACCAATCTCCCCCCGTCAGCCAATGACACTTGTGACACAGAGGGATCAGTGCGTGATGATGGCGCTGATCATGATACCTTTATTAATGCAGCTGCGGAAGAGACCAGGGCTCCACCTACGAAGAGGTCAATCGGCGGTTTTGCCGATGAAGATGATCTCCTTGACATGTAAGTGTTTTTCTACTTTTTACTATTTTCAGCTCCTTGGACTTTTCGCATTTTTCTCATAACTTAGTCGTTCAAACTTTTCTTGCAGTGATGATGATTTCATTGAGCCTCCACCCAAGAGGGTCAGACCTGATGCTGTCTCGCCAACCACCGCAGCTTCCGAAGCTTCGGCTCCCAAGACGGCTCCTACGGCGCAAGCATCGACTGCCTCCTCCCTTTCCAAAGGAAAAGATGCTCCTGCTGCTGCCGCAGCTCCTCCTTCTGTAAGTCTTCGTTGAGTCTAGCAAGAACCTTTTTGGAATGTGTCTTTGCTTAATGATTTTCATAAAACATTCCCTTTCTTCAAGGATCTACGAGGTGTAATATCCTCTTTAGAGGCTTTCGCCTCTCAATTCACCTCCCTGGAGGCGGACAAAATTCTGCTGCAAGAGGAGGCTAAGTCTTCCTCTTCAAAGCTGGATGGCGCCATCAAAAAGGCCGCCATAGCCCGCCAGGAGGTCGACTCCCTGAAAGAAGAGCTGAACAAGCTGAAGGAAAGGCTGAAGGAGGAGGAAGCTCGAGCGGCAGAAAAGGATGAACTCCTTCGTCAGTCTGCCTTAGCCCTGCTTGGTAAGTTCCTACATCTCTTCTAGATTACCATTTTCTATGGATCTGTTTCTTCGTCAACGATTTCCTTTAATCTCTTTGCAGAAGCCGCCAACATCCCTGCTACTTCCTTGGACAAAGTTCCAGGCAACTCCCCGGCAAATGGTGTGTCAATGGTTCTTACCACCCACCAGCTTACCCGGGAGCTGCTTGACAAGGGAAAGGGTGCTCTGGCGCGGATGCATTCAATGATATTCCCCAAGGCCAAGCAGGAGAAGACTCTGGGACAGCTGATTGATGCCTTCGCAGTCGACACCAAGGAGGTCATCGAGGTATTCAAGCGCACCTCATGTACCTATGGTGCCCTTCTTGCCTTCCAACTTATGATGGGTTACGGCTTTAAGGCTGACATCGAAGAAATGACTAAGGAGCTGCCGAAAGAGAAAGATGGGCATCTTGTTAACTTAAGCGCTTTTACAGCGTCCGCCCGTACTTGTGCTCGCCAGCTCCTTGATTTAGTTTCGTTGGGAAAGGCATCGGCTGGCCCCAGCCTGTCGACTCAGACTCAGGCTCCCTGATTATTGTAACAATTTTATCCTTGGGCTAGTATGAAACATTATTCTGTTGCGAGAACTCAAGTTTGTAATGAACACTTGTGCTGGCAATGTTGCCAACATACTTTTGTCATAATATCTTCATTTGTACTTCTCCTGATAGAAATTTCTTGTACCTCTCCCGATGGGAGTTATGTTGGATGCTTGATTTGTCCATGACCGTCATCCTTTTGACGCTGTTGCCTGCAGGTTTTCCCGGTGTCCTCGTTTGTTGATGACTCTTCGGGCGTTCTTCCCGAAGGTGATCGGGTCCAACGAATGAAGGGTCGGATCACACAGATGGAGAAGGACCTGCGCAGCACTTACGCCTTGGCGGCAATTGTCAACAAGAAGAGCGAGATTGCAGCCGACGTAGAGCGGTATGCTCTTACTGAGCTGCATAAGGCTACCGAGAGCTTGAACTGTGAGTCCTTTGATCTCTGCGCCCTTTGATTGATAGAATCTTAACTGATCCTTTGCTTACTTCTGTGCCAGTCATAGCTCTGAACCGTGCAGAGGAGAACAAATGGATTCACGAACGTGTGAATGCATTGACCCAGCTATCCTTATCCGAAGAAATTTTCTGGCGGGAGCACTCGAAGGCTTCAGCTGTCGCGCGTTTTCAGGATCGGGTTCAGCAGGTTCATACCTTTTTTGACAAGTGCTATAAGGCTATGAGGGGTGGTTTGGAAGACAATGTTTCCCTTGAACGCAGTTCCTCCAACTCTCCTTGCTTTGATGTCTGAATTTGGTAACGCCAAGAAGGTCCGAGAGTTGGTACGCGCGCAAGTTTTTGCAGGAGCCAGGTTTACGCTTGCCCTTGTACTTGCCCGTTATCCTTCGGCAGGTTTGCTGTCGATTGCCAACGCTACTGGGGACCTAGAGGCACTGTACCCGAAGGTATTGTTGCCTGCCAACATAGTTGTCGACAGACTCGAGGAAGACTCAAGGGTACCTGAAGAAAGAGGGACTCCATAAGGGTGATTTCAGGGATTTAATGTCCGTTTTGTAAATAGAGAATTTGGCTATTTTATCCAAGTGTCTGGATTACGTAATGATGCCCTCTCGTTTGGTAGATACATGCATATGTACTTTTACCATGTTATTGGCAAGTTTTGAGCGAATCTTAGTTGCTCATTTTAGATGTATGTATATTGGTTGGCTGGCAAATCATGTGAGTGATCAGCTCGTGTTGCAGGTCTTGCTAAACCTGTTGTATGCGCAACTTTGCTTTCAACCGTTTTAAATTTCGACAGGCACTCCCGAATATTTCGGGTGTAGTGATTCTGCCGATGAGCCCGTTGTTCTTTGATATTTCCATAAGTAAAATATCGAACGTGGGTTGTTGTTTATGTGTATTTCCACACTCTTGCTATTTTCGGCACTCGTAGAGGCATCTATAGCAGAGGGAAATGTCAACGTCGTTTTAGCACTCGTAGAGGCTTTTTGGAGCACGATCTTCTGCCACGTACTATTTTTACATAGTGATGAGGCTTTAGAAGTTTTGTAGTTACTGCAATGCTTAGCAAAGAATCAAAGCTTGAGTTTTTATTAATAAAGGTAAGCATGATGCTAGAGGGCGAAAATTGGAAGGCCCTGTTTATAATGAAGGAAAAAAGAAAATAAAGGCTGGTAAACTGCTTAGTCAAGGAAGGGGTTCTTCTCTTCTTCTGGCTTCTTCCCCGCGTTAGTAATTGCTGCAGCGTTGCTGGTTTCATCAAGTGTTTGAGCGGCGGTTGCCATTGTCTTGCTTTCTCCTAAGCCGTCTGTGCCATCAACTGCCGAACCTTTTGCTGCCGAGGCTTCTGCTGCCGAAGCTTCTGCTGCCGAAGCTTTAAGGGCGAGAGCTGCTGGCTTCTTCTTGGTTTCCCTGCCATATTTTTCTTCCTTGATCTCTCGTAAGGACAGCTTGGACGGAGGGCCGACGATTTCTCGTTGTGGCCCGAACTTTGCAGCAATCCTCTGAAAGTCGCGATCACAATTATCCGAGCGTGAAAAACTTCCATAGACTGTGATGTTTGTCCCATTGTTCCCAGGCATTTTCAGCTTGAGGTATGCGTAATGTGGCACAGCCATGAACTTGGCATACGCTGGTCTCCCGAGTATAGCGTGATACTGTGATTCCCAGTTCACCACTTCAAACTCGATTTTTTCCTTCCTGAAATTATCGGCTCTACCGAAGATAACATTCAGGTAGACTTTGCCAAGAGAGTGGCCCAGTGCAGTTGGAAGGATCCCGTGGAAGCAAGTGTCTGTTTCTTCCAGCATGCTCATGGTGATCCCCATACTCCTGATTGTGTCGACGAATATCAGGTTTAGCCCGCTTCCGCCATCCATGAAGACTTTGCTCATCTTGAACCCCCCAATCTGTGCTTCGACTACCAAGGCGGCGTGTCCTGGTTTTGGTATGGTCATCGGGTGATCTGCTTGACTAAACGTAATGTTCTGAGAAGACCAGTCGACGTATTCAGGGATATTTGCCGTGATGCTTTCTGCCAAGTTGATCTCTCGGGTGAGCTTCTTCATCTCCCTTTTCGAAACACCTGTCCCGTGGATCATGCTCATCTGCCCACGTGGTGGTGGAAACGCCTCGTTGGGTTGATGGGGTTGAGCTTGCTGGACTTGATGCTGCGGTGGAGGTGGGGGTGGTAGCTGTTGCTGGCCTGACTGCTGGATGAGTTTGTGCATGTCAAGGAACTGCCGGCAGTCCCTGAGCAGGTGACTTGACTTTGTTTTGCCGTCCTTGGAATCAATATACGAATGTAGGTAACAGGGGGCGTTGACCTGTTCAGCGTAGGGTAGTTCGGGAGTCCTCTGCTGTCGTGGTTTATAATTACCACGGTTTCCAGAGTTATTCCGGTTACCATCGTGCCTGTCGTCTCGCTCGTCCTGCCGATCGGAATACCCTGCGGCTACCAGATTGTTGTCATCATAGTTGCGGTTTTTTCTTCTCTTGTGACGATCCCTTCGGCCACCCGAATCGTGCTTCGGCTGGTCATCGTCTTCGTCATCACTACGCTGCCGTGGCCTTCGTACGTTATCCTCACCATCAGCCCAGCTGTTGGCGATTTCCATTAGCTTGGTTATGGTTTTTGGCTTTTTGCGCCCGAGTTCTTCTATGTAACTTTCCCGCTGAACGCCGTCGCTGAAAGCGTCGATTGCTCTGTCGACAGATACGTCTTCGGCAGCGTTCAGGAGCTTTGTGAATCTCCCGATGTATGAACGCATCGATTCCTTCTGCTTCTGCCGGCAATTTCGTAGCTCTTCGATCCCGACGGGCCTCTTATATGTTGCTTGGAAGTTGGCAACGAAGGCGTCTACTAGGTCGTCCCATGATTTGACAGAACCTTTCGGCAGCCCCCGTAGCCAGGCCCATGCTGAATCCTTCAAGTAAAGCTGTAAGCATTGCATTGCCGCTATCTGGTTTCCTTTGTGCAGGATCACTGTCTGCAGGTAGTCATCTATCCAGGATCTTGGCTCTTGCTGTCCATCGTACTTGGCAGCGTCGGTAGGGTTAGGCTTAAATTTTTTGGGCGGCATTACCTCGCGTATCTTGTAACTTAGACAATCGGCTCCCCTGAGTTCGCCGTCATACTCCTGGTCTTCATCCGAAGAATCGCTGTCGTCGTCTTTCCTAGTGGCGCGTCGTCGTCTTGCTTTGTCGATCCTGCTCTGGGTGATCTCGTCCCGAGCGTCTCTCGCATGATGTTTTGACCCACTACCTTGGACCATAGTCCTTTCCTTTTGCGGGACTAGGTTGTTCCCCAATATCGCGAGACTTTCGAGGGCACCTCGGTGAGCTTGAGTCATAGATCCTTCGGGGCGCTGGTTGATGAGGTAAGCGGCGAGGTTGGCCGTTGCTCCTGCAACGGTTTTCGGCCGTGGCATGCCCGCAGTATCCGTAGTCATAAAGGATTTAGTTAGATTCGATGTTATCTCTCTGGCGTCATCTTCCGAAAGCCTGGACATCCTTGACCGGTGCTTGCCTGCTCCCTGAGTGTTTCGGGAGGCACTCACTTGTGAGCCCCTTCGTCGTTCGCTGGATCGATCCGCTGCAGATAAGCGTCTCTCGAGGGAGGCTTGCTCTTTTGACAGGTGCTCCCGGTTCTTCTCTAGTATGGAGCGGTAAGCATTGAGGGTTCCAACCGAAGTCCCCGCAGGGAGTGGCATGTTGTTGAGTACTGCTGCCCTTGCTGCTACCCACTCCTCATCCGCGATGGTGTAATCGCTGTCACGGTTGCTGGCGCTGTTCTCAAAACTCGCCCTTCTACTGGAACGAGGGGTATGATCCTCGTCACCTCTACGCCTTGTGTTTCCCGTGTTATTGGCGACATAAACCTGATGGTGTGCCGGTCTTCGGGTGATTCCCTGGATGGTGCTGTCGATACTGTCCTCTCCCGATGAATACTGGGCGTTGCAGATGAACGGCATGTCGCTCGATCCCAGCCCGTGCCTGGTGTCGCAGTTCAGGCAGTAGTACGAGGTTAATTCCGAAGATGTGGGATCGTCAGACCCTACCGACATGGAGGACACCGAGCGGGGAGTCGAAGGCGCGGGTGAGCACGTCGATCCTGTCAGTCCAGCCGACAGATCGGGTGATGATGGTGCGCTAGAACTCGTCGATCCAGAGGCGGGGGATTCCAGCAATCGTAGGATTCCTTCTGCATTGACGTTGTAGTGGACGCTGCCGAAGGTCATCTCCATGTTCCCTTGTAGATCTGAAAAGTTCGAGCGGGAGGAATCGCTGTGTGGAGTAAACTCATAGGAGTCGAATCGAATCGGGCTTCCCAGGATGGGCGACGATGGTGCCGACGAAGTTGCTGATGAAGTTGCTGGCGACGTTGCCGGCGAATTTGCCGGTGAAGCTGCCGATGCCATGATCGGATCTGCCGATGCCTTGCCTTGTGCCAACAGGGTTCCCACAGACGGCGCCAATTGTCGAGGGTGCTCCTCGGCAATGCCCTCTGATAGGGGCTTAGGGTTGATGGAATCCTGCAAGCTGACACGAGACATCGGTACACAGACAAGCGGGGAGAGCGATTTACCCAGGTTCGGGGCCCTCGATGAGGTAAAACCCTTACGTCCTGCCTGTCTGTTCTTTGATTATGATGAAAACAGGTTACAATGGGGTGCCGAATAGTTCGGCAGTGATCTCGGCGAGATGCTAGTTGCTAGGGTAACCTAGTTCTAAGCTTCTGCTGGCTAGTATTGCTAAAGTTGATTGTGTCCCTCGATAGCCCCTCTCCTGGCCTTTATATAGGTGGCCAGGTCCCGAGAGGTCTAATCGAGTACGAGTAGGTTTACAATAGATCTATCTCCAAACTTTCCTTGTTCGGCTTCTTCCTTGTCTTGTACTCCAAGTAATCTTCCGTCGCACAGTCCTAGTGGCCCATCTTGCCATTAGGTACCTTCATGGGCCTCCAGTTGGGCCGTGCAGGGTAGAGCAATGTTAGTTACCCGAAGGGTAATGCCCACGTCAGCACCTCCAACCATTTGCATCTACGCCCGGGTGGCGAGGGTATCCAAGGGCACTTCCAAACTTTGCCAAGTTAGACTCAAGGAGCCTTTCATGAGACATCCACCGGAATGTTTTAGCTTCATCGGAATCAAAGTGGACGGTGGCATAGAATTGTTGGATCAACCCGATATCATAATCCTTGTTGAGCTCCATAATGGGATTGAGCCCAAACTCACCACACATAGCATAGGCTTCTTCAAAGTACCTAGAAGCGGCCATCTTGCCGGTGTCAATAGCATGTTGAGGGGCTACCCCCTTCTTGAATGGCACATACACCTCATAGAAAATCTCCTCTTGAGTCTTGTTGTGGAACCGCTTATCCCCAACCCTATTGTTCCGATGGGTGAGGTAAGGGTTCATGTCACGGAGCTCCTTGTACTCAAGATACTGCATGTTCTTCACGGATACATGGATATTCTTGCCTCGAACAGCGGGTGCCTTTTGCCTTTGAGCAGATTGCTGACGAGCGGTAAGCTTGGATGGTCTAGTTTGCTCAAGTTCTTCCTCAATCTCATCCACATGACCCTTGCCTCTCTTCTTCGAACTATCTGGGATGGAATCAACAGGATATGAATGATAAATGAGTGCACACTAGCAAGGAAGCAAAAAAACCAGAGCCTGCACAGGATATTGAGTAACAGCAGAAAAATTTGCCAGGCCGGAAGTTCCGGTGAGAACTGGCGGAAGTTCCGCCCGGGGCGGAAGTTCCGGCGTGTAGAGCCGGAACATCCGGCTGTTCGAAAACAGCAGCAGTTTCTCACCAGATCTGCGGCAATGGCTCGGTGAACCACATTACCACAACATCCTATGCAAGATCTAGTAAAGGAAAGGCATCTAGAGATGTTCTACCATAGCTTTGCCTAGAGTATGCCCTATAGTTCATCTAGTGAGGTCTACCCACACATAGAGAGGGAGAGGGCACAAACCGGGGGGAGCCATGGAGGAGGAGAGGGAGGGGATGCCAATCCACGGAGCCGATCCGGTGGAGGTCGCCGGAGGAGGGAGATCCGGCCGGAGGGAGGTGCAGCCGCCACGGGGAGAGAGGAGCCTTCAAACAGATCTTGGATGGGGGAAAGTGAGGGGGCAGGAACTGCCTCCCCGTTCCCGACCAGATAAGTAGTGGGATCATAAGGGCGGAAGTTCCGCTCGCTGGAGCCGGAACTTCCGGTCCCTCAGAAATCACATCCACTGATCAGGAACAGCGGCAGGAACTGACAGAAAGACTCCAGCCGGTAGTACCGGTCGAAACGGCTAGAACTTCCGGTGAAACAGAAAAAACTGTGTCAGGAACAGGTTTTGACAGGAAAGTGGTGCACTCGGAGAGGGAAGAGGATATGGCTTAGATGATATAGGCTTAGGACAGATGCGCCAAACTGTGAGATGGTACATGATCACTCATTTTTGCAAATAATGCAAATGAAAGCCAAAAGTGAGTGATTTCCCATAAACAAGGAGATGTCAATAAAAACCAATGAAGATCCAAATAACTCCAACTCTTCACAAAGAAGAGTGTGGTGGCCTAGGCCACCATATATGAGTGTTATGGTATGGCACCGCGAAGATATATCTTGGGTCCAAACCAATACTCATCATTGAAGCTCACATATCAACATATGATATAACGAGAATGATATCTTTAATGTTGGCATTATGGGGGGAGGGATAGCTCAATAATTTAAACCGCACTCCCCCTATTTCCATGCCCACATCTAAACCAAATAAAGTTTTGAGACAAAGGTGTGTTTGCAAGATGGTCAAGCTATACTCCTGGAATCAATGATATTTAGCTCATTCCTCAAATAAGAGAACCTTGCTTCATCAAGAGGCTTCGTGAATATATCGGCAAGTTGATCTTTGGTAGGAACATAGATAAGCTCAATATCACCACGGGCAACATGATCCCTAATGAAATGATTCCGGATCTCAATATGCTTCGTTCTTGAATGTTGCACCGGATTATAGGCAATCTTGATGGCACTTTCATTGTCACATAATAGAGGCACTTTGTCACAAATGACACCGTATTCCTTTAAAGTTTGCCTCATCCATAACAATTGAGTGCATCCACTTGCGGCGGCAACATATTCGGCTTCGGCGGTGGAGAGAGATATGCAATTTTTCTTCTTAGAAGACCAACACACCAAGGACCTACCAAGGAATTGGCAAGCCCCGGAAGTTGATTTCCTATCATCCTTGTCACCCACCCAATCCGCATCGGTATATCCATTGAGAATAAAACTTGAGCCTTTGGGGTACCAAATACCATATCTTGGGGTATCAACCAAATATCGAAAGATTCTTTTGAGAGCCATCATGTGGCTCTCCTTAGGAGAAGCTTGATACCTTCCACACACACCAAAACTCAACACTATGTCCGGTCTAGATGCACAAAGGTAAATCAAGGATCCAATCATGGAGCGATATACCTTTTGATCCACCTCTTTACCATTGGGATCTAGTGCAAGATGACATTTGGTGACCATAGGAGTGGCCACACCCTTCATCTCGGTCATCTTGAACCTCTTGAGCATGTCTTGGAGATATTTTGCTTGATTGATGAAGGTTCCTTCCCTCAATTGCTTGATCTCAAAACCAAGGAAGAACTTCATCTCTCCCATCATAGACATCTCAAACCTATCGGTCATAAGCTTTGAAAATTCATCATTGAATGCTTTGTTATTAGAGCCAAAGATAATATCATCAACATATAATTGGCAAACGAAAAGCTCCCCATTGACCCTCTTAGTAAAAAGAGTGGGATCGATTAGCCCAACATCAAACCCACGGTCTACCAACAATTCTTTAAGGTGCTCGTACCAAGCTCTAGGAGCTTGTTTGAGACCATAAAGTGTTTTATCAAGCTTGTAGACATGGTTAGGAAAGTTGAGATCCTCAAACCCCGGCGGTTGCTTAACATAAACCTCTTCATGCAAAGGACCATTAAGAAATGCACTTTTCACATCCATTTGTTGTAACTTAAAGTTATGATGCGATGCATAAGCAAGAAGGATACGGATGGACTCAAGGCGAGCCACGGGAGCATAGGTTTCTCCAAAGTCAATTCCCTCAACTTGAGAGAACCCTTGAGCCACCAATCTTGCCTTGTTCCTCACAACATTTCCAAACTCATCTTGCTTGTTCTTGAAAATCCATTTAGTGCCTATAACATTGCGGCACTCCTTTGGCTTCTTTACTAAGGTCCACACTTTGTTGCGCTTGAAGTTGTTGAGTTCCTCGTGCATAGCTTCCAACCAATCCGAATCTTCAAGGGCTTCAAATACTTTCTTGGGTTCCACTAAGGAGATATAAGCATGATGATTGCTAAAGTTAGCCAATTGCCTTCTTGTGGAAACTTTTGCCCTTACATCACCAAGAACCTTGTCATGAGTGTGTCCACGAAGTTCAAGGTTCCTATCTCTTCTTGCTAGACGACGGGCCTCGATCTCCTCCTTGGTTCTTCTTGGCCTTGGAGGTGTCACTTGATCAACTTGGTCATTTGGGTCCCCGTCTTGACCTTCAACTTGAGGTTGCTCATCCTCATGTGCTTGATCTTGGACATTATCCGATGAGAGGAGAATGTTGAAAGGATATTCATCGGATCCATCATGAATCCGTGGTTGATCTTGTCCTTGATCTTGTCCTTGATCTTGCACACAAGAGGGAGGGTTTTGTTCTTGTTCTTGGGTTGGTGCATTATTTGCTTCAAGAGATGGGGTTTGTTGATGTTGAGAAGATGAGGGCTCCACTGTGGTAGAGCATAGTCCTTCCCGAGACGCCACACCGTGTCCCTCAATGGGGCGGAAAAATCCCACACCCATTCTTACTATGGCATCTTGAGGTATTTCATCACCTGCACATACATCAACTTGCCCCACTTGGAAGCCATCATTTTCTTCGAACCTCACACTACAAGATTCGATGATAATCCCGGAGGCTATATCATAGACTCTATAAGTGTGAGATTCGGCACCGTAACCAACAAATATACCCTCCAAAGCTTTAGGAGCAAATTTAGATAAACGAACTCCTTTGATTTTGTAGAAACACTTACACCCGAAAACTTTGAAGTATGAGATATTAGGCTTGTTCCCGGTAAGTATTTCATATGGAGTCTTGTTCAATCCCTTGCGGAGATAGAGCCGGTTAGAAGAGTGGCAAGCGGTGGAGATGGCTTCGGCCCAAAAATTATAGCGGGATTTATACTCCGCCATCATAGAACTTGCCATATCCATAAGAGTCTGGTTCTTCCTCTCTGCAACACCATTTTGTTGAGGGGTGTAAGCAGCGGAATATTGATGACGAATCCCCTCATCACTAAGAAAATCATTGAGTGTATAGTTCTTGAACTCGGAGCCGCTGTCACTTCTTATTGCCATAATGAGGAGGTTGTGTTGGCGTTGCACCTCGGTAGCAAAGTCAACGAATATTTGTTGAGTCTCATCTTTCGTTTTGAGAAAGTAGACCCACGTGTATCTTGAGTAGTCATCAACAATCACCAAGCAATGTTTCTTCGCACCAAGACTTGCATGAGTAACGGGACCAAAAAGATCCACATGAAGGAGCTCCAAGATCCTCTTGGAAGAGATAATGGTCTTGCTTGGATGCGGAGAGTCATGCATTTTGCCTTCAACACAAGCCCTACAAACACGATCTTTGGCAAAAGACACATTTTCCATTAGTCCCACAATATGGTTACCCTTGTGAAGACTTTGCAAAGTTCTCATGTTGACATGGGCCAAGCGGCGATGCCACAACCAACCCACATCCGCCTTTCCGAATAGGCACATCGCACTTGAAGTGGTGGTCCCCGAAAAGTCCACCACATACAAGTTATGTTCGCGATACCCAGCGAAAGCGACTTTTAGAGTCTTGCTCCACAAGAGGACCACAATATCATTATCAATAAAGACGGCGAAACCCATCTTTCCAAGGGCGGAAACGGAAAGCAAATTGTAACCAAGGGTTTTGACAAGCATGACATCCACAAGAGTAATGTTGTGTGCAACCACAACCTTGCCAAAACCCATTACCTCGGATGTAGAATTATTGCCAAAGGAGACTGTGATATTATTTATATTGGGCCTCAACTCCTTGACGAGGTTCTTGCCGCCGGTCATATGACTTGTACATCCACTATCAAATACCCATTTTGACCCTCCGGTGGCATAGTCCTACATGAGATCAATTCTTGGATTTAGGTATCCATTTCTCAATGGGTCCTCTTTTGTTAGCAACAAGGGTCTTTGGGACCCAAATAGACCAAGCAACATAACCATCATATGGGCCAACATATTTAGCATAAACATCACCATAGTAATCTTTAAATAGAACATAGTGAGGGTTAGCATTTCCCGCATCATCATCATTAATGGTTTTGCCCTTTGGGGCTTCACCCTTAGTGATATCTTTCTTCTTCTCTTGTGCGGGCTTGGCCTTTTGCTTGTTTGTCTTCTTTGCCTTGGCATTATAACCAAGGCCCTCCTTCCCATTGTTGATCTTTGCTTACTCAAAAGATCATCCAACGAAAGTTTACTTTGGGGAGAGGAGGCCTTAGCAAGTTCATCCTTCAACCTAGCATTTTCCTCAATAACATTTGCATGATCACATGAAGGGGTAGAGGAACTAGGTACATCATATGAAGCAAGCCTAATTTGAAGTTGCTCATTTGACTTGGATAGGAGAGTGTATTCACTCTTCAAAGCTTTGTGAGCTTTGTCTAGTTCATCTAGATCCTTCACAAGTTTCTCATGATCAACACCAAATTGGGCCTTTTCCTTTTTAAGCACTTTATTCTTAGCCCTAGCAAGATCTCTAGCTTTAGTGAGCTTGTTAATTTTATCTTGAGGCTCTTCACTATTTTCTAGCCTCTCTTCAAGAGAAGCTATGGTTTCTTGACTTTCCTCAAGAGCATTTTTAAGAGCATGTATTTCAAGAGAGTCTTGTCTCTCTATTTGACATTTTTTTCTCAAGAGTATCACTTAGTTGTGCTATACGAACCATGAGATTTGAAACATGCTTTTTAGTGTTACCTTGTAATTTAAGAATGAAATCATCAAACTCTAGCATTTCTTGTTTCACTTTTAGACTAGCATGATCAACCCCTAGATCACTTGATATGTTAGGCATAGAGGGGCTAGGAGATAATACCTCGGAGGATTTAGCCATAAGACAACTTTCTTCCTCCACATGAATGACCTCATTGGGGGATTCACTTGGTGATGAAGAGTTAGCGGAGAGGGAGGCAAGAGCGACCAATCCATTAGAGGTTGCATCTTCTCCATCATCAACATCATCATCTCCGGAGGTATATTCTTCTTGAGTTGATAGCACAATAGATGTGTCCAAGGAGGACCTTGCCATGAAGCAATGTGCATTCTTGATATGAGGATTCTCATTGGGGGACTCAAAGAGAGATGAAGAGGGAATGTTGGTAGTGGCAATGGCGGCCACTTCCTTTGAGCTTTCTTCTCCTTCATCACCACTAGAACTTTCAACTTCATCGGAAGAATATTCTTCCCTAGTCACTAGCACAACTCTTGAGGGCCTCTTGCCCTTCTTGGTCTTGTTGTTGTAGAATTTCTTGTTGGGGGCTTTTGAATATTTGCCCTTTGTGTCTTTGCTCTTGTCCTTGGGAATGAGCCTTCCATTATGAAGCTCTCTATTCTCATAGGGGCACTCGGCAATGAAGTGGCGCTTGTCATCACAATTGTAGCATGATCTTGTCTTTGGACCAAAGCTAGTGAACCCACTTTTGTGGTTTCTCTTGATGTTGTCTTCCTTGGCCTTGGAGGGATCAACCCAAAAGGACTTTGCATGGAAGGCCATGTGATCATGGTAGTGGCATTCCAAATCTTCCGGATAGGACATACTCCAAGATGCCCTATATTGTTCTTGAGGGTGCACTTCTTCTACGGGGTTGACCATCAAGGCAAGATTGTTCCCATTTGACATACCAATGGCACGATTGCGAGAATCATGAGAGTTTTGCTCGAGCACCTTGAGGGCTTGCATCTCGTGCACGGCTTCTTGAGACGTGAGAGAGGAATAGCATTCTCTCCCAACAAGGGTCTTGACATCAATGGGTACAAATGGCATCATGCATTCAATGTACTTCTCCTTGATCCAAGAGTCATTGATGTGGGTGGCACCAATAAGCCGGAAGGAATCAGCAACGGTGAGAAGTCTTCCATACATGACTTGATGATCTTCATCCGGTAGCCTCATGAATCCTTCGGCTTTATTCCGAAGAGCATTATACTTGTTCCTTCTCGTGCTCTCACTTCCAATGCAACTAGCGGCCAAACCATCCCAAGCTTCCTTGGCGGTGGTGTAGTTCCGAACACGAGACAAATCCTTTGTCCCCACACTAGTTTGAATCATGTGCAAGGCGGTGTTGTTGAGTTGACTATCAACCGCTTCTCTTCTAGTCAACTTGTCGGGGCTGTAGGGCTTGAAGCCTTCCAAGATGATTCTCCAAAGTTCATTGGAGGCACTGCAAACATGAGAGCGAAACTCAAATTGCCAAGTATCGAAATTATCAACGGAAAACTTAGGTGGGTCGCCTCGAATGTTCAAATGGGGTTGGGGAACCGGTATATCGAGAGATAGAAAAGGTGGAGCTACTCGATTGTAGCTCTCACCTCCACTAGTTCCCCTAGGAGATGCAATGGGAGATTTGATAGTGTTTAAGTTATCACCTTCCACGGGTTTGGTAGAGGAGGGTAATGCCGAAGCACCTCCCTCTTCTAACACACCCGTGTCCTTTACCTCTACGGCGGGAGCCCTAGGAAGGACCGGAGTCAAAAGCTCAGAAATCATTTTTCTCATGCTTTCCATTTGAGCTTCCATGGAGGATCTCAACGAATTGATGTCCTCCATGGAGACCATCTTAGCGGCCTCTTCCGCAGGCCCATCGTCCGGCATACTCTTAGGCGGTTAAGCCCGAAATAAGAGCCGAGGCTCTGATACCAATTGAAAGGATCGTATGCCGCACCTAGAGGGGGGGGGGGTGAATAGGTGCTAACCAATTTTTAGTTCTTTTTCAATTTAGGCTTGACACAAAGGTAAATTCTCTAGATATGCAACTAAGTGAATTTACCTATATGACAAGGCTATCAACTAAGCAAGATATAGCTACGCAATATATAGGAGATAGAATAGGATAGAGGTAACCGAGAGTGGAGCACGCGATGACACGGAGATGATTCCCGTAGTTCCCTTCCTTTGCAAGAAGGTACGTCTACGTTTGGAGGAGTGTGGTTGCTACGCAAGCCAAACCAACAGCCACGAAGGCTTCACTCAGATCTCCTGTGAGCAACGCCACGAAGGCCTAGCCCACTTCCACTAAGGGATTTCCTCGAGGCGGAAATCGGGCCTTTACAAGGTTCTTGGGGCACACATCCACAACCGAATTGGAGGCTCCCAAATCTGTAACAACACAACAATCAACAACAATACATCAACACAAATCAACTAGGGATCCAAAGAGGAACACTAGCAAGGGGGCCCTCAAACAAATGAGGGGGAAATGTAAATCGCTTCGGTGAGGATGTAGATCGGTGGCTTCTCCTTCGAATCTCCAAAGATCAAGAGCTTTGGTTGGGGGAGGAAGGAGATCTTGCAAATCTTGTGTTCTTGAGGTGGCTCTAATGGTGGTGAAGCTTGGCAGATTTTTCTTGCAATGATTGAGCAACTTGTCCCTTTGGAGAAGAGAGCTATTTATATGATTGGAGCTCTCAGATCTGACCGTTTGAACTATTTCTCGTAACACCGGAAGTTCCGGCCAGGAGGGCCGGAAGTTCCGGCTGGCACCGGAAGTACCGGCCAGGAGAGCCGGAACTTCCACCAGGAAGATTCTTCGTCAGGCAACCTTGTCAGAAAAGATTGGGGCGGAACTAGGGCGGAACTTCCGGTGACTGGAAGTTCCGGCCAAGTTCCGGAATTCCAGAAAAACCATACTGGACATACTGAGCCACATTTCGCCGACTTTCGGAACTTGTCCGGAAGTTGGGCGGAAGTTCCGCTGACCGGAACTTCCGGCCAGCTTCACCGGAACTTCCGGCCAGCAAGAAAACTCTTCAATAAGAAAGGCGCTGAGTAGCCTCTGCGGGGAGAATCTGGGCGGAAGTTCCGCTGGCGGTGGCCGGACCTTCCGCCCCTGGGCGGAAGTTCCGCCGGCTGTGACCGGAACTTCCGCCAGACGAGAAAAACCAGCATAGCTTTATTTTTGTCTGTCCAAATCATCAGCCAAGTATATATCTTGAGATCTTGTACCTGTCTACATCAACACACATAAAAATATAACTAGTGTTGACATCAAACACACAAAACCTAAAAGGGCGGGAAATGTTCTTTCACCTACTATGTGGTATTTCTCTGCCATTCCAAAGTAAATTACTTGAGTGCTACCTTTAAAATTTCATTCCTTGTCTTTGCAATATATAGCTCATGGGAAAATAGCCTTAAAAACTATTGTGGTAAAGAATATGTTGCTATGTATCTTATTTCTTATAAGTTGCTTGTTGAGCGGTAACCATGTTTCTGAGGACGCCATCAACTATTACACCTTTGTTGAATATCATGTGAGTTGCTATGCATGTTCGTCTTGTCTGAAGTAAGGGTGATTTATCATGATCAAATGGTTTGAGTATGCATATTGTTAGAGAAGAACATTGGGCCGCTAACTAAAGCCATGAATCATGGTGGAAGTTTCAGTTTGGACACTAATCCTCAATCTCTTATGAGAATATTATCTGTTGTTGAATGCTTATGCATTAAAGAGGAGTCCATTATCTGTTTTCTATGTTGTCCCGGTATGGATGTCCTTAGTTGAGATCTATCAAAAATGAGAAATCAAATGAGATCTATCTCCTTGGACCTTTGTACAGGCGGCATAGAGGTACCCCTTTGTGACACTTGGTTGAAACATATCTTATGCAATGATAATCCATGTAAATCCAAGCTAATTAGGACAAGGTGCGAGCACTATTGGTATTCTATGCATGAGGCTTGCAACTTATAGGATGTCTTATGCATAACACATATGAATTATTACTACCGTTGACAAAATTGTTTCTATGTTTCCAAAATAAAAGCTCTAGCACAAAAATAGTAATCCATGCTTCCCTCTGCGAAGGGCCTTTCTTTTACTTTATGTTGAGTCAGTTTACCTACTTCTTTCTATCTTAGAAGCAAACACTTGTGTCAACTGTGTGCATTGATTCCTACATACTTGCTTATTTGCATTCATCATATTACTTTGTGTTGACAATTATCCATGAGATATACATGTTGAAGTTGAAAGCAACCGCTGAAACTTATATCTTCCTTTGTGTTGCTTCAAAACTTTCTACTAAGAATTTATTGCTTTATGAGTTAACTCCTATGCAAGTCTTATTGATACTTGTCTTGAAAGTACTATTCATGAAAAGTCTTTGCTATATGATTCAGTTGTTTAGTCATTGTCTTTACCATTGCTTCAAATCACTTCATTCATCTCATATGCTTTACAATAGTATTGATCAAGATTATGATAGCATGTCACTTCGGAAATTATCCTTGTTATCGTTTACCTACTCGAGGGTGAGTAGGAACTAAGCTTGGGGATGCTTGATACGTCTCAAACGTATCTATAATTTCTTATGTTCCATGCTAGTTTTATGACAATACTCACATGTTTTATACACACTTTATATCATTTATATGCATTTTCCGGCACTAACCTATTAACGAGATGCCGAAACGCCAGTTCATGTTTTGTGCTGTTTTTGGTTTCAGAAATCCTACACAGGAAATATTCTCGGAATTGGACGAAACGAACGCCCAGGGTCTTATTTTTCCACGGAGCTTCCAGAAGACCGAAGGAGATACGAAGTGGGGCCACGAGGTGGCCACACCATAGGGCGGCGCGGCCAAGGAGGGGCCCGCACCGGCCTATGGTGTGGGCCCCTCGAGCGCCCCCCGACTTTGCCCTTCCGCCTACTTAAACTCTCCGTCGCGAAAATCCTATTACCGAGAGCCACGATACGGAAAAAGTTCCAGAGACGCCGCCGCTGCCAATCCCATCTCGGGGGATTCAGGAGATCGCCTCCGGCACCCTGCCGGAGAGGGGAATCATCACCAGAGGGCTCTACATCACCATGCCCGCCTCCGGATTGATGCGTGAGTAGTTCATCCTTGGACTATGGGTCCATAGCAGTAGCTAGATGGTTGTCTTCTCCTCTTGTGCTATCATGTTTAGATCTTGTGAGCTGCCTATCATGATCAAGATCATCTATTTGTAATGCTACATGTTGTGTTTGTTGGGATCCGATGAATCTTGAATACTATGTCAAGTTGATTATCAATCTATCATATATGTGTTGTTTATGTTCTTGCATGCTCTCCGTTGCTAGTAGAGGCTCTGGCCAAGTTGTTACTTGTGACTCCAAGAGGGAGTATTTATGCTCGATAGTGGGTTCATGCCTTCATTGAATCTGGGACAGTGACAGAAAGTTCTAAGGTTGTGGATGTGCTGTTGCCACTAGGGATAAAACATCAAGGGATTTCTATTTTCGTGCCCTCGGGTCCTTAGTTGTGCTCAGTTTTCCCCAGCTCCTTAGTTTTTCCTCAGTTTTACCCAAGCCTTTGTTTGAATACATCACACGTGATGTAACGGCTGGTTGCCCGACGGTTGACCGTTATCTTCTGACTAGTGGGGCCATGTAGTGCCCGCAAAGACACGTCAGACCATCCATCTTTGTTTGACCGTAAGCATCGGTGTATCCCTGACCAAAACGCGCACGAGTAGGGCTTCGGTATATCGAATGACAAGTGGGCCATGGCGCTGATACAATGGGCAATACACGGGTAGGAATAGATTTTTAAACGGAGCTCTACAGCGATGGCACGGAGGAGGTGGCCTGCGTGGTGCCGAGATGAGATCGACGTCCACAAAGAACTGCATGAGGCGAGACCAGACGCATTAGATAGATATGAACTAGACGCGTTTAACCATGCAAAGAAGAGAAGAAATGGTCGACGACATCGACGACTACCTCAAAACTTTGACTGACCTTGTCCGACACGAACGCGAGCAATGTAGAGAAAACTAGTGTCTCTCCTTTCTGGCGTGTATAGATGGGTGCTAGAAGAGTGTGGTGGCGAAGGGAAAGACCTCGCGGTGGTCTGTGGCGTCCAGCATAGCGGGGCGGCGTGGCCGTGCCACGCCGGCGTGCATGCATGTTCGGCATTGGCATCAGCATGTACGTTCGGCATTGGCCTCGGCGGTATCTCTGGTGTGTCAGTGATCGAATGAGGGGACGGGATTGACGGTGCATCCCGACGGTGACCTAGCAGTGGCGGCGAGCATAGTCGTTCTGACCATGCCGATATCGGCATCGGCATCGTTTGGAGGCTGTGGTGCTCGAATCAAGGTGGGATTTGTTTCTTGTACGCCAAAAGTGATTTGAAACAAGTTTCGTGTTGAAGGTTAGGTAACGAAAGTTTGTAACTAAGCCCAAAATTATACTAGCGCCATGGTGAGGTTCTTTTTGATAGAGCTATACGGTTGGGCAAACTTTTTTGACACTTTTTAGATAGGGTTCCTTGTTGTTACACGTATGGCATCATGTATGGCAAATTTGGGGTCATTTGGAGATGTTCAAAAAAATCACTTTGCTTAAACGCATGCCGTTTCGTCTCACTGAAACAGCTTTTCTAACAAGGTGATTTTTTCTACATTCTCTAAATGACCTCAAATTTCATACAGCTGATCTTCTATACATAGATAGATAGATGGTTTCGTTTTTACATTTTTCGAACTTTTTATTTCCCTTTATAATACCCAATTGATTTTCAGATTTTGTAACAAGTTATGGCATCATGTATGTCATCATTTTCACCCTAAATTTCAAATTTTGTGAAACTTTCCCTTTTAGATATTCCTTGTTGTTATAGATATGGCATCATGTATGCCAAATTTTGTTAGGTCTCACTGAAAAAAGCTTTTGTAACAAGTTAGGTTTTTTCGACCTTCTCAAAGGGATTTTTTTTCTACCTTCTCTAAATGACCTAAAAAAATCATACAGACGATCTTCTATACAAAGATAGGTAGATTTTTTGCGTGAAAAGTAATGGCTACAACAAATCGGTGATGGTTTATCATTTTTTCGTGAAAATTAATGGCTACAACAAATCGGTGATGGTTTATCATTTTTTGCGTGAAAATTAATGGCTACAAAAAATCGGTGATGGTTTATCATTTTTTGCGTGAAAATTAATGGCTACAACAAATCGGTGATGGTTTATCATTTTTTGCGTGAAAATTAATGGCTACAACAAATCGGTGATGGTTTATCATTTTTTGCGTGAAAATTAATGGCTACAACAAATCGGTGATGGTTTATCATTTTTTGCGTGAAAAGTAATGGCTACAACAAATCGGTGATGGTTTATCATTTTTTGCGTGAAAAGTAATGCCTAAAAGAGTTTATAATTTTTAGCGCGTGAAAATGAATACAGAAAACCGCCCTTTAGCATACTTAGAGAGTGGAAGGTAACCGCCGACAGAGAGAGAGAGGGGTTATCCTGCCCGTTAGATCATACGATCAACGGTCGGCGGGCACGATCCGCGTGACATGGGCTAGACCAATCAGGGCAATGTTGCACGTCTACGAGAATTTGTGGAGGGAGAGGGCAAAACTGAGTAGTATCAAGAAACCAAGGGCACCTGTGTAATAAACAGACTAAGGGATTCAAATATGAGATTTAAAAAATGGAAAATGTGTGTTTTGTACAATGAAACCCATCTTGGCCTACCTCAAACTATTTGCAATACAAATATACATGAGTGTGAGAATTGTGGCCTCATTTAGACAAAGTATGTTTTGGGGAAAGCTGTTTTGGGAAGGGCTTATTGTGGAAAACCATGCACCTTCATAGCTACTAGGTGATTTGAGAAGGCCTTTGAGAAGTGGCAATTTGTGGTAAAACTTGATTTATCTATGACTTATCTATGTTTTGAGAACTGGAAATTTATGGTAAAGACTCCATGAGTATGTGCCACTATTTTTCGGAATTTTTTGCACATTAAATGACTCATTTAACTAGTTAATCCCATTTGTTGACTGTCTGTTGACCAGCCACTTGAGGGTAAAACTGAGCATATTGCACTAGCCAGTATTAGCACTCAAGGGGAAAACTGAGCACACAAAAAATGCTAGTATATGACTCGAGGTTATATCTGAGTATATCTAAATTTTCAGGGTTAGACTCGAGGACGCGTGTTGCGGTGCAGAAATGGAAGACGTGCAATTGTTGACGCGTAGACGCGGGTCGCGGTGCAGAAGTCGAAGACGTGCAATCGTGGACGCGTGTCGCATTGCAGAAGTCCAAGACGTGCAGACGTGCAGCGGTGGACGCGTAGGACGCGGGTTGCATTAACCACCCCTTGCCTTTATAGACGCCTCCTCCCACTATCTCTGTCACTCTCACTCGCCCACGCAACGACGCCTCTCTCACGTCCCATCATCTTCTCCAAAGCAAAAAACCCTCTCCCTCTCCCTCTCCTCTGCCGGCGAGATGGACAAGGAGAATGCCAATCCCATCGTCCACGGCCCCGTCGGCTCCAAGCGCGACGCCTCCCTCTTTGACGCCGTCCCCTCAACGGACGTCGCCGCCGCCTCCGCCGGTGCATCGGAGGCTGCTGCCGCCGGTGGCGGTCAGATCCCGCCGGGATATGACCCCTATGAGCCGGTGCCGTACGTCCCGCCCCCGAACCCCTACGACACCTTCCTGGAGGACCCATGGAGCGAGGTAACTACGGTTTGCTTCCTTTTTTGTTCCCCATTCCTTTTTGAACCCTATTTTTCCTGGTGTAGATGGATCTGTAGATGGATGAGCATTGGGCTAATATTTGCGCCGTTTTTATTCCATTTTGTTTTGATCACTTCTTGATTTCCTTTAAGATTTGGGGTTCGGCCGTTCTGTTAATTTATGCAAGTAATAATTGAATCTCAATCAGTTAATTTATGCAAGTAATCATGGGATCTCAATCAGTTATTTTATGCACTAATCGAAAGATATCAACCGTTTAATTTTGCAAATAATCTGGAATGTGTTCAAGTTCAGATCTGGAATCTGTTTCTTTGCCTATGATGAATCGTTGGGCACAAATTTTTACAGGGAGGGTTCAGCGAACCATTGCTGTGTACAAATCTGTTGTGCATGAGCTTTGGTTCGCTTACACCTTCCCTGTAGATATATAATCGTGCCCACTCTAACTGAGGCAGACTCTGTTTTTCCTAACTTTGTTATCATGCACGTTCGTCATCGTTGCAACTCATTCACTCATAGTTTCTGTTTGATATGGATCAGATGTCTGGCAGCGACGTCGGCAGCGACGACGAGGAGGAGGACGTCAAGACTCGCCAGGTGCTGCGGAGGCTGCAGGTCGGCCAGTACATCTCCTACTTCGCCAAGGGTGTCTACAGGTGCCCCTTCTGCACTAGGAGACTCGGCGGCACGGACTTCAACTGCCTCGTCACGCATGCTGAGAACATCAGCAACACCTTCCCCAAGGTCGGCATGACGGTGAACGTCTACTCCTTCCGCGCCAAGCACAGGGCGCTCGGCATGCACCTCCGCAGCATGCAGCGGGTGGAGATCTCCGCCGGGCGCATGCCTCCGCTCAAGCCCAAGGCTCCCAAGGGGAGCAGCAGCAACAAGTGGAGGGAGAGCCAGATGGGGTAGGCGGAGTCCTGGACGTGTGCTGCTGCTGCCTCCCATTTTGTTGTTGGGATCCCTTTGTTGTTAGTTAGGGATCCCTTGTTGTTATGTTGTTTGTATGATGGTGCTGTGAAGAACCTAGAACCTGTTACTATGTTGGCTGCTGTGTATGCAGCTTATTATCTAGGGAGGGATCCCTATTATCTATCCCTGTTCTACTATATTTTGTTGGCCCTACTTTGTTTTCTCGATTTACTATGACTGTGAATTTATCGTACATTACCCTGGATCCCTACTAGATTTGCTGCCATATTGGGCAAACAACGAGGGCCAAAAGGCACAAATAATTGAAGAAAGACAGAAATGCAAACTTCTCTAGATTTGATACTTATTTGGTGAAAAGGACAGAGAGAAAAGAGGGGAAAAAGGTGCTCTTAATAATGCCAATTTGGGGCCGAGAGAGACAGAACCCAGCTCCTGCACACGTGCGCAACCAAGCGCGGTCTCGTCATGTCCCACGCGGTCCCTTTCTACCGGCCCCACACGACGCGGCCCCACACGTGACAGAACGGTCAACTAAACGGGAATCCTGCCGTCTGAGCTGCTTCTGCGGGTTTCAAACAAGGGCTTGGAGAAAACTGAGGAAAAACTAAGGAGCTGGGGAAAACTGAGTACAACTAAGGACCTGAGAGCACGAAAATAGAAATCCCAAACATCAATGCTTTGTCTAAGGATATTTGTGTTGATTACATTACGCATCATACTTAATGCAATTGTCTGTTGTTTGCAACTTAATACTGAAAGGGGTGCGGATGCTAACCCGGAGGTGGACTTTTTAGGCATAGATGCATGCTGGATAGCGGTCTATGTACTTTGTCGTAATGCCCTGATTAAGTCTCATAGTAATCATCATGATATGTATATGCATCTCTATTTGTCAATTGCCCAACTGTAATTTATTCACCCAACATGCTATTTCTTATTGGAGAGACACCACTAGTGAACTATGGACCCCAGTCCATTATTTTACATCTGAAATACAATCTACTGCAATCTCTGTTCTCTGTTGTTTTCTACAAGCAAACATCATTCTCCACACCATACGTTTAATCCTTTGTTTACAGCAAGCCGGTGAGATTGACAACCTCACTGTTAAGTTGGGGCAAAGTATTTTGATTGTGTTGTGCAGGTTCCACGTTGGCGCCGAAATCCCTGGTGTTGCGCCGCACTACACTCCTCCGCCAACAACCTTCACGTGGCCTTCATCTCCTACTGGTTCGATAACCTTGGTTTCTTACTGAGTGAAAACTTGCTGCTGTACGCATCACACCTTCCTCTTGGGGTTTCCAACGGACGTGTGCTTCACGCATTATCAGCCGCCACCCAAAACAGGCGTGAGCCGCCAGAAGGAGGGGGGCAGAGGACTCACCGACCACCACCAGGCACGACCACGTCAACGAAGAAGCCGGATCCGCAGCCTTCGGAGTCACCCCCACCGCCGGCCGCATCGCCGAAGCCTCACCCGGCCACCGCAGCCCTTGCCAAGGCAGCCGGCGCGACGCGCCGAAGAAACAGCCGCCTGAGGCCGCCGCCCCGGATCCCACCCTGGATCCCACCACGCTGGCCACCGACCAGCCCAGCCGACGGCCGATGTCCCCGCCGCAGATCCAGCGCCACCTCCGCGCGCGTGACGCGAGAGGGAGACATGACGCCGCCGAGAGCTTCACGAGCTTTGCCCGCACGCGCGTGCCGGCGGCGGCAGGGAGGAGGAAGATCGGAGGAGGGGGAGGCGGTGGCGGCGGCGCTAGGGTTCCGCCCGAGTCGCCCGGTGCGGGGGGCGACGCGGGGGTCTTTTTCGGTCCCAAGGACTAACATGTTACAACCAAATCAAAACACTGGCAAATGCTGCAGCAGCTGCGTAGTGCGCCATGCAGACGGCGTGGCAAAGCGCGCATGTCTATCTAGTTCAGCGGTAATCTCCGTAGGTTTACTTACACTGGGGGCCTCGTGCATCTGCCTTGTGTAAAAGCAAAGAACGTCGTCAATTCAATTCAACGGGAGCCAGTGGTGGTCGTTGAGTTATGCGTGGAAACGGCCGCTCGACCGGCTGCAAAAGAGGAATATATTCTCAGCGGTTGACTGAACCGTGGAGAGCTACTGCTCAACGACAAGCCGCAATGCTATACTAATAGAACGGCCAGCCCACGAGTTGCCATAATCCAGAGAAGAAGAGAGACACCACATCAAGCTAGGCATCGATCATGGCCGTTTTCTCTCGGCCAACGCTGCTGCTGTTACTGATCTTGGCGATCCATGCCTGCACCATCGTCGTCCAAGGAGGTACGAACAATCAAGCATCCGTGCCTCAATTTCTTCTTGCTTCCGTCGATCTAATCTGCGTCGCAACGTCGTGGATCTGTAGGGAGGATTCTGGGGAACCGCTGGTCGACGCCGGGGTCGCCGATTCCCAACCACCATTACCAATCGGGTTGCCCCACCCCCAACTGCCAGCCGCCGGCCCTGTCGTAGGAATTCACGCGGGTGTGCTGGTTAGCAGCCCAGCTATGTGATGGCGCGCATCGCAGGGGAAGAAGAGGAGAAGCAGATCATGCGAATGGTGACAGAAGCTTCACTGTACTTGTCTGAAATTTTGGGCGTGCTTTTCGAATATCTACATACCACTTCCTCTCGCTGTATTTCTCTTCTCCATGATTAATTTGGTCCCGTGAAGTAGTAGTATACTACTGTATAATTTATTTTGTGCGTCTGTGATACGCGTTCAGCAAAAACGTGCCATTTTAACACAGCTGCAATCTACCATTCAACCGCTCAAATCGTGATAAAATGTGTGAGTCGTGAGATAGTGAAGGTGAAGGTGCTACTCCCATTTCCCCATGCAAGTCATCCTCAAGGTTTACCTAAAAACATAGAAGCAACAAGGCTGAGCATAAAATACTCAGCAAGTACATAAAGAGACAATAAGCAGTGCATAAAACACGACACCAACAAATATTCTTTAACACTTGCCATAGCGCAATGATGCTTCTGTATGCCTACATGCTCTTTGCTTTCACTTTTCTTTACGCATACCGGTCGGTATCACTTGAGTGAACACCCGTCGGCATCCACTCACCCCAACTTGTGGAGGTTGCCGACAATGTGGGACTCATCCCAACATCAACGGTCTCAATGTGCCTACCTCAGCAGGTCACAACACTATGCACTGTCTTTAACATGTTATGCAAAAATGCAATCGCAACTATATCATTTTTCATATCCACTTTGTCTCCACATACATAAACATTACCAGCCACTAGAACAAATAACAAGTGCTAGAAAATAAAAGTCGAGTGAGGAGAATCATGCAAAGTATTATCCCGTCATGCACTTGCCTGAACCGCGGAGCACAAGCCATGAATTGTAGAATCCAACACTGGAAGTGCCAACACCTGCTGTTGAAACACATAGCACACTCAATGCACACCATCATTACCTAAGTATACAAGCAAATATCGCTCCTACGATCAATAATCTGTGGCTATCCATCATGTGTATAATCACAATACACCGCAAATAATTTTAAAATACGACCACAAACGACAAATCTAGCCTTCAAACATAAAACTAGAAGATGGATCTAGCTACTGATTGTGACAAACCAATACAATAATAATTTCTACTAACTGGAGTTCACTAGCCGCAAAATGACCATCAGGTACGTACAAAGCTGGGCATCCTCTCGTATGCAGCTAAATGAAAGCACAAACTCAGCTGGTACTACGTATGGCTGTGATTCAGATCATCGTACCATGGTGTCCAAAATAACTTTATACAGCAGCTCAACAATTATTCTTTTCTGTTGGCTACCAGCTACCAGCGGGAGCAATTAATCATTTAACCAACATCAGGTTACCAAAATAGTACTGTTGATTGACTCTTGCCTAAACTTAAAACTAGGCTTGATCTAAACCAACCGACTACCCCGCTACTACTATAGCCAGCATGACAGATAGCACTTTCAGAAACGCACCTGAACTGAAATTGAGCAAAACACATGGAACAAAAACAATTAATGGAAGGCTTTGAGTACCTGTTCAAGATAATGGTAGATCGGCAGTGTTGAACCCCGACGAGACACGGCAACTGCAGATGGCAAGCCCCAGCGTCGACCAGCCTAGGTGGTCGCAGTGGTGGCACCGTGGCGGACTGACTGCAAACTACGGCTTGATGGAGTTGGCCTCGCCCAGCGACATCGCGGCAACATCGCAGGCCACCAATCGACAGCGGCGGCAGTGGATAATATTAGGGCAGAGGGATGGTGGCTGTAGAAGAGATATTGGAGTTTGTATAGCACCAATAGGGCCGGCTGCTCATATATATATATAGGCGGACACATGTACAATTACAGGTACAACCCTGACAAAACACGGAGACCTATACCTATACAATATGTTACTCAACACCCCCCGCAGTCGAAGGGTCGGCACCGACACATAGACTGGAGCGAAACTCCGGAAAAGTCGTGGACGGCAATCCCTTCGTCATGATATCGGCAAATTGCTAAGACGTCGGTACGTGAAGAACTCGAACGCGACCGAGGGCAACTTGCTCACGAACAAAGTGGATGTCCAACTCAATGTGCTTGGTGCGCCGATGATGAACGGGGTTGGCGGAGAGGTAGACGGCCGACACGTTGTCGCAGAAGACCATCGTAGCCTTGTCAACAGGACAAGAGAGCTCGGACAGAAGCTGGCGAAGCCACGTGCACTCGGCCACCGCGTTGGCCACGGCGTGGTAATCGGCCTCAGGACTGGAGCGAGACACGGTGGGCTGCCTCTTGGAGGACCAAGAGACGAGCGACGAGCCGAGGTAGACGCAGTAGCCGCTGGTGGAGCGCCGCGTGTTCGGGCATCCCGCCCAGTCCGCGTCCGAGTAGGCGACGAGGTCGGTCGACGTCGAGGGGGAAGCATGCAATGACAAGCCGTAGCCCATGGTACCACAGACGTAGCGTAGAATCCGCTTCACCGCGGCCCAATGAGCATCCCGAGGAGCATGCATGTGCAAGCACACCTGCTGCACAGCATACTGGAGCTCCGGTCGCGTCAACGTCAAGTACTGGAGAGCACCGACGATGGAGCGGTAGAACGGCGCGTCGGACGCCAGCGACCCATCACTGGCGGAGAGCTGGGCCTTCGTGTCGACAGGAGTAGGTGTAGGGTTGCAGTTAAGCATCCCGGCACGATCGAGAAGCTCGTGGGCGTACTTCCGCTGATGAAGGAAGAACCCGTCCGCACGCCGGACAACCTCCATGCCGAGGAAGTAGTGGAGCGGGCCAAGCTCCTTCAAAGCGAACTCAGCGCGAAGACTGTCGGTGAGCTGTCGAAGAAGACCAGCGGTGGAGGCCGTCAGGATGATGTCGTCGACGTATAGCAGCAGGTAGGCCATGTCGTTGCCGGTCCGGTAGACGAATAGCGACGCATTGGAGCGCGTGGAGCGGAAGCCAAGCTGATGCAGGAAGCCGGCGATTCGCTGGTACCAGGCGCGGGGCGCCTGCTTCAGTCCATACAGGGACCGAGAGAGCAAGCACACATCATCGGGTAGCTCGGTGTCGACGAAGCCGATGGGCTGCTGGCAGTACACCTGCTCCTGCAAATGGCCATGAAGGAAGGCGTTGGAGACGTCCATCTGATGCACCGGCCACGCGCGAGAGGCGGCAAGGTGCAACACCGTGCGGATCGTGCCCGGTTTGACGACCGGGGCAAACGTATCCGTGAAGTCGACGCCAGCGCGTTGCCGAAAGCAGCGCACGACCCAGCGTGCCTTGTAGCGCTCGAGAGTACCGTCGGAGCCGAGCTTGTGCTTGAAGACCCATTTGCCGGTGATGACGTTGGCGCGAGGGGGCCGGGGAACCAGCTCCTAGGTCCGATTGCGCTGCAGCGCGTCGTACTCCTCCTGCATGGCGGCGCGAGCCGAGGTGGGCACCGGCGAAGGAGCGGAGGAAGACGCAGCAGCGGGCGTCGGTCCTGTCGCGGAGCCGGTTGGACCGGCCTGCGGACCGGACGGGCCGGTAGGGGCACCGGTTGGACCGGCCTGCAGACCGGACGGGCCGACCGAGGGACCGGTTTGACCGGGCGGCGGACCGAGCGAGGGGGCGGAGGCCCCTGGATGCCACGCCGATTGGCACCGGTCAGGGAGCCGGTCATGACTGGGCCGGCCGGTCGACGGGCCGGTTCAACCGGGTGCTGGGCCAAGTCGGCAGCTAGGAGGTACGCAGCCATCGTGCGGCAGGATGCTGTTGCCGCTGGCCCAGAAGGCAGACGCGGCGGACGGAGACGCCGTGCAGACGTACTGGTCGGCGGGGTAGAGCGTAGACGGCCACCGCACGCCCGCACGTGTGCGGGTGAGCATGGGATCAAGGGTCGCAGCGACGGGCGGCAAGGCGGGCGACGAGGCAGCCGATGTAGAGGCAGCCGAAGGAGACGCCGCGGGCAATGGGGACGCCGGAGGCGCCTCAGGCGTCGCGGGCGACGGGGGCGCCGCGGGCGAAGAGGACGTTGAGGGACCAGGCGGGGCCGGCGCAGAGGGGGCCGCCGCGGTCACACGTCGGCGCGCGGCCGCAAGAGGGCCAGCGGGCGCCGAGGGCGTCGTCGGAGGTGTCGCCAAAAGTCCCTGCTAAAACGGAAAAACCAACTCGTCAAAGTACACGTGCCGGGAGGTGAGGACACGGTGGGAGACTGGGTCGTAACAGCGGTAGCCCTTGGTGTTGGCGGGGTAGCCAAGAAACACACAAGGGAGAGAGCGCGGCGTAAGCTTATGCGCGGCGGTGGCAGCAGTGTTAGGATAACACCGGCAGCCGAAGATGCGAAGGTCATCATAGGCGGGCGGCGCACTGTAGAGGACTGTTGGAGATATGCCCAAGAGGCAATAATAAAAGTGGTTATTATATATCTTTATGTTTATGATAAATGTTTATATACCATGCTATAATTGTATTAACCGAAACATTGATACATGTGTGTTATGTAAACAAACAAATGAGTCCCTAGTAAGCCTCTTAACTAGCTTGTTGATTAATAGATGATTAGTTTCATAATCATGAACATTGGATGTTATTAATAACAAGGTTATATATCATTATATGAATGATGTAATGGACACACCCAATTAAGCGTAGCATAAGATCACGTCATTAAGTTATTTGCTATAAGCTTTCGATACATTGTTACCTAGTCCTTATGACCATGAGATCATGTAAATCACTTATGCCGGAAAGGTACTTTGATTACATCAAACGCCACTGCGTAAATGGGTGGTTATAAAGGTGGGATTAAGTATCCGGAAAGTATGAGTTGAGGCATATGGATCAATAGTGGGATTTGTCCATCCCGATGATGGATAGATATACTCTAGGCCCTCTCGGTGGAATGTCGTCTAATGTCTTGCAAGCATATGAATAAGTTCATAAGAGACCACATACCACGGTACGAGTAAAGAGTACTTGTTAGGAGACGAGGTTGAACAAGGTATAGAGTGATACCGATGATCAAACCTCGGACAAGTAAAATATCGCGTGACAAAGGGAATTGGTATCGTATGTGAATGGTTCATTCGATCACTAAGTCATCGTTGAATATGTGGGAGCCATTATAGATCTCCAGATCCCGCTATTGGTTATTGGTCGGAGTGAGTACTCAACCATGTCCGCATAGTTCGCGAACCGTAGGGTGACACACTTAAAGTTGGATGTTGAAATGGTAGAACTTGAATATGGAATGGAGTTCGAATATTTATTTGAAGTCCCGGATGAGATCCCGGACATCACGAGGAGTTCCGGAATGGTCCGGAGAATAAGATTCATATATAGGATGTCATTTTATGTGTTTGAAAATGATCCGGTGCATTTATGGAAGGTTCTAGAAGGTTCTAGAAAAGTCCGGAAGAAATCACTTTGGAAGGCGGAGTCCCGAAGGGACTCCACCACCCATGGCCGGCCAACCCTAGAGGGGTGGAGTCCCAAGTGGACTCCACCATAGGGGCCGGCCACCCCCCCACATGGAAGGGTGGGAATCCCACTTGGGTGGGAGTCCCACCTTGAGTAGGTTTCCCTACAACATGGAAGGTTTTGGGTTCGGGTCTTATTCGAAGACTTGTAGTCCAGCACTTGGGGTTCCACCTATATAATGAGGGGCATAGGGGAGGGGGCCGGCCACACCAAAGCCACCACCTTGGCCGCACCCCTTGGAGGCCGGCCACCCCCTCTCCCCAAACCCTAGCCGCCCCACTCCTCCTTCTTCCCCGCACGCTTAGCGAAGCTCCGCCGGGATTCTCCACCGCCACCGACACCACGCCGTCGTGCTGTCGGATTCAAGAGGAGCTACTACTTCCGCTGCCCACTGGAACGGGGAGGAGGACGTCGTCTTCATCAACAACCGAACATGTGACCGAGTACGGAGGTGTTGCCCGTTCGTGGCGCCGTGATCAAGATCTTCTACGCGCTTTTGCAAGCGGCAAGTGAATGTCTACCGCAGCAACAAGAGCCTCATCTTGTAGGCTTTGGAATCTCTTCAAGGGTGAGACTCGACAATCCCCTCGTTGCTACCATCTTCTAGATTGCATCTTGGCTTGGATTTCGTGTTCGCGGTAGGAATTTTTTTGTTTTCTATGCTACGTTTTCCTACAGTGGTATCAGAGCCAGGTTTATGCATAGATGGTTGCACGAGTAGAACACAATTGTTTTGTGGGCGTTGATGCTTTTGTTATCTTTAGTTTTAGTACTTTGCATCTTTGTGGCATAGTGGGATGAAGCGGCTCGGGCTAACTTTACATGACCGCGTTCATGAGATTTGCTCCACGCTCGACATGCAACTTGTATTGCATAAGTGGCTTTGCGGGTGTCTGTCTCTCCTACTATAGTGAAGATTCAATTTACTCTTCTATTGACAACACTAGTATCACCGTTGTGGTTCATGTTCGTAGGTAGATTGGATCTTACTCGAAAACCCTAAACCACGTAAAATATGCAAACCAAATTAGAGAACGTCTAACTTGTTTTTGCAGGGTTTGGTGATTGATACGCGTACAGCACGCGTCCGTTGGGAACCCCAAGAGGAAGGTGTGATGCGTACAGCGGCAAGTTTTCCCTCAGTATGAAACCAAGGTTTATCGAACCAGTAGGAGCCAAGAAGCACGTTGAAGGTTGATGGCGGCGGGATGTAGTGCGGCGCAACACCAGAGATTCTGGCGCCAACGTGGAACCTGCACAACACAACCAAAGTACTTTGCCCCAACGAAACAGCGAGGTTGTCAATCTCACCGGCTTGCTGTAACAAAGGATTAGATGTATAGTGTGGATGATGATTGTTTGCGTAAAACAAGAAACAATATTGCGGATTGTATTTCAGTATAGAGAATTGGACCGGGGTCCACAGTTCACTAGAGGTGTCTCTCCCATAAGATAAACAGCATGTTGGGTGAACAAATTACAGTTGGGCAATTGACAAATAAAGAGGGCATGACCATGCACATACATATTATGATGAGTATTGTGAGATTTAATTGGGCATTACGACAAAGTACATAGACCGCTATCCAGCATGCATCTATGCCTAAAAAGTCCACCTTCAGGTTATCATCCGAACCCCCTCCAGTATTAAGTTGCTAACAACAGACAATTGCATTCAGTATTGAGCGTACTGTAATCAGTAACTACATCCTTGCAGATAGCTCCAATGTTTTATCCGTAGTGGCAACAAGACATCCATAATCTTAGAGATTTCTGTCACTTCCTGCATTCACGGAGACATGAACCCACTATCGAGCATAAATACTCCCTCTTGGAGTTACAAGCATCTACTTGGCCAGAGCATCTACTAGTAACGGAGAGCATGCAAGATCATAAACAACACATAGACATAACTTTGATAATCAACATAACAAGTATTCTCTATTCATCGGATCCCAACAAACGCAACATATAGAATTACATATAGATGATCTTGATCATGTTATGCAGCTCACAAGACCCGACAATTAAGCACAATGGGGAGAAGACAACCATCTAGCTACTGCTATGGACCCATAGTCCAGGGGTAGACTACTCACACATCACTCCGGAGGCGACCATGGCGGCGTAGAGTCCTCCGGGAGATGAATCCCCTCTCCGGCAGGGTGCCGGAGGCAATCTCCTGAATCCCCCGAGATGGGATTGGCGGCGGCGGCGTCTCAGTAAGGTTTTCCGTATCGTGGCTCTCGGTACTGGGGGTTTCGCGACGGAGGCTTTAAGTAGGCGGAAGGGCAGGTCAAGAGGCGGCACGAGGGGCCCACACCCTTGGTCGGCGCGGCTAGGGCTTGGGCCACGCCGCCCTATGGTGTCGCCACCTCGTGGCCCCACTTCGTCTCCTCTTCGGTCTTCTGGAAGCTTCGTGGCAAAATAGGACCCTGGGCGTTGATTTCGTCCAATTCCGAGAATATTTCGTTACTAGGATTTCTGAAACCAAAAACAGTAAAAACAAAGAATCGGCACTTCGGCATCTTGTTAATAGGTTAGTTCCAGAAAATGCACGAATATGACATAAAGTGTGCATAAAACATGTAGATAACATCAATAATGTGGCATGGAACATAAGAAATTATCGATACGTCGGAGACGTATCAGCATCCCCAAGCTTAGTTCTGCTCGTCCCGAGCAGGTAAAACGATAACAAAGATAATTTCTGGAGTGACATGCCATCATAACCTTGATCATACTATTTGTAAAGCATATGTAGTGAATGCAGCGATCAAAACAATGTATATGACATGAGTAAACAAGTGAATCATATAGCAAAGACTTTTCATGAATAGCACTTCAAGACAAGCATCAATAAGTCTTGCATAAGAGTTAACTCATAAAGCAATAATTCAAAGTAAAGGCATTGAAGCAACACAAAGGAAGATTAAGTTTCAGCGGTTGCTTTCAACTTATAACATGTATACCTCATGGATAATTGTCAACATAGAGTAATATAACAAGTGCAATATGCAAGTATGTAGGAATCAATGCACAGTTCACACAAGTGTTTGCTTCTTGAGGTGGAGAGAAATAGGTGAACTGACTCAACATTGAAAGTAAAAAAGAATGGTCCTTCAAAGAGGAAAAGCATCGATTGCTATATTTGTGCTAGAGCTTTTATTTTGAAAACATGAAACAATTTTGTCAACGGTAGTAATAAAGCATATGTATCATGTAAATTATATCTTACAAGTTGCAAGCCTCATGCATAGTATACTAATAGTGCCCGCACCTTGTCCTAATTAGCTTGGACTACCGGATCATCGCAATGCACATGTTTTAACCAAGTGTCACAAAGGGGTACCTCTATGCCGCCTGTACAAAGGTCTAAGGAGAAAGCTCGCATTGGATTTCTCGCTATTGATTATTCTCAACTTAGACATCCATACCGGGACAACATAGACAACAGATAATGGACTCCTATTTTATGCATAAGCATGTGGCAACAATTATTATTCTCATATGAGATTGAGGATATTGTCCAAAACTGAAACTTCCACCATGGATCATGGCTTTAGTTAGCGGCCCAATGTTCTTCTCTAACAATATGCATGCTTAACCATAAGGTGGTAGATCTCTCTTACTTCAGACAAGACGAACATGCATAGGAACTCACATGATATTCAACAAAGAATAGTTGATGGCGTCCCCAGAAACATGGTTATCGCACAACAAGCAACTTAATAAGAGATAAAGTGCATAAGTACATATTCAATACCACAATAGTTTTTAAGCTATTTGTCCCATGAGCTATATATTGTAAGGTGAATGATGGAATTTAAAGGTAGCACTCAAGCAATTTACTTTGGAATGGCGGAGAAATACCATGTAGTAGGTAGGTATGGTGGACACAAATGGCATAGTGGTTGGCTCAAGGATTTTGGATGCATGAGAAGTATTCACTCTCGATACAAGGTTTAGGCTAGCAAGGCTATTTGAAACAAACACAAGGATGAACGGCGCAACAAAACTCACATAAATGACATATTGTAAACATTATAAGACTCTACACCGTCTTCCTTGTTGTTCAAACTCAATACTAGATATTATCTAGACTTTAGAGAGACCAAATATGCAAACCAAATTTTAGCATGCTCTATGTATTTCTTCATTAATGGGTGCAAAGTATATGATGCAAGAGCTTAAACATGAGCACAACAATTGCCAAGTATCACATTACCCAAGACATTATAGCAATTACTACATGTATCATTTTCCAATTTCAACCATATAACAATTTAACGAAGAAGAAACTTCGCCATGAATACTATGAGTAGAGCCTAAGGACATACTTGTCCATATGCTACAGCGGAGCGTGTCTCTCTCCCACAAAGTGAATGCTAGGATCCATTTTATTCAAACAAAACAAAAACAAAAACAAACCGACGCTCCAAGAAAAGCACATAAGATGTGATGGAATAAAAATATAGTTTCAGGGGAGGAACCTGATAATGTTGTCGATGAAGAAGGGGATGCCTTGGGCATCCCCAAGCTTAGACGCTTGAGTCTTCTTAGAATATGCAGGGGTGAACCACCGGGGCATCCCCAAGCTTAGAGCTTTCACTCTCCTTGATCATGTTGCATCATACTCCTCTCTTGATCTTTGAAAACTTCCTCCACACCAAACTCGAAACAACTCATTAGAGGGTTAGTGCACAATAAAAATTAACATGTTCAGAGGTGACATAATCATTCTTAACACTTCTGGACATTGCATAAAGCTACTGGATATTAATGGATCATAGAAATTCATCCAACATAGCAAAAGAGGCAATGCGAAATAAAAGGCAGAATCTGTCAAAACAGAACATTTCGTAAAGACGAATTTTAAAATGGCACCAGACTTGCTCAAATGAAAATGCCCAAATTTAATTAAAGTTGTGTACATATCTGAGGATCACGCACGTAAATTGGCATATTTTTCTGAGCTACCTACAGAGAGGCAGGTCGGAATTCGTGACAGCAAAGAAATCTGAAACTGCGCAGTAATCCAAATCTAGTATGAACTTTTCTATCAACGACTTTACTTGGCACAATAAAACACTAAACTAAGATAAGGAGAGGTTGCTACAGTAGTAAACAACTTCCAAGACACAAAATAAAAACAAAGTACTGTAGTAAAAACATGGGTTGTCTCCCATAAGCGCTTTTCTTTAACGCCTTTCAGCTAGGCGCAGAAAGTGTGTATCAAGTATTATCGGAGGGTGGTGCATCATCCTTACCTTGGGCTTTACCCTTACCTTTCTTGTTGTTTTTCTTTCTCTTTGATTTAGGAAATGTATGATTCCCCCCCGTTATAGAGGTGAAATCCAGGATGCCTTCTCCCACATCTATGACTGCTCCCAATAGTTTTAGCAGGGATCTTCCGAGTGTGATTTTTCCTGTCCCTACACATTCAATAACAAGATAATCAATGGATATTGTTCTTCCAAGAATGGTTGTATGCACACCTGCTGCTATTCCCTTAGGAATTATAACAGAGTTATCAATGAGAGTTATTTCTTCTCCTCCTTCATCAACTCCCCAAAGTTTCAAAGATATATAAATGCTCTCAGGTATAAGGCAAAATTCAGACATAATATCACAATTGGCACGAAGAGTTTGATCACCGATAACAATTTTAACAGTAGGATCCCATAATGAAGGTTTAGAGTTCACTAAAACTTGTTCAAGACGATTACGAACATGGTGATAGTTGTCATCCAAGCGAGATGTACTTATCTCGAGATTGTTTAATCTATTATAAATGCTAATAAGGGCTGAATTAAAGTTATTAGCTGAATCATGTGATGCAACCAACTTCTTTATGGCATTAAAAGCTTGATCCCCATTGCAATGAAGGAAATCTCCTCCCACTAAAGCATCCAAAGCATATCTATAACGAATCATAAGACCAAAATAAAAATTACTAATGAGCAAACTTAGAGTCATTTGAGGTTCAGTTTTATGATAAGAAGTAAAAATTCTAGACCAAGCATCCTTAAAACTCTCCTCATCCCCTTGTTTAAAAGTGAAGACTAATTCTTCAGGCGAAGAAGTAACAGGTTCAGAGCTAGACATGGTAACAAAAGTAACTAATTTTTTTATTTTTAATATAGAGTGCAATAAAGCAAACTAGATAAAGTAAATGCAAGTAACTAATTTTATGGTGTTTTTGATATAGAGTGCAAGACAGTAAATAAAGTAAAGCTAGCAACTAATTTTTTTGTGTTTTGATTTAGTGCAGCAAACAAAGTAGTAAATAAAACCAAGCAAGACAAAAACAAAGTAAAGAGATTGGGAAGTGGAGACTCCCCTTGCAGCGTGTCTTGATCTCCCCGGCAACGGCTCCAGAAAAAGAGCTTGATACGCGTACAGCACGCGTCCGTTGGGAACCCCAAGAGGAAGGTGTGATGCGTACAGCGGCAAGTTTTCCCTCAGTATGAAACCAAGGTTTATCGAACCAGTAGGAGCCAAGAAGCACGTTGAAGGTTGATGGCGGCAGGATGTAGTGCGGCGCAACACCAGAGATTCCGGCGCCAACGTGGAACCTGCACAACACAACCAAAGTACTTTGCCCCAACGAAACAGCGAGGTTGTCAATCTCACCGGCTTGCTGTAACAAAGGATTAGATGTATAGTGTGGATGATGATTGTTTGCAGAAAACAGTAAAACAATATTGCAGTAGATTGTATTTCAGTATAGAGAATTGGACCGGGGTCCACAGTTCACTAGAGGTGTCTCTCCCATAAGATAAACAGCATGTTGGGTGAACAAATTACAGTTGGGCAATTGACAAATAAAGACGGCATGACCATGCACATACATATTATGATGAGTATTGTGAGATTTAATTGGGCATTACGACAAAGTACATAGACCGCTATCCAGCATGCATCTATGCCTAAAAAGTCCACCTTCAGGTTATCATCCGAACCCCCTCCAGTATTAAGTTGCTAACAACAGACAATTGCATTAAGTATTGCGCGTAATGTAATCAGTAACTACATCCTTGAACATAGCACCAATGTTTTATCCCTAGTGGCAACAGCACATCCATAATCTTAGAGATTTCTGTCACTTCCCCAGATTCACGGAGACATGAACCCACTATCGAGCATAAATACTCCCTCTTGGAGTTACAAGCATCTACTTGGCCTGAGCATCTACTAGTAACGGAGAGCATGCAAGATCATAAACAACACATAGACATAACTTTGATAATCAACATAACAAGTATTCTCTATTCATCGGATCCCAACAAACGCAACATATAGAATTACAGATAGATGATCTTGATCATGTTATGCAGCTCACAAGACCTGACAATTAAGCACAATGGGGAGAAGACAACCATCTAACTACTGCTATGGACCCATAGTCCAGGGGTAGACTACTCACACATCACTCCGGAGGCGACCATGGCGGCGTAGAGTCCTCCGGGAGATGAATCCCCTCTCCGGCAGGGTGCCGGAGGCGATCTCCTGAATCCCCCGAGATGGGATTGGCGGCGGCGGCGTCTCGGTAAGGTTTTCCGTATCGTGGCTCTCGGTACTGGGGGTTTCGCGACGGAGGCTTTAAGTAGGCGGAAGGGCAGGTCAAGAGGCGGCACGAGGGGCCCACACCCTAGGTCGGCGCGGCCAGGGCTTGGGCCGCGCCGCCCTATGGTGTCGCCACCTCGTGGCCCCACTTCGTCTCCTCTTCGGTCTTCTGGAAGCTTCGTGGCAAAATAGGACCCTGGGCGTTGATTTCGTCCAATTCCGAGAATATTTCGTTACTAGGATTTCTGAAACCAAAAACAGCAGAAAACAGCAACTAGCACTTCGGCATCTTGTTAATAGGTTAGTTCCAGAAAATGCACGAATATGACATAAAGTGTGCATAAAACATGTAGATAACATCAATAATGTGGCATGGAACATAAGAAATTATCGATACGTCGGAGACGTATCAGTGATGTGATATGGCCATAATGTGATGATGACTATGTATGAGATGATCATTATTGTATTGTGGCAACCGGCAGGAGCCTTATGGTTGTCTTTAATTTTCATGTTGAGTAGTATTTCAAAGTAGTTATAATAGTTGCTACATGGAGGACAATCATGAAGACGACGCCATTGACCTTGGTGCTTCGCCGACGATGATGGAGATCATGCCCGTTGATGATGGAGATCATGTCCGTGCTTTGGAGATGAAGATCAAAGGCGCAAAGACAAAAGGGCCATATCATATCACATATGAACTGCATGTGATGTTAATCCTTTTATGCATCTTATTTTGCTTAGATCGCGACGGTAGCATTATAAGATGATCCCTCTCACTAAAATATCAAGATAATAAAGTGTTCATCCTTAGTAGCACCGTTGCCAAGACTTGTCATTTCGAAGCATCTCGTGATGATCGGGTGTGATAGATTCAACAAGTGCATACAACGGGTGCAAGACAGTTTTTGCACATGCGGATACTAAGGTGGCCTTGACGAGCCTAGCATGTACAGACATGGTCTCGGAACACGTGATACCGAAAGGTAGAGCATGAATCATATGATTGATATGATGAACACTTTGAGTGTTCGCCATTGAAGTTACATCTTGTCTCGTGATGATCGGACTTGGTGTGGTGGATTTGGTTCGTGTGATCACTAAGACAATGCGAGGGATATTGTTTTGAGTGGGAGTTCACCTAGTTTTTAATTATGTTGAATTAAAATTTGAACTCAATTTGTCATAAACATTAGTCTAAACTATTGCAAATATGTTGTAGATATGGCGTCCTCAATCAATTTTAACCAGTTCCTAGAGAAAGAAAAGCTTAAGAGCAACGGTAGCAACTTCACCGACTGGTTCCGTCATGTGAGGATCTTCCTCAATGGCGGAAATCTGCAATATGTGCTTGATGCGCCGCTAGGTGACCCTCCTGCAGAAACTGAAACCGATGAAGTAAAGAATGTTTACGCGACTCGGAAAACTCGGTACTCTCAAGTTCAGTGTGTCATCCTATGCAGTCTGGAAGCCGATCTTCAAAAACGTTTTGAGCACCACGATCCACATGAGTTAATCAATGAGTTAAAGACTATCTTTGAAACTCATGCGGCCGTGGAATGCTATGAAGCATCGAAACACTTCTTCAGCTGCATGATGGAAGAAGGCAGCTCCGTTAGTGAGCACATGCTCGCCATGACCGGGCATGCGAAGAAACTCAGTGACTTGGGAATAGTGATTCCTAACAGACTGGGGATTAATCGTGTCCTTCAATCACTGCCACCTAGTTACAAGAACTTTGTGATGAACTACAATATGCAGAACATGAACAAAGAGTTACCTGAACTCTTCTCCATGCTGAAATCTGCTGAGATTGAAATCAAGAAAGAGCACCAAGTGTTGATGGTCAACAAAACCACCAGTTTCAAGAAACAGGGCAAGTCTAAGGGAAAATTCAAGAAGGGTGGCAAGAAAGCTGTCACGCCTCCTGTGAAACCTAAGACTGGCCCTAAGCCTGATGCTGAGTGCTATTACTGCAAGGAGAAGGGACACTGGAAACGTAATTGCTCCAAGTATTTGGCGGATCTGAAGAGCGGCCTTGTCAAGAAGAAGAAAGAAGGTATATCTGATATACATGTTATAGATGTTTATCTTACTGGTTCTCGTACTAGTACCTGGGTATTTGATACTGGTTCGGTTGCTCATATTTGTAACTCAAACAGGAACTAAAGAATAAACGAAGACTACTAAAGGATGAAGTGACCATGCGCGTTGGAAATGGATCCAAAGTCAATGTGATCGCTGTCGGCACACTTCCTCTACATCTACCTTCGGGATTAGTTTTAAGCCTCAATAATTGTTATTTTGTACCCGCGTTGAGCATGAACATTATATCTGGATCTTGTTTAATGCAAGACGGTTATTCATTCAAGTCTGAGAATAATGGTTGTTCTATTTTTATGAATAATATCTTTTATGGTCGAGCACCTGAAAAGAATGGCTTATTTCTGTTAGATCTCGATAGTAGTGATACACATATACATAACATTGATGCTAAGCGAATTAAATTGAATGATAATTCTACTTATATGTGGCACTGTTGTCTTGGTCATATTGGAGTGAAACGCATGAAGAAACTCCATACCGATGGATTACTTGAATCACTTGACTTTGAGTCACTTGATAGATGCGAAGCATGTCTAATGGGAAAAATGACTAAGACTCCATTCTCTGGTATTATGGAGCGAGCTACTGACTTATTGGAAATCATACATACCGATGTGTGCGGACCAATGAGTGTAGCATCGCGCGGTGGTTATCGTTATGTTCTAACCTTCACAGATGATCTGAGTAGATATGGGTATATCTATTTCATGAAACATAAATCTGAAACTTTTGAGAAGTTTAAGGAATTCCAAAGTGAAGTAGAAAATCAACATAACAAGAAGATTAAATTTCTACGATCTGATCGCGGAGGTGAATATCTGAGTTATGAGTTTGGCATGCATTTAAAGAAATGCGGAATACTTTCACAATTGACACCGCCGGGAACACCACAACGAAACGGTGTGTCCGAACGTCGTAATCGAACTCTCTTAGATATGGTTCGTTCTATGATGTCTCTTACTGATTTGCCGTTATCATTTTGGAGTTATGCATTAGAGACAGCCGCATTCACTTTAAATAGAGCACCATCAAAATCCGTTGAAACGACACCGTATGAATTATGGTTTAATAAGAAACCTAAGCTGTCGTTCCTGAAAGTTTGGGGTTGCGAAGCCTACGTAAAAAGGTTACAACCGGACAAGCTAGAACCCAAAGCGGAGAAATGCGTCTTCATAGGATACCCTAAGGAAACTATAGGGTACACTTTCTATCACAGATCCGAAGGCAAGATCTTTGTTGCTAAGAACGGAACCTTTCTTGAGAAAGAATTTCTCACTAAAGAAGTGACTGGAAGAAAAGTAGAACTCGATGAGATTGAAGAATCTCTGCTCGTTGATCAAAGTAGCGCAGTACCGGAAGATGTTCCTGTGCCGCCTACACAGACAACAGAGGAAGCTAATGATAATGATCATGAAACTTCAAATGAGACAACTACTGAACCTCGCAGATCGACAAGGGAACGTGCCACTCCTGAATGGTATGATCCTTGTCTAAATGTCATGATTGTGGATAACAATGATGAAGACCCTGTGACGTATGAAGAAGCGATGATGAGCCCAGATTCCAACAAATGGCAAGAAGCCATGAAATCCGAAATGGGATCCATGTATGATAACAAAGTATGGACTTTGGTAGACTTACCTGGTAACCGAAAGGCTGTCGAGAATAAATGGATCTTCAAGAGAAAAACAGATGCTGATGGTAATATTACTGTCCATAAAGCTCGACTTGTCGCAAAGGGTTTCCGACAAATTCAAGGTGTTGACTACGTTGAGACTTTCTCACCTGTAGCGAAGCTAAAATCTGTGAGGATTTTGTTAGCAATAGCTGCATTTTTCGATTATGAGATTTGGCAGATGGATGTCAAAACGGCGTTCCTTAATGGAGACATTGAGGAAGAGTTGTATATGGTACAACCCAAAGGTTTTGTCGATCCTAAAAATGCTGACAAAGTATGCAAACTTCAGCGTTCAATCTATGGACTGAAGCAAGCATCGAGAAGTTGGAACCGACGTTTTGATAAGGTGATCAAAGACTTCGGGTTTATACAAAGGTCATGGAGAGGCCCGTATTTACAAGAAAGCGAGTGGGAGCTCAGAGCATTCCCTGATATTATATGTAGATGACATATTATTGATTGGGAATGATATAGAACTATTAAGCAGTGTAAAGGGTTATTTGAATAATAGTTTTTCAATGAAAGACCTTGGTGAAGCATCATATATATTAGGCATCAAGATTTATAGAGATAGATCAAGACGTCTAATAGGGCTATCACAGAGTACATATCTGGACAAGATTCTAAAGAAGTTTAGAATGGACGAAAGTAAGAAAGGATTCTTACCTATGTTACCAGGCAAGGTCTTGAGTAAGACTCAAGGTCCGGCTACGGCAGAAGAAAGAGAAAGGATGAGTCAAATCCCCTATGCCTCGGCAGTAGGCTCTATCATGTATGCCATGCTATGTACAAGACCGGATATAGCACATGCTGTTAGTTTGACTAGAAGATATCAAAGTGATCCAGAAATGGAACACTGGACAGCGGTCAAGAATATCCTAAAGTACTTGAAAAGAACTAAGGATATGTTTCTTTGTTATGGAGGTGACCAAAAGCTCGTTGTAACAAGTTACACCGATGCAAGTTGGAACACTGATCCTGATGACTCTAAGTCACAGGATGGGGACGTGTTTATATTGAATGGTGCTGCAGTAAGCTGGGCAAGCTCGAAGCAGTGCACGGTGGCGAAATCCTCAACAGAATCGGAGTACATAGCAGCTTCAGAGGCTTCATCAGAAGCGGTATGGATGAAGAGGTTCATTATAGAGCTCGGTGTGGTTCCTAGTGCATTGGACCCACTAGTCATCTACTGTGACAACATGGGTGCCATCGCCAATGCACAAGAACCAAGGTCACACAAGAGGCTGAAGCATATCAAGCTGCGTTATCATTCGATTCGCGAGTACATCGAAGATGGAGAAGTAAAGATTTGCAAAGTACACACTGATCTGAATGTAGCAGATCCGTTGACTAAAGCTCTCCCTAGGGCAAAGCATGACCAACACCAGAATGCCATGGGTGTTAGGTACCTTACAATGTAATCTAGATTATTGACTCTAGTGCAAGTGGGAGACTGTTGGAGATATGCCCAAGAGGCAATAATAAAAGTGGTTATTATATATCTTTATGTTTATGATAAATTTTTATATACCATGCTATAATTGTATTAACCGAAACATTGATACATGTGTGTTATGTAAACAAACAAATGAGTCCCTAGTAAGCCTCTTAACTAGCTTGTTGATTAATAGATGATTAGTTTCATAATCATGAACATTGGATGTTATTAATAACAAGGTTATATATCATTATATGAATGATGTAATGGACACACCCAATTAAGCGTAGCATAAGATCACGTCATTAAGTTATTTGCTATAAGCTTTCGATACATTGTTACCTAGTCCTTATGACCATGAGATCATGTAAATCACTTATGCCGGAAAGGTACTTTGATTACATCAAACGCCACTGCGTAAATGGGTGGTTATAAAGGTGGGATTAAGTATCCGGAAAGTATGAGTTGAGGCATATGGATCAATAGTGGGATTTGTCCATCCCGATGACGGATAGATATACTCTGGGCCCTCTCGGTGGAATGTCGTCTAATGTCTTGCAAGCATATGAATAAGTTCATAAGAGACCACATACCACGGTACGAGTAAAGAGTACTTGTCAGGAGACGAGGTTGAACAAGGTATAGAGTGATATCGATGATCAAACCTCGGACAAGTAAAATATCACGTGACAAAGGGAATTGGTATCGTATGTGAATGGTTCATTCGATCACTAAGTCATCGTTGAATATGTGGGAGCCATTATGGATCTCCAGATCCCGCTATTGGTTATTGGTCGGAGTGAGTACTCAACCATGTCCGCATAGTTCGCGAACCGTAGGGTGACACACTTAAAGTTGGATGTTGAAATGGTAGAACTTGAATATGGAATGGAGTTCGAATATTTATTCGAAGTCCCGGATGAGATCCCGGACATCACGAGGAGTTCCGGAATGGTCCAGAGAATAAGATTCATATATAGGATGTCATTTTATGTGTTTGAAAATGATCCGGTGCATTTATGGAAGGTTCTAGAATGTTCTAGAAAAGTCTGGAAGAAATCACTTTGGAAGGCGGAGTCCCGAAGGGACTCCACCACCCATGGCCGGCCAACCCTAGAGGGGTGGAGTCCCAAGTGGACTCCACCATAGGGGCCGGCCACCCCCCCCACATGGAAGGGTGGGAATCCCACTTGGGTGGGAGTCCCACCTTGAGTAGGTTTCCCTACAACATGGAAGGTTTTGGGTTCGGGTCTTATTCGAAGACTTGTAGTCCAACACTTGGGGTTCCACCTATATAATGAGGGGCATAGGGGAGGGGGCCGGCCACACCAAAGCCACCACCTTGGCCGCACCCCTTGGAGGCCGGCCACCCCCTCTCCCCAAACCCTAGCCGCCCCACTCCTCCTTCTTCCCCGCTGATACGTCTCCAACGTACCTATAATTTCTGATGTTCCATGCTTGTTTTATGACAATACTTACATGTTTTGCTTGCACTTTATAATGTTTTTATGCATTTTATGGAACTAACCTATTAACAAGATGCCGAAGTGCCAGTTCCTGTTTTCTGCTGTTTTTGGTTCCAGAAAGGCTGTTCGGGCAATATTCTCGGAATTCGACGAAACGAAGACCAAAGATCATAATTCACCGAGACGGACCAGGACACCGAAGGGGAGTCAGAGGGGAGGCCTGGGGCCCCCACACCATAGGGCCGCGCGGGCCAGCCCCTGGCCGTGCCGGCCTATGGGCAGGGCACCCTGTTGCCCCTCCTGCGCCGCCTCTTCGCCTATAAGACCCCTTTCGACCTAAAAACGCGATACCTTTTGACGAAACTCCAGAAAGACTCCAGGGGCGCCGCCACCATCGCGAAACTCCGTTTCGGGGGACAGAAGTCTCTGTTCCGGCACCCTGCCGGGACGGGAAAGTGCCCCCGGAAGCCATCTCCATCGACGCCACCGCCTCCATCATGCTCCGTGAGTAGTTCCCCCATGGACTACGGGTTCTAGCTGTAGCTAGTTGGTATCATCTCTCCCATGTACTTCAATGCAATGATCTCATGAGCTGCCTTACATGATTGAGATTCATCTTATGTAATCGGTGTTGTGTTTGTTGGGATCCGATGGATTGTTACGTTATGATTGTCTATCTATAAAGTTTATGAAGTTATTGTTGCTGCAATCTTGTTGTGTTTAATGCTTGTCACTAGGGCCCGAGTGGCATGATCTTAGATTTAAGCTCTATACTTATTGTTTAGATTGTATCTACAAGTTGTATGCACATGTCTATGTCCGGAACCAAAGGCCCCAAAGTGACAGAAATTGGGACAACTGGAGGGGAAGGCTTAGATATGAGGATCACATGTTTTCACGGAGTGTTAATGCTTTGCTCCGGTGCTCTATTAAAAGGAGCACCTTAATTTCCAGTAGATTCCCTAGAGGCCCGGCTGCCACCGGCTGGTAGGACAAAAGATGTTGTACAAGTTTCTCATTGCGAGCACGTATGACTATATATGGGAAACATGCCTACATGATTAATGATCTTGATGTTCTGTCTTAATGCTATTTCAATCCTATCAATTGCCCAACTGTAATTTGTTCACCCAACACTTGTTATTGGAGAGTTACCACTAGTGTAGATAGCTGGGAACCCCGGTCCATCTTTTATCATCATATACTCGTTCTACATGACATTGGAAGTAGTATCAACTATTTTCTGGTGCCATTGCTCTCATATTACTGCTACTGCTGTTGTGTTACTGTTACTACTGCTCTCATATTACTGCTGCTTTCACATCACCCCTGTTGCTAGTGCTTTTCCAGGTGCAGCTGAATTGACAACTCAGTTGTTAAGGCTTATAAGTATTCTTTACCTCCCCTTGTGTCGAATCAATAAATTTGGGTGTTACTTCCCTCGAAGACTGTTGCGATCCCCTATACTTGTGGGTTATCAAGACTATTTTCTGGCGCCGTCGCCGGGGAGGCATAGCTCTACTCATAAGTTCACCTGGGGAGTACACTCTACCTCTCTCTCTCTCTGTTTTATTTTATTTTGTTTTCCTTAGTTTACTTTTGCCTAGTTTATTTGTGCTTAGTTTATTTCTTTCTAGTATTATTTTTCCTAGTTTACTTTTGCTTAGTTTCTTTTTGTCTTGTTTTATTTTCCTCATATACCCGAAAATCCATAAAAATTTGAAAAACCGAAAAATTAAAAACTGTTGCTATGGGAGAACCTACAACCTACTTGGAGCTTATAGAATATTATAATAATTATAGAGAATCAAGAGCGGGAAAAGTGATGAGTGCTGTGATAGAAAAATTGAATACAATTGCTAAAATCTTGCTTAAACGCCATGATATAAACTGTTGCTCTCAACATGATACTAAACATCTGAAATTTCAATGTGGCTTTTGTGAAGAAGTTTTAATTAAGAACTATAATTGGAATAACTATATTCATTTTGGGTTTGAAGAAGTAGAACAATTTGTCATATTTATGGGAGCCTCTGAGATAGAATCCTTCATGGTTAAAAAATATGAAACTTGTGTTGTTTGTAAGGACCTTAAAGATTATGTCTCTTCTATCCTTAATTTTTGCAATGAAAGTTACACTGATAATCCTTATATCATTGATTATAAAGAGAGACTCATTAATGCACAAGAATGCACTCACAATTTGCAGGGACCTGTGGAAGAAGAAATTGATGAACCTGAAAGCTCATTGGATGAAAAAGAAGAGGAGAGTGATGAACAAAAGGAGGAAGAATGGATTAGCTACCCATGCCAACCTTCTAATGAGAGTAACTCTTTATCTCTTACACTATTTGATTGTCCTCCATGCTTACCGAAAGAGGTTGAATGTTATGTTCCTGTGGATTCTCTTGAAATATTCCCTATGAGTAAAACTTGTGAGAATAATTATGCTACTGTTATCTATGATAATCCATGCTATTTTGATAAATCTTATGATAATGCTTTGTTTGTGCCTGATGTCGAAATGCATGGTACTAAAGAATTTTGCGTAGCAAATGTTTATGATAGAGCTCTTGATGATGGTCCTATGTTACTTGATAATATTAATTGTACCACTAATGAAAATGGGATTGGAGAGGTCTTGACATTATCTATGAGTCCCATATCTCTTGAGATTGATCAACCATCTTGTTATATTATTGATAAAAGTGTGTTTGAAAGTTTTAATCGCACTATTTTTGAGCTTGATAAAAATTATGTGTTTATGGATCATGAAAAGCATGCTATATGTGATAGTTATATTGTTGAGTCTATCCATGAAGCTACTGAAAATTATTATGAGAGAGGAAAATATGGTTGTAGAAATTTGCATGGTACTAAAACACCTCTCTATATGCTGAAAATTTTGAATTTACTCTTGTTTTATCTTGCTATGCTTGTCACTTTGTTCTTCATGAATTTATTTGTGTACAAGATTCCTATGCATAGGAAGTGGGTTAGACTTAAATGTGTTTTGAATTTGCCTCTTTATGCTCTCTTTTGCCTCAACTCTTATTTCTTGCGAGTGCATCATTAAAACTGCTGAGCCCATCTTAATGGCTATAAAGAAAGCACTTCTTGGGAGATAACCCATGTCTTTATTTTGCTACTGTTTTGTTGTGTCTTGGAAGTTGTTACTACTATAGCAACCTCTCCTTATCTTTATTTTAATGCATTGTTGTGCCAAGTGAAGTCTCTAATCGAAGGTTGATACTAGATTTGGATTTCTGTGCAGAAATAGATTTCTATCTGTCACGAATCTGAGCAGGGCTCTCTGTAGGTAACTCAGAAAAATCTGCCAATTTACGTGCGCGTTCCCCCGATATGTACGCAACTTTCGTTAGTTTTGAGTTTTCTGATTTGAGCAACGGAAGTACCTGTTTAAAATTTGTCTTTACTGGCTGTTCTGTTTTGGCAGATTCTGTCTCTGTTTTTTTTTTGCATTGTCTCTTGTGGACTTTAAGCAAGGCTTTCTAGACGTGGAGAGCTGTAGCTAATGTTTTATTGAGTTCTTGCAATGTGTCACTACAGGACCAAGGTGGATTCAAGTTTTTTGAGTACTAACCCCTCTAATTAAGTTTATGAGAAGTTTGGTGTGAAGGAAGTTTTCAAGGGTCAAGAGAGGAGGATGATATATGATCAAGAAGAGTGAAAAGTCTAAGCTTGGGGATGCCCCCGTGGTTCATCCCTGCATATTTCAAGAAGACTCAAGCGTCTAAGCTTGGGGATGCCCAAGGCATCCCCTTCTTCATCAACTTATCAGGTTTCTTCTATTGAAACTATATTTTTATTCGGTCACATCATATGTGCTTTGCTTGGAGCGTCTGTTTGTTTTTATTTTTGTTTTTGTTTGAATAAATTCGGATCCTAGCAATCCTTGTTTGGGAGAGAGACACGCTTCGCTTTTTCATATGAACACTGTGTTCTTAGCTTTATTTTAATGTTCATGGCGGAGTTGAAAACTGCTGCATTTATCGATATTTGGTTGGAAACATAAAGTGCTTCATAATGTCTTGAATAATTTGATACTTGGCAATTGTTTTGAGCTCTCAAGTAGATCATGATTAAGTTTTTTTTCATGTAGTTTAAACCTATTAGCGGAGAACTACTGTAGAGCTTGTTGAAATTGGTTTGCATGATTGGTCTCTCTTAAGGTCTAGATATTTTCTGCTAAAAGTGTTTGAGCAACAAGGAAGACAGTGTAGAGTTTTATAATGCTTGCAATATGTTCTTATGTAAGTTTTGCTATACCGGTTCATACTTGTGTTTGCTTCAAACAACCTTTCTAGCCAAAGCCTTGTACTGAGAGGAAATGCTTCTCGTGCATCCAAAACCTTGAGCCAAAATCTATGCCATTTGTGTCCACCATATCTACCTACTATGTGGTATATCCTGTCATTCCAAGCAAATACTTCATGTGCTACCTTTAAACAATTCAAAAGCTATTATCTCTTATTTGTGTCAATGTTTTATAGCTCATGAGGAAGTATGTGGTGTTTTATCTTTCGATCTTGTCATTTACTTCGGACAGACTTTCACCAATGGACTAGTGGCTTCATCCGCTTATCCAATAATTTTGCAAAAAGAGTCAAGCGCGGGGTTCCCAGCCCCCAATTAATCAACCTTCATTAATAATTCTCTTCACATGTTTTGCTCTGATTCATCAGTAAGCAACTTAATTTTGCAAATAGACACTCCTTCATGGTATGTGAATGTTGGAAGGCACCCGAGGATTCGGTTAGCCATGGCTTGTGTAAGCAAAAGGTTGGGAGGAGTGTCATCCATAAATAAAACTAAAATACATGTGTAAACAAAAGAGAAGAGGGATGATCTACCTTGCTGGTAGAGATAACGTCCTTCATGGGAGCCGCTCTTGAAAGTCTGGTTGATGAGGTAGTTAGAGTGCCCACTATCATTCGTTGACAACAACAAACACCTCTCAAAATTTTACTTTTATACTCTCTATATGATTTCAAAACTTAAAAAGCTCTAGCACATGATTTAATCCCTGCTTCCCTCTGCGAAGGGCCATTCTTTTACTTTATGTTGAGTTAGTTTACTTACTTCCTTCCATCTTAGAAGCAAACACTTGTGTCAACTGTGCATTGATTCTTACATACTTGCTTATTTGCATTCATCATATTACTTTATGTTGACAATTATTCATGAGATATGCATGTTGAAAGTTGAAAGCAACTGCTGAAACTTAAATCTTCCTCTGTGTTGCTTCAATGCCTTTACTTTGAATTTATTGCTTTATGAGTTAACTCTTATGCAAGACTTTTGATGCTTGTCTTGAAAGTACTATTCATGAAAAGTTTTGCTATATGTTATCTATTTGTTAGCAACTATAGATCATTGCCTTGAGTCACTTCATTCATTTCATGTGCTTTGTAATAGTATGATCAAGGTTATGTAAGTAGCATGTCACTACAGAAATTACTCTTTTTATCGTTTACCTACTCGAGGGCGAGCAGGAACTAAGCTTGGGGATGCTGATATGTCTCCAACGTACCTATAATTTCTGATGTTCCATGCTTGTTTTATGACAATACTTACATGTTTTGCTTGCACTTTATAATGTTTTTATGCATTTTATGGAACTAACCTATTAACAAGATGCCGAAGTGCCAGTTCCTGTTTTCTACTGTTTTTGGTTCCAGAAAGGCTGTTCGGGCAATATTCTCGGAATTCGACGAAACGAAGACCAAAGATCATAATTCACCGAGACGGACCAGGACACCGAAGGGGAGTCAGAGGGGAGGCCTGGGGCCCCCACACCATAGGGCCGCGCGGGCCAGCCCCTGGCCGTGCCGTCCTATGGGGAGGGCACCCTGTTGCCCCTCCTGCGCCGCCTCTTCGCCTATAAGACCCCTTTCGACCTAAAAACGCGATACCTTTTGACGAAACTCCAGAAAGACTCCAGGGGCGCCGCCACCATCGCGAAACTCCGTTTCGGGGGACAGAAGTCTCTGTTCCGGCACCCTGCCGGGACGGGGAAGTGCCCCCGGAAGCCATCTCCATCGACGCCACCGCCTCCATCATGCTCCGTGAGTAGTTCCCCCATGGACTACGGGTTCTAGCTGTAGCTAGTTGGTATCATCTCTCCCATGTACTTCAATGCAATGATCTCATGAGCTGCCTTACATGATTGAGATTCATCTTATGTAATCGGTGTTGTGTTTGTTGGGATCCGATGGATTGTTACGTTATGATTGTCTATCTATAAAGTTTATGCAGTTATTGTTGCTACTATCTTGTTGTGTTTAATGCTTGTCACTAGGGCCCGAGTGGCATGATCTTAGATTTAAGCTCTATACTTATTTCTTAGATTGTATCTACAAGTTGTATGCACATGTCTATGTCCGGAACCAAAGGCCCCAAAGTGAGAGAAATTGGGACAACTGGAGGGGAAGGCTTAGATATGAGGATCACATGTTTTCACGGAGTGTTAATGCTTTGCTCCGGTGCTCTATTAAAAGGAGCACCTTAATTTCCAGTAGATTCCCTAGAGGCCCGGCTGCCACCGGCTGGTAGGACAAAAGATGTTGTACAAGTTTCTCATTGCGAGCACGTATGACTATATATGGGAAACATGCCTACATGATTAATGATCTTGATGTTCTGTCTTAATGCTATTTCAATCCTATCAATTGCCCAACTGTAATTTTTTCACCCAACACTTGTTATTGGAGAGTTACCACTAGTGTAGATAGCTGGGAACCCCGGTCCATCTTTTATCATCATATACTCGTTCTACATGACATTGGAAGTAGTATCAACTATTTTCTGGTGCCATTGCTCTCATATTACTGCTACTGCTGCTGTGTTACTGTTACTACTGCTCTCATATTACTGCTGCTTTCACATCACCCCTGTTGCTAGTGCTTTTCCAGGTGCAGCTGAATTGACAACTCAGTTGTTAAGGCTTATAAGTATTCTTTACCTCCCCTTGTGTCGAATAAATAAATTTGGGTTTTACTTCCCTCGAAGACTGTTGCGATCCCCTATACTTGTGGGTTGTCACCCGCACGCTTAGCGAAGCTCCGCCGGGATTCTCCACCGCCACCGACACCACGCCGTCGTGCTGTCGGATTCAAGAGGAGCTACTACATCCGCTGCCCGCTGGAACGGGGAGGAGGACGTCGTCTTCATCAACAACCGAACGTGTGACCGAGTACGGAGGTGTTGCCCGTTCGTGGCGTGATACGTCTCCGACGTATCGATAATTTCTTATGTTCCATGCCACATTATTGATGATATCTACATGTTTTGTACACATTATATGTCATATTTATGCGTTTTCCGGAACTAACCTATTGACGAGATGCCGAAGTGCCAGTTGCTGTTTTCTGCTGTTTTTGGTTCCAGAAATCCTAGTAAGGAAATATTCTCGGAATCGGACGAAATCAAGGCCCAGCATCCTATTTTTCCACGAAGCTTCCAGAACACCCGAGAGTCGCCACAGAGGGGCCCTGTGGGCCCCAGATGATAGGGCGGCGCGGCCTGGGCCCTGGCCGCGCCCCCCTAGTGTGTCACCGCCTCGTCGCCCCTCCGACTCCGCCTCTTCGCCTATAAAAAGGTCCCTGACCTAAAACCTCGATACGGAAAAGCCACGGTACGAGAAACCTTCCAGAGCCGCCGCCATCGCGAAGCCAAGATCTGGGGGACAGGAGTCTCTGTTCCGGCACGCCGCCGGGATGGGGAAGTGCCCCCGGAAGGTTTCTCCATCAACACCACCGCCATCTTCATCAACGCTGCTGTCTCCCATGAGGAGGGAGTAGTTCTCCATCGAGGCTCGGGGCTGTACCGGTAGCTATGTGGTTCATCTCTCTCCTATGTACTTCAATACAATAATCTCATGAGCTGCCTTACATGATTGAGATTCATATGATGATGCTTGTAATCTAGATGTCATTATGCTAGTCAAGTGGGTTTTACTTATGTGATCTCCGGAGACTCCTTGTCCCACGTGTGTAAAGGTGACAGTGTGTGCACCGTGTGGGTCTCTTAGGCTATATTTCACAGAATACTTATTCACTGTTATGAATGGCATAGTGAAGTGCTTATTTATATCCCTTTATGATTGCAATGTGTTTTGTATCACAATTTATCTATGTGCTACTCTAGTGATGTTATTAAAGTAGTTTTATTCCTCCTGCACGGTGTAATGGTGACAGTGTGTGCATCCGTGTTAGTACTTGGCGTAGGCTATGATTATGATCTCTTGTAGATTATGAAGTTAACTATTGCTATGATGGTATTGATGTGATCTATTCCTCCTACATAGTGTGAAGGTGACAGTGTGCATGCTATGTTAGTACTTGGTTTAGTAGTATTGATCTTTCATGCACTCTAAGGTTATTTAAATATGAACATTGAATTGTGGAGCTTGTTAACTCCGGCATTGAGGGTTCGTGTAATCCTACGCAATGGTGTTCATCATCCAACAAGAGTGTAGAGTATGCATTTATCTATTCTGTTATGTGATCAAAGTTGAGAGTGTCCACTAGTGAAAGTATGATCCCTAGGCCTTGTTCCTAAATACTGCTATCGCTGCTTGTTTACTGTTTTACTGCGTTACTACTGCTGTGTTACTACTGCTTGTTTACTGTCCTGGGCAAAGCACTTTTCTGGTGCCGTTGCCACTGCTCATATATATTCATACCACCTGTATTTCACTATCTCTTCGCCGAACTAGTGCACCTATTAGGTGTGTTGGGGACACAAGAGACTTCTTGCTTTGTGGTTGCAGGGTTGCATGAGAGGGATATCTTTGACCTCTTCCTCCCTGAGTTCGATAAACCTTGGGTGATCCACTTAAGGGAAAACTTGCTGCTGTTCTACAAACCTCTGCTCTTGGAGGCCCAACACTGTCTACAGGAAAAGGAGGGGGGCGTAGACATCAAGCTATTTTCTGGCGCCGTTGCCGGGGAGGAAATGTAAAAGGTACTCACACTCCGGATCTCGGCTACTAAGCTATTTTCGTCGTTGTAAGTACTCGAAGCTATTTCCTTTAGATCCTGCAATTGCATCTTTTTGTTTCTTGTTTACACTAGTTAGGCATAATGGACAACAATGAGCTTCTTATTCTATTTCCTGATTTAAGACATGGATGGTTTGATGCGAAAATTAAAAAACCTATGGAACATATTAGTATGAACGCTTTGAACACCATTGTTGCTAATGATATGGAAAATTCTAAGCTTGGGGAAGCTGGCTTTGATGAGCATGATATTTTTAGTCCCCCAAGCATTGAGGAGAAAATTTACTTTGATGATACTTTGCCTCCTATTTATGATGATTATAATGATATTGGTCTTTTAGTACCGCCTGTTATGGAGGATAAATTTGATTATGATTACAATATGCCTCCTATATTTGATGATGAGAATAATAATGATAGCTACTTTGTTGAATTTGCTCCCACTATTACTAATAAAATTGATTATGCCTATGTGGAGAGTAATAATTTTATGCATGAGACTCATGATAAGAATGATTTATGTGATAGTTATATTGTTTAGTTTGCTCATGTTTCTACTGAAAGTTATTATGAGAGAGGAAAATATGGTTGTAGAAATTTTCATGTTACTAAAACACCTCTCTTTTTGCTGAAAATCTTGAAGCTGCACTTGTTTTATCTTTCTATGCTTGTTGCATTATGCTTCACGAATTTGTTTATTTACAAGATTCCTATGCATAGGAAGCATGTTAGGCTTAAATTTGTTTTGAACTTGCTTCTTGATGCTCTCTTTTGCTTCAACTACTATTTCTTGCGAGTGCATCATTAAAACTGCTGAGCCCATCTTAATGGCTATAAAGAAAGCACTTCTTGGGAGATAACCCATGTGTTTATTTTACTACAGTATTTTTGTTTTATATTTGAGTCTTGGAAGTTGTTACTACTGTAGCAACCTCTCCTTATCTTAATTTTGTTGCATTGTTGTGCCAAGTAAAGTCTTTGATACTAAGGTTCATACTAGATTTGGATTACTGCGCAGAAACAGATTTCTTGCTGTCACGAATCTGGGCCTAATTCTCTGTAGGTAACTAAGAAAATTATGCCAATTTACGTGAGTGATCCTCAGATATGTACGCAACTTTCATTCAATTTGGGCATTTTCATCTGAGCAAGTCTGGTGCCTCAATAAAATTCGTCTTTACGGACTGTTCTATTTTGACAGATTCTGCCTTTTATTTCGCATTGCCTCTTTCGCTGTGTTGGATGGATTTCTTTGTTCCATTACCTTCCAGTAGCTTTGTGCAATGTACAGAAGTGTTAAGAATGATTGTGTCACCTCTGAACATGTGAATTTTTGATTATGCACTAACCCTCTAATTAGTTGTTTCGAGTTTGGTGTGGAGGAAGTTTTCAAGGGTCAAGAGAGGAGGATGATATACTACGATCAAGGAGAGTGAAAGCTCTAAGCTTGGGGATGCCCCGGTGGTTCACGCCTGCATATTTTAAGAAGACTCAAGCGTCTAAGCTTGGGGATGCCCAAGGCATCCCCTTCTTCATCGACAACTTATCAGGTTCCTTCTCTTGAAACTATATTTTTATTCGGTCACATCTTATGTACTTTACTTGGAGCGTCTGTGTGCTTTTATTTTTGTTTTGTTATTTTCATTCTCTGAATAAATACATGCTTGTGTGGGAGAGAGACACGCTCCGCTGGTTCATATGAACACATGTGTTCTTAGCTTTTAATGTTCATGGCGAAGGTTGAAACTGCTTCGTTCATTGTTATATGGTTGGAATCGGGAAATGCTACATGTAGTAATTCTAAAATGTCTTGAACAATTTGATACTTGGCAATTGTTGTGCTCATGTTTAAGCTCTTGCATCATATACTTTGCACCTATTAATGAAGAAATACATAGAGCTTGCTAAAATTTGGTTTGCATAATTGGTCTCTCTAAAGTCTAGATAATGTCTAGTATTGAGTTTTGAACAACAAGGAAGACGGTGTAGAGTCTTATAATATTTACAATATGTATTTTATGTGAGTTTTGCTGCACCGGTTCATCCTTGTGTTTGTTTCAAATAACCTTGCTAGCCTAAACCTTGTATCGAGAGGGAATACTTCTCATGCATCCAAAATCCTTGAGCCAACCACTATGCCATTTGTGTCCACCATACCTACCTACTACATGGTATTTCTCCGCCATTCCAAAGTAAATTGCTTGAGTGCTACCTTTAAATAATTCAAAATTTATCACCTCTTATTTGTGTCAATGTTTTATAGCTCATGAGGAAGTATGTGGTGTTTTATCTTTCGATCTTGTCATTTACTTTTGACAGACTTTCACAATGGACTAGTGGCACATCCGCTTATCCAATAATTTTGCAAAAAGAGCTGGCAATGGGGTTCCCAGCCCCGATTAATTAACTTGCATTAATAATTCTCTTCACATGTTTTGCTCTGATCTATCAGTAAGCAACTTAATTTTGCAAATAGACACTCCTCCATGGTATGTGAATGTTGGAAGGCACCCGAGGATTCGGTTAGCCATGGCTTGTGTAAGCAAAAGGTTGGGAGGAGTGTCATCCATAAATAAAGAAAAACTAAACTAAAGTACATGTGTAAACAAAAGAGAAGAGGGATGATCTACCTTGCTGGTAGAGATAACGTCCTTCATGGGAGCCGCTCTTGAAAGTCTGGTTGATAAGGTAGTTAGAGTGCCCACTACCATTCGTTGACAACAACAAACACCTCTCAAAATTTTACTTTTATGCTCTCTTTATGTTTTCAAAACCAAAGCTCTAGCACAAATATAGCAATCAATGCTTCCCTCTGCGAAGGGCCTTTCTTCTACTTTTATGTTGAGTCAGTTCACCTATTTCTCTCCATCTCAAGAAGCAAACACTTGTGTGAACTGTGCATTGATTCTTACATACTTGCATATTGCATTTGTTATATTACTCTATGTTGACAATTATCCATGAGATATACATGTTACAAGTTGAAAGCAACCGCTGAAACTTAATCTTCCTTTATGTTGCTTCAATACCTTTACTTTGATTTATCGCTTTATGAGTTAACTCTTATGAAAGACTTATTGATGCTTGTCTTGAAGTACTACTCATGAAAAGTCTTTGCTTTATGATTCAGTTGTTTACTCATGTCATTACCATTGTTTTGATCGCTGCATTCATTACATATGCTCACAATAGTATGATCAAGTTTATGATGGCATGTCACTCCAGAAATTATCTTTGTTATCGTTTACCTGCTCGGGACGAGCAGGAACTAAGCTTGGGGATGCTGATACGTCTCCGACGTATCGATAATTTCTTATGTTCCATGCCACATTATTGATGATATCTACATGTTTTGTACACATTATATGTCATATTTATGCGTTTTCCGGAACTAACCTATTGACGAGATGCCGAAGTGCCAGTTGCTGTTTTCTGCTGTTTTTGGTTCCAGAAATCCTAGTAAGGAAATATTCTCGGAATCGGACGAAATCAAGGTCCAGCATCCTATTTTTCCACGAAGCTTCCAGAACACCCGAGAGTCGCCAGAGGGGGGCCCTGTGGGCCCCAGATGATAGGGCGGCGCGGCCTGGGCCCTGGCCGCGCCCCCCTAGTGTGTCACCGCCTCGTCGCCCCTCCGACTCCGCCTCTTCGCCTATAAAAAGGTCCCTGACCTAAAACCTCGGTACGGAAAAGCCACGGTACGAGAAACCTTCCAGAGCCGCCGCCATCGCGAAGCCAAGATCTGGGGGACAGGAGTCTCTGTTCCAGCACGCCGCCGGGACGGGGAAGTGCCCCCGGAAGGCTTCTCCATCAACACCACCGCCATCTTCATCAACGCTGCTGTCTCCCATGAGGAGGGAGTAGTTCTCCATCGAAGCTCGGGGCTGTACCGGTAGCTATGTGGTTCATCTCTCTCCTATGTACTTCAATACAATAATCTCATGAGCTGCCTTACATGATTGAGATTCATATGATGATGCTTGTAATCTAGATGTCATTATGCTAGTCAAGTGGGTTTTACTTATGTGATCTCCGGAGACTCCTTGTCCCACGTGTGTAAAGGTGACAGTGTGTGCACCGTGTGGGTCTCTTAGGCTATATTTCACAGAATACTTATTCACTGTTATGAATGGCATAGTGAAGTGCTTATTTATATCCCTTTATGATTGCAATGTGTTTTGTATCACAATTTATCTATGTGCTACTCTAGTGATATTATTAAAGTAGTTTTATTCCTCCTGCACGGTGTAATGGTGACAGTGTGTGCATCCGTGTTAGTACTTGGCGTAGGCTATGATTATGATCTCTTGTAGATTATGAAGTTAACTATTGCTATGATGGTATTGATGTGATCTATTCCTCCTACATAGTGTGAAGGTGATAGTGTGCATGCTATGTTAGTACTTGGTTTAGTCGTATTGATCTTTCATGCACTCTAAGATTATTTAAATATGAACATTGAATTGTGGAGCTTGTTAACTCCGGCATTGAGGGTTCGTGTAATCCTACGCAATGGTGTTCATCATCCAACAAGAGTGTAGAGTATGCATTTATCTATTCTGTTATGTGATCAAAGTTGAGAGTGTCCACTAGTGAAAGTATGATCCCTAGGCCTTGTTCCTAAATACTGCTATCGCTGCTTGTTTATCGTTTTCTTGCGTTACTACGCTGCGTTACTACCGCTTGTTTATCGTCCCGGGCAAAGCACTTTTCTGGTGCCGTTGCCACTGCTCATATATATTCATACCACCTGTATTTCACTATCTCTTCGCCGAACTAGTGCACCTATTAGGTGTGTTGGGGACACAAGAGACTTCTTGCTTTGTGGTTGCAGGGTTGCATGAGAGGGATATCTTTGACCTCTTCCTCCCTGAGTTCGATAAACCTTGGGTGATCCACTTAAGGGAAAACTTGCTGCTGTTCTACAAACCTCTGCTCTTGGAGGCCCAACACTGTCTACAGGAAAAGGAGGGGGGCGTAGGCATCATGGCGCCGTGATCAAGATCTTCTACGCGCTTTTGCAAGCGGCAAGTGAACGTCTACCGCAGCAACAAGAGCCTCATCTTGTAGGCTTTGGAATCTCTTCAAGGGTGAGACTCGACAATCCCCTCGTTGCTACCATCTTCTAGATTGCATCTTGACTTGGATTTCGTGTTCGCGGTAGGAAATTTTTTGTTTTCTATGCTACGTTTTCCTACAAGGACGTGATGCGGCGTGTAGGACCAACGCACACGACACGGGCGGATGTTGACGAGGAGAGTCGTCGTGGCAAGGGCATCCGGCCAGAATCGTGGGGGCATGGATGCATGGAACAGAAGGGTGCGGACGTAGTCGTTGAGGGTACGAAGCATCCGTTCTGTGAAGAAGTGTATGGACATGTGAGGCGGAAGACGGCGCCATGGCGGCGAGAAGTGAGCGAATGGTGATGTTGTCGAACACTTTGCCGTTGTCGGTTTGTAAGGCGTGGATGGGGCGACCGAACTGAGTGGAGACGAAGGCGAAGAAGGCGGTGAGGGTGGCGGCAACATCTGATTTACGGCGAAGGGGAAAAGTCCATAAAAATTGTGAGTAATCATCAAGAATCACAAGATAATAATTATAACCAGAATTACTCGGAACCGGCGAGGTCCAAACATCACTATGAATAAGTTGAAACAGAAAGGACGCGACTGTGGAGGAGGAACTAAACAGAAGGCGAACATGTTTGCCTAGACGACATGCTTCACAAGAGTGGGCATCCGTTTTATTACAAGTAAAGTAGAAGCCTTACATTATTTGACGCAGAGCAGCGGAGCTAGGTGATACGTCTCCGACGTATCGATAATTTCTTATGTTCCATGCCACATTATTGATGATATCTACATGTTTTATGCATACTTTATGTCGTATTTATGCATTTTCCGGCACTAACCTATTAACGAGATGCCGAAGAGCCAGTTGCTGTTTTCTGCTGTTTTTGGTTTCAGAAATCCTACAAAGGAAATATTCTCGGAATTGGACGAAATCAATGCCCAGGGTCCTATTTTTGCACGAAGCTTCCAGAAGACCGGAGGACTTACGAAGTGGGGCCACGAGGTGGCGCCACACTAGGGCGGCGCGGCCTGGGCCTTGGCCGCGCCGGCCTGTTGTGTAGGGCCCTCGTGTGGCCCCCTGACCTACCCTTCCGCCTACTTAAAGTCTTCGTCGCGAAACCCCCAGTACCGAGAGCCACGATACGGAAAACCTTACTGAGACATCGCCGCCGCCAATCCCATCTCGGGGGATTCAGGAGATCTCCTCCGGCACCCTGCCGGAGAGGGGAATCATCTCCCGGAGGACTCTTCACCGCCATGGTCGCCTCCGGAGTGATGAGTGAGTAGTTCACCCCTGGACTATGGGTCCATAGCAGTACCTAGATGGTCGTATTCTCCATATGTGCTTCATTGTTGGATCTTGTGAGCTGCCTAACATGATCAAGCTCATCTATCTGTAATGCTATATGTTGTGTTTGTCGGGATCCGATGGATAGAGAATACTATGTTATATTGATTATCAATCTATTACCTATGTGTTGTTTATGATCTTGCATGCTCTCCGTTATTAGTAGAGGCTCTGGCCAAGTTTTTACTCTTAACTCCAAGAGGGAGTATTTATGCTCGATAGTGGGTTCATGCCTCCATTAAATCTGGGACAGTGACAGAAAGTTCTAAGGTTGTGGATGTGCTGTTGCCACTAGGGATAAAACATTGATGCTATGTCCGAGGATGTAGTTATTGATTACATTACGCACCATACTTAATGCAATTGTTTGTTGTTTGCAACTTAATACTGGAAGGGGTTCGGATGATAACCTGAAGGTGGACTTTTTAGGCATAGATGCATGCTGGATAGCGGTCTATGTACATTGTCGTAATGCCCAATTAAATCTCACTATACTTATCATATCATGTATGTGCATTGTCATGCCCTCTCTATTTCTCAATTGCCCGACTGTAATTTGTTCACCCAACATGCTATTTATCTTATGGGAGAGACACCTCTAGTGAACTGTGGACCCCGGTCCTATTCTTTACATCGAATACAATCTACTGCAATATTTGTTCTTTACTATTTTCTGCAAACAATCATCATCCACACTATACATCTAATCCTTTGTTACAGTAAGCCGGTGAGATTGACAACATCACTGTTTCGTTGGGGCAAAGTACTTTGGTTGTGTTGTGCAGGTTCCACGTTGGCGCCGGAATCCCTGGTGTTGCGCCGCACTACATCCCGCCACCAACAACCTTCAACGTGCTTCTTGGCTCCTACTGGTTCGATAAACCTTGGTTTCTTACTGAGGGAAAACTTGCTGCTGTGCGCATCATACCTTCCTCTTGGGGTTCCCAACGAACGTGTGTATTACACGCCATCAAGCTCTTTTTCTAGCGCCGTTGCCGGGGATCGAAAGAAAAGTTACACCACAGAGAATTGCCTCCCACGGCAACAGCTCTTTTTCTGGCGCCGTTGCCGGGGAGATTAAGACACGCTGCAAGGGGAGTCTCCACAATCCAATCTCTTTACTTTGTTTTTGTCTTGCTTTATTTTATTTACTACTTTGTTTGCTGCACTTAAACAAAACACACAAAAAAATTAGTTGCTAGCTTTACTTTATTTACTGTCTTGTTCTCCATATCAAAAACACAAAAAAATTTAGTTACTTGCATTTACTTTATTTACTTTCTGTTTATTTCATCATGTTTCCTCCTAAGTACACTCTAAAAGACATACCGGTAGGACGTGGGTCTATCATTGGAAGAGATAATATAGAAGATTTTTTCACTCATGTTAGTACCACTGAAGATTTTGAAGATAGACACTTGGTAGAACTTGCTCCTACTTATGAAATTGCTGCTGCTTCTTTAGTTCGCACGTTGGAAACTAAATTTATTAATCTCAATCCTATAATCCAACACATGTTTCTCACACTTGGTGATATGGAGGAAGGGGAAAAGAAAGATTTTGTTTTAGAAACCCTTCTTAAAGAATTTGGTGGTGTAGCAAGAGAAGCTAGAAAGGTCTTTATTAAATACAATATGCTTGGCTCTTATACCAATTTTGTTAGTATCCTTGAAAAGATGGACATGGAGAGAGTAAGGTACGCTAATAATATTAATGATGGTGGGGAGATTAAGACAACAATACCTTGTAAGCTCCTAGGAATGAGCGATGCTCTAGAAACTAATTATGGTTGGCTTGTCCCTGAAAATTTGTTTGACGAGGATAGCAAACCTAAGAATAATGAAAAGGAAGCCTCTGAAACTCACATAGATAAGACAAAATGCATAGTTGAGAAAACTCCCAACACCTATGTTGATTCTTCATCTCTTGATAACACTTGATTCACACTTTCTGCGCCTAGCTGAAAGGCGTTAAAGAAAAGCGCTTATGGGAGACAACCCATGTTTTTACTACAGTACCTTTATTTTATATTTGAGTCTTGGAAGTTGTTTACTACTGTAGCAACCTCTCCTTATCTTAGTTTTGTGCATTGTTGTGCCAAGTAAAGTCGTTGATAGTAAGGTTCATACTAGATTTGGATTACTGCGCAGAAACAGATTTCTTTGCTGTCACGAATCTGGGCCTAACTCTCTGTAGGTAACCCAGAAAATTATGCCAATTTACGTGAGTGATCCTCAGATATGTATGCAACTTTCATTCAATTTGGGCATTTTCATTTGAGCAAGTCTGGTGCCACTTTAAAATTCGTCTTTACGAACTGTTCTGTTTTGACAGATTCTGCCTTTTATTTCGCATTGCCTCTTTTGCTATGTTGGATGAATTTCTTTGATCCATTAATGTCCAGTAGCTTTGTGCAATGTCCAGAAGTGTTAAAAATGATTATGTCACCTCTGAACAAGTAAATTTTTATTTTGCACTAACCCTCTAATGAGTTGTTTTGAGTTTGGTGTGGAGGAAGTTTTCAAGGATCAAGAGAGGGAAATGATGCAATATGATCAAGAAGAGTGAAAGCTCTAAGCTTGGGGATGCCCCGGTGGTTCACCCCTGCATATTTTAAGAAGACTCAAGCGTCTAAGCTTGGGGATGCCCAAGGCATCCCCTTCTTCATCGACAACATTATCAGGTTCCTCCCCTGAAACTATATTTTTATTCCATCACATCTTATGTGCTTTGCTTGGAGCGTCGGTTTGTTTTTGTTCTTGTTTTTGTTTGAATAAAATGGATCCTAGCATTCATTGTGTGGGAGAGAGACACGCTCCGCTGTTGCATATGGACAAATATGTCCTTAGGCTTTACTCATAGTATTCATGGCGAAGGTTGAATCTTCTTTGTTAAATTGTTATATGGTTGGAATCGGGAAATGCTACATGTAGTAATTCTAAAATGTCTTGAATAATTTGATACTTGGCAATTGTTCTGCTCATGTTTAAGCTCTTGCATCATATACTTTGCACCTATTAATGAAGAAATACATAGAGCTTGCTAAAATTTGGTTTGCATAATTGGTCTCTCTAAAGTCTAGATAATTTCTAGTATTGAGTTTGAACAACAAGGAAGACGGTGTAGAGTCTTATAATGTTTACAACATGTCTTTTATGTGAGTTTTGCTGCACCGGTTCATCCTTGTGTTTGTTTCAAATAACCTTGCTAGCCTAAACCTTGTATCGAGAGGGAATACTTCTCATGCATCCAAAATCCTTGAGCCAACCACTATGCCATTTGTGTCCACCATACCTACCTACTACATGGTATTTCTCTGCCATTCCAAAGTAAATTGCTTGAGTGCTACCTTTAAATTTCCATCATTCGCCTTTGCAATATATAGCTCATGGGACAAAATAGCCTTAAAAACTATTGTGGTATTGAATATGTACTTATGCACTTTATCTCTTATTAAGTTGCTTGTTGTGCGATAACCATGCTCCTGGGGACGCCATCAACACTTTGTTGAATATCATGTGAGTTGCTATGCATGTTCATCTTGTCTGAAGTAAGGGCGGTTTTCACAATCAAATGGTTTGAGTATGCATAATGTTAGAGAAGAACATTGGGCCGCTAACTAAAGCCATGAATCATGGTGGAAGTTTCAGTTTGGACATAAAACCTCAATCTCTTATGAGAATATTAACTGTTGAATGCTTAAGCATTAAAAGAGGAGTCCATTATCTGTTGTCTATGTTATCCCAGTATGGGTGTCTAAGTTGAAGAATGATCAAAAGCGAGAAATCCAATGCGAACTTTCTCCTTAGACCCTTGTACAGGCGGCATAGAGGTACCCCTTTGTGACACTTGGTTGAAACATATGTTATGCAATGATAATCCGTGTTAATCCGAGCTAATTAGGACAAGGTGCGGGCACTATTAGTACACTATGCATGAGGCTTGCAACTTGTAAGATATAATTTACATGATACATATGCTTTATTACTACCGTTGATAAAATTGTTTCATGTTTTCAAAATAAAAGCTCTAGCACAAATATAGCAATCGATGCTTTCCTCTTTGAAGGACCTTTCTTTTACTTTTATGTTGAGTCAGTCCACCTATTTCTCTCCACCTCAAGAAGCAAACACTTGTGTGAACTGTGCATTGATTCCTACATACTTGCATATTGCACTTGTTATATTACTTTACATTGACACTATCCATGAGATATACATGTTATAAGTTGAAAGCAACCGCTGAAACTTAATCTTCCTTTGTGTTGCTTCAATACCTTTACTTTGATTTATTGCTTTATGAGTTAACTCTTATGCAAGACTTATTGATGCTTGTCTTGAAAGTACCATTCATGAAAAGTCTTTGCTTTATGATTCATTTGTTTACTCATGTCATTACCATTGTTTTGATTGCTGCATTCATTACATATGCTTACAATAGTATGATCAAGGTTATGATGGCATGTCACTCCAGAAATTATCTTTGTTATCGTTTACCTGCTCGGGACGAGCAGGAACTAAGCTTGGGGATGCTGATACGTCTCCGACGTATCGATAATTTCTTATGTTCCATGCCACATTATTGATGATATCTACATGTCTTATGCATACTTTATGTCGTATTTATGCATTTTCCGGCACTAACCTATTAACGAGATGCCGAAGAGCCAGTTGCTGTTTTCTGCTATTTTTGGTTTCAGAAATCCTACAAAGGAAATATTCTCGGAATTGGACGAAATCAACGCCCAGGGTCCTATTTTTGCACGAAGCTTCCAGAAGACCGGAGGACTTACGAAGTGGGGCCACGAGGTGGCGCCACACTAGGGCGGCGCGGCCTGGGCCTTGGCCGCGCCAGCCTGTTGTGTGGGGCCCTCGTGTGGCCCCCTGACCTACCCTTCCGCCTACTTAAAGTCTTCGTCGCGAAACCCCCAGTACCGAGAGCCACGATATGGAAAACCTTACTGAGACACCGCCGCCGCCAATCCCATCTCGGGAGATTCAGGAGATCGCCTCCGGCACCCTGCCGGAGAGGGGAATCATCTCCCGGAGGACTCTTCACCGCCATGGTCGCCTCCGGAGTGATGAGTGAGTAGTTCACCCCTGGACTATGGGTCCATAGCAGTAGCTAGATGGTCGTCTTCTCCTTATGTGCTTCATTGTTGGATCTTGTGAGCTGCCTAACATGATCAAGATCATCTATCTGTAATGCTATATGTTGTGTTTGTCGGGATCCGATGGATAGAGAATACTATGTTATGTTGATTATCAATCTATTACCTATGTGTTGTTTATGATCTTGCATGCTCTCCGTTATTAGTAGAGGCTCTGGCCAAGTTTTTACTCTTAACTCCAAGAGGGAGTATTTATGCTCGATAGTGGGTTCATGCCTCCATTAAATCTGGGACAGTGACAGAAAGTTCTAAGGTTGTGGATGTGCTGTTGCCACTAGGGATAAAACATTGATGCTATGTCCGAGGATGTAGTTATTGATTACATTACGCACCATACTTAATGCAATTGTCTGTTGTTTGCAACTTAATACTGGAAGGGGTTCGGATGATAACTTGAAGGTGGACTTTTTAGGCATAGATGCATGCTGGATAGCGGTCTATGTACTTTGTCGTAATGCCCAATTAAATCTCACTATACTTATCATATCATGTATGTGCATTGTCATGCCCTCTCTATTTCTCAATTGCCCGACTGTAATTTGTTCACCCAACATGCTATTTATCTTATGGGAGAGACACCTCTAGTGAACTGTGGACCCCGGTCCTATTCTTTACATCGAATACAATCTACTGCAATATTTGTTCTTTACTATTTTCTGCAAACAATCATCATCCACACTATACATCTAATCCTTTGTTACAGTAAGCCGGTGAGATTGACAGCCTCACTGTTTCGTTGGGGCAAAGTACTTTGGTTGTGTTGTGCAGGTTCCACGTTGGCGCCGGAATCCCTGGTGTTGCGCCGCACTATATCCCGCCACCAACAACCTTCAACGTGCTTCTTGGCTCCTACTGGTTCGATAAACCTTGGTTTCTTACTGAGGGAAAACTTGCTGCTGTGCGCATCATACCTTCCTCTTGGGGTTCCCAACGAACGTGTGTATTACACGCCATCACTAGGATGGCCAAGACGGGCGTGCCAAAGGTCGACACCGGCGGAGAGGGCGAGTGGGCGGCCGGTGGTGGTGGAGGCCGCGCCAACAGGGTAGAGATCGCCGGGGCTATCACATCGGTGGAGGAGCATCCGGGTACGACCATCCTTGACTAGAAAAACCAAAAGCGTCAAATTCCACAGTCACAGGGTTATCACGACAGAAAGACTTAACATAAACAAGATTTTTAATCAAGTCAGGAGAAACAAGAACGTTATGTAGAGAGAGAGAGGAGTGAAAGTGGAAGGAAAAGAGACGGAACCGGTGTGAGTAATGGGAAGAGCATGACCGTTGCCAACGATGATGCAAGAGGAAGTGGAAGCGGGTGTACAAAATGAGAGGTTACCGGGGTGCGCAGCCATATGCGTGGAGGCGCCGGTGTCCATGAACCAGTCGCCACCGCCACCATACGCCCCAGCGGAGGGGGCGCTCTGGAGGGCGGTCAGGAGCGCGGGATCCCACGGGGCCGAGCCCGGGGGGGGCGGCGTAGGCCGGGGCGGGCTGGGGCGCCGCATAGAACGCCTGGTGGGTGGGTGGACGCGACCCCATGATGCCCGGGTAGGGGGCGCGCGACACGGGCATGGAGTAGGCGTGAACGACCCCGGTCCATGGATTGTGGCCGGCGGTCTACGGCGGAGGGGCGGTGTGCTGAGGTGGACGAGGCGCAGAGACGTTGGCACCAGCATTGCCACCAGAAGGGGCTACCTGCCCGGTCCAGGCACTGGTCTGACCGGCTTGGGCGCCGGCGTGGCCGGTCCACGGCCCGGTCTGGCCGGCCTGGTGACCGGCTGCGGGGAAGCCCGGTGGCGGACCCGTGGGGCGAGGCACAGGGGGGCGAGGCGCGGGAGTCGAAGCACCGCGGGAGAAGCCGGCGACGAAGGCGGTGTGGGCCGCCCGAGCCCGGAGATGCTTGAGGCGGCGCTCCTCGAGGCGCAGGTAGGCCACGGCCTGCTCGAAGGTGGGTGATGCGCGTGAAACACACGTCCGTTGGGAACCCCAAGAGGAAGGTATGATGCGCACAGTAGCAAGTTTTCCCTCAGAAAGAAACCAAGGTTTATCGAACCAGGAGGAGCCAAGAAGCACGTTGAAGGTTGTTGGTGGCGGGATGTAGTGCGGTGCAACACCAGGGATTCCGGCGCCAACGTGGAACCTGCACAACACAACCAAAGTACTTTGCCCCAACGAAACAGTGAGGTTGTCAATCTCACCGGCTTGCTGTAACAAAGGATTAACCGTATTGTGTGGAAGATGATTGTTTGCAGAAAATAGTAAAGAACAAATATTGCAGTAGATTGTATTCGATGTAAAAGAATAGGACCGGGGTCCACAGTTCACTAGAGGTGTCTCTCCCATAAGATAAATAGCATGTTGGGTGAACAAATTACAGTCGGGCAATTGACAAATAGAGAGGGCATGACAATGCACATACATGATATGATAAATATAGTGAGATTTAATTGGGCATTACGACAAAATACATAGACCGCTATCCAGCATGCATCTATGCCTAAAAAGTCCACCTTCAGGTTATCATCCGAACCCCTTCCGGTATTAAGTTGCAAACAACAGACAATTGCATTAAGTATGGTGCGTAATGTAATCAACAACTACATCCTTGGACATAGCATCAATGTTTTATCCCTAGTGGCAACAAGACATCCACAACCTTAGAACTTTCTCACACTGTCCTGCATTTAATGGAGGCATGAACCCACTATCGAGCATAAATACTCCCTCTTGGAGTTAAGAGCAAAAACTTGGCCAGAGCCTCTACTAATAATGGAGAGCATGCAAGATCATAAACAACACATAGGTAATAGATTGATAATCACCATAACATAGTATTCTCTATCCATCGGATCCCGACAAACACAACATATAGAATTATAGATAGATGATCTTGATCATGTTAGGCAGCTCACAAGATCCGACAATGAAGCACATAAGGAGAAGACGACCATCTAGCTACTGCTATGGACCCATAGTCCAGGGGTGAACTACTCACTCATCACTCCGGAGGCGATCATGGCGGTGAAGAGTCCTCCGGGAGATGATTCCCCTCTCCGGCAGGGTGCCGGAGGCGATCTCCCGTAATCCCGAGATGGGATTGGCGGCGGCGGCGTCTCGCAAGGTTTTCCGTATCGTGGCTCTCGCATCGGGGGTTTCGCGACGAAGGCTTTAAGTAGGCGGAAGGGCAACGCGGGGGGCCACACGAGGGCCCCACACACCAGGGCCGCGCGGCCAAGACCTAGGCCGCGCCGCCCTGTTGTGGCGGCGCCTCGTGGCCCCACTTCCTTTCCCCCTCGGTCTTCTGGAAGCTTCGTGCAAAAATAGGACCCTGGGCGTTGATTTCGTCCAATTCCGAGAATATTTCCTTACTAGGATTTCTGAAACCAAAAACAGCAGAAAACAGCAACTGGCTCTTCGGCATCTCGTTAATAGGTTAGTGCCGGAAAATGCATAAATACGACATATAATGTGTATAAAACATGTAGATATCATCAATAATGTGGCATGGAACATAAGAAATTATCGATACGTCGGAGACGTATCAGCATCCCCAAGCTTAGTTCCTGCTCGTCCCGAGCAGGTAAACGATAACAAAGATAATTTCTGGAGTGACATGCCATCATAACCTTGATCATACTATTGTAAGCATATGTAATGAATGCAGCGATCAAAACAATGGTAATGACATGAGTAAATAAATAAATCATAAAGCAAAGACTTTTCATGAATAGTACTTCAAGACAAGCATCAATAAGTCTTGCATAAGAGTTAACTCATAAAGCAATAAATCAAAGTAAAGGTATTGAAGCAACACAAAAGAAGATTAAGTTTCAGCGGTTGCTTTCAACTTATAACATGTATATCTCACGGATATTTTCAATGTAAAGTAATATAACAAGTGCAATATGCAAGTATGTAGGAATCAATGCACAGTTCACACAAGTGTTTGCTTCTTGAGGTGGAGAGAGATAGGTGAACTGACTCAACATAAAAGTAAAAGAAAGGTCCTTCAAAGAGGAAAGCATCGATTGCTATATTTGTGCTAGAGCTTTTATTTTGAAAACATGAAACAATTTTGTCAACGGTAGTAATAAAGTATATGTATCATGTAAATTATATCTTACAAGTTGCAAGCCTCATGCATAGTATACTAATAGTGCCCGCACCTTGTCCTAATTAGCTTGGACTACCGGGATCATCGCAATACACATGTTTTAACCAAGTGTCACAAAGGGGTACCTCCATGCCGCCTGTACAAAGGTCTAAGGAGAAAGCTCGCATTTTGGATTTCTCGCTTTTGATTATTCTCAACTTAGACATCCATACCGGGACAACATGGACAACAGATAATGGACTCCTCTTTAATGCATAAGCATGTAGCAACAATTAGTGTTCTCATATGAGATTGAGGATATATGTCCAAAACTGAAACTTCCACCATGATTCATGGCTTTAGTTAGCGGCCCAATGCTCTTCTCTAACAATATGCATGCTCTAACCATTAAGTGGTAGATCTCCCTTACTTCAGACAAGACGGACATGCATAGCAACTCACATGATATTCAACAAAGAGTAGTTGATGGCGTCCCCAGGAACATGGTTATCGCACAACAAGCAACTTAATAAGAGATAAAGTGCATAAGTACATATTCAATACCACAATAGTTTTTAAGGCTATTTTGTCCCATGAGCTATATATTGCAAAGGCGAATGATGGAAATTTAAAGGTAGCACTCAAGCAATTTACTTTGGAATGGTGGAGAAATACCATGTAGTAGGTAGGTATGGTGGACACAAATGGCATAGTGGTTGGCTCAAGGATTTTGGATGCATGAGAAGTATTCCCTCTCGATACAAGGTTTAGGCTAGCAAGGTTTATTTGAAACAAACACAAGGATGAACCAGTGCAGCAAAACTCACATAAAAGACATATTGTAAACATTATAAGACTCTACACCGTCTTCCTTGTTGTTCAAAACTCAATACTAGAAATTATCTAGACTTTAGAGAGACCAAATATGCAAACCAAATTTTAGCAAGCTCTATGTATTTCTTCATTAATGGGTGCAAAGTATATGATGCAAGAGCTTAAACATGAGCACAACAATTGCCAAGTATCAAATTATTCAAGACATTTTAGAATTACTACATGTAGCATTTCCCGATTCCAACCATATAACAATTTAACGAAGAAGATTCAACCTTCGCCATGAATACTATGAGTAAAGCCTAAGGACATATTTGTCCATATGCAACAGAGGAGCGTGTCTCTCTCCCACACAATGAATGCTAGGATCCATTTTATTCAAACAGAAACAAAAACGAAAACAAACAGACGCTCCAAGCAAAGTACATAAGATGTGACTGAATAAAAATATAGTTTCAGGGGAGGAACCTGATGATGTTGTCGATGAAGAAGGGGATGCCTTGGGCATCCCCAAGCTTAGACGCTTGAGTCTTCTTAAAATATGCAGGGGTGAACCACCGGGGCATCCCCAAGCTTAGAGCTTTCACTCTCCTTGATCATATTGCATCATTTCCCTCTCTTGATCCTTGAAAACTTCCTCCACACCAAACTCGAAACAACTCATTAGAGGGTTAGTGCACAGTAAAAATTAACATGTTCAGAGGTGACATAATCATTCTTAACACTTCTGGACATTGCATAAAGCTACTGGACATTAATGGATCAAAGAAATTCATCCAACATAGCAAAAGAGGCAATGCGAAATAAAAGGCAGAATCTGTCAAAACAGAACAGTTCGTAAAGACGAATTTTAAAATGGCACCAGACTTGCTCAAATGAAAATGCTCAAATTGAATGAAAGTTGCGTACATATCTGAGGATCACGCACGTAAATTGGCATATTTTTCTGAGCTACCTACAGAGAGGCAGGTCGAAATTCGTGATAGCAAAGAAATCTGTAACTGCGCATTAATCCAAATCTAGTATGAACCTTACTATCAAAGACTTTACTTGGCACAACAAAACACAAAACTAAGATAAGGAGAGGTTGCTACAGTAGTAAACAACTTCCAAGACTCAAATATAAAACAAAAATACTGTAGTAAAAACATGGGTTGTCTCCCATAAGCGCTTTTCTTTAACGCCTTTCAGCTAGGCGCAGAAAGTGTATATCAAGTGTTATCAAGAGATGAAGCATCGACATCATAATTTGTTCTAATAATAGAATCATAAGGTAACTTCATTTTTTTTCTAGGGAAGTGTTCCATACCTTTCTTGAGAGGAAATTGATATTTAATATTACCTTCCTTCATATCAATGGTAGCACCAACAGTTCGAAGAAAAGGTCTTCCCAATATAATGGGGCAAGATGCATTGCATTCAATATCCAAGACAACAAAATCAACGGGGACAAGGTTATTTTTAACCATAATACGAACATTATCAACTCTCCCCAAAGGTTTCTTTATAGCATTATCAACAAGATTAACATCCAAATAACAATTTTTCAATGGTGGCAAGTCAAGCATATCATAGATTTTCTTAGGCATAACAGAAATACTTGCACCAAGATCACATAAAGCATTACAATCAAAATCATTGACCTTCATCTTAATGATGGGCTCCCAACCATCTTCTAACTTTCTAGGAATAGAGGTTTCAAGTTTTAATTTCTCTTCTCTAGCTTTTATGAGAGCATTGTAATATGTTTTGTAAAGGCCAAATTTATAGCACTAGCATTGGGACTTTTAGCAAGTTTTTGTAAGAACTTTATAACTTCAGAGATGTGACAATCATCAAAATCTAAATCATTATGAGCTACAGCAATGGGATCATCATCCCCAATGTTGGAAAAAATTTCAGCAGTTTTATCACGAGCGCTTTCAGCTTTAGCAATTTCAGGCAGTTTTGTACGCTTTGCACTAGGAGTAGAAACATTGCCAACACCAATTATTTTACCATTGATAGTAGGAGGTGTAGCAACATGTGAATCATTATCATTACTAGTGGTGGTAATAGTCCAAACTTTAGCTACATTATTCTCTTTAGCTAGTTTTTCATTTTCTTCTCTATCCCACCTAGCACGCAATTCAGCCATTAATCTTATATTCTCATTAATTCTAACTTGGATGGTATTTGCTGTAGTAACAATTTTATTTTCAATATCCTCAGGTTTAGCAGCCATTTTATTAATTAAAGAAGATTGTGACGCAGACATGTATGAGATTCGGTTTTCAGCATTTGCAAGTTTAGTTTGCAACCCAGAAATCTCCATTTTCAGATTTTCAAGTTGATTTCCTATATTCTTCAACAAGGTAGATTGTTCATTCATAGTTTTAGTAAACAATTTATTTTGCTCATATTGTGATTGCATAAAGCTCTTGGTGGATCTTTCAATTTCTAACATCTTTTCCTCATTAGGTGAAACATATCTACCATAAGAGTTACCATTAGCAGGATATGGCCTAGAATTATTGTAATTGAAATTCACATCAACATGTTCTTTTTGAGCAACCAATGAAGCTAACGGAACATTATTAGGATCAACATTTGTCCTACCATTCACAAGCATAGACATAATAGCATCAATCTTATCACTCAAGGAAGAGGTTTCTTCGACAGAATTTACCTTCTTACCTTGTGGAGCTCTTTCCGTGTGCCATTCAGAGTAATTTATCATCATATTATCAAGGAGCTTTGTTGCTTCACCAAGAGTGATGGACATAGAGGTACCTCCAGCAGCTGAATCCAATAGGTTCCGCGAAGAAAAATTTAATCCTGCATAAAAGGTTTGGATGATCATCGAAGTAGTCAGTCCATGGGTTGGGCAATTTTTAACCAAAGATTTCATTCTTTCCCATGCTTGTGCAACATGCTCATTATCCAATTGTTTAAAATTCATTATGCTACTCCTCAAAGAGATAATTTTAGCAGGGGGATAATATCTACCAATAAAAGCATCCTTACATTTAGTCCATGAATCAATACTATTCTTAGGCAAAGATAGCAACCAATCTTTAGCTCTTCCTCTTAATGAGAAAGGAAACAATTTCAATTTTATAATATCACCATCTACATCCTTATACTTTTGCATTTCACATAGTTCAACAAAATTATTAAGATGGGCAGCAGCATCATCAGAACTAACACCAGAAAATTGCTCTCTCATAACAAGATTAAGTAAAGCAGGTTTAATTTCAAAGAATTCTATTGTAGTAGCAGGTGGAGCAATAGGTGTGCTTAGGAAATCATTATTATTTGTGGTTGTGAAGTCACACAACTTAGTATTTTCAGGGGTATTCATTTTAGCAACAGTAAATAAAACAAACTAGATAAAGTAAATGCAAGTAACTAATTTTTTTATGTTTTTGATATAGAGTGCAAGACAGTAAATAAAGTAAAGCTAGCAACTAATTTTTTTGTGTTTTGATATAATGCAGCAAACAAAGTAGTAAATAAAATAAAGCAAGACAAAAAACAAAGTAAAGAAATTGGGAAGTGGAGACTCCCCTTGCAGCGTGTCTTGATCTCCCCGGCAACGGCGCCAGAAATTGAGCTGCTGGCGTGTAGTTGATGTGGGAGTTAGAAATCTTTGTGGTGTAACTTTTCTTCGTTCCCCGGCAACGGCGCCAGAAAACAGTCTTGATGCGCGTGAAACACACGTCCGTTGGGAACCCCAAGAGGAAGGTATGATGCGCACAGTAGCAAGTTTCCCCTCAGAAAGAAACCAAAGTTTATCGAACCAGGAGGAGCCAAGAAGCACGTTGAAGGTTGTTGGTGGCGGGATGTAGTGCGGCGCAACACCAGGGATTCCGGCGCCAACGTGGAACCTGCACAACACAACCAAAGTACTTTGCCCCAACGAAACAGTGAGGTTGTCAATCTCACCGGCTTGTTGTAACAAAGGATTAACCGTATTGTGTGGAAGATGATTGTTTGCAGAAAATAGTAAAGAACAAATATTGCAGTAGATTGTATTCGATGTAAAAGAATAGGACCGGGGTCCACAGTTCACTAGAGGTGTCTCTCCCATAAGATAAATAGCATGTTGGGTGAACAAATTACAGTCGGGCAATTGACAAATAGAGAGGGCATGACAATGCACATACATGATATGATAAATATAGTGAGATTTAATTGGGCATTACGACAAAGTACATAGACCGCTATCCAGCATGCATCTATGCCTAAAAAGTCCACCTTCAGGTTATCATCCGAACCCCTTCCGGTATTAAGTTGCAAACAACAGACAATTGCATTAAGTATGGTGCGTAATGTAATCAACAACTACATCCTTGGACATAGCATCAATGTTTTATCCCTAGTGGCAACAGCACATCCACAACCTTAGAACTTTCTCGTCACCGTCCTGCATTTAATGGAGGCATGAACCCACTATCGAGCATAAATACTCCCTCTTGGAGTTAAGAGCAAAAACTTGACCAGAGCCTCTACTAATAACGGAGAGCATGCAAGATCATAAACAACACATAGGTAATAGATTGATAATCACCATAACATAGTATTCTCTATCCATCGGATCCCGACAAACACAACATATAGAATTATAGATAGATGATCTTGATCATGTTAGGCAGCTCACAAGATCCGACAATGAAGCACATAAGGAGAAGACGACCATCTAGCTACTGCTATGGACCCATAGTCCAGGGGTGAACTACTCACTCATCACTCCGGAGGCGATCATGGCGGTGAAGAGTCCTCCGGGAGATGATTCCCCTCTCCGGCAGGGTGCCGGAGGCGATCTCCAGAATCCCCCGAGATGGGATTGGCGGCGGCGGCGTCTCAGTAAGGTTTTCCGTATCGTGGCTCTCGGTACTGGGGGTTTCGCAACGAAGGCTTTAAGTAGGCGGAAGGGCAACGCGGGGGGCCACACGAGGGCCCCACACACCAGGGCCGCGCGGCCAAGACCTAGGTCGCGCCGCCCTGTTGTGGCGGCGCCTCGTGGCGCCACTTCCTTTCCCCCTCGGTCTTCTGGAAGCTTCGTGCAAAAATAGGACCCTGGGCGTTGATTTCGTCCAATTCCGAGAATATTTCCTTACTAGGATTTCAGAAACCAAAAACAGAAAAACAAAGAATCGGCTCTTCGGCATCTCGTTAATAGGTTAGTGCCGGAAAATGCATAAATACGACATATAATGTGTATAAAACATGTAGATATCATCAATAATGTGGCATGGAACATAAGAAATTATCGATACGTCGGAGACGTATCAGTGGGCGTGGTGAGGAGCGTGAGTTTGGAGGCTGCGTTGCTGAGATCCTCGCCGAGACCCGCCGATAGGGTGGAGAGCATGATCTTTTCATCGATCGGAAACTCCAAGTCACGGAGCTCGTCGGAGAGGCTCTTCAGCTTGAGAGCGTACTCGTCGAGAGACAGGTCGTTCTGGTGGGTGCCGAAGAACTCCTGCTGGAGGAAAGTGACCCGCTGGATTTTGTTGTCGGTGAAGAGGCCGGTGATCTTAGCCCAGACCGTGTGGGCGGAGTCGCCGTCACGGACGACGGTGTGAAAGATGTCATTGGAGACGGTCTGGTAGAACCAGCGGATGATGGTGGCGTCGATCGCGAGCCACTCGGGGTCGTGCGGCATGGCGAGGAGGTCGATGGTGCCGTCGACGTGATCGAGGAGATCATACTCGCGGAAGAGCAGCCCGAAGTAGGTCTTCCACGGGAAGAAGTTGACAGCGGTGGTGGAGAGCTTCATCGGCACGCGCTCGGCAATGGGGATGTCGCGGATGACGGCAACGGAGGGGCCGGCGAAGGGGTTGCTGTTGCCGGAGTGGGAGGAGTCGAAGTCGAAGCCGGAGGAGGAGAAGTCGGCCATGGCGGAAGCGGTGGTGGCGGTGGGAGGCGGAAGCGGCTAGGGTAGGCTAGGGTTAGGGTGGGGGCCGGCGGCGCCCGGGGGTGGGGAGGGCGGCGGCTAGGGCTAGGGTTGTGGTGGAGGCCGGCGGCGCCCGGGGAGGGGCGGCGACTAGGGCTTGGGAGGAGAGGGGCCGGCGGCGCCCAAGGGTGGAGGGGGGGCGGCGGCTAGGGCAGGACCCGAAGGGTCTCTGATACCATGTAGAAGAGATATTGGAGATTGCACAACACCAATAGGACCGGCTGCTCATATATATATAGGCGGACATATGTACAATTACAGGTACAACCCTGATAAAACACGAGGATCTATACCTATACAATATGTTACTCAACAGTGGCGGTGTCTTCCCCAGGCTATACTAAACGGCCAGGGCAGCTGGGCAACATCAGTATAGTTCAGGTCCAAAAGGCCCAGCCCAACCCGCTCATTTCTTTCCTCCTATTTCTCATGCTTACAACGTCCTCCTCTGGTTTTAAGATAGCAACACTAGCTTGAGCAAGAGGTAGCTATTATTTGCCTCCAACAGCAGATCAATCTGCACGAGCACTAGCTCTTCCATTTTCTTAGAAAGTCTTCTCTTTATTTCCTACTCTCAGATTATATCAACATCACCAAGTTCTTAATTATTTTGTCTAAAATCGATAATATAGACAATATTAAAATTTGGGGTATCACAGCTAGTGGAGATGCTCTTACACCCTTGCACTAGATTACGAACAAAGAAACAAAACGTCGATGAAGAATATGCCTAGAAAACTATTTGTGCTGCTTTTGGAAGGGGGGCAGTAGCCCAATTTCATCTTCAAGGCCCTCCGCCAGTGGGACCAGCGATCTTATCTGGTCTCATTTCAGTTTGCAACCGCCTTCCTCTAGTTCCCGAAAAAATCACCTGGTCGGTAAGGTGGAAGCTAACTTTTGGATGGAGATTTTCCTCGATGAAATGCCGATAATTGATTATGTATGTTTGACTAGTAGCATAATAGCGGAGATCCTAATTCTAAGACACAGCAGGAACGCGTGCATAATCTGGTCGGTCGAAATGTTTGGCCGGCCGGCCGAGACATGCAACAGCTCCTGACGTACAATTGCAGGCTAACCAAATCAGCCAATTTTTAAATTTAAAAGATTTTTTTATTTTCCTAACCGGGCCCTCCGTAGAGAGCAAGATCGCAGCATGAAGAAGATGACTTCAATGATTATGCAAAAAAGAAGTGGAATCTTTCTACAAACAAATCTTTTTCGAATAGAACTAACCATCTTGCAGGACAACTAAGGATATGGTGTAAAAAGAAAAAGCCGCTGCAACAGGAGCTGACCAATTTGGAGGATCAAATCAAAGAAATTCAATTGAAGCCAGAACAGCAGCAAGATCATACTAAAGAGGCTTCTCTATGCATAAGGTATGAACAAACTTTGAATAAATTAACTAATTCCTATATGCAAAGAGCTAAGAAGCATTGGGTCAGAGATGGTGATAGAAACACTGCCTTCTTCCATAGAGCCATTGTTAAGCGAAGAAGAAAGAATACTATTGTCTCGGTGAAAGATGAAAATAACATTTTACATTATATGCCGGACCAAATCAGTAATACTTTTGTTAACTACTTCTGATCTATATTTGCTTCCACTCAAACTAACAATGGCAGGCCCTTCATACAGATCCTGATCGACAGAGAGCTCCCTCAGGCCCCTGATGCGTTGCGTTTCCTTGCACGGTGCTGCCAGGCCAAGCGCTGCAGATCTAGCTGCATGCTAGTCCCATATGTCGATTCCGTCCATCATGTTAGAAAACCTTAAGATTCTAGTTTGGAACGTGCGTGGGCTCAACTCCAAGGCACGTAGGATCGCCATCCGTGCACTTGTAGCGACCACGAATGCCTCTATCGTATGCTTCCAGGAAACAAAGATCAACTTGTTCTACTCTGGCCTCATCCTGGAGACGCTTGGTGCCGATTTCGATGATTTTGTATACCTACCTGCGGACGATACGCGCGGTGGTATCCTTTTGGCGTGGCAGAGTAGGACGGTGGCCATCACCGATCCCATATTCACCACCAACATACTCACAGCCAAGGTGCACATTGCTGCCACCACACCCTGGTGGCTATCTGTGGTTTATGGGCCACAAGAGGAGGCTGACAAGGTGGAGTTCCTCCACGAGATACGCGAACTGCGACCAAACTGCCCGGGGCCTTGGATGATCTGCGGAGACATCAATCTAATCTACCGGGATGAAGACAAGAACAACAACCACCTGGATAGGCGCATGATGGGTCGCTTTAGGCGCTGCATCAACGACCTCGCTCTGAAGGACAGCGATACACTTGGACCAATGGGCAAGATCCTCCGACGCTCGTCCTCCTCGACCGGGTGCTGTGCAGCTCTGATTGGGAGGAGCTTGCCGGTGAGTGCAGCCTTCGCTGCCTCGCATCTGTTGTCTCCGACCACAGCCACCTGCTGCTGGACTGCTCACCCACACCGCCGGTACATCGCCGCTTCCATTTCGAGGAGTTCTGGATTCGCCTTCAGGGCTTCCAGGAAGTGGTGGCTGAGGTCTGGGCCTCAGTGGGCAGCGCTGACCCCTATGAGCGGCTCATGCTGCGCCTCCAGGCGACCGCCAGCAAGCTCACAAGTTGGGCCGCCAAGCTGGTGGGGAACGTGCGCCACAAGCTGGCCATTTGCAGGGAGCTTATCTTGCGATTTGACAAAGCCAGCGAGGACCGGACTCTCACGCCGCATGAGATATGGCTGCACAAGGTGCTGAAGCTATCCCACCTTGGGTATGCTTCCCTCGAGCGCACGATTGCTAGGCAAAGGGCTCGGATTGCCAATCTTAGGGATGGCGACGCGAATACGACATTCTTTCACCAGCAATGCTCCTACCACCGTCAAAAGAATCGCATTCACAGCTTCATGGTGGGAGACCGGGTGATTGACCAGCCGGCAGAGATAGCGGAGGCGGCTTTTGCCCACTTCGACGCCCTCATTGGTTCGACGGCTGACCGCGACTGCACCCTAAACCTGGAGCATCTGATCGACCCCGCTGCGGACCTTGCTGAGCTCGACGAGCCGTTCACGGACGATGAGATATGGGCTGCTGTCAAGCGCCTTCCTGCGCGTAAGGCGCCAGGTCCTGACGGATTCACCGCCGAATTCCTTCAGACCTGCTGGCCCCTAGTTAAGCACGACATATTGGCTGTCTTCCAGCAGCTGAACGAGCTCCGGGGCAGAGGCTTCCATAAGCTCAACCAGGCCCTGCTTACCTTGCTGCCGAAACGCCCGGATGCCGAGACCCTCGGCGACTACCGCCCCATCAGCCTCGTGCACCTCATCGGCAAGGTTGCAGCGAAAGTGCTGTCGCTGCGCATGGCCCCAAAGCTTGATCGCCTTGTCAGCAAGAACCAAAATGCATTCATTGGTGGGCGTAGTCTCCATGACAACTTCGTGCTTGTCCAACAGTCCATGCGACAGCTACACCAGTTGCGGGCGCCGAGAGTGATGTTGAAGCTCGATCTTGCCAAAGCGTTCGACACCATCTCCTGGGCCTTCTTGTTCGACGTCCTCCGGAGGTACGGGTTCGGCGCCAAGTTCTTGGACTAGCTCGCGGTACTCCTTTCCTCTGCGAGCACGCGAGTGTTGGTCAATGGATGCCCTGGGCCACCAATCTGGCATCGCCGGGGGCTGCGGCAAGGCGACCCCCTGTCGCCGCAGCTGTTTGTCCTCGCCGTTGACACCCTTGGGCGGCTGATCATGCGAGCTGTCGACGCCGGAATTCTGCAAGCGCTACACCCGACTAAGACGATCCCGGTGGTTTCCCTATATGCCGACGATGTGGTGATGTTTTGCCACCCAACTAGGGATGATACCGGTGCCGTGAGGGCGATCTTGCACCTCTTTGGCCGAGCCTCCGGGCTCCTGGTAAACTATGGTAAAAGCTCCGCCACTATGCTCAACTGTGAGCCTGACGACAGCGCGGTGATCACGACAACTCTGGGATGCCAGCTTGCGGAGCTGCCACTGACCTACCTTGGCATACCGCTCACGCTCCGCCGCCCTACCCGCGCACAGATGATGCCACTGGTCAACAAAACTGCGGCCAAGCTTCCCACATGGAAGTCTAGGCTCATGGACCGCTCTGGGAGGCTCGTCCTTGTCAAGTCTGTACTGGCAGCAATCCCCCTACATCAGATCCTAGTGCTGCAGCCGCCAAAGTGCATCCTAAAGCTCCTCGAGAAGATCCAGAGAGGCTTCCTTTGGGACGGCCGCGCCGAGGCCAACGGCGGGCATTGCCACGTCAATTGGCGTGCGGTGTGCAGGCCCCTATCCCTTGGAGGCCTAGGTGTTCAGGATATGGAGAGGGCTGGGCTTGCGCTTCGGATGCGGTGGCTTTGGTACAGCAGAACGGATGAGGACAGAGCATGGACATGGCTTGAGCTACAATTTTCGCGCTAGGAACAAAGCCTGTTCTTTGCCTCGACGCTTATGATCGCTGGCGACGGACGCCTTGGGAGATTCTGGGAAGACAGATGGATTGCCGGTCGCTCTATCAGCCAAATTGCCCCTGAGCTCTACGCTTGTATCCCTAAAAGACATCGGAAGGCAACCTCCATCAGAGATGGGTTGACCGACCACAGTTGGGCGCGCGACATCCACGGCGTGCTTGGTCTCCAGGAGCTGGGCCAGTACCTTATGCTCTGGACAGAGGTGGAGGCGACTGTCCTCACAGACCAACCTGATCAGCTCGTCTGGCGATGGAACGCAAACGGTGTCTACACGGCAAAGTCCTGCTACCGGAGCACATTCCAGGGATCCAGGGCCTGCCCGGCCTGGAAGCTACTGTGGAAAACTTGGGCGCTTCCGCGCGTCAAATTCTTCCACTGGCTGGCTAACAAGGACCGGTGCTGGACGGCGGAGCGACTACGACGGCGAGGGCTGCAGCACCATCCTCGGTGCCTGCTATGCGACCAAGAGCCCGAGTCCATGCATCACCTCACCTTGGCTTGCCCCTTCTCTAGGCAGGTTTGGTACGACACCCTGTCCTGGCTGCGGCTCCCTTGTCGACCACCTGACAACGAGCTTACCCTCCACGAATGGTGGATCACTGCGAGACAGCACACGCCGAAGCCTATGCGGAAAGGCCTCGCAACCGCCACGCTGCTTGTGCCCTGGTTGATTTGGAAGCACCGAAACTCGTGCGTCTTCGATGGAGAGCAGCCGTCCACCCAGAGAGTGAATGACAGGATCAAGGCTGAGGCGGCGCTTTGGGCCAGAGCTGGAGCCCTTGGCCTTCGCGCCGTCTTACCTGTAGACTGGGATGTTCACTAGTTTTCTGTTAGTAGCTGGGTGTTCTTCACCCTTCATGGAGGCGTGATCTTGTAACAAACTAATCTTCTTCTTTGCAATGAAAAGAAACGCAATGTCATTGCGTTTTCTCGAAAAAAGGCCCTTCATACACACTCAGTTACCTCATGATCTGGATGATTACACTTACACTATCCCTGATGAAAAATAGATTTTAGATACTCTCAAGGATATGAAGAAAAACGCTTCCCCTGGACAGATGGCTTTAACGTTGAGTTCTATATAGCTACATGGAGCTGGATTGGACAAGATATCATCCAACTTGTCAGGACTTTTTTCCAAACAGGTATCATGCCCAGCCATATAAATGACACTCATATTGCGCTTATTCCGAAAAAACCGGTTCCCCTTGTGCCTGCGGATTACAGGCCGATTAGTCTTTGCAATGTAGTTTACAAAATTATAGCCAAATGCATTGCCAATAGACTTAAACCCCATTTGCCTGATTACATCCATCCAACACAGCAAGCTCTTATTGAGGGTAGAAGGATAAGCAACAATATTTTCATTGCCAAGAAATTACTCACTCCTTTGTTATTAGTTCTTGGAAATATAAAGCTTTCATGTTAAAAATTGATCTAGCCAAAGCGTTTGATAGATTAGAGTGGAACTTCATTATCGAGGCTCTAACACGTAAAGGGCTGCATGGTCATTTTATAAATCTCATTCATGCCTGTGTCTCATCCCCTACCTTTTCAGTTGTCATTAATGGTCAGACTTTTGCTAAATTCAAAGGTGATAGAGGTATACGACAAGGTTGTCCGTTATCGCCGTACTTGTTTGTCCTTGCCATAAATGAACTATCGATTACTCAGCAGGAAGCTATGGCTACTAATAACTTTGCAGGTATTAAGCTGGGTCCATACTATCCACCTATTCATTCTCTGTTGTTTGCGGATGATCTTCTGGTGTGCGGACAAGCCACGGAACAAGAAGCGACAAACATGAAACATGTACTTCAGGACTTTTGCAACGGATCAGGACAAATTTCAAATTGGACAAAATCAGGAATACTTTTCAGTAAGCATGTTGAAAACCAAGTTACTCATATGATTCGAAATATATTTCCTGTCCCAATTATAGATGCAAACTTTATTCATCTTGGACATCCTCTTATCATTCCAGGGAAAGATAGAAATGTTGCTTATAACTTTGTCATAGATAAATTCAAAACCAAACTTTCAACTTATAAGGCAGACCAACTTTCTCATGCAGCTAGATTGGAATTAATCAAATCTGTTTTCTCATCCATTCCTGTTTACTACATGTCGAATATACTTTTCTCGAATTTTTTTATTGCAAAGCTCACCTCCATTATTAGGAACTTCTGGTGGACAGGTATAAGGAAAGACTCAGACTCCAGGAGCGTATGCTTAAGGGCTTGGAAAGACATATGTATGCCAAAAAAAGAAGGACGTTTAGGTATTAGAAATTTGCAGGTAATCAATCAGGGTCTTATTCTTATGGCTGCCTGGAGATTAGCAGATCAACCTCACACTTTTCTTCACCAAGTTCTGAAATTAAAATATTTCCCCGATTCTTCTCTTTGGCGCCCGAATTCAAATGTCCCCAAGTCGGCCTTTTGGGCCTCCATCCTTAAAATCATTCCCATCCTCAAAGCCCATGCTTTCTACCAAATCACTATGGGCCAGATTTCTATTTAGAGCACACCCTGGTGTGAAGGGTGGGGTCAGGTGTATGATTCCTTGATAATACAACCTGGAAATTACTCCTATCCAAGCCATGTCAAAGACCTTTGGATACCTGCACAAAAAATTTGGAATGAACAGCTAATTGACACTTCATTTCAGGAACAGATGGCGGAGATAATAAAAAACACTCCAATTGTTAATACACAGGATGAAGACTGCCTTTGTTGGAAGCTTACTGTTGGAGATATGCCCAAGAGGCAATAATAAAATGGTTATTATAATATATCTTTGTGTTTATGATAATGTTTGCATACCATGCTATAATTGTATTAACCGAAACATTGATATATGTGTGTTATGTGAACAACAAGGAGTCCCTAGTAAGCCTCTTGTATAACTAGCTTGTTGATTAATAGATGATCATCGTTTCATAATCATGAACATTGGATGTTATTAATAACAAGGTTATGTCATTGATGAATGATGTAATGGACACACCCAATTAAGCGTAGCATAAGATCACGTCATTAAGTTCATTTGCTATAAGCTTTCAATACATAGTTACCTAGTCCTTTCGATCATGAGATCATGTAAATCACTTATGCCGGAAGGGTACTTTGATTACATCAAACGCCACTGCGTAAATGGGTGGTTATAAAGGTGGGATTAGGTATCCGGAAAGTATGAGTTGAGGCATATGGATCAACAGTGCGATTTGTCCATCCCGATGACGGATAGATATACTCTGGGCCCTCTCGGTGGAATGTTGTCTAATTAGCTTGCAAGCATTTGAATGGTTCATAAGAGACCACATACCACGGTACGAGTAAAGAGTACTTGTCAGGAGACGAGGTTGAACAAGGTATAGAGATACCGATGATCAAACCTCGGACAAGTAAAATATCGCGTGACAAAGGGAATCGGTATCGTATGTAAATGGTTCAATCGATCACTAAGTCATCGTTGAATATGTGGGAGCCATTATGGATCTCCATATCCCGCTATTGGTTATTGGTCGGAGAGAAGTCTCAACCATGTCTGCATAGTTCGCGAACCGTAGGGTGACACACTTAAGGTTTGATGTCGTTTAAGTAGATATGGAATATGGAATGGAGTTCGAAGTTTTGTTCGGAGTCTCGGATGGGATCCAGGACATCACGAGGAGTCCCGGAATGATCCGGAGAATAATACTCATATATAGGAGGTCATTTTATAAGTTTGAAAATGATCCGGTGCATTTATGGAAGGTTCTAGAAAAGTCCGAAAGAAATCACTATGGAAGGCGGAGTCCCGGAGGGACTCCACCTAGCATGGCCGGCCAACCCTAAGGGGGAGGAGTCCCAGGTGGAATCCACCATGGTGGCCGACCACCCCCCTCAAAGGAAAGGTGGGAGTCCCACCTTGAGTAGGAGTCCCATCTTGAGTAGGATTCGTCCTTATGGCAAGTTTTGGTTTCGGGTCTTATTCGAAGACTTGTAGTCTAACTCTTGGGGGTTTCCACCTATATAATGAGGAGCAAGGGGAGGGGGCCGGACACACCAAAGCCCTCTTGGCCGCAGCCCCCAAGTGGCCGGCGCCCAAGACCCCCCCTCTCCCCAAACCCTAGCGTCCCTCCTCCACATACTACTCCCGCAGCGCATAGGCTAAGCTCTGCCGGAGTTCTCCACCACCACCACCACCACCATCACGCCGTCGTGCTGCCGGGATTCCGAGGAGGATCTACTACTTCCGCTGCCCGCTGGAACGGGGAGGAGGACGTCGTCTTCATCAACACCGTACGTGTGACCGAGTACGGAGGTGCTGCCCGATTGTGGCACCGTCAAGATCTTCTACGCGCTTTTGAAAGCGGCAAGTGATCATCTTCTGCAACAACGAGATCTAATGTCATAGGCTTTGGAAATCTTCAAGGGTTAGTCTCGTGATCCCCTCGTTGCTACCATCTTCTAGATTGCATCCCCGCGGTAGGAAATTTTTTGTTTTCTATGCTACGAATCCCATCACTTACGTCAACAGGCAAGTGCAACTCCAAAAGCGCCTACAGAGTGTGCCGTCAAAAGCTGTTTGAACAAGGGGAACCAAGACCAAGGCAGGTAAGTGCAAATACTAAACATCTCCTTCAATCTATTTAGAAAAACAGCAATATAATTCCGAGAATAAAAACTTTTGGTTGGAGAATTATAAGGAAAGCTATTTCTTCAGGAGCAAGAGCCAGTAAATACAGTAAACACATCAGTAAACTTTGTTGTAGATGCAATCTGGAAGAAACAGATCAACACCTTCTTTTTCTTTGTGCTTATGCTAGAGCTGCTTGGTTCATGCATCCCTGGAATCTAAGAATTGATCAAACAGCCTCTCCCTCTGATTCTATAACTCAAATTCTTAACAGGCTTCTTAGTATGAATCATCCCAATGGTAGTATTGAAAATATTCTTACTTTCATGTGATGTTTATGGAAAGCCAGGAACGATTGCCTGTTCAATAAAAAAGATAATACACCATTACAGTTTCATCACATGACTAATGCCATTCAGCAAAATCTAGAACTGCTTGATGTAATGCAGGATTCAATACAAGTGGAACAACCAAGAACAGGCATACAAGAGGAGTTGGCATACCCAGGGAGCACAATCAGCACAGATTTGCAAAGTAAAGGGAGCAATATATTCTCGGATGCGACATGGAGGAAAAGGAATCCATCATGTGCTCAAGAAGTTGAGAGGACAGACATGGGTCTTTACTGCCAGATTTCTGAACAAAATAGGGAAGAAACTATCATGATCCAGACAATCCGACCTCCTTCGCCACTTCTTGCTGAAGCTGCTGCTCTTCTCCTTGCTTCAAAAGTTGCAGCACAGGTCCAAGCAAAACAAGTCACTTTTCTTACCGATAATCTTACCTTGGCAAAAGCTGTTGCTGCTCCTTCAGTTACAGATGAGCAAGTGCCATGGGAACTTCGCCAGCAAATTGCAGATTACAAGAGAGCATCGGAACACCTTATTCCGAAGATATATCACATGAAGAGAAACATGAATGGAGTAGCTCATGACTGTGCAAAACAGGCACTTCGACGAACTGAGTCGTTGCCTATATTTTCTTGTCTAAATTCAGCTCACAGAAGTGTAGGTTCTTGTCCCTCGGCTATTTCTCTCCAAAACTTTGCTTTACAGAGATTTGTACTTCATGATGTACTTTGCATATGAGCTGTATGGAATATAAGCGCCTCTGGCACCTGCTTTATTCAAAAAAAAAAATGGACTCTTCTTCGCAATTCTGATCATTGTACCATTTAAAAGAGAACAACTGTACGACAGATTTGCGTGTCTCTATGTGTGTAACTGTGTACAACTGTAATAAATTACCAATAAATATCCTGAACGACACTGAAAAGAAGATCGTTGACCAAATTAATCAAACTAAAACGCAGGGAGTATACGTGCATGTACTACTGCGTACGTGGAAGGCATTTTCTTCCATCTTGCTTGGAAACCACGCCACCTGGCCGCTCTATAAATAGGGATTTGGTAGTTCTTAGTTAACTTCGTGCTTAGTTAAGTTTTACACTATTTGATTTATATCGTGATTTGTGCTAGTCATGAGTTACAACTCATTTTACAACTGATAACATGTGAGTGAGAATGAAGTTAGTTCTCAGTCAACTGAGAAATAGTCACACCCCTATAAATACCCTAGCACCGTGCGTTCCTCGACGGTTTATCTCGCTCATTGTTCAGTCCAAAGCAAAGCAAAAGCCGAAAGTATATAGCGATAGAGATGTCATGTGTGGGAAATATCTGCACCGAGAGGGGGAGAAGCTCGACACGGAGAAGAAGAGGAAGACGACAAAGGCGGCGGCGAGCGTAGCGCAGCTAAGTGGCTAATTCGAATTGGTCTGGCGTCTTGTGGATAGATTAGACGCATTCCGATACCTAGATACACGCCTACACACCTATCCACATATAAATTCACTTAAATTATTTTGCTAGCCAAAATTTTAGCTAGCCGTAGCCCCGCCTTAATTAATAAGCTCGTTGCCGGTAAGTTGTTACACAGTGCTAAAAACCAGCTATTAGGAGATGAAAAACAATAAGCATTGAAAAAACATAAAACACAACTTGAGCTCGTGTCCATTGTCCAGCCTTGCGATCTGTCTGATGAGGCAAGCTCGTGAAGAAGACCCCCTTGAGGGACTCACACAATCGTCAACTTCCAGAAGCCAAGCAAATCCTAAGCACCATCCGTTTTCACCTCCAAATAAAGCTACCTGCTTTCTCGCCCTGGATCGGAGGGCACCGCACCACTTGGCGGTAGACAACTCTCCCTGAGCACGCATGTGTATTGGAAGTTACTGCCGGGGAGAAAGACTCCGAGCACTCGCTGTCATCCGCAGCGCAACCCACAACACACCAGACCAAGCTGCCAGGAACAGGCAAAGACGGTGCCTAGATACCACTGCCGAGCTCATCCACCCAAAGCCGCTATCTCAGAATGTCACCTCCATCGAGGGAACGACACCAGAGCGCCGCAACCGTCCAAACCGAAGTTTTGGATTTTCACCTGAGATAGGTAGGGCATGGAGGAGGGGATACAAGCTGGATGTCGCCTTCAAGAAGGAGAACAATGTCATCGACCTCGTAGCTGCCACCGTGAGCCAAGGATTTCCCCCAGTCTAGAGCCCACATCCGATCACACCCACCAACCACCGGAGGGAAGTCCGGTGCCGGGAGGAGCAACAACAACCTTCAGATCTGATAATGGAGGCCCGTCGGGGTGACCTTCGCACCATTCCCACTCCCTCAGCCCCTTCAACGCCAAAACGGCCGAAGAACGTGGACTGGAGCATCGCCACCTGCCACCCGCTGCTAGGTCGATGTCGCCCCATCTCGTGCCCAAGGCCGCGGCCCTAAGTCCATGGTTCCAGCCTGGTCAGCGGTGTGCAACACCCAGCCACCGGCCACCCACTCCCAACTGCTGGTGATGCCGTGTCGAGGAGGAGAACGCATGGAGGAGGGTCGTTGACAGCGTCCCAGCAGTAGAGACAAGCCCCCCATACGGACGCCTTCCTCCCTGCAGCCTCACGTGGGGGCCCGAGAGTACTTCCACACTGGCCCCTTCACCGGCGCCACACAACCTGGTCTAGGGTTCTTGGGTTTTCTCCCCCGGTCGCCTGGAGGGGAAAGTCTTGTCCGGAAATGATACCGTTTCTTACGGTACATGCACAAAATTTCCATAGAAATTGTGCACACTGTTCACCTCAACGTGCTCTATCAGCGTCATTAGATTTTTTCGGCTGTTTCGACCTGCGGTGTGTCACTTAGGACGTTATGCAAGTTAATGTATTGTATTGAATGATTTAAATAAATTGATTTACTAACTGAACATACTCCATATATTTTTGCTTGGTGCCACTATAAGAAATAGTCAAGGTGCCGACGGCTTCTAACCGTCGGCACATGCCAATTTGGCCGTTGACTAGGCTGCACCTCTCTGTCGGTACAATATGGCATCGGTACAGGCCGTCGGCACATGCTGGCCATCGGCACATAATCATGTGCCCACGGCTTTTCCGTCGGCATAGAACTAACATCCGTTTGGCAATTCTGGCTCGAGTTTTTTTTTCAATATTTTTAAATTTATTTAATCTCTCACATGATCATTTTAACTCTAACTAAATTTAATCTTAAATCAAATTACACGCATGGTCAAACTTCCCAATTAATTGGTCAGCCATCCTCACACTACTCCAGCCCTAGCAGCTTAATTTCTCCATTCCTTCCGGTTGAACTTTCATGAAAGAAGCCAAACCTTGTTGATAATACTATCATATCAATCATATTAATCCTTAGACCGTGATATCACAAATTACTTATCATTTATTTTTTTAAATAATTCTTTAAATAAACATCAATGATTAAGAAATAAGAAGAATTCAATTATTAATATTTATTTTTTGAAAAAAATAAAATAAAGAATTTTTGGCAAATGTTAAAATCTTCCTGCTTTCATATTTCCCTTTGGAATTTTGGCAATCATAAAAAAGTTGCAAACATACATTTTCGTTTGAAATCGGATGTAACTTTTTGAGATGATCATTTTGATATATTATACATTTTTTCCGACGTCGTATGTAAAGGATAATACCATATTACTGAGAAATAAACTGTTCAGCAAAAAAATTCAAAATTCAAATTCGTTAATTTCCCATAATAGTAGGTTGTGTAACATATAGCAATCTCAAAAGATTTTTTTAAAAATTTCGTATCATTTTCTGGTAGTCATTTGAAACTTAAAAAAGACGATCCACATAGGACTAGGGGGGGGGGGGGGGGGACACGGCGTCGCTTCACCGTCACGGCGGAGACCCCTATGCGGATGGCCTTCTTCGTGGCCTACCCTGTTCGGGACATGTGCCGATGACTCCGATAAAAAACCAACGGGCACAGGTTTTGGCCATCGGCATCTTGACGTTTTCCTGTAGTGTGCACTGTCGCAAGTACAAGTCATGATTTTTGCATGTATGCATAAGTCATTACTTATTTCTATGCTTTATATTTTGTGCCACCATGTTTAAAAGAGAGAGATCATGTGGTTCGTCAACCCTCGTCTTTTTTCCTACTTGCATTGCCTTGTTTAATTTATTGCACGTGATGTTTTTATTTGTTTATCTCTGATATCCGAAGATAACAATATACTTATATCTTCTTAGGTGAACATAAATACATATAAATGACGTGTATAACTACACAGAATAATGATCTTAACTTCTATTCGCAAAAAAAAAAATGATCTTAACTTCTGCTCCTGCAGTTTGATACGGGTACTCCATTTCGTCTTGTTCTTTAACTATCCCTTTCACTTCAAAATGTTCATGCATTTGAAAAATAAATCTTCCGTACCAAGATATGTTTCTATATGTGAAAAAAATAAGATATATTTCAAAAATCGTTTATAGTGTGGAAAGAAAATTGTCACTCACTAAAATTTCTATATGACCTATTGTCACCTATGCGTGTAAGTACAAAAGTATTTCCAAAAAACTAAGGAGAATAGTAAATACTTATGCTTATAGATATCAATGTTTATGTATTTCAAAAGATAATATGAAAATATTTATCTATTTCAGAATAATGTACATACATATGGAAACAAAATTCTATGTATTTCAAAATGTCTTCATATATATGTGAAAAATAAAATTAAAAAATAAGAGGAACAAAATAAAGAAATACAACTTAAAAGTTAAAAGAGCTAGAAGATTATAAAGGGAAAATAAAAGGGAATACAAATAAAGATAGAAACTGTAAATAAGAAAAATATAAGAAAAAAGGAAAAGTAACAGAAAATCAGGGGAAGAAAAAACGTCGCACCTTACCGGACTGGCTCATCATCGCGATCCTAATCTCCACCGTGTAATCTGTCTCGATGACCACATATAACTGTTGTCCTTTTTTTTGCGAATTCATATAACTGTTGTCAGAAACGACGCTAGATAGCTGTCCAAGTCGATCACCAAAATATGGCATATTTAGTCAATTAGAACACCAGTGTCGAGTAGATAATGCAGTAGAGGTTGCCAATTGGTCCTCTTGGTTTCCAGAGCAATAGGTACGTAGGCGGCCATGAAATCCTGGTACGGCGCGATTCAGGCCGGAGATGCGTAGCAAGTCCCCTCGCTGACTTCTGTACAGTAGAAGCGCGTGTCTGATCAACCGGTTCCTTGTGTACTATACGTCCATCTATCTGCTTGCAGGCCCTCAAGGCTCTCAGCGACTAGAAGCATTGACGTGTTACGGTGTTAGTATCATGTTATCTTAGCTGCTAAGTCAGAGCACCAACGCGTGCTTAGGCTCAGTTCTTTTGGCGGCTTCTCCGAGAAGCTGCCCTCCCCCCAGCTTCCTGGAGAAGCTGCACCAGAAATTTAGGGAGGCTTCCGGACTAGTCTAGCCTAGATCATTTCGGAAGCCTTTCAAAATTTTGGGGGCGGCTTCCCCAGGAAGCTGGGGGGAGGGCAGCTTCTCGGAGAAGCCGCCAAAAGAACTGAGCCTTAATCTGGTCGGTCGAAATGTTTGGCGGCCGGCCGAGACATGCAGCAGCCAGCAGTTTCCGACGTACAACATTAGAAAAGGGGGCCAATTATCAACTTTGTTGAGCAGACAAAATATATTCAAATATTTTAAAATTTTGACAACCCTAAAAATTGCAGCTTCAAATTGGGCCTACACTTAGAGAGCGAAAGAAGACAAAATTAGGGCGTGAATAGTGCGAAATCATAGTCAACTAAAGCCAACATTATTAACATTAATTACAGTTTATCTTTTTTTATTTCTCTACCTGTGGATTGACTTTTGAGCAGGATTTCTTGGAGAAGTAGATACAAGATAGAGCCAGTAGGTGTGTTGTATACAATTAAGTTTCAGATTTTTTGCAATTTCTACAAATTAATTTTGTAAGCTGATCCTGTTATCTCACCTAATGGAGTTAACTTATACAAGTCTTCCCCACAAAATCAGTGTGTTGCCCTTTTCGTTTACTCGTCGTTTGGGGGACCATATGGACTCTTCTTGGCAATTAAGATCAGCACTTTCTCTTAAAAAAAAAGTTAGCCGTTAGTTAAATCATCTGGAAGAAAATAGAGAATATATAATGTTTCCTGACGACAGATCTGTGCCTGTGTGTAAGTTACCAGTGAATATCCTGAACGACATCTAAAAGAGAAGATCACTGACCAAATCAAACTGAAATACATACGTGCCCTTGTGTTAGCGTTCCAGCCTTCCAGGGCCGTCCTTCCACGCAGGGAGTACGTACGTGCAAGACTTTTTCTTCCATCTTGCTTGGAAATCACGCCACCACAGAGACCGTGGCCGCTCTATAAATACCCCAGCACCCTGAGTTCCTCGACGGTTTATCATCCATTCATTCAGTCCAAAGCAAGGCAAAAGCTCAACATAGACTACCAGACATGTCGGGTGTGGGAGAAATCTTCGTCGAGAGAGTGGAGAAGATCAATGCGGAGAAGAAGACGACGACGGCGAGGGTGGCACAGCTAGGTGGAATCGACGTAGCAGCGGCGGAATACATCGCCAAGGTGCACCGACGGCTGGCGGCGGAGGAAGCTGCCGCTGCTGCTGCTGCTACTGCTGCAGCAAAGTGAATCGTAGGTGGATAGGTGTAGGCGTGTGCAGATAGGAATCGGCACGCGTGTAAATATTGAATTGTACGTCTTTTGTTCCTTCAAGTCAATGTGCATATGTTCTTGCTAGGAAGCTAGGACTACTGTAAACCGTGGAAGCATGATAGAGTTGTAAAAATTAATAGTATCACTCCATTACAGCATTAACTTGTTAAGAGTAAAGCTACATGCGGCTAATACATAAACTTGCAAACCATTCACTCCATTACATCACAGATCCAAACCAGCCCAACGGACTAACGACCCCCACCGCCCATGTGGCATGATGAATTTGACCGTGCACCGTGTGTCGGCCGGGTTTTGCGAGTGTTCTCTTGTTCAAATCACAAGAAACATCACTAGAATTGCACAGGTTCCGTCACTGTCGTTTTCTTGCATGCCAGCAGTGGCCACCGTCGTCAAGCCACACTGTGGATGGGGCGTTGATCGTCCAATCTCTACAGACAGGTACCGGTATGGTTCTACATCGAAGCGACAATTCGATCGTCTTCTCCGCTTGCAGAGCTCTACGGCACTGCTCTTCTACTTTGGAAGCAGAGCTGCAAGCGCGCATGAAAGGCCTTCGGTTTGCCCTGGACTTGAGCAATTATGGTTGAGACAGATAGCTCAGTGCTGGTGCAAATGGCGATGAACTCAGAAAAGGATGGCTCGGCTCTCAGCCGTTTAGTAGAAGACCTCCGGATTTTGCTTTCTTCGTATCGAATTGTTACCTTCAAAACAATTTCTAAGTTGTGTAATAGTGCTAGTCATGAGTTAGCTAGTTTTAGGATGAAAAACCCAAGGACACAGATTTGGTTAGGGTCGGTTCCTAATGCACTCCGGGATCATGTCCTCGTACAGGATTGTAACAACACTATATCATCTAATTAATAAATTCCTTATCCCCTGTAAAAAAAACAGGATTGTAACAACACTGTCATCTAATTAATAAATTCCTTATCCCCTGTAAAAAAAGGGGCATTACTACGAGTTGGAATGGAGACGAATTGGATGGAGGTGGACAGTGAGGACACGTACGGCCAGTGCAGGGGCTCGAAGCAAAACCACAACCACCTGCCATTTCCGCCCCATATATGCACAAAATCTCACCGAAAATGTGCGCACGATTCACCTCAACATGGCACAATAACGTCATTAGATTTGCTAGGCGGCCCTAGGCTGTTTGCACCTGCGGTATGTCACTTATGCAAGTTAATGTATTGGACTAAATGTTTTGTAAGTTGGCGTACAAATTTAACATATATGACAAGTTCATGTACTAACCAAGTGTTTTTACTCTACGTTTAATCGCGAAGGATTATTTTAGCTAAGCTTGCATTGCCCTGCGCGTGTAAACTAACTCTGCACTGATCATCAGCTCATTATTAGACAGGGATGTTTGGGTAAATAATAAATTAGCAAATGCCTTTTTGACTATTGCGTTGCCTTAACTCTGAAGGGCATTTTGCTGACATGCTGGTCTTCCATGCAGGTCAAGTCATCGATGCCGACCATGTACGTTGCCATGTACTACACGAGAGGCCTAGAAAGTTTACTGAAAGTAACAGGTAATCGACAGCGGCACAGCCCATGGTCGATCTACCAACTCTTTTAGACTTTTCGGCTGCTTAGCGCCACTATCAGTCACCCTCTAGGTGGCTTGATCAGTACGTGATCCAGAATGCCATTTAATCATTTCCGCGTGAAGTGCCCTGCAGTTTCGATGAAAGATATACGTCGGAGGTCGATGATCCCGCGTAAAGACATCCTTGACCCCGCTCCTGACTCGTGGTGCAATGAGCCAATGGCCCCGCTAGTTCCTAACACATTGCCTCGTGATTGCGTGACCGTGAAGTGCATGCAGCATGTTTGAATGACCATGCATGAGGAGGTTAATTAAAGAGCAAGGAATCGAGCATATGATGATAGACTCAACAAAGTAAACACAGTTGGAACCTGGAACAATTTCTTTCTGGTCTCCATTCACACGAGAGAAATTACCAAGCTCCTTTGGACTTTTGAGAGCAGCCTACACTAGCTAGCTAGCCCCTCTTTTTCCGCATAGTGTACTAGATATAATTTTACACTCTTTTTTGCTCAGTTGAGAAACATCCGCAATAGTTTGTCCGGACAAGCTTAACGTACTAACTCGAGTTAGGGCATCACCAGCCGTGGCTTTCAAACGGCGTCCAGCACATGTGTCGGACAAATGAAATGCGGTGCCGGCACGGGTGGCTGTTTTTTGGGGTGCCTTTGTCCACCGGCATCTATTAAACGGCCGATCCAACTAGGGTTTTTCAGTTTCTTTTTAAAATGGGCCATGTATTTCAGTAATCTAGTAAAGTTTAAATCGCTTGAATAAATAGTTTGGCACACAAATAAATAGTTTACAATAAGTAAAATTCAATAAAAGAAATAATTCATAAAATTCAAATATATCCAACCAGCCTCTCCTTTGAGACTCCAAAAATGCTCCACAAGATCATTTTGCAGTTGCACATGAGTATCTGCATCATAGATTTTTGCATGCATGACGAGAAAATCAGCAAAATTCTGAGGCACCCAATGATCAAAAGGGCCCTTGATGTCATACGAATGATCATTCATGGTTGTCTTCTTACGCTCACTCATGATGATCATGTTGTGTAGGATCACACGATCATTTCATCACCTCCACATATCCTCCTGAGACTAAGTGCAAGGTATCTGAAAATAGCAAATCGAGTTTGTAGCACACTAAATTCTCGTTCCACGTCCTTCCTTCAACTTTCATTCCACAAAGCAAAGTGAGACTTCTTTAGACCTAGACGCTCGCTGATTGCCTTCACAGATGTCGAACATCTTAGATAGATGACATCATCTAGGTAATACCATTTGGTATAATGGTGACCATTGATCTCAAAGGTTGTAAGGTGTGGATCATGCTATCAACAAGTGTAGCAAACACCAGAGACCGCTGCAGCATGTTGATATTATTGTGAGAACCAGTCATGCCCAAAATAGTGTGCCAAATCCAGAGGTTATAGTCCACTACAGCTAAACGTACCACATTGCCATATCCATGATGCCTTTTGTACTGAACTTGCCAAATAAATGGATAATTCTTCTATGACCAGTGTATCCAATCGACGCTTTCGAGCATCCCATAAAATCCTCTCGCTTCATTCTGTGCCATGATACGAGCAATCTCCTCTTCATTTGGCCCTCTCAAATATTGTGTCCCAAATTTTCCAACCATTTCCCTGCTAAATTTGTACATGGATTCGTGGGATGTGAACTCAGACATGTGTATGTACTAATCTTTTGCATCTCTAGGAACTCCATATGCAAGCATCCTTAGTTGCAGTGCACTTCTAAATTGACGAGAAAACAGGGATTTCGATGTAGTCATTCTTCATTGCGAAGTAGTTGTCGAACTCTCTCACGCCATGCAAAATTTCATGAACAACTAATAGTTCATTCTAAATGACCATCGGCAAAATAGTCGGTGTAGAACATGGCATGACCTTCATTCTCTTTCTTGGCTTCAACTTCTTTCTCCCACACTTTGAAACCACATTTGGGGCCGCGTTCTCATCCACCTGTAATTGTTCAAGAGCAACGAGAATCATGAAGTGCTCCTATTCATCGACATCGGCAATGGCTTCTTCCTCCATGCACTGGTGCATCAGAATCTCGTCGCCCCTATCCATATTCCATGAATCAAAAAATGAAGGATCAAAGATTTAACAGTGGAGAGAAAGGTAAAATCCTTCACAGTCATACGATCGAACGCCTTGCGAGGTCGTCGTACCTTCTACATGAAGTGACGAATGGCGAAGTGGTAGCGAGGCGGCATGGGAGGTGTAGGCGAGGCATGGTTGGTTGATGTCTGGCGTAAGTTTATGCGACGGTGGTGGTGATGATTTCGCAGGGTGGAAGCAGCGTCGATTTCGCAGGATTTGAATGGGCTGAGCCAGTGGCGTGTGGAACCCAGTTGTCGGTATATCCTACGTGGTTTCGAACGCGACTCGTATCCAGTGCCCCCACCACGCTACTGTCGGACAGGCTTGAGATGCCGGATAGGCTATTTGACCACGTCGGACAGAAATCCATATAGGGGTGCGCGACCGGGGGATGGATTTCTGTCTGGTACGCCCTATAGCCCTTTGAGGGCCATGGCTGGGTGCACTTACTTGACCGAGGGTCAGTGGCGAATCCAGCCCATCTTGTTAGGGTGGGGCAGACCTTACTTGAGATGGGCTTTTGTATTTTTTTTTTTTGTTATTTTCTATACAAGACATATGGGCTAGGCCAAATTTTAGGGTGGGGCACACCCTTCCACCCTGTTGGCTCCGCCACTGCCGAGGGTTGTCGGCTATGTCAGTTTTACTGAATTTCGGTGACCTAGCCAGGAAAAAAGACAACTATATCTCATTACAATAACATGTGTGCTATCTGAAGTTCTGAACTTGACTCTAATTTGAAGGTAATTCAAATGCTTGGTCAAAATTAACTGGGCACGTTATTTCTTGGTGACAAGCTTAGTATGCATGGATGTCGGGGTATACACGTACGTGCGTGTTGAAACGAAGGATGAGCAATAGGAAAAATATGTTTTGTTTTCACTTGGGTAGATAGCTTCATCTGAACTAAAAAGACCACAAATTTTCCATATTTTTTGTATATGTATGCACAAATCTTTTATACTTTATAATTAAACTGAAAAATTGATAAAAGTATACTGCCGAAAAGAAATGACGGATGAGTATATATTCTCGAACCACATGAAAAATGAGCCTTGACCAAATCAAACTGGAACACGCGGACCCGTTCTTCTCGTCTTCCTTGCAAACCACGCCACCTCCATGCGGTGTTTGCTCTATAAATACCGAAGCTGGCCCATCGACGATCATAACTCGTTCAAGCCAAAGCAAAAGCTCAACACTTTATCAGACATGTCGCGCGTAGTCGGAGAGATCTGCGTCCAGAGGGTGGAGAAGATTGATGCGGCACAGAGGAAGATGACAACAGAAGCGGCGAACAAGCTCGGCGCCGCCGGCGCCCGTGCGCGGCTGGGCGGAATCGATGCGGCCGCGGCGGAGTATATCATGAGAGTGCATGAGCGGCTGGCGGCCGAGGAAGCTGCGAGGGCTGCTACTGCTGCAGCAAATTGAGTTGTACTCACGTGCGCATGTAGAAATTAAACTGTATTTCCTTTCCGTTCTTTCAGTTCTATAATAGTTGTGTGAACAATATGCATATATGTCCTATGTTCTTGGATTACTGTAAATATAGTAAGGATGACAGAGTTGCTGATTGTTCAGAAATATACATATAGTATTCCGCAGTGAACATCAGCTAATCATATAGCAGAGATGCTTGTGTAATGTGTACTAAACCGGAACACTTTGCACAATCTTTCTGGCGGCTTTCTTCTGTATAAAAATAACTTGGGACATGTAACCCTCTTTTTGACTTTTGTGGTGCCTTAAGTGTTGACGACACTTTTTGCCACATGATATGCTTGGTCAAGTCGTTGATTCCTAACATTGTTGCTTGTGCTATATACTTACGCTGTCATGCGTCCGGAATACACTGAAATCTTGAATGTACACTAGGGCCATATCACAGAAAGTTTACAGATGCTACCTGACCTCTAACTGACAGTGGCAGAGCCCATGGTCGATCGACCAAATGTTCCATGAAGGCATTAGAGCATCCTAACCGCGTGCCCCAAATAAAGCCTCAAAGGGATCTGGAGATGCTAGATAAAAAAAGTGAGAACACTTTTTTTTACGAAAATTCCACCAATCTATTAATAATCATCAACCGTAATAGAAATAGTTTAAAAAGTAATAAAAAAATAAAAATAGATACTTGGACCACCTAGTGACGACTACAAACACTAGCACGAGCTGAAGGCGCGCTGCTGTTCTCGCCCCTCCATCACTGAAGCTAGGTAAAATTTGTCATAGTAGAGTTTGTTATATAGACAGATGGGAAATCGTCGTGCTAAGGCCCCAAAGGACCAACGCATCAGAGCAGCAACCCTCGCCAATGATGATAACTCACAAGTAACAACACAAACGGACACAAAACCGATCAGATCCCGGAAGATCCACCGGACACACGACTCCACACGCCCTCTGCCAGCACTAGACGCACCACCGAAACGAGAATAGGGCGGAGAGAACCTTATTCAAACTTCAGGATGTAGCCGCACTTCACCATCCAGAAAAGACACTAAAAATAACTAGCTAAAAAGAGAACGAAAACTCTAGAGACTAACAAAATTAGTGTGGCGTGGCTTCAAATTATGGCCAGTGTCCTCAACACAACCCAGTGTACTGGGTTTCAATCGGAGGCGTCAGATAAGAGATTTCCCCCATTGTAGCCAAATTGACCCACACTGTCTGCCTGTCATCGTCACATTTTGCCCAGCTACCTCACTCTCTCATATTTTTTTTCGAAATGGGAAAAATCACCCCAGTTTCTGCATCCAAGGGACGCACACGGCTTTTTTATTAGATTATTCACAACATCTTAGAAGAGCAATACAAAAGATCAAACTCGAAGCCGCCTCGCTAAACCTACAAAGGGATGAAAGGGGTGACAAAACACCAACTCACATCATCCAAAAACCAAATGCCTTCCCAAGCCGCCCAATAGCAGGTGAGAAGCACATCCAGTCAAGCAGACTCTCAGCGCACACCGGCGCACACGCCACAGAAGTTGGTACCGCCGTCTTCCTCGACCCCATCTTCCAGAGAGATCGTCGCATTAACCTTGCAAGACCTGCCGTCGATGCCACCATGATGCCAGACGGCTCCACCATCCTGCACGCGTACATCATCGCGCATCCGTCGTTGATACCCTGCAGCATCATACCACCGAGACTCAGCGCCATCAATGTGGTAGATGAATACCACTCTGCCGACATCCGCCAACATCCAGCAGCTGCTCCAAAAACGATACCCCAAGAGGTAGATACCCAACTCTCTCATATCTTTCCTCTCGCTAGAGCCCATGCCCCACTTGCCCGATGCCCACTTGCCCGATGCCCATGTACCATGGCCGCGAGATCTTCAATGTCGACGAAGACGGGTGGTTGTTCCAACGCAAGCTCGCCGCCGCGGGAGCTGGCCTCCCCGGCATTGAGAGCGTACGCGCCGAGCGTCGTGGTATCCGAGCTACGGTCCCGTCTCATTTCCCTGCTCCACTATGCCTCCACCAGACATGTCTAGCAATTTCTCGTCTGGACACGATTTGGGGCAAGCGGTTGGGATGCCCTTAGAGCATCTCCAGTCGCGTCTCCCAAACCGTCCCCCAAAGGGATTTGGGGCGTGCCGGACAAAAAAAGTCCCCAGCCGCTTCCCCCAGAGCCTCTTTTTTTCCGACGCGGCCCAATACGGTGTCCGGCGCCCCGAGCCCGTCCCCGCTACACAGGGGACGCTCCGAGGATGCCGGACACACCGAAAAGCGAGGTGGGGAGTGGCGAGACCGACGCGTCAACGGCACATTGAAGTTTAACCTAACCGCCGCCTACCTCGCGACGGAAGTTATTGGCGCGCAGCGACGATGCAGTTCCCACAGAGGCGCAGCGAAGCGTCTCGTTGCGCCTAGCTCTACGTGCCGGCCTTAATGAGCGTCACTGCTCCCCCGCCTCCCTCCGGCCTATAAAAAGGGCCGCCTCTCATCGTCCCTCTCACACAAGAACCTTAGCGCCTCCCTCCTCAAACCTAGATGCCACCATCTCAAGAATCGACGCCATGTCTGGTAGAGGCAGAGGCCGAGCTCGCGGCCGTGGTCGTGGTCGTGGCCGCGGCAGAGCTGCACGCTCGCCGTCGTCTTCATCGTCGGACATGCAGGAGGAGCGACATGTGATGTTCGAGTTCGTCGTCGTCCTCAAGGGCGACCCACACGCCATCCATAGGCTGCTGGACACCTTCGCCGACTTCGTTGCCGGCGACGGGTGCCCGGGCTCGCTGCATCTGCGGGGGGCTGCCAGCGGCTACTGCCGGTGGATCATCGACGTGATTTACGATGTGCGCGGCAAGATATACCTCCACATCGACTGGGAGAAGTTCGCGCGCTACCACCGCCTCGAAGCCGGCACTACCACGGCGACAACACCGAGGAGGAGGACGACTGAAGTGTTGTTTCTTCGCAGCGAAAATATGCACGGAGGTTTCTGGTTGTTCTTCCTCGAAAGAACCAACAGAGGCACCGTCAACAACTGGATTTTCCAGTTTGGGTGACTGGGTGTGCCTGCAAGTGTTCTTTCGTGGCAGCGAACATACGAAATTTTCGATGCCCGGCCTAGTTAGGTTTAGTTATTTTACAATGTTTTATATTTGTTTCAACCATGGTTCATGTATTAGTTTGTGGAAAACCATGTTCCAAATTATATTTTCGTGTAAACCACGTTCCCAATTATGTGTTAGTTTGTGAAATATTTTTACTCTTTATTGAAATAAAAATGCAAAAAAAGAGAGTGTTTTAATATTTGGAGACGGCGTTTGGGGGACACGGCTGGAGAGCGACATCCCCCAAACGCGACACGAATAAAAGTTGTCCCCCAAACGCTCGATCCAGCGCAGTTTGGGAGACGGTTTGAGGGACGCAACTGGAGATGCTATTACATATACCAGTAGATTTTCTTTCTAACCGTCACTCACGTGAGAGAGATCAAACTCTTTAGGAATTTTGAGAGGATCCTCGTGACACTACCTAGATCCTCTTTTCCCCACGATCTACCATATAGCTAACACTTCCTTTTTGTTCAAACTGGAAACAGACGCACAACAGTTATGCTGACGTACTGTAAAAAATGACTGGACCGTGGGTGGTCACTTAGGCTGTCATTTTAACAACATTTCTGAGTGCTATCTGAATTCTAGTGTAGTAGTAGTTTGAATCATGGGCGGACGCAGCGGGTGTGCAGGGTGTGCCATTGCGCGGGTGTGCAGGGTGTGCCATTGCACACCCTAGAATTCTGAAGAATTTTTTTACCTGCTCTTTTTCAGACTGAAAATGAGGTCTAAGGATACATTTGGTTTGCAGCCAATCCCAACCACACCAAAATTTTGGCTTGCCCGTGCCATTTGGTGGCCGTTTGGATCAGCGCCAAAAATTTGGCTCGACCTAGCACACCCTGAGTGTCCCAGTGTTATTTGCGCCAACCTGTGGGCGTGCCGTGGGCGCAGAAAACGATCGCCAAAATTTTGGTCATGCCAATATTTTGGTGGGGCAAGTTGGGGCTCAAACCAAACAGACCCTAAGAGTCCAAAACAGCCCAATATACCAATTAAGCTACCAGCCTACCACGAGACAAGTTCCAATCATTCGATCCCCAGGTTCCAGCTCCATCTCACGACCTTGCCGCCCGCACTGGACGCCCGCAGTCGCCGCCGTCCAGCCGTCGCCGCCTCGCCGGACGCCGGCCCCTGCCAGCCTACCTCCCTCCCCTCGCCAGCCTCCACTTACCGCCGCTCGCCCTTCGTTTCTCACGCAGCTCGCCGCTCGGCCAGATCGAGTCTGTAGGTATGAATCCCTAAGTTCTCAACCTATTTCTAATTTATGCCCACAAATTTGAGCTGGAGTAGGCAGTAATGGGAGTAGGACTGTAGGAGCAACCTGACCATGAATTTGTGCCCACAAATTTTTCCCTCTATATTTGATCCCTTGTAAATTTCTATTTTTTCCTATGTTTGTTGTAACTGTAGATTGATTATGAAGAGAAAGAGTGATAGCCAAATTGCATCTCTTTTCCGGAATCGTGAAGCGAAGATTGCATCTAGTTCATTGCCCTTGGTTGTACTTGTAGCTAATGAGCAAACCAAAGACCAAAGGCATTCCGCACCTCCTGTCCAATCTGATTCCGAGAGTGAGAATGAAACAGAAGATGCAATATCAGATCCACCATCACCAGAACGACCAAGTGCAACATCATATGATGCTCACTTCATGCCGTATGATCCAGGGGAAAGGATTCCTATTTCTGCATATGCTGTCAATGATCAGGATGTTGTTCGGAGAGGATATATCGCAAAAGGCCCATGCCAACCATATTCACATGACTTCGAAACCAGAAAAATATATGGCGTAAGTCGGCACTTTAGTTGTGTTTGGTTTGAGCATTACAAATGGCTAGAATATAGTATCGAGAAGGATGCTGCGTTTTGCTTTGTCTGCTATTTGTTCAAAGGGAGATCCAATGGGGCGCGGGCTCCTGGTGGTGATGCCTTTGTTAAAGGTGGTTTTAGAGATTGGAGAAGACCCAATGCATATAAGAAACATGTGGGTGGTGTCACGAGCATTCACAACCAAGCTCTAGAGAAGTATAACTTATTTGTCACACCCAACACCAAAATTGATAATGTCGGCTTTGAATCCCCTCAATTCATTTGCTTATTATGATGCACAAAAGGTAATGAAACTTGCAAGCTTCTACCCCAATGAATTTCCAAGCTTGTCTTTGATAAGGCTTGAATTCCAACTTGATACCTTTATCAATGATATGAGAAGGGATGATAGGTTCAAAATCATCTTGGTGAGCTCTCTATTAAGCTTGCTGAAACAAACAAGCATGTTGTTTATGATCTAGTCTACTTACTTCTCAAGTTGATATTGCTCTTACCGGTGGCGACGGCGAATGTTGAAAGAGCATTTTCTTCAATGAGTCTAGTGAAAAACAAGTTGAGAAATAGTATGGGTGATGACCTCTTGAACTATTGCTTAGTGACATTTATTGAGCGAGATGTGTTCTTGAAAGTAAGTGAAGATGACATAGTTGAAACCTTCATTGGAAATGAAAGAACGTAGATTTACCAAATCCAAGTGATGTAATTTTCTATATTTCATTTCATAATGTAAGACTTGGTTAATGTTTTGAGCTATTTGTATTGGAATCATGTAAAACTGAAACCCATGTATTGATCTACAATGTTGTTTATCACATTAGCTATATATGCTATTGATTTGGCAAATCTTCATAGCACATGGGGTAGTGCGAACTTTTTTTTGAAGGTTTGCACACCCTCCAATTATTTCCTGGGTCCGCCAAGACCAGTCATGTTTGCGTAAAATTTGGACCAGAAGCACCCGAACCCAGCCACCTAGCCCACATCCCAGCCCAGCGTGACCCAGCAAGCTGACCAAGCCCGATTGTACGGAAAATCTATCTCTAAGCTGATCTGACTGTAACTTAACGTAAGTTGGCTCTCCTGGCCGCGCGATTGGCATCCGATGGTCCGGAGCATTCCGCTTGGCGCACCTGGTGGGGACCCACATGCAGTGTCTGTTGTTTGGTGCCCGTAGCCTGAGCATTAAATTTTTCGAAATTAATTGAGGCCTGTCCGGGTGAGCGGCTTCATTTCGTCTTCCTCCGTCCTCGCATGCGGTCATCCAGGTGCTCCGCCTCGTCCCCAAATCCGGCGATTGCGGTGGCCGCCGGAGTCGCCGCGGACGGATCTTACTCGCCGGAGACGTTTTTCGCACCAGGTTCGGTTCGCCCAGTTCCATTGCTCTTCCGCACCGTCGCGCACCTTCTCCATGCTTCTAATTTCTCTCCTCGGGTTCTCAGGGGGGTGCCATCCTTCGCCGTGGTTCTCGTTTCTGGCCGATAGGAGTGGTCGCCGGAGACGTTTTTGAGGATGTTATTTTTGTGTGGTCACTTAGGATTTTTGTGATGTCCTCATGTGGTTTTTGTGCAGCATATGGCAGTAATTTTAGTGCTATGACATCCTTGCGCAGGGAATTTTTTGAGGATGTTACTGTGTGGTCACCTAGGATTTTTGTGATGTCCTCATGTGGTTTGTGTGCAGCATATGGTAGCAATTTTAGTGCTATGACATCCTAGTGCAGGGAATTTTTGAGGATGTTACTGTGTGGTCAATTAGGATTTTTCTGTGATGTCCTCTTGTGGTTTGTGTGCAACATATGGTAGAAATTTTCGTGCTATGATATCCTAGTGCAGGGAAATTTTTGAGGATGTTACTGTGTGGTCACTTAGAATGTTTTTGTGATGCCCTGTTGTTGTTTTTGTGCAGCATATGGCAGTAATTTTCGTGCTATGATATCCTAGTGCAGGGAATTTTTTGAGGATGTTTACTGTGTGGTCACTGAGGGATGAGCAATGATGTACTCACGTGTTTTTTAGGATGCTATAACATCCTAGTGCAGGGTTTTTTTGTGTGTGCAACATCTGGTAGCAAATGTGATGCTATAACATCCAGATGTTGCAAAAACAACACATCATGGCATAGAAAAAAACCTAACTAACCAGATAGCAACAACCTCAAAAATCAAATTGCAGTAGCATGTTATAGTACATAAAATTGCTACTAGATGTTGCGCAAAAAATACACATGACGACATCGCAAAAATCCTAAGTGACCGGATAGGATGTTATAGGAACTTAAGATCGCAAACATCCTCAAAAAGATTAGCTGTATTAGGATGTTATAGTAGCAAAATTGCTATCAGATGTTGCACACCAACCACATGATGATCACAAAATCCTAAGTGACCAGGTAGCAAAAATCCTAAAAAAATCCATGCACAAGGTAGCAAATGTTGTGTCCCAGTAGCATCTGAATCAGAAACATGTTTCAAACCTTCTGCCATATATGTGACATCAGTGCACCATTGTCTCAGTAACATTTTTTGCTAAATGACATCTACACCTGTGTGGACATATGCTATTTTCTTTCCATAATAACTTTCACCTTGCTTAATTTTCAACAGGCATCAATGACTAAGTCAATTAGTCATAGGAAAAACAAGTCTAGCAGAAAACACAGTAAGCTAAGCATTATGCGCAAGAAGCTTACATTGAAGCACAAGGTTTCAGCAATTCACTGTGAGCTACCAAGTGAAGGAGATGTATCTGTTGAAGCTATCCGCGATAAAGGGAATGTTGTTCAAGAACCTCAATTACAAAATGAAGCAAATGTTGTTGAGGACAACCTGTGAAGGTGAGATAAAGAATCTACAACTTGTAGTACATCTTCATTTTTTTACTAGATGTTTTTCCTCTCGGAGGGTGAATTGATGTACATGTTTTTCAGTAAGTCCTAATATATTCTTATTTTGCTACTGCATTCCCAAAAAATGTAAAATCATTCATACCCAAGACAGCGGACTTTTACCGCGGTAGTTGGCAATTTTTGCAAATTCAGAAACATATTGAATTTCCTTTTCCAACTACAAGTTGTATCTTAAAACAATATCATTACATTTGGCAAGTACAACATAGACAGTATTAACATGTATAATCTCCTTTCCCAGTTTACTTAAAGGCATTTTTTTGCATTTGTTCTAGGTGAAGAGGAAGAAATTACTACAACGTACATCCCCAATGAAGCTAGTGAGGTTATATCCTAGTATTACAGCTGATCAGATGGCACTGATTAGGAATGCAGATTATGGTGGATTATTGGATATCAAATGTTCGAAACTGCAACCTGAATTGTGCAAATTTCTGATGGAAAGCTTTGATTCAGCATCATGCAGTTTGGTCTTCCCTGGGCGAGGTTCAATCCCTATCACTGAAGAATCCGTACAAAAGGTTATAGGAGTCCCGCGTGGCAAGTTACAAGTGTCATACGATCTCAATTCAGATGCAAAAAAATTCATGCGGGAAGAAATTGGAGTTGTAGGAAAGCACCAGCCAACTATCAAAGCTTTAGAAAAGAAACTTCTCACAATGAAGAAAGCTGACAGCTGGTACCTAAGATTGTTCATAATATATGGGATGTGCTCTGTGCTAGCTCCTACTACAGGTGTACGCATTAGTCTGAGGATATACTCTTCTTTTATTCACATCAAACAAGCAAAAAACCTGAATGTGTGCAAGTTTGTGATAACTATGATCCAGAAAGCAACTCAGTCAAGTTCAGAAAAGGCAATCCTAAAGTCATGAATGCTGTACATCATGGTAACTTCCTCTGCTCCTTTGTTTTCCATTGATCATATTATTTTCATGCCTGGAAACAATGTCCTCTTTTCCTTACATATTTCCCTTTTACATCTGTTACAGGTTAAATACCTAGATTCATTCCAACTAAATGATATGGATATCAGTGATGAAGGGACGCGTGTTTTAGTTTGGACAAACGCAATGGTCAGGAAAGCTATTATGCAGGATACACGACCTGATGGTTCGTTCGGCAATGCACCGGTAAATACATACAGAAATAGCATATGTAGTTTAACTGTAGTTTTTTTTGCTTTTTCAACCAAACCATATGATTGTTCTCTGATATATGTTCCTCTCTGTCTATGAATGTGAAGTTGAAACCTGAATATGCGTACACAAGTGCACCTGAATCAACTGAAAGAGATGTATCTGTCGAAAATTCAGAAGCTCATGGGCAGGATAAATTCAACAACCTAAGCAATAGGTCCACTGATAGGGATGATTCTATGGAGCAGTCACATACACTCGGACATGATGAAGACAACACAAACCATCAAGACCAAAGCGACAACACACATTTTGAAGAACCTGCCGATGATGAATGGAAGTATGGTGACATGAATGAAGAAGAGTTTAAAGATGCCAAACCAGAAGCATATACTGGGGGGCAAACCATACTTTTTGCAGACCCGGATGTTATTGATAGGTTCACCAGACACAATGTGCCATCTACATGCACAGCGCAAGTAAGCATGAAACAACATTTTCTTACTCTTTTTACGTCTCACCTAGAAAATAACACCCTCACTAAAGTAGAATACAACTTCCATCTGAAAAGAACATGTACGCATTGAGGTCGAATGTTACCATCAGAGGATTAATTTCTGCAATTAATTTACCATAGTTTTTTCTGCTTTTCAAACTTCCATGTTTTCAACCACCACTATTAGAATAAGAGATACATTTTTTCCCTATTATACAAGAGTGACACCAATTTCAAACAACTTTTCCGGGAAAAAATTTATGCACTAACAAGACATGGATTTTAACAACAAAAAATTAGTTGTAAACATTGGTTCACATTCTCTGGGATGTATCATTCCCTGCAATTTTATTACTTATGTACAGATTTTTTGCCGATAAAACTACTTACAACCTTACTGTCATTTTAGGAAACCTATAGATTCAAAGAAGCAATTGAGTACGCTTGTCATGGTTTTGAAGCAAGCTTGCAGATGCTAGTTCGAAAATTACCAGCCAAGGCAGAGAGTAGAAACAATCCAGATTTCATAGGTCAGCAAATCAGCTCGCAAGTAACACTGACAAAAAGTAAAGATTTAGCAGACAGCACACAGTTCATGCAGACAACCACAAATGGATTTTCCAAGCAGCAACCATCAACAACACATGATGACAAAAATTTCAGGATGCATTCAAAGATCAATCACAACAACAACTCTGTTTCTACGGGCAAAGACGAGGGTTGTGCCAGCAAATCAGTATCTGTTGGACACATAGAAGGATCTGAAGAAGAGTTGAAACAACATATGGGTCCTACTGATGGCACTACCAAACCAGCCAGTCCACAACCAGTAATCAAAGACCATAGCATTCCAACTATGGGTCCTGCTGAAGATGATGCAGATATTGAGGTGAAAGAACATCCTGATGGCATTTTAGTGAAAGATGATGAACAAGCATTAATTGAAGACCAAAGCATTCCACCCACAGTTTCTGTTCAAGATGATGCAGGCATTCAGCTAGAAGTTGACATACCAAACACTCTATACAAGAGCGCAGTGGATCATGTCAACCATGTAGCATGCAACAATGAAGATAAAGCAAATTTATATTCTCTGGATGCACTTGTGGTAGAATATAAGCAGAAAAAGGGGGAAAATCAAGAAGATGTTAGCAAGACTGGGACATCAACCATGAAGAATAACGACATTACCACCAATTCAGAAAAGCTGCCATCAACTCAAACTGTCGATACTGGAATCTTGGAGCACAAAAATGTAACTTACCATCAACTATCAGGTGTCATGTTCGATGATGAAGATAGCTCAGTAAGCAGTGAAGAGAAAAGAAGGATAGCGTTCATGCACTATGTATGGTTCTCACACATTCACAAGTTAAGCATACCAATCCTTCAAGTTCCAGAGATATCTGACAGTGGGATTCAAGAAAATACATCTGAACTAAGGAGCCAGATGTTTCAGCAATTGACAAACAAGCCAGCTCTAGAAGCATCTTCTGGATTGGAATCACTAATTGATGGAAGCAAAACACATGAGATGGATAAATTATTGTTAGACATGGTGCCAAAAGTAGAAGCAAACAAACGGAAAAAGGTCTCGTTCGCAGATGGACCAAGCAAGAAAATGAAAGAGGAATCAGTTTTTGTAGTTCCATCTCCATCCAGATATAGAACAAGATCTGCTGCTCGCGAAGAAATGGCTTCAAGCCCACAGAAAGCGCAGGATCTAGGTGGAGTCCAAGTAAATACAACAGAAAAAGGAAGAACAATGACGCCAAGAAAGACAACTCATCGCCAAGTATCAAGTCCAAGTGACAGCAATTCTCGGAGACAAACAAGACTTTCAACACTGAGCACTATGGCAACAGCAAAAACTGAAGGAGAAATAGCAGGCAATGATGGAAAAGGTGAACACAAGAAAGATGTAACTCCAAGTTCATCTGGAATCAAAACTACAACCAGTAGCATCCCAAGTTCAGCAAAGTTCGACCCAATGAATAGGAAACTAAACTTCGACAGCACAGAATCTGAAAGGAGAATGCATGCAATGAGGATGGCTCCGGACCCACCACCTTTTGATCTAAGCACACCACCAGAAACTAATGATCAAGATGCATTAGTCGTCAACGAAGCTAACGAAGAAGTGGAGATACAAGAAGCAGAAGCTGTGGTTGCAGCACCAAACATCAAGAAAAAAACAGATGCATCAAGGAGCACTACACCTGTGGTTCACGAATATCAAAAGAGAAATGTCAAGATAGACCACTTAGCAAAATCTCCATTCGTCAACCTAGAATCCAAGAAAAACTACAATGTTTCCAAGTCTGTGGAAACTCTGTATAACATGGTGTGTGTCGTCGTGGTGAATAGACAGATGCCATGGGATGGCTTAAGTTGGGGCCGAATGTGCGCTAGAGGATTCGGGGGAGGGTTTTGGTTACACAGGGATGGATTTCGGGTGGAATACCGGTATCTTTATTGACGAACTTGGCCTTGGCCAAAGGTTGAAGAAGAACAGTACAAGCCCTTTCTCTAGGCGCGACCTACTAACCGATGAACCGTCCCACGCAGGGGTGTGCCCTCTCTCCTTATATAGGGGAGAGGGTGGCTTACAAGGGAAGAAACCCTAATGGCATCTTTGACTGGACAAACTACTTTACAAAGCCTCTTTGGCATCAGATGACACCGGTATGTCTTTAATCAGGGAGCTGTGACGTCCTCCGGTAGCTTTTACGTCATCTTCTGCTTTGGCACCAGGGCTTCGTTTAAAGCTGATCTGCTTTGCTCATCTTTGTCCTCTAGCTTCCGAGGGAATCTTTGACTAGAATGCCGACAGGCTACAGTTTACCTCGTGCCAGTACTCCGGCATCTTCATGAGTTTACCATATTCCGGTATACCCCTTCTGGGATACCAGTATACATTCACTTAGCCACAAATTCAACTTAGTTATCCGGAATAAACTTTAAACCGGTATCTTGATAGCTAAAACAAGGCAAGTTTGCCATGCCTTTGGCATACCGGGGGCCATCCCCCCAACATTAGTCCCCGAAGCTGGTATAGTCCAGCGGATCCTATCTGACGGACCGTGCCAGGTTCTTATCTTAAACGTACCGGTTTAATTCTTCCGGTTTCAAGTTAAAACTTTCCGGCATTTCTGCCGAATCCACACCAGAACATCATTTTTAGCCAACCTTCCGGTATCTTTTTCCCGGTTGGTTAGCCATTAAACCTTCCTCGACGAAGTCGAGAACATGTTGGGAATCGTGCCTGTCAGAGACATGCGCAGTATTTCTGACGCGCCAGTGTTAGGGGTCAAATCCCTTCGACTCCCGCGCTCACATTAAATACGCCGCACTGGATCCTTGCGGTCGTTCCGGATCCTTGTGGTCCTGCCTGTGGCCTCCTCCTGTGGCGCGTAAATCGCTGTACCACGTGGCGGCCCACGAAGTGAAACGCCATGGGCCTGGCGGTTTTCGGCCCACGAGCGTCCTCCCTATTTAAGGGTGCGGCGGTTCCTCGTCGCCCCCCACGCTCCTCACTTCCTCTTCCATTACTCTCAGCGCATTCCGCCGCTCGAGCTCTGATACATCTCCGACGTATCGATAATTTCTTATGTTCCATGCCACATTATTGATGATATCTACATGTTTTATGCACACTTTATGTCATATTTGTGCATTTTCTGGAACTAACCTATTAACAAGATGCCGAAGTGCCAGTTCCTGTTTTCTGCTGTTTTTGGTTTCAGAAATCCTAGTAACGAAATATTCTCGGAATCGGACGAAATCAACGCCCAGGTTCCTATTTTGCCCGGAATCATCCAGAACACCCGAGAGCCGCCAGAGGGAAGCCCTGGGGGCCCCACACTACACCCTGGCGCGGCCTGGCCCTTGGCCGCGCCGCCCTATGGTGTGGTGGCCCCAGGCCCCCTCCGAGGCTGCCCTTCCGCCTATTTAAAGCCTCCGTCGCGAAAACCCTGATACGTTCGACGAAACCCACAGAAACCTTCCAGAGCCGCCGCCATCGCGAAGCCAAGATCTGGGGGATAGGAGTCTCTGTTCCGGCACGCCGCTGGAACGGGGAAGTGCCCCCGGAAGGCTTCTCCATCGACACCGCTGCCATCTCCACCGCCATCTTCATCACCGCTGCTGCTCCCATGAGGAGGGAGTAGTTCTCCATCGAGGCTCGGGGCTGTACCGGTAGCTATGTGGATCATCTCTCTCCTATGTACTTCAATACAATAATCTCATGAGCTGCCTTACATGATTGAGATTCATATGATGATGCTTGTAATCTAGATGTCATTATGCTAGTCAAGTGAGTTTTACATATGTGATCTCCGGAGACTCCTTGTCCCACGTGTGTAAAGGTGACAGTGTGTGCACCGTGTGGGTCTCTTAGGCTATATTTCACAGAATACTTATTCACTGTTATGAATGGCATAGTGAAGTGCTTATTTATATCTCTTTATGATTGCAATATGTTTTGTATCACAATTTATCTATGTGCTACTCTAGTGATGTTATTAAAGTAGTTTTATTCCTCCTGCACGGTGTAATGGTGACAGTGTGTGCATCCGTGTTAGTGCTTGGCGTAGGCTATGATTATGATCTCTTGTAGATTATGAAGTTAACTATTGCTATGATGGTATTGATGTGATCTATTCCTCCTACATAGTGTGAAGGTGACAGTGTGCATACTATGTTAGTACTTGGTTTAGTCGAATTGAACTTTCATGCACTCTAAGGTTATTTAAATATGAACATTGAATTGTGGAGCTTGTTAACTCCGGCATTGAGGGTTCGTGTAATCCTACGCAATGTGTTCATCATCCAACAAGAGTGTAGAGTATGCATTTATCTATTCTGTTATGTGATCAATGTTGAGAATGTCCACTAGTGAAAGTCTAATCCCTAGGCCTTGTTCCTAAATACTGCTATCGCTGCTTGTTTACTATTTTACTGCGTTACTACTGCTGCGTTACTACTGCTTGTTTACTGTCCTGGCAAAGCACTTTTCTGGTGCCGTTGCTACTGCTTATTTACACCACCTGTATTTCACTATCTCTTCGCCGAACTAGTGCACCTATTAGGTGTGTTGGGGACACAAGAGACTTCTTGCTTTGTGGTTGCAGGGTTGCATGAGAGGGATATCTTTGACCTCTTCCTCCCTGAGTTCGATAAACCTTGGGTGATTCACTTAAGGGAAAACTTGCTGCTGTTCTACAAACCTCTGCTCTTGGAGGCCCAACACTGTCTACAGGAAAAGGAGGGGGCGTAGACATCAAGCTATTTTCTGGCGCCGTTGCCGAGGACGAATCAAGACACTCCACCAAGCCCGTCAACCGCCATTAAACCTCCCACGTCAACTACGCGCCAGTTGTGGACAGCAAGCTATTTTCTGGCGCCGTTGCTGGGGAGGAAAGGTAAAAGGTACTCACACTCCGGATCTCGGCTACTAAGCTATTTTCGCCGTTGTAAGTACTCGAAGCTATTTCCTTTAGATCCTGCAATTGCATCTTTTTGTTTCTTGTTTACACTAGTTTGGCATAATGGACAAGAATGAGCTTCTTATTCTATTTCCTGATTTAAAACATGGATTGTTTGATGCGAAAATTAAAAAACCTATGGAATCTTATTTGCATGCTGGTAGTAATATTAGTATGAACGCTTTGAACACCATTGTTGATAATAATATAGAAAGTTCTAAGCTTGGGGAAGCTGGTTTTCATGATCTTTTTAGTCCCCCATGCATTGAGGAGAAAATTTACTTTGATGATACTTTGCCTCCTATATTTGATGATGAGAATAATAATGATAGCTACTTTGTTGAATTTGCTCCCACTACAACCAATAAAATTGATTATGCCTATGTGGAGAGTAATAATCTTATGCATGAGACTCATGATAAGAATGCTTTATGTGATAGTTATATTGTTGAGTTTGCTCATGATACTACTGAAAGTTATTATGAGAGAGGAAAATATGGTTGTAGAAATTTTCATGTTACTAAAATGCCTCTCTATATGCTGAAATTTTTGAAGTTACACTTGTTTTATCTTTCTATGCTTGTTGCATTATGCTTCTTGAACTTGTTTATTTACAAGATTCCTTTTCATAGGAAGTATGTTAGACTTAAATGTGTTTTCAATTTGCCTCTTGATGCTCTCTTTTGCTTCAAGTACTATTTCTTGCGAGTGCATCATTAAAACTGCTAAGCCCATCTTAATGGCTATAAAGAAAGAACTTCTTGGGAGATAACCCATGTGTTATTTTGCTACAGTACTTTGTTTTATATTTGTGTCTTGGAAGTTGTTTACTACTGTAGCAACCTCTCCTTATCTTAGTTTAGTGTTTTATTGTGCCAAGTAAAGTCGTTGATAGTAAAGTTCATACTAGATTTGGATTACTGCGCAGTTTCAGATTTCTTTGCTGTCACGAATTCCGACCTGCCTCTCTGTAGGTAGCTCAGAAAAATATGCCAATTTACGTGCATGATCCTCAGATATGTACGCAACTTTCATTCAATTTGGGAATTTTCATTTGAGCAAGTCTGGTGCCATTTTAAAATTCGTCAATACGAACTGTTCTGTTTTGACAGATTCTGCCTTTTATTTCGCATTGCCTCTTTTGCTATGTTGGATGAATTTCTTTGATCCATTAATGTCCAGTAGCTTTATGCAATGTCCAGAAGTGTTAAGAATGATTGTGTCACCTCTGAACATGTTAATTTTTATTGTGCACTAACCCTCTAATGAGTTGTTTCGAGTTTGGTGTGGAGGAAGTTTTCAAGGATCAAGAGAGGGAGATGATACAATATGATCAAGGAGAGTGAAAGCTCTAAGCTTGGGGATGCCCCGGTGGTTCACCCCTGCATATTTCAAGAAGACTCAAGCATCTAAGCTTGGGGATGCCCAAGGCATCCCCTTCTTCATCGACAACATTATCAGGTTCCTCCCCTGAAACTATATTTTTATTCCATCACATCTTATGTGCTTTGCTTGGAGCGTCGGTTTGTTTTTGTTTTTGTTTTGTTTGAATAAAATGGATCCTAGCATTCACTTTGTGGGAGAGAGACACGCTCCGCTGTAGCATATGGACAAGTATGTCCTTAGTTTCTACTCATAGTATTCATGGCGAAGTTTCTTCTTCGTTAAATTGTTATATGGTTGGAATTGGAAAATGATACATGTAGTAATTGCTATAATGTCTTGGATAATGTGATACTTGGCAATTGTTGTGCTCATGTTTAAGCTCTTGCATCATATACTTTGCACCCATTAATGAAGAAATACATAGAGCATGCTAAAATTTGGTTTGCATATTTGGTCTCTCTAAGGTCTAGATAATTTCTAGTATTGAGTTTTGAACAACAAGGAAGACGGTGTAGATTCTTATAATGTTTAAAATATGTCTTTTATGTGAGTTTTGCTGCACCGGTTCATCCTTGTGTTTGTTTCAAATAAGCCTTGCTAGCCTAAACCTTGTATCGAGAGGGAATACTTCTCATGCATCCAAAATACTTGAGCCAACCACTATGCCATTTGTGTCCACCATACCTACCTACTACATGGTATTTCTCCGCCATTCCAAAGTAAATTGATTGAGTGCTACCTTTAAAATTTCATCATTCACCTTTGCAATATATAGCTCATGGGACAAATAGCTTAAAAACTATTGTGATATTGAATATGTACTTATGCACTTTATCTCTTATTAAGTTGCTTGTTGTGCGATAACCATGTTTCTGGGGACGCCATCAACTATTCTTTGTTGAATATCATGTGAGTTGCTATGCATGTCCGTCTTGTCTGAAGTAAGAGAGATCTACCACCTTATGGTTAAGCATGCATATTGTTAGAGAAGAACATTGGGCCGCTAACTAAAGCCATGATTCATGGTGGAAGTTTCAGTTTTGGACATATATCCTCAATCTCATATGAGAAAATTATTAATTGTTGTTACATGCTTATGCATAAAAGAGGAGTCCATTATCTGTTGTCTATGTTGTCCCGGTATGGATGTCTAAGTTGAGAATAATCAATAGCGAGAAATCCAATGCGAGCTTTCTCCTTAGACCTTTGTACAGGCGGCATAGAGGTACCCCTTTGTGACACTTGGTTAAAACATGTGCATTGCGATGATCCGGTAGTCCAAGCTAATTAGGACAAGGTGCGGGCACTATTAGTATACTATGCATGAGGCTTGCAACTTGTAAGATATAATTTACATGATACATATGCTTTATTACTACCGTTGACAAAATTGTTTCATGTTTTCAAAATAAAAGCTCTAGCACAAATATAGCAATCGATGCTTTCCTCTTTGAAGGACCATTCTTTTACTTTTATGTTGAGTCAGTTCACCTATTTCTCTCCACCTCAAGAAGCAAACACTTGTGTGAACTGTGCATTGATTCCTACATACTTGCATATTGCACTTGTTATATTACTCTATGTTGACAATATCCATGAGATATACATGTTATAAGTTGAAAGCAACCGCTGAAACTTAATCTTCCTTTGTGTTGCTTCAATGCCTTTACTTTGAATTATTGCTTTATGAGTTAACTCTTATGCAAGACTTATTGATGCTTGTCTTGAAGTGCTATTCATGAAAAGTCTTTGCTATATGATTCACTTGTTTACTCATGTCATATACATTGTTTTGATCGATGCATTCACTACATATGCTTTATAAATAGTATGATCAAGGTTATGATGGCATGTCACTCCAGAAATTATCTTTGTTATCGTTTTACCTGCTCGGGACGAGCAGAACTAAGCTTGGGGATGCTGATACGTCTCCGACGTATCGATAATTTCTTATGTTCCATGCCACATTATTGATGATATCTACATGTTTTATGCACACTTTATGTCATATTTGTGCATTTTCTGGAACTAACCTATTAACAAGATGCCGAAGTGCCAGTTCCTGTTTTCTGCTGTTTTTGGTTTCAGAAATCCTAGTAACGAAATATTCTCGGAATCGGACGAAATCAACGCCCAGGTTCCTATTTGCCCGGAAGCATCCAGAACACCCGAGAGCCGCCAGAGGGAAGCCCTGGGGGCCCCACACTACACCCTGGCGCGGCCTGGCCCTTGGCCGCGCCGCCCTATGGTGTGGTGGCCCCAGGCCCCCTCCGAGGCTGCCCTTCCGCCTATTTAAAGCCTCCGTCGCGAAAACCCTGATACGTTCGACGAAACCCACAGAAACCTTCCAGAGCCTCCGCCATCGCGAAGCCAAGATCTGGGGGACAGGAGTCTCTGTTCCGGCACGCCGCCGGAACGGGGAAGTGCCCCCGGAAGGCTTCTCCATCGACACCGCTGCCATCTCCACCGCCATCTTCATCACCGCTGCTGCTCCCATGAGGAGGGAGTAGTTCTCCATCGAGGCTCGGGGCTGTACCGGTAGCTATGTGGATCATCTCTCTCCTATGTACTTCAATACAATAATCTCATGAGCTGCCTTACATGATTGAGATTCATATGATGATGCTTGTAATCTAGATGTCATTATGCTAGTCAAGTGAGTTTTACTTATGTGATCTCCGGAGACTCCTTGTCCCACGTGTGTAAAGGTGACAGTGTGTGCACCGTGTGGGTCTCTTAGGCTATATTTCACAGAATACTTATTCACTGTTATGAATGGCATAGTGAAGTGCTTATTTATATCTCTTTATGATTGCAATATGTTTTGTATCACAATTTATCTATGTGCTACTCTAGTGATGTTATTAAAGTAGTTTTATTCCTCCTGCACGGTGTAATGGTGACAGTGTGTGCATCCGTGTTAGTACTTGGCGTAGGCTATGATTATTATCTCTTGTAGATTATGAAGTTAACTATTGCTATGATGGTATTGATGTGATCTATTGTAATAACCCAGAACATAGGAACAACGAAGGGTAGAGTTAGAAATGGGATGTGCATTTCATCGCAAAACGGGGGAAATTTTCGCGCCTTATTGCAACTAAACCTAAGAGGGATCGAGGTTCTCTCTCATATTGCACTTAGGGTTAGGCAATTTGAGTTAGGGAAATTTCGACATGATCTCTTTTGTATCTTGTTGATTTGGGGAAATTGATTTCATTTGACAAGTGTTAATACATTTAACAATAAGCATTGAACAATATAAATATGGAATTCATAATTTAAACACAACTTATGAAATCAAATAACTTTGAATTACAAAGTGAATAATGAATATAACATTTAATTCAGAATATAAATATTACATAAAGCAAAAGCTCATAAACAAAAACTTGGGCTTTATTGATATCACAACACAGATTACAAAGTCTTTACAATATTCCAGATACAAGAATTGATGAATAATAAACAGAAATAAAAATGAAGATTACAATATTGCTCCTAAACTAAAACCTAGACTAAATGACTTGAAGTATCTCTTCATGGTCATATTCATCTTCAAAACCTGCAAAACAAAGAACAAATACTAACCAGAATACAAGTGTTAACCAGATTCAGTTTGGACAGTTAGTAGAAATAACACAAAGTTCAGTTTGGACAGTGAAACTGTCACAGTACACTTATGCTTGTCCAAAACCAAGGACAGCACAAGATAAGGGCAGCAGCAGACCAAACCTGAGCACCACCAGGGGCTCAAGTTTCAGCATATGAGAGCACACAGCTCATGTGTGCTGGGCAGGCAACAACAAGGCAATGCACCAGCTTAGTCACCAAAGCAAGCCAGGCTTGTGTGTCATTGCAAGAACAGAAGTAGAGTTCATATAAAAGGGGCACAAACCCTAGAAATAGTAACCAGTCGACCAGATAAGGATTCACCAGGTAAGGGTGAAGCAAGAACAAGCACAGTTCATCTAGTTCTTACTCAAGAACAGAACCAACACACACAACCACCCAACCACCAGAAATCATGGTGACCTGAGAAGATCATCCAAGACCTGGAGGTGAAGGGCTGTGACACAAACCCAAGTCTGCATCAACAAAACATTTCTTTCTAGGAGCTGGAACAAGGTATACCAAATACCTGGACAGATCCAATGGATCTGATCCATCACATATACATGAAATAAGCATGGGATGAGCAGATGCTCATATGGGTAGATCATCACTTGGTTTTCACCAAGGATTACTGCCAGTCAAAAGCCACTAAAATAAAAAGCATCTAGGTACAGATCTTGTACACAGAAACTAGCACATATGCACAGATGCACACACTAGCCAGATTAGATGAACAGATAGCACCAGTAGATGGCAAGGATTAGCAGCTAAGACTACACAGAAAATCCTAAGCATGCAACCATCAGGAAACCCTAGATTTCTTCACAGGCAAGCATATTGGCATTCATATTTATTATGATCCCCAAATATGCAAGCAAAGATGAGTAGCCAACAAGATCCAACCAACCATGTGAGCAACCAGTCAGTAGCAAGGCTACTGAGGTCACAGCACACTTAAAACCATCCCAATGCCAAGCCAAATACAAAGCATCACTATCCAGAAATGGATTCAGACTTTAATTGCTTGTAAAAGAATCATGAATAGCAAATTCAGACAAGCAAGTAATTCAATCATCACTGCATAAGCAGTTCATCATAATTTAAGTAATACAAGCATGAATTTATCACAGATCCATGCTAAGCATTGACAGTAGCATACTGTTAAGCAACACAGTTTAATCCATAGCCACTAGAGCAAGTCTAGATAGCTAAGATGGGCAACAGCACAAGTAAGCAACATCATAGTGATGCTTGAGCATCAGCATCACAAGATAAGTGAATCATTCAGTCACAGTATTAACCAGTAAGCTATCACTGATAATTGAATTGATCAAATGGATCAATTATAGCAAGCCAAGTTACACAGAGAGGTTAGCCAACAAGCAAGGAATGATCCAATGGATCATTGGCTTGCATAGGAAGCACATAAGCATTTACCAAGCACCACTGGCACTCACAAGTGTCACTGATGAACCACAGCACACCTAGACAAGCAAGTGTAACATGCCAGTAAGCACAAGCAAGCCCATAAGCAAGAATAGCATGACATAGCAAGCTCATAAGCAAGCACCACAGAGCATAGCCAAGCTAGAGCAGGCTAGGAACAACAGTTAAGCAAACAGAGCATTTACAGCAAGCAAGGCAACATTGGCCAGTACCAGAAATTGGTGATTTGGCCATAAGCTTGCAGCAAAGGGAAGCATAGGAGGATTAAGCAACCATGGCAGAGTTCTGTGTGATCACAGGATCACCAGAGAGCAACAGAGCATAAGGAAGAAGAAGCACAGTAGCTTAGAGAGGCGCACAGGTATGGAGAGGAGAAGGAGAAGGAGCATAGCAACTTACACGCGCCTGGTGGCAGAGGCTATGGCATGGCGAGGCAGTGCTTGCGCGGCCATAGCAGCTGCAAAACCAGGGAAGGCGCCGGCGTTACGCCGACGAACACCACCACAGCAGCACGGCACGGAGACGACGGCACAGGTACTGCAAGCAGCACCCGCGCCAGGTCGGTCTCGGAGGCGCACACGTCGACGGCGAGGGCGAGAGCTCGTCGGAGATCACCCAATCGCCCAAGGCGATTTTCCACGAGATCCAGAGAGGAGGCGATTCGCCAGGAGAGGAAGCAATCGAGGAAACCACGCGGACAGATCGATAGATCGTCTCGCGGCGGTCCCGATCAGGTAGGTGGCGAGGTCAGGGAAGCACGGCGATGGCCGGAGCGAGGCGGCGGCCATGGCGGCGACGCCATCGCCAGCGCGTCGCGAGAGAGATTAGGGTTAGGTCGAGCGAGTGAGAGGGCCGAGTGAGTGAGAGTGAGGTGGGCCGCTTCGGCGCCACCGAACCCAAAAGGGGATTAGCCTTATTGGGCCATCCCCGGGTTTAGGTAAATGGGCTGGGCCCAATATGGGTCCAGGGGGGTATTTGGTCTTTTTACATTTAATAAAAGACCAAAACTTCACCAAATTTTTATAAATCAAAAACAACTCTAAAAATCCATTAAAAATTGGATTCATGAATGAAAAATAAATCTTAACAAGAATAAAATATGAAATGGAATTTATGAAACAAATTCAAAATTATGAATTTTAAGAATTTAAATAATAACTTGGAATTTAAAATTATTATTTCCTTGTATTTAAAATTCAAGGAAAAATCTCAAATAAGTTCAAATACTTATTTTCAAACATTTCAAAATGAAATTCTAATATTCCAAGTCATTTCTTTTGAAAAAGGGTATTTTTCCCAGAAAAATACTATACTCCTTTTATTTCCAAAAACTATAGAGGTAACTCTATAATTTTCAATTATTTTTGGAATGATTAAAGGAATCACCAAGTAAATAGTTTTACTTTGAATTGTTGTACTTTGTGTGAATTAAAAATGGTTTATTTTAAATCAATTGTAAATTACTGTCAAAGACATAAATCTTAAACACAACCCTAAATTGATATAATTCAGCGGGGTAAAGGGATTCAACATAAAATAATACATCCATGATTGCATTATTTGGATTTTATAACATTGTCCTTACCGGACAATGATGCTTCTTACAGAACCCGAGGTCCAGGTTCCATCAACTGCATTGAACTGCATTATCTCGCAGTCCACAGGCAAGTTCACCCTTGCTCATGTCAACTTGATTATTTTCTACTACTTTAATGCAAAGCTATATACTTATCATTCCTGCATCGCAAATAAAATGTTACTTTCCAACTATGAATATGACTATGTGGCCGGCAATGGAACCATGGTATGTGTTGATATGGTGGAGGTTCCATTGCAATGGGTTATATCACCCTAGGATTAAATTACCAATGCCGTCCAGTGATTCTAGCGCCGTACAAATCGCGTTGACCATGAGATCTATAATGGCTCTGGGGAAGCCAGTCGTATCTTTTCCCTTCTACACGCCAACGGATTGGTAGAGCCGGCGGGGTGTTGGAGGCACTGCCGTAGGTTGGGATGGCCTTTTAAATCCCCATCCATTAGTGATGATGGCTCTACGATCTATGAAGGATTGTCCGGAGTACACCATGAGTAAAGCCGTATTATCGGGGGAAGTCTACTGGAGGTGTACGGTTGGACAAAAGGGTGGGTTTGCAGTCGCGGAGAAGGCGGTGTGGGCTTGGATCTTTATACCTGGCCTCACACCAAAGGAAGTGTGAACGGGGGCAAGTCCCTGCGGATGGCAAAAAAGGGTGAGATCTCTTGTGGGAAAAGTAACGCACCTCTCCAGAGATCAAATTGTGGCTGTCACTCCTTGTTCCGGGAAGGGAACTGCGAACGCGGCAGGAAAGGAACTCCACGAAGTTCTAGTCAACCTGTGAAGACTGACGGGCATAGTTTTCATAATAAAAGCAACCTTTTGAAGAAATGATTTCAAAACATGCATTGACCTGAGATTTCCTGATCAATGGTCGTAGCTAGTGCATCAAACACCTTTTTATTCTTTTAGAACTTGCTGAGTACCTCTGTACTCACTTTCTTTCGACACCCTTGCTAGACTGTGATCCGGAAGTGGAGGCCATCAACGATGGAGCACCAGAAGGAAGTTACGAGCTGGTCTACGAAGAACCCGATCTTACCGGCGGAGTGGAAGGCGTAGACTATGGGATAGTCTACGGATCAGATGACACGGAGGTGGAGGAGTAGTGACATACCCTAGCATCATAGAGCCGAGCAACGTAGAACTTACCTAAATAAGTTGTTGAGCTCTTTATATTTGTTATGAGTTGTAATCGTACTTAAGTAGTATCTTAGGGTGTTCTCATAGGACCTGTGAGAATACCAACTTGTTAAGACAATGTTTGTAATAAAGTATGGAGTGTTATGACCTGCAATGTTTCTGTTGTACCACTCTGAGGGATATGGCAAATTGTGAAGAAGTCCCTTCGCAAAGATCATATCAACGACTTGTATACTACAACATGCAGTGGTATGCTGGGTCACCGCATCTATTCCTCCTACATAGTGTGAAGGTGACAGTGTGCATACTATGTTAATACTTGGTTTAGTCGAATTGATCTTTCATGCACTCTAAGGTTATTTAAATATGAACATTGAATTGTGGAGCTTGTTAACTCCGGCATTGAGGGTTCGTGTAATCCTACGCAATGTGTTCATCATCCAACAAGAGTTTAGAGTATGCATTTATCTATTCTGTTATGTGATCAATGTTGAGAATGTCCACTAGTGAAAGTCTAATCCCTAGGCCTTGTTCCTAAATACTGCTATCGCTGCTTGTTTACTGTTTTACTGCGTTACTACTGCTGCGTTACTACTGCTTGTTTACTGTCCTGGGCAAAGCACTTTTCTGGTGCCGTTGCTACTGCTTATTTACACCACCTGTATTTCACTATCTCTTCGTCGAACTAGTGCACCTATTAGGTGTGTTGGGGACACAAGAGACTTCTTGCTTTGTGGTTGCAGGGTTGCATGAGAGGGATATCTTTGACCTCTTCCTCCCTGAGTTCGATAAACCTTGGGTGATCCACTTAAGGGAAAACTTGCTGCTGTTCTACAAACCTCTGCTCTTGGAGGCCCAACACTGTCTACAGGAAAAGGAGGGGGCGTAGACATCAAGCTATTTTCTGGCGCCGTTGCCGGGGACGAATCAAGACACTCCACCAAGCCCGTCAACCGCCATTAAACCTCCCACGTCAACTACGCGCCAGTTGTGGACAGCAAGCTATTTTCTGGCGCCGTTGCCGGGGAGGAAAGGTAAAAGGTACTCACACTCCGGATCTCGGCTACTAAGCTATTTTCGCCGTTGTAAGTACTCGAAGCTATTTCCTTTAGATCCTGCAATTGCATCTTTTTGTTTCTTGTTTACACTAGTTTGGCATAATGGACAAGAATGAGCTTCTTATTCTATTTCCTGATTTAAAACATGGATTGTTTGATGCGAAAATAAAAAAATCTATGGAATCTTATTTGCATGCTGGTAGTAATATTAGTATGAACGCTTTGAACACCATTGTTGATAATAATATAGAAAGTTCTAAGCTTGGGGAAGCTGGTTTTCATGATCTTTTTAGTCCCCCAAGCATTGAGGAGAAAATTTACTTTGATGATACTTTGCCTCCTATATTTGATGATGAGAATAATAATGATAGCTACTTTGTTGAATTTGCTCCCACTACAACCAATAAAATTGATTATGCCTATGTGGAGAGTAATAATCTTATGCATGAGACTCATGATAAGAATGCTTTATGTGATAGTTATATTGTTGAGTTTGCTCATGATACTACTGAAAGTTATTATGAGAGAGGAAAATATGGTTGTAGAAATTTTCATGTTACTAAAATGCATCTCTATATGCTAAATTTTTTGAAGTTACACTTGTTTTATCTTTCTATGCTTGTTGCATTATGCTTCTTGAACTTGTTTATTTACAAGATTCCTTTTCATAGGAAGCATGTTAGACTTAAATGTGTTTTCAATTTGCCTCTTGATGCTCTCTTTTGCTTCAAGTACTATTTCTTGCGAGTGCATCATTAAAACTGCTAAGCCCATCTTAATGGCTATAAAGAAAGAACTTCTTGGGAGATAACCCATGTGTTATTTTGCTACAGTACTTTGTTTTATATTTGTGTCTTGGAAGTTGTTTACTACTGTAGCAACCTCTCCTTATCTTAGTTTAGTGTTTTATTGTGCCAAGTAAAGTTGTTGATAGTAAAGTTCATACTAGATTTGGATTACTGCGCAGTTTCAGATTTCTTTGCTGTCACGAATTCCGACCTGCCTCTCTGTAGGTAGCTCAGAAAAATATGCTAATTTACGTGCGTGATCCTCAGATACGTACGCAACTTTCATTCAATTTGGGCATTTTCATTTGAGCAAGTCTGGTGCCATTTTAAAATTCGTCAATACGAACTGTTCTGTTTTGACAGATTCTGCCTTTTATTTCGCATTGCCTCTTTTGCTATGTTGGATGAATTTCTTTGATCCATTAATGTCCAGTAGCTTTATGCAATGTCCAGAAGTGTTAAGAATGATTGTGTCACCTCTGAACATGTTAATTTTTATTGTGCACTAACCCTCTAATGAGTTGTTTCGAGTTTGGTGTGGAGGAAGTTTTCAAGGATCAAGAGAGGGAGATGATACAATATGATCAAGGAGAGTGAAAGCTCTAAGCTTGGGGATGCCCCGGTGGTTCACCCCTGCATATTTCAAGAAGACTCAAGCATCTAATCTTGGTTCCTACATCGACAACATTATCAGGTTCCTCCCCTGAAACTATATTTTTATTCCATCACATCTTATGTGCTTTGCTTGGAGCGTTGGTTTGTTTTTGTTTTTGTTTTGTTTGAATAAAATGGATCCTAGCATTCACTTTGTGGGAGAGAGACATGCTCCGCTGTAGCATATGGACAAGTATGTCCTTAGTTTCTACTCATAGTATTCATGGCGAAGTTTCTTCTTCGTTAAATTGTTATATGGTTGGAATTGGAAAATGATACATGTAGTAATTGCTATAATGTCTTGGATAATGTGATACTTGGCAATTGTTGTGCTCATGTTTAAGCTCTTGCATCATATACTTTGCACCCATTAATGAAGAAATACATAGAGCATGCTAAAATTTGGTTTGCATATTTGGTCTCTCTAAGGTCTAGATAATTTCTAGTATTGAGTTTTGAACAACAAGGAAGACGGTGTAGATTCTTATAATGTTTACAATATGTCTTTTATGTGAGTTTTGCTGCACCGGTTCATCCTTGTGTTTGTTTCAAATAAGCCTTGCTAGCCTAAACCTTGTATTGATGTGATCTATTCCTCCTACATAGTGTGAAGGTGACAGTGTGCATACTATGTTAGTACTTGGTTTAGTCGAATTGATCTTTCATGCACTCTAAGGTTATTTAAATATGAACATTGAATTGTGGAGCTTGTTAACTCCGGCATTGAGGGTTCGTGTAATCCTACGCAATGTGTTCATCATCCAACAAGAGTGTAGAGTATGCATTTATCTATTCTGTTATGTGATCAATGTTGAGAATGTCCACTAGTGAAAGTCTAATCCCTAGGCCTTGTTCCTAAATACTGCTATCGCTGCTTGTTTACTGTTTTACTGCGTTACTACTGCTGCGTTACTACTGCTTGTTTACTGTCCTGGGCAAAGCACTTTTCTGGTGTCGTTGCTACTGCTTATTTACACCACCTGTATTTCACTATCTCTTCGCCGAACTAGTGCACCTATTAGGTGTGTTGGGGACACAAGAGACTTCTTGCTTTGTGGTTGCAGGGTTGCATGAGAGGGATATCTTTGACCTCTTCCTCCCTGAGTTCGATAAACCTTGGGTGATCCACTTAAGGGAAATCTTGCTGCTGTTCTACAAACCTCTGCTCTTGGAGGCCCAACACTGTCTACAGGAAAAGGAGGGGGCGTAGACATCAAGCTCCTGCGCCCAGAGCATCTCCGCGCCGCCGTCGAGCCCAAGCTCTCCGGCGACCCCTCGCGAGAAAGCGCTGCTGAGCTTGCCCGCCTGTCCTCGTCAAGATCGACCGGGGCATTCCTCTTCTTTGCCTTAGAGAAGCACCACGGCATCCTCCTCCTCTTCTCCAATTGCCGCTGTCGACCGCCTCCTCTCCGAACTCCGGCGGATCGTCGACTCCGTCGTGCCTCCAAGCCTCCGCCGCCACCCTCAGGTCAGCCTCGCAGAAGCCCTGTTCCTTTGCTCTCATTGTTCGTAACTGGCGCGGTAGAGTGTTTATTCCCCCTTTTCTTTTGTTTTTTCTCCCTCTCGTAGATCTTCGCGAAGGGATAGACTCGAGGAAACTTGTTTTTAGTTAGCTCCCCATACTTAGCGATATATGTCGACAGAAGACTCCCTTCTAGAACTTTCTTCCAGCACTCAGAACAGCGAAAGCCCCAACATCTCTTCTGGAGAAGAAACTCCGGTTGATCAGGCTGCTGATGGGCTCGAGGAGGACCTCGCCTGCATCGATGAAGATACCGGTAGCTCTGGTCAAGCTACCGGTGACCAAGGAAAAGAAGCCGGCAACTCGAGCTAGGGTGATGCTGCCCAGTCTTCCGGCATAGATCTGGATTCTTATACACGCGGGGCCTGGATGGGCTCCGACGTGACTCAGGCTGAGATCGACTGGCTCTACCGGTCCGGAGAATACCGGAAGAAGTATTATGCCGGATGCCCGGCAAAGAGCGGGAGCCGGTGCCTCGTCCAGGTGAATATGTAGTCTTTGCCGCCCATTTTGAGCGCGGCTTAGGCCTTCCGGTGTCAGATTTCTTCCGGCACTTTTTAGATTTTTACGAACTTCAGCCCCACCATCTTCCGGGCAACTCCATTTTCTATCTTTCTTCCTTCACCGCTTTCATGGAGGGATACGCCGGTATCACTCCCTCTGTAGATAATTTCTCCTTCTTTTACTATCTCCGGAATAATTCTATCCAAGATAGGAAACTTCCGCACCCCAAGCCCTTCGTCCTGTGCGGGGGCTGCATCCTCTCGCCCCACCAAGGGAGCAACTTCTACAAGCTCTCCGGTCTGGAATCTGTCCGGACCTGGCAGAGATCTTTTTTCTATGTCCGGAACGGTGGCCCGGAAGACTTCCTCAACCTTCCGGAATATGTTCCCGGGCCTCCCAGCATGAAGAATTGGCTCCACAACCCTAAGAACGATAAGGAGTCCAAGCGGGTGGCCCTTTTCATCGAGAAGAACAAGGAGGAGACCAAGCTTTGCTCAGATGACCTCATCCAGCTTTTTCTTTCGCGCCGGGTTCTGCCCCTCCAGCACCGCGCTCACAAGATGGGCCAGATGACAGTCCTAAGGGATCCAACTAGGATCACCACCTACTCACTGAGCGCCACAGATTTGGTCCTTAAGGCCAAACAAATCTGCCAGAACAGCTTGAGGCCAAACGGGAAGTACGGGCTGAAGCCTTACAGCCGCAGCAACTCTCCTCCGCCCCGAGTAAGATCTCGGTACTTCCGGAAAGCCTTTTTCCTGTATACTTGTGAATCTTGTTTTGACTTGGTTTTTGTTACCTTGCAGAACTTCTCCCGGATCGCCAGGGAGGAACCGGCTTCTTACACCCCCAACCGCCGCTTCCACGACGACGCCGATGTCGACCCCTTTGTGAAGGAAAAACACAAAATGGGCCCGACGCACGTCAAGCGCCCCGGTAACCCTTCAACTCAGCATCCGGCAATTGACTCAGATACTGATGATGAGGTCGTTATCCTCGAGGTATATTGTTCATCTCATCTTTCTTATTAAACTTTTCCTCTGTAGTAGCGCCTTCAGCCGATGTGAACCCTCAGGTTCTGGAGCACGCTGCTCCTCTGTCAGCCGAGGTTGGCCAGGAGTTCCTGGACACTCTGGCCCAGGGCGGCCAGGCCGGTAGGGCCCGGAAGAACAAGGCCCCAGCTACTGATGCCGGCCCCAGTGAGGCTCCGCCCGCCAAGCACCATAAAAAGAAGGGAAGCGCTGGGCCTCCCGGAAGGAAGCGCAGGCACGAGATGCCGGTCGCTACTGGGTAAGATTCCGGTTTTATATTTCTCCGGCAGAGATTCTCTTTGCTCGTTGCTTTTTAGCTAACTCTCATACTTTTTATTTCTTAGGGCTCCCCTGGTCCTTACCAGGAGCGTGCCAGACATGAGGCCGGAAGCTTCCGTGGATGCTACCAGGACCTCTCATCCTCCTCACGCAAGTTCGGTACCTTCGGGTGCCGGCTGATACGTCCATTTTGCATCACTATTTTATATCATAATTTACTGTTATTCATTGATATATTTCATATTTAGAGATGATACTTATGTTATTTCATCTATTTTGCATGTTTCATGATTATTGGAGAATCATTCACCGGAGTCAGGATTCTGCTGGGAAAAAGCACCGTCAGAATGCAATATTTCTGAAGATCGACAACTGATGGAAATTACACCGAAGGTCTTAATTCTCCAGAAGAAGGAGCCAACCAAAAGGAGGGGCCGAGGAGGGCCGCCATGGGCCCCCCATAGGCCGGCGCGGGCTCCACCCTGGCCGCGCCGCCTTGTGGGGAGGGGGCCCACAGCCCCCTTCGGCCGCCTCTCTTTCACGTACTTCATCTACCCGAAAACCTAAGGTACGGGGGATAATCGCGAGGAGACACAGCCGCCTCTGCGGGGCGGAAAACACTAGAGAGAAAAGAGCTCTCCGGTGGGCAGAAATCCGCCGGGGAAATTCCCTCCCGGAGGGGGAAATCGACGCCATCGTCATCGTCATCGAGCTGAACTTCATTGGGATCATCATCACCATCATCTCCACCATCGACACCTCCATCTCCACCGCTGCACCTCGTCACCGCTGTAACATCTAGGGTTGAATCTTGATTGTTTGATAGGGGAAACTCTCCCGGTATTGATTACTCCTTGTTATTGATGCTATTGAGTGAAACCATTGAACCAAGGTTTATGTTCAGATTGTTATTCATCATCATATCACCTCTGATCATGTTCCATATGATGTCTCGTGAGTAGTTCGTTTAGTTCTTGAGGACATGGGTGAAGTCTAAATGTTAGTAGTGAACTATGTTGAGTAATATTCAATGGTTTGATATTTAAGTTGTGGTGTTATTCTTCTAGTGGTGTAATGTGAACGTCGATGATGGCGTGTAATACACACGTTCGTTGGGAACCCCAAGAGGAAGGTATGATGCGCACAGCAGCAAGTTTTCCCTCAGTAAGAAACCAAGGTTTATCGAACCAGTAGGAGCCAAGAAGCACGTTGAAGGTTGTTGGTGACGGGATGTAGTGCGGCGCAACACCAGGGATTCTGGCGCCAACGTGGAATCTGCACAACACAACCAAAGTACTTTGCCCCAACGAAACAGTGAGGTTGTCAATCTCACCGGCTTGCTGTAACAAAGGATTAGATGTATAGTGTGGATGATGATTGTTTGCGAAGAACAGTAAAACAAGTATTGCAGTAGATTGTACTCAATGTAAAAGAATAGGACCGGGGTCCACAGTTCACTAGAGGTGTCTCTCCCATAAGATAAATAGCATGTTGGGTGAACAAATTACAGTCGGGCAATTGACAAATAGAGAGGGCATGACCATGCACATACATGATATGATGAGTATAGTGAGATTTAATTGGGCATTACGACAAAGTACATAGACCGCTATCCAGCATGCATCTATGCCTAAAAAGTCCACCTTCGGGTTATCATCCGAACCCCTTCCAGTATTAAGTTGCAAACAACAGACAATTGCATTAAGTATGGTGCGTAATGTAATCAATAACTACATCCTCGGACATAGCATCAATGTTTTATCCCTAGTGGCAACAGCACATCCACAACCTTAGAACTTTCTCACATCGTCCTGCATTTAATGGAGGCATGAACCCACTATCGAGCATAAATACTCCCTCTTGGAGTTAAGAGTAAAAACTTGGCTAGAGCCTCTACTAATAACGGAGAGCATGCAAGATCATAAACAACACAGAGGGAAGCCCTGGGGGCCCCACACTACACCCTGGCGCGGCCTGGCCCTTGGCCGCGCCGCCCTATGGTGTGGTGGCCCCAGGCGCCCTCCGAGGCTGCCCTTCCGCCTATTTAAAGCCTCCGTCGCGAAAACCCTGATACGTTCGACGAAACCCACAGAAACCTTCCAGAGCCGCCGCCATCGCGAAGCCAAGATCTGGGGGACAGGAGTCTCTGTTCCGGCACGCCGCCGAAATGGGGAAGTGCCCCCGGAAGGCTTCTCCATCGACACCGCTGCCATCTCCACCGCCATCTTCATCACCGCTGCTGCTCCCATGAGGAGGGAGTAGTTCTCCATCGAGGCTCGGGGCTGTACCGGTAGCTATGTGGATCATCTCTCTCCTATGTACTTCAATACAATAATCTCATGAGCTGCCTTACATGATTGAGATTCATATGATGATGCTTGTAATCTAGATGTCATTATGCTAGTCAAGTGAGTTTTACTTATGTGATCTTCGGAGACTCCTTGTCCCACGTGTGTAAAGGTGACAGTGTGTGCACCGTGTGGGTCTCTTAGGCTATATTTCACAGAATACTTATTCACTGTTATGAATGGCATAGTGAAGTGCTTATTTATATCTCTTTATGATTGCAATATATTTTGTATCACAATTTATCTATGTGCTACTCTAGTGATGTTATTAAAGTAGTTTTATTCCTCCTGCACGGTGTAATGGTGACAGTGTGTGCATCCGTGTTAGTACTTGGCGTAGGCTATGATTATGATCTCTTGTAGATTATGAAGTTAACTATTGCTATGATGGTATTGATGTGATCTATTCCTCCTACATAGTGTGAAGGTGACAGTGTGCATACTATGTTAGTACTTGGTTTAGTCGAATTGATCTTTCATGCACTCTAAGGTTATTTAAATATGAACATTGAATTGTGGAGCTTGTTAACTCCGGCATTGAGGGTTCGTGTAATCCTACGCAATGTGTTCATCATCCAACAAGAGTGTAGAGTATGCATTTATCTATTCTGTTATGTGATCAATGTTGAGAATGTCCACTAGTGAAAGTCTAATCCCTAGGCCTTGTTCCTAAATACTGCTATCGCTGCTTGTTTACGTTTTCTTTGCGTTACTACTGCTGCGTTACTACTGCTTGTTTACTGTCCTGGGCAAAGCACTTTTCTGGTGCCGTTGCTACTGCTTATTTACACCACCTGTATTTCACTATCTCTTCGCCGAACTAGTGCACCTATTAGGTGTGTTGGGGACACAAGAGACTTCTTGCTTTGTGGTTGCAGGGTTGCATGAGAAGGATATCTTTGACCTCTTCCTCCCTGAGTTCGATAAACCTTGGGTGATCCACTTAAGGGAAAACTTGCTGCTGTTCTACAAACCTCTGCTCTTGGAGGCCCAACACTGTCTACAGGAAAAGGAGGGGGCGTAGACATCAAGCTATTTTCTGGCGCCGTTGCCGGGGACGAATCAAGACACTCCACCAAGCCCGTCAACCGCCATTAAACCTCCCACGTCAACTACGCGCCAGTTGTGGACAGCAAGCTATTTTCTGGCGCCGTTGCCGGGGAGGAAAGGTAAAAGGTACTCACACTCCGGATCTCGGCTACTAAGCTATTTTCGCCGTTGTAAGTACTCGAAGCTATTTCCTTTAGATCCTGCAATTGCATCTTTTTGTTTCTTGTTTACACTAGTTTGGCATAATGGACAAGAATGAGCTTCTTATTCTATTTCCTGATTTAAAACATGGATTGTTTGATGCGAAAATTAAAAAACCTATGGAATCTTATTTGCATGCTGGTAGTAATATTAGTATGAACGCTTTGAACACCATTGTTGATAATAATATAGAAAGTTCTAAGCTTGGGGAAGCTGGTTTTCATGATCTTTTTAGTCCCCCAAGCATTGAGGAGAAAATTTACTTTGATGATACTTTGCCTCCTATATTTGATGATGAGAATAATAATGATAGCTACTTTGTTGAATTTGCTCCCACTACAACCAATAAAATTGATTATGCCTATGTGGAGAGTAATAATCTTATGCATGAGACTCATGATAAGAATGCTTTATGTGATAGTTATATTGTTGAGTTTGCTCATGATACTACTGAAAGTTATTATGAGAGAGGAAAATATGGTTGTAGAAATTTTCATGTTACTAAAATGCCTCTCTATATGCTGAAATTTTTGAAGTTACACTTGTTTTATCTTTCTATGCTTGTTGCATTATGCTTCTTGAACTTGTTTATTTACAAGATTCCTTTTCATAGGAAGCATGTTAGACTTAAATGTGTTTTCAATTTGCCTCTTGATGCTCTCTTTTGCTTCAAGTACTATTTCTTGCGAGTGCATCATTAAAACTGCTAAGCCCATCTTAATGGCTATAAAGAAAGAACTTCTTGGGAGATAACCCATGTGTTATTTTGCTACAGTACTTTGTTTTATATTTGTGTCTTCGAAGTTGTTTACTACTGTAGCAACCTCTCCTTATCTTAGTTTAGTGTTTTATTGTGCCAAGTGAAGTCGTTGATAGTAAAGTTCATACTAGATTTGGATTACTGCGCAGTTTCAGATTTCTTTGCTGTCACGAATTCCGACCTGGCTCTCTGTAGGTAGCTCAGAAAAATATGCTAATTTATGTGCGTGATCCTCAGATATGTACGCAACTTTCATTCAATTTGGGCATTTTCATTTGAGCAAGTCTGGTGCCATTTTAAAATTCGTCAATATGAACTGTTCTGTTTTGACAGATTCTGCCTTTTATTTCGCATTGCCTCTTTTGCTATGTTGGATGAATTTCTTTGATCCATTAATGTCCAGTAGCTTTATGCAATGTCCAGAAGTGTTAAGAATGATTGTGTCACCTCTGAACATGTTAATTTTTATTGTGCACTAACCCTCTAATGAGTTGTTTCGAGTTTGGTATGGAGGAAGTTTTCAAGGATCAAGAGAGGGAGATGATACAATATGATCAAGGAGAGTGAAAGCTCTAAGCTTGGGGATGCCCCGGTGGTTCACCCCTGCATATTTCAAGAAGACTCAAGCATCTAAGCTTGGGGATGCCCAAGGCATCCCCTTCTTCATCGACAACATTATCAGGTTCCTCCCCTGAAACTATATTTTTATTCCATCACATCTTATGTGCTTTGCTTGGAGCGTCGGTTTGTTTTTGTTTTTGTTTTGTTTGAATAAAATGGATCCTAGCATTCACTTTGTGGGAGAGAGACACGCTCCGCTGTAGCATATGGACAAGTATGTCCTTAGTTTCTACTCATAGTATTCATGGCGAAGTTTCTTCTTCGTTAAATTGTTATATGGTTGGAATTGGAAAATGATACATGTAGTAATTGCTATAATGTCTTGGATAATGTGATACTTGGCAATTGTTGTGCTCATGTTTAAGCTCTTGCATCATATACTTTGCACCCATTAATGAAGAAATACATAGAGCATGCTGAAATTTGGTTTGCATATTTGGTCTCTCTAAGGTCTAGATAATTTCTAGTATTGAGTTTTGAACAACAAGGAAGACGGTGTAGATTCTTATAATGTTTACAATATGTCTTTTATGTGAGTTTTGCTGCACCGGTTCATCCTTGTGTTTGTTTCAAATAAGCCTTGCTAGCCTAAACCTTGTATCGAGAGGGAATACTTCTCATGCATCCAAAATACTTGAGCCAACCACTATGCCATTTGTGTCCACCATACCTACCTACTACATGGTATTTCTCCGCCATTCCAAAGTAAATTGCCTGAGTGCTACCTTTAAAATTCCATCATTCACCTTTGCAATATATAGCTCATGGGACAAATAGCTTAAAAACTATTGTGGTATTGAATATGTACTTATGCACTTTATCTCTTATTAAGTTGCTTGTTGTGCGATAACCATGTTTCTGGGGACGCCATCAACTATTCTTTGTTGAATATCATGTGAGTTGCTATGCATGTCCGTCTTGTCTGAAGTAAGAGAGATCTACCACCTTATGGTTAAGCATGCATATTGTTAGAGAAGAACATTGGGCCGCTAACTAAAGCCATGATTCATGGTGGAAGTTTCAGTTTTGGACATATATCCTCAATCTCATATGAGAAAATTATTAATTGTTGTTACATGCTTATGCATAAAAGAGGAGTCCATTATCTGTTGTCTATGTTGTCCCGGTATGGATGTCTAAGTTGAGAATAATCAATAGCGAGAAATCCAATGCGAGCTTTCTCCTTAGACCTTTGTACAAAGCGGCATAGAGGTACCCCTTTGTGACACTTGGTTAAAACATGTGCATTGCGATGATCCGGTAGTCCAAGCTAATTAGGACAAGGTGCAGGCACTATTAGTATACTATGCATGAGGCTTGCAACTTGTAAGATATAATTTACATGATACATATGCTTTATTACTACCGTTGACAAAATTGTTTCATGTTTTCAAAATAAAAGCTCTAGCACAAATATAGCAATCGATGCTTTCCTCTTTGAAGGACCATTCTTTTACTTTTATGTTGAGTCAGTTCACCTATTTCTCTCCACCTCAAGAAGCAAACACTTGTGTGAACTGTGCATTGATTCCTACATACTTGCATATTGCACTTGTTATATTACTCTATGTTGACAATATCCATGAGATATACATGTTATAAGTTGAAAGCAACCGCTGAAACTTAATCTTCCTTTGTGTTGCTTCAATGCCTTTACTTTGAATTATTGCTTTATGAGTTAACTCTTATGCAAGACTTATTGATGCTTGTCTTGAAGTGCTATTCATGAAAAGTCTTTGCTATATGATTCACTTGTTTACTCATGTCATATACATTGTTTTGATCGCTGCATTCACTACATATGCTTTATAAATAGTATGATCAAGGTTATGATGGCATGTCACTCCAGAAATTATCTTTGTTATCGTTTTACCTGCTCGGGACGAGCAGAACTAAGCTTGGGGATGCTGATACGTCTCCGACGTATCGATAATTTCTTATGTTCCATGCCACATTATTGATGATATCTACATGTTTTATGCACACTTTATGTCATATTTGTGCATTTTCTGGAACTAACCTATTAACAAGATGCCGAAGTGCCAGTTCCTGTTTTCTGCTGTTTTTGGTTTCAGAAATCCTAGTAACGAAATATTCTCGGAATCGGACGAAATCAACGCCCAGGTTCCTATTTTGCCCGGAAGCATCCAGAACACCCGAGAGCCGCCAGAGGGAAGCCCTGGGGGCCCCCACACTACACCCTGGCGCGGCCTAGCCCTTGGCCACGCCGCCCTATGGTGTGGTGGCCCCAGGCCCCCTCCGAGGCTGCCCTTCCGCCTATTTAAAGCCTCCGTCGCGAAAACCCTGATACGTTCGACGAAACCCACAGAAACCTTCCAGAGCCGCCGCCATCGCGAAGCCAAGATCTGGGGACAGAGTCTGTTCCGGCACGCCGCCGGAACGGGGAAGTGCCCCCGGAAGGCTTCTCCATCGACACCGCTGCCATCTCCACCGCCATCTTCATCACCGCTGCTGCTCCCATGAGGAGGGAGTAGTTCTCCATCGAGGCTCGGGGCTGTACCGGTAGCTATGTGGATCATCTCTCTCCTATGTACTTCAATACAATAATCTCATGAGCTGCCTTTCATGATTGAGATTCATATGATGATGCTTGTAATCTAGATGTCATTATGCTAGTCAAGTGAGTTTTACTTATGTGATCTCCGGAGACTCCTTGTCCCACGTGTGTAAAGGTGACAGTGTGTGCACCGTGTGGGTCTCTTAGGCTATATTTCACAGAATACTTATTCACTGTTATGAATGGCATAGTGAAGTGCTTATTTATATCTCTTTATGATTGCAATATGTTTTGTATCACAATTTATCTATGTGCTACTCTAGTGATGTTATTAAAGTAGTTTTCTTCCTCCTGCACGGTGTAATGGTGACAGTGTGTGCATCCGTGTTAGTACTTGGCGTAGGCTATGATTATGATCTCTTGTAGATTATGAAGTTAACTATTGCTATGATGGTATTGATGTGATCTATTCCTCCTAAATAGTGTGAAGGTGACAGTGTGCATACTATGTTAGTACTTGGTTTAGTCGAATTGATCTTTCATGCACTCTAAGGTTATTTAAATATGAACATTGAATTGTGGAGCTTGTTAACTCCGGCATTGAGGGTTCGTGTAATCCTACGCAATGTGTTCATCATCCAACAAGAGTGTAGAGTATGCATTTATCTATTCTGTTATGTGATCAATGTTGAGAATGTCCACTAGTGAAAGTCTAATCCCTAGGCCTTGTTCCTAAATACTGCTATCGCTGCTTGTTTACTGTTTTACTGCGTTACTACTGCTGCGTTACTACTGCTTGTTTACTGTCCTGGGCAAAGCACTTTTCTGGTGCCGTTGCTACTGCTTATTTACACCACCTGTATTTCACTATCTCTTCGCCGAACTAGTGCACCTATTAGGTGTGTTGGGTACACAAGAGACTTCTTGCTTTGTGGTTGCAGGGTTGCATGAGAGGGATATCTTTGACCTCTTCCTCCCTGAGTTCGATAAACCTTGGGTGATCCACTTAAGGGAAAACTTGCTGCTGTTCTACAAACCTCTGCTCTTGGAGGCCCAACACTGTCTACAGGAAAAGGAGGGGGCGTAGACATCAAGCTCCTGCGCCCAGAGCATCTCCGCGCCGCCGTCGAGCCCAAGCTCTCCGGCGACCCCTCGCGAGAAAGCGCTGCTGAGCTTGCCCGCCTGTCCTCGTTAAGATCGACCGGGGCATTCCTCTTCTTTGCCTTAGAGAAGCACCACGGCATCCTCCTCCTCTTCTCCAATTGCCGCTGTCGACCGCCTCCTCTCCGAACTCCAGCGGATCGTCGACTCCGTCGTGCCTCCAAGCCTCCGCCGCCACCCTCAGGTCAGCCTCGCAGAAGCCCTGTTCCTTTGCTCTCATTGTTCGTAACTGGCGCGGTAGAGTGTTTATTCCCCCTTTTCTTTTGTTTTTTCTCCCTCTCGTAGATCTTCGCGAAGGGATAGACTCGAGGAAACTTGTTTTTAGTTAGCTCCCCATACTTAGCGATATATGTCGACAGAAGACTCCCTTCTGGAACTTTCTTCCAGCACTCAGAACAGCGAAAGCCCCAACATCTCTTCTGGAGAAGAAACTCCGGTTGATCAGGCTGCTGATGGGCTCGAGGAGGACCTCGCCCAGACTGATGAAGATACCGGTAGCTCTGGTCAAGCTACCGGTGACCAAGGAAAAGAAGCCGGCAACTCGAGCCAGGGTGATGCTGCCCAGTCTTCCGGCATAGATCTGGATTCTTATACACGCGGGGCCTGGATGGGCTCCGACGTGACTCAGGCTGAGATCGACTGGCTCTACCGGTCCGGAGAATACCGGAAGAAGTATTATGCCGGATGCCCGGCAAAGAGCGGGAGCCGGTGCCTCGTCCAGGTGAATATGTAGTCTTTGCCGCCCATTTTGAGCGCGGCTTAGGCCTTCCGGTGTCAGATTTCTTCCGGCACTTTTTAGATTTTTACGAACTTCAGCCCCACCATCTTCCGGGCAACTCCATTTTCTATCTTTCTTCCTTCACCGCTTTCATGGAGGGATACGCCGGTATCACTCCCTCTGTAGATAATTTCTCCTTCTTTTACTATCTCCGGAATAATTCTATCCAAGATAGGAAACTTCCGCACCCCAAGCCCTTCGTCCTGTGCGGGGGCTGCATCCTCTCGCCCCGCCAAGGGAGCAACTTCTACAAGCTCTCCGGTCTGGAATCTGTCCGGACCTGGCAGAGATCTTTTTTCTATGTCCGGAACGGTGGCCCGGAAGACTTCCTCAACCATCCGGAATATGTTCCCGGGCCTCCCAGCATGAAGAATTGGCTCCACAACCCTAAGAACGATAAGGAGTCCAAGCGGGTGGCCCTTTTCGTCGAGAAGAACAAGGAGGAGACCAAGCTTTGCTCAGATGACCTCATCCAGCTTTTTCTTTCGCGCCGGGTTCTGCCCCTCCAGCACCGCGCTCACAAGATGGGCCAGATGACAGTCCTAAGGGATCCAACTAGGATCACCACCTACTCACTGAGCGCCACAGATTTGGTCCTTAAGGCCAAACAAATCTGCCAGAACAGCTTGAGGCCAAACGGGAAGTACGGGCTGAAGCCTTACAGCCGCAGCAACTCTCCTCCGCCCCGAGTAAGATCTCGGTACTTCCGGAAAGCCTTTTTCCTGTATACTTGTGAATCTTGTTTTGACTTGGTTTTTGCTACCTTGCAGAACTTCTCCCGGATCGCCAGGGAGGAACCGGCTTCTTACACCCCCAACCGCCGCTTCCACGACGACGCCGATGTCGACCCCTTTGTGAAGGAAAAACACAAAATGGGCCCGACGCACGTCAAGCGCCCCGGTAACCCTTCAACTCAGCATCCGGCAATTGACTCAGATACTGATGATGAGGTCGTTATCCTCGAGGTATATTGTTCATCTCATCTTTCTTATTAAACTTTTCCTCTGTAGTAGCGCCTTCAGCCGATGTGAACCCTCAGGTTCTGGAGCACGCTGCTCCTCTGTCAGCCGAGGTTGGCCAGGAGTTCCTGGACACTCTGGCCCAGGGCGGCCAGGCCGGCAGGGCCCGGAAGAACAAGGCCCCAGCTACTGATGCCAGCCCCAGCGAGGCTCCGCCCGCCAAGCGCCATAAAAAGAAGGGAAGCGCTGGGCCTCCCGGAAGGAAGCGCAGGCACGAGATGTCGGTCGCTACTGGGTAAGATTCCGGTTTTATATTTCTCCGGCAGAGATTCTCTTTGCTCGTTGCTTTTTAGCTAACTCTCATACTTTTTATTTCTTAGGGCTCCCCAGGTCCTTACCAGGAGCGTGCCAGACATGAGGCCGGAAGCTTCCGTGGACGCTACCAGGACCTCTCCTCCTCCTCACGCAAGTTCGGTACCTTCGGGTGCCGGCTGATACGTCCATTTTGCATCACTATTTTATATCATAATTTACTGTTATTCATTGATATATTTCATATCTAGAGATGATACTTATGTTATTTCATCTATTTTGCATGTTTCATGATTATTGGAGAATCATTCACCGGAGTCAGGATTCTGCTGGGAAAAAGCACCGTCAGAATGCAATATTTCTGAAGATCGACAACTGATGGAAATTACACCGAAGGTCTTAATTCTCCAGAAGAAGGAGCCAACCAAAAGGAGGGGCCGAGGAGGGCCGCCATGGGCCCCCCCATAGGCCGGCGCGGGCTCCACCCTGGCCGCGCCGCCTTGTGGGGAGGGGGCCCACAGCCCCCTTCGGCCGCCTCTCTTTCACGTACTTCATCTACCCGAAAACCTAAGGTACGGGGGATAATCGCGAGGAGACACAGCCGCCTCTACGGGGCGGAAAACACTAGAGAGAAAAGAGCTCTCCGGTGGGCAGAAATCCGCCGGGGAAATTCCCTCCCGGAGGGGGAAATCGACGCCATCGTCATCGTCATCGAGCTGAACTTCATTGGGATCATCATCACCATCATCTCCACCATCGACACCTCCATCTCCACCGCTGCACCTCGTCACCGCTGTAACATCTAGGGTTGAATCTTGATTGTTTGATAGGGGAAACTCTCCCGGTATTGATTACTCCTTGTTATTGATGCTATTGAGTGAAACCATTGAACCAATGTTTATGTTCAGATTGTTATTCATCATCATATCACCTCTGATCATGTTCCATATGATGTCTCGTGAGTAGTTCGTTTAGTTCTTGAGGACATGGGTGAAGTCTAAATGTTAGTAGTGAACTATGTTGAGTAATATTCAATGGTTTGATATTTAAGTTGTGGTGTTATTCTTCTAGTGGTGTAATGTGAACGTCGATGATGGCGTGTAATACACACGTTCGTTGGGAACCCCAAGAGGAAGGTATGATGCGCACAGCAGCAAGTTTTCCCTTAGTAAGAAACCAAGGTTTATCGAACCAGTAGGAGCCAAGAAGCACGTTGAAGGTTGTTGGTGACGGGATGTAGTGCGGCGCAACACCAGGGATTCCGGCGCCAACGTGGAATCTGCACAACACAACCAAAGTACTTTGCCCCAACGAAACAGTGAGGTTGTCAATCTCACCGGCTTGCTGTAACAAAGGATTAGATGTATAGTGTGGATGATGATTGTTTGCGAAGAACAGTAAAACAAGTATTGCAGTAGATTGTATTCAATGTAAAAGAATAGGACCGGGGTCCACAGTTCACTAGAGGTGTCTCTCCCATAAGATAAATAGCATGTTGGGTGAACAAATTACAGTCGGGCAATTGACAAATAGAGAGGGCATGACCATGCACATACATGATATGATGAGTATAGTGAGATTTAATTGGGCATTACGACAAAGTACATAGACCGCTATCCAGCATGCATCTATGCCTAAAAAGTCCACCTTCGGGTTATCATCCGAACCCCTTCCAGTATTAAGTTGCAAACAACAGACAATTGCATTAAGTATGGTGCGTAATGTAATCAATAACTACATCCTCGGACATAGCATCAATGTTTTATCCCTAGTGGCAACAGCACATCCACAACCTTAGAACTTTCTGTCACTGTCCCAGATTTAATGGAGGCATGAACCCACTATCGAGCATAAATACTCCCTCTTGGAGTTAAGAGTAAAAACTTGGCTAGAGCCTCTACTAATAACGGAGAGCATGCAAGATCATAAACAACACATAGGTAATAGATTGATAATCAACATAACATAATATTCTCTATCCATCGGATCCCGACAAACACAACATATAGCATTACAGATAGATGATCTTGATCATGTTAGGCAGCTCACAAGATCCGACAATGAAGCACATAAGGAGAAGACGACCATCTAGCTACTGCTATGGACCCATAGTCCAGGGGTGAACTACTCACTCATCACTCCGGAGGCGATCATGGCGGTGAAGAGTCCTCCGGGAGATGATTCCCCTCTCCGGCAGGGTGCCGGAGGCGATATCCTGAATCCCCCGAGATGGGATTGGCGGCGGCGGCGTCTCAGTAAGGTTTTCCGTATCGTGGCTCTCGGTACTGGGGGTTTCGCGATGGAGGCTTTATGTAGGCGGAAGGGCAGGTCAGGGGGCGTCACGAGGGGCCCACACGCTAGGGCTGCGCGGCCAGGGGCTGGGCCGCGCCGCCCTGTTGTGTGGCCACCTCGTGGCCCCACTTCTTATCTCCTTCCGGTCTTTTGGAAGCTTCATGGAAAAATAGGCCCCTGGGCGTTGATTTCGTCCAATTCCGAGAATATTTCCTTACTAGGATTTCTTAAACCAAAAACAGCAGAAAACAGCAACTGGCACTTCGGCATCTCGTTAATAGGTTAGTGCCGGAAAATGCATAAATATGACATAAAGTGTGCATAAAACATGTAGATATCATCAATAATGTGGTATGGAACATAAGAAATTATCGATACGTCGGAGACGTATCAGCATCCCCAAGCTTAGTTCCTGCTCGTCCCGAGCAGGTAAACGATAACAAAGATAATTTCTGGAGTGACATGCCATCATAACCTTGATCATACTATTGTAAGCATATGTAATGAATGCAGCGATCAAAACAATGGTAATGACATGAGTAAACAAATGAATCACAAAGCAAAGACTTTTCATGAATAATACTTTCAAGACAAGCATCAATAAGTCCTGCATAAGAGTTAACTCATAAAGCAATAAATCAAAGTAAAGGTATTGAAGCAACACAAAAGAAGATTGAGTTTCAGCGGTTGCTTTCAACTTATAACATGTATATCTCATGGATATTGTCAATGTAAAGTAATATAACAAGTGCAATATGCAAGTATGTAGGAATCAATGCACAGTTCACACAAGTGTTTGCTTCTTGAGGTGGAAAGAGATAGGTGAACTGACTCAACATAAAAGTAAAAGAAAGGCCCTTCGCAGAGGGAAGCATTGATTGCTATATTTGTGCTAGAGCTTTGGTTTTGAAAACAAGAAACAATTTTGTCAACGGTAGTAATAAAGCATATGTGTTATGTAAATTATATCTTACAAGTTGCAAGCCTGATGCATAGTGTACTAATAGTGCCCGCACCTTGTCCTAATTGGCTTGGGTTAACACGGATTATCATTGCATAACATATGTTTCAACCAAGTGTCACAAAGGGGTACCTCTATGCCGCCTGTACAAGGGTCTAAGGAGAAAGTTCGCATTGGATTTCTCGCTTTTGATCATTCTTCAACTTAGACACCCATACCGGGACAACATAGACAACAGATAATGGACTCCTCTTTTAATGCTTAAGCATTCAACAACAGATAATATTCTCATAAGAGATTGAGGTTTTATGTCCAAACTGAAACTTCCACCATGAATCATGGCTTTAGTTAGCGGCCCAATGTTCTTCTCTAACAGTATGCATACTCAAACCATTTGATTGTGAAAACCACCCTTACTTCAGACAAGACGAACATGCATAGCAACTCACATGATATTCAACAAAGGTAAAAGAGTTGATGGCGTCCCCAGAAAACATGGTTATCGCACAACAAACAACTTAATAAGAGATAAAGTGCATAAGTACATATTCAATACCACAATAGTTTTTAAGCTATTTGTCCCATGAGCTATATATTGCAAAGGTAAAGAATGGAAATTTTAAAGGTAGCACTCAAGCAATTTACTTTGGAATGGCGGAGAAATACCATGTAGTAGGTAGGTATGGTGGACACAAATGGCATAGTGGTTGGCTCAAGGATTTTGGATGCATGAGAAGTATTCCCTCTCGATACAAGGTTTAGGCTAGCAAAGTTATTTGAAACAAACACAAGGATGAACCGGTGCAGCAAAACTTACATAAAAGACATATTGTAAACATTATAAGACTCTACACCGTCTTCCTTGTTGTTCAAAACTCAATACTACAAATTATCTAGACTTTAGAGAGACCAATTATGCAAATCAAATTTTAGCAAGCTCTATGTATTTCTTCATTAATAGGTGCAAAGTATATGATGCAAGAGCTTAAACATGAGCACAACAATTGCCAAGTATCAAATTATTCAAGACATTTTAGAATTACTACATGTAGCATTTCCCGATTCCAACCATATAACAATTTAACGAAGAAGATTCAACCTTCGCCATGAATACTATGAGTAAAGTCTAAGGACATATTTGTCCATATGCAACAGCGGCGCGTGTCTCTCTCCCACACAATGAATGCTAGGATCCATTTTATTCAAACAAAAACAAAAACAAAAACAAACCGACGCTCCAAGCAAAGCACATAAGATGTGACTGAATAAAAATATAGTTTCAGGGGAGGAACCTGATAATGTTGTCGATGAAGAAGGGGATGCCTTGGGCATCCCCAAGCTTAGACGCTTGAGTCTTCTTAAAATATGCAGGGGTGAACCACCGGGGCATCCCCAAGCTTAGAGCTTTCACTCTCCTTGATCATATTGTATCATCTCCCTCTCTTGATCCTTGAAAACTTCCTCCACACCAAACTCGAAACAACTCATTAGAGGGTTAGTGCACAATAAAAATTTACATGTTCAGAGGTGAAATAATCATTCTTAACACTTCTGGACATTTCACAAAGCTACTGGACATTAATGGAACAAAGAAATTCATCCAACATAGCAAAAGAGGCAATGCGAAATAAAAGGCAGAATCTGTCAAAACAGAACAGTTCGTAAAGACGAATTTTAAAGTGGCATCAGACTTGCTCAGATGAAAATACCCAAATTGAATGAAAGTTGCGTACATATCTGAGGATCACGCACGTAAATTGGCATAATTTTCTGAGTTACCTACAGATAATTAGGCCCAGATTCGTGACAGCAAGAAATCTGTTTCTGCGCAGTAATCCAAATCTAGTATGAACCTTACTATCAACGACTTTACTTGGCACAACAATGCACAAAACTAAGATAAGGAGAGTTTGCTACAGTATTAAACAACTTCCAAAACTCAAATATAAAATAAAGTACTGTAGTAAAAATATGGGTTGTCTCCCATAAGCGCTTTTCTTTAACGCCTTTCAGCTAGGCGCAGAAAGTGTGTATCAAGTATTATCGAGAGATGAAGCATCAACATAGGTGTTGGGAGTTTTCTCAACTATGCATTTTATCTTATCTATGTGAGTTTCAGAGGCTCCTTTTTCATTATTCTTAGGTTTGCTATCCTCGTCAAACAAATTTTCAGGAACAAGCCAACCATAGTTATTTTCTAGAGCGTCATTCATTCCCAGGAGCTTACAAGGTATTGTTGTCTTAATCTCCCCACCATCATTAATATTATTAGTGTACCTTACTCTCTCCATATCCATCTTTTCAAGGATACTAACAAAATTGGTATAAGAGCCAAGCATATTGTATTTGATAAAGACCTTTCTAGCCTCTCTTGCTACACCACCAAATTCTTTAAGAAGGGTTTCTAAAACAAAATCTTTCTTTTCCCCTTCCTCCATATCACCGAGTGTGAGAAACATGTGTTGGATTATAGGATTAAGATTAACAAATTTAGTTTCCAACATGTGAACTAAAGAAGCAGCAACAATTTCATAAGTAGGAGCAAGTTCTACCAAGTGTCTATCTTCAAAATCTTCAGTGGTACTAACATGAGTGAAAAAATCTTCTATATTATCTCTCCCAATTATAGACCCACGTCCTACCGGTATGTCTTTTAGAGTGTACTTAGGAGGAAACATGATGAAATAAACAAAAAGTAAATAAAGTAAATGCAAGTAACTAATTTTTTTGTGTTTTGATATTATGCAGCAAACAAGAAAGTAAATAAAATGAAGCAAGACAAAAACAAAGTAAAGAGATTGGATTGTGGAGACTCCCCTTGCAGCGTGTCTTGATCTCCCCGGCAACGGCGCCAAAAAAAGAGCTTGATAGCGTGTAATACACACGTTCGTTGGGAACCCCAAGAGGAAGGTATGATGCGCACAGCAGCAAGTTTTCCCTCAGTAAGAAACCAAGGTTTATCGAACCAGTAGGAGCCAAGAAGCACGTTGAAGGTTGTTGGTGACGGGATGTAGTGCGGCGCAACACCAGGGATTCCGGCGCCAACGTGGAACCTGCACAACACAACCAAAGTACTTTGCCCCAACGAAACAGTGAGGTTGTCAATCTCACCGGCTTGCTGTAACAAAGGATTAGATGTATAGTGTGGATGATGATTGTTTGCGAAGAACGGTAAAACAAGTATTGCAGCAGATTGTATTCAATGTAAAAGAATAGGACCGGGGTCCACAGTTCACTAGAGGTGTCTCTCCCATAAGATAAATAGCAAGTTGGGTGAACAAATTACAGTCGGGCAATTGACAAATAGAGAGGGCATGACCGTGCACATACATGATATGATGAGTATAGTGAGATTTAATGGGCATTACGACAAAGTACATAGACCGCTATCCAGCATGCATCTATGCCTAAAAAGTCCACCTTCAGGTTATCATCCGAACCCCTTCCAGTATTAAGTTGCAAACAACAGACAATTGCATTAAGTATGGTGCGTAATGTAATCAATAACTACATCCTCGGACATAGCATCAATGTTTTATCCCTAGTGGCAACAGCACATCCACAACCTTAGAACTTTCTTCACATCGTCCTGCATTTAATGGAGGCATGAACCCACTATCGAGCATAAATACTCCCTCTTGGAGTTAAGAGTAAAAACTTGGCCAGAGCCTCTACTAATAACGGAGAGCATGCAAGATCATAAACAACACATAGGTAATAGATTGATAATCAACATAACATAATATTCTCTATCCGTCGGATCCCGACAAACACAACATATAGCATTACAGATAGATGATCTTGATCATGTTAGGCAGCTCACAAGATCCGACAATGAAGCACATAAGGAGAAGACGACCATCTAGCTACTGCTATGGACCCATAGTCCAGGGGTGAACTACTCACTTATCACTCCGGAGGCGATCATGGCGGTGAAGAGTCCTCCGGGAGATGATTCCCCTCTCCGACAGGGTGCCGGAGGCGATCTCCTGAATCCCCCGAGATGGGATTGGCGGCGGCGGCGTCTCAGTAAGGTTTTCCATATCGTGGCTCTCGGTACTGGGGGTTTCGCGACGGAGGCTTTATGTAGGCGGAAGGGCAGGTCAGGGGCATCACGAGGGGCCCACACGCTAGGGCCGCGCGGCCAGGGGCTGGGCCGCGCCGCCCTGTTGTGTGGCCACCTCGTGGCCCCACTTCTTATCTCCTCCGGTCTTCTGGAAGCTTCGTGGAAAAATAGGCCCTTGGGCGTTGATTTCGTCCAATTCCGAGAATATTTCCTTACTAGGATTTCTGAAACCAAAAACAGCAGAAAACAGCAACTGGCTCTTCAGCATCTCGTTAATAGGTTAGTGCCGGAAAATGCATAAATATGACATAAAGTATGCATAAAACATGTAGATATCATCAATAATGTGGCATGGAACATAAGAAATTATCGATACGTCGGAGACGTATCAGTCAACTACATGATACTTCACCTTTATGGGCCTAGGGGAATGCATCTTGTATTCGTTTGCTAATTGTGGGGTTGCCGGAGTGATAGCAACCTGAACCCCCGTTGGTATATCGATGCAGGAGGGATAGCAGGATCTCAGAGTTTAAGGCTGTGGTTAGATTTATCTTAATTACTTTCTTGTATTTGCGGATGCTTGCAAGGGGTATAATCACAAGTATGTATTAGTCCTAGGAAGGGCGATGCATTAGCATAGGTTCACCCACACAACACTTATCAAAACAATGAAGATTAATCAACTATATGAAGCGAAAGCACTAGACTAAATTCCCGTGTGTCCTCAAGAACGTTTGGTCATTATAAGTAAACAAACCGGCTTGTCCTTTGTGCTAAAAAGGATTGGGCCACTTGCTGCAACTATTACTCTCGCATTTTACTTGCTTGTACTTTATTTATCTGCTATATCAAAACCCCCTGAATACTTGTCTGAGAGCATTTACAGTGAATCCTTCATCGAAACTGCTTGTCAACACCTTCTGCTCCTCATTGGGTTCGACACTCTTATTTATCGAAAGTACTACGATACACCCCCTATACTTGTGGGTCATCAAGACTATTTTCTGGTCGGGGAGTGAAGCGCTACTGGTAATTGGAATTGGTAAGGGAAACTTTTACTGTACGTGCTGATTTTATTTCTGCCTGCTGCTATAATTCATCATGGAGAGGTCTTCTCTTGAATTCCTATTTGGAAAATCTACTACTACTGCAAAGGTAGTGGATGAGGCGCCAGGTGAGAAAGAGGTTACATACAAAATACCTATGCAAATTATTGAACGTGTTGTGGAAATTTTTGCTATATAATCCCCCGGACCCCTGGAGGTCCATATATCGTTTTCTCGTCGTGTTTTGTTTCGAGCTGTTTTCTGCCAGGATCTGTTTTTGATCTAGAAGCACCATGGTCTCCAACAACAAGGACAAGGGGCCTTTGGAGGAAGATATTCAAGACCCTGATTTGAAGGAAGAAGTTGAGAGCGAGGATGAAGGAGAAGTGGATGAAGTTCCGCGAGTATACCCGCGTGCCACCGTCGCAAGCATCGGAGTGGTAGCAAACCCGTTCAACACCAAGAAAAGTGCACGGATTAGCACCGGAGGAGGAGTTCCACATCGCTTCCTACCTCCAAGGACATCTCCTCCAGGCATTGACAACCCTTTCTGCACTCTAATTTATAATCGTCAAATTGAAAGGATTCCCAAGGCGGTATTGCCTAGTGGTTGGGATATGGATCGTTCTAACATTGCAGGAAGGATGAAACCTGAAGCTGAGGAGTGGGGAAACAACTCTAAGAGTTGGGACTCACCGTCTGACGTACTTCTTAACCGCGTCGAGCAAAATTCGGAGCTGATCCGCAACCTCACTTACGAGATTGATGAGCTAAAGGAGCCGGTTAAGAAGCTTATTAGGGTCGTTCCACCATCACCACCGAAGGAGTAATTCATCATCGGTATTGGCATCCCCTTGGTTTGTTCCAAGCTTGGGGGAGTGCCGCGGTATCACATCATCACTCTCTTTTATCTTTTTACTATCAAGTAGTGTCATATCATGAGTAGGGAAGTTATCATATAAGATAGTTTGCAGTGTGGAAGTATCTCTCTTTAGTTGGTTATCTATGTATCCCTTGGTGTGAGTTATCGTTATGGAATATTAATGAGAAGTTTTATCATTTACATATTGCACACCTTATTTTAGTTTGCAATCTCTATTATATGATTGATCTTGTTGATTAGTATTGGTATCACTTTGGGAGCATTGAGTAAATCTATTTGGTTTTGGCAAACTTAGCATTGGTCAATAGCAACAACACTTTGAGTTTAAGTAGAAAAGAGGAAATACATGTAGATATGTTGTTTCATTATCTTTCTTTCTTGTTAGCTATGAGCTTAGTATTCTGAAGTTAAAATTATTTGTGCTTACAAGAAAGATGCATGATTATTTCTATCACATGTATATTTGTTTGTTTCCCTCAACTCTTATGCTTGCTAATCAACCTTGCTAGCCAAAGACCTGTACTGAGAGGGAATGATTCTCGTGCATCCAAACCTTTAAACCAAACCTATGCCATCAGTGTCCACCATAACTACCTACTATGTGGTATTTTGCGCCACTCCAAGTAAATATTTCATGTGCTACCTTTGAATAATTCAAAAGTTATTATCTCTTATTTGTGTCAATGTTTTATAGCTCATGAGGAAGTATGTAGTGTTTTATCTTTCAGTCTTGTTGGGCAGACTTTCACTAATGGACTAGTGGCTTCATCCACTTATCCAATAATTTTGCAAAAAGAGCTGGCAACGGGGTTCCCAGCCCCAATTAATTAACTTTCATTAATAATTCTCTTCACATGTTTTGCTTGTATTCATCAGTAAGCAACTTAATTTTGCAATAGACACTCCTCCATGGTATGTGAAATGTTGGAAGGCACCCGAGGATTCGGTTAGCCATGTCTTGTGAAAGCAAAGGTTGGGAGGAGTGTCATCCTTAAATAAACTAAAGTACATGTGTAAACAAAAGAGAAGAGGGATGATCTACCTTGCTGGTTGAGATAACGTCCTTCATGGGAGCCGCTCTTTGGAAGTCTGTTTGGCAAGGGGGTTAGAGTACCCACTACCATTCGTTGACAACAACAAACACCTCTCAAACTTTACTTTTATTCTCTCTATATGATTTCAAAACTGAAAAAGCTCTAGCACATGATTTAATCCCTACTCCCCTCTGCGAAGGGCCTATCTTTTACTTTCATGTTGAGTCAGTAAACCTATTTCCCTCCATCTTAAGCAAGCAATTGAGTTGTTGTGATCCAACCATTTATATTGTGATCTATTTAATCGTGCCTTTTGTTCTTCCTTGTTTAGTACAAGTTTTATCTGAATGAATATAGCTTTGAAAGTTATCAATGATTATGAGGAAATTATTATGTTTGAGTATGCAAGTTTTGCCGTATAAGCTTTAATATAAGAGCACTGCTCGACGAATAAGTACAATCTATTAATTGTTCTTTGACCAAGAACGAAGTTTGCCATTACCAACTATGATTACCTCTGCACCTTTATTTGTGATTTCCTTCTACTTGTTTCAAGTTGAGTTATATGAGGAAATTGTTCACTAGAATGTCTTGTGTGAATTAATAAATGTGATGCTTCTTGTCCGTATTTTATTTATCGACTCTTCACTCCATAAACATGTGGTCTTGTTTACCGAGTTCAATTTCGCTTGGGGACAAGCGAGGTCTAAGCTTGGGGGGAGTTGATACGTCCATTTTGCATCACTATTTTATATCATAATTTACTGTTATTCATTGATATATTTCATATTTAGAGATGATACTTATGTTATTTCATCTATTTTGCATGTTTCATGATTATTGGAGAATCATTCACCGGAGTCAGGATTCTGCTGGGAAAAAGCACCGTCAGAATGCAATATTTCTGAAGATCGACAACTGACGGAAATTACACCAAAGGTCTTAATTCTACAGAAGAAGGAGCCAACCAAAAGGAGGGGCCGAGGAGGGCCGCCATGGGCCCCCCATAGGCCGGCGCGGGCTCCACCCTGGCCGCGCCGCCTTGTGGGGAGGGGGCCCACAGCCCCCTTTGGCCGCCTCTCTTTCACATACTTCATCTACCCGAAAACCTAAGGTACGGGGGATAATCGCGAGGAGACACAGCCGCCTCTACGGGGCGGAAAACACCAGAGAGAAAAGAGCTCTCCGGCGGGCAGAAATCCGCCGGGGAAATTCCCTTCCGGAGGGGGAAATCGACGCCATCGTCATCGTCATCGAGCTGAACTTCATTGGGATCATCATCACCATCATCTCCACCATCGACACCGCCATCTCCACCGCTGCACCTCGTCACCGCTATAACATCTAGGGTTGAATCTTGATTGTTTGATAGGGGAAACTCTCCCGGTATTGATTACTCCTTGTTATTGATGCTATTGAGTGAAACCATTGAACCAAGGTTTATGTTCAGATTGTTATTCATCATCATATCACCTCTGATCATGTTCCATATGATGTCTCGTGAGTAGTTCGTTTAGTTCTTGAGGACATGGGTGAAGTCTAAATGTTAGTAGTGAACTATGTTGAGTAATATTCAATGGTTTGATATTTAAGTTGTGGTGTTATTCTTCTAGTGGTGTCATGTGAACGTCGACTACATGATACTTCACCTTTATGGGCCTAGGGGAATGCATCTTGTATTCGTTTGCTAATTGTGGGGTTGCCGGAGTGACAGCAACCTGAACCCCCGTTGGTATATCGATGCAGGAGGGATAGCAGGATCTCAGAGTTTAAGGCTGTGGTTAGATTTATCTTAATTACTTTCTTGTATTTGCGGATGCTTGCAAGGGGTATAATCACAAGTATGTATTAGTCCTAGGAAGGGTGATGCATTAGCATAGGTTCACCCACACAACACTTATCAAAACAATGAAGATTAATCAACTATATGAAGCGAAAGCACTAGACTAAATTCCCGTGTGTCCTCAAGAACGTTTGGTCATTATAAGTAAACAAACCGGCTTGTCCTTTGTGCTAAAAAGGATTGGGCCACTTGCTGCAACTATTACTCTCGCATTTTACTTACTTGTACTTTATTTATCTGCTATATCAAAACCCCCTGAATACTTGTCTGAGAGCATTTACAGTGAATCCTTCATCGAAACTGCTTGTCAACACCTTCTGCTCCTCGTTGGGTTCGACACTCTTATTTATCGAAAGTACTACGATACACCCCCTATACTTGTGGGTCATCACCGTCAAATCTCCAGCCTCCCCTCGGGGAGGAAATACAAGTTTGGGGCGCGCGCCCCCTGAACCGCCAAACCCCCGCGCGGAGGAAGATTTCACTTCCCCTCTAGATGCTGAAGACACCGGCGCTAGCAACATAGGCGCCAGCAGCGATGATGCGGAGCGGACGGAACCTCCGGTTCCGCCCACTCCCAAGAAGAAGAAGAAGAAGAAGGCCACTGCCTCCCCCTCCAAGACTATGCCGGAAACTTTCGTGCCAGCAACCTACTCGCTGGCCAAGGAAGCGCCGGAGACTTCCGCGCCGGCAAAGGATGCGCCCTCACCGCCTCCGGCACCTCCTACCGGCCAACCATCTCCTGCGCCCGAGCCGCCATGCTCGAAAGGCGCAACTGTCACCGCTCAGCAACTTGCTGCAGCGGTCACCGCGGCGACCGCGCCCCCTTCCGGCTCGCAGTCCTTAGTGCTGCATGATGTCTACGTTCCCCCTCCTTTCCTGTAGACAGTGTTGGGCCTCCAAGAGCAGAGGTTTGTAGAACAGCAGCAAGTTTTCCCTTAAGTGGATCACCCAAGGTTTATCGAACTCAGGGAGGAAGAGGTCAAAGATATCCCTCTCATGCAACCCTGCAACCACAAAGCAAGAAGTCTCTTGTGTCCCCAACACACCTAATAGGTGCACTAGTTCGGCGAAGAGATAGTGAAATACAGGTGGTATGAATATATATGAGCAGTAGCAATGGTGCCAGAAAATAGCTTGCTGGCGTGTAGTTGATGGTGGTAGTATTGCAGCAGTAGTAACACAGTAAAGAAACGAAAGAAACAAGCAGTAGTAACGCAGCAGTATTTAGGAACAAGGCCTAGGGATTACACTTTCACTAGTGGACACTCTCAACATTGATCACATAACAGAATAGATAAATGCATACTCTACACTTTTGTTGGATGATGAACACATTGCGTAGGATTACACGAACCCTCAATGCCGGAGTTAACAAGCTCCACAATAATGCTCATGTTTTAGTAACCTTATAGTGTAAGATAGATCAACAGACTAAACCAAGTACTAACATAGCATGCACACTGTCACCTTCATGCATATGTAGGAGGAATAGATCACATCAATATTATCATAGCAATAGTTAACTTCGCAATCTACAAGAGATCATGATCATAGCATAAACCAAGTACTAACACGGTGCAAACACTGTCACCTTTACACACGTGCAGGAGGAATAAAACTACTTTAATAACATTGCTAGAGTAGCACATAGATAAATTGTGATACAAACTCATATGAATCTCAATCATGTAAAGCAGCTCATGAGATTATTGTATTGAGGTACATAGGAGAGAGATGAACCACATAGCTACCGGTACAGCCCCGAGCCTCGATGGAGAACTACTCCCTCCTCATGGGAGCAGCAGCGGTGATGAAGATGGCGGTGGAGATGACAGCGGTGTCGATGGAGAAGCCTTCCGGGGGCACTTCCCCGCTCCGGCAGCGTGCCGGAACAGAGACTCCTGTCCCCCAGATCTTGGCGTCGCGATGGCGGCGGCTCTGGAAGGTTTCTGTGGTTTTCGCCGAACGTATCGAGGTTTTTAGGTCAGGGGCTTTATATAGGCGAAGAGGCGGCGCAGGAGGGCTTCTGGGGGGCCCACACTATAGGTGGGCGCGGCCCCCCCCCCCTGGCCGCGCCGGGGTGTGGTTTGGTGGCCCTGTCCCCCTTCTCTGGCGGTTCTCGTGTGTTCTGGATGGTTCCGGGAAAAATAGGAACCTGGGCGTTGATTTCGTCCGATTCCGAGAATATTTCGTTACTAGGATTTCTGAAACCAAAAACAGCAGAAAACAGAGGCGGCACTTCGGCATCTTGTTAATAGGTTAGTTCCAGAAAATGCACGAATATGACATAAAGTGTGCATAAAACATGTAGATAACATCAATAATGTGGCATGGAACACAAGAAATTATCGATACGTCGGAGACGTATCAGCATCCCCAAGCTTAGTTCTGCTCGTCCGGCGGAGTAAAACGATAACACAGATAATTTCTGGAGTGACATGCCATCATAATCTTGATCATACTATTTGTAAAGCATATGTAGTGAATGCAGCGATCAAAACAATGTATATGACATGAGTAAACAAGTGAATCATAAAGCAAAGACTTTTCATGAATAGCACTTCAAGACAAGCATCAATAAGTCTTGCATAAGAGTTAACTCATAAAGCAATAATTCAAAGTAAAAGCATTGAAGCAACACAAAGGAAGATTAAGTTTCAGCGGTTGCTTTCAACTTGTAACATGTATATCTCATGGATAATTGTCAACATAGAGTAATATAATAAGTGCAATAAGCAAGTATGTAGGAATCAATGCACAGTTCACACAAGTGTTTGCTTCTTGAGGTGGAGAGAAATAGGTGAACTGACTCAACATTGAAAGTAAAAGAATGGTCCTCCATAGAGGAAAACCATCGATTGCTATATTTGTGCTAGAGCTTTGATTTTGAAAACATGAAACAATTTTGTCAACGGTAGTAATAAAGCATATGCATTATGTAAATTATATCTTATAAGTTGCAAGCCTCATGCATAGTGTACTAATAGTGCCCGCACCTTGTCCTAATTAGCTTGGACTACCGGATCATCACAATGCACATGTTTTTACCAAGTGTCACAAAGGGGTACCTCTATGCCGCCTGTACAAAGGTCTAAGGAGAAAGCTCGCATTGGATTTCTCGCTATTGATTATTCTCAACTTAGACATCCATACCGGGACAACATAGACAACAGATAATGGACTCCTCTTTTATGCATAAGCATGTAACAACAATTAATAATTTTCTCATTTGAGATTGAGGATATATGTCCAAAACTGAAACTTCCACCATGGATCATGGCTTTAGTTAGCGGCCCAATGTTCTTCTCTAACAATATGCATGCTTAACCATAAGGTGGTAGATCTCTCTTACTTCAGACAAGACGGACATGCATAGCAACTCACATGAAATTCAACAATGAATAGTTGATGGCGTCCCCAGTAAACATGGTTATCGCACAACAAGCAACTTAATAAGAGATAAAGTGCATAATTACATATTCAACACCACAATAGTTTTTAAGCTATTTGTCCCATGAGCTATATATTGCAAAGGTGAATGATGGAATTTTAAAGGTAGCACTCAAGCAATTTACTTTGGAATGGCGGAAAATACCATGTAGTAGGTAGGTATGGTGGACACAAATGGCATAGTGGTTGGCTCAAGTATTTTGGATGCATGAGAAGTATTCCCTCTCGATACAAGGTTTAGGCTAGCAAGGTTATTTGAAACAAACACAAGGGTGAACCGGTGCAGCAAAACTCACATAAAAGACATATTGTAAACATTATAAGACTCTACACCGTCTTCCGTGTTGTTCAAACTCAATACTAGAAATTATCTAGACATTAGAGAGACCAATTATGCAAACCAAATTTTAGCAAGCTCTATGTATTTCTTCATTAATGGGTGCAAAGCATATGATGCAAGAGCTTAATCATGAGCACAACAATTGCCAAGTATCACATTACCCAAGACATTTATAGCAATTACTACATGTATCATTTTCCAATTCCAACCATATAACAATTTAACGAAGGAGAAACTTCGCCATGAATACTATGAGTAGAAACCAAGGACATACTTGTCCATATGCTACAGCGGAGCGTGTCTCTCTCCCATAAAGTGAATGCTAGGATCCATTTTATTCAAACAAAACAAAAAAACAAAAACAAACCGACGCTCCAAGAAAAACACATAAGATGTGATGGAATAAAAATATAGTTTCAGGGGAGGAACCTGATAATGTTGTCGATGAAGAAGGGGATGCCTTGGGCATCCCCAAGCTTAGACGCTTGAGTCTTCTTAATATATGCAGGGGTGAACCACCGGGGCATCCCCAAGCTTAGAGCTTTCACTCTCCTTGATCATGTTGCATCATACTCCTCTCTTGATCCTTGAAAACTTCCTCCACACCAAACTCGAAACAACTCATTAGAGGGTTAGTGCACAATAAAAATTAACATATTCAGAGGTGACACAATCATTCTTAACACTTCTGGACATTGCATAATGCTACTGGACATTAATGGATCAAAGAAATTCATCCAACATAGCAAAAGAGGCAATGCGAAATAAAAGGCAGAATCTGTCAAAACAGAACAGTTCGTATTGACGAATTTTAAAATGGCACCAGACTTGCTCAAATGAAAATGCTCAAATTGAATGAAAGTTGCGTACATATCTGAGGATCATGCACGTAAATTGGCTTAATTTTCTGAGCTACCTACAGGGAGGTGGACCCAGATTCGTGACAGCAAAGAAATCTGGAACTGCGCAGTAATCCAAATCTAGTACTTACTTTTCTATCAACGGCTTTACTTGGCACAACAAAACACAAAACTAAGATAAGGAGAGGTTGCTACAGTAGTAAACAACTTCCAAGACACAAAATAAAACAAAGTACTGTAGCAAAATAACACATGGGTTATCTCCCAAGAAGTGCTTTCTTTATAGCCATTAAGATGGGCTCAGCAGTTTTAATGATGCACTCGCAAGAAATAGTATTTGATGCAAAAGAGAGCATCAAGAGGCAAATTCAAAATATATTTAAGTCTAACATGCTTCCTATGCATAGGAGTTTTGTAAATAAACAAGTTCATGAAGAAAAAAGTAACAAGCATAGGAAGATAGAACAAGTGTAGCTTCAAAAATTTCAGCACATAGAGAGGCATTTTAGTAACATGAAAATTTCTACAACCATATTTTCCTCTCTCATAATAACTTTCAGTAGCAACATGAGCAAACTCAACAATATAACCATCACATAAAGCATTCTTATCATGAGTCTCATGCATAAAATTATTACTCTCCACATAAGCATAATCAATTTTATTAGTAATAGTGGGAGCAAATTCAACAAAGTAGCTATCATCAAATATAGGAGGCATATTGTAATCATAATCAAATTTATCCTCCATAACAGGTGGCAACAAAAGACTACTATCATTATAATCATCATAAATAGGAGGCAAAGTATCATCAAAGAAAATTTTCTCCTCAATGCTTGGGGGACTAAAAAGATCATGCTCATCAAAACCAGCTTCCCCAAGCTTAGAATTTTCCATATCATTAGCAACAATGGTGTTCAAAGCGTTCATACTAATATCATTGCTACTAGCATGCAAATAAGGTTCCATAGGTTTTTTAATTTTCGCATTAAACCATTCATGTCTTGACTCAGGAAATAGTGTAAAAAGCTCAGAGATGTTTTCCATTATGCCTTACTAGTGTAAAACAAGAAACAAAAAGTTGCAATTGCAGGATCTAAAGGAAATAGCTTCGAGTACTTACAATGGCGGAAAATAGCTTGGTAGCCGAGGTCCGGAGTGTGAGTACCTTTTACCTTTCCTCCCCGGCAACGGCGCCAGAAAATAGCTTGATGTCTACTTCCCCCTCCTTTTCCTGTAGACAGTGTTGGGCCTCCAAGAGCAGAGGTTTGTAGAACAGCAGCAAGTTTTCCCTTAAGTGGATCACCCAAGGTTTATCGAACTCAGGGAGGAAGAGGTCAAAGATATCCCTCTCATGCAACCCTGCAACCACAAAGCAAGAAGTCTCTTGTGTCCCCAACACACCTAATAGGTGCACTAGTTCGAGCGAAGAGATAGTGAAATACGGGTGGTATGAATATATATGAGCAAGTAGCAACGGTGCCGGTAAAATAGCTTGTTGGCGTGTAGTTGATGGTGGTAGTATTGCAGCAGTAGTAACACGGTAAAAACAGAAACAAGCAGTAGTAACGCAGCAGTATTTAGGAACAAGGCCTAGGGATTACACTTTCACTAGTGGACACTCTCAACATTGATCACATAACAGAATAGATAAATGCATACTCTACACTTTTGTTGGATGATGAACACATTGCGTAGGATTACACGAACCCTCAATGCCGGAGTTAACAAGCTCCACAATAATGCTCATGTTTTAGTAACCTTATAGTGTAAGATAGATCAACAGACTAAACCAAGTACTAACATAGCATGCACACTGTCACCTTCATGCATATGTAGGAGGAATAGATCACATCAATATTATCATAGCAATAGTTAACTTCGCAATCTACAAGAGATCATGATCATAGCATAAACCAAGTACTAACACGGTGCACACACTGTCACCTTTACACACGTGCAGGAGGAATAAAACTACTTTAATAACATTGCTAGAGTAGCACATAGATAAATTGTGATACAAACTCATATGAATCTCAATCATGTAAAGCAGCTCATGAGATTATTGTATTGAGGTACATAGGAGAGAGATGAACCACATAGCTACCGGTACAGCCCCGAGCCTCGATGGAGAACTACTCCCTCCTCATGGGAGCAGCAGCGGTGATGAAGATGGCGGTGGAGATGGCAGCGGTGTCGATGGAGAAGCCTTCCGGGGGCACTTCCCCGCTCCGGCAGCGTGCCGGAACAGAGACTCCTGTCCCCCAGATCTTGGCGTCGCGATGGCGGCGGCTCTGGAAGGTTTCTGTGGTTTTCGCCGAACGTATCGAGGTTTTTAGGTCAGGGGCTTTATATAGGCGAAGAGGCGGCGCAGGAGGGCTTCTGGGGGGCCCACACTATAGGTGGGCGCGGCCCTCCCCCTGGCCACGCTGGGGTGTGGTTTGGTGGCCCTATCCCCCTTCTCTGGCGGTTCTCGTGTGTTCTGGATGGTTCCGGGAAAAATAGGAACCTGGGCGTTGATTTCGTCCGATTCCGAGAATATTTCGTTACTAGGATTTCTGAAACCAAAAACAGCAGAAAACAGGAACTGGCACTTCGGCATCTTGTTAATAGGTTAGTTCCAAAAAATGCACGAATATGACATAAAGTGTGCATAAAACATGTAGATAACATCAATAATGTGGCATGGAACACAAGAAATTATCGATACGTCGGAGACGTATCACTGCACGCTGGCCGTGTCGCTATCGTTGCCGGCGAGAAGGCCTCAGCTCAGCTGGGCCGGATCGTCGAGCTCAGCCGCGGCGCGGTTGACTTGGGCTCACTGCGCGAATATGCGGAGAAGTGGAACCGGGCAGACCTTTCCGCCGCCACTCGCGGCCTCGGCAAGGATAAGTTGCCGGTCGTGGACAACTCCGGCCCGCGGAGCACGCCGCAACACCTGAGCCGGCTCAAGTGCGTTGTGAAGGAGTTCGACACAGCCTGGCACGACGCCAGCACCAACGTGGTGGTAAGCTTATCACTTCAACTCTTTTCTTTTACCGCAATTCCGATTTTCAATCTCCCAGCTTATAGATATATCCTCACAGTCCCCGAGTTTTGGGTTAAGCACGCAGTACTTAGCGCGAAACTTTCTTGAAACAAAAAACCGGCATAGCTAGTCCCCGAGTTTCGGGTTAAGCACAAAGTACTTAGCGTGAAACTGCAAAAAACTGGCATAGCTAGTCCCCGAGTTTCGGGTTAAGCACAAAGTACTTAGCGCGAAACTGCAAAAAACCGGCATAGCTTAACCGCAACTTTTAACTTGTACAGGGCACCCTCGACCTCCGGAAGCAGCTCTTCGAGGAGTTCCTGTGGGAGCACCGGCACCTCTCCGAGGCCTTTGCCAGCCTTGAGCTGGCCCATGGCAAGTGCCAAGGTTAGTTTCCACTTGCCGGCTTATTTTGTACCGGCCTTTTCTTCCCTTTGCACCTTACTTATAATTTTCTTTGTGCAGCTGCCCTTCCGGAAGCCTCGCTCGAGGACCTCACCGGCCAAATCTCCGCCCTCAAGGGTAAATTTTGCTTGTTCATTTGCCTTTTTTCATTTGAGCACGTTGGCTTCTTGTATTGAACTTTTGCTTTTCTGTATTGCAGCTGAGAAGGAGCAGCTCGCCCTCGAGCACCGCAAGGCTCTGGATGCCCAGCGGAACATTGCCGCTGAGCTGAAGGACAAGCTCATCCAAGCTGAACTTCAGCACACGCGGGAGCTCAAGGAGGCCAAAGCTGCCGGCGAGGCCAAGCTGGATGAGGCCCTGAAGGACTTCAGCGACGCTAGCGGGCAGCTGCAGAAGGAGCTCGAGGAGGAAACCAGGCTACTGAAGGAGGCGCAGGACCGGAACGCCACCCTCGCGTCGGATCAGGCCCAGTTCGACCGGATGGTCATCCAGACCGATGAACTGGCGCTCAGTAAGTTCTTTTTTATTTCTCTTGCTTATTAGCTTATATCTTCCGGCGGTGTGTCCTTATACCGGTTCCTTTTCCCCTTTTCTTTCAGAGCTTTTCCTGGACTCCCAGCCACATGCGCACAAGAAGGTGATGGAGCTACGGGCTGAACATGCCATCAGTGATCCGGATGCCCCGTGGAACGCATACGATCACCTCGTTGCGCTGCACGCCCGGGTTGCCCACATGAAGGCTGTCGACCGGCACCTTGGCGACGTGCCGGAAGTGGCCATGCAGGTCTTCAAGTTCCTGTGGCCCGGGGAGGCTGTACCAGAAAATCTGACTCTTCTTGCTCAGCGCTTGAGAGATGCCGGTAAGAGGTTCAGCGAGTGGAAACGCTCGTCTGCCCGTGCCGGAGCTGATGCAGCGCTCCGCGTTGCCTGCTCCTGGTATGAGGAGCTGGACCTTAATGCCCTCCACAGCTTGCGCGACCAAGCGCCTACCGACACAGACCCCGCCAAGACTGCAAAACGCCAGGACCGCGCGTACTGGGTGGCTCAGTTCGCCTCCACCAGCACCTTCATCCCTCCTCCCGCTGATCTCGCGGATGAAATATCTGAAGATGAGGTGGAAGATGATGCTAGCGAGGACGAGGTGGAGGACCCTGAAGAAGGCGAAGCCCCTCAAGAGCAAGCTCCGGAAGCGCCTGTTGTGCCTGAAGCTGCCCCCGAGCCCCCCGTTGCCTAAGATATCTCAGTACTTGTGTGCCATACCTGCCTCTGTCTCAAGAAGAAACAATTGCCGTAAAATTTCCCCGGTATGCCGGGTGGGAAATGTAATGGAATACATTAAGTCCTTTTGGTTGTGCTACTTTTAACTTTACTGGTAGGCCGGTAAACTTATATATATTAAGCCGGTAGTTGCATTGTTAAGATCTCTCCTGTTTGTTTTGGTTTGCTTTGATCTTCCTCGTGAAGATTCCGGATTTGTTTCCGCATCCAATCTGATGCACGCTTGGTTCTTTTGCTTTGGCTCTGCCTACCTCTCTGGGTTTTTTGGCGTATGAGACACAAAGTTCTTTTGCCAAGCAAGCATTTTCTTGAACTTAGAAGTAATTCGAAACTTTTCACAAAAAACCAGTATGACCGGGGTTAGTTAAACTTTCTTCGGATTGTTTGTTTTTGATTTCTCTTCGCGTTTTTCACGTGTTTAGATCCTTCCGGTTTATGTTTCTTGCCATGAAGCCGGGTTTCGGACAGCAGCAAAGTCGAAGACTCCGGTAGGTTTAGCACATTACTAAACCGAAAAAAATTGTCCAACAATCAAACCGGTATACTGAAAAAATAAACACATTGCATGGAATTCCGGTATAGGCAGTCCCCGAGATAGTTTCGAGGTGCCGGCATATTTTATTCGTAGCAAATAAGGTACAAAAAGGAACGCCTTACATCACATCTTCAGGAATAGAAAGGACGCAGCAAAGCTATGTTCCATGGGCGCTTGGTCTCCTCTCCTGACCTGTCTGCCTTTCCTTCCTTCCATTCCTGTGCATCGATTAAGTAATAGGCATCATTGTGTAGAGCCTTGCTCACAACAAATGGCCCTTCCCACGGAGGCGAGAGCTTGTGCCGTCCCTCAGTGCGCTGCACCAGACGTAACACCAAGTCTCCTTCCCGGAACACTCTCAGATTAACCTTCCGGCTATGATAGCGTCTGAGGTTTTGCTAGTATATGGCTGACCTTGCCAAAGCCAGCCCTATTTGTTCCTCGAGCAAGTCCACATCGTTTTCTCGGGCCTCTTTTACCTCTTCTTCGGTATAGAGTTGAACCTTTGGTGAGTCATGGATAATGTCGGTTGGTATTATCGCTTCTGCTCCGTACACCATAAAGAATGGCGTGTATCCGGTAGACCGGTTCGGTGTTGTTCTTATGCTCCACAGCACTGAAGGTAACTCATCCAGCCAGCATCCCGGTGTCTTTTTGAGTGGTTCGATGAGCCTCGTTTTGATACCGGAAAGCACAATTGCGTTTGTCCTCTCCACTTGGCCACTGCCTTGTGGGTGTGCTACAGAGCATAGATCCAACCAGATGTTGTTATCCTCACAAAACCGCTTAAATTCTCCTTGGGCGAAGTTTGTCCCATTGTCAGTGATGATGCTTTGCGGGTATCCAAACCGCAAAATAACATCTTTCAAGAATTTCACGGCTGTATGCCCATCGCATTTTGAAATAGGCTTTACCTCAAGCCACTTAGTGAATTTATCGACCATCACCAAGATATGAGTCATGCTTCCTCTTGCTGTTTTGAACGGTCCAACCATGTCCAGGCACCAGACAACAAATGGCCAAGTGATCGGTATAGTTTTTAAACCGGATGCTGGGGTATGATTTTGCTTGGCGTACCTCTGGCACCCATTGCATTTCCGTACCAAATCCTCAGCATTTTCCAGCGTCGAGGGCCAGTAGAACCCATGCGGGAACACTTTTGCCACTAGCGCCCTGGATGAGGCATGTTGCCCGCACTCTCCTTGGTGAATTTCCACGAGCATTTCTTTTCCTTCTTCCGGTTCCACACATCTTTGGAGGACACCGGTAACACTTCTTTTGTATACTTCACCGTTGATGATGGTATAGGCCTTGGACCTCCTCTGGATCCTCCTTGATTCAGTTTCGTCAACCGGCAAGGTGTCGTTGATCAGGAATTCCTTAATAGGTTCAACCCAAACTGGTGCTTCCCGAACCATGAATACCGGTACGTCTATCTCCATGCTATCCACCACCATAGCTTCTTCCGGTTTTGACCCTGAAGTCCCCGGGTTTGCCGGAACAGTCCCCGGGTTTCCTTCGTCAATGTCCATGGGCACGATCTGGGATTCCGGTACAAAAATTGACTCAGACTCTGGACTTGGTGTGATTGATGGTTTTCGCAAGTGAGCTAAGGCTATTCCGGGAGGAATCTCTTGCATGGATGAGCCTAGCTTGGAAAAGCATCAGCGGCTTCATTTTCTGCCCGTGGCACGTGGTGAAACTCACAACCGTCAAAGAATCCGGCAATCTTTTGCACATAAAACCAGTACGCGGCCATGTTGGCATCTTTTGCATCCCAATCTCCGGAACACTGCTGCACCACCAGATCTGAATCGCCGTAGCAAATGACCCGGTGTGCACCGATTTCTTTTGCGACCTTGAGCTCATGGACCAAAGCCTCATACTCAGCGACATTGTTTGATGCCCTGAAGTGTATTTGCAGCACATATCTCAGGTGATCCCCCTTAGGTGAGGTGAGAACCACTCCGGCACCTAGACCCTCCTTGAGTTTGGATCCATCAAAGTGCATCTTCCAGTAATCCACTTCCGGTTTCGGTGGCTTATATTGCATCTCAGCCCAATCAACCAGGAAATCTGCTAAAGCTTGTGACTTGATAGCATCTCTTCTCTCGTACACCGGTACGTAAGGTGATAACTGAATTGCTCATTTGGCGATCCGGCCGCTGGCATCTTTGTTGCCCATGATTTCCGAGATAGGTGCCTCGCTCACCACTTTCATCGGATGCTCTTCAAAGTAGTGCTTGAGCTTCGTGACGGCCATGAACACGCCATATGTCATTTTTTGGAAGTGAGGGTAGTTTTGCTTTGAGAGGGAGAGCACCTCGCTCAGGTAGTATACCGGCCTCTGCACGGTTTTTCCTTCCTTGTCTCTTTCTATCACAACCACAACACTCACGACCCGGTTAGTTGCCGCTATGTAAAGCAACATGGGTTCCCTTTCCAAAGGTGAAGCCAATACCGGAGCTGTTGCCAGCATTTGCTTTAGCTCCTTGAACGTTGCGTCTGCCTGCGGGGTCCAGACGAAAGTATCCGATTTTCTCATTAGTGCATAAAGTGGCAAGGCCTTTTCTCCCAACCGGCTTATGAACCGGCTCAGCGATGCTAAGCTTCCGGTAAACTTTTGCACGTCCTTAAGATCTTGTGGTATGGTCATTCTTTCGATGTCCTTGATTTTTACCGGGTTAACTTCTATATCGCGGCTTGATACCAGAAAACCAAGCAGTTTTCCGGCGGGAACACCGAAGGTGCACTTTTCTACCGGCATCGTGTTGCCCGGCTTGTTGTTTTCCGGCAAGAACCGGATCATACACGGTCATCTGTTGTGCGTTTGCAGCCTTTTCTCTTCTCCTGTCGGGATGGGGGGACGATGCCTGCCCATGCGACTTGCTTCCGGCATTCTTTGCCGAACGCACCGATTTTGACGCTGCAGCTGCTTTGTTGATCCTAGCAAGCTCAGCATTTTGTGCCTCTATCATATCAAGCAACTCTCTAACTCGATCTTGTTGTTTTGCTAAAGCATCACCGGAAAGCGATTCCCACATCTCTACTGCAGCCCTAGCAGCTTTTATTGTTTTATCCGGACTGCTGTACTTAGGTTTTTCTACCATGCTCAAAGATACCGATGAGCTCTTTCCGGCAAGAATCTCCCGGCGCAAGTCCTGGTCTAAGTTACGACCTCTAAGTCGGTTTCCCGCTACTCTAGCAGGTTGAGCGCTAACGGAAGCAAAGCCATGGGCAGCGTTGTACTCACGTAGGGTTAGGTTCAGCTCGCGCTGTGCCTTGATGATGTCCGCTCCTCCGGAGAGCAGTTTCTGCCGCTGCGCCTCCAGCTCAGCCTGAACCGCAGCCGGGTCGATGTTCTGCGCGATGGGCGTTGCCAGCATGCTCATGGCCGCTTGGAGCGGAGTTTCCGGTGGTGCAGTAGACATTCCGCCGACGAGCTCGTCGCGCTCGGTAGGAGGCTTGGCCGGACGCGTGGACTTGGTCTGTCCCACGCCCTCCGTGGTAGCTTCTTTGCCGGCGTCGCCTACGCCATCCATCAGCACCTCCACGCTGCCAGCGGCGCAGCCGGAGCGCATCCCGTGAACAGCAGATCTTGGCGGATCCGGCGCTACCAGCACCGGCGAGAGGTACTGGCACACAGGAACGGTGCCGAGGTAGACACGGTGGCTTCCGAGCTCGATGATGCGGCCGTTCTTGGGGAACTTACCGCCGTTGGCGAAGCAGCCCGCATTGTCGTTGATGAAGTCCAACGAGCCGAGGCGCTGGACAAGCCCAGACACCGTGCGCTCGCCGGAGATGATGAGGAGGCCCGCCCGAATATGAACTCCAGCAAGCACAGCTGCTGGCCCCACGGTGGGCGCCAACTGTCGTCGTGGTGAACAGACAGATGCCATGGGATGGCTTAAGTTGGGGCCGAATGTGTGCTAGAGGATTCGGGGGAGGGTTTTGGTTACACAGGGATGGATTTCGGGTGGAATACCGGTATCTTTATTGATGAACTTGGCCTTGGCCATAGGTTGAAGAAGAACAGTACAAGCCCTTTCTCTAGGTGCGACCTACTAACCGATGAACCGTCCCGCGCAGGGGTGTGCCCCCTCTGCTTATATAGGGGAGAGGGTGGCTTACAAGGGAAGAAACCCTAATGGCATCTTTGACTGGACAAACTACTTTACAAAGCCTCTTTGGCATCAGATGACACCGGTATGTCTTTAATCAGGGAGCGGTGACGTCCTCCGGTAGCTTTTACGTCATCTTCTGCTTTGGCGCCAGGGCTTCGTTTAAAGCTCATCTGCTTCGCTCATCTTTGTCCTCTAGCTTCCGAGGGAATCTTTGACTAGAGTGCCGACAGGTTACAGTTTAGCTCGTGCCGGTACTCTGGCATCTTCTTGAGTTTACCATATTCCGGTATACCCCTTCTGGGATACCGGTATACATTCACTTAGCCACAAATTCAACTTAGTTATCCGGAATAAACTTTAAACCGGTATCTTGATAGCTAAAACAAGGCAAGTTTGCCATGCCTTTGGCATACCGGGGGCCATCCCCCCAACAGTGTGTGAGCATGGATGGAAGACTAGCTCACCGACGAATAAATAAATAGTCAATTATACAACAAATTACTATTGCAGTCTCGGGTAGTTGGCAGATTCAGTTGCACCAGGGAAGATGTTGATAAATACAGTAGCTGAGATTGGAATTCCCATAATGACATTGGAGAACAAAAATCCTAAGAAATACATAATGCCACTACGTGTTGCTGTAAGTAAACAATCATCGAATTCTTGTTCTTTACATTTTTTCATGCACTTCCTTTTGTCAACATTAATTATGCAGCATGTAATTCGTGCATCTCTTCTACAGAAATACCTCATTGATTCCCGATATGATTTAAAAGATGTTACAAGGTGTTTCGAGAACAGCCCAGCCAACAGACTTGATCACAAAGAAATTGTAAGTTTGCTAACTTCTAACCTGAATTTTTTAACTGAATTTTATACACCAGATGTGCCTCCACATTAAACTGATTTTAAAAAAAACATACAGACAATAACATCCTTCTTCTAACAGGTTTGTTTCCCGACACTCGAGAAGTGGGCACGAACACCTACAAATGGTTCTGGACACTACTGGTTGGTTGTTCTAAATGTAAAAGCACAAATATTCGAGATAATTGACTCGTTATCATCAAGGAAAAAGGGGAAAGCTCTTATGATGGAAGCATGTCACATGCTTATAGCGGGAATCAAGGTTATGTGGAAAAGCGAGTACGCAAAATCAAAAGTGCAAATCGCGAACTGGCCAATAGAAGTTATTGACAGTCCTCGTCAAACAAACACGTAAGATTTCTTGTTTTTGGTACTTGACAAAGACAAATAGTATACTGCTACATCAGGTTTTTGGATATCGCAATATATGCTAACTATGTTGCTGATCCATATGCTCACCTAGGTACGATTGCGGTTTCTTTATGTTGAAGAACCTTGAGGAAAAACATGGAAGGATGGTTTCATCATTCACACAGAAGGACTTGCCAAACATCAGGAAACTATACACTGACAAATGGCTCCGCGCGGAGAACAAAGCACCTTGGGGGTTATATATCTAGCTATGCTTCTTGATGTTAAGGTAATGAAGTTGCTTCTCCTCATTTTTTAACAGAACAATTTACTAATAATGGACAATTGAGTCAAGCAATTACATCTGGAATTTCTCTAGAATTTTTCTTCTCATTTTTTACACAAAATCACATGCAAGTTAACACTTCACTTCAAAGAACATAAAATCTTACATAAACTGAGAACGTAAATTGCAACCTTGCTAAATAATATATTTAAATGGACTCTGAAACCATGTCTCCATGTTAATATAAGAACAAACTCTGAATCCATGTGTACATGTCTAAATCTTAATTACTACCAAACCATTTCTGGTTCCTATCACTGGAAAAATTGATGAAAAGGGAATTTCTCTAGATTTGCCAACCTTACTGGACAATTCCTTGCATCATGATCGATTTCACCACAAACACTACAAGTAGTTGGGCTAGGTTTCTTTTGTTGGAGTCCACCTTTCTTCCTTTTACTGCATGGTCTTCCTTTAGCTGCAGTAACAGGGGGTGTTTTGCTTTCTTGTTTCTAGATTGAGAAACATCTTCATCCATTCTTCCCTCACAGGGAGAAGAATCTGAAATATCTTCAGTTGCATCTGACTTGCTTTTTCTCCTCTTCAACGCATCTGCATTAGCTTTCTTCAAAGCAGCTAGTTCTTTGCTCATTGCAATCGTGTGCTTGTCTGCTATCTTTTGTTTTCTCAGAAACTTCCAATCCAACCGCGAGTTTTGAAAAATCATTGCAAAGATTTCCATACCGCAGTAACCTCATGTCTTTTCTAGACATTTTCTCTGTTTTTTTCTGTACTGGCTCGACAATGGATGGAACAATATCAGGAGGGGGTAGGGACCATCTAGGTAGAATGTAGTGCTCAGGTATCTCTCACACTTCACCAATATAAGACATTACTTTCATAATGTGGCAACAAAGAATTCCATCCTTGTAAAACTTGCAGCACTGGCAGTTGTACATGAGATTTTCAAGATCAACGTCAACCACATAGGTTCTTTTGCCATAACCATAGACAGAACCTTGCACTGGGAAAACCTCAAACACACCACCACCACAGTCCCTAGCATTGTAGGATGTTATCTTCCGCAACTCCAGCTGGAAAATGTTGTAGATGGGTCGAGTGTAGGTTTGCAAAATTTGATCCTCAATTGGAAAATCTCCCCACAACCTTACAACTTTGTCCATTCCCATGAAATCATGTCCATCCTCAGCAGAATCAATCTTCTCTCGTAATTTCATATACTGCTTGAAGAAACTAAGTAGGCTTTCGCGTGGGTTTATGTACTGCTTCAAAACTGTGTTAAACCCTTCACTACGAGCTGTTGTTTGCAAGAATGGGAAAAATCGTTTCATGAAATAAGCAGGAGCAAAACATTTTCTTAGATCATAGATGTCCTTGAAATGATCATTATCAACAACATCATGTGCTGCCATAGGACCAATTGAAAGAGCAAAGTCTAAAACCTGTGTTTTGTGTGTTTGATGACAACACTTGAATAATCTCACTGTGTGCAAAGAGTGTCTTTGATAGATTTGCATGTGCACGGTGATCTCGCTGGACGCGTCAAGATCGGAGGACTGAAGCGTAGCTTATAGGTTTTCTGGTTTTGTGTGTGTATCGCGAGGTGACATGGTTGGAGAGGAAAAGAGGAAAAAGCAGTTTTTGCCAGACCGGTACTACCGGTACCAGTAGCGGTAGTACCGCTACCCTACTGGTACCGCCCAACGGTACCGCTCTGGAGACTTGCACTGAGAAAGTGCCATAGAACAAGGTTCGGTAGCTTTGCGGTACCTTGAGTGGTAGTACCGCTTGAGAGCGGTAGTACCGCCTCGGTACCGCTTAAGTACCGTAACATAAGTTATGGCAGTACCGCTGTGCTACCGCTTCGGTACCGCTTGGAATCCAGTAAGCTCTGGAGGCCATTGCGGTACCTCGAGCGGTAGTACCGCTATGTGTCCACGTGGATAAGTTCTATGGGGTTTTCAAATCCAGAGCGGTAGTACCACTTACCAAAGCGGTAGTACCGCTTAGGCAAAAACTGCAGGTAACGGTTGGATTTCGGGGGGCCTATTTAAAGGGCCCTTCTTCCCCAACTCGTTTTTATCTCTTCTCTCTCTCTCCTCCATTGTTGCTGAGGTTAATCTTTGAGGATCTCCCCAACCATCCAACCAATCTTGCCCAAACTTTGAGGAGTGGTGGAGGAGGCCCCGATCTATAGTTCTACAAAGAGAGATTTCACCAATTCGTGCTAGTCCTTAGTGGATCTTGGAGTTAGGGTTCCTATGGTGGGATCTTGGAGAAAATGCACCTATGGAGGCTAGCTTGGAGTTGTGCTAGCCCCATAGGTTGTTGGGAGCCTCCTAGTGTTGTGGAGCTCGCACCAACCTTGTGAAGGAACCACCGCCTCGACCGGTGCCTTAGTGGAGAAAAGGGAGCCCCTTTGTGGAGCTCTCTTGAGGAAGAAGGTGAGGCCTTCCTTCGTGGTGTGGCCGCCTAGCCTCTTGTGTGAGGCTAGCACCTCCTCAACACAGACGTACTTCCTTTTGTGGGAGGAACTGCGGGAAACAAACCTCGCCTCGTCTCCGCGCCATCTGGTTGTCCCGCTCCTTACTCTTACTATCATGCTTGGTTCCTTTACTTGTTGCACTTGTCTAGGATCATACTAGGAACATCTCCACCACTAAAGTATTCACCTTTACCTTCCGCTTTGCTAAAAACTAAAAAAGGCTTAAAATTTGTGTAGCGTCCATTCACCCCCCCCCCCTCTCTTGTCCGCTACGATCCGTTCAATTGGTATTAGAGAAGGGTTTTCTTGCTCGGGCTTTACCGCCTAAGAAATGGCCGGACAAGAGAAGGTTGTGAATGGGTCCCCTTCCCTTGAGCCACCCGCTCCATCATCTACCATCGATAGCACAACGGCTACGTTGGATGACCTCAAGAAATTGGAGTCATCCATCATTAGCCAAATGAAGGCAATGATGATGGAGTTGGTTGCTCAAAAGCCAACCCCTACCGAAAATCCTAATGCAAGTGCCGCGGATCCTCCACCAAAAGCTAGTCAATTTCCTCTTGTTGATTTTGTCGCGCAATCGACAAAAGATCCACAAAAGTAAGGGCTTGGGGAGACCGGCACTTCAACAAAGGGGAAGGATGAGACACCGGTTGCGGAACGCCTAAGGGATAATCATGCGGTGCCACCACCAAGTGATTACACCATAAACGTTCCAATACCTATGCCACATATCTTGTCGCATGGTTCACCACCGTTACTTTAATCAAATAGCTTTGAGAATTGACAATTTTTAATGAGATCTCATGTGCGCAGCGCTTCTACCGAGCTTTGGCGCATCATTGAGGAAGGCTATTCACCACGAGACCCAAAGAACTTGACAAGAAGAGAAGTGGTGGATGACCAACTCAACGCCACCGCCATCAACATGATCCACATGGCCGTCACGCCCAAGGACCGTGCTCATATCCGCTCACTCAAGACCGCCAAAGAAGCATGGGACAAGCTCGACAAGCTCTTCCTCGGGAATGAGAGCATCCAAAGCTCTCGTTTCGATGAAGTGAACAACATGGCCGACAACTTCGTCATGAATGAAGGAGAGTCCCCCGAAGAAATGTATCGGCACCTCATCGCTCTTGTTGTACAAATGCAAGATCTTGGAGCAACGTTTGTGGGTGACCATTGGATCAAGAGAAAGTTGATATGGGGTGGCCCGATCTTCTTAGTAAGCAATGGTGGTGATGATGATCACGGGGTGATAGCAGCGGAGGAACACGACGATGTAGTGGATGATAACTTGTATGGCGCAACGAGATCTCTCGATTGGTCCCTGTCGCCAATGCAACAGCTCTCAACCCTGCAAGATATTCGCAACTCCACACACTTGCGCACGTAGCCGCCGACCACGAAGCGGTAAGTTGCAACCTTCTAATTCCCAATGGAACAGCAGATCACACAAGACTTTTCAGATCTACACAATATCAAGCAATATGGTGTAGGGAATTCAATAGTTTTGCAGAGCAAACAACTAAGAACTAGGGTTTATCTTAAACGTGGTCTAAAGCAGCTAGGGGGCACCCTGGGCACTTATATAGGCGTCCGGGACGACTTTTGGTCGAAAAGATACAAGAATAACCGACCCAGAATAGATCTGGTCGAGACAGACTCGGACACGGCCGGTCTGGGGACCATTCGACCGGGCCTGGGACCGGGCTGGCCGGTTCAAACCGGGCCAGGGACCGGGTTGCAACGGGGCGGGCGAAGTGTCGCGCAGTAACCCTCCCGGATGGAATCAGCGTGGCGCCCGGTCGGCGCCGGGGTGGATCCGGCCTGCCGCCCGGTTGGACCGGGCCAGGGACCGGGCGTGCCGGCGTGGCGGTCGGTCTGACCGGGCGCTGGGCTGGCCTGGACTTCGTCTTCTCCTCTCGCGCATGCCTCCTACTCCTCCCTCGCGCGTCCATGAGATATCTTCATGTCCAGCTCCTTGTCCAGCTCCACGTCCATCTTCACGTCCAGCTGCTCCTCTCCTCCTCGTGCGATGCTTGTCTCCTCTTCATACCTGATGATACATAAGTAATAGGACTTAGGTAGTATAAAGTTCTGATCAATCAAAGTATCGTTTAGGAACAAGTTCACCTGTTGTTTAAGTAGCTTCGCACGAGCTCTTGTAATAGGTCCAATCCTAACTTCATTGGACTTGAGCTTCACAGCAGGTTCATCTTCTTGTAATGACGGAGGTAGTAGTGAGGTAGGGATGTCCTCATCATCTCCCCCCCCCCCCTCAAAAGGCGTCGACCTCGATGCTCCAAGGTCTTCTCCGTCATATGGTGTCAAATCAGCAACATTGAAAGAATTACTGACACCAAACTCATCAACTGGAAGATCTATTGAGTATGCATTATCATTGATCTTGGCAAGCACTTTGTAAGGACCAGCACCACGAGGCTTCAACTTAGACTTCCGCAGCTTCGGGAACCTATCCTTGCGAAAATGTACCCAGACCATATCACCAGGCTTGAACAACATCACCTTACACTTCTTATTCATCCTTGCAGCATTGCTCTTGCCTTTCTTCTCGATCAACTCTTTAGTCTTCACATGAATCTTCTTCACAAAATCTACCCTCTTGGATGCCTCCATATTGACTCTCTCATGTATGGGCAAAGGCAACAAATCAAGCGGAGTAATGGGTTTGAAACCATACACCACCTCAAAAGGACATACACTACAAGGAAAAGGCCTACCGCCGGCGAACCTAAAAGGACCATTGCCGGCGCACCAAGAGCCCGCCGGTGCGAACGGGCCGGTGATAACTGGCCATTGCCGGCGCACCAGGCTATTCGCCGGCGATAGTATGGATACTGCCGGCGCGCCATCGATGATTCGCCGGCAAAGGACACGTTCCACCGGCGCACTGATACGTCTCCGACGTATCGATAATTTCTTATGTTCCATGCCACATTATTGATGTTATCTACATGTTTTATGCACACTTTATGTCATATTCGTGCATTTTCTGGAACTAACCTATTAACAAGATGCCGAAGTGCCGATTCTTTGTTTCTGCTGTTTTTGGTTTCAGAAATCCTAGTAACGAAATATTCTCGGAATTGGACGAAATCAACGCCCAGGGTTCTATTTTGCCACGAAGCTTCCAGAAGACCGAAGAGGAGACGAAGTGGGGCCACGAGGCGCCCAAACCCTAGGGCGGCGCGGCCTGGCCCTTGGCCGCGCCGACCTGTGGTGTGGGGCCCTCGTGCCCCCTCCTGACCTGCCCTTCCGCCTACTTAAAGCCTCCGTCACGAAACCCCCAGTACCGAGAGCCACGATACGGAAAACCTTACTGAGACGCCGCCGCCGCCAATCCCATCTCGGGGGATTCAGGAGATCGCCTCCGGCACCCTGCCGGAGAGGGGATTCATCTCCCGGAGGACTCTACGCCGCCATGGTTGCCTCCGGAGTGATGTGTGAGTAGTCTACCCCTGGACTATGGGTCCATAGCAGTAGCTAGATGGTTGTCTTCTCCTCATTGTGCTTAATTGTCGGATCTTGTGAGCTGCCTAACATGATCAAGATCATCTATCTGTAATTCTATATGTTACGTTTGTTGGGATCCGATGAATAGAGAATACTTGTTATGTTGATTATCAAAGTTATGTCTATGTGTTGTTTATGATCTTGCATGCTCTCCGTTATTAGTAGATGCTCTGGCCAAGTAGATGCTTGTAACTCCAAGAGGGAGTATTTATGCTCGATAGTGGGTTCATGTCTCCGTGAATCTGGGGAAGTGACAGAAATCTCTAAGATTATGGATGTGCTGTTGCCACTAGGGATAAAACATTGGTGCTATGTTCAAGGATGTAGTTACTGATTACATTACGCGCAATACTTAATGCAATTGTCTGTTGTTAGCAACTTAATGTTGGAGGGTTCGGATGATAACCTGAAGGTGGACTTTTTAGGCATAGATGCATGCTGGATAGCGGTCTATGTACTTTGTCATAATGCCCAATTAAATCTCACAATACTCATCATAATATGTATGTGCATGGTCATGCCCTCTCTATTTGTCAATTGCCCAACTGTAATTTGTTCACCCAACATGCTGTTTATCTTATGGGAGAGACACCTCTAGTGAACTATGGACCCCGGTCCAATTCTCTATACTGAAATACAATCTACTGCAATACTATTTTACTGTTTTCTGCAAACAATCATCATCCACACTATACATCTAATCCTTTGTTACAGCAAGCCGATGAGATTGACAACCTCACTGTTTCGTTGGGGCAAAGTACTTTGGTTGTGTTGTGCAGGTTCCACGTTGGCGCCGGAATCTCTGGTGTTGCGCCGCACTACATCCCGCCGCCATCAACCTTCAACGTGCTTCTTGGCTTCCTACTGGTTCGATAAACCTTGGTTTCATACTGAGGGAAAACTTGCCGCTGTACGCATCACACCTTCCTCTTGGGGTTCCCAACGGACGCGTGCTGTACGCGTATCAAGCACTTTTTCTGGCGCCGTTGCCGGGGAGATCAAGACACGCTGCAAGGGGAGTCTCCACAATCCAATCTCTTTACTTTGTTTTTGTCTTGCTTTATTTTATTTACTTTCTTGTTTGCTGCATTATATCAAAACACAAAAAAATTAGTTGCTAGCTTTACTTTATTTACTGCCTTGTTCTCTATATCAAAAACACAAAAAAATTAGTTACTTATATTTGCTTACTTATTTCAACATGTTTCCTTTTAATTTTACCGTAAAAGACATACCGGTAGAACGTGGGTCTATAGTTGGGAGAAATAATATAGAAGAATTTTTCAATCATGTTAGTACCGTTGAAAATTTTGAAGATAGACACTTGGTAGACCTTGCTCCCACTTATGAAATTGCTGCTGCGCATTTAGTTCGCCTGTTGGAAACTAAATTTGTTAATCTCAATCCTATAATCCAACACATGTTCCTTACAATTGGTGATATGGAAGAGGGGGAAAAGAAAGATTTTGTTTTAGAAACCCTTCTTAGAGAATTTGGTGGTCTAGCAAGAGAAGCTAGAAAGGTCTTTGCTTAATTTAATATGCTTGGTTCTCATACTAATTTTGTTAGTCTCCTTGAAAAGATGGACATGGATAGAATAAGATACACTAATAATATTGATGATGGAGGGGAGATCAAAGCACCAATACCATGTAAACTCCTAGCTATGAATGATGCACTAGAAAATAACTATGCTTGGCTTGTTCCCGAAAATTTGTTTGATGAGAGTAGCAAGCCCAAGACTAATGAAAAGGGAGACGCTAAAACTTATGTATCCAATATACTATGCTTGGTTGAGAAAAATCCACACCCCGCTGTAGAAGTACCACCCTTCGATAATACTTGATACACACTTTCTGCGCCTAGCTGAAAGGCGTTAAAGAAAAGCGCTTATGGGAGACAACCCATGGTTTTTACTACAGTACTTGGTTTTTATTTTGTGTCTTGGAAGTTGTTTACTAGTGTAGCAACCTCTCCTTATCTTAGTTTAGTGTTTTATTGTGCCAAGTAAAGTCTTTGATAGAAAAGTTCATACTAGATTTGGATTACTGTGCAGTTTCAGATTTCTTTGCTGTCACGAATCTGGGCAAAATTCTCTGTAGGTAACTCAGAAAATTATGCCAATTTACATGAGTGATCCTCAGATATGTACGCAACTTTCATTCAATTTGAGCATTTTCATTTGAGCAAGTCTGGTGCCTTTTTAAAATTCGTCAATACGAACTGTTCTGTTTTGACAGATTCTGCCTTTTATTTCGCATTACCTCTTTTGCTATGTTGGATGAATTTCTTTGATCCATTAATGTCCAGTAGCTTTATGCAATGTCCAGAAGTGTTAAGAATGATTATGTCACCTCTGAACATGTTAATTTTTATTGTGCACTAACCCTCTAATGAGTTGTTCTAAGTTTGGTGTGGAGGAAGTTTTCAAGGATCAAGAGAGGAGTATGATGCAATATGATCAAGGAGAGTGAAAGCTCTAAGCTTGGGGATGCCCCGGTGGTTCACCCCTGCATATTCTAAGAAGACTCAAGCGTCTAAGCTTGGGGATGCCCAAGGCATCCCCTTCTTCATCGACAACATTATCAGGTTCCTCCCCTGAAACTATATTTTTATTCCATCACATCTTATGTGCTTTGCTTGGAGCGTCGGTTTGTTTTTGTTTTTGTTTTGTTCGAATAAAATGGATCCTAGCATTCACTTTGTGGGAGAGAGACACGCTCCGCTGTAGCATATGGACAAGTATGTCCTTAGTTTCTACTCATAGTATTCATGGCGAAGTTTCTTCTTCGTTAAATTGTTATATGGTTGGAATTGGAAAATGATACATGTAGTAATTGCTATAAATGTCTTGGGTAATGTGATACTTGGCAATTGTTGTGCTCATGTTTAAGCTCTTGCATCATATGCTTTGCACCCATTAATGAAGAAATACATAGAGCATGCTAAAATTTGGTTTGCATATTTGGTCTCTCTAAGGTCTAGATAATTTCTAGTATTGAGTTTTGAACAACAAGGAAGACGGTGTAGATTCTTATAATGTTTACAATATGTCTTTTATGTGAGTTTTGCTGCGCCGTTCATCCTTGTGTTTGTTTCAAATAACCTTGCTAGCCTAAACCTTGTATCGAGAGGGAATACTTCTCATGCATCCAAAATACTTGAGCCAACCACTATGCCATTTGTGTCCACCATACCTACCTACTACATGGTATTTCTCCGCCATTCCAAAGTAAATTGCTTGAGTGCTACCTTTAAAATTCCATCATTCACCTTTGCAATATATAGCTCATGGGACAAATAGCTTAAAAACTATTGTGGTATTGAATATGTACTTATGCACTTTATCTCTTATTAAGTTGCTTGTTGTGCGATAACCATGTTTCTGGGGACGCCATCAACTATTCTTTGTTGAATATCATGTGAGTTGCTATGCATGTTCGTCTTGTCTGAAGTAAGAGAGATCTACCACCTTATGGTTAAGCATGCATATTGTTAGAGAAGAACATTGGGCCGCTAACTAAAGCCATGATCCATGGTGGAAGTTTCAGTTTTGGACATATATCCTCAATCTCATATGAGAAAATTACTAATTGTTGTTACATGCTTATGCATAAAAGAGGAGTCCATTATCTGTAGTCTATGTTGTCCCGGTATGGATGTCTAAGTTGAGAATAATCAATAGCGAGAAATCCAATGCGAGCTTTCTCCTTAGACCTTTGTACAGGCGGCATAGAGGTACCCCTTTGTGACACTTGGTTAAAACATGTGCATTGCGATGATCCGGTAGTCCAAGCTAATTAGGACAAGGTGCGGGCACTATTAGTATACTATGCATGAGGCTTGCAACTTGTAAGATATAATTTACATGATACATATGCTTTATTACTACCGTTGACAAAATTGTTTCATGTTTTCAAAATCAAAGCTCTAGCACAAATATAGCAATCGATGCTTTCCTCTTTGAAGGACCTTTCTTTTACTTTTATTGTTGAGTCAGTTCACCTATTTCTCTCCACCCCAAGAAGCAAACACTTGTGTGAACTGTGCATTGATTCCTACATATTTGCATATTGCACTTGTTATATTACTCTATGTTGACAATTATCCATGAGGTATACATGTTATAAGTTGAAAGCAACCGCTGAAACTTAATCTTCCTTTGTGTTGCTTCAATGCCTTTACTTTGAATTATTGCTTTATGAGTTAACTCTTATGCAAGACTTATTGATGCTTGTCTTGACATACTATTCATGAAAAGTCTTTGCTATATGATTCACTTGTTTACTCATGTCATATACATTGTTTTGATCGCTGCATTCACTACATATGCTTTACAAATAGTATGATCAAGGTTATGATGGCATGTCACTCCAGAAATTATCTTTGTTATCGTTTTACCTGCTCGGGACGAGCAGAACTAAGCTTGGGGATGCTGATACGTCTCCGACGTATCGATAATTTCTTATGTTCCATGCCACATTATTGATGTTATCTACATGTTTTATGCACACTTTATGTCATATTCGTGCATTTTCTGGAACTAACCTATTAACAAGATGCCGAAGTGCCGATTCTTTGTTTTCTGCTGTTTTTGGTTTCAGAAATCCTAGTAACGAAATATTCTCGGAATTGGACGAAATCAACGCCCAGGGTTCTATTTTGCCACGAAGCTTCCAGAAGACCGAAGAGGAGACGAAGTGGGGCCACGAGGCACCCAAACCCTAGGGCGGCGCGGCCTGGCCCTTGGCCGCGCCGACCTGTGGTGTGGGGCCCTCGTGCCCCCTCCTGACCTGCCCTTCCGCCTACTTAAAGCCTCCGTCGCGAAACCCCCAGTACCGAGAGCCACAATACGGAAAACCTTACTGAGACGCCGCCGCCGCCAATCCCATCTCGGGGGATTCAGGAGATCGCCTCCGGCACCCTGCCGGAGAGGGAATTCATCTCCCGGAGGACTCTATGCCGCCATGGTCACCTCCAGAGTGATGTGTGAGTAGTCTACCCCTGGACTATGGGTCCATAGCAGTAGCTAGATGGTTGTCTTCTCCTCATTGTGCTTAATTGTCGGATCTTGTGAGCTGCCTAACATGATCAAGATCATCTATCTGTAATTCTATATGTTGCGTTTGTTGGGATCCGATGAATAGAGAATACTTGTTATGTTGATTATCAAAGTTATGTCTATGTGTTGTTTATGATCTTGCATGCTCTCCGTTATTAGTAGATGCTCTGGCCAAGTAGATGCTTGTAACTCCAAGAGGGAGTATTTATGCTCGATAGTGGGTTCATGTCTCCTTGAATCTGGGGAAGTGACAGAAATCTCTAAGATTATGGATGTGCTGTTGCCACTAGGGATAAAACATTGGTGCTATGTTCAACGATGTAGTTACTGATTACATTACGCGTAATACTTAATGCAATTGTCTGTTGTTAGCAACTTAATACTGGAGGGGGTTCGGATGATAACCTGAAGGTGGACTTTTTAGGCATAGATGCATGCTGGATAGCGGTCTATGTACTTTGTCGTAATGCCCAATTAAATCTCACAATACTCATCATAATATGTATGTGCATGGTCATGCCCTCTCTATTTGTCAATTGCCCAACTGTAATTTGTTCACCCAACATGCTGTTTATCTTATGGGAGAGACACCTCTAGTGAACTGTGGACCCCGGTCCAATTCTCTATACTGAAATACAATCTCTGCAATCTTTGTTTCTTGTTTTATGCAAACAATCATCATCCACACTATACATCTAATCCTTTGTTACAGCAAGCCGGTGAGATTGACAACCTCACTGTTTCGTTGGGGCAAAGTACTTTGGTTGTGTTGTGCAGGTTCCACGTTGGCGCCGGAATCTCTGGTGTTGCGCCGCACTACATCCCGCCGCCATCAACCTTCAACGTGCTTCTTGGCTCCTACTGGTTCGATAAACCTTGGTTTCATACTGAGGGAAAACTTGCCGCTGTACGCATCACACCTTCCTCTTGGGGTTCCCAACGGACGCGTGCTGTACGCGTATCACGCACCAGCAGCTGCGCCGGCAGTAGTGCGTCGAGCAATGGCGCATGCCTCATGCGCCGGCAGTAGGTCATTTAGGTGCGCCGGCAATAAATTCGAAAATTGTTTTTTCAGCTTTTTTCCAGCATATTAGAATACATATTTGACAGCAGTATATATTTACAACACAGTTCATATTTATACAGCAGAACATGCAATATGAGAAGCACATAGAGAGCCAAGTCTCATTTCGGTATCAATACACAAATACGCTAGTCTCGTTTCGGAATGGTGATTCCATACAACACATGTGCATATGCAACACCAAAGGACTAAGTTTCACAAAGTTAGAAGTCTCGGTAGTCGTCACAAGTGTCGTCATACACCTCACAATGTAGCTCCTAACCTAAACTACAATCACATAGAACATGAACAACATGGTCACGATGACCATCATCACGAAGGCCATGGTCTTCATCCGGTTCCTCCTCATGTCCCTCATCTCTCCCGCTAGATAACGGGCGTATCTTCCTTCCGCCTCCACCCTAGTGGGGTATCCCTTGTAGATGTTGCCGCTGAAGCGGTGCACCTGTCTCCGACAGTCCTCCCAGTCGTCGTAGACTCCAGGAACCCTCCCCTTGTACACGACATATGTCGTCGGCATCTCCATGCACAAGACAAGTAAAACGTTAGTACCAATGCAATGAACAAGTGCCAACTCAAATAAGAGACAAGTAGTATGAACTAAATAGCATGTGCCTCATACTTTGTTGGTCGAAATAAATAATAACATACAGAGATGGGGTCAGCGAGGCTAGGTAGGATGCACAATAGATTGATATTTGTGGCCATCACACCAAGCCTCACTGGCCCCACCCCGGAGTGTACAAGTGACCAAACATTTTAATCATTGGCCAATGCAATTAAGAAGTGCGAACTCAAATAAAAGACAAGTAGTACGAATTAAATAGCGTGCCTCATACTATGTCGGTCGAAACACATATTAACATCCAGGGATGGAGTCAGTGAGGCTAGGTAGGATGCACAATAGATTGATACTTGTGGCCATCGCACCAAGGCTCACTGGCTCCACCCCCGAGTGTACTAGTGACCGAACATTCTAATCATCGGCGAACTCCAAATACGAGGCAAGTAGGGGTCGAGTAAATGCAAATAATTATTAAGGTATCTACGCCATAATCTTGAAATATATAGCAAAGTAAATGAAACTATAGACACATGTTCACATGCACATCCATACAACTAAATAAAAGCAACAAGTCGATTCTATGGGAATATGTAGCAAGTATTACAATACGGAAGTTCAAAGACATATCGTTCAAGCTTTAGCAATAGTGTTCCCGTCGTAGGATCAGGTTGTACGCCTAGGGGGGAATGGACGGCAGCCCTCAAGCGTGTTGAACGGCCTCTCATCACGCGATATCTCCAAGCGGAGTTCTATCTCGTCATTAGGTGGTAGACCGTAGCCGTAGAAGAACTCGCCAGACCTATTGTTGACATCATGCACGAGTATCGTGCAAATGAACTGCTGGATGCGACCCCAGTTCTTTCTAATCTCTCTATCAGTGGCATCCGCCATGTTTCCAAACCTCTTTCTGAAATTCTCTGGCAGCAACTTGTCATCTGCGTACTTTATGTACTCCTGCATCTGAAGGATGGCGTACCACGCGTCCATCCCATTGTCTTCCTTCGACTGCCTGAGGCAGGGGAAGTTGGTTGTGTGGGTTAAGACGAAGCCTCCTCGGGATTTCCTCTCTACTTTGAGGGGGCCTGCCTTGTTGGCGAAGCCGGTGAGAGCATCATTGAGAAGGGCCCTGATGTGGGAGTAGTCTTTCTTCTTGTCCCTACCCGAGTCGAGATAGACTGCATGCGAGTGTTGCGGGTGCACGACGATGAGAGTGCAGAACTTGTCTCTGCGGAAAACACACGGATTAACCTTTGGAAATGCAAATGGAGATATACGATAGAATGGTGATGGGGACTAGCGAGTGATTACTTACTCGGGGAAGTAAGGGATGAGAATGGCGCCCTTCTTAATGTTCGCCAGCATGAAATCCTCGACCTGCTGGGTGGCAATCGCCCGATCCCCAGGGTTGCAGATGATGCTCTCCCGCATATAGAAGGGGTCCATTATCGCGATGGTCGGCGTCCCCTCCTTAACGATCTGGGAAGACAAGCTAAGAGCAACTAGGCGAACCACACTAAAGTGGAGCATTTGCATGCGAAAGATGCTGAAGATGTCATTGAACCGGATGAAGCACAAGTCCGCGGGGTACTTCTCGACGAAGTTCATGCCAGTTGGCACCTTCGCCACGAAGAGAGGGTAACTAGGATCTTTTGATTTGAGAAGCTGCTTCTCGAAATACTGGACTTGGTTATGCAAGCTCGCCATATCCCCGGTGAGTAACCTGAGGACATGCTCCGGCAGCATCGGTTCACCCAAGTGATGCAGAGGTCGCCAATTGTTTGGCAACTTGTCAAGGAGTGCCACCTTGTCCTTGTCTTTGGCCGCCGCCTTGTCTTTGGCGTCCTTCTTAGCTGGCCTCTTCCTCTTCTTGGGTACTGGACCATCTTCCATCACCGTAACCGTAGCACGGAGTGTGTTTGGGCTCAACATCTTTTTGACGGCGGCGGCGGCGACCTCATCAGGATTTTCCTCCTCAGCCGTTTCTTGAGAATCAAACAGCTTCTTGGAGCACCCATATTTCGAGGCCGGCTCATCCTCATGGACAACTTGTGAAGACGTAGGAATATCCCATTGGAAGTCGTCACGTTCGTATTCCTCGACCTCTGGCGCCGCTGGCTGTTGTGGTGGGGCGCTGACCATCGGCGCAGCTGGCCGTTGTGGTGGGGCGCTGACCTCTGGCGCAGCTGGCCGTTGTGGTGGGGCGATGACCACCGGCGCCGCTGGCTGTCGTGGAGGGACGCTGACCTGTGGCGCCGCAGGGTGCTTGTCTTTGCTTTTCGTCGACCCCGAGTAGGTGTTGATCCTAATTAGGGTCTTCGGCCATAGCAGTACCCAACCCTTCAGTGAGGCCAGATTCAACGGGCTATCGTCATCGGCACCATGCGGTTGATTAGGAGGAAACAAATCCTCATAGCCCGGTAACGCCCGATCCACTTCAACCCGGTAAACGTCATCCTCCATATCTCGTGTGTGGCAGTTCTTATCCAGGGGCCGAAGGATGGACCCCCTCGCGACGTCTTTGAGTTCGCCGTTTACTCTCATCAGGAAGGTGCATGGCGTTGAGAGCGCCTGCGAGAACATGTGTATGGCATTAGAGAGAGGGCAAGGATGACGAAACTAATATATTAACTTGATGTACACATGGGTTAATTACCGTGAGGGCGTTGAGCTCGGCTAATGTCGACGGGCCGGCACATGCGGCGGCGGGCGTGCAAGTGACGGAGGGGCTGCTACCCGGCATGGACGGTGAATCCCTAGCACCAGCGACATTGCCGGCGGCCGGAGGAGTCTCCATTATAACATTGTCATTGCCGGCGGACGGCGGCGCCATCGAGTTGCTGCCGTCGAAGCTAACCACTTGCATTTTCGGGGGGGGGGGGGGTGGCCTTGTTTGCCACCCTCATACCACGCGTGTAGAGCGTTGAAATCTGCTTGGACTGAAGCGGCGACTTCAGCTTTGACTTCAGGTACGAGCGTAGCTTTGAGTTGCGGTACCAGTTGCGGTACCAAACCAGCTTGGACTTGGGCTAGGATTGACTCCCTCATTTCCTCCGCCTCCCGCTGCTTCCTCTCACTGCGCGCATTTTTATCGGCCGCAGACGACAAGCCATAGTGACCATGCTTGTAGCCTGTACCGGCGCCAGCCACACGGCCTCTATGCGGCCTTCTCGTTGGTGAATGCTCATTAACGATGTTTAGCGCCCGTACGAGAGGCTTGTCCAAGGCTACCCTGCACGTCGACGCCTAGGAGGAGGAGCCTTCGTCACATTGAGAAAGTCTTTGTCTTTCTTCTTCCTGCGGAAGAAACGCGAACCATTTAGAAATGTTGCTACTATTATATGAACGATACTTGATCAAATTAAACCGGTAAATTGCTTACCAGTTTTTTCTCCAACGCCAGGACCTTCTTGTCATTCGTGAACCAAATTATGTCGGTCACGACCTTCGGGTCCGTGACAAGTTCCCCGGTTAGTTTCTTCTTATGGTACCGGGACCTGATGAATCTTCTTTCAAGCGGGTCCTTGTACTTGAGCCAGGGGTTCTCAATGCCGGCATTTACATACGCCTCGTCCTCCTTCGCCCAATAGGGCTCCTTTCCCTCGTACCCACGGCTCCCAAGGTTGTGGTTGCCGATGTTAAGCTCCCGCATTTCCTTCCCCCACAACTTGCGATTCTTGGTTGCTTGTAGCTCTTCATTGGCCACAAAAGCATCAAAGTCCGCCTGGGTGACATGCGGAAAGGCGGAGTGGACCTCTTCGAAACCTTTGCCCTCAGCAATCAGCTTCCGCACCATGTACTTATAGCTGCTGAGGTGTTTGGTGAACTTCAGGAGGGCTTGTGAGTTCACAATGTTGTTGGTTTGATGACTGGAGGCATAGTCGCCTAGGAACTTGTATCGTGCGTGCAACCTCGCAATGAGCTGGGCTCGCAAAGGCGCTTTGCTCTCAGCTCGGAGGTCCGTCTCGTTGAGATTGACGACCTCTCGGAGGATACATGCCAGTTGGTTGCCGTACCACTTGGCAACATCCTTAGGCTCCACCGGCAAACCACTGGCGGGGTCCACCTCTTTGACTGTGTCTCTGCCGGTGCCGACTGTGTTTTGGCGCCTTGCCTTCCGCGGCCTCTTGGAACCACTTGTCCCGGTGCCACTACTCCCGGCGGCGCCGCTAGGATCGTCGCCGCTTGTCTCGCCGCCACCCCCGGCGGCGCCGGTTGCCTCGTCGCCGCTTGGCGCGTAGGTACTACCCCCGGCGGCGTCGCTTGCCTCGTTGCCGCTTGGCTCCTCGCCACTACCCCCAGCGTCATCCTCCATCTCATGGTCCTCGTCACCCGTCCAGGAATCCATCGTTACCCCTGAGTTCTGGTAAACACTGTTCTTGTCTTTTTCTTTCGTGTAGAATGTGTACCCGTTGATATCGTACGCTTGGTAAGTCATGATGTTGGGCGCGGGGCCATGTGACAAGGCCAATACTAGTTTATCCTTGTCAGAATCCATTGGTGGGGGATTAGCATCAATGTGGTCTTTGAACCAGCGCGTGAAAGAGGAGTTGTGCTCTCTGTATATTTCTGCTTCCATCATCATCGGCTTGCCACTGTTCTCTATCATGGTTTTGTGCTCTTTCAACCAAGGATTGATCAAGTCAATGTGTTGTAGCGCTACTAAATTGGCCCTGTCAAAGTCGGAAGTCCGACCAGACATGTGCACGTGCAGTTCCTTCCTTCCATTTTTGTGGCCTACTCCCTCGAACCTGCGGAGGTGCTTGTTTTGAGGCAAACCAACAGGGTCCTCGATGTCTAGATAATTCGTGCAGAAAGAGATGCACTCTTCGGTGAGCCAGCCCTGTACGATGCTTCCATCCGGATGTGACCTGTTACGAACGTATCCTTTAATGACCCCATTCATTCTTTCAAACGGCATCATGTTGTGTAAGAATGCCGGCCCTAGACTGACGATATCATCCATGATATGGACCAACAGATGGACCATCATGTCAAAGAATGCAGGCGGGAAGTACATCTCAAGCTCACATAGGATCACCACGATCTCTTCCTGGAGCCTTGCGAGTTTCTTCACGCTTATCGACTTCCGAGTTATGACGTCGAAGAAGTTACAGAGCCCAGTCAGCGTTGCACGGACATGGTCATCCATTATACCTCGGATTGCAACCGGAAGAATCTGCGTCATCATCACGTGACAGTCATGAGACTTCATGCCGCTGAAGTTTCGTTTCTTGGGGTCCATGTATCTGCTTATTAGCCCGGAGTAACCGAAGGGCACTCTGACTCCTAGAAGGCAATTGAAAAATTGATCGACCTCGGCCGGACTAAAAGTGAAGCAGGAGGGGGGACAGTAATAGTCTGGCTGCTTAATCCTTTTGCGCTTCTGACCGCCGTCCGCCTCCTCCTCCGAATGTCCCTCTTGGGCTGCCGGGATCTGAAGCTCTTCCCTGATGCCCAAAACTTTCAGGTCGTGTCTTGCTTTCGGCCCATCTTTGGTCCGGTCCGGCATGTTGAGAAGAGTGCCAAGCAAGCTCTCGCACACGTTCTTTGTAATATGCATGACATCAAGGCAGTGAGGTGTATCGAGAATTTTCCAGTACGGCAAGTCCCAAAACACGGACCTCCTTTTCCATACACCAATGAGCGGCGTCGTTTCCTTTTTCTTCTTCTTCTCGCCAGGCTTTTGACGAATCTTTCCCGGCGGAGGGCACTCCTTCCAACCTTTCAGTAATGTATCGATCTCTTCGCCGCTCTTCTTACGTGGAGGTCCTCGGGGTTCATTTGTACCATCGAACAGATCTCCACGCTTTCTCCACGGGTCAGTCTTCTGTAGCCACCTTCGATGCCCCATGTAAACTGTTTTCGAAGAGCCGGGATCCTTACCAAGCTGCAAAAACATCGTCTCTTCCATGCACCTGACACATGCCTTGTGTCCATGGCACACCTGGCACGAAATGTAACCGTATCCGAGGTAGTCCTGCACCGTCGTGATCAACGCGGCTCTCAAAGGGAAATATTCTTCCGCGACGGCGTCCCATGTATCTACCCCTTCCTCCGCCCACAACGTTTCAAGCTCCTCCTTTAATAGTTCGAGATACATGTTGATATCGTTTCCTAGCTGTGTCGGCCCTTGAATTAGCATACTCATCTGTATGTACTTCCTCTTCATGCATAGCCAGGGCGGGAGGTTGTAGATCCATACAAACACGGGCCATGTGCTATGTGTGCTGCTCTGGTTTCCGAACGGATTGAATCCGTCCGTGCTCGCACCCAACCTGATGTTTCTGGGATCTGCCCCAAAACTTCCGAATTCATTGTCTAATGCTTTCCACTGGCTTGCATCCGAAGGGTGCGTCGGCCTTGGGTGCTCAATCCGCTCTTCATCATTCAACACCGCCTCCTTTCTTTCTGCGTGCCGGCGCATGAGCTTTGCTTCCTTGCGGTCCGCGTAGAACCGTTGAAGCCGGGGGCGAGCGGGAAGTACCACACAACTTTCCGAGGAGCTTTCTTCTTCCCTTTCTTGTACCGTTCAGCTTCACACACAGGACATTTGGTCTTGTCCATGTGCTCCTTGCGATACATGATACAGTCGTTGATGCAGGCGTGATACTTTTCGTGGGGTAAGTCGAGAGGGCACGTGATTCTCTTGGCCTCGGCTAGACTACCAGGACACGTGTTCCTGGCAGGAAGGAGATCTTTCACGTATTCCAGGATGTCGTCGACGCTTGTGTCCGTCCATCCGTGTTTCGCCTTCATCTGCAGCACATCGAGAGCTACTCTCAAGTGAGACTCCCCCAACCCGCGACCTGAGTCGTACAACGGAGTATTCGAGTCTATCTTGAGTTGCTCAAGCTTTGATTTCCGCTTGGCGCCTTTCGTCTTTTCGAGAAGCAGATCTTGAAGATGAGGGTCCCGCACGACTGAAGCTAGCGGCACCTCTTCGTCGTCGTCAAGATTATTGTCGTCGTCAAGGTTATCGTCCTGTGCGACAAACTCTTCATCGTCATCAATATCATGATGCCCTCCTTCTTGCCGGCCATTATTACCACCTGCCGCCGTCGCCCCATTGACCTCCGCGCCATCATCACTCATCCATTGAGTGTGTCCATGCATGAAACCATTAGTGAGCAGGTGCCCCTGCAATTTGCCTGAATACGGGTCAAACCATTTCCCTCGTTTGCATCTTCGGCACGGACACAATACCTCCGTGCGGTTATTTTCATACATGTCGATGATCGCGTGTTTCGGATATCTCATCACGATGCTTTCACTCATCTCGATAACCATTATCGCCTGCATGGTAAGATTACATAATTGATTAGAACCATGCATCCGTCGGTAGTTTTCACGGAAAATTTCGGCATGACCTTCCTACACGGTAGGACATAGGAGCGCCAGAAATGTGCCGAAACGGAAACTTAAAGAATCAACATTTCGGCGCAACGTTGGCAACTCATTTTCAACGCCAACACACACAAGCACAAGCACAAACACAACATATATATATATGCCACACACAAGAGCTTTGCTTCAAATGTCCAACATACGTCGATTTCATTCCTCAATTTGTTCATTAATCACCTATTTGTTTGATATAATTGTCGACGAGATCGAGACGACGCGCCGCGACAATGGCGTATGGAAGCCGACTTTCTAGATCTAGATCTAGATTGAGCGGTCAACGCGGGATAGTAGATCTAGATCTACATAGGGGGATGTGGGAGATGCATGTAGGATGGGAAGATTTTCTCAAAAAATATGATTTTGTTTGGTCAAATTAGCTAAATTGGGGATAGGAATAGGCAAAAATGAGCTGGGTTGGGAGAAGGCTCGGGTTGTGTGGAGAAGTGGAGTGTAGTGAGTGTGTGAGTGAGTGTGCTGGTTGGTGGCTGAAATAACTCCCAGGTTATTGCCGGCGCACCTGGACCATGGTGCGCCGGCAACATATACCCCATCCGGCTATAGTTGCTCCGGGCCAGGCCCAGGAAACACTGCCGGCGCACCAGCCCAGGAGCGCGCCGGCAACAGCAAATTACCGCCGGTGCGCTCCTGGGCTGGTGCGCCGGCAGCGTTTCCTGGGCCTGGCCCGAATTGGCCGAGCCCATGCTAGGAATTTTCCCCGGCGCGTCTTCTCCGTAAGTGCGCCGGCAGTATGCCTGCATCGCCGGCGCGGCGACTTCCTGGTGCGCCGGCAACACTTTCCACCGGCGCACGTCCTAGGTGGTGCGCCGGCACGTTTTGCCTCCACCTATAAGCTTTTCCCTAGTAGTGATAGCTCCGTGGTAGAATGTACCGCCCTGTTGTAAGCAAACTCCACATGTGGCAAACACTCTTCCCACTCCTTCAGGTTCTGCTTGATCATGGATCTCAACAGTTGTGACAAGGTTCTATTCACCACTTCAGTTTGACCATCAGTTTGGGGATGACAAGTAGTACTGAACAGTAGCTTCGTCCCCAGCTTTCTCCACAGCGTCTTCCAGAAGTAGCTCATAAACTTCACGTCACGATCAGAAACAATAGTCTTCGGGACTCCATGTAGTCGTACAACCTCCCTGAAAAACAGGTTAGCAATATGCGACGCATCGTCGCTTTTGTGGCAGGCAATAAAGTGTGACATTTTAGAAAATCTGTCCACTACCACAAATATAGAATCATGGCCTCTTTTAGTACGCGGCAAACCCAACACAAAATCCATACTTATATCCTCCCATGGTGTAGTAGGTGCCGGTAAAGGAGTATACAAACCGTGAGGCTTCAGCTTGGACTTGGACTTGTTGCAAGTAATGCACCTCTTCACATACCTGTCCACATCCCGCCTCATCTTTGGCCAATAAAAGTGGTCAGCTAGCATGAGTAGCGTCTTCTCACGCCCAAAGTGACCCATCAAACCTCCAGCATGTGATTCCTGCAATAAGAGCAAACGCACAAACGATTCTGGAACACATAGTTTGTTAGCTCTAAACAAGAACCCATCATGTATGTGATATTTTTCCCATGCTTTACCAAGAGCACATAAGCGATATGGGTCAGCAAAATCATGATCAGTAGCATACAAATCACATAGTATCTCTAAACCAGGAATTTTAACATCAAGTTGAGTTAAAAGCATATTCTTCCTAGATAGAGCATCAGCAACAATATTATCTTTTCCCTTCTTATGCTTAATAATGTATGGAAAAGACTCAATGAACTCAACCCACTTAGCTAGACGCTTATGCAAAGTAGATTGGGCTTTCAGATATTTTAAAGCTTCATGATCAGAATGTATGATAAATTCTTTTGGCCACAAATAATGTTGTCAAACCTCAAGAACTCTAATTAAAGCATACAATTCTTTATCATATATAGGATAGTTGAACTTAGCACCAGAAAGTTTCTCAGAAAAATATGCAATTGGGCGACCCTCTTGCATCAACACACCACCAATTCCAATACCACTAGCATCACATTCAATCTCAAATTGCTTATTGAAATCAGGAAGTGCAAGCAACGGTGCAGAAGTTAACAATCTCTTAAGTTCATCAAAAGCATGATCTTGGGCAGCGCCCCACTCAAAAACAACACCCTTTTTAGTTAAATCATTCAAAGGTGCAGCAATAGTACTAAAGTTGGGCACAAATCTGCGATAAAACCCAGCTAGACCATGGAAACTTCTTACTTGACTCACATTCATGGGAGTAGGCCAATTTTGAATAGATTCAATTTTAGACACATCTACTTCTACTCCATGCTTAGAGACAACATAACCAAGAAATATGACCTTATCTTTGCAAAATGTGCACTTCTCAAGATTACCATAGAGTTTATTATCACGCAACACTTGTAAAACATGTCGAATATGTATAGTATGATCAGATTCATTGCAGCTGTAGATTAATATATCATCAAAGTACACAACCACAAACTTGCCAATAAATTCACGCAACACATGGTTCATCAGTCTCATGAAAGTGCTAGGTGCATTAGTCAAACCAAAAGGCATTACTAACCACTCATATAAACCAAATTTTGTTTTAAAGGCAGTTTTCCATTCATCCCCTTCTTTCATCCTAATTTGATGATAACCACTACGCAAATCAATTTTAGAGAACACAGCAGCACCACTCAATTCATCGAATAGTAATGTTGTTTATAGCTCTACAATCTACGCACATACGCCATGTACCATCTTTCTTAGGAACTAGAATAACAGGAACAACACAAGTACTAAGGCTTATGCGGATATAACCTTTGTCGAGTAGCGCTTGTACTTGCTTCTGTATCTCCTTCGTCTCTTCGGGGTTCGTTCTATATGGCGCCCTATTGGGCAGCGAAGCTCCGGGAATCAAGTCAATTTGATGCTCAATACCTCGCAATGGTGGTAGTCCCGCGGGTACCTCCTCCGGAAACACGTCGCCAAATTCCTGCAAAACATTAGAAACACTAAGAGGAAGAGGGGTCATGTGATTAGAAACCAAAACCGTACCCCTGTACAAAAGCACAAGAGGCATGGCCGTAGGATCCTCACTAAATTCTCTCATGTCTTCTTTGGTGGCTAATGAAACTAAGGAATTCACTTGCTCACTTTTCGTTATATCACTCACAATATTACAATTCGCTCGCCTATCTAAAGGAGCATCCTCCAAGTTGACTTCAATCTTCTGACGAGACTCATTGAAAATTTGTTGTGGTGACATAGGCTGTAAGTTAATTTTCTTGCCCTTATACTCCAAGTGATATGTATTGGCACGGCCATTGTGTTGCACAGAACGGTCATAGAGCCAAGGCCGACCCAATAGTAGGTGACACACCGTCATAGGAACCACATCAAAATCAATGCAATCCTTATACGGTCCAATCTCAAACTCAACACGCAACATGTGGTTTACCTTCATCTCACCATTGTCGCTTAACCACTGAATATAATATGGATGCGGGTGCGGTAGATACTTCAACTTCAGCTTGGTACACAACTCCTTGCTTGCTAAATTGCGGCAACTCCCGCCATCAATAATGACCTTGCAAGCCTTGTCAGGACCAACTAAAGCCTTTGTTTGGAACAAATTGCAGCGCTGAGTAGCTGCACTAGGCAACACATTAAGAGCACGCTGCGACACAACAATGGTGCGAGCATCAGACGGATATGCATCTTCACCATCAGTGTCATAGTCATCATCTTCTGGAGCATTTGGATCAACATCATCTCCAGTCTCATACTCATTGTCCTCATTGATAATCATGACTTTGCGGTTAGGACAATCTCTCTTGAATTGACCCTTGCCACCACATGTATGACAAAGCATATCACGGTTGCGCGCTGTAGACATGCTAGAACCACTTGTACTTGCAGCAGATTCGGACTTCTTTGCATTAGATACATTGGAGACCGGCTTGCTGGGCGGAGTAGAGTAAGGGGCGGAGCGCGACGATGGCGCCGGCGTCGTAGGTGGGGGCGCACGAGGCGTGAAGCGCCCAGCTCCTGAAGCTCGTCCTTTAACCTTGGCTTCGTCAGCCAACTGTGATTCAGCTTCTCTTGCATGATGTAACAATTGATTCATATTGGTGTAACTGTAGTGACGAACAATGCCTTTGATATCATACTTCAAGCCATTGAGAAAACGCTGCATTGTCAGCTCGAGAGACTCACGGACACGGCCACGCTGCATAATCATCTCCATCTCCATGTAGTATTCATCGACAGTCTTCACACCTTGTCTCAATAGGGTCAACTTATAAAATATATTCCGCAAGGGCACAAAGCGAGAAGCCATCGCCTCCTTCATAGCACGCCATGTGCGTATAGGTTGTTCACCATCCTCGTCTCGGTTACGAACAAATGCATCCCACCAATGCAATGCATAGCCATCAAATTCGGAAGAAGCAAGCTTGATCTTCCTATCTTCAGTGTAATGTGGATGCAAATTCCATAACTTCTCAATCTTGAGCTCCCAAGTGAGGTATTCTTCAACATCAGCACCTCCTTCAAACTTGGGTATGGAGAACTTAGGCTTACCCAATCCATCTTCTTCCTCAAATCCACGACCTGGACGGCGGAGTTCAGCAAACCCACGAGGACGATTACCACGTGGCGCACCACGAGCATTATGTGCGTCATCTTGAAGCTCAGGATCTTCGTCATCTTCTTGTTGTTGTTTGTGCGGTCAAATTTTCAACAGCTAAGCGCAAATCAACAAGACTGCACTGTATATCCGTCATTTGATCTTTCATCGTAGTGACGGTCTCACATGTAGTGTTCAGCCTCTGGGAGATCTCTTCGACCTTGCCACTAAGTACATCATCCTGAGTGCGGAATTCACGTCGCATCTCATTACGAAGAGCTTCAAACTCCCTCCATGTGATGATATCTGCGGAATCCTTGTTTTCACAAGCTTATGATCACTAGTAGACATGATTAGTAGGTTAGTGCACTAAATCAAAAATATATATGGTGGTACTCTCACAACGCACTCAAAACTGATAAGAAAAGGAGATCTTACCGTTCCAAAGTAAATTAGTGTTGCTTACCACTTGTAGTAACAACTAGTGCACGGATGTAGCGAAGCGAATATCAAGGGTATAAGAACAATCACACGACAAAGCAGGATATATGTGGAGCTGTAGGTATGCTACCTATTTGGACCAATAACAAGCTCTAGCGCTGACTTTAGACAACCAATGATACTCACACAAGGCGATAAATGTGGCAATGCAACTATATGGATGAAAGGTTGCAATGCACTCGAGAGACACTAGCAAAGCTCAACGAAACAGGCACAAGATTTCTCAACTACAGGTGCAGTTAAAGAAAACTTAGGCCTTTACTTGATTCTACTAGCACTTCACTTTTCTTTTTGTATGTTTTTTTTGTAACGCAGCTATGTAGCTCTTTTTGTTTCTTTTCTATTATTTTTTTGACGCAACTCCTTGATAACACGGCCAACAAGATATGCAAAGCACCAAAACCCTAATGAGCAGCCTGTCGAGCGGTAAAACTAGTCTCTTCTGGGGAATTTCCTAGTCACTTTATATCGATAGGCTGTGTCTATGGTTGGGAACAAGCACACTGTACGCTATGTGGACTCGGAGTAACATAAACTGACACGATATGAAAAACTAGATGATAGCGGAGACTCAAACCCTAACAATACTAGATGGAAGAAAAGATACGCAAAAACACTACGAAAAGCAAATAAAACTTGAAATTAGTGAAATCTAAAGCTATGGCAAACCCTAACCCTAATATTTTTGGCTTTTTCTGGATAGGAAAACACTCACAACTCAACAATGGGGTGGATTGTGGATGGCTTACCGAGGGAACCCGAGAATCTGATACCAAGATGATATGGGGTGGCCCGATCTTCTCAGTAAGCAACGGTGGTGATGATGATCACGGGGTGATAGCAGCGGAGGAACACGACGATGTAGTGGATGATAACTTGTATGACGCAACGAGATCTCTCGATTGGTCCCTGTTGCCAATGCAACAGCTCTCAACCCTGCAAGATATTCGCAACTCCACACACTTGCGCACGTAGCCGCCGACCACGAAGCGGTAAGTTGCAACCTTCTAATTCCCAATGGAACAGCAGATCACACAAGACTTTTCAGATCTACACAATATCAAGCAATATGGTGTAGGGAATTCAATAGTTTTGCAGAGCAAACAACTAAGAACTAGGGTTTATCTTAAACATGGTCTAAAGCAGCTAGGGGGGCATCCTGGGCACTTATATAGGCGTCTGGGACGAATTCTGGTCGAAAAGATACAAGAATAACCGACCCAGAATAGATCTGGTCGAGACAGACTCGGACACGGCCGGGCTGGGGACCGGTCGACCGGGCCAGGGACCGGGCTGGCCGGTTCAAACCGGGCCAGGGACCGGGTTGCAATCGGGCGGGCGAAGTGTCGCGCAGTAACCCTCCTGGATGGCATCAGCGTGGCGTCCGGTCGGCGCCGGGGTGGATCCGGCCTGCCGCCCGGTTGGACCGGGCCAGGGACCGGGCGCGCCGGCGTGGCGGCCGGTCTGACCGGGCGCTGGGCCGGCCTGGACTTCGTCTTCTCCTCTCGCGCATGCCTCCCACTCCTCCCTCACGCGTCCATGAGATATCTTCATGTCCAGCTCCTTGTCCAGCTCCACGTCCATCTTCACATCCAGCTGCTCCTCTCCTCCTCGTGCGATGCTTGTCTCCTCTTCATACCTGATGATACATAAGTAATAGGACTTAGGTAGTATAAAGTTCTGATCAATCAAAGTATCGTTTAGGAACAAGTTCACATGTTGTTTAAGTAGCTTCGCACGAGCTCTTGTAATAGGTCCAATCCGAACTTCATTGGACATGAGCTTCAGAGCAGGTTCATCTTCTTGTAATGACGGAGGTAGTAGTGAGGTAGGGATGTCCTCATCAAAAGTTCTACAACGCTCTCCTCCCTTATGAGGAAGTGAAGTTGACGGCCATCCGCCAAAACGCCTCCTTCCATGCTATGACATCCGATGAAGTCCTTAGCGAAGTCATCGCTTTGGACATCTCCAAGAAGAATGCGGAGGATCTTGTTGCTCGCGCCCACAACACTCGCAAGCCCAACCTCGCATTGAAGATGAAGGTGCATGAAGCTAGTGAAAGCGATGAGGATCCCATTGAGTGGGGTCCGGATGATCTCAAGACCAACTATTATGAGCACATGGCCCTCGCCGCCAAGAGATTTTGGGAGGGAAACAAGTCCCGAAGCACAAGACCAAGAAGATCACGTGATTCTCCAAGAAATTTCTCCAAGAGTCCAAGGGAGGGGCAAAGGGGGAGAACATGCTACAATTGCAGCGACAAAAGTCATTTTGTTGCGGATTGTATCTATGAGAAAAGAGAAGATAATGGCGGAAGGCTTGTCCGCAAGGAAAAGTTCAAGTCACTCTCCAAAGGATTCTCCAAGTTCTCCTCCAAGCCCGATGACGACAAGGTCTCCTTCACCAAGAAGCCAAGAGCCTTTATCATTCATGAAGAGTACTCCTCCGATGAGGATGAGGAGCATGTGGACAAGTGCTCCAACAAGGAAGGAGAGGGAGTGGCCGCCATCGCCATTACCACTCCCTCTATCTCGCTCTTCGACTCTCCTAATGAGAACCTCATCACCAACAACACCCGTTGCCTCATGGCAAAGATATCCTCGAAGGTAGAATCCCCTTCCAAACTCACATCTCCATTTATGCTTTATCTATTGATGATGCCACTAGTCTCACCATTAAGCGTGAGATTGTGGGTTTGGATTCTTTTCTCACTAACATGCAAGGGGATACCAAGACTCATGTTGGGGCTCTCTTGGCCCAACTTGGTGCGGCTCAAGATCTTATAGAGGAGAAGGAGAGGCTTGAAAGGGAGGCGGCAAATGAGATTGCCTCTCTCAATCAAGTACTTGAGGTGGACAAAACTTGCGCATGTCCCTTGAAGCTAGCGTGATCACCCTCGAAGATTCCAACAATGACATCATCTCTCAACTCACCAAGGATCGAGATCATGCTCTTGGATTGGTGGGTGAGCTCAAGAAAAAGATGCTTTCTCTCAATGTCGAGGGTACTCCTCGGCAATGCCCTCCGTTTGGGGCTTAGGGTTGATGGAATCCTGTAGGCTGACATGAGACATCGGTTAGCAGACAAGCGGGGAGAGCGATTTACCCAGGTTCGGGGCCCTCGATGAGGTAAAACCCTTACATCCTACCTGTCTGATCTTGATTATGAAAATATCGGGTTACAATGGGGTGCCGAAGGTTTCGGCTGTGATATCGTCGAGAGGCTAAGTACTATGGGGACCTAGCTCTGGACTTATGGTGGCTAAAGTTGCTAAGATTGATCGTGCCCCTCGGCAGCCCCTCTCCTGGCCCTTATATAGGGGGCCAGGTCTCAAGAGATCTGTCCGGGTATGACTCTTCGTCTTGTTCTAAACTTTCCTTGCTTGATTTGCCTCTTCGTCTTGTTCTTCAAGGAATCTTCTTCGGCACCGACGTAGCGGCCCACCTTGGGGTGTCTTCATGGGCCTCCAGTTGGGCCGTATAGGATACGGCTATAACAGTTACCCGAAGGGTAATGCCCATGTCAGTAGCCCCCGAGTGTCTAGCCGAAGATATTTCGGGTAGAGACTAATGCATGCCTCCACCGGATGTTCTTCTCTCTTGATAATTCTTGTCCTCCTTGTAACATCTTCTTCTATCGGGTGCGCGTCCAGCGCTCCCGATGGGAGTAGCCCCCGAGTCTAGGTACGGATGCTTGCAATCCGTGCGTAGACTCAAGTCGTGCTACTCTAATGTCTTCTTCTGCCGAAGTTTTGTGCAAGTCTTCATAGGTCATCCGATACATTTGCATCGGAGCTTCAATTTTTCAAGTAGAGTTTAATGCGTAAAGGATATTGAGTAACGTGCCCAGCTTTGCTGGTTAACTGCCGATGGCAAAACAACGTTACCCTACACAGAATCAAGTCCCCGGGCATGATCATGGAGTGCAAAAAAGTTTATCGGGTGCGCAATCGGCGCTCCCGATGGGAGTAGCCCCTGAGTCTGGGCACGGGTGCTTGCAACCGGGTGCAGACTCGAGCCGAACATTCCATCCTTTTCTTCAGATATTCTTTTCATGCCCTTCTTTGTAGGAAAGTATTCGAGTCCAAATTTATCGAGCGCGCGTCCAGCGCTCCCGATGGGAGTAGCCCACAAGTCTAGGTACAGATGCTTGCAATCTGTGCGTAGACTCAAGTTGACCATCCGATGATTTTTGCTTTTCTTCGGATACCTCAAGTGAGCTTCACGACGTCACTGATGACGTAGTCACTGTTGTAATTTTGACTGACAGGACATGACCTGTCGGGCCCATCCTACTTCTGTGCAGTTCTGTTTAAGAAATGACCGCTACTTGCATGCAGTTACCAAGGTGTCTCCTCGATTTCCGCGATCAATGATGAAAAGAGGTCCCCTTAATAAATTGGAAACAACGACACGTGCCCGCCCAATCCTCAGGTTTCCTTGTACTTTATAATCTCTCGGGGCAAACTCTCCCCTTTCCACACTTCATCCTCGCGTCCTTTTCCTCCTCATTCATCCTTTTCGTTCATAGCTACTTCTCCGCCGCCGCCGTTTCCAGATCTTCCTCAGATCTCATAATGGTGAAGAAGAAGAACCCCACTCTCGCTGCCAGTGCTGCGAGTAGTGGCGCCGCCACCAAGACCTCTCCAAACCCATCGAAGAGAGGCGCGTCAGATGCTCCTCCTCCAGTTCCGGCGCCGCCAGTGCCATCGAGCTCCGCGGCTGGGCCCAATCCCGGCGATTGGCCGGCTTCTACTACTACAAAGCGCGACGAGAAGAGGGCCCGGAGCCTCGGAATAAATTCTTCTGACGAGGGGAATGTTATTCTTCCAGGTATGATTTCACGGCCCAATCCCCCTGCCGGATTTACTGTGATGTTCTTATCTTTCTTGTACCGAGGTCTTTCTCTCCCCGCTCACAAATTCCTTCGTCACCTCCTTCGAGTGTATGAGATTCAATTGTGGCAGTTGACTCCCAACTCAATCCTTCATCTTGCCATCTTTATCACTCTCTGCAAAGCATTTTTGGGCATTGAGCCCCACTTTGGTTTGTGGAAGAAGATTTTGTTCGTGAAAAGATACAACAGTAGTGGTGGATCCTTTGTCATTGGCGGAGTTGGGTTTATTGCTCGCAAAGAAGTTAACTACTTCAACTTTCCGATGAAATAGTATGTGCAAGGGTGGAGGCTGAAGTGGTTTTATATCAGAGACTCATCAGCAGCCGACTCCCAGCTCCCTCAATTCTTCGATGTTCTAGAAGCCAAGCCTAAGAAGTCTTGGAAAAATATCCTTTCTCCCGACGAAAAACCAACAGTCGACAAGTTGTTTGATAGATTTCTTTGGATCAAGGAAACCGATGGTCAAACCATGATAGGTACGGAGGTAGCCGCTGTGTCCTTGAAACGTCGAGTTCAGCCGATCATGTCTAGGGCACATCCGATGTGGTTGTATTCGGGTCCCAAGGACGAGACTAGAGTAAACATCGCTGAGTTATCCGAAAAGGAACTGCTTGATGAAGTCCGGCGCCTTACTCTCTTTAGCCAGGAAGATTCAATCCCACTGATATCTTCCCAACCACCATTCGATGCTGATCATCTACCAACCAAGGTAAATTTTCCCCTCCGTGCTCTTATTGTGATGTTCCTCTTGATTACTGCAACTGCCATTGTTCTCACTTGTTTACTTCGACAGATCCCCATAGCTCCCGAACGTTTGCAAGACCTGTCGAACAATAATGATGATCCAATGAATCCTGAAGCTGTCTTCATAAACCTCAATCCTCAGCCGATGATATAAGTGACACAGCGGGGTCAATGCATGATGACGATGCTGATCGTGCTGCCTTTGTTGATGCAGCTACGGAGGAGGCCGAGGCGCTGCCTTCGAAGAGATCATCCGGCGGCTTTGCCGACGAAGATGATCTTTTCGATCTGTAAGTCCTTGCTTCTTTTTCCCAAGGTTGTGTTCTGTCTTTGCCATTCGTATCCTCTTTTGACTTTCCCAATTTTTCACTTTTGTAGTGACGAGGGTTTCATCGAGCCTCCGTCCAAGAAGGCTAAATCTTGCACCATTCTGCCGAATCTCGCAGCCTCCGAGGCTTCGACCCCTGCTGCGGCCCCCATGGCCCAGATGTCGATAGCTTCTTCCCTGTCCAAGGGGAAGGATATTCCTTCGACTGCCGTAGTTGCAGCTTCTCCTCTAGGGAAACATGTAAGCCTTTTGTGCTTTAATGCAACATCTCCTGAGTGGACCTTGATCAAATTAATTATTAGTTCGTTGACAACTAGTTCTCCGTCTGATAATTATTTTTCCTTATTTCTTAAGGATTTGCGAGCTGTCATCTCTTCTCTGGAGACTTTTGCCTCCCAATATATTTCTCTGGAAGTTGACAAGGCCCAGCTGCAAAAGGAGGTCAAGTCTTCTTCCTCGAAGTTGGAGGGTGCAATAAAAATGGCTGCCGAGCCTCGTCAGGAGGTTGACTCCTTAAAGGAGGAACTCGAGGGGCTGAAGAAGAGGCTGAAGGATGAAGAGGCATCCAGGCTAGCTGCCGAAGCTCGGGTGATCGAGAAGGATGATCTTCTTCGCCAGTCTTCCTTGGCCTTGCTCAGTAATTCCCTTTTCGCTCTCTCATTGATTTTTTGCTTTCAAATTCAATCCCTTGTTAATGAACTCCTCTTATTTCATTCTTCACAGAGGCTGCTGACATCCCTGCCGAGGCTCTGGACAAGCTTCCGAGCAATTCTCCGGCTAATGCTCTGTCGATGACCCTCGCATCTCACCAGCTCGTTCAGGACCTCCTTTAGAAGGGTAAGGGAGCCATGTCACGGATGCACTCGATGATCTTCCCCAAGATCGATCAAAACAAGACCTTGTGGCAGCTGATCGACGCTTTTGCCATCAACACAAGGGAGGTTATCGAGGTATTCAAACGTACTTCGCGTACCTATGGTGCCCTCCTAGCCTTCCAGCTTATGATGGGTCATGGCTTCAAAGCCAATATTGAAGAGATGTCCAAAGAGCTGCCGAAAGAGCAAGATGGGAAATTTGTTGACTTGGGTGCTTTTAAGACCTCGGCACTTAAGTGTGCTCGCCAGCTCCTTGAGCTGGTCTCGGCAAAGAAATCATCCATTGGTCCAAGCTTGTCAAACCAGACCCAGGCCCCCTGATTTTATTCTTGTAATTTTGCTCAGTTAAAACAATGTTCTGTCATAAGACTTCCATGGTTGTAATGAATTCTGTGGGGACCCCGGACTAGCTATCCGAAATTCCCTATTATGTATACAGTTCACGATCCCATGATCAGTGCGCCGTGAACACATAACCGAACTGATATCAAATTACACCATCCATTATAAAGCGGAATAAGAAAATTACAACATGGTCACATGACCAATACTTACATAATAGCCTCGAAGGGCCTAACTAAACATCAGAGTAGCATCATCACTTCAGCAGCGCAGTACCCAAGTCATCTGCCATAACCCTACAGGCAACTGACTGGGAAGACGTTCCTAGCTCGCATAGACGTCGCCAACTCCTTCTTCGTCTGTCGAGTTCCTTCAAGTCTGGCCAAGTAAATAGCCAGGGACAAAGCCGTGAGTACATTGGAATTGTACTCGCAAACCATCAAGAAGGTAATTTGCAAGAGTGCAAGATAACAAGTGCTAATCTAGGATGACAAGAGGGAAGAGCTAATTTCTCTTATGGAAAATAGCATGAAGAGGAGAAGTAGTTTCTCTTGTGGATATAGCATGTGAAAGAGAATCAGTTTCTCTTGTGGATATAGCATGCCGGCATCTCAAATGATGCGGACACTATGGTGTACTTACGACATCCCTATATCTCTGTTGAAGAAGATACTTCAAAAAATAGACTACTACATCTCTATATCTTAAAGAAGAGGTAGCATACCGCCATCTCAATTGATGGGGATACTAGGAAAGTCCTATGACATCTCTATATCTTTGGTAAAGAAGAGTTCCTCTACATGAAACACTAGGAAGGGTCACCCAATTTCATTTCTTTTCCCTCGACCATCTCCACATGGTCGGCACAACATCTTTCCCGTACCCTTCAGATACTTCCAACACACGCATTTCCTTTGGAAATCATTTTCAAAACCAAAACTCGACACAGCTCGGTAACGGCCATTCCAACCGTCCATGACCGCGGACGCGGCTATTCGAATAGTTTTAACTCTGCAGAGTGTGCACACTTTCCCCACAAGATCCGCGAGTCTATCATGTGGGCATCATCCCTGCATATCAACTATGCCATGATAGAAACTCGGACATAACCTTTCGCTTATCTCCCCTGACATGAGTCCTTCCCTGCGGGCTTACCCCTTCCCGGCACCCCGGCAGCATACCTCCTTTTGAGCGTATCTCCGGCGCCATGACAGAAGACCCTCAGTAATCGTCCGGCTATCAGTCTAGACAGTGTATTGCCTCCTCCAGAGCGCAACCCGGCGTCGGAGGTCATCGTGACCCTCTCTAGAGAGTTGTGAAGGTGTCTCATGCCAGCTTCAACAAACTAGGGCTAAGCCCCGTGCCCATGTTGGGGTAATGTGGTTGCGCGATTTAGTTGTTCCGGGCGAATACAAAGAAACGTGTGTCGTTTTTCTCAAAAACCCAGGTCACACACACTTTCCTCTTTCCAACCATCTTTGTCAAGATCCTTTCCTTTCATAAACCATACACTCGGGTAAGGTCGACTCACCCAAGGTTTTCTCAAAACTTTTACAACAAGGTAAACCTTGAGGGGTTCCCAACCTAAAGTTTCATGAGTTGAACTACTATTGCACTATGACCGCGATGAGAGTCATCTTGCCATAGAAGGTATAAAAGGAGTAATGGTTGGATCATACTTGCTTAAGGTAAGCATGTATTATGACAACCCAAGGAGGAATATACTCTCAGATTTGTGGTGCCAACTATACAATTTAGATAGTGGAGTATCACTATCCAACATATTCTCCAATATGGTACAAAGGCATACCTCTCTCATTTTGAGAGTACACCAAGATCATGACATTGATATCTCTATACTACAAAGGGGGTGGGTGTGATGTAAGTTATTTTCTTGAGATGATGCATGCTCAAGTTGGGCATACATGATAACCAAGGGGAATAGCACGGCCATGATGCCATGTATCCCATAATCACAAGACAAAGGTGGAGTATCACCACTAGGGAGTACCCCACTTGGAAACACACATAGATGACATAAATAGAGAGAATAACACACATAAAATTCAAGGTGCTTTGGACATCAACAAATGACATCCAACTAGACACCAAATCAGAGATCAAAAGATGGCTTGCCTTGGCTTATTTGTCCCTGGACTTCTTCAACTCCATCAATATAAGAATTCCAACATTATAAATAAAATCCTCGTCCGATTCCACTTCTTCTCCTTCTCCGGAATCGTTCGCATCTATCGCCGGAAAATATAAAAGGAACACAATCAATCACATTGCATCAAAAAGACAACATTCAACAATCAACAACTAACCATGCAGCCAAGGTATAACATACTAAGGACTTATAGATACCACAAAACAACTTTAAGAGTTTTAATTTAGAAAACCCCATTTATTTACCTAGTAAAGGTATGAGAGTATCACAACTTAGCAATTGCCTCTCTCGGTTATCACCATGGTATAAACCAAACATCCCCTGGTAGATAACATCATAAAGAGGACAAGAGCATTAGTTTGACATCAAATACATTCACAGAACATTTTCAAACATTTTTGGAAAAGTAGAAAACAGTTTTCCTAACTTAGTTGGCTCACACAACACAACATCCAAAATAGGAAGCAAACCATATTCCACATCATTTGAAAACTTAAGCAAAACAATAGGGCTAATGTTAAGTTGCAGAGGTTTTGTTTTGCAAGCATAAAACAAAGGTTGTCCATTTCTAATAAAAAGAGTTGGTCAAGGGTTTTAAATAAACCAACAAGTTTTGGTCCAACAATGCATGTCACACATATACATCACTAACAGTAACAAATATGCATGAATAGAGACTAATAGTATTTTTCCTAGATGGCCAGTATTAATACAAGACTAACCCAATTGGAATCACCCAAAATATTAAACCTACAATTTTAGGAATATCTTTGAATCTGACTGTACAGAAAATAAGATCTGTAAGCCATAAATCGTAGAAAAATCCTAAAAGTATGAGACCACTGGCATTTGAAAGATATTTAAACAGAGATGCATACACAATTGGATTTGGATTCAAACTGTTTCTGAAACTCTCACAAATGGATTAACAAGGTTACTGCATGTCTATACTATTTGCTTTACCTCTGGATTTACGAAACAGATAAATGCTTGAAACTTGTTTGAGATGATTAAGAAAACATTCAGTAGTCCTACAAAGTTGGAATCACTCAATTAGGTTCAAATATGGATTTTTGGTGATTTAAAAGCTAACAGCCATGTCTGCAGAACACACGGAACAAGTTTAATTCACCACAAATCGTACATAAATCATAAAAATATGAGGTCAGTTGCATCTGAAAGGTATTGAAAAGCTGATTCTTACCCAATTTGTTTCATGCAAAAATTCGTTCCCAAGCTCCTGGTTTAATTCGACAAAGTCAGATCTGACCAGATCTTGATCTGCGAACCATTTCAGTTTCAGGAGGTCAATCGAAGTGAAACCACCGCCAAAATGAAGGTACTGAAGATAATTTTCACCCGCAGTTGAGTTTGCTCAAAAAGTTCTGTAAAACGGGACAAATCTAACAAACAGTGATTCTGTATGTTTACAGAACTTTATTTACCGTGGAAAATCTGTAACGAATTTGAGTATGAGACCAACGCCAAGTTGTAGACCTTTTCAATATCTATCTGTGGACATTTGAAACACTTGATTTGGATCTGCACACGAGATTTGGTGGATTTTACAAGATCGTACCAGAATCTGAAACAGCAAGATTATAGAAATTACTGCAAGGATTTGGACGAACTTTGCTCAAGAACTTCAGATCTGAGGATTGCTCAAGCTTCTCCATGCTTGGACCAACATGCACCTGCATCAAGATCCAATCTTAGCAATGGAGGAAGAAGAAGAGGAGATTAAACCATCTAGGGTTGGGGAGAAGATGGAGAGGGAGGCTCTCATGGTGAGGGGAAGCTTGAGGGAGGAGGGAGCTTCATCTTGGAGCGGTTTCCATGGCCATGGCCGGCCATGGAGCCTTGGGGCAGCAGCATTTCGTGGGGAGAGGTGGGAGAAGAGTGTGAGGGAGTGGAGAGTGAAAAGAAATGACCAAAGGAGGAGGGAGTGGCCGGCCAAGCTCCTTAAATAGAGGGAGGATGGTGGCTGCCTCCTTTTTTTGATTGGCTAAGATGGGTGGCTGCCCATTTAGTGATTGGGTTAGGTGGGAGGCAAGTCTTGTAGAGGAAGAAAAATGGAGAGGCATGGCTGGCCGAAATTCATGCCATGGCCGGCTCCTTTCTTGCTAAGTACAAGTGAGCAATGTGAGAGGGAGGCACAACATCTATGTGTATAGGTCAAAATATGATGTTGAGGAGATAATGTCAATGAGTGATTTTGATGATGATAAGATTAGGAGTAAATACATAAAGATAGAAAGGAGTATGAGAGTGGCATGTGCCATGTGAATAATCTTCACCACTTTGGTTGAGACCAACTTATGATGAAGATAGTTCCCAAGGTATATTTGATGATTAGAAGTTTTTATTTGAATTCAATTCTGGAAGGATTGGGATTGACCACATGCAACAATGCATGTGCATGTCAAGAAAGATGGGATGGTGATGGTGGTTTAGACAATTATGGAGCAAGACTAAGAGACATGGTGAGTGAAGTAACCATGTACTCACAAGGATGAATATGGTGGCAGAAATCACCAATTCATGGGGTCAAGGTGATGATGGAAAAGAATAGAGGATTGAGATGGGTATGATGAAATATAGCTTGTTCTTCAAATAAGAGGTAAATTGGGAGTGATTTGAATTACTCCCTGAGTCTAGGGTTTTGTTGAAGGGAGTCCAATAGAAAGTATCAAGAGATCATCTACTTGATCAAGAATTTGGAGGATGAAGGAACATTATGGGGTAGATCAGAGATGTACACAATATGTGCAAGTGTTGCCATATGAAAAAGGATTCATTTGAAAAGTATTTAAAACACCTCAATTGTCTAGGGACAATTGGGAATGAACTCAAGTGGAATGGAATTTGAAAATGTTGAAAGGAAACTAGTTGGAACATAGGAGTTCAAAATATTCTACTTACTTTCTCAAGTAAGGTAGAGTTTTTCTCAAATGTAAAATAAGCAAGAGGAAAACAAGGAATGGCATAAGTACCATAAATAAGCCTTTTGTTAAAAACAAGGCAAGATAGAAAATAATGTTTTAGAAATCAGTAATTGGTAGAAATGGGATGAGAAACAAAACCCATTTCAGTTTCTTGTTTTCTTTGAAGAAATATCTTGAAAAGGTTTAATAAAACTAGAAGTAGTTTTGTGATCAAAACTAGAGAAGGAAAATCAATAGGGTTTTTGAGAGAGAAACTAGTTTGGGGAGGAGTGTTCTCAAGGGTAGATGGTGGCTACAAAATGTACCCATCATTCCCACTCTTGGTTTTGTGATGATTAAACTTGAATAAAAACAAGAACTAAAAGTGAAGGAAGTGATCTAGTGTTGAATCCTTGAATATGGTACAAGATCAAGTTGAATATATGATCTGCAAGGATTGACTGAGACATGCAAGACGTGGAGGTTGAAGAGGGTGTTGCATAGATGAGATCCATGTATTGAGGCTACCCATAACAGTTGTGGTTGCTTAGAGATTAACTGCCTAAGTCTAGACATTTTAAAGCCTGTCAACCCAGATGGTCGACATGGCCTCAAAACCAACAAGGATGAGTGGGTATAAGAGAAGGATGTAACAAGGGGTAAGTGATCTCAATTTTGAAATCAAGGATGATTTGAGCTATATTTAGAGCACCAAGAGGAACTTCAAGAGGGCACACTCATGTTGCCATAAGTAGAGAGGTTGGTGTAGTAAGAAGGAAAATAATTTTTCCTAAGCCACACATGTGTTTTATTTGGTGAGTTGCTTGTTTAACCACTAGGGGTGTTGTTCTATGAGGTAGCTCAAGACAAAACTCAACAAGCAAATCAAGACAATTCATCTACCAACAGATCAAGGCAATTCATCATAACAAACAGATCGAGGCAATTCATCTTAATTAGTCTAAAGAAAAAGTTTTTGTTCCCCCTAATTTTTGCAACATGAACAAATAAACAAGGTTGCGAAAGTGGGGCGTTACAAATTCCATGCTGGCAATGTTGCCAGTGTACTCTTGCTATAACACTTTTATTTGCATGCTCCCGATGGGAGTAAATTCCAGTGTTGAATCCATATAATCCATCATGCCCTTTAACAATGTTTTGCAGGTTTTTCCTGTGCCTGCATTTACCGATGATTCTTCGGGTGCTTGTTCTGAGAGTGATCGACTCCAGCGTATGAAGGATCGAATCGCTCAGATGGAAAAGGATATGCGCAGTACTTACGCCTTGGCTGCTATTATCAGAAAGAAGAACGAGCTTGCGGTTGACGCAGAACGCTATGCTCTTGCTGAGTTGCATAGAGCCACAGAGAGTTTGAACTGTAAGCGCCCTTGTCCTCTTGCTCCTTGTTTTTGAATGAAAGGCATCTTCTTATCTTCCTTCGTTTCTTTTTCTAGTTATAGCTCTGAACCCGGCTGAGGAGAATGATAACCCACAAGTATAGGGGATCGCAACAGTCTTCGAGGGAAGTAAAACCCAAATTTATTGATTCAACACAAGGGGAGGTAAAGAATACTTATAAGCCTTAACAACTGAGTTGTCAATTCAGCTGCACCTGGAAAAGCACTAGTAACAGGGGTGATGTAAAAGCAGCAGTAATATGAGAGCAGTAGTAACAGTAATACAGCAGCAGTAGCAGTAATATGAGAGCAATGGCACCAGAAAATAGTTGATACTACTTCCAATGACATGTAGGAACGAGTATATGATGATGAGAGATGGACCGGGGTTCCCATCTATCTACACTAGTGGTAACTCTCAAATAACAAGTGTTGGGTGAACAAATTACAGTTGGGCAATTGATAGGATTGAAATAGCATTAAGACAGAACATCAAGATTATTAATCATGTAGGCATGTTTTCCATATATAGTCATACGTGCTCGCAATGAGAAACTTGCATAACATCTTTTGTCCTACCAGCCGGTGGCAGCCGGGCCTCTAGGGAATCTACTGGAAATTAAGGTACTCCTTTTAATAGAGCACCGGAGCAAAGCATTAACACTCCGTGAAAACATGTGATCCTCATACCTAAGCCTTCCCCTCCAGTTATCCCAGTTGCTATCACTCTGGGGCATCGGGTTCCGGACATAGACATGTCCAAACAACTTGTAGATACAATCTAAGCAATAAGTATAGAGCTTAAATCTAAGATCATGCCACTCGGGCCCTAGTGACAGGCATTAAACACAACAAGATTGCAGCAACAATTACTTCACAAACTTTATAGATAGACTAATCATAATGTAACAATCCATCGGATCCCAACAAACACAACACCGATTACATCAGATGAATCTCAATCATGTAAGGCAGATCATGAGATCATTGTATTGAAGTACATGGGAGAGAGAGTACCAACTAGCTACAGCTAGAACCCGTAGTCCATGGGGGAACTACTCACAGAGCATGATGGAGGCGGTGGCGTCGATGGAGATGGCTTCCAGGGGCACTTCCCCGTCCCGGCAGGGTGTTGGAACAGAGACTTCTGTCCCCCGAAACGGAGTTTCGCGATGGTGGCGGCGCCTGATACGTCTCCGACGTATCGATAATTTCTTATGTTCCATGCCACATTACATGTTTTATGCATACTTTATGTCATATTTATGCCATTTCCGGCACTAACCTATTAACGAGATGCCGAAGAGCCAGTTGTTGTTTTCTGCTGTTTTTGGTTTCAGAAATCCTACAAAGAAAATATTCTCGGAATTGGACGAAATCAACGCCCAGGGTCCTATTTTTGCACGAAGCTTCCAGAAGTCCAGAGGGGAGACGAAGTGGGGCCACGAGGCGCCGCCACACTAGGGCGGCGCGGCACAGGCCTTGGCCGCACGGCCCTGTTGTGTGGGGCCCTCGTGTGGCCCCCTGACCTGCCCTTCCGCCTTATTAAAGCCTCCGTCGCGAAGCCCCCAGTACCGAGAGCCACGATACGGAAAACCTTACTGAGACACCGCCGCCGCCAATCCCATCTCGGGGGATTCAGGAGATCGCCTCCGGCACCCTGCCGGAGAGGGGAATCATCTCCCAGAGGACTCTTCACCGCCATGGTCGCCTCCGGAGTGATGAGTGAGTAGTTCACCCCTGGACTATGGGTCCATAGTAGTAGCTAGATGGTCGTCTTCTCCTTATGTGCTTCATTGTTGGATCTTGTGAGCTGCCTAACATGATCAAGATCATCTATCTGTAATACTATATGTTGTGTTTATCGGGATCCGATGGATACAGAATACTATGTTATGTTGATTATCAATCCATTACCTATGTGTTGTTTATGATCTTGCATGCTCTCCGTTATTAGTAGAGGCTCTGGCCAATTTTTTACTCTTAACTCCAAGAGGGAGTATTTATGCTCGATAGTGGGTTCATGCCTCCATTAAATGCAGGACAAGTGACGAGAAAGTTCTAAGGTTGTGGATGTGCTGTTGCCACTAGGGATAAAACATTGATGCTATGTCCGAGGATGTAGTTATTGATTACATTACGCACCATACTTAATGCAATTGTCTGTTGTTTGCAACTTAATACTGGAAGGGGTTCGGATGATAACCTGAAGGTGGACTTTTTAGGCATAGATGCATGCTGGATAGCGGTCTATGTACTTTGTCGTAATGCCCAATTAAATTTCACTATACTTATCATATCATGTATGTGCATTGTCATGCCCTCTCTATTTGTCAATTGCCCGGCTGTAATTTGTTCACCCAACATGCTATTTATCTTATGGGAGAGACACCTCTAGTAAACTGTGGACCCCGGTCCTATTCTTTTACATCGAATACAATCTACTGCAATATTTGTTCTTTACTATTTTCCGCAAACAATCATCATCCACACTATACATCTAATCCTTTGTTACAGCAAGCCGGTGAGATTGACAACCTCACTGTTTCGTTGGGGCAAAGTACTTTGGTTGTGTTGTGCAGGTTCCACGTTGGCGCCGGAATCCCTGGGGTTGCGCCGCACTACATCCCGCCGCCATCAACCTTCAACGTGCTTCTTGGCTCCTCCTGGTTCGATAAACCTTGGTTTCTTTCTGAGGGAAAACTTGCTACTGTCTGCATCACACCTTCCTCTTGGGGTTCCCAACGGACGTGTGTTAATTGCACGCATCAAGCATATTTTCTGGCGCCGTTGCCGGGGAACGAAGAAAAGCTACACCACAAAGATTTCTAACTCCCACGTCAACTACACGCCAGCATATTTTCTGGCGCCGTTGCCGGGGAGATCAAGACACGCTGCAAGGGGAGTCTCCACAATCCAATCTCTTTACTTTGTTTTTGTCTTGCTTTATTTTATTTACTACTTTGTTTGCTGCATTATATCAAAACACACAAAAAATTAGTTACTTGCATTTACTTTATTTACCTTTTGTTTATTTCATCATGTTTCCTCCTAAGTACACTCTAAAAGACATACCGGTAGGACGAGGGTCTATAATTGGAAGAGATAATATAGAAGATTTTTTCACTCATGTTAGTACCACTGAAGATTTTGAAGATAGACACTTGGTAGAACTTGCTCCTACTTATGAAATTGCTGCTGCTTCTTTAGTTCACATGTTGGAAACTAAATTTGTTAATCTTAATCCTATAATCCAACACATGTTTCTCACACTTGGCGATATGGAAGAAGGGGAAAAGAAAGATTTTGTTTTAGAAACCCTTCTTAAAGAATTTGGTGGTGTAGCAAGAGAGGCTAGAAAAGTCTTTATCAAATATAAGATGCTTGGCTCTTATACCAATTTTGTTAGTATCCTCGAAAAGATGGACATGGAGAGAGTAAGGTACACTAATAATATTAATGATGGTGGGGAGATTAAGACAACAATACCTTGTAAGCTCCTAGGAATGAGCGATGCTCTAGAAACTAATTATGGTTGGCTTGTCCCTGAAAATTTGTTTGACGAGGATAGCAAACCTAAGAATAATGAAAAGGGAGCCTCTGAAACTTACATAGATAAGATAACATGCATTGTTAAGGCAACTCCCAACACCCCTGGTAAGAATGTTGATGCTTCATCTCTTGATAACACTTGATACACACTTTCTGCGCCTAGCTGAAAGGCGTTAAAGAAAAGCGCTTATGGGAGACAACCCATGTTTTTACTACAGTACCTTTATTTTATATTTGAGTCTTGGAAGTTGTTTACTACTGTAGCAACCTCTCCTTATCTTAGTTTTGTGCATTGTTGTGCCAAGTAAAGTCGTTGATAGTAAGGTTCATACTAGATTTGGATTACTGCGCAGAAACAGATTTCTTTGCTGTCACGAATCTGGGTCTAATTCTCTGTAGGTAACTCAGAAAATTATGCCAATTTAAGTGAGTGATCCTCAGATATGTACGCAACTTTCATTCAATTTGGGCATTTTCATTTGAGCAAGTCTGGTGACACTTTAAAATTCGTCTTTACGAACTGTTCTGTTTTGACAGATTCTGCCTTTTATTTCGCATTGCCTCTTTTGCTATGTTGGATGAATTTCTTTGATCCATTAATGTCCAGTAGCTTTGTGCAATGTCCAGAAGTGTTAAGAATGATTATGTCACCTCTGAACATGTAAATTTTTATTGTGCACTAACCCTCTAATGAGTTGTTTTGAGTTTGGTGTGGAGGAAGTTTTCAAGGATCAAGAGAGGGAAATGATGCAATATGATCAAGGAGAGTGAAAGCTCTAAGCTTGGGGATGCCCCGGTGGTTCACCCCTGCATATTTTAAGAAGACTCAAGCGTCTAAGCTTGGGGATGCCCAAGGCATCCCCTTCTTCATCGACAACATTATCAGGTTCCTCCCCTGAAACTATATTTTTATTCCATCACATCTTATGTGCTTTGCTTGGAGCGTCGGTTTGTTTTTGTTTTTGTTTTTGTTTGAATAAAATGGTTCCTAGCATTCATTGTGTGGGAGAGAGACACGCTCCGTTGTTGCATATGGACAAATATGTCCTTAGGCTTTACTCATAGTATTCATGGCGAAGGATGAATCTTCTTCGTTAAATTGTTATATGGTTGGAATCGGGAAATGCTACATGTAGTAATTCTAAAATGTCTTGAATAATTTGATATTTGGCAATTGTTGTGCTCATGTTTAAGCTCTTACATCATATACTTTGCACCCATTAATGAACAAATACATAGAGCTTGCTAAAATTTGGTTTGCATATTTGGTCTCTCTAAAGTCTAGATAATTTCTAGTATTGAGTCTTGAACAACAAGGAAGACGGTGTAGAGTCTTATAATGTTTACAATATGTCTTTTATGTAAGTTTTTCTGCACCGGTTCATCCTTGTGTTTGTTTCAAATAACCTTGCTAGCCTAAACCTTGTATCGAGAGGGAATACTTCTCATGCATCCAAAATCCTTGAGCCAACCACTATGCCATTTGTGTCTACCATACCTACCTACTACATGGTATTTCTCCGCCATTCCAAAGTAAATTGCTTGAGTGCTACCTTTAAATTTCCATCATTCGCCTTTGCAATATATAGCTCATGGGACAAAATAACTTAAAAACTATTGTGGTATTGAATATGTACTTATGCACTTTATCTCTTATTAAGTTGCTTGTTGTGCGATAACCATGTTCCTGGGGACGCCATCAACTCTTTGTTGAATATCATGTGAGTTGCTATGCATGTTCGTCTTGTCTGAAGTAAGGGCGGTTTTCACAATCAAATGGTTTGAGTATGCATACTGTTAGAGAAGAACATTGGGCCGCTAACTAAAGCCATGAATCATGGTGGAAGTTTTAGTTTGGACATAAAACCTCAATCTCTTATGAGAATATTAACTGTTGTTGAATGCTTAAGCATTAAAAGAGGAGTCCATTATCTGTTGTCTATGTTGTCCCAGTATGGGTGTCTAAGTTGAAGAATGATCAAAAGCGAGAAATCCAATGCGAACTTTCTCCTTAGACCCTTGTACAGGCGGCATAGAGGTACCCCTTTGTGACACTTGGTTGAAACATATGTTATGCAATGATAATCCGTGTTAACCCAAGCTAATTAGGACAAGGTGCGGGCACTACTAGTATACTATGCATGAGGCTTGCAACTTGTAAGATATAATTTACATGATACATATGCTTTATTACTACCGTTGACAAAATTGTTCCATGTTTTCAAAACAAAAGCTCTAGCACAAATATAGCAATCGATGCTTTCCTCTTTGAAGGACCTTTCTTTTACTTTTATGTTGAGTTAGTTCACCTATTTCTCTCCATCTCAAGAAGCAAACACTTGTGTGAACTGTGCATTGATTCCTACATACTTGCATATTGCACTTGTTATATTACTTTACATTGACACTATCCATGAGATATACATGTTATAAGTTGAAAGCAACCGCTGAAACTTAATCTTCCTTTGTGTTGCTTCAATACCTTTACTTTGATTTATTGCTTTATGAGTTAACTCTTATGCAAGACTTATTGATGCTTGTCTTGAAGTACTATTCATGAAAAGTCTTTGCTTTATGATTCATTTGTTTACCCATGTCATTACCATTATTTTGATCGCTGCATTCATTACATATGCTTACAATAGTATGATCAAGGTTATGATGGCATGTCACTCCAGAAATTATCTTTGTTATCGTTTACCTGCTCGGGACAAGCAGTAACTAAGCTTGGGGATGCTTATACGTCTCCGACGTATCGATAATTTCTTATGTTCCATGCCACATTATTGATGATATCTACATGTTTTATGCATACTTTATGTCATATTTATGCATTTTCCGGCACTAACCTATTAACGAGATGCCGAAGAGCCAGTTGCTGTTTTCTGCTGTTTTTGGTTTCAGAAATCCTACAAAGGAAATATTCTCGGAATTGGACGAAATCAACGCCCAGGGTCCTATTTTTGCACGAAGCTTCCAGAAGTCCGGAGGGGAGACGGAGTGGGGCCACGAGGCACCGTGATGCGTGTAATTAACACACGTCCGTTGGGAACCCCAAGTGGAAGGTGTGATGCAGACAGTAGCAAGTTTTCCCTCAGAAAGAAACCAAGGTTTATCGAACCAGGAGGAGCCAAGAAGCACGTTGAAGGTTGTTGGTGGCGGGATGTAGTGCGGCGCAACACCAGGGATTCCGGCGCCAACGTGGAACCTGCACAACACAACCAAAGTACTTTGCCCCAACGAAACAGTGAGGTTGTCAATCTCACCGGCTTGCTGTAACAAAGGATTAGATGTATAGTGTGGATGATGATTGTTTGCAGAAAATAGTAGAACAAGTATTGCAGTAGATTGTATTCGATGTAAAGAATAGGACCGGGGTCCACAGTTCAGTAGAGGTGCCTCTCCCATAAGGTAAATAGCATGTTGGGTGAACAAATTACAGTCGGGCAATTGACAAATAGAGAGGGCATGACAATGCACATACATGATATGATAAGTATAGTGAAATTTAATTTGGGCATTACGACAAAGTACATAGACCGCTATCCAGCATGCATCTATGCCTAAAAAGTCCACCTTCAGGTTATCATCCGAACCCCTTCCAGTATTAAGTTGCAAACAACAGACAATTGCATTAAGTATGGTGCGTAATGTAATCAATAACTACATCCTCGGACATAGCATCAATGTTTTATCCCTAGTGGCAACAAAGACATCCACAACCTTAGAACTTTCTCACATCGTCCCAGATTTAATGGAGGCATGAACCCACTATCGAGCATAAATACTCCCTCTTGGAGTTAAGAGTAAAAACTTGGCCAGAGCCTCTACTAATAACGGAGAGCATGCAAGATCATAAACAACACATAGGTAATAGATTGATAATCAACATAACATAGTATTCTCTATCCATCGGATCCCGACAAACACAACATATAGCATTACAGATAGATGATCTTGATCATGTTAGGCAGCTCACAAGATCCAACAATGAAGCACATAAGGAGAAGACGACCATCTAGCTACTGCTATGGACCCATAGTCCAGGGGTGAACTACTCACTCATCACTCCGGAGGCGACCATGGCGGTGAAGAGTCCTCCGGGAGATGATTCCCCTCTCCGGCAGGGTGCCGGAGGCAATCTCCTGAATCCCCCGAGATGGGATTGGCGGCGGCGGCGTCTCAGTAAGGTTTTCCGTATCGTGGCTCTCGGTACTGGGGGTTTCGCGACGGAGGCTTTAAGTAGGCGGAAGGGCAGGACAGGAGGCCACACGAGGGCCCCACACAACAGGCCGGCGCGGCCAAGGCCCAGGCCGCGCCGCCCTAGTGTGTGGCTGCCTCGTGGCCCCACTTCTTATCCTCTTCGGTCTTCTGGAAGCTTCGTGTGAAAATAGGACCCTGGGCGTTGATTTCGTCCAATTCCGAGAATATTTCCTTTGTAGGATTTCTGAAACCAAAAACAGCAGAAAACAGCAACTGGCTCTTCGGCATCTCGTTAATAGGTTAGTGCCGGAAAATGCATAAATATGACATAAAGTATGCATAAAACATGTAGATATCATCAATAATGTGGCATGGAACATAAGAAATTATCGATACGTCGGAGACGTATCAGCATCCCCAAGCTTAGTTCCTGCTCGTCCCGAGCAGGTAAACGATAACAAAGATAATTTCTGGAGTGACATGCCATCATAACCTTGATCATACTATTGTAAGCATATGTAATGAATGCAGCAATCAAAACAATGGTAATGACATGGGTAAACAAATGAATCATAAAGCAAAGACTTTTCATGAATAGTACTTCAAGACAAGCATCAATAAGTCTTGCATAAGAGTTAACTCATAAAGCAATAAATCAAAGTAAAGGTATTGAAGCAACACAAAGGAAGATTAAGTTTCAGCGGTTACTTTCAACTTATAACATGTATATCACATGGATATTGTCAATGTAAAGTAATATAACAAGTGCAATATGCAAGTATGTAGGAATCAATGCACAGTTCACACAAGTGTTTGCTTCTTGAGATGGAGAGAAATAGGTGAACTGACTCAACATAAAAGTAAAAGAAAGGTCCTTCAAAGAGGAAAGCATCGATTGCTATATTTGTGCTAGAGCTTTTGTTTTGAAAACATGGAACAATTTTGTCAACGGTAGTAATAAAGCATATGTATCATGTAAATTATATCTTACAAGTTGCAAGCCTCATGCATAGTGTACTAATAGTGCCCGCACCTTGTCCTAATTAGCTTGGATTAACACGGATTATCATTGCATAACATATGTTTCAACCAAGTGTCACAAAGGGGTACCTCTTTGCCGCCTGTACAAGGGTCTAAGGAGAAAGTTCGCATTGGATTTCTCGCTTTTGATCATTCTTCAACTTAGACACCCATACCGGGACAACATAGACAACAGATAATGGACTCCTCTTTTAATACTTAAGCATTCAACAACAGTTAATATTCTCATAAGAGATTGAGGTTTTATGTCCAAACTGAAACTTCCACCATGATTCATGGCTTTAGTTAGCGGCGCAATGTTCTTCTCTAACAGTATGCATACTCAAACCATTTGATTGTGAAAACCGCCCTTACTTCAGACAAGACGAACATGCATAGCAACTCACATGATATTCAACAAAGAGTTGATGGCGTCCCCAGGAACATGGTTATCGCACAACAAGCAACTTAATAAGAGATAAAGTGCATAAGTACATATTCAATACCACAATAGTTTTTAAGGCTATTTTGTCCCATGAGCTATATATTGCAAAGGCGAATGATGGAAGTTTAAAGGTAGCACTCAAGTAATTTACTTTGGAATGGCGGAGAAATACCATGTAGTAGGTAGGTATGGTGGACACAAATGGCATAGTGGTTGGCTCAAGGATTTTGGATGCATGAGAAGTATTCCCTCTCGATACAAGGTTTAGGCTAGCAAGGTTATTTGAAACAAACACAAGGATGAACCGGTGCAGAAAAACTTACATAAAAGACATATTGTAAACATTATAAGACTCTACACCGTCTTCCTTGTTGTTCAAGACTCAATACTAGAAATTATCTAGACTTTAGAGAGACCAAATATGCAAACCAAATTTTAGCAAGCTCTATGTATTTGTTCATTAATGAGTGCAAAGTATATGATGCAAGAGCTTAAACATGAGCACAACAATTGCCAAGTATCAAATTATTCAAGACATTTTAGAATTACTACATGTAGCATTTCCCGATTCCAACCATATAACAATTTAACGAAGAAGATTCAACCTTCGCCATGAATACTATGAGTAAAGCCTAAGGACATATTTGTCCATATGCAACAGCGGAGCGTGTCTCTCTCCCACACAATGAATGCTAGGATCCATTTTATTCAAACAAAAACAAAAACAAAAACAAATCGACGCTCCAAGCAAAGCACATAAGATGTGATGGAATAAAAATATAGTTTCAGGGGAGGAACCTGATAATGTTGTCGATGAAGAAGGGGATGCCCAAGGCATCCCCAAGCTTAGACGCTTGAGTCTTCTTAAAATATGCAGGGGTGAACCACCGGGGCATCCCCAAGCTTAGAGCGTTCACTCTCCTTGATCATATTGCATCATTTCCCTCTCTTGATCCTTGAAAACTTCCTCCACACCAAACTCGAAACAACTTATTAGAGGGTTAGTGCACAATAAAAATTTACATGTTCAGAGGTGACATAATCATTCTTAACACTTCTGGACATTGCACAAAGCTACTGGACATTAATGGATCAAAGAAATTCATCCAACATAGCAAAAGAGGCAATGCGAAATAAAAGGCAGAATCTGTCAAAACAGAACAGTTCGTAAAGACGAATTTTAAAGTGGCACCAGACTTGCTCAGATGAAAATGCCCAAATTTAATGAAAGTTGCGTAAATATCTGAGGATCACTCACGTAAATTGGCATAATTTTATGAGTTACCTACAGAGAATTAGACCCATATTTGTGACAGAAAAGAAATCTGTTTCTGCGCAGTAATCCAAATCTAGTATGAACCTTACTATCAACGACTTTACTTGGCACAACAATGCACAAAACTAAGATAAGGGGAGTTGCTACAGTAGTAAACAACTTCCAAGACTCAAATATAAAATAAAAGTACTGTAGTAAAAACATGGGTTGTCTCCCATAAGCGCTTTTCTTTAACGCCTTTCAGCTAGGCGCAGAAAGTGTATATAAAGTGTTATCAAGAGATGCAGCATCAACATTATAATTTGTTCTAATAATAGAATCAAAAGGTAACTTCATTCTCTTTCTAGGGAAGTGTTCCATACCTTTCTTGAGAGGAAATTGATATTTAATATTACCTTCCTTCATATCAATGATAGCTCCAACAGTTCGAAGAAAAGGTCTTCCCAATATAATGGGACAAGATGCATTGCATTCAATATCCAAGACAACAAAATCAACGGGGACAAGGTTATTATTAACGGTAATGCGAACATTATCAACTCTCCCCAAAGGTTTCTTTTTAGCATTATCAGTGAGATTAACATCCAAATAACAATTTTTCAATGGTGGCAAATCAAGCATATCATAAATTTTCTTAGGCATAACAGAAATACTTGCACCAAGATCACATAAAGCATTACAATCAAAGTCATTGACCTTCATCTTAATGATGGGCTCCCAACCATCCTCTAGCTTTCTAGGAATAGAAGTTTCAAGTTTTAGTTTCTCTTCTCTAGCTTTTATGAGAGCATTTGTAATATGTTTTGTAAAGGCCAAATTTATAGCACTAGCATTGGGACTTTTAGCAAGCTTTTGTAAAAACTTTATGACTTCAGAGATGTGGCAATAATCAAAATCTAAACCATTATGATCTACAGCAATGGGATCATCATCCCCAATGTTGGAAAAAATTTCAGCAGTTTTATCACAGGCAGTTTCCGGCAGTTTTGCAGGCTTTGCATTAGAAGTGGAAACATTGCCAACACCAATTATCTCACCATTATTAGTAGGAGGTGCAGCAACATGTGGAACATTAGCATTGCTAGTGGTGGTAATAGTCCAAACTTTAGCTACATTATTCTCTTTAGCTAGTTTTTCATTTTCTTCTCTTTCCCACCTAGCATGCAATTCAGCCATTAATCTTATATTCTCATTAATTCTAACTTGGATGGCATTTGCTGTAGTAACAATTTTATTTTCAATATCCTTATTAGGCATAACTTTCGATTTCAAAAGATCAACATCAGAGGCAAGACTATCAACCTTAGAAGCAAGAATATCAATTTTATTGAGCTTTTCCTCAACAGATTTGTTAGAAGCAGTTTGTGTACTAATAAATTCTTTAAGCATAGCTTCAAGTCCAGGGGGTGTGTTCCTATTATTGTTGTAAGAATTCCCATAAGAATTGCCATAACCGTTACCATTATTATAAGGATATGGCCTATAGTTATTACTAGAATTGTTCCGATAAGCATTGTTGTTGAAATTATTATTTTTAATGAAGTTTACATCAACATGTTCTTCTTGAGCAACCAATGAAGCTAATGGAACATTATTAGGATCAACATTAGTCCTATCATTCACAAAGCATAGACATAATAGCATCAATCTTATCACTCAAGCAAGAGGTTTCTTCGACAGAATTTACCTTCTTACCTTGTGGAGCTCTTTCCGTGTGCCATTCAGAGTAATTAATCATCATATTATCAAGAAGCTTTGTTGCTTCACCAAGAGTGATGGACATAAAGGTACCTCCAGCAGCTGAATCCAATAGGTTCCGCGAAGAAAAGTTCAGTCCTGCATAAAAGGTTTGGATGATCATCCAAGTAGTCAGTCCATGGGTTGGGCAATTTTTAACCAAAGATTTCATTATTTCCCAAGCTTGAGCAACATGTTCATTATCTAATTGTTTAAAATTCATTATGCTACTTCTCAAAGATATAATTTTAGCGGGAGGATAATATCTACCAATAAAAGCATCTTTACATTTAGTCCATGAATCAATACTATTTCTAGGCAGAGATAGCAACCAATTTTTAGCTCTTCCTCTCAATGAGAAAGGAAACAATTTCAATTTTATAATGTCACCATCTACATCCTTATACTTTTGCATTTCACATAGTTCAACAAAATTATTAAGATGGGCAGCAGCATCATCAGAACTAACACCAGAAAATTGCTCACTCATAACAAGATTCAGTAAAGCAGGTTTAATTTCAAAGAATTCTGCTGTAGTAGCAGGTGGAGCAATAGGTGTGCATAGGAAATCATTATTATTTGTGTTTGTGAAGTCACACAACTTAGTATTTTCAGGAGTACCCATTTTAACAGTAGTAAATAAAGCAAACTAGATAAAGTAAATGCAAGTAACTAATCTTTTTGTGTTTTTAATATGGAGAACAAGACAGTAAATAAAATAAAGCTAGCAACTAATTTTTTTGTGTTTTGATATAATGCAGCAAACAAAGTAGTAAATAAAATAAAGCAAGACAAAAACAAAGTAAAGAGATTGGATTGTGGAGACTCCCCTTGCAGCGTGTCTTGATCTCCCCGGCAACGGCGCCAGAAAATATGCTTGATGCGTGTAATTAACACACGTCCGTTGGGAACCCCAAGAGGAAGGTGTGATGCAGACAGTAGCAAGTTTTCCCTCAGAAAGAAACCAAGGTTTATCGAACCAGGAGGAGCCAAGAAGCACGTTGAAGGTTGTTGGTGGCGGGATGTAGTGCGGCGCAACACCAGGGATTCCGGCGCCAACGTGGAACCTGCACAACACAACCAAAGTACTTTGCCCCAACAAAACAGTGAGGTTGTCAATCTCACCGGCTTGCTGTAACAAAGGATTAGATGTATAGTGTGGATGATGATTGTTTGCAGAAAATAGTAGAACAAGTATTGCAGTAGATTGTATTCGATGTAAAGAATAGGACCGGGGTCCACAGTTCACTAGAGGTGCCTCTCCCATAAGGTAAATAGCATGTTGGGTGAACAAATTACAGTTGGGCAATTGACAAATAGAGAGGGCATGACAATGCACATACATGATATGATAAGTATAGTGAAATTTAATTTGGGCATTACGACAAAGTACATAGACCGCTATCCAGCATGCATCTATGCCTAAAAAGTCCACCTTCAGGATATCATCCGAACCCCTTCCAGTATTAAGTTGCAAACAACAGACAATTGCATTAAGTATGGTGCGTAATGTAATCAATAACTACATCCTCGGACATAGCATCAATGTTTTATCCCTAGTGGCAACAGCACATCCACAACCTTAGAACTTTCCGTCACTGTCCCAGATTTAATGGAGGCATGAACCCACTATCGAGCATAAATACTCCCTCTTGGAGTTAAGAGTAAAAACTTGGCCAGAGCCTCTACTAATAACGGAGAGCATGCAAGATCATAAACAACACATAGGTAATAGATTGATAATCAACATAACATAGTATTCTCTATCCATCGGATCCCGACAAACACAACATATAGCATTACAGATAGATGATCTTGATCATGTTAGGCAGCTCACAAGATCCAACAATGAAGCACATAAGGAGAAGACGACCATCTAGCTACTGCTATGGACCCATAGTCCAGGGGTGAACTACTCACTCATCACTCCGGAGGTGACCATGGCGGTGAAGAGTCCTCCGGGAGATGATTCCCCTCTCCGGCAGGGTGCCGGAGGCGATCTCCTGAATCCCCCGAGATGGGATTGGCGGCGGCGGCGTCTCAGTAAGGTTGTCCGTATCGTGGCTCTCGGTACTGGGGGTTTCGCGACGGAGGCTTTAAGTAGGCGGAAGGGTAGGTCAGGGGGCCACACGAGGGCCCCACACAACAGGCCGGCGCGGCCAAGGCCCAGGCCACGCCGCCCTAGTGTATGGCCGCCTCGTGGCCCCACTTCTTATCCTCTTCGGTCTTCTGGAAGCTTCGTGTGAAAATAGGACCCTGGGCGTTGATTTCGTCCAATTCCGAGAATATTTCCTTTATAGGATTTCTGAAACCAAAAACAACAGAAAACAGCAACTGGCTCTTCGGCATCTCGTTAATAGGTTAGTGCCGGAAAATGCATAAATATGACATAAAGTATGCATAAAACATGTAGATATCATCAATAATGTGGCATGGAACATAAGAAATTATCGATACGTCGGAGATGTATCACGCCGCCACACTAGGGCGGCGCGGCCCAGGCCTTGGCCGCGCGGCCCTGTTGTGTGGGGCCCTCGTGTGGCCCCCTGACCTGCCCTTCCGCCTACTTAAAGCCTCCGTCGCGAAACCCCCAGTACCGAGAGCCACGATACGGAAAACCTTACTGAGACGCCGCCGCCGCCAATCCCATCTCGGGGGATTCAGGAGATCGCCTCCGGCACCCTGCCGGAGAGGGGAATCATCTCCCGGAGGACTCTTCACCGCCATGGTCGCCTCCGGAGTGATGAGTGAGTAGTTCACCCCTGGACTATGGGTCCATAGCAGTAGCTAGATGGTCGTCTTCTCCTTATGTGCTTCATTGTTGGATCTTGTGAGCTGCCTAACATGATCAAGATCATCTATCTGTAATACTATATGTTGTGTTTGTCGGGATCCGATGGATAGAGAATACTATGTTATGTTGATTATCAGTCCATTACCTATGTGTTGTTTATGATCTTGCATGCTCTCCGTTATTAGTAGAGGCTCTGGCCAAGTTTTTACTCTTAACTCCAAGAGGGAGTATTTATGCTCGATAGTGGGTTCATGCCTCCATTAAATCTGGGACAGTGACAGAAAGTTCTAAGGTTGTGGATGTGTTGTTGCCACTAGGGATAAAACATTGATGCTATGTCCGAGGATGTAGTTATTGATTACATTACGCACCATACTTAATGCAATTGTCTGTTGTTTGCAACTTAATACTGGAAGGGGTTCGGATGATAACCTGAAGGTGGACTTTTTAGGCATAGATGCATGCTGGATAGCGGTCTATGTACTTTGTCGTAATGCCCAATTAAATTTCACTATACTTATCATATCATGTATGTGCATTGTCATGCCCTCTCTATTTGTCAATTGCCCGACTATAATTTGTTCACCCAACATGCTATTTATCTTATGGGAGAGACACCTCTAGTGAACTGTGGACCCCGGTCCTATTCTTTTACATCGAATACAATCTACTACAATATTTGTTCTTTACTATTTTCCGCAAACAATCATCATCCACACTATACATCTAATCCTTTGTTACAGCAAGCCGGTGAGATTGACAACCTCACTGTTTCGTTGGGGCAAAGTACTTTGGTTGTGTTGTGCAGGTTCCACGTTGGCGCCGGAATCCCTGGTGTTGCGCCGCACTACATCCCGCCGCCATCAACCTTCAACGTGCTTCTTGGCTCCTCCTGGTTCGATAAACCTTGGTTTCTTTCTGAGGGAAAACTTGCTACTGTCTGCATCACACCTTCCTCTTGGGGTTCCCAACGGACGTGTGTTAATTGCACGCATCAGCGCCCCTGGAGTCTTTCTGGAGTTTCGTCAATTGGTCTCGATGTTTTAGGTCAGGACGGCTTAAATAGGCGAAGAGTCGGAGTCGGAGGGGCCACGGGGCCTCCTCACATTAGGGCCCCCCCCCCCTTGGGCCGCGACGCCACCACGTGTGGGGCCCCCAGGGCTCCCCTCTGGTCCCACTTTGACTTTCTGGAAGGTTCCGGGAAAAATAAGATGTTGGGTCTTCGTTCCGTCGAATTCCGAGAATATTGCCCGAACAGCCTTTTTGGAACCAAAAACAATAGAAAACAGCAACTGGCCCTTCGGCATCTCGTTAATAGGTTAGTTCCGGAAAATGCATAAAAACATTATAAAGTGCAAGCAAAACATGTAAGTATTGTCATAAAACAAGCATGGAACATCAGAAATTATAGGTACGTTGGAGACGTATCAGAGAACAAGCGGATTCACGAGCGTGTAAATGCATTGAATCAACTATCATATTTAGATGAAGTTTTCTGGAAGGAACATTCGAAGGCTTCCACTGTCGCGAAGTTCCAAGACCGGGTCTAGCAGGTCCACCGTTTCTTCGACAAGTGCTATAAAGGGCTGAGAATGATCTGGAAGACGATGTTCCCTTTGGACGCGGTCCCTCCCACGCTGTTGACTTTAATGTCAGAATTTAGTAACGCCAAGAAGATCCGATGCTTGGTTCGAGCACAACTTCTTGCAGGAGCTAGAGCTGCACTCGCCCTCGTCCTTGTATGTCATCCTTCAGCAGACCTGCTGGCAATTGCCAATGCGGTAGGTGATTTGGGGCCGCTTTACCCGAAAGTGGACCTTCCCGCCGCCATCATTATTGAAAGGCTTGAAGGAACCTCAATGGCACCCGAAGAAAAAGAGACTCCACCGGAGTAATTCAAAGGCATGCCCCTATTGTAAATATAAGACTTCGTTACTTGCTACATCCGAGTGTTCGGATGATTATGGTTAAACTATTTTTATCGGCAGGTGCATATTCATGTACCTTTACCATGCTAATGTCATTGGAAAATTTTGAAGGAGTAAATCTTAATTACTCGTTTTTACATCTGTATTGTGATGCATACGTATGTTTGTCGGTAGCAAATTACTTGAGTGATCAGCTCGTGTTGCAGGTCTTGCTAAACCCGTTGTATGTGCAACTTTGCTTTCAACCGATGCATGTCTTGACAGCAGCTCCAGAATATATCGGTAGCACTAGATCTGCCGATGACTCCGTCGCTCTTTGATACTTCTGTACTTTAAAGTATCGAGCGTGGGTCGTTTTCGTATGTGTTTCATGATCCATGCTATCTGCGGCACTCTTTGAGGCATCTATAGCAAAGGAAAAGAGCAAGGTCCCCGTTGATTTTGCACCATATCACTCGTAATTTCAGAGGCTTTTTTAGAGTGCAATCTCTGGGCGTATTTTCCATCGCACCGATGTTCGTTGAAATATGCGAAAAAGTTCTTGTCGATGTAGTTCGGGTGTCCCGAATTACTGCAATTTCTTTAAGGAAACAAAACTTGAGTTTTCATTAATAAAGTAAGCGAAAAAACTAGGGGGGGCAAAAAGGAGCCCTGTTGAAAAGAGAAAAAACTAAATGCTATCCATCCTTTTAAGCAAGAGGAGGATTCTTCTTATCTTCGAGCTTGTCCATCGTGCCAGCGGCTTTGGAAGCATCACTGATTTCATCAGGAGTTCTGGCAGCGATTGCCAGAGTTTTTTTTCTTCTATAATTGTCGTGCCATCAGCTGCCGAGGTTTTCACTGTCGGAGCTTCCAAAGCAAGGTCGGCTGGCTTCTTCTTCATCTTCCTGACGCGTTCATCTTCCTTATTATCGAGTACTGATGATTTTGAAGGGAAGTCGACAGTTTCCTGTCTTAGCCCAAACTTTGCAGCAATCCTCTGAAACTCGCGATCACAATTATCCGAGCGTGAGAAACTTCCATAGACTGTGATATTTGTTCCATTGCTCCCAGGCATTTTCAGCTTGAGGTATGCGTAATGTGGCACAACCATGAACTTGGCATAAGTTGATCTTCCGAGTATAGCGTGGTACTATGATTCCCAGTTCACCACTTCAAACTCGATCTTTTCCTTCCTGAAGTTGTCGGGTTTGCCAAAGACAACGTTCAAGTAAACTTTGCCAAGAGAGTACGCCGGTAAGGTGGGGAGGATCCCATGGAAACAGGTGTCTGTTTCTTCTAGCATCCTCATTGTGATTCCCATACTTTTGATCGTGTCGAGGAATATCAGGTTTAATCCGCTCCCACCGTCCATGAAAACTTTGCTCATCTTGAACCCTCCGATTTGCGCCTCGACTACTAAGGCAGCGTGCCCCGGTTTTGGGATTGTCATCGGGTGATCCGCTCTGCTGAACATAATGCTCTGTGATGACCATTCGATATATTCAGGAATATTGGCCATAATGCTTCATGCCAAATTGATCTCTTGGGTGAGCTTCTTCATCTCCCTTCTCGAAACACCAGTCCTGTGAATCATACTCATTTGTCCACGTGGTGGCGGAAAGGACTCGTTAGGGTTGTGAGGCTGAACTTGCTGGACCTGGTGCTGAGGTGGAGGCGGTGGTGGAATTGGTTGCTGCTGCTGCTGGATGAGCTTCTGCATCTCGATGAACTGTCGGCAGTCTCTGAGCAGGTGACTCGACTTTTTCTTGTTATCTTTAGAATCAATATACGCATGCAGGTAGCAATTGGCGTTTATCTGCCCAGCGAAGGGTAACTCGGGGGTCCTCTGAGGTCGCGGTTTGTTGTTGCCACGGTTCCCAGAGTTGCTCCGGTTGCCATCCTGTCGATCGTCTCGCTGTCGTCATACCGATCATCTTGTCGATCAGAATATCCAGCGGCTACCAGGTTGTTGTCATTGTAACTGCGGTCTTTCCTTTTCTTGCGACGATCCCTGCGACCACCCGAATCGTTCCTTGGCTGGTCGTCGTCTTGTTCGTCACTACGTTGTCGTGGCCTTCGTACATTGTCTTCACCATCAGCCCAGCTGTTGGCTATTTCCATTAACTTGGTTATGGTCTTTGGCTTCTTGCGCCCAAGTTCCTCTATGTAGGTTTCACATCGGATGCCATCGCCAAAGGCATCAATTGCTCTGTCGACGGAAACATCTTCGGCGGAGTTCAGGAGTTTAGTGAATCTCCCGATGTATGCACGCATCGACTCCTTCGGCTTCTGCTGGCAATGCCATAATTCTTCGATCCCAACAGGCCTCTTATATGTTGCTTGGAAGTTTGCGACGAAAGCGTCCACCAGGTCATCCCACGACTTGATGGAACCCTTCGGCAGGCCTCTCAACCAGGCCCGTGCCGAACCTTTCAGGTAAAGTTGCAAGCACTGCATTGCTGCTATCTGATTTCCTTTGTGTAGGATCACAGTCTGCAAGTAATCATCTATCCATGACCTCGGCTCCTGCTATCCATCATACTTAGCGGCGTCAGTAGGCGTAGGTTTGAACTTTTTGGGTGGCATCGTCTCACGGATCTTGTAGCTCAAACAGTCAGCTCCCCGCAACTCGCCGCCGTACTCCTGGCTTTCTTCTAAGGCGTCCCTATCGTACTCCTCCCTCGCGGCGTGTCGTCGCCTAGCTTTGTTGATTCAAGTCTTGGTGATTTCGTCTCGAGCATCCCTTGAGCTATGCTTTGAGCCGCTGACTTGGAGCATGATCTTTTCCTTCCGTGGGACCAGATTGTCTCCCAGGATTGCGAGGCTTTCCAGGGCGCCCCGATGAACTTGAGCCATAGAACCTTCGGGTCGTTGGTTGATGAGGTACGCCGCGAGGTTGGCAGTTGCTCCCTCAACGGATTTCGGCCTTAACATACCTGCAGTGTCCATGGTCATGAAGGACTTGGATAGGTTTGACGTTATTTCCCTAGCATCGTCTTCTGAAAGTCTGGATAGCTTCGACCGGTGCTTCCCCGCTCCTTGGCTGCTTCGGGAAGCAATTCCTTGTGAGCCCCTTCGTCGTTTACTGGATTGCTCTGCTGCGAACAAACGTCTTTCGAGGGTGGCCTGCTCATTCGATAGCCGCTCCCGATTTTTCTCCAATATGGAGCGATAGGCATTGAGGGTTCCAACCGAAGTTCCGGCGGGAAGCGGTGTGTTATTAAGCACGGCTGCCCTGGCTGCTGCCCATTCTTCCTCTGCGATTGTGTAATCACTATTATTGTTACTGGCACTGTTTTCAAAGCTATGTCGTCTGCTGGAGCGAGGGGTGTCATCTCCACCTCCCCCGTTCCTTGCGTTCCTGTGTTATTGGCGGCATAAACTTGGTGGTGCGCCGTTTTCCATGTGACCTCCCTGACAACGCTGCCGGCACTGTCCTCTCCCGATGAATACTGGGCACTGCAGATGAACGGTGTGTCACTCGATCCCAACCCGTGCCTGGTGTCGCAGTTCAGGCAGTAGTACGAGGTCATCTCTGGTGGTACGGGGTTATCGGATCCAACCGACATCGAAGACATCGATCGAGGGGTTGATGACGAGGATGAATTCGTCGAGTCTGTCAGGCCTGCCGAAAGGTCGACTGATGATGACATGATTGACCCTGCGGCCGATGGGGGCGATTTCCTCGCTGATCTGGGGGCGAACGGTTCCAGCAAACAAAGGACTCCTTCCGCGTTGACGTTGTAGTGGACACTCCCGAACGTCATGTCCATGTTTCCTTGTAGATCCGAAAAAGTCGAGCGAGAAGAGTCGATGTGCGGGGTGAACTCATAGGATCCGAATCGGATCGGACTTCCCAAGATTGGCGATGATGATGGAATCGACGAAGCTGCCGACGACATGGTTGGATCTGCCGATGACGGATCTTGTGCCAACAGGGTTCCCACAGACGGCGCCAATTGTCGAGGGTACTCCTCGGCAATGCCCTCCGTTTGAGGCTTAGGTTTGATGGAATCCTGTAGGCTGACACGAGACATCGGTTAGCAGACAAGCGAGGAGAGCGATTTACCCAGATTCGGGGCCCTCAATGAGGTAAAACCCTTACGTCCTGCCTGTCTGATCTTGATTATGAAAATATCGGGTTACAATCGGGTGCCGAAGGTTTCGGCTGTGATCTCGTCGAGAGGCTAAGTACTATGGGGACCTAGCTCTGGACTTATGGTGGCTAAAGTTGCTAAGATTGATTGTGTCCCTCGGCAGCCCCTCTCCTGGCCCTTATATAGGGGGCCAGGTCTGGAGAGATCTGTCCGGGTACGACTAGGTTACAAAAGACCCTAGTTCAAAACTTTCCTTGCTCGATTCGCCTCTTCGTCTTGTTCTTCAAGGAATCTTCTTCGGCACCGACGTAGCGGCCCACCTTGCCATCGGGTGTCTTCATGGGCCTCCAGTTGGGCCGTATAGGATAGGGCAATAATAGTTACCCGAAGGGTAATGCCCACGTCACTCGAGGAAGCCAACAAGGAGAAAAATGAGGAAGACCCCAACTCTTGTCATGACGAGCTTGTTGATCAAGTTGCTTCTTTGAAGAGGCACAATGCTCTACTCTTGGAGGTCAATGCTCTTCAAGAAGAAGCCTTGGATGAGTATTACTTCTTGTGCAAGGAGAAGACCTCATGTTGCAATCATGAAGAAGAAATTGCCACTCTTGAGAACACCAAGGCCAAGCATTTGAGTTTGAGTGGCATGCAAGAAGAGTCCTTGGTTGGAGTGCCTCCGCATGAGCAAAGAGAAGATCACTTGTTGTGATCACGAGGAAGAAATAGCCTCTTGGAAGAGGAGTGAAGCTAAGCTCATGGAGGTCAATTCCATGCAAGAGGAAGCTTTGAAGGAGTACTTTCCCTTGATCAAGGACCGCGCGTGTTGCAACCATGAAGGTGCTATTGCCAAGGTAGAGAGTGACAAGCGTCTACTCATGAAGATGAACTCTCTCCAAGAAGAAGCTTTGATGGAACATTTCCGGGTGAACAAGGCAAAGGAGGTCCAAGTGTTTGATATCACTCACCCTCACCCAGAGCATGAAGATGAGGTCAGTCGATTGAAGGACAAAATTGATAGACTCCAAATTCAAGCCAAGTACTTGGAAGGAGTCATTGAAGCCAAAGTTGGAGCCAATGAGGGCTCGTGCAATGAAGGAGGAATGGCTACCAAGCCAAAGAGGAAGAGAAGTAGGAGGACCAAGAAGAAGAAAAACAAGTAGAACATGGAGATCAACCATGAGGGAGGCGATGCTAACTCTAGAAGGGATGGAGTACCCAACTCCGCCACGAAGGGTTTCGCCGGCTCTAACAACCCTTCTCATGTTCTTTTTGTTGATTACTATGGACATATTCGTGCTTGCTTTATTGGTCCTCAAGAGGACAACGTTGATTGGAATATTTGGGTTCCCAAACCCCTTGTTACTAACATGATAGGACCCATTGAAAAATGGGCACCTAAATCCAAGACTTGATTCCTTGTAGGACTATGCTTCCGGTGGCGCTAAATGGGTGGTTGATAGTGGAGCCACAAGTCATATGACCGGAAGCAAGGAAATTGTTGTCGACCTCGAGCCATCTCACTCTACCGTTTCATATGGCGACAACACGTGCTCAAAGGTATTGGGTCTTGGCAAGCTGGTGGTAACACCCGACATTTCACTTGTGAATGTCCTCCTTGTCGAGACCCTTGGTTACAATCTTCTTTCTGTTCATCAAATTGCTCGTATGGGTCTATGTACATTCTTCGATGAACATATGGTGGTCCTCTTGTGGAGCAAGACACTCCGTGTAGCATTTGTTGGATATGTGGAGAACGGGCTGTATGTTGTTGATTTCTCCAGAAAGACAACATCTTCCGTTCTTTGCCTATTCGCTAAAGGTGACAAGGGTTGGTTATGGCATCGCCGACTAGCCCATGTCAACATGAGGACTTTGCAAAGTCTCCACAAGGGTGGCCACATTCTCGGACTAAAAGAAGATGTTTCCTTTCGCAAAGATCGTGTTTATAGGGCTTGCGTACAAGGAAAAATGCATGGAGCTCCTCACAAAGCCAAGACGATCATCTCTACCACAAGATGCTTGGAGCTCCTACATGTTGATCTCTTTGGTCCACCGTCTCATGAAAGTCTTGGAGGGAAGAAGTATTGCCACTAGTAGGAAAAGCCTCATCAGTGGCGCACCAAAAAATGATTATGTGGCGCATGGGCCGTGCACCACAAAAACTTCACCACAAAAACTTCGCCACAAAAATAAGGTTTTGGTGGAGCACCGGCCCATGCGCCACAAAATTAAGGTTTTTGTGGCGCACTGGATATGGTGCGCCATAGAAATAAGAGGTTCTGTGGCGCATATGGTCCAGCTGCGCCACAGAAATAGGTGCGCCACTGAATTATATTTTGGTGCGCCACAGAACAATGTACAAGTATACTCGATTTTGTGCTGCCTGGTGTATTATACAGGTTTTATATAGGTTTTGTACATAGTATACAGGTTATATACAGATATAATATAGAAAGATATAATATGGACACGTATAACATAGCAACATTATACATCATCATCACATTACTTAGAGCCCGATCGAGTTATACATATAGCTCCATACAACTCACAATCCATGCAAATTAATTAAGTTCATCATCTCTAGATACAAATGAAGTGACACCGGCCGCTGATACGCGTAAAGCACACGTCCGTTGGGAACCCCAAGTGGAAGGTATGATGCGTATAGAAGCAAGTTTCCCTCAGTAAGAAACCAAGGTTTATCGAACCAGTAGGAGCCAAGAAGCACGTTGAAGGTTGATGGCGGCGGAGTGTAGTGCGGCGCAACACCAGGGATTCCGGCGCCAACGTGGAACCTGCACAACACAATCAAAGTACTTAGCCCCAACGTAACAGTGAGGTTGTCAATCTCACCGGCTTGCTGTAACAAAGGATTAAACGTATTGTGTGGAAAATGATGGTTGTTTGCGAAGAACAGTAAAGAACAATTGCAGTAGATTGTATTTCAGATGTAAAGAATGGACCGGGGTCCACAGTTCACTAGTGGTGTCTCTCCCATAAGATAAATAGCATGCTGGGTGAACAAATTACAGTTGGGCAATTGACAAATAAAGAAGGCATAACAATGCACATACATATATCATGATGAGTACTATGAGATTTAATCAGGGCATTACGACAAAGTACATAGACCGCTATCCAGCATGCATCTATGCCTAAAAAGTCCACTTTCAGGTTATCATCCGAACCCCTTCCGGTATTAAGTTGCAAGCAACAGACAATTGCATTAAGTATGGTGCGTAATGTAATCAACACAAATATCCTTAGACAAAGCATCGATGTTTTATCCCTAGTGGCAACAGCACATCCACAATCTTAGAACTTTCTGTCACTGTCCTAGATTCAATGGAGGCATGAACCCACTATCGAGCATAAATACTCCCTCTTGGAGTTACAAGTATCAACTTGGCCAGAGCCTCTACTAGCAACGGAGAGCATGCAAGAACATAAACAACATATATGATAGATTGATAATCAACTTGACATAGTATTCAATATTCATCGGATCCCAACAAACACAACATGTAGCATTACAAATAGCTGATCTTGATCATGATAGGCAGCTCACAAGATCTAACATGATAGCACAATGAGTTGAAGACGACCATCTAGCTACTGCTATGGACCCATAGTCCAGGGGTGAACTACTCACACATCGATCCGGAGGCGATCATGGCGATGAAGAGCCCTCCGGGAGATGATTCCCCTCTCCGGCAGGGTGCCGGAGGCGATCTCCTGAATCCCCAGAGATGGGATTGGCGGCGGCGGCGTCTCTGGAAGGTTTTCCGTACCGTGGCTCTCGGTACTGGGGGTTTCGCGACGAAGACTTTAAGTAGGCGGAAGGGCGGAGTCGGAGGAGTCACGGGGGCCCCACACGCTAGGGCCGCGCGGGCCCCCTCTAGGCCGCGCCGCCCTAGTGTGGCGGCGCCCCGTGGCCCCACTTCGTTTCTCCCTCGGTCTTCTGGAAGCTTCGTGGAAAAATAAGCCCCTGGGCGTTGATTTCGTCCAATTCCGAGAATATTTCCTTACTAGGATTTCTGAAACCAAAAACAGCAGAAAACAAAGAATCGGCTCTTCGGCATCTCGTCAATAGGTTAGTGCCGGAAAATGCATAAATATGACATATAATGTGTATAAAACATGTGAGTATCATCATAAAAGTAGCATGGAACATAAGAAATTATAGATACATTTGGGACGTATCAAGCATCCCCAAGCTTAGTTCCTACTCGCCCTCGAGTAGGTAAACGGTAACAAGGATAATTTCTGAAGTGACATGCTATCATAATTTTGATCAATACTATTGTAAAGCACATGAGATGAATGCAGCGATTCGAAGAAATGATGAAGATAATGAGTGAACAACTGAATCATATAGCAAAGACTTTTCATGAATAGTACTTTCAAGACAAGCATCAATAAGACTTGCATAACAGTTAACTCATAAGCAATAAATTCTTAGTAGAAAGCTTTGAAACAACACAAAGGAAGATATAAGTTTCAGGGGTTGCTTTCAACTTCAACATGTATATCTCATGGATAATTGTCAACACAAAGTAATATAACAAGTGCAATAGGTAAACATGTAAGAATCAATGCACACAGTTTACACAAGTGTTTGCTTCTAAGATAGAAAGAATAGGTAAACTGACTCAACATAAAGTAAAAGAAAGGCCCTTCGCAGAGGGAAGCATGGATTACTATTTTTGTGCTAGAGCTTTTCATTTTGAAAACATAGAAACAATTTTGTCAACGGTAGTAATAAATCATATGTGTTATGTATAAGATATCCTATAAGTTGCAAGCCTCATGCATAGAATACTAATAGTGCCCGCACCTTGTCCTAATTAGCTTGGATTAACACAGATTATCATTGCATAGCATATGTTTCAACCAAGTGTCACAAAGGGGTACCTCTATGCCGCCTGTACAAGGGTCTAAGGAGAAGGTTCGCATTGGATTTCTCGCTTTTGATCATTCTCAACTTAGACACCCATACCGGGACAACATAGACGACAGATAATGGACTCCTCTTTTAATGCTTAAGCATTCAACAACAGATAATATTCTCATAAGAGATTGAGGATTTGTGTCCAAACTAAAACTTCCACCATGATTCATGGCTTTAGTTAGCGGCCCAATGTTCTTCTCTAACAATATGCATACTCAAACAATTTGATCATGAAAATCGCTCTTACTTCAGACAAGACGAACATGCATGGCAACTCACATGATATTCAACAAAGGTAAAAGTTGATGGAGTCCCCAGAAACATGGTTACCGCTCAACAAGCAACTTATTAAGAAATAAGATACATAAGTACATATTCTTCACCACAATAGTTTTTAAGGCTATTTTCCCATGAGCTATGTATTGTAAGGCAAAGAATAGAGGTTTTAAAGGTAGCACTCAAGTAATGTACTTTGGAATGACAGAGAAATACCATGTGGTAGGTAGGTATGGTGGACACAAATGGCATAGTTTTTGGCTCAAGGATTTGGATGCACGAGAAGAATTCCTCTCAATACAAGGCTAGGCTAGCAAGGTTGTTTGAAGCAAACTCAAGTATAAAATGGTACAGCAAGACTCACATATGAACATATTGTAAGCATTATAAGACTTTACATCGTCTCCTTGTTGTTCAAACACCTCAACCAGAAAATATCTAGACTTAGAGAGACCAATCATGCAAACCAAATTTTAACAAGCTCTATGTAGTTCTTCATTAATAGGTCCAAAGTACATGATGCAAGAGCTTAAACATGATCTATATGAGCACAACAATTGCCAAGTATCATATTATTCAAGACATTATACCATTTACCACATGCGGCATTTTCCGTTTTCAACCATATATCAATGAACGAAGTAGTTCAACCTTCACAATGAACATTAAGAATAAAGCTAAGAACACATGTGTTCATATGCAACAGCGGAGCGTGTCTCTCTCCCACACAAAGAATGCTAGGATCCGACTTTATTCAAACAAAACAAAAAAAAGCAAACAGACGCTCCAAGCAAAGCACATAAGATGTGACTGAATAAAAATATAGTTTCACTAGAGGTGACCTGATAAGTTGTCGATGAAGAAGGGGATGCCTTGGGCATCCCCAAGCTTAGATGCTTGAGTCTTCTTGAAATATGCAGGGATGAACCACGGGGGCATCCTCAAGCTTTGACTTTTCACTCTTCTTGATCATAGTATATCATCCTCCTCTCTTGACCCTTGAAAACTTCCTCCACACCAAACTCAAAACAAACTCATTAGAGGGTTAGTGCATAATTGAAAACTCATACATTCAGAGGTGACATAATCATTCTTAACCCTTCTGGACATTGCACAAAGCTACTGAAAGTTAATGGAACAAAGAAATCCATCAAGCATAGCAAAACAGACAATGCGAAATAAAAGGCAGAATCTGTCAAAACAGAATAGTCCGTAAAGACGAATTTTCCAGGGGCACTTCACTTGCTCAGATGAAAATGCTCAAATTGAATGAAAGTTGCGTACATATCTAAGGATCACGCACGTAAATTGGCAGATTTTTCTGAGTTACCTACAGAGAACCCTGCCCAAATTCGTGACAGCAAGAAATCTGTTTCTGCGCAGTAATCCAAATCTAGTATTGACTTTACTATCAAAGACTTTACTTGGCACAACAATGCAATAAAATAAAGATAAGGAGAGGTTTCCACAGTAGTAACAACTTCCAAGACTCAAATATAAAATAAAAGTGATGTAGTAAAATGATGGGTTGTCTCCCATAAGCGCTTTTCTTTAACGCCTTTCAGCTAGGCGCAGAAAGTGTGAATCAAGTATTATCAAGAGAAGAAACATCAACATTACCTCGGGCTTTATGCCTACCCTTCTTACTCTTTTTCTTACTCTTTGGTTTAGGGAATACATGTCTACCTCCCGGTGTAGAGGTGAATTTTAGGGTGCCTTCTCCCACATCTATGATTGCTCCCAATAGTTTCAGCAGGGATCTTCCAAGTGTGATTTGTCCTGTTCCTACACATTCAATAACAAGATAATCAGTGGATACCGTTCTTCCAAGAATGGTTGTATGCACACCCTCGGCTATTCCCTTAGGAATTATAACAGAGTTATTAATAAGAGTTATTCCTTCTCCTCCTTCAACGAGTCCCCAAAGTGTCAAAGATTCATAAATACTCTTAGGCATAAGGCAAAATTCAGACATAATATCACAACGGGCATGAAAAGTTTCACCACCAATAATAACTTTAATAGTAGGGTCCCACATTGAAGGTTCAGAGTTCACTAAAACTTGATCAAGACGGTTACGAACATAACTATAATTTTCTTTCAAGCAAGATGCACTTATCTCAAGAGTGTTTAATCTATTATAAATGCTAATAAGAGCTGAATCAAAGTTATTAGCTGAACTATGTGATGTAACCAATTTTTTTATGGCATTAAAAGCTTGATCACCATTGCCATGAAGGAAATCTCCTCCCACTACAGCATCCAAGGCATATCTATAGCGAATCATAAGCCCAAAATAATAGTTACTAAGGAGCAAACTTAGAGTCATTTGAGGTTTAGCTTTACGATAGGAATCAAAAATTCTAGACCAAGCATCTTTAAAAGTCTCCTCATCCCCTTGTTTAAAAGTGAAGATTAATTCCTCAGGTGAAGAAGTAACAGGTTCAGAGCTAGACATGATAACAAAACAAAGTAAATGCAAGTAACTAATTTTTTTGTGTTTTTAATATAGAGAATGCAAACAAGATAGTAAATAAAGTAAAACTAGCAACTAATTTTTTTGTGTTTTGTTTTAGTGCAGCAAACAAAGTAGTAAATAAAATAAAGTAAAGCAAGACAAAAACAAAGTAAAGAGATTGGAAGTGGAGACTCCCCTTGCAGCGTGTCTTGATCTCCCCGGCAACGGCGCCAGAAATTTAGCTTGATACGCGTAAAGCACACGTCCGTTGGGAACCCCAAGTGGAAGGTATGATGCGTATAGAAGCAAGTTTCCCTCGGTAAGAAACCAGGGTTTATCGAACCAGTAGGAGCCAAGAAGCACGTTGAAGGTTGATGGCGGCGGAGTGTAGTGCGGCGCAACACCAGGGATTCCGGCGCCTACGTGGAACCTGCACAACACAATCAAAGTACTTTGCCCCAACGTAACAGTGAGGTTGTCAATATCACCGGCTTGCTGTAACAAAGGATTAAATGTATTGTGTGGAAGATGATGGTTGTTTGCGAAGAACAGTAAAGAACAATTGCAGTAGATTGTATTTCAGATGTAAAGAATGGACCGGGGTCCACAGTTCACTAGTGGTGTCTCTCCCATAAGATAAATAGCATGTTGGGTGAACAAATTACAGTTGGGCAATTCACAAATAAAGAAGGCATAACAATGCACATACATATATCATGATGAGTACCATGAGATTTAATCAGGGCATTACGACAAAGTACATAGACCGCTATCCAGCATGCATCTATGCCTAAAAATTCCACTTTCAGGTTATCATCCGAACCCCTTCCGGTATTAAGTTGCAAGCAACAGACAATTGCATTAAGTATGGTGCGTAATGTAATCAACACAAATATCCTTAGACAAAGCATCGATGTTTTATCCCTAGTGGCAACAGCACATCCACAACCTTAGAACTTTCTGTCATTGTCCCAGATTCAATGGAGGCATGAACCCACTATCGAGCATAAATACTCCCTCTTGGAGTTACAAGTATCAACTTGGCCAGAGCCTCTACTAGCAACGGAGAGCATGCAAGAACATAAACAACATATATGATAGATTGATAATCAACTTGACATAGTATTCAATATTCATCGGATCCCAACAAACACAACATGTAGCATTACAAATAGCTGATCTTGATCATGATAGGCAGCTCACAAGATCTAACATGATAGCACAATGAGGAGAAGATGACCATCTAGCTACTGCTACGGACCCATAGTCCAGGGGTGAACTACTCACACATCGATCCGGAGGCGATCATGGCGATGAAGAGCCTTCTGCGAGATGATTCCCTTCTCCGGCAGGGTGCCGGAGGCGATCTCCTGAATCCCCCAAGATGGGATTGGCGGCGGCGGCGTCTCTGGAAGGTTTTCCGTATCGTGGCTCTCGGTACTGGGGGTTTCGCGACGAAGACTTTAAGTAGGCGGAAGGGCGGAGTCGGAGGAGTCACGGGGGCCCCACACCCACACGCTAGGGCCGCGTGGGCCCCCTCTAGGCCGCGCCGCCCTAGTGTGGCGGCACCCCGTGGCCCCACTTCGTTTCTCCCTCGGTCTTCTGGAAGCTTCGTGGAAAAATAAGCCCCTGGGCGTTGATTTCGTCCAATTCCGAGAATATTTCCTTACTAGGATTTCTGAAACCAAAACAGCAGAAAACGGCAACTGGCTCTTCGGCATCTCGTCAATAGGTTAGTGCCGGAAAATGCATAAATATGACATATAATGTGTATAAAACATGTGAGTATCATCATAAAAGTAGCATGGAATATAAGAAATTATAGATACGTTTGGGACGTATCAGCCGCCACCTACACTAGGATGAAATAGAGTACCGCCGCGACGATGGTGAGCAAGAGCGAGAGCACAAGGAAGGTCTTCATCTTCATCTTGCTCTTGTTCGACTGGTGCTTCCTCCACTTGGCAACCGCCTCGTGTCTAGTCGGGTACCCTTTGTAGCAGTTGCCGCTGAACTTTTGCACCTGTTTCTTGCACTCCTCCCACTCCTCGTACACTCCTGGAACCCGCCCCTCGAACACGACGTAGTACGTCATCTCTATGGACACAAGGAATATTAGTATATAATGCAATGGAAAGAGTTAGCGGGTTCACATGCATACATATTCACAAGAATTAAAGCAAGGAAATAATAATAAACCTAAAAGACATATAGCATCGGTATCACATAAGTAATCAAGTTCAACGATAACGACTAAAATAGTAATTGAAGTCCAACAACGACGACCACCATTTCGAGCAAATTAAGCAAGTTTAGTTTACAACACGGTACAAATTGTCCATCGATTCAAAGTAATGCTAGGCACACTGGCCTCGATCAACGAGACGTCTTCTTGAGTGGCTCTGGGAACGGCTTGTACAAGCCCTTCGTCGTCCACATCCTTCCATCACCCTTCCTATGTAGGCATTCTTCGATATCCCTCTTAGACAACCCTCTGAGTTGGTGTAAGACCCCCGATGCGTTGGATACATCTTGTACGATAATTTCCGAGAGCTTTACTTGGATGCGATGGAAGTCTTCTCTAAGATCATCATCATTGATTTCCCCCGACATTTTAATGGGGTCTCGCTTACTAGGTGGCAGACACATCATCTCTGCATCCTCGACAAACCCTTTAAGGTGATGGAGAACATAGAAGGCCTCCTTAATGCTGCCAGCTGGCTGCTTGATACAAGGGAAGTCGATCACGTGCTTGAACCCAAGCTTTTTAGTGTCCGGCCTGATATATTGCTCATTCTTGTCGAAGGTGCCTCCATTTTTTGAGTAGCCAAGGATAGCCTCATCGAGAACACCCCTTATTCTCTTGTAGTATTTCTTCGTCGTCGTACTCGACGAGTCGAAATACTGGGCTAGTGACCAGTTCGGGCAAAGGATGATGAGTGTGCAGTATTTGTCCCTGCTCAACACATGCAATTGAAATGGAATGTTGGAAATGATAGGCAATGGAAGAAATATATAAGAAAGCATAAGTTACGACGGCCGTGAGTGGATGTGTACTTACTCGGGAAAGACAGGCAAAAGAATGGTGTTGCTCTCTTTGTACATGGGCATGAAGCTCTGGAGGTACCGCACCGCCTTGGTCTGTGTCCTTGAGCCGTCCTGGAGCTGGCTATCGCGCATGTAGTAGGGATCCGCTACCGCGATGTGGGGGGTCTCTCTCTGTTGATCTTCATCTGAAGATTGATCGCGTATAGACGGACCAAGTTATAGTCGAGCCGTTTCGAGTGAAATATATTGAAGACGTCCTCGAACGCTATGAAGAAGATATCCGCGGGGTCTTCATGGATGAAGTTCGGGTCGGACGACACCTTGACCGAGAACACCGGGTAATTTGGATCCTTTTCTTTAAGAAGGACGCACTCTAGATAATTAATAGAGTGCTGCAAAGGGATCATTGGTCCACTTGCAAGGTGTTCCATGTCCGGAGGCAGTATCGGTTTACCAGCTTCATGACACCGGGGCAAGCCATCTGGTGTAGGTGGTACCATGTCGTCGGCCCGGATCCTCTTAGGAGCAGGCTGGCTCGAAGATGCGCCCTTCTTGGCTCATCTCTTCCTTGCCTTCTTCACCTGACCTGCTGGGGGTGCTGGTGGTGCTGATGGTGGTGCTTCGGGTGCTGCTGGGGTCGGTGCTGGTGGTGCTTCTGAGGTTGCTTGGGTTGTTGCTGGGGTTGATTTGGGTGGCTCCCTAATGATCGTCTTACGCAGCGTGTTAGGGCTGAAAACGGTAGCAGGCTTGACTTGAGCTGGATTGCTAGCCTCCGGAGGAGTGTCTTGAGAAAAACCCGTGAAACCAGGTGTTGCTTCGTGACTGTAGTGGGACGGCCAAGTTGATCGCCATGAGTGCGGAAGGCTTGTTCATCCATAGGAGGCATGTACATATCTTGGCTGCAGGCACCAGTGTTGATGTAGGCATCGATGTCATCATCATCATCATCTACATCGTTGCCATCAAGTGGCACCATGTCCTGGACCTTAGGTGGTGGCTGTTGCGATGCCGCCGCTTGGCGTACCTTGAGTCTGGTCGACGGTCGTTGCGGTAGCGCTCCCAACAGCTGTTGGTGGCGTGTGGTGGTGGCGGTGATCGCCGGTTCCTTCCGGGTGGCGGCGGCGACCGCCGGTTCCTTCAGGGTAGTGGGGGCGGCGACCGCCGTTTCCTTAAGGGTGTCGTCGGCGCTGGCGATCTTGGGCCGGATGATAGGGGAGGTGGCGTCGGTGCTGTTCTTAGCACTCGGAAGACCCCCCAGACGAATATGGTTCTTCGGCCATTTCATAAGCCATAAGGTGCAATCCCCAAGGGGAAAAACGTCGCCCTCGTCTATGCCTGGAGGTTGAAAGGGGGATGACGTAGCGGTACTCCGGCACTACCAGTACCAACTTGACCTTCACCACGTTTTCCGCCAATACAGCGCCGTGCATAACGCGGGAAGCCATGACAAGGCCGCTGGCAACTTTCACCAACTTGCCGCCGGGCTCCACCGTATGCAGCAGTATGCACTGTTCATCCTGAGTCAGGGGCGCCATGTTGGGCATCGTGAGATGGCAGTCACGAAAGGCATATATAGTTAAAGAAGATGACGCGAAGGAGTAATTAATGAGTTTACATTCTGGATGGCGTCGATCTCGGCTATTGTCGATACAAGGGCGGCGGTTGGGGGATTCGATGCGACCAGTTGGAGCTGCGGCGGCGGTTGGAGCTGCGGCATCGGGTGGAGCGGCAGCGTCGGCGACACGTGGAAGCTTGAGTTGGTGCCGCTGATGCTGGGCACATGTATCGGCCCCACTTGACCTCCCCCATTCCAAGCAGCTAACCCCTCCATCAACCCAAGGGGATGATCTGCCGGATCTTCTCGTCCAATAACTTGTTCATCATCTTCGTCTTCTCCACAGGCTTTTCGGCCACCAGCTTCTCTAGTGACTTCACCTTCTTCTTCAGCTCCTGAACCTCGGATTTATCCTTAGCCGACGACCTCCTCTCCAGACTTCTCGTCTTGGCATCCGATCCGTAGTACTCGGATAGCTTCATACTTGTGCCAAAGCCAGACACACGGCCACCCGACATCGGTGGCTTGTCCAGCTCCCTGTTCTTGTACTCGGATAGCTTCATACTTGTGCCAAAGCCGGACAATGCCATCAGTTTCTTTTTTTGAATCGTGATGTCAATCCACAAGAGGGAGAATATTCTCCAAAATGGGTCAGAGACAAGCCATTGGGAATATTCCCCAAAATGGGTCAGGAGAGACTGTCCATTTTTGGTTCAGGAATATTCTTCAAAATCTGTCATATTTGGTCAGGATCAGAGACAATGTACTGATGGTTCTTGCTAGGCAGAGGCATTTTTGGTTCAGGAATATTCTACAAATTCTGTCATATTGATAGGAAGAGGAATATTCTTGCTAGGCAGAGGCATTTTTGGTTCAGGAATATATACTGTATATATACTAAAACCATCTATTTAATCAGTGGCCAGAAGTGAATTAAAACCATCTATGCATTCTCATCTTGCAACCAGGGAGCATGAGCATGATCATTTCATAAATGAATTCAGACAGTAGCATTTCATGTACTAGTAGCATTATTATCTTGAAACCCCAAGCAGTAATTCAAAATCAACAAATCCTAGGCAGTAGCATTTCATTTTATTAACCCAAGCATTTTCATTTTCTACACCTAATTTGCTACTGCCAACAAATCCTAGCAGTAATTCAAAATCAACTAGGCAGTAGCATTTCATTTTATTAAAAAACCTACTGCGTTATTCATTTTATTGAACCATGTACATCAACAGAGTAGTATCAGCTTCATTTTAATTTTCATTTAAACAAACTTCATTCTTTTTCATAGAGAACTTCAAGAACTTTATTAGCTCTACTGCAAGCAATGAATTTATTATGCGTGCTTGAAGTTATTAGCTCTACTGCAAGATACTGGGGTAGGTTGTAAGGCCATACAAACACAGGCCAAGTGTTATGCGTGCTACTCTGGTTGCCGAACGGATTGAGTCCATCGGTGCTCATACCCAGCCTGATGTTCCTTGCGTTGCCCCGAACCTAGGGAAGGCGATGTCCAATGCTTCCCACTGGCCAGCGTCTGAAGGGTGTGTCAGCATATAGCCCATCTCCGGATCTTCTTCGGGCTTCTCCCTTTCCGCGTGCCATTGCATGAGCTTTGCTTCCTTAGGGTCCACGAAATACTGCTTCAGACGGGGAGTGATAGGAAAGTACCATACCACTTTTCGAGGTACCTTCTTGCTTCCAACCTTGTACCGTCCGTGGCCACACACCAGACATGTAGTTCTGTCCTTGTACTCGCCCCGATAAATCACGCAATCATTGATGCAGGCGTGGTATTTTTCGTGCGGTAGGTCAAAAGGGCACACGACTTTCTTAGCCTCCTCGGTACTACTTGGCAATGTGTTCCCCTCCGGGAGACGATCGTGCCAGAATTTCAAGTTCTTGCTGAAGCTGGAGTCGGTCCACTTGTTCTGCGTCTTCATCTGCAGATAATCAAGCGTTACATGCAAGCGCGTATCCTGTGGACGGCACCCAGGAAAGATCGGAGTCATCCCGTCTTTCTCCATTTGCGACAGCTTGGCTCTCTCTGGTTGCAGCTCTGTCGTTGCTCGTCTCCTGGAGGAGCAGATCTTGAACATGAGAGTCCCGCAAGGCCGAAATTAGCGGGGTCGCGTCGGAATCTTCTTCTTCATCATGATGATCTTCTCCGCCAACATCTTCTTCTTCATGATGATCTTCTCCACCGACTTCTTCTTCATGATGATAGTCCCCGTCGACATGATGATAGTCTTCTTCATGATGATAGTCGTCTCGCTCGACATGGTCTTCATGCGCACCATTTGATGGGGCCGGTCGCGCCTGGTTGTCTTGCATGAAACCGCGCCTCAGCAGGTGCTCCTCCAGTTGTCCGGAATCAGGGTTGATCCAGCGCTCGAGTTTGCATGATCGACACGGACATCTTATCTGGCGCCTATTGTTCCGAATCATGTCCTCCATCGCGTCTATCTTGTATCTAGAGATTCGAGCGGAACTCATCGAGAGGTCCATGCTTGCCTGCAAATGGTATACATAGAACAGGAAATTAAAACCGCAACACATGCACACACATGCATGGGCCGTACCTCTCCTCAAGGTATTACATGGAGCGGAAAAATTCGGCATGACCTCTCCTCAAGGTAGGACATATGGGTAGTGCAAAAATTTGCCGAAACGGAAATGAATCAACATTTTGGTAAACATCCATGCACCACACCGGTACACACACAAGCGCTTCACCTACAACAAGCATCCATACACATGACGGCCACACAAGATCTACAAGCATATGCATGTCTCCTCCAAGCATATGTATGTCTCCTCCAACTACTCACCTTGTAGATTCGATACCGAGACGAGACCGCGATCGATGAGTTGGAGAGGAGGAGAGAGTATGGAGAGCCTTCTCCTCAACTCCAATTATGTATCAACCAATGTAAGTGCAATAAATACCCAAGCAAGTGAAAAGTATGGCCAAAATGGTATGAGAGAGAAGGGGGGACGAGCTAGATGGAGGAAGAAGAATGGCTTGGGTAGTGTGGTAGGTGGGAGGTTGGCTCTACTTTTGTATATCTGGTTCGCTAATTCTGTGGCGCACCGAACATAGTGCGCCACAGAATACCTTATTTATGTAGCGCAGCCGAGCCAGTGCGCCACAGAATAGCTTATTTTTGTGGCGCACCGCGGCGTTGCGCCACAAAATAACTTATTTCTGTGGCGCACCAAGAGCAGTGCGCCACAGAATAACTTATTTTTGTGGCGCACCAAGCTCAGTGCGCCATAGAAATAGTGAAACCAATGATTGGGGTGGCAGGGTGTGGGCCCCACCAAGTTTCTGTGGCGCATGGATTCCTGGTGCGCCACAAAATTAAGCTATTTCTGTGGCGCACCGTGCCTGGTGCACCACAAAATAACTTTCTGTGGCGCATTTTTGGTGGTGCGCCACAGAACTAAGATCCCACCTATAAGCGTTTTCCTACTAGTGGCCTCGTCATTGTTGATGACTATTCACGCTATTGTTGGGTATTCTTCTTCAAGTACAAGAGTCAGACTCAACGGACCATGATGGAGTTTGCCAACCAAGTTCAACGCAAGTACAACGCCACGATCCTCGCAATAAGGAGCGACAATGGAACGGAGTTCAAGAACTACACCTTGGATGACTTCCTCGGTGAAGAAGGAATCCAACATCAATACTCCTCGCCATATACTCCCCAGCAAAATGGGGTCGCCGAAAGGAAGAATCGAACCTTGATCGAAACCGCTCGAACAATGATGATGGAGTACAAGTCCAAGTATAACTTTTGGGCGGAAGCTATCTCTACCGCATGCCATGCTACTAATCGCCTCTACTTTCACAAGGGTCTAGAGAAGACACCATATGAGATTCTCACTGGAAACAAGCCCAATGTGTCATACTTCAAGGTCTTCGGATGCAAATGATATGTGCTTGTCAAGGACACACGTCTATCCAAGTTTAATTCAAGAGCTCAAGAAGGAATTTTCGTTGGCTATGCTACGGATTCTCACGCCTATAGAGTCTTCAACAAGTCAAATGGGCGAGTTGTAGAATCTTGTGATGTGACGTTTGATGAAGATGATAGATCTTTGGAGGAGCGAAGTGCTTCTTGTGAGAAAGGAGATGCAATTCCCCCGGATGCCATAGGAAGGATGGGTGTTGGCATTCGCCAACCTCAAGAGATACCTTCTATGAGTACCGGGGAAGGACCAAGTTCCACCCAAGTGGAGCCATCTACACCACAAGGCCAAGCTTCTTCCATTGATCATACAAGTGCAAGCCAACCTCTACAACAACCTCAAGTTCAACATCAACAACAACATCAACAATCAAGTGCAATCCTACCTCAACATACTCAAGAACAACATCAACAACCACCGCAAGCTCATCTACCTCAACAACCGACATCAAGTGACCAAGGTCAAGCTTCAAGTTCTTCACCGAATGGCTCGGAGACAATCTTTATGGATATTCCCATTCCCAATACTCCCAAGTCGTCCGGCTCTCATGATGATGATGATGATACCCCACACAACAAAAATGAAGGTCAAGGCGAGGATCTTAACCATGATGAAGGCCAAGAGGACTCTCAAGAATATACTCCTATAGTCGATACTCGCCGTGAAGATCCTACTTCAAGACATTTGCACCTCAAGTCTCATTCCTTGCGCAATGTTATTGGTGATCTAAAGAGCAAAGTGACCACCCGGAGGAAACTAGCAAACTTTTGTGAGCACCACGCCTTTGTCTCTATGGTGGAACCACTCAAGGTTAATGATGCGCTTGAAGATCCCGGTTGGTTGATAGCAATGCAAGAGGAACTCAACAACTTCAGGAGGAATGATGTGTGGACTCTCATGAAGCGACCCGATCATTGCCGCAATGTTATCGGCACCAAATGGGTCTTCAAGAACAAGCAAGATGAACACGGTATCGTCATTCGCAACAAAGCAAGATTGGTGGCACAAGGCTATTCTCAAGTTGAAGGCGTGGACTTTGGCGAAACCTTTGCACCCGTTGCAAGGCTTGAGTCCATCCGTATCCTTTTGGCCTTTGCCTCTCATCATGGCTTCAAGTTACAACAAATGGATGTTAAGAGTGCTTTTCTTAATGGTCCTTTACATGAGGAGGTATATGTGAAGCAACCCCCGGGATTCGAGGACCCCCATTTCCCGGACCATATCTTCAAGCTCAAAAAGGCCCTATATGGTCTCAAACAAGCTCCTAGAGCTTGGTATGAGCATCTAAAGGAGTTTCTTGTAGACAGTGGTTTCGAAGTGGGAAAATCGATCCCACTCTTTTTACTAAGAAAGTCAATGGGGAGCTCTTCGTATGCCAACTCTATGTAGATGACATCATATTTGGCTCAACTAACACAAAGTTTAATGATGAGTTTGCAAAGTTGATGACTAATACGTTCGAGATGTCAATGATGGGGGAACTCAAGTAATTCCCCGGGTTCGAGATCAAGCAAATGCGACAAGGCACCTTCATCAATCAAGCAAAGTACCTCTAAGACATGCTCAAGTGCTTCGACATGAAGGACGCCAAGGGCATTGGAACCCCGATGCATCTCAAGTGTCAACTCTCTCTCGACGAGACCGGCAAGGCGGTGGACCCCAAGCTCTACCGTTCGATGATAGGTTCGCTTCTTTACCTTTGTGCTTCTCGTCCGGACATAATGTTAAGCGTCGGCATGTGTGCACGGTTTCAAGCAAGTCCGAAGGAAAGCCATATCATGGCGGTAAAGAGGATCTTTCGATATTTAGTTGATACCCCAAATTTTGGACTATGGTACCCAAGGGACACAGACTTCTCTTTGGTTGGATTCACCGACTCCGATTGGGCGGGAGATAAGGTTGATAGGAAGTCTACCTCCGGAGCTTGTCACTTTCTTGGAAGATCCTTGGTGTGTTGGTCCTCGAAGAAGCAAAATTGTGTCTCCGTCTCTACCGCGGAAGCCGAGTATGTTCCCGCGGCAAGTAGTTGTGCGCAAATCTTATGGATGAGGCAAACCTTGCGGGACTATGGACTCGAGTATAGCAAGGTTTCTCTATTATGTGACAATGAGAGCGCCATCAAGATCGCCTACAATCCGGTTCTCCATGGCAAGACGAAGCACATTGAGATAAGGAACCACTTCATTCGAGATCACATTGCTCGCGGAGATATTGGTCTATCCTTCATTGGCACCAAGGAGCAATTGGCGGACATCTTCACGAAGCCCTTGGATGAGAAACGTTTCATTGAGTTGAGGCATGAGCTAAATATCATTGATCCGTCGAACTTTGCTTGACCGTCGTGGACACATACCACTCTTTAGCTATATGTCTAGATGAAAAGCACGCATGAACATTGGGGGAGTGCGGTTTAAACTTATTGAGCTATCCCTCCCCCCATAATGCATAAAGAAATCCAAAACATAAGCTATTTGTCAAATAAGTGACTAATGAGCTTCATGTTGAGTTGTAGCCGTGTCCTAGTTACATCTACGCGACCTCACACTACTATACTCTTACACGGTGGCTTCGGCCGCCAACCTCCTCTTTGAGGAGTTTTTGGTTCTTCTTGTTTCTATTTGACTTTCTTTTGTTTTTCTTCTTTTGTCCATGTCCTTTGTGGAGTTCACACCCAAGCTTTGTTTTTCCTTGTTGGTTTGGTTGTGTCTTTCCTTACCTTCCTTGTTGGTATGCTTTCTCTCCTTTTTGGTGTTTCGATGCCAAAGGGGGAGAAGTCATCTAACTAGGATGGGTTTTTGCATGGGGATGTGTTGGCTACGTCTATGGAGGCTCCTTATTTGAGTTTGGGTATTCTCAAGGCAAAGGTATGACAATTTCACCCAAATCCTTTTGCATGATCTTGTGTTGCCTCCATAGTGTACATATGCTATATGAACATGTCAAGTATCCTTGTTGCATATGTGCATGGTTTGTAAAATCTAGGGGGAGTTATGCCTCTAGGATGTGTGTATATGTATTCAAATGCATATTCTAATTATGCACACGTCTAGGGGGAGTCCCGTCTAGCCTTTGCAAACCTAAGAATCTCATCATAATATCTTATGTCGTTGCAAATTCTTGTGTTGTCATCAAACACCAAAAAGGGGGAGATTGAAAGAGCAAAGTCTAAAACCCGTGTTTTGTGTGTTTGATGACAACACTTGAATAATCTCACCGTGTGCAAAGAGTGTCTTTGATAGATTTGCAAGTGCACGGTGATCTCGCTGGACGCGTCAAGATCGGAGGACTGAAGCGTAGCTTATAGGTTTTCTGGTTTTGTGTGTGTATCGCGAGGTGACATGGTTGGAGAGGAAAAGAGGAAAAAGAAGTTTTTGCCAGACCGGTACTACCGGTACCAGTAGCGGTAGTACCGCTAACCTACTGGTACCGCCCAACGGTACCGCTCTGGAGACTTGCACTGAGAAAGTGCCACAGAACAAGGTTCGGTAGCTTTGCGGTACCTTGAGCGGTAGTACCGCTTGAGAGCGGTAGTACCGCCTCGGTACCGCTTAAGTACCGTAACATAAGTTACGGCAGTACCACTGTGGTACAATTCGGTACCGCTTGGAATCCAGTAAGCTCTGGAGGCCATTGCGGTACCTCGAGCGGTACCGCAAGCGGTAGTACCGCTATGTGTTCACGTGGATAAGTTCTGTGGGGATTTCGAATCCAGAGCGGTAGTACGGCTTACCAAAGCGGTAGTACCGCTTAGGCAAAAACTGCAGGTAACGGTTGGATTTCGGGGGGCCTATTTAAAGGGCCCTTCTTCCCCAGCTCGTTTTTATCTCTTCTCTCTCTCTCCTCCATTGTTGCTAAGCATAATATTTGAGGATCTCACCAACCATCCAACCAATCTTGCCCAAACTTTGAGGAGTGGTGGAGGAGGCCCCGATCTATAGTTCTACCAAGAGAGATTTCACCAATTCGTGCTAGTCCTTAGTGGATATTGGAGTTAGGGTTCCTATGGTGGGATCTTGGAGGAAGTGCACCTATGGAGGCTAGCTTGGAGTTGTGCTAGCCCCATAGGTTGTTGGGAGCCTCCTAGTGTTGTGGAGCTCGCCCCAACCTTCTGAAGGAACCACCCCCTCGACCGGTGCCTTAGTGGAGAAAAGGGAGCCCCTTTGTGGAGTTCTCTTGAGGAAGAAGGCGAGGCCTTCCTTCGTGGTGTGGCCGCCTAGCCTCTTGTGTGAGGCTAGCACCTCCTCAACGCAGACGTACTCCCTTTTGTGGGAGGAACTACGGGAAACAAACCTCGCCTCGTCTCCGCGCCATCCGGTTGTCCCGCTCCTTACTCTTACTCTCATGCTTGGTTCCTTTACTTGTTGCACTTGTCTAGGATCATACTAGGAACATCTCCACCACTAAAGTATTCACCTTTACCTTCCGATTTGCTAAAAACTGAAAAAGGCTTAAAATTTGTGTAGCGTCCATTCACCTCCCCCCTCTCTTGTCCGCTACGATCCGTTCACCAATTTTTTCCTGAACCTTCTGCATGATATGCCATCTGCAGTTCCGGTGAATGGTGTCAGGGAATACCATTTCAATTGCAGTCCTCATAGCTACATCCTGGTCAGTAATGATGTTCAGAGGGTGCAAACCATCCATTGCTACTAAGAATGTCCGGAATAGCCACTCAAAATTCGAAACCCTCTCATTCCTCAGGAAACCACAACCAAGCTGTATGGACTGACCATATCTATTGATTCCAATGAATGGTGCGGAAGGCATGTTATACTGATTAGTCATGAAGGTTTTGTCAAACGATATGCAATCATTGTACAACTTGTACACATCTCTGGCTGCACCATCAACCCAAAAGATGTTCTCAACCCTATTGCCATCGTCTAGCTTGTAGTCATAATAAAACCTAGGATCATCCTCTTTTAGCTTCTCAAAGTATTTCAACAACTCAGGGATGTCTTTGATTTTGCGCTCTTCACTATGTTGGGCTCTGTAATTGCTAATGGTTTTAGTACTGTAAGGCACATTCTGCTTGCTTCCATATATTTCCGCCATTATTTCCATAATCCTACCTGAACCGAGATTTACATCACTTAGCAAATCAATGAACTTCTTCTCTTCTTTTGGAATTTTGTTGTGCGACCTCAGGAATTTTTTCAGAGCAAATTTCTCAACAAATTCATTCGTATGCTCCTCGACAAACTGAGTAACTTCCCATCTGGCACCAGATCTTTGAATCCTCATTTTTTGCCTTGCAATCTGCCAATTTTGTGATAGCTCGGTTTCTAATCTTCACAGGAGTAGGTGGTAATGAATTGTTCCCTGTTTTATTGCAAACAAACAAGCATTTTTCTTTCTCTCCATCTTTTGTAGACTTCCTAGATGATTCAATCCTAACAGAGAAGCCAACATGATGGGCATAACTATTGTAATGTGACAGAGCAGCTTCCCAGGTGTCAAATTTCATGCCAAGAAATGGTGTCTTGGGGGAAAACCCTTCTGTTGTTGACTGAACTTCACCTTCCTCACCACTGTCCTCACTTGGTAAAGTCACACATGTCTGGAAACCTTTTCCGGCGTTAGTGCCTATGTCCGAAGTGTCCTTCGGGTCGACTTGTGCATCACCAGTATGACCAGCCGAATATGGACCAAATGGCCCAGTTGCATCAGCATTTTCCCAATTAGGAGCACCATGAGATGTTTCTGCAGCATTGCTATTACTCCCAGGAACAAAACCTTGATCATAAGTGCTTTCCCAAACTGGAGGAGCATAAGATGATCCAGCTTCATTGTCATTGCTTCCAGGAGCAAAATCTTGGTCAGCTGGCTCATTAAGATCAACTTCGAACCAGAAATCAAAACCTCTAGGCATCTGCAACAGTTGCACACAATTATAAGAAGAAAATTATACAGTGGAATAACTAAATGAACAAGAATTTATTTTTCACATCGCAAGTAATTACTGATTTTATGGATGTTGTTCAACACATTTTTCATTTCATGTACTAATTATTACATTTTTTTGCCCTAGGTACTGAAGTGATTGGCTGAAGATCATGCAAAGATAATATCGACAAATATCCAGGTGCAGGTACTCAAAATAGTTAAGGCCAAAAACACGAATCAAGTACGACTTGAACAATGCATCTCAGATGTTATTGCTGCTGTAGCCGTTTTGTAGATTCTGTGTGGAACATGGTGATGTAAGTAGTAAGACATGCTACTACCTAGTACCTTACGTAGTATCATCCGGTATCATCCGAAAACTGTTGCAGATGCCGTTATTTTTGGATCGAAATACATCCATCAGATGTTACGATCTGGATGATTTTCTATTTGATACATCTTCACCAAATTACTTTTGGATGGAATCTAATGCATGAACTGAATCAGCTGATGTATTTTCTCCATATGCATAACTGAATTTCTTTATTTTCTTCTAGATTATTTGTGTGCAACATCATAACTAAACATAACTGGATGTTGTCATGTTAAGATTGGCATGATACAGCCTAGTACAGTACATGTTATCACCCGAAAATTTTCCCTATAAAGAGAAATATGAAGTTACTTCTACTGTTTGTTCTATCTTGAGAAAATTACTGATTTTTATGAACACCAACTAATGCAGAAACTTCAGTGTCAATTACATTGTTGTTTTTTTCATCATGCTGCTCAGGATAGGAAACTATCTTTGAGCAAACTACTGGATGATGTTATTTTTTCATTGTGAAGAAAGTATATTTTTCAGCAAACTACTGGTTGTTACACTCAATGATAGTTTTCTGGATGATGTTCTTCATCTACAATGATGATGTTTTTCATATATAGTGAAGATTTATTTTATACCCTTTTTTCCCTGATACTTTCTTTGACATATGGACAAAATCATGTAATGCCCCTTTTTCCTGTGCATAACTGGATTATAGTGCCTATACTGTTTATAGATGTAAGCAGGTTCAGTAGATGTAAGAAGGATGGATGAATAACAAATCAGGTAAGCAACAGATTTTTGGGGTAGATGTTAGCAAGACTCTTGGGGTAGATGTCATGGAAAAGAGGTTATTCCTTCTCAGGTAGATGTGAGGATTCAGCTGGTACCTGATTTGAAACTTCTGGTAGATATAATTTGATGGAGGCTGACGGGATGTTGTTCAAATCCCTGATAGAGTTGCCAGATCGAGATTGTTGGGTAGTTTCTTCAACAGAGCTGGGGGATGTTTTTTCGTTGATTTGAGTCTTCAGAGTTTTCTTCTTCGTGGTAGATGTAATTTCTGGATCCAGTTTCGGGAGGGGAAGCAAAACGAAGAAGAACTTACGACCAGAGAGGGGAAAGTTGCACGAATTCTTGGGACCGGGGATGATCTTCCTACGACTGGATCCTACTGTTTTTTGTCTAGATGTTAGGCTGGTAGCAACCTGTATTCACACCGGACGAGACGTGATGGTCCACATTTTTGTTTTTTCGGAAAGTTAATACCGTTCGTAAAAGGAAAAATATCGGTCGTGGAGTTAACTTAAATCTAGATTGACCTGAATGCACCTTAGAGCTCCCTACTCCACTAGGCTACTCCACTCCATCCCTAGCGGAAGCGACGCCAAAAACCCCAAATCCCCATAGCTCCCCACGACCCCACCCCGACTCCCAAAATCTCCGCCTCGCCGGAAGAAGAAGCCGCCGTTGGGGCCGGCGCCTGCGGCTGCCAAGAAGAAGGAGGCGGCGGCGGCGATGCCCGCAGCCAAAAAGCGCGCATCCGGTGGAACCGCCGGGAGCAGGCCACTGAAACGGGCACGGGATGACATCGATGACGCCGATCTCATCAGCAACCTTCCCGATGTCATCCTCGGCACCATTATTTCCCTTCTCCCCACCAAGGATGGCGCCCGCACGCAGGCCATTGCTCGCCGATGGCGCCCGCTCTGGCGCTCTGCGCCTCTCAACGTCGACGCCGAGGACCTCTCCACCGCCGATTCCAGGTACGAGACCCGTCGCCGCGGACCTCGACCCACGATGAAGTCCGTCATCTCCAGCATCCTCTCCGACCACCCTGGCCCTGTCCGCCGCTTCGACTTCCGCTTTATCTGCATCTACCCAACAAAAAGAGGGTACGGAAAGGATGCCGCACAGATCGAGAACTGGTTGCGCTCCCCAAGCCTGGACAACCTTGAGGAGCTCAACGTGTTCTTCCCGATCTCGATTCTAGCAGATCAGACTAAGTTTTACCCAATGCCATCGTCCGTGCTCCGATTCGCATCAACCCTCATCGTCGCCACAATCGGCTACTGTGATTTCCCAAATGAAATACTAGCTTCTTCGCTGAATTTCCCCCTCCTCAAGCATCTCACCCTACAGCGTGTTTCCATCTCCGAGGATATCTTCCATGGGGTGTTCTCTGCGTGCCATGTGTTGGAGACCCTATTTCTGCAGGAAAATGACATGGCCTACCTCCACATTAGCTCGCCAACTCTTACAAGCATTGGCTTCGAAGATTGTTATGTGGGTGAAAGGGGATTGGTTATTGAGGACACCCTGAACCTTGAAAGGCTGATTTGTCTAGGTTTGGATTGCAAGACTATCAGGGTGAATAGGGCGCCTAAACTGGGGATATTGGGCCCTTTGTCACCCCGCAACTCCAATATTCAGATTGGAAACCTACTCTTTCAGGTAGCACCTTCATCCTTCTCGAGTCTTTGTTTGGCATTCCTACATGCATCTTTTTTATGTTCATTGTTTTTTACAGGGGTTGATCCCGACCAGCTTGAACAATTCAGTATGCACCGTGAAGGTTTTGGCTCTCCGATTTACTTGGACTAATTTGGATGCAGTTCTTAACATCCTCAGGTTCTTCCCTTGCTTGGAAAAACTTCATGTTCTGGTGAGTGTTCATATTTGCTTTGCTTTAAATGTCAAAATGAATATTTGATACTAGAAAAGGAGCACTTAAAGGCCTTCAGACTTATGTACTCAATTACTCCAGCATATGTTTCTTCTAAGCCTTCTTTCCTTTTCCAGTGGAACAAATTCTTGAAGGCAAAGATGGAAACTGTCCGTCATTATGATCCACTAGACCCAATCAAATGCCTTGAAACCCATCTCAAGAAAATAGTGTTGAAGAATTACAAAGGCGATGAGCGAGACGTTAGCTTTGCCAAATTCTTTCTTTTGAGTGCAAAAGTGCTAGATGAAATCAAATTTGAACTGAATGAGAAGATCGGCGAGAAATGGGTGGCTGATCAACACAGGCTGCTGGAGGTGGAAACTAAAGCTTCTCCAGATGCTCAAATCAAATTCATACGTGGTTCTTCGTATTTAACTGCGAAGTTAGATATCCATGACTTGTCAACTTCTGATCCCTTCAACAGCCTTTGTGCAGATCGGCCTTTCAGAAGAAGCAGAATCATATGACAGATTCCGTTGGCTGAAAAATCGAGACTACGCTGATACCTGGAAATCATATTGGCTTTTGCTAGTTCTTATGGTGACGATGCTTGAATATTATGTTGCCTATATTCCAATCCTTAAATTTGTCATGGGTGCTAAATTTCTAGTTTAAAGTTGCTTTGTAATTCCTAACATGGTAGGTCATGCAAATACTTTAATGGCAAAAGTTACAACTGTGAGCTAGTAAACTCAGCATCAATCTCTTCTTTTACATGTCTTTTATCTGAAAATTAAAGGACAACTGGCATTTCTATCACATTCTTGGTCGTCATATGTTGCACCAGTAGAAATAATAAAATTCATGATTCAGTTGGAACCTCGACTTTCCTTCTCTGGACAATCAAAGGTTCATCATGGCACTGTTAATTACGTTTTCCTTTCTTTGGGTTTGATGTGCCTAAACGAGAATCAAGTGGTTGCGGGGCTGTATATTTTGTTTCCATATCTTATTCACTAAGGTATATGGTGAATAATATGCAAAGTCCTCATCTCCTGATACTAGAATCATTAGCAATCTTTTTAGTGGCATGCACTCATTACCATTTTGTTTTGTTCATAGTCATGGTGAAACTTCTAGAGGGCATGATGCTGATAAGATGTTGCGAATGCAGAAATATACTTGGTTAATCCGTTAATCTACTCTTAGATGAGTTTGTACTGAATTCCTTTGGCAGCCTGTCTATTAGTTATCTTAAGATTGCACGATGTCATATGTACAGATTTCTTCGTCAGTAACTACACTTTCAAGTTAATTTTGCCAAAAAGGATGTGTTACATGTCTGTTAATTAATAATCAATTATTTCAGATTTCTGTACCCATCTTCAGATCATATGATTAATTATTTATATTCAATCCAGTTCAGCTATGCTTTAGCATTAGGCACTCCATTTTCATTTCAGTTACATGATGTGCATCTATTTTGGCATAAGATTTAAAGGTGAGCTTTAAAGGTAGCTAGTTCGAAATTAGCAAGCACATCAGTCTGTGCTTCGAAAAGGTAGTGCACTCATTGCGCCTGCAGCTTTTTTAGTTGTTCTCGTTGTATACAAAATTATTGCAATCTCCATGCTTAGGCCTGAGAACATCTGCTTATTCTTTGATCTGCTGGTTACTATGGCATATACCTGCCAGACGTTTACTACCTCTGTAATTAGTTGCTTGTAGACTAGGCGTACTGTGTGTCTGACATTATTTTGTCATTTCTTTAATCTCCCTAATTCTGGTTGTGACTTGTTCAAAAGAATGCCAATAAACTGATAGCAAGCATTGCTTGTCTCTAGATCCTGAGTTCCTGACCGTATGGGCACCAGTGAGTGCAAATGAATTGACTACCGTTTCGAACTTGTGACCAAAGTGCATGGAAATTTAAAGGGAAAATTTGCTACAGGCAAAACATCCTGAAAAAATCGGCAAGTACTATTAGAAAATGGGCACTGTTGTTTATACCTTCTGCACACTATCACTTTTTAAGTGACAGAAACTTGGAGGATGAGGTTGTCAGTGAGATTAGAAAGAAGCATGATGGGCATTGTTTTCAGATCAATCACTGGGCTGAAGTTTACATGAGCTGTTCTTACCAACACTGCACCTACTTACACGAGAATAACCAAACCATTTTGGACTTTCGAGCAGCCTCGTGACACTATAGCTAGCACTAGATTGGAAACAGGTGCAGAACAATGAGCTTGCCCAGACAAAGTGACAAACCTACTGTATGAACGGCCGGACCGATGGAGGGTTATCAATTAAGATGGCGTTTTAAGCAATTTTTGGAAATTACGGTGTTTTCAGTGCGTGGTAATATATTTTACTCCACATTTTATTGAGGAATAATTAGTGCTTTCTGAAATCGAGTCTAGTTTGAACGGAATCCAAAATTTGGTCCAAAACTGGAAGGATTTTAGTCCATCAAATTCAAATGCCAGTGTTTGATGAGAAACACCCGGCCCACCGAACTGAGCAGCAGACCAACCCTAAAACCCCCCGAGCCGTCACATGGCGGCGCGTCCAGCCGTGGTAAGCGGCCCCGCTCCGCACATCCATCCCAACAGCACCACCACCGTGCCGGCGTTGGAAGGGACGCTAAAACCCCCCAAATCGTGGCGGCTCAAATCTCCTTCTCTTCGGCCGCTGGATATGATGGAGAGAAAGGTGGCTAAGGCGGAGGCAGTCGCAGGGAAGAAGAAGCGCGGTCTGCGGGATCTGCGACTGCCAAGAAGAAGAAGGCAGCGGCGGCGGTACGTGCACTCAAGAGGCGCGCATCCGATGGAGCCACCGCGCGCAGGTCGAACAAACAAGCACAGGATGGTGGCCGCGACGTCGATATCATCGGCCATGACGATCTCATCAGCAACCTTCCCGACGTCATCCTCGGCACCATCATCTCGCTCCTCCCCACAAAGGACGGCGCCCGCACGCAGACCCTTGCCCGCCGGTGGCGACCCCTCTGGCGCTCTGCGCCTCTCAACCTCGACGCTGCCGACATCTGCTACAATGATTTCAAACAATTCTCCATCGTCTCCAGGATCCTCTCTGATCACCCTGGCCCTGCCCGCCGCTTTGCCTTCAAGGGAATCCGCCTCCACAAAGTGAAAAAAACGTACGCCGAGGACGCTGCTCAGATCGAGAGCTGGTTCCACTCCCGAGCCCTCGACGGCCTCCAGGAGCTCGACATCGCCTTCTCGGTCTTGGAATATAGGTATGGCAAGTCTGAGAAGCGCTACCCACTGCCACTGTCAGTGCTCCGCTTAGCGTCAACCCTCATCATGGCCAGCATTGGCTCCTGTGATTTCCCAAAGGAGATCACACATTCGCTGAACTTTCCCCTCCTCAAGCAGCTCAACCTATGGCGTGTTTCCATCTCCGAGGATGTTTTCTCTAAGGTGCTCTCTGGTTGTCATGTCTTGGAGACATTAATTCTGTCGGAAATTCGTGATGTTGGTGGCCTTTGCATCAGCTCAACAACTCTAAGGATCATCGTCGTCAGCTATTTGTTTGATGGCAAAGGAGAATTGGTCATTAAGGAGGCCCCTTGCCTTGAAAGGTTGCTATTAAATTCTTCAGGCTTAGGCACTGAGTTTATCCGGGTAGTTAGGGCACCTAAAATAGAGATATTGGGCCATTTGTCACCCTGCATCCCTGAAATTGAGATTGCTAACATTGTCTTCCAGGTAGCACCATCAGCCTCTAGACTCTTGCTTGGCATTCTTTCTTGCTGATATTGTTTTGATGTCTATTGTATTCTTCAGGGTTTAACCCCATCAAGCTCGAAAAACACAATACATAGTGTAAAGGTCTTGGCACTTAAGTTTTCTCGCCCTCATTTGAATGGAGTTCTTGACATCCTCAGATGCTTCCCGTGCCTGGAAAAGCTCTACGTCATTTGTGAGTACTCATCTTTATTTCTCTGCAATCTCAAAATATATATTTCATTCTCATCTAATTAAAGTTCAGTTAGCAATTACTTCAACACATGTCTGTTTTGTGTTTTTACAGTGGGACGAATATACTACAACAGAGATGAAAAATGTGCTGCAGTATGACCCACTAGATCCAATCAAATGCCTTGAGAGCCATCTCAAAGTAGTGGTGCTGAAGAATTACAAAGGTGGTGAGGAAGATGTTGCCTTTGCCAAGTTCTTTGTTTTGAATGCGAAAATGGTAAAGGAAATCAAATTTGGAGTCTGCATGAAAATTGACATCGACCAGAAATGGATGACTGATCAACGCAGGCTGTTAGAAGTGAAAGCTAGGGCTTCTCGAGACGCTCAATTCAAATTCAGAAGTAACTCTGCTTGTTGGGAGAATTATATGGATACACAGGACTTATCAATTGCTGACCCGTTCAACTGCTGTTTCGTAGATGGGGTAGATTCTCTGTCAAAAGAAGCATATATGTGATCTGCCAATGGCCAATCCCATTGACATCTTTGTTTTGCTGATGCTCGTTGGTACCTAAAGATTGTATTGTCGTCATTTTGAAAAAAGACTACGGAAGCACCTAGTTTGACTTGTTGGCAGTGCATGCTTGTGCTTTCAATCAGCATTTCATCATTGTGATGAAGACTGAATTATCCTATCTTATTCGCACAAAAGTATTTGAGTTTTTAATGCTGTCCGTCAATGCCTCCAAGATGTTAATCTGGTATTCTTAATTAATGCATTTGTGCGGAATAGAATTTTTTACAACATTTTGTTGCTTGAGAAAGGTTAGCTGTTACTTAATATTTGTGCATTCACTAACAATCATATATTCTTGTTTGTTCGATAAATGTTTGGATAACGGTGTTTTCAGGCGTTGCATATTTGTGAACTGTCAATTGCCAACCCCATTGAGTGCTTGTTTTACAGATGGACAGGCTTGTGTCTAAGACTGAATTATCTTTTTCGTTTTCACCCGTAATTATGTGAATTTTTAATAATGTTAGTTATCGCTTACGAAACATCTGTCTGGTACTTTGAATCAATATATTTATCTGAAAATGAAGTTGTCAGTGCACTTGTCATGCTTAAGAAAGGTCAGCGCAGTACTTGGACTTAACATTTTCCTTCGACCCTTTTGACCCAGGCATTTGATCTAGTATTGAATTGCATATGCAAATTCACTAACAATGTCATATTCTTACTATCTGTCTGATCTCACATATGAATGTCTAATTTTAAATAACTGAAGCCGCAGTGCGCTACTTTGCATGTGTAGAATATAGAGCCCATTTCCCTTTAACTTTGGGAAGTGTTCACCCTCTTCGTTGCCATCCTATGGAATATTTGGGAAAGGAGAAATTGTATGTTCTTCCGTTTGGAAGAAAAAGTTCCCAAAACAGGAATTCGACGATGCTCCGATGATCTTTGATGTGGCATCACCGATGTCCTTCTGAGACCTGCAAGTAGTATTGATTGGGGAATCATGGTGTCCCACTTAACAAACTTCTTGTAATCTCCTTGTATTCTCGTTTTTAAATTTTGTATAGTTCAAGTCTACTCCCGTTGTATACTGTTCTCTGCCGCTATATTTTTAGTTTAAAGTTCATTTGTAGTATCCCACAGAGTAATACAAGATTATTTTGCTGCCAAAAGTCTTATGTGGAAGCTTGTAAACTTAGCATCAAACTGTTCTTACCCTGTAGTCTGTGGTTTTCTTCACCAAGCTGGGCTAATGCCTTTTGTCTAAATAAAATTGTGATGCAACCTAGTTTGCTCAAGCTGTGTTGAAAAGTTTCTCTGGTTTTAATCAGCAATTCATTCTTGTGTTAGTAAATCATTAAAACCTTTGCTCGCTCAAAAGAATTTGATGTTTAACCTGAGAGTTGTTACTCCCTCTGTTCCAAATTAAGTGTCGCAACTTTTTCTAAATATGGATGTATCTACACATTAAAATGCGTCTAGATAAATTTGTATCTAACAAAGTTGCAACAGTTATTTTAGGTAGTACTTGTCTTGGGAGTGTTGATTTTTGGGTCACGAGTTACATGTAGTTCGCTTTTTGGATGGTTCAAAAAAGACGATTAGAAGTTCAAAAAATACGGATACAAAATTTTGAGATATTTTGAGCTGCACAAAAATGACAACACCTGACATCTAAAGTAGGGAATAGTGCAAATTTTGAAACATCCCAAATCTTTCAGATTTTATCATTTTTGTTAAGCGCGTAAAATAAGATATTTTGAGTTGAGATTTGGTGTGTTGGTAGAGTACATCAGTATCTATGTCTAGATTTGTTTTGCAATTTTTGGAAACTTTGAAATCATGTTTTGCAATTTCGAAACTAAAGGGCTCCATGATACCGGGCTCCAAAGTGAATATTCGCTGTCTTGAGCTCTTGGCCCCTTGTTAAGAAAAACTATATCTGTTGACCCGATGATGGATTGATAGACCGTGTCCTAAATGATGGATGTATATAAATTGAGGTCAGGAGTTCTATACCTGTTATCAAAATTGGCACAAGAGTGTATTGACATTTCATACTTTCACAGTATTTTCCAATCTTTTCCGTAACCAACCAAATATATAGGCTTTGGATGATTGATCATATCATATGTGACATCTCCTGGCACTGCTGATTCTTAGTAGCTGTAGTGTCTTATTAGTTCAAAACATGCATTCACAGAGCTGCACTATGTTATTACACAAGATGGATCCCCAGCTTTTATCGTCATTTTTCAAAGGCTCTTAAGCATCGTTTCCTTTCCTTTTCTTTGAATTAAGGAAATAACTCCCAATTTTAATTTCTCTATGGAAATTGATAGCCGACAGAAACCGATCGGCGAACCGGTGGCCAATGGCGTATTATTTTCAATTTTCCATAATTTACGTAATAATTATGGAAATTAATAAAAAAAGTATAATTCTGAAAAAATAGCCTCAAACAGTCCACATGCATAGTACCAGTTTTGTGTACTTCATAAATTTTGAATATATTTAATAATGAAATTAAATCGTGCGTGACACGACTAGTGGCAGAAAAAGAAGCAACTTGAGAGAGCGCTGGCAGGGTTCAAACCAGACGCGAACTGAACCTTTTTTTTTCATGGGAAGACGCGAACTGAACTAACACTAGAGGTTTCACCGTTTCAGCCAGCAAGACTCCTATCCTCACACACTCTAGCTTTTTTTGTCTTTTTTAGGCGGAAGGCTCGAAATGAGCCTGGGTTTGAATTAACGAAGCTATTAATCAGCTAGGAGTTACACTTACACCAAAAATTACAACACACATGTGTGCATCACACGCACCGAAACCCACAATAGATGATGGAGGAGTTATTGGCAGCGGTAACAATGGCGAGACGAGAGCAAGGAGGAAGATGAGCAATGAAGCAGGGGTAAAAACGTTAAACTGTGCACCCCTTTTTTTATAATGGAGAAGTTACTACAAATCGTGGCCACCAAATCCGCATCATGGGAAGTGGACGAGAGTACGAGTAAACACGTGTCGCAAGAGGAGAGAAATTGATGGCCCAATACCCCCACTACGCACGAGAATCGAGGAAACACCTCGGTCAACGCGCAAGGACCAGTCATTTTCTAACTGACCGCACAGAAATAGGGCGGACCCATTAGGTCATGTCCTGTCAATCGAGCTACCGCAGATGCCACGTCAATAATGATGTCATCAAAGTTATCGACTCCTCTTGATGAAGCATCCGAATAAAAGTAACATCCGAAGGAATCTATCACTTTCGGTTACTCGATTTGAGTGTACGCACGGTTGCAAACATTCGTCCTTAGACTCGGGGGCTACTCCCATCGGAGGCGCTGAACGCGCATCCGATAAAAACAGCAAAAACATTAATAATCAAATGAATTCAAAGAGGAAAGGACCCGAAGGTTCCAACGAATCCAGGATCAAGCCCGGAGACTTGATTATGTGTAGGGTAACGCTGTTTTGCCATCGGCAGTTAGCCAGCATCGATTTATCGAGTAAGACTGGGCTCGTTACTTTTATTCCTTACGTACAACCAAGTCACATGACTTCACCCGAAGTCTTAGAAGACCCGATATACTAAAAATATCAGATGATGAAGGAGGCAAAGAAAACATCGATAGCAAAATCTTCGAGTAGTACAACTTGAGCCTACGTACAGTTGCAAACATCCGTCCTTAGACTCGGGGCTACTCCCATCGGGAGCGCTGGACGCGCACCCGATATCAAGCAATTTCGACCTCATAGTAAGCGTGAAGACTAAATTTTCTTCGACTGACCAAGATATTTGGATGAAGATAATTATAGTCACTCGGGGGCTACTGATGTGGGAATTACCCTTCAGGTACCCGACATTAGTCTACCTCCCTTGGCCCAACTAGGGGCCCACGAAAATTGTCTAAGACTAATGTGGGCCCGTACGAATGAAGGAGACCTACCAGGAGACGAATTCTTGATGAACAAGACAAGAAGGCATCGATAAAGGAACATTAGATTAAATCTCAATGTAACCTAATCGATATCGAACAGGACTCTCGGGACCTGGCCTGCTATATAAAGGTCAGGAGAGGGCGTGCCGAACATCAGAATGTAACACGAATCAAGTACGACTTGAACAATGCATCTCAGATGTTATTGCTGTTGTAGCCGTTTTGTAGATTCTGTGTGGAACATGGTGTGTTAAGTAGTAAGACATGCTACTACCTAGTACCTTACGTAGTATCATCCGGTATCATCCGAAAACTATTGCAGATGCCGTTATTTTTGGATCGAAATACATCCATCAGATGTTACTATCTGGATGATTTTCTGTTTGATACATCTTCAGCAAATTACTTTTGGATGGAATCTAATGCATGAACTGAATCAGCTGATGTATTTTCTCCATATGCATAACTGAATTTCTTTATTTTCTTCTAGATTATTTGTGTGCAACATCATAACTAAACATAACTGGATGTTGTCATGTTAAGATTGGCATGATACAGCCTAGTACAGTACATGTTATCACCCGAAAATTTTCCCTATAAAGAGAAATATGAAGTTACTTCTACTGTTTGATCTATCTTGAGAAAATTACTGATTTTTATGAACACCAACTAATACAGAAACTTCAGTGTCAATTACATTGTTGTTTTTTTCATCATGCTGCTCAGGATAGGAAACTATCTTTGAGCAAACTACTGGATGATGTTATTTTTTCATTGTGAAGAAAGTATATTTTTCAGCAAACTACTGGTTGTTACACTCAATGATAGTTTTCTGGATGATGTTCTTCATCTACAATGATGATGTTTTTCATATATAGTGAAGATTTATTTTATACCCTTTTTTCCCTGATACTTTCTTTGACATATGGACAAAATCATGTAATGCCCCTTTTTCCTGTGCATAACTGGATTATAGTGCCTATACTGTTTATAGATGTAAGCAGGTTCAATAGATGTAAGAAGGATGGATGAATAACAAATCAGGTAAGCAACAGATTTTTGGGGTAGATGTTAGCAGGACTCTTGAGGTAGATGTCATGGAAAAGAGGTTATTCCTTCTCAGGTAGATGTGAGGATTCAGCTGGTACCTGATTTGAAACTTCTGATAGATATAATTTGATGGAGGCTGACGGGATGTTGTTCAAATCCCTGATAGAGTTGCCAGATCGAGATTGTTGGGTAGTTTCTTCAACCGAGCTGGGGGATATTTTTTCGTTGATTTGAGTCTTCAGAGTTTTCTTCTTCGTGGTAGATGTAATTTCTGGATCCGGTTTCGGGAGGGGAAGCAAAACGAAGAAGAACTTACGACCAGAGAGGGGAAAGTTGCACGAATTCTTGGGACTGGGGATGATCTTCCTACGACTGGGTCCTACTGTTTTTTGTCTAGATGTTAGGCTGGTACCAACCTGTATTCACACGGGACGACACGTGATGATCCACATTTTTGCTTTTTCGGAAAGTTAATACTGTTCGTAAAAGGAAAAATACCGAACGTGGAGTTAACTTAAATCTAGATTGACCTGAATGCACCTTAGAGCTCCCTACTCCACTCGGCTACTCCTCCACTCCATCCCTAGCGGAAGCGACGCCAAAAACCCCAAATCCCCATAGCTCCCCACGACCCCACCCCGACTCCCAAAATCTCCGCCTCGCCGGAAGAAGAAGCCGCCGTTGGGGCCGGCGCCTGCGGCTGCCAAGAAGAAGGAGGCGGCGGCGGCGATGCCCGCAGCCAAAAAGCGCGCATCCGGTGGAACCGCCGGGAGCAGGCCACTGAAACGGGCACGGGATGACATCGATGACGCCGATCTCATCAGCAACCTTCCCGATGTCATCCTCGGCACCATTATTTCCCTTCTCCCCACCAAGGATGGCGCCCGCACGCAGGCCATCGCTCGCCGATGGCGCCCGCTCTGGCGCTCTGCGCCTCTCAACGTCGACGCCGAGGACCTCTCCACCGACGATTCCAGGTACGAGACCCGTCGCCGCGGACCTCGACCCACGACGAAATCCATCATCTCCACGATCCTCTCCGACCACCCTGGCCCTGTCCGCCGTTTCGACTTCCGCTTGATCTGCATCTACCCAACAAAAAGAGGGTACGGAAAGGATGCCGCACATATCGAGAGCTGGTTGCGCTCCCCAAGCCTGGACAACCTTGAGGAGCTCAACGTGTTCTTCCCGATCTCGATTCTAGCAGATCAGACTAAGTTTTACCCACTGCCATCGTCCGTGCTCCGATTCGCATCAACCCTCGTCGTCGCCACAATCGGCTACTGTGATTTCCCAAATGAAATACTAGCTTCTTCGCTGAATTTCCCCCTCCTCAAGCATCTCACCATACAGCGTGTTTCCATCTCCGAGGATATCTTCCATGGGGTGTTCTCTGCGTGCCATGTGTTGGAGACCCTATTTCTGCAGGAAAATGACATGGCCTACCTCCACATTAGCTCTCCAACTCTTACAAGCATTGGCTTCGAAGATTGTTATGTGGGTGAAGGGGGATTGGTTATTGAGGACACCCCGAACCTTGAAAGGCTGCTTTGTCTAGGTTTGGATTGTGGGACTATCAGGGTGAATAGGGCACCTAAACTGGGGATATTGGGCCCTTTGTCACCCCGCAACTCCAATATTCAGATTGGAAACTTAGTCTTTCAGGTAGCACCTGCATCCTTCTCGAGTCTTTGTTTGGCATTTCTCCTACATGCATTTTTTTAATGCTCATTGTTTTTTTACAGGGGTTGATCCCGACCAGCTTGAACAATTCAATATGCACCGTGAAGGTTTTGGCTCTCCGATTTACTTGGACTAATTTGGATGCAGTTCTTAACATTCTCAGGTTCTTCCCTTGCTTGGAAAAACTTCATGTTCTGGTGAGTGTTCATATTTCCTTTGCTTTAAATGTCAAACTGAATATTTGATACTAGAAAAGGAGCACTTAAAGGCCTTCAGACTTATGTACTCAATTACTTATGTTTCTTCTAAGCCTTCTTTCCTTTTCCAGTGGAACAAATTCTTGAAGGCAAAGATGGAAAATGTCCATCATTATGATCCACTAGACCCAATCAAATGCCTTGAGACCCATCTCAAGAAAATAGTGTTGAAGAATTACAAAGGCGACGAGCGAGACGTTAGCTTTGCCAAATTTTTTCTTTTGAGTGCAAAAGTGCTAGATGAAATCAAATTTGAACTGAATGAGATGATCGACGAGAAATGGGTGGCTGATCAACACGGGCTGCTGGAGGTGGAAACTAAAGCTTCTCCAGATGCTCAAATCAAATTCATACGTGGTTCTTCGTATTTAAATGCGAAGTTAGATATCCATGACTTGTCAACTTCCGATCCCTTCAACAGCCTTTGTGCAGATCGGCCTTTCAGAAGAAGCAGAATCATATGACAGATTCCGTTGGCTGAAAAATCAAGACTACGCTGATACCTGAAAATCATATTCTCTTTTGCTAGTTCTTATGGTGACGATGCTTGAATATTATGTTGCCTACATTCCAATCCTTAAATTTGTCATGGGTGCTAAATTTCTAGTTTAAAGTTGCTTTGTAATTCCTAACATGGTATGTCATGCAAATACTTTAATGTCAAAAGTTACAACTGTGAGCTAGTAAACTCAGCATCAATCTCTTCTTTTACATGTCTTTTATCTGAAAAAGGACTACTGGCATTTCTATCACATTCTTGGTCGTCATATGTTGCATCAGTAGAAATAATAAAATTCATGATTCAGTTGGAACCTCGACTTTCCTTCTCTGGACAATCAAAGGTTCATCATGGCACTGTTAATTACGTTTTCCTTCCTTTGGGTTTGATGTGCCTAAACGAGAATCAAGTGGTTGCGGGGCTGTATATTTTGTTTCTTGATCTTATTCACTCATCTCCTGATACTAGAATCATACGCCTTCTTTTTAGTGGCATGCACTCATTACCATTTTGTTTTGTTCATAGTCATGGTGAAACTTCTAGAGGGCATGATGCTGATAAGATGTTGCGAATGCAGTAATATACTTGGTTAATCCGTTAATCTACTGTTAGATGAGTTTGTACTGAATTCCTTTGGCAGCCTGTCTATTAATTATCTTAAGATTGCACGATGTCATATGTACAGATTTCTTCGTCAGTAACTACACTTTCAAGTTAATTTTGCCAAAAAGGATGTGTGACATGTCTGCTAATTAATAATCAATTATTTCAGATTTCTGTACCCATCTTCAGATCATATGATTAATTATTTATATTCAATCCAGTTCAGCTATGCTTGCATTAGGCACTCCATTTTCATTTCAGTTACATGATGTGCATCTATTTTGGCATAAGATTTAAAGATGAGCTTTAAAGGTAGCTAGTTCAAAATTAGCAAGCACATCAGTCTGTCCTTCGAAAAGGTAGTGCACTCATTGCGCCTGCAGCTTTTTTAGTTGTTCTCGTTGTATACAAAATTATTGCAATCTCCATGCTTAGGCCTGAGAACATCTGCTTATTCTTTGATCTGCTGGTTACTATAGCATATACCTGCCAGACGTTTACTACCTCTGTAATTAGTTGCTTGTAGACTAGGCGTACTGTGTGTCTGACACTATTTGTCATTTCTTTAATATCCCTAATTCTGGTTGTGACTTGTTCAAAAGAATGCCAATAAACTGATAGCAAGCATTGCTTGTCTCTAGATCCTGAGTTCCTGACCATATGGGCACCAGTGAGTGCAAATGAATTGACTACCGTTTCGAACTTGTAACCAAAGTGCATGGAAATTTAAAGGGAAACTTTGCTACAGGCAAAACATCCTGAAAAAATCGGCAAGTACTATTAGAAAATGGGCACTGTTGTTTATACCTTCTGCACACTATCACTTTTTAAGTGACAGAAACTTGGAGGATGAGGTTGTCAGTGAGATTAGAAAGAAGCATGATGGGCATTGTTTTCAGATCAATCACTGGGCTGAAGTTTACATGAGCTGTTCTTACCAACACTGCACCTACTTACACGAGAATAACCAAACCATTTTGGACTTTCGAGCAGCCTCGTGACACTATAGCTAGCACTAGATTGGAAACAGGTGCAGAACAATGAGCTTGCCCAGACAAAGTGACAAACCTACTGTATGAACGGCCGGACCGATGGAGGGTTATCAATTAAGATGGCGTTTTAAGCAATTTTTGGAAATTACGGTGTTTTCAGTGCGTGGTAATATATTTTACTCCACATTTTATTGAGGAATAATTAGTGCTTTCTGAAATCGAGTCTAGTTTGAACGGAATCCAAAATTTGGTCCAAAACTGGAAGGATTTTAGTCCATCAAATTCAAATGCCAGTGTTTGATGAGAAACACCCGGCCCACCGAACTGAGCAGCAGACCAACCCTAAAACCCCCCGAGCCGTCACACGGCGGCGCGTCCAGCCGTGGTAAGCGGCCCCGCTCCGCACATCCATCCCAACAGCACCACCACCGTGCCGGCGTTGGAAGGGACGCTAAAACCCCCCAAATCGTGGCGGCTCAAATCTCCTTCTCTTCGGCCGCTGGATATGATGGAGAGAAAGGTGGCTAAGGCGGAGGTAGTCGCAGGGAAGAAGGAAGCGCGGTCTGCGGGATCTGCGACTGCCAAGAAGAAGAAGACAGCGGCGGCGGTACCCGCACTCAAGAGGCGCGCATCCGATGGAGCCGCCGCGCGCAGGTCGAAGAAACAAGCACAGGATGGTGGCCGCGACGGCGATATCATCGGCCATGGCGATCTCATCAGCAACCTTCCCGACGCCATCCTCGGCACCATCATCTCGCTCCTCCCCACAAAGGACGGCGCCCGCACGCAGGCCCTTGCCCGCCGGTGGCGACCCCTCTGGCGCTCTGCGCCTCTCAACCTCGACGCTGCAGACATCTGCTACAATGATTTCAAACAATTCTCCATCGTCTCCAGGATCCTCTCTGACCACCCTGGCCCTGCCCGCCGCTTTGCCTTCAAGGGAATCCGCCTCCACAAAGTGAAAAAAACGTACGCTGAGGACGCCGCTCAGATCGAGAGCTGGTTCCACTCCCGAGCCCTCGACGGCCTCCAGGAGCTCGACATCGCCTTCTCGGTCTTGGAATATAGGTATGGCAAGTCTGAGAAGCGCTACCCACTGCCACTGTCAGTGCTCCGCTTAGCGTCAACCCTCATCGTGGCCAGCATTGGCTCCAGTGATTTCCCAAAGGAGATCACACATTCGCTGAACTTTCCCCTGCTCAAGCAGCTCAACCTATGGCGTGTTTCCATCTCCGAGGATGTTTTCTCTAAGATGCTCTCTGGTTGCCATGTCTTGGAGACTTTAATTCTGTCGGAAATTCGTGATGTTGGTGGCCTTTGCATCAGCTCAACAACTCTAAGGATCATCGTCGTCAGCTATTTGTTTGATGGCAAAGGAGAATTGGTCATTAAGGAGGCCCCTTGCCTTGAAAGGTTGCTATTAAATTCTTCAGGCTTAGGCACTGAGTTTATCCGGGTAGTTAGGGCACCTAAAATAGAGATATTGGGCCATTTGTCACCCTGCATCCCTGAAATTGAGATTGCTAACATTGTCTTCCAGGTAGCACCATCAGCCTCTAGACTCTTGCTTGGCATTCTTTCTTGCTGATATTGTTTTGATGTCTATTGTATTCTTCAGGGTTTAACCCCATCAAGCTCGAAAAACGCAATACATAGTGTAAAGGTCTTGGCACTTAAGTTTTCTCGCCCTCATTTGAATGGAGTTCTTGACATCCTCAGATGCTTCCCCTGCCTGGAAAAGCTCTACGTCATTGTGAGTACTCATCTTTATTTCTCTGCAATCTCAAAATATATATTTCATTCTCATCTAATAAAGTTCAGTTAGCAATTACTTCAACACATGTCTGTTTTGTCTTTTTACAGTGGGACGAATATACTACAACAGAGATGAAAAATGTGATTCAGTATGACCCACTAGATCCAATCAAATGCCTTGAGAGCCATCTCAAAGTAGTGGTGCTGAAGAATTACAAAGGTGGTGAGGAAGATGTTGCCTTTGCCAAGTTCTTTGTTTTGAATGCGAAAATGGTAAAGGAAATCAAATTTGGAGTCTGCATGAAAATTGACATCGACAAGAAATGGATGACTGATCAACACAGGCTGTTAGAAGTGAAAACTAGGGCTTCTCGAGACGCTCAATTCAAATTCAGAAATAACTCTGCTTGTTGGGAGAATTATATGGATACACAGGACTTATCAATTGCTGACCCGTTCAACTGCTGTTTCGTAGATGGGGTAGATTCTCTGTCAAAAGAAGCATATATGTGATCTGCCAATGGCCAATCCCATTGACATCTTTGTTTTGCTGATGCTCGTTGGTACCTAAAGATTGTATTGTCGCCATTTTGAAAAAAGACTATGGAAGCACCAAGTTTGACTTGTTGGCAGTGCATGCTTGTGCTTTCAATCAGCATTTCATCATTGTGATGAAGACTGAATTATCCTATCTTATTCGCACAAAAGTATTTGAGTTTTTTATGTTGTCCGTCAATGCCTCCAAGATGTTAATCTGGTATTCTTAATTAATGCATTTGTGCGGAATAGAATTTTTTACATACATTTTGTTGCTTGAGAAAGGTTAGCTGTTACTTAATATTTGTGCATTCACTAACAATCACATATTCTTGTTTGTTCGATAAATGTTTGGATAACGGTGACTTTCAGGCGTTGCATATTTGTGAACTGTCAATTGCCAACCCCATTGACTGCTTGTTTTACAGATGGACATGCTTGTGTCTAAGACTGAATTATCTTTTTCGTTTTCACCCGTAAGTATGTGAATTTTTAATTTTTTTTTTCGAAATGGGGGATGTGCCCCAGCCTCTGCATCAAAAAGATGCATACGGCTGCTTTATTACCTTATTCAAGTCCAGTTTTAACCTTATTACAACTCAAATCTCATGTCAAGTTGATCTGAAAATCAACCAACGCAAGAAAAATAAAGCAAAAGACAAAGCGGTATCACAAAGTGATCCTATGATCAAGCCGCCACCCACACCGGCTGAAGAAATCCCGTGCTACCGTCTCCAGTCGGTTGCACCCATACTCCATGACATCCCGCTGCTCCTCGGACTGGAGATAAGACCACGTACGGATCCAGTGAATAACCATAGGGAGAACCTGCAAGAAAGGTTGTTTTGTCGGTTTGTTAAAAACAGTATCATTGCGCATATTCCAAATAGCCCAAAGAACAGCGCAGACTCCCACCCTAATTTGAACCAAATCCTTCTTGGCAATACCGCTTAACCAATTACCAAAGAGATTTGTAATGTTTTTTTTGGGGGGGGGGGGGCAAACTGAAAGTCATAAAAATAATGCTCCATATGATTTTACCTAAGGGACATTCAAAAAACAAGTGCTGGATAGATTCATCTTTGTCACAAAAAGCGCATTTCTTACAGCCTTGCCATTTACGCTTAGCGAGATTATCTTTTGTTAAAATAACTTTATGATGCAAGAACCACATAAAAATCTTGATTTTTAGTGGCACTTTTATCTTCCAAATATACTTTTTGAGGTACTTTGTGTCATCGTCTAACAAATCAAGGTACATTGATTTGACAGTAAAAGCACCCGAATTTGTAAGATTCCAAACGAAAACATCCTTATCATTAGATAATTGAACATACATTAAACGATGCACTAGCTCTAACCAAAGCGCCCACTTGTTGGGTGTTAGAGTTCTCCGAAATGTTATCTGGAGTGGTTGATTTTGTAGGACATCTGCCACCGAAACTTGTTTACGGTCAACTATATTATAAAGAGTCGGATATTTCTGAGCTAAAGGAACGTCACCTAACCACGTATCTTCCCAAAACATAGTATCTTTGCCATGTCCAACTTTAAACGATCCCCGGCTGAAAAACTCTTCTTTAACTTTCATCAAACCTTTCCAAAAGGGTGAATCAAAGGGTTTAGCTGTAACCTGTGACAAGGTTTTAGAATTTAGGTACTTGTTTCGCAATAATTCCTGCCATACCCCATCTTCGTTCATTAATTTAAACAACCATTTACTAAGGAGACATCTATTTTTTAACTCTAAAACTTCAATCCCTAAACCCCCCTGGTCCTTCGGTCGGCATATAATGTTCCATCTAGATAACATCTGTCTGGTACTTTGATAATGTTAGTTATTGCTTACGAAACATCTGTCTGGTACTTTGAATCAATATATTTATCTGAAAATGAAGTTGTCAGTGCACTTGTCATGCTTAAGAAAGGTCAGCGCAGTTCTTGACTTAACATTTGCCTTCGACCCTTTTGACCCAGGCATTTGATCTAGTATTGAATTGCATATGCAAATTCACTAACAATGTCATATTCTTACTATCTGTCTGATCTCACATATGAATGTCTAATTTTAAATAACTGAAGCCGCAGTGCGCTACTTTGCATGTGTAGAATATAGAGCCCATTTCCCTTTAACTTTGGGAAGTGTTCACCCTCTTCGTTGCCATCCTATGGAATATTTGGGAAAGGAGAAATTGTATGTTCTTCCGTTTGGAAGAAAAAGTTCCCAAAACATTCGACGATGCTCCAATGATCTTTGATGTGGCATCACCGATGTCCTTCTGAGACCTGCAAGTAGTATTGATTGGGGAATCATGGTGTCCCACTTAACAAACTTCTTGTAATCTCCTTGTATTCTCGTTTTTAAATTTTGTAAAGTTCGAGTCTACTCCCTTTGTATACTGTTCTCTGCCGCTATATTTTTAGTTTAAAGTTCATTTGTAGTATCCCACAGAGTAATACAAGATTATTTTGCTGCCAAGTCTTATGTGGAAGCTTGTAAACTTAGCATCCAACTGTTCTTACCCTGTAGTCTGTGGTTTTCTTCACCAAGCTGGGCTAATGCCTTTTGTCTAAATAAAATTGTGATGCAACCTAGTTTGCTCAAGCTGTGTTGAAAAGTTTCTCTGGTTTTAATCAGCAATTCATTCTTGTGTTAGTAAATCATTAAAACCTTTGCTCGCTCAAAAGAATTTGATGTTTAACCTGAGAGTGGTTATTAATTAGTACTCCCTTTGTTCCAAATTAAGTGTCGCAGCTTTTTCTAAATATGGATGTATCTACACATTAAAATACGTCTAGATAAATTTGTATCTAACAAAGTTGCAACACTTATTTTAGGTAGTACTTGTCTTGGGAGTGTTGATTTTTGGGTCACGAGCTACATGTAGTTCGCTTTTTGGATGGTTCAAAAAAGACGATTAGAAGTTCAAAAAATACGGATACAAAATTTTGAGATATTTTGAGCTGCACAAAAATGACAACATCTGACATCTAAAGTAGGGAACAGTGCAAATTTTGAAACATCCCAAATCTTTCAGATTTTATCATTTTTGTTAAGCGCGTAAAATAAGGTATTTTGAGTTGAGATTTGGTGTGTTGGTAGAGTACATCAGTATCTATGTCTAGACTTGTTTTGCAATTTTTGGAAACTTTGAAATCATGTTTTGCAATTTCGAAACTAATAAAGGGCTCCATGATACCGGGCTCCAAAGTGAATATTCGCTGTCTTGAGCTCTTGGCCCCTTGTTAAGAAAAACTATATCTGTTGACCCGATGATGGATTGATAGACCGTGTCCTAAATGATGGATGTATATAAATTGAGGTCAGGAGTTCTATACCTGTTATCAAAATTGGCACAAGAGTGTATTGACATTTCATACTTTCACAGTATTTTCCAATCTTTTCCGTAACCAACAAAATATATAGGCTTTGGATGATTGATCATATCATATGTGACATCTCCTGGCACTGCTGATTCTTAGTAGCTGTAGTATCTTATTAGTTCAAAACATGCATTCACAGAGCTGCACTATGTTATTACACAAGATGGATCCTCAGCTTTCATCGTCATTTTTCAAAGGCTCTTAAGCATCGTTTCCTTTCCTTTTCTTTGAATTAAGGAAATAACTCCCAATTTTAATTTCTCTATGGAAATTGATAGCCGACAGAAACCGATCGGCGAACCGGTGGCCAATGGCGTATTATTTTCAATTTTCCATAATTTACATAATATTTATGGAAATTAATAAAAAAAAGTATAATTCTGAAAAAATAGCCTCAAACAGTCCACATGCATAGTACCAGTTTTGTTACTTCATAAATTTTGAATATATTTAATAATGAAATTGAATCTTGCGTGACACGACTAGTGGCAGAAAAAGAAGCAACTTGAGAGGAGCTTGCTGGCAGGGTTCAAACCAGACGCGAACTGAACCTTTTTTTTTCACGGGAAGTCGCGAACTGAACTAACACTAGAGGTTTCACCGTTTCAGCCAACAAGACTCCCATCCTCACACACTCTAGCTTTTTTGTCCTTTTAGGCGGAATTCTCGAAATGAGCATGGGTTTAAATTAACGAAGCTATTAACCGGCTAGGAGTTACACCAAAAATTACAACACACATGCGTGCATCACACACCCACAATAGATGATGGAGGAGTTATTGGCAGCGGTAACAATGGCGAGACGAGAGCAAGGAGGAAGATGAGCAATGAAGAAGGGGTAAAAAGGTTAAACTGGGCGCCCCCTTTTTTATAATGGAGAAGTTACTACAAATCGTGGCCACCAAATCCGCATCATGGGAAGTGGACGAGAGTACGAGTAAACACGTGTCGCAAGAGGAGAGAAATCGATGGCCCACTACCCCCACTATGCACGAGAATCGAGGAAACATCTCGGTCAACGCGCAAGGACCAGTCATTTCCTAACTGACCGCGCAGAAATAGGGCGGACCCATTAGGTCATGTCCTGTCAATCGAGCTGCCGCAGATGCCACGTCAATAATGATGTCATCAAAGTTATCGACTCCTCTTGATGAAGCATCCGAATAAAAGTAACATCCGAAGGAATCTATCACTTTCGGTTACTCGACTTGAGTATACGACGGTTGCAAACATTCATCCTTAAACTCGGGGTCTACTCCCATCGGAGGCGCTGAACGCGCATCCGATAAAAACATCAAAAACATTAATAATCAAATGAATTCAAATAGGAAAGGACCCGAATGTTCCAACGAATCCAGGATCAAGCCCGGAGACTTGATTATGTGTAGGGTAACGTTGTTTTGCCATCGGCAGTTAGCCAGCATCAATTTATCGAGTAAGACTGGGCTCGTTACTTTTATTCCTTACGTACAACCAAGTCGCATGACTTCACCCGAAGTCTTAGAAGACCCGATATACTAAAAATATTAGATGATGAAGGAGGCAAAAAAAGCATCGATAGCAAAATCTTCGAGTAGTACAACTTGAGTCTACGTACAGTTGCAAACATCCGTCCTTAGACTCGGGGGTTACTCCCATCGGGAGCGCTGGACGCGCACCCGATATCAAGCAATTTCGACCTCATAGTAAGCATGAAGACTAAATTTTCTTCCACTGATCAAGATATTCGGATGAAGATAATTATAGTCACTCGAGGGCTACTGATGTGAAAATTACCCTTCGGGTACCCGACATTAGTCTACCTCCCTTGGTCCAACTAGGGGCCGATGAAAATTGTCGAAGACTAATTTGGGCCCGTACGAATGAAGGAGACCTACCAGGAGACGAATTCTTGATGAACAAGGCAAGAAGGCATCGATAAAGGAAGATTAGATTAAATCTTAATGTAACCTAATCGAGTTCGGACAGGACTCTCAGGACCTGGCCTGCTATATAAAGGTCAGGAGAGGGCGTGCCAAACATCAGAACAACAATACGCAGAACCACCGCAACTTAGAGCACAAACCCTAGAATCCTTACCTCCTGACGAGTCGACCATAGCAGCATATCGGCTACCCCATTGTATTCCGATATATTCGATAGATCAAGATCATACAAGCAGGAAGTAAGGGTTTTTATCTCATCGAGTGCCCCGAATCTGGGTAAATCTCTCTCCCCGTTTGTTTGGTATCCGATGTCACGTGCTAGTCTGCAGGATTTTTTCAACCCTAAGCCCTTCATGGTGGGCATTGTCGAGGAGCTCCCTCGTTAGAAGTCCCACCACCATTTGTGATGGTCATGCGGCCATGCTCGACGAGATACTTCACTGCGTCGTCTGGGAATGCCGCGAGGCTATTAACGCCGCTTGATCAGAGGTAGACGACGGGTTAAAACTTCCATGTCAATGACGCGTCGGCCCGCCACTCACGGTGCGTTTCCGCACTCTTTCCGCCGCTCCCGCAACGTCCCCCGTGGAGCGGGATGTCCTCTGGACGCCGGATACAGTATTGGGCGTGCCGGGCGAAAAAATCCTTTGGGACGTACGATTGGGGCTGGTTATATGTCTAGCGCGCCCAAAAAAAAGGCAATATAATTGGCCGAGTGTTGTCAATTCGGTGATCTCAGTCAGTACGTAAACATAAATCTGATTTACAAATCTTCTATCTCTAAATAGCAACCCCCCACTACAAGGTTTCTTTGCAATCCTGTGAAGCCACGTCACCTTAAAATGTTTAACTACTCCAACGTGTAACCAAACCATAGGCAAAGCCCCGCTTCCTTTCCTGGCATGCGATTGACACCAATACCGTGGCTGCTATATATCTCCTCGTGTGCATTTCTTCGCCTCCTCTCCCCTTCATTAATTCATTCGGCTTTTATTCCCCGGTTCTACAACCGCAGTATACTCCATTTTTATTGCCACATAAATGCATATGAAACCGTTGAAGGAAACTGAATGGGCATTTTCGGTTTTAAATACCTAGCACAATTGTCTGTTGCTTCTCACATCCTCCGCACCCACGAGCTGTCTCACTACTTTGCATATTTTCTTCAATCCCATACTCTCTGCATTCTTCGGTGCTTAATATTTTGCAATCAGCGAGCGGTTGATTTTTTCATGGTGGTAGATGAGTTGTGCATCTTCCTATCAGCAAGCAACATCCAAAGGAAAGGTGTGGCCAGAAGATGCCAATAACATGCATCGCTTGTGATCAGTCCCGGCGAGAAGGTCGCTGCACTGTAGTCTGTGATATTTCCTTGAGTTAATCCCTAAACACCTTCTTTATCTCCTTTTGTTTTATTTTCAATTTATTTATATGAATCAGGGATTAGCATTCCATGCTTACAGATCACGTAGGGCTCAATATCCATTTTGGTGAGGTCTTTATGCCAAATCTCCGGTATGCGTATTTTCCTTCCCTTCGTATCTCGCAGGGTTTATTACATATATATACTGTTTTGATTGTATTTAATGATTATTTTATGTTTGTGCAGGACCAATATGAGTTACAACAGTGCTGTTTTATAGAGAGAAAAATCGTCATTACAAATCATATTCCGATTCTAATAATAATTTTCTATATGTATATATAATGTCGGTATCAATCGCAAGGAAGACAAAGATGAAGGGAAATATTTAGAGGGTACTGTTTCGATCAGGTTTGTATGCCTGGAGCCTGGAGCACTGAATCTTATTTATTCATGTAGCTTTTTCTGGAGCTCATCTGGTATGCTGTTTAAGAATTATTAAGAACGAGAACAAGTGAGTGGTTGAGCTGATCAATTGCGTCTATGACATGTTCTTATTTATCTGTAGATAAGAAAATTCATTATGAAACTGGTGTTGCACTATGCATGTATTGGCAATGGAACAGCGAAGTGTGCTACCATCTCAAATATATTCTTAAGTTTCCAATTTGTTGTCAACTCATAATCTCCCTACGGGTACACAATTTTTGTTTACTAAGACAAACTGCAGTGTGCATCCTATTTTGGTCTGAGCATCTTTTAACTATTTTCTCATTTGGTCTGGGCATCTTTTAAAATTGTCTATTATCAATTAAATATCCCGCCGCAACGCGCGGGGTATCATCTAGTAAAATCAGTGCTAGTAGCTGAATTAGGGTGGAATTTGAACAGAATTCAAACTCGGCAAAAGCCGGTGCCAAGTCCCAACCCAACTTCCAATGCCAGCCGCCCAGCAAGTGGGCGCTTGTACGCTGCTGCCTCTTCATTTCGAAATTTTGCCAAAAGAAACCACCTGCCCCAATTCATTGACAAAAAGGACCACATGTGACTGAAATTGGCAAAAAGGACCACCTGCTGGGTGGCGGCAGGGCCCCCAGCCGACACGTGGCGCTTGCCGCCAGGGGCTGTGGCGGCAGGGCCCCGCCGCCGCACCAGGTGGCGGCACGTTAGCCGCCCTAAGTCGCCGTCCGGCTGCCGTTTGTGCTGGTGGGCCATGCCGCCCCTGCGTCCGGCGGCAGCACGACATGGAGGATGCCTCCACTCCATCCGGCGGCAGGGCCGCCCTGCATGCAGCAGCGACAACTCACGTTGGCTAATCATGCATGCATGCTTCAATGTATCAATACATGCACATCGTCTAGTACTACTAGCTTCTGGTTGCACCATATTTTATTAACTAAGCATGTAAGACTTCCATGTAATGAACAGCTAGATTAGCTACTACACATTTTATCTATCTTGATCGATGCGTACTACTAGTTGTATGCACAACCAAAACAGGTTTCAACTCCACTATTATTAACTACTTAATTTTCGTTGCATGCAAACATTAACATCTTATTTGAATACTAAAGATCTGCCAAAAATAAAATCATTAGCCAAATTATCTTTTAACTTATTTTAATTAATAACCAGAAAAATTCGGGCATGCAGCAGCGACGACTTTGGAGGCAGGCCTCGAGCGGGAATCCGGCCTGCCGACCAACCCTGGTGCACTGATTTCGAAAACCTGCTGCACTGATTTTGAAGCGACGACGAGACGCCTTGTTGCTGATGTTCATATACGTAAGTTCGGTCACTGTAATATAAACAATGAATTGCACTTCAATTAATCTATTTCATTATTTAATAAAATTTATTGAATTGTAGACAAGACAATAAAGGCATGAGTTGTTTCGACTGGAGTCAGCGTAATCAAACATGGATTACGAAATGGATTGATGAAGCAGAGTCCCAACTCAGGTTAATGCATGTTAATTACAGAACATGATTAGTGCGTGCATGTTTGTGACGGAGCCGTTCGATACGCAGGAATCTTCAGTCCCGACATGGCCTGATATGACGCAGATGGAACCACAATACATGGTCGCCTTCTGGTGGTAGGCAGAGACCACCACGCCGTCGTCGACAAGCGTGATATGTTGACGACTCTGGCATTTTACTATTATTTCTATCTATGTATGACCTATGTATGAGACATATTTCTATAATTTCGAATAATTATTCAACAAGTACTTCAAAATAAGATACATGAACATGCAAAAATACGGCTACTCACTACAACGGAATTTAAGATACAATGACAAAGTAAAACGGAATTTAACATACGTAGTTAGTACAAATATATCACTCTATTTGCCCTGCGTCCACCGTGGTCATTTTCCGGACTTGTCGCCGCGGTCTTCTGCCGCTTGCGCCTCAGCAGCTCTTTCCCTTAATCTCTTGCGCGGTATTTTGCGCACGAAACAGAGACGCGGAGAAGGCAAACTTGATCCTGCTGCTTCGATTTCTATGCGGGGAAGTCGACTTATATAGCCTTCAATTAGTATGAGCAGTACCAAAAAAATTAGTGCACAGTTATTGGTATCGGCTGTCGGTGCTCTAATTGCTGTATCAGCACAGAATTCCTACGCATATAGGCCGCTTTCGGTGATCAATTTCCTGTATTGAGCGGGAATCTCCGACTTCTTTACGTCTCGTCGTCGCTTCAAAATCAGTGCAACAGGTTTTCGAAATCAGTGCACCAGGGTTGGTCGACAGGCCAGATTCCCGCTCGAGGCCTGCCTCCAAAGTCGTCGATGTTGCATGCCCGAATTTTTCTGGTTATTAATTAAAATAAGTTAAAAGATAATTTGGCTAATGATTTTATTTTTGGCAGATCTTTAGTATTCAAATAAGATGTTAATGTTTGCATGCAACGAAAATTAAGTAGTTAATAATAGTGGAGTTGAAACCATTTTTGTTTGTGCATACAACTTGTAGTACGCATCGATCAAGATAGATAAAATGTGTAGTAGCTAATCTAGCTGTTCATTACATGGAAGTCTTACATGCTTAGTTAATAAAATATGGTGCAACCAGAAGCTAGTAGTACTAGACGATGTGCATGTATTGATACATTGAACCATGCATGCATGATTAGCCAAAGTGAGTTGTCGCTGCTGCATGCAGGGCGGCCCTGCCGCCGGATGGAGTGGAGGCATCCTCCACGTCGTGCTGCCGCCGGACGCAGGGGCGGCATGGCCCACCAGCACAAACGGCGGCCGGACGGCGACTTAGGGCGGCTAACGTGCCGCCACCTGGTGCGGCGGCGGGGCCCTGCCGCCATAGCCCCTGGCGGCAAGCGCCACGTGTCGGCTGGGGGCCCTGCCGCCACTGAGCAGGTGGTCTTTTTTGTCAATTTCAGTCACAGGTGGTCCTTTCTGTCAATGAATTGGGGTAGGTGGTCTCTTTTGGCAAAATTTCCTTCATTTCCGATCCAATTTTTATTCCCCACCAATCTTCTCCATGTCACCGTGGTGCGTCCAACCCTAGCTCCATCTCTTCGCCGCACCACCGTCATGCCATTGTAGCCCCAAATCAGAGCGACGCTAACCCCCCAAATCCGGCGTCCCCGGCTCAAATCCCCGCCTCTCCGGCCGCCGGTCGCCGGATATGAAGGAGAAGAAGGCGGCGACGGCCGCGGCACCTGCGGCTGCCAAGAAGAGATCGGGGGCTGCGGCGTCACCCGCATCCAAGAAGCGCGAATCCGGTGGAGCGGGCAGAGGCAGGCCGCGTAAGCGGGCACGCGATGACGGCGACGGCGACGGCGATCCACCCAGCCACGGCGATCTCATCAGCAAACTTCCCGACGACATCCTGGGCACCATCATCTCGCTCCTGCCCACCAAGGATGGCGCCCGCACGCAGGCCCTCGCCCGCCGGTGGCGTCCTCTGTGGTGCTCCGCGCCTCTTAACCTCCACGCCGACTACCACCTCTGCTCCAACGAGTTCAAGCGACTCTCGGTGGTCTCTAAAATACTCTCCGACCACCAAGGCCCTGCCCGCCGTTTTTACTTCTGCTCCATTCGCCTTCACAAAGACAAAAAAAGGTTCGCACAAGAAGCCGCTCAGGTCGAGAGTTGGTTCCACTCACGGGCCCTTGACGGCCTTCAGGATCTCCACATCCGCTTCGACCTCCTGGACCGTAGACATCAGCCTGAGAAGCGTTACCCGCTGCCACCATCGGTGCTTCGACTTTCATCAACCCTTGTCGTGGCCACAATCAGCTTCTGTGAATTCCCAAAGGAGATAGCTCCTTCTGTGAGTTTTCCTTTGCTCAAGCAGCTCAACCTATGGCGTGTTTCCATCTCTGAGGATGTCTTCCGTGGGGTCCTCTCCGGTTGCCATGTCTTGGAGTCACTAGCTCTAGAAAGCATGGGTGATGTGGGTTGCTTCCGTATCAGCTCACCAACTCTTCGGAGTGTGCGCCTCAGTGCTTGTTTTCCAAACAAAGGAGAATTGATCATCGAGGATGCCCCTAGCCTTGAAAAACTGATACTATCTTGTTCAACCAATGTTGGGGATAATATCCGTGTAATTAGGGCACCTAAACTGGAAATATTGGGCTATTTGTCACCCTGCATTTCTGAAATCCTGATTGCAAACCTACTCTTCAAGGTAGCAGCAGCAACCTCTTGCTTTTGTTTCTTGCATGCAGTGTTGTTACTTACATTATATTTTTTCTGTCCATCGTATTCTTCAGAGTTTAACCCCAGCCAGCTTGAAGAACACGATAAGCACTGTCAAGGTTTTGGCTCTCGAGTTTTCCATCCCTGATTTGGATGCTGTTATTGATGTCTTAAGATGCTTCCCGTGCTTGGAAAAGCTCTATGTCATTGTGAGTACTCATCTTTGCTTTCTTTGTGAAGTTTATAGTTGATCCTTACGCAAAAAAATTTGTTTGTTCTAGTATGTAGGATTAACGTTTCTTCTTTCCTTTTTCAGTATATAAGACATACTTAAATATACCTCTGAAAGAAAATGTGCATCAGTATGACCCAATAGATCCAGTCAAATGCCTTGAGACCCATCTAAAAGAACTGGTGTTGAAGAATTATGAGGCCAGTAAGCAAGATGTTTTCTTTGTGCAGTTCTTTGTTTTGAACGCAAAAGTGCTAAAGAAAATCAAATTTGGAGTTAGTAAGAAGCTCGGCAAGAAATGGATGGCTGATCAGTACAGGCTGCTAGAAGTGGGAGCTAGAGCTTCTCCAGATGCACAATTGGAATTCTTATGTAGGGCTGATGTGAATCCCTTCACCTGATCTTTGTTTAAATGGGGTGGATGCTCTTTCAGAAGACCTAATAATTAGAGTACTCGTTGTTATTATGAACTATACCAATAAGGAGTATCTCCGTAATTTCCATTTCAGTTTATGAAACATTATTCAGCGGTTAAATGTTAATTTCAAGAATTACAATTCTGTTTGAATCATGCTGTGAACATGCTTTGGTCGATCATAGAAGTGGCATATCATGCAACTAATGTTCGGATTGATGCTCACCCTCTTATGACTCATGAGTTAGTGTCGCTGCTCAGAATTTCAGCTGATATGTCACTGGCTGCAAATTTTCACTGTAAACATTTTGTGGTTCTTCAGTACTCTTAGGAAGGAGAAACAGCGTTTTCTAGGATGCATTGCAGGTTTCTAATAATCAGTTCATAAGAATCTGAATGGGAGAATAATTGCCCCATTTGCACATAAGTATGCGAACTAGTTTCGGGAAAAATAGAAAATAAAATTTTAAAAAACTAAAATTTTGTATGGGATCAGCAAAGCACAACTCACCGTCGCCCACCATCGTAATCGACCTCACCCTGCTCACTGCTGCTGCTGCTCCGCACAGCCTTGACCTGTTCGTTGTTGCTGCAGCGTGGCTCGACCTCGACCTGCTCCGCACGCTCGCCGCCAGCCTGCTCATGGTGCCGCGCCCACCCTTGCAGCCGGGGAACCACGCCATGCTCCTCGATCGCTCGTCCTCGACAGTACGCTGCCGCATTGCTGCTTCTCCCACACCGCGGAACTCTGCTTTTTCGACTCTCTAGACCTTTGCTTCAGCGAGATATACCCCCCGATCGTCCTCGACTCCGAGCTCACCGTCGTCCTTGACGTCCTCCCTGCCCTCGTGAAGAAGTGCTACCACCTGAAGAACAACTGCAACGGTTACTGCCTGAAAAAGTGCTACCTCCTGAGGAACAAGTGCAACTTGTGATGTAAGCTGCTCAACAACTTTTCTTGAGAAGACTCAGAAACCCTAGCCCCTTAGCCGCTCCCGCGGGCGGCCTGGGGCTCCCGGCGGCGCCCCTCCTCGTCTCCCTCCTCCCCTTCCCCTCCTCCTCGCCGCCGCCTCAGCGCGTCGCCGGGCAAAGCCCGTGCGGCGCCGGCGGGGCCCCTCTCTCCCCCTCGTGCGGTGGCGGCGGCGCGGGTGGCGCGGCTGGCGAGGGCGCCGTCTTGGCGTGGGGTGCGGCGGCGCGGTTCCTGCAACGGCGTGGCGGCTGCGTGGCCTGTGCGTGCTTGCGGCGGCTGCTCCCCGGAGTGGCCGCCGGCGGCGGCGCGAGCTCTGCGCGCGGCGGCCCGGTGATGCGCGGGGACGTCGGGTGGAGGTCCAGCTCGACAAGGCGGGGTGGGCGACGGCGCTTGTCCGGCCGGCCATGGAGGAGACCCGCGTGCTGTGGGCTGTGCGGATCCAGATCGGGTCTGGCCGCCTCGATTCGGGCCGGGCAGGGGCCCGGGCCCTTCGAGCCCATCCATCTCTGCCCAGATCTGCGTGCTCCGACCGCCTCGGGGGCGGTTTGGTGGTCGATCTGGCAGGTGGTGCTCTTTCCAGTGGGTCGGCGGCGGTGCTACGGCGGTCCGGAGTCCTTGGTCGGCGTATGCGACCCTCCCAATGGTGTCTTCCGTGCGTTGCAGGTTGCAGTGCTCAGAGTTTGGTGCCGGGGCGGCGGCCCTGGTCGGTGGGAGCCATTTTGGTTGGCGGGCGTGCCAGTGGCTCAGGAGCTGGCCGGAAACCATGGTCGCGGGGGCGACATGGTGGCCGGCGAGCAGCGTGCAGTGGCAGTGCATGGACCGCTCCGTCGGTCTGTGTGCTGTGTGAAGGCGGGGAGAGTTCGCCGAGGGGAAATCCTTGCCCATTCGGGCCACGACGGCGACGTCCGCGGACGCCGTTCCCTTCTTGAAGGCGTTGTTGAGGCTTCTCCCTGTCCTTCTTCGTGCTCCGGGTGAAAGCCCAAGATCCTCGGATCGGGCGGTGGCGGCGCTCTCGTGTCGTGATCTTCTTGAAGACACCGCCTTGGAGTCCACAGTGTGCGGCTCTCCGTTGGTGGTGTGGCTGAGGCGCGGTATTCGTCGAGCAAGGTGCTCCGGGTGAAAACCCAAGATCTGCGGATTGGGCGGTGACGGCGCGCTCGTGTCGTGTTCTTCTTGAAGACATCGTCTTGGAGTTTACCAGTGTTTCTTCGGATGTCGTTGGCTCTTCGCTTGGCGACCTTCGGCAAGGCTTGCGTGCTGCCCTGCTTCCTCGTCGGGTTTCCATGGTGCTGCTTGTTGGGGTTCGATCGGTGGTGGTCGATGCATAGTGGTGGTCGGCCACTGGTGGCGCTGCCCGCGGCGGAGAGTTCTGTTGACGGCGTGCGTGTTCGATGGCTCGCTCTAGGGTGAGCTCCGGCCCGACACTATTGCTGTCCGGTGTCTTCTCCGAATCTTCGTAGGCTTCGTAAGGGTCGTGATCGCCGTTCGAAGTTCCGGTTGTAGCCATGTTGGCAATTCGTGTGGGTGTGTGGGTGTGTGTTGTAAGCTGGGCTCAGCTCTATGTACCTTGTCGCCGTTGTGGCGTTATTAATTTAACGTTGGGCCTTTGGCCTTTGATCTAAAAAAAACAAGTGCAACTTGTTACCACCTGAAGAATGGTGGTTTCTGTTCTTAATTTCAGCCTACCTGATGAGCAAGAAGGCTACAATCCACCTGAAGAGGAAGAAGAATTAAATAATCCACCTGAAGGTCAAATTGCAGGTACTAGTCCTTAGGTTTCAAGCAATCTTAGGTTTCAAAATCACCACAACTCATTTTAGTGCAGTTTGAATCTTAACCCTCTCACTTTCACTACCCTGAAAACACTGTAACTGGAAACGACAATATCCTCACCTCCCAGTACATTGTGTAGCCCAGGTTACACTGCCTGATAATATCAAACGTGTATAAGTTCTTACTGATAGGAATAGACGGCATGTATTACCAGGGGGCCAAAGGCCACAATATATAGTACATGTACAGGCGCAAATATGCAGGAAGCCCCCTAACATATGGGGAAATTATAATATACAGATATATATTCTAACACCCCCCCCCCCCCCCCTCCCCCGCAAACTCATGGTGGGTCCACAATACTGAGTTTGGATAGTAAGAAGTCATGCTGGGCTCGAGTTTGTGCCTTTGTAAAGAAATCCGTCAACTGCAAATCTGAAGGCACATAATGAACCGCAACAACCTCATCCTGCACCTGAGCACGTGTATAAAAAGCATCAACACCAATATGCTTGGTCAGCTCATGCTTGACCAGATCACGTGCAATACTGATAGCACTTGTACTGTCAGACAAAAGGGGAGTGGGTGTCGTAAGAGAGACCCCAAAATCTGCAAGCAACCACCGTAACCAGGTCACCTCAGCAATCAACAAAGCCATAGCCCGCAACTCAGCCTCAACACTCGAACGGGAAACCGCTACCTGTTTCTTCGTCTTCCAAGCAACAAGCGAACCACCAAGAAACACACAGTAAGCAGAAAGTGAACGACGATCCGTAGGATCACTCGCCCACGTACCATCCGAGTAGCACTGGAGCTGGAGAGAGCTGGAACTAGGAAAGAAGAGGCGACGAGTAATCGTGCCACGAAGATAACGGAGAACACGGAGGAGATGACTGTAGTGAACGGTGGTGGGAGCTGAGACAAACTGACTCAGAATATGAACAGGATAAGAAATATCTGGACGGGTGACAGCAAGATAAACAAGACTCCCAACAAGATGGCGATAACGAGTAGGATCAGGAAGAAGATCACCATCAGTAGGACGAAGCTTAACATTAAGCTCCATAGGAGTATCAACCGTGCGCTCATCCCCAAGAGCAGCACGAGAAAGAAGATCATGAATGTACTTTTCCTGAGAGATAGAAAAGCCATCAGAAGTGGAAGAAACCTCAATCCCAAGAAAATATCGAAGAGGACCAAGATCAGTCATAAGAAACTGATCACGAAGACGAGCCTTGACAAAGGCAATATACTCAGGATCATCACCAGTAATGATCATATCATCAACATAGAGAAGAAGAAGAGTGCGTCCACGAGGAGAAGTGTGAACGAAAAGTGCTGGATCATGAAAACTAGGAGAGAAACCAGCAGCAGTCACCACAGAGGCAAAGCGCTCAAACCAGGCACGAGGGGCCTGTTTCAGGCCATAGAGAGAACGTCGAAGTCGACAAACCATCCCATCGGGAACAGAATACCCAGGAGGATGCTGCATGTAAACCTCCTCACTCAACTCGCCATTAAGAAAAGCGTTCTGAACATCAAGCTGGGACACAGACCAGCGTCGAACAGAAGCAACAGCAAGAAGAGTACGCACAGTGGTCATATGAGCCACAGGGGCAAAAGTCTCATCATAGTCACGGTCGTGCTCCTGCTGAAAGCCACGAGCCACAAGACGCGCTTTATAGCGCTCAAGAGATCCATCAGAGCGGGTCTTAATTTTATAGACCCACTTACACGTGATGGGACGAACACCAGAAGGGGGAGAAACAAGATCCCAGGTGCCAGTGCGCTCAAGCGCAGCGATCTCCTCGGCCATGGCAAGCTGCCATTCAGGATGACGCTCGGCATCCCGATACGAAGTCGGCTCGGAGGCGACAGAGAGACCATACTGACTAGGAGAGTAACGGTCTGGAGCACGACGCTGACGAACAGGCCGTGAAGAGGGAAGCTCATCGGCGGAAGACGACTCATCAGAAGAGGAGGAAGAAGGAACAGCATCGGAAGAATCCGAAGCCGGAGAACGAGGAGTACTAGGGGAACTGGACGGAGGAGAGGATGGCGCTGAAGTCGAAGGGAGCGCATCAGAACTAGGAGGGGGAGGAGAAGGGACAGCAGGGAGTGCATCCGAAAAAAGAAGAAAAGAGATATCATCCACCTCGTAAGTACCCGAGGTGGGGCGAGGATAGAAGGGACGCGTCTCATCAAACGTGACGTCACGAGAGATGCGCATCCGACGACCAACAGGGTCCCAACAGCGATAGCCTTTATGCTCATCACTGTATCCGAGAAAAACACACTCAACAGGCTGAGCGGTCAGTTTGGTGCGTTCGTGAGGAGGGAGAAGAACATAGCAAACGCACCCAAATGAACGAAGAGTCGAGTAATCTGGAGAGCGACCAGAAAGACGCTCGAGAGGAATGCCACCTTGAAGGGCAGCAGAAGGCTGAATGTTAATGAGGTAAGTCGATGTAGCGACAGCCTTAGCCCAGAAATGCGGCAGAATAGAGGAAGCAATCATGATAGCACGGGTAGTCTCAAGAATATGACGATGCTTACGCTCGGCGACACCATTTTGAGCATGGGCGCCGGGACACGAGAACTAGGCAAGGGTGCCCTGCTCAGCAAGAACACCACGCAGGTGTTGGGAGATATACTCTCCTACAGAATCAGCGTGAAACACACGAATAGGCGTGGAATACTGAGTACGAACCATGGCTGCAAAACGCTGATAAATAGAGAGCACCTCACTGCGAGAGCGCATAAGAAACAACCAGGTGTACCGCGAAAAATCATCAGTAAACAAAATATAGTATCGATGACCCCCTTTCGAAGGAAAGGGAGCCGGACCCCAAACATCCGAATGAACTAAATCAAAAGGTCCCTGAGATACAGACGCACTAGTAGGATAGGGAAGCTGAATCTGTTTGCCTAACCTACAACCCTGACACGAATGCAAAGACACATCTTCTGAGACAGACCCCAGAAGACCACTACGAACTAATGACGATAAACGGGAGCCACAGAGGTGACCCAGCCGATGATGCCACTGCTGAAAAGATCCAGTGACAGAAGCAGCAACCGCAGGAGAACTAGCAGATGAAGTGTCAGCAGAAGGAACGTGAAGCCAGTCTAACTCCCAGAGCCCCGGGGACTCAAGGCTGCGAGGGCCAGCTCCAACCAGGGCCTGTGTACGGCGGTCCTGAACAGCACAAGAATCAGCGTCAAGTATGACACGACAACCATAATCAGTAAGCTGACTAGCAGAAAACAGGTTCATCTTAAGACTAGAAACATGAGAAACATCAGGAACAGAGAAAGAGGAAGTAGAAAGGGTGCCTCGACTGGAAACAGGAAGAGAGGTACCATCAGCCGTGATAACACGAACAGGAGAAACAAGAGAGCGAAGAGCAGAAAGAATAGAAGACGCAGAGGTCATATGAAAAGTAGCTCCAGAATCCAGATACCACGGGGATGACGTACCTGACTGTGTGGAAGGTGGTGGTCGCGCGGTGCCAGAAGAGCCAGGCACAGAACCAACAGTACCCGTCGAGGAAGAGCCTGTACCAGCGAGCAGACCACGAAGACCACGGATAATGTCCTGATCAGATAGCGCAACAGCAGAAGATCCTGAATAACCAGTCTGACGACGAGTATGCTGCGGTGGACGTAAGCTGGGATCCCTCTGCCAGCAAGTAGAGATAGTGTGACCAGTCCTGCCACAGTAGGTGCAAGGAAGTGATGTCGAACCATGAGGTTGCTAGGGCTGACGCTGGCCCTGGAATGGAGGAGTAGGGAGTATCGGCTGTGCCGGAGACCGCAACGAAGCCGGCGGCATAGGAGGTCCACGAGCAGACGGCACAGGAGGGTCACGAGCAGCAAGAACAGAGGGAACCTCAAGAAGACCAGCACCACGAAGACGAGTCTCCTCAGCACGAAGCTCAGCAAGTACCTCAGAGAGCGGAACACGACCACGGGCAAGCAGCTGGGCACGGCGCGGCTCAAACTCCTTGCGGAGCCGCGACAAGAACTTAAAAACGCGCTGAAACTCCAGATCCGCGCGTACATTCAGACAGCAGGTTCAGGTGGCACACACATCTTTACAGAGAGAATCAAGCTGACGCCAAATAGCAGCACTCTGAGTGTAGAACTTATCAATAGTAGAATCACCCTGCTGAAGGGCATGCTCCTGACGGACCACAGACAGGTAAAGAGCATCCCCAGACGGCTGATAGCGCTGACGAAGAAAAGCCCACTGAGCAGCAGCGGTGGGAAGACCCATAAACTCAGCAGCATACTGAGGCAGAACACTGGAGGTGAGAACATCAGCAGCACGAGCATCCTCATCTATCCACTGAGTGTACTCAGTCAGATCCAGCCGGTAAGTCGCAACGGCAGTAGAGTGGTCCTGGACCTTCCGATCATAATCAGCCAGAGCAGCATCATCAGCACTCTTGGCTGCATCCTTATCTGCCTGAGTAGCATCAGGGGCAAGGGCAACAGGTGGCGGTGCAACAGGCACCGTAGGAGCAACGGGGCGCGGCGGATAGGAGACCTCGCCAGAAAGCACACCCCAAAGACGAAGACCACGCATGTGGACGCGCATGAAGGCAGCGAAATCAGGGTAATTCGCGCCATCAAAGATCACCGGACAGCGAGGGATCGCAACATAGCCCGAGGAAGACATAGCTGTATCTTTTTTTTTTTTTCGCTTTTTTTTTACACACGATCTGGTCAACGAACTGGCCAAATCACAGAGAAACACCAGGGGATCGATCGGCAGGAGAGCGGATCAGCACGGGCCAGCAGGGGGCGAGCAGATCAGCATGGGGCCAGCAGGCAGCACGGGCCTGCAGGGGATCGATCGATCAGGTGGCGGACGGGGCGCACGGAGCGGAGGGGCGACCGGGCGTCGGAGGGCGGACGGGGCGCGCGTCCTCGGCCGAGCGTCGGAGGGCGGATGGGGTGCGCGGAGCGGAGGGCGGACGGGGCGCGCGTCCTCGGACGTGGTCAGCCGAGCTCGCAGCGGAGGGCGGACGGAGCGCACGTCCTCGGCCGGGCGGACGAGACAGACGGGGAGAGCGGATCGAAGACGGGGCCACGAGGCGACCGGGATCGAGGAAAGAAAACAGCGGCCAGATCGGAACCGGCAACGAAGACCGGGGCGAGGTGGCGGCTGTGACGAGGAGAAAAGAGGAGCTAAACCTTCAGCTCTGATACCATGATAGGAATAGACAGCTTGTATTACCAGGGGGCCAAAGACCACAATATATAGTACATGTGCAGGCGCAAATATGCAGAAAGCCCCCTAACATATGGGGAAACTATAATATACAGATATATACTCTAACACTTACATGGTCTCTATCAATATGGTGTGGTGAAGAGCGACCTACTGACCTGCCAGTTAACAAGAAATGTATCAACCGTATTTGTTCAAATAAGTTTGATTTAGATTAAGACATGCTATTTGAAAGAAGATTAAGACAGTGGAGGCAGCCATGACAGTAGCTAAGAGGGTTGCTAAAATTGCCAAATTGTGGGTACTGCAATTCAACACCAAACGGAAACAGTGGCCAAATGATAAGGACATAACCATGATAGGCACATAATTAGTTAAACAGGACAGGGACCAAACATGCCCGATTACTATTACGGCACATTCAGGCTCTTACCAGGTCAACATCACACCTCTGCATACTGAAGGTGTAGTGCTAACTGTATTTTCTACTAGACCTTTACAGTACCCCTAAATTAATATAGGCCATCCATTTTAGCCTATCGAGTGGCTCAGGTTCCCTCGTACTCCACTTTAAGATGATAGAGTACCGACTCATTTTTGCTGCCAAACTGGTGGAGTACCTACATCGGAGGGTATAAATATTAGATGCCCCTGGGTAGGGGTATTGACGTGATTTGTTCTTTGTGTGAGGGTGTTTTTGCGTTAGGTATTCAGTTCGTCTCAAATCACGTCATTTCGTTGACGAACCCTAGCAGAGGTGTTCGTGGCGGCGTCGGGGGAAATGGAGGACCAGCCGTCCGGAAAGGGGGACGAGGCGCCGCCCGGCCGTGACGTCCAGGCCCCCGGCTGATGCGCGCCAGAGGAGCCGACTGAGGATGGGGACGAGGAGCCGCGCGGCCGCGGAGTCGAGGCCCTCGATCGAGGAGAGGGGTGTGGAGCCGCGCGGCCGTGGCGTCCAGCTGTCCGCTTCCTGCGGCGGCGATGTGGTGGGGCCGTGGCGTCAAGCCGTCGGCTGCCTGCGGCGGCGATGTGGCGCGGCCGTGGCGTCCGGCCGTCGGCTCCCTGCGGCCGGGATGTGGCGCGGGCGTGGTGTCAGGCCGTCGGCTACCTTCGGCGACGACGTGGGCCAATGGTAGGAGCGACCGTCGCGTCCAGCCGGCGGCTCCCTCGAGATCTGAAGTTTTGTCATGGGCACAATCATGAGATCTGAAGTTTTGAACTACCGTCAAATTACCAACTAGCAATGGAAATGACCAAAAACAGTTATTTCCATTGCTAGTTGGGAACTTCTCCGTAACAATTACCGTCAAATTACTCTAAATTTATGGGCAGAATGGACAGACTAGGAGCAAATTTGCACTATAAAAGGACCTGGTGTGGATGCTAAGGTTGGCACCAATGGTAGTGGTCTGCCAATACACTACTTTTCATTGTCTCGAAGCATGCATACAGGGAGTAGAGGAACTGACAGTAATGTGCTTTTGACATGATATATTGCCTTCTCCTTCAGGGATGTGGTTCCACATCCTCAGCGACCACGCCACAGTCGTCGCTGTGCTCCATCAGAGGGAGAGCAACAGAGCCAATCATCGACCCTTATGGCCCCTCCATTTTTGATGGAGCCTTGGAGGCAATCATTGTCAGGTTAGGCAGGCTTCTCTCTATTTCAGGCTCAAGTAGTTTTTTTTTTCAGTGGCACTAAACAAATTTATGCTTCCTTTTTGCAAAGGTATTTGCTCATGTGAAAATGATTGTGATAAAATTTTCCATTTATGTGATTGATTATACGGATTTCCTTATAGCAGACGTGTAGTCTCTGATGTAATGTTATTTGGCTGCAATTCTTGAGAGCAGCAAGGAGGCACTGCTAGGAGGGCATGCTGTCAACAGGAAGAGGGCAGAGAGAGGCATCACGGATCACACACCTAGTGGTTTGCTTGAAAGATCGCTAGCTATTTATTTTCTTTAGTTCACAAAAGTGTATCCACTATAAGAAAATGTTGCAAGATCGTTAACTTTTTCTTTTTTGCATGATTTGTAGATTGGAGTGGTGGAACAAGTGCCAGAGAAATCTACAGGAAACAAAATCAGCTCTACAGCATTCAGAAAGATGGCAGAGGTGCGACGTGTTGGGGGCACATAAGTTGCTGGGGTGGTGGGTCATGGCGATGTGCTGGAGGCAGAGGAGCTGCTGCCGCAGAGAAGCATGGCGAGCTGTTGGGGGCGGAGGATTCCCGTCAGGTGCTGGAGAGGAGGAGCACAGGGACTCGGGGAGGTGCTGGGGCAAACAAGCACGAGGAGGTCCTGGGAGCGGAGGAGTCTTGTCAGGTGCTGGAGCAGAGGAGCACGGGGAGGTGCTGGGGGCGGAGGAGCACAGAGAGGCGCTATGACGGACCAGCATGAGGAGGCACTGGGGCGGATGAGCACGGGAATCGCTGGGCGCGGAGGAGCACAGGAAGGTGCTGGGAGCGCCTAGGACGGAGGAGCACGACGAGCTAGCAGATCTCAAATTTAGCGAAGGGTAGATTGGGGAAACTCACTAGTTTTCACCTGGTCGGAAATGTTGGAGATATGCCCAAGAGGCAATAATAAAAGTGGTTATTATATATCTTTATGTTTATGATAAATGTTTATATACCATGCTATAATTGTATTAACCGAAACATTGATACATGTGTGTTATGTAAACAAACAATGAGTCCCTAGTAAGCCTCTTAACTAGCTTGTTGATTAATAGATGATTAGTTTCATAATCATGAACATTGGATGTTATTAATAACAAGGTTATATCATTATATGAATGATGTAATGGACACACCCAATTAAGCGTAGCATAAGATCACGTCATTAAGTTATTTGCTATAAGCTTTCGATACATAGTTACCTAGTCCTTATGACCATGAGATCATGTAAATCACTTATACTGGAAAGGTACTTTGATTACATCAAACGCCACTGCGTAAATGGGTGGTTATAAAGGTGGGATTAAGTATCCGGAAAGTATGAGTTGAGGCATATGGATCAACAGTGGGATTTGTCCATTCCGATGACGGATAGATATACTCTGGGCCCTCTCGGTGGAATGTCGTCTAATGTCTTGCAAGCATATGAATAAGTTCATAAGAGACCACATACCACGGTACGAGTAAAGAGTACTTGTCAGGAGACGAGGTTGAACAAGGTATAGAGTGATACCGATGATCAAACCTCGGACAAGTAAAATATCGTGTGACAAAGGGAATTGGTATCGTATGTGAATGGTTCATTCGATCACTAAGTCATCGTTTAATATGTGAGAGCCATTATGGATCTCCAGATCCCGCTATTGGTTATTGGTCGGAGAGAGTTCTCAACCATGTCTACATAGTTCGCGAACCGTAGGGTGACACACTTAAGGTTTGATGTTGTAATAGTAGAACTTGAATATGGAATGGAGTTCGAAGTATTGTTCGAAGTCTCAGATGGGATCCCGGACATCACGAGGAGTTCGTCCGGAGAATAAGATTCATATATAGGAAGTCATTTTATAAGTTTGAAAATGATCCGGTGCATTTATGGAAGGTTCTAGAAGGTTCTAGAAAAGTCCAGAAGAAATCACTTTGGAAGGCGGAGTCCCGGAGGGACTCCATCACCCATGGCTGGCCAACCCTAGGGGTGGAGTCCCAGGTGGACTCCACCTAAGGTGGCCGGCCACCCCCTCCCAAGGAAAGGTGGGAATCCCACCTCAAGTGGGAATCCCACCTTGGGTAGGTTTCATGTCATATGGAAGGTTTTGGTTTGGGGTCTTATTCGAAGACTTGTAGACCAACTCTTGGGTGTTCCACCTATATAATGAGGAGCAAGGGGAGGTGGCCGGCCACACGAAAGCCATTGTGGCCGCACCCCTTATAGTGGCCGGCCACCTCCCCCTCTCCCAAACCCTAGCCGCCCCACCTCCTCCACCTCTCCCGCAACGCTTAGCGAAGCTCCGCCGGAGTTCTCCATCGCCACCGCCACCACGCCGTCGTGCTGCCGGATTCAAGGAGGAGCTACTACTTCCGCTGCCCGCTGGAACGGGGAGAAGGATGTCGTCTTCATCAACACCGAACGTGTGACCGAGTACGGAGGTGCTGCCCGATCGTGGCACCGTGATCAAGATCTTCTACGCGCTTTTGCAAGCGGCAAGTGATCGTCTACCGCAGCAACAAGAGCCTCATCTTGTAGGCTTTGGAAATCTTCAAGGGTGAGTCTCGATCATCTCCTCGTTGCTCCCGTCTTCTAGATTGCATCTTGGCTTGGATTGCGTTCTCGCGGTAGGAAAATTTTTGTTTTCTATGCAACGAATCCCTACAGTGGTATCAGAGCCGTGTCTATGCATAGATGGTTGCACGAGTAGAACACAATGGTTTTGTGGGTGTTGATGCTTATGTTGTCTTTAGTTTGAGTACTTTGCATCTTTGTGGCATAGTGGGATGAAGCGGCTCGGGCTAACTTTACATGACCGCGTTCATGAGATTTGCTCCACGCTCGACATGCAACTTGTATTGCATAAGTGGCTTTGCGGGTGTCTGTCTCTCCTACTATAGTGAAGATTCAATTTACTCTTCTATTGACAACACTAGTATCACCGTTGTGGTTCATGTTCGTAGGTAGATTGGATCTCACTCGAAAACCCTAAACCACGTAAAATATGCAAACCAAATTAGAGAACGTCTAACTTGTTTTTGCAGGGTTTGGTGATGTGATATGGCCATAATGTGATGATGAATATGTATGAGATGATCATTATTGTATTGTGGCAACCGGCAGGAGCCTTATGGTTGTCTTTAAATTTCATGTTGAGTAGTATTTCAAAGAAATTGTAATAGTTGCTACATGGGAGAACAATCATGAAGACGGCGCCATTGACCTTGACGCTACGCCGACGATGATGGAGATCATGCCCGTTGATGATGGAGATCATGTCCGTGCTTTGGAGATGAAGATCAAAGGCGCAAAGACAAAAGGGCCATATCATATCACATATGAACTGCATGTGATGTTAATACTTTTATGCATCTTATTTTGCTTAGATCGCGACGGTAGCATTATAAGATGATCCCTCTCACTAAAATATCAAGATAATAAAGTGTTCATCCTTAGTAGCACCGTTGCCAAGACTTGTCGTTTCGAAGCATCTCGTGATGATCGGGTGTGATAGACTCAACAAGTGCATACAACGGGTGCAAGCCAGTTTTGCACATGCGGATACTAAGGTGGCCTTGACGAGCCTAGCATGTACAGACATGGTCTCGGATGACGTGATACCGAAATGTAGAGCATGAATCATATGATTGATATGATGAACACTTTGAGTGTTCGCCATTGAAGTTACATCTTGTCTCGTGATGATCGGATCGTGTGATCACTAAGACAATTCGAGGGATATTGTTTTGAGTGGGAGTTCACCTAGTTTTTAATTTTGTTGAATTAAAATTTGAACTCAATTTGTCATAAACTTAGTCTAAACTATTGCAAATATATGTTGTAGATATGGCGTCCCCAATCAATTTTAACCAGTTCCTAGAGAAAGAAAAGCTTAAGAGCAATGGTAGCAACTTCACCGACTGGTTCCGTCATGTGAGGATCTTCCTCAATGGCGGAAATCTGCAATATGTGCTTGATGCACCGCTAGGTGACCCTCCTGCAGAAACTGAAACCGATGAAGTAAAGAATGTTTACGCGACTCGGAAAACTCGGTACTCTCAAGTTCAGTGTGCCATCCTATGCAGTCTGGAAGCCGATCTTCAAAAACGTTTTGAGCACCACGATCCACATGAGTTGGTCAATGAGTTGAAAACTATCTTTGAAACTCATGCGGCCGTGGAATGCTATGAAGCATCGAAACACTTCTTCAGTTGCATGATGGAAGAAGGCAGCTCCGTTAGTGAGCACATGCTCGCCATGACCGGGCATGCGAAGAAACTCATTGACTTGGGAATAGTGATTCCTAACAGACTGGGGATTAATCGTGTCCTTCAATCACTGCCACCTAGTTACAAGAACTTTGTGATGAATTACAATATGCAGAACATGAACAAAGAGTTACCTGAACTCTTTGCCGTGCTAAAATCTGCTGAGATTGAGATTAAGAAAGAGCACCAAGTGTTGATGGTCAACAAGACCACCAGTTTCAAGAAACAGGGCAAGTCTAAAGGCAAAAACAAGAAGAGTGGCAAGAAAGCTGCCACGCCTCCTGTGAAACCTAAGACTGGCCCTAAGCCTGATGCTGAGTGCTATTACTGCAAGGAGAAGGGACACTGGAAGCGTAATTGCTCCAAGTATTTGGCGGATCTGAAGAGCGGCCTTGTCAAGAAGAAGAAAGAAGGTATATCTGATATACATGTTATAGATGTTTATCTTACTGGTTCTCGTACTAGTACCTGGGTATTTGATACTGGTTCGGTTGCTCATATTTGTAACTCGAAACAGGAACTAAAGAATAAACGAAGACTACTAAAGGATGAAGTGACGATGCGCGTTGGAAATGGATCCAAAGTCGATGTGATCGCTGTCGGCACACTTCCTCTACATCTACCTTCGGGATTAGTTTTAAACCTCAATAATTGTTATTTTGTACCCGCGTTGAGCATGAACATTATATCTGGATCTTGTTTAATGCAAGACGGTTATTCATTCAAGTCTGAGAATAATAGTTGTTCTATTTTTATGAATGATATCTTTTATGGTCGAGCACCTGAAAAGAATGGTTTATTTCTGTTAGATCTCGATAGTAGTGATACACATATTCATAACATTGATGCTAAGCGAATTAAATTGAATGATAATTCTACTTATATGTGGCACTATCGTCTTGATCATATTGGAGTGAAACGCATGAAGAAACTCCATACCGATGGATTACTTGAATCACTTGACTTTGAGTCACTTGATAGATGCGAAGCATGTCTAATGGGAAAAATGACTAAGACTCCATTCTCTGGTATTATGGAGCGAGCTACAGACTTATTGGAAATCATACATACCGATGTGTGCGGACCAATGAGTGTAGCCTCGCGCGGTGGTTATCGTTATGTTCTAACCTTCACAGATGATTTGAGTAGATATGGGTATATATATTTAATGAAACATAAATCCGAAACTTTCGAGAAGTTTAAGGAATTCCAAAGTGAAGTAGAAAATCAACGTAACAAGAAGATTAAATTTCTACGATCTGATCGCGGAGGTGAATATCTGAGTTATGAGTTTGGCATGCATTTAAAGAAATGCGGAATACTTTCACAATTGACACCGCCGGGAACACCACAACGAAACGGTGTGTCCGAACGTCGTAATCGAACTCTCTTAGATATGGTTCGTTCTATGATGTCTCTTACTGATTTGCCGTTATCATTTTGGAGTTATGCATTAGAGACAGCCGCATTCACTTTAAATAGAGCACCATCAAAATCCGTTGAAACGACACCGTATGAATTATGGTTTAATAAGAAACCTAAGCTGTCGTTCCTTAAAGTTTGGGGTTGCGAAGCCTATGTAAAAAAGTTACAACCGGACAAGCTAGAACCCAAAGCGGAGAAATGCGTCTTCATAGGATACCCTAAGGAAACTATAGGGTACACTTTCTATCACAGATCCGAAGGCAAGATCTTTGTTGCTAAGAACGGAACCTTTCTTGAGAAAGAATTTCTCACTAAAGAAGTGACTGGAAGAAAAGTAGAACTCGATGAGATTGAAGAATCTTTGCTCGTTGATCAGAGTAGCGCAGTACCGGAAGATGTTCCTGTGCCGCCTACACCGGCAACAGAGGAAGCTAATGATAATGATCATGAAACTTCAAACGAGATAGCTACTGAACCTCGCAGATCGACAAGGGAACGTGCCACTTCTGATTGGTATGATCCTTGTCTAAATGTCATGATTGTGGATAACAATGATGAAGACCCTGCGACGTATGAAGAAGCGATGATGAGCCCAGATTCCAACAAATGGCAAGAAGCCATGAAATCCGAAATGGGATCCATGTATGATAACAAAGTGTGGACTTTTGTAGACTTACCTGATAGCTGCAAGGCTGTCGAGAATAAATGGATCTTCAAGAGAAAAACAGATGCTGATGGTAATATTACTGTCTATAAAGCTCGACTTGTCGCAAAGGGTTTCCGACAAATTCAAGGTGTTGACTACGATGAGACTTTCTCACCTGTAGCGAAGCTAAAATCTGTGAGGATTTTGTTAGGAATAGCTGCATTTTTCGATTATGAGATTTGGCAGATGGATGTCTAAACGGCGTTCCTTAATGGAGACATTGAGGAAGAGTTGTATATGGTACAACCCAAAGGTTTTGTCGATCCTAAAAATGCTGACAAAGTATGCAAACTTCAGCGTTCAATTTATGGACTGAAGCAAGCATCGAGAAGTTGGAACCGACGCTTTGATAAGGTGATCAAAGACTTCGGGTTTATACAGTGTCATGGAGAGGCCTGTATTTACAAGAAAGTGAGTGGGAGCTCTGTAGCATTCCTGATATTATATGTAGATGACATATTATTGATTGGGAATGATATAGAACTATTAAGCAGTGTAAAAGGTTATTTGAATAATAGTTTCTCAATGAAAGACCTTGGTGAAGCATCGTATATATTAGGCATCAAGATTTATAGAGATAGATCAAGACGTCTAATAGGGCTATCACAGAGTACATACCTGGACAAGATTCTAAAGAAGTTTAGAATGGACGAAAGTAAGAAAGGATTCTTACCTATGTTACCAGGCAAGGTCTTGAGTAAGACTCACGGTCCGGCTACGGCAGAAGAAAGAGAAAGGATGAGTCATATCCCCTATGCCTCGGCAGTAGGCTCTATCATGTATGCCATGCTATGTACTAGACCAGATATAGCACATGTTGTTAGTTTAACTAGCAGATATCAAAGTGATCCAGGAATGGAACACTGGACAGCGGTCAAGAATATCCTGAAGTACTTGAAAAGAACTAAGGATATGTTTCTTTGTTATGGAGGTGACCAAGAGCTCGTTGTAACAAGTTACACCGATGCAAGTTGGAACACTGATCCTGATGACTCTAAGTCACAGTCTGGGTACGTGTTTCTATTGAATGGTGCTGCAGTAAGCTGGGCAAGCTCGAAGCAGTGCACGGTGGCGAAGTCTTCAACAGAATCGGAGTACATAGCAACTTCAGAGGCTTCATCAGAAGCGGTATGGATGAAGAGGTTCATTGTAGAGCTCGGTGTGGTTCCTAGTGCATTGGACCCACTAGTCATCTACTGTGATAACATGGGTGCCATCGCCAATGCACACGAACCAAGGTCACACAAGAGGCTGAAGCATATCAAGCTGCGTTATCATTCGATTCGCGAGTACATCGAAGATGGAGAAGTAAAGATTTGCAAAGTACACACTGATCTGAATGTAGCAGATCCGTTGACTAAAGCTCTCCCTAGGGCAAAGCATGACCAACACCAGAATGCCATGGGTGTTAGGTACCTTACAATGTAATCTCGATTATTGACTCTAGTGCAAGTGAGAGACTGTTGGAGATATGCCCAAAAGGCAATAATAAAAGTGGTTATTATATATCTTTATGTTTATGATAAATGTTTATATACCATGCTATAATTGTATTAACCGAAACATTGATACATGTGTGTTATGTAAACAAACAATGAGTCCCTAGTAAGCCTCTTAACTAGCTTGTTGTTTAATAGATGATTAGTTTCATAATCATGAACATTGGATGTTATTAATAACAAGGTTATATCATTATATGAATGATGTAATGGACACACCCAATTAAGCGTAGCATAAGATCACGTCATTAAGTTATTTGCTATAAGCTTTCGATACATAGTTACCTAGTCCTTATGACCATGAGATCATGTAAATAACTTATACTGGAAAGGTACTACATCAAACGCCACTGCGTAAATGGGTGGTTATAAAGGTGGGATTAAGTATCCGGAAAGTATGAGTTGAGGCATATGGATCAACAGTGGGATTTGTCCATTCCGATGACGGATAGATATACTCTGGGCCCTCTCGGTGGAATGTCGTCTAATGTCTTGCAAGCATATGAATAAGTTCATAAGAGACCACATACCACGGTACGAATAAAGAGTACTTGTCAGGAGACGAGGTTGAACAAGGTATAGAGTGATACCGATGATCAAATCTCGGACAAGTAAAATATCGCGTGACAAAGAGAATTGGTATCGTATGTGAATGGTTCATTCGATCACTAAGTCATCGTTTAATATGTGGGAGCCATTATGGATCTCCAGATCCCGCTATTGGTTATTGGTCGGAGAGAGTTCTCAACCATGTCTACATAGTTCGCGAACCGTAGGGTGACACACTTAAAGTTTGATGTTGTAATAGTAGAACTTGAATATGGAATGGAGTTCGAAGTATTGTTCGAAGTCTCGGATGGGATCCCGGACATCACGAGGAGTTCGTCCGGAGAATAAGATTCATATATAGGAAGTCATTTTATAAGTTTGAAAATGATCCGGTGCATTTATGGAAGGTTCTAGAAGGTTCTAGAAAAGTCCGGAAGAAATCACTTTGGAAGGCGGAGTCCCGGAGGGACTCCACCGCCCATGGCCGGCCAACCCTAGGGGTGGAGTCCCAGGTGGACTCCACCTAAGGTGGCCGGCCACCCCCTCCCAAGGAAAGGTGGGAATCCCACCTTGGGTAGGTTTCATGTCATATGGAAGGTTTTGGTTTGGGGTCTTATTCGAAGACTTGTAGACCAACTCTTGGGTGTTCCACCTATATAATGAGGAGCAAGGGGAGGGGGCCGGCCACACCAAAGCCATTGTGGCCGCACCCCTTATAGTGGCCGGCCACCTCCCCCTCTCCCAAACCCTAGCCGCCCCACCTCCTCCACCTCTCCCGCAACGCTTAGCGAAGCTCCGCCGGAGTTCTCCATCGCCACCGCCACCACGCCGTCGTGCTGCCGGATTCAAGGAGGAGCTACTACTTCCGCTGCCGGCTGGAACGGGGAGAAGGACGTCGTCTTCATCAACACCGAACGTGTGACCGAGTACGGAGGTGCTGCCCGATCGTGGCACCGTGATCAAAATCTTCTACGCGCTTTTGCAAGCGGCAAGTGATCGTCTACCGCAGCAACAAGAGCCTCATCTTGTAGGCTTTGGAAATCTTCAAGGGTGAGTCTCGATCATCTCCTCGTTGCTCCCGTCTTCTAGATTGCATCTTGGCTTGAATTGCGTTCTCGCGGTAGGAAAATTTTTATTTTCTATGCAACGAATCCCTACAGGAAAAACTCCAGAACATCTTATATTTTAGAACAAAGGGAGTAGTATGTAGCTAGAGTAATGATTCCCACCGTGTAGATTAACCATCATCTATGGATTATTTTGTGTTTAATCCAGTCTTTTAGTCAGTATCGCTAGTGTTCTTCTCTCGTTGGCAGCACACATAGCTAAGCAGACTTCCAGCTTCCTGTTTCCAGCGTTGCATATGTTGCTTGTATCATTTATCTAGTTCAAACAATGCAATTGCACAACACATATAATGCCATGCCAAGACCAAAAGGAATCCCGTGCACCAAGATTGCCGTGACATATAAAAGTCTCAGGTACTAAATAATTTTTATCCCACGATATTCATTTGCTACTAACACACAGTTTGCAGCAATAACAAATGGGCAATATATATATCAGTTAGCAGCAACGAGTCAGGGCCCTTGGCTCCCTCTTTTGGTTAGCTCTAAAATACTTCTGTAAATGGTACCCTTCTTTTGAGCAGACAAAACGTCTTCCTTTCAGTTCTTTGGTCCTAGCAATATAAGCTTTATCATCCAATCTGACACTGAACCCCTTTTTTTTCTTTCGCATAACTGTTGTATTGCTCGTAACCTTGTTCTTCGCTATGAAATATTTGATTGACCATCATCCAATATTCTTCTCTCGCCATTATTCAAACCTGCCATTATCAAACCATCATGCTTAGGTACATCTGCATGTCATATCTCCCCAATTTATAACTGAACTCATAATTTAAAACATCATGAAACATCAACTGTTTCTATGGGCTACAAATAGAATGAGAAACCTCATATAATTTTTCTAACATCAGTTTGCCTTTTTCAGAATGCTGATATGAAGTTACAGAATTTGCAACTAGCATGTACTTGTAAAAGGTAGCAGCCAAAGATGCTAAAGATTATTCAGTGACCACCGTTCAGTATGAAGCATATTACAATTATACTGTTGGTACTATTAACGATTACGCATGGTCAAATTTCAGCTGATCTCTATATGACAACCATCAGACAACTACATGGATAATTTTGAGACAATAATAACTAGAACTTGCTAGCATCAATTAACTACAACTACCAGGATCATGAATTAAAATCTGGGCAACGAAACTGTACTGTATGGCCGCTACTCATATAAGTACTAATAGACACACATCTCTCTCACGCCCCCCGCGTCGCCCTCCTCTGGCGACCGGGGGGGAAACCCTAGCCGCCGCGCCAGTTAACCCCCGCCACCTCTCCTCCCTGCTTTGCCGCCGCCGGAGGGGGGCCGGCAAAGCCGCGCGCCCCCCGGGGAAGGTGGCGGCGGGGCGGTTTTTCCTCTCCCCCCGCGTCCCCTGGCGAGAGGGAGCTCGTCGGGCGCGGGGCGGGGCGGGGCGGCGGGCGCTGGGTCCGGTGGCCCGGCGCTGGCGGCAGGGACGTCGCACGGTCGGGGAGCGGCGGTGGCTTGCAGCGGCGCTGGCGTGGCGGAGCTCGGCGGTGGAGCAGCGGCGCTCGGGCCCAGATGGGCTCTCGCGGTCCAGCGCCGGGCGGTGGTGACGACGCGCGGTCGGGGAGCGGTGCAGGCGTGGCGGAGCTTGGCGGTGGTGCAGCGGCGCAGGCGTTGCGGCGGGCGCTCGGGCCCAGATGGGCTCCGGCGGGCTGGCCCGGGTTCACCCCTGTTCGCGCGGGCTCGGTCGTGGTCGCCGGGGATGCGGCGTGGCTCTTCTTCCTGGTCTGCTCCGTCGTTGCTGTTGGGGAGGGCGCGGTTCTGGATGGCGGGGTGGCGGCCATGTGGTTGTGTTCGTTGCGCAAGTCTGCGGTCTTCGGCGTTCGTCTTCAGGCCTCGTGTCGGTGTTGGTCGGCGTCCCCTCTTTGTGGCGTTCCGGCTGCGCCCACGGTGCTCTTCGGCGGTTCTCCGATGGCTACAGGTTGTGCAGCGCGACGGCGGCTAGGGGTTGGCCATGAAGTTGCTGCGAGGAGTCGAGCTTTTTGAGGCTGCGAGGTGGGGTACGTGCGGCGTCTCTCCGGGGGTCGCGTTGCGGTGGTTGCAGTTGGTGGCTTGTGCCGGTCCTTGTTTGGGCGGGCGCGAGGTCTTGGGACTCCCTGCTAGGCGAAAGCTTTGTCTTGGCGAAAGGCCAGGACCGACGACGGTGACGCCCGTGGGCGCCGCTTCCTTCTTGAAGGCGTCGTCGAAGCGGGTGTTTCTGATCTCCGCCCGGGTTCTCCGGGGGAAACCCTAGATCCTTAGCGGGATCGGGCGTGGGCGGCGCTCTTGTGTCGCTTTGCCTCTTGGGGCCGCGCTTTGGACGTCCACCGGACTGAGGGTCTTGCGGAGTGTTTTGGTGGTTCGGCGGAGGCGGGCTCGTCTTCGGCCAGGAGGGGCGCGGCCTCGGGGCCGGCGTGGTAGTTGGGAGCGATGTCTCCGGTCTTTCGCCTCCGCCTGTTGCGTTGAGGTGTGGTGTCGACCTGTTTGGTCGTCGACCCGTGTGGAGCGCAGCCTCGGGGCTGGCGTGTGGTGTCGTGTTGTAACGGTTTTTCGGCCAGTTTTCCTCATAAACGGGCCAACTCTTTTCTCCTATATCAATGAAAGGCAAAGCTTTTGCCTCGTTTCAAAAAAAAAAATATAAGTACTAACCAGCTCGCAGCCAAACGGATCAGGAACACCACGTGCGTTCGTGAAGAACGGCCTTCGACCAGAACACCGGAAGCGGCTGCGCGAGGCTGCCAACAAAGAATCTGGCGGCGCCACAGCGACGGCAATAAGCGGATACGATCGATCGGGGAGGCTGCACGCGTAGTGGAAGAATGGACCTTCGAGCATGACGCCGGAGGTGGCGGCGGCAGGCGGTCAAGAAGGAAAGAAACGGCTGCGACGGAGTGGGATGCTAGATCAGGGGACGCAGCGGTGCGGAATCGGGCGAACAATGGTGAGGCGCCGCAGATCAACCCCAATCGAGGTGCTCCTGGCCTCCATGGAAAATCAAGATGGAGGGTTAAAGTGGTTAAACTGCAAATTGGTGTAAATTGCACTTTTAGCCTCTTAGAAAAATAATATTAAGGCTAGTCTTCCATCACGTACGGCCAGATCAGCCTGGTACTCCACCCCACAGTTTAGGAGTACAGGGGTACCGTAAAATTTGCCTTGGTTTACTGCCAAAAAGGTCTATGGAAGATTGTGATCTCAGCATCAAACTATTGTTGCCATGTATTACTGTGGCTTTCTTCATCAAGCTGGGCTAATGCAACCTAGTTTGCTCCATCTGTGTGGAAAAGAGTCTCCAGTTTCAATCAGCAATTCATGCTTGTGTTAGTTACTAAAAATATGTGTAAAAGGGCAGTGGCATCTCATACCTTCATAGTTATTTCCAGTTAAATCTTCAGGCTTTGATTGATCAATTGGTCATATGTGACATCCAAGTAACTAGAAGGTTACCCTGCGCGTTGCAGTGAGAATATTTTGAGTAACACTAAATGAAAAAGTATAAAACACATGAAACATGGAGTTGTCTACATAAGTATGCAAGATTCAATTGATCAAAATAGTTGACGGCTAAATTGGTTGACATGAAATTGTTGTACAACCTCTGTCTATAAAAGGATATTTTAGATTTGTCCAAGTTTGAGTGTATGTAGAAATCTAAAACATCCTACATACATTCCAATTTAGACAAATCCTAAATACACTCAAATTTAGACAAATCTAAGACATCCTATTATGAACGGAGGGAATGTATTTGACGGCTCAAATTGGCGATGTGAAAAAATGGATAAAAATATATATATGATATGGATAGCTTGCATGAAAAGATAGATGATGGTTAATGGATATTAGTGGGAATGACATGGACAAATGATTGTCTAAAGGATCATTAATAAATGAACAAAAAACCTGTTGCCAAAATTTGTAAATGGGAACTAGTACACTGAACACCTGTTGCACTGTCTTTTGCTGCCAAAATGCTTGTATTGAAAAGTTGCTTTTGTTTATGCTTGTATTGAAAAGGTGCAATTTATGCTTGTGTTGAAAACTCAGTTATCCCTTTTTTCACAAGTATGTGACATTTACGTGATCTTTTTCGTTACTGTTAACATATGCACAATATGCATTCACAGGTTTCAGTGTTACATTTTTTTCTCAGAAATACGTGAAATTTTACCTGGAACATGTTATTTAGCAATATATATTTTGGTCCCTTGTTAAATAACTCATGTCTGTTGACCCGATGATGCACTGACACATGTATGTAAATTGAGATCAGAAGCTCTATATTTGTTATCAAAATGTGCACAAATGTGTAGTGACATTTCATACTTCCACAGTATATTTCAATCTTTGTTGAACCAACCAAATATTGAGGGCTTGGACGATTGATCAAATGGCCATCTCCTGACACTACTGGTTTCTGTTAACTGTACTGTGTTATTACACACACAAAATTGAGTTTTTTGTTTACACAATATGCATTCATAGAGCTGTACTATTTTATTACACAATATGCATTCACAGGTTTCAGTGTTACTTTTCAAAGGCCCGTATCTGTTCGTTTTCTAGAAACTGAAAACAAGTTCAAAGTATATATGTCAATGTTTTTCATAGGGCATCTATAATGGTTTGTCATCAGAATTTTGTTTTTGAGGTTTAGACCGAGATGATAATGAGAGATGTAATTACTCTCCCTAGCGAAACGGAGTTCATGCAGTGCCCCCAAGATCAACAGTTAATTAAAGAGTGGCGAACTGGACAAAATATGATTCAAAAAAACAAACAGTTGGAACGGTATTAATAACTAGACGTCTGATGGAGGATTACCGATTACGCCGGCATCTTAATAATTTTTTAAGTATTTTGGTGGTTTTAGTCTCTGCCAGAATATTTGTACTTATTCAAAAATTAACCAGGTAATGTTTAACATAATTTAGGACTTTGTCCAAAACTAGTCGGACATTTTAATTTCAGTTTTTGAACAGAATCCGAAGTCGGCAAAAGCTGGTCCATTTTCCATCAATTTTGACTGCCAATTCAGACCCAAAAAAAAGCAGACCCAGGCCCAGCCACACAGCGTGGCCCAGCAAGCTTGTATGCCGCTTTTCATTTCCGATCGATACCGGCCTCCCCGCATCTCCTGCCCATCGTATCAAAATCAAATCCCTCGTCGTCTGTTGACTCGCCGGATATGAAGGAGAAGAAGGCGGCACCCACGGCTGCCAAGAAGGCGGCGGCGGCTGCAACCGCAGCCAAGAGACGCAAGTCCGGTGGAGCGGGCGGAGGCAGGCCACGTAAACGGGCACGGGATGACAACAGCGACGGCGATCCATCCATCCACACGGTGATATCATCAGCAACCTTCCCGATGCCATACTCGGTACCATCATTTCGCTCCTTCCCACCAAGGACGGTGCCCGCACACAGACACTCGCCCGCCGGTGGCGCCCCCTGTGGCGCTCAGCGCCTCTCAATCTCGACGTGAACTACCACCTCTGCTCCAGAGAGTTCAAGCGCTTATCAATTGCCTCCAGGATTCTCTCCGATCACCCTGGCCCTGCCCGCCGCTTCGTCTTCCACCGGATCCGCCTCCACAAAGCCAAAAAAAGGTTCGCTGAAGATGCCGCTCAGATCGGGAGCTGGTTCCATTCCGGAGCCCTCGACAACCTCCAGGAGCTTGACATAAGCTTTTGGCTCTTCGACAGTAATAAGATTAATTTTTCCAAGAATCGTTTCCAGCTGCCACCATCCGTGCTTCGTTGCGCATCATCCCTTGTAGTGGCTAGAATGAGGTCCTGCGATTTCCCAAAGGAAATCCCTCCTTCGCTCAGTTTTCCCCTCCTCAAACAGCTCACCCTACGGCGGCTTTCTATCTCCGAGGATGTCCTCCATGGTGTCCTCTCTGCCTGCCATGTCTTGGAATCACTCTACTTGGAGGAAATTCGTGGCGATGTGGGTTGCCTACACATTAGCTCGCCAACTCTTAGGTTTGTGTGCTTCTGCGCTTGTTTTTCAGGGAACGGAGAAATTGTCATTGAGGACGCCCCTCTCCTTGAAAGGCTACTACTGCAGGATGGGGTCGTGAGACTATCAGGGTAATTAGGGCACCTAATTTGGAAATATTGGGCCCTTTGTCGCCCGGCATCTCCAAAATCGAGATTGCAAACGTAGTCTTCCAGGTAGAAACAGCAGTCTCCTGCTTTTGATCCTTGCATGCAACATCTATAGATATGCATAATATTTTTTATATGTCCATCGTTTCCTACAGAGCTTAACCCCAGCCAGCTTGAGGAACACAATAGGCACCGTGAAGGTTTTGGCTCTCGAGTTTTCCGACCCTGATTTGGATGCTGTTATTGATGTTTTAAGGTGCTTTCCGTGTTTGGAAAAGCTCTATATCGCTGTGAGTACTCATCTCTGCTTCCATTGTATACTTCATCCTCACGCAAACTGATTATTTATTTGGTATACAATCTAGTCTAGGCAGGAAATACTTTAACATATGTCTCTTGTTTACTTTTCCAGTGTAGGAAATTCTTACATGAACCCATGAAGAAAAGTTTGCATCAGTATGACCCAGCACATCCAGTCAAATGCCTTGGGACCCATCTAAAAGAACTGGTGTTCAAGAATTATGAGGGGAATGAGCAAAATGTTTGCTTTGCCAAGTTCTTTATGTTATATTGTGATCCAAAGTCCAAGAGGAGGCTAACTTCTGACGAGCGGAGCGAGGCCCCTCGCCGGTAGGCTTGGGCCGAGCGAAGGCCCACACCGAGGCCCAGCAGGTGCACCTGGGGGGTGCGGGGGGCGAAGGCCCCCGCGGTACGGATCGTTGCCACCGTCTATATATTTTCCCTGTAAGCCGCCGCTAGGGTTCGGTCGCATCATTGTACACCCACGGCGTTTGTAAACACCACCGAAATAGTGAAGTTTTGCTGGCTGGCGCCCGTGGTTTTTCCCTTGTGTGTTGCAAGGGTTTTCCACGTTAAAATCTCGTGTCCTCTGCAGTGTTTTACTTTTCATTCTTCGCTTATTGTGCATCTCGATTATAACAAGTGGTATCAGAGCCCGTGTTCTTTGGATCTAGGGTTTACGAGATGTCGTCACTGAAGTTCGATCTACCGCAGCTGGACTACACCACGAGATCTGCTTTGTGGCAAGTGAAGATGAGGGCGATTCTCGCCCAATCTTCAGATCTGGATGAAGCATCGATGCTTTCGGCGAGAAAGCGAAGGATAACTGGACCGATGCGGAGAAGCGGAAAGATCGTAAGGCTTTATCGTTGATTCAACTCCATCTGTCCAATAATATTCTGCAGGAAGTGCTGCAGGAGAAAACCACCGCCGAGTTATGGGTCAAACTAGAGGAGATCTGTTTGTCCAAGGATCTCACGGGCAGATTGAACGTGAAGATGAAGCTGTTCTCGCATAACTTGCAAGAGGGAGGTTCGGTAATGAATCACCTATCTTCCTGGAAAGAGATTGTTTCTGATTTGCAGTCTATAGAAGTTAAGTATGAGGATGAGGATTTAGGTCTTCTTCTTTTATGCTCGCTACCTAATTCTTTCAGTAATTTTCGTGACACCATATTATTGAGCCGCGACAAACTAACTCTCGCGGAACTTTATGATGCTCTCCAACAAAAGGAGAAAATGAAATCTATGGTGCAGGCTGAAAGTTCGTCCTCCAAGGCGGAGGCATTAGAGGTCTGTGGCAGGCCTGAGCAGCGAGATAACTACTACCACAACAACAGAGATAAGAGCAAGGGCGACAAAGGTCGCTCAAAGTCCAAAGAACATGACAAGTTCTGCAGGTATTGTAAGAAATCTAACCACAATATTGATGATTGTTGGAAGCTGCAGAACAAGAAGAAAAGGAACGGAACTTACCAACCGAAAAATAATGATGGTAATGGTAAGGCTGCCGTTGTCACCGGTAAGGGTGAGGCTGTTGTTGTTGCTGGTAATGATGGTAGTGATAGTTCTGATGGAGATTGCTTAGCTGTCTTGGCTGCATGTGTTTCACGTGATGATGAATGGATTCTTGATACTGCATGTTCGTTTCATATTTGCTGTAACAAAGATTGGTTCAGTTCTTATGAGTCTGTGCAGAGTGGAGATTTTGTGCGTGTGGGGAATGACAACCAGTGCAGCATTGTTGGCATTGGTTCTGTTCAGATCAAGACCCATAATGGGATGACACACACGTTGACAGGAGTGAAACACATACCCTCCATGGCGAGGAATTTGATCTCTTTGAGTACCCTTGATTGTGACGGGTACAAGTACAAAGGTGGGAACAAACTTTTGAAGGTATCATCAGGTTCTCTCATTATTATGATTGGTGATATGAATTCTGCAAAATTATATGTCCTTAGAGGTAGCACTTTGCCTGGTATTGCTGCTGTTGTTAGTTCTGATGAATCTAGTAAGACTAACCTTTGGCATAAGCGTCTTGGACATATGAGTGAGCTTGGCATGGCAGAATTGGCAAAGAGAGAGCTAATTGATGGCTGTGATTTAGGTAAGCTTGAGTTCTGTGAGCACTGCATCTTTGGTAAGCATAAAAGAGTAAAATTTAATGCTTCCGTTCATACCACCAAAGGCATTTTAGATTATGTACACGCTGATGTTTGGGGTCCGTCCCGTAGAACTTCTAATGGTGGTGCTAATTACATGCTTACTATTATTGATGATTACTCAAGGAAAGTGTGGCCATATTTCCTGAAACATAAATCTGATGTTTTTAATGCTTTTAAGAAGTGGAAAGTTATGGTAGAAACCCAAACTGAAAAGAAGGTTAAGATACTCCGTACTGACAATGGTATGGAATTTTGTTCAAATGAATTTGATGAGTTTTGCAGCAATGATGGGATGGTAAGACATCATACCATTCCGTACACCCCTCAACAGAATGGCGTGGCTGAACGCATGAACAGGACCATTATTTCGAGGGCTCGCTGCATGTTGTCTAATGCAAAGATGCATAGAAGTTTTTGGGCTGAAGCAGCCTCCACCGCATGTTATCTCATCAACAGGTCACCTTCTGTTCCACTTGATAAGAAAACTCCAATTGAGGTATGGTATGGTTCACCTGCTGATTATTCAGATTTGAGAGTTTTTGGTTGCACTGCTTACGCTCATGTTGATAATGGAAAGTTGGAGCCAAGGGCTGTTAAGTGCATCTTCCTTGGTTATGGTTCAGGAGTTAAGGCATATAGATTATGGAATCCTGAAACTAAGAAAATTGTGTTGAGCAGGAATGTCGTTTTTAATGAGGCGGTTATGTTTAATGATAGTCCGTCTACTGATATTTCTGATGCTATTGATTCTCCTAATGTTTCTGATGATGAGCAGCACAGAATTGGCGTGCAGGTGGAGCACGCAAAGGAGAATGAAAATGTGGTTCCTGAAACCAACAAGGATGATAATGATGTTCCACCTTCACCACCTATTGTTCAGCGACAAGGACGGTCTATTGCTGCTGACCGCCCTAAGACAAATATTGCACCTCCTACCCGATTAATTCAAGAATGTGATATTGTTGATTATGCTTTGAGTTGTGCTGAACAGGTGGAGCATGATATTGAACCAGCTACATATACTGAAGCCATTGCTTCGGTTGATAAAGAGAAGTGGGTAGGTGCGATGCAAGAAGAGATGTAATCGCTTGAGAAAAATGGCACATGGGATGTTGTGCACTTGCCTAAACAAAAGAAGGCTGTCCGCTGCAAGTGGATATTTAAAAGAAAGGAAGGTTTGTCTCCTAATGAGCCTCCACGGTTTAAGGCAAGGTTAATAGCAAAAGGTTTCAGTCAAATTCCAGGTGTTGATTATAATGATGTATTCTCCCCGGTTGTGAAGCATAGTTCTATTCGTGCTTTCTTTGGTATTGTTGCTATGCATGATCTTGAGCTTGAGCAGCTAGATGTAAAGACTGCTTTTCTGCATGGTGAGTTGGAGGAGGAGATATATATGGACCAACCTGAAGGTTATGTTGTGCCTGGTAAGGAGGATCTTGTTTGCAAATTAAAGAGGTCCCTTTATGGTATGAAACAGTCGCCACGATTGCTGGTATAAAAGGTTTGATTCATTTATGCTTACACATGGTTTTGAGAGATCTCAGTATGATAGTTGTGTGTATATCAAGTTTGTTAATGGATCACCTATTTATTTGCTGCTATATGTTGATGATATGTTGATTGCTGCCAAGAGCATGAAAGAGATCACTATTTTAAAGAATCAATTAAGTAGTGAGTTTGAGATGAAGGATCTTGGTCCTGCTAAGAAAATACTAGGCATGGAAATTAAAAGGGACAGAAAGTCTAGTTTGTTGTTTCTTAGTCAGGAAAAGTACATTGAAAAAGTTCTTCATCGTTTTAATATGCATGATGCAAAGTCAGTTACTACTCCTATTGCTTCTCATTTCAAGTTGTCAGCTTTGCAATATCCTAGCTCTGAAGATGATATTGAGTACATGTCTCGAGTTCCCTATTCTAGTGTTGTTGGTTCCTTGATGTATGCCATGGTTTGTTCACGTCCTGATCTGTCATATGCTATGAGTTTGGTCAGTCGATACATGGCTAATCCTGGTAAAGAACATTGGAAAGCTGTTCAGTGGATTTTCAGGTACCTTCGCGGCACATCAAAAGCTTGCTTGAGGTTTGGCAGGATTGGTGAGGGGCTCGCCGGATATGTGGATTCAGATTATGCTGGCGATTTGGATAAGAGAAGGTCCCTCACAGGTTATGTGTTTACTGTTGGTGGATGTGCTGTTAGCTGGAAGGCTACTTTGCAGGATGCTGTTGCACAATCTACTACTGAGGCTGAGTACATGGCTATTGCTGAGGCAGGTAAAGAGGCTGTTTGGCTGAAAGGTTTATATGCTGAGCTTTGTGGAGATAATTCTTGCATTAAGTTGTTCAGTGACAGTCAAAGTGCTATTTATCTTACTATAGATCATATGTTCCATGAGAGGACAAAGCACATTGATATTAAGTAGCACGCAATCAGAGATGTGGTTGCAAAAGGTAAAGTGAAGGTATGCAAGATTAGTACTCATGATAATCCTGCTGATATGATGACTAAGCCTGTCCCTGTGTCCAAGTTTGAGCTTTGCTCAAGCTTGGTTGGTATAACTGTTTAGCCCAAGTGGCTATTGGCGCCAGCAAGTGTTTTCTTTGTTGATTCAGGTGATTGTTGAAGTTCATGCTACAAGGAATTTGTCTCAAGGTGGAGTTTGTTATATTGTGATCCAAATTCCAACAGGAGGCTAACTTCTGACGAGCGGAGCGAGGCCCATCGCCGGTAGGCTTGGGCCGAGCGAAGGCCCACACCGAGGCCCAGCAGGTGCACCTGGGGGGTGCGGGGGGCGAAGGCCCCCGCGGTACGGATCGTTGCCACCGTCTATATATTTTCCCTGTAAGCCACCGCTAGGGTTCGGTCGCATCATTGTACACCCACGGCGTTTGTAAACACCACCGAAATAGTGAAGTTTTGCTGGCTGGCGCCCGTGGTTTTTCCCTTGTGTGTTGCAAGGGTTTTCCACGTTAAAATCTCGTGTCCTCTGCAGTGTTTTACTTTTCGTTCTTCGCTTATTGTGCATCTCGATTATAACACTTTATATTGAATGCACAAGTGCTAAAGCAAATCAAGTTTGGAGTCAGTGAGAAAATCAGTAAGGAATGGGTGGACGATCAATACAGGCTGCTAGAAGCAGTGGGAACTGCAGCTTCTCCAGACGCACAATTCAAATTCATATGTGGCGGTGATAGCTACTTGGGCGCCCATGAATTCCGGATCCCTTCACCTGATCTTATGTAAATGGAGTAGATGCTCTTTCAGAAGAATTTTGCTAATGGTTTGTTAATGGTCGTCTTCATCAACTTTGGTCTAGACCTGAAAAAGTTAGTCTTTTTCTTATTTGGCACACAGGGTTGATTCTCGAAGATGGTGGGCTATCTTTGGTCTAATCCTTAAATTGGATATGGCTTCTCCACTCCTAGTCTAATAATCCTCTGTAGTCCCAAAGGGTGTGTCATCTTTCATGTACCAAAAGTTGTAACTAGGAATTTTAGTACTTTGAGCACCAAACTCCTGTTGCACTGTATTTTGTCTGAGAAAGTATGGATGCCACATAGTTTGTTTTGAGTTTCAGTAAGCAATGTGATGTGTGTGTCCAAAAGTTCCTTCTGTTTCAGTAAGTGATTTATGTTCAAGTTGAAAACTCAATTATCCCTTTTACACAAAAGTATCGGTGCTTAAGCTTTCTTTTTTCATTATGGTGGAAAGTAGACCTGACAATGTTGATATATGTATTTGCTTTGGTCCCTCGTAAAAGCCTAAATTATACTTCCTCCGTTCCTTTCTATAGTGCCTATTGTTTTTTGGCACGGAAATTAGCGCGAGCCATTTTTTCACACAAAACCCCCTAGCGATATCATAGACAAAATAGGAAACTAAAAACATATCTCAGAAATACATGACCAGATCGGTTTCCACATTTTCTAGACTTGGCCTGATCGGTGGAAGGGGTTCTTTGCAAAAAAAACATAGCTTTACTCTTATATTCTGAAACAAATGCGAAAAAACAATAGGCATTATAGAAAGGAACGGAGGGAGTATCAATTAACGTCTTTTCTTATTTCCTTCTCTTATCTCAAATGAGTGTTACATGAGACACATGTATAATACGGAGAAATGGCAGCTGCGTACAGGGGCAGTTCTACAAGTAATGGCAGCATGCGGGCAGAGCGTTGCCAGTAAATATATACTAGCAGCGTGCCGCAGGCATGCTTCCATTAAACGTACTAACAGCGTATGGATGCCACACGCGACTGCTAAGTGGCCTACTAGCCATGTGCTGTGCCCCCACGCGTCAAGTAACCCATACCACACACGCGACTGGTAAGCAAAATCAGCATGCGAGCGGTAGCCTATTCTCTACTAGTGGCTGGAAGACTTGCATCCCTCAATCTTGCACGCAACTCTACTAGAAAAAATAAATGTAGGACTTTAACATCAGTGTCCATCATATCATAGATTAGGGCATTAAGCTGCATGCTAAACCTTCTCATTATGTTGGAAATAATTTATCATTATGCCGCTAGAAAGTGCTAACTAGATTCCCGCCAAATTTTGGTCATCTTATGGGTCATCGGCGCTGGCTTGGCGGCCATTTACCACTAGGTGGTCATCAATGTCATTGCATTCAAGACCAAGGTCATCAAGCTGCTCTCCGATGGGGAGGCTGAACACCCTGACTTGGGACGAGTTTGGTTGCTCGGAAAGTCGTTTACCAGCTCCAGGGATGCAAAAATTGTGAGTTCGGTTGGCAATCGTTTTCCGCGTAGTTGGCTCGCACGGACTTTAAAGAAGTGTAGGGATAGGCCTGCTAGGCATGCTTGATTCATCTGTTGTCGCTACGATAGGCGCTGGCACGCGCAAATGGAGAGAAGTCTGGCCTACGGGGGAACGCATGGGTGCAGTGGAAGATGGCGGGAGGGAGGAAATTTTCCAACTGGTATGGCACCAAAAGTAGGCTCACTACCCCCATAGTGGGTCACCTTAGTTGGAGAAGATACCGAACCCCATTTACACTCTCGGAGAGGGAAGGCGGCGGCGATCTAGATCTGCGGCACCGGAAGGTCGTCCTAGGCAGATCTACCTCACCGACTTTGTCCCCCTTCCATTTTGCGTCCACTAGGCAGCGGGGCTCGCAGATTAGCGGCAGCTACAACCTCGCTTCATGTGGAGCACAATCTTTTCTATGTCTTCCCCATCGACGTCACCAGGCCCTGGCTTCAAGCAATGTTGTAAGCACCTCTAACCCTCTATCGGCCGAAACCATTAGAACTTAAGGCGTTATTGTCGTTACTTAGCTGAATTTCCGTTCTCTGTACGCAACACCAAATAAATTAGGACGAGGAGCGGACGCTTTTCATTCACGCGGCTGCGCTCATGATTGTGATCCATGCATGGATGTTTGTGATCCTAGAGCGAGCGGTTCATCGCAACAACACGCCGGCTATCACCTATGGTCCTATGTTTGAAAGTGACAGAAGATGGATGAACAATCTAAACTACATCTATAACAACAACGATGTAGAGTCTGTTCAAATGTTGAGGATGAAAAGATCCCCTTTTAATAGTCTGGTGAACACAAACAGGGTTAGGGGATTGCTTAAATATAGCATCCACTATTGTATCGAAGAGCAAGTGGCAATGTTTCTTCATGTTCTTGGACATAACCAGAGATTCCGAGTGATTCACAACACATGGAGGCGATCCACTGAAAGAATATCTCGCTATTTCAAGCAAGTCTTGTATGCAATTGTGGAGCTCGGAGAAGAGATGATCAAGCCCACATATATACTCCCACCAAGATCAAGGACAGCTACCGATGGTTTTCATATTTCAAGGTAAGCAACTGAACATCTTTGTACATCACACTATTCTACTTCAGCAAGATCTAACATGTTGCTCATTTTCATGTCAGGATTGCATTGGTGCGATTGATGGCACTCATGTCACTGCAAGAGTGCCAAGAAGCGAGTCACATGCATACATGGGGAGGAAACACTACGCAAGCCAAAATGTACTAGGAGCTATTGGTTTTGATATGAGGTTCACATAGGTTCTAGCGGGATGGGAAGGATCAGCCCATGATGCGACGATTCTGGCAGACAACTTGGAGAGACATGATGGCCTGATAGTACCAGAGGGCAAGTTCTACCTTGCTGATGTGAGTTATGCTTGTTTCCCTGGTTTTCTTCAACCCTTCAGGTTAACAAGGTATCATCTCAATGAGTTATCTGCAAGACACTACCCCAAAAATGCCAAATAACTGTTTAATCTAAGACACTCTAGCCTGCAAGTGACAATCGAGAGGACTTTCGCTACTCTCAAGAATAGGTTTAAGATCATTGATCGGAAGCCATTCTATCCTTTCTAGCTTGTTCTTGCATGTTGAATTCTACACAACTGGATCTTGCATTGAGGTATTGATGAGTTCTCCCCGGATGAGGAGAATATGACGCCGGACGGCATTGATTATTGTCACAGTGTTAGTTGGGGTGATAGTCAGGCTTGGAAGAACAAGATGTGGGAGTGGGCTGGCGCAATGTGGGCAAACACAGGCACGGCCATGCTCTGAAAAAAGAGGGAAGACGAACCTGCAACAACACTTTCATGCCGTCAAGCACCTCATTGCTCCTCTTTATGTTGTACTAAACATCAAATTTCTTGTAGCTATAGAACATCATGACGAATTGTTATTTGCTAGTAGCTAGCTAGAGATGAATGACGTTTATTTTACTATTACTTGCATATTACGCTTAGCTGTTTATCGCTATTCATAGTATTGTGTGGTAAAGTTACTAGCTGTGACAAGTGGTTAACCGAACAGTACATAGATTGCGACCAAAGTGGCTGAAATTATGTCCTCGTTTGCACTGCGGGGTTGTCAAACAAAATACATAAAAATGGGCCCAAAATGACTTATTACCAACCAAACTAGATAGAGAACATGATTTTGAACTTGGCCCAATCTATCATGGCTCTAGGAAAAAAGATCTCCACAGATGCAAAAAAAAAAACATCCGAGCAACCAAAACTCGCCTTTGTAATCACAGTAGAAACTTGGCGCTCTTGTTTAAATCTGAAAGTAGCCGTTGTTCGGACTAGGTGCTACGCATTCATGCAGCCTAGACCTGTCAGGGTGTGGCTTAAGCTAGCAATTCCTTCGTCACGGGCTAGGGATGGTGGGAAAAGGACAATGATGAGCGGAACAGACGTCGTGGTCCGACGACGTCCCTTGCTGGTTTGTTTCTTTACGAAATCTCTAGCGGCGCAGAGTTAAATGGATGCTGAGCGACCGGTTGTGTTCACTGGACCGAAAAATGCATCTGGTACCACTTTCAGCGGGGCGTAAAGTGACCGGGCCGTCCGCGGCGACGCAAACCTGACCCAAATATGTGCCTTGAATGCGTCTCTGCGGACACGGACGCGAAAATTAACCGCTCGCGTTTAGCGAACGTTTTATCGGGCCCGCCTGACAGCGACCCTGCGTCGATGTGTCTTCTCAAGCGCGCCAGCGACTGGCACCGCTACGTCGCTTCGGCAGTCTGCGCCACGTTAATGGTGATGCCTCGGCTACCGAGCGGCCGCAGCCTACCTCTGCCAACCACGTTAATGGCGACGTCACGCGTCCCGCGGCCATCTCCTGCCTCCGGCCTATATAAAGAGGGCGTGCGTTCTTCTTCCTCATCCACTCCTCCAAACAAACCCTAGCCACCACAAGCTCCATCGTAGCGCCGCCTAGCTCTTCCTGCGACGCAACCAGGCCCGCGAGGAAGTCCATGGCGGGTCCTCGTGGCCGGCGAGGCGGTCGAGACCACGGCCCTGGGCGCCCCCGGGGCCGGGGCAGGGGCCACCGTGGTGGAGCAGCTACGGTGTTAACACCCGGATTTTTAAGTCCGAATGCCTATTATGTCATACATCGCAATCCCAGGAATATTTTTGTTGCGAGGCATAATAGTTAAGTATCACAGTCATCATTTATTACAAACCATAAAGTCTTACATCTTGGAATCACATCATCCATATTACACAAATAGTTGATCTATTGATCAACAAACAAACACAAGTTCATATGCGGAAGCGTAAGATACAAGGACTCTCTAGTCCACAGGCCAACGCTTGACGTCGGAAGACTCCTAGTTGTCGTAGGCGTCCTGCTGGTCATCTCCTTGTTCGTCTTCATACTCTGGCCATTCGAATAGCCAGGGACAAAGCCGTGAGTACTTCGAGTACTCGCAAACTAATACTTAAGTAAGTGCTAGACATTTCTAGTAAGGTTTGCTAAGCTCTAGTTTATTTGCATAAAGCCAAGTTTAGTTCACAAGTTTTTGGGAAAAGCTTATTCCAAAAGTTAACTAACTCAAGTGGGAACATTAGTGTCATTCCCACCATTCAAGTGGTGATTTCAATTCAATTCACCACAAGTCATTTCACCATCATCCTTCAACATCTTTTTCAAAGATATGACATCGGAAACTGTATGGCCTTTCCAATCGTCCATAACCGTGGACACGGCTATTCGAATAGATTTACACTCTGCAGAGGTTGCACACTTGTGCCACAACATTTGATTTCATCCATCGGGATTTCCCCGAATCATCGTAACTCAGTACGCGGATCATCAACCATAACCTTTCACTTACATACCCTAGTATGAGCACCTCTCCCCATGAGCTTGGCCTCCCAGTGAAGACCAAGCTCAGCACAGGAACTGCACAGGGCTTGGCCGTACAATTCACCTCAACTTCACATCATTTCTCAACAACGGAGGCAGCCTCGGCATAACCCCTATGATGTGTGTTCAGATGGAACCCATACTAAGATGCATAAATTTCCAGTTAAGCCCTACCCATACTCAGGTATTGTGGGGGTACTCAAAATTGGAAAGGTATTGCGTCCAAACCAACATCAGTTTTATCAAAAATCACCATCTTCTCTTGGTCATATTCACCTTCAAAAATCATTCAATGGAATGAATCACCATTCCAAGGTTTCAAACTCATTTCAAAGTCACATGTTCCCATCTAGAGTAGTCAAGTTTTATTTCATTAGCAATAGCTCTAAATCATGAGGGGTGCTATCTTGTTTTGCTTGATGGAGACTAACTTTACTACTCTAGTAAACTCTTTTACTTTGACCAAAGTTAACTATAAAAGTAACTTTTTAAGAAAACAAGCAAAACTTGTAATGTAAAAACTTGGGATAGGCTTATGTAAGAAAAGATAAGATTCATGGTGCCTTGCCCCAAGGGGCTTTGCACTTTGCAAGAATATTAGCTTGCCTTGGTAGTTCTCAAACTGTTCCTCCTCCTCCTCTTGGTAGCAACCTTCTTCTTCGGCGTACTCTCCGGTGCTACCGTCTAAATTTGAATATGAGTATAATTACTCACTAATTCAATGGCTATTCCATACATCACATATAAACACACAAACTATTCTATGCGCATAAATAATTTAACTAGGGTGCATGGGTTGTGTTATTTAAATAGAATTCACTTCTTTGTATTTAATATGTACATGATAGTTTCCATAGGGTTCTTGAGAAATAAATTCCTCTCATTGAAATCTTCTTAAGATTTAATTTCTCAAACAATCATATATGAACTCATATTGACCTAAGTCAAATGTTCATCACCATCATTTGTGAGAATGATTTAAATGAGGTAGATCACCTCATATCATTTAATAACACTTCATATGATTTAAATCCCTAAGTAATTCATATAAGTGAGTTGGGACCAGGGGTCCAAACATCCCATGAATTCATGTGAGACAAGATTTAAATGAAGTTTAAGACTTCATATGAATTACTTATTAGTTTTGGACAATATCAACTAGTCAAACTAGCTATATTATCCATTAATTAAACTAGGGCATGATCATGCAAAGTGACCACACCATTTTATTGCATAAACAATTAGTGTAAGTCAAATGTGAGCTATTAGAGTTGGAATTAAGTTAATATCTATTTTGGTTGATTTTTAATAATTATTTGAATAGGGAAAAGTCCCTGCCTTGTTATTTTCATCGAATTAATTCTACAAAGAATCTGGTCATGGGACCAGTGGCATTTGATAGATAATTTCACTAGCTTTCCAACAACATAAAATTCACTAAATTTGGTTGAGCCAATTTGAATCTATTGATTTTCAAAGTTTGTGCTGTATTGAAATTGTTTGGGAATTGTTTAAAAGTCATTTGAATTAAGAGGGCCGGCGGGAAACGAAACTGGGCCAGATTCGAATAAAACGGCCCAGTCCAGCCCAAGCCAGCCCAGCCACGGTCCACAGACGCGCGGCGCGCTGACAGGGTGGGGTTTGCGCGTCAGTGACTCAGCGTCACCGAAGCGGTACGTTTTAAACAGAGGCGTTGGATTAGAATCTAATCCAACGGCGCTCGTTCATCGTTGTCGCCGGCGAGAGGCCGAGGGTCTGGCGGCGATCCTAGAGGGTCGGAGAGCTCACCGTGGCTCCAGCGACGGTGGGCAGTATGCTCGACGAAGTGGTGGACGACGGCGAAGCTCCAGGTATCGGCGGCTCGTCCTAGGGTGGCTCCAATCGACGGCGAGCTTCCGCGGCGGCGTGCGGCAGTGAGGTAGGAATTGGGCGGCTCTGGTGGTCAATGTGGAGCGGCGAGGTGGCTGGGAGATCAAGGAAGGAGAGGGAGGAGTGGTGGTGTGAAGGAATCGTCGAGGCGATGCCTCCTTTTATAGGCGAGCGAGTGCCCGAGGTGCTGCGGCGAACTCGACAAGGGCGCGGCATCTCCGGTGGTCTAGCGAGCTAGGCGAGGGCGCGGTGGTGTTCCTGGCGTCACGGTGGTCCTCTGGGTGGCGACAGGTAGGGTAGGCGGTGCCTAACGCGGTCGGGGCGTCGCGGGTTCTGACGCGTCTACGGCGGCTTTTCTTCTCCGTCTCCGGTGGCGGTGGTCATGGGTCGTGGTCGCGCGTGTGTCTGCGAGCTGCGTGGCGACGCGGCGATGCTCAACCCGCAGCTAGGTGGTCCAGGGCGTGCGCGAGGTGGCCAGGGCGTGCCTGTGGCGCGCCACGCGCGACATGAGCGGCATACTGGCCGTTCTGGGCGCGCGTCGTCCGGCGTGTGGTCGCTGCTCCCTCGACCATGGCGGGTGTAGGCGGTTCTAGGAGGTGAGGTGGCGTGGTTTGGGAACGGTGGCCATGGCCAGGGGAGAAGAAGGAGAGGGGGAGCTCGACGTGTGTGGCATGGCCGGCATGGCCATGCCCTAGCTTGCTCTCTCTCTCCCTAGCATGCTATTTGGCATTGATTTGGTTTAAGGGGACCAGGGGACACAATGGTGTAGGTTAGGGTAGTTTAGGTGGAGTAGATCACTATTTGCAATAGTTGCAAATAGTGCCCGAATTTGGAATTTGCAAAATTGTTTAAATTTGAAATAATTCAAAAGGTGAAACAATTTGAAATGTGTAGGTTTAGATAAGTTGTAATTGACCAGAGATGATTAGAGGTGGTGGTGGAATTGTTGAATTCGAAAATTTGCAAAATGGGCTAAGTTGGAGATTGTTGAGTATGTTAAAAAGTTGAAACTTTGGATGAGCATAGCTCTTGATCAAGAATGATTTTGGCATGGTGGTCTTTACCGAAGTTGTTCACCTTGATGTTGACTTTGGAATGGTGCAAAGAGTTAGCAAGAATTGGTTTGAGAAAATTGAATGGCAATGGCTCAAAGTAGTGATCAGGCTATAATTGTCACTTTTGACCATTATCATATGTGAGCTAGTTTTGCATTTGAAAATTATTTGAATTGTGATTCTTTGATTCCAAAAGTTGTAATAAGTGTTTAGTAACATTATTCAACTAATGGTGAAGACCAAATTGGTCTAGGGTCAAAATTTATAAAAATGCCATAGGGCATATGTGAGGGTTTTTAGGGTTTTTCATTTATTAGATTTTCTTCCTCTTTGATTTATTTGGTTGGTGATCTTCATATGATCACATTAGGGTTTTAGAGCATATCAAATACAAGTAATAACAATCATCATGGCATATCACTCAAATGCACAAGTCCTATGCATGGTACTATATGCAATTTGAAAATTTTTTGTTGGTTTGAAATTTTGCTCTCTGGAATTCTCTAACTTTCTTTTTATTGAAATTTGGGGTGTTACAAACCCTTCCCCCTTACAAAAGATCTCGTCCCGAGATCGAAAAGAAAGTTAGGTACTAAAGAGATCTGGGTACTCCTTCTTCATGAAGTCTTCGCGTTCCCATGTGGCTTCATCCTCGGTATGATTGCTCCACTGTATCTTCAGAAACTTGATGCTTCGGGTGCGGGTGGTTCGGTAAGCTTCTTCCAGGATGCGAATCGGCACTTCGCGGTATGTCAGGTCCTTGTTGATATCCACCGATTGGTGATCGATGTTCTTGAACACTTCGGTCTTCTCGGGGACTTCAAGGCACTTCCGGAGGAGTGAGATATGAAACACGTCGTGCACAGCTGACATCTCTTCCGGTAGCTCCAGTTGATAAGATACTTCACCTCGGCGGCTGAGGACTTTGAAAGGTCCGACATATCGGGGTGCGAGCTTTCCTTTCAGCTGGAATCTCTGCATTCCTTTCAAGGGGGATACCTTGAGATAGACGAAGTCTCCGATCTCGAAGGTCATCTCCCGACGTTTCTTGTCGGCGTAGCTCTTCTGTCTTGATTGCGCAGTCTTGAGGTACTCGCGAATCTTGTGGACCTTCTCTTCGGCTTCACGAAGAACATCTGGGCCAAAGACTTGGCTTTCTCCGACTTCCGACCAGTTCAGGGGGGTACGGCACTTCCTTCCGTACAAGGCTTCAAAGGGGGCCATTTGTAAGCTGGCTTGGTAGCTGTTGTTGTAAGAGAATTCTGCATAAGGTAAGCAGTCTTCCCACTTGGATCCATATTCCAGTACACATGCTCTCAGCATGTCTTCCAGTATCTGGTTGACTCTCTCAGTCTGTCCGTCGGTCTGGGGGTGATAGGCGGTGCAGAAATTCAGACGGGTTCCTAGTCCCTCGTGCACTTTCTGCCAGAATCTTGAGGTGAACTGTGATCCTCTATCTGACACTATCGACTTCGGTGTTCCGTGCAGGGCGACTATTCTGGAAATGTACAGTTCAGCTAACTTTGGGCCTTGGTAGGTGGTCTTGACGGTGATGAAATGGGCGACTTTGGTCAATCTATCGACAACTACCCATATTGAGTCATTACCTTTGCTGGATTTGGGCAGTCCGGTGATAAAGTCCATTCCTACCGAGTCCCACTTCCATTCCGGAATCTGGAGGGGTTGTAACAGTCCGGCGGGTCGTTGATGTTCTGCCTTGACTCTCTGACAGATATCACACTTGGCGATGTAGCTGCCGATTTCTCTCTTCATTCCATGCCACCAGAATTGCTCCTTCAGGTCCTGATACATCTTTGTACCTCCGGGGTGGATTGAATAAAGGGTGTCATGGGCTTCTTGCAGGATGACTTGCTTCAAGTCTGAGTCCGATGGTACGCAGAGACGTTCTTTGTACCAAAGAACTCCGGCTTCATCTACGGTGAATCCGGGGGCTTTTCCTGCGGCTATCTGTTTCTTGATTCCGTAAATGCTAGCGTTGTCCTTCTGGGCTTCCTTGATTTGGCTAACCAAGGTGGGTTGCAGTTCTATGCTGGCTAGGAATCCTTCACTAACAAGTTCAAGTCTGAACTGTTCAAACTCTTGATGCAAGCTGGGTTGTTCAGTTGCGAGCATGGAGTTCAACTGGCACGGCAGTCGACTCAAAGCATCCGCTACCACATTGGCCTTGCCGGGGTGGTAGTGAATCTCCATGTCGTAATCCTTGATCAATTCGATCCATCGGCGTTGCCTCATGTTCAGCTCCTTCTGGGTGAAGATATATTTCAGGCTCTTGTGGTCAGAGTAGATCTCACATCGATTACCCATGAGGTAATGACGCCAAACTTTCAAGGCTAGGACCACGGCTGCAAGCTCGAGGTCATGGGTTGGGTAGTTCTGTTCATGTTGCTTTAGCTGTCTTGACAGATAGGATACAACTTTGCCTTCTTGCATAAGTACACATCCAAGACCAACCTTGGAGGCGTCGCAATATACGTCAAAGGGCTTGGTGATGTCAGGCATGATCAGGATTGGGGCTGAGGTCAGTCTACTCTTGAGCTGTTGGAAGCTCTCTTCACATTTGTCAGTCCACTCAAACTTCTTGTCCTTCTTCAATAGTTGGGTCATTGGTCGAGCGATGCTCGAAAAGCCTTCTACAAATCTGCGGTAGTATCCGGCTAATCCAAGAAAAGCGCGGACCTCAGTTTGGGTGGTTGGGGCTTGCCATTCCATAACAGTTTGGATCTTGGCGGGATCTACGGCAATTCCTCCTGCAGACAAGATGTGTCCCAGGAATCCAACTTCTTCCAACCAAAACTCACACTTGCTGAACTTGGCATACAACTGGTGATGCCTAAGGGTTTCTAGGACAGTCTCCAAATGCTGCTCATGTTCCTCTTCGGACTTGGAGTATACCAGAATGTCATCGATGAAGACAACGACAAACTTGTCCAAAAAGTTCATGAAGATCTTATTCATGAGATTCATGAAATAAGCGGGGGCATTGGTTAGTCCAAACGACATGACGTTGTACTCATACAACCCATATCTGGTGGTGAAGGCAGTTTTCGGAATGTCGGTGGCTCTGATTTCAGCTGATGGTATCCATTTCTAAGATCTATCTTGGAGAAAACTCTGGCTCCGGTTAGTTGATCAAACAAGTCTTCTATCTTGGGTAGGGGATATTTGTTTTTGATGGTGACATCGTTAAGCTTACGATAGTCCGTACATAAACGATTTGCACCATCCTTCTTGTCCACAAACAAGACTGGTGATCTCCAGGGGGACGCGCTAGGTCTAATCAGACCTTTGGCCAACATATCATCTATCTGCTTCTTCAACTCCACAAGCTCTGTTGCGTTCATGCTGTAGGCCCTCTGGGCTATGGGTCCAGTTCCGGGGATTAACTCGATGATGAACTCGATATCCCGATCCGGGGGCATACCGGGTAAATCATCCGGAAACACATCAGGGTAGCGACAAACGACCCTGATTTGTTCCAGAGTTGGCTTGGATACACTTTGGTTGCAGGTAAATTTTCTGGGTAGTCTTTCAGAGACATGTTCTACTATGACACCGGTGCTGCTAGTCATGGTGATGGCTTTCTTGGCACAGTCTATCAATCCATTGTGTTTTGACATCCAGTCCATTCCTAGGACGACTTCCAAACCTTTGGTTCCCAGAATGATTAGATTGGCATAGAAATCTACACCATGGATTTTGATGGGTACATTTTTGCAAAATTTTCTGGCTTTGGTGGTTGATCCGGGGATTTGAACTATCATAACATGCTTCAAGCTGATAGGTTGAATTTTACTTGTTGATGCAAAGTCTTCAGTGACAAAAGAATGAGATGCTCCGGAATCAAACAACACTCTGGCAGGGATGTGGTTGACAGAAAACATACCCAGTACAACATCTGGTGCTTCCTGGGCTTCTTCGGCGCTCATGTGATAGAGACGGCCGTTGCGGTTATTGGGGTTGTTGGGGGCGAACTTCTTGCCGGTGGAGACACGGCGTTGCTGCTGAGCAGGTGCAGCGGGGTTGCCGACGAGCTTGGCGAGCCTCTTGGGACACTCGTTGGAGTAGTGCCCCACTACACCACACTCATAACAAGTGATGGTGGCCTTGTCCTTGGTGGCAACGGGGATGGCGTTGCTTCCGGTTCTCGGAGCGGTGTTGGTGTTGGTGTTAGTGTTGTTGGGGGCTCGGGGCGGAGCGCGGTTGTAGTTGTTGTTGTTGTAGTTGTTGTGGTTGTAGCCTCCTGGCTTGGAGTTTCCTCCACTCCGGTTCTGATAACCGGGGCGCGAGTTCTGCATCTGGGGCTTGTTGTTGTTGTTGTTCCTTGGAGTAAAACCTCCGCTTGAGCTAGGGCGATACTTCTGGGGGTGGCTTGATCCACTCTGATTTGCCATGCGGCGCTTGCGGTTCTCATTGGCTTGGTTCAACTTGCCCTCCATCTGGATGGCGGAGTCGACAAGGGCTTCAAGGTCGGCGAAGGGGATGTTGACGACGACAGTCTGCATCTCATCATGCAGTCCGTTCAGGAATCTTTCCTTCCTCTTCTCAACGGTGTCGGTATCATCAGGGGCATACCTCGACAGTGTAAGAAACTTGTCGCGGTATTCAACCACCGTCATGCGACCTTGCTTCAGTTCACGGAACTCATCCCTCATCTTTTTGATAAGACCCGGGGGTACATGGTACTTGCTGAACTTTAGCTTGAAATCCTCCCAAGTCATGAACTGACCTCCGTTCATGGCACGGGTGCTTGTCCACCAAGCGCGGGCTGGTCCAGCGAGATAATGGGTTGCAAACAAAACCTTCTCATTAGCTTCCACTCCGGCTACCTCCAGATTGTTCTCCATAGTCTGGAGCCAGTCGTCGGTGTCGAGTGGTTCTTCTGTCTTGCTAAACACCGGCGGGTTGGTGTTCTGAAAGTTCTTGAGCTTGGACCCTGGGTGGTCATGATTCCCATGGCCTTGGTTGGCAAGGTTCTGCAAGGCTGCGATGTTGGCTTGGCGTTCAGCTCGTTCTGCCTCCCTGTCGGCTAGCAGGGTTTGCAGCAGTTGCATCATGGCATCGTTGTTGCGATTGGGAGGGGCCATCTGAACATAGAGAAGATCATGAGATAAGAGGGAAATTTCTATGGTTTATTTTGAGTAAGCTTAAAAACATTTGAAACTTGTATTCTTTTCATGACAAACATAACATTCATTCATTCATTCAACACACATTACAAACTAGCACTTAACACTTCCCATGGTTTTAAGAACCATTCTCATGCTACAATACAAGGGACGGGGTACAACTCACACCTACATAAGTGAAACTAGTGTGACTACTCCTCGGGGTCGACGTCGATTGGGACGAAGACGTCGGGTGTAGCCTCCAGGAACTCGTAGTCCTCCTCCTCGGTGAGCTCGTCCTCCTCGAAGTCGTCGTCGTCGCTCAGGAAGGCTCCTCCTCCCTGAAGGTCGATACCTCCGTCGTCCTCCTCCAGCTCCCTAAGTTGATCCTCCTGGGCCTTGACAGTGGCCTCGAGAGACGCGATCTTGGCGCGAAGGCGCGCAATCGTAGCGTCCTTCTTGGCACGCTGCTGGCGAAGGCTCTTGCGGTCGTTGTTGAGCAGCTTGATCGCCTCACCCTGCTCGATGATGTGAGCATGGGTCTGGTTTGCGTAAACGCGGGTGGCATCGAGGTCCTTCTGAGTCTGGTAGAGCATGAAGTCCAGGTGCTCAGCATGGCGCCTCAACTCCGGGTGCGGCTGCAGCTCCATGGGCACTCCCATGGCATCACGCCTCACGAGATGCGCGAAGCGCGAAGCGAGGATGCGCACCACGTTCTGTCCACAGAGACGTGCAAGTACCTCCTGAAGGCCACGTGCGAGTCCATCGAGCTAGTTGCTCTCGCGGAAGGAGAAGAGGATCCTCTCCGAAGTAGGAGGCTCCATCTTGCCCCTCAGGTCGGCGGTGATGATCCACTGCAACTCTCCTCCAGGGGTGTCGTCCACCTGAATTCCGTGGAACTCAGGGTGCGGGCGCCCAAGGAAGTCAGAGACGGCGTTGAGGTCGTGCTCAAAGATCAAGCTCCCTCCGTTCCCAAGCTGGTAGAACTTGGTGTTGATGGGTGCATTCGGCTCCATCTGAAAGAGAATTGGATGAGTAAGTTAGAGAGTGTAAGGTGTGGCAAAATTTTAAGTAGATTCAAATAAGATAGAACATGATTCAACAAATTTTGAAAGAGTCTCCAAGACAAGAGTGTAAGTAAATTTTCACAATTATTCTCTTTTATTTGATTTCAAAGTTGAGTTTTTCAGAACGCCCATTCTAACTAAGGTCTTCTAAGGTCAAACAATGGCTCTGATACCAACTTGTCAACACCCGGATTTTTAAGTTCGAATGCCTATTATGTCATACATCGCAATCCCAGGAATATTGTTGTTGCGAGGCATAATAGTTAAGTATCACAGTCATCATTTATTACAAACCATAAAGTCTTACATCTTGGAATCACATCATCCATATTACACAAATAGTTGATCTATTGATCAACAAACAAACACAAGTTCATATGCGGAAGCGTAAGATACAAGGACTCTCTAGTCCACAGGCCAACGCTTGACGTCGGAAGACTCCTAGTTGTCGTAGGCGTCCTGCTGGTCATCTCCTTGTTCGTCTTCATACTTTGGCCATTCGAATAGCCAGGGACAAAGCCGTGAGTACTTCGAGTACTCGCAAACTAATACTCAAGTAAGTGCTAGACATTTCTAGTAAGGTTTGCTAAGCTCTAGTTTATTTGCATAAAGCCAAGTTTAGTTCACAAGTTTTTGGGAAAAGCTTATTCCAAAAGTTAACTAACTCAAGTGGGAACATTAGTGTCATTCCCACCATTCAAGTGGTGATTTCAATTCAATTCACCACAAGTCATTTCACCATCATCCTTCAACATCTTTTTCAAAGATATGACATCGGAAACTGTATGGCCTTTCCAATCGTCCATAACCGTGGACACGGCTATTCGAATAGATTTACACTCTGCAGAGGTTGCACACTTGTGCCACAACATTTGATTTCATCCGTCGGGATTTTCCCGAATCATCGTAACTCAGTACGCGGATCATCAACCATAACCTTTCACTTACATACCCTAGTATGAGCACCTCTCCCCATGAGCTTGGCCTCCCAGTGAAGACCAACTGTCAACCCGGAATCGCACAGGCTTGGCCGTACAATTCACCTCAACTTCACATCATTTCTCAACAACGGAGGCAGCCTCGGCATAACCCCTATGATGTGTGTTCAGAGGGAACCCATACTAAGATGCATAAATTTCCAGTTAAGCCCTACCCATACTCAGGTATTGTGGGGGTACTCAAAATTGGAAAGGTATCGCATCCAAACCAACATCAGTTTTATCAAAAATCACCATCTTCTCTTGGTCATATTCACCTTCAAAAATCATTCAATGGAATGAATCACCATTCCAAGGTTTCAAACTCATTTCAAAGTCACATGTTCCCATCTAGAGTAGTCAAGTTTTATTTCATTAGCAATAGCTCTAAATCATGAGGGGTGCTATCTTGCTTTGCTTGATGGAGACTAACTTTACTACTCTAGTAAACTCTTTTACTTTGACCAAAGTTAACTATAAAAGTAACTTTTTAAGAAAACAAGCAAAACTTGTAATGTAAAAACTTGGGATAGGCTTATGTTAGAAAAGATAAGATTCATGGTGCCTTGCCCCAAGGGGCTTTGCACTTTGCAAGAATATTAGCTTGCCTTGGTAGTTCTCAAACTGTTCCTCCTCCTCCTCTTGGTAGCAACCTTCTTCTTCGGCGTACTCTCCGGTGCTACCGTCTAAATTTGAATACGAGTATAATTACTCACTAATTCAATGGCTATTCCATACATCACATATAAACACACAAACTATTCTATGCGCACAAATAATTTAACTAGGGTGCATGGGTTGTGTTATTTAAATAGAATTCACTTCTTTGTATTTAATATGTACATGATAGTTTCCATAGGGTTCTTGAGAAATAAATTCCTCTCATTGAAATCTTCTTAAGATTTAATTTCTCAAACAATCATATATGAACTCATATTGACCTAAGTCAAATGTTCATCACCATCATTTGTGAGAATGATTTAAATGAGGTAGATCACCTCATATCATTTAATAACACTTCATATGATTTAAATCCCTAAGTAATTCATATAAGTGAGTTGGGACCAGGGGTCCAAACATCCCATGAATTCATGTGAGACAAGATTTAAATGAAGTTTAAGACTTCATATGAATTACTTATTAGTTTTGGACAATATCAACTAGTCAAACTAGCTATATTATCCATTAATTAAACTAGGGCATGATCATGCAAAGTGACCACACCATTTTATTGCATAAACAATTAGTGTAAGTCAAATGTGAGCTATTAGAGTTGGAATTAAGTTAATATCTATTTTGGTTGATTTTTAATAATTATTTGAATAGGGAAAAGTCCCTGCCTTGTTATTTTTATCAAATTAATTCTACAAAGAATCTGGTCATGGGACCAGTGGCATTTGATAGATAATTTCACTAGCTTTCCAACAACATAAAATTCACTAAATTTGGTTGAGCCAATTTGAATCTATTGATTTTCAAAGTTTGTGCTGTATTGAAATTGTTTGGGAATTGTTTAAAAGTCATTTGAATTAAGAGGGCCGGCGGGAAACGAAACTGGGCCAGATTCGAATAAAACGGCCCAGTCCAGCCCAAGCCAGCCCAGCCACGGTCCACAGACGCGCGGCGCGCTGACAGGGTGGGGTCCGCGCGTTAGTGACTCAGCGTCACCGAAGCGGTACGTTTTAAACAGAGGCGTTGGATTAGAATCCAATCCAACGGCGCTCGTTCATCGTCGTCGCCAGCGAGAGGCCGAGGGTCTGGCGGCGATCCTAGGGGGTCGGAGAGCTCACCGTGGCTCCAGCGACGGTGGGCAGTATGCTCGACGAAGTGGTGGACGACGGCGAAGCTCCAGGTACCGGCGGCTCGTCCTGGGGTGGCTCCAATCGACGGCGAGCTTCCGCCGCGGCGTGCGGCAGTGAGGTAGGAATTGGGCGGCTCTGGTGGTCAATGTGGAGCGGCGAGGTGGCTGGGAGATCAAGGAAGGAGAGGGAGGAGTGGTGGTGTGAAGGAATCGTCGAGGCGATGCCTCCTTTTATAGGCGAGCGAGTGCCCGAGGTGTTGCGGCGAACTCGACAAGGGCGCGGCATCTCCGGTGGTCTAGCGAGCTAGGCGAGGGCGCGGTGGTGTTCCTGGCGTCACGGTGGTCCTCTGGGTGGCGACAGGTAGGGTAGGCGGTGCCTAACGCGGTCGGGGCGTCGCGGGTTCTGACGCGTCTACGGCGGCTTTTCTTCTCCGTCTCCGGCGGCGGTGGTCATGGGTCGTGGTCGCGCGCGTGTCTGCGAGCTGCGTGGCGACGCGGCGATGCTCAACCCGCAGCTAGGTGGTCCAGGGCGTGCGCGAGGTGGCCAGGGCGTGCCTGTGGCGCGCCACGCGCGACATGAGCGGCATACTGGCCGTTCTGGGCGCGCGTCGTCCGGCGTGTGGTCGCTGCTCCCTCGACAATGGCGAGTGTAGGCGGTTCTAGGAGGTGAGGTGGCGTGGTTTGGGCACGGTGGCCATGGCCAGGGGAGAAGGAGAGGGGGAGCTCGACGTGTGTGGCCTGGCCGGCATGGCCATGCCCTAGCTTGCTCTCTCTCTCCCTAGCATGCTATTTGGCATTGATTTGGTTTAAGGGGACCAGGGGACACAATGGTGTAGGTTAGGGTAGTTTAGGTGGAGTAGATCACTATTTGCAATAGTTGCAAATAGTGCCCGAATTTGGAATTTGCAAAATTGTTTAAATTTGAAATAATTCAAAAGGTGAAACAATTTGAAATGTGTAGGTTTAGATAAGTTGTAATTGACCAGAGATGATTAGAGGTGGTGGTGGAATTGTTGAATTCGAAAATTTGCAAAATGGGCTAAGTTGGAGATTGTTGAGTATGTTAAAAAGTTGAAACTTTGGATGAGCATAGCTCTTGATCAAGAATGATTTTGGCATGGTGGTCTTTACAGAAGTTGTTCACCTTGATGTTGACTTTGGAATGGTGCAAAGAGTTAGCAAGAATTGGTTTGAGAAAATTGAATGGCAATGGCTCAAAGTAGTGATCAGGCTATAATTGTCACTTTTGACCATTATCATATGTGAGCTAGTTTTGCATTTGAAAATTATTTGAATTGTGATTCTTTGATTCCAAAAATTGTAATAAGTGTTTAGTAACATTATTCAACTAATGGTGAAGACCAAATTGGTCTAGGGTCAAAATTTATAAAAATGCCATAGGGCATATGTGAGGGTTTTTAGGGTTTTTCATTTATTGGATTTTCTTCCTCTTTGATTTATTTGGTTGGTGATCTTCATATGATCACATTAGGGTTTTAGAGCATATCAAATACAAGTAATAACAATCATCATGGCATATCACTCAAATGCACAAGTCCTATGCATGGTACTATATGCAATTTGAAAAGTTTTTGTTGGTTTGAAATTTTGCTCTCTGGAATTCTCTAACTTTCTTTTTATTGAAATTTGGGGTGTTACATACGGCCCCACTCGCCGTCGCATGCGTCCTCCTCGTCTTCGCAGGACGACCGTTGCTTCGAGTTCCTCCTCCGCATCGACGACGACCCACTCGGCATCAAGCGGCTCCCGGACAAGTTCGTCGATGGCGTCGAGTCGGCGCACTTGCAGCTACGGGAGGCCAGCTGCAACTTCTGCCGATGGATTGTGGAGGTCTTGTTCGACGGGCAGGGCAAGATATATCTGCACACGGGGTGGGACAAGTTCTCCCGCGACCTCGCGCTTGAGCCCGGCTGCTAGCTCACCTTCCTCTACGAGGGGGACGGCGAGATGATCGTCAAGGTGTTCGACGACACAGCCTGCCGCAGGCACTACCAAACCGGCGAATCTGGCTCGACCACCGATAGTTAGAACTTAGAGTGTTCTTTCTTTGCAGCGAATATGGCTACGGGGCAGACGAAGCCAATAGTGAAGGTTTCTAGTGGTTCTTCCTCGGAAGATTCAACAGGAGCACCGTCCCAAGTTAGATTTTCCAGTTTGGGTGACTATGTGTGCCCTCGAATGTTCTTTCTTGGCAGCGAACAAACGGAAATAAACACAACTTGTTTATTTTTTTAAAATGTTTTTATTTGTGTCAACCATGTTCAAACTATGTATTAGTTTGTGTAAAATAATGTTCCAATATGTAATGTTTGGAACTATGTTTAAATGGAGAAGAGGAAAAAAACAAGTAAAAAAAATCGAGCCACCTCCAGACTAAACAGATGCGCGAACAAAAACATTCATTTTAGTGTTCACGGTGCGACGCAAACAGACGCGGACAATAAAATGCGTGCGCCACTGGAGATGCACTTAGAGCAATTCCAATAGTGCAGTCGGGTGCAGGCTATAAGGTCAGCTATAGTCAGCTTATAGCTAACTTGTACAATAGTTGGCTTTAAGGATTGATAACTTTATGTGTAAAAGGCCCACCACACATACTCACAAAGTGCCTAGGAGCACGTGCAAGAGCTGGCTCTTGCATGAGAGCCCATCTCTCTTCTCTCCACTTCTCTCTCATCCACCTAAGCAAAACAACACTATTTTAATTCTTATAGCCTGCTCAGTCAGCCTTGCTCTTACTGCTCGGCTCACTGCTGTCGGGGCGATCTAGATCTGTAGATGGCCAGGGATTGTTTGTTTTACCTTGGTATAAGCAGGGCGTACGCAAACCGAATGGATGGAAGAGTCATCCATGATGCCAAATTGAGCTTGACCAGGAATTTACCAAATCCTGGTGATAATGAGCACACAGGACAATGCAAACAGCCAACCTTCAACTTTCCCCACTCGCCATACTTTACTTGGCTTCATACCAGCGGCACTTGGCACAAACATCTTGCCCCACAACATGCTCATAACGCATGGATGCAGTAACTTGCAGGAACAACTACTACCAGTAGCAGCGCAGTAAGTACATACCGATTCAATATGGACAGCATGCACGACCGCATCTAAAAAGTAACACATGTGAGCCAAGCTAATTTAATCAGGGATCATATATTCATTTTATGAATCTCCAAAGTAACTGATACAGTTAACGGGTTTGCACATCGGCTGACGTTGCTGCAAAGCACTTTCAGTACTAAGTTTAACTTGCAGCGGTAGCTTCAACCCTCAGGTGAGATGTGTCGTTGTTAGGAGACCAGGTGCTGGATGGCTCAACTGTTACTTCTGTGCAAAAGATTGGCTTTCACTTGAGATTACTTCTGTACAATGGCATCGGGACGCCATAAAAGAATAAATTACATATAACAGCGAGTGGAGTATACAGGCGGCGAGCTACTACTCTGGGCCCTTCAGTTTGTACGGGATCTTCAGTATACACTTCTGTCATTTTGACACATGTTAGCACGCCAGCTCTAGTATGCAAAGCTGAATTGTCCTGCCTGACAGAGATGGACAGTCTGCGATGTACAGAGAAAAATTAGCAACTATGACCCTGGAAATAAGTTTGACACAAAAGGTTCAAATGTTGATTTCAAGCTCACAAAGTGACGGCTGCACCTGATATATATGCACTACTAACAGGTGCGAAACTTCTGAGTTTTATTAAGTACTCCCTCCATTCCCTTTTAATTGACGATGATTTAAATCATTGTCAATTAAAAGGGAACGGAGGGAGTAACAATTTAGAATAATCGGCATAATACATGCAAGTGAGTGGGAATATATAAACAAAGGCCATCAACCACTTAAATCTGCAGGACTGTTACATCACTAAAATATCAAAGATGAAACTGCCGATCTGAAGTTCGCAAAGTGGTGGCTGCACCTGATGTAGATTTATATTATATATGCACTACTAACAGGTGCAAAGGTTCAGAATTCTATTAAGAAACAATTCTGAGCAAGCTGCATAATACTAGAACGAGGGGGTTGCCGGATCAGAGGAGAGTCCGGCGGTCCGCAGCACCATTGCTTCTTCAAAGCGGGAGTGTTCTGATTCTGCCCTTCTTTGCAGGATCAGAGTTCCTCTTTTCCCTTCGCGGGCTTTGGGAAGGTGTTATGTGTTTGTGTGGTTGGCTTCTAGGCCGAGGATAGTTTGGTGGTGTCAGTTGTAATGTGCGTCACAGTTGTTGTTCGTGTTATCGACTTCTCGTCTTGAGTGGTCGGGTGTTCACCAACTACTCCCCAAGGTTCTTCGGGTCGAGTTGTATGGTGGGGTGTTCACCTTCTCTTGGGCTTGTCGAAACCTCTTTTCTATAGTGCATCGAAATGCAATGCTTTTTTCATTTTCACGAAAGGAATGAGAGGGCATAAAAATACCATTAATCAATCACTAAAACTGCCACCTCGTAAAAATGTTAAACATGAAATTGGTGTTTTATGTCTTTGGTGCAATAATAATCTAACCTAATTCCTTATTTGTACAAGCCCACCACAACTCAGGAGATCATTTTGAACAATGCTCACTTTGGCAGCTAGCATGGTATAAAACCAATTGCAAATTTTCTCGCAAAAAAAAAACAGTTGCAAATTTAGCAGGATTGTGTACAAAACAATGAAGCTGCAACTGAATTCTGACTTCATGTAATTAAACACAGATAATCAACTAAAAACTGTGAGTTTATCACGAGGTACAGATACCTTTGTCTATTTGTGCGATGACAACAAAGACTCCATCCGTCGACAGCTGTTAGCTTCAAAATAAATCAATGATATTTCCCATACAGTCATGCTATGATACAGTCCAGCTACTGAATGACGAAAGCAGCTGAAAACCACTCAGTTACCTTGCCAAGCTTCAAAAAAAATACCACTTGGCTGTTTATCCTTGATACTTAGTTATCACGCCTCAGTCCAAGGTGTGGAGAACCAGATGTGAAGTCTAGTGAAGGATTTGGCTTCACATGATCCACAAAGGCATGACGAGTGAAATGTTCAGAAGGTGACAATCTATCACGCAAATCAAAAACGTTTCCAAGCCTCTTTCCAAATTGAGGGCTCAGAATGTCAGTGTCAGAAGCTACCCTTTCCTGAAGCCCCTGTGAGACTTGATGCACTCTAACAAATTGTCCAATGTGACGATCTGTAGGCCGGCTGGGGAAGTGATCATCTGGACCGCTTGATGCGATTGCAAATCCTTCATTGCTATAGGTTGGTTGCTTTAAATGGTTAAAAGGAATGGCACCATTACCACCAGACAGGGGAGTGGAAGCGCCTGAAAGAGTTCTCGGGCTCGAAATTGGAGAGGGTGACATTCTGCAATTTGTATTTTGGGGAGACCTTGACCTTAACAGAGGACTTCCACATGGAGAAACTGGACAGGATATATTGCTCCGTATATGGAGATCACTGCAGAAATAAACAACAATTTGAGGTGCCATGAACAGATAAATAAAGATCACCAGAAATCCATTTCCTGGCAACCATGAGGTTAGCTGTAGACACTAAACAGTGCACTAAAAAAAGGTGGGAACCTAGGCGCTGCCCTTAGTCAGTCCAGCACACCTAGGTGCCCGTTTAGCCTGAATAGTCCACAACTATTAGGTGCTAGGCGCCACCTAGAGCCCTTTAAAGACACTGGCAGTAGAAAACAGTAGGAGGTTTGGTGGCCCGCTTGATCAGTGGTGCAAAAAGGTCTGAGCAAGATGGCTCTAGTTTGCATAGCTAATGTTTTTTAGTTCTCGGTTACTAGCTTGCTAATGTGTTAAGACACAGTGATGGTGTGTGCTCCTAAAGTGAATAAGGAGAACTTGGGAGATGCTGTACCTGTGTTTTGAAGAAAACTTTGCGCCCCTTCTCTGGTAAATCGTCTGACCCTCCAATCCCAATGACGAGATATTTCTTGTGTGCCCAACCACCTAAAACATCAGTGGATGCTTAGAAGACTGAGCAGACCACAAGAATAACAAAAGAAGACAGTTGATCATCCACGGAATGTCAGTTATAACAGAAGTATTCAGGCGGTACCTTGGAACTTGGTCTACAAGATATCACAGCCAGATGTTCCAAAGAATCAGAAATAACAGATTTCTCATGTGGGACTCTATTTTGTATGAACGGGTGTTGCAAAAGCTCCATTGCCGAGGGACGTTGAGAAGGATCACGTTGCAGGCACTTTCTGATGAAGTCCTTGCCCTGCTCTGAGAGGTGATCTGGTATTGGTGGAAGTTCCTTGCTATTTCCAATCTTGAACATTGCAGCAATCTGTAGGAGAGAAAAGCGAGGAAGTATTTGATGATCACTTCACTTCTGATTACCAGCCGAAAGAGCAAAGCCTTGTCTCAATATTTTGTACAATTACATGCAAGTAAATGTGTTTTAATGTTTCCACGTTGAGACAGTAACAAGTTCTTAAACAGCTCAGGAACATAAAAGGTGGTGTATCCATTCATCTGGTGTGGAAAAAGTGTTTTAATAGCCTATGAATAGGTCATGTTGCATAGAACTCTTGGTCTACTAGTACCCGTGTTTACAAGTGGGTAGCTGGTCCATTTCTGTTGGTAACTGGTAACATTTTGGCAAGGAGGTAGTCTGCACTGCAACCATCAATTTTTCCTTTTTTATATATGATTTTACAAAAACATTTATCTGCGGAGGGTGGGTAATGCCAGACAATAAAGATGTGCAGGAGAACTTAACATACTACACCTATTCACAGTACAAGTAATTCATAGTTTATATATGCCAGGTTATTTTGGTACTCCCTCCGATCCATATTAGTTGCCACTTGCCACTAACATAGATGTATCTAGAGATATTTTAGTTCTAGGTACATCCATACTAGTGGCAAGTAATATGAATCGGAGGGAGTAATATAATGTGCACGTGGCTAATCACTCCAAGCAGCATGCTAACTCTATCAAGGTAAACTGAAAAAAAGTTTGCTTCCAGGACACTGTCAAATTAAAGAAACCCAAGATAGCCATCATCCGAAACAAATAGCAAAAACAGCAAATCAATCTTAAGCCGCATTGCACTCTTGGTCTTGAGCGACTTGAACAATATTCGTGAAGTTCAAAAGCATGTCACATTAGCCTCTGATGTTGCAGAACAAATATAAAGCGCATCTTTGTGGTAATAATACAGACCCCTTCATACTGGCTCCATGGGGGTTTTGAGGTAGCCATCTCCAGGACGGTGCATCCTAAACTCCATATGTCGACCGCAAGATTGCATCCTCCATTTGAACTTTTTATAACCTGCATGCATGTCACGTGTAAATCCGTGATTAAAACAAAACAACAAGACACACATGAAACTCAAACGAAAAAATATATATATATAGTAAAGTAGGACCATAAGATTTTCAACAATACCTCTGGAGCCATCCAATATGGACTACCCTTAAATGAGAAAGGACATTGCTGCCCATTGATCTGCGAAAAGGAACCGAAAAAGTGAATAGAAGACACAATTGATACAGCACAGTAATGAGTAAAATACATTTATCGTGTTCTAAGAGAGGTCATTCGTGACTTATCAGATCTATCAAAATACGAGGGGCACCATTAACATCAGTAGTTAATGTAGTATGCACAGCACCACAACTGCTGACCATAGGGTACAAGAACAAGTTGACATACAGACACTGACAAGGACAGGAAATACGACATGTCTATCTAATTCAAGTGGTTACGTCAATGGCTTTATGGGCAAAACACATGACATAAAGGAATGAAAGGAAGGCACATCTGATTTCCTCCTTGAAAAATAGGTAAAGTTATTTCTAGAAAGGTGATGTGACCAGATTCTTCCATAAGAAAGTGAAGTGACCAGATTCTTCTATAAGAAAGTGAAGTGACCAGAAAAACTTACATGTTTAGCCATTCCAAAGTCTGCAAGCTTAACACGACCACTAGGATCAACTAGTATGTTTGCACCTTTTATATCCCTGCATATTGTGTAAGCGAGATTTTAATAAACCAGTGTTCCACTAATGAATTCAGCCAAAAAAAAAATGCAACGAAAGCAAATTGAATGATACCTATGGACTGTATTCTTCGCATGTAAATAAGCTAATCCAGAAAGTATCTGTTGGGTGTAGCTGCGTATTGCTGGTTCACCAAGCTGTCCATACTCCTGTAGAAGTTTATGGATAGATCCGCCAGATACATACTCCAAGTATATATAGAGTTTGTCATCAACCTGCTTTGGGGCATAATAATGTATAAAGTCATTCCAAAAATTGGAAGTGGTTCATAAAGAACCCTTCCAATGAAATTCGAGAAGTTATAAAAACTCCCTTGCAGCCTATGATAGAGGCCTAAAGCGAGAAGGGTACAAAAATGATAACAACCTTATAGGTACTATAATCTCCTGAACTTCAGGAAAAGATAGCAGCCTAATTGGAAAGCAAAGAAAACAAGAGTAAATAAATACCAATAGAAGGAAACTGTTCATACCGTTTCTGAGCCATAGTATCGTACGATATTTGGATGTTGTAAGCGGCTCAAGAGTGATATTTCCTGAGAAAACAAAAGAAATGATAAATGGAAAAAATAAAGACAATAATAAATGAGCTGATCTTTTCACCAATGTAAAATTGTAGATGCAAACGCAATCGGAAAACTGTACCTGCCCCAACTGCTTTGCGCTTTCCTTTGATTTAGGATCATCTGAGAATAGGGTAACCTCTTTCATAGCACACATTTCACCGCTGTCACTGATATTGATGGTGAAATCAAAACAAGGGGAGAGAACTGTGAGGAATCAGGACATGATTTAAACACACTCAAATAGTCATCATATCGTACTAGCAAGGAACCTGTGAGATGCTACGGATTTACAAAAAAGTTGCGATACATGTGAACAAGACCAATTACGTCATTTAACCATAAATGGCCTTTTTTTCTACCCGGACATTATTTTATCCACGAGCTGCACACTAAGAATATGCACGGTGTGATTTTTAAAAAGATTTTAAGAAATCCTATGATAAGGTACGCTGGTCGGCTTAACAAGGTTTGCGAATGAAGGGGTTTTCCTCGACTTGGAGAGCGTGGGCGGTCGATTTTGTCCAGCAGAGTAGTGTTGCCATTGAAGTCAATGATGTCATTGGACCGTTTTTTCAAACTAAGAAAGGCCTTCGACAGGGGGGTCCTTTATCACATGTTTTCTTTAACATCATGGCTGATATGCTTGCAATCTTAATTAATAGGGCCAAGGCAGCCTAGGTATAAAAGATATGGATGTTAAAAATAAATGCCTACTGACTAAGTGGCTCAACAAATTGTTTACTGGAGACTGGGTTTGGCAGTCGCTTTTGCATAATAAACATTTGAGTCAAAAGCTACTTTCTTCGTTTACAACCAAGCCGGCGGACTCACACTTTTGGAGGGGCATCATGACGGTTAAGGGTGATTTCATGCAGTTTGAGTCACTCTGTGTAGAGAATGGTGAATTGGTAAGATTTTGGGAGGACAGATAGCTCAGGGAAACACCATTTTCGTTATGTACCCTAGATTATTCAATATTGTTAGTTAAAAGAAATAGAAACTAAGGATGTCGACCAATACTAAGAATTGTATGTACTATGTAGTAGGTGTGGACTTTACAAAAGTTGCATAAGGCTATGATTTGAATGATTTTTATTCGCTAGTTTTTAGTTCCTTACCAGAACCAGTGCATGGCACCATAAAGTTATATTAAGATGCTAAGCCATCTAGCTTTTAACTGAAGAAAAAATAGTAGGAACAAGCTACAGCGTTCATCAGATAAAATAGTTACTATAGCTCTCCAATAACAAAAACAATGTATGCGACAATATGACATAAAACAAGACTTGTTCTAAAAGCCTGTACACAAAAAGACCTTGCTTAGTTTGAAAAACCCACAGAAAAATAAGATGGCCAGAACAGAACAGGTTCTGTATTAAAACAACTACCCTTAAAAAACTCTAAGAATGCTTAATGTATAGAGAGCCATACGGTGAAAATTTGCAGTTTCATATGTAGAGAAACACATACCTGTTAAAGCCAACATATACATGGCCAAATGTCCCACGGCCAATCAGCTTGCCCTTCTTCCATCGTGATCCCGGACTTGGAGGAGTCTCTGTTCTACCAGGACTGTGAGGTACTGAAATAGGACTGGCCGGCGTGGACTTGTTTGGAAAATATGAACTATTTGAGATGCTTAATGGTGGAAGGGGCAATCTGTGAGTTTGCTTCTTCTTCCCACCATCATTTTGACTTGTTGGAGATCCAGGTGCCATCCCTCCAGACCTCGTATGTAATGGAGAAACACTTCCACTATGCACCCTGGAGCTAGGGCCAGGACTTGTCATTCTTGGGCTAGGAATTGGTGAACACTCTGGACTACCCCTGCTGGGCTGCCAAAAAAGCTGGGCTAGCATATCACCGCCTACCGAGTTATGACCAGATGTTTGCCCTGAACCTGGACTGGAGCACTGACCAGAGCCAAGGAAAGTAACATCTGCATGAGGCTTCACTGCCCAAAAGGCTGAAGTTGGAATATGATCCGGGCATATTCTTCTCGGGCTTCTAGAAGGACTTGACATCAAACTATTGGGAGCACTCTCCAAGACTACCGGCCGAAGATTTTGTAGAATGGGTTGGTGATTGTCAGCTGCAATACCTCTCGGTGATGTGGACATTGTATGGTTACTAAGGAATTGATTAGTTGGCTTGGTCATTTCCTTGGTACTCTTGGTGGTAATAGCACCAGGGCGCTCTTTGTGCACATTACTTCAGGGTTCAAACAGAATAAAATATATGGTAAGAGCAAGTTTGAACAAAGAGGCACAAAATTAATGCACTACAGTAAGGAGCATACCTTGACTTGCTCCTCGAAGCAACATTTGTTGCGTTTTCAGCATCATTTCCAACAGGGCTCGGAAGCTGAGAATCTCCACGATCATCGCTATCAGCAGAACAGTTGCTAGAGACTGAAGCAATCCCTATTTCTGACCTTTTCTGAGGCTTGTTAGGTTTAGGAAGCGGCAGAAGCAGTGGCGGTTTGCCACGTTTCTCTAATATTGGCTTCGATAGGGTGACATCAGAAATGGTGCGTGTCACTGCAGGACGTAATCCCGGGAGAGGAAGTGGCTGGGAATGTACCCTATCAGCTGAAAAGCTTTGACAGCGAGAAACTTCTTTGGAAGGTGAAGTTGCGCGCGATACTGTAGTAGACCGGCAGACCTTTTCAGCAGCTGCATCGTTACCACGTCTATAACTCCGTTTCGATTTTGTGGTCCCTTTTTGCTCGTTTGGACTTATCAGGCGATGGAAAGTATCGATGAGGTTCTCTTTGGTGGTCTTCTTTGCATCTTTTGACGAAGACTTCCCCCACCATGATGGCATATCGAATGTAGAAGATTCTGTGGTGGGCCTAACCCGCTATGTACTCACCACAGTGTTATCAAAACTGATCAATTACCATATTCTGCCAATAAGATGAGATCATAAGCACGGATTTTCTCGTGATGACATATAACACCACCCTTGACTTCCCTGATGGACTGGCAACAATATAACAACCTACAGCCCAATCACTGCAAAAGCAAGAGTTGAAGAAGGATTAAGATTCCAGCTAGCACATTCTCCACCTCAAAGCCTGTAAAACTTGTAGAGATACTATAAAAACGCAGTAGTTTAATTCAGTTGAAATCAGTATATATACAGCATGTGCCAATAGCAGAAACGGAGAGGGGAACGCATCATGTTTTCAAACTCCATTCAGGTATAAGAGGTTATCGAGGTCACCATCGACAGTCTAATAATAAGAAAATATCACCGGTTCGTAACAATCTATAACAACCTGTAGTGCGGCAACAAGGCTGATATGGTTAGCAGGAAAATCACATGTAAAATTGCACCGCAACAACGCACCAGGCCAGGTTCTCTCTAGCACTACAGAGGGTGGAACTGAACAAGGAGAACGGGGTTTGGTCGAACCCCGAAAGCAATTCGGGAAATAAACCGCTCCTAGCAGTACTGATTCGGGATCTCGGAAGCAGCAGCAGCTTGGAGTCCCGGAAAATCGGGACCGGAACACATGGTCGGATGCACCGGCCCGCCTTGATGGTCCGTCCGTCCTGCCTACGGGATCTACGAGCAGCCTCGAAGGAGGGGATCTGGCTGGATTCGATTTTTCACGGGACGGGAAGAAAACGAAGAACGATCCGAGCAGAGCAGAGCTAGGGCTTCCCTTACCGGCGGAAGGAAGGAACCGCGCCAGGGCCACGCCGCGGCAGAGAGCGGCGGGAGGGGGGCCGGAGGGGAGGATCGCGGGAGAGCCGAGCTCCGCCGCTCCGAGATGGCCGGCGAGCTTCGGTGGTGGGGTGGGGTGGGGAGGAATTTTCCTTGCGGGTGCGAGGGAGTTGAGGAGTGTGTCTGGCTGTGTGCAGTGGATTTGGGAGCAGAAGGTGAGAGCTTTCGGTTCCGGGGAAAGGTACCGCAGAGGCGGATTTAGAGCATCCCCACTCGTTGGCGCTCCCCGCGCAAATCCGGCGAAATTTTCGTCCAGATTGGATGAAGATTTGGCGTGAGGAGCGCTGGTTTCCCAGCCGTGTGCCCAGGCGAAGTCAACGATGCGAATTTTGAAAACGGAAACTTGACAAACTACGGCTAAAAACGGGTGAATTTAGACTAAATTTAATGATATTTATTATATTACGGGCGGAGTTCATACATAGAGGCCGAATTCGACTATATTTCGAATTCGGCTAGGGGAATTCAAACGTTAATTTTAAAACACGGCGCTCTACATGCCGAAATGGCGGTAGAACACCGTGTAGTCGCCGCCGTCGTCGTCGGAGCCGTCATCGTTGGCCTTCGGCTGCGCGGCTGTTCTTCGCCGCCTGTCCGCGTCTCCCCACCCCGGGGATGGCTTGTACCGCCGTCGTCGGAGGACTCGAGGTCGACGACGGGGACAACGACGCCGGATGGAGGTGTCGCAGACGGCGGTACCGCGCGACATCGTCGTTGGCGGTTGGAGCGGCGCGGGCGGCGAGTTGGCGTGCGGCGGCCGGGTCCGGCGATCGCGCCGCTCCTCCTCGCTGGCGCTCCCGATCGCGCTGGCCCGATCCGATGCGGCGTCGTCCGCGCGCTTCTCCTCCTCCATGTCGTGCGGCGACACAGCGATCGCCTCCGCCATCGCGGCGTCCTCCGCGCGCTTCGCCTCCTCCTCGGCGAGCTGGCTTGCGGCGGCCTCTTTCTTCGTCTTCTTCCGGCCGCTCTGCGGCGCGGAAGGCTGTTCGCGGATGACGAGGGCGCCGCTGCTGCGCCCTCTGGTCGTCGGCGGAGACGCCGGCTCCTTCTTGACGCGCACCGGCGTCGAAGGCGACGTCGCCTCCTCCCTCTTCGCCTTTAGTGCGCGCGGAAGACGATGCGTGCGCGGAGGACGACGACATTAACTCGCCGCGTGGCCGGCGAATGCAGACCGGCGGCAGGCTTTTACAGCGCGCGGAAGACGATGCGATGAGGACGACGATCGGTTTCTCTCGCCGACAAGTTGGGGCCACCAGACGCGCGGGAAGTTTCCTCGCCGTTTCGCGCGCTTTCGTTTCGTCCGGAGTCCCCGAGCGCTCCCCGGGGGGCCGGGGATGTCGTGGGATCGCCGGATGAATTTAGGCCCAAATCCGGACGAAAACGAGGAACCGGGGGCGCGACTGGGCCGAATTACGCCGTCCGGATGGAAAAAACGCTCGCCGGGGGCCTGTTCGGGGGGACGAGTGGAGATGCTCTTACATTAGACAACGGGCAAATCCGTATTTCGCTGGATTCGTCCCCCTTTTCTTAAAGAAATATACCGTATTTGTCCCCACAAGTCATATCCGCCTGGTTTATACTGATTTCAACTGAATTATTAGAGCATGTCCACCCGCGTAGCGATTTTGGGGGCCGGAAGCGAAAATGGGTTCACACCGGCACGCCTCAAATAGCGTCGGTGTATTTTCGAGCCCAATAGAACCGTTGGCAACCCCGTGATGGCCCCTTGGCCAAGGACGTGAATCGGGCGTGCCGGCACCTCGCGGGGCGGAAAACTTTGAGCATGGGAGCCGCATGTCACACATCCCAAAAGTCGACGCCAGCGGGGAGTGGGGTCAGCGGCACATTCAATTTTAACCTAATCGTCACCTACCTCGCGACGAAAGTTATTGGTGCGTAGCGGCGGTGCAGTTTCCGCAGACGCGCAGCGAACCGTCTCGTCGCGCCTAGCTCTCTGTGCCGGCGTTAATGAGCGCCACCGCTCCCCCGCCTCCCTCCGGCCTATAAAAAGGCCGCTCTCGCATCGTCCATCCCACACAAACCCTAGCGCCTCTCTCCACAACCCTAGCCACCACCATCTGAAGAGACGCGCCATGTCTGGTAGAGGCCGAGGTCGCGGCTATGGTCGTGACCGCGGCAGAGCTGCACGCTCGCCATCGCCTGCGATGTCGTCGTCTTCATCGTCGGACCTGCAGGAGGAGGAGCGGCAAGTGTTGTTCGAGTTCGTCGTCGTCCTCAAGGGCGACCCACTCGGCATCCAGAGGCTGACTGATAAGTTTGCCGACTTCGTCGCCGGCAACGAGCCAACCTCTCTACATCTGCGAAGGCTGTCTGCGGCTGCTACCGGTACATTGTGGACGTGATCTTCGACGCGCGCGGCAAGATGTACCTCCACATCGGCTAGGAGAAGTTCGCGCGCTACCACCACCTCGAAGCCTTCTTCGTGCTCATGTTCTCCTACCTTGGTGAGGGGGATATGAGCGTCAATGTGTTCGACGAGACGCGTTGCCGCCGGCACTACCACGGCGTCAGCGCCGAGGAGGACGACAACTGAGTATTGTTTCTTCGCAGCGAAAATAGGTCGAGAGGTTTCTGGTTGTTCTTCCTCGAAAGAACCAACAAGGGTACCGACGTACCGTCACAAGCTGGATTTTCTAGTTTGGGTGACTGGGAGTGCCTGAGAGTGTTCTTTCTTGGCAGCGAACACACGAAACCTGCGATGCCAACACTAATTAGGTTTCGTTATATTGCAATGTTTTATATTTGTGTCAACCATGTTCAAACTATGTATTAGTTTGTGGAAACCATGTTCCAAATTATGTCTTCATGTAAACATGTTTCCAATTATGTAATAGTTTGTGGAATGTTTCTTCTCTTTATTCGAATTTCTATGCTTTTATTTGAGATTTTAATTCAAATCATCTATCGGGGCCGCCGGTTTGAGGGCACCGGGGTGGGAACAGCACCCTCAAATAGAGGATGCAGTGCCGGCGTCCCCCATACGGAAGTGCCGACGCCTCTGCCGGCGACTATTTGGAGGGGGCGGTGGAGATGCTCTTACTGCTTCTTATAGCGTCTATAAAAATTTATAGAGACTGAGGTGAATATAATATTTTAGACTTCAAATGGATGGAGTCAGCGTACTGATGCAAAAATAGCACACGATCTCATCTCACCTTGCAGGAATACTTAAAGGGAGAGGCTCCTTCTTCCTTGTTCACTGCTCGACATTGTCGTTGCTATCTTCTTCCTTGCCACCGGTGTTGGTTCTAGTCCCCCGTCATCACCTACTTGTTCGACCGGATCTGCTTGCTTGTCATCATCGCACGCTAGCTTGACCGTCGGCGCCTGAGTGAGATGAGGGGGCACGGGATAGGATAGCGTTAGGGTCATGAAAGGCGGATCATTGTTTCTTTTTCTTTTTTTAGGGACGAGGGGGGAGAGATATGAATACAAGTAGATGTATTTCCCGGTTTGTTAGGTCCACGAGTCTTACTTTGCAAAACAACAAAGTGGTCTATGAGTTCTCAAAATTGTCCAAACAATACTCTTCTAAGTGATGTTGTGATAGTTCATCCCTTCATGATCTATCCACATTTATGGGTTGTTAATTTCATCTTATATATGTTTTTTATTAGTTTGCAAAGAAAATCAATCAAGTATATTAATGAACCTTGATGACCTTTAATTTTAAAATATACAATCATTTCACATCAATCAAATTTATCATCTCAACTATTGCCACCAATTCAATCGTGCATATTCATGTTAGACAAACTTTCTTCATGTGTCTTATACCATTTAATTTTATTTATAAAATAAATTTTCTAAAGAGAATCCGGCCATAATGGGGCATCCTTCTAGTTCTTCTAGGTAACTACAAAATTGCACATAGTAAAAATCATTTAAAATTAGGTGAAAAACAATTTATTTTTTCTTTTATTCTTTTGATCTAGACTCTAGAGAAGTAGAGAGTCTAGAGTAACTCGATCGTATCCTTCGGAGAGAGCTCCAACCCTTACATCCTTGCATCATATTTTTTGGTAATTATTTGGTTATTATCCATGATATGACTTAGATCTTGTGTTAATCTCCATGACAAGCTCTAGTTCATCGAGAACGGATTTTGCATGAAAAACTTGTTACATTTTCAAGGTTGAAGGTTTTACCGGTTTGTCTTTTTTAGATAGGTTAAACCTCTCATCATTTGTTTCTATCCTCCCTTGCTGGACTATGATGGTTCCCTGCATGATATTGTAGAGCTTGTTACTAGCTTCGAAACGAGCCCAAGATCATTAAAATCAGAGTCCCTCCCAGTTTTTAGGTGGCGGATTATCCAGCTCAAGTTGGGGGCAGATAATCTGAACCGGTTTATCCTGGCCGGATTATTTGGAAATATCCGGCCCCCCGAAAAATGGCTAAGGATCTAAACGAAATGGTCCTAGTATACCCCCAAATTATTGGTCGGATATTTCAACTCGGGGCCCCGGATAATCTGGTCTGGGGCGGATAGTCCAGTCTGGGAGGCCCCAATGGTAATATTTTATTGGGAAGGGATAATTAAGACCCCTTTCTTTTTCCTTGGGTTGGTTACTTCTCCCTCTCTCTCTCCCTACTCTATTGTTGACTTTGAGAAGCTCCCTTTCTCTCTCCCTACTCTATTGTTGATTTTGAGAAGCTCCCTCTCTCTCTAATCCCCCCATGATTCTTGCTCATATTTGAGCAAAAGAGAGAGGAGATCTAGATCCACACTTTGACCAAACCAAATCATCTCTTTGTGAGTAAATCTTTGGGATCTAGATCTTGGAGAATTTGGCAATCTCCCATTTGTGCTTCATCTCCTATTCCCCCAATAGCTTTTGTAGCTTTGTTGGAATTTGAGAGAGAATGAGTTGAGCATCTTGGTGGTGTTCTTGCCATTGCATTTGGTGCATCAGTTTGAGTTCTCCACGGTGATTCCTAGATGGCTTAGTGGTCTTTGTGGTATTCTTACGGCCTCCAATTAAGTTGTAGAGATTCCTCAAGTTTTGTGAAGCCTTTGTGGTGAATTTCTTGGGAGTCTCCAATTAAGTTGTGGAGATTTCCCAAGCTTTGTGCAGGTTCAGGGACCATCCTTAAGGTTCCATAGTGGATTGAGGACTTCCCTTTTCGGTGGGAAGGGTCAAGGAGAATACGACGAGGCATTTATGGCATTTGGAGTGCTTTGTCCTCCACACCGCTCCAATGGAGAGTAGCACTCACAAGAATGTGAACTTCAGGATGCATCGTTGTCTCTGCGTCACCTCAGTTATTTATATACCCGAACTCTTTACTTATGCACTTTACTTTGTGATAACCTTCGTGTTTGAAGTTATATCTAATTATCACATAGTTGCTTCTCTTGCTTATCATATGTTGTTGGTGCACATAGGTGAATCCTAGTTATATAGGTATGTGCTTGCCAAATTAAACGGTAGTTTTATTCCGCATTTGTTAAGCCATATTCGTAAAAGTTTTAAACCGCATAGTCACCCTCTAGACGACATCCGTGTAGTGTTTTCATGGTATGTAGGCATGTAGTGACAACATGCCAAATCTAGCGTCTAGTTTGATTAACTTATTAACCAATTAACACATGGATTAGTTTTTTTTAATGTCTAGAACTTCATGTTGAATTTAGGGGACCCTTTGATTAAAAATATTTCAATAGAACTTTGGAAGATTATAATTCATATGAACTTTTTCTATGTGTGGTTCATTGATCCATATTAGTGCGGATAATATAACCTTTCATTAGGAGTCAATTACACCTGAGTTAGATAACCATCTGATCTAGTCTCTTGGAAAGAGTTCTAAATTTTCTTGTGTAAACAAACATATTTCAATCATGTAGTACTTAATATGCACCACAATCATTTTTTTTATTTCCTCATTTTAGGAACTACCTAAACTAAAAGAGGCCGTACATCTGAAATGGCATCATTGTCTTCGATGATGTCGGTCGTCGTCATTCTCCAGTCTCCTGATTTCTGTCCACCTGAAAAAGGTCGAGGCCCAGGCCGTTCCTCACGCGGGCGTCGGCGCGCTAACGGATGCAAAGAGCGTCTAATAGGATTTTCCCTAAATTGGGGTTGAATTTCAACATAATTCAAACTCGGCCAAATCTGGTCCGATTTCCATCAACTTTTTTTTTTTGAGCGGGGGTAAAACGGCCTTTATTAATCAGAGGTAATCGATACAAGGAAACCCTCTGGCGGCCTAACTAGCCACACCCGGCGGCCTGGTGCATCATAAACTGCACTCCTAGCTAAACAGTGTGCTTCTTTATTCGAACTCCTAGCTTCGTGGTGGAACTCAAGAGCATCAAAGTCGCCCTTGGACTCCCTAATCTCTCTCACTATGTGAGCATAACTACCGAGAGTCCCCTCGGCCAAGCTAGTGACAACATTCATGCAATCCGTTGCCACCATGATCCTCCTGACGTGTATATCCTTTGCAAGGGCGCAAGCCTCCCTACAAGCCAGAGCCTCCAGAATCTCGGCGCTGGACTTTCCCGGGAGCACGAGCGTCGATGCCCCCATAAACCCTCCATTCTCCGTCCTGGCAATTGCCGCCACCGTGCCTCGACCGCCATTCTTGCCCACCGCAGCGTCCACATTGATTTTGATCATCCCCCTAGGTGGCGGGATCCATCCCGGCGTCCGCTGCTCCGGGGCGGTAGCTGGCTGTTTCTTCCTCAGATCCTCGCACCTTTTCAGGTCCGATACAAAACTCTCCACGAACATATGAACCGAAAGAGGGCTCTGAAATATCTGCTCGTGTATCGCCTTTCTTCTTGCGTGCCATATGGCCCATAGTGTCACCAGCACCTTCGTAAGATCATCATGCTTCAAGGATTGGATCAAACCTGCGACCCACGCCCTTGCATCGCCATCGTCCGACCGGCTAACGTGTTCCGTTACTTCTTCGTCTAACAGTGCCCACACACACCGGGACATAGAGCAGTCCAGTAGCGCGTGCCGCCAAGAATCACATGCGCCGCACAACTGGCAGCGGTCGTCGTCTGCCATACCCCGTCTATGTCTCAACTCATTCGACGGCAAAGACTGCTTGGCTAACCTCCAAAGAAAGACCCTAATGATGAGGATATCCAGGCCTGGTACACTAGGACAGCCATTGATACGATATTTGGGTCTAAGGTTGTACCAGTAGTTAATTATAATCTTGTTATTAGGAGATAATAATGTAGCCAGGTCATGCTGTGGGCCATCTAGGGTTTTAATAGAGTCTATTTGACTTGGGCCTGTCCAAGTCGAACTAGGTTAGGCCCAATAGGGGGGCCGGCCGGCCACCTCTCCCTCTCATATAAGGAGATGGCACGGTTAGGGTTAGGGGAGATTAGATTGAATCCAGAATATGTAGAACTTTGAGTTCATACTATCACCGTCCCTATGGGATCGGCGTGCGTGACGGCGTCTTGGACGTTTGTCCGATTATCCAATAAAGGTGTGAGAGTTCTTGAGTCTGTCAAGAGTAATCATATGTGCTTGAGTATCCTTGAATCTGTCAAGGGAGTTCAAGATCTATCGGTCCTATGGATCATGGAGGTGCACCGTGAAAGATCGGGAAACCAGCCCTTATCATCTTGGTATCAGAGCGCTAGGTTGATCACGGTGCAGTTTGTTTGGTGGTCGCCATTGTTTTTCTCGATTTGGAGTGGATACCATTGGGTACGTCGCCGCCATACTGTTGGCGAAGATCGAGGAAGCCTTCATTCATGCGGAGGAGGAGGCGGCTGCAAGGGAGAGGAAGGAGAAGCGCTACAGAATCTCTGCCACGACAGGAGTTCGCCAGAATTCTCTGCCACGGCAGGAAAAATCGCGAGGAAGAAGGTCAGATCCGTCAAGAGACCAGCACTGCCGGCCTTGACACACCGGCACTGCCGGCCACACCGGCACTGCCGGCCTCGGAACACCGGCACTGCCGGCCTCGCAGATTTGACAGTTTTCTCTGCCGCGGCAGGATTTCTGCCAGTTTCTCTGCCGCGACAGGAATTTTCTGCCGTGAGTCAGTTTTTGGCTGTTTCCTGCTGCTGTTGTTGCTGCTGTTGCTTGTTCGTCGTGGAGGGCAAATTTTGTTTTTCAAGGAAGAAGACATTGGTGTTTCAGAAGGGTGCATACTCAGGTGTTTTCAACTTATTTGGATCTAAGGCGGACAGGAATTTGTTCTGTTTGTTTTGGGTGATATGTATGGTGCGCTTCAGTTGCATTTGGGAGGATACTTGTGTCTTTAATCAGGTTGATGGCGTCGAAGACCAAAGGGGCGCCAAGGTCAAGACAAGCTAGTCGAGAGGGAGGATGAGGTGTGGAAGACTGGCGAGGCTTGAGGATGAAGATCGGCGATGTTACTTATCTGACGTCACCCTTTTTCTAGCAGACCCACACGCGTTGGGGACAACGCTTCTTGAAGAAGGGGAGGATGATGAGGATATCCAGGCCTGGTACACTAGGACAGCCATTGATACGATATTTGGGTCTAAGGTTGTACCAGTAGTTAATTATAATCTTGTTATTAGGAGATAATAATGTAGCCAGGTCATGCTGTGGGCCATCTAGGGTTTTAATAGAGTCTATTTGACTTGGGCCTGTCCAAGTCGAACTAGGTTAGGCCCAATAGGGGGGCCGGCCGGCCACCTCTCCCTCTCATATAAGGAGATGGCACGGTTAGGGTTAGGGGAGATTAGATTGAATCCAGAATATGTAGAACTTTGAGTTCATACTATCACCGTCCCTATGGGATCGGCGTGCGTGACGGCGTCTTGGACGTTTGTCCGATTATCCAATAAAGGTGTGAGAGTTCTTGAGTCTGTCAAGAGTAATCATATGTGCTTGAGTATCCTTGAATCTGTCAAGGGAGTTCAAGATCTATCGGTCCTATGGATCATGGAGGTGCACCGTGAAAGATCGGGAAACCAGCCCTTATCACCTAATCTTTGAAGGAACTTGGGTCTTCCAAAGCGAGCTCCATTCCCTCGCTATTCCTGCCTCATTCGAGCTTGTGGCCCTGCTGTCCAGCCACGCCTCGCGCCTCTCCCGCGTGTCGACCAACATGCGATATGCCGAACGCACGGAGAAAACGCCCTTTCGCTCGTAATGCCACGCCCAGAAGTCGTCGTGTCTCCTGCTGGGCAAAGGAATCTCCTTAATGATGTCAACATCCATTGGTAAAAAGCATTCCCTGAGCTTCTCCTCGTTCCAAGTTGCGGAACTAGAGTCGATGAGATCAGCCACCGCATGAGGCGGATTCCTGGCCAGGCACGCCATGGGCCGAAGCATCCCATCTCTCGCCAGCCAATTGTCATTGTACGGGTCCGTGTGCTCCCCCGTGCCAATCCTTCTCACCAAACCTTGCTTAAGAACTTGTATACCTTCATGAATCCCACGCCATACCTGAGAAGGCGAGGAGCCTAACTCAGCTTGCATCATGTCTGTGTCAGGGAAATATTTCGCCTTCAAAATCCTTGTGCTCAATGCCGCCGGATTCTGCAGCATGCGCCACCCTTGGCGCGCAAGGAGGGCCAAATTAAACAGTTCCATGTCCTTAAAACCGAGGCCTCCCAAGCTCTTTGGTTTGCACATCTCCCTCCAGGAAACCCAGCAAGGCTTTCTCTCGCCCTCGCGACTCCCCCACCAGAATTTCCGGATGAGACCATTTATATGATCGCACAACCCTTTAGGCAAAAGGAAACATGCCATAGAGTAAATCGGCACAGCCTGGGCCACCGACTTTATCAATATGTCTTTCCCTCCCGCCGATAGAAGTCGCTCCATCCACCCCTGGATTTTATTCCAGATTCTATCCTTGATATATTTGAAAGCTCTCCCTCTTGAACGCCCCACGTCTGTAGGCATTCCTAGGTACTTCTCCTGGAGTGTCTCATTCTGAACTCCCAACACTGTCTTCACAGCTTCCTTCGTCACGCTCGGACATCCTTTGCTAAAGAAGATAGCAGATTTGTCCCGGTTTATCCTCTGACCTGACGCCATGCAATACCGATCCAGAATGTATTGGATCTTCCCCGCACTCTCCGTATCCGCTTTGAAAAGCAACAGGCTGTCATCTGCAAAAAGGAGATGGCTGACCGCCGGAGCGGTTGGCGCCACCTTTAGTCCGTGTAGCTCCGATGATAAGCTGTGGTGTTTTAAAAGGCACGAAAGGCCCTCTGCTGCCAACAAGAACAGATATGGGGAGATAGGATCCCCCTGTCGCACCCCTCGCGAGGGCGTAAACGGCTGTAGCTTCCCTCCATTGAAGAGGACTTGGAACGAGACCGTTGTTACTAGTCGCATCACCATCCTAACCCAAAGCCGATGGAAACCCATCTTGATCATGACGGCCTCCAGATAATTCCATTCCAGCATGTCATACGCCTTGCGCATATCCAGTTTGAGCGCACAAAACCGATTCTTCTTCGCCTTATTCCGCTTCATAAAATGCAGACATTCGTACGCGGATATAATATTGTCCGTAATCATCCTCCCAGGCACAAACGCCGACTGTTCCTCTGCGATTATATCTGGTAGCACCACTTTCAGTCTATTAGCCATCACCTTGGACGCTATCTTATATATAACATTGCACAGACTGATGGGTCGAAACTGACCCAACTCCTCCGGACTCACCACTTTTGGTATCATCACAATGAAGGTTTGGTTCACTTCCCTCATATCATCCTCGCCCTTGAGCACTCGAATTACCGCCAAGGTCACTTATTCACCACATATCTCCCAATGGGTCTGGAAAAAATGTGCCGGGAAACCATCCGGGCCCGGTGCTTTTGTGGGGAACATCTGAAAAAGGGCGACCTTCACCTCTTGTTCCTTGATCGGCTTCAGTAGAGCATCATTCATCTCTGCTGACACTGATGAGGGGATTACATTGATAACCTCCTCCATGTTTGAGACCCCTTCAGATGTGTACAGGTGCTCATAAAAGCTAGTAGTTAAGTTGGCCATCTCCCTGTCATCCTCAGTCAACGTTCCGTCAGACCGTTTAAGCCTGGTAATACGGTTCCGCTTCTTCCGCTGGCTCGCCCTTAAGTGGAAAAAACGAGTATTCTTGTCGCCCTCCGCTAGCCATTGCACCCGGGACCTCTGCCTCCACATCACTTCTTCCCTTTCATATAAAGCAATGAGCCGCTCAGTAACTTTCGTCTCCTCATATGATGGTTGCACCCGATGGGGCTCCGCTCGTAACACCGCCAATCTATCATTAAGTTGGCGTATCTCTCTCTGGACATTGCCAAACGTATTCCGCCCCCAGCTGTCCAGAGACTCAGACACTCGCGCAAGCTTGTCCCTGAGTTGGGCCATGTTGGTGGCCTTCCCATCCTCCTTCCAGGCATCCTCCAGAAAAGGCTTAAACTGGTCATGTGTTTCCCACATCAGCTCATAGCGGAACAGCTTCTCTTCTGTCGCTCGCCGCTCCCTCCTTGATTCTCTCCACCGTAAGAAAATCGGTCCATGATCAGAAGACGCTCCGCTCAGGTTGCGCACAACAGCCAAAGGGAACCGATTGGACCACTGCGTCGTCGCTAAGGCACGGTCGAGACGCACCCTGCAGAACGATCCTCCCGCCACCCGTTTCTCGAAAGTCCAACTATTACCCTCATATCCCAGATCAGCCAGCTCACACACATCAATCGTGTCCCGGAAACCCGCTATCTGAGCTAGGCTTCTCTCACCCACACCGTCGTGTTCATGTCGGTGTAGTACTTCGTTGAAATCCCCTATGCACATCCATGGCAGAGATGAAGTTGCACGGATCCTCTTCAACATATCCCATGTCTTGTACCGCTCCGATGTCTGGGCCTCACCATATACGCACGTCAGCCTCCAAGGCTCGTCCTCCCCTTCAGTTATTCGTGCATCTATGTGGTACCGAGAATACGGCAAAATTTCTAACTTTATTTCATTGTTCCAAAAAACACCGAGGCCGCCACTGCATCAACTTTGAACGCCAATTCAGACCAAGAAAACAACCGGGCCCAGGCAGCATCCTATTCCAGCCCAGCCACACAGCGCGGCCCAGCAAGCGGGGAGCAGACCAGGCAGCATCCTCATTTCCGATGTCGCGGCGCGGCGGCGCTACATAGCTCTCCGTCGTCTCAGCTTACCGCCTCCCCGTTCCATTCCCCAGCAGCCGCATCACCGCGCCCAAAATCCGCCGCTCCCCGCTCAAATCCCCGTCTCTCCGGCCGCCGATTGCCGGACATGAAGCAGAAGAAGCCGGCGACGGCGGCGACTACCAGTACCAGGAGGAAGGCGGCTGGGGCAGCGGCCCCCGCACCCAAGAGGAGCGCGTCCGGTGGAGCGGGCGGAGGCAGGCCACGGAAGCGGGCACCCGATCTCCCCAGCCACGGCGATCTCATCAGCAACCTTCCCGATGCAATACTCGGCACCATCATTTCGCTCCTCCCCACCAAGGACGGCGCCCGCACGCAGGCCATCGCCCGCCGGTGGCGGCCTCTCTGGCGCTCAGCACCCCTTAACCTCGTCGCCGACTACTACCTCTGCGCCAGCAGGTTCAAGCGCTTACCCCTCGTCTCCAAGATTCTCTCCGACCACCATGGCCCCGCCCTCCGCTTCCGCTTCCCTTTCATCCGTCTCCACAAAGCCAAGAAGAGGTACGCCGAGGATGCCGCTCAGGTCGAGAGCTGGTTCCGTTCCAGGGCTCTCGCCAACCTTCAGGTGCTCCACATCAGCTTCGAACAGGACTATACGCATGCGTCCGAGAAGCGTTTCCCGCTGCCGCCATCGGTGCTTCTCTGCGCATCGACCGTTGTTCTGGTCGGAATCAGCTTCTGTGATTTCCCAAAGGAGATACCTCCTTGGGTGAGTTTTCCCTTGCTCAAGGAGCTCTACCTACGCTGCGTTTCCATCTCCGAGGATGTCTTCCATGGGGTGCTCTCTTCTTGCCCTGTCTTGGAGTCACTGTATCTACAGAGCACTGGGGATGTGGGTTGCTTCCGCATTAGCTCACCAACTCTTAGGAGCCTGGGCCTCTGCAAATGTTTTTCAATCCAAGGGGAACTGATCATCGAAGACGCCCCTTGCCTTGAAAGGCTGATACTACCTCAACCAGGTGAAGGCGGTGATACTATCCGGGTGATCAGAGCACCTAAACTGCAAATATTGGGCCGTTTGTCAGGCCGCATCTCGGAAATTGAGATTGCAAACCTAGTCTTCAAGGTAGCAGCAGCAGCAACCTCTTGCTATTGATCCTGTCATGCAGCATTGTTACATGCATAATATTTTTATATGTCCATTGTTTTCTCCAGAGTTTAACCCCAGCAAGCTTCGATAACACGCTAAGCAGCGTGAAGATTTTGGCTCTCGAGTTTTCTTCCCCTGATTTGGATGCTGTAATAGATGTCTTAAGGTGCTTCCCGTGCTTGGAAAAGCTGTATGTCATGGTGAGTATCATCTTTGCTTTCCGGTTTCCAGTTTTTACTTGATCGTTTGATCCTCATGCAAACAAGTTATTTGTTTAAATTTGATCTTGTCCAGGTAGGAATTACTTTAACGTATGTCTCTTCTTTATTTTTTCCAGTGTATGGAATTCTTAAATATACCTATGAAGAAAAATGCGCATCAGTACAACCGACTAGATCCAGTCAAATGCCTCGAGACTCATCTAAAAGAACTGGTGTTCGATGTTTATGAGGGGGATGAGCAAGCTGTTCACTTTGCCAAGTTCTTTATATTGAACGCGAAAGTGCTAAAGCAAATCAAGTTTGGAGTCAGTGAGAAGATCGGCAAGGAATGTATGGCTGATCAATACAAGCTGCTAGAAGTGGGAAATATGGCTTCTCCAGATGCACAATTGGAATTCATACATAGTGGTGATAACTCCTTGGGTGCCCACGAATTGCAGATCCCTTAAGCTGATCTTGTTTAAATGAGGTAGACGCTCTTTCAGAAGAATCGTACTAATAGCATGTTAGTTGTCTGGTCTAGACCGGAAATTATTACCCTTTTCTTGTTCGGTAGACATGGTTGATGCTTGAATATTGTGCCCTGTCTTTGTCCTAATCCTTGAATTGGATATGGCTGCTCCACTTCCAGGCTAATGTTCCTTTGTAATGTCCAACAGGGTATGTCATGAAAAATAGTTTACTGCCAAGAGTTGTAACTGGGAAATAGTAAGCTGAGCACTAAACTCCTACCACACCGTCTCTTGTCTAAGAGGACTCTGTTGAAAGTTGCTTTGTTTCAGTCAGCAATTTATGCTTGTGTTGAAAAATCAGTATCTCTTTTTACACAAAAGTATGCGACGTTTAAGTGCTATTTTTTCATTTGTATGGAAAGTTGACCTGATACTGTTAATATATGTATTTGCATTATTTCTTTTATAGAATATGTCATGTTAGTGATGATCACATATCATATTTTTTGTCCTTTTCCCATCTTACATGAACGTCAAACTTGAATAAACTGTAATTACAGTGTGAACTCCCTTTGTATAGTACAGTAAATATACATTTCCCTAATACATTTAAAAAGTGCATTGGTTTACTGCCAACTGTCAGGGTTTGTTCGTATTATGCAGATCTTCTTCTCTTCCTAACAGGAGGCCAACATATGCTGGAACTAGACCAAGTTTAGTTGCATGATACTCTAGTCCTTTACGTCTGCAATTTTCATTTCAATTTATCAAACATTGTTCATGGAATAGAGAAGATCTAGAACGGAGTTCGTCCTTGTGTCTCTCTTCTTCTACCTCTGGCCTTGGCCAAGTTCTTGAGGAAAGCACCCGGAAGTTCATCTTACCTGATCCAAAACCCTCCCCCGAATCCTCTAGCGTCCAACTCGGCCCCAACTTAAGCCATCCTATGGCATCTGTCTGTTCACCACGACGACACCTTCCCCTCCGGTTGTCCCAATTTCTGTCACTTTGGGGCCTCGGGTTCCGGACAGCGACATGTGTATACAACTTGCAGGTAAGATCATAAAGCAATGAATATCATCATGAATTGATAACATGTTCAGATCTGAGATCATGGCACTCGGGCCCTAGTGACAAGCATTAAGCATAACAAGTTGCAACAATATCATAAAAGTACCAATTACAGATACTAGGCACTATGCCCTAACAATTTTATGCTATTACATGACCAATCTCATCCAATCCCTACCATCCCCTTCAGCCTACAGCGGGGGAATTACTCACACATGGATGGGGGAAACATGGCTGGTCGATGGAGAGGCGTCGGTGGTGATGATGGCGATGATCTCCTCCAATTCCCTGTCCCGGCGAGGTGCCAGAACGGAGTTTCTGGTCCCGAGACATAGTTTCCCGATGTCGGCGGTGTTCTGGATGGTTTCTGGCGACTTCGACTTACCCCCGTGCGTTTTTAGGTCGAAACCATTAAGTAGTCCAGAGGGGGGCGTCGGAGGCTGGCCGAGGCGGCCACACCATAAGGCGGCGCGCCCCCCTCCTAGGCCGCGCCGGCCTATGGCCTGGAGGCCGTGGGCCTCCCCCTGGCCTGCCCTTCTGGCTCCGTGATTCTTCTAGGAAAATAGGCCCTTTGACATTAATTCCGGGGATTTTCCTGAAAGTTGAGTTTCTGCACAAAAACGAGACACCAGAGCAATTCTGCTGAAAACAGTGTTAGTCCGTGTTAGTTGTATCCAAAATACACAAATTAGAGGCAAAACAATAGCAAAAGTGTTCGGGAAAGTAGATACGTTTTGGACGTATCAGCGGCCATGGCGAGGTTCCACGAATCACACCCGGGGCTTGCGCATGCGGAGCTCGACTTCTATGGAGAGAGAGAGAGAGAGATGAGGGGAAGCGATCTGCTGTAGGTGGAGCTTCGACATCCGTGAGGGAGGGTGACCTCTCCACCATCACTGTCGAGTCGTCAGAGTCAGAGATGGGCGACACATTTTTGGAGTAAATTGGCCAATCCTCCAATGACGACGACGATTTCTGAGATGACCTCTAGGTGTGTCGAGGTGGAAGAGTTGAAGTGACGAGGTGGATGCTATCTATCTAGTGTCGAAGTAGTGTCAGTGTTGATGATGTCCATCTAGTGTCAGAATTGTTTATCTAGTGTCTAAATCGAAGTGTCAAAGTTTCTATGTATCGAACTATCATTATGAAAATTTTGTGAACTTCTCAACTTTGTGACGCAGTCGAATTACATTTGAAATGTGGTAATGTTTCGAAGTTTGCATGGATCCGAAATGGTGCTTGTGCCCTATTTTACATCATCTAGAATTTCTCCCGTACCCCATTTTACATCATCTTGTGTTGGTGCCCAAAATTTCGTGCCCTAAAAGGTGGCAAAACACAAAAAAAAAATGGTGCACTATAATCCCAAATTGATACATCATCTACTATTTGACTATTTCCAACAATTTGGTGAGACAAAGAAAAAAGGTCGGACCCAGGTGACACACCAGCCCAGCCACATAGCGTGGCCCAGGCCCAGCAGGGTGAGCATGAGAGAGCAGGCCATCGTTTGAGTGCTGAACTAACTCCTACATCTATGCCAACGATCAAGGGATAAACCTGATCATGGCTGTGCGATAAGGACTAGCTGACTAAGTCATGTACACCTGTACACTAACACCATCGAAGCCCCCAATATATACCGTACGTGCGAGGCTAAACCCCCAAATCCGTCTCAAATCCCTCCGGCCGCCGGTTGCCGGGTATGAAGGAGAAGGCGGCGGCGGCGGCGGCACCCGCAGTCAAGAGGCGCGAGTCCGGTGGAGCGGGCGGAAGGAGGCCACGGAAGCGGGCACGGGATGGCAACGTCGAAGGTGATCCCCCAAGCCACGGCGATCTCATCAGCCGCCTCACCGATGACATCCTCGGCACCATAATCTCGCTCCTCCCCACCAAGGACGGCGCTCGCACGCAGATCCTCGCCCGCCGGTGGCGCCCGCTCTGGCGCTCATCCCCTCTCAACCTCGAGGCCAACTACGGTCTCTGCCCCAACGAGTTCAAGCTCTTACCACTTGTCTCCAAGATCCTCTCCAAACACCCTGGCCCTGCCCGCCGCTTCCGTTTCTACATCCGCCTTCACAAAGCCAAAAAAAGATTCGCCGAAGAAGCCGCTCAGATCGAGAGTTGGTTCCGTTCTCCAGCCCTCTCAAACCTTCAGGATCTTGACATTAGCTTCTCCCTCCTGGACTACACAGATGAGAAGCGTTACCCCCTGCCACCATCGGTGTTTCTGTGCGCATCAACCCTTGTAGTGGCTAGAATGAGCTTCTGCGATTTCCCAAAGGAAATCCCTCCTTCGCTCAGTTTTCCCTTCCTCAAGCAGCTCACCTTGGAGCGCCTTTCTATATCTCGGGATATCTTCCATGCTGTACTCTCTTCCTGCGATGTCTTGGAGTCACTCTACTTAGAGGAAATTCATGGTGATGTGGGTTGCCTGTGCATTAGCTCACCGACACTTAGAGCACTTGGCCTTTGCGCTTGTTTTCCAGGGACCGGGGAAATTGTCATTGAGGACGCCCCTCTCCTTGAAAGGCTGCTACTACCTTGTCCAGAAGAGGGTCGTGAGACTATCGAGACTATCCGGGTAGTTAGGGCACCTAGTTTGCAAATATTGGGCCCATTGTCGCCCCACATCTCTGAAATCAAGATTGCAAGCCTACACTTCAAGGTAGCAGCAGGCCAGCAGCAACCTTTTGCTATTGCTTCTTGCATGCAGCGTTGTCACGTTTATAATATTTTTTCATATGTCCATTGTTTTATTCAGAGTTTAACCCCGGCCAGCTTGAAGAATACAATAACCACTGTGAAGATTTTGGCTCTTGACTTTTCTGTCCCAGATTTGAATGCTGTTATTGACGTCTTAAGGTGCTTCCCGTGTTTGGAAACGCTCTATGTCACTGTGAGTACTCATCTTTTACTTAAATGTCACATTGTGCGTTTGATTCTCTTTCAAAATGCTTATTTGCGCATATAATCTGGTCTGCGTAGGAATTATTTAACTTATTTCTCATCTTTACTTTTTCAGTCGTGTGAATACTTAAAGATGCCACTGAAAGATGGGCGTGAGTATGACCCACTAGATCCGGTGAAATGTCTTGAGACACATCTAAAAAAATTAGTGATGGACGATTATAATGGCGATGAGCAAGATATTGGCTTTGCCAAGTTCTTTGTTTTGAACGCGAAAGTGCTAAAGGAGATCAGACTACAAGTCCACGAGAAGGTCAACAAGGAATGGGTGTCTGATCAATACAGGCTGCTAGAAGTTGGAACTAGAGCTTCTGAAGATGCACAATTGGAATTCATACGATGTGACTCTAGGTCTTTGAATGCTCATGATTTGTCAATTGCTGATCCCTTCTCCGCCTATATTTTGAATGGAGTAGATGCGACTTCAGATGAATAGTACCCAGGCGTCTACAACTCTCCATTGTGTTCGGTCTAGAACTAAAGAATTTATTGCCTTTTTAGCTTGTTACGTAGACAATGTTGGTGTTCCAAGGTTGTGTGATGTCTTTTGTCAAAATCGTTAAATTGGATATTGCTGTTCCAATTCCAGTTTAATGTCCTTTGTAGTTCCCAGCAGGTTATCTCATGCAAACAGTGTCCTTTGTAGCTTTCATTTGTCGAAGTATGGATGCTTTCTACCTTCTTACAGTTTCAGTTGGCAATGCATTGTTTGTGTCGAAAAGTTACTTCTGTTTCAGTCAATGATTCCTGCTTCAGTTGAATACTGTATTGTTCCTTTTTCTACAAGTATCTGGCGATTATTTTTTTCATTGCTGTGGAAAGTAGACTTGTACTGTTTTATATATGTATTTGCCTTTGTCCTTCTAGAAAGCCCCAAGTTATGTCAAGTCACGATCATTTTTTTTTGAAACCAAGTCACGATCATTTTTTGTTTCCTTTTCTGATCTCATATGAAAATTACATCTAAAGACACTGTAATTACAGTGTGTAATTTCTCTTCGTAATAGTACAGTAAAATCTCATTTTCTTCGCAAAATCAACATGTACATTAGTAGTTGGAACCAGACCAGATAATGCAACACATGCTGGAACATACCAATTTTAGTTGCATGATATTGTGGTTCTTCAATAGATCCAGTTCCAAGTGACCCCTCATTGTAAGTAAGATTTATCCAAGTTTCTCGGCAAGTCGCTACAGGGAGTATCTCTGCAGTTTCCATATGAATTCATCAAACACTAACCTCGCTCTTTTGCATTGTCATTCTTCACTGGATAAATGTACATTTCAATTTCATCTCTGGCCAAATCATGTGAAATCAGCATTCTTTCGATGATCATATAGGTGATCATTGAAAGAATGTTGATTACAGTGGCATGTTAGCCACTTATAAGTGACATAGGATAATTGAGTTTATTTATTCCCAATTGTTTCTGCACCTAAGTGAGCAGAACACATATGCAAATATAGAGGTTGCATATAGGTTTCACATTGCAACTTGTGGAACTTATTAGGATTTGACATCTCGTTTGCCTTATGAGTTGTTCGATATAGTCCAATTTCATTTGCTTGAGTGTAACGTATCCTATAAAATATACATACTGGATTGGCATAAATATGGTGATTACTTCTTTCAGACAATTTGGTCTTCTCTGTGTTCTAACCTCCATTCGTTTATTTTGCAGAGCATTGGAAACATTTCAGTATTCAAAAAACCATTGGAAAATAATCCATTTGAGTATTCTGCTAACATAAATTTCCTAAATGTGTTTAACTTCATATGCTCATATGTAGTGCGTATGGTCATATGGAGGAGGACCCGAAGCTCGCTGCGATGAACGAGCAGTTCATGGCCGATGCGCTACAACAGGCGGTCGAGGAGGTGGCTCACGCAGCCTTCGACGCAGATGAAAGAACATTTCATGATCTCTGAGTTTTGTGTGTTTGTTAACAACACCAGTGACAATTTAATTGTGTGCTAAGTGGATTACAGATATGAAAAAGATACCACGGAAAATCTCGACCCACTCAAAAAGGAAGAAAAGAAAAAGGAAGAAGCTGAAGCCTAGCCCTGGCCGGCACTGCCGGCAACACTGGGCCGGCACTGCCGGTGTGTGCACCCCGGCACTGCCGGCGATTCCAGGACGGCACTGCCGGTGAGTGCACCCCGGCACTGCCGGCGTTTCTGGCCCGGCACTACCGGCCTGACTGTCGACCTGCTGATTCAGAAAAGTGGCCGGCACTGCCGGCGTCTCAAGGCCGGCACTGCCGGCGATTCTCCTCCAACGGGCAGAAAAGTTGGTGGGGTATAAATATCCCCCTTCACCTACCTTGGAATGTTGCTCAAACCCTAAGAACTTCATCCACCATTGCTGAGCCACCAAGAACACCAAAATAGCCAGATCTCCTCCCTCAACCACCCAAATCACTTGTGCTTTGGAGAATCGAAGGAGAAGACCCCGATCTACATCCTCACCGAAGCGTTTTTCATTTGCCCCTCATATGCTTGAGGGCCCCCTTGCTAGTGTTCCTCTTCGGATCCCTAGTTGATTGTTGTCGATGTATTGTTGTTGATTGTTGTGTTGTTACAGATTTGGGAGCCTCCAATTTGGTTGTGGATGTGTGCCCCAAGAACTTTGTAAAGGCCCGGTTTCCGCCTCGAGGAAATCCCTTAGTGGAAGTGGGCTAGGCCTTCGTGGCGTTGCTCACAGGAGACCTGAGTGAAGTCTTCGTGACTGTTGGTCTGGCTTTCGTAGCGACCACACTCCTCCGAACGTAGACGTACCTTCTTGCAAAGGAAGGGAACTACGGGAATCAACTCCGTGTCTCCGTGTGCTCCACTCTCGGTTACCTCTATCCTTTATCTCCTCTATATTGTATTGCTATATCTTGTTTAGTCGTTGACCTTGTCATATAGGGAAATTCACTTAGTTGCATATCTAGAGAATTTACCTTTGTGTCAAGCCTAAATTGAAAAAGAACTAAAAATTGGTTAGCACCTATTCACCCCCCCCTCTAGGTGCGGCATACGATCCTTTTAATTGGTATCAGAGCCTCGGCTCTTATTTCGGGCTTAACCGCCTAAGAGTATGCCGGACGATGGGCCTGCGGAAGGGGCCGCTAAGATGGTCTCCATGGATGACTTCAATTCGTTGAGGTCCTCCATGGAAGCTCAAATGGAAAGCATGAGAAAAATGATTTCCGAGCTTTTGACTCCGGTCCCTCCCATGGCCCCCACCGTAGAGGTAAAGGACACGGGTGTGTTAGAAGAGGGAGGTGCTTCGGCATTACCCTCCTCTACCAAACCCGTGGATGGTGATAACTCAACTACTATCAAATCTCCCATTGCATCTCCTAGGGGAACTAGTGGAGGTGAGAGCTACAATCGAGTGGCTCCGCCTTTCCTATCTCCCGATATCCCGGTTCCCCATCCTCATGTAAACATTCGGGGCGACCCACCTAAGTTTAATGTTAAAGATTACGATACATGGAAATTTGAGTTTCGCTCTCATGTTTGCAGTGCCTCCAATGAACTTTGGAGAATCATCGTGGAAGGCTTCAAGCCATACAACCCCGACAAGTTGACTAGAAGAGAAGCGGTTGATAGTCAACTCAATAACACCGCCTTGCACATGATCCAAACTAGTGTGGGGACACAAGAATTATCTCGTGTTCGGAATTTCACCACCGCCAAGGAAGCTTGGGATGGGTTGGCCGCTAGTTGCATTGGAAGTGATAGCATGAGAAGGAACAAGTACCAGTATGTTCGGAATCAAGCCGAAGGATTCATGAGGCTACCGGATGAAGATCATGAAGCCATGTATGGAAGGCTTCTCACCGTTGCCGATGCGTTCCGGAATGTGGGTGCCACCCACATCAATGACTCTTGGACCAAGGAGAAGTACATCGAGTGCATGATGCCGTTTGAACCCATTGATGTCAAAACTCTTGTTGCGAGAGAATGCTATTCCTCTCTCACTTCTCAACAAGCCGTGCATGAGATGCAAGCCCTCAAGGTGCTCGAGCAAAACTCCCGTGATTCTCGCAATCGTGCCATTGGAATGTCAAAAGGGAACAATCTTGCCTTGACGGTCAACTCCGTAGAAGAAGTGCACCCTCAAGAACAATATAGGGCATCTTGGAGTATATCCTATCCGGAAGATTTGGAATGCCACTACCATGATCACATGGCCTTCCATGCAAAGTCCTTTTGGGTTGATCCTTCCAAGGCCAAGGAAGACAACATCAAGAGAAACAACAAAAGTGGGTTCACTAGCTTTGGTCCAAAAACAAGATCGTGCTACAACTGTGATGACAAGCGCCATTTCATCGCTGAATGCCCCTATGAGAATAGGGAGATTCATAATGGAAGGTGATGTCTACACACGCTTCTATTCCTGTAGACAGTGTTGGGCCTCCAAGAGCAGAGGTTTGTAGAACAGCAGCAAGTTTCCCTTAAGTGGATCACCCAAGGTTTATCGAACTCAGGGAGGAAGAGGACAAAGATATCCCTCTCAAGCAACCCTGCAATCACGATACAAGAAGTCTCTTGTGTCCCCAACACACCTAATACACTTGTCAGATGTATAGGTGCACTAGTTCGGCGAAGAGATAGTGAAATACAAGTGGTATGAATGAATATGAGCAGTAGTGACGGCGCCAGAAAAGTGCTTGTCAAGGCGTGCAGATGATGGTAGTAATATTGCAGGAAGTAAGATGCAGTAAAACAGTAAACAAGCGATGATTGCAGTATTTGAAAACAAGGCCTAGGGATCATACTTTCACTAGTGGACACTCTCAACATTGATCACATAATAAATAAGTTATCTTCCTTTGTGCTACATATACTCTTGTTTGATAATGAACACCATTCGTTGTGTAGGGCTACAAGAGCACCTCAATGCCGGAGTTAACAAGCTCCACAACATTCGACATTCATATTTAAGTAACCTTTAGAGCATAATAGATCTTTGCAATTTAAACCGAGTACTAACATAGCATGCACACTGTCACCATCACACTACGAAGGGGGAATAAATCACATCAATACTATCATAGTAATAATTAACTCCATAACCTACAAGAGATTATGATCATAACCTACGCCAAGTACTACACGATGCACACACTGTCACCATTACACCGTGAAGGAGGAATAGACTACTTTAATAACATCACAAGAGTAGCACATAGATGAATAGTGATACAAAACTCATATGAATCTCAATTATGTAAGGCAGCTCATGAGATCATTGTATTGAAGTACATAGGAGAGAGATTAACCACATAGCTACCGGTACAGCCCCGAGCCTCAATGGAGAACTACTCCCTCCTCATGGGAGACAGCAGCGTTGATGAAGATGGCGGTGATGTTGATGGAGAAGCCTTCCGGGGGCACTTCCCCGTCCCGGCGGCGTGCCGGAACAGAGACTCCTGTCCCCCAGATCTTGGCTTCGCGATGGCGGCGGCTCTGGAAGGTTTCTCGTACCGTGGCTTTTTCCGTCCCGAGGTTTTAGGTCAGGGACCTTTAAATAGGCGAAGAGGCGGAGTCGGAGGGCTGACGGGGCGATGACACAGTAGGGGGGCGCGGCCCAGGCCCTGGCCGCGCCGCCCTATCATCTGGGCCCACCAGGGCTCCCCTCTGGTGGCTCTCGGGTGTTCTGGAAGCTTCGTGGAAAAATAGGATGCTGGGCGTTGATTTCGTCCGATTCCGAGAATATTTCCTTACTAGGATTTCTGAAACCAAAAACATCGAAACAAAGAATCGGCCCTTCGGCATCTCGTCAATAGGTTAGTTCCGGAAAACGCATAATAATGACATATAATGTGTATAAAACATGTGAGTATCATCATAAAAGTAGCATGGAACATAAGAAATTATAGATACGTTTGAGACGTATCAGAAGGCTCATTCCCAAGGACAAGAGCAAAGACTCAAAGGGCAAATATTCAAAACCCCCAACAAGAAATTCTACAACAACAAGACCAAGAAGGGCAAGAGTCCCTCAAGAGTTGTGCTAGTGACTAGAGAAGAATATTCTTCCGATGAAGTTGAAAGTTCTAGTGATGATGAAGAAGAAGAAATATCAAAGGAAGTGGCCGCCATTGTCACTACCAACATTCCCTCTTCATCTCTCTTTGAATCCCCCAATGAGAATCCTCATATCAAGAATGCACATTGCTTCATGGCAAGGTCCACCTTGGACACATCTATTGTGCTACCAACTCAAGAAGAATATACCTCCGGAGATGATGAAGTCGATGATCAAGAAGATGCAACCTCTAATGGATTGGTCGCTCTTGCCTCCCTCTCCACTAACTCTTCATCACCAAGTGAATCCCCCAATGAGGTCATTCATGTGGAGGAAGAAAGTTGTCTCATGGTGATACGTCCATTTTGCATCACTATTTTATATCATAATTTACTGATATTCATTGATATATTTCATATTTAGAGATGATACTTATGTTATTTCACCTATTTTGCATGTTTCATGATTATTGGAGGATCATTCACCGGAGTCAGGATTCTACTGGAAAAAGCACCGTCAGAATGCAATATTTCTGGAGATCAACAATTGACGGAAATTACACCAAAGATCTTATTATTCCAGAAGAATGAGCCAACCAAAAGGAGGAGCCGAGGAGGGCCGCCATGGGCCCCCATAGGCCGGCGCAGGCCCTGGCCTGGCCGCGCCGCCTTGTGGGGAGGGGGCCCACAGCCCGCTTCGGCTGCCTCTCCTTCGCGTACTTCTTCTCCCCGAAAACCTAAGCTCCAGAGGATAATCGCGAAGAGACACAGCCGCCTCTGCGGGGCGGAAAACACCAGAGAGAAAAGAGCTCTCCGGCAGGCAGAAATCCGCCGGGGAAATTCCCTCCCGGAGGGGGAAATCGACGCCATCGTCATCGTCATCGAGCTGGACTTCATTGGGATCATCATCACCATCATCTCCACCATCGACACCGCCATCTCCACCGCTGCACCTCGTCACCGCTGTAGCATCTAGGGTGAATCTTGATTGTTTGATTTGGGAGCCTCCAATTTGGTTGTGGATGTGTGCCCCAAGAACTTTGTAAAGGCCCGGTTTCCGCCTCGAGGAAATCCCTTAGTGGAAGTGGGCTAGGCCTTCGTGGCATTGCTCACAGGAGACCTGAGTGAAGTCTTCGTGACTGTTGGTCTGGCTTTCGTAGCGACCACACTCCTCTGAATGTAGACGTACCTTCTTGCAAAGGAAGGGAACTACGGGAATCAACTCCGTGTCTCCGTGTGCTCCACTCTCGGTTACCTCTATCCTTTATCTCCTCTATATTGTATTGCTATATCTTGTTTAGTCGTTGACCTTGTCATATAGGGAAATTCACTTAGTTGCATATCTAGAGAATTTACCTTTGTGTCAAGCCTAAATTGAAAAAGAACTAAAAATTGGTTAGCACCTATTCACCCCCCCCCTCTAGGTGCGGCATACGATCCTTTTAATTGGTATCAGAGCCTCGGCTCTTACTTCGGGCTTAACCGCCTAAGAGTATGCCGGACGATGGGCCTGCGGAAGGGGCCGCTAAGATGGTCTCCATGGATGACTTCAATTCGTTGAGGTCCTCCATGGAAGCTCAAATGGAAAGCATGAGAAAAATGATTTCCGAGCTTTTGACTCCGGTCCCTCCCATGGCCCCCACCGTAGAGGTAAAGGACACGGGTGTGTTAGAAGAGGGAGGTGCTTCGGCATTACCCTCCTCTACCAAACCCGTGGATGGTGATAACTCAACTACTATCAAATCTCCCATTGCAGCTCCTAGGGGAACTAGTGGAGGTGAGAGCTACAATCGAGTGGCTCCGCCTTTCCTATCTCCCGATATCCCGGTTCCCCATCCTCATGTAAACATTCGGGGCGACCCACCTAAGTTTAATGTTAAAGATTACGATACATGGAAATTTGAGTTTCGCTCTCATGTTTGCAGTGCCTCCAATGAACTTTGGAGAATCATCGTGGAAGGCTTCAAGCCATACAACCCCGACAAGTTGACTAGAAGAGAAGCGGTTGATAGTCAACTCAATAACACCGCCTTGCACATGATCCAAACTAGTGTGGGGACACAAGAATTATCTCGTGTTCGGAATTTCACCACCGCCAAGGAAGCTTGGGATGGGTTGGCCGCTAGTTGCATTGGAAGTGATAGCATGAGAAGGAACAAGTACCAGTATGTTCGGAATCAAGCCGAAGGATTCATGAGGCTACCGGATGAAGATCATGAAGCCATGTATGGAAGGCTTCTCACCGTTGCCGATGCGTTCCGGAATGTGGGTGCCACCCACATCAATGACTCTTGGACCAAGGAGAAGTACATCGAGTGAATGATGCCGTTTGAACCCATTGATGTCAAAACTCTTGTTGCGAGAGAATGCTATTCCTCTCTCACTTCTCAACAAGCCGTGCATGAGATGCAAGCCCTCAAGGTGCTCGAGCAAAACTCCCGTGATTCTCGCAATCGTGCCATTGGAATGTCAAAAGGGAACAATCTTGCCTTGACGGTCAACTCCGTAGAAGAAGTGCACCCTCAAGAACAATATAGGGCATCTTGGAGTATATCCTATCCGGAAGATTTGGAATGCCACTACCATGATCACATGGCCTTCCATGCAAAGTCCTTTTGGGTTGATCCTTCCAAGGCCAAGGAAGACAACATCAAGAGAAACAACAAAAGTGGGTTCACTAGCTTTGGTCCAAAAACAAGATCGTGCTACAACTGTGATGACAAGCGCCATTTCATCGCTGAATGCCCCTATGAGAATAGGGAGATTCATAATGGAAGGTGATGTCTACACACGTTTCTATTCCTGTAGACAGTGTTGGGCCTCCAAGAGCAGAGATTTGTAGAACAGCAGCAAGTTTCCCTTAAGTGGATCACCCAAGGTTTATCGAACTCAGGGAGGAAGAGGACAAAGATATCCCTCTCAAGCAACCCTGCAATCACGATACAAGAAGTCTCTTGTGTCCCCAACACACCTAATACACTTGTCAGATGTATAGGTGCACTAGTTCGGCGAAGAGATAGTGAAATACAAGTGGTATGAATGAATATGAGCAGTAGTGACGGCGCCAGAAAAGTGCTTGCTGGCGTGCAGATGATGGTAGTAATATTGCAGGAAGTAAGATGCAGTAAAACAGTAAACAAGCGATGATTGCAGTATTTGAAAACAAGGCCTAGGGATCATACTTTCACTAGTGGACACTCTCAACATTGATCACATAATAAATAAGTTATCTTCCTTTGTGCTACATATACTCTTGTTTGATAATGAACACCATTCGTTGTGTAGGGCTACAAGAGCACCTCAATGCCGAAGTTAAAAGCTCCACAACATTCGACATTCATATTTAAGTAACCTTTAGAGCATAATAGATCTTTGCAATTTAAACCGAGTACTAACATAGCATGCACACTGTCACCATCACACTACGAAGGGGGAATAAATCACATCAATACTATCATAGTAATAATTAACTCCATAACCTACAAGAGATTATGATCATAACCTACGCCAAGTACTACACGATGCACACACTGTCACCATTACACCGTGAAGGAGGAATAGACTACTTTAATAACATCACAAGAGTAGCACATAGATGAATAGTGATACAAAACTCATATGAATCTCAATCATGTAAGGCAGCTCATGAGATCATTGTATTGAAGTACATAGGAGAGAGATTAACCACATAGCTACCGGTACAGCCCCGAGCCTCAATGGAGAACTACTCCCTCCTCATGGGAGATAGCAGCGTTGATGAAGATGGTGGTGATGTTGATGGAGAAGCCTTCCGGGGGCACTTCCCCGTCCCGGCGGCGTGCCGGAACAGAGACTCCTGTCCCCCAGATCTTGGCTTCGCGATGGCGGCGGCTCTGGAAGGTTTCTCGTACCGTGGCTTTTTCCGTCCCGAGGTTTTAGGTCAGGGACCTTTAAATAGGCGAAGAGGCGGAGTCGGAGGGCTGACGGGGCGATGACACAGTAGGGGGGCGCGGCCCTGGCCCTGGCCGCGCCGCCCTATCATCTGGGCCCACCAGGGCTCCCCTCTGGTGGCTCTCGGGTGTTCTGGAAGCTTCGTGGAAAAATAGGATGCTGGGCGTTGATTTCGTCCGATTCCGAGAATATTTCCTTACTAGGATTTCTGAAACCAAAAACAGCAGAAAACAGCAACTGGCCCTTCGGCATCTCGTCAATAGGTTAGTTCCGGAAAACGCATAATAATGACATATAATGTGTATAAAACATGTGAGTATCATCATAAAAGTAGCATGGAACATAAGAAATTATAGATACGTTTGAGACGTATCAGAAGGCTCATTCCCAAGGACAAGAGCAAAGACTCAAAGGGCAAATATTCAAAACCCCCAACAAGAAATTCTACAACAACAAGACCAAGAAGGGCAAGAGTCCCTCAAGAGTTGTGCTAGTGACTAGAGAAGAATATTCTTCCGATGAAGTTGAAAGTTCTAGTGATGATGAAGAAGAAGAAATCTCAAAGGAAGTGGCCGCCATTGTCACTACCAACATTCCCTCTTCATCTCTCTTTGAATCCCCCAATGAGAATCCTCATATCAAGAATGCACATTGCTTCATGGCAAGGTCCACCTTGGACACATCTATTGTGCTACCAACTCAAGAAGAATATACCTCCGGAGATGATGAAGTCGATGATGAAGAAGATGCAACCTCTAATGGATTGGTCACTCTTGCCTCCCTCTCCACTAACTCTTCATCACCAAGTGAATCCCCCAATGAGGTCATTCATGTGGAGGAAGAAAGTTGTCTCATGGTGATACGTCCATTTTGCATCACTATTTTATATCATAATTTACTGATATTCATTGATATATTTCATATTTAGAGATGATACTTATGTTATTTCACCTATTTTGCATGTTTCATGATTATTGGAGGATCATTCACCGGAGTCAGGATTCTACTGGAAAAAGCACCATCAGAATGCAATATTTCTGGAGATCAACAATTGACAGAAATTACACCAAAGATCTTATTATTCCAGAAGAATGAGCCAGCCAAAAGGAGGAGCCGAGGAGGGCCGCCATGGGCCCCCCATAGGTCGGCGCAGGCCCTGGCCTGGCCGCGCCGCCTTGTGGGGAGGGGGCCCACAGCCCCCTTCGGCCGCCTCTCCTTCGCGTACTTCTTCTCCCCGAAAACCTAAGCTCCAAAGGATAATCGCGAAGGGACACAGCCGCCTCTGCGGGGCGGAAAACACCAGAGAGAAAAGAGCTCTCCGGCAGGCAGAAATCCGCCGGGGAAATTCCCTCCCGGAGGGGGAAATCGACGCCATCGTCAACGTCATCGAGCTGGACTTCATTGGGATCATCATCACCATCATCTCCACCATCGACACCGCCATCTCCACCGCTGCACCTCATCACCGCTGTAGCATCTAGGGTTGAATCTTGATTTTTTGATAGGGGAAACTCTCCCGGTATTGATTACTCCTTGTTATTGATGCTATTGAGTGAAACTATTGAACCAAGGTTTATGTTAAGATTGTTATTCATTATCATATCACCTCTGATCATGTTCCATATGATGTCTCGTGAGTAGTTCGTTTAGTTCTTGAGGACATGGGTGAAGTCTAAATGTTAGTAGTGAACTATGTTGATTAATATTCAATATTTTGATATTTAAGTTGTGGTGTTATTCTTCTAGTGGTGTCATGTGAACGTCGACTACATGATACTTCACCTTTATGGGCCTAGGGGAATACATCTTGTATTCGTTTGCTAATTGTGGGGTTGCCGGAGTGACAGCAACCTGAACCCCCGTTGGTATATCGATGCAGGAGGGATAGCAGGATCTCAGAGTTTAAAGCTGTGGTTAGATTTATCTTAATTACTTTCTTGTATTTGCGGATGCTTGCAAGGGGTATAATCACAAGTATGTATTAGTCCTAGGAAGGGAGGTGCATTAGCATAGGTTCACCCACACAACACTTATCAAAATAATGAAGATTAATCAGCTATATGAAGCGAAAGCACTAGACTAAATTCCCGTGTGTCCTCAAGAACGTTTGGTCATTATAAGTAAACAAACCGGCTTGTCCTTTATGCTAAAAAGGAAATGGCCACTCGCTGCAACTATTACTCTCGCATTTTATTTACTTGTACTTTATTTATCTGCTGTATCAAAACCCCCTGAATACTTGTCTGTGAGCATTTACAGTGAATCCTTCATCGAAACTGCTTGTCAACACCTTCTGCTCCTCGTTGGGTTCGACACTCTTATTTATCGAAAGTACTATGATACACCCCTTGTGGGTCATCACATGGCTAAATCCTCCGAGATATCATCTCCTAGCCCCTCTATGCCTAACATATCAAGTAATCTAGGGGTTGATCATGCTAGTCTAAAAGTGAAACAAGAAATGCTAGAGTTTGATGAATTCATTTTTAACCTACAAGGTAACACTAAAAAGCATGTTTGAAATCTCATGGTTAGTATAGCTCAACAAAATGATACTCTTGAGAAAAAATGTCAAATAGAGAGAGAAGACTCTCTTGAAATCCATGCTCTTAAAAATGCTCTTGAGGAAAGTCAAGAAACTATAGCTTCTCTTGAGGAGAGGCTAGAAAATCTTGAAGGGCCTCAAGATAAAATTAACAAAATCATCAAAGCTAGAGATCTTGCTAGGGCTAAGACTAAAGTTCTTAAAAAGGAAAAGGCCCAATTTGGTGTTGATCATGAGAAACTTGTGAATGATCTAGATGAACTAGACAAAGCTCACAAAGCTTTGAAGAGTGAATACACTCTCCTATCCAAGTCAAATGAGCAACTTCAAATTAGGCTTGCTTCATATGATGTGCCTAGTTCCTCTACCCCTTCATGTGATCATGCAAATATTATTGAGGAAAATGCTAGGTCGAAGGATGAACTTGCTAAGGCCTCCTCTCCCCAAAGTAAACTTTCTTTGGATGATCTTTTGAGTAAGAAAAGATCAAACAATGGGAAGGAGGGCCTTGGTTATAAGGCCAAGGCAAAGAAGGCAAACAAGCAAAAGGCCAAGCCCACACAAGAGAAGAAGAAAGATATCACTAATGGTGAAGCCCCTAAGGGCAAAACCATTAATGATGATGATGCGGGAAATGCTAACCCTCACTATGTTCTATTTAAAGATTATTATGGTGATGTTTATGCTAAATATGTTGGCCCATATGATGGTTATGTTGCTTGGTCTATTTGGGTCCCAAAGACCCTTGTTGCTAACAAAAGAGGACCCATTGAGAAATGGGTACCTAAATCCAAGAATTGATCTCATGTAGGATGATACGTCCAAAACGTATCTACTTTTCCGAACACTTTTGCTATTGTTTTGCCTCTAATTTGTGTATTTTGGATGCAACTAACACGGACTAACGCTGTTTTCAGCAGAACTGCTCTGGTGTCTCGTTTTTGTGCAGAAATCCAACTTTCGGGAAAATCCTCGGAATTTATGCAGAAGGCCCTATTTTCCCAGAATAATGACGGAGCCAGAAGGACAATTAAGGTGGAGGCCCGAGGGCCCCACACCATAGGGCGGCGCGGCCCAGGGGGGCCCGCGCGGCCCTGTGGTGTGGCCCCCTCGGCCGGCTTCCGACGCCCTCCTTCGGACTATTTATCGGCCTCGACCTAAAAACGCACGGAGAGAAGTCGAAGTCGCCAGAAAGCCTCCAGAACGCCGCCACATCGCGAAACTCCGTCTCGGGAGCCAGAAGTCTCCGTTCTGGCACTCCGCCGGGACGGGGAATTGGAGGAGATCATCGCCATCATCACCACCGACGCCTCTCCATCAACCAGCCATGTTTCCCCCATCCATGTGTGAGTAATTCCCCCGTTGTAGGTCGAAGGGGATGGTAGGGATTGGATGAGATTGGTCATGTAATAGCATAAGATTGTTAGGGCATAGTGCCTAGTGTCCGTAATTGGTACTTTGATGATATTGTTGCAACTTGCTATGCTTAATGCTTGTCACTAGGGCCCGAGTGCCATGATCTCAGATCTGAACATGTTATTGTTTCATCATGATATTCATTGTTTATGGTCTTACCTGCAAGTTGTATACACATGTCGCTGTCCGGAACCAATGGCCCCGAAGTGACAGAAATCGGGACAACCGGAGGGGATGGTAGTGATGTGAGGATCACATGTGTTCACGGAGTGTTAATGCTTTGCTCCGGTACTCTATTAAAAGGAGTACCTTAATATCCAGTAGTTTCCCTTGAGGCCCGGCTGCCACCGGCTGGTAGGACAAAAGATGTTGTGCAAGTTTCTCATTGCGAGCACGTACGACTATAATTGGAACACATGCCTATTGATTGCTTTGTACTTGGACACCGTTTTATTATTATCTGCAAATGCCCTGCTATGATTGTTACATGAGTGTCTCTCATCCATGCAACGCCCGTCATCCGTCCCCGTGCCTACAGTATTTTAATCCTGCTGTTTACTAAAATCACTACTGTTGTCTTTGTTACTCTGCTGCTGATATTTCACTACTGCTACTGCTATAAAACTGTTACTACTGATAAACTCTTGCGAGCAAGTCTGTTTCCAGGTGCAGCTGAATTGACAACTCCGCTGTTAAGGCTTCCAAGTGTTCTTTGTCTCCCCTTGTGTCGAATCAATAAATTGGGTTTTACTTCCCTCGAAGACTGTTGCGATCCCCTATACTTGTGGGTCATCAAGACTATTTTCTGGCGCCGTTGCCGGGGAGCATAGCTTTATTTGGAAGTTCACTTGGATTAATATTGTTCGCTGCAAATTCTCCATCATGGGTAAACCTCGCGATACTAAGATCGCCATATTACCATCCACTACAAGAAAAGGTACAATTCTGAATACCTCTGCTGCTCTTGATTCACCATCTGTGATTGATAAACTTGTTTCACCGCCGCATGCTTCACATGCTGGTACTTCTGCTGAATCTGAAAACTCTCATAATATTGATAATGTTTCTGCTGTGCTTGATGATAGTGGTTCATTGGGATCCTTTCTAGATGCTACAATTGCTAGGTCTAGACAAATTGAAAATACTGAAACTCCTAATGCTGCTACACCTGTTAGTTCACCTGAACTTGATTATTTTAGTGATGATCCTGATGAAGATTATGTGGAGCTTAATGATGATTTTATTGAAAAATGCAATGCTACTACTGATGCAAGAAAAATTAAAAAGTTGCTTGCAGAACATGCTGTTAGATATAAACTGTCTCCTGATCCTAAATTTGCTACATCTCCTATAAACATTAAGGATAAAGATTATGATTTTTCTATTGATCTATCTCATATAGCTATTGTTGAGAAAACACCCTTTTGTGGTACTGAAAAAGAAAGTGCTGTTGAACACATGACTGAGTTATCTACTCTTAGTAGCTTGTTTTCTGATGATGTCAAGATGCGTACTTACTTTGTTGCTAAAGTCTTTCCATTCTCATTAAAGGATGACGCTAAAACTTGGTATAATAATTTGCCACCTAATTCTATTAAAAATCCGAAAGAATTGCTTGATGTTTTCTTCCGCAAATACTTTCCTGCTAGTGCTCAACATATTGCTTTGCAGAGAATTTATAATTTTGACCAGGGAGATGAAGAGAAATTGCCTGAGGCTTGGGCGAGATTTTGCTCTCTTATTAGAGCTCGGCCTGACCATGATTTGGAAAAGCATGATTTACTTGATATATTTTATAGTGGACTAACCATTGAGTCTAGGGCATACCTGGATAGTTGTGCTGGTTGTGTTTTCAGGAAAAGAACTCCAGACGACGCTGAAGAATTATTGGCTAAAATAGGCCGGAATCATGATGATTGGACTACGCCTGAACCAACTCCAACGCCAATATTGAAGAAGAGGGGTTTAATTAAATTGAATGATGAAGATATGAGGGAAGCCAAGAAGTCTCTCAAGGAGAAAGGTATTAAATCTGAAGATGTGAAGAATCTACCTCCCATAGAAGATATATGTGAGATAATTCCCCCTTCATCCATGATTGAGGTAAATTCCCTTCAGCGCTTTACTAGGGAAGATATTCCGTATTCAAAACCTCCTGCACAATGCTTAGATGAGTTTGATAATTATATTGTTAAGCAAGAAAATTTTAATATGAGAGTAGAGAATCATTTAATGGAAAATTCAGCAAGATAAAAACAAAGTAAAGAGATTGAGAAGTGGAGACTCCCCTTGCAGCGTGTCTTGATCTCCCCGGCAACGGCGCCAGAAATTTAGCTTGATGACGCGTAAAGCACACGCTCGTTGGGAACCCCAAGTGGAAGGTGTGATGCGTACAGCAGCAAGTTTCCCTCAGTAAGAAACCAAGGTTTATCGAACCAGTAGGAGTTAAGAAGCACGTTGAAGGTTGATGGCGGCGGGATGTAGTGCGGCGCAACACCAGGGATTCCGGCGCCAACGTGGAACCTGCACAACACAACCAAAGTACTTTGCCCCAACGAAACAGTGAGGTTGTCAATCTCACCGGCTTGATGTAACAAAGGATTAACCGTATTGTGTGGAAGATGATTGTTTGCAGAAAACAGTAGAACAAGTATTGCAGTAGATTGTATTTCAGTAAAGAGAATTGGACCGGGGTCCACAGTTCACTAGAGGTGTCTCTCCCATAAGACGAACAGCATGTTGGGTGAACAAATTACAGTCGGGCAATTGACAAATAAAGAGAGCATGACCATGCACATACATATCATGATGAGTATAGTGAGATTTAATTGGGCATTACGACAAAGTACATAGACCGCCATCCAACTGCATCTATGCCTAAAAAGTCCACCTTCAGGTTATCATCCGAACCCCCTCCAGTATTAAGTTGCTAACAACAGACAATTGCATTAAGTATTGCGCGTAATGTAACTAGTGACTACATCCTTGAACATAGCACTAATGTTTTATCCCTAGTGGCAACAGCACATCCATAACCTTAGAGGTTCTTGTCACCCCTCCAGATTCACGGAGACATGAACCCACTATCGAGCATAAATACTCCCTCTTGGAGTTACTAGCATCAACTTGGCCAGAGCATCTACTAATAACGAAGAGCATGCAAGATCATAAACAACACATAGATATAACTTTGATAATCAACATAACAAGTATTCTCTATTCATCGGATCCCAACAAACGCAACATATAAAATTACAGATAGATGATCTTGATCATGTTAGGCAGCTCACAAGATCCGACAATGATAGCACAATGGGGAGAAGACAACCATCTAGCTACTGCTATGGACCCATAGTCCAGGGGTAGACTACTCACACATCACACCGGAGGCGATCATGGCGGCGTAGAGTCCTCCGGGAGATGATTCCCCTCTCCGGCAGGGTGCCGGAGGCGATCTCCGGATCCCCGAGATGGGATCGGCGTTGGCGGCGTCTCCGGGAAGGTTTTCCGTATCGTGGCTCTCGGCACCGGGGGTTTCGTCACGGAGGCTTTAAGTAGGCGGAAGGGCAAGTCGGGAGGGGGCACAGGGCCCCAGATGACAGGCGGCGCGGCCAAGGGGGGCCGCGCCGCCCTAGGGTTTGGGCACCCTGTGGCCCCACTTCGTTTCGTCTTCGGACTTCGGAAGCTTCGTGGAAAAATAGGCCCCGGGCGTTGATTTCGTCCAATTCCGAGAATATTTCCTTACTAGGATTTCTGAAACCAAAAACAGCAGAAACAAGAATCGGCACTTCGGCATCTTGTTAATAGGTTAGTTCCAGAAAATGCACGAATATGACATAAAGTGTGCATAAAACATGTAGATAACATCAATAATGTGGCATGGAACATAAGAAATTATCGATACGTTGGAGACGTATCAGCATCCCCAAGCTTAGTTCTGCTCGTCCCGAGCAGGTAAAACGATAACACAGATAATTTCTGGAGTGACATGCCATCATAATCTTGATCATACTATTTGTAAAGCATATGTAGTGAATGCAGCGATCAAAACAATGTATATGACATGAGTAAACAAGTGAATCATAAAGCAAAGACTTTTCATGAATAGCACTTCAAGACAAGCATCAATAAGTCTTGCATAAGAGTTAACTCATAAAGCAATAATTTAAAGTAAAGGTATTGAAGCAACACAAAAGAAGATTAAGTTTCAGCGGTTGCTTTCAACTTGTAACATGTATATCTCATGGATATTGTCAACATAGAGTAATATAATAAGTGCAATAAGCAAGTATGTAGGAATCAATGCACAGTTCACACAAGTGTTTGCTTCTTGAGGTGGAGAGAAATAGGTGAACTGACTCAACATTGAAAGTAAAAGAATGGTCCTCCATAGAGGAAAAGCATCGATTGCTATATTTGTGCTAGAGCTTTGATTTTGAAAACATGAAACAATTTTGTCAACGGTAGTAATAGAGCATATGCATCATGTAAATTATATCTTATAAGTTGCAAGCCTCATGCATAGTGTACCAATAGTGCCCGCACCTTGTCCTAATTAGCTTGGACTACCTGGATTATCACCGCAATACATATGCTTTAACCAAGTATCACAAAGGGGTACCTCTATGTCGCCTGTACAAAGGTCTAAGGAGAAAGCTCGCATTTGGATTTCTCGCTTTTGATTATTCTCAACTTAGACATCCATACCGGGACAACATAGACAACAGATAATGGACTCCTCTTTTAATGCTTAAGCATTCAACAACAATTAATTCTTTTCTCATTAGAGATTTGAGGATGTTTGTCCAAAACTGAAACTTCCACCATGGATCATGGCTTTAGTTAGCGGCCCAATGTTCTTCTCTAACAATATGCATGCTCAAACCATTCAACTCAGTGTAGATCGCCCTTACTTCAGACAAGATGAACATGCATAGCAACTCACATGAAATTCAACAATGAATAGTTGATGGCGTCCCCAGTAAACATGGTTATCGCACAACAAGCAACTTAATAAGAGATAAAGTGCATAATTACATATTCAATACCACAATAGTTTTTAAGCTATTTGTCCCATGAGCTATATATTGCAAAGGTGAATGATGGAATTTTAAAGGTAGCACTCAAGCAATTTACTTTGGAATGGCGGAAAATACCATGTAGTAGGTAGGTATGGTGGACACAAATGGCATAGTGGTTGGCTCAAGTATTTTGGATGCATGAGAAGTATTCCCTCTCGATACAAGGTTTAGGCTAGCAAGGCTTATTTGAAACAAACACAAGGATGAACCGGTGCAGCAAAACTCACATAAAAGACATATTGAAAACATTATAAGACTCTACACCGTCTTCCTTGTTGTTCAAACTCAATACTAGAAATTATCTAGACCTTAGAGAAACCAAATATGCAAACCAAATTTTAGCATGCTCTATGTATTTCTTCATTAATGGGTGCAAAGCATATGATGCAAGAGCTTAATCATGAGCACAACAATTGCCAAGTATCACATTACCCAAGACATTAATAGCAATTACTACATGTATCATTTTCAAATTCCAACCATATAACAATTTAACGAAGGAGAAACTTCGCCATGAATACTATGAGTAGAAACCAAGGACATACTTGTCCATATGCTACAGCGGAGCGTGTCTCTCTCCCATAAAGTGAATGCTAGGATCCATTTTATTCAAACAAAACAAAAACAAAAACAAACCGACGCTCCAAGAAAAAGCACATAAGATGTGATGGAATAAAAATATAGTTTCAGTGGGAGGAACTCGATAATGTTGTCGATGAAGAAGGGGATGCCTTGGGCATCCCCAAGCTTAGACGCTTGAGTCTTCTTGATATATGCAGGGGTGAACCACCGGGGCATCCCCAAGCTTAGAGCTTTCACTCTCCTTGATCATGTTGCATCATACTCCTCTCTTGATCCTTGAAAACTTCCTCCACACCAAACTTAGAACAACTCATTAGAGGGTTAGTGCACAATAAAAATTAACATATTCAGAGGTGACACAATCATTCTTAATACTTCTGGACATTGCATAATGCTACTGGACATTAGTAGATCAAAGAAATTCATCCAACATAGCAAAAGAGGCAATGCGAAATAAAAGGCAGAATCTGTCAAAACAGAACAGTTCATATTGACGAATTTTAAAATGGCACCAGACTTGCTCAAATGAAAATGCTCAAATTGAATGAAAGTTGCGTACATATCTGAGGATCATGCATGTAAATTGGCTTAATTTTCTGAGCTACCTACAGGGAGGTGGACCCAGATTCGTGACAGCAAAGAAATCTGGAACTGCGCAGTAATCCAAATCTAGTACTTACTTTTCTATCAACGGCTTAACTTGGCACAACAAAACACAAAACTAAGATAAGGAGAGGTTGCTACAGTAGTAAACAACTTCCAAGACACAAAATAAAAACAAAGTACTGTAGGTAAAAACATGGGTTGTCTCCCATAAGCGCTTTTCTTTAACGCCTTTCAGCTAGGCGCAGAAAGTGTGCATCAAGTATTATCAAAGGATGGTGCATTCTCAGCGGGGTGCGGAGTTTTCTCAACCAGGCATAATATATTAGATACATAGGTTTTAGCATCTCCCTTTTCATTAGTCTTAGGCGTGCTACTCTCATCAAACAAATTTTCAGGAACAAGCCAGGCATAATTATTTTCTAGTGCATCATTCATAGCTAAGAGTTTACATGGTATTGGTGCTTTGATCTCCCCACCATCATCAATATTATTAGTGTATCTTATTCTATCCATGTCCATCTTTTCAAGGAGGCTAACAAAATTAGTATGAGAACCAAGCATATTAAATTTAGCAAAGACCTTTCTAGCTTCTCTTGCTAGACCACCAAATTCTCTAAGAAGGGTTTCTAAAACAAAATCTTTCTTTTCCCCTTCTTCCATATCACCAAGTGTGAGAAACATATGTTGGATTATAGGATTAAGATTAACAAATTTAGTTTCCAACAGGCGAACTAAATGCGCAGCAGCAATTTCATAAGTAGGCGCAAGGTCCACCAAGTGTCTATCTTCAAAATTTTCGATGGTACTAACATGATTGAAAAATTCTTCTATATTATTTCTCCCAACTATAGACCCACGTCCTACCGGTATGTCTTTTGTGGTAAAATTAAAAGGAAACATGATGAATCAAGTAAGGTAAATGCAAGTAACTAATTTTTTTTATTTTTGATATAACAAACAAGATAGCAAATAAAGTAAAACTAGCAACTAATTTTTTTGTATTTTGATTTAGTGCAGCAAACAAAGTAGTAAATAAAACTAAGCAAGACAAAAACAAAGTAAAGAGATTGAGAAGTGGAGACTCCCCTTGCAGCGTGTCTTGATCTCCCCGGCAACGGCGCCAGAAATTTAGCTTGATGACGCGTAAAGCACACGCTCGTTGGGAACCCCAAGTGGAAGGTGTGATGCGTACAGCAGCAAGTTTCCCTCAGTAAGAAACCAAGGTTTATCGAACCAGTAGGAGTCAAGAAGCACGTTGAAGGTTGATGGCGGCGGGATGTAGTGCGGCGCAACACCAGGGATTCCGGCGCCAACGTGGAACCTGCACAACACAACCAAAGTACTTTGCCCCAACGAAACAGTGAGGTTGTCAATCTCACCGGCTTGCTGTAACAAAGGATTAACCGTATTGTGTGGAAGATGATTATTTGCAGAAAACAGTAGAACAAGTATTGCAGTAGATTGTATTTCAAGAAAGAGAATTGGACCGGGTCCACAGTTCACTAGAGGTGTCTCTCCCATAAGACGAACAGCATGTTGGGTGAACAAATTACAGTTGGGCAATTGACAAATAAAGAGAGCATGACCATGCACATACATATCATGATGAGTATAGTGAGATTTAATTGGGCATTACGACAAAGTACATAGACCGCCATCCAACTGCATCTATGCCTAAAAAGTCCACCTTCAGGTTATCATCCGAACCCCCTCCAGTATTAAGTTGCTAACAACAGACAATTGCATTAAGTATTGCGCGTAATGTAACTAGTGACTACATCCTTGAACATAGCACTAATGTTTTATCCCTAGTGGCAACAGCACATCCATAACCTTAGAGGTTCTTGTCACCCCTCCAGATTCACGGAGACATGAACCCACTATCGAGCATAAATACTCCCTCTTGGAGTTACTAGCATCAACTTGGCCAGAGCATCTACTAATAACGGAGAGCATGCAAGATCATAAACAACACATAGATATAACTTTGATAATCAACATAACAAGTATTCTCTATTCATCGGATCCCAACAAACGCAACATATAGAATTACAGATAGATGATCTTGATCATGTTAGGCAGCTCACAAGATCCGACAATGATAGCACAATGGGGAGAAGACAACCATCTAGCTACTGCTATGGACCCATAGTCCAGGGGTAGACTACTCACACATCACACCGGAGGCGACCATGGCGGCGTAGAGTCCTCCGGGAGATGATTCCCCTCTCCGGCAGGGTGCCGGAGGCGATCTCCTGGATCCCCCGAGATGGGATCGGCGTTGGCGGCGTCTCTGGAAGGTTTTCCGTATCGTGGCTCTCGGTACTGGGGGTTTCGTCACGGAGGCTTTAAGTAGGCGGAAGGGCAAGTCAGGAGGGGGCACAGGGGCCCCAGATGACAGGGCGGCGCGGCCAAGGGGGGGGCCGCGCCGCCCTAGGGTTTGGGCACCCTGTGGCCCCACTTCGTTTCGTCTTCGGACTTCTGGAAGCTTCGTGGAAAAATAGGCCCCTGGGCGTTGATTTCGTCCAATTCCGAGAATATTTCCTTACTAGGATTTCTGAAACCAAAAACAGCAGAAAACAAGAATCGGCACTTCGGCATCTTGTTAATAGGTTAGTTCCAGAAAATGCACGAATATGACATAAAGTGTGCATAAAACATGTAGATAACATCAATAATGTGGCATGGAACATAAGAAATTATCGATACGTTGGATTACATCATTGTGATGGGGATTACATAATGTGGCATGGAACATAAGATTACATCATTGTGATGGGGATTACATCATTGATTGCTATCTTGTTTGCTATATCAAAAACACAAAAAAAATTAGTTACTCGCATTTACTTTATTATCATGTCTAGTCCCGTAGTTGTTACTCTATCACCTGAGGAATCAATCTTCACCTTTAAACAAGGAGGTGAAGAGAATTTTAAAGAAGCATGGTCTAGAATTTTTGATGCTTATAGTAAAACTGAACCTAAAATGACCTTAAGTTTGCTTCTTAGTAATTTCTATTTCGGGCTTATTCTTCGTTATAGATATGCCTTAGATGCTGTAGTGGGAGGAGATTTCCTTCATTGTGATGGGGATCAAGCTTTTAATGCTATAAGGAAATTGATTACATCATTTAGCTCCGATAATAATTTTGATCCATCTCATGCTAGTATGAATAATAGATTAGACACTATTGAAACAAATATATCCTGTTTAAAAGAAGTGTATAATCGAATTCGCGAATATTATGATTATGTTCCATTAAGCTTTGAACCTTCAATGTGGGTGCCTACTGTTAAAGTTACTATTGGTGGTGAAACTTTTCCTGCTCGTTGTGATATTATGTCCGAGTTTTGCCTCATGCCTGAAAAAATTTATAAATCTTTGACACTTTGGGGGCTTACTGAAGGGGGAGAAGAAATAACTCTTGCGGATAACTCTGTTGTAATTCCTATGGGCATAGCTGAAGGTGTTTTCACAACCTTTCTTGGAAGGACAGTATCCATTGATTATCTCGTTATTGAATGTGTAGGGACAGGACAAATCACACTTGGAAGATCCCTGATGAAACTCATGGGAGCAATCATAGATGTTGGGAAAGGCACTCTAAATTTTACCTCTACACCCGGATGCGGTCATGTATTCCCTAGACCAAAGAGTAGGAATAAGAGTAAGAAAGGTAAGAGTAACACCCCTGGTAAGAATGCCGATGCACTATCCTTTGATAATACTTGATGCACACTTTCTGCGCCTAGCTGAAAGGCGTTAAAGAAAAGCGCTTATGGGAGACAACCCATGTTTTTACCTACACTACTTTGTTTTTATTTTGTGTCTTGGAAGTTGTTTACTACTGTAGCAACCTCTCCTTATCTTAGTTTTGTGTTTTGTTGTGCCAAGTTAAGCCGTTGATAGAAAAGTAAGTACTAGATTTGGATTACTGTGCAGTTCCAGATTTCTTTGCTGTCACGAATCTGGGTCCACCTCCCTGTAGGTAGCTCAGAAAATTAAGCCAATTTATGTGCATGATCCTCAGATATGTACACAACTTTCATTCAATTTGAGAATTTTCATTTGAGCAAGTCTGGTGCCATTTTAAAATTCGTCAATACGAGCTGTTCTGTTTTGACAGATTCTGCCTTTTATTTCGCATTGCCTCTTTTGCTATGTTGGATGAATTTCTTTGATCCACTAATGTCCAGTAGCATTATGCAATGTCCAGAAGTGTTAAGAATGATTGTGTCACCTCTGAATATGTTAATTTTTATTGTGCACTAACCCTCTAATGAGTTGTTTCGAGTTTGGTGTGGAGGAAGTTTTCAAGGATCAAGAGAGGAGTATGATGCAACATGATCAAGGAGAGTGAAAGCTCTAAGCTTGGGGATGCCCCGGTGGTTCACCCCTGCATATTCTAAGAAGACTCAAGCGTCTAAGCTTGGGGATGCCCAAGGCATCCCCTTCTTCATCGACAACATTATCAGGTTCCTCCCCTGAAACTATATTTTTATTCCATCACATCTTATGTGCTTTTTCTTGGAGCGTCGGTTTGTTTTTGTTTTTGTTTTGTTTGAATAAAATGGATCCTAGCATTCACTTTATGGGAGAGAGACACGCTCCGCTGTAGCATATGGACAAGTATGTCCTTGGTTTCTACTCATAGTATTCATGGCGAAGTTTCTCCTTTGTTAAATTGTTATATGGTTGGAATTTGAAAATGATACATGTAGTAATTGCTATTAATGTCTTGGGTAATGTGATACTTGGCAATTGTTGTGCTCATGATTAAGCTCTTGCATCATATGCTTTGCACCCATTAATGAAGAAATACATAGAGCATGCTAAAATTTGGTTTGCATATTTGGTTTCTCTAAGGTCTAGATAATTTCTATTATTGAGTTTGAACAACAAGGAAGACGGTGTAGAGTCTTATAATGTTTTCAATATGTCTTTTATGTGAGTTTTGCTGCACCGGTTCATCCTTGTGTTTGTTTCAAATAAGCCTTGCTAGCCTAAACCTTGTATCGAGAGGGAATACTTCTCATGCATCCAAAATACTTGAGCCAACCACTATGCCATTTGTGTCCACCATACCTACCTACTACATGGTATTTTCCGCCATTCCAAAGTAAATTGCTTGAGTGCTACCTTTAAAATTCCATCATTCACCTTTGCAATATATAGCTCATGGGACAAATAGCTTAAAAACTATTGTGGTATTGAATATGTAATTATGCACTTTATCTCTTATTAAGTTGCTTGTTGTGCGATAACCATGTTCACTGGGGACGCCATCAACTATTCATTGTTGAATTTCATGTGAGTTGCTATGCATGTCCGTCTTGTCTAAAGTAAGAGAGATCTACCACCCTATGGTTAAGCATGCATAATGTTAGAGAAGAACATTGGGCCGCTAACTAAAGCCATGATCCATGGTGGAAGTTTCAGTTTTGGACATATATCCTCAATCTCAAATGAGAAAATTATCAATTGTTGTTACATGCTTAGGCATAAAAGAGGAGTCCATTATCTGTTGTCTATGTTGTCCCGGTATGGATGTCTAAGTTGAAGAATAATCAATAGCGAGAAATCCAATGCGAGCTTTCTCCTTAGACCTTTGTACAGGCGGCATAGAGGTACCCCTTTGTGACACTTGGTAAAAACATGTGCATTGTGATGATCCGGTAGTCCAAGCTAATTAGGACAAGGTGCGGGCACTATTGGTACACTATGCATGAGGCTTGCAACTTATAAGATATAATTTACATGATGCATATGCTCTATTACTACCGTTGACAAAATTGTTTCATGTTTTCAAAATCAAAGCTCTAGCACAAATATAGCAATCGATGCTTTTCCTCTATGGAGGACCATTCTTTTACTTTCAATGTTGAGTCAGTTCACCTATTTCTCTCCACCTCAAGAAGCAAACACTTGTGTGAACTGTGCATTGATTCCTACATACTTGCTTATTGCACTTATTATATTACTCTATGTTGACAATATCCATGAGATATACATGTTACAAGTTGAAAGCAACCGCTGAAACTTAATCTTCTTTTGTGTTGCTTCAATACCTTTACTTTAAATTATTGCTTTATGAGTTAACTCTTATGCAAGACTTATTGATGCTTGTCTTGAAGTGCTATTCATGAAAAGTCTTTGCTTTATGATTCACTTGTTTACTCATGTCATATACATTGTTTTGATCGCTGCATTCACTACATATGCTTTACAAATAGTATGATCAAGATTATGATGGCATGTCACTCCGTAAATTATCCTTGTTATCGTTTACCTGCTCGGGACGAGCAGAACTAAGCTTGGGGATGCTGATACGTCTCCAACGTATCGATAATTTCTTATGTTCCATGCCACATTATTGATGTTATCTACATGTTTTATGCACACTTTATGTCATATTCGTGCATTTTCTGGAACTAACCTATTAACAAGATGCCGAAGTGCCAGTTGCTATTTTCTCTGTTTTTGGTTTCGTAAATCCTAGTAAGGAAATATTCTCGGAATTGGACGAAATCAACGCCCAGGGGCCTATTTTTCCACGAAGCTTCCAGAAGTCCGAAGACGAAACGAAGTGGGGCCACAGGGTGCCCAAACCCTAGGGCGGCGCGCCCCCCCCCTTGGCCGCGCCGCCCTGTCATCTGGGGCCCCTGTGCCCCCTCCTGACTTGCCCTTCCGCCTATTTAAAGCCTCCGTGACGAAACCCCCGCATCGAGAGCCACGATACGGAAAACCTTCCGTGAGACGCCGCCAACGCCGATCCCATCTCGGGGGATCCAGGAGATCACCTCCGGCACCCTGTCGGAGAGGGGAATCATCTCCCGGAGGACTCTACGCCGCCATGGTCGCCTCCGGTGTGATGTGTGAGTAGTCTACCCCTGGACTATGGGTCCATAGCAGTAGCTAGATGGTTGTCTTCTCCCCATTGTGCTATCATTGTCGGATCTTGTGAGCTGCCTAACATGATCAAGATCATCTATCTGTAATTCTATATGTTGCGTTTGTTGGGATCCGATGAATAGAGAATACTTGTTATGTTGATTATCAAAGTTATATCTATGTGTTGTTTATTATCTTGCATGCTCTCCGTTATTAGTAGATGCTCTGGCCAAGTTGATGCTAGTAACTCCAAGAGGGAGTATTTATGCTCGATAGTGGGTTCATGTCTCCGTGAATCTGGAGGGGTGACAAGAATCTCTAAGGTTATGGATGTGCTGTTGCCACTAGGGATAAAACATTAGTGCTATGTTCAAGGATGTAGTCACTAGTTACATTACGCGCAATACTTAATGCAATTGTCTGTTGTTAGCAACTTAATACTGGGGGGGGTTCGGATGATAACCTGAAGGTGGACTTTTTAGGCATAGATGCAGTTGGATGGCGGTCTATGTACTTTGTCGTAATGCCCAATTAAATCTCACTATACTCATCATGATATGTATGTGCATGGTCATGCTCTCTTTATTTGTCAATTGCCCAACTGTAATTTGTTCACCCAACATGCTGTTCGTCTTATGGGAGAGACACCTCTAGTGAACTGTGGACCCCGGTCCAATTCTCTTTACTGAAATACAATCTACTGCAATACTTGTTCTACTGTTTTCTGCAAACAATCATCTTCCACACAATCCGGTTAATCCTTTGTTACAGCAAGCCGGTGAGATTGACAACCTCACTGTTTCGTTGGGGCAAAGTACTTTGGTTGTGTTGTGCAGGTTCCACGTTGGCGCCGGAATCCCTGGTGTTGCGCCGCACTACATCCCGCCGCCATCAACCTTCAACGTGCTTCTTGACTCCTACTGGTTCGATAAACCTTGGTTTCTTACTGAGGGAAACTTGCTGCTGTACGCATCACACCTTCCACTTGGGGTTCCCAACGAGCGTGTGCTTTACGCGTCATCAAGCTAAATTTCTGGAGTTGATACGTCCAAAACGTATCTACTTTCCCGAACACTTTTGCTATTGTTTTGCCTCTAATTTGTGTATTTTGGATGCAACTAACACGGACTAACGCTGTTTTCAGCAGAACTGCTCTGGTGTCTCGTTTTTGTGCAGAAATCCAACTTTCGGGAAAATCCTCGGAATTTATGCAGAAGGCCCTATTTTCCCAGAATAATGACGGAGCCAGAAGGTCAAGTAAGGTGGAGGCCCGAGGGCCCCACACCATAGGGCGGCGCGGCCCTGGGGCCCGCGCGGCCCGTGGTGTGGCCCCCTCGGCCGGCCTCCGACGCCCTCCTTCGGACTATTTATCGGCCTCGACCTAAAAACGCACGGGGAGAAGTCGAAGTCGCCGTAAACCCTCCGTAACGCCGCCACATCGCGAAACTCCGTCGCGGGAGTCAGAAGTCTCCGTTCTGGCACTCCGCCGGGACGGGGAATTGGAGGAGATCATCGCCGCCATCACCGCCAACGCCTCTCCATCAACCAGCCATGTTTCCCCCATCCATGTGTGAGTAATTCCCCCGCTGTAGGCCGAAGGGGATGGTAGGGATTGGATGAGATTGGTCATGTAATAGCATAAGATTGTTAGGGCATAGTGCCTAGTGTCCGTAATTGGTACTTTGATGATATTGTTGCAACTTGTTATGCTTAATGCTTGTCACTAGGGCCCGAGTGCCATGATCTCAGATCTGAACATGTTATTGTTTCATCATGATATTCATTGTTTATGGTCTTACCTATAAGTTGTATACACATGTCGCTGTCCGGAACCAATGGCCCCGAAGTGACAAGAATTGGGACAACCGGAGGGGATGGTAGCGATGTGAGGATCACATGTGTTCACGGAGTGTTAATGCTTTGCTCCGGTACTTTATTAAAAGGAGTACCTTAATATCCAGTAGTTTCCCTTGAGGCCCGGCTGCCACCTGGTAGGACAAAAGATGTTGTGCAAGTTTCTCATTGCGAGCACGCACGACTATATATGGAACACATGCCTATTGATTGCTTTGTACTTGGACACCGTTTTATTATTATCTCGCAAATGCCCTGCTATGATTGTTACATGAGTTTCTCTCATCCATGCAACGCCCATCATCCGTCCCCGTGCCTACGTATTTTAATCCTGCCGTTTACTAAAATCACTACCGCTGTCTTTGTTACTCGTCGCTGTTATTTCACTCATCGCTACTGCTATAAAACTGTTATTATCGATAAACTCTTGCGAGCAAGTCTGTTTCTGTGTGCAGCTGAATTGACAACTCCGCTGTTAAGGCTTCCAAGTGTTCTTTGTCTCCCCTTGTGTCGAATCAATAAATTGGGTTTTACTTCCTCGAAGATCATTGCGATCCCCTATACTTGTGGGTCATCAAGACTATTTTCTGGCGCCGTTGCCGGGGAGCATAGCTTTATTTGGAAGTTCACTTGGATTAATATTGTTCGCTGCAAATTCTCCATCATGGGTAAACCTCGCGATACTAAGATCGCCATATTACCATCCACTACAAGAAAAGGTACAATTCTGAATACCTCTGCTGCTCTTGATTCACCATCTGTGATTGATAAACTTGTTTCACCGCCGCATGCTTCAAATGCGGGTACTTCTGCTGAATCTGAAAACTCTCATAATATTGATAATGTTTCTGCTGTGCTTGATGATAGTGGTTCTTTGGGATCTTTTCTAGATGCTACAATTGCTAGGTCTAGACAAATTGAAAATACTGAAACTCCTAATGCTACTACACCTGTTAGTTCACCTGAACTTGATTATTTTAGTGATGATCCTGATGAAGATTATGTGGAGCTTAATGATGATTTTATTGAAAAATGCAATGCTACTACTGATGCAAGAAAAATTAAAAAGCTGCTTGCAGAACATGCTGTTAGATATAAACTGTCTCCTGATCCTAAGTTTGCCACATCTCCCATAAACATTAGGGATAAAGATTATGATTTTTCTCTTGATCTATCTCATATAGCTATTGTTGAGAAAACCCCCTTTTGTGGTACTGAAAAAGAAAGTGTTGTTGAACACATGACTGAGTTATCTACTCTAAGTAGCTTGTTTTCTGATGATGTCAAGATGCGTACTTACTTTGTTGCTAAAATCTTTCCATTCTCATTAAAGGATGACGCTAAAACTTGGTATAATAATTTGCCACCTAATTCTATTAAAAGTCCAAAAGAACTGCTTGATGTTTTCTTCCGCAAATACTTTCCTGCTAGTGCTCAACATATTGCTTTGCAGAGAATTTATAATTTTGACCAGGGAGATGAAGAGAAATTGCCTGAGGCTTGGGCGAGATTCTGCTCTCTTATTAGAGCTCGGCCTGATCATGATTTGGAAAAGCATGATTTACTTGATATATTTTATAGTGGACTAACCATTGAGTCTAGGGCATACCTGGATAGTTGTGCTGGTTGTGTTTTCAGGAAAAGAACTCCAGACGACGCTGAAGAATTATTGGCTAAAATAAGCCGGAATCATGATGATTGGACTACGCCTGAACCAACTCCAACGCCAATATTGAAGAAGAGGGGTTTAATTAAATTGAATGATGAAGATATGAGGGAAGCCAAGAAGTCTCTCAAGGAGAAAGGTGTTAAATCTGAAGATGTGAAGAATCTACCTCCTATAGAAGATATATGTGAGATAATTCCCCCTTCATCCATGATTGAGGTAAACTCCCTTCAACGCTTTACTAGGGAAGATATTCCGTATTCGAAACCTCCTGCACAATGCTTAGATGAGTTTGATAATTATATTGTTAAGCAAGAAAATTTTAATATGAGAGTAGAGAATCATTTAATGGAAAATTCTCGAGCTATTAGTGAATTGCATGATATTGTGGAGAGAACCTCCAATGATGTTAAGATGCTTGTTAAACATTTTCATATGATTCAAACTCAAATTGATCAACTCACTAAAGTGCAAAATGACTTGTTAGGGAACAATTCTAAAGAGAAACATGCTTATGAAGTAACAACTAGAGGTGGTGTCTCTACCCAGGATCCTCTATATCCTGAAGGGCATCCCAAAAGAATTGAACAAGATTCTCAACGCATTGAACCTAGTGCTCATTCTAGGAAGAAAAAGAAGAAGAAACATAAAAATGTTGTAGAATCCTCTGAACCTGTTAATGATCCTAATAGTATATCTATTTCTGATGCTGAAACTGAAAGTGGTAATGAACATGATAATGATAAAGATAATGACAAGAATGATACTCCTGATAAAGAAGAGGTTGAAGAAGAACCTGAGAAGCATGCTAAAAATAAAAAGTATACTAACGAAGATTTTATTGCTGAGAAACATGGTAATGAAAGAGAACCTTGGGTGCAAAAGCAAATGCCTTTTCCTGCTAAGAAACTAAAATCAAAGGAAGAAGAATACTATAATAAATTTTGTGATTGGATGAAACCTTTATTCTTGCAAATCCCTTTGACTGATGCTATTAAATTGCCTCCTTATTCAAAGTATATGAAAGATATTGTTACTAACAAAAGGAAAATCCCCAATGAGGAAATTTCCACTATGCTTGCTAATTACTCTTTCAATGGCAAAATACCAAAGAAGTTGGGCGACCCAGGTATACCTACTATTCCTTGTTCTATCAAGAATAATTATGTTAAAACTGCTCTATGTGACTTGGGAGCCGGTGTTAGTGTTATGCCTTTTTCTCTTTATAAGAGACTTTACTTAGATAAGTTGATACCTACTGATATATCTTTGCAAATGGCTGATAAATCTACTGCTATTCCTGTTGGTATATGTGAGAATGTTCCTGTTCAAGTTACTACTAACTGCTTGATATTAACTGATTTTGTTGTGTTGGAAATGCCTGAAGATGATAATATGTCTATTATTCTTGGGAGACCTTTTCTTAACACCGCAGGGGCTGTTATTGATTGCAATAAAGGAAAGGTTACTTTCAATGTTGATGATAGGGAGCATACCGTTTATTTTCCCAAGAGGATTGAGAAAGCGTGTGGAGTTAATACTATTTCTAATGTGAGAACTATCAAAGTGGGAACTATTGATTGTCCTATATATGAGCCTAAGGAAGAATATCAAACTCTCGTGATTGGATCCATATCAATACAATTCAAGGTAACATGATTGATTTGAGGTTTATTTCTTCTTATGCTATGTAAAATTTATTTGGTGACAAGACTTGATCAACCTTGTTAACGGATACTTTTTATATGCATAGAGGAGGTAAACAACATATCTTTCTTCCTCCATTTGCTCTAGTTGCTGTAGCATTTTTTATTTGCAAAGTTCCTTAGTTATTTGGAGATTTCAAAATTTTTCCTGGCCAGTAATAATAAACTAAATACCCAGAAATGTGCATTTTTCAAAGTTTTCAAAAATTCACAAAAATTATACCGTTGGTCCTATTTTTCGACGAGGCACCTGGGAGCACCAGAGGATGACCTGTGGGGCACCAGAGGGCGCCAAACCACAGGCCGGCGCGGCCAAGGTGGTGGCCGCGCCACCATGTGGTGTGGGCCCCTCCTTGCCCCACTTTGTCATCTCTTTCTCCCAGCACCTTCTCTCTCCCGAAAAAACTCATACCAAGTTCCTCTCACTCGCGTTTTTGCTCCAGAGCTCCAGATTTCTCGATCTCTTTGCTCAGCCCAGATTTCTTGCTGAAATTTGGCACATTTGCTCTTTGGTATGTGACTCCTCCACCCATCCAAGTAGAATTTTGTTTGGTTGAGTATATCTTGAATATTTTGCTGCTGTAGGTAACATGTTTAGTGGGCTTGCATGCTTGTTCTAAGTGGTAGAAACTAGTTTTGATGCATGATTAGTGCTCTAGCAAGTTCCTATGGTAGTTTCCCTCAATTATATGTCACCAAATCAAATTTTATATCATTTGTTAAAAATTTCAGAGAAGCTATGAAGAAGTTCAACTTTGGAGAGTTGTTCAAGAAAGGGACAACCAGCACCGGGAGGCCTTCTAGGGCCGCCACCCGGATTAGGCGATCATACAATGAAGACATCATCGCGCCTAGCTTCGCGCCCGAAGAGGACAACGGGGCTCCTAATGCTTCGTCTTTTCCATGCTATGATTTTCTTAGGAATGCAGGGATATTGGAGGATTTCTTCACCCTTGTCAACAGGGCAGGGTTAACCACCTATGTGGGCGATGAAAGGGAGCAATACTACATGCTCACCAAAATCTTCGTCGAGAGTTTTCAGTTCAACAACAAACAATATGAGCCGACGGTTGCATTCAGGATCTATGGTAATCCTGTTACTATGAAATTAGAGGATTTTTGTCGTGCATTGGATATTGTCCCTGTAGGTACAGCAAGTAGGATTGATGACAACCCTCGGGACTTGTTGGAGCTCTATCGAGGGATTACCGATGATGATTGCTGCACCATTCAGCGTGGCAAGATAAGGAACATTCAACTCCCCGCCATTAAGTATTTTGCATACTACATTGCTACTAGCATTCTTGGTAGGGAGAACACTAGCAACATTTCTAGTTACCATCTTGCTTTCTTGAATATTGCACTTACTGGTCAGACATCTTATCACCTTGGTGCTCTTATTGCTCGCCGCCTGACTACCAGGGGGCCTATTTTTGGAGGAACTATCGCAATGCGCGTTTTAACATATCTAAATCTTCCTCTTGATCCTAATGATGTGCCATTGGCCCCTAGGAAACTTGATATTGCTGCTATGAAGAGTCATCATTTTGTTACCGCTGATTCTACTTTAGATAATATGGTCTATAGAATGTTGTTTTCTGACGGGGATGAGAAGGAAATTCCTTTTCCCCAACCAGGTTTGTTCAGTATTGACAGGCAATCATGGTCGTGCACTAAGGAGGAAGTGGATGAACATTTGAAGATAAAAGACTTCCACCAGCAACATGACTCCGAGGACGCCGAGGCCTCCTACGACCACACCGTCACGTATCCGGGTGCTTCTTCTAGCACATACCCGGAATACGATCCATCTTCGTCATACTACGGGGACACTACCTCATGGGATCGATGGGATTGAACTCCACTTAGGCAAAAAGCCTAAGCTTGGGGGGAGGTATACCGGCATCACTCATTCTTTGCATATTATGGTTGCTGGATACTTGCACATACTTGCTTTGTTCGTTTGAGTGGTTTTCTAATGAGAGGAAGATGATATCTGGGGAAGTGCTGCCTGAAAACAGATTCTGGAACGTTACCGTAAAAATTCTCAAAAATAGCCAGAGCGTCATTTTGAGCTGCCAATTTTTTTGCAGGTTCCCCAGGTTGTTATCTAACTTTCATTAGTTGAACACTTTTCGATCTGAGCAATGTAAGATTTTTGTAAAAATCGATTTCTGTACTGCTGTCAGGTTTTGGCAGATTTCTGCCATCCTGCTGTTATGTGTTTCTTTTAGTTTGCTATTTCTTATTTTCGATTTGTTTCTTTCCCAAAACACAAAAAGACCAAAAATATTTCTGTTGTTTCTCTTCACCATTTGTTTGCTTTGGTTTCTTGCATTTGTTTCACTTTATTTGCTATTCCTAGTTTGCTATAAGAAAACCCAAAAAGATTTTGCTTTGTTTGTTTGTTTCCTCTTGCTCTTGTTTCTAATTCGAAAACACCAAAAACATTTGCTGTTCTTCTTTGGTTTGTAAAGTTCCTTATGAGTTCAATGGTCTTTGGTGGCTGGAGCGTGGTTTTCATTTCATATTATCCAAGCTGCACAAGTGAAAAGGCAATAATGACGATCTACGACAATCTGATTGTGGTGAGAGGCTGGTATGAACTCTATTTGTTTTCATTTTTGTACATATACTCATCCATGTGAGCATGCTTAGTTGGTTCATGTGAGGTAAATGTTATTTGAGAAAGTCTAGTAGTTTATGATCTCTCATGTTTAGCTCCAATCTATTAATATGAGTAGCATGTCATGGATGTTTGCTTGCATTGTTTTATTCATAAGTAAGTATGGCATTGTGGTATCCTCCTCTGAATAATTCATTTATATCGACTTGGCACATGCTCACGCATGCATATGACTGAACAAAAAGTCAATTAAGCCTCGATGATCTATATTGCTTCAGAGTTCTTGTATCACTTTTATGCCTCCGTTAATTTATTTTGCCGCAAGCATGATTATGACAGGTACTGCTCTCTTGATTTGTCGCTCCCTAGTCTATTGCTAGCCTTCACTTGTACTGAGCGGGAACGCTGCTCGTGCTTCCAAACACCTGAAAACCAAGTTGTTCCAAAAGTGTCCACCATAAATACCTATGCATGGCATTTCAAACCATTCCAAGTAAATTCTCGTGCGCTACCTTTAAAAACCTTCAAAATGCTTCTCAATTTGTGTTTATGTTTCATAGCTCATGAGGAAGTATGTGGTGTTTAGCTTTCAACCTTGTCATTTACTTTTGACGGACTCTCATATGGACTAGTGGCACATCCGCTTATCCAATAATTTTGCAAAAAGAGCTGGCAATGGGATTCCCAGTCCCGAATTAATTAACTTAAATAGACACTCCTCCATGGTTTGTGATTGTTGGACGGCACCCGAAGGATTCGGTTAGCCATGGCTTGTGTAAGCAAAGGTTGGGGGGAGTGTCATCATCATAATAAAACTAAAATTAAAAAAAAGGGGCACTCCTTCATGGTATGAGATTGTTGGCAGGCACCCGAGGATTCGGTTAGCCATGGTTTGTGAAAGAAAGGTTGGAAGGAGTGCCAAATAAACATGCAATAATTCATGGGAGCCGCTCTTGAAAGTCCGGTTGGCGAGGTAGTTAGTGTACCCATTACCATTCGTTGACAACAACAAACACCTCTCAAAATAATTTTACTCCTGTCTTTATAAAAATGAAAAGCTCTAGCGCATGTTAATCCCTGCTTCCCTCTGCGAAGGGTCAATCTTTTACTTTTATGTTGTGTCTCCATTATTTCTTTGAGCACTATCTTGAGAGCACAACTGTCATTCTTAGTATAATATGCTTGTCTCAAAATATGATTGATTGTGGTATAACTTTGATGCATTTATCTTTTGACAATCACTACTTCTAGTCTTTCTATGAACTCCAGAGGTGCCCGGGCATTTATGTTTTGCCAATCAAATACAGGCAAGCGAGATACCACTTCAGATCAAGAGCTCTTTTTGTAGATAGGAAAGGTGCTGATCAAGACACTTCATACTCAATATCGCTAGTTGCATATGCTACTTTTCAAAGTAGATGACGCCTCAGTAAAAGTAGATACGGCACTTCGGCATCTTGTTAATAGGTTGTCAATCTCACCGGCTTGTTGTAACAAAGAGTTAACCGTATTGTGTGGAAGATGATTGTTTGCAGAAAACAGTAGAACAAGTATTGCAGTAGATTGTATTGCAGTAAAGAGAATTGGACCGGGGTCCACAGTTCACTAGAGGTGTCTCTCCCATAAGACGAACAGCATGTTGGGTGAACAAATTACAGTTGGGCAATTGACAAATAAAGAGAGCATGACCATGCACATACATATCATGATGAGTATAGTGAGATTTAATTGGGCATTACGACAAAGTACATAGACCGCCATCCAACTGCATCTATGCCTAAAAAGTCCACCTTCAGGTTATCATCCGAACCCTCCAAAGTATTAAGTTGCTAACAACAGACAATTGCATTAAGTATTGCGCGTAATGTAACTAGTGACTACATCCTTGAACATAGCACTAATGTTTTATCCCTAGTGGCAACAGCACATCCATAACCTTAGAGGTTCTTGTCACCCCTCCAGATTCACGGAGACATGAACCCACTATCGAGCATAAATACTCCCTCTTGGAGTTACTAGCATCAACTTGGCCAGAGCATCTACTAATAACGGAGAGCATGCAAGATCATAAACAACACATAGATATAACTTTGATAATCAACATAACAAGTATTCTCTATTCATCGGATCCCAACAAACGCAACATATAGAATTACAGATAGATGATCTTGATCATGTTAGGCAGCTCACAAGATCCGACAATGATAGCACAATGGGGAGAAGACAACCATCTAGCTACTGCTATGGACCCATAGTCCAGGGGTAGACTACTCACACATCACACCGGAGGCGACCATGGCAGCGTAGAGTCCTCCGGGAGATGATTCCCCTCTCCGGCAGGGTGCCGGAGGCGATCTCCTGGATCCCCCGAGATGGGATCGGCGTTGGCGGCATCTCTGGAAGGTTTTCCGTATCGTGGCTCTCGGTACTGGGGGTTTTGTCACGGAGGCTTTAAGTAGGCGGAAGGGCAAGTCAGGAGGGGGCACAGGGGCCCCACACCATAGGCCAGCAACGGCGCCAGAAATTTAGCTTGATGACGCGTAAAGCACACGCTCGTTGGGAACCCCAAGTGGAAGGTGTGATGCGTACAGCAGCAAGTTTCCCTCAGTAAGAAACCAAGGTTTATCGAACCAGTAGGAGTCAAGAAGCACGTTAAAGATTGATGGCGGCGGGATGTAGTGCGGCGCAACACCAGGGATTCCGGCGCCAACGTGGAACCTGCACAACACAACCAAAGTACTTTGCCCCAACGAAACAGTGAGGTTGTCAATCTCACCGGCTTGCTGTAACAAAGGATTAACCGTATTGTGTGGAAGATGATTGTTTGCAGAAAACAGTAGAACAAGTATTGCAGTAGATTGTATTTCAGTAAAGAGAATTGGACCGGGGTCCACAGTTCACTAGAGGTGTCTCTCCCATAAGATAAACAGCATGTTGGGTGAACAAATTACAGTTGGGCAATTGACAAATAAAGAGAGCATGACCATGCACATACATATCATGATGAGTATAGTGAGATTTAATTGGGCATTACGACAAAGTACATAGACCGCCATCCAACTGCATCTATGCCTAAAAAGTCAACCTTCAAAGTTATCATCCGAACCCCTCCAATATTAAGTTGCTAACAACAGACAATTGCATTAAGTATTGCGCGTAATGTAACTAGTGACTACATCCTTGAACATAGCACTAATGTTTTATCCCTAGTGGCAACAGCACATCCATAACCTTAGAGGTTCTTGTCACCCCTCCAGATTCACGGAGACATGAACCCACTATCGAGCATAAATACTCCCTCTTGGAGTTACTAGCATCAACTTGGCCAAAGCATCTACTAATAACGGAGAGCATGCAAGATCATAAACAACACATAGATATAACTTTGATAATCAACATAACAAGTATTCTCTATTCATCGGATCCCAACAAACGCAACATATAGAATTACAGATAGATGATCTTGATCATGTTAGGCAGCTCACAAGATCCGACAATGATAGCACAATGGGGAGAAGACAACCATCTAGCTACTGCTATGGACCCATAGTCCAGGGGTAGACTACTCACACATCACACCGGAGGCGACCATGGCGGCGTAGAGTCCTCCGGGAGATGATTCCCCTCTCCGGCAGGGTGCCGGAGGTGATCTCTGGATCCCCCGAGATGGGATCGGCGTTGGCGGCGTCTCTGGAAGGTTTTCCGTATCGTGGCTCTCGGTACTGGGGGTTTCGTCACGGAGGCTTTAAGTAGGCGGAAGGGCAAGTCAGGAGGGGGCACAGGGGCCCCAGATGACAGGGCGGCGCGGCCAAGGGGGGGGCCGCGCCGCCCTAGGGTTTGGGCACCCTGTGGCCCCACTTCGTTTCGTCTTCGGACTTCTGGAAGCTTCGTGGAAAAATAGGCCCCTGGGCGTTGATTTCGTCCAATTCCGAGAATATTTCCTTACTAGGATTTCTGAAACCAAAAACAGCAGAAACAAGAATCGGCACTTCGGCATCTTGTTAATAGGTTAGTTCCGTAAAATGCACGAATATGACATAAAGTGTGCATAAAACATGTAGATAACATCAATAATGTGGCATGGAACATAAGAAATTATCGATACGTTGGAGACGTATCAGCATCCCCAAGCTTAGTTCTGCTCGTCCCGAGCAGGTAAAACGATAACACAGATAATTTCTGGAGTGACATGCCATCATAATCTTGATCATACTATTTGTAAAGCATATGTAGTGAATGCAGCGATCAAAACAATGTATATGACATGAGTAAACAAGTGAATCATAAAGCAAAGACTTTTCATGAATAGCACTTCAAGACAAGCATCAATAAGTCTTGCATAAGAGTTAACTCATAAAGCAATAATTTAAAGTAAAGGTATTGAAGCAACACAAAAGAAGATTAAGTTTCAGCGGTTGCTTTCAACTTGTAACATGTATATCTCATGGATATTGTCAACATAGAGTAATATAATAAGTGCAATAAGCAAGTATGTAGGAATCAATGCACGGTTCACACAAGTGTTTGCTTCTTGAGGTGGAGAGAAATAGGTGAACTGACTCAACATTGAAAGTAAAAGAATGGTCCTCCATAGAGGAAAAGCATCGATTGCTATATTTGTGCTAGAGCTTTGATTTTGAAAACATGAAACAATTTTGTCAACGGTAGTAATAGAGCATATGCATCATGTAAATTATATCTTATAAGTTGCAAGCCTCATGCATAGTGTACCAATAGTGCCCGCACCTTGTCCTAATTAGCTTGGACTACCTGGATTATCACCGCAATACATATGCTTTAACCAAGTATCACAAAGGGGTACCTCTATGCCGCCTGTACAAAGGTCTAAGGAGAAAGCTCGCATTTGGATTTCTCGCTTTTGATTATTCTCAACTTAGACATCCATACCGGGACAACATAGACAACAGATAATGGACTCCTCTTTTAATGCTTAAGCATTCAACAACAATTAATTCTTTTCTCATTAGAGATTTGAGGATGTTTGTCCAAAACTGAAACTTCCACCATGGATCATGGCTTTAGTTAGCGGCCCAATGTTCTTCTCTAACAATATGCATACTCAAACCATTCAACTCAGTGTAGATCGCCCTTACTTCAGACAAGACGAACATGTATAGCAACTCACATGAAATTCAACAATGAATAGTTGATGGCGTCCCCAGTAAACATGGTTATCGCACAACAAGCAACTTAATAAGAGATAAAGTGCATAATTACATATTCAATACCACAATAGTTTTTAAGCTATTTGTCCCATGAGCTATATATTGCAAAGGTGAATGATGGAATTTTAAAGGTAGCACTCAAGCAATTTACTTTGGAATGGCGGAAAATACCATGTAGTAGGTAGGTATGGTGGACACAAATGGCATAGTGGTTGGCTCAAGTATTTTGGATGCATGAGAAGTATTCCCTCTCGATACAAGGTTTAGGCTAGCAAGGCTTATTTGAAACAAACACAAGGATGAACCGGTGCAGCAAAACTCACATAAAAGACATATTGAAAACATTATAAGACTCTACACCGTCTTCCTTGTTGTTCAAACTCAATACTAGAAATTATCTAGACCTTAGAGAAACCAAATATGCAAACCAAATTTTAGCATGCTCTATGTATTTCTTCATTAATGGGTGCAAAGCATATGATGCAAGAGCTTAATCATGAGCACAACAATTGCCAAGTATCACATTACCCAAGACATTAATAGCAATTACTACATGTATCATTTTCAAATTCCAACCATATAATAATTTAACGAAGGAGAAACTTCGCCATGAATACTATGAGTAGAAACCAAGGACATACTTGTCCATATGCTACAGCGGAGCGTGTCTCTCTCCCATAAAGTGAATGCTAGGATCCATTTTATTCAAACAAAACAAAAACAAAAACAAACCGACGCTCCAAGAAAAAGCACATAAGATGTGATGGAATAAAAATATAGTTTCAGGGGAGGAACCTGATAATGTTGTCGATGAAGAAGGGGATGCCTTGGGCATCCCCAAGCTTAGACGCTTGAGTCTTCTTGATATATGCAGGGGTGAACCACCGGGGCATCCCCAAGCTTAGAGCTTTCACTCTCCTTGATCATGTTGCATCATACTCCTCTCTTGATCCTTGAAAACTTCCTCCACACCAAACTTAGAACAACTCATTAGAGGGTTAGTGCACAATAAAAATTAACATATTCAGAGGTGACACAATCATTCTTAACACTTCTGGACATTGCATAATGCTACTGGACATTAGTAGATCAAAGAAATTCATCCAACATAGCAAAAGAGGCAATGCGAAATAAAAGGCAGAATCTGTCAAAACAGAACAGTTCGTATTGACGAATTTTAAAATGGCACCAGACTTGCTCAAATGAAAATTCTCAAATTGAATGAAAGTTGCGTACATATCTGAGGATCATGCACGTAAATTGGATTAATTTTCTGAGCTACCTACAGGTAGGTGGACCCAGATTCGTGACAGCAAAGAAATCTGGAACTGCGCAGTAATCCAAATCTAGTACTTACTTTTCTATCAACGGCTTAACTTGGCACAACAAAACACAAAACTAAGATAAGGAGAGGTTGCTACAGTAGTAAACAACTTCCAAGACACAAAATAAAAACAAAGTACTGTAGGTAAAAACATGGGTTGTCTCCCATAAGCGCTTTTCTTTAACGCCTTTCAGCTAGGCGCAGAAAGTGTGCATCAAGTATTATCAAGAGACGAAGTGTCAACATCATAATTTGTTCTCATAATAGAATCAAAAGGTACCTTCATTCTCTTTCTAGGGAAGTGTTCCATACCTTTCTTGAGAGGAAATTGATATTTTATATTACCTTCCTTCATATCAATAATAGCACCAACAGTTCGAAGAAAAGGTCTTCCCAATATAATGGGACAAGATGCATTGCATTCAATATCCAAGACAACAAAATCAACGGGGACAAGGTTATTGTTAACGGTAATGCGAACATTATCAACTTTCCCCAAAGGTTTCTTTGTAGAATGATCAGCAAGATTAACATCCAAATAACAATTTTTCAGCGGGGGCAAGTCAAGCATATTATAAATTTTCTTAGGCATAACAGAAATACTTGCACCAAGATCACATAAAGCATTACAATCAAAATCTTTAACCTTCATCTTAATGATGGGCTCCCAACCATCCTCTAGCTTTCTAGGAATAGAGGCTTCGCGCTCTAGTTTCTCTTCTCTAGCTTTTATGAGAGCATTTGTAATATGATGTGTGAAAGCCAAATTTATAGCACTAGCATTAGGACTTTTAGCAAGTTTTTGCAAAAACTTTATAACTTCAGAGATGTGGCAATCATCAAAATTCAAACCATTATAATCTAAAGCAATGGGATCATCATCCCCAATGTTGGAAAAAAATTCAGCAGCTTTATCACAGGCAGTTTCAGCAGTTTTAGCAGTTTCAGGCAGTTTCTCGCGCTTTGCATTAGAAGTGGAAACATTGCTAACACCAATTCTTTTATTAGTATTAGTAGGAGGTGCAGCAACATGTGTAGCATTAGCATTACTAGTGGTGGTAATAGTCCAAACTTTAGCTACATTCTTCTCTTTAGCTAGTTTTTCATTTTCTTCTCTATCCCACCTAGCACGCAGTTCAGCCATTAATCTTATATTCTCATTAATTCTAACTTGGATGGCATTTGCTGTAGTAACAATTTTATTATGATGATTCTCATTAGGCAAAACTTTTGATTTCAAAAGATCAACATCAGCAGCAAGACTATCGACTTTAGAAGCAAGTATATCAATTTTCCCAAGCTTTTCTTCAACAGATTTGTTAAAAGCAGTTTGTGTACTAATAAATTCTTTAAGCATAGCTTCAAGTCCAGGGGGTGAACTCCTATCATTGTTGTAAGAATTCCCATAAGAATTACCATAGCCGTTGCCATTATTATAAGGATATGGCCTATAGTTGTTACTAGAATTGTTCCGGTAAGCATTGTTGTTGAAATTATTATTTTTAATGAAGTTTACATCAACATGTTCTTCCTGTGCAACCAATGAAGCTAATGGAACATTATTAGGATCAATATTAGTCCTATCATTCACAAGCATAGACATAATAGCATCAATCTTATCACTCAAGGAAGAGGTTTCTTCGACAGAATTTACCTTCTTACCTTGTGGAGCTCTTTCCGTGTGCCATTCAGAGTAATTGATCATCATATTATCAAGAAGCTTTGTTGCTTCACCAAGAGTGATGGACATAAAGGTACCTCCAGCAGCTGAATCCAATAAATTCCGTGAAGAAAAATTTAGTCCTGCATAGAAGGTTTGGATGATCATCCAAGTAGTCAGTCCATGGGTTGGGCAATTTTTAACCAGAGATTTCATTCTTTCCCAAGCTTGAGCAACATGTTCAGTATCTAATTGTTTAAAATTCATTATGCTACTCCTCAAAGATATAATTTTAGCAGGGGGATAATATCTACCAATAAAAGCATCCTTGCATTTAGTCCAAGAATCAATACTATTCTTAGGCAGAGATAGCAACCAATCTTTAGCTCTTCCTCTTAATGAGAAAGGGAACAATTTTAGTTTAATAATATCACCATCTACATCTTTATATTTTTGCATTTCACATAGTTCAACAAAATTATTAAGATGGGCAGCAGCATCATCAGAACTAACACCAGAAAATTGCTCTCGCATAACAAGATTCAGTAAAGCAGGTTTAATTTCAAAGAATTCCGCTGTAGTAGCAGGTGGAGCAATAGGTGTGCATAAGAAATCATTATTATTTGTGGTTGTGAAGTCACACAACTTAGTATTTTCAGGGTTGGCCATTTTAGCAACAGTAAATAAAACAAACTAGATAAAGTAAATGCAAGTAAACTAATTTTTTTTTTTGTGTTTTTGATATAGCGAACAAGATAGCAAATAAAGTAAAACTAGCAACTAATTTTTTTTATATTTTGATTTAGTGCAGCAAACAAAGTAGTAAATAAAACTAAGCAAGACAAAAACAAAGTAAAGAGATTGAGAAGTGGAGACTCCCCTTGCAGCGTGTCTTGATCTCCCCGGCAACGGCGCCAGAAATTTAGCTTGATGACGCGTAAAGCACACGCTCGTTGGGAACCCCAAGTGGAAGGTGTGATGCGTACAGCAGCAAGTTTCCCTCAGTAAGAAACCAAGGTTTATCGAACCAGCAGGAGTCAAGAAGCACGTTGAAGGTTGATGGCGGCGGGATGTAGTGCGGCGCAACACCAGGGATTCCGGCGCCAACGTGGAACCTGCACAACACAACCAAAGTATTTTGCCCCAACGAAACAGTGAGGTTGTCAATCTCACCGGCTTGCTGTAACAAAGGATTAACCGTATTGTGTGGAAGATGATTGTTTGCAGAAAACAGTAGAACAAGTATTGCAGTAGATTGTATTTCAGTAAAGAGAATTGGACCGGGGTCCACAGTTCACTAGAGGTGTCTCTCCCATAAGATAAACAGCATGTTGGGTGAACAAATTACAGTTGGGCAATTGACAAATAAAGAGAGCATGACCATGCACATACATATCATGATGAGTATAGTGAGATTTAATTGGGCATTACGACAAAGTACATAGACCGCCATCCAACTGCATCTATGCCTAAAAAGTCCACCTTCAGGTTATCATCCGAACCCCCTCCAGTATTAAGTTGCTAACAATGTACAATTGCATTAAGTATTGCGCGTAATGTAACTAGTGACTACATCCTTGAACATAGCACTAATGTTTTATCCCTAGTGGCAACAGCACATCCATAACCTTAGAGGTTCTTGTCACCCCTCCAGATTCACGGAGACATGAACCCACTATCGAGCATAAATACTCCCTCTTGGAGTTACTAGCATCAACTTGGCCAGAGCATCTACTAATAACGGAGAGCATGCAAGATCATAAACAACACATAGATATAACTTTGATAATCAACATAACAAGTATTCTCTATTCATCGGATCCCAACAAACGCAACATATAGAATTACAGATAGATGATCTTGATCATGTTAGGCAGCTCACAAGATCCGACAATGATAGCACAATAGGGAGAAGACAACCATCTAGCTACTGCTATGGACCCATAGTCCAGGGGTAGACTACTCACACATCACACCGGAGGCGACCATGGCGGCGTAGAGTCCTCCGGGAGATGATTCCCCTCTCCGGCAGGGTGCCGGAGGTGATCTCCTGGATCCCCCGAGATGGGATCGGCGTTGGCGGCGTCTCTGGAAGGATTTCCGTATCGTGGCTCTCGGTACTGGGGGTTTCGTCACGGAGGCTTTAAGTAGGCGGAAGGGCAAGTCAGGAGGGGGCACAGGGGCCCCAGATGACAGGGCGGCGCGGCCAAGGGCGCGCCGCCCTAGGGTTTGGGCACCACTGTGGCCCCACTTCGTTTCGTCTTCGGACTTCTGGAAGCTTCGTGGAAAAATAGGCCCCTGGGCGTTGATTTCGTCCAATTCTGAGAATATTTCCTTACTAGGATTTCTGAAACCAAAAACAGCAGAAAACAACAACTGGCACTTCGGCATCTTGTTAATAGGTTAGTTCCAGAAAATGCACGAATATGACATAAAGTGTGCATAAAACATGTATCGATAATTTCTTATGTTCCATGCCACATTATTGATGTTATCTACATGTTTTATGCACACTTTATGTCATATTCGTGCATTTTCTGGAACTAACCTATTAACGAGATGCCGAAGTGCCAGTTGCTGTTTTCTGCTGTTTTTGGTTTCAGAAATCCTAGTAAGGAAATATTCTCGGAATTGGACGAAATCAACGCCCAGGGGCCTATTTTTCCACGAAGCTTCCAGAAGTCCGAAGACGAAACGAAGTGGGGCCACAGGGTGCCCAAACCCTAGGGCGGTGATGACCCACAAGTATAGGGGATCGCAACAGTCTTCGAGGGAAGTAAAACCCAATTTATTGATTCGACACAAGGGGAGACAAAGAACACTTGGAAGCCTTAACAGCGGAGTTGTCAATTCAGCTGCACCTGGAAACAGACTTGCTCGCAAGAGTTTATCAGTAGTAACAGTTTTATAGCAGTAGCAGTAGTGAAATAACAGCAGCAGAGTAACAAAGACAGCAGTAGTGATTTTAGTAAACAGCAGGATTAAAATACTGTAGGCACGGGGACGGATGATGGGCGTTGCATGGATGAGAGAAACTCATGTAACAATCATAGCAGGGCATTTGCAGATAATAATAAAATGGTGTCCAAGTACAAAGCAATCAATAGGCATGTGTTCCATATATAGTCGTGCGTGCTCGCAATGAGAAACTTGCACAACATCTTTTGTCCTACCAGCCGGTGGCAGCCGGGCCTCAAGGGAAACTACTGGATATTAAGGTACTCCTTTTAATAAAGTACCGGAGCAAAGCATTAACACTCCGTGAACACATGTGATCCTCACATCGCTACCATCCCCTCCGGTTGTCCCAATTCTTGTCACTTCGGGGCCATTGGTTCCGGACAGCGACATGTATATACAACTTATAGGTAAGACCATAAACAATGAATATCATGATGAAACAATAACATGTTCAGATCTGAGATCATGGCACTCAGGCCCTAGTGACAAGCATTAAGCATAACAAGTTGCAACAATATCATCAAAGTACCAATTACGGACACTAGGCACTATGCCCTAACAATCTTATGCTATTACATGACCAATCTCATCCAATCCCTACCATCCCCTTCGGCCTACAGCGGGGGAATTACTCACACATGGATGGGGGAAACATGGCTGGTTGATGGAGAGGCATTGGCGGTGATGGCGGCGATGATCTCCTCCAATTCCCCGTCCCGGCGGAGTGCCAGAACGGAGACTTCTGACTCCCGCGACGGAGTTTCGCGATGTGGCGGCGTTCTGGAGGGTTTCTGGCGACTTCGACTTCTCCCCGTGCGTTTTTAGGTCGAGGCCGATAAATAGTCCGAAGGAGGGCGTCGGAGGCCGGCCGAGGGGGCCACACCACAGGGCCGCGCGGCCCCCCCTGGGCCGCGCCGCCCAATGGTGGGGCCCTCGGGCCTCCACCTTACTTGACCTTCTGGCTCCGTCATTATTCTGGGAAAATAGGGCCTTCTGCATAAATTCCGAGGATTTTCCCGAAAGTTGGATTTCTGCACAAAAACGAGACACCAGAGCAGTTCTACTGAAAACAGCGTTAATCCGTGTTAGTTGCATCCAAAATACACAAATTAGAGGCAAAACAATAGCAAAAGTGTTCGGGAAAGTAGATACGTTTTGGACGTATCAACTCCCCCCAAGCTTAGCTTATTGCTTGTCCTCAAGCAATTCAGTTAACAACTGAGCGATAAAAGAACTTTCACGAACACATTTGCTCATATGATGTATATATTCTCATGCTATGGCTAATACTTAAGCAATTCATAATGAGATACATGCAAATAAGATCATCTAACAGCTATGTCAATCATGGAGAGGTACCAACAATTAATAATAAGCATCATGAATCATGTATATAAGCAGGATTGCAATGTTCATAAGAGAGTATGATAAAGTGGTATCTCGCTTGCCTGTATTTGATTGGCAAAACATAAATGCCCGGGCACCTCTGGAGTTCATAGAAAGACTAGAAGTAGTGATTGTCAAAAGATAAATACATCAAAGTTATACCACAATCAATCATATTTTGAGACAAGCATATTATACTAAGAATGACAGTTGTGCTCTCAAGATAGTGCTCAAAGAAATAATGGAGACACAACATAAAAGTAAAAGATTGACCCTTCGCAGAGGGAAGCAGGGATTAACATGCGCTAGAGCTTTTCATTTTTATAAAGACAAGAGTAAAATTATTTTGAGAGGTGTTTGTTGTTGTCAACGAATGGTAATAGGTACACTAACTACCTCGCCAACCGGACTTTCAAGAGTGGCTCCCATGAATTATTGCATGTTTATTTGGCACTCCTTCCAACCTTTCTTTCACAAACCATGGCTAACCGAATCCTCGGGTGCCTGCCAACAATCTCATACCATGAAGGAGTGCCCTTTTTTTAATTTTAGTTTTATTATGATGATGACACTCCCCCCAACCTTTGCTTACACAAGCCATGGCTAACCGAATCCTTCGGGTGCCGTCCAACAATCACAAACCATGGAGGAGTGTCTATTTAAGTTAATTAATTCGGGACTGGGAATCCCATTGCCAGCTCTTTTTGCAAAATTATTGGATAAGCGGATGTGCCACTAGTCCGTATGAGAGTCCGTCAAAAGTAAATGACAAGGTTGAAAGCTAAACACCACATACTTCCTCATGAGCTATGAAACATAAACACAAATTGAGAAGCATTTTGAAGGTTTTAAAGGTAGCGCACGAGAATTTACTTGGAATGGTTTGAAATGCCATGCATAGGTATTTATGGTGGACACTTTTGGAACAACTTGGTTTTCAGGTGTTTGGAAGCACGAGCAGTGTTCCCGCTCAGTACAAGTGAAGGCTAGCAATAGACTAGGGAGCGACAAATCAAGAGAGCAGTAACTGTCATAATCATGCTTGCGGCAAAATAAATTAACGGAGGCATAAAAGTTATACAAGAACTCTGAAGCAATATAGATCATCGAGGCTTAATTGACTTTTTGTTCAGTCATATGCATGCGTGAGCATGTGCCAAGTCGATATAAATGAATTATTCAGAGGAGGATACCACAATGCCATACTTACTTATGAATAAAACAATGCAAGCAAACATCCATGACATGCTACTCATATTAATAGATTGGAGCTAAACATGAGAGATCATAAACTACTAGACTTTCTCAAATAAAATTTACCTCACATGAACCAACTAAGCATGCTCACATGGATGAGTATATGTACAAAAATGAAAACAAATAGAGTTCATACCAGCCTCTCACCACAATCAGATTGTCGTAGATCGTCATTATTGCCTTTTCACTTGTGCAGCTTGGATAATATGAAATGAAAACCACGCTCCAGCCACCAAAGACCATTGAACTCATAAGGAACTTTACAAACCAAAGAAGAACAGCAAATGTTTTTGGTGTTTTCGAATTAGAAACAAGAGCAAGAGGAAACAAACAAACAAAGCAAAATCTTTTTGGGTTTTCTTATAGCAAACTAGCAATAGCAAATAAAGTGAAACAAATGCAAGAAACCAAAGCAAACAAATGGTGAAGAGAAACAACAGAAATATTTTTGGTCTTTTTGTGTTTTGGGAAAGAAACAAAGCGAAAACAAGAAATAGCAAACTAAAAGAAACACATAACAGCAGGATGGCAGAAATCTGCCAAAACCTGACAGCAGTACAGAAATCGATTTTTACAAAAATCTTACGTTGCTCAGATCGAAAAGTGTTCAACTAATGAAAGTTAGATAACAACCTGGGGAACCTGCACAAAAATTGGCAGCTCAAAATGACGCTCTGGCTATTTTTGAGAATTTTTACGGTAACGTTCCAGAATCTGTTTTCAGGCAGCACTTCCCCAGATATCATCTTCCTCTCATTAGAAAACCACTCAAACGAACAAAGCAAGTATGTGCAAGTATCCAGCAACCATAATATGCAAAGAATGATTGATGCCGGTATACCTCCCCCCAAGCTTAGGCTTTTGGCCTAAGTGGAGTTCAATCCCATCGATCCCATGAGGTAGTGTCCCCGTAGTATGACGAAGATGGATCGTATTCCGGGTATGTGCTAGAAGAAGCATCCAGATACGTGACGGTGTGGTCGTAGGAGGCCTCGGCGTCCTCGGAGTCATGTTGCTGGTGGAAGTCTTTTATCTTCAAATGTTCATCCACTTCCTCCTTAGTGCACGACCATGATTGCCTGTCAATACTGAACAAACCTGGTTGGGGAAAAGGAATTTCCTTCTCATCCCCGTCAGAAAACAACATTCTATAGACCATATTATCTAAAGTAGAATCAGCGGTAACAAAATGATGACTCTTCATAGCAGCAATATCAAGTTTCCTAGGGGCCAATGGCACATCATTAGGATCAAGAGGAAGATTTAGATATGTTAAAACGCGCATTGCGATAGTTCCTCCAAAAATAGGCCCCCTGGTAGTCAGGCGGCGAGCAATAAGAGCACCAAGGTGATAAGATGTCTGACCAGTAAGTGCAATATTCAAGAAAGCAAGATGGTAACTAGAAATGTTGCTAGTGTTCTCCCTACCAAGAATGCTAGTAGCAATGTAGTATGCAAAATACTTAATGGCGGGGAGTTGAATGTTCCTTATCTTGCCACGCTGAATGGTGCGGCAATCATCATCAGTAATCCCTCGATAGAGCTCCAACAAGTCCTGGGGGTTGTCATCAATCCTACTTGCTGTACCTATAGGGACAATATCCAATGCACGACAAAAATCCTCCAATTTCATAGTAACAGGATTACCATAGATCCTGAATGCAACCGTCGGCTCATATTGTTTGTTGTTGAACCGGAAACTCTCGACGAAGATTTTGGTGAGCATGTAGTATTGCTCCCTTTCATCGCCCACATAGGTGGTTAACCCTGCCCTGTTGACAAGGGTGAAGAAATCCTCCAATATCCCTGCATTCCTAAGAAAATCATAGCATGGAAAAGACGAAGCATTAGGAGCCCCGTTGTCCTCTTCGGGCGCGAAGCTAGGCGCGATGATGTCTTCATTGTATGATCGCCTAATCCGGGTGGCGGCCCTAGAAGGCCTCCCGGTGCTGGTTGTCCCTTTCTTGAACAACTCTCCAAAGTTGAACTTCTTCATAGCTTCTCTGAAATTTTTAACAAATGATATAAAATTTGATTTGGTGACATATAATTGAGGGAAACTACCATAGGAACTTGCTAGAGCACTAATCATGCATCAAAACTAATTTCTACCACTTAGAACAAGCATGCAAGCCCACTAAACATGTTACCTACAGCAGCAAAATATTCAAGATATACTCAACCAAACAAAATTCTACTTGGATGGGTGGAGGAGTCACATACCAAGGAGCAAATGTGCCAAATTTCAGCAGGAAATCTGGGCTGAGCAAAGAGATCGAGAAATCTGGAGCTCTGGAGCAAAAACGCGAGAGGGAGGAACTTGGTACGAGTTTTTTCGGGAGAGAGAAGGTGCTGGGAGAAAGAGATGACAAAGTGGGGCAAAGGGGTGCCCACACCACATGGTGGCGCGGCCACCTCCTTGGCCGCGCCGGCCTGTGGTTTGGCGCCCTCTGGTGCCCCACAGGTCATCCTCTGGTGTTCCCAGGTGCCTCGTCGAAAAATAGGACCAACGGTATAATTTTTGTGAATTTTTGAAAACTTTGAAAAATGCACATTTCTGGGTATTTAGTTTATTATTACTGGCCAGGAAATTTTTTGAAATCTCCAAATAACTAAGGAACTTTGCAAATTAAAAGTGCTACAGCAACTAGAGCAAGTGGAGGAAGAAAGATATGTTGTTTACCTCCTCTATGCATATAAAAAGTATCCGTTAACAAGGTTGATCAAGTCTTGTCACCAAATAACTTTTTCATAGCATAAGAAGAAATAAACCTCAAATCAATCATGTTACCTTGAATTGTATTGATATGGATCCAATCACGAGAGTTTGATATTCTTCTTTAGGCTCATATATAGGACAATCAATAGTTCCCACTTTGATAGTTCTCACATTAGAAATAGTATTAACTCCACACGCTTTCTCAATCCTCTTGGGAAAATAAACGGTATGCTCCCTATCATCAACATTGAAAGTAACCTTTCCTTTATTGCAATCAATAACAGCCCCTGCGGTGTTAAGAAAAGGTTTCCCAAGAATAATAGACATATTATCATCTTCAGGCATTTCCAACACAACAAAATCAGTTAATATCAAGCAGTTAGTAGTAACTTGAACATGAACATTCTCACATATACCAACAGGAATAGCAGTAGATTTATCAGCCATTTGCAAAGATATATCAGTAGGTGTCAACTTATCTAAGTAAAGTCTCTTATAAAGAGAAAAAGGCATAACACTAACACCGGCTCCCAAGTCACATAGAGCAGTTTTAACATAATTATTCTTGATAGAACAAGGAATAGTAGGTATACCTGGGTCGCCCAACTTCTTTGGTATTTTGCCATTGAAAGAGTAATTAGCAAGCATAGTGGAAATTTCCTCATTGGGGATTTTCCTTTTGTTAGTAACAATATCTTTCATATACTTTGAATAAGGAGGCAATTTAATAGCATCAGTCAAAGGGATTTGCAAGAATAAAGGTTTCATCCAATCACAAAATTTATTATAGTGTTCTTCTTCCTTTGATTTTAGTTTCTTAGCAGGAAAAGGCATTTGCTTTTGCACCCAAGGTTCTCTTTCATTACCATGTTTCTCAGCAATAAAATCTTCTTTAGTATACTTTTTATTTTTAGCATGCTTCTCAGGTTCTTCTTCAACCTCTTCTTTATCAGGAGTATCATTCTTGTCATTATCTTTATCATTATCATGTTCATTACCACTTTCAGTTTCAGCATCAGAAATAGAAATACTATTAGGATCATTAACAGGTTCAGAGGATTCTACAACATTTTTATGTTTCTTCTTCTTTTTCTTCCTAGAATGAGCACTAGGTTCAATGCGTTGAGAATCTTGTTCAATTCTTTTGGGATGCCCTTCAGGATATAGAGGATCCTGGGTAGAGACACCACCTCTAGTTGTTACTTCATAAGCATGTTTCTCTTTAGAATTATTCCCTAACAAGTCATTTTGCACTTTAGTGAGTTGATCAATTTGAGTTTGAATCATATGAAAATGTTTAACAAGCATCTTAACATCATTGGAGGTTCTCTGTACAACATCATGCAATTCACTAATAGCTCGAGAATTTTCCGTTAAATGATTCTCTACTCTCATATTAAAATTTTCTTGCTTAACAATATAATTATCAAACTCATCTAAGCATTGTGCAGGAGGTTTCGAATACGGAATATCTTCCCTAGTAAAGCGTTGAAGGGAGTTTACCTCAATCATGGATGAAGGGGGAATTATCTCACATATATCTTCTATAGGAGGTAGATTCTTCACATCTTCAGATTTAACACCTTTCTCCTTGAGAGACTTCTTGGCTTCCCTCATATCTTCATCATTCAATTTAATTAAACCCCTCTTCTTCAATATTGGCGTTGGAGTTGGTTCAGGCGTAGTCCAATCATCATGATTCCGGCTTATTTTAGCCAATAATTCTTCAGCGTCGTCTGGAGTTCTTTTCCTGAAAACACAACCAGCACAACTATCCAGGTATGCCCTAGACTCAATGGTTAGTCCACTATAAAATATATCAAGTAAATCATGCTTTTCCAAATCATGATCAGGCCAAGCTCTAATAAAAGAGCAGAATCTCGCCCAAGCCTCAGGCAATTTCTCTTCATCTCCCTGGTCAAAATTATAAATTCTCTGCAAAGCAATATGTTGAGCACTAGCAGGAAAGTATTTGCGGAAGAAAACATCAAGCAATTCTTTTGGACTTTTAATAGAATTAGGTGGCAAATTATTATACCAAGTTTTAGCGTCATCCTTTAATGAGAATGGAAAGATTTTAGCAACAAAGTAAGTACGCATCTTGACATCATCAGAAAACAAGCTACTTAGAGTAGATAACTCAGTCATGTGTTCAACAGCACTTTCTTTTTCAGTACCACAAAAGGGGGTTTTCTCAACAATAGCTATATGAGATAGATCAAGAAAAAATTCATAATCTTTATCCCTAATGTTTATGGGAGATGTCGCAAACTTAGGATCAGGAGACAGTTTATATCTAACAGCATGTTCTGCAAGCAACTTTTTAATTTTTCTTGCATCAGTAGTAGCATTGCATTTTTCAATAAAATCATCATTAAGCTCCACATAATCTTCATCAGGATCATCACTAAAATAATCAAGTTCAGGTGAACTAACAGGTGTAGTAGCATTAGGAGTTTCAGTATTTTCAATTTGTCTAGACCTAGCAATTGTAGCATCTAGAAAAGATCCCAAAGAACCACTATCATCAAGCACAGCAGAAACATTATCAATATTATGAGAGTTTTCAGATTCAGCAGAAGTACCCGCATTTGAAGCATGCGGCGGTGAAACAAGTTTATCAATCACAGATGGTGAATCAAGAGCAGCAGAGGTATTCAGAATTGTACCTTTTCTTGTAGTGGATGGTAATAGGGCGATCTTAGTATCGCGAGGTTTACCCATGATGGAGAATTTGCAGCGAACAATATTAATCCAAGTGAACTTCCAAATAAAGCTATGCTCCCCGGCAACGGCGCCAGAAAATAGTCTTGATGACCCACAAGTATAGGGGATCGCAACAGTCTTCGAGGGAAGTAAAACCCAATTTATTGATTCGACACAAGGGGAGACAAAGAACACTTGGAAGCCTTAACAAATGAGTTGTCAATTCAGCTGCACCTGGAAACAGACTTGCTCGCAAGAGTTTATCGATAATGTGATTTTATAAGCGATAAGAGTGAAATAACAGCGACGAGTAACAAAGACAGCTGTAGTGATTTTAGTAAACAGCAGGATTAAAATACTGTAGGCACGGGGACGGATGATGGGCGTTGCATGGATGAGAGAAACTCATGTAACAATCATAGCAGGGCATTTGCAGATAATAATAAAACGGTGTCCAAGTACAAAGCAATCAATAGGCATGTGTTCCATATATAGTCGTGCGTGCTCGCAATGAGAAACTTGCACAACATCTTTTGTCCTACTAGCCGGTGGCAGCCGGGCCTCAAGGGAAACTACTGGATATTAAGGTACTCCTTTTAATAAAGTACCGGAGCAAAGCATTAACACTCCGTGAACACATGTGATCCTCACATCGCTACCATCCCCTCCGGTTGTCCCAATTCTTGTCACTTCGGGGCCATTGGTTCCGGACAGCGACATGTGTATACAACTTATAGGTAAGACCATAAACAATGAATATCATGATGAAACAATAACATGTTGAGATCTGAGATCATGGCACTCGGGCCCTAGTGACAAGCATTAAGCATAACAAGTTGCAACAATATCATCAAAGTACCAATTACGGACACTAGGCACTATGCCCTAACAATCTTATGCTATTACATGACCAATCTCATCCAATCCCTACCATCCCCTTCGGCCTACAGCGGGGGAATTACTCACACATGGATGGGGGAAACATGGCTGGTTGATGGAGAGGCGTTGGCGGTGATGGCGGCGATGATCTCCTCCAATTCCCCGTCCCGGCGGAGTGCCAGAACGGAGACTTCTGACTCCCGCGACGGAGTTTCGCGATGTGGCGGCGTTCGGAGGGTTTCCCGGCGACTTCGACGTCTCCCCGTGCGTTTTTAGGTCGAGGCCGATAAATAGTCCGAAGGAGGGCGTCGGAGGCCGGCCGAGGGGGCCACACCACAGGGCCGCGCGGGCCCCCCTGGGCCGCGCCGCCCTATGGTGTGGGGCCCTCGGGCCTCCACCTTACTTGACCTTCTGGCTCCGTCATTATTCTGGGAAAATAGGGCCTTCTGCATAAATTCCGAGGATTTTCCCGAAAGTTGGATTTCTGCACAAAAACGAGACACCAGAGCAGTTCTGCTGAAAACAACGTTAGTCCGTGTTAGTTGCATCCAAAATACACAAATTAGAGGCAAAACAATAGCAAAAGTGTTCGGGAAAGTAGATACGTTTTGGACGTATCAGGGATCTTCCGAGTGTGAGTTTTCCTGTTTCAATAACAAGATAATCAATGGATATTGTCCTTCCAAGAATGGTTGTATGCACACCTGCGGCTATTCCTTTAGGAATTATAGTAGAGTTATCTATGAGAGTTATTTCTTCTCCTCCTTCATCAACTCCCCAAAGTTTCAAAGATTTATAAATACTTTCAGGCATAAGGCAAAATTCATACATAATATCACAGTAGGCATGGAGAGTTCGATCACCGATAACAATTTTAACAGCAGGATCCCACAATGAGAGTTTAGAGTTCACTAAAACTTGTTCAAGACGATTACGAACGTGGCAATAGTTATCATTCAAGCGAGATGTACTTATCTCGAGATTATTTAATCTACTATATATGCTAGTGAGGGCTGAATCAAAGTTATTAGCTGAATCATGTGATGCAACCAACTTCTTTATGGCATTAAAAGCTTGATCCCCATTGCAATGAAGGAAATCTCCTCCCACTAAAGTATCTAAAGCATATCTATAGCGAACCATAAGACCAAAATAAAAATTACTAAGGAGCAAACTTAGAGTCATTTGAGGTTCAGTTTTACGATAAGAAGTAAAAATTCTAGACCAAGCATCCTTAAAACTCTCCTCATCCCCTTGTTTAAAAGTGAAGACTAATTCTTCAGGCGAAGAAGTAACAGGTTCAGAGCTAGACATGGTAACAAAAATAACTAATTTTTTTGTATTTTTAATATAGAGTGCAAGACAATAAAGCAAACTAGATAAAGTAAATGCAAGTAACTAATTTTTGTGTGTTTTTGATAGCAAACAAGATAGCAAGTAAAGTAAAACTAGCAACTAATTTTTTTGTATTTTGATTTAGTGCAGCAAATAAAGTAGTAAATAAAACTAAGCAAGACAAAAACAAAGTAAAGAGATTGAGAAGTGGAGACTCCCCTTGCAGCGTGTCTTGATCTCCCCGGCAACGGCGCCAGAAAATTTGCTTGATGGCGTGTAACTCACACGTTCGTTGGGAACCCCAAGAGGAAGGTATGATGCGCACAGCAGCAAGTTTTCCCTCAGAAAGAAACCAAGGTTTATCGAACCAGGAGGAGCCAAGAAGCACGTTGAAGGTTGATGGTGGCGGGATGTAGTGCGGCACAACACCAGGGATTCCGGCGCCAACGTGGAACCTGCACAACACAACCAAAGTACTTTGCCCCAACGAAACAGTGAGGTTGTCAATCTCACCGGCTTGCTGTAACAAAGGATTAACCGTATTGTGTGGAAGATGATTGTTTGCAGAAAACAGTAGAACAAGTATTGCGATGATTGTATTTCAAGAAAGAGAATTGGACCGGGGTCCACAGTTCACTAGAGGTGTCTCTCCCATAAGACAAACAGCATGTTGGGTGAACAAATTACAGTTGGGCAATTGACAAATAAAGAGGGCATGACCATGCACATACATATCATGATGAGTATAGTGAGATTTAATTGGGCATTACGACAAAGTACATAGACCGCCATCCAACTGCATCTATGCCTAAAAAGTCCACCTTCAGGTTATCATCCGAACCCCCTCCAGTATTAAGTTGCAAAGCAACAGACAATTGCATTAAGTATGGTGCGTAATGTAATCAACAACTACATCCTTAGACATAGCATCAATGTTTTATCCCTAGTGGCAACAGCACAACACAACCTTAGAACTTTCACATCCTTGTCCCAGGTGTCAATGCAGGCATGAACCCACTATCGAGCATAAATACTCCCTTTTGGAGTTACAAGCATCTACTTGGCCAGAGCATCTACTAGTAACGGAAAGCATGCAAGATCATAAACAACACGTAGATATAACTTTGATAATCAACATAACAAGTATTCTCTATTCATCGGATCCCAACAAACGCAACATATAGAATTACAGATAGATGATCTTGATCATGTTAGGCAGCTCACAAGATCCGACAATGATAGCACAATGGGGAGAAGACAACCATCTAGCTACTGCTATGGACCCATAGTCCAGGGGTAGACTACTCACACATCACACCGGAGGCAACCATGGCGGCGTAGAGTCCTCCGGGAGATGATTCTCCTCTCCGGCAGGGTGCCGGAGGCGATCTCTGGATCCCCGAGATGGGATCGGCGTTGGCGGCGTCTCTGGAAGGTTTTCCGTATCGTGGCTCTCGGTGCGGGGGTTTCGTCACGGAGGCTTTAAGTAGGCGGAAGGGCAAGTCGGGAGGGGGCACGGGGGCCCCACACCATAGGCCGGCGCGGCCAAGGGGGCCGCGCCGCCTAGGGTTTGGGCACCCTGTGGCCCCACTTCGTTTCGTCTTCGGACTTCGGAAGCTTCGTGGAAAAATAGGCCCTGGGCGTTGATTTCGTCCAATTCCGAGAATATTTCCTTACTAGGATTTCTGAAACCAAAAACAGCGAAAACAGCAAGCGGCACTTCGGCATCTTGTTAATAGGTTAGTTCCGTAAAATGCACGAATATGACATAAAGTGTGCATAAAACATGTAGATAACATCAATAATGTGGCATGGAACATAAGAAATTATCGATACGTCGGAGACGTATCAGCATCCCCAAGCTTAGTTCTGCTCGTCCCGAGCGGGTAAAACGATAACACGGATAATTTCTGGAGTGACATGCCATCATAACCTTGATCATACTATTTGTAAAGCATATGTAGTGAATGCAGCGATCAAAACAATGTATATGACATGAGTAAACAAGTGAATCATAAAGCAAAGACTTTTCATGAATAGCACTTCAAGACAAGCATCAATTAAGTCTTGCATAAGAGTTAACTCATAAAGCAATAATTCAAAGTAAAAGCATTGAAGCAACACAAAAGAAGATTAAGTTTCAGCGGTTGCTTTCAACTTGTAACATGTATATCTCATGGATATTGTCAACATAGAGTAATATAATAAGTGCAATAAGCAAGTATGTAGGAATCAATGCACAGTTCACACAAGTGTTTGCTTCTTGAGGTGGAGAGAAATAGGTGAACTGACTCAACATTGAAAGTAAAAGAATGGTCCTCCATAGAGGAAAAGCATCGATTGCTATATTTGTGCTAGAGCTTTGATTTTGAAAACATGAAACAATTTTGTCAACGGTAGTAATAAAGCATATGCATCATGTAAATTATATCTTATAAGTTGCAAGCCTCATGCATAGTGTACTAATAGTGCCCGCACCTTGTCCTAATTAGCTTGGACTACCGGATCATCACAATGCACTGTTTTAACCAAGTGTCACAAAGGGGTACCTCCATGCCGCCTGTACAAAGGTCTAAGGAGAAAGCTCGCATTGGATTTCTCGCTATTGATTATTCTTCAACTTAGACATCCATACCGGGACAACATAGACAACAGATAATGGACTCCTCTTTTATGCATAAGCATGTAACAACAATTAATAATTTTCTCATTTGAGATTTGAGGATATATGTCCAAAACTGAAACTTCCACCATGGATCATGGCTTTAGTTAGCGGCCCAATGTTCTTCTCTAACAATATGCATGCTTAACCATAGGGTGGTAGATCTCTCTTACTTCAGACAAGACGGACATGCATAGCAACTCACATGAAATTCAACAATGAATAGTTGATGGCGTCCCCAGTGAACATGGTTATCGCACAACAAGCAACTTAATAAGAGATAAAGTGCATAATTACATATTCAATACCACAATAGTTTTTAAGCTATTTGTCCCATGAGCTATATATTGCAAAGGTGAATGATGGAATTTTAAAGGTAGCACTCAAGCAATTTACTTTGGAATGGCGGAAAATACCATGTAGTAGGTAGGTATGGTGGACACAAATGGCATAGTGGTTGGCTCAAGTATTTTGGATGCATGAGAAGTATTCCCTCTCGATACAAGGTTTAGGCTAGCAAGGTTTATTTGAAACAAACACAAGGATGGACCGGTGCAGCAAAACTCACATAAAAGACATATTGAAAACATTATAAGACTCTACACCGTCTTCCTTGTTGTTCAAACTCAATACTAGAAATTATCTAGACCTTAGAGAAACCAAATATGCAAACCAAATTTTATCATGCTCTATGTATTTCTTCATTAATGGGTGCAAAGCATATGATGCAAGAGCTTAATCATGAGCACAACAATTGCCAAGTATCACATTACCCAAGACATTTATAGCAATTACTACATGTATCATTTTCCAATTCCAACCATATAACAATTTAACGAAGAAGAAACTTCGCCATGAATACTATGAGTAGAAACCAAGGACATACTTGTCCATATGCTACAGCGGAGCGTGTCTCTCTCCCATAAAGTGAATGCTAGGATCCATTTTATTCAAACAAAACAAAAACAAAAACAAACCGACGCTCCAAGCAAAGCACATAAGATGTGATGGAATAAAAATATAGTTTCAGGGGAGGAACCTGATAATGTTGTCGATGAAGAAGGGGATGCCTTGGGCATCCCCAAGCTTAGACGCTTGAGTCTTCTTAATATATGCAGGGGTGAACCATCGGGGCATCCCCAAGCTTAGAGCTTTCACTCTCCTTGATCATGTTGCATCATACTCCTCTCTTGATCCTTGAAAACTTCCTCCACACCAAACTTAGAACAACTCATTAGAGGTTTAGTGCACAATAAAATTAACATATTCAGAGGTGACACAATCATTCTTAACACTTCTGGACATTGCATAATGCTACTGGACATTAGTGGATCAAAGAAATTCATCCAACATAGCAAAAGAGGCAATGCGAAATAAAAGGCAGAATCTGTCAAAACAGAACAGTTCGTATTGACGAATTTTAAAATGGCACCAGACTTGCTCAAATGAAAATGCTCAAATTGAATGAAAGTTGCGTACATATCTGAGGATCATGCACGTAAATTGGCTTAATTTTCTGAGCTACCTACAGGGAGGTGGACCCAGATTCGTGACAGCAAAGAAATCTGGAACTGCGCAGTAATCCAAATCTAGTACTTACTTTACTATCAAAGGCTTAACTTGGCACAACAAAACACAAAACTAAGATAAGGAGAGGTTGCTACAGTAGTAAACAACTTCCAAGACACAAAATAAAAACAAAGTACTGTAGGTAAAAACATGGGTTGTCTCCTATAAGCGCTTTTCTTTAACGCCTTTCAGCTAGGCGCAGAAAGTGTGTATCAAGTATTATCGAGAGATGGTGTGTCAACCTTACCTTGGGCTTTACCCTTACCTTTCTTATTGTTTTTCTTTCCCTTGGGTTTAGGAAATATATGATTTCCCCCCGGTATAGAGGTGAATTTCAGAGTGCCTTCTCCAACATCAATGACTGCTCCCAATAGTTTCAGCAGGGATCTTCCGAGTGTGAGTTTTCCTGTTTCAATAACAAGATAATCAATGGATATTGTCCTTCCAAGAATGGTTGTATGCACACCTGCGGCTATTCCTTTAGGAATTATAGTAGAGTTATCTATGAGAGTTATTTCTTCTCCTCCTTCATCAACTCCCCAAAGTTTCAAAGATTTATAAATACTTTCAGGCATAAGGCAAAATTCATACATAATATCACAGTAGGCATGGAGAGTTCGATCACCGATAACAATTTTAACAGCAGGATCCCACAATGAGAGTTTAGAGTTCACTAAAACTTGTTCAAGATGATTACGAACGTGGCAATAGTTATCATTCAAGCGAGATGTACTTATCTCGAGATTATTTAATCTACTATATAAGCTAGTGAGGGCTGAATCAAAGTTATTAGCTGAATCATGTGATGCAACCAACTTCTTTATGGCATTAAAAGCTTGATCCCCATTGCAATGAAGGAAATCTCCTCCCACTAAAGTATCTAAAGCATATCTATAGCGAACCATAAGACCAAAATAAAAATTACTAAGGAGCAAACTTAGAGTCATTTGAGGTTCAGTTTTACGATAAGCAGTAAAAATTCTAGACCAAGCATCCTTAAAACTCTCCTCATCCCCTTGTTTAAAAGTGAAGACTAATTCTTCAGGCGAAGAAGTAACAGGTTCAGAGCTAGACATGGTAACAAAAATAACTAATTTTTTTGTATTTTTAATATAGAGTGCAAGACAATAAAGCAAACTAGATAAAGTAAATGCAAGTAACTAATTTTTTTGTGTTTTTGATAGCAAACAAGATAGCAAGTAAAGTAAAACTAGCAACTAATTTTTTTGTATTTTGATTTAGTGCAGCAAATAAAGTAGTAAATAAAACTAAGCAAGACAAAAACAAAGTAAAGAGATTGAGAAGTGGAGACTCCCCTTGCAGCGTGTCTTGATCTCCCCGGCAACGGCGCCAGAAAATTTGCTTGATGGCGTGTAACTCACACGTTCGTTGGGAACCCCAAGAGGAAGGTATGATGCGCACAGCAGCAAGTTTTCCCTCAGAAAGAAACCAAGGTTTATCGAACCAGGAGGAGCCAAGAAGCACGTTGAAGGTTGATGGCGGCGGGATGTAGTGCGGCGCAACACAGGATTCCCGGGCGCCAACGTGGAACTGCACAACACAACCAAAGTACTTTGCCCCAACGAAACAGTGAGGTTGTCAATCTCACCGGCTTGCTGTAACAAAGGATTAACCGTATTGTGTGGAAGATGATTGTTTGCAGAAAACAGTAGAACAAGTATTGCAGTAGATTGTATTTCAGTAAAGAGAATTGGACCGGGGTCCACAGTTCACTAGAGGTGTCTCTCCCATAAGACAAACAGCATGTTGGGTGAACAAATTACAGTTGGGCAATTGACAAATAAAGAGGGCATGACCATGCACATACATATCATGATGAGTATAGTGAGATTTAATTGGGCATTACGACAAAGTACATAGACCGCCATCCAACTGCATCTATGCCTAAAAAGTCCACCTTCAGGTTATCATCCGAACCCCCTCCAGTATTAAGTTGCAAAGCAACAGACAATTGCATTAAGTATGGTGCGTAATGTAATCAACAACTACATCCTTAGACATAGCATCAATGTTTTATCCCTAGTGGCAACAGCACAACACAACCTTAGAACTTTCTGTCACTGTCCCAGGTGTCAATGCAGGCATGAACCCACTATCGAGCATAAATACTCCCTCTTGGAGTTACAAGCATCTACTTGGCCAGAGCATCTACTAGTAACGGAAAGCATGCAAGATCATAAACAACACGTAGATATAACTTTGATAATCAACATAACAAGTATTCTCTATTCATCGGATCCCAACAAACGCAACATATAGAATTACAGATAGATGATCTTGATCATGTTAGGCAGCTCACAAGATCCGACAATGATAGCACAATGGGGAGAAGACAACCATCTAGCTACTGCTATGGACCCATAGTCCAGGGGTAGACTACTCACACATCACACCGGAGGCAACCATGGCGGCGTAGAGTCCTCCGGGAGATGATTCCCCTCTCCGGCAGGGTGCCGGAGGCGATCTCCTGGATCCCCCGAGATGGGATCAGCGTTGGCGGCGTCTCTGGAAGGTTTTCCGTATCGTGGCTCTCGGTACTGGGGGTTTCGTCACGGAGGCTTTAAGTAGGCGGAAGGGCAAGTCAGGAGGGGGCACAGGGGCCCCACACCATAGGCCGGCGCGGCCAAGGGGGGGGGCCGCGCCGCCCTAGGGTTTGGGCACCCTGTGGCCCCACTTCGTTTCGTCTTCGGACTTCTGGAAGCTTCGTGGAAAAATAGGCCCCTGGGCGTTGATTTCGTCAGATTCCGAGAATATTTCCTTACTAGGATTTCTGAAACCAAAAACAGCAGAAAACAGCAACTGGCACTTCGGCATCTTGTTAATAGGTTAGTTCCAGAAAATGCACGAATATGACATAAAGTGTGCATAAAACATGTAGATAACATCAATAATGTGGCATGGAACATAAGAAATTATCGATACGTCGGAGACGTATCAGATGGCGGTCTATGTACTTTGTCGTAATGCCCAATTAAATCTCACTATACTCATCATGATATGTATGTGCATGGTTGATACGTCTCCGACGTATCGATAATTTCTTATGTTCCATGCCACATTATTGATGTTATCTACATGTTTTATGCACACTTTATGTCATATTCGTGCATTTTCTGGAACTAACCTATTAACAAGATGCCGAAGTGCCGATTGCTGTTTCTGCTGTTTTTGGTTTCAGAAATCCTAGTAAGGAAATATTCTCGAATTGACGAAATCAAAGCCCAGGGGCCTATTTTCTCACGAAGCTTCCGTAAGTCCGAAGGAGAGACGAAGAGGGGCCACGGAGGGGCCACACTATAGGGCGGCGCGGCCCCCCTTGGCCGCGCGGCCCCGTGGTGTGGGGCCCCCGTGCCGCCTCTTGACCTGCCCTTTCGCCTATAAAAAGTCTCCGTGACGAAACCCCAGTGCCGAGAACCACGATACGGAAAACCTTCCGAGAGACGCCGCCGCCGCCGATCCCATCTCGGGGGATCCAGGAGATCGCCTCCGGCACCCTGCCGGAGAGGGGAATCATCTCCCGGAGGACTCTACGCCGCCATGGTCGCCTCCGGTGTGATGTGTGAGTAGTCTACCCCTGGACTATGGGTCCATAGCAGTAGCTAGATGGTTGTCTTCTCCCCATTGTGCTATCATTGTCGGATCTTGTGAGCTGCCTAACATGATCAAGATCATCTATCAGTAATTCTATATGTTGCGTTTGTTGGGATCCGATGAATAGAGAATACTTGTTATGTTGATTATCAAAGTTATGCTATGTGTTGTTTATGATCTTGCATGATCTCCGTTACTAGTAGATGCTCGGCCAAGTAGATGCTTGTAACTCCAAGAGGGAGTATTTATGCTCGATAGTGGGTTCATGCCCGCATTAACACTGGGACGATGACAGAAAGTTCTAAGGTTGTGTTGTGCTGTTGCCACTAGGGATAAAACATTAGTGCTATGTTCAAGGATGTAGTCACTAGTTACATTACGCACCATACTTAATGCAATTGTCTGTTGTTAGCAACTTAATACTGGAGGGGGTTCGGATGATAACCCGAAGGTGGACTTTAGGCATAGATGCAATGGATGGCGGTCTATGTACTTTGTCGTAATGCCCAATTAAATCTCACTATACTCATCATGATATGTATGTGCATGGTCATGCTCTCTTTATTTGTCAATTGCCCAACTGTAATTTGTTCACCCAACATGCTGTTCGTCTTATGGGAGAGACACCTCTAGTGAACTGTGGACCCCGGTCCAATTCTCTTTACTGAAATACAATCTACTGCAATACTGTTCTACTGTTTTCTGCAAACAATCATCTTCCACACAATACGGTTAACTCTTTGTTACGGCAAGCCGGTGAGATTGACAACCTCACTGTTTCGTTGGGGCAAAGTATCTTGGTTGTGTTGTGCAGGTTCCACGTTGGCGCCGGAATCACTGGTGTTGCGCCGCACTACATCTCGCCGCCATCAACCTTCAACGTGCTTCTTGACTCCTACTGGTCCGATTAAACCTTGGTTTCTTACTGAGGGAAACTTGCCGCTGTGCGCATCACACCTTCCTCTTGGGGTTCCCAACGGACGTGCCAACCACACGCATCAAGCAAATTTCTGGCGCCGTTGCCGGGGAGATCAAGACACGCCGCAAGGAGTCTCCACTTCTCAATCTCTTTACTTTGTTTTTGTCTTGCTTAGTTTTATTTACTACTTTGTTTGCTGCACTAAATTAAAATACAAAAAAATTAGTTGCTAGTTTTACTTTATTTGCTATCTTGTTTGCTATATCAAAAACACAAAAAAATTAGTTACTTGTTTTACTTTACTTAATATCATGCATGTTTTTATTTCACTAGTTAAGCATAATGGAAAACAACAAAAATATGAGAGATCTTTATGAACTTTATCTTGAATTAGGACATTATGTGTTTGAAGAGAGAATTAAAAAACCCATGGAACTTTATATGCATGCTAATGGGAATGTTATTACTATGAATGCTTTGAACACCATTGTTGCTAATGCTATGGAAAATTCTAAGCTTGGGGAAGCTGGCTTTGATGAGCATGATCTTTTTAGTCCCCCAAGCATTGAGGAGAAAATTTTCTTTTATGATTACAATATGCCTCCTATATATGATGATAGCCACTTTGTTGAATTTGCTCCCACTACAACTAATAAAATTGATTATGCTTATGTGGAGAGTAATAATTTTCTGCATGAGACTCATGATAAGAATGCTTTATGTGATAGTTATATTGTTGAGTTTGCTCATGATGCTACTGAAAGTTATTATGAGAGAGGAAAATATGGTTGTAGAAATTTTCATGTTACTAAAACACCTCTCTATGTGCTGAAATTTTTGAAGCTACACTTGTTTTATCTTTCTACGCTTGTTGCATTATGCTTCTTGAACTTGTTTATTTACAAGATTCCTATGCATAGGAAGCATGTTAGATTTAAATTTGTTTTGAATTTGCCTCTTGAAGCTCTCTTTTGCTTCAAATACTATTTCTTGCGAGTGCATCATCAAAACTGCTGAGCCCATCTTAATGGCTATAAAGAAAGAACTTCTTGGGAGATAACCCATGTGTTATTTTGCTACAGTACTTTGTTTTTATTTTGTGTCTTGGAAGTTGTTTACTACTGTAGCAACCTCTCCTTATCTTAGTTTTGTGTTTTGTTGTGCCAAGTTAAGCCGTTGATAGAAAAGTAAGTACTAGATTTGGATTACTGCACAGTTCCAGATTTCTTTGCTGTCACGAATCTGGGTCCACCTCCCTGTAGGTAACTCAGAAAATTAAGCCAATTTACGTGCATGATCCTCAGATATGTACGCAACTTTCATTCAATTTAAGCATTTTCATTTGAGCAAGTCTGGTGCCATTTTAAAATTCGTCAATACGAACTGTTCTGTTTTGACAGATTCTGCCTTTTATTTCGCATTGCCTCTTTCGCTATGTTGGATGAATTTCTTTGATCCACTAATGTCCAGTAGCATTATGCAATGTCCAGAAGTGTTAAGAATGATTGTGTCACCTCTGAATATGTCAATTTATATTGTGCACTAACCCTCTAATGAGTTGTTTCGAGTTTGGTGTGGAGGAAGTTTTCAAGGATCAAGAGAGGAGTATGATGCAACATGATCAAGGAGAGTGAAAGCTCTAAGCTTGGGGATGCACCCGGTGGTTCACCCCTGCATATATCAAGAAGACTCAAGCGTCTAAGCTTGGGGATGCCCAAGGCATCCCCTTCTTCATCGACAACATTATCAGGTTCCTCCCCTGAAACTATATTTTTATTCCATCACATCTTATGTGCTTTTTCTTGGAGCGTCGGTTTGTTTTTGTTTTTGTTTTGTTTGAATAAAATGGATCCTAGCATTCACTTTATGGGAGAGACACGCTCCGCTGTAGCATATGGACAAGTATGTCCTTGGTTTCTACTCATAGTATTCATGGCGAAGTTTCTCCTTCGTTAAATTGTTATATGGTTGGAATTGGAAAATGATACATGTAGTAATTGCTATAAATGTCTTGGGTAATGTGATACTTGGCAATTGTTGTGCTCATGATTAAGCTCTTGCATCATATGCTTTGCACCCATTAATGAAGAAATACAAAGAGCATGCTAAATTTTGGTTTGCATATTTGGTTTCTCTAAGGTCTAGATAATTTCTAGTATTGAGTTTGAACAACAAGGAAGACGGTGTAGAGTCTTATAATGTTTTCAATATGTCTTTTATGTGAGTTTTGCTGCACCGGTTCATCCTTGTGTTTGTTTCAAATAAGCCTTGCTAGCCTAAACCTTGTATCGAGAGGGAATACTTCTCATGCATCCAAAATACTTGAGCCAACCACTATGCCATTTGTGTCCACCATACCTACCTATACTACATGGTATTTTCCGCCATTCCAAAGTAAATTGCTTGAGTGCTACCTTTTAAATTCCATCATTCACTTTTGCAATATATAGCTCATGGGACAAATAGCTTAAAAACTATTGTGGTATTGAATATGTAATTATGCACTTTATCTCTTATTAAGTTGCTTGTTGTGCGATAACCATGTTCACTGGGGACGCTATCAACTATTCATTGTTGAATTTCATGTGAGTTGCTATGCATGTTCGTCTTGTCTGAAGTAAGAGAGATCTACCACCATAGGGTTAAGCATGCATATGTTAGAGAAGAACATTGGGCCGCTAACTAAAGCCATGTTCCATGGTGGAAGTTTCAGTTTTGGACAACAATCCTCAAATCTCAAATGAGAAAATTATTAATTGTTGTTATATGCTTATGCATAAAAGAGGAGTCCATTATCTGTTGTCTATGTTGTCCCGGTATGGATGTCTAAGTTGAAGAATAATCAATAGCGAGAAATCCAATGCGAGCTTTCTCCTTAGACCTTTGTACAGGCGGCATAGAGGTACCCCTTTGTGATACTTGGTTAAAGCATATGTATTGCGGTGATAATCCAGGTAGTCCAAGCTAATTAGGACAAGGTGCGGGCACTATTAGTACACTATGCATGAGGCTTGCAACTTATAAGATATAATTTACATGATGCATATGCTTTATTACTACCGTTGACAAAATTGTTTCATGTTTTCAAAATCAAAGCTCTAGCACAAATATAGCAATCGATGCTTTTCCTCTATGAGGACCATTCTTTTACTTTCAATGTTGAGTCAGTTCACCTATTTCTCTCCACCTCAAGAAGCAAACACTTGTGTGAACTGTGCATTGATTCCTACATACTTGCTTATTGCACTTATTATATTACTCTATGTTGACAATATCCATGAGATATACATGTTACAAGTTGAAAGCAACCGCTGAAACTTAATCTTCTTTTGTGTTGCTTCAATATCTCTACTTTGAATTATTGCTTTATGAGTTAACTCTTATGCAAGACTTATTGATGCTTGTCTTGAAGTGCTATTCATGAAAAGTCTTTGCTTTATGATTCACTTGTTTACTCATGTCATATACATTGTTTTGATCGCTACATTCACTACATATGCTTTACAAATAGTATGATCAAGATTATGATGGCATGTCACTCCGTAAATTATCCGTGTTATCGTTTTACCTGCTGGGACGAGCAGAACTAAGCTTGGGGATGCTGATACGTCTCCGACGTATCGATAATTTCTTATGTTCCATGCCACATTATTGATGTTATCTACATGTTTTATGCACACTTTATGTCATATTCGTGCATTTTCTCGAACTAACCTATTAACAAGATGCCGAAGTGCCGATTCTTTGTTTCTGCTGTTTGGGGTGTCAGAACTCCTAGTAAGGTAATTTTCTCTGAATTGGACGAAAGCAAAGCCCAGGGGCCTCTGGTCTCACGAAGCTTCCAGAAGTCCGAAGGAGAGACGAAGAGGGGCCACGGAGGGGCCACACTATAGGCGGCGCGGCCCCCTTGGCCGCGCGGCCCTGTGGTGTGGGGCCCCGTGCCGCCTTTTGACCTGCCCTTTCGCCTATAAAAGTCTCCGTGACGAAAACCCCGCACCGAGAACCACGATACGGAAAACCTTCCAGAGACGCCGCCGCCGCCGATCCCATCTCGGGGGATCCAGAGATCGCCTCCGCACCCTGCCGGAGAGGGGAATCATCTCCCGGAGGACTCTACGCCGCCATGGTCGCCTCCGGTGTGATGTGTGAGTAGTCTACCCCTGGACTATGGGTCCATAGCAGTAGCTAGATGGTTGTCTTCTCCCCATTGTGCTATCATTGTCGGATCTTGTGAGCTGCCTAACATGATCAAGATCATCTATCTGTAATTCTATATGTTGCGTTTGTTGGGATCCGATGAATAGAGAATACTTGTTATGTTGATTATCAAAGTTATGCTATGTGTTGTTTATGATCTTGCATGCTCTCCGTTACTAGTAGATGCTCTGGCCAAGTAGATGCTTGTAACTCCAAGAGGGAGTATTTATGCTCGATAGTGGGTTCATGCCTGCATTAACACCTGGGACAGTGACAGAAAGTTCTAAGGTTGTGTTGTGCTGTTGCCACTAGGGATAAAACATTAGTGCTATGTTCAAGGATGTAGTCACTAGTTACATTACGCACCATACTTAATGCAATTGTCTGTTGTTAGCAACTTAATACTGGAGGGGGTTCGGATGATAACCTGAAGGTGGACTTTTTAGGCATAGATGCAGTTGGATGGCGGTCTATGTACTTTGTCGTAATGCCCAATTAAATCTCACTATACTCATCATGATATGTATGTGCATGGTCATGCTCTCTTTATTTGTCAATTGCCCAACTGTAATTTGTTCACCCAACATGCTGTTCGTCTTATGGGAGAGACACCTCTAGTGAACTGTGGACCCCGGTCCAATTCTCTTTACTGAAATACAATCTACTGCAATACTGTTCTACTGTTTTCTGCAAACAATCATCTTCCACACAATACGGTTAACTCTTTGTTACGGCAAGCCGGTGAGATTGACAACCTCACTGTTTCGTTGGGGCAAAGTATCTTGGTTGTGTTGTGCAGGTTCCACGTTGGCGCCGGAATCACTGGTGTTGCGCCGCACTACATCTCGCCGCCATCAACCTTCAACGTGCTTCTTGACTCCTACTGGTCCGATTAAACCTTGGTTTCTTACTGAGGGAAACTTGCCGCTGTGCGCATCACACCTTCCTCTTGGGGTTCCCAACGGACGTGCCAACCACACGCATCAAGCAAATTTCTGGCGCCGTTGCCGGGGAGATCAAGACACGCTGCAAGGGGAGTCTCCACTTCTCAATCTCTTTACTTTGTTTTTGTCTTGCTTAGTTTTATTTACTACTTTGTTTGCTGCACTAAATTAAAATACAAAAAAATTAGTTGCTAGTTTTACTTTATTTGCTATCTTGTTTGCTATATCAAAAACACAAAAAAATTAGTTACTTGTTTTACTTTACTTAATATCATGCATGTTTTTATTTCACTAGTTAAGCATAATGGAAAACAACAAAAATATGAGAGATCTTTATGAACTTTATCTTGAATTAGGACATTATGTGTTTGAAGAGAGAATTAAAAAACCCATGGAACTTTATATGCATGCTAATGGGAATGTTATTACTATGAATGCTTTGAACACCATTGTTGCTAATGCTATGGAAAATTCTAAGCTTGGGGAAGCTGGCTTTGATGAGCATGATCTTTTTAGTCCCCCAAGCATTGAGGAGAAAATTTTCTTTTATGATTACAATATGCCTCCTATATATGATGATAGCCACTTTGTTGAATTTGCTCCCACTACAACTAATAAAATTGATTATGCTTATGTGGAGAGTAATAATTTTCTGCATGAGACTCATGATAAGAATGCTTTATGTGATAGTTATATTGTTGAGTTTGCTCATGATGCTACTGAAAGTTATTATGAGAGAGGAAAATATGGTTGTAGAAATTTTCATGTTACTAAAACACCTCTCTATGTGCTGAAATTTTTGAAGCTACACTTGTTTTATCTTTCTACGCTTGTTGCATTATGCTTCTTGAACTTGTTTATTTACAAGATTCCTATGCATAGGAAGCATATTAGATTTAAATTTGTTTTGAATTTGCCTCTTGAAGCTCTCTTTTGCTTCAAATACTATTTCTTGCGAGTGCATCATCAAAACTGCTGAGCCCATCTTAATGGCTATAAAGAAAGAACTTCTTGGGAGATAACCCATGTGTTATTTTGCTACAGTACTTTGTTTTTATTTTGTGTCTTGGAAGTTGTTTACTACTGTAGCAACCTCTCCTTATCTTAGTTTTGTGTTTTGTTGTGCCAAGTTAAGCCGTTGATAGAAAAGTAAGTACTAGATTTGGATTACTGCACAGTTCCAGATTTCTTTGCTGTCACGAATCTGGGTCCACCTCCCTGTAGGTAACTCAGAAAATTAAGCCAATTTACGTGCATGATCCTCAGATATGTACGCAACTTTCATTCAATTTAAGCATTTTCATTTGAGCAAGTCTGGTGCCATTTTAAAATTCGTCAATACGAACTGTTCTGTTTTGACAAATTCTGCCTTTTATTTCGCATTGCCTCTTTCGCTATGTTGGATGAATTTCTTTGATCCACTAATGTCCAGTAGCATTATGCAATGTCCAGAAGTGTTAAGAATGATTGTGTCACCTCTGAATATGTCAATTTATATTGTGCACTAACCCTCTAATGAGTTGTTTCGAGTTTGGTGTGGAGGAAGTTTTCAAGGATCAAGAGAGGAGTATGATGCAACATGATCAAGGAGAGTGAAAGCTCTAAGCTTGGGGATGCACCCGGTGGTTCACCCCTGCATATATCAAGAAGACTCAAGCGTCTAAGCTTGGGGATGCCCAAGGCATCCCCTTCTTCATCGACAACATTATCAGGTTCCTCCCCTGAAACTATATTTTTATTCCATCACATCTTATGTGCTTTTTCTTGGAGCGTCGGTTTGTTTTTGTTTTTGTTTTGTTTGAATAAAATGGATCCTAGCATTCACTTTATGGGAGAGAGACACGCTCCGCTGTAGCATATGGACAAGTATGTCCTTGGTTTCTACTCATAGTATTCATGGCGAAGTTTCTCCTTCGTTAAATTGTTATATGGTTGGAATTGGAAAATGATACATGTAGTAATTGCTATAAATGTCTTGGGTAATGTGATACTTGGCAATTGTTGTGCTCATGATTAAGCTCTTGCATCATATGCTTTGCACCCATTAATGAAGAAATACAAAGAGCATGCTAAATTTTGGTTTGCATATTTGGTTTCTCTAAGGTCTAGATAATTTCTAGTATTGAGTTTGAACAACAAGGAAGACGGTGTAGAGTCTTATAATGTTTTCAATATGTCTTTTATGTGAGTTTTGCTGCACCGGTTCATCCTTGTGTTTGTTTCAAATAAGCCTTGCTAGCCTAAACCTTGTATCGAGAGGGAATACTTCTCATGCATCCAAAATACTTGAGCCAACCACTATGCCATTTGTGTCCACCATACCTACCTATACTACATGGTATTTTCCGCCATTCCAAAGTAAATTGCTTGAGTGCTACCTTTTAAATTCCATCATTCACTTTTGCAATATATAGCTCATGGGACAAATAGCTTAAAAACTATTGTGGTATTGAATATGTAATTATGCACTTTATCTCTTATTAAGTTGCTTGTTGTGCGATAACCATGTTCACTGGGGACGCTATCAACTATTCATTGTTGAATTTCATGTGAGTTGCTATGCATGTTCGTCTTGTCTGAAGTAAGAGAGATCTACCACCATAGGGTTAAGCATGCATATGTTAGAGAAGAACATTGGGCCGCTAACTAAAGCCATGTTCCATGGTGGAAGTTTCAGTTTTGGACAACAATCCTCAAATCTCAAATGAGAAAATTATTAATTGTTGTTATATGCTTATGCATAAAAGAGGAGTCCATTATCTGTTGTCTATGTTGTCCCGGTATGGATGTCTAAGTTGAAGAATAATCAATAGCGAGAAATCCAATGCGAGCTTTCTCCTTAGACCTTTGTACAGGCGGCATAGAGGTACCCCTTTGTGATACTTGGTTAAAGCATATGTATTGCGGTGATAATCCAGGTAGTCCAAGCTAATTAGGACAAGGTGCGGGCACTATTAGTACACTATGCATGAGGCTTGCAACTTATAAGATATAATTTACATGATGCATATGCTTTATTACTACCGTTGACAAAATTGTTTCATGTTTTCAAAATCAAAGCTCTAGCACAAATATAGCAATCGATGCTTTTCCTCTATGAGGACCATTCTTTTACTTTCAATGTTGAGTCAGTTCACCTATTTCTCTCCACCTCAAGAAGCAAACACTTGTGTGAACTGTGCATTGATTCCTACATACTTGCTTATTGCACTTATTATATTACTCTATGTTGACAATATCCATGAGATATACATGTTACAAGTTGAAAGCAACCGCTGAAACTTAATCTTCTTTTGTGTTGCTTCAATATCTCTACTTTGAATTATTGCTTTATGAGTTAACTCTTATGCAAGACTTATTGATGCTTGTCTTGAAGTGCTATTCATGAAAAGTCTTTGCTTTATGATTCACTTGTTTACTCATGTCATATACATTGTTTTGATCGCTGCATTCACTACATATGCTTTACAAATAGTATGATCAAGATTATGATGGCATGTCACTCCAGAAATTATCTGTGTTATCGTTTTACCTGCTCGGGACGAGCAGAACTAAGCTTGGGGATGCTGATACGTCTCCGACGTATCGATAATTTCTTATGTTCCATGCCACATTATTGATGTTATCTACATGTTTTATGCACACTTTATGTCATATTCGTGCATTTTCTGGAACTAACCTATTAACAAGATGCCGAAGTGCCGATTCTTTGTTTTCTGCTGTTTTTGGTTTCAGAAATCCTAGTAAGGAAATATTCTCGGAATTGGACGAAATCAAAGCCCAGGGGCCTATTTTCTCACGAAGCTTCCAGAAGTCCGAAGGAGAGACGAAGAGGGGCCACGGAGGGGCCACACTACAAGGCGGCGCGGCCCCCCCCTTGGCCGCGCGGCCCTGTGGTGTGGGGCCCCGTGCCGCCTCTTGACCTGCCCTTTCGCCTATAAAAGTCTCCGTGACGAAACCCCGCACCGAGAACCACGATACGGAAAACCTTCCAGAGACGCCGCCGCCGCCGATCCCATCTCGGGGATCCAGAGATCGCCTCCGGCACCCTGCCGGAGAGGGGAATCATCTCCCGGAGGACTCTACGCCGCCATGGTCGCCTCCGGTGTGATGTGTGAGTAGTCTACCCCTGGACTATGGGTCCATAGCAGTAGCTAGATGGTTGTCTTCTCCCCATTGTGCTATCATTGTCGGATCTTGTGAGCTGCCTAACATGATCAAGATCATCTATCTGTAATTCTATATGTTGCGTTTGTTGGGATCCGATGAATAGAGAATACTTGTTATGTTGATTATCAAAGTTATGCTATGTGTTGTTTATGATCTTGCATGCTCTCCATTACTAGTAGATGCTCTGGCCAAGTAGATGCTTGTAACTCCAAGAGGGAGTATTTATGCTCGATAGTGGGTTCATGCCTGCATTAACACCGGGACGATGTGAGAAAGTTCTAAGGTTGTGTTGTGCTGTTGCCACTAGGGATAAAACATTAGTGCTATGTTCAAGGATGTAGTCACTAGTTACATTACGCACCATACTTAATGCAATTGTCTGTTGTTAGCAACTTAATACCGGAGGGGGTTCGGATGATAACTTTGAAGGTGGACTTTTTAGGCATAGATGCAGTTGGATGGCGGTCTATGTACTTTGTCGTAATGCCCAATTAAATCTCACTATACTCATCATGATATGTATGTGCATGGTCATGCTCTCTTTATTTGTCAATTGCCCAACTGTAATTTGTTCACCCAACATGTTGTTCGTCTTATGGGAGAGACACCTCTAGTGAACTGTGGACCCCGGTCCAATTCTCTTTACTGAAATACAATCTACTGCAATACTGTTCTACTGTTTTCTGCAAACAATCATCTTCCACACAATACGGTTAACTCTTTGTTACGGCAAGCCGGTGAGATTGACAACCTCACTGTTTCGTTGGGGCAAAGTATCTTGGTTGTGTTGTGCAGGTTCCACGTTGGCGTCGGAATCACTGGTGTTGCGCCGCACTACATCTCGCCGCCATCAACCTTCAACGTGCTTCTTGACTCCTACTGGTCCGATTAAACCTTGGTTTCTTACTGAGGGAAACTTGCCGCTGTGCGCATCACACCTTCCTCTTGGGGTTCCCAACGGACGTGCCAACCACACGCATCAATGGTCATGCTCTCTTTATTTGTCAATTGCCCAACTGTAATTTGTTCACCCAACATGCTGTTCGTCTTATGGGAGAGACACCTCTAGTGAACTGTGGACCCCGGTCCAATTCTCTTTACTGAAATACAATCTACTGCAATACTTGTTCTACTGTTTTCTGCAAACAATCATCTTCCACACAATACGGTTAATCTTTTGTTACAGCAAGCCGGTGAGATTGACAACCTCACTGTTTCGTTGGGGCAAAGTACTTTGGTTGTGTTGTGCAGGTTCCACGTTGGCGCCGGAATCCCTGGTGTTGCGCCGCACTACATCCCGCCGCCATCAACCTTCAACGTGCTTCTTGACTCCTACTGGTTCGATAAACCTTGGTTTCTTACTGAGGGAAACTTGCTGCTGTACGCATCACACCTTCCACTTGGGGTTCCCAACGAGCGTGTGCTTTACGCGTCATCAAGCTAAATTTCTGGCGCCGTTGCCGGGGAGATCAAGACACGCTGCAAGGGGAGTCTCCACTTCTCAATCTCTTTACTTTGTTTTTGTCTTGCTTAGTTTTATTTACTACTTTGTTTGCTGCACTAAATCAAAATACAAAAAAATTAGTTGCTAGTTTTACTTTATTTGCTATCTTGTTTGCTATATCAAAAACACAAAAAAAAATTAGTTACTTGTTTTACTTTACTTAATATCATGCATGTTTTTATTTCACTAGTTTGGCATAATGGACAAGAATGATCTTCTTATTCTATTTCCTGATTTAAAACATGGATTGTTTGATGCGAAAATTAAAAAACCTATGGAATCTTATTTGCATGCTGGTAGTAATATTAGTATGAACGCTTTGAATACCATTGTTGATAATAATATAGAAAGTTCTAAGCTTGGGGAAGCTGGTTTTCATGATCTCTTTATTCCCCCAAGCATTGAGGAGAAGATTTACTTTGATGATACTTTGCCTCCTATTTATGATAATGATATTGGTCTTTTAGTACCGCCTGTTATTTAGGATAAATTTGATTATGATTACAATATACCTCCTATATTTGATGATGAGAATAATAATGATAGCTACTTTGTTGAATTTGCTCCCACTACAACTAATAAAATTGATTATGCCTATGTGGAGAGTAATAAATTTATGCATGAGACTCATGATAAGAATGCTTTATGTGATAGTTATATTGTTGAGTTTGCTCATGTTACTACTGAAAGTTATTATGATAGAGGAAAATATGGTTGTGGAAATTTTCATGTTACTAAAACACCTCTCTATATGCTGAAATTTTTGAAGCTACACTTGTTTTATCTTCCTATGCTTGTTACTTTGCTCCTCATGAACTTTTTTATTTACAAGATTCCTATGCATAGGAAGCATGTTAGACTTAAATATGTTTTGGATTTGCTTCTTGATGCTCTCTTTTGCTTCAAATACTATTTCTGGCAAGTGCATCATTAAAACTGCTGAGCCCATCTTAATGGCTATAAAGAAAGAACTTCTTGGGAGACAACCCATGTTTTTACCTACAGTACTTTGTTTTTATTTTGTGTCTTGGAAGTTGTTTACTACTTTAGCAACCTCTCCTTATCTTAGTTTTGTGTTTTGTTGTGCCAAGTAAAGCCGTTGATAGAAAAGTAAGTATTAGATTTGGATTACTGTGCAGTTTCAGATTTCTTTGCTGTCACGAATCTGGGTCTACCTCCCTGTAGGTAGCTCAGAAAATTAAGCCAATTTACGTGCATGATCCTCAGATATGTACGCAACTTTCATTCAATTTGAGCATTTTCATTTGAGCAAGTCTGGTACCATTTTAAAATTCGTCAATACGAACTGTTCTGTTTTGACAGATTCTGCCTTTTATTTCGCATTGCCTCTTTTGCTATGTTGGATGAATTTCTTTGATCTACTAATGTCCAGTAGCATTATGCAATGTCCAGAAGTGTTAAGAATGATTGTGTCACCTCTGAATATGTTAATTTTTATTGTGCACTAACCCTCTAATGAGTTGTTCTAAGTTTGGTGTGGAGGAAGTTTTCAAGGATCAAGAGAGGAGTATGATGCAACATGATCAAGGAGAGTGAAAGCTCTAAGCTTGGGGATGCCCCGGTGGTTCACCCCTGCATATATCAAGAAGACTCAAGCGTCTAAGCTTGGGGATGCCCAAGGCATCCCCTTCTTCATCGACAACATTATCAGGTTCCTCCCCTGAAACTATATTTTTATTCCATCACATCTTATGTGCTTTTTCTTGGAGCGTCGGTTTATTTTTGTTTTTATTTTGTTTGAATAAAATGGATCCTAGAATTCACTTTATGGGAGAGAGACACGCTCCGCTGTAGCATATGGACAAGTATGTCCTTGGTTTCTACTCATAGTATTCATGGCGAAGTTTCTCCTTCGTTAAATTGTTATATGGTTGGAATTTGAAAATGATACATGTAGTAATTGCTATTAATGTCTTGGGTAATGTGATACTTGGCAATTGTTGTGCTCATGATTAAGCTCTTGCATCATATGCTTTGCACCCATTAATGAAGAAATACATAGAGCATGCTAAAATTTGGTTTGCATATTTGGTTTCTCTAAGGTCTAGATAATTTCTAGTATTGAGTTTGAACAACAAGGAAGACGGTGTAGAGTCTTATAATGTTTTCAATATGTCTTTTATGTGAGTTTTGCTGCACCGGTTCATCCTTGTGTTTGTTTCAAATAAGCCTTGCTAGCCTAAACCTTGTATCGAGAGGGAATACTTCTCATGCATCCAAAATACTTGAGCCAACCACTATGCCATTTGTGTCCACCATACCTACCTACTACATGGTATTTTCCGCCATTCCAAAGTAAATTGCTTGAGTGCTACCTTTAAAATTCCATCATTCACCTTTGCAATATATAGCTCATGGGACAAATAGCTTAAAAACTATTGTGGTATTGAATATGTAATTATGCACTTTATCTCTTATTAAGTTGCTTGTTGTGCGATAACCATGTTTACTGGGGACGCCATCAACTATTCATTGTTGAATTTCATGTGAGTTGCTATGCATGTTCGTCTTGTCTGAAGTAAGGGCGATCTACACTGAGTTGAATGGTTTGAGCATGCATATTGTTAGAGAAGAACATTGGGCCGCTAACTAAAGCCATGATCCATGGTGGAAGTTTCAGTTTTGGACAAACATCCTCAAATCTCTAATGAGAAAAGAATTAATTGTTGTTGAATGCTTAAGCATTAAAAGAGGAGTCCATTATCTGTTGTCTATGTTGTCCCGGTATGGATGTCTAAGTTGAGAATAATCAAAAGCGAGAAATCCAAATGCGAGCTTTCTCCTTAGACCTTTGTACAGGCGGCATAGAGGTACCCCTTTGTGATACTTGGTTAAAGCATATGTATTGCGGTGATAATCCAGGTAGTCCAAGCTAATTAGGACAAGGTGCGGGCACTATTGGTACACTATGCATGAGGCTTGCAACTTATAAGATATAATTTACATGATGCATATGCTCTATTACTACCGTTGACAAAATTGTTTCATGTTTTCAAAATCAAAGCTCTAGCACAAATATAGCAATCGATGCTTTTCCTCTATGGAGGACCATTCTTTTACTTTCAATGTTGAGTCAGTTCACCTATTTCTCTCCACCTCAAGAAGCAAACACTTGTGTGAACTGTGCATTGATTCCTACATACTTGCTTATTGCACTTATTATATTACTCTATGTTGACAATATCCATGAGATATACATGTTACAAGTTGAAAGCAACCGCTGAAACTTAATCTTCTTTTGTGTTGCTTCAATACCTTTACTTTAAATTATTGCTTTATGAGTTAACTCTTATGCAAGACTTATTGATGCTTGTCTTGAAGTGCTATTCATGAAAAGTCTTTGCTTTATGATTCACTTGTTTACTCATGTCATATACATTGTTTTGATCGCTGCATTCACTACATATGCTTTACAAATAGTATGATCAAGATTATGATGGCATGTCACTCCAGAAATTATCTGTGTTATCGTTTTACCTGCTCGGGACGAGCAGAACTAAGCTTGGGGATGCTGATACGTCTCCAACGTATCGATAATTTCTTATGTTCCATGCCACATTATTGATGTTATCTACATGTTTTATGCACACTTTATGTCATATTCGTGCATTTTCTGGAACTAACCTATTAACAAGATGCCGAAGTGCCGCTTCTTTGTTTTCTGCTGTTTTTGGTTTCAGAAATCCTAGTAAGGAAATATTCTCGGAATTTGACGAAATCAACGCCCAGGGGCCTATTTTTCCACGAAGCTTCCAGAAGTCCGAAGACGAAACGAAGTGGGGCCACAGGGTGCCCAAACCCTAGGGCGGCGCGGCCCCCCCCTTGGCCACGCCGCCCTGTCATCTGGGGCCCCTGTGCCCCCTCCTGACTTGCAACCCATGTGGAACAAGTTGGATTTAGCACTTCCCCTTGTGTCCAAAACGTATCTACTTTCCCGAACACTTTTGCTATTGTTTTGCCTCTAATTTGTGTATTTTGGATGCAACTAACACGGACTAATGCTGTTTTCAGCAGAACTGCTATGGTGTCTCGTTTTTGTGCAGAAATCCAACTTTCGGGAAAATCCTCGGAATTTATGCAGAAGGCCCTATTTTCCCAGAATAATGACGGAGCCAGAAGGTCAAGTAAGGTGGAGGCCCGAGGGCCCCACACCATAGGGCGGCGCGGCCCAGGGGGGGCCCGCGCGGCCCTGTGGTGTGGCCCCCTCGGCCGGCCTCCGACGCCCTCCTTCGGACTATTTATCGGCCTCGACCTAAAAACGCACGGGGAGAAGTCGAAGTCGCCAAAAACCCTCCAGAACGCCGCCACATCGCGAAACTCCGTCGCGGGAGTCAGAAGTCTCCGTTCTGGCACTCCACCGGGACGGGGAATTGGAGGAGATCATCGCCGCCATCACCGCCAACGCCTCTCCATCAACCAGCCATGTTTCCCCCATCCATGTGTGAGTAATTCCCCCGTTGTAGGCCAAAGGGGATGGTAGGGATTGGATGAGATTGGTCATGTAATAGCATAAGATTGTTAGGGCATAGTGCCTAGTGTCCGTAATTAGTACTTTGATGATATTGTTGCAACTTATTATGCTTAATGCTTGTCACTAGGGCCCGAGTGCCATGATCTCAGATCTGAACATGTTATTGTTTCATCATGATATTCATTGTTTATGGTCTTACCTATAAGTTGTATACACATGTCGCTGTCCGGAACCAATGGCCCCGAAGTGACAAGAATTGGGACAACCGGAGGGGATGGTAGCGATGTGAGGATCACATGTGTTCACGGAGTGTTAATGCTTTGCTCCGGTACTTTATTAAAAGGAGTACCTTAATATCCAGTAGTTTCCCTTGAGGCCCGGCTGCCACCGGCTGGTAGGACAAAAGATGTTGTGCAAGTTTCTCATTGCGAGCACGCACGACTATATATGGAACACATGCCTATTGATTGCTTTGTACTTGGACACCGTTTTATTATTATCTGCAAATGCCCTGCTATGATTGTTACATGAGTTTCTCTCATCCATGCAACGCCCATCATCCGTCCCCGTGCCTACAGTATTTTAATCCTGCTGTTTACTAAAATCACTACAGCTGTCTTTGTTACTCTGCTGCTGTTATTTCACTACTGCTACTGCTATAAAACTGTTACTACTGATAAACTCTTGCGAGCAAGTCTGTTTCCAGGTGCAGCTGAATTGACAACTCCGTTGTTAAGGCTTCCAAGTGTTCTTTGTCTCCCCTTGTGTTGAATCAATAAATTGGGTTTTACTTCCCTCGAAGACTGTTGCGATCCCCTATACTTGTGGGTCATCAAGACTATTTTCTGGCGCCGTTGCCGGGGAGCATAGCTTTATTTGGAAGTTCACTTGGATTAATATTGTTCGCTGCAAATTCTCCATCATGGGTAAACCTCGCGATACTAAGATCGCCATATTACCATCCACTACAAGAAAAGGTACAATTCTAAATACCTCTGCTGCTCTTGATTCACCATCTGTGATTGATAAACTTGTTTCACCGCCGCATGCTTCAAATGCGGGTACTTCTGCTGAATCTGAAAACTCTCATAATATTGATAATGTTTCTGCTGTGCTTGATGATAGTGGTTCTTTGGGATCTTTTCTAGATGCTACAATTGCTAGGTCTAGACAAATTGAAAATACTGAAACTCCTAATGCTACTACACCTGTTAGTTCACCTGAACTTGATTATTTTAGTGATGATCCTGATGAAGATTATGTGGAGCTTAATGATGATTTTATTGAAAAATGCAATGCTACTACTGATGCAAGAAAAATTAAAAAGTTGCTTGCAGAACATGCTGTTAGATATAAACTGTCTCCTGATCCTAATTTTGCCACATCTCCCATAAACATTAGGGATAAAGATTATGATTTTTCTCTTGATCTATCTCATATAGCTATTGTTGAGAAAACCCCCTTTTGTGGTACTGAAAAAGAAAGTGCTGTTGAACACATGACTGAGTTATCTACTCTAAGTAGCTTGTTTTCTGATGATGTCAAGATGCGTACTTACTTTGTTGCTAAAATCTTTCCATTCTCATTAAAGGATGACGCTAAAACTTGGTATAATAATTTGCCACCTAATTCTATTAAAAGTCCAAAAGAACTGCTTGATGTTTTCTTCCGCAAATACTTTCCTGCTAGTGCTCAACATATTGCTTTGCAGAGAATTTATAATTTTGACCAGGGAGATGAAGAGAAATTGCGTGAGGCTTGGGCGAGATTCTGCTCTCTTATTAGAGCTCGGCCTGATCATGATTTGGAAAAGCATGATTTACTTGATATATTTTATAGTGGACTAACCATTGAGTCTAGGGCATACCTGGATAGTTGTGCTGGTTGTGTTTTCAGAAAAGAACTCCACGACGTGAAGAATTATTGGCTAAAATAAGCCGGAATCATGATGATTGGACTACGCCTGAACCAACTCCAACGCCAATATTGAAGAAGAGGGGTTTAATTAAATTGAATGATGAAGATATGAGGGAAGCCAAGAAGTCTCTCAAGGAGAAAGGTGTTAAATCTGAAGATGTGAAGAATCTACCTCCTATAGAAGATATATGTGAGATAATTCCCCCTTCATCCATGATTGAGGTAAACTCCCTTCAACGCTTTACTAGGGAAGATATTCCGTATTCGAAACCTCCTGCACAATGCTTAGATGAGTTTGATAATTATATTGTTAAGCAAGAAAATTTTAATATGAGAGTAGAGAATCATTTAATGGAAAATTCTCGAGCTATTAGTGAATTGCATGATATTGTGGAGAGAACCTCCAATGATGTTAAGATGCTTGTTAAACATTTTCATATGATTCAAACTCAAATTGATCAACTCACTAAAGTGCAAAATGACTTGTTAGGGAACAATTCTAAAGAGAAACATGCTTATGAAGTAACAACTAGAGGTGGTGTCTCTACCCAGGATCCTCTATATCCTGAAGGGCATCCCAAAAGAATTGAACAAGATTCTCAACGCATTGAACCTAGTGCTCATTCTAGGAAGAAAAAGAAGAAGAAACATAAAAATGTTGTAGAATCCTCTGAACCTGTTAATGATCCTAATAGTATTTCTATTTCTGATGCTGAAACTGAAAGTGGTAATGAACATGATAATGATAAAGATAATGACAAGAATGATACTCCTGATAAAGAAGAGGTTGAAGAAGAACCTGAGAAGCATGCTAAAAATAAAAAGTATACTAAAGAAGATTTTATTGCTGAGAAACATGGTAATGAAAGAGAACCTTGGGTGCAAAAGCAAATGCCTTTTCCTGCTAAGAAACTAAAATCAAAGGAAGAATAACACTATAATAAATTTTGTGATTGGATGAAACCTTTATTCTTGCAAATCCCTTTGACTGATGCTATTAAATTGCCTCCTTATTCAAAGTATATGAAAGATATTGTTACTAACAAAAGGAAAATCCCCAATGAGGAAATTTCCACTATGCTTGCTAATTACTCTTTCAATGGCAAAATACCAAAGAAGTTGGGCGACCTGTATACCTACTATTCCTTGTTCTATCAAGAATAATTATGTTAAAACTGCTCTATGTGACTTGGGAGCCGGTGTTAGTGTTATGCCTTTTTCTCTTTATAAGAGACTTTACTTAGATAAGTTGATACCTACTGATATATCTTTGCAAATGGCTGATAAATCTACTGCTATTCCTGTTGGTATATGTGAGAATGTTCCTGTTCAAGTTACTACTAACTGCTTGATATTAACTGATTTTGTTGTGTTGGAAATGCCTGAAGATGATAATATGTCTATTATTCTTGGGAGACCTTTTCTTAACACCGCAGGGGCTGTTATTGATTGCAATAAAGGAAAGGTTACTTTCAATGTTGATGATAGGGAGCATACCGTTTATTTTCCCAAGAGGATTGAGAAAGCGTGTGGAGTTAATACTATTTCTAATGTGAGAACTATCAAAGTGGGAACTATTGATTGTCCTATATATGAGCCTAAAGAAGAATATCAAACTCTCGTGATTGGATCCATATCAATACAATTCAAGGTAACATGATTGATTTGAGGTTTATTTCTTCTTATGCTATGAAAAAGTTATTTGGTGACAAGACTTGATCAACCTTGTTAACGGATACTTTTTATATGCATAGAGGAGGTAAAAAACATATCTTTCTTCCTCCACTTGCTCTAGTTGCTGTAGCACTTTTAATTTGCAAAGTTCCTTAGTTATTTGGAGATTTCAAAAAATTTCCTGGCCAGTAATAATAAACTAAATACCCAGAAATGTGCATTTTTCAAAGTTTTCAAAAATTCACAAAAATTATACCGTTGGTCCTATTTTTCGACGAGGCACCTGGAAACACCAGAGGATGACCTGTGGGGCACCAGAGGGCGCCAAACCACAGGCCGGCGCGGCCAAGGAGGTGGCCGCGCCACCATGTGGTGTGGGCCCCCCTTTGCCCCACTTTGTCATCTCTTTCTCCCAGCACCTTCTCTCTCCCGAAAAAACTCGTACCAAGTTCCTCTCTCTCGCGTTTTTGCTCCAGAGCTCTAGATTTCTCGATCTCTTTGCTCAGCCCAGATTTCCTGCTGAAATTTGGCACATTTGCTCCTTGGTATGTGACTCCTCCACCCATCCAAGTAGAATTTGGTTTGGTTGAGTATATCTTGAATATTTTGCTGCTGTAGGTAACATGTTTAGTGGGCTTGCATGCTTGTTCTAAGTGGTAGAAACTAGTTTTGATGCATGATTAGTGCACTAGCAAGTTCCTATGGTAGTTTCCCTCAATTATATGTCACCAAATCAAATTTCTATATTGTTTGTTGAAATTTCAGAAAATGGAGTGGAATAGATATCACTTGAACCAGCAAGAATTGGAAGTCCAACAAGTTATGAGAGTCAATCGTGAAGAGGGAGTGTACCCCTCTTACTACCCGTGCGCGGATTTTATGAGAAGCGCGGGAATACTTGAAGATGTTCAAAGTCTAATTTCTCGTGCAGGGCTGAGTGACTTTGTTGAAGGAGAGCCAAGACAATATGTAAAATTAACTATGTCTTTTGTGCAGGACTTCAAGTTCAATTGGTCGCGATCTAACCCCACGGTCCAGTATAAAATTTACAATAAAGCTGTCAACTTGCCATTTAGTGCTTTTTGTGCAGCAATTAGAGTACCGCAATGGGGGTCATGCGAGAAGATAAGGGGATCGCCGCAAGAACTCTTGGACCTCTTCAAAATGATTAGCGATGGAAGGAGTTTCTTAGGAGATAATGGTAAAATCACTAGTATTCAGCTCCCGGCTATCCGCTACTTTGCCTATTTTATTACCAAATGCGTTCTTGCTAAAAAGATTGGTGGTAAACTTTCTATCCCGGATTTGGCTTTTCTAGCTGCGGCACTGCAAAATAGTAAGACTTATAATTTGGGGGCATTGATAGCCTATAGACTTGCTACTAACCGTGAGAAAGGTGGAATTTGTGGAGGTCTCATCGCCTCTCGTTTCCTGGCTTTTCATAATGTAGAACCTCATCATTTTGATATTCCATTCCACATAGAAAAACTTGATATAGCCTCTATGATTAAACATGAATTTGTTTCAGATTCCTCCAACTTGGGTAACCTGTTTTACAAGATGACATTTTATAAGAAAGTCTGGAGAATAACTAAGAAAACTGAGAAATTAGTAAGATATACTGAGCCAGTTTTGTCTAACCTTGATTCCAGGGGAGATTGGTCGGTCACAGAAGGTGCACTGGATGCACACATAGAGAGAGGAGGTCAACATGCAAGAGATGACACGGAGGTCGAGGGGCACTGATGACGCGTAAAGCACACGCTCGTTGGGAACCCCAAGTGGAAGGTGTGATGTGTACAGCAGCAAGTTTCCCTCAGTAAGAAACCAAGGTTTATCGAACCAGTAGGAGTCAAGAAGCACGTTGAAGGTTGATGGCGGCGGGATGTAGTGCGGCGCAACACCAGGGATTCCGGCGCCAACGTGGAACCTGCACAACACAACCAAAGTACTTTGCCCCAACGAAACAGTGAGGTTGTCAATCTCACCGGCTTGCTGTAACAAAGGATTAACCGTATTGTGTGGAAGATGATTGTTTGCAGAAAACAGTAGAACAAGTATTGCAGTAGATTGTATTTCAGTAAAGAGAATTGGACCGGGGTCCACAGTTCACTAGAGGTGTCTCTCCCATAAGACGAACAGCATGTTGGGTGAACAAATTACAGTTGGGCAATTGACAAATAAAGAGAGCATGACCATGCACATACATATCATGATGAGTATAGTGAGATTTAATTGGGCATTACGACAAAGTACATAGACCACCATCCAACTGCATCTATGCCTAAAAAGTCCACCTTCAGGTTATCATCCGAACCCCCTCCAGTATTAAGTTGCTAACAACAGACAATTGCATTAAGTATTGCGCGTAATGTAACTAGTGACTACATCCTTGAACATAGCACTAATGTTTTATCCCTAGTGGCAACAGCACATCCATAACCTTAGAGGTTCTTGTCACCCCTCCAGATTCACGGAGACATGAACCCACTATCGAGCATAAATACTCCCTCTTGGAGTTACTAGCATCAACTTGGCCAGAGCATCTACTAATAATGGAGAGCATGCAAGATCATAAACAACACATAGATATAACTTTGATAATCAACATAACAAGTATTCTCTATTCATCGGATCCCAACAAACGCAACATATAGAATTACAGATAGATGATCTTGATCATGTTAGGCAGCTCACAAGATCCGACAATGATAGCACAATGGGGAGAAGACAACCATCTAGCTACTGCTATGGACCCATAGTCCAGGGGTAGACTACTCACACATCACACCGGAGGCGACCATGGCGGCGTAGAGTCCTCCGGGAGATGATTCCCCTCTCCGGCAGGGTGCCGGAGGCGATCTCCTGGATCCCCCGAGATGGGATCGGCGTTGGCGGCGTCTCTGGAAGGTTTTCCGTATCGTGGCTCTCGGTACTGGGGGTTTCGTCACGGAGGCTTTAAGTAGGCGGAAGGGCAAGTCAGGAGGGGGCACAGGGGCCCCAGATGACAGGGCGGCGCGGCCAAGGGGGGGGCCGCGCCGCCCTAGGGTTTGGGCACCCTGTGGCCCCACTTCGTTTCGTCTTCGGACTTCTGGAAGCTTCGTGGAAAAATAGGCCCCTGGGCGTTGATTTCGTCCAATTCCGAGAATATTTCCTTACTAGGATTTCTGAAACCAAAAACAGCAGAAAACAGCAACTGGCACTTCGGCATCTTGTTAATAGGTTAGTTCCAGAAAATGCACGAATATGACATAAAGTGTGCATAAAACATGTAGATAACATCAATAATGTGGCATGGAGCATAAGAAATTATCGATACGTTGGAGACGTATCAAGCACCTCGACTCATCATCCGATGCAGCAAGTTCCTCACATCATCATGGTGGATATGCGGAGCCTCCACGCTTTTCTTCTGCACAGGAACTTTACTATGACTACTCCATGGACTACCCACCGGCGAGGAACAACGACCCTCGTTGGGGTTGAACTGCACTTAGGCCAAAAGCCTAAGCTTGGGGGGAGGTATACCGGCATCACTCATTCTTTGCATATTATGGTCGCTGGATACTTGCACATACTTGCTTTGTTCGTTTGAGTGGTTTTCTAATGAGAGGAAGATGATATCTGGGGAAGTGCTGCCTGAAAACAGATTCTGGAATGTTACCGTAAAAATTCTCAAAAATAGCCAGAGCGTCATTTTGAGCTGCCAATTTTTGTGCAGGTTCCCCAGGTTGTTATCTAACTTTCATTAGTTGAACACTTTTCGATCTGAGCAACGTAAGATTTTTGTAAAAATCGATTTCTGTACTGCTGTCAGGTTTTGGCAGATTTCTGCCATCCTGCTGTTATGTGTTTCTTTTAGTTTGCTATTTCTTGTTTTCGCTTTGTTTCTTTCCCAAAACACAAAAAGACCAAAAATATTTCTGTTGTTTCTCTTCACCATTTGTTTGCTTTGGTTTCTTGCATTTGTTTCACTTTATTTGCTATTGCTAGTTTGCTATAAGAAAACCCAAAAAGATTTTGCTTTGTTTGTTTGTTTCCTCTTGCTCTTGTTTCTAATTCGAAAACACCAAAAACATTTGCCGTTCTTCTTTGGTTTGTAAAGTTCCTTATGAGTTCAATGGTCTTTGGTGGCTGGAGCGTGGTTTTCATTTCATATTATCCAAGCTGCACAAGTGAAAAGGCAATAATGACGATCTACGACAATCTGATTGTGGTGAGAGGCTGGTATGAACTCTATTTGTTTTCATTTTTGTACATATACTCATCCATGTGAGCATGCTTAGTTGGTTCATGTGAGGTAAATGTTATTTGAGAAAGTCTAGTAGTTTATGATCTCTCATGTTTAGCTCCAATCTATTAATATGAGTAGCATGTCATGGATGTTTGCTTGCATTGTTTTATTCATAAGTAAGTATGGCATTGTGGTATCCTCCTCTGAATAATTCATTTATATCGACTTGGCACATGCTCACGCATGCATATGACTGAACAAAAAGTCAATTAAGCCTCGATGATCAATATTGCTTCAGAGTTCTTGTATCACTTTTATGCCTCCGTTAATTTATTTTGCCGCAAGCATGATTATGACAGTTACTGCTCTCTTGATTTGTCGCTCCCTAGTCTATTGCTAGCCTTCACTTGTACTAAGCGGGAACGCTGCTCGTGCTTCCAAACACCTGAAAACCAAGTTGTTCCAAAAGTGTCCACCATAAATACCTATGCATGGCATTTCAAACCATTCCAAGTAAATTCTCGTGCGCTACCTTTAAAACCTTCAAAATGCTTCTCAATTTGTGTTTATGTTTCATAGCTCATGAGGAAGTATGTGGTGTTTAGCTTTCAACCTTGTCATTTACTTTTGACGGACTCTCATATGGACTAGTGGCACATCCGCTTATCCAATAATTTTGCAAAAAGAGCTGGCAATGGGATTCCCAGTCCCGAATTAATTAACTTAAATAGACACTCCTCCATGGTTTGTGATTGTTGGACGGCACCCGAAGGATTCGGTTAGCCATGGCTTGTGTAAGCAAAGGTTGGGGGGAGTGTCATCATCATAATAAAACTAAAATTAAAAAAAAAGGGGCACTCCTTCATGGTATGAGATTGTTGGCAGGCACCCGAGGATTCGGTTAGCCATGGTTTGTGAAAGAAAGGTTGGAAGGAGTGCCAAATAAACATGCAATAATTCATGGGAGCCGCTCTTGAAAGTCCGGTTGGTGAGGTAGTTAGTGTACCCATTACCATTCGTTGACAACAACAAACACCTCTCAAAATAATTTTACTCCTGTCTTTATAAAAATGAAAAGCTCTAGCGCATGTTAATCCCTGCTTCCCTCTGCGAAGGGTCAATCTTTTACTTTTATGTTGTGTCTCCATTATTTCTTTGAGCACTATCTTGAGAGCACAACTGTCATTCTTAGTATAATATGCTTGTCTCAAAATATGATTGATTGTGGTATAACTTTGATGCATTTATCTTTTGACAATCACTACTTCTAGTCTTTCTATGAACTCCAGAGGTGCCCGGGCATTTATGTTTTGCCAATCAAATACAGGCAAGCGAGATACCACTTTATCATACTCTCTTATGAACATTGCAATCCTGCTTATATACATGATTCATGATGCTTATTATTAATTGTTGGTACCTCTCCATGATTGACATAGCTGTTAGATGATCTTATTTGCATGTATCTCATTATGAATTGCTTAAGTATTAGCCATAGCATGAGAATATATACATCATATGAGCAAATGTGTTCGTGAAAGTTCTTTTATCGCTTAGTTGTTAACTGAATTGCTTGAGGACAAGCAATAAGCTAAGCTTGGGGGGAGTTGATACGTCCAAAACGTATCTACTTTCCCGAACACTTTTGCTATTGTTTTGCCTCTAATTTGTGTATTTTGGATGCAACTAACACGGACTAACGCTGTTTTCAGCAGAACTGCTCTGGTGTCTCGTTTTTGTGCAGAAATCCAACTTTCAGGAAAATCCTCGGAATTTATGCAGAAGGCCCTATTTTCCCAGAATAATGACGGAGCCAGAAGGTCAAGTAAGGTGGAGGCCCGAGGGCCCCACACCATAGGGCGGCGCGGCCCAGGGGGGGCCGCGCGGCCCTGTGGTGTGGCCCCCTCGGCCGGCCTCCGACGCCCTCCTTCGGACTATTTATCGGCCTCAACGTAAAAATGCACGGGGAGAAGTCGAAGTCGCCAAAAACCCTCCAGAACGCCGCCACATCGCGAAACTCCGTCGCGGGAGTCAGAAGTCTCCGTTCTGGCACTCCGCCGGGACGGGGAATTGGAGGAGATCATCGCCGCCATCACCGCCAACGCCTCTCCATCAACCAGCCATGTTTCCCCCATCCATGTGTGAGTAATTCCCCCGCTGTAGGCCGAAGGGGATGGTAGGGATTGGATGAGATTGGTCATGTAATAGCATAAGATTGTTAGGGCATAGTGCCTAGTGTCCGTAATTGGTACTTTGATGATATTGTTGCAACTTGTTATGCTTAATGCTTGTCACTAGGGCCCGAGTGCCATGATCTCAGATCTGAACATGTTATTGTTTCATCATGATATTCATTGTTTATGGTCTTACCTATAAGTTGTATACACATGTCGCTGTCCGGAACCAATGGCCCCGAAGTGACAAGAATTGGGACAACCGGAGGGGATGGTAGCGATGTGAGGATCACATGTGTTCACGGAGTGTTAATGCTTTGCTCCGGTACTTTATTAAAAGGAGTACCTTAATATCCAGTAGTTTCCCTTGAGGCCCGGCTGCCACCGGCTGGTAGGACAAAAGATGTTGTGCAAGTTTCTCATTGCGAGCACGCACGACTATATATGGAACACATGCCTATTGATTGCTTTGTACTTGGACACCGTTTTATTATTATCTGCAAATGCCCTGCTATGATTGTTACATGAGTTTCTCTCATCCATGCAACGCCCATCATCCGTCCCCGTGCCTAAAGTATTTTAATCCTGCTGTTTACTAAAATCACTACTGCTGTCTTTGTTACTCTGCTGCTGTTATTTCACTACTGCTACTGCTATAAAACTGTTACTACTGATAAACTCTTGCGAGCAAGTCTGTTTCCAGGTGCAGCTGAATTGACAACTCCGCTGTTAAGGCTTCCAAGTGTTCTTTGTCTCCCCTTGTGTCGAATCAATAAATTGGGTTTTACTTCCCTCGAAGACTGTTGCGATCCCCTATACTTGTGGGTCATCAAGACTATTTTCTCCACGAAGCTAAATTAGTATTTTCTGGAACTAACCTATTAACAAGATGCCGAAGTGCCAGTTGCTGTTTTCTGCTGTTTTTGGTTTCAGAAATCCTAGTAAGGAAATATTCTCGGAATTGGACGAAATCAACGCCCAGGGGCCTATTTTTCCACGAAGCTTCCAGAAGTCCGAAGACGAAACGAAGTGGGGCCACAGGGTGCCCAAACCCTAGGGTGGCGCGGCCCCCCCTTGGCCGCGCCGCCCTGTCATCTGGGGCCCCTGTGCCCCCTCCTGACTTGCCCTTCCGCCTACTTAAAGCCTCCGTGACGAAACCCCCAGTACCGAGAGCCACGATAAGGAAAACCTTCCAGAGACGCCGCCAACGCCGATCCCATCTCGGGGGATCCAGGAGATCGCCTCCGGCACCCTGCCGGAGAGGGGAATCATCTCCCGGAGGACTCTACGCCGCCATGGTCGCCTCCGGTGTGATGTGTGAGTAGTCTACCCCTGGACTATGGGTCCATAGCAGTAGCTAGATGGTTGTCTTCTCCCCATTGTGCTATCATTGTTGGATCTTGTGAGCTGCCTAACATGATCAAGATCATCTATCTGTAATTCTATATGTTGCGTTTGTTGGGATCCGATGAATAGAGAATACTTGATATGTTGATTATCAAAGTTATATCTATGTGTTGTTTATGATCTTGCATGCTCTCCGTTATTAGTAGATGCTCTGGCCAAGTTGATGCTAGTAACTCCAAGAGGGAGTATTTATGCTCGATAGTGGGTTCATGTCTCCGTGAATCTGGAGGGGTGACAAGAACCTCTAAGGTTATGGATGTGCTGTTGCCACTAGGGATAAAACATTAGTGCTATGTTCAAGGATGTAGTCACTAGTTACATTACGCGCAATACTTAATGCAATTGTCTGTTGTTAGCAACTTAATACTGGAGGGGGTTCGGATGATAACCTGAAGGTGGACTTTTTAGGCATAGATGCAGTTGGATGGCGGTCTATGTACTTTGTCGTAATGCCCAATTAAATCTCACTATACTCATCATGATATGTATGTGCATGGTCATGCTCTCTTTATTTGTCAATTGCCCAACTGTAATTTGTTCACCCAACATGTTGTTCGTCTTATGGGAGAGACACCTCTAGTGAACTGTGGACCCCGGTCCAATTCTCTTTACTGAAATACAATCTACTGCAATACTTGCTCTACTGTTTTCTGCAAACAATCACCTTCCACACAATACGGTTAATCCTTTGTTACAGCAAGCCGGTGAGATTGACAACCTCACTGTTTCGTTGGGGCAAAGTACTTTGGTTGTGTTGTGCAGGTTCCACGTTGGCGCCGGAATCCCTGGTGTTGCGCCGCACTACATCCCGCCGCCATCAACCTTCAACGTGCTTCTTGACTCCTACTGGTTCGATAAACCTTGGTTTCTTACTGAGGGAAACTTGCTGTTGTACGCATCATACCTTCCACTTGGGGTTCCCAACGAGCGTGTGCTTTACGCGTCATCAAGCTAAATTTCTGGCGCCGTTGCCGGGGAGATCAAGACACGCTGCAAGGGGAGTCTCCACTTCTCAATCTCTTTACTTTGTTTTTGTCTTGCTTAGTTTTATTTACTACTTTGTTTGCTGCACTAAATCAAAATACAAAAAAAATTAGTTGCTAGTTTTACTTTATTTGCTATCTTGTTCGCTATATCAAAAACACAAAAAAAAAATTAGTTTACTTGCATTTACTTTATCTAGTTTGTTTTATTTACTGTTGCTAAAATGGCCAACCCTGAAAATACTAAGTTGTGTGACTTCACAACCACAAATAATAATGATTTCTTATGCACACCTATTGCTCCACCTGCTATTACAGCGGAATTCTTTGAAATTAAACATGCTTTACTGAATCTTGTTATGCGAGAGCAATTTTCTGGTGTTAGTTCTGATGATGCTGCTGCCCATCTTAATAATTTTGTTGAACTATGTGAAATGCAAAAATATAAAGATGTAGATGGTGATATTATTAAACTAAAATTGTTCCCTTTCTCATTAAGAGGAAGAGCTAAAGATTGGTTGCTATCTCTGCCTAAGAATAGTATTGATTCTTGGACTAAATGCAAGGATGCTTTTATTGGTAGATATTATCCCCCTGCTAAAATTATATCTTTGAGGAGTAGCATAATGAATTTTAAACAATTAGATACTGAACATGTTGCTCAAGCTTGGGAAAGAATGAAATCTCTGGTTAAAAATTGCCCAACCCATGGACTGACTACTTGGATGATCATCCAAACCTTCTATGCAGGACTAAATTTTTCTTCACGGAATTTATTGGATTTAGCTGCTGGAGGTACCTTTATGTCCATCACTCTTGGTGAAGCAACAAAGCTTCTTGATAATATGATGATCAATTACTCTGAATGGCACACGGAAAGAGCTCCACAAGGTAAGAAGGTAAATTCTGTCGAAGAAACCTCTTCCTTGAGTGATAAGATTGATGCTATTATGTCTATGCTTGTGAATGATAGGACTAATATTGATCCTAATAATGTTCCATTAGCTTCATTGGTTGCACAGGAAGAACATGTTGATGTAAACTTCATTAAAAATAATAATTTCAACAACAATGCTTACCGGAACAATTCTAGTAACAACTATAGGCCATATCCTTATAATAATGGCAACGGCTATGGTAATTCTTATGGGAATTCTTACAACAATGATAGGAGTTCACCCCCTGGACTTGAAGCTATGCTTAAAGAATTTATTAGTACACAAACTGCTTTTAACAAATCTGTTGAAGAAAAGCTTGGGAAAATTGATATACTTGCTTCTAAAGTCGATAGTCTTGCTGCTGATGTTGATCTTTTGAAACAAAAGTTTTGCCTAATGAGAATCATCATAATAAAATTGTTACTACAGCAAATGCCATCCAAGTTAGAATTAATGAGAATATAAGATTAATGGCTGAACTGCGTGCTAGGTGGGATAGAGAAGAAAATGAAAAACTAGCTAAAGAGAAGAATGTAGCTAAAGTTTGGACTATTACCACCACTAGTAATGCTAATGCTACACATGTTGCTGCACCTCCTACTAATACTAATAAAATAATTGGTGTTAGCAATGTTTCCACTTCTAATGCAAAGCGCGAGAAACTGCCTGAAACTGATAAAACTGCTGAAACTGCCTGTGATAAAGCTGCTGAATTTTTTTCCAACATTGGGGATGATGATCCCATTGCTTTAGATTATAATGGTTTGAATTTTGATGATTGCCACATCTCTGAAGTTATAAAGTTCTTGCAAAAACTTGCTAAAAGTCCTAATGCTAGTGCTATAAATTTGGCTTTCACACATCATATTACAAATGCTCTCATAAAAGCTAGAGAAGAGAAACTAGAGCGCGAAGCCTCTATTCCTAGAAAGCTAGAGGATGGTTGGGAGCCCATCATTAAGATGAAGGTTAAAGATTTTGATTGTAATGCTTTATGTGATCTTGGTGCAAGTATTTCTGTTATGCCTAAGAAAATTTATAATATGCTTGACTTGCCACCGCTGAAAAATTGTTATTTGGATGTTAATCTTGCTGATCATTCTACAAAGAAACCTTTGGGGAAAGTTGATAATGTTCGCATTACCGTTAACAATAACCTTGTCCCCGTTGATTTTGTTGTCTTGGATATTGAATGCAATGCATCTTGTCCCATTATATTGGGAAGACCTTTTCTTCGAACTGTTGGTGCTATTATTGATATGAAGGAAGGTAATATAAAATATCAATTTCCTCTCAAGAAAGGTATGGAACACTTCCCTAGAAAGAGAATGAAGGTACCTTTTGATTCTATTATGAGAACAAATTATGATGTTGACACTTCGTCTCTTGATAATACTTGATGCACACTTTCTGCGCCTAGCTGAAAGGCGTTAAAGAAAAGCGCTTATGGGAGACAACCCATGTTTTTACCTACAGTACTTTGTTTTTATTTTGTGTCTTGGAAGTTGTTTACTACTGTAGCAACCTCTCCTTATCTTAGTTTTGTGTTTTGTTGTGCCAAGTTAAGCCGTTGATAGAAAAGTAAGTACTAGATTTGGATTACTGCGCAGTTCCAGATTTCTTTGCTATCACGAATCTGGGTCCACCTCCCTGTAGGTAGCTCAGAAAATTAAGCCAATTTACGTGCATGATCCTCAGATATGTACGCAACTTTCATTCAATTTGAGCATTTTCATTTGAGCAAGTCTGGTGCCATTTTAAAATTCGTCAATACGAACTGTTCTGTTTTGACAGATTCTGCCTTTTATTTCGCATTGCCTCTTTCCTATCAACGAAAACTAAGCTAAATTTCTGGCGCCGTTGCCGTTGCTGATACGTCTCCAACGTATCGATAATTTCTTATGTTCCATGCCACATTATTGATGTTATCTACATGTTTTATGCACACTTTATGTCATATTCGTGCATTTTCTGGAACTAACCTATTAACAAGATGCCGAAGTGCCGATTCTTTGTTTTTCTGCTGTTTTTGGTTTCAGAAATCCTAGTAAGGAAATATTCTCGGAATTGGACGAAATCAACGCCCAGGGGCCTATTTTTCCACGAAGCTTCCAGAAGTCCGAAGACGAAACAAAGTGGGGCCACAGGGTGCCCAAACCCTAGGGCAGCGCGGCCCCCCCCTTGGCCGCGCCACCCTGTCATCTGGGGCCCCTGTGCCCCCTCCTGACTTGCCCTTCCGCCTACTTAAAGCCTCCGTGACGAAACCCCCAGTACCGAGAGCCACGATACGGAAAACCTTCCAGAGACGCCGGCAACGCCGATCCCATCTCGGGGGATTCAGGAGATCGCCTCCGGCACCCTGCCGGAGAGGGGAATCATCTCCCGGAGGACTCTACGCCGCCATGGTCGCCTCCGGTGTGATGTGTGAGTAGTCTACCCCTGGACTATGGGTCCATAGCAGTAGCTAGATGGTTGTCTTCTCCCCATTGTGCTATCATTGTCGGATCTTGTGAGCTGCCTAACATGATCAAGATCATCTATCTGTAATTCTATATGTTGCGTTTGTTGGGATCTGATGAATAGAGAATACTTGTTATGTTGATTATCAAAGTTATATCTATGTGTTGTTTATGATCTTGCATGCTCTCCGTTATTAGTAGATGCTCTGGCCAAGTTGATGCTAGTAACTCCAAGAGGGAGTATTTATGCTCGATAGTGGGTTCATGTCTCCGTGAATCTGGAGGGGTGACAAGAACCTCTAAGGTTATGGATGTGCTGTTGCCACTAGGGATAAAACATTAGTGCTATGTTCAAGGATGTAGTCACTAGTTACATTACGCGCAATACTTAATGCAATTGTCTGTTGTTAGCAACTTAATACTGGAGGGGGTTCGGATGATAACCTGAAGGTGGACTTTTTAGGCATAGATGCAGTTGGATGGCGGTCTATGTACTTTGTCGTAATGCCCAATTAAATGTCACTATACTCATCATGATATGTATGTGCATGGTCATGCTCTCTTTATTTGTTAATTGCCCAACTGTAATTTGTTCACCCAACATGCTGTTCGTCTTATGGGAGAGACACCTCTAGTGAACTGTGGACCCCGGTCCAATTCTCTTTCTTGAAATACAATCTACTTTGCAATACTTGTTCTACTTTTTTTTGCAAACAATCATCTTCCACACAATACGGTTAATCCTTTGTTACAGCAAGCCGGTGAGATTGACAACCTCACTGTTTCGTTGGGGCAAAGTACTTTGGTTGTGTTGTGCAGGTTCCACGTTGGCGCCGGAATCCCTGGTGTTGCGCCGCACTACATCCCGCCGCCATCAACCTTCAACGTGCTTCTTGACTCCTACTGGTTCGATAAACCTTGGTTTCTTACTGAGGGAAACTTGCTGCTGTACGCATCACACCTTCCACTTGGGGTTCCCAACGAGCGTGTGCTTTACGCGTCATCAAGCTAAATTTCTGGCGCCGTTGCCGGGGAGATCAAGACACGCTGCAAGGGGAGTCTCCACTTCTCAATCTCTTTACTTTGTTTTTGTCTTGCTTAGTTTTATTTACTACTTTGTTTGCTGCACTAAATCAAAATACAAAAAAATTAGTTGCTAGTTTTACTTTATTTACTATCTTGTTTGCTATATCTAAAACACAAAAAAATTAGTTACTTGCATTTACTTTATCTAGTTTGCTTTATTTACTGTTGCTAAAATGGCCAACCCTGAAAATACTAAGTTGTGTGACTTCACAACCACAATTAATAATGATTTCTTATGCACACCTATTGCTCCACCTGCTACTACAGCAGAATTCTTTGAAATTAAACCTGCCTTACTGAATCTTGTTATGCGAGAGCAATTTTCTGGTGTTAGTTCTGATGATGCTGCTGCCCATCTTAATAATTTTGTTGAACTATGTGAAATGCAAAATATAAAGATGTAGATGGTGACATTATTAAACTAAAATTGTTCCCTTTCTCATTAAGAGGAAGAGCTAAAGATTGGTTGCTATCTCTGCCTAAGAATAGTATTGATTCATGGACTAAATGCAAGGATGCTTTTATTGGTAGATATTATCCCCCTGCTAAAATTATATCTTTGAGGAGTAGCATAATGAATTTTAAACAATTAGATACTGAACATGTTGCTCAAGCTTGGGAAAGAATGAAATCTCTGGTTAAAAATTGCCCAACCCATGGACTGACTACTTGGATGATCATCCAAACCTTCTATGCAGGACTAAATTGTTCTTATAGGAATTTATTGGATTCAGCTGCTGGAGGTACCTTTATGTCCATCACTCTTGGTGAAGCAACAAAGCTTCTTGATAATATGATGATCAATTACTCTGAATGGCACACGGAAAGAGCTCCACAAGGTAAGAAGGTAAATTCTGTCGAAGAAACCTCTTCCTTGAGTGATAAGATTGATGCTATTATGTCTATGCTTGTGAATGGTAGGCCTAATGTTAATTCTAATAATGTTCCGTTAGCGTCATTAGTTGCTCAAAAAGAATATGTTGATGTGAATTTCATTAAAAATAACAATCACAATGATTCTAGGCCATACCCTGCTAATGGTAATTCTTATGGTAGATATGCTTCACCTAATGAAGAAAAGATGCTAGAAATTGAAAGATCCACCAAGAGCTTTATGCAATCACAATATGAGCAAAATAAATTGTTTACTAAAACTATGAATGAGCAATCTACCTTGTTGAAGAATATAGGGAATCAACTTGAAAATCTGAATAGGGAGATCTCGGGGTTGCAAACTAAACTTGCTAATGCTGAAACCCGAATCTCATACATGTCTGCATCACAATCTTCTTTAATTAATAAAATGGCTGCTAAACCTGAGGATTTAGATGATAAAATTACTACTACAGCAAATGCCATCCAAGTTAGAATTAATGAGAATATATGATTAATGGCTGAACTGCGTGCTAGGTGGGATAGAGAAGAAAATGAAAAACTAGCTAAAGAGAAGAATGTAGCTAAAGTTTGGACTATTACCACCACTTGTAATGCTAATGCTACACATGTTGCTGCACCTCCTACTAATAATAATAAAAGAATTGGTGTTAGCAATGTTTCCACTTTTAATGCAAAGCGCGAGAAACTCGCTCAAAGCTAAAAGCTGAAACCGCTCGTGATAAAGCTGCTGAAATTTTTTCCAACATTGGGGATGATGATCCCATTGCTTTAGATTATAATGGTTTGAATTTTGATGATTGCCACATCTCTGAAGTTATAAAGTTCTTGCAAAAACTTGCTAAAAGTCCTAATGCTAGTGCTATAAATTTGGCTTTCACGCATCATATTACAAATGCTCTCATAAAAGCTAGAGAAGAGAAACTAGAGCGTGAAGCCTCTATTCCTAAAAAGCTAGAGGATGGTTGGGAGCCCATCATTAAGATGAAGGTTAAAGATTTTGATTGTAATGCTTTATGTGATCTTGGTGCAAGTATTTCTGTTATGCCTAAGAAAATTTATAATATGCTTGACTTGCCACCGCTGAAAAATTGTTATTTGGATGTTAATCTTGCTAATCATTCTACAAAGAAACCTTTGGGGAAAGTTAATAATGTTCGCATTACCGTTAACAATAACCTTGTCCCCGTTGATTTTGTTGTCTTGGATATTGAATGCAATGCATCTTGTCCCATTATATTGGGAAGACCTTTTCTTCGAACTGTTGGTGCTATTATTGATATGAAGGAAGGTAATATAAAATATCAATTTCCTCTCAAGAAAGGTATGGAACACTTCCCTAGAAAGAGAATGAAGTTACCTTTTGATTCTATTATGAGAACAAATTATGATGTTGACACTTCGTCTCTTGATAATACTTGATGCACACTTTCTGCGCCTAGCTGAAAGGCGTTAAAGAAAAGCGCTTATGGGAGACAACCCATGTTTTTACCTACAGTACTTTGTTTTTATTTTGTGTCTTGGAAGTTGTTTACTACTGTAGCAACCTCTCCTTATCTTAGTTTTGTGTTTTGTTGTGCCAAGTAAAGCCGTTGATAGAAAAGTAAGTACTAGATTTGGATTACTGCGCAGTTCCAGATTTCTTTGCTGTCACGAATCTGGGTCCACCTCCCTGTAGGTAGCTCAGAAAATTAAGCCAATTTACGTGCATGATCCTCAGATATGTACGCAACTTTCATTCAATTTGAGAATTTTCATTTGAGCAAGTATGGTGCCATTTTAAAATTCGTCAATACGAACTGTTCTGTTTTGACAGATTCTGCCTTTTATTTCGCATTGCCTCTTTTGCTATGTTGGATGAATTTCTTTGATCTACTAATGTCCAGTAGCATTATGCAATGTCCAGAAGTGTTAAGAATGATTGTGTCACCTCTGAATATGTTAATTTTTATTGTGCACTAACCCTCTAATGAGTTGTTCTAAGTTTGGTGTGGAGGAAGTTTTCAAGGATCAAGAGAGGAGTATGATGCAACATGATCAAGGAGAGTGAAAGCTCTAAGCTTGGGGATGCCCCGGTGGTTCACCCCTGCATATATCAAGAAGACTCAAGCGTCTAAGCTTGGGGATGCCCAAGGCATCCCCTTCTTCATCGACAACATTATCAGGTTCCTCCCCTGAAACTATATTTTTATTCCATCACATCTTATGTGCTTTTTCTTGGAGCGTCGGTTTGTTTTTGTTTTTGTTTTGTTTGAATAAAATGGATCCTAGCATTCACTTTATGGGAGAGAGACACGCTCCGCTGTAGCATATGGATAAGTATGTCCTTGGTTTCTACTCATAGTATTCATGGCGAAGTTTCTCCTTCGTTAAATTGTTATATGGTTGGAATTTGAAAATGATACATGTAGTAATTGCTATTAATGTCTTGGGTAATGTGATACTGGGCAATTGTTGTGCTCATGATTAAGCTCTTGCATCATATGCTTTGCACCCATTAATGAAGAAATACATAGAGCATGCTAAAATTTGGTTTGCATATTTGGTTTCTCTAAGGTCTAGATAATTTCTAGTATTGAGTTTGAACAACAAGGAAGATGGTGTAGAGTCTTATAATATTTTCAATATGTCTTTTATGTGAGTTTTGCTGCACCGGTTCATCCTTGTGTTTGTTTCAAATAAGCCTTGCTAGCCTAAACCTTGTATCGAGAGGGAATACTTCTCATGCATCCAAAATACTTGAGCCAACCACTATGCCATTTGTGTCCACCATACCTACCTACTACATGGTATTTTCCGCCATTCCAAAGTAAATTGCTTGAGTGCTACCTTTAAAATTCCATCATTCACCTTTGCAATATATAGCTCATGGGACAAATAGCTTAAAAACTATTGTGGTATTGAATATGTAATTATGCACTTTATCTCTTATTAAGTTGCTTGTTGTGCGATAACCATGTTCACTGGGGACGCCATCAACTATTCATTGTTGAATTTCATGTGAGTTGCTATGCATGTCCGTCTTGTCTGAAGTAAGAGCGATCTACCACCTTATGGTTAAGCATGCATATTGTTAGAGAAGAACATTGGGCCGCTAACTAAAGCCATGATCCATGGTGGAAGTTTCAGTTTTGGACATATATCCTCAATCTCAAATGAGAAAATTATTAATTGTTGTTACATGCTTATGCATAAAAGAGGAGTCCATTATCTGTTGTCTATGTTGTCCCGGTATGGATGTCTAAGTTGAAGAATAATCAATAGCGAGAAATCCAATGCGAGCTTTCTCCTTAGACCTTTGTACAGGCGGCATAGAGGTACCCCTTTGTGACACTTGGTCAAAACATGTGCATTGTGATGATCCGGTAGTCCAAGCTAATTAGGACAAGGTGCGGGCACTATTAGTATACTATGCATGAGGCTTGCAACTTGTAAGATATAATTTACATGATACATATGCTTTATTACTACCGTTGACAAAATTGTTTCATGTTTTCAAAATCAAAGCTCTAGCACAAATATAGCAATCGATGCTTTTCCTCTATGGAGGACAATTCTTTTACTTTCAATGTTGAGTCAGTTCACCTATTTCTCTCCACCTCAAGAAGCAAACACTTGTGTGAACTGTGCATTGATTCCTACATACTTGCTTATTGCACTTATTATATTACTCTATGTTGACAATATCCATGAGATATACATGTTACAAGTTGAAAGCAACCGCTGAAACTTAATCTTCTTTTGTGTTGCTTCAATACCTTTACTTTAAATTATTGCTTTATGAGTTAACTCTTATGCAAGACTTATTGATGCTTGTCTTGAAGTGCTATTCATGAAAAGTCTTTGCTTTATGATTCACTTGTTTACTCATGTCATATACATTGTTTTGATCGCTGCATTCACTACATATGCTTTACAAATAGTATGATCAAGATTATGATGGCATGTCACTCCAGAAATTATCTGTGTTATCGTTTTACCTGCTCGGGACGAGCAGAACTAAGCTTGGGGATGCTGATACGTCTCCAACGTATCGATAATTTCTTATGTTCCATGCCACATTATTGATGTTATCTACATGTTTTATGCACACTTTATGTCATATTCGTGCATTTTCTGAACTAACCTATTAACAAGATGCCGAAGTGCCGATTCTGTTTTCTGCTGTTTTTGGTTTCAGAAATCCTAGTAAGGAAATATTCTCGGAATTGGACGAAATCAACGCCCAGGGGCCTATTTTTCCACGAAACTTCCAGAAGTCCGAAGACGAAACGAAGTGGGGCCACAGGGTGCCCAAACCCTAGGGCGGCGCGGCCCCCCCTTGGCTGCGCCGCCCTGTCATCTGGGGCCCCTGTGCCCCCTCCTGACTTGCCCTTCCGCCTACTTAAAGCCTCCGTGATGAAACCCCCAGTACCGTGAGCCACGATACGGAAAACCTTCCAGAGACGCCGCCAACGCCGATCCCATCTCGGGGATCCAGGAGATCGCCTCCGGCACCCTGCCGGAGAGGGGAATCATCTCCCGGAGGACTCTACGCCGCCATGGTCGCCTCCGGTGTGATGTGTGAGTAGTCTACCCCTGGACTATGGGTCCATAGCAGTAGCTAGATGGTTGTCTTCTCCCCATTGTGCTATCATTGTCGGATCTTGTGAGCTGCCTAACATGATCAAGATCATCTATCTGTAATTCTATATGTTGCGTTTGTTGGGATCCGATGAATAGAGAATACTTGTTATGTTGATTATCAAAGTTATATCTATGTGTTGTTTATGATCTTGCATGCTCTCCGTTATTAGTAGATGCTCTGGCCAAGTTGATGCTAGTAACTCCAAGAGGGAGTATTTATGCTCGATAGTGGGTTCATGTCTCCGTGAATCTGGAGGGGTGACAAGAACCTCTAAGGTTATGGATGTGCTGTTGCCACTATGGATAAAACATTAGTGCTATGTTCAAGGATGTAGTCACTAGTTACATTACGCGCAATACTTAATGCAATTGTCTGTTGTTAGCAACTTAATACTGGAGGGGGTTCGGATGATAACCTGAAGGTGGACTTTTTAGGCATAGATGCAGTTGGATGGCGGTCTATGTACTTTGTCGTAATGCCCAATTAAATCTCACTATACTCATCATGATATGTATGTGCATGGTCATGCTCTCTTTATTTGTTAATTGCCCAACTGTAATTTGTTCACCCAACATGCTGTTCGTCTTATGGGAGAGACACCTCTAGTGAACTGTGGACCCCGGTCCAATTCTCTTTACTGAAATACAATCTACTGCAATACTTGTTCTCTTGTTTTACGCAAACAATCATCTTCCACACAATACGGTTAATCCTTTGTTACAGCAAGCCGGTGAGATTGACAACCTCACTGTTTCGTTGGGGCAAAGTACTTTGGTTGTGTTGTGCAGGTTCCACGTTGGCGCCGGAATCCCTGGTGTTGCGCCGCACTACATCCCGCCGCCATCAACCTTCAACGTGCTTCTTGACTCCTACTGGTTCGATAAACCTTGGTTTCTTACTGAGGGAAACTTGCTGCTGTACGCATCACACCTTCCACTTGGGGTTCCCAACGAGCGTGTGCTTTACGCGTCATCAACACCTTTCCTATTGAGTAGATACGTGATTAGTAGCAGACATGAAAAATAGGTTGAGATGCATGTCATAAATAGGTTTACTGACCTAGCGATGTGAGGATACCTATTAGTATGCTCCAGAGATACGTGAGTACAAATTATTGCGATACTGAGTATAATTCAGTAACAAGAGTATAATTCATAGGCATTTCATTGCGTCTGGAGATATTACCAACCCTTTGGCATTCATCACAAGATAAAATAAACTTTCTCGCATCCTTGAAGAGAGTTGGCCAATAAAAACCTGATTGTAGAACCTTTTGTGCGGTTCTTTCTCCGGCGTGATGTCCTCCATAAGCACTACCATGACATTTACTCAATATCTCCTGTTGTTCATATTCGGGAACACATCTTCGCATAATACCATCCACTCCTTCTTTATATAAGTGTGGGTCATCCCAGAAATAATGCCTCAAATCATAAAAGAATTTCCTCCTTTGCTGAGCTGAAAAGGTTGGAGGCAAGTACTTGGAAACAATAAAGTTAGCATAATCAGCATACCAAGGACTGTCTCGCGAGCTCACCTTTATTACAGCCAATTGTTCATTTGGAAAACTATCATTAACAGGAACAGGATCATAAGCAATATTTTCCAATCTAGACAAATTATCAGCAACAGGATTATCAGCACCTTTCCTATCTACAATATGTAAATCAAATTCTTGCAAAAGAAGTACCCCGTATCTACTTTTACTTATAAGATATAATTGCTAACCTATTAACGTAAAAATAGCAGACATGCATCTTTGAAAAGTAGCAGGAGCATTACATAAACCAAAAGGCATGCGTCTATAAGCATAAGTTCCATAAGGACAAGTAAAAGTGGTTTTCTCTTGATCTTTAGCTTTAACAGCAATTTGTGAAAACCCAGAATAACCATCAAGAAAGCAAAAATGAGTATTTTTAGACAATCTTTCTAGCATTTGATCAATAAATGGTAAAGGGTAATGATCTTTCTTAGTAACTTTATTAACTTTTCGAAAATCAATGCACATTCTATACCCTACAACTACTCTTTGAGGGATGAGCTCATCATTATCATTAGGCACAACAGTCATTCCTCCTTTCTTGGGAACGCAATGCACAGGGCTAACCCATCTACTATCAGCAATAGGATATATAATACCAGCTTCAAGAAGTCGTAATACCTCATTCCTTACCACTTCCTTCATCTTCGGAATTAGACGACGCTGATGTTCAACAACAGGCTTTGCATCATCTTCCATATTAATAGCATGTTGGCAAATAGAAGGAGAAATCCCTTTCAAATCATCAAGAGTGTAGCCAATAGCTCCTCGGTGCTTCTTCAATATTTCCAATAACCTTTCTTCCTCAATCCCTGAAAGCTTAGAACTAATAATAACAGGATATATTTTCTTATCATCAATATGAGCATATTTAAGATTATCAGGCAAAGGCTTTAAATCAAAAACAGGATCTTCCTTTGGTGGAGGTGTTGTACCCAAATCTTCCACCAGTAAATCATGCTTGAGAATAGGTTGGCGAAGAAAAATTTCCTCAAGCTCATCTCTTTCTTTCCTAAAAACTTCACTCTCGCTATCCTCCAAATGTTGCTGCAAAGGATTGTTAGGAACAAGAACGATAGATGCACACTGTTCCATTTTAAAATCATTACTAGGCAAATCAGCTTTATAAGGAGTTTTAGTAAATTTAGAGAAGTTAAACTCATAAGATTCACCAGCAAATTTAGTCAAAATTTTCTCTTTCTTGCAATCTATAATAGCTCCACAAGTATTTAGAAAAGGTCTACCAAAAATAATAGGACAATAATCACTAGCAATGAGAACCAAGTACCAAAAAGTCAGCAGGATATTTAATCTTACCGCATAAAACTTCCACATCTCGAACAATACCAATTGGAGAAATAGTTTCTCTATTAGCCAGCTGAATAACCACATCAATATCTTCAAGTTCACAAGAATCAATTTCGTGCATAATCTCCGTGTAAAGCTCATAAGGAATAGCACTAACACTTGCACCAATATCACATAATCCATAATAGCAATGATCACCAATTCTAACAGATAGCATAGGAACACTAACTTGTTTGGGTTTATTAGGATGTGAAACAATATTAGAAGCATCTTCGCAGAAAATAATATGACCATCCTCCACATTTTCAGTCACAAGATCTTTAACTATTGCAACAGCAGGTTCAACTTTTATTTGTTCTTCAGGTTCTACAGGTTTCTTTTCACTTTTATGAACCGCACTATTTATAACAGAGTACTCCTTCATTTTAGCAGGGAAAGGAGTTTCTTCAATATAAGCTTCAGGAATAACATGATCAGCAGTTTCAACTACAACGCATTTATTAATAGATGAATCAATTTTATCTTTATACGGTTCATGATACTTATCAAAATTCTTCTTTGGCAATTCATAATGAGAGGCAAAAGCTTTATAAAGATTTGCAGCAACTTGAGAATCAAGACCATATGTAGCACTCATATTACGAAATTTATCAGTATCCATAAAAGCTTCAATGCATTTATAATCATAAATTATACCTGATTCTCTATCCTTGTCGTTCTCCCAACCTTCAGTATTTTCTTGGATCCGATCAAGAAGGTCCCTTTTAAACTCTTCTTTGTTGCGTGTAAATGATCCAGAACAAGAAGTATCCAGCAAGGTCTTGTCTTGAAAAGAAAGTCTTGCATAGAAATTATCAATAATAACATTACCAGGAAGCTCATGAATGGGGCATTTGAGCATTAAAGACTTCAATCTCCCCCAAGCTTGGCAATACTCTCTCCATCATGAGGCCAAAAATTATATATGCGATTCCGATCCTTGTGAATTTCACTTGGAGGATAGAACTTAGAATAAAACCGGGGCACAATATCATTCCATTCAAGAGAATCCCCATTATCCAGTAATTTATACCAATGCGCCGTTTTACCAGACAGCGATAAAGAGAATAGTTTCTTCCTCACTTCATCCATAGCAATACCTGCACATTTGAATAACCCGCATAATTCATGCAAAAACAGTAAATGATCACCGGGATGGACAGTTCCATCCCCTTCATAGCGGTTATCCATAACACGTTCAATAATTTTCATAGGTATTTTATATGGTATCACTTCCTCACCTGGCGCCTCATCCACTACCGTTGCAGTAGTAGTAGATTTCCCAAATAAAAATTGAAGAGAAGATCTCTCCATAATGACTTATAGCAGCAGGCAGAAATAAAATCAGCACAACAGTAAAGGTTTTCCTTACCAATTCCACTTACCAATAGCGCTTCACTCCCCGGCAACGGCGCCAGAAAATAGTCTTGATGACCCACAAGTATAGGGGATCGCAACAGTCTTCGAGGGAAGTAAAACCCAATTTATTGATTCGACACAAGGGGAGACAAAGAACACTTGGAAGCCTTAACAGCGGAGTTGTCAATTCAGCTGCACCTGGAAACAGACTTGCTCGCAAGAGTTTATCGATAATAACAGTTTTATAGCGATGCTTGATGGTGAAATAACAGCAGCAGAGTAACAAAGACAGCAGTAGTGATTTTAGTAAACAGCAGGATTAAAATACTGTAGGCACGGGGACGGATGATGGGCGTTGCATGGATGAGAGAAACTCATGTAACAATCATAGCAGGGCATTTGCAGATAATAATAAAACGGTGTTCAAGTACAAAGCAATCAATAGGCATGTGTTCCATATATAGTCGTGCGTGCTCGCAATGAGAAACTTGCACAACATCTTTTGTCCTACCAGCCATGTCCTCAACAACATCTTGTTAAATGATTTTCATGAATCTCCACAATATCATCTTCCTCCTTGGCCGCGCCACCATGTGGTGTGGGCCCCCCTTTGCCCCACTTTATCATCTCTTTCTCCCAGCACCTTCTCTCTCCCGAAAAAACTCGTACCAGGTTCCTCTCTCTCGCGTTTTTGCTCCAGAGCTCCAGATTTCTCGATCTCTTTGCTCAGCCCAGATTTCCTGCTGAAATTTGGCACATTTGCTCCTTGGTATGTGACTCCTCCACCCATCCAAGTAGAATTTTGTTTGGTTGAGTATATCTTGAATATTTTGCTGCTGTAGGTAACATGTTTAGTGAGCTTGCATGCTTGTTCTAAGTGGTAGAAACTAGTTTTGATGCATGATTAGTGCTCTAGCAAGTTCCTATGGAAGTTTCCCTCAATTATATGTCACCAAATCAAATTTTTATATTGTTTGTTGAAATTTTAGAAAATGGAGTGGAATAGATATCACTTAAACCAGCAAGAATTGGAAGTCCAACAAGTTATGAGAGTCAATCGTGAAGAGGGAGTATACCCCTCTTACTACCCGTGTGCGGATTTTATGAGAAGCGCGGGAATACTTGAAGATGTTCAAAGTCTAATTTCTCGTGCAGGGCTGAGTGACTTTGTTGAAGGAGAGCCAAGACAATATGTAAAATTAACTATGTCTTTTGTGCAGGACTTCAAGTTCAATTGGTCGCGCTCTAACCCCACGGTCCAGTATAAAATTTACAATAAAGCTGTCAACTTGCCATTTAGTGCTTTTTGTGCAGCAATTAGAGTACCGCAATGGGGGTCATGCGAGAAGATAAGGGGATCGCCGCAAGAACTGTAGGACCTCTTCAAGATGATTAGCGATGGAAGGAGTTTCTTAGGGGATAATGGTAAAATCACTAGTATTCAGCTCCCGGCTATCCGCTACTTTGCCTATTTTATTACCAAATGCGTTCTTGCTAAAAAGATTGGTGGTAAACTTTCTATCCCGGATTTGGCTTTTCTAGCTGCGGCACTGCAAAATAGTAAGACTTATAATTTGGGGGCATTGATAGCCTATAGACTTGCTACTAACCGTGAGAAAGGTGGAATTTGTGGAGGTCTCATCGCCTCTCGTTTACTGGCTTTTCATAATGTAGAACCTCATCATTTTGATATTCCATTCCACATAGAAAAACTTGATATAGCCTCTATGATTAAACATGAATTTGTTTCAGATTCCTCCAACTTGGGTAACCTGTTTTACAAGATGACATTTTATAAGAAAGTCTGGAGAATAACTAAGAAAACTGAGAAACTAGTAAGATTGCCTGTGCCTGTTTTGTCTAACCTTGATTCCAGGGGAGATTGGTCGGTCACAGAAGGTGCACTGGATGCACACATAGAGAGAGGAGGTCAACATGCAAGAGATGACACGGAGGTCGAGGAGAACCTCGACTCATCATCCGATGCAGCAAGTTCCTCGCATCATCATGGTGGATATGCGGAGCCTCCACGCTTTTCTTCTGCACAGGAACTTTACTATGACTACTCCATGGACTACCCACCGGCGAGGAACAACGACCCTCGTTGGGGTTGAACTCCACTTAGGCCAAAAGCCTAAGCTTGGGGGGAGGTATACCGGCATCACTCATTCTTTGCATATTATGGTTGCTGGATACTTGCACATACTTGTTTTGTTCGTTTGAGTGGTTTTCTAATGAGAGGAAGATGATATTTGGGGAAGTGCTGCCTGAAAACAGATTCTGGAACGTTACCGTAAAAATTCTCAAAAATAGCCAGAGCGTCATTTTGAGCTGCCAATTTTTGTGCAGGTTCCCCAGGTTGTTATCTAACTTTCATTAGTTGAACACTTTTCGATCTGAGCAACGTAAGATTTTTGTAAAAATCGATTTCTGTACTGCTGTCAGGTTTTGGCAGATTTCTGCCATCTCGCTTTTCTGTGTTTCTTTTAGTTTGCTATTTCTTGTTTTCGTTTTGTTTCTTTCCCAAAACACAAAAAGACCAAAAATATTTCTGTTGTTTCTCTTCACCATTTGTTTGCTTTGGTTTCTTGCATTTGTTTCGTTTTATCTGCTATTGCTAGTTTGCTACAAGAAAACCCAAAAAGATTTTACTTTGTTTATTTGTTTCCTCTTGTTCTTATTTGCAATTTGAAAACACCAAAAATATTTGCTGTTCTTCTTTGGTTTGTAAAGTTCTTTATGAGTTCAATGGTCTTCGGTGGCTGGAGCGTGGTTTTCATTTTATATTATCCAAGCTGCACAAGTGAAAAGGCAATAATGACGATCTACGACAATTGGATTGTGGTGAGAGGCTGGTATGAACTCTATTTGTTTTCATTTTTGTACATATACTCATCCATGTGAGCATGCTTAGTTGGTTCATGTGAGGTATATGTTATTTGAGAAAGTCTAGTAGTTTATGGTCTCTCATGTTTAGCTCCAATTTATTAATATGAGTAGCATGTCATGGATGTTTGCTTGCATTGTTTTATTCATAAGTAAGTATGGCATTGTGGTATCCTCCTCTGAATAATTCATTTATATCGACTTGGCACATGCTCACGCATGCATATGACTGAACAAAAAGTCAATTAAGCCTCGATGATCTATATTGCTTCAGAGTTCTTGTATCACTTTTATGCCTCCGTTAATTTATTTTGCCGCAAGCATGATTATGACAGTTACTGCTCTCTTGATTTGTCGCTCCCTAGTCTATTACTAGCCTTCACTTGTACTGAGCGGGAACGCTGCTCGTGCTTCCAAACACATGAAAACCAAGTTATTCCAGAGTGTCCACCATAAATACCTATGCATGGCATTTCAAACCATTCCAAGTAAATTCCCATGCGCTACCTTTAAAACCTTCAAAATGCTTCTCAATTTGTGTTTATGTTTCATAGCTCATGAGGAAGTATGTGGTGTTTAGCTTTCAACCTTGTCATTTACTTTTGACGGACTCTCACATGGACTAGTGGCACATCCGCTTATCCAATAATTTTGCAAAAAGAGCTGGCAATGGGATTCCCAGTCCCGAATTAATTAACTTAATAGACACTCCTCCATGGTTTGTGATTGTTGGACGGCACCCGAAGGATTCGGTTAGCCATGGCTTGTGTAAGCAAAGGTTGGGGGGAGTGTCATCATCATAATAAAACTAAAGGCACTCCTTCATGGCATGTGATTGTTGGTAGGCACCCGAGGATTCGGTTAGCCATGGTTTGTGTAAGAAAGGTTGGAAGGAGTGCCAAATAAATATGCAATAATTCATGGGAGCCGCTCTTGAAAGTCCGGTTGGCGAGGTAGTTAGTGTACCCATTACCATTCGTTGACAACAACAAACACCTCTCAAAATGATTTTACTCCTGTCTTTATAAAAATGAAAAGCTCTAGCGCATGTTAATCCCTGCTTCCCTCTGCGAAGGGTCAATCTTTTACTTTTATGTTGTGTCTCCATTATTTCTTTGAGCACTATCTTGAGAGCACAACTGTCATTCTTAGTATAATATGCTTGTCTCAAAATATGATTGATTGTGGTATAACTTTGACGCATTTATCTTTTGACAATCACTACTTCTAGTCTTTCTATGAACTCCAGAGGTGCCCGGGCATTTATGTTTTGCCAACCAAATACGAAAAGCGAGATACCACTTTATCATACTCTCTTATGAACATTGCAATCCTGTTTATATACATGATTCATGATGCTTATTATTAATTGTTGGTACCTCTCCATGATTGACATAGCTGTTAGATGATCTTATTTGCATGTATCTCGTTATGAACTGCTTGAGTATTAGCCATTGCATGAGAATATATACATCATATGAGCAAATGTGTTCGTAAAAGTTCTTTTATCGCTCAGTTGTTAACTGAATTGCTTGAGGACAAGCAATAAGCTAAGCTTGGGGGGAGTTGATACGTCCAAAACGTATCTACTTTCCCGAACACTTTTGCTATTGTTTTGCCTCTAATTTGTGTATTTTGGATGCAACTAACACGGACTAATGCTGTTTTCAGCAGAACTGCTCTGGTGTCTCGTTTTTGTGCAGAAATCCAACTTTCGGGAAAATCCTCGGAATTTATGCAGAAGGCCCTATTTTCCCAGAATAATGACGGAGCCAGAAGGACAATTAAGGTGGAGGCCCGAGGGCCCCACACCATAGGGCGGCGCGGCCCAGGGGGGGCCCGCGCGGCCCTGTGGTGTGGCCCCCTCGGCCGGCCTCCGACGCCCTCCTTCGGACTATTTATCGGCCTCGACCTAAAAACGCACGGAGAGAAGTCGAAGTCGCCAGAAAGCCTCCAGAACGCCGCCACGTCGCGAAACTCCGTCTCGGGAGCCAGAAGTCTCCGTTCTGGCACTCCGCCGGGACGGGGAATTGGAGGAGATCATCGCCATCATCACCACCGACGCCTCTCCATCAACCAGCCATGTTTCCCCCATCCATGTGTGAGTAATTTCCCCCGCTGTAGGCCGAAGGGGATGGTAGGGATTGGATGAGATTGGTCATGTAATAGCATAAGATTGTTAGGGCATAGTGCCTAGTGTCCGTAATTGGTACTTTGATGATATTGTTGCAACTTGCTATGCTTAATGCTTGTCACTAGGGCCCGAGTGCCATGATCTCAGATCTGAACATGTTATTGTTTCATCATGATATTCATTGTTTATGGTCTTACCTGCAAGTTGTATACACATGTCGCTGTCCGGAACCAATGGCCCCGAAGTGACAGAAATCGGGACAACCGGAGGGGATGGTAGTGATGTGAGGATCACATGTGTTCACGGAGTGTTAATGCTTTGCTCCGGTACTCTATTAAAAGGAGTACCTTAATATCCAGTAGTTTCCCTTGAGGCCCGGCTGCCACCGGCTGGTAGGACAAAAGATGTTGTGCAAGTTTCTCATTGCGAGCACGTACGACTATAATTGGAACACATGCCTATTGATTGCTTTGTACTTGGACACCGTTTTATTATTATCTACAAATGCCCTGCTATGATTGTTACATGAGTGTCTCTCATCCATGCAACGCCCGTCATCCGTCCCCGTGCCTACAGTATTTTAATCCTGCTGTTTACTAAAATCACTACTGCTGTCTTTGTTACTCTGCTGCTGATATTTCACTACTGCTACTGCTATAAAACTGTTACTACTGATAAACTCTTGTGAGCAAGTCTGTTTCCAGGTGCAGCTGAATTGACAACTCCGCTGTTAAGGCTTCCAAGTGTTCTTTGTCTCCCCTTGTGTCGAATCAATAAATTGGGTTTTACTTCCCTCGAAGACTGTTGCGATCCCCTATACTTGTGGGTCATCATAGGACTATGCCGCCAGAGGTTCAAAATGGGTACTTGATAGTGGATGTACAAGTCATATGACCGGCGGCAAGAACCTCGTCAAGGAGTTGAGGCCCAATATAAATAATATCAACGTCTCCTTTGGCGATAATTCTACATCCGAGGTATTGGGTTTTGGCAAGGTTGTGGTTGCACATAACATTACTCTTGTGGATGTCATGCTTGTCAAAACCCTTGGTTACAATTTGCTTTCTGTTTCCGCCCTTGGCAAGATGGGTTTCGCCGTCTTTATTGATAATGATATTGTGGTCCTCTTGTGGAGCAAGACTCTAAAAGTCGCTTTCGTTGGGTATGCGAACATAACTTGTATGTGGTGGACTTTTCGGGGACCACCACTTCAAGTGCGATGTGCCTATTCGGAAAGGCGGATGTGGGTTGGTTGTGGCATCGCCGCTTGGCCCATGTCAACATGAGAACTTTGCAAAGTCTTCACAAGGGGAACCATATTGTGGGACTAATGGAAAATGTGTCTTTTGCCAAAGATCGTGTTTGTAGGGCTTGTGTTGAAGGCAAAATGCATGACTCTCCGCATCCAAGCAAGACTATCATCTCTTCCAAGAGGATCTTGGAGCTTCTTCATGTGGATCTCTTTGGTCCCGTTACTCATGCAAGTCTTGGTGCGAAGAAACATTGCTTGCTGATTGTTGATGACTACTCAAGATACACTTGGGTCTACTTTCTCAAGATGAAAGATGAGACTCAACAAATATTCATTGACTTTGCTACCGAGGTGCAACGCCAACACAACCTCCTCATTATGGCAATAAGAAGTGACAATGGCTCCGAGTTCAAGAACTATACACTCAATGATTTTCTTAGTGATGAGGGGATTCGTCATCAATATTCCGCTGCTTACACCCCTCAACAAAATGGTGTTGCGGAGAGGAAGAACCAGACTCTTATGGATATGGCAAGATCTATGATGGCGGAGTATAAATCCCGCTATAATTTTTGGGCCGAAGCCATCTCCACCGCTTGCCACTCTTCTAACCGGCTCTATCTCCGCAAGGGCTTGAACAAGACTCCATATGAAATACTCACCGGGAACAAGCCTAATATCTCATACTTCAAGGTGTTCGGGTGTAAGTGTTTCTACAAAATCAAAGGAGTTCATTTATCTAAATTTGCTCCTAAAGCTTTGGAGGGTATATTTGTTGGTTACGGTGCCGAATCTCACACTTATAGAATCTTTGATGTATCCTCCGGGATTATCATCGAATCTTGTAGTGTGAGGTTCGAAGAAAATGATGGATCCCAAGTGGGGAAAGTTGATGTTTGTGCAGGTGATGAAATACCTCAAGATGCCATAGTAAGAATGGGTGTGGGATTTTTCCGCCCCATTGAGGGACACGGTGTGGCGTCTCGGGAAGGACTATGCTCTACCACGGTGGAGCCCTCATCTTCTCATCATCAACAAACCCCATCTAGTGAAGCAAATGATGCACCAACCCAAGAACAAGAACAAGACCCTCCCTCTTGTGTGCAAGATCAAGGACAAGATCAAGGACAAGATCAATCACATATTTATGATGGACCCGATGAATATCCATTCAATATTCTCCTCTCACCAGATAATGTCCAAGATCAAGCACATGAGGATGAGCAATCTCAAGAAATTGAGGAAGCTCAAGTTGAATGTCAAGACGGGGACCCAAATGATCAAGTTGATCAAGTGAAACCTCCAAGGCCTAGAAGAACCAAGGAGGAGATCGAGGCCCGTCGTCTAGCAAGAAGAGAAAGGAACCTTGAAATTCGCGAACACACTCACGACAAGGTCCTTGGTGATTTAAGGGCAAGTGTTACCACAAGAAGGCAATTGGCTAATTTTAGCAATCATCATGCTTATATCTCCTTAGTGGAACCCAAGAAAGTATTTGAAGCCCTTGAAGATTCGGATTGGTTGGAAGCTATGCACGATGAACTCAACAACTTAAAGCGCAATAAAAGTATGGACCTTAGTAGAAAAGCCAAAGGGGTGCCGCAATGTTATAGGCACTAAATGGATTTTCAAGAACAAGCAAGATGAGTTTGGAAATGTTGTAAGGAACAAGGCAAGATTGGTTGCTCAAGGGTTCTCTCAAGTTGAGGGAATTGACTTTGGAGAAACCTATGCTCCCGTGGCTCGCCTTGAGTCCATCCGTATCCTTCTTTGCCTATGCATCACATCATAACTTTAAGTTACAACCAATGGATGTGAAAAGTTCTTTTCTTAATGGTCCTTTGCATGAAGAGGTTTATGTTAAGCAACCCCCGGGGTTCGAGGATCTCAACTTTCCTAACCATGTCTACAAGCTTGATAAAGCACTTTATGGTCTCAAACAAGCTCCTAGAGCTTGGTACGAGCACCTTAAAGAATTATTGGTAGACCGTGGGTTTGATGTTGGGCTAATCGATCCCACTCTTTTTACTAAGAGGGTCAATGGGGAGCTTTTCGTTTGCCAATTATATGTTGATGATATTATCTTTGGATCTACTAACAAAGCTTTCAATGATGAATTTTCAAAGCTTATGACAGATAGGTTTGAGATGTCTATGATGGGAGAGATGAAGTTCTTCCTTGGTTTTGAGATCAAGCAATTGAGGGAAGGAACCTTCATCAATCAACAAAATATCTCCAAGACATGCTCAAGAGGTTCAAGATGACCTAGATGAAGGGTGTGGCCACTCCTATGGTTACCAAATGTCATCTTGCACTAGATCCCAATGGTAAAGAGGTGGATCAAAAGGTATATCGCTCCATGATTGGATCCTTGCTTTACCTTTGTGCATCTAGACCGGACATAGTGTTGAGTGTTGGTGTGTGTGCAAGGTATCAAGCTTCTCCTAAAGAGAGTCACATGATGGCTCTCAAAAGAATCTTTCGATATTTGGTTGATACCCCAAGATATGGTATTTGGTACCCCAAAGGCTCAAGTTTTATTCTCAATGGATACACCGATGCGGATTGGGCGGGGGACAAGGATGATAGGAAATCAACTTCCGGGGCTTGCCAATTTCTTGGTAGGTCCTTGGTGTGTTGGTCTTCTAAGAAGCAAAATTGTATATATCTCTCCACCGCCGAAGCCGAATATGTCGCCGCCGCAAGTGGATGCACTCAATTGTTATGGATGAGGCAAACTTTAAAGGAATACGGTGTCATTTGTGACAAAGTGTCTCTATTATGTGACAATGAAAGTGCCATCAAGATTGCCTATAATCCGGTGCAACATTCAAGAACGAAGCACATTGAGATCCGGAATCATTTCATTAGGGATCATGTTGCCCGTGGTGATATTGAGCTTATCTATGTTCCTACCAAAGATCAACTTGCCGATATATTCACGAAGCCTCATGATGAAGCAAGGTTTTGCTATTTGAGGAATGAGCTAAATATCATTGATTCAAGGAGTATAGCTTGACCATCTTCCAAACACACCTCTATCTCAAAACTTTATTTGATTTAGATGTGGGCATGGAAATAGGGGGAGTGTGGTTTAAACTATTGAGCTATCCCTCCCCCCATAATGCCAACATTAAAGAAATCATTCTCTTTATATCATATGATGATATGTGAAGCTTCAATGATGAGTAGTGGTTTTGGGCCCAAGATATATCTTCGCGGTGCCATGCCATAACACTCATATATGGTGGCCTAGGCCACCACACTCTTCTTTGTGAAGAGTTGGAGTAATTTGGATCTTAATTGGACTTCATTTGACTATCATTTGTTCTTATGGGAAATCACTCATGTTTGGTCTTTATTTGCAATATTTTGCAAATATGGGTGATATCGTACCATCAACAGTGTGCTCTTTCTATCCTAAGCCTCACCTTTCCTAAAGAAACCATTTCTATCTCCATACACTAAAACTCTGCATTTTTTCGAGGGTTTTTGGGCTGTGGGCTGTTTCGGCGGCACTGCCGGTGCCTTCACACCGGCACTGCCTGTGGCACCGGCACTGCCGGCCTCGGCTGGGCGGCACTGCCGCTATGGGCGTGGGATATGTTGAGGGCCCGCAGGGGGAGTTAGGGCAACTGCCTCTTTCTCCCCCACCGTGCGTTCCTCTTCTCCCACCCGACCCCAGCCGTCGCCACCGTCGCACCTGCTCTCCGGCCGCCGTCCCGGGACCTCCCTCCTCCTCTGGTTGGCTGGATCCGGGCAGTGCCCCCTCTCCTCCATGGCTTCCTCCTCCGGTTAGTTTCCTCTCCTCTCTCTCCCTCTCTAGAATGGGTAGACCTCTCTAGAAGAAAGAAGGATGGATGAATCTCTCCGTAAGTTTTGCCATAGAGGTGGATGATCTTGTGCATTGTGCTGTGAAAATTTGAGGAACAATGGTTGAGTCTAGAGCAGATCTGGTGGTTTTTCGATTTGACCGGCACTGCCGCCCCTGTCTCACCGGCACTGCCGGTTGGGCCGGCACTGCCGCCCATACCACCCCGGCACTGCCGGTGTAGCTGTTTCCAGATCACTTTTAGCTTCTTCTCTTGTATCTTGAACATTTCATTCACCATGCTTTGATTATCATGTTTGCTTTGTTTTAGTGTACCTTATCATATGCTCCTCCTACCCATTGCTCTCACAGGTGCAGGTGGTCCTCATTGCTCTAACTCGGGCAAACGGGCGGTACCTAGTGACTTTGAAGCTGAAATCCTACCTGTGAAGAAGTCGTCTCGTCGGGAGAAGAACATGGCTCCGGCTGAACCTCGAGCTAACCTCATCCGGAGGCTGAGAGGCTTGCCTATTGGGAAGTGGCCGGATAATGAGTATGCTCGGCTGCGTCAGACCAACATCTACACCTCTCCCAAGGCCGTCAATTGCTCTGCGCAGTTCTGGACTAAGTATCAAGAGAAGATTTTGTATGATCTCTATGCTAATGCCACCTATAAAGTTGCTCCTATGCATCACATCAACTTTGCTCACATGGATAAACACGCCCAATACTTTGCAGAAGCTCGAGAGATTTGTGAGAAGTTTGGTCTTCTTCCACTGATGAAGTTTCAACATCCTTACTGTGTGGATGTGATTGGGCAATTCTTTGCCACAGTCTATGTTGACAATGATGATGCCAAGACTATGACTTGGATGACAGAGGGTCGCATGTTACATGGCACTTGGGACCAATTTGCAGCATGTCTTGGTTATCCGGTGCTCTCTGGCAATGAAGACGGATTTTTTAGAGCCCACAACACTCCCAAGCCCATTGAGAAGACTCTCCTTGCTGATCTTTATCTTGAAGGAGAAGTGGTATATGGATCTCAGAAATTCCTTCGCCCGGTGTATGACATCCTTCTCCGCATTTACCGAGAGGTCCTTAATCGCAAGGTTGGCTGCGTTGATCAGATCTATGGGTACCTTGGGAACTTGTTATATCTCTCTCACCAGCACCGTGACTCTGGCCTTCAGCTTGATGTGATGGACTTCCTGTGGAATGAGTTTTGGGCATGCATTATAGCTCGCAAGGCTCCTGTATTTGCTCCCTACTTCATGTTCTTCATTTGCTCTCGTTGGGACAATGCTGGATATGGCAACCTCACTGATGAGGTTATTCTTCTACCTCACAAGGCCAAGGATCTCAAGGTCAAGACTCATACTAATCCTCCTCGTCTTCCAAATGTTGAGGATTCTGCTGAAGAAGATTCTGATATGGAGTATGCTCCTCCTGCTGACAATGGCTGGGTTGCTCGCATAGAGGCCAAGTTGGCCAAGATGTTCTGTCTTAAGTCTGACATCAACAGGCGTCAGTATCAAGCTCATAGGGAGAGGAAAATGGAGAGGAGGAACACAAAGCTCATCATGCGCAAGTTGGATATTCCTGTTGAGAGTGGATCTGAGGAGATCATCACTCCTGAAGAAGAATGGCTCTCTAAGCATGGCAATGTGACTGAGTTTGAACAGCTTGGGCTTCCCGGTCCTTCTCGCCATCGGCGCCCCACTAGTGATGAAGTTGAGCCCGCCGAGTCTGAAGACGATGAAGAGACGGAGGAATCCTCCGAGGATGAGTGAGCTTTCATGGGACGATGTAGCACTGCTTCTTTTCTCCTTTTTGGTGTCTTGATGCCAAAGGGGGAGAAGAAGGTCTAGTAGGACTTGCACGGGATTTGCTAGGGTTTGAGGGCACAAGCATTTGCTTTTTATCATTCCATTAAAGCTTGTGTCCTTCGTTTATCTTCTATGATTATGTTGAACCTTATCATGTGTTTTGTGTTGTTTAAAACTCTGTTCTATGCGTGGTGGGCAAGACATGTTAGTGAGTGAACTATTGCTATGGTTTTCGGTATTCTATATGGTTGAGAGTATTGTCATGAATTGGTATGATCATCTTATATATCTCAAATTGTCTATGGATTTATCTCAAATTGATACTTGATATGATTATGGGACACTTGTTCATGAATTGTCTTGAAATGTTGAGGATGTCAGTATGAAAGGGTATGATCTTCTCATCTCAACTTTTATCTTTTTCCATATATTATCTGTCATATTTGTCTTATAAGCATTGTGCTTTCTACCTTGAAAGTTGAAGTTGCTCTATACCTAATGTGTGCATATATATTCGTGCACTAAATTTCTCGCATGCACACATCTAGGGGGAGTTTCTCTCTTATGTCAAACACAATGATATTCTTGCTCTATACTTTGCAAAATCCCGGTATTGTCATCAAACACCAAAAAGGGGGAGATTGAAAGAACATTTCATGATCTCTGAGTTTTGTGTGTTTGTTAACAACACCGGTGACAATTTAATTGTGTGCTAAGTGGATTACAGATATGGAAAAGATACCACGGAAAATCTCGACCCACTCAAAAAGGAAGAAAAGAAAAAGGAAGAATCTGAAGCCTGGCCCTGGCCGGCACTGCCGGCACTGCCGGCAACACTGGGCCGGCACTGCCAGTGTGTGCACCCCGGCACTGCCGGTGATTCCAGGCCGGCACTGCCGGTGAGTGCACCCCGGCACTGCCGGCGTTTCTGGCCCGGCACTGCCGACCTGACTGTCGACCTGCTGATTCAGAAAAGTGTCCGACACTGCCGGCGTCTCAAGGCCGGCACTGCCGGCGATTCTCCTCCAACGGGCAGAAAAGTTGGTGGGGTATAAATACCCCCCTTCACCTACCTTGGAATGTTGCTCAAACCCTAAGAACTTCATCCACCATTGCTGAGCCACCAAGAACACCAAAATAGCCAGATCTCCTCCGTCAACCACCCAAATCACTTGTGCTTTGGAGAATCGAAGGAGATGACCCCGATCTACATCCTCACCGAAGCGTTTTTCATTTGCCCCTCATATGCTTGAGGGCCCCCTTGCTAGTGTTCCTCTTTGGATCCCTAGTTGATTGTTGTTGATGTATTTTTATTGATTGTTGTGTTGTTACAGATTTGGGAGCCTCCAATTTGGTTGTGGATGTGTGCCCCAAGAACTTTGTAAAGGCCCGGTTTCCGCCTCGATGAAATCCCTTAGTGGAAGTGGGCTAGGCCTTCGTGGCGTTGCTCACAGGAGACCTGATTGAAGTCTTCGTGACTGTTGGTCTGACTTTCGTAGCGACCACACTCCTCCGAACGTAGATGTACCTTTTTGCAAAGGAAGGGAACTACGGGAATCAACTCCGTGTCTCCTTGTGCTCCACTCTCGGTTACCTCTATCCTTTATCTCCTCTATATTGTATTGCTATATCTTGTTTAGTCGTTGACCTTGTCATATAGGGAAATTCACTTAGTTGCATATCTAGAGAATTTACCTTTGTGTCAAGGCTAAATTGAAAAAGAACTAAAAATTGGTTAGCACCTATTCACCCCCCCTCTAGGTGCGGCATACGATCCTTTCAGCAGAGCAGCAGCAGCGGCCGCCTCAGAGGATGACGACGACTAGAGCGGGCCTGACCTAGGGGAGAAGGTGACGGAGCAGAGGGCCATCCTCGCGTCCTTCGAGCGCTAAAGAAGGCCAAGGATGACACCAACGAGGTGCTGCAGCAACGGCTTCTGGAGGACGCGGTGGCCCACTTCGCTCTGGTGGCCACGCAGTGAAGTGATCGGCGGGTGGCGACGAAGAAGCGGAAGACGGAGGAGGCAACGACGGGGCGTGGTCGTGAAGCGCTCCGAGGGACAGCAAGTAGGCTAGGGCGATGACGTAGTTGTTTTTCATTCAAACTTGTAAAATATAATCAAATTTGAATGAAAAACTCGCAGTGATCATGGAGGGATCCATGTCGGGCCAAGAACCGAACCCTAGGTAGCCCAAAAAACACGGCCGGAGGGGGCTAGGCAGTACCGCGCGCGACGCCCCCGCCACGCCACGACCACCGCCCACACGACCCCCAACGGCCAGAGCAGCGCCAACCCGGGACGGAACCGGCGAGCCTCCCACCATAAGAAATGGTCTCACCCCGTCGGGCCCTCCAAGCATGCATGCGGGGGAAGGGGAACCACCGCCGTCAGCATCGCTCGGGCTTTGCCCGACGGCTCCTGGTGGCAACGGCGGGGGAAGGGGAGGAGGGAGGGGCCTGAGGCGGGAAGGTGGGGGGGCGCCCCGGTCACCTCATTGGGGGGCGGCGACCGGAGCAAGGAGTCTTCCCTGTCCACGGAATTAATCCGGTATCTCTTAAGACATCTATTTTGAAATATTGAAGAAACAACTCTGATACTCTTTTTTCTAAAACCGAATACAACGGTTTTGTATGATGGATTCTTAAATACTCTATTTTGAGACGATATTTCAATCTAGCGGACGTTACGGCGCCTTGACCCTATCTTCACGGTTGCAGATTCTTCAAGATTACTACTGCATGTTGACCAAGGGGCTCACTCAAGCTAGTATCTACCAGGTGAGCTATGTAGAGCAACTGATAGCTAGCAGTACACACTGTAGTGCCTTAGTAGAGTAGCAGGAAAGTTGTACAATTTCTGGTACAAGGTTCCGACACCAAGTACATGCCTCTGACACACACGTCTATGGATGTACCTTGCCGGTGCCTACCACTCCACGTCTAGTATAGTGTTAGCATGTACGTATTAATCTGTAATTTCAGCCTTAGGCTTTGACATTTTCAATTTTTGCCCTGAATAAGAAATACTCGTTGTATTTTTTGCTACTATATACATGTAAATTTTGTTCGGACCTTCATAAAGTTCTTCAGATACTGAAAAATAAATATCCAAGAGACCTTATTTAAAGTTTAAAGTTCTGTATCGCCCCTTTCCGTCTCACCCTAGTAACATACCAATCGGTTTGTTTAAGTTCTTAACCTTTTAACGAGGATATCTAAGCGTCAAGTTGTGCTTTCGATGGTGCTTGAGGATACATTGCGGTAATAATGATCCCAAGTTCGAAACAACGATACCATATATGACACACGCGAGAATAACTACCAGAAAACGGATCTGACCTTCCAAGCACGGACAATGGATACACTTGCAAGGAAAGAAGATCCTTTTGATGGGGCACAAGGTTACCTTACTCAAATAATGTGTTACTCAGATCCTTTAGATAGTGCTTGGGGGTACATTCCTTGAAACGGGATACTAAGTTCAAATGAACCGTTTGTACACCGAATATATCTTGTAGAGAGTGCTTGTGGATCCTTTAGATAATGCTTGGGGATACATTGTTCTCCATTCCTTTGACGGATACATATGGCAAAGCGTGAGGATACCGTGCAAAATACTATCCTACGTGACAAACATATACTTTCATATAGCATATAGAATTGATCCTTTCGATAGTGCTTGATGATACCTTGTGATAAAAAATGATCCTAAGTTTGGAAAAAAGGATACCATAGGTGACACGCGAGGAAACCTTGCCGGAAAGAACAATCTAACCTGCCAAGCACAAACTATGGATATACTTGCTATGAAATAAGATCCTTTTGATAGGATGCGAGGATACCTTGCTAGGAAGAAGGTTAACTGGATCCTTTAGATAGTGCGTGGGGATACATTATTGGAAAATGGATCCAAGGAGGAACGTGTGTACACCGAAGTTATCTTTTAGATGGTGCTTGTGGATCCTTTAGATATATAATGATGAAGCGTGAGGATACCATGCAAAATACTATCCTACATGCCAAACATATATTTTCATCTAGCATATAGAATTGATCCTTTCAATAGTGCTTGAGGATACCTAGTGGTAAAAATGATCCCAAGTTCTTACAAGGATAACTGAGTGACACGTGAGGATACCTTGCAATATCTAATGATACACTTGCAAGGAAAGAAGATCCTTTTTAATACGGCGTGATGATACCATGCTCGAATCATGTGTTACTTGGATCCTTTAGATAGTGCGTGGGGATACATTTTTGGATAAGAGGAATCCTAAGTTTGGACGAACCGTGTGTACACCGAATATATCTTTTTGATAGTTCTTGGGGATCCTTGAGATATTGCTTGCAAAATGGACCACTATGATAAAGCGTGAGGATACCGTAAAAAATAGTATCTTACGTGCCAAGCATGTAATTTGCTATCGATAGTGCTTGAGGATACCTTGCGGTACAAATGATCCCAAGTTCAGAAAAAACATTCCTTAGATGACACCAAAGGATACCTTGCCGGATAAAGGATCTAACCTTCCAAGCATGGACTATGGATACACATGCTAGGAAAAAAGCTCCTTTTGATGGGGTGTGAGGATACCTTGCTTGAATAATGTGTTACTTGGATCCTTTAGATAGTTCGTGGGGATACATTCTTGTAAAAGGGATCCTAAGTTCAGGCGAACCGTGTGCATGCCGAATATATCTTTTAGATAATGCTTGGGGATCGTTTAGATAGTCCTTGGAAAATGGATCACACAGATAAAGCGTGAGGATACCGTGGAAAATACTATCCTCACGTACCAAACATATACTTTCATATAGCATAGAGAATTGATCCTTTCGATGGTTCTTGAGGATACATTGCGGTAAAAATGATCCCAAGTTCGAAAAAGATACCTTATATGACACATGAGAAGAACTTACCGGAAAACGGATCTGACCTTCCAAGCACGGACAATGGATACACTTGCAAGGAAAGAAGATCCTTTTGATGGGCCGCAAGGTTACCTTGCTCAAATAATATGTTACTCAGATCCTTTAGATAGTGCTTGGGGATACATTCCTGGAAATGGGATACTAAATTCAAATGAACCATTGGTACACCGATTGTATGTTGTAGGTAGTGCTGGTGGATCCTTTAGATAATGCTTGGGGATACATTGTTCTCTGTTCCTTTTACGGATACCTATGCCAAAGCGTGAGGATACCGTGCAAAATACTATCCGACGTGACAAATATATACTTTCATCTAGCATATAGAATCGATCCTTTCGATGGTGCATGATACCTTGTGATAAATAATGATCCCAAGTTTGGAAAAAGGATACCGTAGGTGGCACGCGAGGAAACCTTACCGGAAAGAACGATCTAACCTGCCAAGCACAAACTATGGATATACTTGCTATGAAAAAAGATCCTTTTGAGAATCTAACAACAAACGGTTGAAGTCTGGAACTCCAAATCACCAATCTCCCTTTTTTTGAAATGTACTAAAAGCTTGAGATTTGAATTATGTCAAACCTTGATTGTAGAAAGGAAAAAAAGGTCAAGGAGAATCATACGGTGTGAAAATATTGTATTAAAAAAATCGGGTGTACTTGTTGCAAATAGAGCCTGATTTGCTCAAGATTTCTTAACACCAGAGCCTGAACTGCATGAGCGGTAGGTTTCAAAAAAAAAAAACTGCATGAGCGGTAAGGGCATCTCCAACGGGCACATATCATATCGGACACTAAAACGCTAAAACGGACGTGAAACATCCTTTTGCGTCAGGATCGAAATTGATCGCGCATCCGTTTACGTCTAGGGGTGTCCCCAATGGCCCGACGCATAATCTTTTTTCTCCATTTAAAAACCATAGGCCAACAAGGCCTGCTAAAACCTAGGTACGAACTAATGCTCGTCGTCACTGACGAGTTCGATGAACTCCGACATCCGCCATGGGAGCTAGTACACCGGCGGTGGAGGAGGAAGGGCAGTCTGCGGTGAAGGCGGCCACGGATCCTAGGCTATCAAAGGAGCATCAGACGGCGCGCACGTGTTCGTACGCGTCAGCGTGGCCGGAAGAGTCGCCAGCCTCCCCTACGCCAGCGAGGACTCGCAAAGATGGACGGCGAGGCTGTTCGACATAGCGAGCTGGTCGAGCTCGCTATTGACCATTGCGATTGCAATGGCCTCCTCCTCACTAATGTCCGGAGGTTAGGTCTTCGGATCCCACATCGGGCCGTCGTTGTCGTGGCCGTTGTCTCCGCCTTGGAAATGGTCGTCCGACGAGGCCTCGTACCCGGCCTTGGTGGCATCGTCGTCCTCGACGCCCTCGTCCTCGTCCACGTCATTATGGTCGTACTCGCCCTCGTCGTCGTCGTTGTCCGCGGCGAGTTCGCGGTCGAAGTAGTCGAAGTCGCCGAGGTACCCCGCTCGGTGACGCGCGTCGAACTCCCACGTCCCGAAGGAGTTTCAGTTGTAGGCATTGAGCGCGTATGCCGGGTCTTCTCGGAGATTGGTCGGCATGATGGCTCGGCGGCAACACACCTCGTCACGGTGCTCTCGGCCCTCACGTGGTACGGGAGGGTCCGACACACGCCTGGAGTTGAGGTGCCAGCCTCCTCCAGGCAGACTCGCATCCAGCCATGTCACTGGCCGGTTTTCCTCCCAGAGGCGGCGCATGAACTCGATGTGGACACCTACGCCGTAGCGTCCATGCAGACTCAAACATGTCGCATATTTGAGCCGCATTTGCATTTGGACGGACGTGTCAGACACTATGTGTCGTTCGCTGTTGGGCTGGAATACAGAAGCATTTTCTAACCGCGCGGTCGTTCATTTGCATGGCGCCGCTAAAGATGCCATAATATAATGAACAAAACGAGGCTTGATTTTGGGGCTCAGAAACGGACCTGCAGAGAACGTGGGGAGGAGTAGGGGTCCGGTCATGGCCATGACACCATCGTACGTGGTTGCAGAGTGCAAGCGAGGTGGGGGAGGCTGGCAGAGTGGCAGTCCCTTCCATATATTTATTAGAGTAAGTATAATAAGTCCTAGTCAGCTGGCTATAAGAATTAAAATAATATATTGTTGCCTAGTTGGAGGAGAGAGTGGAGGAGAGATAAGAGGAGTGAGCTCTTACACTACTCATAGTGGGAGTAACTTCACTAGTAACTAAGTGTCCAACTCAGCAAATTTGGTTATGTGACAGTGAGTTAATGATGAGAGAAGAGGATGGATAACATAGCTAGTTACTCTAACATCACACTTCCCAAGATACAATGAGTCTATAAGCTAATTAATGAAGACATATGATACTACTTTGATGTTACTAATCACCATGAAGGTAGTAACATAGAGTAGTAACATGCACATGTTACTACTTTATGTTACTTCCCACTATGACTAGTTTTATGCAAGAGCCAGCTCTAGCACGTGCTCCTAGGCACTATGTGAGAGTGAATGGTGGACCATGCACTAGTAAAGTAGTATAATTTTATAGCTCACTATTATACATGTTGGCTCTAAGATAATTATAGATGACATGGCACTTATTATAGCCAACAGTTGACTCTACTATTGAACTTGCTCTTAGGGGTATACCCCTCGGCAGCTACTTGTACAGTATGTGCCAGAGAATAGGGGTCAACGAGCTTGAGGGTAGGCCTGCGAGGCGAATCTCCGCGCAGCAGCCGAGGGCCAACGATTGAGTCCGGGCGCCATGCGGTCCGTTAGAAATCCGCGTTCATTTTGGAGTGATGCTATACACACGATAAATATTGTCCGATTTCTGTACGATCGAACATACCACACGCAGGGGTTTGGCTTTGGGCTGGAACAGTGATTTGGGTTCCGGATGAAAATACCTGGTCTACGACCCATTCCATTAGGTGAAACGTGTGTAAACAGATACTCCTTTTCCGGGCACAATTACTTGCTTCTCTAGCTCATCCCTTTCCGGACACTACACATGTGTATTAGGGCATCTCCAACGGGGCGACGCAAACAGACACCGAGGGACCGTTTGCGTCCGCTGGGCCGAAAAATCCGTCGGGTTCCTGCTCCAGCGGGGCGATGCAAAGTGACCGTGCCATCTATCACCGCCTGCGCCTCCGCGAGCGCCGCCCTGGCCTCGGCGAGCTCGGTCCTGGCGTCGGCGATTTCCGCCCTGGCCGCAGCGAGACGCTCACACCCTTGCCACGGCGGAGTCCACCATATAAAGCCATGGCGGGGCGGGAAACGGCGTTGCCGTGCAGGTCGTTTCCCGCGCGTGCGAAACGTCGACGAAACTTGCCAATGTATTGGGCAGGCGCGGGAACGACCGTCGTCGCGCGGGAACCGACAAATAGTTTGGGGTTGTTCGTTTTGGTTCGTGCGATAAGAGGAAACAAAAAACCCTGACCCAGTGGTTCTACATAAACGGATCATGGTTGTCCGTGTGTAGTCCCACTTGTCCCGCGGGCCCACCGTCATGGTCGGGGCTACTCGCAGTCGAGTGGCCTCCCTGTTGTCGACGTGGATAGAGGGGCCTACATCATCAGGGTCTTGCCGCGAGTCACATACCTCACGCTCCTGATATGCGTGCGGCGCTGGAAACTGGCCGCAGACACGATCTTCTACATGTCGCAGTCATGGCGCCCCTCCTCCCACCTCTGGCGCGTCTGGCCCTTTGCCATGGCAGCGTCCCAGCAGGCTCTCTTCGCTAGCAATGTCGCCTCCATGTCGACATCGTAGCAAGCCTGGTCCCTCGCCACCACCTCCGCTACCTGCACCATCTCCGTGGCTGCCTGCTCCATGTTCCGGGTCTCATGATCCACCTGATAGCGGGAAAAGGGCTCACACGGAGGGAATCGAGCGGCCACGCGCGGGAACGAGGCTGGAAGTTTATGCACAAGACATATTGCATTTGCGATTAATGATGGTGGGAAAAAATGTCGGATCACCAAGTCTGACTCCTCGACCAAAACGGACAAGGAGACGCTATCAGCCGATTTTGTGTCCGCCGCTCGACCCAAACGAATCAATACATACACATTTGATGTTTAAAATGGGTCTAGTGCAGGAAATGCCTTAACGGCGAAGATTTTTAGGGAGACAAAACTGAATCAAAAGGATTGAATTGGAAAAGACGATTAGTATTCCCTCTGTTCAAAAAAAAATGCTGCTCAACTATGTCTAGATTCATTCAAAACATAAAAAAATAGGACCGGAGGGGAGTACATGTTTCGTAGCTGAGAATATTTTAACGAGGCTCGGAAGTACTGCGGGTGTTGGTCTGAGGACTTGTGCACCGGCCGGGGAGAAAAATAATTTGCACCATGAGAAAGGAGCATCGTACACAGATCGTACATGAATCGTCGTGTGTGAAGCATTTTCGTTCATTTTGAGAGTACTTCATTTTTAGAAAACTGTTGTCAGCCTAGGCCACTATACACCGGCCAGCTCCACTGCTGTCGTTCGATCCAAACCGTAAAACGAGTTTGCGCATGTACGCATCGAGCAGCGTGCGCATTCGATCGCATCGGAGACGAGGCGACGCACCTCTCCTCAGCTGCTCCGTGTCTCCGTTCCAGATCGACGAACGCTTCGTCTCCGGCGCGCGTCGGCGGCGCGTTGAATGCCAGAACGCCTCGATTGCTCCCCGGCCGGCTCAAAGCTCAAAGCGACGCCGACTCCCCTCCTCAACTTTAAAGGCCGCCCATCGCTGGAGCAGTTCATCCCGGCTCTCAAACCCCTCAAAATTCCCCACCTTGTTCCACAGTTCTGCACCTCGCCAGCCGCTGGACATGAAGAAAAAGAAGGCGGCGGCGGCGGCTGCGGCCGCGTCCGTGGCCATGGCGCGCGGCTCCAATGGAACCACGGGGGGCAGGCCACGGAAGCGGAGTCGCGACGGGGACCTTGTCAGCCCTGCTGATCTCACCACCGATGAAGATCTCATCAGCAATCTTCCGGATGACGTCCTCGGCAGCATCATTTCCTCCTCCCCACCAAGGACGGCGCCCGCACGCAGGTCCTCGCGCGCCGTTGGCTCCCACTCTGGCGCTCGTCCCCTCTCAACCTCGAAGCCAACTACGATCTCTGCTCCAACGAGTTCAAGCTCATCTCCATTGTCTGCAAGATCCTCTCCGACCACCATGGTCCTGCCCGCCGCTTCGTTTTCTACTCCGTCCGCCTTCACAAAGCCAAAAAAATGTTTGCCCAAGAAGCTTCTCAGATCGAGAGCTGGTTCCGTTCTCCAGCCCTCACAAACGTTCAGGAAATTGACATCCACTTCCAGGTCTTGGACTATACACGTGAGCCTGAGAAGGGTTACCCCCTGCCAGCATCAGTGTTTCTCTGCGCATCATCCCTTGTTGTGGCCAGAATCGGCTCCTGTTATTTCCCAAAGGAGATAGCTCCTTCTGTGAGTTTCCCTTTGCTCAAGCTGCTGAAACTATATCGTGTTTCCATTGCAGAGGATGTCTTCCATGGGTTACTCTCTGGTTGCCATGTCTTGGAGTCACTAGATCTAGCAAGCATTGGTGATGTGGGTTGCTTCCGAATTAGCTCGCCAACTCTCATGACCATTAGGCTCTGCGCTTGTTTTTCAAGCAAAGGAGAGGTGGTCATTGAGGATGCCCCTTGCCTTGAAAGGCTGCTATTACCTTGTCCTGGTAGAGGTGGTGATACTATCCGTGTAATTAAGGCACCCAAACTGGAAATATTGGGCCTTTTGTCTCCACGCATCTCTGAAATCCAGATTGCAAACCTACTCTTAAAGGTAGCAGCAGCAACCTCTTGCTTTTGTTTCTTGCATGCAGCGGTGTTACATACATTATATATTTTTATGTCCATTGTTTTATGCAGAGTTTAACCCCAGCCAACTTGAAGAATACAATAAGCACCGTGAAGATTTTAGCTCTTCAGTTTTCTGTCCCAGATTTGAATGCGGTTATTGATGTCTTAAGGTGCTTCCCTTGTTTGGAAACACTGTATGTCACTGTGAGTATTGATCTTTACTTAAATATCACATTGAGCATTTTATTCTCTTTCAAAATGCTGTTTTGCACATATAGTCTGGTTTATGTATGAATTATTTAACATATTTCTCGTCTTTGCTTTTCAGTTGCGGGAATACTTAAAGCTGCCACTGAAAGATGGGTGTGAGTATGACCCACTGAATCCGGTGAAATGCCTTGAGACACATCTAAAAAAACTAGTGCTGGAGTCTTATAAGGGCGATGATCAAGATATTGGTTTTGCCAGGTTCTTTGTTTTGAACGCAAAAGTGCTAAAGGAGATCAAACTTCGAGTCCATGAAAAGGTCAACAAGGAATGGGTGTCTGATCAATACAGGCTGCTAGAAGTTGGAACTAGAGCTTCTGAAGATGCACAATTGAAATTCATACGAAGTGGTTATATGTGTTTCAATGGTCATGATTTGTCAACTGCGGATCCCTTCTCCTTTGATGGAGTAGATGCAACTTCAGATGAAAAATACCTGTCGTCTCCATTGAGTTCGGTCTAGAACTAGAGAATTTATTCCCTTTTTAGCTTGTTACCTAGACAATGTTGGTGCTCCAAGATTGTGTTATGTCTTTTGTCAAATCCTTAAGTTGGATATTGCTGTTCCAATTCCAGTTTAATGTCCTTGGTAGTTCCCAGCAGGTTATCTCATGAAAACATTGTTCACTGGGAACTATTAAACTCACCAAACTCCTACTGCGCTGTCTTTTGTCGAAGTATGGATGCTTTGTAGCTTCTTACTGTTTCAGTTGGCAATGCATTGGTAGTGTCGAAAAGTTACTTCTGTTTTAGTCAATGATTCATGATTGAGTTGAATACTCTATTGTTCCTTTTTCTACAAGTATCTGGCGGGTTATTTTTTCATTGCTGTGGAAAGTAGACTTGTACTGTTGCTATATGTATTTGCCTTGGTCCTTCTAGAAAGCCCAAGCTATGTCAAGTCATTATCATTTTTTGTTTCCTTTTCTTATCTCACATGAACGTTACATCTGAAGACAATGTAATTACAGTATGTAATTTCTCTTTGTAATAGTGTAAAATCTCAGTTTCTTCGCAACCGGACCAGATAATGCAACATATCATGAGTACAAAGATCATGGAGATGGAATCCATCCTCCCCAGGCGCTGGTTTTTAAGGATCTTCGTGCCTCTTGGTCTATGAGTCAGGGTGGCCGCCCTGGACGTGGAAGGGGGACTCGTGAAGCGGGTAGAACTGGCCTTGGCCGTGGGCGTGGCGGCAGATCCAACCCGACACAGGTTGCCATGGATGAAGTCTCGGAGGATGATGATGGGATGAATGAAGATGATAAAGATGGGAACAGGAAGAGGGGCGCTATGTCCTCGTCAGGTGGCCTGCTAGAGCCCTCGGCTCCAGATGATGTGGGTGGTACCATGGTTCCCGTTGGTAAGGGTGGCCAAGTTGGATCACTCGTGAACCAATTCGAGCCTGGGGCGCCTCCAAGCCCTAACCCGGTAAGGGATCCCAAGCGAAAGAAGACTGAGGAGGAAGAAAGGATGTCACAAGACAATACAAAGAATGGCGCGTTGGCGGGCTCCCTTGGGGGGCTCCGCCAAGCCCAATGAGTATTTACAGCCTGAACTGTCGAGGAGGGGGCAATGCCTCGACAGTCAGGGAACTGCGTGATTTTGTCACAAAGTTTGCCCCATCGATTTTCTGTATTCTTGAAACTCAGATAAGTAAGAGCCGTGCTGAGGCACTTGCTAGTTCGCTAGGCTATGATAAGGCTTTTGCGGTTGGTAGCGAAGGTAGAAGCGGAGGTATTTGTATTTTATGGAACAATGATCTGAATATAGATATTATTGGCTATTCGAAATATCATGTTGATGCATCTGTTGGGGGGCTCGGTGAGTCCACTTGGAGAATCACAGCAGTTTATGGGGAAGCACAAACGAGTTTGCGCCATCAGACATGGGATACTCTGAAGAATATTTGTGGGAGTAGCAATCTGCCTTGGTTATGCATTGGAGATTTTAATGAAGTTTTACATGCTGGCGAATATGAAGGAGTGGGTCACAGAACGTTGACACAAATGCAAGGCTTTCGTGATACAGTAGACATCTGCAATTTGCATGACTTGGGATATAGTGGTACCTTCTGGACTTGGGAGAAGAAGGTGACCGGTGGTTCGTACACTCGAGTTAGGCTGGATCGTGCGCTTGGTTCAGCAGAGTGGTGCGCCCAATTTCCGCTGGCAAATGTCAGCCATATTAATGCTGCCACGTCGGATCATCGCGGCCTTCTGCTTAGGCTGACAGACGAAACTGAATTGAGAAGGGGAGTTAATCAGTTCCGATATGAGGCAATGTGGGATAGACACCCAGGTCTTAAGCAAACCATTATAGATGGCTGGCCTTTAGAAGAAACTGTTTCGGTTGGGGAGGTGAGAGGTAAATTGGAATTTTTAGCCAATGACCTCAAATCTTGGGGACTGAACACTTTTGGTAGTATCAGGAAGGAAATTAAAAAGCTCAAATCTAAGCTTGAGTATCTAAGGGACCTGCCTGGTCGGGTTGGGCCGAGTCTTGCAGAGATAAAAGTAAATGACAGCTTGGTTGAGTTATACCACAGGGAGGAAGTCATGTGGCGACAACGATCTCGCGTACAGTGGCTCAGCGAGGGTGATAGAAATTCTAAGTTTTTTCATCAGCGAGCTAGTATGAGGAGAAAGAAGAACTTGGTTAAGTCTTTGACCAAATCTGACGGGCAAGCTACGGAAAATGTACACGAAATGCAAGCTATGACGGCTGATTTTTATAAACAGCTATATACGTCCGAGGGAGTACAGGGGATGGATCAAGTCCTTCAGCATGTTCCGAGGAAGGTTACACCGGCAATGAACGAGATCCTGACGGCTCCTTATGCTGCAGATGAAGTCAAGAATGCATTGTTTCAGATGTTTCCTCTTAAAGCACCTGGCCCTGATGGTTATCCGGCTTTCTTTTTCCAAAAACATTGGGATATATGTGGATCGGACGTCACAAAGGCAGTGCTGAGCATTGTCCAGGGCAGCGAGTCGGCGGAGTGTATTAATGATACTATTCTGGTGCTTATTCCCAAGGTAAAGAACCCGACATTGCTTTCACAGTTTCGCCCAATCAGTTTATGCAATGTGTTGTATAAGATTGCGTCAAAGGTTATGGCTAATCGGTTAAAACAGATCCTCCCTGATATTATTTCTGAAGAACAATCGGCATTCGTCTCGGGTAGACTTATAACTGACAACATAATATCAGCTTATGAATGCCTCCATTTTATGAAGAGGAACAAATCCAAGAACAATGCCTACTGCGCTCTCAAACTGGATATGATGAAAGCATATGATAGGGTAGAGTGGGGGTATTTGGAAGCAATGATGATGAAATTGGGTTTTGCACCGCAATGGATTTCTGTTATTATGGGGATGGTCAGTTCGGTATCTTTCTCTGTGTTATTCAATGGGAACAAGTTGGAAGGGTTTAAACCTACAAGAGGTATAAGACAAGGTGATCCAATCTCACCCTATCTTTTCTTATTAGCAGCAGAGGGCCTTTCGTGCCTTTTAAAAAGTAATGTTCAGTCATCGCATCTTGAAGGAATTAAAGTGGCTCCACTGGCACCACCGGTGAACCATTTGTTGTTTGCGGATGACAGCCTGCTGTTCTTTAAGGGAAGTAGAGAGGGAGCAGAAGCTTTGTCTAGCTTATTGGAGGTTTATTGTCAAGCATCAGGTCAGAGAATAAACAGGGAGAAGTCATCTATCTTCTTCACTAAAGGCTGCCCCCAATCTATAAGGGACGTGGTCAAAAATATCTTGCATGTTAATAATGAATCGTTAAATGAGAGATACCTGGGAATGCCTACTGATGTTGGGAGCTCGGTTAATGGAACATTTAAATTCCTAAGGGAGCGTGTTTGGAATAAGATTAAGGGGTGGATTGAGAAGATTCTGTCGGCGGGGGGTAAGGAGGTTTTGGTGAAGTCCATTGCTCAGGCTATCCCGGTCTTCTCGATGGCGTGCTTTCGTCTACCCCGTGGCTTATGTGATCATATTAATTCTTTGATACGTCAGTTTTTGGTGGGGAAGCAAACAAGGGAAGAGGAAAGTGCACTTTGGGTATCCTGGGAGGTAATGACAAGGCCAAAACATCCGGGGGTCTAGGAGTCCGTGACATTGAGTTATTCAATTTGAGTCTGCTTGCAAGGCAATCGTGGAGAATCCTCCAGGAACCCAATTCCTTAAGTGCCAGGCTACTAAAAGCTATCTATTTTCCAACCACGTCGGTGCTAGAGGCTGAGCTTGGCTCACATCCGTCGAAGATTTGGCGGTCTATTTTGGAAGGGAGGGATGTACTTGTCCAGGGTCTTATCAGGCGGATAGGCGACGGGAGAACCACGAAAATCTGGGAGCATAATTGGTTGCCGAGGGACACAAATATGAGACCGATTGTCTCATTGAAGCAAAACCCGCCGATGCTGGTTAGTGAATTGATTGATGAAACAACTGCGACGTGGAGGGAGGAAGTTCTTAGAGAATTTTTCTTGCCAATGGATGTGTCTGTTATCATGAGCATCCCGCTGTGTACAAGGAGGCAAGAGGATTTCTGGGCCTGGAATTTTGATCGAAAAGGTATATTCAGTGTGAGATCTGCTTATAGGATGATGGTTGTGACTAAGCTGAACCGAGAAAATTATTTTGAGGGCAATCCAGGTTCCTCTAATACCCAGGTTGATTCTAAAGCTTGGTGCTCTTTATGGAAAGTGCAAGTACCCTCGAAGATAAGGGTTTTTCTTTGGCGTTTGGCGCAGCAATCACTACCCACAGCCGATGTGTTGGAACACCGTAATATGGCACAATCCATCCGTTGTTCTTTGTGCGGTGAAGCAGATTCTTGGAGGCACTCTTTAATTGAGTGCAACATGGCGGCTAGTGTTTGGATACTATCTGATGATGAAATGGTCGAACATATGAGGGCTATTGGTGAACCAAATGCGAAGAACTGGTTGTTCAAGCTTATTGAGTCGTTATCACATGTGCAATTCACTAGGATGACAGTAACGCTGTGGGCGATCTGGACAGCGAGACGTAAAGCAATCCATGAGGAGATCTTTCAGAGTCCTCTCTCTACTCATTGCTTCATCAACTCTTACCTGGAGGAACTGAAGGCGGTGGCACAGCCTCGGAGAACGGCGCCTGGAGGTAACTCTACTGCGAGGCAGGCCAGATGGGTTCCACCTCCTTATTCTGTACCGAAGATCAATGTTGATGCTGCTGTATCCAGAACCGAGGGCCGTGGAGTTGCTGCTGCTTTCTGCCGGGATAGCAATGGAGCATACTTGGGTGCATCTGCTGTTGTATTTGCAGGAATTTCCGATCCAGCTACTCTGGAGGCCCTGGCGGTACGTGAGGCTCTGGCTTTGGCTGAAGATCTCTCCCTGGATCAAGCATACATTGTCTCAGATTGCAAGACAGTCATTTCTGATATCAAGGATGGATCAATGGGAAAATATGGTTCAGTCATATCCGAGATCAAGCATCGTTCCAATATTTTCCAGAGTTGTAAGTTCGCTTACGAAAGTCGAGCTTCAAATTTTGAAGCACACAATCTTGCTAGGCATATGATTTCTTCAGGAATAGGTCGCCACCTGTGGCTAGATACTCCTTATTCTGATTCCATTCCTGTACACATTATTACTGATCAATAAAGCCTGGCAGTATTGTCCTCAAAAAAAAAAAGATAATGCAACATATGCTGGAAAATACCAATTTTAGTTGGATGATATTGTGGTTCTTCAATATATCTAGTTCCGAGTTACCCCTCATTGTAAGTAAGATTTATCCTAGTTTCTCGGCAAGTCACTACAGGGAGTATCTCTACAGTTTCCATATGAATTCATCAAACACTAACCTCGCTTTTTTTTCATTGTCATTCTTCACAGGATAAATGTAGATTTCAATTTCACCTCTGCCCGAATCATGTGAAATCAACGTGGATGAAGGGGAAACCCTAGCCGCCTCCGGGTCGCTCCCGAGGCGACCCCGGGGCGACCGCGCCGCCGCCACCAAGCCCCTCCCTCCCCGCGTCCCTCTACCCCCGCTGCCGCCGGAGGAGGCCATCCCACGGCGGACGGCGGCGGCGGGAGGTCTCCCGCCTCCCTCAAATCCAAAATCCCCCACGAAAACTGCCCCCAATTTCCCAGCGTGAGGTCTCGATCTCACCATGCCACGTCCCGTCGGCGTCCTCGACGACTTGCAGCCGGCGCCATCCTCGCGCAGGTGGACGCGCGGGGCCTGCCCCCTCCGCTCGCCTTGGCATCGACGACCGTCGCGCTGCTGGGCGCGCACACCTCCTCCCCCGCCCCGACGCCGTGGGGGGCGGCTCGGCCTGCTGGACCTCGCGCCAACCGACGGCTTCCCGTCCCTACTGCGCCTCTGCTGCTCTCCGCCGCCGTCACCTGTGCTCGGCCAGGGCCCTCCTGCGTTTCTAGCCCCGAGCCCTCGTCCTTGGCTGTCCGGCCGTTGATCCCGGCGCTTGTGGCGTGGCTCGGCTAGGCCCATGGCGCCCCTGGGCCCTCTGCAGTTCGGCCGCCCCGGTGGCCCGTGTCTACCTCCTGGCCGCGGTTCTTGCTGAGTGGGGGAGGTTGGCTCGTCCCGATGTGGTGGTGTAGGTGCACATCCGGGCGAAAGCCTGCGGACGACGACGCCGCGGGCGTCGTGCTCCTCGCTGGAGGCGTCCTCTTGGCTCTGTGCTCCTCCCGTGCATGCTTGGGGCGGCGTCTGCTCTTGCTTCCCACTGGCCGCCGGCTAGCTTTCCGGTGGGATCAGTTTGTTGTCATGGTGGTTCCGATAGAGCCGCCTAGATGTTCCGGGGTGGCCTCGGCATGTGTCGCCCTTCGACCATGGGGGCGGCACACCGGTGTCGTCGCCCCAGTCTCGGCTATCCGACGCCCTTCGACTGTGCTTGGTCTCGGCGGCACATCGCCCTTCGGCTTCGCCGGCGGCACACCGGTGTCGCCGCACGGTCTCGGCTATCCGACGCCTTTCGACTGTGCCGGGACGCCTCTTGGTGTGCTTCTGTAGGTGTCCAAGTATTCCACTACCTGCTCCCTTGGTCTGCCTACTTGCGGTGTGGTTCTCACCGGAGTTCCTCGTCTGGTGGTTGGCTTGAGGTCCTCGGGATGGCCCCTAGTTGTGGCTTTGCTCGGTTCGTGCTAGTGGCATGACTCGTTTCTGCGTCGCCCTTCGACCATGGGGTCGGCACACCGGTGTCATCGCCCCAGTCTCGGCTATCCGACGCCCTTCGACTGAGCTTTGGTCTCGGTTTCTGCAGGTCCTTTGTCATTGCCCGTCGCTCGCCATGCCAAGTCGTAGGGGTCTTCCTTTGAGGTGCTGGCCTCCCGGGGGGTTCGGTTGGCTTCGGATGCCGACCTCCCCTTCCCTTTGTGTTTCCTTTTTCTAGTTTTGATTTTTTCTGTATTTTGTTTGTCTTCTCCTCTCATGTATCCCCCTGTATTTCCTTCAAGCTGTTTGTAAGAACATGGGCCTTCAAGGCTACTTTCGTGGAATGCAACAAGCGGTGGGGATTTTTCCCCCCCGTAAACCTCGAAAAAAAAAATGTGAAATCAACGTTCTTTCCATGATCATATAAGTGATCATCAAAAGAATGTTGATTACAGCATGTTAGCCACTTATAAGTGACATAGGATAGTTGAGTTTATTTATTCCCAATTGATTCTGCACCTAAGTGAGCAGAACACTTATGCAGATACAGAGGTTTCATATAGGTTTCACATTGCAACTTGAGGAACTTGTTAGGATTTGACATCTCGCTTGCCTTATTGGTTGGTCTATACAGTCCAGTTTCATTTGGCTTGAGAGAAACGTATCATGTAAAATATGCATACTGGATTGGCATAAATATGGTGATTACTTGTTTTAGACAATTTGGTCTTCTCTAATCTAATATCTATGTGTTTATTTTGCTTAGCATTGAAAACATTTCATTATTCAAAAAACCATTTGTAAATAATCCATTTGAGTATTCTGCTAACACAAAGTTCCTAAATGTGTTAAAGTTCATATTTGCTCATACGTATGTGCATTTGTAGTGTTAAGCAATTTTCATTTATCTTTCAATTTTTTTCTCCTCCCACGGTTCTTAAAAGAATGGACTAGTGACCAAAGCAGCCAGGCTGTCGGTTCACCAGTTTTACTCATCGGTCAGGGCCTGGTTAAACAGATTCATCAGCGAGCTCGTCGCCAAAGAACAACCAAAGTTCAGTCTCTTGGTGGATAACAAGACCGCTGTAGCTCTGTCCAGGAATCCAATTCATCATGGGCATAGAAAGAAAGCACATCGGCAGCAAGTTCCGCGAGCACCTTGATGCTGAAGAAGTGGATGTCGATCATGTGGGCACTGACGAACAGCTAGCAGATATTCTAGCCAAGGCCCTCGGGTGTCCCAAATTCGTTGAGCTGCATCAGAAAATTGGAGTGCATCAGACATCAGGCAGCAGGTTTGAGGGGGAGAAATGTTGTTCAAATCCTGCTGTACTGCTCCGCATTTTGTTAGTAGTTTTAAGTTTGGAAATAACATGAACCTGAAAGTGTCATTTTCTACGGTTGCTTTTCACGTTCAGTTAGTCTTCTGCGCTCCCGCCCTTAGTTGCAGATCGTCAGCCGCATGGTCTGGTCGTGGGATAGAATGACCCAGTAGACGAGGCTGCGCCATGATCGAAATCACAGAAGAAACAGAGAAGAAATAGAAAAGCAGTCGAACACTGCACCAAAACGTTGTCTCGGTTGTTCATTCTTCAGTTACGTCAGAAACTTATGTCTGTGAGAGACAGATCGATAAAGATCGCAACTACAGTGGTTGGAAGTTAAAGAGGGTGTGATTGTATTCTCAGCCCACCAGGAATCAAACTCCATGTTAGACATCCTGTCTGTCCCGTACTCAGTTAAGGCGAAACATTCTTACTATGGGTGACTTGCTCAATTTTGAAGCTCTGTCGCTCGTCTTTACTGGACGTTGTAAGTGTTCTGAAAAAATAAGTTTGCCTGCAATAGCGTATAGCGTGTAACGGTGTAACCACAACATCCCTTCGCATACATTCGTGCCATCCCCACCATGCAACGCCAGCCATATATATGGCAAATTGGCAATCCCTGGAGGCATCTTAATAATAATGTGATATTTTTCCTTGAGAATCTAGCCAAATTATTCGAGATTCTTATTACATGCTCTTCCAGTTTCGGCAAAGCTCTGTCGATTTCTTTACTATGAGGTCCACCATTGTATATACGTGTAATACACTTGCTAACAATCCCGATTCTCCTATATATTCATCTGGTACCATGTGGAAGCTGCACCCACAGCTCACTGGGGATCACACTCCACATTTGCTCCATAAATTAATAAAGAGCCGTATGCATCGATTGATGCAGAGACTGGGGTCACCCTATTTCAAAAAAAAAGCGTCACATTAAGGTGAAATATTTTTGCACTGAGAGAAAATGTTAATGTTGATACTAAGACACTTGTGGTGATCTCGTTCAATTTCAAGAACTTTGAGGCTCAAGTGTTTACTGGAGTAGGTGTGTGCGTCACGCCGTGCTCGGTGTTTTACGAAAGGTCGCCTTGCATATTTTGGTCACTTGAATGAACAAAGTAAACCAAGTCCCGCCAAACAGGTGTAAGAGTATCTCTAACAGTAACCGTAAAACTGGCCGAAACCAAGAATGTCCGGCGAAAATACGGGTTCAGGCCAAAATTGGGCTGGAACGGGGTCCGAACTCGCAGCCTGGCCCGTAAAACAAATTCGGGGGCCTGAGAAACTCGGCGGCCGCCCCGTATTAAAGGGGTCGCGGAGGGGAGTTCGGTTTCCAAACCCTTCTCCCCTCCACCGCTTCCACTCCCTCTGCCGCCGCCTGCTTCTGTTCCGGCGAGCAATCCAGCTCGCAGCAGCCACCACTCCCCTTTTCCGCGGCGCGATGGCCTCCCGTGGTGGCTCAGCAGGGAGCGGCGCCGGATTGGGCGGGGGGGACGCCCCCCCCCCCCCCCCCGTGTTTCACACCGACGCGGAACGCCGGAAGTGGAACCGGTCGGAGGGCGCGCACAAGCGCAGTGCCCGCCGGTGGACGAACTATGGGCTCACGCCCCTAGGAAAGCTGGCGAGGTACGCCAATGGCGGCGAGGGATCATCGTCAGGCGGCTCGAGTTTCCCACCGTGGCCCCCCGTCTACGACAACTCCGAGGAGGAGGAGCTCGTCCCCGCGCGGGAACCGACATTCTCCGCGGGCGACTATGTCCATGGCTCCGACGAGGAGCACGCCGTCATCGCGCAGGTGGCCGCCATCACGGAGGCGGATGCACGAGCTCGCTAGCGCCGGGAGGAGGCGGACGCCATCCGCCAAGTTCGCGAGTACGAGGCGGCTCGCCGCGTGGAGCGCGTCCGCCGCGTCAAGCTCAAGATAGTCGAGCTTGACGACGAGGAGTGAAGCTCCTCACCCGCGTCGACACCGTCGTCCACCTCGACGCTCCGTCACCACCGGCACCGCCGCTCAGAGGCCAATTTGGCCGCATTTTGGTTCAAACTAGTTAGCGCCCGCCGGTGTACTAAGTAATTTAGATTTTCTTATCGAATTATATAACTTAGATGCATTTATTCGTGCAGCCCCCACTATGCAACGCGAGCCATATATCCCTTGAGGCATCTTAATGTGATATTTTTTCTTGAGAATCTTGCCAAATTATTCGAGATGCTTATTTCATGCTCTTCCAGTTCTAGCAAAGCTCTCTCGAATTGTTTACCATGAGGTCCACCGTGGCATGCACGTGTAACACACTTGCTTAACAAACGTGATTCTCCTATATATTCATTTGGTACCATGTCGAAATGCTTCCAAACTATACATACTATCGATATTTGATCTAGTGAAATCGATCACCTGGCTGCTTGACATTCATGCAGGTTAGGGCTTACAGATGCGTCGCAAATGCCACGGGTGCTTGATTCGGCCGAGACGTCTTCCCCACTGTGGAGCATCGGGTGCGAATTCGACGGGGGCAACGATATTATTTCCAGATAGGGGGCTCTACCAAAGATGCCCGGCCACTTTGCACAGCACTGAGACCGAACATTTGGGATAACGATCGTCTGCGTGCATGATATCCATTATATCATGCTTCTATTCCAAATTAAAGCAGCTCATGATCGATCCAATGACGGCACTCACATGGGTGTGGAATCAAAGCATCTTCAGAGTCCCAGGAGAACACACATCTCTCCTACCTATGGAGCCTATAAATAACCTTCAAACCAAGCTCAAACAAATCAAGCCCTCTTCTCGCTACAAAAAGATCTACTAAATCCAATTGGCTAGTTAGATCGACCACATAGTAGAAGGAGAAAAGGTTGAGAATGTTCCGTCGCAGTGGTGGCGGCGGTGGCAGGACCAAGAAGTCGACGGTGCCTGTGAGCACGAGCACGGGCAACGAGCTGCCCGTGGATGGAGCGGTGCGGGTGACGAGAGTGGACAGAATCCAGGCTTACAACCTCGTCTCCAGGCCATCGGTGTACCACGCCGTCTCGGCGGCGACGTCTGTGCCGGTGGAGAGCCTGGCCGTCAGCGTTGTTCGGGTTGGGGACGTAGTGGACGACGAACACGACGGCTTTGTCTCTGTGACCGTCGCGCATAACGACTATAAGAACTAGGCCACCCTGTCTTCAGCGTTTGTGTGACGCTTGACCAGGGAAACATATCTATACCTAATAATAAAGGAAGTAAGGTTTCTGCCAAAATTTTCGTCCAACTTTTTGTTGGACCGATTTACCCTCCCACTAAATCGTATAATACACCAAAATGCTATGATACCGGTTGGCTATTATTTTTCTCCTCTCACCGGATAATCCCTTTCTCCCCTTCTCCCGTGTAGAGAGCGACCATGGATCTGCCTCCTCCGCTCCAAATCCCGTGCATCCCGGGATGAGATCCGGCGACTCTGATGGATCTGCCTCCTCCACTCGAAATCCCGTGAGATCCCGGGATGAAATCAGGGGCAGGATCAGCTAGCACACTGAGACGGTCGAGACATGGCGGGAAGAGGCAAGCATCGGCGTGCAGAGTCGCTGGTCATGGCGAAGCGAAGGTTGTCGAGGACGCGCGCGGCGGCGGGATGGATGAAGCTGGGTCAACCGTGCAGCGAGTTTTTTTCTTCCATGTTCCTCGCCCATTGCTGTTGCTGGCCTTCCGCATCTGTTGGCCTTACAGATCGACCGCGATATCGTCCGGGGAGGGGGCTGCTCCATGAAATACGCACGAGCTCTTGTAGCATCTGAGGACTGTGCGGTGCAGGTGGGATGCGGCCGAGGAAGATCACATTCGATTCGTTGTTGTGCGCGTGCGCGAGTCTAGCCACGCTGGAGCAAGGGGGCGCCTTCAGGCGTGCCTGATTTTGGATTGGATTTAATCTGATGTTTGGTGTGTCTGCCGCTGCAGCTGATTGGTGACTGAGCTTTCTTTGGCTGCGGATGCTAGATGTGTGTACTTGGCTGCTGCTCCTGGAATTGCAGCTAATTGCTATAACTAGCTGTTCTGCCCTAGCTGATACTGTGCATAATTATTGTTATCTGGACTGGAGCCTCCAGACGCGAGGCCTGGATACCTCGTCGACGACGATACATGAACCCGCGCACGACTAGATGGCGGGGCGGCAGGAGAACGTCTAGAGAAACCAGTCGATTCGAGCCACACTAACTACCCTGCTCTGGAGTTGGAGAAGAGCCATGGACTGTTTAAACTAACAGCTCAAAATATATTACGGGCAGATAACTAAATCATCTCAACTCAGGTTCCTGCCATCATGTGTACCCTGGTCTTCCAAATCTCTTTCCTGCCCTCTCTCTAAATCTCTCCCGATGTACTACTACCACAAACAATTCTCTGATTAGAGTCCCCTCCCGGCCGGCGCCTATTGGGAGCCAGATTATATTTCTCAGTTAACAGCCCGATTTATTTTTGTGTGTGTATTTAGATGTGAATGAAAATGCTTCTGTTGTCATTCTAATTTCGAAGTTGTTCTACCATATTTTTTTATTTTCAATCTCAGCAAATTCCCTCTGATCAATGGATTGCAATCTGGTTTATAGGCTCCGGAATATGGGTTCATCTGCATTCTTTGATTGAATAGGGTCGATGGATCGGGCTGTTGCTAAGTTCTCATATAGAAAGGAATAAACATCTTGCGGGTGAAGTCACTCATGCTAGCTAGATTTGCAGTTAACAGTACTAGCGTTCAAACATCCAATTAACTATTTTCTCCTCTGAAACAAATGTAGTTTTGTTGCATTTGTTTTTTTCTAGCACTTCAATCATTTATGATGGCTGCTATATGATCTTTTTTATCTTTTATGATTGAAGCTTCCACAAAGGTAATGAATACTGTTCATGATCTATCTCATGGATCTGACTTATATCTTCAGGTGTGTATCTATGCATTCTTTATTCTTTTCTACAGTCATCTTACAAATTTCTTATTTGTGCAGTACCGTAACAGTTTAGCTTAGTCGGCCATGTTGCTAGAGCAACTTTTTGTTATGTATTTTGAAATCAATAATTTTTGCTCTTCCGCTGCAACGCGCGGGCATTGTGCTAGTGTACACCTACGGCTACACGCGCCTGCGGGTCATGTAGAAGGGCAATATATGCACATCGACTGGTTAATAAACCGGCCTGAAGAAAAATGGTTTCCATCTAAATTATTGGCTTTGCTTACTGGGTCATTTTTGATTGCATGCGGAGGCTCACTCGATTCAATCGTTTCCAGCGAGCGAAGCTCTGCGTTCGCGAAAAAGGAAAAAGTTGCGCCCTGTTCGTGAATCTCGTAGATGGCGCAAGCTCGCACGTATCCCCGAAAAGTCGGCGGGCAAAATTTCGTCACCTCCCGCCGCTTCAAAGCCTTTATATCACCGCTCCGCTCACCGCCAAAATTCGCATCACCATTTTCCCTCATTTGAGCTCTCCGTCCTGGCGAGGAAGCTTCACCGACGAGCAGGTAAGCGTCAACATCTAGATGGGTAGCTGCTGGACAACGGTGAAAAGTGATATTCCACATCTTCTTCAAGATCGTCACTAGCTTCCTCTCTGATGGCAGTGAGATCCGACTAGCTCCGATGTTTGAGCATTTTCTAGATAAGAGTAGATGAATTGGTACATGTTGCTTGCTAGGACTGATTGATGTGCATGATGGGCCTATAGATCGAAATATTATTGGTGTTTTGTATATCTGCTCAATATAGCTCAATCTTGCTAAATATTTTTCAAGTCCTGCTCAAATCTTGCTGAATCTAGGTTATCTATGATGGTGCTGTAGGACTTAATGTTGCCCTTGGTAGTGTGGTTGGTCAAACTTCGTTTAAATCGTGTGCATTACAATGTTGTAGATCTAACTGACCACTACGTAGGTCTATACCCGCGATGAATTTGACCAGGCCATCATGGATACCAAGGAGATGCCCTCCTTTGTTAATGAGAACCACTAATGCAGTAAAGTTGCTCACATGACCGCAACAAGAAGAGGTCATGTCGACGCACAACATTTGTTTAGTAGTTGTGGAACATGATGATAAGCTTTTTGCTGCCCTGCTTGGTAGGAAGAGGGGATCAAGGCAGGTAAGTCCCACAATACTGGTGGCTTGAAGGGGGTGAAGGCCTCTATGAAGTGGCATCCATTCTTGTACACCTTCGTCCTAAAGAATATATGTGAAATCATCAAGAACAATGTCAGGACATGAAAGGGGTTCAGTAGGTGCACTTGAAGAATGTTGCAAACAAGGTTTTCGATTACTGTTAGCAATAGGTGTCCTCATGGTAGGTGTGCAAGAACCTGCGTAAGTGGAGAGCAACGTGGATTATGGCCGCCATGCTGAGAGAACTTAGCAACGCTGGATGGGATGATGGCACTCATACCATTGTCCTAGAAAAAGAGCACTACATAGGCCATGTCTTGATACTACCCCGATTTAGTTCATAACCTTTGACAATTACCTACTCTTAGGCTGACAACTAACATACTATCTTCGTATATCCATTGTCTTAGGCTCACCCAAAGGACGTTGAGTACCTGAACTAGGCAATTACCAACTACACCTAGATGCAGCAGATCATCTCTTATGGCCTTGCCACCGGTAGGTATGCCATGGGCTCTAGCGAGCCTCTAGGTGCACCTTGTCCCGAGTACTTTGACACGCAGGAGTCTGAGAGCGTCATCGTTGATGACGACTATCAGTAGACTCCTTCTCCTGTGCTGGTACTAGGGAAGCTCCTAGTTGTGCTGGTACCACTACATGTTCTGCTACTGGTCCTGCCTATGGATGCTGCAAAGAATAGAAGAGGTCCCTCTTCACAGAGGTAGACATCGTCCACATGTCCTTCATGACCGTGTCCGTGAAAGAGGTGGCGGTCGCCATCACCAATGCTTCCTCTCCAGATACTCATATCCAACCCTCTAGTCCGCTATCAATCTGTCATGCATGCTCGTGGGTTCAACCCTGAGGCTCTCATTGTGTTTTGAGACACCTCTTCGACAACAGGGCTCATGGCAAACAACTTTGTTCAATTAGCATAAGACCACATGACACTCTGGTTGAGGACCTTCCTTTCTAGGCAGTACTACGTGTAGTGCTCCCTGATGATGTGTTGGCGGTGTTGCATCATGTATGATGATGATGATGTTTGTCTATTTTGATGTAGCTAGTGACTTGATGAAAACATATGCCAAGGCATGTATATTATGTGAGGTGGTATATACAAATCCCTCACAGGATGGTGAACTTGCGGTGGTAGAATGTGCCTCTTTTGATGTAGTGGTAGGATCACACCATAGTAGCTGGTGCGATCGTTAGTACGATCACTAGCTGGTAGGTTGAACTTGTGATGCTTTTGCCTATATGATCGCCCACACTTATGTTTTGAGCTTTATTTTCTATAGTCTTTACCTTATGTTTCATATGCTCTGTCTTGGTAGAAATACAAGTGGCACATGGTGTTCTACGATAAAGTTCTAGGAGTCTACAATTCATGGGAGGACGTCAGCCTGCAGGTGACATGTTACCAGAAGAACCTCCACAAAAGGTATAATACTAGGGAGCAGGCAGAACTAGCTTACTCCGAGTTCTTAGTGGAACCGTCTAGCAACTATGTAGCTCCCAAGATCGCGGTTGATGGAGCTCCGAAGATCGCTGGTCATGGTGCTCCAAGTATCATAGTAGTAGGCTCAAGGAATACATCATTGTCGACCCTTTGATCTAGATAATGTATTTGACGTGGTCCTAACCATGGGTGATTGATGACCCACAAGTATAGGGGGTGTATCGTAGTACTTTCGATAAATAAGAGTGTCGAACCCAACGAGGAGCAGAAGGTGTTGACAAGCAGTTTCGATGAAGGATTCACTGTAAATGCTCACAGACAAGTATTCATGGGGTTTTGATATAGCAGATAAATAAAATACGAGTAAGTAAAATGCGAGAGAAATAATTGCAGCGAGTGGCCCAATCCTTTTTAGCACAAAGGACAAGCCAGTTTGTTTACTTATAATGACCAAACGTTCTTGAGGACACACGGGAATTTAGTCTAGTGCTTTCGCTTCATATAGCTGATTAATCTTCATTGTTTTGATAAGTGTTATGTGGGTGAACCTATGCTAATGCACCGCCCTTCCTAGGACTAATACATACTTGTGATTATACCCCTTGCAAGCATCCGCAACTACAAGAAAGTAATTAAGATAAATCTAACCACAGCCTTAAACTCTGAGATCCTGCTATCCCTCCTGCATCGATATACCAACGGGGGTTTAGGTTTCTGTCACTCCGGCAACCCCGCAATTGGCAAACGAGTACAAGATGTATTCCCCTAGGCCCTTAAAGGTGAAGTATCATGTAGTCGATGTTCACATGACACCACTAGAAGAATAACACCATAACTTAAATATCAAACCATTGAATATTACCCAACATAATTCACTACTAATAACATTTAGACTTCACCCATGTCCTCAAGAACTAAACGAACTACTCACGAGACATCATATGGAACATGATCAGAGGTGATATGATGATGAATAACAATCTGAACATAAACCTTGGTTCAATGGTTTCACTCAATAGCATCAATAACAAGTAGAAATCAATACCGGGAGAGTTTCCCCTATCAAACAATCAAGATTCAACCCTAATTGTTACAACGGTGATGAGGTGCAGCGGTGGAGACGGAGCTGATGATGATGGAGATGATGATCCCAATGATGTCCAGCTCGATGTCGGTGACGATGGCGTCGATTTCCCCCTCCGGGAGGGAATTTCCCCGGCAGATTTCAGCCTGCCGGAGAGCTCTTTTCTCTCTGGTGTTTTCCGCCCCACAGAGGCGGCTGTGACTCTTCGCGACTATCCTCTGGAGCTTATGTTTTCGGGACGAAGAAATACACGAAGGAGAGGAGGCAGACGGGGGCTGTGGGCCCCCTCCCCACAAGGCGGCGCGGCCAGGCCTGGGCCCGCGCCGGCCTATGGGGGGGGCCTGATACGTCCATTTTGCATCACTATTTTATATCATAATTGACTGTTATTCATTGATATATTTCATATTTAGAGGTAATACTTATGTTATTTCATCTATTTTCCATGTTTCGTGATTTTTGGAGGATCGCGCACCGGAGTCAGGATTCTGCTGGAAAAAGCGCCGTCAGAATGCAATATTTCGAAAGATCAACAATTGACTGAATTTATATGAAAAATCCTATTTTTCCAGAAGACGAAGGGAGCCAAAAGGGGGAGCCGAGGAGGGCCGCCATGGGCCCCCCTCACAGGCCGACGCGGGCCCTGCCCTGGCCGCACCGCCATGTGGGGAGGGGGCCCACAACCCCCTCTGGCCCCCTCTCCTTTGCGTACTTCTTCGTCCCAAAAACCTAAGCTCTAGAGGATAGTCGCGAGGAGTCACAGCCGCCTCTGCGGGGCGGAAAACACCAGAGAGAAAAGAGCTCTCCGGCAGGCTGAAATCTGCCGGGGAAATTTCCTCCCGGAGGGGGAAATCGACGCCATCGTCACCGACATCGAGCTGGACATCATCTCCATCACCATCGTCATCATCTCCATCATCATCACCGCCATCTCCACCGCTGCACCTCATCACCGCTGTAACAATTAGGGTTGGATCTTGATTGTTTGATAGGGGGAACTCTCCCGGTATTGATTTCTACTTGTTATTGATGCTATTGAGTGAAACCATTGAACCAAGGTTTATGTTCAGATTGTTATTCATCATCATATCACCTCTGATCATGTTCCATATGATGTCTCGTGAGTAGTTCGTTTAGTTCTTGAGGACATGGGTGAAGTCTAAATGTTAGTAGTGAATTATGTTGGGTAATATTCAATGTTATGATATTTAAGTTGTGGTGTTATTCTTCTAGTGGTGTCATGTGAACGTCGACTACATGATACTTCACCTTTATGGGCCTAGGGGAATACATCTTGTACTCGTTTGCCAATTGCGGGGTTGCCGGAGTGACAGAAACCTAAACCCCCGTTGGTATATCGATGCAGGAGGGATAGCAGGATCTCAAAGTTTAAGGCTGTGGTTAGATTTATCTTAATTACTTTCTTGTAGTTGCGGATGCTTGCAAGGGGTATAATCACAAGTATTGTGGTGACCCTGCATACCACTGCATGTTGTAGTATGCCAGTCGTTGATATAACATTCACGGAGTACCATTCCGCAAATATTACATCCCTCAGAGTAGTACAACAGAACATAGCAGGTCCATAACTCAGTCATTTATTATTACAAGCATAATCCACATATCGCCTCGGAGCTCCTCTTGGGTCCTAAGAGGTATACTCCTGGGTTCGGGGCGAACCCAACTTAACTTACAATATAGAAGTCTCATTAAGTTATACATTATTCTCTCGAGCAGCTAAATACTAAGAGTTCAGGCTGCTCGGCTACTACTACTACTTGATGTTTCTAGGCTTGATCTCCTCCGGAAGCCTCCCCGGTTCCGTAGACTATGAGATAGTCTACGCCTTCAATACCTCCAGAGAGGTCTGGTTCTTCATAGCCGATGATCTCGGCTCCTTCAGAGTTGTCGTAGTCCTCCTCCAGACGATTCAGACAATCTAAGCAAGGGATTTAAGATTGGGATGAGTACGAGCATACTCAACAAGTTCATTATAGATAAGAGGTGTTTAATGCACTATCTACGATATTAGACCAGAAAGTCTAATACCAATGCAGGTTTTGGTAAACATTTCTTCAAGAGATTGCTTTTATTTCAAAAAGCTATGTCCGTCAGCCTTCACCGGTTTACTAGAACTTCATGGAGCTCCTTTCCGGCCGCGTTCACAGTTCCTTATCCCGGAACAGGGAGTGACAGGTCACGGTTCTTTACACTCTGCAGAGGTGTGTTGCTTTACCCATAAGAGATCTTAACCTTGGTGCCAACCGGGCAGCTTTCCCGTCCACACTTCCTTCGGTGTGAGGCCCGGTATAAGGTCATAGCCAATCATATTCCTCCGCTACCTCGCACACCCACCCTTTGTTGCAAACCCCGACCCTGGGTCCTCGCCGGTCCCATTATTCCCGTAATTTCAGGGTGGACCCCGACCACGACAACAGTTCTGGGATCTACCATAAACTCCTTCGCCGGCAGCTGCAACCCATCATAGACCACATTACCGTGGGGAATTAGAGTGGGATCCCCACCCTCAAGTTGTTCCGTAAGTCGCAACTGCTACGGTATGCACAGCATAACCGTGGGGAATTAGAGTGGGATCCCCACCCTCAAGTTGCTCCGCAAGATACAACTGCTACGGTAAGCGCATCCGTTGATGTACAAGAGGTGGAAATACGATTGACTAGTCCGTCCCATTCCAGATCTTATGGTTAACACGGTTATTACGACACAAGAATCACTGGCGACATTTGTTGTTTAATCCTAGATGGATATAAACCCTTGCAATGGAACCTCCACCATATCAACACAATCCATGGTTCCATTGCCCACCACATAGTCATATTCATAGTTATGAAAATAGTGGTTTTGGTTTTTATGCAATAGTGATAATCATAGTACTTTGCAAGTAATTTGATAAAGATACTCAAATGGTATGAGCAAGTGATGAACTTGCCTGAACACTGCAAAGTTTTGCAGTTGGATGGTGTGGACTGACCCTTGTCCTCTGTCTCTGAAAAATAGCATCATTGTCCGATAAGGGCAATGGTTAAAGAAGCAATTATGCATGATTCCAATTTTAGGGTTTGTTCCCCCTTCTGATGTCGTTATTATTCCATGTGAAAGATTAATACTAAGAACAATTTGGAGATACTTAATTTAGGGTAAATACAACCTTGAAATATTTTCAAGGTGTTTTTAAAGTCCAAATGCATTAATGGACTTATTTTCTTTATTGAAAATAATATGTGTGATTTAAATGATTATTTAAATCATCAAATGAAGACTTATTCCTAATTGTCTTCAAAAATTCACTTTTTTATTTTATTATGATAGAGAATTTTATGCTGATCTATTTTCATATTTTTAATTATTTTTTAGAGCTTTTAAACATTTCTTATGTAATTTCAAAGTTTCTGTTTTAATTCATTTTGTGAAATGACTATAATGCCCCTGGGCCCACCTGTCAGGGTGGCCCAGCGGGTTAACCCTAACTCGAGCCACACTTGGGCTCGGTCGGCCCACTCGCCCCTTTCTTCCTCGCGTAGAAACCCTAACCCCTCTCTCTGTGGCTCTCGCGACGCCGTGGTCGCCTCGCCGTCGCCGAATTAATCCGGCCAACTCCGGCGGTCGCCGCCGGCGAGATCAAGTGGATCTGATCCGCCTTTCGACGGCGGACACGGTGGTCCGCGTCGATCTGACGCTGGCGTCCTCGTTCGCTCGTCCTCGTCGCCTCTGCTTGCCTACTGTGGGGATCCATGGCGATATCCTCGCCGCCGATGCTCCTGGTGCTGTGGCGGTGCTGGGGCGCTCGCGCTCGGCGACGTCAGGCCAGGCGCGGCTTGGTGCTGCCGTGGTGGCCCGTGCCGCCGTGGCACGCTATGGTGCTCCGCTCCAGGTACGAGCGCCGCCATCCTCTTCCTTCTTCCTTCTCTACTGCTAGTTCATCCTCCTCTCATGTTCTTCTGAGCTAGCTCTGGCCACTGCCTGCTGTTCCTTGTGCCTATACTGTTCTGTGGCTGTGCTCATTGTTGCTGCCTACATGCGCCATGGCTCCTAGCTAATGTGCTTGCTCTACTGCTATGCGTATCTTTGCTTCTTTGTCTTTATTCTTGCCATGCTTCTGTGCTTCCTAGCTACTTCTGTTCATGGTGATCTCCTGCTGTGGCCCTCCTGTGATTGCTCATGAGCATCCAGTGATGCTCATGGCCTACTGGCTTGCTCCTATTATTTTTACTGTCACTTGGACATATTGTGTGTGCATAATCCTGTCCCTGGCTTGATTATATTGTGCAATTTCTGGCAAATTTGCAAGAACCAGTGAACTTGGGTGCTCTTCAGTGTGCTATCATTCATAGTCTTGCTCACTTGAGCATGCCTGTGGGCTAAACAACATTATCCCTTGATGATGTGCTTCTGTATACAATTATATAACATGTATTTGATTGTCTGCTAGGCCATTATTCCTATTCTGTGACCAATTAATTTATAGGGTGCATGTGTTGATGCTAGGCTTGGCTCTAGCATGCTTTGCCAAGCTCTGATGACCTTCTAATCATCAGATGCTTGGTGACTGGCTGCTGTTTCATGCTTATGTTTAGCTGGTGCTCTCCTGGTGTCTGTGTGATGCATACACTTGTGCTAGTGAATGGTAATGCTTGCTCAAGCATCATCTGATGCTTGCAGTGAGCCATTGGTTCACTGGCAAGGAGTTGGTGCTTGGTTACTGGTCTGTTTCATTTATCTGTAATTCCTTGCTTGGCTAAATAGATAAATGATGTGAGCTGTTTATCAGTAATGATCATCTTACAATTAATAAGATTGAGCTAGAGGGATGCCAACATCTATTGGGAACCCTAGCTCCTTTTTGAACGCATCTGGGTGATGATATTTGTGCATGGCTTCTCTGTGGGATTTGGTGAAGTGGTTGAGGTGGCCCTGACAGCAAATCTTTGCTGTTAGGGTAGCTCCCACCTTTGTTGGCTGGCTGTGATTTGGTGAATATCTCACTGGAAGAAACCATGTTGGTTTTCCAGTATCTTTGCTGTTGACAACAAAAACAGACATGATCTGTCTAATATCTAATGGCTTGCTTGGCTTTAGGTGCTAGATGATTTTGAATGGCTAGTTAGGGATTAATCCAGGTTGGATTTCTCTGGTATGTCATCTTGTTGACATGCCAATGTCCCCCTTGGAAATCTCCCACTGTCTGTTCTCTAGTTTGCTTGCACCAAAAGGCTTAGTAGCCAGATGATGATACAAACTGGTTCTCACACCCTTTTGCTTGTGTGTGCTTGATGCATATGCTTATTTATGAGCAGAACTTGGTTTTGCTCAGGTTGATCTGATGTATACCTCACTCCAGCTCCTAGAAATATTGTTGGTGTAGAGGGTTTGCTTCTGTGATGATCTTTTGCTTGCCCTGCTCCTCCTAGCAAGCTTGTGGTCTTGGTTTAATTTCTGGTGATTGTGGAGTGGATGAAACAACTTTAGCTGTTCATTTGTTCTTGGTGTTCTTGAGCTATTCTTGCTGTTCTTGGTGGCTTACCACTGCTGCCTGTCGATGGATGAAGCAAATGACTAGGGTTTTGGCTGGGAAAAGCTTATATGTGGCCAGCCATTGCATCCCTGGTCGACAGCTCCACCCTTCCCTTTGGGTGACTCACTGTGTGTGTGTGCTGCATGCACACAGCCCTGTGAGCAGGCTGTGTGTGTGTAGACAGGTGCTGTGCACTTGGACCTGGAACTTGACTGTGGCATGGATCAGCTCGGCCACTTTGGTCCTATCTGCTTATTTCATATTTTCATTTGATTTCTAACCTGCCAAGTGGCTATGCCACTTGGCATAACTTTTATTTGTTGTGATTATGTGCAGGGATCAACAATTGATCAAGGTGAATATGGAGGTCATCAAGTCCAAGATCAAGTGAAGATGATCTTGTAGTATTTAGGATAGGATCCATCCTTGTACTTTTCTTTTTATTTTCTTTTCTAATTTTTTTCCAATTCTTGTAAAGTGTTGTATATTCCTTTTTCTAACTATGGATATTGTAAATGACATTGTATTTTGTGTGTATATCAATAAAGCTCCCATTTTCCTTAATGAGCTTTATATAATTGTTGTATTATTTATATTCTTGATTACTTTTAATTATTTATTGAATTATCTTAAGTTTGAATGATGTGGTATCAATTTGATGTTTGAATATGAAATTCAAATTCAAATTTGGTTTGAATTCAATCATGCAACTTAAGATTGTGATGCATCATCTCTTCTCTCTTCTCAAAACCCTAATCTAGCTAAGTTGGAACAAGTTCATAGCTCTCTCGAAACCCTAACCCTGTAAAGTGTCGAGAGAGAAACCTGTCCCCCTTCGATGCAGTTTTGTTTTAAAAGCGCGAAATTTCCCCATAAATTACAATGCAATGCACATCCCCTTCTAAAATCTACCCCTTGTTCGTCTCTAAACCTGGGACATTACAGCCTTTCCCCCTTAAAGAAAACTTCGTCCCGAAGTTGTGGTTGTAATACCTGAAGAGTTCGGGGTATGTTTTCCTCAGGTCTTCCTCTTTTTCCCAGGTGGCTTCCCTCTCGGGATGATGCTTCCATTGTATCTTGCAGTATTTTATGGCTCGATTCCTGAGTTGTTTCCAGTTCTCCTCAAGAATCTTCGCTGGCTTCTCGATGTAAGTCAAGTCTGGTTGTAACTCGAGCTCATCATGTGATACTGGCTCATCTGGGGTCTTTAAACACTTTCTGAGTTGCGACACATGGAATACGTTGTGAACCTGGGATAACCTTCCCGGTAGTTCCAATTCAAAGGCTAACCCTCGGTTTTGACTCAGAATCTTGAAAGGTCCGATGTATCTAGGGCTTAACTTTCCCTTTACTCCAAATCTCTGAAGTCCTTTCATCGGGCTCACCTTGAGATATACCATGTCTCCAACTTGTGGCTCCCATGTCCTTCTCTTTTGGTCAGCATAACTCTTCTGTCGACTCTGGGCTATCTTCAACCTATCTCTTATAATGTCAATGACTTGTTGCTTTTCCTTGACATAATCAGGATTAAACTCTTTACTTGCTCCGGCTTCATACCAACATATTGGTGATCTACACTTTCTTCCATACAGAGCTTCGAACGGTGCCATCTTGATGCTGCTTTGATAGCTATTATTGTATGAAAACTCTGCTAGTGGCAAGTGCTCCTCCCATGATCCTCCGAAGTCTAGGGCACAAGCCCTAAGCATATCCTCTAAGATCTGATTAGTTCTATCGGTTTGTCCACCTGTCTGAGGATGATAGGCGGTACTATAATCCAACTTGGATCCTAAAGCTTCGTGTAGTTGCTTCCAAAATGCTGACGTAAACATGGATCCTCGATCCGACACGATCTTCTTGGGCACTCCATGTTTACTCACGATCTCTTTGATGTAAAGATCGATGAGTTTCTCTCCTTTATCCTGCTGATTTACCGCTAAGAAGTGTGCACTTTTCGTCAACCGGTCCACGATTACCCATATCATGTCCTTCTTTTTATTGGTCATGGGTAGTCCGGTGATGAAATTCATTCCTATCTCCTCCCATTTCCATTCTGGAATTGGTAAAGGTTGTAACTTTCCTGCCGGACTCTGGTGTTCAGCCTTCCCTCTTTGGCAGGTATGGCATTCCGCCACATATTGTGCTATCTCTCTCTTCATGTTGTTCCACCAGAATAACTCCTTTAGATCCATGTACATCTTTGTACTCCCCGGATGTATGGAGTATGGTGTTTGATGGGCTTCCCGGAGTATTACTTCCTTGATTTCTGCAATATCCGGAACACAAATCCTCTTTTGAAACCAAAGTGATCCTGATTCTCCTCGGTGAAATTCTGATGGTCTTCCTTCGTCAATCCTCCTCATCTCCTCCACGATGAATGGATCGTCCAACTGACCAATCATTATTTCATTCTTCAAGTTAACATTTAGCTCATCGGCTACTTGTAAAGCTGATAATCCTTCATGAGCTTCTTTCTCCCAAAGTTGTATTTGGGCTTGGCTTATTTCCTTCCTCAACTCCGGTGATAACTCTTGTTCCACTCCTCCGGTGCTCTTCCTACTCAAGGCATCTGCTACAACATTGGCCTTTCCTGGAGTATAATTGATGGTCAAATCATAATCCTTGATCAGTTCAAGCCATCTTTTCTGCCTCATATTGAGTTCCTTCTGAGTGAAGAAGTATTTGAGACTCTTATGATCCGTATAGAGCTCACACTTAGCTCCATAGAGAAAATGTCTCCATGTTTTAAGTGCAAATACAACTGCTGCTAATTCTAGATCATGTGTTGGATAATTCACTTCATGAGGTCTGAGTTGCCTCGATCCATAAGATATTACTTTCCGATCTTGCATGAGTACGCAACCCAATCCATGCTTGGATGCGTCACAGTACACGGTGTAATCCTTGCCAACTTCAGGAACTGCTAACACCGGTGCCGTGGTGAGTTTTTCCTTCAGAGTTTGAAAACTCTTCTCACACTCCTCCGACCACACGAATGGTGTATTCTTTCTTATCAGCTTTGTCATTGGTCCTGCTATCTTGGAGAATCCTTCAATGAATCTCCGATAGTATCCTGCCATTCCTAGGAATCCTCAGATTTCCTTGACAGTCTTCGGTGCTTCCCATTCTAGAACTGCTGCTACCTTGCTCGGGTTAACAGCGATTCCATCTTTTCTAATGACATGACCAAGAAATTCTACTTGATCCAGCCAAAATTCACACTTGCTAAATTTGGCATAAAGTTGATGTTCTCTTAGTGTTTGCAACACTAACCTCAGATGTTCAGCATGTTCTGCTTTGTCTTTGGAATAGATCAAGATATCATCAATGAATACGATGACAAACTTGTCTAGATATGGCATGAAGATCTTATTCATGAGATTCATGAAAATTGCTGGGGCATTGGTTAATCCAAAAGGTACTACAAGATATTCATGATGTCCATACCTTGAAATAAAGGCTGTTTTTGGAACATCTTCCTTCTTGATCTTTATCTGGTGATAACCGGATCGTAGATCAATTTTGGAAAAGACTCCTGCGCCTCTAACTTGATCGAATAGATCTTGTATTCTTGGAAGTGGATACTTGTTCTTGATTGTCACATTGTTCAAATTCCTGTAATCTCCGCACATCCTTCTACCTCCATCTCTTTTATCAACGAAGATCACAGGTGATCCCCATGGTGAAACACTTTCTTGTATAAATCCTTTCTGTTCCAAGTCATCTAATTGCTCCTTAAGTTCTTTCAACTCCTTTGGCCCCATCTTATATGGTGCTTTAGCAATTGGAGCTGTTCCTGGAATTAGGTCGATAGTGAATTCTATCTCCCTATCTGGTGGCATACCAGGTAATTCCATAGGAAACACATCCTGAAATTCATTTACTACAGGTATCTCTTCCAATTTCACCTCCTTCATGCTGTTCAGCTGTAGCTCAACTTCTATCTGTGTATGCTTGTCTCCTTGGTAGATCATTCTACTTCCATCGGGGCTTTTCAAAGACACGGTCTTGCTCACACAGTCGATCAATGCTCCGTTAGCTTCTAACCAGTTCATACCAAGAATGACATCAATGTCCTTCATCGGTAAAATGAACAGGCCTGCGTCAAATGCGCACTTATTGATCATGATGACTTGTTTTTGTTTGGTATGGGTTACTACTATCGTTCCCCCCGCAGAAAGTATGGTTATGGGTGTTTCTAACTTAGTGCAACTAATCCCATGTTTGATGATGAATTGCTGAGAAACGAATGATGTAGTTGCACCAGTATCAAAAAGTACTTTGCCAGGATGAGTGAGTATCTGGAGCGTACCTATCACTGCCTGATCGGAGTTAACCACCTCCTCCAAGCTGGTGCAGTTCAACTTGCCGAAGGGCTTCTTATTCTTCCAGTTCCCTCCGTTATTTCCTCCTCGGTTTCCTCCTCCTCCTGACTGACCTCCTCCCGTATTTCTCTTGGGGCAGTCCTTTAGCATGTGCCCCTCCTGACGGCAACCAAAGCATATTATCCTGGGCTTCCTGCAATCCTTGGCAAAATGCCCTGGAAGTCCACAACTTCTGCAAACTATTTGATTTGCAGTTTGAAACGCTTGGTTCTTCCTGCTATTGTAGTAGTTGCTGTTGTTGTTGTTGTTGTTGTTGTTGTTGTTGTTGTTGTTGTTGTTGTTGTTGTTGTTGTTGTTGTTGTTGTTGTTGTTGTTGTTGTTGTTGTTGTTGTTGTTGTTGTTGTTGTTGTTGTTGTTGTTGTTGTACCTTGGCTTGAAACTCAAGCTGGTATTGGGCTTGTTACTAACAAACCTCTTAGGCTCAAACTTGGCCTTTTTCCTTTTCTCATCCTGCAGTTGCTTGAAATCGTCCTCAAGAGTGATGGCTGCATCCACCAACTCTTGGAATTCCGTCGCTCTCAACATCCGGAGCTGTACCTTGAACTGGGGACTTAACCCCCTCAAAAACCTCTTCTTTTTCTTGTCCTCGGTGTTGACTTCTTCAACAGCATACCGGGACAGCTTTGAAAACTCCCTGACATAAGTCAGGATAGCTTTATCCTTCTGCTCGAGACTTTCAAATTCTCGACGCTTCAGTTCCACAATGCTTTCAGGGACATTGGATTCCCTAAACTTCCTCTTGAATTCTTCCCATGTGAATACCTTCTCAGCCGGATAAACGGCTACTATATTATCCCACCATGATGCGGCAGGTCCACACAATAAGTGTGTAGCATAACGAACCTTCTCCAGGTCGTTGCAACCAACAGTATTGAGCTTTCGCTCAGTGTCCATAAGCCAATCCTCCGCGTCCATTGGCTCGGGCGCGTATGCGAAAGATATAGGCTTGGTATTCTGGAAGTCTGATAAAGTGACTCCCTGGTTTTCGGGTCTCTCCACCCGGTTTTGTTGTAGCAGCTCCTGGAAGAATCTATTCTGCTGCTCCAACGTTACACGTTCTCTTTCTTCCATCATCTGCATGTACTGGACAAAGTTCTGCTGCGTCATGGGTGGTGGTGGTGGTGGAAACTGATTCCTGGCTGCTTCATCAGCCTCTTCCTTTTGCTTCGCTTCGCGCTCCATGCGCTGCGCTTCGGTCTCCTCACCTATCGCTCCCGACATAACCCCCTAGTTCTGCAACACAAGATGATACTCATAATTACTCCATGCGCAAGTTTTCTGAGCTCAACTTTGTGCACAGAACTAGTCAAGCAATGGAAATCAAGAAGCAAATCCAAATCATACAAAACATATACCATATATTTACATACTTAAGTGGTCTTATTACAATACTCAAGTCGATGTGAGTATGCAAACTCACTTATTAAAGTATATGTACAAATTTTTACAAATATTACACACTACAATACACGTGGTACTTGTGTATTGTAGTCCCGCCTTCCTTGGTGGTCTCTAGTCGATCTTCACTCCCGGTACGTCCCAGGCTTCCATCCGGTCGAACGTGTCGTCCTCCTGACAAAGCCTGGAACATAAGGTCTCCCCGTCGGCTGATAGTCGGAATCAGATGATGATCCCAGGGAGAAATCAGTGTTCACGAACTGGTCATTCAGTGCATCATAGTCCACCCATCGGGTGTACCCTCCAGTGACTCCACCATAGGTATTACCACCATCAGTATCCGACTCAATCAGTATAGGATACTCCTCATAATCCCCCCTATTATACTGATTGTTCTGGAACTGGTTTGTGGCGTCCTCATTCATCTCCGCATTATCACCGACTGGATCGCCGGAGTTTCCTGTGTCTGACCCCCAATGCCAACCTGTTGAGTTCTCTATAGGAGTCTCGGAACGCTGATGGTTCCCAGATTCCTCTCCACCCTCATATCCTCCGTGGGAACTGCTAGGAAAGTACCTAGGTGTAATTGGCGTGCTTAGTTGTTCAGGATGGTCAATACTAATGTAATCACCAGCTGAATAAACTGGTGTATGAACCTCAGCCTCCACTGGTTCCTTCCCTTTCGCCTCCTCATTGGGCTTAGTGAACTCTTCTAACATTGTATCAATTGCCCTTGACAAATGTTGGTTCAATTGAAAGAACAATGATAGTAAGTTGCGGCTATTGTCCATGTATTTTGCAGCTTCTGCTGGTTTGCATTTTGCATACTTGAAGTGATTAAGCATAGGGTCATCTTCCTCTTCTAGGTGTGGAATGTGGCTAAATTCGGAACCAATAAGCTCTTTCGTCTTATGTTCCCTAATATCAGTAATGGCTCTCATGACTGCAATGTGGTAGGCTGTTTGGATAGTTCTGGCTTCCCCTGCTGGCATTACTATGCTCAACCCTAGGGATTCAGGAAGTCTAAGTCCCACCCTACACTTGGCCAACACTGGTCCGTCGTAGAACCAGTATTTCTTTACTTGGATCTGGGGATCGCACCCAAATTCAAGTAACATGGCACACAGAATATCTGCGAGTCCTCCATCATATTCACTAAGTGTTGAGTCCACCACTTTCACGTTTCGTCCAGGACGTGAACTTGCCATTGTTGGCTGTAGAATAGAAAGAATATATAAGATTAGTAATAATGCATCATAATAGAGATAATAAAGAATCATCGCACTAAAAGATATGATTGTTTTATTCTCAAGTGAATATACACCATATTTTTAGAGAATTCTTTACTAATCCTATTTGACTCCTAACGTTTCGTCCCATTTACTAGGTTCCAACCTAAGGTCAAAGCTTTTGCTCTGATACCAACTGTGGTGACCCTGCATACCACTGCATGTTGTAGTATGCCAGTCGTTGATATAAGATTCACGGAGTACCATTCTGCAAATATTACATCCCTCAGAGTAGTACAACAGAACATAGCAGGTCCATAACTCAGTCATTTATTATTACAAGCATAATACACATATCGCCTCGGAGCTCCTCTTGGGTCCTAAGAGGTATACTCCTGGGTTCGGGGCGAACCCAACTTAATTTACAATATAGAAGTCTCATTAAGTTATACATTATTCTCTCGAGCAGCTAAATACTAAGAGTTCGGGCTGCTCGGCTACTACTACTACTTGATGTTTCTAGGCTTGATCTCCTCCGGAAGCCTCCCCAGTTCCGTAGACTATGAGATAGTCTACGCCTTCAATACCTCCAGAGAGGTCTGGTTCTTCATAGCCGATGATCTCGGCTCCTTCAGAGTTGTCGTAGTCCTCCTCCAGACGATTCAGACAATCTAAGTAAGGGATTTAAGATTGGGATGAGTACGAGCGTACTCAACAAGTTCATTATAGATAAGAGGTGTTTAATGCACTATCTACGATATTAGACCAGAAAGTCTAATACCAATGCAGGTTTTGGTAAACATTTCTTCAAGATATTGCTTTTATTTCAAAGAGCTATGTCCGTCAGCCTTCACCGGTTTACTAGAACTTCATGGAGCTCCTTTCCGGCCGCGTTCGCAGTTCCTTATCCCGGAACAGGGAGTGACAGGTCACGGTTCTTTACACTCTGCAGAGGTGTGTTGCTTTACCCATAAGAGATCTTAACCTTGGTGCCAACCGGGCAGCTTTCCCGTCCACACTTCCTTCGGTGTGAGGCCCGGTATAAGGTCATAGCCAATCATATTCCTCCGCTACCTCGCACACCCACCCTTTGTTGCAAACCCCGACCCTGGGTCCTTGCCGGTCCCATTATTCCCGTAATTTCAGGGTCGACCCCGACCACGACAACAGTTCTGGGCTCTACCATAAACTCCTTTGCCGGCAGCTGCAACCCATCATAGACCACATTACTGTGGGGAATTAGAGTGGGATCCCCACCCTCAAGTTGTTCCGCAAGTCGCAACTGCTACGGTATGCATAGCATAACCGTGGGGAATTAGAGTGGGATCCCCACCCTCAAGTTGCTCCGCAAGATACAACTGCTACGGTAAGCGCATCCGTTGATGTACAAGAGGTGGAAATACGATTGACTAGTCCGTCCCATTCCAGATCTTATGGTTAACATGGTTATTACGGCACAAGAATCACTGGCGACATTTGTTGTTTAATCCTAGATGGATATAAACCCTTGCAATGGAACCTCCACCATATCAACACAATCCATGGTTCCATTGCCCACCACATAGTCATATTCATAGTTATGAAAATAGTGGTTTTGGTTTTTATGCAATAGTGATAATCATAGTACTTTGCAAGTAATTTGATAAAGATACTCAAATGGTATGAGCAAGTGATGAACTTGCCTGAACACTGCAAAGTTTTGCAGTTGGATGGTGTGGACTGACCCTTGTCCTCTGTCTCTGAAAAATAGCATCATTGTCCGATAAGGGCAATGGTTAAAGAAGCAATTATGCATGATTCCAATTTTAGGGTTTGTTCCCCCCTTCCGATGCCGTTATTATTCCATGTGAGAGATTAATGCTAAGAAAAATTTGGAGATACTTAATTTAGGGTAAATACAACCTTGAAATATTGTCAACGTGTTTTTAAAGTCCAAATGCATTAATGGACTTATTTTATTTATTGAAAATAATATGTGTGATTTAAATGATTATTTAAATCATCAAATGAAGACTTATTCCTAATTGTCTTCAAAAATTCACTTTTGTATTTTATTATGATAGAGAATTTTATGCTGATCTATTTTCATATTTTTAATTATTTTTTTAGAGCTTTTAAACATTTCTTATGTAATTTCAAAGTTTCTGTTTTAATTCATTTTGTGAAATGACTATAATGCCCCTGGGCTCACCTGTCAGGGTGGCCCAGCGGGTTAACCCTAACCCGAGCAACACTTGGGCTCGGTCGGCCCACTCGCCCCTTTCTTCCTCGCGCAGAAACCCTAACCCCTCTCTCTGTGGCTCTCGCGACGCCGTGGTCGCCTCGCCGTAGCTGAATTAATCCGGCCAACTCCGGCGGTCGCCGCCGGCGAGATCAAGTGGATCTGATCCGCCTTTCGACGGTGGACACGGTGGTCCGCGTCAATCTGACGCTGGCGTCCTCGTTCGCTCGCCCTCGTCGCCTCTGCTCGCCTACTGTGGGGATCCATGGCGATCTCCTCGCCGCCGATGCTCCTAGTGCTGTGGCGGTGCTGGGGCGCTCGCGCTCGGCAACGTCAGGCCAGGCGCGGCTTGGCGCTGCCGTGGTGGCCCGTGCCGCCATGCCGCCGTGGCACGCTATGGTGCTCCGCTCCAGGTACGAGCGCCGCCATCCTCTTCCTTCTTCCTTCTCTACTGCTAGTTCATCCTCCTCTCCTGTTCTTCTGAGCTAGCTCTGGCTACTGCCTGCTGTTCCTTGTGCCTATACTGTTCTGTGGCTGTGCTCATTTCTGCTGCCTACATGCGCCATGGCTCCTAGCTAATGTGCTTGCTCTACTGCTATGCGTATGCTGTTTGCTGTGCTGTTACTGCCATGCTTCTGTGCTTCCTAGCTACTTCTGTTCATGGTGATCTCCTGCTGTGGCCCTCCTGTGATTGCTCATGAGCATCCAGTGATGCTCATGGCCTACTGGCTTGCTCCTATTATTTTTACTGTCACTTGGACATATTGTGTGTGCATAATCCTGTCCCTGGCTTGATTATATTGTGCAATTTCTTGCAAATTCGCAAGAACCAGTGCACTTGGGTGCTCTTCAGTGTGCTATCATTCATAGTCTTGCTCACTTGAGCATGCACGTGGGCTAAACAACATTATCCCTTGATGATGTGCTTCTGTATACAATTATATAACATGTATTTGATTGTCTGCTAGGCCATTATTCCTGTTCTGTGACCAATTAATTTATAGGGTGCATGTGTTGATGCTAGGCTTGGCTCTAGCATGCTTTGCCAAGCTCTGATGACCTTCTAATCATCAGATGCTTGGTGACTGGCTGCTGTTTCATGCTTATGTTTAGCTGGTGCTCTCCTGGTGTCTGTGTGATGCATACACTTGTGCTAGTGAATGGTAATGCTTGCTCAAGCATCATCTGATGCTTGCAGTGAGCCATTGGTTCACTGGCAAGGAGTTGGTGCTTGGTTACTGGTCTGTTTCATTTATCTGTAATTCCTTGCTTGGCTAAATAGATAAATGATGTGAGCTGTTTATCAATAATGATCATCTTACAATTAATAAGATTGAGCTAGAGGGATGCCAACATCTGTTGGGAACCCTAGCTCCTTTTTGAACCCATCTGGGTGATGATATTTGTGCATGGCTTCTCTGTGGGATTTGGTGAAGTGGTTGAGGTGGCCCTGACAGCAAATCTTTGCTGTTAGGGTAGATCCCACCTTTGTTGGCTGGCTGTGATTTGGTGAATATCTCACTGGAAGAAACCATGTTGGTTTTCCAGTATCTTTGCTGTTGACAACAAAAATAGACATGATCTGTCTAATATCTGATGGCTTGCTTGGCTTTAGGTGCTAGATGATTTTGAATGGCTAGTTAGGGATTAATCCAGGTTGGATTTCTCTGGTATGTCATCTTGTTGACATACCAATGTTCCCCTTGGAAATCTCCCACTGTCTGTTCTCTAGTTTGCTTGCACCAAAAGGCTTAGTAGCCAGATGATGATACAAACTGGTTCTCACACCCTTTTGCTTGTGTGTGCTTGATGCATATGCTATTTATGAGCAGAACTTGGTTTTGCTCAGGTTGATCTGATGTATACCTCACTCCAGCTCCTAGAAATATTGTTGGTGTAGAGGGTTTGCTTCTGTGATGATCTTTTGCTTGCCCTGCTCCTCCTAGCAAGCTTGTGGTCTTGGTTTAATTTCTGGTGATTGTGGAGTGGATGAAACAACTTTAGCTGTTCATCTGTTCTTGGTGTTCTTGAGCTATTCTTGCTGTTCTTGGTGGCTTACCACTGCTGCCTGTCGATGGATGAAGCAAATGACTAGGGTTTTGGCTGGGAAAAGCTTATATGTGGCCAGCCATTGCATCCCTGGTCGACAGCTCCACCCTTCCCTTTGGGTGACTCACTGTGTGTGTGTGCTGCATGCACACAGCCCTGTGAGCAGGCTGTGTGTGTGTGTAGACAGGTGCTGTGCACTTGGACCTGGAACTTGACTGTGGCATGGATCAGCTCGGCCACTTTGGTCCTATCTGCTTATTTCATATTTTCATTTGATTTCTAACCTGCCAAGTGGCTATGCCACTTGGCATAACTTTTATTTGTTGTGATTATGTGCAGGGATCAACAATTGATCAAGGTGAATATGGAGGTCATCAAGTCCAAGATCAAGTGAAGATGATCTTGTAGTATTTAGGATAGGATCCATCCTTGTACTTTTCTTTTTATTTTCTTTTCTAATTTTTTTTCCAATTCTTGTAAAGTGTTGTATATTCCTTTTTCTAATTATGGATATTGTAAATGACATTGTATTTTGTGTGTATATCAATAAAGCTCCCATTTTCCTTAATGAGCTTTATATAATTGTTGTATTATTTATATTCTTGATTACTTTTAATTATTTATTGAATTATCTTAAGTTTGAATGATGTGGTATCAATTTGATGTTTGAATATGAAATTCAAATTCAAATTTGGTTTGAATTCAATCATGCAACTTAAGATTGTGATGCATCATCTCTTCTCTCTTCTCAAAAACCTAATCTAGCTAAGTAGGAACAAGTTCATAGCTCTCTCGAAACCCTAACCCTGTAAAGTGTCGAGAGAGAAACCTGTCCCCCTTCGATGCAGTTTTGTTTTAAAAGCGCGAAATTTCCCCGTAAATTACAATGCAATGCACATCCCCTTCTAAAATCTACCCCTCGTTCGTCTCTAAACCTGGGACATTACAAGTATGTATTAGTCCTAGGAAGGACGGTGCATTAGCATAGGTTCACCCACACAACACTTATCAAAACAATGAAGATTAATCAGCTATATGAAGCGAAAGCACTAGACTAAATTCCCGTGTGTCCTCAAGAATGTTTGGTCATTATAAGTAAACAAACCGGCTTGTCCTTTGTGCTAAAAAGGATTGGGCCACTCGCTGCAATTATTTCTCTCGCACTTTACTTACTCGTACTTTATTCATCTGCTACACTAAAACCCCCTGAATACTTGTCTGTGAGCATTTACAGTGAATCCTTCATTGAAACTGCTTGTCAACACCTTCTGCTCCTCGTTGGGATCGACATTCGCACTTATCGAAAATACTACGATACACCCCCTATACTTGTGGGTCATCAAGACTATTTTCTGGCGCCGTTGCCGGGGAGTGAAGCGCTATTGGTAAGTGGAATTGGTAAGGGAAACTTTTACTGTTCGTGCTGATATTATTTCTGCCTGCTGCTATAATTCATTATGGAGAGATCTTCTCTTGAATTTTTATTTGTAAAATCTACTACTACTGCAAAGGTAGTGGATGAGGCACCAGGTGAGGAAGAGGTTCCATACAAAATACCTATGAAAATTATTGAACGTGTTGTGGATAACCGCTATGAAGGGGATGGAACTGTCCATCCTGGAGATCATTTACTGTTCTTACATGAATTATGCGGTTTATTCAAGTGTGCAGGTATTGCTATGGATGAAGTGAGGAAGAAGCTATTCTCTATATCTCTGTCTGGTAGAGCGGCGCATTTGTATAAATTACTGAATAATGGGGATTCTCTTGAATGGAATGATATTGTGCCCCTATTTTATTCTAAATTCTATCCTCCAAGTGAAATTCACAAGGATCGGAACTGCATATATAATTTCTGGCCTCATGATGGAGAGAGTATTGCCCAAGCATGGGGGAGATTGAAGTCTTTAATGCTCAAATGCCCCATTCATGAGCTTCCTGGTAATATTATTATTGATAATTTCTATGCAAGACTTTCTTTTCAAGATAAGACCTTGCTGGATACTTCTTGTTCTGGATCATTTACACGCAACAAAGAAGAGTTTAAGAGGGACCTTCTTGATCGGATTCAGGAGAATACTGAAGGATGGGAGAACGACAAAGATAGAGAGTCAGGTATAAATTATGATTATAAATGCATTGAAGCTTTTATGGATACTGATAAATTTCGTAATATGAGTGCTACTTATGGTCTAGATTCTCAAGTCGCTCCAAATCTTTATAAAGCTTTTGCCTCTTATTATGAATTGCCTAAGAAGAATTTTGATAAGTTTCATGAACCGTATAAAGATAAAATTGATTCATCTATAAATAAATGTGTTGTAATTGAAACTGTGGATCATGTTATTCCTGAAGCTTATATTAAAAAAACTCCTTTCCCTGCTAAAATGAAGGAGTATTCTGTTATAAATAGTGCGGTTAATAAAAGTGAAAAGAAACCTATAGAACCTGAAGAGCAAATAAAAGTTGAACCCGCTATTGCAATAGTTAAAGATCTTGTGACTGAAAATGTGGAAGATGGTCATATTATTTTCTGTGAAGATGCTTCTAATATTGTTTCGCATCCTAATAAGTCTAGGAAAACCAGTGTTCCTATGCTTTCTGTTAGAATTGGTGATCATTGCTATTATGGTTTATGTGATATTGGTGCAAGTATTAGTGCTATTCCTTATGAGCTTTACACGGAGATCATGCATGAAATTGGTTCTTGTGAACTTGAAGATATTGATGTGGTTATTCGGCTAGCTAATAGAGAAACCATCTCTCCAATTGGTATTGTTCGAGATGTGGAAGTTCTATGTGGTAAGATTAAATATCCTGCTGACTTTTTGGTACTTGGTTCTGCTACTAGTAAGGATTGTCCTATCATTTTTGGTAGACCTTTTCTAAATACTTGTGGAGCTGTTATAGATTGCAAGAAAGAGAAAATTTTGACTAAATTTGCTGGTGAATCTTATGAGTTTAATTTCTCTAAATTTGCCAAAACTCCTTATAAAGCTGATTCGCCTAATAATGATTTTAGAGTTGAACAGTGTGCATCTATTGCTCTTGCTCCTAATAATCCTTTGCAGCAACATTTGGAGAATAGTGAGAGTGAAGTTTTTAGGGAAGAAAGAAATGAGCTTGATGAAATTTTCCTTCGTCAACCTATTCTTAAGCATGATTTACCGGTTGAAGATCTAGGTATAACGCCACCACCAAAGGAAGATCCTGTTTTTGATTTAAAACCATTGCCTGATAATCTTAAGTATGCTCATATTGATGATAAGAAAATATATCCTGTTATTATTAGTTCTAAGCTTTCAGAGTTCGAGGAAGAAAGGTTATTGGAAATATTGAAGAAACACCGATGAGCTATTGGCTACACTCTTGATGACTTGAAGGGGATTTCTCCCTCTATTTGCCAACATGCCATTAATATGGAAGATGATGCAAAGCCCGTTGTTGAACATCAGCGTCGTCTAATTCCTATGAAGGATGTGGTAAGGAATGAGGTATTAAAACTTCTTGAAGCTGGTATTATATATCCTATTGCTGATAGTAGATGGGTTAGTCCTGTACATTGTGTTCCTAAGAAATGAGGAATAACTGTTGTGCCTAATGATAATGATGAGCTCATCCCTCAAAGAGTAGTTGTAGGGTATAGAATGTGCATTGATTATCGAAAAGTTAATAAGGTTACTAAGAAAGATCATTACCCTTTGCCTTTTATTGATCAAATGTTAGAAAGGTTGTCTAAAAATACTCATTTTTTGCTTTCTTGATGATTATTCTGGGTTTTCACAAATTGTTGTTAAAACTAAAGATCAAGAGAAAACCACTTTCACTTGTCCCTATGGAACTTATGCTTATAGACGTATGCATTTTGGTTTATGTAATGCTCCTGCTACTTTTCAAAGGTGCATGTCTGCTATTTTTCATGGCTTTTGCGAGAATATTGTAGAGGTATTCATGGATGATTTTTCTGTCTATGGGAATTCTTTTGATAATTGCTTGCGAAACCTTGATAGAGTTTTGCAGAGATGTGAAGAAACTAACCTTGTTCTTAATTGGGAGAAATGCCACTTTATGGTTAGTGAAGGAATTGTATTGGGACATAAAATTTCCGAGAGAGGTATTGAAGTTGATAGAGCTAAAGTTGAAGCAATTGAGAAGATGCCCTATCCTAGGGATGTTAAAGGTATTCGTAGTGTTCTTGGTCATGCTGGGTTTTATAGGAGATTCATTAAAGATTTCTCCAAGATATCAAAACCTCTTACTAATCTTCTTCAAAAAGATGTACCTTTTGTTTTTGATGATGATTGTAAGGAAGCTTTTGAAACTCTAAAGAAAGCAATAACAACTGCTCCTATAGTTGAACCTCCTGATTGGAACTTACCTTTTGAAATTATGTGTGATGCTAGTGATTTTGCTGTAGGCGCTGTTCTTGGACAGCGAGTAGATAAAAAATTGAATGTTATTCATTATGCTAGTAAAACTCTTGATGCTGCTCAAAGAAATTATGCTACAACTGAAAAAGAATTCTTAGCTGTAGTCTTTACTTGTGACAAGTTTAGATCCTATATTGTTGATTCAAAAGTTACAATTCATACTGATCATGCTGCAATTAGATACCTTATGCAAAAGAAAGATGCTAAGCGAAGGCTTATTAGATGGGTGCTTTTGTTGCAAGAATTTTATTTGCATATTATAGATAGGAAAGGTGCTGATAATCCTGTTGCTGATAATTTGTCTAGACTGGAAAATATTGCTTATGATCCTGTTCCTGTTAATGATAGTTTTCCAAATGAACAATTGGCTGTAATAAAGGTGAGCTCGCGAGATAGTCCTTGGTATGCTGATTATGCTAACTTTATTGTTTCCAAGTACTTGCCTCCAACCTTTTCAGCTCAGCAAAGGAGGAAATTCTTTTATGATTTGAGGCATTATTTTTGGGATGACCCACACTTATATAAAGAAGGAGTGGATGGTATTCTGCGAAGATGTGTTCCCGAATATGAACAACAAGAGATATTGAGTAAGTGTCATGGTAGTGCTTATGGAGGACATCACGCCAGAGATAGAACCGCGCAAAAGGTTCTACAATCAGGTTTTTATTGGCCAACTCTCTTCAAAGATGCAAGGAAGTTTATTTTATCTTGTGATGAATGTCAAAGGGTTGGTAATATCTCCAGACGCAATGAAATGCCTATGAATTATACTCTTGTTATTGAACCATTCGATTGTTGGGGATTTGACTTCATGGCACCTTTCCCCTCTTCAGAAGGTAACACTCATATACTTGTTGCTGTTGATTATGTTACTAAATGGGTGGAAGCCATACCCACAAAAAGTGCTGATGGTGAGACCTTTTTAAGAATGCTTTTAGATATTATTTTTCCTAGATTTGGAGTTCCTAGATGTCTTATGACTGATGGAGGTTCTCATTTTATTCATGGTGGTTTTAGAAAAACTCTTGCTAAATATGGTATTAATCATAGAATTGCTTCCGCTTATCATCCTCAAACTAGTGGGAAAGTAGAATTATCAAATAGAGAGATTAAATCTATCTTGCAAAAGACTGTTAGTAAATCTAGAAAGAATTGGGCTAGTAAATTGAAGGAAGCACTATGGGCTTATAGAACTGCTTATAAAAATCCTATGGGGATGTCACCTTATAAAATGGTTTATGGAAAAGCTTGTCATTTACCTTTAGAACTAGAGCACAAAGCTTATTGGGATGTAAGAGAACTAAATAAAGATCCTAAACTTGCCGGTAATAAGAGATTGCTACAATTGAGTTCTCTAGATGAATGGAGAAGTGAAGCTTATGAAAATGCTAAACTCTTTAAAGAGAAGGTTAAGAAATGGCATGATAGAAGAATCATTAAAAGAGAATTTAATGTTGGGGATAAAGTCCTATTGTATCGGTCTCGTCTCAGATTTTTTGCAGGGAAATTACTCTCAAAATGGGAAGGACCATATGTCATTGTGGAGGTGTATCGTTCAGGAGCAATTAAAATTGGTTCTTTGCAAGGCGATGCCACACAAGTGGTGAATGGACAAAGACTCAAGCATTATATCTCTGGAGATTCTTATAATGAAGATGTTGATGTTATTTGAGTGGTAACTCCGGAAGCTTTCATCAAAGGTCAAATTGACAGTTCTGCAGAGTTCGACTTTGAATAGGTAACAGTACTGGTAATAAAAAGTTCGTGTTTTACTTTCCGAACAATGTTTTTGCTATTTTTGGAAAATATGAAAAATTACGAGATCGAAACGGAGTGGAGGAGACGCACGAGGGCGTGCCCTCATAGGCCGGCGCGGGCCCCAGCCTGGCCACGCCGCCCTATGAGGTGGCTCCCTCGTTGCCCCTCTCCGACTCTGGTTCGACCTGGTACTTGCCTTATGTCGTAAAAATTTATTCTATATAATCCCCCGGACCCCTGGAGGTCCGTATATCGTTTTCTCGACGTGTTTTGTTTCGAGCTGTTTTCTGCCAGGATCTGCTTCAGAGCTAGAGCCATCATGTCTTCGTCGGGAACTCCGAAGGACAGCTCCTGCAGGGACGTCGTCAACCCGTACATGAACGAGCTGAAGATGCACCCCAAGGAGTTGTTGCTCGTTGATGGAGAGTTGCAGATCAAAGATGTACAAGGTCCTAAAGGAGAAGGAAGCTTGGAAGAAAGGATGGAGAAGCTAGAACAAGAGGTCTTCAACTACAAGAAGATGGCTGAGCGTGAAGTGGACATCTTCCACAAGATTGTGTCTGAACTTATTGATGAACACAAGAAGGAGACTGCAAAGCTGTGGGACGACATCCTCTCGCGTCACGACACCACCAACAAACTCCAAGCTCAACTCTATGATGTTCAGAATCAAAACTGTGAGTATGAAAACTGGTTTAAACACATAATCTATGCTGCTAGTTTCAGGATTCCCGAGACCAAGATGTTGTTTGTTGATGTAGAGCCTCTTCCTTGGAAGTCTGATTATGGGAATTCATCACCACCACCGCCGAAGGAGTAATTCATCATCGGTATTGGCATCCCCTTGGTTTGTTCCAAGCTTGGGGGAGTGCCGCGGTATCACATCATCACTATCTTTTACTTTTTACTATCAAATAGTGTCATATCATTAGTAGGGAAGTTATCATATAAGATGGTTTGCAGTGTGGAAGTATCTCTCCTTTAGTTGGTTGTCTATGTATCCCTTGGTGTGAGTTATCGTTATGGAATATTAATGAGAAGTCTTATCATTTACATATTGCACATCTTATTTTAGTTTGCAATCTCTATTATATGATTGATCTTGTTATTAGTATTGGTATCACTATGGGAGCATTGATGTTAACACCCAGATTTTTAAGTCCAGATGCCTATTATGCCATTCCTCGCAATCCCAGGAATATTGTTTTTGGCGAGACATAATAGATTGATATCACAACACATCATTCATTACATACCATAATCGTCTTACAAATAAAGGATCACATGATCCAGTCTTATTACACATAGGGGATCTAGAGATCCAAATACAAAACACATAGCGGAAGCGAAATAGTAGTGGTCTTGGTCCATCTGTTCCACAGGCAACTGTTGACGTCAGGAGTGATCCTAGTTGTCGTAGACGTCCTGCTGTCCTTCTTCCGGGTTCTGGTATTCCTCCTCATAGTCTGGCCATTTGAATAGCCAGGGACACAGCTATGAGTACTTTAAAGTACTCGCAAACTAATACTAAGGTAAATTACTATCAACTATAGTAAGGGGGTTCTAAGCTCTAGTCTCATTTGCATAAAGCCAGTTTTATTTCATAAACACTTTAATAATCAAAACTCTTCCTTTGCTTAACTAACTCAAGTGGGAACATTAGTGTCATTCCCACAACTCGGTTGTGATTGAAAGTCAAAGTCACCTTTCAATTCAAAATCACCAATCACCATTCATATTTTTAGAAAAATTCTGATGATGGAACAGTATGGCCTTGTTGGCGTCCGAAACCCACCGGCGAGCAACGGCTGGCAACACGAAGAGCCAGGAACAACTCAGAGCTGCGGCTGGCCCTGGTCCCTCGCGCGACGGCCCGCAAAGACTCTGCACACACGTCCGATGCTGGTGCAAGGGCGTGCCACCTGACCTATACCTGGTCAGGAAGGTGATGGATTTGCTTTGCTTAGGTTTCCTGCATGGCATACACGTAAACATTAAATATGAGCCTCGATCGGCTCTCAGGTTTTCCCGTGAATCGGCTCAAGGAGCCGATCCACCCATGATTCGTAAAGGGTTTACGATAGCATGGTGGTCCTGCTTGATCAACATAAAGCTAAAACGATCTACAACGATTTAGGGTTTTCACCACATAATTGGAACATCCTACTCGTGATTGAGCCTAGCAGCCACGCACGGTGTCAATAAGCCAACTCTAGATAAGGCCTACAAACCAACATGAAGTTGATCCCCGGAACATCTTATCTAGGGTTAGCAAACTGCACCCTACGTGCCACCGGATCCTTCAACCCGTTTGCAAGGCCTAACTATGCAGATATTAAACTAATCCTTGAAGAACAAGGAACAATCATAACGGATCGGATCTACTAAATAATGATCAAGCAAGGTGCCGCCCTTACACCTAAGAAAGGTGTAAGGATGGCTAGACGTCTAAGGGTTGCATGAACGAAAGCATGTAGCGAGGTAAAACGATGCTAACCCTAACACATCTATGATAACTACGTTGCTTGCCATCAAAAAGGCTTCAGCACGAGCAACGCATGAACAACGAATAAACGTATACTGCCTAGATCGCAAGATGCGATCTAGGCAGCATGATGCTTACCCGGAAGAAACCCTCGAAACAAGGGGTCGGCGATGCGCCAAGATTGGTTTGTGATGAACGTGATTGTTGTTTATCTCGATAACCCTAGATACATATTTATAGTCCGTAGACTTTCTAACGTGGGAATAATCCCAACCGTGCACGAGTCAAGTTCTATCTAAACGACACGTATCCTACTATATTTACAGATACACGGGCAAATTAGCCCAAACTCGTTATTCAAGGCCGATTCACGTATATTCTTCCATGTATATTCTTCAAGCTCATCTTGATCACGGCCCACCTCTGACTCGGTCAAATTCTGGTGATAACACATGCCCCCCTGGTTTTGGAATTGATAATTCCAAAATCACTCTGTTTTCTCTTCGTCGGGTCATGTCATAGCAGAGCAGAATCGTCGCAGTATCCTTCATCATGATGCCTTGCCTTCTCAACTTCTCCGCAAGATTTGATAGCTTTAGCATCACCCCCTCGGACACCGTAATGGCATTCAATTTCCACTATGCTCCCCTTATTTAACTGTGCCGAACAGTCCACCTCTTCATCCCCTTGCTCTGTTCTAGCCATCGGTACCAAAAAACCCTCTTCCCCTGTAGCAATGTCTTCTTCTTCCTCCGTCTCCTCCGGCCTCTCTTTCCAATCTTCTTCCCCGAGCGAGCCGATGTCAGAGCCAGAGTGGGACTTCGACTTCGTGCCAGATGGCCCACCAGAAGCCCTCGTCGGATCAGATGGCGACCTGCCCCTGACTGATGGGGAGGGCGACCTCCAGTTCCTCATTGAAGGGGAACTGGATAGCGAGAGCGAGGATGACCTCCACTCCTGGGGGAACCCCACTTCCTCCGATAAGGAGGAGGAAGAGGAAGACGAGGAAGAAGAGGAGGAACAGGAAGAAGAGGAGGAATACGACTCCTCCTCCTCCGCTGGGTACCCGCTGGCGAAGCGCTTCCGCGCTTGGGCGGACAGTGAAGATGATGATGATGACGAGGAGGAAGAAGCTCCGGCCGAGGGCTGGGGCAGCAGCGACGAGGAGCTCTCCGGAAGCAGCGCCGGCGGCAGCTACGATGCCGACGACGAGGGCAGCGAGGATTAGTAGAGTAGGATCAGTAGTACTCGAGCAATCGGCTCTTCTTTTGTTCCCCCTTTCTTGAGCAATCGGCTCTTCATTGTAAAAAACCCTCCTTTTATTAATGAAGAAGTATTTCCAATCAACTTTTTGCCGATAGTCAAAGTCAAATGATCTCCCAAAAGAGCCGATGGCATCGCATCGGTCTCTACCATAAAACGCGAGTAAGGCCGACCTAGCTGCCCCTCCAAACGGTAACCTGCGACCTCCATCCGAGAAAACAAACTCAGATCCCCAAAACGCCGCCCGAGCAGCTCCAATCTCACAGCCAAATGCATCTCAAATCTCGACCGCGCCGTCCCAACCTCACAACGCATCCAATGGCGGAATCCTCCAACACCAACGCCATGGTCTCCGGCCTGAAGGTAATCTTAACCGCCTTTCGCCATTCGAATCAATGTTAGGCTTAACAGCAAACACCTGAATTAATGTCATATCCCATTATTAATTTTAGGTTTCAGATATCCTGCTGCCGCATCCTTCTCTTGCAAATTCTATGTGTCTACGCCCCCGTTCTTCCGAGAGTCCCGCTCACTTAATCTCATGTGAGGCCAACAGAATCCCCTTCGTGAACCAAAATTTAGATCTGACGTCCTGGGCCGACTGCTTGCGAGCCTGGCCTAATCCTCCTGAGGGATGGGTGGCATGGTATAATAGAGTGTCTAAAACCCATTATGCCACTTGGGAAACTATAGGGATAGCCGATGCTTTGTCGTTGTCATTGTCTCCCCTTGAAAAGAATGAGAACATTCTGAAAACCATCGGCTACTTTTGGTCTGATGCTCTGAACTGCTTCATGTTCGGCCATGGCCCCATGACACCAACCTTGCTAGACGTGGCCATGATCACAGGCCTAGACATTGCGTCCTCTAGCCCCTCTGCCTTCAAGCTGCCGAAGGTCCCTTTCACCCTTTCCTCTAAAACAGAGTGCACAAGCTGGGGTGCCTACCTCAGACGTTACATGAAAACCAAAGGCCCTGTGACAGAGAGGGAACACACAGCCTTCTTGAACTTCTGGTTGGAGCACTTCATATTCTGTGGTCCTTCACTTGCCCCAACCAAGAATTACCTTTCCCTGGCCTATGAACTCGCCAAAGGCACTCAGCTTGGCCTTGGCAAACTGTTTCTTGGAGAAGTCTATCGATCTCTCCAGCTGATGTCTGTCAAACTGTTCTCCCAAAAGACAGTTAAAACCGGGGGCCCTTGGTGGTTCATTCAGTTATGGGCTCAGCTGTACTTTCAGAAACAGATCCCAGACTTCCCATCTCTGGTCACTTGCACCTTCCCAGATATTAATGGGAGGGGGATTCGATGCACTAGCTATGGCCAAGCTCTGTACAGCCTTCCAGGCAGCAGGCTGATCCCTAAGGAAGCAGCAGGGTGGTTTAAGATTTTCTTCCAAGGCTTGGACAACCCCCTGTTCTTTCCTTATTCTGAATCAGAGAACTTTGAGAACCCAGTCTCTTTCCGGTTGGATAGCTTTGCCGATGACGCTAGCACTCGGCACTTGTACTCCATCATGATCCGTCCTTGCTTCCTCCCAGTCGGCATGAGTACTTCAAACAAGATCATAAAGCCTGGTTATGAGTCTTACCAACCAGTGGTAGTAGCCCGACAGCTTGGTCTTGGGCAAGTGCCCCCACACTTCTTTCTCCACCACCTGACAGCAAGCAGAGCTGAACTGCCTGACATCCTTACTGGCCAAAGGTGCTATACCCTTTTTGACGCTCTGGCCATTCCAATTCCTCACAACCTCCATTTCACCACCACTGCCGATGGTTTCGATACTTGGTGGTCCATGTGGAAGACCCACGCCTTCAGAAGAGCTCTAGGGCTGTTGCTGAGGCAACTTGACGCCGAGTATGACGCTCCTGCAGACCAGGTACCATTACTTATAAATTTCTTGCAATGGCTCATGATAATTGTTTGTAACTTGGTCCTATCTCTTGACAGCAACAAGATGGCCCAGAGCCCACTCAAGCCGATGGCTCCCTTTTCAAATTTCTTCCACCAGCCCCGGTGATTCTCTTCTGCCAGAGCTCACCATCTCTAAAGAAGGTCATAATGCAGAGCCAGCCGATTTCACCGAAATCGGCCCCCAAGAGTAAAGCATCTTCAGGGCGGTTGCCCCCCGAGCCTCAACTCAGACGAGGAAGGCGGTGAGGAAAGTAGCTGCCAGAAAGATCCTGAAGCGCAAAGCTCCTGCCCAAGAGAGCTTGCAGGTATGCCACCTTGCGCCTTAACTAGATTGATCTGTCCTCTCAGCCTTTTATAACATGCTTGTGCTTCCTTTTACAGACTTCCACTGAAGAGAACTCCAGCGGGGAGGCGCAGTCCAGCCAAAGGGACTCGAGCCCGGGCAATTCCGAGAGATCCACCACGCAAAGCCAGACGAACTCGCCATCGTCGGCCTCTAAGAAAAGGTCAGATCCCGAGCCTGCTGTTCCTCAGGCTCCGATCAAAACAGCGTCACGTGTGAAGCACCGATGCGTCAAAAGGGCTCGGAAAAACCCACGAGCTTCCTCGCCAAGCCAAAAGGTTTCAAATGTAATTACTTCACTGGTTCATATTTCATGTCGTTCCATTGCTGCTTGGATCGGCTCACCATTTCTTTGCGCAGACCAATGAGACCTCTAGCGGGCACGTTGAAGAGGTACTGATGCCGTCCGCCACGCTAGACCTGGCGACCTCAACGAGCATGGCTGACCAAGTGGCTATCCTAGCCAAGTCCACGGAAAGGCCGATCGTCACAACATCGGCTGTCCCTCCAACTTTGGGAGAGGTAAACCCCATTTTCTAGGCTCTACCCTTTTCTTTGCGGTATACTAATGCTATTCTTGTTCGTCTGCCAGGGTTGTGATCTTTCAAGCTTGCTGTCGTTCGACCCTGAATCCCTTGAGCCAGCTGCTTCCAAAGCAGGTGAAGATCCAAGTCCTAGCACGGTCCATGGTCCACTCCAGCGTCTCAAGGCTCTGCTCTCCTCTTCAGTTGAGACCCTGGTTGAAAACCCTGAGGAAGTCAAGGGCATCCTCGAAGACATCCAGCCCCATCTCCCGGTGACACTGCAGGTGAAGCTTTGGCCGGCTGTGACTCTGTCGGTCTTCAAGTCAAGGGTGCAGTCGGCTCGTCAGAGAATTAGCCTTCGCCACGCCCAGCTTCCATTGAGAGCCGATATTGCAGACAAGTGTCAACGGCTCAACGAGAAAAAGGCTGCCCTAGACGCCAAGACTGAGACTTCTGCCAACAGTGCCGAACTCGAGACCCTACGTAAGGAACTGGAGAACCTTGAAGAGAGAGTCAGGGTGACCAAGCAGCTTATCCAAGACAAGGAAGCCCTTATCGCCCGCTCTCAAGAGGAAGCAAAAGGTCTCACAGCCGATCTGAAGATCGATCTGGCTTAAATTCGTGCGCTGAGCAGTCAGCTGGTGACGGGCAAAGACGAGGATGACGAGGCTGAGATCGCCGAGGTGGATCGCATCCGTGCCGACGCCCTTCATGCCCTCAACGCGTTTCTTCAGTAGCCTCTTTGATCAAATGCTTCGCTGAACTCGTATCGGCTTTTTATTCTAAAGTCGATGTCTTTTGTATACTGTTGTCGTCTCAAATATTTCAGATATTCCCTTAAGTCGATGTCTGCGCATCAAAAAATTGTTTTTATTGGCCGATTTTTCTATCGGCCCCCCATATTTTACTGCCCATGTACCACCCATGTTCATCTGATTAGGTGCCCCCCGAGCCGAATCTGCCAGGTTACTGGAGATATCGGCTCTACAGTCGTCTAAAGAACTTATGCCTGCACATAGGTAGATTTCTCCTAGCTCATCAGCAGATGTAAGCCCATACCCTAGCTTTCCGCCACCTGTTAGATCGACACTGGACACAGGTAAAGCGTATGGCAAGGATAATATGGGCCGATTACTGGAATCGGCCCCCATCTTGATTGCATTGCTCAAAAAAGTTTACATCGTACTAGTGCCAGCCGATGTCTCATCATCGGCTTTCCTTTGTTTGGGGCGCCATTCTTTCCTTTGTGGTCGAACTTCTTCATCCAGAGTTCGCTGAATTTTTGCGGCCAGATCAGGCCACGCCTTCCTTAGCGTGTGCAGGTATAACCTTTCGGCTTCTTCCACGCCGCGCAGTCGCTGAACCCTACGCTTTTGGGAACGGCTGAGTCCATCAGGGCACCACCTTGGCCGGTGGTACTTGTCCTCTTCTTCTTCATAGTCATCTTCTAACTCCTCGAGGTCTTCTTCCTGAGAGGACTCGGTTTGCTTGTTCCTAGATGGGAGGGGCCCTAGACGTTTGAACACTGATACGTCCGTTGCACCCTTCTTCTTCCGCCTACATTCTGGGCAGTTGCCGATCGTAGGCAATCGGCTCATTCCTGAATCCCAGCAGTGTTTGAAGAAAGGGCAGTCCCAGTGCTTGTCCACGTTGTCCTATTCTCTCGACTTCTCCTTGGCATGGCGCTCATATCCCTCCTCGTCACGATCATGCCGACGATGTCTCCTGGCGTTCCTGCTAGCTAGACGATCCCTTTCATCGTCGCTATTGTATCGCCGGCGCTGGTCATACTGACTCATGTATTTATTGAGGAGATGATCAGAGAGAGGTCGTTGATATCGCACATTCTTCACTTCTCCCTCTGTGATGTAGCGCTTGCCATTGTGTCGGAGCCGATCGCGTGGAGCGGCTTCCTCTTTGTCCTTGTTACGAGAGTGGCTGCCCTCGTCTTTGTCCTTTCCAGAGTGGTGCCCAGGCTCGACCATGTTGATGCTTAACGAAAAACCTGGCTGGCACCCCTCGGGGTAAGCGTACTCCACCGTGTTAACAGCGGGGAAGGGGTGTGTGTCGACTTTCATGGCGTACTGGTTGAAGATTAGACGCCCTTGCTCTATCGCCATTTGGATCTGCTGACGCCACACCCTGCAGTCGTTAGTGTTATGGCTGAACGTGTTATGCCATTTGCAATATGGCTTTCCATTCAGCTCCTGTGCTGTGGGGAGTTTGAGACCGTCGGGTAACTTCAGCTGCTTTTCCTTGAGTAAGAGATCAAAAATTTGCTCATCTTTGGTCACGTCGAAGTCAAACCCTCTAGGAGGACCTTGTGGCTTCACCCATTTGCAGGACACGGGGGTTGCCCCCCGAGTCCATTCAGCTACTGCTACCTCTTGATCTCCCGCGGACCCTTCATCTTCATCTGCTTCAACCAAGACTACCGCACGCTTGAATTTGTCCTGGTACAAGTCTGGGTGGCGCTGTTCATATAACGACAGTTTCTGAACCATGTGTGCCAGTGAAGGGTAGTCTGCTTGGGAGGCCATATCCTTGATTGGTGATGCAAGGCCCACCACCGCCAACTCGACTGCTTCTTTTTCAGTCACACGAGCCGAATAACATCGGTTCCTAACAGTTCTGAAGCGCTGGATGTATTCTGCCACAGTTTCTCCGCGCTTCTGACGTACTTGTGCTAGATCGGCAATGCCAGACTCGGAAGCCTCTGAGTGATACTGCATGTGGAACTGTTCTTCCAACTGCTTCCAAGTCCGAATCGAGTCTGGTGGCAACGAGGTGTACCACCCGAAAGCCGATCCTGTGAGGGACTGTGCGAAGAACCTCACACGTAGTGGATCTGCAGCTGAGATCGTGCCCAGCTGCGCCAAATATCGGCTTACATGCTCGATTGAGCTGGAGCCATATGCCCCACTAAACTTGGAGAATTCAGGGAGCCGATATTTGGGTGGTAGTGGGATCAAATCGTAGTCGTTGGGGTACGGCTTGGAATAGCCGATTGCCCTCCTTTTCGGCACCATGCCGAACTGGTCTCTTAAGATCGTGCTGATCTGATCCGCCGTGCTAGCTGCAGGAGTTGAACTCTGAAGATTTGCTAGGGTGGCGTACTTAGCTAGCCACGCTTGCTTCTCGAGATCTGAGCTAGCCACAGGAGTTGAGCTCTGGAGGTTCGTCGGAGTGGCATACTTAGCCAGCCACGTCTGCTTCTCAAGATCTGATCCAGAAACTCCTCCTGCTGTTCCAGAAGTCCCTGCTGTTGCAGTCTGGTTCATGAGTGCCCAGTTACTGCTGTCTGGCACGTATGTGCACGTGTATCCGTGAGGGATCTCCTTGGGCGCCTCGTACAAGAACTGGTAATCACTAGGATCGCCCCCGATCTTGTAGACAACGAATGCCGGTGTATTCGGCACCTCTGGTGCTGCTAGCGCGAACGGCAGTGGTGGTCGGCTCTGGAGTGGTAGCTCCCCTTGATGAGTTCCTAGAGCAGGTCCTGACGGAGAGTACCAATGATTCAAGATTTCATGGAGCACTCGAAGAGCGACCCGCTCCAAAGTGTTCACCAGGCTCTCAGAGTGGCGGTGTAGCGAATGAGCTACCATGAAATTGATCTCCTGACGCAAGGACATGGTGCGTTCTTCTGAAGGGGTGGACAGGTCCACTCCATCGAGCGCGCCTTCAGGTGAGAACCCTCTCCACCTGATGCCGTGTGAGCGGGTCCTGTGGAAAGAGCCGATGAGGTCGGCCTCGAGGAGAGCTTTGACATCGTCATACTTCTTCTTGAGCTCCTCTGGCAGATCCTCGTACGTGACTGGAGTACCTTCCGCCATCTCAGATGTAGATGGAGATGCAGTTGATGTCGAAGACTGTCCCACCGGGCGTGCCAGAATGTGTTGGCGTCCGAAACCCACCGGCGAGCAACGGCTGGCAACACGAAGAGCCGGGAACAACTCAGAGCTGCGGCTGGCCCTGGTCCCTCGCGCGACGGCCCGCAAAGACTCTGCACACACGTCCGATGCTGGTGCAAGGGCGTGCCACCTGACCTATACCTGGTCAGGAAGGTGATGGATTTGCTTCGCTTAGGTTTCCTGCATGGCATACACGTAAACATTAAATACGAGCCTCGATCGGCTCTCAGGTTTTCCCGTGAATCGGCTCAAGGAGCCGATCCACCCATGATTCGTAAAGGGTTTACGATAGCATGGTGGTCCTGCTTGATCAACATAAAGCTAAAACGATCTACAACGATTTAGGGTTTTCACCGCATAATCGGAACATCCTACTCGTGATTGAGCCTAGCAGCCACGCACGGTGTCAATAAGCCAACCCTAGATAAGGCCTAAAAACCAACATGAAGTTGATCCCCGGAACATCTTATCTAGGGTTAGCAAACTGCACCCTACGTGCCACCGGATCCTTCAACCCGTTTGCAAGGCCTAACTATGCAGATATTAAACTAATCCTTGAAGAACAAGGAACAATCATAACGGATTGGATCTACTAAATAATGATCAAGCAAGGTGCCGCCCTTACACCTAAGAAAGGTGTAAGGACGGCTTGACGTCTAAGGGTTGCATGAACGAAAGCATGTAGCAAGGTAAAACGATGCTAACCCTAACACATCTATGATAACTACATTGCTCGCCATCAAAAAGGCTTCATCACGAGCAACGCATGAACAACGAATAAACGTATACTGCCTAGATCGCAAGATGCGATCTAGGCAGCATGATGCTTACCCGGAAGAAACCCTCGAAACAAGGGGTCGGCGATACACCAAGATTGGTTTGTGATGAACGTGATTGTTGTTTATCTCGATAACCCTAGATACATATTTATAGTCCGTAGACTTTCTAACGTGGGAATAATCCCAACCGTGCACGAGTCAAGTTCTATCTAAACGACACGTATCCTACTATATTTACAGATACACGGGCAAATTAGCCCAAACTCGTTATTCAAGGCCGATTCACGTATATTCTTCCATGTATGTTCTTCAAGCTCATCTTGATCACGGCCCACCTCTGACTCGGTCAAATTCTGGTGATAACAGGCCTTTCCAACTGTCCATGACCGCGGACGCGGCTATTTGAATAGGTTAAACTCTGCAGAGTTTGTACACTTGTGCCACAACAATTGCAATAGTTCGTCAGGGGTAACTGGCCCTGATTTATCGTACGCAGTACGCGAACTACCAATCCTAACCTTTCATTTGCATACCCTAGTATAGGCACCTCTCCCCATGAGCTTGGCCTCCCAGGGAAGACAGACAGTCAGCCTGGGAACTGCACAGGGCTTGGGCCGGACATTCACCTCATTTCACGTCATTTCACTTTCAATGGAGGCAGCCTCGGCATAACCCCTATGACGCTTGTTCAGAGGGAACCCATACTAAAATACATAAGTTTCCAGCTAAGCCTTACCCAGATTCAGGTATTGTGGGGGTACTTGTAAAATGGGAATGGTATCGCATCCGAACCCAACCATCAGATTTTGGTAAGTTTCACCAAAATCATTCACCAGTCACATTCACCTTCAAAAGCTTTCAATAGAATTACTCTTCATTCCAAGGTTTTCAAAGTCATTTCAATTCACAAGTTCCCAACTAGAGTAGTCGCTTTTAATCTTTAGCACTAGCCACTAAATATGAGGGGTGCTAAGTAGTTTGCCTTGCTTCTAGGCTAAGTGTGAGACTCTTGAACTACTCCATAACTAAACCAAAAGAAATCATAAATAAAAAGTAACTTTGATAAATAAAATACAAGAAAACTTGTAAAGTAAAAACTTGGGATAGGACCATAAAGTAAAATGTAATGGTGCCTTGCTCTTGTAGAGCTTTGCACATGGGAACTTTGCAAGAGTGTTAGCTTGCATTGGTAAAAGCTTGCAAACAAAATAGCTTGCATTAGTCTAGCTTGCCTTGATTGGTGAGGTGATCAAAGTGTTCTTGCTCCTCTTCTTGGTAGAATACCTCATCCTCTTGATAATCTCCGGTGCTAGCGTCTATAAACTAATACGAGGATACAATCACCAAACAATACTTAAGTACTCTTAATTAGCCTTAGTGGCTCACACAAATGATCTAGCATCCCTACTTAACATTTATTACAAAATTATGCTAGGATTTCCTTATTTAGTAATAGGAAAATAATTTCCTCTCATTGAAATTGGTGTTAGGGGTTCTATTTAGTTTGTGAGAAATAATTTCCTCTCATTGAATCTTCTTAAGAATTAATCTTCTCAAATACCCATGTATGATCACATGTTGACTAAAGTCAACACTTCCCACTTATCATTTGAGAAAAATAATTTAAATGAGATTTATCATCTCATGTGATTTAAATAACCATTGTAAATTTAGATACTATTTTGATTTAAATTTCACAAGTAAGCAAGTATGAACTTATGCAGTAGAGGTCATCATATTACTTCATATCACTTGAGAAAATGATTTAAATGAGGTGCTACACCTCATAGATTTAAATTCCTAAAATTTGAAATGGTTTAAATGGACTAGTATTGACTACATAGCTAATATTTGCTTCTAGCCCATGATCATGTACAGAAACTATACCATATTTTTACATAGTAAATTAGAGTTTGTTAAATGTGAATTATTGCAATTGGATTCACTTCAAAATTCAAATTGGTTGATTTTTAAGATTTAATTGAATACTAAAAAGTCTCTGTTTTGTTATTTTTACTATTCAACTTCTACAACAGATCTTGGTTTAAAACCTGTGGGGTTGGATGGAGAATTTCATGGGCTTTCCAACCATATAAGGTTGGTTCAAATTGGTTGAGCAGATTCGAAGCTATTTGAATTTGAAACACATCATCAGTAAAGAATTTGACCAAATCTATTTATTCCAGATTTGAAAAGGTGGGCCTGCGCGGGAAAGACTAACGGGCTGGCCCAATAAAGCTTCCATGCTCACGGGCCAACTGGCAGCAGACCCCACCGGTCAGCGTCTAATCTTATCACCGAAACGGTAAGCAACGTCGACCGTCGGATTAGAGGACGATCGCACGGTGGCTGGTCGTCCTCGTCCTCGCGACGAACGGCGAGGGAACCCTAGCTACTGGCGACAGAGGGGGTTGCACGAGGGAGGTTACCGGCGTCCAGCGGTGTCGGCGAGACGGGCAATCGACCTGGTTGATGACGGGGAGTCGAATGGTGGTCGAGAGAGAGGCTGGGGTGGCGCCAATCGTCGTCGCCTTCCTGCTACTGTCGCGGTGGCCGGCGGTGCAATTGGAGCTACTCCGGCTAAATTGGGGAGGGGGAAGTGGTCGAGGAGATAAAGGAGAAGGAGGGGAGGCGACTGGTGTGGAGAATGCATCAAGGGAGTGCCTCTATTTATAGCAGCGCAATGTGGCCGTGGGGTGCTGCAAGGTCGACGGTGGCGACGGCGTTCGAGGGCGCGAAGGGGCAAGATAGGGGGCGCTCTAGGTAGATGCGATCATGGCGGTCACGACGCGCGTGAAGGGACAGCGAGGGGAGGACGGGAGCGTGCTGTATCATCGTCGTCCTCGCAGTACGGGCGCGGCAGAGTGGTGATCATAGCGACGGCGATGGTTCCTCCACGAGCTAGCGAGCATGTCGCAGGGGTAGAGGAGAGGGTGGCAATGCTCGATGCAGGGGTAGGCGTGCAGGGGTGGGCTGAGGCGACTACACGCGTGCGTGCTCTGGCACGTCCAGGACGTGCCCGTGCGCGCTCACCGCGTGGCCTGGCATGGTTCTGGCGGGTCTGGGCGTGCGGCGTTCGGCCAATGGCGTGGTCGCGTGAGCTCGGGCCGTGCTGTGTGATGATCAACAGGTACAGGGCGTGCTCCAGGACATGATCAGCATGAGAGAGGAGGGCCAGAGAGGAGTGGTGCATGTGTGTGTGCATGGGCACGACATGGATAAAGTTTTGGCATCTCCTCACTTTAATCGACCATGGCAAGTACTGGGCTTGGTGTAGGAGTGATAGGGGAGCAATGATCATCAAGAATTGGCAGGGGTTTAGTCAAAAATCTGTTGTCTAAAGGCATGTCTCATATTTGCCAATTGTTGCCTGCAAGGTGTTCGTGTTAATGGCCGCATGAAACTTTTGGTGGAATTTTGGAAATCTTTTTGGTGGATCTCATTCATATAATTAAAGAGAAAGAATGGTGGTGGTGGTGGTCAATTTGGTGAAGATTTGTGAGATTTCAAAATGAGGGTTATCTTCTCTTTGATTCAAAGTCTCCACTTGGCAATTCTATCCTGGTCAACCTGGTCAACATCAACACTAATGGTCAACATGAAAGTTGTTCACTTTCACATGGTCTTGGATGACATGGCAAGAGTTGACCAAGTTTGGTTGAAGAAAAGTCAAAACCAGGTGGGTAAAGTGGTGAAGATTTTATAAATCTCAATTTGGACCATTATCATATGTATGTTGGTTTTGAGATTTTCTTTGATTTGATTCTGGTTTCTATGATGCATTTGTGTTTGTTTATCATATATAAGCATTCTACAAGCAATAGTTCAAGCAATGGTGGCCTTGGTTGAAGATTTGCAAATTTGGCTAAGTGTATGTGAGTGAATTTTGGGGATTTTCTCCCTATTTGATTTCTTTCTTTTTGATTTGATTTTTCTTGACTCTAAAGTGATTCTTATTAGTTTAAAAACATTTCCAAACCATTGAAACCATTCCAAAGGGTCTAGTTTAAAGATTTGCAAAATTGGCCATAACACATAAGAGGTGATGTGTCAAGTTTCATTATTCTTGTAAATTGTTCCCCTTGTTTTACTTGGGCATGGATTAGGGTCAATTTAGGGTTAGATTAGGTTTAGAAATGATTTCACACAATTTGGTCAAGGTTTAAAGGCATAAGGCAAGAATTGGGGATTATGGCTATGTGTCACATATGCCTCTATGCATATGTTGTATTTGATTTTTAATTTGACTTGGCTTGACCCAAAAGAGGTTGTTGAGTGTTGAAATGGTATATAGGGGTGATCCCACCATTCACAACAAGTCTTAGGGTCAAGATCCTCAAATTCACCAATTTGCTATTTTACTCTCATATGCCTCTATGGCATTTTTAGTTTCTTTTTATTTTCTTTGGATTTACTTTGGGTTTGGTTTGATAAGTGCTAGGTAAGTTTTATGAAGGTTTTACAAACCTCTAAACAAAGTAGAAGGGTCTAGGGTAAAGATTTATAAATATAGCCATAGGCACATATGCCTTTTTCTTATTTAATTTCCTTTTATTTTATTTTAACTTGGGTGATGAAAAGAAGGGTGAGGTTTAGGGTTTAAGATCATTTCAAATACTAATAACAAACAATCATGGCAATAGCACAAGGATTAAGCAAGATTACTATAGATCAAACTTAATTGAATAAAAGTTTTTGTTAGTTCCAAAATTAATTTGGAGAAAGGGAAATTCATTTGTTTTGTTTTGAAATTTTTGGGATGTTACAAACCCTTCCCCCTTAAACAAATCTCGTCCCGAGATTTTAAGAAAAGTTAGGTTCCTAAGAGAGATTGAGTATTTTGATTAACAGAAAGACATACTTGGCATGGTCTGGGGTGCTTCCTGAGCTTCAGTGGCAGTCATGTGGTAGAGGCGGCCGTTGTTGTTGTTCTGGTTCCTTCTTCCTGCGAAGCGGCGCTGTTGCTGAGCAGGTGCTACGGTATTGGCGGCAATCTTGGCAAGCTTATTGGGGCACTCGTTGGAGTAGTGACCCACAACTCGACATTCATAGCAGTTCACCATGGACTTGTCCTTGGGGGTGATGGGGGTAGCATTGCTTCCAGTCCTCGGGCCAGTGTTGGTGTTGTTGTTCCCATTGTTGTTGTTGCTGTTGTGGTGGTTGTTGTTGTTGTGGCTGTTGTTGTTGTTGCCTCCGGTCTTCGGGGGTCCTCCGTTGTTGTTGGGGTAGTTGGGGCGATAACTCTGAGCAGTGGGCTTGTTGTTTCTCGGGGTGAATCCTCCGGCGGAGTTGTTGCGGTACTTCTGGTTATGGTGGGGTCCAATCTGGTTCATCATCCTTCACTTGCGGTTCTCATTGGCCTGATGCAGCTTTCCTTCCATCTGTATGGCTGAGTCCACGAGGGCTTCTAAGTCAGCGAACGGAATGTTCACTAACACCGTTTGCATCTCGTCGTGCAGTCCGTTCAGAAATCTTTCCTTTCTCTTCTCGTTGGTGTCGGTCTCATCCGGGGCGTACCTTGACAGAGTGAGAAACCTGTCGCGGTATTCCACCACGGACATCCTTCCATGTTTGAGTTCCCGGAACTCGTCTTGCATTTTCTTGATCAGTCCTTGGGGCACATGGTATTTGCTGAACTTTAGCTTGAAGTCTTCCCAGGTCATCATTTGTCCGGCATTCATTGCACGGGCACTTGTCCACCAGGCTCTTGCAGGTCCTGACAGGTAGTGGGTGGTGAACAGTACTTTTTCTGCGGCTTCAACTCCCGCAACTTCAAGGTTGTTCTCCATGGTCTGGAGCCAGTCATCAGCATCAAGGGGCTCTTCAGTCTTGTTGAACATCGGTGGGTTGGTGTTCTGAAAGTTCTTCAGCTTCGATCCAGGGTGATCTTGGTTTCCATGGCCTTGATTGTTCTGGGCTATCTGTTGCAGTGCAACAATGTTGGCTTGGCGTTCAGCTCTTTCGACTTCTTGGTCTGCCATCATCGTCTGCAACAGTTGCATCATGGCATCCTGGGTGGCGTTGCGGGTTGGTGGGGCCATCTGAACATTGAGGTAGATGATGAGATAAGAGGGAAATTTCTATGGTTTGTTTTGTTAAAGTTTAAACAGTTCATAACTTAAAAATTTGAGCAGTGTTGCAGGGGTAAAACCAACAACACTTTTTCATTCATACCAAGCATCACATATTACAAAGCTAACACACCGTTGGTTTGAAGAACCATTCATCGCTCTACGATACAAGGGGAATCCTGATACATAACTCACACCTACTTAAGTGCTGGGGTGATACTACTCTTCAGGGTGGATTCTTCATCTTCACGGGTGATGTGCTTGGCGAGAGGCGAGGGCGTTGTCCAAATCCCTGCGGGTTTTGTACAGCCTGAAGTCCTGATGTGCTACATAGTGGTTCATCTCCGTGTGTGGTGGCATGGCCATCGATCTTCCCATGGAGTCCTGTCTTGGGTAGTAGATGAAGCGAGTGTTCTTGATCTTGTTCTCATTTTGTCCACACAGACGGAAAATTGCTTCTTGCATTGCTCTGACTAGTCCTTCCTTCCAAGTGCTTCGCGTTACAGAAAACCAGATGGTTTCCCATATTGGGGCTCCAAGCTCTCTTCCTAGATCAGCAGAAACTTCCCACCGAGGTGGTCCTCCCAACTGATTGTTGAGGGGCGTTCCGAAGAACTCGGGATACGGGTGTCCTAGATATTCCACTAGTTGATTCAAATCCTTTTCGAACCTCAGTTCTCCTCCGTGACCCAGCTGATAGTACTCCCATTTGTATTCCATCTATGAACAAAGAGGAGGAGTAAATTAGAGAAGTATTCCAGTGTGCAAAATTTTATGTAGGAATGGCAAGGAAAAGTAGGGCATGAATTTCTTATTTTTGAATAAGATCTCAAAGATAAGAGGGAGAATAAGTTTTCTTAAATAGTCACTTCATTTGTTTTGAAACTAAATTTTTCAGACGTCCATTCTAACTAGGGTCTCCTAAGGTCAACAATGGCTCTGATACCAACTTGTCAACACCCAGATTTTTAAGTCCAGATGCCTATTATGCCATTCCTCGCAATCCCAGGAATATTGTTTTTGGCGAGACATAATAGATTGATATCACAACACATCATTCATTACATACCATAATCGTCTTACAAATAAAGGATCACATGATCCAGTCTTATTACACAGAGGGGATCTAGAGATCCAAATACAAAACACATAGCGGAAGCGAAATAGTAGTGGTCTTGGTCCATTTGTTCCACAGGCAACTGTTGACGTCAGGAGTGATCCTAGTTGTCGTAGACATCCTGCTGTCCTTCTTCCGGGTTCTGGTATTCCTCCTCATAGTCTGGCCATTTGAATAGCCAGGGACACAGCCATGAGTACTTTAAAGTACTCGCAAACTAATACTAAGGTAAATTACTATCAACTATAGTAAGGGGGTTCTAAGCTCTAGTCTCATTTGCATAAAGCCAGTTTTATTTCATAAACACTTTAATAATCAAAACTCTTCCTTTGCTTAACTAACTCAAGTGGGAACATTAGTGTCATTCCCACAACTCAGTTGTGATTCAAAGTCAAAGTCACCTTTCAATTCAAAATCACCAATCACCATTCATATTTTTAGAAAAATTCTGATGGCGGAACAGTATGGCCTTTCCAACTGTCCATGACCGCGGACGCGGCTATTCGAATAGGTTAAACTCTGCAGAGGTTGTATACTTGTGCCACAACAATTGCAATAGTTTGTCAGGGGTAACTGGCCCTGATTTATCGTACGCAGTACGCGAACTACCAATCCTAACCTTTCCTTTACATACCCTAGTATAGGCACCTCTCCCCATGAGCTTGGCCTCCCAGTGAAGACAGACAGTGATGCGGGGTGGCCTTCGGACACCTACGCCTCAAGACCAACAAGTGCAGCCCCGCCTATCATCGACGCTACACCATGGCCAAGGAGTCCCCCAAGTGGATCAACAACACAAACCCCCGCCATACATGTCAAGGTGAACTCCTTCCTCTCTATGATTGACCTCAACATTAACTTGAATGGTATGCTACCTCATGCCTATCATCATGGTGTCTATAGGTGCCGACGTCGACAAGGACCAAGAGAGAAGGAACTCCCATGGTGCAAGGAAGAGAGAAGAAGGAAGAGGAAGAAGAGGCGGGAGGAAGAGGCCCAGCCGGCCCAGAAGCCGGCCAACCGGGCCCCAGGCCGGCCAGGCCGGTCACAGGGCCGGTCAGACCGGGCCCCAGACCGGGCAGCCCCGGTTTCACCCAAGCGACGCACCGACGATGACTTCTGCGACGTTTCCGGTTGCCGCCCGGTCACTGATCCGGTTTGGACCGGATGATCCGGTCCCAGGTCCGGTTGGACCAGCCCCTGGATCGGAAATCGCGGGTTCGACTCGACCGGAACGGCCCGAGTCGGTCCACCACTTACCTGTTCGACCCAAGCTGCCTTGTATGCCTATATAAGCACCCAGGTCGCCCCCTTAGCTCTTTAGACAAGATGATAGCTTAAACATGAACTTGAGCTTTGTCTCCCTAGGGTTTCATCCCTTTGTAATCAAGGCAACCCTTGTTGTTGATCTAGATCTGTGAGTGAGATTCTAGTGTGAGCACTCTCTCTCTCCCCCCGATCTCCTTCCCCAACACCGCTCTCTCTCCTCAGAATTCTACCGCTGTCTCTTTCGTAGGAGATTCTATCGGCGTGGTCCATCGAGCCACGGGGGTAAGTATCGGTTGTATCGGGTTGGTGTGCGTGCGTGAGTCCTCGTGTTCTTCGTGTTCATCGTGTTCTTCGCGCTCTCCCACCTTTTCCCCTTTGGATTTCGGGTCAACCGCAAGATCGGGCCACAAACGGGGTCTTAGCCCTCATCATATGGTATCAGCAGCCTTTGGTTTCCGCGGATTTGACCCTCCACCCACCGGATTTGCCCTCTAAAATTTTTCCAAAAAAATCCCCAAAAAATAGCCCTAATTTGCCTTTGGACGGATCTGTGATTTGGTTGCGTTTTGAGTGGTTTTGGTCCATGGATTTGGTGTTGGAGTGCTTGATCTACTATTTCCCCAACCTTTAGCCCCCAATTCCATCGTTTCCCCTCCGATTTGGGTCGATTTGGGCGAGTTTTGCTCAAGAACACGAGAGAGAAAACTGCCTGCCCGTGAAATCCGGTCAACCGGGCGCCAACCGGGCCACAGACCGGACAGGCCGGCGCCAGGGCCGGTCAGACCGGGCGCCAGACTGGGCGCCAACCGGGCCAGAACCCGGTCAACCGGGCTGTAGACCGGCTAGGCCGGCCCAGGGCCCGGTCAACCGGGCGCCAACCGGGCGCCACCACTTCCACCACCTCCGCCAACCACCGCCGCCCTCTCCACCGCCGGCAAGCACCGCCACCCTCCCCAAACCACCGGGAAACGTCACCGCGGCCCCATAACCTCCGCCGCAACCGCAAGAGCATCGACACCACCACCACCGGCTTACCACCGCCACCACCGCCAAGCTACTTTGACCCATTTCTTCCGCTATCTTGTGTTTGCTTGTTCCGGTTTGAGTGCCTTGTTTGTGAAACTAACCCGCAGCTAAGAAGCAAGCGACGACATCCTCGGCACCCCAGACTTGCAACCGTACTCTTGACACCACCGCCTTCATCGCAAGTTGTGTGTTCATCACCGCCTAACATCTTAGGTATAACTTGCACCCCACCTTGTAACCCCTCTTCTTTTGCGCGCGATCTATCCTATCGAGCATTGCTTATCTAGTGTTGCGAGACATTGCACGTGGCCCCGATTGTGAGGTGTGTGTGTAGTGTGGAGTCAAGCTTCTAAGCAAAACTCGTGTGGCAAGATAGCAAAAGCGAGCTAACGCTAACATAGTGCGAGAAAAAGCCGCCAAAACACAAAAAAAAAGAGCAAAAGAGTGCAAGTGCCCCCATACATACAAATACAAAAGAGTGTCAAGTGCACCCAAATACAAAAGAGGAAAAGCTTTTAAGCAAAAGAGAGAAAAGAGAAGAGAGGCCGCGTGCGAATCTTGTTGTCTCTCCGTTTGCAACCAAAGCTTTGCCTCTCCTTGTGTTAGTGTGACACCGAGCATCCTTGCTTAAGGGCTTCATACACTTTTCCGCTCATTCCTTGGTCGCACTAACCCCGTTCATCTCGTGTGTGCATTCCATACCTTTTCCGTGTTTATAGTGATCATCGCTTTGACATTTGATTTTTGGATTTCACCCACTCTTGACAACACACTTGATTTCGGATTTCGTCTTTTGGCTTTCCACCACACTCACCTAACACCATATTTGCTAGCTTTTGCGTCTATTTTTGTGTGAGTGCCCGATACAATTGATTTTGACCTCGGCTTGTTGGATCGCCCCGATCTTATCATACCACAGTAAGAGTGCGAGGTAGTGTTCTTCCACTAACATACACCATATACATACCATCGTGCAAACATGAATAGCGAAGATGAGGATACGGAGGAGTACACGGAGCACTCCGAGGAGGACACCTCCTCAAGCACCGCGGATGTGGAGGAACATGTGGAGCTCGACACCGACTATGGCTCCGCGAGCATCGCCAACATGACCGACATCGAGGAGCTCTACACCGACTTTGGCTCCGCGAGCATCACCGACATGACCGACATCGAGGAGCTCTACATCGACAATGGCTCCTCAAGCATGGACGACATGGTGGAGCACCACCTTGACGATGACATCGACGAGCTCTACATCGACAATGGCTCACCACTCATGGACGACATGGTGGAGCAACGCCACGACTACGACATCGACGACATGGCGGAGCCACACCACGAGTACGACATCGACGACTTGGTGGAGCAACGCCACGCCTACGACATCGACACCATGGCGGAGCCTCACCTAGTCTCCACAAGGAGCAATGATGATGCTCCCACGTACCACCACTTGGCCATTGGAGCTACATATGAGGATCAAGGACCTCCACGATGGCACCATCATATGCATCATCAAGAGCATCCACATCATGAGCGTCATCGACACACTTCTACGAGCTCCACAAGGCGCCATCATGAGAGTGCTTATGCACAAGATCGTCGACTTCAAGTACGTCATGTGGAGCATCAAGAGCGTCCCCAACATGATCGTCATCGACACTCTTCTCCAAGCCCCACAAGGCGCCACAAGCGACATGCCAAGCCACATGAGCCATCATCTACGCATGTTGAGGATCGTCATCGACGCACACCATCACATGATCGTCGTCGCCAACCACCATCTCATGGATCCCATCGACACATGTCACCACGTGATCTTCACCGACACAAGACACCCCATGAGCGCCATCGACACACATCTTCCACGAATCTTCGACGACACCACTCAAGTCATGGTGATGATGCCCGAAGACGAGATCCTCGACATGAAGACGACAAACACCATCATAGGGTGTCTACCACTCCGAGGATGTCAAGTGCACGTCGCGCATACCTTCCTCATACGGCGACTTCCACCTCTTGTGCCACCACCACAATGGCCCCTACCTCGTCACATGCCTATGGACTCCGATGCTACAAGTGCAAGCAACAAGGCCACCCTCCACGGGAATGTCCCAATCTCCTATGTGAGGTATGCAAGGCCAAGGGTCACATGGCATGGCAATGCACAACGACAAGCGCCAAGACGCTCTACTTCGACGAGCTACAAGCCCAAGCCACCAAGAAGCCTACGGCGCCCACACTTCATGATGAAGACCTCCACGGCCAACGCAAGGATGATGTGGATTCGATCCTAGCTCTCCACGACACTACGGCGCCACCGATGGAGGACGACTTGGGAGGCGATGGAGTTGAGCATGGTGAGCATGGGATTCTCCCTTCACCTATGGAGGTGCATGGAGTTGAGATGGTTGAGCATGGGAACTTCCCTTCAACCAAGGAGGCGCATGGAGATGAGAAAGTCGAACCTACTCCTATATGCTTGATCGATGAGTTGGTACCAATCCCATGTGAGCATGAGAGCCACCTAGCCCACTTGAGCGAGAGTGATAGTGAGTTGAGTGACTTCTACTCCACATGTGAGTTTGAGTGCTTCCAATTGGAGGACATGAGTGATACACCGAGTGAGTTGAGAGAGGTAGATGATAGGTCCATGGAGGACATCACATTTGCTAACACATTAACCTCTCCCTCTTTGGTGTCTTCTTATGTTGCACTAGGTTCCACGGAGGACGAGTTCCCGATCATGGAGACGATGTACATGGTGCATGACGACAATGATATCTCACCATGCTTGCTCCAAGATGGACATGTCGACCACATGGATCCTCCTACATCCACCACACCTACTTCAAATGAGTCGCCCGACAAAGGTAACAACATAGGTGTTGGTGATGCCATGATCCCACTAGTGGACATGATGACCTATGAGTGCATGCATGATTTTGATGACATATTTGCCACGTCACATGCTACTTTCATTTTCCCGTGTGATGCTTTGCTTGATAAGTTGATCATGTGGAATTGAGTGCTTGTGATACCTTGACCATGCCATGCTATGAGAGCTTCAATTTTTCTACCATTGCTTGCAATATGTCGACCACTTGCTCTTTGCCATGTATTGCTTGCAATGATAATGACAAGGATGATATTAGCTTCCGCATGCTTTGCCCAAAATGTTTGCACTACTCCATGATCCTTGCATCCAAGATTGTGAACAATTCCCCTTTCTTATGCTTGGTATGCAAACATGCTTATTTCATTATCCACGAGATGGCCCCCATAGCCTTCTCCCTTTTTGATGATCATGAGTTACCGCATGCCATGAATGCACCTTCTTGCCATATGCACCATCGCCATGCATTTCATCCTATTTTGCTTGACACTCATGGTGATGTGCACAAGTCTTGGACCATCATGATGGATGATGTGTTCCTCTACCATGCACACACGCTTTTTGTTTCCTCTATTGTGTGTATAGGTACCCGCATGACAACTTCCACCGCCACGGAGCATGAGTTGACGAAACGCGCAATTGAGAGCTACCCCAACAAGGACCTAGCCCGCGGGAATCACACCAAAGGGTATGTTCCCACAAGCCTTCGCCCTCGTGTGTTTCCGACTTGCCTTGTCGAGTTTCCGGTTTGGTCCAACTCCTCGTCACCTCTTTTGCCTCTTATGCAACATAGCTTGACACATCTTGTTGGCACAATGGTTGTTGTATGTCTTGATGCTTTCATCATACACTCCGACAATCTCAAGGACCATGTCATACATGAGAGAGACACCTTATGCATCTTGTGCCACATGTCACACAAAAAGTTGCTCTTCTTTGGATTTCTCATTTCATCTATGGCATTTGCATTGGATTCTTTGACACTTGAGGATACCCATACTCGGCTAACGCCAACCACACTTTCCCAAGCAAGAAGTCTCCATCGCTTTGCCATTGCACATAACAATTTTGTCCAAAATTTGCCGCCGACACTTGCCTTTTGGTTGTTCCATTTGTTTGGGACAATGCTACACCACACATTTTTGACACCTTACAAATCTTACATGCACAAATTTTTGCCATACCACATTTTGGATACATAGACACTCTTTTGGTTCCCATTTTTGCCAAATGCCTCTTGGAGAAATGACTTGATGCTTCGTATTTGATTGAGAGCCTCTTGTTCGCCGATCACAAAATTGGCTTCCACAAGCTTCCCATTTGCAAGTTGTTTTTCCCCAAGTTCTTCTTCGACCACGACTTTATCCCTCTACCACAACATGGGAGAACCGTCATGGACTACACCGTTGGTGAGAAGGAACAAGAGTCGAGGACGACTCTTTCCCAAGGGGGGGAGATGATGCGGGGTGGCCTTCGGACACCTACGCCTCAAGACCAACAAGTGCAGCCCCGCCTATCATCGACGCTACACCATGGCCAAGGAGTCCCCCAAGTGGACCAACAACACAAACCCCCGCCATACATGTCAAGGTGAACTCCTTCCTCTCTATGATTGACCTCAACACTGATACGTCTCCGACGTATCGATAATTTCTTATGTTCCATGCCTCATTATTGATAATACCTACATGTTTTATGCATACTTTATGTCATATTTATGCATTTTCCGGCATTAACCTATTAACGAGATGCCGAAGAGCCGATTCTTTGTTTCTGCTGTTTTTGGTTTCGTAAATCCTAGTAAGGAAATATTCTCGGAATTGGACGAAATCAACGCCCGGGGTCCTATTTTTCCACGAAGCTTCCGTAAGACCGAGGGAGAAACGAAGTGGGGCCACGAGGTGGCCAGACACCAGGGCGGCGCGGCCTGGACCCTGGCCGCGCGGCCCTGTCGTCTGGGCCCCTCGTGACGCCCCTTGACCTACCCTTCCGCCTACTTAAGCCATCGTCGATAATAGCCCCAGTACCGAGAGCCACGATACGGAAAACCTTCCAGAGACGCCGCCACCACCAATCCCATCTCGGGGGATTCAGGAGATCGCCTCCGGCACCCTGCCGGAGAGGGGAATCATCTCCCAGAGGACTCTACACCGCCATGGTCGCCTCCGGATTGATGAGTGAGTAGTTCACCCCTGGACTATGGGTCCATAGCAGTAGCTAGATGGTCGTCTTCTCCTTATGTGCTTCATTGTCGGGTCTTGTGAGCTGCCTAACATGATCAAGATCATCTATCTGTAATGCTATATGTTGTGTTTGTTGGGATCCGATGGATAGAGAATACTATGTTATGTTGATTATCAATCTATTACCTATGTGTTGTTTATGATCTTGCATGCTCTCCGTTATTAGTAGAGGCTCTGGCCAAGTTTTTACTCTTAACTCCAAGAGGGAGTATTTATGCTCGATAGTGGGTTCATGCCTCCATTAAATCTGGGACAGTGACAGAAAGTTCTAAGGTTGTGGATGTGCTGTTGCCACTAGGGATAAAACATTGATGCTATGTCCGAGGATGTAGTTATTGATTACATTACGCACCATACTTAATGCAATTGTCTGTTGTTTGCAACTTAATACTGGAAGGGGTTCGGATGATAACCTGAAGGTGGACTTTTAGGCAGAGATGCATGCTGGAGAGCGGTCTATGTACTTTGTCGTAATGCCCAATTAAATCTCACACTACTCATCATATCATGTATGTGCATTGTCATGCCCTCTCTATTTGTCAATTGCCCAACTGTAATTTGTTCACCCAACATGCTATTTATCTTATGGGAGAGACACCTCTAGTGAACTGTGGACCCCGGTCCATTCTTTTAATCGAATACAATCTACTGCAATACTTGTTCTACTATTTTCTGCAAACAATCATCATCCACACTATACATCTAATCCTTTGTTACAGCAAGTCGGTGAGATTGACAACCTCACTGTTTCGTTGGGGCAAAGTACTTTGGTTGTGTTGTGCAGGTTCCACGTTGGCGCCGGAATCCCTGGTGTTGCGCCGCACTACATCTCGCCGCCATCAACCTTCAACGTGCTTCTTAGCTCCTACTGGTTCGATAAACCTTGGTTTCTTACTGAGGGAAACTTGCTGCTGTACGCATCACACCTTCCACTTGGGGTTCCCAACGGACGCGTGCTGTACGCGTATCAAGCTAAATTTCTGGCGCCGTTGCCGGGGAGATCAAGACACGCTGCAAGGGGAGTCTCCACATCACAATCTCTTTACTTTGTTTTTGTCTTGCTTTATTTTATTTACTACTTTGTTTGCTGCACTAAATCAAAACACAAAAAAATTAGTTGCTAGTTTTACTTTATTTACTATCTTGTTTGCTATATCAAAAACACAAAAAAATTAGTTACTTGCATTTTACTTTTGTGACCATGTCTAGTTCTGCACTTGTTACTTCTTCACCTGAAGAATTAGTCTTCACTTTTAAACAAGGGGATGAGGAGAGTTTTAAAGATGCTTGGTCCAGAATTTTTACTTCTTATCGTAAAGCTGAACCTCAAATGACTCTAAGTTTGCTCCTTAGTAACTTTTATTTTGGTCTTATGATTCGCTATAGATATGCCTTGGATGCTTTAGTGGGAGGAGATTTCCTTCATTGTAATGGGGATCAAGCTTTTAATGCCATAAAAAAATTGGTTGCATCACATGATTCAGCTAATAACTTTGATTCAGCCCTTATTAACATTTATAATAGATTAAACACTCTTGAGATAAGTGCATCTCGCTTGAATGACAACTATCGCTATGTTCGTAACCGTCTTGAACAAGTTTTAGTGAACTCTGAACCTTCATTATGGGATCCTACTGTTAAAATTGCTATCGGTGATCAAACTCTTCATGCCAATTGTGATATTATGTCTGAATTTTGCCTTATGCCTGAGAGTATTCATGAATCTTTGAAACTTTGGGGATTCGTCGAAGGGGGAGAAGGAATAACTCTTATTGATAACTCTGTTGTAATCCCTAAGGGAATAGCCGCAGGTGTGCATACAACCATTCTTGGAAGAACAATATCCATTGATTATCTTGTCACTGAATGTGCAGGAACAGGACAAATCACACTTGAAAGATCCCTGCTGAAACTATTGGGAGCAGTCATAGATACGGGAGAAGGCACCCTGAAATTCACCTCTACACAAGGGGGAAGACATATATTCCCTAAATCAAAGGGTAAGAAAAAGAACAAGAAAGGTAAGGGCAAAGCCCAAGGTAAGGTTGATACCATCTCTTGATAATACTTGATACACACTTTCTGCGCCTAGCTGAAAGGCATTAAAAAAAAGCGCTTATGGGAGACAACCCATGTTTTTACTACAGTATTTTTATTTTATATTTGAGTCTTGGAAGTTGTTACTACTGTAGCAACCTCTCCTTATCTTAGTTTTGTGCATTGTTGTGCCAAGTAAAGTCTTTGATAGTAAGGTTCATACTAGATTTGGATTACTACGCAGAAACAGATTTCTTTGCTGTCACGAATCTGGGCCTAATTCTCTGTAGGTAACTCAGAAAATTATGCCAATTTACGTGAGTGATCCTCAGATATGTACGCAACTTTCATTCAATTTGAGCATTTTCATTTGAGCAAGTCTGGTGCCTCAATAAAATTCGTCTTTACGAACAGTTCTGTTTTGACAGATTCTGCCTTTTATTTCGCATTGCCTGTTTTGCCATGCTTGATGGATTTTTCGATTCCATTGACTTTCAGTAGCTTTGTGCAATGTCCAGAAGTGTAAAGAATGATTGTGTCACCTCTGAACATGTAAATTTTAATTGTGCACTAACCCTCTAATGAGTTGTTTTGAGTTTGGTGTGAAGGAAGTTTTCAAGGATCAAGAGAGGGAGATGATACAATATGATCAAGGAGAGTGAAAGCTCTAAGCTTGGGGATGCCCCGGTGGTTCACCCCTGCATATATCAAGAAGACTCAAGCGTCTAAGCTTGGGGATGCCCAAGGCATCCCCTTCTTCATCAACAACATTATCAGGTTCCTCTAGTGAAACTATATTTTTATTCCATCACATCTTATGTACTTTGCTTGGAGCGTCTGTTTGTTTTTGTTTTTGTTTTGTTTGAATAAAATGGATCCTAGCATTCATTGTGTGGGAGAGAGACACGCTCCGCTGTTGCATATGGACAAATATGTCCTTAGGCTTTACTCATAGTATTCATGGCGAAAGTTTCTTCTTCGTTAAATTGTTATATGGTTGGAATTGGAAAATGATACATGTAGTAATTGCTAAAATGTCTTGGATAATGTGATACTTGGCAATTGTTGTGCATATGTTTAAGCTCTTGCATCATATACTTTGCACCTATTAATGAAGAAATACATAGAGCATGCTAAAATTTGGTTTGCATAATTGGTCTCTCTAAGGTCTAGATAATTTCTAGTATTGAGTTTGAACAACAAGGAAGACGGTGTAGAGTCTTATAATGTTTACAATATGTCTTTTATGTGAGTTTTGCTGCACCGCTTCATCCTTGTGTTTGTTTCAAATAACCTTGCTAGCCTAAACCTTGTATCGAGAGGGAATACTTCTCATGCATCCAAAATCCTTGAGCCAACCACTATGCCATTTGTATCCACCATACCTACCTACTACATGGTATTTCTCCGCCATTCCAAAGTAAATTGCTTGAGTGCTACCTTTAAAATTTCCATTCTTCACCTTTACAATATATAGCTCATGGGACAAATAGCTTAAAAACTATTGTGGTATTGAATATGTACTTATGCACTTTATCTCTTATTAAGTTGCTTGTTGTGCGATAACCATGTTCCTGAGGACGCCATCAACTACTCTTTGTTGAATATCATGTGAGTTGCTATGCATGTTCGTCTTGTCTGAAGTAAGGGAGATTTACCACTAAAATGGTTAGAGCATACATAATGTTAGAGAAGAACATTGGGCCGCTAACTAAAGCCATGATCCATGGTGGAAGTTTCAGTTTTGGACAAATATCCTCAATCTCATATGAGAAAATTTATTGTTGCTACATGCTTATGCATAAAAGAGGAGTCCATTATCTGTTGTCTATGTTGTCCCGGTATGGATGTCTAAGTTGAGAATAATCAAAAGCGAGAAATCCAATGCGAGCTTTCTCCTTAGACCTTTGTACAGGCGGCATAGAGGTACCCCTTTGTGACACTTGGTTAAAACATGTGCATTGCGATGATAATCCAGGTAATCCAAGCTAATTAGGACAAGGTGCGGGCACTATTAGTATACTATGCATGAGGCTTGCAACTTGTAGGATATAATTTACATAACACATATGCATTATTACTACCGTTGACAAAATTGTTTCTTGTTTTCAAAACCAAAGCTCTAGCACAAATATAGCAATCGATGCTTTCCTCTTTGAAGGACCTTTCTTTTACTTTTATGTTGAGTCAGTTCACCTATCTCTCTCCACCTCAAGAAGCAAACACTTGTGTGAACTGTGCATTGATTCCTACATACTTGCATATTGTACTTGTTATATTACTTTGCATTGACAACTATCCATGAGATATACATGTTACAAGTTGAAAGCAACCGCTGAAACTTCATCTTCCTTTATGTTGCTTCAATACCTTTACTTTGAATTATTGCTTTATGAGTTAACTCTTATGCAAGACTTATTGATGCTTGTCTTGAAGTACTATTCATGAAAAGTCTTTGCTTTATGATTCATTTGTTTACTCATGTCATTTACATTGTTTTGATCGCTGCATTCATTACATATGCTTACAATAGTATGATCAAGGTTATGATGGCATGTCACTCCAGAAATTATCTTTGTTATCGTTTACCTGCTCGGGACGAGCAGGAACTAAGCTTGGGGATGCTGATACGTCTCCGACGTATCGATAATTTCTTATGTTCCATGCCACATTATAGATGATACCTACATGTTTTATGCATACTTTATGTCATATTTATGCATTTTCCAGCACTAACCTATTAACGAGATGCCGAAGAGCCAGTTGCTATTTTCTGCTGTTTTTGGTTTCAGAAATCCTAGTAAGGAAATATTCTCGGAATTGGACGAAATCAATGCCCAGGGTCCTATTTTTCCACGAAGCTTCCAGAAGACCGAGGGAGAAACGAAGTGGGGCCACGAGGTGGCCAGACACCAGGGCGGCGCGGCCTGGACCCTGGCCGCGCGGCCCTGTCGTCTGGGCCCCTCGTGACGCCCCTTGACCTACCGTTCCGCCTACTTAAGCCTTCGTCGATAATAGCCCCAGTACCGAGAGCCACGATACGGAAAACCTTCCTGAGACGCCGCCGCCGCCAATCCCATCTCGGGGGATTCAGGAGATCGCCTCCGGCACCCTGCCGGAGAGGGGAATCATCTCCCGGAGGACTCTACACCGCCATGGTCGCCTCCGGATTGATGAGTGAGTAGTTCACCCCTGGACTATGGGTCCATAGCAGTAGCTAGATGGTCGTCTTCTCCTTATGTGCTTCATTGTCGGGTCTTGTGAGCTGCCTAACATGATCAAGATCATCTATCTGTAATGCTATATGTTGTGTTTGTTGGGATCCGATGGATAGATAATACTATGTTATGTTGATTATCAATCTATCATCTATGTGTTGTTTATGATCTTGCATGCTCTCCGTTGCTAGTAGAGGCTCTGGCCAAGTCGTTAATTGTAACTCCAAGAGGGAGTATTTATGCTCGATAGTGGGTTCATGCCTCCATTAAATGCAGGACGTGTGAGAAAGTTCTAAGGTTGTGGATGTGCTGTTGCCACTAGGGATAAAACATTGATGCTATGTCCGAGGATGTAGTTATTGATTACATTACGCACCATACTTAATGTAATTGTCTGTTGTTTGCAACTTAATACTGGAAGGGGTTCGGATGATAACCTGAAGGTGGAATTTTTAGGCATAGATGCATGCTGGATAGCGGTCTATGTACTTTGTCATAATGCCCAATTAAATCTCACACTACTCATCATATCATGTATGCGCATTGTCATGCCCTCTCTATTTGTCAATTGCCCAACTGTAATTTGTTCACCCAACATGCTATTTATCTTATGGGAGAGACACCTCTAGTGAACTGTGGACCCCGGTCCATTCTTTTAATCGAATACAATCTACTGCAATACTTGTTCTACTGTTTTCTACAAACAATCATCATCCACACTATACATCTAATCCTTTGTTACAGCAAGCCGGTGAGATTGACAACCTCACTGTTTCGTTGGGGCAAAGTACTTTGGTTGTGTTGTGCAGGTTCCACGTTGGCGCCGGAATCCCTAGTGTTGTGCCGCACTACATCTCGCCGCCATCAACCTTCAACGTGCTTCTTGGCTCCTACTGGTTCAATAAACCTTGGTTTCTTACTGAGGGAAACTTGCTGCTGTACGCATCACACCTTCCACTTGGGGTTCCCAACGGACGCGTGATGTACGCGTATCAAACACCAACTTGAATGGTATGCTACCTCATGCCTATCATCATGGTGTCTATAGGTGCCGACGTCGACAAGGACCAAGAGAGAAGGAACTCCCATGGTGCAAGGAAGAGAGAAGAAGGAAGAGGAAGAAGAGGCGGGAGGAAGAGGCCCAGCCGGCCCAGAGGCCGGCCAACCGGGCCCCAGGCCGGCCAGGCCGGTCACAAGGCCGGTTAGACCGGGCCCCAGACCAGGCAGCCCCGGTTTCACCCAAGCGACGCACCGACGACGACTTCTGCGACGTTTCCGGTTGCCGCCCGGTCACTGATCCGGTTTGGACCGGATGGTCCGGTCCCCGGTCCGGTTGGACCGGCCCCTGGACCGGAAATCGCGGGTTCGACTCGACCGGAACGGCCCGAGTTGGTCCACCACTTACCTGTTCGACCCAAGCTACCTTGTATGCCTATATAAGCACCCAGGTCGCCCCCTTAGCTCTTTAGACAAGATGATAGCTTAAATATGAACTTGAGCTTTGTCTCCCTAGGGTTTCATCCCTCTGTAATCAAGGCAACCCTTGTTGTTGATCTAGATCTGTGAGTGAGATTCTAGTGTGAGCACTCTCTCTCTCTCCCCGATCTCCTTCTCCAACACCGCTCTCTCTCCTCGGAATTCTACCGCGGTCTCTTCCGTAGGAGATTCTATCGGTGTGGTCCATCGAGCCACGGGGGTAAGTATCGGTTGTATCGGGTTGGTGTGCGTGCGTGAGTCCTCGTGTTCTTCGTGTTCATCGTGTTCTTCGCGCTCTCCCACCTTTTCCCCTATGGATTTCGGGTCAACCGCAAGATCGGGCCACAAATGGGGTCTTAGCCCTCATCAGACAGCCAGCCTGGGAACTGCACAGGGCTTGGGCCGGACATTCACCTCATTTCACGTCATTTCACTTTCAATGGAGGCAGCCTCGGCATAACCCCTATGACGCTTGTTCAGAGGGAACCCATACTAAAATACATAAGTTTCCAGCTAAGCCTTACCCAGATTCAGGTATTGTGGGGGTACTTGTAAAATTGGAATGGTATCGCATCCGAACCCAACCATCAGATTTTGGTAAGTTCCACCAAAATCATTCACCAGTCACATTCACCTTCAAAAGCTTTCAATAGAATGACTCTTCATTCCAAGGTTTTCAAAGTCATTTCAATTCACAAGTTCCCAACTAGAGTAGTCGCTTTTAATCTTTAGCACTAGCCACTAAATATGAGGGGTGCTAAGTAGTTTGCCTTGCTTCTAGGCTAAGTGTGAGACTCTTGAACTACTCCATAACTAAACCAAAAGAAATCATAAATCAAAAGTAACTTTGATAAATAAAATACAATAAAACTTGTAAAGTAAAAACTTGGGATAGGACCATAAAGTAAAATGTAATGGTGCCTTGCTCTTGTAGAGCTTTGCACATGGGAACTTTGCAAGAGTGTTAGCTTGCATTGGTAAAAGCTTGCAAACAAAATAGCTTGCATTAGTCTAGCTTGCCTTGATTGGTGAGGTGATAAAATTGTTCTTGCTCCTCTTCTTGGTAGAATACCTCCTCCTCTTGATAATCTCCGGTGCTAGCGTCTATAAACGAATACGAGGATACAATCACCAAACAATACTTAACTCTTAATTAGCCTTAGTGGCTCACACAAATGATCTAGCATCCCTACTTAACATTTATTACAAAATTATGCTAGGATTTCCTTATTTAGTAATAGGAAAATAATTTCCTCTCATTGAAATTGGAGTCAGGGTTTCTCTTTAGTTTGTGAGAAATAATTTCCTCTCATTGAAATTGGAGTTAGGGTTTCTCTTTAGTTTGTGAGAAATAATTTCCTCTCATTGAATCTTCTTAAGAATTAATCTTCTCAAATACCCATGTATGATCACATGTTGACTAAAGTCAACACTTCCCACTTATCATTTGAGAAAAATAATTTAAATGAGATTTATCATCTCATGTGATTTAAATAACCATTGTAAATTTAGATACTATTTTGATTTAAATTTCACAAGTAAGCAAGTATGAACTTATGCAGTAGAAGTCATCATATTACTTCATATCACTTGAGAAAATGATTTAAATGAGGTGCTACACCTCATAGATTTAAATTCCTAAAATTTGAAATGGTTTAAATGGACTAGTATTGACTACATAGCCAATATTTGCTTCTAGCCCATGATCATGTACAGAACCTATACCATATTTTTACATAGTAAATTAGAGTTTGTTAAATATGAATTATTGCAATTGGATTCACTTCAAAATTCAAATTGGTTGTTTTTTAAGATTTAATTGAATACTGAAAAGTCTCTGTTTTGTTATTTTTACTATTCAACTTCTATAACAGATCTTGGTTTAAAACCTGTGGGGTTGGATGGTGAATTTCATGGGCTTTCCAACCATATAAGGTTGGTTCAAATTGGTTGAGCAGATTCGAAGCTATTTGAATTTGAAACACAACATCAGTAAAGAATTTGACCAAATCTATTTATTCCAGATTTGAAAAGGTGGGCCTGCGCGGGAAAGACTAACGGGCTGGCCCAATAAAGCTTCCACGCGCACGGGCCAACTGGCAGCAGACCCCACCGGTCAGCGTCTAATCTTATCACCGAAACGGTAAGCAACATCGACCGTCGGATTAGAGGACGATCGCACGGTGGCTGGTCGTCCTCGTCCTCGCGACGAACGGCGAGGGAACCCTAGCTACTGGCGACGGAGGGGGTTGCGCGAGGGAGGTTACCGGCGTCCAACGGTGTCGGCGAGGCGGGCAATCGACCTGGTTGATGACGGGGAGTCAAATGGTGGACGAGAGAGAGGCTGGGGTGGCGCCAATCATCGTCGCTTTCCTGCTACTATCGCGGTGGCCGACGGTGCAATTGGAGCTACTCCGGCTAAATTGGGGAGGGGGAAGTGGTCGAGGAGATCAAGGAGAAGGAGGGGAGGCGACTGGTGTGGAGAACGCCTCAAGGGAGTGCCTCTATTTATAGCAGCGCGATGTGGCCGTGGGGTGCTGCAAGGTCGACGGTGGCGACGGCGTTCGAGGGCGCGAAGGGGCAAGATAGGGAGCGCTCTAGGTAGCTGCGATCATGGCGGTCACGACGCGCGTGAAGGGACAGCGAGGGGAGGATGGGAGCGTGCTGTATCATCATCGTCCTTGTAGTACGGACGCGGCAGAGTGGTGATCATAGCGACGGCGATGGTTCCTCCGCGAGCTAGCGAGCATGTCTCAGGGGTAGAGGAGAGGGTGGCAATGCTCGATGCAGGGGTAGGCGTGCAGGGGTGGGCTGAGGCGACTGCACGCGTGCGTGCTCTGGCGCGTCAGGACGTGCCCGTGCGCGCTCACCGCGTGGCCTGGCATGGTTCTGGCGGGTCTGGGCGTGCGGCGTTCGGCCAATGGCGTGGTCGCGCGAGCTCGGGCCGTGCTGTGTGATGATCAACAGGTACAAGGCGTGCTCCAGGACATGATCAACATGAGAGAGGAGGGCCAGAGAGGAGTGGTGCATGTGTGTGTGCATGGGCACGGCATGGATAAAGTTTTGGCATCTCCTCACTTTAATCGACCATGGCAAGTACTGGGCTTGGTGTAGGAGTGATAGGGGAGCAATGATCATCAAGAATTGGCAGGGGTTTAGTCAAAAATCTGTTGTGTAAAGGCATGTCTCATATTTGCCAATTGTTGCCTGCAAGGTGTTTGTGTTAATGGCCGCATGAAACTTTTGGTGGAATTTTGGAAATCTTTTTGGTGGATCTCATTCATATAATTAAAGAGAAAGAATGGTGGTGGTGGTGGTCAATTTGGTGAAGATTTGTGAGATTTCAAAATGAGGGTTATCTTCTCTTTGATCCAAAGTCTCCACTTGGCAATTCTATTCTGGTCAACCTGGTCAACATCAGCACTAATGGTCAACATGAAAGTTGTTCACTTTCACATGGTCTTTGATTACATGGCAAGATTTGACCAAGTTTGGTTGAAGAAAAGTCAAAACCAGGGGGGTAAAGTGGTGAAGATTTTATAAATCTCAATTTGGACCATTATCATATGTATGTTGGTTTTGAGATTTTCTTTGATTTGATTCTGGTTTCTTTGATGCATTTGTGTTTGTTTATCATATATAAGAATTCTACAAGCAATAGTTCAAGCAATGGTGGCCTTGGTTGAAGATTTGCAAATTTGGCTAAGTGTATGTAAGTGAATTTTGGGGATTTTCTCCCTATTTGATTTCTTTCTTTTTGATTTGATTTTTCTTGACTCTAAAGTGATTCTTATTAGTTTAGAAACATTTCCAAACCATTGAAACCATTCCAAAGGGTCTAGTTCAAAGATTTGCAAAATTGGCCATAACACATAAGAGGTGATGTGTCAAGTTTCATTATTCTTGTAAATTGTTCCCCTTGTTTTACTTGGGCATGGATTAGGGTCAATTTAGGGTTATATTAGGTTTAGAAATGATTTCACACAATTTGGTCAAGGTTTAAAGGCATAAGGCAAGAATTGGGCATTATGGCTATGTGTCACATATGCCTCTATGCATATGTTGTATTTGATTTTTAATTTGACTTGGCTTGACCCAAAAGAGGTTGTTGAGTGTTGAAATGGTATATAGGGGTGATCCCACCATTCACAACAAGTCTTAGGGTCAAGATCCTCAAATTCACCAATTTGCTATTTACTCTCATATGCCTCTATGGCATTTTTAGTTTCTTTTTATTTTCTTTGGATTTACTTTGGGTTTGGTTTGATAAGTGCTAGGTAAGTTTTATGAAGGTTTTACAAACCTCTAAACAAAGTAGAAGGGTCTAGGGTAAAGATTTATAAATATAGCCATAGGCACATATGCCTTTTTCTTATTTAATTTCCTTTTATTTTATTTTAACTTGGGTGATGAAAAGAAGGGTGAGGTTTAGGGTTTAAGATCATTTCAAATACTAATAACAAGCAATCATGGCAATAGCACAAGGATTAAGCAATATTACTATAGATCAAACTTAATTGAATAAAAGTTTTTGTTAGTTCCAAAATTTGGAGAAAGGGAAATTCATTTGTTTTGTTTTGAAATTTTTGGGATGTTACAATTGAGTAAATCTATTTGGTTTTGGCAAACTTAGCATTGGTCAATAGCAACAACACTTTGAGGTTTAAGTAGAAAAGAGAATTACATGTAGATAGTTGTTTCATTGTCTTCCTTTCTTGTTAGTTTTTAGCTTATTATTCTGAAGTTAAAATTGTTTGTGCTTACAAGGAAGATGCATGATTGTTTCTATCACATGTATATTTGTTTGTTTCCCTCAACTCTTATGCTTGCTAATTAACCTTGCTAGCCAAAAACCTGTACTGAGAGGGAATGCTTCTGGTGCATCCAAACTTTAACCCAAACCTATGCCATTTGTGTCCACCATAACTACCCACTACGTGGTATTTCCTGCCATTCCAAGTAATACTTCATGTGCTACCTTTAAACAATTCAAAATTTATCATCCCTTATTTGTGTCAATGTTTTATAGCTCATGAGGAAGTATGTGGTGTTTATCTTTCAATCTTGTTGGGCAACTTTCACCAATGGACTAGTGGCTTCATCCGCTTATCCAATAATTTTGAAAAAAGAGCTGGCAATGGGGTTCCCAGTCCCAATTAATTAACTTTCATAATTTTACAAATAGACACTCCTCCATGGTATGTGATTGATTGGAAGGCCCCCGAGGATTCGGTTAGCCATGGCTTGAGAAAGCAAAGGTGGGGAGGAGTGTCATCTAAATAAAACTAAAATAAAAAGACACTCCTTCATGGTATGAGAATGATTGGAAGGCACCCGAGGATTCGGTTAGCCATGGTTTGTGAAAGCAAAGGTTGGAAGGAGTGTCAACCAAAAATAAAACTTTATGGGAGCCGCTCTTCGAGAGTTTGTCTGGCAAGGGGGTTAGAGTACCCGCTACCAGTCGTTGACAACAACAAACACCTCTCAAAATTTTACTTTTTATGCTCTTTATGATTTCAAAACTGAAAAGGCTCTAGCACATGATTTAATCCCTGCTTCCCTCTGCGAAGGGCCTGTCTTTTACTTTATGTTGAGTCGGTAAACCTATTTCCCTCCATGTTAAGCAAGCATTTGAGTTGTTGTGATCAAACCATCTATATTGTGATCTATTTCATCATGTCTTTTACTCTTCCTTGTTTAGTACAAGTTTTATCTGAATGAATATAGCTTTGAAAGCTATCGATGATTATGAGGAGACTATTATGATTGAGTATGCAAGTTGTGCCATATAAGCTTTAACATAATCTGTTAATTGTTCTCTGACCAAGAACGAAGTTTGCCATCACCAATTATGATCTCTTATGCACCTTTATTTGTGATTACCTTCTACTTGTTTCAAGATGAATTATATGAGGAAGTTGTTCACTAGAATGTCTTGTGTGAATGAATATGATGCTTCTTGTCTGCATTTTATTTATCGACTCTTCACTCCATAAACATGTGGTCCTGTTTACCGAGTTCAGTTTCGCTTGGGGACAAGCGAAGTCTAAGCTTGGGGGGAGTTGATACGTCCATTTTGCATCACTATTTTATATCATAATTGACTGTTATTCATTGATATATTTCATATTTAGAGGGAATACTTATGTTATTTCATCTATTTTGCATGTTTCATGATTTTTGGAGGATCGCGCACCGGAGTCAGGATTCTGCTGGAAAAAGCGCCGTCAGAATGCAATATTTTGGAAGATCAACAATTGACGGAATTTATATGAAAAATCCTATTTTTCCAGAAGACGAAGGGAGCCAAAAGGGGGAGCCGAGGAGGGCCGCCATGGGCCCCCCTCACAGGCCGGCGCGGCCCCTGCCCTGGCCGCGCCGCCATGTGGGGAGGGGGCCCGCAGCCCCCTCTGGCCCCTCTCCTTCGCGTACTTCTTCGTCCCGAAAACCTAAGCTCCAGAGGATAGTCGCGAGGAGTCACAGCCGCCTCTGCGGGGTGATAACCCACAAGTATTGGGGATCGCAGCAGTCTTCGAGGGAAGTAAAACCCAAATTTATTGATTCGACACAAGGGGAGCTAAAGAATACTTATAAGCCTTAACAACTGAGTTGTCAATTCAGCTGCACCTGGAAAAGCACTAGTAACAGGGGTGATGTGAAAGTAGCAGTGATATGAGAGCAATAGTAACAGTAACACAGCAGCAGTAATAGTAACACAGAGGTAATGGCACCAGAAGATAGTTGATACTACTTCCAGTGACATGTAGAACGAGTATATGATGATGAAAGATGGACCAGGGTTCCCAGCGATCTACACTAGTGGTAACTCTCCAATAACAAGTGACAAGTGGTGGGTGAACAAATTACAGTTGGACAATTGATAGGATTGATAAAGCATTAAGAAAGAACATCAATTCATTAATCATGTAGGCATGTTTTCCATATATAGTCGTACATGCTCGCAATGAGAAACTTGCACAACATCTATTGTCCTACCAGCCGGTGGCAGCCGGGCCTCAAGGGAATCTACTGGATATTAAGGTACTCCTTTTAATAGAGCACCGGAGCAAAGCATTAACACTCCGTGAAAACATGTTATCCTCACATCACCGCCATCCCCTCCGGTTGTCCCGATTTCTGTCACTTCGGGGCCTTTGGTTCCGGACAGTGACATGTGCATACAACTTGTAGATACAATCTAAGCAATAATTATAGAGCTTAAATCTAAGATCATGCCACTCGGGCCCTAGTGACAAGCATTAAACATAACAAGATTGCAGCAACAATAACTTCACAAACTTTATAGATAGACTAATCATAATGTATCATCCATCGGATCCCAACAAACACAACACCGATTACATCAGATGGATCTCAATCATGTAAGGCAGCTCATGAGATCATTGTATTGAAGTACATAGGATAGAGAGTACCAACTAGCTACTGCTAGAACCCGTAGTCCATGGGGGAACTACTCACGGAGCATGATGGAGGCGGTGGCGTCGATGGAGATGGCTTCCGGGGGCACTTCCCCGTCCCGGCAGGGTGCCGGAACAGAGACTTCTGTCCCCCGAATTGGAGTTTCGCGATGGCGGCGGCGCCCCTGGAGTCTTTCTGGAGTTTCGTCAATTGGTACTGCGTTTTTAGGTCGAAAGGGCTTAAATAGGCGAAGAGACGGAGTCGGAGGGGCCACGGGGCCTCCTCCCCATAGGCCGGCGCGGCCAGGGTGGAGCCCGCGCGGCCCTGTCGTGTGGGGCCCCCTGGCTCGCCTCCGACTCTCCTTCGGTGTTCTGGGGCCTTCCGGGAAAAATAAGATGTTTGGCGTTGATTTCGTCCAATTCCGAGAATATTGCCCGAACAGCCTTTCTGGAACCAAAAACAGCAGAAAACAGGAACTGGCACTTCGGCATGTCGTTAATAGGTTAGTTCCGGAAAATGCATAAAAACATTATAAAGTGCAAGAAAAACATGTAAGTATTGTCATAAAACAAGCATGGAACATCAGAAATTATGGATACGTTGGAGACGTATCAGCATCCCCAAGCTTAGTTCCTGCTCGTCCCGAGCAGGTAAACGATAAAAAGTATAATTTCTGTAGTGACATGCTACTTACATAACCTTGATCATACTATTACAAAGCATATGAAATGAATGAAGTGACTCAAGGCAATGATCTATAGTTGCTAACAAATAGATAACATATAGCAAAACTTTTCATGAAGAGTACTTTCAAGACAAGCATCAAAAGTCTTGCGCAAGAGTTAACTCATAAAGCAATAGATTCAAAGTAAAGGTATCGAAGCAACACAGAGGAAGATTTAAGTTTCAGCAGTTGCTTTCAACTTTCAACATGCATATCTCATGGATAATTGTCAACATAAAGTAATATGATGAATGCAAATAAGCAAGTATGTAAGAATCAATGCACAGTTGACACAAGTGTTTGCTTCTAAGATGGAAGGAAGTAGGTAAACTGACTCAACATAAAGTAAAAGAAAGGCCCTTCGCAGAGGGAAGCAGGGATTAAATCATGTGCTAGAGCTTTTTAAGTTTTTGAAATCATATAGAGAGCATAAAAGTAAAGTTTTGAGAGGTGTTTTTTGTTGTCAACGAATGGTAGTGGGCACTCTAACCACCTCGCCAACCAGACTTTCAAGAGCGGCTCCCATAAAGGACGTTATTTCTACCAGCAAAGTAGATCATCCCTCTTCTCTTTTGTTTACACATGTACTTTAGTTTTTATTTATGGGTGACACTCCTCCCAACCTTTTCTTTCACAAGCCATGGCTAACCGAATCCTCGGGTGCCTTCCAACAATCTCATACCATGGAGGAGTGTCTATTTGCAAAATTAAGTTGCTTACTGATGAATCAGAGCAAAACATGTGAAGAGAATTATTAATGAAGTTTGATTAATCGGGGCTGGGAACCCCGTTGCCAGCTCTTTTTGCAAAATTATTGGATAAGCGGATGTGCCACTAGTCCATTATGAAAGTCCGTCAAGAGTAAATGACAAAGTTGAAAGATAAAACACCACATACTTCCTCATGAGCTATAAAACATCAACACAAATTGAGAAGCATTTTGAAGGTTTAAAGGTAGCACATGAAGTATTTACTTGGAATGGCAGGAAATACCACATAGTAGGTAGGTATGGTGGACACACATGGCATAGTTTTTGGCTCAAGGTTTTGGATGCATGAGAAGTATTCCCTCTCGATACAAGGCTTAGGCTAGCAAGGTTGTTTGAAGCAAACACAAGTATAAACTGGTACAGCAAAACTTACATAAGAACATATTGCAAGCATTATAATACTCTACACTGTCTTCCTTGTTGCTCAAACACTTTTACCAGAAAATATCTAGACCTTAAGAGAGACCAATCATGCAAACCAATTTTAACAAGCTTTACGGTAGTTCTCCACTAATAGGTTTAAACTACATGAAAAAACTTAATCATGATCTACTTGAGAGCTCAAAACGATTGCCAAGTGTCAAATTATCCAAGACATTATGAGGCATTTTCTGTTTCCAACCAAATAAAAATAATTATTGTAGCTTCCAACTTTTATCATTGAACATTAAAAGTAAAACGAAGAACAAGTGTTGATATGAAAAAGCGGAGCGTGTCTCTCTCCCACACAAGGATTGCTAGGATCCGAATTTATTCAAACAAAAACAAAAATAAAAGAACACAGACGCTCCAAGTAAAGCACATATGATGTGACCGAATAAAAATATAGTTTCAATAGAAGAAACCTGATAAGTTGATGAAGAAGGAGATGCCTTGGGCATCCCCAAGCTTAGACGCTTGAGTCTTCTTGAAATATGCAGGGATGAACCACGGGGGCATCCCCAAGCTTTGACTTTTCACTCTTCTTGATCATATATCATCCTCCTCTCTTGACCCTTGAAAACTTCCTTCACACCAAACTTCTCATAAACTTCATTAGAGGGGTTAGTACATAATCAAAAACTCACATGTTCAGAGGTGACACAATCATTCTTAACACTTCTGGACATTGCTCAAAGCTACTGGAAGGTAATGGAACAAAGAAATCCACCCAACACAGCGAAAGAAGCAATGCGAAATAAAAGGCAGAATCTGTCAAAACAGAACAGTCCGTAAAGACGAATTTTTAATAAATACTTCCGTTGGTCAAATCAGAAAACTCAAAACTAATGAAAGTTGCGTACATATCTGAGGAACACGCACGTAAATTGGCATATTTTTCTGAGTTACCTACAGAGAAAACAGCCCAGATTCGTGACAGATAGAAATCTGTTTCTGCGCAGAAATCCAAATCTAGTATCAACCTTCGATTAGAGGCTTCACTTGGCACAAAAAAAACACAAAACTAAGATAAGGAGAGGTTGCTACAGTAGTAAACAACTTCCAAGACACAAATATAAAACAAAGTACTGTAGCAAAATAACACATGGGTTATCTCCCAAGAAGTTCTTTCTTTATAGCCATTAAGATGGGCTCAGCAGTTTTAATGATGCACTCGCAAGAAACAAGAGTAGAGGTAAAAGAGAGCATCAAAAAGCAAATCCAAAACACATTTAAGCCTAACATGCTTCCTATGTAAAGGAATCTTGTAAATAAACAAGTTCATGAAAAGCAAAGTAACAAGCATAGGAAGATAAAACAAGTGTAACTTCAAAATTTTAAGCATATAGAGAGGTGTTTTAGTACCATGAAAATTTCTACAACCATATTTTCCTCTCTCATAATAATTTTCAGTAGCTTCATGAACAAACTCAACAATATAACTATCACATGCAGCATACTTTTCATGATCCACAAACATATAATTTTTATCAAGCTCAAAAATAGTGGAATTAAAACTTTCGAACACACTTTTATCAATAATATAACAAGATGAATGATCAATCTCAAGAGATATGGGACACATAGATAATGTCAAGAACTCTCCAATCCCATTTTCATTAGTAGTACAATTAATATTATCAAGTAACATAGGACCATCGTCTAGAGCTTTATCATAAACATTTGCCAAGCAAAATTCTTTAGTACCATGCATTTCGACATCAGGCACAAACAAAGCATTATCATAAGATTTATCAAAGTAGCATGGATTATCATATATAACAGTAGCATAATTATTCTCACAAGTTTTACTCATAGGTAATATTTCAAGAGAATCCACAGGAACATAACATTCAACCTCTTTCGGTAAGCATGGAGGACAATCAAATAGTGTAAGAGATAAAGAGTTACTCTCATTAGAAGGTTGGCATGGGTAGCTAATCCATTCTTCCTCCTTTTGTTCATCACTCTCCTCTTCTTTTTCATCCAATGAGCTTTCAGGTTCATCAATTTTCTCCTCTTTTTCATCCAATGCGCTTTCTGATTCATCAATTTCTTCTTCCACAGGTTCCTGCAAATTGTGAGTGCATTCTTGTGTATTAATGAGTCTCTCTTTATAATCAATGATATAAGGATTATCACTGTAGCATTCTATGCAACAATTAAGGATAGAAGAGACATAATCTTTAAGGTCCTTGCAAACAACACAAGTTTCATAATTCTCAACCATGAAGGATTCGATCTCAGAAGCTCCCATAAATACGACAAATTGTTCTACCTCTTCGAACCCATAATGAATATGGCAATTCCGATTATAGTTCTTAATTAAAAATTCCTCACTAAAGCCACATTGAAATTTAAGATGTTTAGTATCCTGTTGAGAGCAACAGTTTATATCATGGCGTTTAAGCAAGATTTTAGCAATTGTATTCAATTTTTCTAACATAGCACTCATTACTTCACCCGCTCTTGATTTCCTATAATTATTATAACATTCTATAAGCTCCAAGTAGGTTATGGGTTCTCCCATAACAGCAGTTTTTAATTTTTAGATTTTTCAAATTTTTATGGATTTTTGGGTATAAAATAAAACAAGACAAAAAGAAACTAAGCAAAAGTAAACTAAGCAAAATAATACTAGACAGAAATAAACTAAGCACAAGTAAACTAGGAAAAAGTAAACTAAGCAAATCAAAATAAAATAAAACAGAGAGAGAGGTAGAGTGTACTCCCCAGGTAAACTTATGAGTAGAGCTATGCCTCCCTGCAACGGCGCCGTAAAAACAGTCTTGATAACCCACAAGTATAGGGGATCGCAGCAGTCTTCGAGGGAAGTAAAACCCAAATTTATTGATTCGACACAAGGGGAGGTAAAGAATACTTATAAGCCTTAACAACTGAGTTGTCAATTCAGCTGCACCTGGAAAAGCACTAGTAACAGGGGTGATGTGAAAGTAGCAGTGATATGAGAGCAATAGTAATAAAGAATACGCTGAAAGCGCAGTAATAGTAACACGTAGGTAATGGCACCGGAAGATAGTTGATACTACTTCCAGTGACATGTAGAACGAAGTATATGATGATGAAAGATGGACCGGGTTCCCAAAGGATCTACACTAGTGGTAACTCTCCAATAACAAGTGACAATTGTTGGGTGAACAAATTACAGTTGGGCAATTGATAGGATTGATAAAGCATTAAGAAAGAACATCAATTCATTAATCATGTAGGCATGTTTTCCATATATAGTCGTACGTGCTCGCAATGAGAAACTTGCACAACATCTATTGTCCTACCAGCCGGGCATCAAGGGAATCTACTGGATATTAAGGTACTCCATTTAATAGAGCACCGGAGCAAAGCATTAACACTCCGTGAAAACATGTTATCCTCACATCACCGCCATCCCCTCCGGTTGTCCCGATTTCTGTCACTTCGGGGCCTTTGGTTCCGGACAGTGACATGTGCATACAACTTGTAGATACAATCTAAGCAATAATTATAGAGCTTAAATCTAAGATCATGCCACTCGGGCCCTAGTGACAAGCATTAAACATAACAAGATTGCAGCAACAATAACTTCAAAAACTTTATAGATAGACTAATCATAATGTATCATCCATCGGATCCCAACAAACACAACACCGATTACATCAGATGGATCTCAATCATGTAAGGCAGCTCATGAGATCATTGTATTGAAGTACATAGGATAGAGAGTACCAACTAGCTACTGCTAGAACCCGTAGTCCATGGGGGAACTACTCACGGAGCATGATGGAGGCGGTGGCGTCGATGGAGATGGCTTCCGGGGGCACTTCCCCGTCCCGGCAGGGTGCCGGAACAGAGACTTCTGTCCCCCCGAATTGGAGTTTCGCAATGGCGGCGGCGCCCCTGGAGTCTTTCTGGAGTTTCGTCAATTGGTACTGCGTTTTTAGGTCGAAAGGGCTTAAATAGGCGAGGAGACGGAGTCGGAGGGGCCACGGGGCCTCCTCCCCATAGGCCGGCGCGGCCAGGGTGGAGCCCGCGCGGCCCTGTCGTGTGGGGCCCCCCTGGCTCGCCTCCGACTCTCCTTCGGTGTTCTGGGGCCTTCCGGGAAAAATAAGATGTTTGGCGTTGATTTCGTCCAATTCTGAGAATATTGCCCGAACAGCCTTTCTGGAACCAAAAATGAAAACAGAACCTGCACTTCGGCATCTCGTTAATAGGTTAGTTCCGGAAAATGCATAAAAACATTATAAAGTGCAAGCAAGACATGTAAGTATTGTCATAAAACAAGCATGGAACATCAGAAATTATGGATACGTTGGAGACGTATCACGGGGCGGAAAACACCAGAGAGAAAAGAGCTCTTCGGCAGGCTGAAATCTGCCGGGGAAATTCCCTCCCGGAGGGGGAAGTCGACGCCATCGTCACTGACATCGAGCTGGACATCATCTCCATCACCATCGTCATCATATCCATCATCATCACCGCCATCTCCACCGCTGCACCTCGTCACCGCTGTAACAATTAGGGTTGGATCTTGATTGTTTATAGGGGAAACTCTCCCGGTATTGATTTCTACTTGTTATTGATGCTACTGAGTGAAACCATTGAACCAAGGTTTATGTTCAGATTGTTATTCATCATCATATCACCTCTGATCATGTTCCATATGATGTCTCGTGAGTAGTTCGTTTAGTTCTTGAGGACATGGGTGAAGTCTAAATGTTAGTAGTGAATTATGTTGGGTAATATTCAATGTTATGATATTTAAGTTGTGGTGTTATTCTTCTAGTGGTGTCATGTGAACGTCGACTACATGATACTTCACCTTTATGGGCCTAGGGGAATACATCTTGTACTCGTTTGCCAATTGCGGGGTTGCCGGAGTGACAGAAACCTAAACCCCCGTTGGTATATCGATGCAGGAGGGATAGCAGGATCTCAGAGTTTAAGGCTGTGGTTAGATTTATCTTAATTACTTTCTTGTAGTTGCAGATGCTTGCAAGGGGTATAATCACAAGTATGTATTAGTCCTAGGAAGGGCGGTGCATTAGCATAGGTTCACCCACACAACACTTATCAAAACAATGAAGATTAATCAGCTATATGAAGCGAAAGCACTAGACTAAATTCCCGTGTGTCCTCAAGAACGTTTGGTCATTATAAGTAAACAAACCGGCTTGTCCTTTGTGCTAAAAAGGATTGAGCCACTCGCTGCAATTATTTCTCTCGCACTTTACTTACTCGTACTTTATTCATCTGCTACACTAAAACCCCCTGAATACTTGTCTGTGAGCATTTACAGTGAATCCTTCATTGAAACTGCTTGTCAACACCTTCTGCTCCTCGTTGGGATCTACATTCTTACTTATCGAAAATACTACGATACACCCCCTATACTTGTGGGTCATCAGGGCCCATGGCGGCCCTCCTCGGCCCCTCCTTTTGGCTAGCTTCGTCTTCTGGAAAAATAGGATTTTCAGTATAATATCCGTCAATTGCTGATCTTCCGAAATATTGCATTCTGACGGTGCTTTTTCCAGCAGAATCCTGACTCCGGTGCGCGATTCTCCAATAATCATGAAACATGCAAAATAGATGAAATAACATAAGTATCACTTCTAAATATGAAATATATCAATGAATAACAGTAAATTATGATATAAAATAGTGATGCAAAATGGACGTATCAACTCCCCCCAAGCTTAGACTTCACTTGTCCCCAAGGAAACTGAACTCGGTAAACAAGACCACATGTTTATGGAGTGAAGAGTCGATAAACCAAATACAGACAAGAAGCATCATATTAATTCACACAAGACATTCTAGTGAATAACTTCCACATATAATTCAACTTGAAACAAGTAGAAGGTAATCAAAAACAAAGGTGCATAAGAAATCATAATTGGTGATGGCAAACTTCGTTCTTGGTCAGAGAACAATTAACAGATTATGCTTATCTGTCGAGCAGCGCTCTTATGCTAAAGCTTATATGGCACAACTTGCATACTCAATCATAATAATATCCTCATAATCATTGATAACTTTCAAAGCTATATTCATTCAGATAAAACTTGTACTAAACAAGGAAGAGCAAAAGGCATGATTAAGCAGATCACAATATAAATAGTTTGATCACAACAACTCAATTGCTTGCTTAAGATGGAGGGAAATAGGTTCATTGACTCAACATAAAGTAAAAGATAGGCTCTTCGCAGAGGGAAGGAGGGATTAAATCATGTGCTAGAGCTTTTTCAGTTTTGAAATCATATAGAGAGCATAAAAGTAAAGTTTTGAAAGGTGTTTGTTGTTGTCAACGAATGGTAGTGGGTACTCTAACGCCCTTGCCAGACAGACTTCCAAAGAGCGTCTCCCATGAATTTTATTTATGGATGACACTCCTTCCAACCTTTGCTTTCACAAGCCATGGCTAACCGAATCCTCGGGTGCCTTCCAATCATTCACATACCATGAAGGAGTGTCTATTTATTTTAGTTTTATTTAGAGATGACACTCCTCCCCACCTTTGCTTTCTCAAACCATGGCTAACCGAATCCTCGGGTGCCTTCCAACAATCTCATACCATGGAGGAGTGCCTATTTGTAAAATTATGAAGGTTAATTAATCGGGACTGGGAACCCCGTTGCCAGCTCTTTTTGCAAAATTATTGGATAAGTGGATGAAGCCACTAGTCCAAGGGTGAAAGTTGCCCAACAATATTGAAAGATAAAACACCACATACTTCCTCATGAGCTATAAAACATTGACACAAATAAGAGATGATAAATTTTGAATTGTTTAAAGGTAGCACATGAAGTATTTACTTGGAATGGCAGGAAATACCACATAGTAGGTAGTTATGGTGGACACTGATGGCATAGGTTTTGGGTTAAGGTTTGGATGCACGAGAAGCATTCCCTCTCAGTACAGGTCTTTGGCTAGCAAGGTTGATTAACAAGCATAAGAGTTGAGGGAAACAAACAAATATACATGTGATAGAAACAATCATGCATCTTCCTTGTAAGCACAAACAATTTTAACTTCAGAATAATAAGCTAAAAGCTAACAAGAAAGAAAGATAATGAAACACCATATCTATATGTATTTCTCTTTTCTACTTAAACTCAAAGTGTTGTTGCTATTGACCAATGCTAAATTTGCTAAAACCAAATAGATTTACTCAATGCTCCGAAAGTGATACCAATACTAATAACAAGATCAATCATATAATAGAGATTGCAAACTAAAATAAGATGTGCAATATGTAAATGATAAAACTTCTCATTAATATTTCATAACGATAACTCACACCAAAGGATACATAGACAACCAACTAAAAGAGAGATACTTCCACACTGCAACCCATCTTATATGATAACTTCCCTACTCATGATATGACACTACTTGATAGTAAAAAGGTAAAAGATAGTGATGATGTGATATCGCGGCACTCCCCCAAGCTTGGAACAAACCAAGGGGATGCCAATACCGATGATGAATTACTCCTTCGGCGGTGGTGGTGATGAATTCTCCCCATCATCAGACTTCCAAGGAAGAGGCTCTCCATCAACAAACGACATCTTGGTCTCAGAAATCCTGAAACTAGCAGCATAGCTTATGTGTTTAAACCTGTTTTCATACTCACAGTTTTGATTATGAACATCATAGAGTTGAGCTTGGAGTTTGTTGGTGGTGTCGTGAAGCGAGAGGATGTCGTCCCACAGCCTTGCAGTCTCTTTCTTGTGTCCATCAATAAGTTTAGATACAATCTTGTGGAAGATTTCTACTTCACGCTCAGCCATCTTCTTGTAGTTGAAAACCTCTTGCTCTAGTTTCTCCATCCTGTCTTCCAAGCTTTCTTCTCCTTTAGGACCCCGGACATCTTCGATCTGCAGCTCTCTGATACGTCGCAAACGTATCTATAATTTTTGATGTTCCATGCTTGTTTTACACCAATTACTATATGTTTTAAGGGACTAACCTATTAATAGTTGAAAAAGTGCACAAGTTCTTGGTTTCAACTTTGTTGTGCAGGAAATAGGCAAATATGGAAGGAAATAGCTTATTATGGTGAAATCTGGAATTTCCCGGAATCTGTCCCTGTTGAACACTTTTCAAAGATCGCTTCGACACTCCATCAAAACGACGTCCAATGGAAAAGTCGTAAATTACAAAGTTGTAGAGAATTTCAAACCGAACAATTTTGACATCTTATTCGTCCAGAACGGACAACGTATGCATCTGGCAGGGCAGAATTAATGTGGAGGTTCGTGCAGTCTCGGGACTCCGAAAGTTGGTGACGTATTTGACACAAACTCTTTCCATACCGGGATATTTCGGCCCAGCCACGAGTTGTGAGGCTCATGAAGGACAGAGGGGAGTCCTAGGAAGGTTGTAGAGGTGCCCAAGAGCCCTTGGATCAAAGGGGCATCCATCCCATGGCCTAGATTGCATCTCCAACACTATATATTGATGGGAAACCCTATTTTTGGAGGCCCCCAAGCATTGTCACGAAAATCCTCCTCCTTGGCAGCAGCCAAGGAGGGGGAAACACTCATCTACACCAGCACCAACTCAAGGAAGAAGAAGGCTAATGGGCGGTGCTCCCCCATGATGCCGGCGGCGGGGAAGGAGTCCCCCGCGCCGCCGCCGCCGCCGCCCACGCCTCTGCCTCCCGGCGCTCCTCGCTGAGTCCTCCAACGTCTTCACCGCCATCTCCATCACCAACTCCTCATTGTATTCAGTGGTCCATCCTCTCACAAACCTCTGTACCGCCCTATGTAAACATGGTGTTTGATGCTATAGTTATAATCCTATGATCTATGTCATGTTGCCATAGTTTATTTGTTCTTTGATTGATTGGTTGTTTCTCTTTGGTTCATTAGAGTTGTATGTTGATATGTTACCGTCCTTGGTGCCATTATATTTGTGCGCGCATGGATCAAGCACCATAGGGTTGGTAGTACTTGTATACTAGAAGGGGGAAGTTCTGCCGGAGTGACAGAAACCTAAGGACGCGAACCGCATAGTTGCATGTATGAGAGTAAGAGGACCATTTACTTAAGGCTATGGTTGGGGAAACCTTAATGCTTGCTAGTATTTACGGATGTTTGCTAGCACGCCAATCATATAGTACTTGTAATCCCGGAGGGAGAGCATGTATATTTAGCCTCTCCTACATAGAAAGCTGCATCGAAGACATTGAACCCAAGATCTTCACTAATTGATCTTGGACAAAGCCACCACTATTACCACCGCCTTTCCACACTCATGGTACTGTTAGTTTAGTTTGTTTTATTGCTGCAACACTAACATTTATTCCGTGTATTTTATTGTTCTGCAAAGTCACCTCTCATACCCGTTATCGCTCTAGTTTTATTTCCTAGATATTGCAAACGCTTAGTGTGCGTAGAGTTGTATCAGTGGTTGATAGAACTTGAGAGAATGTTTATCCTACCTTTAGCTCCTCGTTGGGTTCGACACTCTTACTTATCGAAAAGGCTACACGCGATCCCCTATACTTGTGGGTTATCAAGACCTTTTCTGGCGCCGTTGCCGGGGAGCCATAGCGTAGGTGAATATTTTCGTGTGCACTTGTTTGCTTTATCTCTAAGTAGTTTTACTTCCTGTACCTAGTTGTTCTCTATCTCTTGTATGGATAGGGAATGCGAATTACAAAAAAAATTAGTTGTACTTCTTACATAAAATAAAAATAAAAAAATGTTTTCCGAAAAGAAAAGTGATTGGAAAGATGAATAATGGTGAAGTGGGGGTCGACCTTGAACACTTGTGTTCATGCCTGCGAAACCAAAACAATTCTTTCAATGGAAGCTTTTCATTAAAAACTTGTAAATAGTGTATATAGTGTATATAGTGTACATATCCCGCTGTAAATAGAATTATAACCTATATAAAGGTTGGCTGATTTAGAGCTTTCCTCTTACCTTGGCTACTGTTTACAAGCTATTTATCTTCAATTGGCTATAGACACGTAGGCCCTCCTCTTCTCTTTCTTACCTGCTCCAGCGCAGATATATTTGTGTTTCCTTTTTTCATGGCATGGTGGGCAACCGGTTACCGGTTTCTCTCCTTCTTTGCTGCATATATTGATGAGGTTGCTCCGGTGATTGAGGTTCTCTAACTGTTTTGGTCAAAGCGGTGCTATTGGCCCACCTCCACCGCTTACGTTTATCACAGGTAAAACGGACCACGTCTCTTTTTTCCTCTCTTCATCCCATCGCAGTCGCCGGCTCCCATCCTTCTCCCTCACAAAATGTTATTGCGGGACAGTGGTGGTGTGAGGTGAGGAAAACCATGGCCCTGCCGAGTCTGAGCTGCAGTTTGCAGCGGCAGTTGGTGGAGGGCTCCTTGCTACCGTCGAGGATGGCGGTGTGTCGTGGACGGCGCCCTCGGAGCGGGGCAGCCGCATGCCGAGGACGGCGCCCTTGGGGCATTGGAGGCGACTTTGGGGCGGAGCACGCCCAGGCCGGCGGCGACCAAGTCGGGGCGGACCAGGCAGGGGCCGGCGGAGATGGCAGGGACCGGGTTCCCACTTCGCTGCCGCTCATGTCCTCTGACCGCCAGTCCAGGCTTCATCGCCGCCGCTCATCCACGACGCGGTGAGATCCTTCGCTTCCCCAGCATCCCATACCATGGCAATGGCCCTTGGCACGGAGGATCCTGACGGTGAGGCCCTGACGCGGGGGCCTCCGTCACACCTCCTTCGGATGGTTCGTGGTAGAGGTCGGCGCCCTCTTGCTCTCCTCTCTTGGACAGCGCCCCGCTCTCTCCATGGTATTCACACATCGGCTCTTCGTGGCGGCATCCACTGCAGCTCGACGACGCCGACGTCATATGGAGCGGAGGAGGCGCGATGGCATCCTCGCGGTTAATGCATACAAGCGAGTTATGTCCATGTCCTGCAAGGCTCTAAGCCGCGCTCCGCCCACCGCCGGAGGCTACCAGTGGCGTTGGAGTTGGCGGACTACGTATGCCCGTGAACATCCATGGCTGCAGACGTTGGGTCCCCACGGTCGCCGATCTAGGGCGTGGTGCCGGTACCTGCTTTGGCCCCTCCAGGCGGCGGTGCTGTGGGATGGCGGTGCCCATGTGTTCCGCGTCGAGCTTGTGCTTGCAGGCAGTACAGCTGCTGCCTGCTAGTGGATGGCGGTCGCGCCGAAGGGCTCCCAAAAATGGTCGAGCTGTTCGCTCCCACAGGGCCACAAAATTGGGAAAAAATCACCTGGTATACTTCACTGTTTGGATGGCAGTGCATCCCAGTTTTGTTTCTAGAAGCTATCGGCACAGTAGTTTCGTTTCGTTTTGCTCGGTCTCGATCGGGCGATCTCACAGTCATGGAGTTGCCGCTGATGGCGCCCATTGAAGGTTGCGGGATCAGGAGGAGCCAAGCGGCCAATGCCAAGGTTCATGTCAGCTGCGCTGAAGGCCAGACAATAGGTGATTCACCATCCATGTGGTGCATCCTAGGTAGGCTCCTGGTCCTAGAAATGGTACTCCAATTTTGAGTCACCAAAATCCTATCTATGTATACTATAATGTTCTCCCCCGATTAATTAGTTGGTTACATTGACGAGTATAACTGCATCTATTCAATTTGAATTTTTTTTCAGCTTTTGCATGGATGTGTATCATCTTTTTTGTGCTTGCAACCAATGTCTTACACAAATTGGGTTTGGAAGATTTAATACATTGGCCAGATATCTCTTGAGAGTTTAGAATAATATGTTCGAGGATATCAATTGTTGCTATTTATCACTGAAGATATATTTTCAAAGAACACCAAAAGTAGCATATGCGTATGTTTTTCTTCGCAGCATGTCTGAATGATGTTATATGCTCATTTTTGTTGTCATGCCCATGTAAAATGGTCGAGCTGTTCGCTCCCACGGGGCCACAAAATTGGGAAAAAATCACCTGGTATACTTCACTGTTTGGATGGAAGTGCATCCCAGTTTCGTTTCTAGAAGCTATCGGCACAGTAGTTTCGTTTCGTTTTGCCTCGGTCTCGATCGGGCGATCTCACAGTCATGGAGTTGCCGCTGATGGCGCCCATTGCAGGTTGCGGGATCAGGAGGAGCCAAGCGGCCAATGCCAAGGTTCATGTCAGCTGCGCTGTGATTCACCATCCATGTGGTGCATCCTAGGTAGGCTCCTGGTCCTAGAAATGGTACTCCAATTTTGAGTCACCAAAATCCTATCTATGTATACTATAATGTTCTCCCCCGATTAATTAGTTGGTTACATTGACGAGTATAACTGCATCTATTCAATTTGAATATTTTTTTCAGCTTTTGCATGGATGTGTATCATCTTTTTTGTGCTTGCAATCAATGTCTTACACAAATTGGGTTTGGAAGATTTAATACATTGGCCAGATATCTCTTGAGAGTTTAGAATAATATGTTCGAGGATATCAATTGTTGCTATTTATCACTGAAGATATATTTTCAAAGGACACCAAAAGTAGCATATGCGTATGTTTTTCTTCGCAGCATGTCTGAATGATGTTATATGCTCATTTTTGTTGTCATGCCCATGCTTATTCGCCCCCGTCCTTACTTAGTAGTCAGCCCTTCAGTTCCAGATTGGCTGCCACAAACACCGACGACTCAGTCGTACTATGATATGCTATATTTTTTGGTAGACTATTTTTACATGAACATTGACAATGCAATAGTTCATCTAACTTTCTAAAAAAATATGCAGTTTGGAGAGTATAGAAGATGATGCAGACTGTGTCAAACAGATCCTTAACAGACATGCTTATTCAAATATGCATTATAAAGTGACTAAATAAGTTAGAAGACAACTACCGAGTTTGATTTCTATTTTGTTTGGCAATATATGTTTTAAATGAAATATATTGATTGGGAAGCTACCACTAGAGTGTTAGTGATGCCGCAAACAGAGAACTACACTTCAAACTATTGGGTTTCATGCATCATTTGCATCTCAGATTTGCAGACCTAAAATAAATCAACCTTTTCTCACAAGTGAGGCCATCATGTAGCTTGCTCATAGGTAGAGTCGGTGTACATATGGCATGGCACAGGTTTGATCATGAACAATAGAAATTAGACTGGTTGTCTGGTCGTTTTACAGTACAAAATAGAAGAGAAATCTTATTGAATTGGAGTTTTGTTTTGCAAATTACATGTCCTGTTTTTGCTTTTGTGTAACATGTGAGTTTTCAGAGAAGCTATTGGGTTTCTGAACTTTTCAGAGAATGTGTATGCAGTTTTCCTGCATATATAAGACCAGAAGTGCTGGTGTGGTCACGGCAATAACTGAACTAAAGAGGGAAGAAAAGACGGGAGATAGATGACCAAGTGGAGAGTTGAATGCAGACTGTAGTATCTTTGTAAGAGAATTACATGTATATAATACAGTCTACATGCGACCTCCAGAAACAAGTAGTTCCGCTATTTTCTGAAATGAATTCCTACTAAATAGCTGTGTGCAATTATCTTAGTTGTAATGTTCTGTTTGCATGGAACTCGACTGTTGAAGCTAAGCAGGTGTCCTACTCTCTGTACTAGAATTTGTCCTATTTATTTAAACTAGATGATTGTTCTACTCTATCTGTTAAAAATCTACTGCTGCAATGTATTTTCAGCATGCTATAATACTAAGCACTTATACAGTTCCAGATCTTCTATTTTGCTTACTAATGTTACTACACACAGCGAACTACTACTGCTGTGCAATGTAGCAACTAGAAATTTTCTGTTGCATGATACTGTTGTACTTTCCTGTATGACGACTGTAATCAACATAGTGAAGACTAACCTCTGTTTCATCCATCTTGGTATTACTCCTCATGATTGTAGACAGCTTGCTTAGTAATCTCACATGGTTTTGTATATTTAGTTTTACTTTACATTTTCAGTTCTAGCTTATTCGTATGAACACAAAAGAGTAGAACTTAGTATACTAAGTACATGGAAGAGAAAATTGGAAACCATGGCAGTTACTCTCTTTTTAAGCGTAAGTAAATTCTCTTGTGCCAACTCAGGAAAGCGGAACATACCGATTTGTACGGAGGTCAGCTCGGATTCACTTGAGCTGATCCCTTCCGCCGCCTCCTGTCCGGTACGACTAACTGCCGTCATTAGCTCCTCTTCGTCCAGGGCCTTAATGGCAAGATCTGTGACGCCGATGCACTGAATCCCAACCAGCAGCAAGGTTCCATTGTCGTGCATGCTGACGGAACATAACTTCTTCTCTTCTAATCTGCAGCTTGGTTTCAAGTCTCGACTGATGAAAGCGCCGTCTCGACATTCTCCCCTTCTTCTTCTCTCTTATCTAACTCCTCCTCGACACGGACATGGCACCGCGACGGGAGAGAAGAAGGGGAACGGGACCACGAGGCTCCTCGGTGGTGATGCTGCGGTGGAGCGCGCGGCTGGTCCTCGACACGGACATGGAGCTGCTGGTCGCCGACCAGGGAACCCACCGGGTGATCATGGCGCAGGGGACAGCAGGCCCAAGCCGATGTGCTTCTGAAACTGGTGGGCGGGCGTGCACTGACGCGCATGGAGCTCTGCCGGGCGGCAAGTCAGGAGAAGAAGGACCTGTATGCGTTCCTGCTGACCGACGAGTCGCTATCGGGGGAGATGGAAGGGAGGGAGGAAGGTGGGGGCGGCGCCGGTGTGCGGATGAGAGGATGTGCTGTCCGATTTGGGGATGGAGCTCACTGTCCTCACTCCTCGGGACAGGAAGCGGACGGCACGCGGCCTCCTGCCTACTGCGGTGCTGCCTCTAGATTCCCTCTCTTCACTTCAATTTTTTTGCAGCAACGAGTGACTCCCATACTAGCTGCTAAATGTAGATTTCCTTCATTTTCTCGCTCATTTTTGCATTGCCTCCCATGCTATCTACTTAGCAAACACTCACGCCAATTATACTGAGAACTTTGTGAAAACTAATGCGAAAGCAATCATCGACATGAAAATGACAATGCATACCAATACTAATTTACATACAATATTTTGATCAAAACAATCAGATTACACATCCTTGAAAAAGTGAGACATTTTGTTTCTCAACAGCTCATACAATTATCTAAATGTGACCAAACTAACACCGTCATTCTTTGTTATCAAAGAAGAACTCATATTAGCATTTAAAGAAAAAATAGCATGGAAAAATAGATAACGCTAGCCATATATGTAAACAGAACAACACCACGGGCGCGGCGTGCCGCCGCGCCTACGCTTCCTAGTGTATAGATAACCCCTAGTTTGTTATGCAAGTTTGTCACTATGCTGCCTAGAAAACAGATTTCCTGTGCTCCACTGTAGAAAATTTTAAAAATCACCAGAACGTGATCTTGATCTGAAATTTCTTGAGTGCATATTAGTGCTTGCTATCTAACTTTCGTTAGTTCTGACTTTTCTGATTTGAGGTAAGTAGACATATCTAATAATTCAATCTTTACGGACTGATTCTGTTGAGACAGATTTCCTGTGCTGTGCTGCAAAAATTCGTTAAAAATCTCAGTATGGCATCTTGATCTGAAATTTTTTTGTGCATAGACCTGAGGTTATGATCTGTCTTTCATTAATCATGAGTTTTTCGATTTGAGCTACGTAACTATCTCATTGAGTGACATCTTTACAGAGTGTTTAGTTTTGACAGATTTCTATTCTCTTTGTTTAAATATTGTACTTAGGATTCAAAAGTTTCCTTCGTTTTTGACGTACGATTGAAATAATAAGAAACCTCTGTATTACAGTGGCTAAATATTTGATAGATTTTATAGAAACTAGGGATACTTGAAAACTTGTGGATTTTATTTAATGAGTACTAACCTACTAATGAGTTTTGTGAAGCTTTATGTGGATGCAGTTTTTAAGTTCCAATCAATATGGTGATATGAGATGAGCAAGAGGATGCAAGAGCTCAAGCTTGGGGAAGTGTAGATAGATCCCAAGAGAATATTCAAGAAGATGCAAATATCTAAGCTTGGGGATGCCCAAGGCATCCCCCTATTCATCAACCAACATGAGGTTGTCTCCTTCAAACTCAATATTACCCATCCACATGTAAGCATTGTATATAGTTGCTTTTATTATCTTTGGTTTTATCCTATTTAGTTTTATTAGGTTCTTTATTTGGTTCTTGTTTCTTTGTCAGTTTCACTTATAATTTGAAAACAACAACAAAAAAAAGGGGTTTGAGAGCTCCATCAAATAATCATGCCCATCTTAAATGACTATAAAGAAAGAGATTTATGGGAGACAACCCAATATGTTTATATTTGTGTTATTTACTACTTTGTTGAGTCTTAGAAGTCATTACTACTGTAATGACCTCTCCTTATCATGTTTGTTTTGTTTTTGTGCCAAGAATTGCCTCTAATGGTAAGAAAGTGGTATTTGGGAGATTTGCAATCTTGTTTACTGTTTCTGGTTCGTCACGAGAAAAATCGCCAAAAATCACCAGAACGTAAGTTTGAGCTGCCAATTTACGAGCATCTTCCCCAGGTATTTATCTAACTTTCATTAGTTCAGAGTTTTTCGAGTTATGCAGCGTAACTATTTTTCAAAAATCAATTTTTACGAACTGTTCTGTTTTGACAGATTCTTGCACTGTTTTGCATTTGCATCTTTTTGCCCACCTTTTTAAGTTCTCTTGATCAAAGAACCTTATTGATGTTGTGCTACAGTAGCTAATGCTTATTAAAATGCTTTTCATATGTCATACTGAACTTTGTAGATTTGATTAATATTATCATTGCACTAACGCTGCTAATGAGATTTGTGATGAGTTTTGTATGAAGGAAGTTTTCAAGTGTAGGAAAGAAGAATGATGAGATGAGATGAAGAATGGACAAAAGCTCAAGCTTGGGGATGCCCATGTCACCCCAAGATATATTCAAGAAAAGCGTCAAAGCTTGGGGATGACCAAGGCATCCCCTTCTTCATCAATAAAAATATCAGGCCATGTTTCTGTTCACTATATTTTTATTGCTTCATATACTATGTGTTATTCTTGGAGCATCTTTATTTTCTGTTGTGAATTTTATTTTCAATAAAGTGGGCACCATCATACCATGTTTGTTTGGGAGAGAGATACGCTCCGTTTTAATTGTATGAACGCTCTAGTTTTCACTCTTATTGTTCAACGAGCGTTTTATTTTTGCTAGTACTGCGTTTAGCTCTGGTTTTTCACTCCTATTTTGTTCAGAGCTTGTTAGTATGCTTCAGTTATATATGATTAGCTCTCTGATCTTTAATGAATATTATAAATGAGAGTTGTTTCAAATAAGTTGATTGGTGTTGGATACGAGTAAAAAGGTTTCATATTAATAGTGATACAAATGGAAGATCTCCTCTGATGTTTCAATTGGGTTGAATTGATCATTTAGTTTAGACTTTTAATATCACCATATGCTTTAATTAATAAGTTTTGTCGCTATGCATGATTATGACCATTATTGCTCTCTTAGTTGGTCGCTATCTTTCTTTTTGCTAGCCTTCATTCTGTACTGAGTATGATCTCTACTCGTGCATCCAACCACCAAAAACCAAAATATGCCAAAAGTGTCCACCATACCTACCTATATGTGGTATTTCACCGCCACTCCAAGTAAATTTACATGTGCTACCTTTAAAACCTTCAAAATAATTCCTTGTTTTTGCAATACATAGCTCATGGGAAAGTAGCTTAAAAAAATATTGTGGTGAGGAATATGTCACTTATGTATCTTAGTTCTTATAAGCTGCTTGTTGTGTGGCAACCATGCTGACATGGGGACACCATCATCATATTTTTGATAAATATCATGTGAGTTACTATGCATGTCCGTCTTGTCTGAAGTAAATGAGATAACCATGATAAAAGGTTAGAGTATGCATATTGTTAGAGAAGAACATTGGGCCGCTAACCAAAGCCATGTTTACATGGTGGAAGTTTTAACATGGACATTAAAACCTCAAAAATCTCTTATGAGAAATTTATGTTGCGAAAAGCTTTAAGCTTAAAGAGGAGTCCATTTGTCTGTTATCCATGTTGTCCCGGTATGGATATCTAAGTTGAGAATAATAAAAAGCGAGAAATCCAATGCGAACTTTCTCCTTAGACCTTTGTACAGGTGGCATGGAGGTATCCCTTTGTGGAACTTGGTTGAAACATATGTAATGTGATGATAATCCATGGAAATCCGAGCTAATTAGGACAAGGTGCGGGCACTATTAGTATTCGATGCATGAGGCTTGCAACTTATAGGAAGTTTTATACATAACCTATATTACTTATTGCTACCGTTGACATAATTGCCTCTCTTAAAATTTTATATCTCTATGTTTTCAAAATAAAAAGCTCTAGCACATGTTTAATCTCTGCTTCCCTCTGCGAAGGGACATTCTTTTACTTTTATGTTGAGTCTTCATCTTCTAAGTTATATGCACCGTCTTATGAGAGCATAGTTGTCATTCTTAGTTCTATGTGCATGGTCCCAAAATTATTATTGATTGAATCATGAATGTGTTATTACTTGTTCTTAAATTATTTGTATCTAGTCATCCTTTATGTAGGATAACGTTGCATAGAAAACAAAATTTTTCCTACCGCGAACACGCAATCCAAGCCAAGATGCAATCTAGAAGACGGTAGCAACGAGGGGGTATCGAGTCTCACCCTTGAAGAGATTCCAAAGCCTACAAGAGGAGGCTCTTATTGCTGCGGTAGACGATCACTTGCCGCTTGCAAAAGCGCGTAGAAGATCTTGATCACGATCGGTTCCGGTGCCACGAACGGGCAGCACCTCCGTACTCGGTCACACGTTCGGTTGTTGATGAAGACGACGTCCACCTCCCGTTCCAGCGGGCAGCGGAAGTAGTAGCTCCTCTTGAATCCGACAGCACGACAGCGTGGTGTCGGTGGCGGTGGAGAAGTCCGGCGGAGCTTCGCTAAGCTACGCGGGAGATATGGAGGAGAGGGGGCGGCTAGGGTTTGGGAGGGGGTGGCTGGCTATCGCGAGACAAAGGGAATTGGTATTATATGTGTATGGTTCATTCGATCACTAAAGTCATCGTTGAATATGTGGGAGCCATTATGGATCTCCAGATCCCGCTATTGGTTATTGGTCGGAGTGAATACTCAACCATGTCCGCATAGTTCACGAACCGTAGGGTGACACACTTAAAGTTGGATGTTGAAATGGTAGTACTTGAATATGGAATGGAGTTCGAATATTTGTTCGGAGTCCCGGATGAGATCCCGGACATCACGAGGAGTTCCGGAATGGTCCGGAGAATAAGATTCATATATAGGATGTCATTTTATGTGAATTAAAATGTCGCGGAAGGTTCTATGGAAGGTTCTAGAAGGTTCTAGAAAAGTCCGGAAGAAACCACCAAGGAAGGTGGAGTCCACATGGGACTCCACCTCCATGGCCGGCCAACCCTAGTGGGGGAGGAGTCCCAAGTGGACTCCCCCTTAGGGGGCCGGCCACCCCCCCACATGGGAGGTGGAAACCCCACCTTTGGTGGGAGTCCTAGATGGGCTAGGTTTCCCCCTCTTATGGAAGGTTTTTGGTTCGGGTCTTATTCGAAGACTTGGACACCAACACTTGGGGATCCACCTATATAATGAGGGGCCAAGGGAGGGGGCCGGCCACCCCAAGACCACAAGCTGGCCGCCCCCCTTGAAGTGGCCGGCCACCCCCTCCCAAACCATAGCCGCCCCCTCTCCTCCATATCTCCCGCGTAGCTTAGCGAAGCTCTGCCGGACTTCTCCACCGCCACCGACACCACGCCGTCGTGCTGTCGGATTCAAGAGGAGCTACTACTTCCGCTGCCCGCTGGAACGGGAGGTGGACGTCGTCTTCATCAACAACCGAACGTGTGACCGAGTACGGAGGTGCTGCCCGTTCGTGGCGCCGGAACCGATCGTGATCAAGATCTTCTACGTGCTTTTGCAAGTGGCAAGTGATCGTCTACCGCAGCAACAAGAGCCTCCTCTTGTAGGCTTTGGAATCTCTTCAAGGGTGAGACTCGATACCCCCTCGTTGCTGCCGTCTTCTAGATTGCTTCTTGGCTTGGATTGCGTGTTCGCGGTAGGAAAATTTTTGTTTTCTATGCAACGTTATCCTACAGTGGTATCAGAGCCGTGTCTATGCATAGATGGTTGCACGAGTAGAACACAATGGTTTGTGGGCGTTGATGCTCTTGTTATCTTTAGTTTGAGTACTTTGCATCTTTGTGGCATAGTGGGATGAAGCGGCTCGGACTAACTTTACATGACCGCGTTCATGAGACTTGTTCCTCGTTCGACATGCAACTTGTATTGCATAAGAGGCTTTGCGGGTGTCTGTCTCTCCTACTATAGTGAAGATTCAATTTACTCTTCTATTGAAAACATTAGTATCAACGTTGTGGTTCATGTTCGTAGGTACATTAGATCTCTCTCGAAAACCCTAAACCACGTAAAATATGCAAACCAAATTAGAGACGTCTAACTTGTTTTTGCAGGGTTTGGTGATGTGATATGGCCATAATGTGATGATGAATATGTATGAGATGATCATTATTGTATTGTGGCAACCGGCAGGAGCCTTATGGTTGTCTTTAAATTTCATGTTGAGTAGTATTTCAAAGTAGTTGTAATAGTTGCTACATGGAGGACAATCATGAAGACGGCGTCATTGACCTTGACGCTACGCCGACGATGATGGAGATCATGCCCAAAGATGATGGAGATCATGTCCGTGCTTTGGAGATGAAGATCAAAGGCGCAAAGACAAAAGGGCCATATCATATCACATATGAACTGCATGTGATGTTAATCCTTTTATGCATCTTATTTTGCTTAGATCGCGACGGTAGCATTATAAGATGATCCCTCACTAAAATCTCAAGATCATAAAGTGTTCATCCTTAGTAGCACCGTTGCCAAGACTTGTCGTTTCGAAGCATCTCGTGATGATCGGGTGTGATAGAATCAACAAGTGCATACAACGGGTGCAAGACAGTTTTGCACATGCGGGTACTAAGGTGGCCTTGACGAGCCTAGCATGTACAGACATGGTCTCGAAACACGTGATACCGAAAGGTAGAGCATGAATCATATGGTTGATATGATGAACACTTTGAGTGTTCGCCATTGAAGTCACACCTTTTCTCGTGATGATCGGGTTTAGGTGCGGTGGATTTGGTTCGTGTGATCACTAAGACAATGCGAGGGATATTGTTTTGAGTGGGAGTTAACTTAGATTTTTAATTATGTTGAATTAAAATTTGAACTCAATTTGTCATAAACTTAGTCTAAACTATTGCAAATATATGTTGTAGAGATGGCGTCCCCAATCAATTTTAATCAGTTCCTAGAGAAAGAGAAACTTAAGAGCAACGGTAGCAACTTCACCGACTGGTTCCGTCATGTGAGGATCTTCCTCTCTGGCGGAAATTTGCAATTTGTGCTTGATGCACCGCTAGGTGACCCTCCTGCAGAAGATGAAACCGATGAAGTAAAAGCTATTTACGCGACTCGGAAAACTCGGTACTCTCAAGTTCAGTGTGCCATCCTGTGCAGTCTGGAATCCGATCTTCAAAAACGTTTTGAGCACCATGATCCTCATGAGTTGATGAATGAGCTGAAAGCTATATTCGAGACTCATGCGGCCGTGGAATGCTATGAAGCATCGAAACATTTCTTCAGCTGTATGATGGAAGAAGGCAGCTCCGTTAGTGAGCACATGCTCGCCATGACCGGGCATGCGAAGAAACTCAGTGACTTGGGAATAGTGATTCCTAATAGACTGGGGATTAATCGTGTCCTTCAATCACTGCCACCAAGTTACAAGAACTTTGTGATGAACTACAATATGCAGAACATGAACAAGGAGTTACCTGAACTCTTTGGCATGCTAAAAGCTGCTGAGATTGAGATCAAGAAAGAGCACCAAGTGTTGATGGTCAACAAGACCACCAGTTTCAAGAAACAGGGCAAGTCTAAGGGAAAATTCAAGAAGGGTGGCAAGAAAGCTGCCACGCCTCCTATGAAACCTAAGAACGGCCCAAGCCTGATGCTGAGTGCTATTACTGCAAGGAGAAGGGACACTGGAAGCGTAATTGCTCCAAGTATCTGTCTGATCTGAAGAGCGGCCTTGTCAAGAAGAAGAAAGAAGGTATATCCGATATACATGTTATAGATGTTTATCTCACTGGTTCTCGTTCTAGTACACTGGTATTTGATACCTGGTTCGGTTGCTCATATCTGTAACTCGAAACAGGAACTAAAGAATAAACGAAGACTACTGAAAGATGAAGTGACGATGCGCGTTGGAAATGGATCCAAAGTCGATGTGATCGCTGTCGGCACACTTCCTCTACATCTACCTTCGGGATTAGTTTTAAGCCTAAATAATTGTTATTTTGTACCCGCGTTGAGCATGAACATTATATCTGGATCTTGTTTAATGCAAGACGGTTATTCATTCAAGTCTGAGAATAATGGTTGTTCTATTTTTATGAATAATATCTTTTATGGTCGAGCACCACAAAAGAATGGCTTATTTCTGTTAGATCTGGATAGTAGTGATACGCATATACATAACATTGATGCTAAGCGAATTAAATTGAATGATAATTCTACTTATATGTGGCACTGTCGTCTTGGTCATATTGGAGTGAAACGCATGAAGAAACTCCATACTGATGGATTACTTGAATCACTTGACTTTGAGTCACTTGATAGATGCGAAGCATGTCTAATGGGAAAAATGACAAAGACTCCATTTTCTGGTTTGATGGAGCGAGCTACTGACTTATTGGAAATCATACATACCGATGTATGTGGACCAATGAGCGTAGCATCGCGTGGTGGTTATCGTTATGTTCTAACCTTCACAGATGATCTGAGTAGATATGGGTATATCTATTTCATGAAACATAAATCCGAAACTTTCGAGAAGTTTAAGGAATTTCAAAGTGAAGTAGAAAATCAACGTAACAAGAAGATCAAATTTCTACGATCTGATCGTGGAGGTGAATATCTGAGTTATGAGTTTGGCATGCATTTAAAGAAATGCGGAATACTTTCACAATTGACACCGCCGGGAACACCTCAACGAAACGGTGTGTCCGAACGTCGTAATCGAACTCTCTTAGATATGGTTCGTAGTATGATGTCTCTTACTGATTTGTCGTTATCATTTTGGAGTTATGCATTAGAGACAGCCGCATTCACTTTAAATAGAGCACCATCAAAATCCGTAGAAATGACACCGTATGAATTATGGTTTAATAAAAAACCTAAGCTGTCGTTCCTGAAAGTTTGGGGTTGCGAAGCCTATGTAAAGAAGTTACAACGGACAAGCTAGAACCCAAAGCGGAGAAATGCGTCTTCATAGGATACCCTAAGGAAACTATAGGGTACACTTTCTATCACAGATCCGAAGGCAAAATCTTTGTTGCTAAGAACGGAACCTTTCTTGAGAAAGAATTTCTCACTAAAGAAGTGACTGAAAGAAAAGTAGAACTCGATGAGATTGATGAATCTATACTCGTTGATCAGAGTAGCGCAGTACCGGAAGTTGTACCTGTACCGCCTACACCGGCAACAGAGGAAGCTAATGATAATGATCATGAAACTTCAAACGAGGAAACTACTGAACCTCGCAGATCGACAAGGGAACGTGCCACTCCTGATTGGTATGATCCTTGTCTAAATGTCATGATTGTGGATAACAATGATGAGGACCCTGCGACGTATGAAGAAGCAATGATGAGCCCAGATTCCAACAAATGGCAAGAAGCCATGAAATCCGAAATGGGATCCATGTATGATAACAAAGTATGGACTTTGGTAGACTTACCTGATAGCCGAAAGGCTGTCGAAAATAAATGGATCTTCAAGAGAAAAACAGATGCTGATGGTAATATTACTGTCTATAAAGCTCGACTTGTCGCAAAGGGTTTCCGACAAATTCAAGGAGTTGACTACGATGAGACTTTCTCACCTGTAGCGAAGCTAAAATATGTGAGGATTTTGTTAGCAATAGCTGCATTTTTTGATTATGAGATTTGGCAGATGGATGTCAAAACGGCGTTCCTTAATGGAGACATTGAGGAAGAGTTGTATATGGTACAACCCAAAGGTTTTGTCGATCCTAAAAATGCTGACAAAGTATGCAAACTTCAGCGTTCAATCTATGGACTGAAGCAAGCATCAAGAAGTTGGAACCGACGCTTTGATAAGGTGATCAAAGACTTCGGGTTTATACAGTGTCATGGAGAGGCCTGTATTTACAAGAAAGTGAGTGGGAGCTCTGTAGCATTCCTGATATTATATGTAGATGACATATTATTGATCGGGAATGATATAGAACTATTAAGCAGTGTTAAAGGTTATTTGAATAATAGTTTTTCAATGAAAGACCTTGGTGAAGCATCGTATATATTAGGCATCAAGATTTATAGAGATAGATCAAGACGCCTAATAGGGCTATCACAGAGTACATATCTGGACAAGATTCTAAAGAAGTTTAGAATGGACAAAAGTAAGAAAGGGTTCTTACCTATGTTACCAGGCAAGGTATTGAGTAAGACTCAAGGACCGGCTACGGCAGAAGAAAGAGAAAGGATGAGTAATATCCCCTATGCCTCGGCAGTAGGATTGATACGTCTCCGACCTATCGATAATTTCTTATGTTCCATGCCACATTATTGATGATATCTACATGTTATATGCACACTTTATGTCATATTCGTGCATTTTCTAGAACTAACCTATTAACAAGATGCCGAAGTGCCAGTTCCTGTTTTCTGCTGTTTTTGGTTTCAGAAATCCTAGTAACGAAATATTCTCGGAATCGGACGAAATCAACGCCTAAGTTCCTATTTTCACCGGAAGCATCCAGAACACCCGGGAAGGACCAGAGGGGGGGCACTGGGCCCCCAGATGATAGGGTGGCGCGGCCCACCCCCTGGCCGCGCCGCCCTATGGTTTCGTCGCCCCTTCGACCCTCCTGCGCCGCCTCTTCGCCTATATAAAGCCCCTGGATCGAAAACCCTGATACGATTGACGAAAACCACAGAAACCTTCCAGAGCCGCCGCCACCGCGAGGCCAAGATCTGGGGGACAGGAGTCTCTGTTCCGGCACACTGCCGGAGCGGGGAAGTGCCCCCGGAAGGCTTCTCCATCGACACCGGAGCCATCCCCACCGCCGTCTTCACCGCCATCTTCACCGCCATCGCTGCCTCCATGATGAGGAGGGAGTAATCCACCCCCGAGGCTGAGGGTTCCGCTGTAGCTATGTGGTTCATCTCTCTCCCATGTACCTCAATACAATAATCTCATGAGCTGCTTTACATGATTGAGATTCATATGAGTTTTGTATCACTACTATCTATGTGCTGCTCTAGCAATGTTATTAAAGTAGTTTTATTCCTCCTGCACGTGTGTAAAGGTGACAGTGTGTGCACCGTGTTAGTACTTGGTTTATGCTATGATCATGATCTCTTGTAGATTGCGAAGTTAACTATTGCTATGATAATATTGATATGATCTATTCCTCCTACATATGCATGAAGGTGACAGTGTGCATGCTATGTTAGTACTTGGTTTAGTCTATTGATCTATCTTACACTATAAGGTTACTTAAACATGAGCATTATTGTGGAGCTTGTTAACTCCGGCATTGAGGGTTCGTGTAATCCTACGCAATGTGTTCATCATCCAACAAAAGTGTAGAGTATGCATTTATCTATTCTGTTATGTGATCAATGTTGAGAGTGTCCACTAGTGAAAGTGTAATCCCTAGGCCTTGTTCCCAAATACTGCTATCGCTGCTTGTTTACTGTTTTACTGTGTTACTACTGCTGCAATACTACCACCATCAACTACACGCCAGCAAGCTATTTTCTGGCACCGTTGCTACTGCTCATATATATTCATACCACCTGTATTTCACTATCTCTTCGCCGAACTAGTGCACCTATTAGGTGTGTTGGGGACACAAGAGACTTCTTGCTTTGTGGTTGCAGGGTTGCATGAGAGGGATATCTTTGACCTCTTCCTCCCTGAGTTCGATAAACCTTGGGTGATCCACTTAAGGGAAAACTTGCTGCTGTTCTACAAACCTCTGCTCTTGGAGGCCCAACACTGTCTACAGGAAAAGGAGGGGGAAGTAGACATCAAGCTAAATTTCTGGCGCCGTTGCCGGGGAGGAAAGGTAAAAGGTACTCACACTCCGGACCTCGGCTACCAAGCTATTTTCCGGCGCCGTAAGTACTCAAAGCTATTTCCTTTAGATCCTGCAATTGCATCTTTTTGTTTCTTGTTTACACTAGTTTGGCATAATGGACAAGAATGATCTTCTTATTCTATTTCCTGATTTAAAACATGGATTGTTTGATGCGAACATTAAAAAACCTATAGAATCTTATTTGCATGCTGGTAGTAATATTAGTATGAACACTTTGAACACCATTGTTGATAATAATATAGAAAGTTCTAAGCTTGGGGAAGCTGGTTTTCATGATCTTTTTAGTCCCCCAAGCATTGAGGAGAAAATTTTCTTTGATGATACTTTGCCTCCTATTTATGATGATTATAATGATAGTGGTCTTTTGGTGCCACCTACTATGGAGAGTAAATTTTGTTGTGATTATACTATGCCTCCTACACTTGATGAGAATAATAATGATAGCTACTTTGTTGAATTTGCTCCCGCTATTACTAATAAAATTGATTATGCTTATGTGGAGAGTAATAATTTTATGCATGAGACTCATGATAAGAATGCTTTATGTGATGGTTATATTGTTGAGTTTGCTCATGATGCTACTGAAAGTTATTATGAGAGAGGAAAATATGGTTGTAGAAATTTTCATGTTACTAAAATGCCTCTCTATGTGCTGAAATTTTTGAAGCTGCACTTGTTTTATCTTTCTATGCTTGTTGCATTATGCTTCTTGAACTTGTTTATTTACAAGATTCCTATGCATAGGAAGCATGTTAGACTTAAATGTGTTTTGTATTTGCCTCTTGATGCTCTCTTTTGCTTCAAATACTATTTCTTGCGAGTGCATCATTAAAACTGCTGAGCCCATCTTAATGGCTATAAAGAAAGAACTTCTTGGGAGATAACCCATGTGTTATTTTGCTACAGTACTTTGTTTTATATTTTTGTCTTGGAAGTTGTTTACTACTGTAGCAACCTCTCCTTATCTTAGTTTTGTGTTTTGTTGTGCCAAGTGAAGCCTCTAATCGAAGGTTGATACTAGATTTGGATTTCTGTGCAGAAACAGATTTCTATCTGTCACGAATCTGGGATTTTCTCTCTGTAGAAAAATCAGAAAAATATGCCAATTTACGTGCGTGTTCCTCAGATATGTACGCAACTTTCATTAGTTTTGTGTTTTCTGATCTGAGCAACGGAAGTATTTATTAGAAATTCGTCTTTACGGACTGTTCTGTTTTGACAGATTCTGCCTTTTATTTCGCATTGCTTCTTTCGCTGTGTTGGGTGGATTTCTTTGTTCCATTACCTTCCAGTAGCTTCGGGAAATGTCCAGAAGTGTTAAGAATGATTGTGTCACCTCTGAACATGTGAGTTTTTGATTATGTACTAACCCCTCTAATGAAGTTTATGAGAAGTTTGGTGTGAAGGAAGTTTTCAAGGGTCAAGAGAGGAGGATGATATACTATGATCAAGAAGAGTGAAAGCTCTAAGCTTGGGGATGCCCCGGTGGTTCACCCCTGCATATTTCAAGAAGACTCAAGCATCTAAGCTTGGGGATGCCCAAGGCATCCCCTTCTTCATCGACAAATTATCAGGTTCCTTCTCTTGAAACTATATTTTTATTCGGTCACATCTTATGTGCTTTTCTTGGAGCGTCAGTATGTTTCTTGTTTTTGTTTTTGTTGAATAAATGCTTGTGTGGGAGAGAGACACGCTCCGCTGGTTCGTATGAACACATGTGTTCTTAGCTCATAATATTCATGGCGAAGTTTCTTCTTCGTTAAATTGTTATATGGTTGGAATTGGAAAATGATACATGTAGTAATTGCTATTAATGTCTTGGGTAATGTGATACTTGGCAATTGTTGTGCTCATGATTAAGCTCTTGCATCATATACTTTGCACCCATTAATGAAGAAATACATAGAGCATGCTAAAATTTGGTTTGCATATTTGGTTTCTCTAAGGTCTAGATAATTTCTAGTATTGAGTTTGAACAACAAGGAAGACGGTGTAGAGTCTTATAATGTTTTCAATATGTCTTTTATGTGAGTTTTGCGGCACCGGTTCATCCTTGTGTTTGTTTCAAATAAGCCTTGCTAGCCTAAACCTTGTATCGAGAGGGAATACTTCTCATGCATCCAAAATACTTGAGCCAACCACTATGCCATTTGTGTCCACTATACCTACCTACTACATGGTATTTTCCGCCATTCCAAAGTAAATTGCTTGAGTGCTACCTTTAAAATTCCATCATTCACCTTTGCAATATATAGCTCATGGGACAAATAGCTTAAAAACTATTGTGGTATTGAATATGTAATTATGCACTTTATCTCTTATTAAGTTGCTTGTTGTGCGATAACCATGTTCACTGGGGACGCCATCAACTACTCTTTGTTGAATTTTATGTGAGTTGCTATGCATGTCCGTCTTGTCTGAAGTAAGAGAGATCTACCACCTTATGGTTAAGCATGCATATTGTTAGAGAAGAACATTGGGCCGCTAACTAAAGCCATGATCCATGGTGGAAGTTTCAGTTTTGGACATATATCCTCAAATATCAAATGAGAAAATTATTAATTGTTGTTACATGCTTATGCATAAAAGAGGAGTCCATTATCTGTTGTCTATGTTGTCCCGGTATGGATGTCTAAGTTGAGAATAATCAATAGCGAGAAATCCAAATGCGAGCTTTCTCCTTAGACCTTTGTACAGGCGGCATAGAGGTACCCCTTTGTGACACTTGGTAAAAACATGTGCATTGTGATGATCCGGTAGTCCAAGCTAATTAGGACAAGGTGCGGGCACTATTAGTATACTATGTATGAGGCTTGCAACTTGTAAGATATAATTTACATGATACATATGCTTTATTACTACCGTTGACAAAATTGTTTCATGATTTCAAAATCAAAGCTCTAGCACAAATATAGCAATCGATGCTTTTCCTCTATGGAGGACCATTCTTTTACTTTCATTGTTGAGTCAGTTCACTTATTTCTCTCCATCTCAAGAAGCAAACACTTGTGTGAACTATGCATTGATTCCTACATATTTGCATATTGCATTTGTTATATTGCTTTGCATTGACAATTATCCATGAGATATACATGTTACAAGTTGAAAGCAACCGCTGAAACTTAATCTTCCATTGTGTTGCTTCAATACCTTTACTTTGAATTATTGCTTTATGAGTTAACTCTTATGCAAGACTTATTGATGCTTGTCTTGAAGTGCTATTCATGAAAAGTCTTTGCTTTATGATTCACTTGTTTACTCATGTCATATACATTGTTTTGATCGCTGCATTCACTACATATGCTTTACAAATAGTATGATCAAGGTTATGATGGCATGTCACTCCAAAAATTATCTGTGTTATCGTTTTTACCTGCTCGGGACGAGCAGAACTAAGCTTGGGGATGCTAATACGTCTCCGACGTATCGATAATTTCTTATGTTCCATGCCACATTATTGATGATATCTACATGTTATATGCACACTTTATGTCATATTCGTGCATTTTCTGGAACTAACCTATTAACAAGATGCCGAAGTGCCAGTTCCTGTTTTCTGCTGTTTTTGGTTTCAGAAATCCTAGTAACGAAATATTCTCGGAATCGGACGAAATCAACGCCTAAGTTCCTATTTTCACCGGAAGCATCCAGAACACCCGGGAAGGACCAGAGGGGGGGCACTGGGCCCCCAGATGATAGGGTGGCGCGGCCCACCCCCTGGCCGCGCCACCCTATGGTTTCGTCGCCCCTTCGACCCTCCTGCGCCGCCTCTTCGCCTATATAAAGCCCCTGGATCGAAAACCCTGATACGATTGACGAAAACCACAGAAACCTTCCAGAGCCGCCGCCATCGCGAGGCCAAGATCTGGGGGACAGGAGTCTCTGTTCCGGCACGCTGCCGGAGCGGGGAAGTGCCCCCAGAAGGCTTCTCCATCGACACCGGAGCCATCCCCACCGCCGTCTTCACTGCCATCTTCACCGCCATCACTGCCTCCATGACGAGGAGGGAGTAATCCACCCCCGAGGCTGAGGGTTCCGCTGTAGCTATGTGGTTCATCTCTCTCCCATGTACCTCAATACAATAATCTCATGAGCTGCTTTACATGATTGAGATTCATATGAGTTTTGTATCACTACTATCTATGTGCTGCTCTAGCAATGTTATTAAAGTAGTTTTATTCCTCCTGCACGTGTGTAAAGGTGACAGTGTGTGCACCGTGTTAGTACTTGGTTTATGCTATGATCATGATCTCTTGTAGATTACGAAGTTAACAATTGCTATGATAATATTGATATGATCTATTCCTCCTACATATGCATGAAGGTGACAGTGTGCATGCTATGTTAGTACTTGGTTTAGTCTATTGATCTATCTTACACTATAAGGTTACTTAAACATGAGTATTATTGTGGAGCTTGTTAACTCCGGCATTGAGGGTTCGTGTAATCCTACGCAATGTGTTCATCATCCAACAAAAGTGTAGAGTATGCATTTATCTATTCTGTTATGTGATCAATGTTGAGAGTGTCCACTAGTGAAAGTGTAATCCCTAGGCCTTGTTCCTAAATACTGCTATCGCTGCTTGTTTACTGTTTTACTGTGTTACTACTGCTGCAATACTACCACCATCAACTACACGCCAGCAAGCTATTTTCTGGCACCGTTGCTACTGCTCATATATATTCATACCACCTGTATTTCACTATCTCTTCGCCGAACTAGTGCACCTATTAGGTGTGTTGGGGACACAAGAGACTTCTTGCTTTGTGGTTGCAGGGTTGCATGAGAGGGATATCTTTGACCTTTTCCTCCCTGAGTTCGATAAACCTTGGGTGATCCACTTAAGGGAAAACTTGCTGCTGTTCTACAAACCTCTGCTCTTGGAGGCCCAACACTGTCTACAGGAAAAGGAGGGGGAAGTAGACATCAAGGATCTATCATGTATGCCATGCTATGTACTAGACCGGATATAGCACATGCTGCTAGTTTGACTAGCAGATATCAAAGTGATCCAGGAATGGAACACTGGACAGCGGTCAAGAATATCCTGAAATACTTGAAAAGAACTAAGGATATGTTTCTTTGTTATGGAGGTGACCAAGAGCTCGTTGTAAACGGTTACACCGATGCAAGTTGGAACACTGATCCTGATGACTCTAAGTCACAATCTGGGTATGTGTTTATATTGAATGGTGCTGCAGTAAGCTGGGCAAGCTCGAAGCAGTGCACGGTGGCAAAGTCTTCAACATAATCAGAGTACATAGCGGCTTCAGAGGCTTCATCAGAAGCGGTATGGATGAAGAGGTTCATTGTAGAGCTCGGTGTGGTTCCTAGTGCATTGGACCCATTAATCATTTACTGTGATAACATGGGTGCCATCGCCAATGCACAAGAGCCAAGGTCACACAAGAGGCTGAAGCATATCAAGCTGCGTTACCACTCGATTCGCGAGTACATCGAAGATGGAGAAGTAAAGATTTGCAAAGTACACACTGATCTGAATGTAGCAGATCCGTTGACTAAAGCTCTCCCTAGGGCAAAGCATGACCAACACCAGAATGCCATGGGTGTTAGGTATATCACAATGTAATCTAGATTATTGACTCTAGTGCAAGTGGGAGACTGAAGGAGATATGCCCTAGAGGCAATAATAAAGTGGTTATTATTTATATCTTTATGTTTATGATAAATGTTTATATATCATGCTAGAATTGTATTAACCGAAACATTAGTACATGTGTGATATGTAGACAAACAAGAAGTCCCTAGTATGCCTCTTAAACTAGCTTGTTGATTAATGGATGATTAGTTTCATAATCATGAACATTGGATGTTATTAATAACAAGGTTATGTCATTATATGAATGATGTAATGGACACACCCAATTAAGCGTAGCATAAGATCTCGTCATTAAGTTATTTGCTATAAGCTTTCGATACATAGTTACCTAGTCCTTATGACCATGAGATCATGTAAATCACTTATACCGGAAAGGTACTTTGATTACACCAAACACCACTGCGTAAATGGGTGGCTATAAAGGTGGGATTAAGTATCCGGAAAGTATGAGTTGAGGCATATGGATCAACAGTGGGATTTGTCCATCCCGATGACGGATAGATATACTCTGGGCCCTCTCGGTGGAATGTCGTCTAATGTCTTGCAAGCATATGAATGAGTTCATAAGAGACCACATACCACGGTACGAGTAAAGAGTACTTGTCAGGAGACGAGGTTGAACAAGGTATAGAGTGATACCGAAGATCAAACCTCGGACAAGTAAAATATCGCGAGACAAAGGGAATTGGTATTATATGTGTATGGTTCATTCGATCACTAAAGTCATCGTTGAATATGTGGGAGCCATTATGGATCTCCAGATCCCTCTATTGGTTATTAGTCGGAGTGAATACTCAACCATGTCCGCATAGTTCACGAACCGTAGGGTGACACACTTAAAGTTGGATGTTGAAATGGTAGTACTTGAATATGGAATGGAGTTCGAATATTTGTTCGGAGTCCCGGATGAGATCCCGGACATCACGAGGAGTTCCGGAATGGTCCGGAGAATAAGATTCATATATAGGATGTCATTTTATGTGAATTAAAATGTCGCGGAAGGTTCTATGGAAGGTTCTAGAAGGTTCTAGAAAAGTCCGGAAGAAACCACCAAGGAAGGTGGAGTCCACATGGGACTCCACCTCCATGGCCGGCCAACCCTAGTGGGGGAGGAGTCCCAAGTGGACTCCCCCTTAGGGGGCCGGCCACCCCCCCACATGGGAGGTGGAAACCCCACCTTTGGTGGGAGTCCTAGATGGGCTAGGTTTCCCCCTCTTATGGAAGGTTTTTGGTTCGGGTCTTATTCGAAGACTTGGACACCAACACTTGGGGATCCACCTATATAATGAGGGGCCAAGGGAGGGGGCCGGCCACCCCAAGACCACAAGCTGGCCGCCCCCCTTGAAGTGGCCGGCCACCCCCTCCCAAACCCTAGCCGCCCCCTCTCCTCCATATCTCCCGCGTAGCTTAGCGAAACTCCGCCGGACTTCTCCACCGCCACCGACACCACGCCGTCGTGCTGTCGGATTCAAGAGGAGCTACTACTTCCGCTGCCCGCTGGAATGGGAGGTGGACGTCGTCTTCATCAACAACCGAACGTGTGACCGAGTACGGAGGTGCTGCCCGTTCGTGGCGCCGGAACCGATCATGATCAAGATCTTCTACGCGCTTTTGCAAGCGGCAAGTGATCGTCTACCGCAGCAACAAGAGCTTCCTCTTGTAGGCTTTGGAATCTCTTCAAGGGTGAGACTCGATACCCCCTCGTTGCTACCGTCTTCTAGATTGCTTCTTGGCTTGGATTGCGTGTTCGCGGTAGGAAATTTTTTGTTTTCTATGCAACGTTATCCTACAGTAGTAATCAAAGTACTACTTCAACGTTTTCCTTCATAGAACTACTGTTGGAATCATCTATGTCATCATAAATTTTTGTTACAATTTTTGACCACTTTTATCATTGGTATCAGAGCCGTGTCTATGCATAGATGGTTGCACGAGTAGAACACAATGGTTTGTGGGCGTTGATGCTCTTGTTATCTTTAGTTTGAGTACTTTGCATCTTTGTGGCATAGTGGGATGAAGCGGCTCGGACTAACTTTACATGACCGCGTTCATGAGACTTGTTCCTCGTTCGACATGCAACTTGTATTGCATAAGAGGCTTTGCGGGTGTCTGTCTCTCCTACTATAGTGAAGATTCAATTTACTCTTCTATTGAAAACATTAGTATCAACATTGTGGTTCATGTTCGTAGGTAGATTAGATCTCTCTCGAAAACCCTAAACCACGTAAAATATGCAAACCAAATTAGAGACGTCTAACTTGTTTTTGCAGGGTTTGGTGATGTGATATGGCCATAATGTGATGATGAATATGTATGAGATGATCATTATTGTATTGTGGCAACCGGCAGGAGCCTTATGGTTGTCTTTAAATTTCATGTTGAGTAGTATTTCAAAGTAGTTGTAATAGTTGCTACATGGAGAACAATCATGAAGACGGCGTCATTGACCTTGACGCTATGCCGACGATGATGGAGATCATGCCCGAAGATGATGGAGATCATGTCCGTGCTTTGGAGATGAAGATCAAAGGCGCAAAGACAAAAGGGCCATATCATATCACATATGAACTGCATGTGATGTTAATCCTTTTATGCATCTTATTTTGCTTAGATCGCGACGGTAGCATTATAAGATGATCCCTCACTAAAATCTCAAGATAATAAAGTGTTCATCCTTAGTAGCACCGTTGCCAAGACTTGTCGTTTCGAAGCATCTCGTGATGATCTGGTGTGATAGAATCAACAAGTGCATACAACGGGTGCAAGACAGTTTTGCACATGCGGATACTAAGGTGGCCTTGACGAGCCTAGCATGTACAGACATGGTCTCGGAACACGTGATACCGAAAGGTAGAGCATGAATCATATGGTTGATATGATGAACACTTTGAGTGTTCGCCATTGAAGTCACACCTTTTCTCGTGATGATCGGGTTTAGGTGCGGTGGATTTGGTTCGTGTGATCACTAAGACAATGCGAGGGATATTGTTTTGAGTGGGAGTTCACTTAGATTTTTAATTATGTTGAATTAAAATTTGAACTCAATTTGTCATAAACTTAGTCTAAACTATTGCAAATATATGTTGTAGAGATGGCGTCCCCAATAAATTTTAATCAGTTCCTAGAGAAAGAGAAACTTAAGAGCAACGGTAGCAACTTCACCGACTGGTTCCGTCATGTGAGGATCTTCCTCTCTGGCGGAAATCTGCAATTTGTGCTTGATGCACCGCTAGGTGACCCTCCTGCAGAAGATGAAACCGATGAAGTAAAAGCTGTTTACGCGACTCGAAAAACTCGGTACTCTCAAGTTCAGTGTGCCATCCTGTGCAGTCTGAAATCCGATCTTCAAAAATGTTTTGAGCACCATGATCCTCATGAGTTGATGAATGAGCTGAAAGCTATATTCGAGACTCATGCGGCCGTGGAATGCTATGAAGCATCGAAACATTTCTTCAGCTGTATGATGGAAGAAGGCAGCTCCGTTAGTGAGCACATGCTCGCCATGACCGGGCATGCGAAGAAACTCAGTGACTTGGGAATAGTGATTCCTAATAGACTGGGGATTAATCGTGTCCTTCAATCACTGCCACCAAGTTACAAGAACTTTGTGATGAACTACAATATGCAGAACATGAACAAGGAGTTACCTGAACTCTTTGGCATGCTAAAAGCTGCTGAGATTGAGATCAAAAAAGAGCACCAAGTGTTGATGGTCAACAAGACCACCAGTTTCAAGAAACAGGGCAAGTCTAAGGGAAAATTCAAGAAGGGTGGCAAGAAAGCTGCCACACCTCCTATGAAACCTAAGAACGGCCCTAAGCCTGATGCTGAGTGCTATTACGCAAGGAGAAGGGACACCGGAAGCGTAATTGCTCCAAGTATCTCGGCTGATCTCAAGAGCGGCCTTGTCAAGAAGAAGAAAGAAGGTATATCTGATATACATGTTATAGATGTTTATCTCACTGGTTCTCGTTCTAGTACCTGGGTATTTGATACTGGTTCGGTTGCTCATATCTGTAACTCGAAACAGGAACTAAAGAATAAACGAAGACTACTGAAAGATGAAGTGACGATGCGCGTTGGAAATGGATCCAAAGTCGATGTGATCGCAGTCGGCACACTTCCTCTACATCTACCTTCGGGATTAGTTTTAAGTCTAAATAATTGTTATTTTGTACCCGCGTTGAGCATGAACATTATATCTGGATCTTGTTTAATGCAAGACGGTTATTCATTCAAGTCTGAGAATAATTGTTGTTCTATTTTTATGAATAATATCTTTTATGGTCGAGCACCACAAAAGAATGGCTTATTTCTGTTAGATCTCGATAGTAGTGATACGCATATACATAACATTGATGCTAAGCGAATTAAATTAAATGATAATTCTACTTATATGTGGCACTGTCGTCTTGGTCATATTGGAGTGAAACGCATGAAGAAACTCCATACTGATGGATTACTTGAATCACTTGACTTTGAGTCACTTGATAGATGCGAAGCATGTCTAATGGGAAAAATGACAAAGACTCCATGTTCAGTATGATGGAGCGAGCTACTGACTTATTGGAAATCATACATACCGATGTATGTGGACCAATGAGCGTAGCATCGCGCGGTGGTTATCGTTATGTTCTAACCTTCACAGATGATCTGAGTAGATATGGGTATATCTATTTCATGGAACATAAATCCGAAACTTTCGAGAAGTTTAAGGAATTTCAAAGTGAAGTAGAAAATCAACGTAACAAGAAGATCAAATTTCTACGATCTGATCGTGGAGGTGAATATCTGAGTTATGAGTTTGGCATGCATTTAAAGAAATGCGGAATACTTTCACAATTGACACCGCCGGGAACACCTCAACGAAACGGTGTGTCCGAACGTCGTAATCGAACTCTCTTAGATATGGTTCGTAGTATGATGTCTCTTACTGATTTGCCGTTATCATTTTGGAGTTATGCATTAGAGACAGCCGCATTCACTTTAAATAGAGCACCATCAAAATCCGTAGAAACGACACCGTATGAATTATGGTTTAATAAGAAACCTAAGCTGTCGTTCCTGAAAGTTTGGGGTTGCGAAGCCTATGTAAAGAAGTTACAACCGGACAAGCTAGAACCCAAAGCGGAGAAATGCGTCTTCATAGGATACCCTAAGGAAACTATAGGGTATACTTTCTATCACAGATCCGAAGGCAAAATCTTTGTTGCTAAGAACGGAACCTTTCTTGAGAAAGAATTTCTCACTAAAGAAGTGACTGGAAGAAAAGTAGAACTCGATGAGATTGATGAATCTATACTCGTTGATCAGAGTAGCGCAGTACCGGAAGTTGTACCTGCACCGCCTACACCGGCAACAGAGGAAGCTAATGATAATGATCATGAAACTTCGAACGAGGAAACTACTGAACCTCGCAGATCGACAAGGGAACGTGCCACTCCTGATTGGTATGATCCTTGTCTAAATGTCATGATTGTGGATAACAATGATGAGGACCCTGCGACGTATGAAGAAGCGATGATGAGCCCAGATTCCAACAAATGGAAAGAAGCCATGAAATCCGAAATGGGATCCATGTATGATAACAAAGTATGGACTTTGGTAGACTTACCTGATAGCCGAAAGGCTGTCGAGAATAAATGGATCTTCAAGAGAAAAACAGATGTTGATGGTAATATTACTGTCTATAAAGCTCGACTTGTCGCAAAGGGTTTCCGACAAATTCAAGGAGTTGACTACGATGAGACTTTCTCACCTGTAGCGAAGCTAAAATCTGTGAGGATTTCGTTAGCAATAGCTGCATTTTTCGATTATGAGATTTGGCAGATGGATGTCAAAACGGCGTTCCTTAATGGAGACATTGAGGAAGAGTTGTATATGGTACAACCCAAAGGTTTTGTTGATCCTAAAAATGCTGACAAAGTATGCAAACTTCAGCGTTCAATCTATGGACTGAAGCAAGCATCAAGAAGTTGGAACCGACGCTTTGATAAGGTGATCAAAGACTTCGGGTTTATACAGTGTCATGGAGAGGCCTGTATTTACAAGAAAGTGAGTGGGAGCTCTGTAGCATTCCTGATATTATATGTAGATGACATATTATTGATCGGGAATGATATAGAACTATTAAGCAGTGTTAAAGGTTATTTGAATAATAATTTTTCAATGAAAGACCTTGGTGAAGCATCGTATATATTAGGCATAAAGATTTATAGAGATAGATCAAGACGCCTAATAGGGCTATCACAGAGTACATATCTGGACAAGATTCTAAAGAAGTTTAGAATGGACGAAAGTAAGAAAGGGTTCTTACCTATGTTACCAGGCAAGGTATTGAGTAAGACTCAAGGACCGGCTACGGCAGAAGAAAGAGAAAGGATGAGTAATATCCCCTATGCCTCGGCAGTAGGATCTATCATGTATGCCGTGCTATGTACTAGACCGGATATAGCACATGCTGTTAGTTTGACTAGCAGATATCAAAGTGATCCAGGAATGGAACACTGGACAGCGGTCAAGAATATCCTGAAGTACTTGAAAAGAACTAAGGATATGTTTCTTTGTTATGGAGGTGACCAAGAGCTCGTTGTAAACGGTTACACCGATGCAAGTTGGAACACTGATCCTGATGACTCAAAGTCACAATCTGGGTACGTGTTTATATTGAATGGTGCTGCAGTAAGCTGGGCAAGCTCGAAGCAGTGCACGGTGGCGAAGTCTTCAACAGAATCAGAGTACATAGCGGCTTCAGAGGCTTCATCAGAAGCGGTATGGATGAAGAGGTTCATTGTAGAGCTCGGTGTGGTTCCTAGTGCATTGGACCCATTAATCATTTACTATGATAACATGGGTGCCATCGCCAATGCACAAGAGCCAAGGTCACACAAGAGGCTGAAGCATATCAAGCTGTGTTACCACTCGATTCGCGAGTACATCGAAGATGGAAAAGTAAAGATTTGCAAAGTACACACTGATCTGAATGTAGCAGATCCGTTGACTAAAGCTCTCCCTAGGGCAAAGCATGACCAACACCAGAATGCCATGGGTGTTAGGTATATTACAATGTAATCTAGATTATTGACTCTAGTGCAAGTGGGAGACTGAAGGAGATATGCCCTAGAGGCAATAATAAAGTGGTTATTATTTATATCTTTATGTTTATGATAAATGTTTATATATCATGCTAGAATTGTATTAACCGAAACATTAGTACATGTGTGATATGTAGACAAACAAGAAGTCCCTAGTATGCCTCTTAAACTAGCTTGTTGATTAATGGATGATTAGTTTCATAATCATGAACATTGGATGTTATTAATAACAAGGTTATGTCATTGAATGAATGATATAATGGACACACCCAATTAAGCGTAGCATAAGATCTCGTCATTAAGTTATTTGCTATAAGCTTTCGATACATAGTTACCTAGTCCTTAAGACCTTGAGATCATGTAAATCACTTATACTGGAAAGGTACTTTGATTACACCAAACACCACTGCGTAAATGGGTGGCTATAAAGGTGGGATTAAGTATCCGGAAAGTATGAGTTGAGGCATATGGATCAACAGTGGGATTTGTCCATCCCGATGACGGATAGATATACTCTGGGCCCTCTCGGTGGAATGTCATCTAATGTCTTGCAAGCATATGAATGAGTTCATAAGAGACCACATACCACGGTACGAGTAAAGAGTACTTGTCAGGAGACGAGGTTGAACAAGGTATAGAGTGATACCGAAGATCAAACCTCGGACAAGTAAAATATCGCGAGACAAAGGGAATTGGTATTATATGTGAATGGTTCATTTGATCACTAAAGTCATCGTTGAATATGTGGGAGCCATTATGGATCTCCAGATCCCGCTATTGGTTATTGGTTGGAGTGAGTACTCAACCATGTCCGCATAGTTCACGAACCGTAGGGTGACACACTTAAAGTTGGATGTTGAAATGGTAGTACTTGAATATGGAATGGAGTTCGAATATTTGTTCGGAGTCCCGGATGAGATCCCGGACATCACGAGGAGTTCCGGAATGGTCCGGAGAATAAGATTCATATATAGGATGTCATTTTATGTGAATTAAAATGTCGCGGAAGGTTCTATGGAAGGTTCTAGAAGGTTCTAGAAAAGTCCGGAAGAAAGCACCAAGGAAGGTGGAGTCCACATGGGACTCCACCTCCATGGCCGGCCAACCCTAGTGGGGGAGGAGTCCCAAGTGGACTCCCCCTTAGGGGGCCGGCCACCCCCCCACATGGGAGGTGGAAACCCCACCTTTGGTGGGAGTCCTAGTTGGGCTAGGTTTCCCCCTCTTATGGAAGGTTTTTGGTTCGGGTCTTATTCGAAGACTTGGACACCAACACTTGGGGATCCACCTATATAATGAGGGGCCAAGGGAGGGGGCCGGCCACCCCAAGACCACAAGCTGGCCGCCCCCCTTGAAGTGGCCGGCCACCCCCTCCCAAACCCTAGCCACCCCCCTCTCCTCCATATCTCCCGCGTAGCTTAGCGAAGCTCCGCCGGACTTCTCCACCGCCACCGACACCACGCCGTCGTGCTGTCGGATTCAAGAGGAGCTACTACTTCCGCTGCCCGCTGGAACGGGAGGTGGACGTCGTCTTCATCAACAACCGAACGTGTGACCGAGTACGGAGGTGCTGCCCGTTCGTGGCGCCAGAACCGATCGTGATCAAGATCTTCTACGCGCTTTTGCAAGCGGCAAGTGATCGTCTACCGCAGCAACAAGAGCCTCCTCTTGTAGGCTTTGGAATCTCTTCAAGGGTGAGACTCGATACCCCCTCGTTGCTACCGTCTTCTAGATTGCATCTTGGCTTGGATTGCGTGTTCGCGGTAGGAAAATTTTTGTTTTCTATGCAACGTTATCCTACAGTGAACACAATCCAAGACAAGAATTTTCACTATAGTCATGAGATATTCTTAGTGAACAAAATGGATATGTCCGCTGAACAAATATTAGAGCCGAAATTTATACCACATACCCTATAGTCACTCTATTGTTAATCGACAAATTCAAGGAGTTGACTACGATGAGACTTTCTCACCTGTAGCGAAGCTAAAATCTGTGAGGATTTTGTTAGCAATAGCTGCATTTTTCGATTATGAGATTTGGCAGATGGATTTCAAAACGGCGTTCCTTAATGGAGACATTGAGGAAGAGTTGTATATGGTACAACCCAAAGGTTTTGTCGATCCTAAAAATGCTGACAAAGTATGCAAACTTCAGCGTTCAATCTATGGACTGAAGCAAGCATCAAGAAGTTGGAACCGACGCTTTGATAAGGTGATCAAAGACTTCGGGTTTATACAGTGTCATGGAGAGGCCTGTATTTACAAGAAAGTGAGTGGGAGCTCTGTAGCATTCCTGATATTATATGTAGATGACATATTATTGATCGGGAATGATATAGAACTATTAAGCAGTGTTAAAGGTTATTTGAATAATAGTTTTTCAATGAAAGACCTTGGTGAAGCATCGTATATATTAGGCATCAAGATTTATAGAGATAGATCAAGACGCCTAATAGGGCTATCACAGAGTACATATCTGGACAAGATTCTAAAGAAGTTTAGAATGGACGAAAGTAAGAAAGGGTTCTTACCTATGTTACCAGGCAAGGTATTGAGTAAGACTCAAGGACCGGCTACGCGAGGAAGAAAGAGAAAGGATGAGTAATATCCCCTATGCCTCGGCAAGGATCTAACATGTATGCCATGCTATGTACTAGACCGCATATAGCACATGCCGTTAGTTTGACTAGCAGATATCAAAGTGATCCAGAATGGAACATCGACAGCGGTCAAGAATATCCTGAAGTACTTGAAAAGAACTAAGGATATGTTTCTTTGTTATGGAGGTGACCAAGAGCTCGTTGTAAACGGTTACACCGATGCAAGTTGGAACACGATCTCGATGACTCTAAGTCACAATGCAGGTACGTGTTTATATTGAATGGTGCTGCGATGGTGGGCAAGCTCGAAACGGTGCACGGTGGCGAAGTCTTCAACAGAATCAGAGTACATAGCGGCTTCAGAGGCTTCATCGTAGCGGTATGGATGAAGAGGTTCATTGTAGAGCTCGGTGTGGTTCCTAGTGCATTGGACCCATTAATCATTTATCGTGATAACATGGGTGCCATCGCCAATGCACAAGAGCCAAGGTCACACAAGAGGCTGAAGCATATCAAGCTGCGTTACCACTCGATTCGCGAGTACATCGAAGATGGAGAAGTAAAGATTTGCAAAGTACACACTGATCTGAATGTAGCAGATCCATTGACTAAAGCTCTCCCTAGGGCAAAGCATGACCAACACCAGAATGCCATGGGTGTTAGGTATATCACAATGTAATCTAGATTATTGACTCTAGTGCAAGTGGGAGACTGAAGGAGATATGCCCTAGAGGCAATAATAAAGTGGTTATTATTTATATCTTTATGTTTATGATAAATGTTTATATATCATGCTAGAATTGTATTAACCGAAACATTAGTACATGTGTGATATGTAGACAAACAAGAAGTCCCTAGTATGCCTCTTAAACTAGCTTGTTGATTAATGGATGATTAGTTTCATAATCATGAACATTGGATGTTATTAATAACAAGGTTATGTCATTGAATGAATGATATAATGGACACACCCAATTAAGCGTAGCATAAGATCTCGTCATTAAGTTATTTGCTATAAGCTTTCGATACATAGTTACCTAGTCCTTAAGACCATGAGATCATGTAAATCACTTATACCGGAAAGGTACTTTGATTACACCAAACACCACTGCGTAAATGGGTGGCTATAAAGGTGGGATTAAGTATCCGGAAAGTATGAGTTGAGGCATATGGATCAACAGTGGGATTTGTCCATCCCGATGACGGATAGATATACTCTGGGCCCTCTCGGTGGAATGTCGTCTAATGTCTTGCAAGCATATGAATCAGTTCATAAGAGACCACATACCACGGTACGAGTAAAGAGTACTTGTCAGGAGACGAGGTTGAACAAGGTATAGAGTGATACCGAAGATCAAACCTCGGACAAGTAAAATATCGCGAGACAAAGGGAATTGGTATTATATGTGTATGGTTCATTCGATCACTAAAGTCATCGTTGAATATGTGGGAGCCATTATGGATCTCCAGATCCCGCTATTGGTTATTGGTCGGAGTGAATACTCAACCATGTCCGCATAGTTCACGAACCGTAGGGTGACACACTTAAAGTTGGATGTTGAAATGGTAGTACTTGAATATGGAATGGAGTTCGAATATTTGTTCGGAGTCCCGGATGAGATCCCGGACATCACGAGGAGTTCCGGAATGGTCCGGAGAATAAGATTCATATATAGGATGTCATTTTATGTGAATTAAAATGTCGCGGAAGGTTCTATGGAAGGTTCTAGAAGGTTCTAGAAAAGTCCGGAAGAAACCACCAAGGAAGGTGGAGTCCACATGGGACTCCACCTCCATGGCCGGCCAACCCTAGTGGGGGAGGAGTCCCAAGTGGACTCCCCCTTAGGGGGCCAGCTTGTGGTCTTGGGGTGGCCGGCCCCCTCCCTTGGCCCCTCATTATATAGGTGGATCCCCAAGTGTTGGTGTCCAAGTCTTCGAATAAGACCCGAACCAAAAACCTTCCATAAGAGGGGGAACCCTAGCCCAACTAGGACTCCCACCAAAGGTGGGGTTTCCACCTCCCATGTGGGGGGGTGGCCGGCCCCCTAAGGGGGAGTCCACTTGGGACTCCTCCCCCACTAGGGTTGGCCGGCCATGGAGGTGGAGTCCCATGTGGACTCCACCTTCCTTGGTGGTTTCTTCCGGACTTTTCTAGAACCTTCCATAGAACCTTCCGCGACATTTTAATTCACATAAAATGACATCCTATATATGAATCTTATTCTCCGGACCATTCCGGAACTCCTCGTGATGTCCGGGATCTCATCCGGACTCCGAACAAATATTTGAACTCCATTCCATATTCAAGTACTACCATTTCAACATCCAACTTTAAGTGTGTCACCCTACGGTTCGTGAACTATGCGGACATGGTTGAGTACTCACTCCAACCAATAACCAATAGCGGGATCTGGAGATCCATAATGGCTCCCACATATTCAACGATGACTTTAGTGATCGAATGAACCATTCACATATAATACCAATTCCCTTTGTCTCGCGATATTTTACTTGTCCGAGGTTTGATCTTCGGTATCACTCTATACCTTGTTCAACCTCGTCTCCTGACAAGTACTCTTTACTCGTACCGTGGTATGTGGTCTCTTATGAACTCATTCATATGCTTGCAAGACATTAGACGATATTCCACCGAGAGGGCCCAGAGTATATCTATCCGTCATCGGGATGGACAAATCCCACTGTTGATCCATATGCCTCAACTCATACTTTCCGGATACTTAATCCCACCTTTATAGCCACCCATTTACGCAGTGGTGTTTGGTGTAATCAAAGTACCTTTCCGGTATAAGTGATTTACATGATCTCATGGTCTTAAGGACTAGGTAACTTTGTATCGAAAGCTTATAGCAAATAACTTAATGACGAGATCTTATGCTACGCTTAATTGGGTGTGTCCATTATATCATTCATTCAATGACATAACCTTGTTATTAATAACATCCAATGTTCATGATTATGAAACTAATCATCCATTAATCAACAAGCTAGTTTAAGAGGCATACTAGGGACTTCTTGTTTGTCTACATATCACACATGTACTAATGTTTTGATTAATACAATTCTAGCATGATATATAAACATTTATCATAAACATAAAGATATAAATAATAACCACTTTATTATTGCCTCTAGGGCATATCTCCTTCACTTCCCACTTGCACTAGAGTCAATAATCTAGATTACATTGTGATATACCTAACACCCATGGCATTCTGGTGTTGGTCATGCTTTGCCCTAGGGAGAGCTTTAGTCAACGGATCTGCTACATTCAGATCAGTGTGTACTTTGGAAATCTTTACTTCTCCATCTTCGATGTACTCGCGAATCGAGTGGTAACGCAGCTTGATATGCTTCAGCCTCTTGTGTGACCTTGGCTCTTGTGCATTGGCGATGGCACCCATGTTATCACAAAGAAATGATTAATGGGTCCAATGCACTAGGAACCACACCGAGCTCTACAATGAACCTCTTCATCCATACCGCTTCGATGAAGCCTCCGAAGCCGCTTATGTACTCTGATTCTCGTTGAAGACTTCGCCACCGTGCACTCGCTTCGAGCTTGCCCAGCCATCGCAGCACCATTCAATATAAACACGTACCCGCATTGTGACTTAGAGTCATCAGATCGTTGTTCCAACTTGCATCGGTGTAACCGTTTACAACGAGCTCTTGGTCACCTCCATAACAAAGAAACATATCCTTAGTTCTTTTCAAGTACTTCAGGATATTCTTGACCGCTGTCCAAAGTGTTCCATTCCCTGGATCACTTTGATATCTGCTAGTCAAACTAACAAGCATGTGCTATATCCGGTCTAGTACATAGCATGGCATACATGATAGATCCTATCGCCGAGGCATAGGGGATATTACTCATCCTTTCTCTTTCTTCTGCCGTAGCCGGCCCTTGAGTCTTACTCAATACCTTGCCTATAACATAGGTAAGAACCCTTTCTTACTTTCGTCCATTCTAAACTTCTTTAGAATCTTGTCCGTGATATGTACTCTGTGATAGCCCTATTAGGCGTCTTGATCTATCTCTATAAATCTTGATGCCTAATATATACGATGCTTCACCAAGGTCTTTCATTGAAAAACTATTATTCAAATAACCTTTAACACTACTTAATAGTTCTATATCATTCCCGATCAATAATATGTCATCTACATATAATATCAGGAATGCTACAGAGCTCCCACTCACTTTCTTGTAAATACAGGCCTCTCCATGACACTGTATAAACCCGAAGTCTTTGATCACCTTATCAAAGCGTCGGTTCCAACTTCTTGATGCTTGCTTCAGTCCATAGATTGAACGCTGAAGTTTGCATACTTTGTCAGCATTTTTAGGATCGACAAAACCTTTGGGTTGTACCATATACAACTCTTCCTCAATGTCTCCATTAAGGAACGCCGTTTTGACATCCATCTGCCAAATCTCATAATCGAAAAATGCAGCTATTGCTAACAAAATCCTCACAGATTTTAGCTTCGCTACAGGTGAGAAAGTCTCATCGTAGTCAACTCCTTGAATTTGTCGGAAACCCTTTGCGACAAGTCGAGCTTTATAGACAGTAATATTACCATCAGCATCTGTTTTTCTCTTGAAGATCCATTTATTTTCGACAGCCTTTCGGCTATCAGGTAAGTCTACCAAAGTCCATACTTTGTTATCATACATGGATCCCATTTCGGATTTCATGGCTTCTTGCCATTTGTTGGAATCTGGGCTCATCATCGCTTCTTCATACATCGCAGGGCCTCATCATTGTTATCCACAATCATGACATTTAGACAAGGATCATACCAATCAGGAGTGGCACGTTCCCTTGTCGATCTGCGAGGTTCAGTAGTTTCCTCGTTCGAAGTTTCATGATCATTATCATTAGCTTCCTCTGTTGCCGGTGTAGGCGGTACAGTACAACTTCCGCATCGCGCTACTCTGATCAACGAGTATAGATTCATCAATCTCATCGAGTTCTACTTTTCTTCCGGTCACTTCTTTAGTGAGAAATTCTTTCTCAAGAAAGGTTCCGTTCTTAGCAACAAAGATTTTGCCTTCGGATCTGTGATAGAAAGTGTACCCTATAGTTTCCTTAGGGTATCCTATGAAGACGCATTTCTCCGCTTTGGGTTCTAGCTTGTCCGGTTGTAACTTCTTTACATAGGCTTCGCAACCCCAAACTTTCAGGAACGACAGCTTAGGTTTCTTATTAAACCATAATTCATACGGTGTCGTTTCTACGGATTTTGATGGTGCTCTATTTAAAGTGAATGTGGCTGTCTCTAATGCATAACTCCGAAATGATAACGACAAATCAGTAAGAGACATCATACTACGAACCATATCTAAGAGAGTTCGATTACGACGTTCGGACACACCGTTTCGTTGAGGTGTTCCCGGCGGTGTCAATTGTGAAAGTATTCCGCATTTCTTTAAATGCATGCCAAACTCATAACTCAGATATTCACCTCCACGATCAGATCGTAGAAATTTGATCTTCTTGTTACGTTGATTTTCTACTTCACTTTGAAATTCCTTAAACTTCTCGAAAGTTTCGGATTTATGTTTCATGAAATAGATATACCCATATCTACTCAGATCATCTGTGAAGGTTAGAACATAACGATAACCACCGCGCGATGCTAAGCTCATTGGTCCACATACATCGGTATGTATGATTTCCAATAAGTCAGTAGCTCGCTCCATCAAACCAGAAAATGGAGTCTTTGTCATTTTTCCCATTAGACATGCTTCGCATCTATCAAGTGACTCAAAGTCAAGTGATTCAAGTAATCCATCAGTATGGAGTTTCTTCATGCGTTTCACTCCAATATGACCAAGACGATAGTGCCACATATAAGTAGAATTATCATTCAATTTAATTCGCTTAGCATCAATGTTATGTATATGCGTATCACTACTATCGAGATCTAACAGAAATAAGCCATTCTTTTGTGGTGCTCGACCATAAAAGATATTATTCATAAAAATAGAACAACCATTATTCTCAGACTTGAATGAATAACCGTCTTGCATTAAACAAGATCCAGATATAATGTTCATGCTCAACGCGGGTACAAAATAACAATTATTTAGGCTTAAAACTAATCCCGAAGGTAGATGTAGAGGAAGTGTGCCGACAGCGATCACATCGACTTTGGATCCATTTCCAATGCGCATCGTCACTTCATCTTTCAGTAGTCTTCGTTTATTCTTTAGTTCCCTGCTTTCGAGTTACGTATATGAGCAACCGAACCAGTATCAAATACCCAGGTACTAGAACGAGAACCAGTGAGATAAACATCTATAACATGTATATCAGATATACCTTCTTTCTTCTTCTTGACAAGGCCGCTCTTCAGATCAGCTAGATACTTGGAGCAATTACGCTTCCAGTGTCCCTTCTCCTTGCAGTAATAGCACTCAGCATCAGGCTTAGGGCCGTTCTTAGGTTTCATAGGAGGCGTGGCAGCTTTCTTGCCACCCTTCTTGAATTTTCCCTTAGACTTGCCCTGTTTCTTGAAACTGGTGGTCTTGTTGACCATCAACACTTGGTGCTCTTTCTTGATCTCAATCTCAGCAGCTTTTAGCATGCCAAAGAGTTCAGGTAACTCCTTGTTCATGTTCTGCATATTGTAGTTCATCACAAAGTTCTTGTAACTTGGTGGCGTTGATTGAAGGACACGATTAATCCCAGTCTATTAGGAATCACTATTCCCAAGTCACTGAGTTTCTTCGCATGCCCGGTCATGGCGAGCATGTGCTCACTAACGGAGCTGCCTTCTTCCATCATACAGCTGAAGAAATGTTTCGATGCTTCATAGCATTCCACGGCCGCATGAGTCTCGAATATAGCTTTCAGCTCATTCATCAACTCATGAGGATCATGGTGCTCAAAACGTTTTTGAAGATCGGATTCCAGACTGCACAGGATGGCACACTGAACTTGAGAGTACCGAGTTTTCCGAGTCGCGTAAACAGCTTTTACTTCATCGGTTTCATCTTCTGCAGGAGGGTCACCTAGCGGTGCATCAAGCACAAATTGCAGATTTCCGCCAGAGAGGAAGATCCTCACATGACGGAACCAGTCGGTGAAGTTGCTACCGTTGCTCTTAAGTTTCTCTTTCTCTAGGAACTGATTAAAATTGATTGGGGACGCCATCTCTACAACATATATTTGCAATAGTTTAGACTAAGTTTATGACAAATTGAGTTCAAATTTTAATTCAACATAATTAAAAATCTAAGTGAACTCCCACTCAAAACAATATCCCTCGATTGTCTTAGTGATCACACGAACCAAATCCACCGCACCTAAACCCGATCATCACGAGAAAAGGTGTGACTTCAATGGCGAACACTCAAAGTGTTCATCATATCAACCATATGATTCATGCTCTACCTTTCGGTATCACGTGTTCCGAGACCATGTCTGTACATGCTAGGCTCGTCAAGGCCACCTTAGTATCCGCATGTGCAAAACTGTCTTGCACCCGTTGTATGCACTTGTTGATTCTATCACACCCGATCATCACGAGATGCTTCGAAACGACAAGTCTTGGCAACGGTGCTACTAAGGATGAACACTTTATTATCTTGAGATTTTAGTGAGGGATCATCTTATAATGCTACCGTCGCGATCTAAGCAAAATAAGATGCATAAAAGGATTAACATCACATGCAGTTCATATGTGATATGATATGGCCCTTTTGTCTTTGCGCCTTTGATCTTCATCTCCAAAGCACGGACATGATCTCCATCATCTTTGGGCATGATCTCCATCATCGTTGGCGTAGCGTCAAGGTCAATGACGCCGTCTTCATGATTGTCCTCCATGTAGCAACTATTACAACTACTTTGAAATACTACTCAACATGAAATTTAAAGACAACCATAAGGCTCCTGCCGGTTGCCACAATACAATAATGATCATCTCATACATATTCATCATCACATTATGGCCATATCACATCACCAAACCCTGCAAAAACAAGTTAGACGTCTCTAATTTGGTTTGCATATTTTACGTGGTTTAGGGTTTTCGAGAGAGATCTAATCTACCTACGAACATGAACCACAACGTTGATACTAATGTTTTCAATAGAAGAGTAAATTGAATCTTCACTATAGTAGGAGAGACAGACACCCGCAAAGCCTCTTATGCAATACAAGTTGCATGTCGAACGAGGAACAAGTCTCATGAATGCGGTCATGTAAAGTTAGTCCGAGCCGCTTCATGCCACTATGCCACAAAGATGCAAAGTACTCAAACTAAAGATAACAAGAGCATCAATGCCCACAAACCATTGTGTTCTACTCGTGCAACCATCTATGCATAGACACGGCTCTGATACCACTGTAGGATAACGTTGCATAGAAAACAAAAAATTTCCTACCGCGAACACGCAATCCAAGCCAAGATGCAATCTAGAAGACGGTAGCAACGAGGGGGTATCGAGTCTCACCCTTGAAGAGATTCCAAAGCCTACAAGAGGAGGCTCTTGTTGCTGCGGTAGACGATCACTTGCCGCTTGCAAAAGCGCGTAGAAGATCTTGATCACGATCGGTTCCGGCGCCACGAACGGGCAGCACCTCCGTACTCGGTCACACGTTCGGTTGTTGATGAAGACGACGTCCACCTCCCGTTCCAGCGGGCAGCGGAAGTAGTAGCTCCTCTTGAATCCGACAGCACGACGGCGTGGTGTCGGTGGCGGTGGAGAAGTCCGGCGGAGCTTCGCTAAGCTACGCGGGAGATATGGAGGAGAGGGGGCGGCTAGGGTTTGGGAGGGGGTGGCCGGCCACTTCAAGGGGGGCGGCCAGCTTGTGGTCTTGGGGTGGCCGGCCCCCTCCCTTGGCCCCTCATTATATAGGTGGATCCCCAAGTGTTGGTGTCCAAGTCTTCGAATAAGACCCGAACCAAAAACCTTCCATAAGAGGGGAAACCTAGCCCATCTAGGACTCCCACCAAAGGTGGGGTGTCCACCTCCCATGTGGGGGGGTGGCCGGCCCCCTAAGGGGGAGTCCACTTGGGACTCCTCCCCCACTAGGGTTGGCCGGCCATGGAGGTGGAGTCCCATGTGGACTCCACCTTCCTTGGTGGTTTCTTCCGGACTTTTCTAGAACCTTCCATAGAACCTTCCGCGACATTTTAATTCACATAAAATGACATCCTATATATGAATCTTATTCTCCGGACCATTCCGGAACTCCTCGTGATGTCCGGGATCTCATCCGGGACTCCGAACAAATATTCGAACTCCATTCCATATTCAAGTACTACCATTTCAACATCCAACTTTAAGTGTGTCACCCTACGGTTCGTGAACTATGCGGACATGGTTGAGTATTCACTCCGACCAATAACCAATAGCGGGATCTGGAGATCCATAATGGCTCCCACATATTCAACGATGACTTTAGTGATCGAATGAACCATACACATATAATACCAATTCCCTTTGTCTCGCGATATTTTACTTGTCCGAGGTTTGATCTTCGGTATCACTCTATACCTTGTTCAACCTCGTCTCCTGACAAGTACTCTTTACTCGTACCGTGGTATGTGGTCTCTTATGAACTCATTCATATGCTTGCAAGACATTAGACGACATTCCACCGAGAGGGCCCAGAGTATATCTATCCGTCATCGGGATGGACAAATCCCACTGTTGATCCATATGCCTCAACTCATACTTTCCGGATACTTAATCCCACCTTTATAGCCACCCATTTATGCAGTGGTGTTTGGTGTAATCAAAGTACCTTTCCGGTATAAGTGATTTACATGATCTCATGGTCATAAGGACTAGGTAACTATGTATCGAAAGCTTATAGCAAATAACTTAATGACGAGATCTTATGCTACGCTTAATTGGGTGTGTCCATTACATCATTCATATAATGACATAACCTTGTTATTAATAACATCCAATGTTCATGATTATGAAACTAATCATCCATTAATCAACAAGCTAGTTTAAGAGGCATACTAGGGACTTCTTGTTTGTCTACATATCACACATGTACTAATGTTTCAGTTAATACAATTCTAGCATGATATATAAACATTTATCATAAACATAAAGATATAAATAATAACCACTTTATTATTGCCTCTAGGGCATATCTCCTTCACTTTGAACTTTGAAGGTGCATGTCACCTCAAAAATTATTCTTTTTATCACTTACCTACTCGAGGACGAGCAGGAGTTAAGCTTGGGGATGTTGATACGTCGCAAACGTATCTATAATTTTTGATGTTCCATGCTTATTTTACACCAATTACTATATGTTTTAAGGGACTAACCTATTAATAGTTGCAAAAGTGCACAAGTTCTTGGTTTCAACTTTGTTGTGCAGGAAATAGGCAAATATGGAAGGAAATAGCTCATTATGGTGAAATCTGGAATTTCCCGGAATCTGTCCCTGCTGAACACTTTTCAAAGATCGCTTCGAAACTCCATCAAAACGACGTCCAATGGAAAAGTCGTAAACTACAAAGTTGTAGAGAATTTCAAACCGAACAATTTTGACATCTTATTCGTCCAGAACGGACAACGTATGCATCCGGCAGAGCAGAATTACTGTGGAGGTTCGTGCAGTCTCGGGACTCCGAAAGTTGGTGACGTATTTGACACAAACTCTTTCCATACCGGGATATTTCGGCCCAGCCACGAGTTGTGAGGCTCATGAAGGACAGTGGGGAGTCCTAGGAAGGTTGTAGAGGTGCACAAGAGCCCTTGGATCAAAGGGGCATCCATCCCATGGCCTAGATTGCATCTCCAACACTATATATTGATGGGAAACCCTATTTTTGGAGGCCCCCAAGCATTGTCACGAAAATCCTCCTCCTTGGCAGCAGCCAAGGAGGGGGAAACACTCATCTACACCAGCACCAACTCAAGGAAGAAGAAGGCTAAGGGGCGGCGCTCCCCATGATGCCGGCGGCGGGGAAGGAGTCCCCCGCGCCGCCGCCGGCGTCGCCCACGCCTCTGCCTCCAGGCGCTCCTCGCTGAGTCCTCCAACGTCTTCACCGCCATCTCCATCACCAACTCCTCATTGTATTCAGTGGTCCATCCTATCACAAACCTCTGTACCGCCCTATGTAAACATGGTGTTTGATGCTATAGTTATAATCCTATGATCTATGTCATGTTGCCATAGTTTATTTGTTCTTTGATTGATTGGTTGTTTCTCTTTGGTTCATTAGAGTTGTATGTTGATATGTTACCGTCCTTGGTGCCATTATATTTTTGCGCGCATGGATCAAGCACCATAGGGTTGGTAGTACTTGTATACTAGAAGGGGGAAGTTCTGCCGGAGTGACAGAAACCTAAGGACGCGAACCGGATAGTTGCATGTATGGGAGTAAGAGGACCATTTACTTAAGGCTATGGTTGGGGAAACCTTAATGCTTGCTAGTATTTACGGATGTTTGCTAGCACGCCAATCATATAGTACTTGTAATCCCGGAGGGAGAGCATGTATATTTAGCCTCTCCTACATAGAAAGCTGCATCGAAGACATTGAACCCAAGATCTTCACTAATTGATCTTGGATAAAGCCACCACTATTACCATCACCTTTCCACACTCATGGTACTGTTAGTTTAGTTTGTTTTATTGCTGCAGCACTAACATTTATTCCATGTATTTTATTGTTCTGCAAAGTCACCTCTCATACCCGTTATCGCTCTAGTTTTATTTCCTAGATATTGCAAACGCTTAGTGTGCGTAGAGTTGTATCAGTGGTTGATAGAACTTGAGAGAATGTTTATCCTACCTTTAGCTCCTTGTTGGGTTCGACACTCTTACTTATCGAAAAGGCTACACACGATCCCCTATACTTGTGGGTTATCACTCTCCATCTACGAGCAGCAATTCCTTGGGGTGCATCTTCAGCTCGTTCATGTACGGGTTGACGACGTCCTCAAAGAGACTGTCCTTCGGAGTTCCCGACGAAGACATGGTGGCTCTAGATCAAACAGATCCTGGCAGGAAACAGCTCGAAACAAATACGACGAGAAAACGATATACGGGCCTCCAGGGGTCCGGGAGATTATATAGCAGAAATTTTTACGACATAAGGAAAGTACCAGGTCGAACCAGAGTCGGAAAGGAGCAGCGAGGGGCTCTCCTCATAGGGCGGCGCAGCCAGGCTGGGGCCCGTGCCGGCCTATGGGGGCACGCCCTCATGCGTCTCCTCCACTCCGTTTCGATCTCGTAATTTTTCATATTTTCCAAAAACAGCAAAAACATTGTTCGGAAAGTTAAACACGGACTTTTATTACCAGTACTGTTACCTATTCAAAGTCGAACTCTGCAGAACTGTCAATTTGACCGTTGATGAAAGCTTCCGGAGTTACCACTCGAATAACATCAACATCTTAATTATAAGAATCTCCAGAAATATAATGCTTGAGTCTTTGTCCATTCACCACTTGTGTGGCATCGCCTTGCAGAGAACTAATTTTAATTGCCCCTGAACGATACACCTCCACAATGACATATGGTCCTTCCCATTTTAAGAGTAATTTCCCTGCAAAAAATCTAAGACGAGACCGATACAATAGGACTTTATCCCCAACATTAAATTCTCTTTTGATAATTCTTTTATCATGCCATTTCTTAACTTTCTCTTTAAAGAGTTTAGCATTTTCATAATCTTCACTTCTACATTCATCTAGAGAACTCAATTGTAGCAACCTCTTCTTACCGGCAAGTTTAGGATCTTTATTTAGTTCTCTTACAACCCAATAAGCTTTGTGCTCTAGTTCTAAAGGTAAATGACAAGCTTTCCCATAAACCATTTTATAAGGTGACATTCCCATAGGATTTTTATAAGCAGTTCTATAAGCCCATAGTGCTTCCTTCAATTTACTAGCCCAATTCTTTCTAGATTTATTAACAGTCTTTTGCAAGATAGATTTAATCTCTCTATTTGTTAATTCTACTTGCCCACTAGTTTGAGGATGATAAGCAAAAGCAATCCTATGATTAATACCATACTTAGCAAGATTTTTTCTAAAACCTCCATGAATAAAATGAGAACCCCTATCAGTCATAAGATATCTAGGAACTCCAAATCTAGGAAAAATAATATCTAAAAGCATTCTTAAAGAGGTCTCACTATCAGCACTTTTTGTGGGTATGGCTTCCACCCATTTAGTAACATAATCAACAGCAACAAGTATATGAGTGTTACCTTCTGAAGAAGGGAAAGGTCCCATGAAGTCAAATCCCCAACAATCGAATGGTTCAATAACAAGAGTATAATTCATAGGCATTTCATTGCGTATGGAGATATTACCAACCCTTTGACATTCATCACATGATAAAATGAACTTCCTCGCATCTTTGAAGAGAGTTGGCCAATAGAAACCCGATTGTAGAACCTTTTGCGCGGTTCTATCTCCGGCGTGATGTCCTCCATAAGCACTACCATGACATTTACTCAATATCTCTTGTTGTTCATATTCTGGAACACATCTTCGCATAATACCATCCACTCCTTCTTTATATAAGTGTGGGCCATCCCAAAAATAATGCCTCAAATCATAAAAGAATTTTCTCCTTTGCTGAGCTGAAAAGGTTGGAGGCAAGTACTTGGAAACAATAAAGTTAGCATAATCAGCATACCAAGTACTATCTCGCGAGCTCACCTTTATTACAGCCAATTGTTCATTTGGAAAACTATCATTAACAGGAACAGGATCATAAGCAATATTTTCCAATCTAGACAAATTATCAGCAACAGGATTATCAGCACCTTTCCTATCTATAATATGCAAATCAAATTCTTGCAACAAAAGCACCCATCTAATAAGCCTTGGCTTAGCATCTTTCTTTTGCATAAGGTATCTAATTGCAGCATGATCAGTATGGATTGTAACTTTTGAATCAACAATATAGGATCTAAACTTGTCACAAGCAAAGACTACAACTAACAATTCTTTTTCAGTTGTAGCATAATTTTTTTGAGCAGCATTAAGAGTTTTACTAGCATAATGAATAACATTCAGTTTTTATCTACTCGCTGTCCAAGAACAACACCTACAGCAAAATCACTAGCATCACACATAATTTCAAAAGGTAAGTTCCAATCAGGAGGTTCAACTATAGGAGCAGTTGTTAAGGCTTTCTTTAGAGTTTCAAAAGCTTCGTTACAATCATCATCAAAAACAAAAGGTACATCTTTTTGAAGAAGATTAGTAAGGGGCTTTGAAATCTTAGAGAAATCTTTAATAAATCTCCTATAAAACCCAGCATGACCAAGAACACTACGAATACCTTCAACATCCCTAGGATAGGGCATCATCTCAATTGCTTCCACTTTAGCTCTATCAACTTCAATACCTCTCTCAGAAATTTTATGTCCCAATACAATTCCTTCATTAACAATAAAGTGGCATTTCTTCCAATTAAGAACAAGGTTAGTTTCTTCACATCTCTGCAAAACTTTATCAAGGTTTCGCAGGCAATTATCAAACGAATTCCCATAGACAGAAAAATCATCCACGAATACCTCTACAATATTCTCACAAAAGCCATGAAAAATAGCAGACATGCATTTTTGAAAAGTAGCAGGAGCATTACATAAACCAAAAGGCATACGCCTATAAGCATAAGTTCCATAGGGACAAGTGAAAGTGGTTTTCTCTTGATCTTTAGTTTTAACAGCAATTTGTGAAAACCCAGAATAACCATCAAGAAAACAAAAATGAGTATTTTTAGACAACCTTTCTAACATTTGATCAATAAAAGGTAAAGGGTAATGATCTTTCTTAGTAACTTTATTAAATTTCCGATAATCAATGCACATTCTATACCCTACAACTACTCTTTGAGGGATGAGCTCATCATTATCATTAGGCACAACAGTTATTCCTCCTTTCTTAGGAACACAATGCACATGACTAACCCATCTACTATCAGCAATAGGATATATAATACCAGCTTCAAGAAGTTTTAATACCTCATTCCTTACCACATCCTTCATCTTAGGAATTAGACGACGCTGATGTTCAACAACAGGCTTTGCATCATATTCCATATTAATAGCATGTTGGCAAATAGAGGGAGAAATCCCCTTCAAGTCATCAAGAGTGTAGCCAATAGCTCCTCGGTGTTTCTTCAATATTTCCAATAACCTTTCTTCCTCAAACTCTGAAAGCTTAGAACTAATAATAATAGGATATATTTTCTTATCATCAATATGAGCATACTTAAGATTATCAGGCAATGGTTTTAAATCAAAAACAGGATCTTCCTTTGGTGGTGGTGTTGTACCTAGATCTTCAACCGGTAAATCATGCTTAAGAATAGGTTGACGAAGGAAAATTTCATCAAGCTCATTCCTTTCTTCCCTAAAGACTTCACTCTCACTATTCTCCAAATGTTGCTGCAAAGGATTATTAGGAGCAAGAGCAATAGATGCACACTGTTCAACTCTAAAATCATTATTAGGCAAATCAGCTTTATAAGGAGTTTTGGAAAATTTAGAAAAATTAAATTCATAAGATTCACCAGCAAATTTAGTCACAATTTTCTCTTTCTTGCAATCTATAACAGCTCCACAAGTATTTAGAAAAGGTCTACCAAAAATGATAGGACAATCCTTACTAGCAGCAGAACCAAGTACCAACAAGTCAGTAGGATATTTGATCTTACCACATAGAACTTCCACATCTCGAACAATACCAATTGGAGAAATAGTTTCTCTATTGGCTAGCTGAATAACCACATCAATATCTTCAAGTTCACAAGAACCAATTTCATGCATTATCTCCGTGTAAAGCTCATAAGGAATAGCACTAATACTTGCACCAATATCGCATAAACCATAATAACAATGATCACCAATTCTAACAGAGAGCATAGGAACACTAGTTTTCCTAGACTTATTAGGATGTGAAACAATATTAGAAGCATCTTCACAGAAAATAATATGACCATCTTCTACATTTTCAGTACAAGATCTTTAACTATTGCAATAGCAGGTTCAACCTTTATTTGCTCTTTAGGTGCTATAGGTTTCTTTGCACTTTTATTAACCGCACTATTTATAACAGAATACTCCTTCATTTTAGCAGGGAAAGGAGTTTTTTCAATATAAGCTTCAGGAAGAACATGATCAACAGTTTCAATTACAACACATTTATTTATAGATGAATCAATTTTATCTTTATACGGTTCATGATCCTTATCAAAATTCTTCCTAGGCAATTCAAAATGAGAGGCAAAAGCTTTATAAAGATTTGCAACGACTTGAGAATCAAGACCATAAGTAGCACTCATATTACGAAATTTATCAGTATCCATAAAAGCTTCAATGCATTTATAATCATAGTTTATACCTGACTCTCTACCTTTGTCGTTCTCCCATCCTTCAGTATTCTCCTGAATCCGATCAAGAAGGTCTCTTTTAAAATCTTCTTTGTTGCGTGTAAATGATCCAGAACAAGAAGTATCCAGCAAGGTTTTATCTTGAAAAGAAAGTCTTGCATAGAAATTATCAATAATGATATTACCAGGAAGCTCATGAATGGGGCATTTGAGCATTAAAGACTTCAATCCCCCCCATGCTTGGGCAATACTCTCTCCATCATGAGGCCAGAAATTATATATGCGGTTCCGGTCTTTATGAATTTCACTTGGAGGATAGAATTTAGAATAAAATAGAGGCACAATATCCTTCCAATCAAGAGAATCCCCATTATTCAGTAATTTATACCAATGCGCCGCTTTACCAGACAGCGATATAGAGAATAGTTTCTTCCTAACTTCATCCATAGCAATACCTGCACACTTGAATAAACCGCATAACTCATGTAAAAACAGTAGATGATCTCCAGGATGGAAAGTTCCATCCCCTTCATAGCGGTTATCCACAACACGTTCAATAATTTTCATAGGTATTTTGTATGGAACCTCTTTCTCACCTGGCGCCTCATCCACTACCTTTGCAGTACTAGTAGATTTTCCAAATAGAAATTCAAGAGAAGATCTCTCCATGATGAATTATAGCAACATGCAGAAATAAAATCAGCACGTACAGTAAAAGTTTCCCTTACCAATTCCAATTACCAATAGCGCTTCACTCCCCGGCAACGGCGCTAGAAAATAGTCTTGATGACCCACAAGTATAGGGGGTGTATCGTAGTACTTTCGATAAATAAGAGTGTCGAACCCAACGAGGAACAGAAGGTGTTGACAAGCAGTTTCGATGAAGGATTCACTGTAAATGCTCACAGACAAGTATTCAAGGGTTTTGATATAGCAGATAAATAAAGTACGAGTAAGTAAAATGCGAGAGAAATAATTGCAGCGAGTGGCCCAATCCTTTTTAGCACAAAGGACAAGCCGGTTTGTTTACTTATAATGACCAAACGTTCTTGAGGACACACGGGAATTTAGTCTAGTGCTTTCGCTTCATATAGCTGATTAATCTTCATTGTTTTGATAAGTGTTATGTGGGTGAACCTATGCTAATGCACCGCCCTTCCTAGGACTAATACATACTTGTGATTATACCCCTTGCAAGCATCCGCAACTACAAGAAAGTAATTAAGATAAATCTAACCACAGCCTTAAACTCGGAGATCCTGCTATCCCTCCTGCATCGATATACCAACGGGGGTTTAGGTTTCTGTCACTCCGGCAACCCCGCAATTGGCAAACGAGTACAAGATGTATTCCCCTAGGCCCTTAAAGGTGAAGTATCATGTAGTCGACGTTCACATGACACCACTAGAAGAATAACACCATAACTTAAATATCAAACCATTGAATATTACCCAACATAATTCACTACTAACATTTAGACTTCACCCATGTCCTCAAGAACTAAACGAATTACTCACGAGACATCATATGGAACATGATCAGAGGTGATATGATGGTGAATAACAACCTGAACATAAACCTTGGTTCAATGGTTTCACTCAATAGCATCAATAACATGTAGAAATCAATACCGGGAGAGTTTCCCCTATCAAACAATCAAGATTCAACCCTAATTGTTACAGCGGTGACGAGGTGCAGCGGTGGAGACGGCGGTGATGATGATGGAGATGATGGTGATGATGATCCCAATGATGTCCGGCTCGATGGCGGTGACGATGGCGTCGATTTCCCCCTCCGGGAGGGAATTTCCCCGGCAGATTTCAGCCTGCCGGAGAGCTCTTTTCTCTCTGGTGTTTTCCGCCCCGCAGAGGCGGCTGTGACTCTTCGCGACTATCCTCTGGAGCTTAGGTTTTCGGGACGAAGAAATACGCGAAGGAGAGGAGGCAGAGGGGGGCTGTGGGCCCCCTCCCCACAAGGCGGCGCGGCCAGGCCTGGGCCCGCGCCGGCCTATGGGGGGTCCCATGGCGGCCCTCCTCGGCCCCTCCTTTTGGTTAGCTTCGTCTTCTAGAAAAATAGGATTTTCAGTATAATTTCCGTCAATTGCTGATCTTCCGAAATATTGCATTCTGACTGTGCTTTTTCCAGCAGAATCCTGACTCCGGTGCGCGATTCTCCAATAATCATGAAACATGCAAAATAGATGAAATAACATAAGTATCACTTCTAAATATGAAATATATCAATGAATAACAGTAAATTATGATATAAAATAGTGATGCAAAATGGACGTATCAGTGATCACTTTGTAATGCCCAAATCTCTGGAATAGTGGATGGTAAGCTCACCAAGTAGAGGTACGAGGTGTTGCATGCATGCATCAGTCAAACCCGAAAACATGTTCTGTGGCCAACCAATCAAGTTGGGAAAAATTGGTTCACTCGTTCAATATTAAACTTTGTTAGCATCCAATCGTAGTGTAAAAATATGTCTAGGTCATGTTTTCGATCATGCATGTAGCATGCATGGGGAAAAAAGTAGAAAGAGGTGAAAATCCATGCGAGTATCCAAATAGACCCCTATTTTTAGGCTAACTCAAGCACGTGCTTTTTTAGGTCTCTACCTTTTAATCTGTTTTTGGGGTTGGGGTTTTAACCATTTACCACGCTAATAAAGGAAGGTGCCCCATATTAGGATTTCGTGAGCACGGTTTAAATATGGTAACTAAGCTATGTATGCATGCAACCACTCTGGATTCCTTTTACTTTTCAAACTTTATTTTTTTTTATCTTAACGATCTTATATTTACTAATTGGAGACTCTCAACAAGCCACCATATTAATCCTAGAAGTTAAACTATTCTATATCCATCCGATTTTACCTCAGATCAATTGTCCGATGGGCATGCGAGGCATAAGGAGTCTTACGACTCATGACTTATCTGTTTGGCGTATGCACGTCAAAAAAAAAGCCAAATCATCGCCTCTGATTGATTCCTGTTACGACAACGATGTCGTCTTCTCTCTCCCAAGCCCTTCCGATCTTACTTACCCAATATTTGCGCCACCGCAAAAACCTAGGATAGCCCTAATTTTCGAGCAAGCTGATGCCTAACCTCAAGGATTGCTACTCATGAAGATCTCCGGTGGTTAATCATAGAACTTCCAAGTTACAGATAGGAGGCTCTCCGATGAATTGAAAGCTGTGGGCGCGGGTCTTCTCCAACCAGCCATGGCGACAAGCAGATCGGTTCTCCGATGAATTGAAAACTGTAGGCGCGGGTCTTCTCCTTCCAGCAATGGCGACAAGCAGATAGATTCTTAAATGCCATTGTTGGTCGTCATGTCTCTCCATGTGGCACATCCTATGTCACCAGAACAGGACCTCCGTGTAACTGGTTTCATGTCTACATTATATACTTATTTTGATGCTTCAGATATCGGCAATTTGCAGGTCCTGCTGCCGTGCTGCTTTCATGCTTGGTGGAGCTGCAGCCCTCACACAAGATTGATTTTCCATGGATTGGCTAGCGTGCATGACAATAGAACAGCTCCATTATCATGGTTTACTTTGTTGTGACGAGATCTTCGAAAGTAGATTCCATGTCAATGTATTTTGACAATATTTTATTCGACACATAGTTGCCAGATTATAGTTACTTGGTCACTAGGTACGTGCAAGTTCGTTACCATGTTAAAATCGAATGGTTACCACTTTTTTAAGTTTGGCTACTCACTGATGTAAGCTTTGCATGATCGTAATATCATCTTCTGAATATTTGAACTGGATCAACTATCCACTATCCGAGCATGTAAATCATTGCTATTGCAACATGTAAAATTTGTCCGGCTACTATTTACAATTTGAGTGTGACAATTAACTAGTAACATGGTAATTACAATACTATAATATGGCAGCTAACATCGAAAAATGTTTCATCTAAACATATTACAATGGGATCTTGTTTAAAAAATCTCATTGACACGAACCCCTCGGTGAAGACGAATCGTCAATTGGATAAAGGGTTTAAGAGATAATTAATTTTAGAATAATGAACATGGAAAGATTTCCTGTATGCATGTGTTCATTATTTTTTCCACCTATAAGGGAGCAACTGCTAACGCCCACCATCGGAGAAAATATTCTCTTGGGGCAAGTCCCCTTGTTATAATATAAATAAATAAAAAATTATTTGAGGGTGTCATCCCATTAAAAAAACAGCTACTTATGAGTATAGAAATTGACATACTCCCTCTAGTCCAAAATACTTGCCACAAAATATATGTATCTAGACGTGTTTTTAGTATGTAGATTCACTTATTTTGGGACAAGTATTTTGACTCAGAGGAGATACATACATTGATTCTTTCATGGTCCCAAAGGGTCATGGGCCATGAGAGCGACCGGGCTAGCATCCACAATGCAGCATCGGGAGAAGCAGTGGTACATACTGATGTGTGGGTCTGTTGAGGCTATGAAGGTGAAGCTGGGTCACACAAATTCGACATCGAAGAAAAATTCAGAAACGACTTTGTATCCCCTCCGCTTTTTGAAGCTCTCCTCGCACCTATGGATCTAGATCCCTAATCCCCCTTGTCGTGAATCATGTTGTATCCCCTAATTTTGTATTTGTGACTATTACTCAAAATTAAGTCGTGAAATTCTGGTATCAGAGCTCTCGATCCTTGGTGAAGGAAGTCATTTTGGAGTTTGACATAAGGGACCAGCACACGACGCTTGTTTCGACGATGCACGATCGAGCATACCCTAAAGATCGCAAGCACACCGTCAATCTCGGCGGCCTCAATGACAAGAGGAGGGATCTCTCGGGGAGGTTAAGACCACGTTGATCGACCTTGCGCTCTAGAAGCCAAAGGTATATCAAGCGATCAGAGTGATGTATGCAGATCTGGGGCAATTATGCCTTCATCTCGACCGCCTCGGTAACAACCTGGCCCACCTTGTTGCAGTTGTTGCTCATCCTCCTTATCATACATAACCAATCAAAGTTTCCACGAGCTGTTGCTACTCTGTGGGATGTATGGTATGCTCTATGGCGTGAAAGTCAGCCCTGGAGCAGGCCAGAGCCTCCTCGATGCCACCCTCCTCATCGAATTCAAGATTGATGGAGGGGACAAGATTGACATCGTACATGAAACGTTGGCTGACATTGCAGCTTCTACTCGAGCTCAGAGGATCCCCACTCGAGCTCGGAGGAGTCGCGTGCGGAGACTATGCACCTCTCAACTCAATAAGCCATGGATTGTTGATTCGGCGACAACATTTGGAGTTGCCACCGCAAGCGCGGGTGGATCCACCGTGATCCATGAAAAGGTCAGAGGACTAGGAGAGTAAGTGGCAAGGAGAGGACGAGGAGGTTAGTGTGTGGTATGGGTCGCATAGTACGCACATTTAACTGTACCAGATTTGATGACCTAGGATCGTTTGTTTGACAAGCGGAGATCTCAAAAACCCATACCACCTTTATTCTTTGGCATACACATCTTTCACCAAGCAAACCAGTGCATATGCTTCTGATCATCGTCATCTCCCCACCAGTAACGGGTCATAGCATATGTGATCCCTTTAATTAGTTGTTTGGGGAGCTTTAACACCGACATGGCATATGTCGAGATGGCTTGAACCACCGCTTTTAACAACACCTCTTTTCCACCATAAGATAACAATTTCTCCTTATAGCCAATAAGCCTTTGGCAGATCCTACCAATTAGGTGAAGGAAACAGTCTATTCTACCCACTCCAACCTGGGTCGGCAGCCCCAGGTATTTATCTGTGATTGCCTCCGTCAGGATATTAAGCCCCATACAAATAGATTCTCTATTCTCCACGGTAGTACACGAGCTGAAGAAAATACTAGATTTTCCTCGCTTACTAGTTGCCCGGACGATGAACAATAATCATGAAGTACCTAGCGAAGGGTTCTTGCATTAGAAATATCAGCTTGCATCAAAATCAGCGAGTCATAAAGGAATAATAAGTGTGATACAGCCGGTGCAGATCGGCACACTTCAACTCCCTTTAGTGATCCACTATCTTCCGCAAATTTCAGTAAACTTGTTAACCCCTTCGCACATAAGAGAAAAAGATATGGGGATAAGGGATCCTCTTGCCGCAAGCCTCTTGTTGGGATAAACTGTTCAGTCTCTTTACCATTGAACAGTGAACCGAGTTGACACAAGACATGACGAGTTTGATTCAAGAATGGTCAAGCCCAAGCTGCTGAAGAATTCTTTACACAAATTTCCATTCCACCCTATCATAGGTCTTAGGCATATCCAGTTTAATTGCTCACAAACCATTCTTCCCTTCCCTCTTCTTCTTGATGGCATGATAAGATTCATAGGCCACCAACATGTTGTCTGTTATGAGACGTCCCGATATGAAAACACTTTGCGTCGGAGAAATAATTTCCGATAAAATTAATTTAAATCTAGCTGCAAGCACTTTTTAAACCACCTTGTAAGTAACATTGCATAAATTTATAGATCGATATTCCGTTACCTTCTCTAGAAAATCCACTTTTGGGATTAAAACAATGGTCGTGTCATTCCACCCATCCGGTATTGTTCCAGAGTTCACTGCCACAAGAACTTCGTCGGTTAGCTCTTATCCTACTAGACTCCAATATTTTTTTAAAGAAGATGGCATGCAAACCATCTGGTCATGGGCCTTGAGATCACCGATATTAAACAGTGCTTTTTTTAACTTCTTCACGTGTGTATGGAGCACACAATGCTTCATTCATTTCCACGGTAACACATGGCTTCACTTTAGAAATTATCTCCTCATTTGGATCTGGAACCTCGATGGAAAATAAATTCCCAAAATAATTATTTATATGGTCGGCCAAGTAATCCCATCCTTCCACCATATTTTTTGTTAGCATCTGGTAGCTTTTTGATAAGATTTCTCTTCTTTCTTCCCGTAGCAAAATTACGGAAAAAATGTGTATTTTGATCTCCGGAGTTCATCCAATTTGCTCGGCTTCTTTGAACCCATTTTAATTCTTCCCGCTCAAGAATCTGCTCGATCGAAAGTTGTATCCGTTGTTGTTGACTCGTTGCCTCATCAGATAGTGGGCCCTCCATCACCGAGTTCAGCTTCTCCTGCAACTCACGTGAATGCCTGTGAGGCTCCTTCAATGTTTGCATGTCCCATGCATGAAGGGATCTATGGACCTCGTTTAGTTTCTGGGCAATGCTTCTTGGACCTTTCGACTGGGCTCGATTCCAGGCTTTACTCACAATATCATCGAAATTCTCCTCTAATAGCCACTTGACCTCAAGCATTTTCCTGCCTCTTGCTGCTCTCTCTTCCACATTCTCATAGAATTGACAATTGACTATTATGGGTCGGTGGTCTGACTTCGAAAAGTTCTCATTTAGAGCTCCCGCCATAGGAAACATGTCACCCCATCTATTGTTACAAACAGCACGGTCCAACCTTTCCCTTATGCGCCGTCTTCTCCATGTGAAAATATCTCCGTTATAACCCATGTCTTCCAGATTACAAACATTTAGAGCATCTCGAAAATTCTGCATGCAACGCTGAGGTCTCAGATTGCTCCCTCTTTCTCACTATTGCTGAGAATCTCATTAAAATCACCTAACATGACCCATGGTAAATCCACCATAGCATGCAACTCACGGATATAATTTCAAGTTAGTTGTTTCCGATCTGCACTTGGCTCTCCATAGATACCCGTAATTCTCCTCGCCTGTGGACTATTCTCATCAATCCGAATGTCCAAGTAATTCGTATGTTCTGCAAAGGAAGTGACAGTGAGTTCATTCCTCCATAGCAACAGTAGCCCTCCACTCCTTCCATCACTTTCAGCATGATCATGTGATTGAAATAAAGTTTTTTCCTCATGAAATCCGCCCTAGCTCTTATTAGATGTGTCTCGGACAGAAAAAAACACATCTGAGTTCAGAAGTTTCTGGAGTGCCAGAAGCGCTCGAACTGCCTAAGGATTTGCCTAATCCTCAATAGTTCCATCCACATATTTTCATTGTGAACGTCAGTCAACGTCCAAGAGTGCTCCCCGACGATTGCATATGGACGAACCAGAAAGCAAACCACGCTATTCCTCAAACAAAACAGACACTAGTGGAGAAGAGGCCTTTGGTCCCAAACAAATGTCCCACTGCTGAACCAAACCGGGTCCAATGCCCCCATTGGACCCGGTTCGTTTCTGCCCAGGACGACCCCACCCGCTGGCGCCTGTCCTGTAGCGGCCTTTGGACCCGGTTTGTCATACAAACCGGGACTAAAGGGTCCACCGCAGGGCGCGGCAGGCCGTGTCAGTCTGGGGAACCCTTCAGTCCCGGTTTGTATGACAAACCGGGTCCAAAGGCCCCCCTCTGGCTATATAACCTTGCCCCTGCCCAAGTGTGAGCCACACTTAGCCATTTTTTCACTATCTTCACAAGAGGGGTGTATTGCTTTCCTCTCTTCTTCACATGCACAAGAGGTGTTCGATGAAATGCTTAAGAGGATTTGCCACTTGAGTTTACACAAATCAAGCCACACTTAACTTGCTTTTTTCTTCTTCATCGAGGTTAACAACTTTATCCTTTTCATCTGCAATTGATAAAATGCATGTGTATATATACATCGTGATGTTCTGTAATGGTTTTGATCAGCTTAATTATATCATGCATGAATCGGCAATGGATGTACATTGACCGACGGTTTGACGAGTTCATCATGCGGGCCTGGATAATTTTATGGCCGTGGCGGAGGCAAACAAACATGGTGGCTTCATGTATTGTCCATGTGTGGACTGCAAGAATACCGTAAATTACGCTCACTCGAGTCTCATTCACAGCCACCTTCTGCGATCCGGTTTCATGCCCAATTACTATTGTTGGACCAAGCACGGAGAAAGAGGGGTTATGATGGAAGACAATGACGAAGAGGAAGAGGATGATGACGGTTATCCCAATTTCCCTGAATACGATGATACTGCAGAAGGCAATGAAGACAATGAAGTAGAAGATCAAGAGGCACCAGATGAGCCTGCTGATGATGATCTTGGCCGGGCCATTGCCGATGCAAGGAGAGAATGTGAAACTGAAAAGGAAAGGTTGGCCTTCGACAAGATGATAGAAGATCACAACAAATTGTTATACCCAACTTGCGAAGATGGCCATAAAAAGCTAGGCAGCACACTGGAATTGTTGCAATGGAAGGCGTAGAACGGTGTCACCGACTCAGATTTGGAAAGTTGCCGACAATAATTAAGAGGAAGCTTCCAAGGGGTAACGAATTGCCCGCCAAAGACGCATTTAAGCGAAGAAGATTGTCCGCCCTCTAGGATTAGATGTGCAAAAGATACATGCATGCATTAATGATCGCATCCTCTACCGCGATGAGTACGCGAATTTGGATGCATGTCTGGTGTGCACCGCATTGCGGTATAAGATCGCACGAGATGACCCTGGTGATGTTGAGGGCGAGCGCCCCAGAAGAGGGTTCCCTGCCAAGGTTATGTGGTATGCTCCTATAATACCACGGCTGAAATGCTTGTTCAGAAATAAAGAGCATGCTAGGTTGTTGCGATGGCACAAAGAAGACCGTAAGAAAGACGTGATGTTGAGGCACCTGCCGATGGCTCCCAATGGAGAAAAATCGATAGAGAGTTCCCAAACTTTGCACAGATGCAAGGAACTTACGGTTTGGTCTCGCATGCAGATGGCATGAATCCTTTTGGAGAGCAGAGCTGCAGCCATAGCACCCGGCCCGTGACTCTTTGTATATATAACCTTCCTCCTTGGTTGTGCATGAAGCGGAAGTTCATTATGATGCCAGTGCTCATACAAGGCCCGAAGCAACCCGGGAACGACATTGATGTGTACTTGAAGCCATTAGTCGAAGAACTTCTACAGCTGTGGTCCCTAGCAGGTGTACGTGTGTGGGACGAGCACAAGCAGGAGGAATTTGACCTAAGAGCGATGCTTTTCGTAACCATCAATGACTGGCCTGCTCTTGGTAACATTTCAGGACAGTCAAACAAGGGATACAATGCATGCACACACTGTTTACATGAGCTCGAAGGTGATTATTTGGAAAAAGGTCGAAGGTCGTGTACCGGGGCATCGTCGATTTCTTAGGCTTACCCATCCCGTAAGAAAGAAAGGCAAGCATTACAACGGTGAGGCTGATCACCGGAGGAAGCCTCCCCATCGTGATGGTGTTGATATATTTGGTATGGTCAAGGATCTAGATGTAATATTTGGAAAGGGTCCTGGCGGACGGTCTGTTCCGAATGACGATGCCGGACACGCGCCCATGTGGAAGAAGAAATCTATATTTTGGGATCTACCCTATTGGGAAGTCTTAGAGGTCCGCTCTTCAATCGATGTGATGCACGTGACGAAGAATCTTTGCGTGAACCTGCTAGGCTTTTTGGGTGTGTACGGGAAGACAAAAGATACACCAGAAGCATGGGAGGACCAGCAACGTTGGAAAGACCCCAAAAAGCTGCATGAGAGAGTTAAAGGACGTCATTTATCCAGCTACGCTCTTACAAAAGCAGAGAAGGAAATATTTTGTGAATGTCTTAGCAGTATCAAGGTCCCGTCGGGCTTCTCCTCCAATATACAGGGAATACTAAATATGGAGAAGAAAACATTCCAGAACTTGAAGTCTCATGACTGTCACGTGATAATGACACGCTTGCTTCCGATTGCATTGAGGGGGCTTCTACCGGAAAATGTTCGATCGCCCATTGTGAAGCTATGTGCATTCCTCAATGCAATTTCTCGAAGGTAATAAATCCAGAAATTCTACCGAGGTTGCGTAATGATGTGGTCCAATGTCTCGTTAGTTTTGAGCTGGTGTTCCCACCATCCTTCTTCAATATTATGACACATCTCCTCGTTCACCTGGTCGATGAGATTTCCATTCTCGGTCCTGTGTTTCTACACAATATGTTCCCCTTCGAGAGGTTCATGGGAGTCTTGAAGAAATATGTTCATAACCGTGCTAGGCCAGAAGGAAGCATCTCCAAGGGCTATGGAACAGAGGAGGTCATTGAATTCTGTGTTGACTTTATTCCTGACCTTAAGCCGATTGGTGTTCCTGAATCGCGGCATGAAGGGAGACTAAGTGGAAAAGGCACGCTAGGAAGGAAATCAATGATATGTAGGGACGGGATTTCTTTGACTCAAGCACACTACACAGTCCTACAAAGTTCCACCTTGGTGGCTCCGTATATCGGTGACCACAAGAACTTTCTACGCTCCCTTAACCCGGGCAGCCGAACGATTGGATTAGACGTGAACACATGTCGACTTTCGGCGGTTGGTTGCAAAAACATCTCCGAATAACAAACATATTGAAGATCAGTTGTACTTGTCGGCCCGGACACCATCTTCGATCGTAGTGACTTTCCAAGGGTACGAGATAAATGGGAATACATTTTACACGATCGCCCAAGATAAAAAGAGCACCAACCAAAACAGTGGTGTCCGGTTTGATGCAATAATGAATGAAGGCCCAAATGACACATATTATGGTTACATAGAGGATATATGGGAACTTGACTATGGACCTTCTTTTAAGGTCCCTTTGTTTAGGTGCAAATGGGTCAACAAAACAGGAGGCGGGGTTCAGGTAGACAAGTTGTATGGAATGACAACAGTGGATCTCAACAATCTTGGGTATAGAGACGAACCATTCGTCCTAGCCAAGGATGTGGCCCAGGTTTTCTATGTGAAGGATATGTCTACCAAACCAAGAAAAAGGAAACATAAGGAAACAAATACATCAAACGATGAGCCAAAGCGCCACATAGTTCTTTCGGAAAAAGAAACATCGTGGGAGTGGAGGACAAGACAGACATGTCGAAGATTATAATCGCTTTGATGAAATTCCACCCTTCGTAGTGAACATTGATCCAAGCATCAAGTTAAATGATGAAGATGCTCCATGGTTACGGCCGAAGAAGATTAATTAAATGATGAAGATCCTCCATCATCAAGTTAATTGAAGAATGTTCATGGCACAAATGAGTATCTCAACATGGCAATCAATTTCCCATTTATTTTTGTGTAATCATGTAATCGTATGTAAGATATTAAAAGTGGAGATGCGCCACGGAGATTTCCCAACCCTTTCCCCAACACTGTTAGATGAGATGTAGTCGTTCAGGGGCTTGGCAAGGCGTATCGATGCTCCTTTTATAGGCACGGCACCTCTTCTACTTTGTCTTGTTCCTTCGACAGGGCGTCGTGCGCTACATGCTTTATCTCATCGAGCAGTGCGTCCACCCATGCGTTCTTATCTCGCCGACATCTTTAGTCCCGGTTGTACCCACCAGCCGGGACTAAAGGTTACCCACACGTCCTTATCCCACCGACAGTTTTGTTAGATGACACAAAAAAGGATCTTTAGTCCCAGTTGTACCCACCAGCCGGGACTAAAGGTTACCCACACGTCCTTATCCCACCGACAGTTTTGGCGCCACTTTGCGTTCCCGCCTATTTTTCTTCCCGCGCTTTCCACTGCTTCCCGCCTCCGTCCTCCCGCCATTTTTTCACTATATATATGTTGGCTTGGCCTCCATTTACATATCAAATCTAGACTCATATCTGCAAACCTCATCACCAGGTCACATGGCTTCCATCGTATCTCTAACCCTCCGGGAGGCGGAGGCGCTTTGCGCGTCGAACTACCCCTGCCCGCCGGGCTACCGCGTCCCTACCGGCTGGTTGCCGAGCTGTCGGAGGGGTACCGGTCCCTCCTGTCCCTCTAGGTGTGGCGCGCGAGATGGCCATCACGAACCACTACTACTTCGAGCTCACGCCGCAGCAGCGGAGGAATCCCCGATGGCATCCCGACTACAGCTCGACTTGGGAGAGCTTCTTCATCAATCGGCGTGAGAGGGCGCTCGCCGTGCACGAGGAGGGCGGCCCGCCTCCTTCGAACTTCAACGAGGCCGGCCGTCGGCTGTGGTGGCGCGACCGAACTCTCCAGGGCGTCATGGCCCACCGTGGCCCCCGCCTGCGCTACCCTCGGTCCCAGCCCACGCGTGCTCTCCCGCCGAGGTTTGACTACCGCGACCCCGATGCCGCCGACGATGATGACGGCGACTACGACGACTACAAAGTGGCGAGTACTATAGGGCTAGGCACGAGTATGACCGAATGACTCGAACAGTCGAATCTGGCCATGTATCTTAATTAATTTTCAGTTGAGCTAGGCACGAGTACTATAGGGCTAGGCACGAGTACTATCTGGCCATGTATCTTAATTAATTTTCAGTTGAGTTCTGTACTTTAATTCCACATGTAATCTGGCGGGAAACTTTTCTCATCATCAGCGTCTGCCACAACGACTTTATTGAAAATACAATAAAATAAATAAACAACTAGTCTAGTCGATCTACTCGTCGTCGGAGGTTGTCTCGGTCCAAATGTCGTCCCACCGAGGGTCGTTGTCGGCCCAAGTTGTATTCGGGTTATCGAGCTCGAACACGGCGACGGCCCGACGATGGCGCCTGTTGGACCTGCGTTGTGCCCGGAGGTCAGCGAAGAACGCGGCGGTGTTGTCGACGTCGTTGGGGAACTGCGCCCTCCACTGGCGCATCAACTCCTCGTCGTGCTCGGCGATTGCGATCCGGCGCTGCACCTGGCGGTGGCGGCGACGGTCCTCGTCGTCGACGAGGCACGGCGTCGGCGCGAGGAACTCCGCCTCCTCTAGCGATTCGACGTCTGGGAAGTTCATGTCGCACCGTGGCCGCCGAAATCGCCATGCGGCCGCGTCGTAAGCGCGCGCCGCCAGCTCCGGGGTGTTGTACGTGCCGAGGGTGAGCCGGAAGCCACCGGCACGCATCTCGGCGTAGAACCTACCGTTCGGCCGCGCTCGGACGCCACGGAAACCGGACGAGCCGCGACGGCGCGGCGGCATCCCGGCGACGAATGAACGGAGGCGACGGCGACGTGTGGTTCCTCACGCACGCGGCGCTTTATAGCACAGCGACGCGGCAAGTTTGGCGACAGGTGGCGCGGGGAAGCGGCGGGGCGTGGCACGTGGAAGCGGCGGCGACAGGTGGCGCGGGGAAGCGGCGGGGCGGGGCAAGGGGCAGCGGGAGCTACATGGCGCACGGCGGTGGCGGCGGGCGAGGCACGGGGAAGCGGCGGCGACACGTGGCACAGGGAAGGGACACGTGTGGCAGTGGCGGTGGTGGGCAGTACACGGCGGTGGCCCGTACATGGCGGTGACGGTGGTGGCCAAGCGGTGGCGGTGGCGGTGGTGGGCAGTACACGGCGGTGGCCCGTACATGGCAGTGACGGCGGGGCGAGGCACGTGGAAGCGGCGGCGACACGTGGCACGGGGAAGGGACACGTGTGGCGGTGGCGGTGGTGGCCAGTACATGGCGGTGGCGGTGGTGGGCAGTACACGGCGGTGGCCCGTACATGGCGGTGACGGTGGTGGCCAGGCGGTGGCGGTGGCGACAGTGGCCACTACACGGCGGTGGCGGCGGTGGACACGTGTGGCAGTGCGGTGGCTTTTTTTCATTTGAAATAAGGCGGGAATGAAATTTTTTAAAAGTGGCCTTTGGACCCGGTTTGTATTACAAACCGGGACTAAAGGCCTTTTTGCGCGCGCATAAAACGCAGCAAAAATAGCCTTTAGTCCCGGTTTGTATTACAAACCGGGTCCAAAGGGGTTTTTGGTCCCGGTTTGTAACACGAACCGGGTCCAAAGGGGGGCACTATAACTGCAACTCCTTCGTCTCCGCGGAGATCAATCCCGCGGAGACGAACGAGCGCACGCCGCCAGGCCGCCCAATCGCCGCGCGCGCGTAGCCGTCGCCGTCGCCGTCCACCGTGCTGCCGCGCCGCCGCCCGCCGCCCGCTTCACCGCCACCGCCCGCGCGCACGTCACACGCCGCCCGCCCCGCGCCTCTTCTCTCCCGCGTGCGGCGCGGGCCCTCGACCGCCGCCGGCCGCCACTCCGCTCTCCGCCGCCACTCCTCCACCGCCGGCGCCGCTTCCTCCACGCCCGCCGCCGCCTCCTCTCTCCGCTTCGCGTCCTCGATCCTCCACCGCCGCGCGCCTCCTCTCCGCCGGCAAGCAATCAAGGTGAGAGCCCGGCCGGCCCCCCGGCCTTTTTTTTTCTTTCTTTTTTAGTCTTTTTTTTAGATTAGTTTGTTAATTAGTTAGAAAAATTAGATTAGTTTGTTAAGTTAGAAAAATTAGTTTAGTTTGTTAATTAGTTAGAAAAATTAGATTAGTTTGTTAAGTTAGAAAAATTAGTTAAAACAATATAGTTAGAAAATTAATTAGTAAAATTAGTTAGTAAAATATTTAGTTAGTGTGTTAGTGAAAAATAGTTAGAACTTTAGTTAAAACAATAGTTAGTGTGTTAGTGTAAAATAGTTAGCGCGCAAAAACGCCGGCGCCCCCCCAAATAGAGATGTACGCCGGCGCCCCCCAAATAGAGATGTACGCCGCGCGGTGCCCCCTTACGCGGTAGTGCCGGCGCCCCCCAAATAGAGATGTACGCCGGCGCCCCCTTACGCGGTAGTGCCGGCGCCCCCCAAATAGAGGATGTACGCCAGCGCCCCCTTACGCGGTAGTGCCGGCGCCCCCCAAATAGAGGATGTTGTGCCGGCGCCCCCTTACGTGGTGTGCTGACGCTCTTGCCGGCGCCCCCAAATAGAAGATGTTGTGCCGGTGCCCCCTTACGCGGTAGTGCCGGCGCCCTGCCGGCGCCCTGCAATAGAGTATGTAGTGCCGGCGCCCCCCAAATGGTAGTGCCGGCGCCGACTAACATATACTGAAGTTATTTTTTAATTTATGTTAACGTTGGTACATATATATATGATTTGTTTTCGTAGCTACGATGCCGCGACAGCCGCCGCGCCGTGGTCTGACTCTTCTAGAGGAGATGGAGCAGATGGGGGAGGTCCGGGACTGGGCTCCGCCGGGGTGGCACTGGGAGGTCTTAGCTTCCGGGTCGCGCACCTTGGTGCGGAATCCGGGTCCCGTTGTCGACCCGGATATTCTTTGGTGGAGGTCTTATGGGCCACGGTCGTTTCAGAGGGAGCCAGCCCCGCCGGAGGAGGTAGCTCAGCGCATTGAAGCGGAGGACCAGCACGTTTGCCGTTACATGTACGCGTTAGACAACATGTATAGGACCGGATGGAGCGTTATGCGGGGATCTCATGTTAGCTATGCTCCCGTTGTTGTTCCGTGGCTTTGGGGGCACACCCAGCGCGGCTCAGGACCCGGTCGGCGCCCTCTAGGACCCGGTCTGCGCGGTTGAGTGGTTATAGTAGTGATTGATATGTATTAGGGTTAAATAAACATGAACCCGATCTATGTATGCATGTAACTGCAGTATCTACTTTCAGCACTATATTATCGATCCTTAGTTAAGAACTACACATATGTAACTCCATTTTCAGTTTTCTGCATTATCCTTAATTTGATCATATGATGGTTCCTATGTATAGCTTGCAGGTCGTTGTAGAAAGCATGGACAGAGATGAAATTCAAGAAAATTTCATGGAGGAACTCATAGCAAACGGTACTCTGGATGATCGCAACGACGACGTTATTCCAGATGATGGCGGTGACGATGTCACCGCAACTTATTTGAATGACTCCGGTGAGGGAGCGGAAGATATTGAGGAAGAAGATCCTAGTGGCGCCGGTGAGGAACAAGATCATCATAATGGCTCCCGAACTGTAGTTATCACCGAGGTATATAAATTAATTAAGCCGCTGTTGATCGACTAGATGCATTAACTAATGAAATTGTACTGACTATGAACTATTTCTTTTTTAGCCCTTCGGATCGAGCACTTCTTCTGTAAAGTCGAGGAAGCGAGGCCCGGCCAAAAAGTTGGATGACGGTGTTAGGCACGACATCACCCACATCGAGAAGGATGGTAAACCGATTGCTCCAGAGAAAGGTGCAAAGTCATTTATAGCTCAATGCGGAGTGCTTGTTAGGGACCACGTCCCGATCACCGTTCGAGAATGGCACAAGCCGAAGGGACTAGTGCTGTCTGCAGAGGAAGAAGCTCAAGGTCTTTATATCGATGATGTAGCCAAAAACAGCATTATGAACAAGCTCATGTCACATTTCAACATAGTACCCGAAGAGGGGGGTGACGCTGAAAAGGCCAAGATGGAGCAGGCCCTCCGCGAGTTTGGCAAGAAGAAGATGGCCGAACTATTCAAGAGCCACAAGAAAAGATTGCGCCGCCTTATCAAGTTAAAGAAGACTCGGACGGTGAGAAGGTAAAAAATCACCGTGACGAATTCGTGAAGTACAGCACGGAGTCGAAGAATTTTTGAGAAGGTCGGAAATAAATAAGGCAAATGCTGCGTTGAAGCTATATCACCAAATTCTCGGGTCCAGGTGGATACAGGCTAACCGTCCTAAGTGGCGAGGTGCAATGAGGCGGAACTGACCAGTAAAGGGATCAGATTAGGGACACACGGTTGGATCGAACGGTGCAAGGAGTGGTTCTACGGGATTGGGGGAACGTTGGATCCAGAAACAGGTTAGTGCATCTATAAGAAAGCTCATCTGAAGGTTCCCATTGATGCCCTGGAAAAAGCACATAGGGACGTGGAGGCGGGGTTGTTCCAGCCCGAAAGAGAGAACGATGAGCTGACACGCGCCCTTGGGAACAAAGAACACGGCGGACGAACACGAGGCACAGCAGGCTCCGTTCCGTGGAAGTATGGCTTTCCTGCGGAAAGGAAGAGATTTCCTGATAAAAGCCATGAGAGGAGGAAGGCAAGGGAAACAGACCGCCTGGCTAACTTAGAGGAGGGTATGAGCACCATGCAAGCCCAATTAACCATGGTAACCCAAGTACTTACATCTCAGATGGCTCGGGGGCAGGCTGTAGATCCTGCACTGCTCAATGCCCTCGCCCGCTGCAATCTCAACCACACCGGAAAAGCAGCGTGGCTTCCTCTCAAGAGTGGATAATGTTGATGATGATGACCAGGTGGGCGAGCCTCCACGCTACCCCCCCCCCCCCCCGTGGATGATCTCACTGAGAGCCGTCCTTGTGAGCTGCATGTTAAAGTTTTCAACCTATCCTTCAAGGCGGTGGTCGGCATCCTCTTACCTACAAGGTCTTACCATTGCCGTCCGGTCCAAGACGACTTTGTTGTTGTGATGGTGGATGAAGTGTTGAGAGAGTATGAGGGGTTGGTGCTTGAGCACCCTGCAGGTGAAGATGGGGAAATCAAAGAACTGGGAGAAGCCCGTAGAACCACCGTGCAATGGCGGAAGGAGAACATTGTGTTTCCAGTGAGAAGCCAACAAGCGTGCCACCTCCGCCTCCTCCGCCACCTCGTGCAGCCTCCTCCGCGTGATGATTCTCCTCTCGCGCGATGATGATTCCCCTATCCATGACCAGTCTCCTCCGCGTGAAAATACTCCGCCGCCTCCTCCTCCTCGTCAGAGACTCCGCCGCTTCCACCTAAGCAAAAGAGGAAGCGGTCCGCGGCACCTCCTACAGCTCCGAAGAGATCATCAACTCCAATGAGGGCACAGACTCCGCAGTTGTTACCACATGAGCAGATCGAAGAGCAAAAGGCGTTTCTTGCGCCGAGGAAGATGTTTATTCCACCGTTGCATGCTGAAGCACTTTGCCGAGACGAGAATGAAGAGACCTGAGCCGAGAGCTGATTATGACCGCTCTCTTGGACAGTCCTCTAGAGCGAGCAAAGAAGCAAAAAGTCGCCCAGCCTTGGACAGCAGGACATTCAGCCGCACCCCACTTCATCGTGGAGCCATATCATGATCCAGAGACGGCATCGATGATCGAACGGGCGGCTAGAGCTCAGGGAGCATCGCTGAGTACGAAGATTACTATCCAACGGCTCAAGTGGTAAACAAGTATAGATACGGATCTGATCTCGTCAAACCTGGCGAGCTCGCGCGTCTAGGGACTCGATGCAAAGGTTGCATGACCGGTACCCGAAAGCCCGTCGAAGATGTGAAAGCTACATCACGGTGTATCTTAGAGATGAGCATTACTTCCGGGGGAAGACGAGATAAACCTTGAGTTAGAAGAAGCTGTTTCAGCTTATTCAATCAAGACGCCCTCGACAAAGCTGTCATCGCTGCTACCTTTGCACGTAAGTGATTTATTTGTGTAATTAAGTTTGTAGCTCATTCATTTGCACTAACAATTATCCTCATTATATTCTTTGTGTACGCTATACATTTAATTATGCAGAATGAAGAAGCTGGAATACAAAAGAGGCAAGCTCCTACCGCTGGGGTTCATAGACCCAAACACAGTTCATGAAGTTACGGTTCGACGGTACCCCAAGGACACAGAGGACAACATCGTAATGTTTTTAGAGAAGCAAGCAGACAAAGAGGATATATTCTTTCCCTACAACTTCAAGTGAGTGTTATATATAACATACATTATGCTTGTGCACCTTCCACTTTATTCTCGTAATCATTGAGCTATGCTTGTGCAGTTTCCACTTTATTCTCCTAATCATTGATCTTCACCTTGGAGTCGTAAACGTCATGGACTCGAAACGTAAAGAATATGCGGAATGGGCGGACATGGCTGCCATCCTCCAGAGGTAGTTTCAATCAATTTCGTATTGGCATCTTCATCTGCTCTAATTCGAAGATATCATCAACTAATCAATTACTCATTTACTCATTATTTTTTGCCGGGCAGGGCTTGGAAACGGTTCATCAATACTGTTCCGGTGAATGGAAACCGGAGCTTACATTTAGAGATTACCCGTAAGTAGTACTATATATATAGCTATGTCCGTGAAACTTTATATATGATATTTACTTTCTAGAGGTTGCTTGATTTTTAGTTTGATCGTACTATTTTTTGGTTAAGTGTATGAGGCAGAACAAGGGAATAACTTATGTGGATACTACGTCTGCACCTTCATGCGTGACATGTCCTGTCCCAAGGGTGGGGATGCCCAAATACACCACACTCGTGTACGATAACAAATTTTCACAATTAATCTTAATTAGTACCATCTATTGTATTGAGTTCCATTCATATATTGATCTCCTTTTTTAAATATAGATGACACGCCTGCGGGACACTCTCATAACAGCGGATCAAATAAAAGCAATTCAAGAGGAAATCGCGGGATTCTTTATTACCGAGGTCCTTACCCCAGGTGGAGAGCACTATCGGAAGATCGTGACGGCGGAGGATATTCGTTCAGGAGATGTTGTATTGTAAATATGCATGCATTACGTGTACTGTGTTGACTATGTCGTGTACTGTTGACGATGTCTATATATATTCATGACGATTTTTTGTGGTTTCTTGAATGATATATATATGCATTGCTGAAACTCTGCCGCGGCAGAGAAACGCCGTTTCTCTCGCCGCGGCAGAGAAACGCGCTGGTACAGCCTTAAATCTGTGCCGCGGCAGAGAAATAGCAATTCTCTGCCGCGGCAGAGAAACATAGGCCCGGTTCGTACCACGAACCGGGACCAAAGCCCTTCCACCGCGAGCTCCCTGGCCGCACCACGTGTCGAGGCCTTTAGGCCCGGTTTATCTTTGAACCGGGACTAAAGGGTACCCCCTTTAGTCCCGCCTAGTTGGTCCCGGTTCGGGAACCGGGTCTAAAGGCCCAAATGGACCGGGCCTATTGCCCCGTTTTCCACTAGAGTGAGAGCCTTCGACCAGGCCGGGACTGAACGTCTGAACCTCAAAAACTTGTTGGCTGCGAAAGCAGGCTTCACGCAGCAGAAAACAACAATCTTGACAGAGCAAGTTGTACTGGAAACCAAACTGAGTCCTTGCGGTTGCGGAACCTGGGAGGAAAACCGGCACCGCGTTGGACGCGCCGGGAAATTCATAGACGAGAAAATTAATTCCGTCGAGAGTGCATGTATTATTGCAGTAGCCTAATGGAATCAGTTGGAGATGATCCTTGGATACGATGTACGTGCTGCCGCCGCCGGCGGTAGCCGCGACGGTCAAAACCCTAGATCGCCTGTCAAGTCGCCCATGTTGTCAACCGCGACGGGAAACCCTTACCGTTTACTCTGTTCTTTGTGGTACAGTATGAATACGAATTTGTTTACGTGGAGGATTTAGGTACGTACGAATTTGGTATGGCTCATATGCTCTGGGCCGATCGTGTTCTTGAAGGAGCCGGATCCTTCGGCCCACCTTATGTTTCCCCCTGTTGAGAAGCTGGTCCGAATACAATCTCGATTTGTTTTTAACCCGCGTGTACCGATCGCCCTCTTTTGGATCTCCTTCGTTGCGCTGCCGGTCAAGGTCGCTCTCTTGATCCGTCGGCCGTCCTACCTACCTGATCCTCTTGTTCACAAGGAGATGGCTTCTGGGCTCCGATCAGCCGGCCGCGTGCTCCGGCGATCCATCTCCGATTTCGTTGGGAAGACCCAATCTAACAAGGTAAACCATCCGCATGCACCCCCCTCGTTCATCCATCAGCAGCCATGTCACCATTATCGTGCACATAAGAATTTGAAAAAATCTGTACAGTAGCAAACTGGCTGGTGATAAATTGCAAGCGGAAACAAAATTACATGAATAGTACGTATTTTTCTATGCACTAGAATAATAGGACTCATTTGTCTACATTATATCTAGATAGAGAAGAGTACTTGCCAACCCATCACGATGCGAGCTAGCCTTAAGATGCTAGTGGATGAGCGTAGCCGGATCTTGCGTGGAGCGCATGAAGACGTTAAAGCAATGTTACAACAAAGGAGGGATAATGAAGCATGGTAAGCACACAACACATTGTCCTGGATATACATACATATGCACACATTCATCGATCTGGGGCTGTTATTTATTCATGCTATTATGATATGAATGAATGAATCTGCAGGGACAAGCTACAGAAAAAAGTGATATTACCTTCACTCGCTCTCGTTGGCCTTGCCTTGTGTGCCAATAAAATGCTATTCGTTGACTCAATCAAGGAAACGCCAGGGGAAATTTAACCTCTATGTTATTAGTCGATGCAATTATGCTGTGGGCAATTGGTATTGATGAGTTTCGGCCTGTACTAAACCATGCCGTGGACCTCAGTTGCATACTTGTTGTGTTAGGACTAGGTTGTGGACTTATCTCTGATGTAATCAAATTTCGTTCTTGGTTTTCTCTTTCATTAGTCATTTTCTACATATTTAAGGTACTGTACACAGACTCGTAGTCCCTTCATGTGCGTGGATCCAATTGTTTGTATATTTCTTTGCATTCTAACGTGTTCCTAAAAGAAATCATTGTCTGCTACATTGTTAGTCGTACAAGGAACGAATTAACATGGCGTGCCTAGGCTTCATGACCGCTCATGGCGTTCGCACAACCAAGGGTGTGTCTTAAAGCTTTCATAATCGCCGAACAATCTGTATATCTCCACTATCATCCATTAATTGCCCATTTTCTTACCTCAATGGCAATGTCCTTCCTTAAATCCAGACCTTTCGATCCATGTCTGACCAAAGATATATATGCATATGATTTCGTAAGCATATCACCACCACCGTGCCATGCTGTTCTGGCTGCACCCCTGTTCATCATCATGTACTCATTCATGGTGTTTGGTCCGTTAGTAGTGCCATAGTGTCCATGTCGTGGTGTTCTGGCTGCACTTCCATTAACAAATTTTCATTTTTGCGAAAAAATATTCATGTTTACAAAAAAATGTTTTATTTTTCATGAAAAAAGAATCTATACTTTTAAAAAATATACATGTGTTCAAAAAATAGATATGTACACATGTGTTCTAAGAATGGTAATATGCCCAAAAGAAAGTAAGAAACACGTCTAGGGATTTCAAAATATGTTCATCTTTTTCATTTTTTTCTTTTCCCCTTTTTCTATTTTCATTTTCATTTTTTATGTTTCTTCTATTTTTAAAAAATCTCCATGTTGCGATAAAATGTTCATGTTTTAATTTTTTATTTTTCATGAAAAAAGAATCCATATTCAAAAAATATTCATGAATTCAAAAAATAATATGTTCACGTGTGTTTTGAAAATTTTAATATGTTCAAAAGAAATACATTTAGGGATTCCAAAACATGTTCACCTTGGTTGAGAAAAATATTCGTGGATGTGGAAGAGAGTACGTTCACGTATTCGAAGAAAATCACATGTTACAAAAAAAACATATATGTTCCCGATTATATATACTGATTCATAAATATTACATATAAATTTCTAGATTTATATAAAAGTAATACTCATTGAAAAAAGAAAGAAAAAAGTACCTGTTTATGGGCCGCATCGAATATAGCCCATTAATATTTGCTTCAGCCGGAGCAGCCCTAAGGTGAATTTAAGGGACTACCCGCCGCCGCCAATGTCCCGTCCCGTCCACTCCTTGGCCGCTCGTTGTCGTTAAGCTCGCGCCGCGCGGCTCCCATGGCTCCTCCGTGCAAGGAGGCGGCGGATCAACCATCCTTCTTCCTCCCGGACGAGCTGATCGAGGACATCTTCGCGCGTATGCCGGCCAGCTCGGCGCAGCGCTGCCGCTGCCTCTCCCGCGCCTGGGCCGCCGCGCTGTCCTCCCGGAGTTTCATCGATCGCCACCTCCGCCTCGCCAACCGACGAGACGGCTCCCGCTCCCGCAGCGTCTTCTTCCTCCCCGACTACCACTCGATGATCGCGCACACTTGGTCGCCCAGCCGCCCCTTGGTCGCCGTCAGCCGCGACATCGCCGTAGTCACCCGCCAGTGCCGCGGCCTCGTCGTCCTAATGCAGTTATACGAAAACTACTACAACGGGCCGGGCTCTGCTGTCAGACTGGCGAAGTACTACGTCTGCAATCCGTCCACCGGCCAGATGACTGCGCTCCCCAAGGGCAAGGATGCGTTCGGTTTGTGGCCGCTTAACCATGACAGCTTGGGGATTGGCTACGACGCAAGCATCCAGAAGCACAAGGTGGTGCGCCTCTACTGCCGCGGTGCGCTCCCTCCGGCGTGCGAGGTTTACGTGCTCAACTCCACCACCAAACACTGGCGGCCGCCTGCCGGTGCACCCGACAAGGTGATGCCGCCGGGATTTGCTACGGATTTCTGCAGCGACCAGAGCGTATTCGCACACGGATACCTGTACTGGGGTGCCCAGCCGGACAGGAATAGCTACGGAGAAAGGGTCATCATATCCTTCTCGATCAGGGACGAGGTGTTCGACATCCTGCCGCCGCCGCCAGCAGTGCGGCGATTGTACCCCTGTGAGATAACGGAGCTCGACCAGCGCCTATGCCTCTTCAACAATACGGATAACAAGCGCGTGTTCGACATTTGGGTGCTGCACGACCACCGGGCGGGCACTTGGGGTATCCATTGCCGCATAGATCTGGACAGGGAACCACTGGCTGGCAGGCGGTTGATATGCTCCTACCGTGTCTTCCCGCTTGACATTGCTGACGATGGCAGAAACATTTTGCTCAGACCGGGGCCTCATGATATCCCACAAGATGATTCGGATGCCCACCAACTTTATGTGTACAGACCTGCGACCGGAGGTGTGGAGAGCCTCCTCGTCGACGGTGGCATAATCAGTCACCACACCATGGCACGAAGAGTTGCGGTGCCATATGAGGAAAGCATTGAGCCAACTGGTTGATCTGATACTAAATCATCAGTAAGTATCCTTTTTATTACCAAATTAATTAATGACATTTATTTTATGTTTTTACTAAAATAATATGAATAAATTCTTTTGGTGTGAAGTTCAAACTGTAAATGGGCATCATCGCTAGCCAAGTTCTGCAATTTGGTAGCTTACTCATCATCGGTTCCCTTGGTTGGCAATGTGTGTGTGTGTAAAAAACTCAGTTTCTCTATTAAGAAATAGGAAATTTAATTGTTGTGTTTCTTTTTTGGAACAGTTTAGCACCACTTCATGCTGAATTTTTGTAAGGCTCATCAAATGTGGGGTGTATATCTTTCAGCAACATGCAGTTCCTCTGCCACTCTCTTCTATCTATTCGTAAAAGAGTAATGATTTAGTTCTTTCGATGCAATTTGGAGCTAGTGTCATTTCACTAGTATCAATGGACAGGAAGGATGATGCTTGCTTTTATCTCATATTTTGATAGAACTGTTGCACCTTCCGGCTTTTATATGAGATTTAATAGCATGGGTAAGCCTCTTCCTTTTGCTATCCATCTATCAAATAATGATTTTTCTTCGATAAAAGACGCTTTATTAATTAAATCGTTAAGCATTACATCTGGCCTCTGCATAACTAGGATGCACACAGCCGTTCGGGCTAAATGTTACACCATAGAAACAAACACAATTCGTATAGCAAAAACGGAAATCTAAGGTAGCGCCATGGATGAATGAAGTTCAATCCAAAGATTTCTATGCCACCCATGTTGGGTATATCCTCAAACCGTGTACAAAGCTACATAAAGAGGTCTCAATAGTCCACATGTTGTAGAGGTGACCAAGAACGGAGCGTAGCCGTACACCGGTAGATAACCTGCAAAATAGAAACATTTTTATCATTAAAATCCTTGTCATTTCTACATAGCCAAAGCGACCATATCACAACAATCGATGTCACCCTAATAAGTATCTTAAACCTTGGATCAACACCATTAAGCCAATTGTCGAAAATGTTTGCAACGCTACATGGTGGATATATGGTAGAACCTATCTGTGTCACTGATCATATAGACCTAGCGAATTTAAATCAGAAGAAAAGGTGTTTGATCGTCTCTTCTTGATGACAAAAGACACACGATTTACTTCCATGCCAATTACGTTTTACATGGTTATCTTTCGTTAAGATGACCCCGCAATAAAGATACCAAGCGAACACCTTCGTTTTAAGCGAGATCTTCATCTTCCAAAGTTTTTTATTACTATCGACTGGAATATCAGGATGGATTAAAGCCATGTACATCGAATCTACCAAAAGCTTTCCATTTTCGGTGAGATTCCATCGAATCTCATCAGATCCCTGCGTCCACCGAACCGATTCTAGACGCTGAAGCAAAGCATTCTAAGATGCTTGTCTGGGAACAAAAATGCTCCTTGTGAATGTCACGTTAGGTGGGGAAGATTCCATCACCTTAGCGGGATACTAGTAGGAAAAAAACTACCAGTCGCGTGTCATTTTTGCTACCGGCCCTAACACACCACAGGTACCTCGTCAGTGACAAGTCTTACTGATGAGATCTGAGATCTAGGGTTTGGCCCGATCTCGCGATTTGACCCAAAGTCCAAGGGGAAAAAGTGGGGAAGGTGAAGAACGCGAAGAACACGATAAGAACTCGAGAAGAGCACACGCACACCAACCCGATACACCTGATACTTACCCCCGTGGCTCGATGGGCCACGCCAATAGAATCACCCGGAAGAGACGCGAAGGTTGAATTCCCGGTGAGAGATTGGTGTTGAAGACGGAGATTGGTGAGGGAGAGAGAGTGGGTTGCACTAGAATCTCACTCATAAATATCCAAATCCACAACAAGGATGCCTTGATTACAAAGGGATGCTAACCCTAGGGAGACAAAGTTCAAAGTAGTGTTTAAGCTCAAATTAAGTCTAAGGGGTAAAGGAGGTGTCCAGGTTGCTTATATAGGCCTACATGGCCCGCATGGCGAAAAGGTACATAAGTGGATAACTTAGGCAGTTTGGTAGAGCAAATCCGTCGGATCCGGTCTAGGGGCCGGTCAGACCGGGGCTGGGACCGGCGGGGCCGGTCCAAACCGGGCGGGTGACCGGGCGCCAACCGGAAATGTCGCAGATCTCCGTCCGTTTGGCCCCGGTGCGACGCCCGGTCGAAACCGAGGGGAATCCGGTGTGCCGCCCGGTTGACCGGGTCTGGGACCGGGTGGTCCGGTCGTGGGGCCGGTCGACGGGTCCTGGGCCGGCCAGCTCCGTCTCTTCCTTCGTGCGCTTCGACTGACGTCGGGTCCAGCTTCATGCCCATCTTCAAGTCCCTCTGCTCCTCCCCTTCCCTTGACCATGGTGTGTCCTCCTCTCCGGGGGCTTGACGCACCTTGTACCTAATGACACAAAGAACATCGGCATGAGGTAGCATTCCATCCAAAGGGGTACCGAGATCAAGGGTGGTGAGGAGCGAGTTCACCTTATCATGTAGCGCCTTAACTCGAGATCGCGTCGTTGGTCCACTTGGGGGACTTGTTGGTCTTGGTGTAGTGTCGTCAGTGAGCGGGGCTACATCATCTCCCCCCTTGGGAAAGAGTCGTCCTCGACTCGTGCTCCTCCTCATCTCCATGATAGGGCGACAAGTCCGAGACGTTGAACGTGTTGCTCACCAAGTACTTGGAGGTTTGGATGTCGATGATGTAGGCGTTGTTGTTGATGCGTTTGAGGACCTTGAAGGGGCCATCTCCTCTTGGCTTGAGCTTTGAGTTGCGTTCATGAGGGAATATTTCCTTCCGGAGGTGTATCCAAACGAGGTCACCTTCTTCAAATATTCTTTCCTTCTTCTCGGCGTTGAGGCTGGCAGCTTGACGAGGCACATGTTCTTGTATTGTCGCTCTTGTTTCTTCATGTAGTTTCTTCATGGCGGCGGTGCGCTTGTCGAAGTCCATGTTTGTCCTCTCATGAAGGGGGAGTGGTACGATGTCGAGTGCCGTGGGAGGATCGAAGCCGTAGACGATCATGAAAGGACTCCGTGATGTTGTCTTGTGCGTGGCTCGATTGTAGGCGAACTCCGCGTGCGGAAGGCACTCTTCCCATGACTTCAAGTTTTTCTTCACGAGGATGCGTAGAAGAGTTGAGAGGCTTCTATTGACCACTTCCGTTTGTCCGTCCGTTTGCGGGTGGGAGGATGATGAGAACAAGAGCTTCGCTCCAAACTTTGCCATGAGCGACTTCCATAGATAGCTCATGAACTTGACGTCTCGATCCGACACAATGTTTGCCGGTATACCGTGTAGGCGAACAATTTCCCTGAAAAACAATGAAGCAATGTGTGAAGCATCATCAGTCTTATGGCAAGGTATGAAATGTGCCATCTTAGAGAACCTATCCACTACCACAAAGATCGAATCATGACCATGTTTGGTGCGAGGTAACCCTAGTACAAAATCCATGCTTATATCGGTCCATGGTGCATATGGAATAGGTAATGGTGTGTAAAGACCATAAGTGTTGGTGTTGGACTTAGCTTGAAGGCATGTAGTGCAACGGTTGCATAGGCGCTCCACATCCCACTTCATCTTTGGCCAATAATAATGAGTGGATAGCATCAAGAGTGTCTTGTCACATTCAAAGTGTCCCATGAGGCCACCTCCATGTGACTCTTGCAAAAGCAACTTTCGAAGAGAAGACTCGGGTATGCAAATCTTGTTAGCTTTAAACAAGTAGCTATCATGCAAATAGAAATCTTCAAATCCTCGTTCAATGGAACACTTCTCAAATATCGGTGCAAAGAAAGAATCAGAAGGATAGAGTTCTTTGATCTCTTCAAGTCCCAAGACATGAAAATCCAAGCGAGTAAGCAAAAGGTTGTTTTTGCGGGAAAGAGCATCCGCCACCACATTGTCCTTGCCCTTCTTGTATTTTATTACATACGGGAAGGAAGGACTCAATGAACTCAACCCATTTTGCATGTCGTTTGTTCAAATTGTGTTGGCTTTTCAAATACTTCAAAGACTCATGGTCGGAATGGATGATAAACTCTTTTGGCCAAAGATAGTGTTGCCAAACTTCAAGAACACGCACCAAAGCATAGAGCTCCTTGTCATAAATAGGATAGTTGAGGCGTGCGCCATCCAACTTCTCACTATAATATGCCACGGGTTTACCCTCTTGCATAAGAACGCCACCAATACCAATTCCACTCGCATCACACTCAATCTCAAAAGTTTTTGCAAAGTTTGGAAGGACAAGAAGGGGAGCTTCGGTAAGGCGTTTCTTCAACTCATCAAAAGCATTTTGTTGGGCCTTGCCCCACACAAACGGAACATTCTTTTTGGTAAGTTCATTCAAAGAGCAAGCAATGGTGCTAAAATCGTTCACAAAGCAACGGTAGAAACCGGCAAGTCCATGAAAACTTCGGACTTGACCAACATTTGTAGGAGTAGGCCAATTGTGGATGAATGGAAAACGGCATTCAAGACCAAGCTTGGTCTCTATGAATAGCTCGTTATGCCTTTTGGTCTTTCCAATGCTCCATAAACTTTTATGCGTCTTATGAATCACATCTTGCGACCTCTCATTGGCAAGAGTGTGGTTGTCTATATTGATGATATTCTCATTTATAGCAAAAATCTCGAGGACCATGTGCAACATGTGAGAGAAGTCTTATGCATCTTGCGTCATGAGAAGCTTTATGCCAACCTCCCCAAGTGCACCTTTGCTCAAAACAAGTTGGTTTTCCTTGGATTTGTGGTTTCCGCTAATGGGATTGAAGTTGATTCTTCCAAGGTGGAAGCCATCCACAATTGGCCTTGTGGTTTTCCTTGGTTCACGGTGATGATGTTGTTGAAGCTCTTACCGAGGTTGTTGACGATGCTCATTGTTGGCCCTCTCATCTTGATCATGTTGTGGATCTCCTCTTCCACGTTGGTCATGGCGAGGATGACGTCGGAGACCTCGCCGAGGTTGATCTTGAGGACCTTGGTCTTGGGGTTGGTCGTCACGCCCATGGTGGACATGGCGATCCGCTTGGTGACGATCTTGGTGTAGGACTTGGTCTTGTTGAGGACGTTCATGTGGACGAGCATGGCGATGGAATTCTCCCCGCCTAGAGTTGGAGCGAGAGTCTTCATGACGAGCATGTGGGTGACGAGGTCGATGATGGTCTTCATGCCTTGAGGTGGAGCTTGAGGACGAATGGCCACCATGAGAGTAGTAATCTTGTGATGAGCTTGATGATGATGAAGTAGAGCGGTGTCGGCGATGACGACCCAAGTTGGTGATGGCGCACTCGAGGCTATCCATGCGCCGCTCCATGTTCCCATCATTGGCCGCCATTTGGCCATTCAAGTTGTCCGTAGCTTCGCGAAGTAGAGCCAAGTCTTGGTTCACAACGGAGAAGTTGTGTGCCACTTTGTCGTATTGCTCGTCGATGCGTGTCTCGAAGAGGGTGAGTTGCTCCTTGAACTCTTGGCGTTGCGTCCATAGGTTGTGTTGAGTAGCCAACCTCTCGGTGTTGCGGAGGACTTCTCCATCCCTTGGGTCATCTCCGTTCCTATCCATGATGGAAAGATAAGAACTATGTTGTGTATGTTAGTGGAAGGAGACTACCTCGCACTCTTACCAAGGTAAGATAGTATTGAGGCAATCAACCAAGCCAAAAGCAAGACCAAGTGTATCGGGTACACACGCAAAGCCACACGCAAAAGCTAGCAAATATGGTGTTAGGTGAGTGTTGTGGAAAGCTAAAAGACAAAATCCAAAATCAAGTATTTTGTTAAAAATGGGTGAGGTCCAAAAATCCAAATGTCAAAGTGAAGATCACTATAAACACGGAAAAGTTGTGGAACGCACACACGGGATAAGCGGGGTTAGTGCAACCAAAAGTGAGCGGAAAAGTGTATGTAAGGGTGCTCAATGTCACACTAACACAAGGAGAGGTAAAGCTTCGGTTGCAACGGAGAGACAACAAGATTCACACGCGGCCTCCTCTTCTCTTCTCTCTTTTGTTTAAAAGCTTATGACTCTTTTGTATACGGTGACACTTGCACTCTTTTGTATCTATGGTGGAACTTTCACTATTTTGTATGTATGGTGCGACTTGCACTCTTTTTGTGTTTTTTGGGCTTTTTCACGCACTATGTTAGCGTTAGCCTTGCTTTTGCTTTCTTGCCACACGAGTGTTTGCTTAGAAGCTTTACTCCACACTACACACACACCTCACAATCGGGGCCACGTGCAATGTCTCGCAACACTAAACAAGCAATGCTCGATTGGATAGATCGCAAAAGGAAGAGGGCTACAAGCGAAAACTGCAAGTTATACCTGCGATGTTGGTGGTGGTGGTGGTAGCCGAAATCGAGCTCGGAGAAGGACGCGGAGTGGCGCCCGGTCTGGGGGCCGGTTTGACCGGTCTCTGGGCCGGCTTGCCGGTTTGGCGCCCGGTCGGCCGGGTGCTTGGCCGGCTGGTCCGGTCTGGGGGCCGGTTGACCGGCTGCTCAATCGGATTTCGCGTTTCTCTCTCTTGTTCTTCCCCAAACCAAAACCAAAAGATCAAATCGACGGGAAACGATGGAATTGGAGGCTAAAAGTTGGGGAGATAGTAGATCAAGCACAACAACACCGAATCCACGGACCAAAACCACTCAAAACGCAACCAAATCACAGATCCGTCCAAAGGCAATTTGGGGCTATTTTTGGGGATTTTTTGGAAAATTTTCTAGAAACGAAATTGGGTGGGTGGAGGGTCAAAATCGCGGTAACCAAAAATTGCTGATACCATATGATGAGATCTGAGATCTAGGGTTTGGCCCGATCTCGCGATTTGACCCAAAGTCCAAGGGGAAAAAGTGGGGAAGGTGAAGAACGCGAAGAACACGATAAGAACTCGAGAAGAGCACACGCACACCAACCCGATACACCCGATACTTATCCCCGTGGCTCGATGGACCACGCCAATAGAATCACCCGGAAGAGACGCGGAGGTTGAATTCCCGTTGAGAGATTGGTGTTGAAGACGGAGATTGGTGAGGGAGAGAGAGTGAGTTGCACTAGAATCTCACTCACAAATATCCAAATCCACAACAAGGATGCCTTGATTACAAAGGGATGCTAACCCTAGGGAGATAAAGCTCAAAGTAGTGTTTAAGCTCAAATTAAGTCTAAGGGGTAAAGGAGGTGTCCAAGTTGCTTATATAGGCCTACATGGCCCGCAGGGCGAAAAGGTACATAAGTGGATAACTTAGGCAGTTTGGTGGAGCAAATCCGTCGGATCCGGTCCAGGGGCCAGTCAGACCGGGCCTGGGACCGGCGGGGCCGGTCCAAACCGGGCGGGTGACCGGGCGCCAACCAGAAATGTCGCAGATCTCCGTCCGTTTGGCCCCGGTGTGACACCCGGTCGAAACCGAGGGGAATCCGGTGTGCCGCCCGGTTGAACGGGTCTGGGACCGGGTGGTCCGGTCGTGGGGCCGGTCGACCGGGTCCTGGGCCGGCCAGCTCCGTCTCTTCCTTCGCGCTCTTCGAGTAACGTCGGGTCCAGCTTCATGCCCATCTTCAAGTCCCTCTGCTCCTCTCCTTCCCTTGACCATGGTGTGTCCTTCTCTCCGGGGTCTTGACGCACCTTGTACCTAATGACACAAAGCACATCGGCATGAGGTAGCATTCCATCCAAAGGGGTACCGAGATCAAGGGTGGTGAGGAGCGAGTTCACCTTATCATGTAGCGCCTTAACTCGAGCTCGCGTCATTGGTCCACTTGGGGGACTTGTTGGTCTTGGTGTAGTGTCGTCGGTTAGCGGGGCTACATCACTTACTAGTCGCATTTGAACCCGGCACACGATTAGTATGGCAGGTGCTAGTCGCGTGCGGGCCTGGCACGCTACCACTGAAGTAGTAGTCACGTGCACCGGTTAGGTACGATGCAGATATATTTTTTGGCAATTTTTAAAAACGTTGGGAACATTGCCGAGTTGTCCACGTAATTTTACACAAAACACCCTAAAAACTAAAATAAAGCAATCGAGTCAATGTCGTCTCCTTGTGGCGTTGACGAGAGTGTGGAGGAGGCGGTCGCCGTTGCCGGAGGTGGTGCGGAGGAGGAGGCAGTCGACATCGCCGAATGAGGAGGTGGAGCAGGGCGCCGGATGTGGGCGAAGGAGGCGGTCGCCGTCAGCGGAGGTGGTGCTTGTCTTTGGGGAGAAGGAGGAGAGGATAAGTGGAAGAGAGGAGAGGAGAAGGTAGAGAAATGGAAGAGTAGGAGGGAAGAAGGTGGATAAGAGGAAGATGAGGAGGGGATAAGGTGGAGAAGGGGTAGATGAGGAGGGAAACGTTTGAAACTAGAGAGAAGGATTTTTTAGAATTTTTCATAATTAAATTTTTTTGCGCCAAATATAAAACTAAAAAAACTCTATTTTTCTTTACAATTATTATTTCTGCAAAATTTATTTGCAACGTGCTCTATCTTCAGTTGCTAGACTGGCTGGCTTATAGTCAGCCGGACTGTCTGGCATTTGGTTCGAGTGGATGAAAGCTGCATGCGCCGGGCAAGCCGGTAAACCTTCGATGGCTATTATTATGTGTGGATGTAGTGTCGCTGGCAGTTTCTATATTTCAATGTAGTGTGAATGGTAATTTCTAGGTTTCAATGTAATGTCAATTGTAGTTTGTAATTTTTAGACATACTCACAAAGCAATGAATCGAAATACATGTATGGCCCGTAATTGGCCGATTTGCGCATGTAGAGTAGCTCAAATTCCAGTGAAAGAAGAGTACATTAAGCCATCAACAACAAGCTCTCGGTATCCCTAGGGCACTCCAGACTTTTCACCACGAACAGCCGAGATCCAGGATTGCCAAACGGTACCACTACAAAAAGCATTTTTTTATAACAGTTGACAACTCCTTATTTGAAAGCCATGGTCTAACTAAACATCTTTTAGGGCGCGTTTGGTAGCCTGGACCCGAATCGTGGCTCAGTGGCGCAGTGGTGCAAGCACACCTGCGCGTCCAGAACGAGCTACGAGTCGGAATTAGCTGTTGTTTGCTAGGTCGGGCTGCATCGGTTGAGCCGAAAAAGACTTTCTGTTTATTTGCCTACAGCCCACCCGAAATCTCGATGGAGATGAGATTAGACTTGTTTGATACCATCCAGGCATGCCTAAAGTTACCTCATCTGTATAACCGGTAGCCTTACCATGCTCTCACCTCCCATCACACAGATATCAGTTGATGACAGTTGAAGACTAACGAAGCTACCAGTTCACGAAATCAGTTCTAGGTAGTACAAATGGTAGTTCATAACACGATGCTCCCTAACTACTATGAATGACAGTTTATCATCACGGGTTCGTCTAACATACGAGGATCGAATAGGGGTTCGAGAAACAGGGGATCGTAGGCCTCCTTCTCTTTCTTCTCCTTCTTCTCCTTCTTCTCCTTCTCCTTCTCCTTCTTCTTCTCCTTCTCCTTCTTCTCCTCTTTTTTCTTCTCCTCCTTCTTCTTCTTCTCCTCCTTCTCCTTCTCCTGCTTCTTCTTCTCATTCTTCTCCTTCTCCTTCTCCTTCTCCTTATCCTTCTCCTTCTCCTCGGTTGTGAAGAATGCAGCAAGCAAGGACCAGCTTTACTTGAGAGTCAAAAGTGTGAAACGATTTCTGGTCAAGGACCTTGAACCTGTTCTTCAATGCAGCAAAGGTCTTCTCAATGGTCAATCTAAGGCTTGAGTGCCTCAGATTCAAGAACTCTTTTGCATTCTGAGGTTGGTGCCTAGGAGAGAACTCGTTGAGGTGGTACCTTATTTTCCTGAAGGGAGTTAGAATACTAGGTCGTATGCATATCCAACATCTCCAAGGTAGAACTTACCCTCATGGATTTGCAACCCATCATGACTTGACAAGTTGTCAGCCAGGATGCTCGCATTATGAGTTGAACCCTTCCACCCAGCAAACACGTATGTGAACCTCATATCGAAATCTACAGCTGCTAGCACGTTCTGGCTGGTGTAGTGCTTCCTCTCACAGAATGATGCAGACATTGATCTCGGTACCTTTGCAGTGACATGAGTACCATCAATAGCCCCAATGCAATCCTGTCAAAAAATTAGCACACAGTCATGTTTCTGACAGTAGCACACATCTGATAGGGAGAATGAACATGATTTTGTACTCACCCTGAAATACGGGAACCACATGTGGCTGTTCTTGATGCTGGTGTGGTTGTTAGGCATGTGGTTCCCGTATCATGTAGCATGCCTAACGGCTCTCTTGTGCAACATCAGGATCCAGGCTTGTATACAAACGATGAGTGCTGCGGCGTGATGCACAAGCTGGAGCTGGTCGGTCTACTCAAACAAAATCTATGCATTACGAACGGTCTTATACAACCCAACTACTTTTACCAACATGAATTTGACAGTATAGTAGAGCAGAGGAGTTTCCCCATACCTCCGTCATGGCGGACGATGGACGCGGCCGAAAGCCGCCTCAGATGTACGCAGGCTCTGCCGCGGCTGGAAACGACGACCCTGGTCCGGCGCCGGAGACCGAAGGGAGATGCGCGCTGCCAGATTTGGGTCGCCGCAGCCGCCGCTAGTGCGAAAATAGGGAAATTTGGGAGGGGGCTAATGGAGAGGGTAACCCAAGAGGGAGGTTACCCCTATCTTTGCCGTGCAACGCCGCTGGGATTTCGGCTTGTCCCGTCATGCCGAGGCGGTGCGCCCGCGCAAACGGCGTTGTTGATTTTCGTCTCGCCAAGGCATGTCCCTTGAGAAACTGTCAAGCTGGACGTTCCTCCAAAACCTGTCCCAAGGATGTTTTAAGACCCGTACTATGCAAGAACGCGATTGAACCCAGGCAATCAAACGGGCCGAAAAATGATGGGCCGATGCGAGCCAGGTACACCCAAGCTACCAAATGCATGGATCTGTGTAACACAGCGTGTACATGAGACCTAGCTCGGTTTGGCTGAGATCTCTTTCCTTATAGGAGCATCGGGTGCGAATTCTATTCAGGCAAGGATATAATGTCCACATGGAAATGGGTGGCCCTACCAAGATGCCCGGCCAGATGATGGCCACTTTGCACAGCAGCGACCCAACATTTGGGATAAACTTCACAAGCATGGTATCCCTCCTTCGATATTCAAATTAAAGAAGCTCGTGATCGAATGATTGCTCTGGCATCTGAGTGCACAATTAAGCGTCTGCAGAGTTCCACAAGAACACACCTCTCCCAGCTAGGATGGAGAGCCTATAAATGACGACCAAGCTCAGCTCAAACAGAACACACTCTTACGAATTCCTATAATCTAGATCCAGAAAATAGATAGGTACACATCCACGCAGAAGGGGGAAGTTCGATAATGTTCGGCGTCCGTGGCAAGGGCAAGATGGCGGCCGCGAGCACGAACACGGGCAATTAGTTGCCCGTTGATGGCCCTGTGTGGGTGAGAAAAGTGGAGGGGATCCAGCCCCACAACCTCGTCTCCAGGCCACCGATGCAACACGCAAAGTCACCGGCCATTTCGGGGCTGGCGGAGTGCATGGCCGTCGGCGTTGTCCGGGTAGGGGGCAGAGTGGGCGAAACCTGATGGTTTCCTGTCGGTGCCTATTGCGTAGAACGAATTCACTAGGCCGGCGGTCCCGGTCGCGTTATAAGCGGCAGTGTATGTGTGCTATAACACGAATCCTGTCAAGCTAAACATAAAGTTAGTCGGCCATGCACTGTCGCTAATGTACAGAGAGGAAATAAACATGGCCGTGAAATATCATATGTACTAGTCCTTCAAGTTGAAGATCAAAGCTTCCTCTAGTTTAGATGTGCATGTTACTGCAATGTCTAGCACAGAAAATGTTCCATTCGACTTTGGAACGTACGTGCGAAATTCAAGTAGCCTTGCTAGCTCCTAAAAAGCAGAAATTTGCTTATCGTTGACAAGCTGCAGACCTCGTGTAGCTGCACGAGCGTACGTGATGCCTTGACAACAAAGATCATGGATCGGCCGATTTGGGCTACGGATGGAGCTATGTATGATGGACCGTATGCTAGGTCACGAATCGGCCCTATAGCCCTAAGATCTATAGCGACTGCCGTAATCTCTCTTTCGACGATACCAATCGAGTCTTGAGCTTGGTGTGCTAGAGTTGTACGTCAGAGTATAACAATCAGTACCGTTGTGTGAGATGATTCTTTCTTTCCCCCAGCTCCTTGGGATATAGTAAATCTCGAGGGTTGCTCCGGTGCTCCCCCCTAAATAAAGTTGAAGAGTGATAGTTGGATTGTTTTTCCTATGTTGGATCCACCGAAACCCATATCCAGCCAATGTATACCCGTCTATGTTGATACGGTATATATGGGTACGTCGCGTAAAAAAAAGAGGTCACGTGAGCAAGATCTTTATAGGATCTTTGTATTTTTGCACACACACGTGACTGTAGATACATACAAAAACAAGGTACACCACAACACGGGCCATACGGGCCTATACATGGTTGTACGGACGGTGCACCTACACTAAAATTACAATCGTGCCCTCGCTTACGAACATGTATGACAAGATCTCCATCGTTATTGTGTTTGATGGGCCTAAAAAAAATTCCAGGGGAGGAGCACCGGAGCAGAAGTGAGTAAATCTCTATCTGAATGTAGTATGAGGATTCTGGAAATTCCGCACTTGCTGCAGACACCTGTTCTCCAAGCAGGAATCAAGCACTTCACCACTACTTTTAAACTTTCGAAGCAGCTTCATGTCCACCGCTCATTGATTTTGCTGCCTGCCCCGCCTAACTTCGTTGTAGGCATCTATAGGGTCCTAGTTTTCTAGAACATCTTAACAACTGCTGCGCATGCCGACTACAACATCAGCATGGAGCTGAACTTGTGCCTACGTTTCCTGCGCTTGATAGTGCTCTTGTTGTGTGCTGTGATTGGTCGGAAGATTCAAAATCCAAGTAACAACAAATTGTTACCAAAGGAAGATGTGATCGAACCTGGGATGGATTTATTCTAGGAGATGGAAAGTGTGATTAACTTACTTTGTCGTACAAGTTACAGTTAGTTAACCTACCAACTGTAAAAGCAGATTTTGCACTTGTAGTTTGCCTGCAGCATGATGCATTTCCGTTGGCAATCTGTTGCTTTTGGGGCTCTTCGATGAACATTATACACCTTGCGTGCTAGCCATGGGAGCGTTCCTCGGATCCAGTATACGTGCATAAATTTGCCATTACACGACCAGGCAATCGAGGAATCGAGGTGATTTTGTTGTCTCCAGGTGAATCTCAGTAAGCTTGCTAGCTTCTGAATGCGGAGTATCTAGGGTGTCGAATTGTCGATGTTCTCAGAGTCACAGTTGACACTAATAATTGGAAGCAACGCCGACAGATCCAGCAGTATCTTATACTACGTGTGATTGCTCCCTCGAGCCTATAAATGGAGGCCTCGTCACTCCACGCCATCAAAAGAAACATCAGCTTAGCTATCAAGGTCGACACAACACAACACCTACCATTCTACTAGTACCTGCTAGCTTAGCTCGTTCCAATTAGAACACAGGACGTAACATGCCTCGTGCCAATGCCGCCTCTGCTGCCAACGGCGAGGTGAGGGTGGAGAAGGTCGACAGGATCAGGTTCGTGTACAACGCCGTCACCAAGCCGTCCATGTACGTGAACCCAAGGGCGGCAACCATGACCAGGAAGCTGGCTGCCGATTTCGCTGTCTCCAGGGAGAAGATCGACGACTACATCGCCAGGAAGAAGAAGCAGTTCGCTCAGGAAGCCTAGCTAGTTTCTCAGCTCTTTTCGAGCCTAGATGCAAAAGTGGCATGATGTTGTGTAATGTACTATGCAACTATGCATCACCTAAGTGCGCACGGTCTGTACATGCTTGTCTCGGTGGACTGTGGACATGTATAAATAACACAAGCTACTCGTAAACCCTAATACTACCTCCATCCCAAGGTTTAAGACTTTTTTTTTAAAGTTAAACAAAGTAAGGTTTGACCAAACTTTTAGAAGAATCTATGAATAAATATGATATTTTGTAGATACCATATGAAAATATATTTCATTATCTATCTAATGATATTGATTTTGTACTTTTCATGTTAATAATTCTTGATAAAAACTTGATCAAACTTGACATAGTTTGACTTTCTGAAAAAAATATAGCCTTAAGCTTTGAGATGGAGGTAGTACAATTGAACTGTTGGTATCGTGGAAATTTTTGCAGTCCACTAGTTAGAGATTGTTGGATAAAACCCAAACCTTGTCAATAATAAAACATAACAGAGGTTGGTGTGGTTAGCGAAGAAACAGAAGGGACAATGCTCATCGTTGGATCCAAAGACAACAATGGCGCTCTCCATAACCTTACCTATCTCGGTAGCCAAGAGGTTTGTCGCAAGTGGGAAGCCTAAGCTTTTAAGAGCATCTCCATGTATCTCTGTGTAACCACTCCTATCCAAGAAAAACTTGTCAAAGTCTCTACAAAATCCTAAAAACAATGCTCCATCAGACCCCCGAAATAATTCCCCTTCAAAACTAATCCCAACCCCGAAAATCAACTCACCCTCTCCAAAAAGGCAGTCCCATAACCCACTCCCTCACTTTTGGTAGCCACGAGGGAGCGGGTTAGCCAACAACCTCTGTGAAATTTCAATTTTTTCATTCCGATGCCACCGCCAGCCCGTCCAGTAGTTGTTGTGCCTCTCCTCGAGTTCCTAGGACCCCACACAGATATCTCCTAGTGGGCTAGACACGGTCTCCATGAGCTTGCCTCTACCGACATCATCTCATGGGGGAACAAGGACAATAAACCCCACAATTTTGTCAACGTGTCAAGTTTTTTCCATGTAGGATACAACTTTGTGTAGAATGAAACTTATGGGTATGCTCTAAGAGTCTAAAGATGAAGTAACTAACAATTACTACAACTCCGGTGAGCTTCTTGCCAGAGTCTTCTGGCTTCTAGTGGGTGGATGCCATTGTGAATTGGGTGGCTTTGTTGTGAATGAAGTTTAGCATGCATCTTCCTCCGTGGGTGCACCTTTTATACCCTCGGTCATGGACATTCGGATGACCGAGAGGTTACCACCGCATTCGAAGTGACATTTGCGGTGATGAACTTATTGGCTCTACTATGCCTTCTTATCACCGGGCCGCCCGGAGCTGCTCTACTGTAGCTGAGGTCATCATGGACTTCAATGAACTTGAGGAGGATTCTGTCAGCTGGAGGGCGGGATGTGACTTGGCGAGGGGTCATGCCTCTCTAGGATGTCTAGGGACGTGCCCGGGTGACTGGCTATCTGGTCCCATCACCTAGTCGTGTGTCATGTCTGACATTACATGTGCTGACTTCTATGATGCGGCCTCTCTAGCGGGCCTATTTGGCGGGCCAATTACCGCGGGTTGGCCTACTGGTGCTTTTGGCATGTACCGTCCTGGTACCTTGCCATCTATGCCTAAGTCATGCCTTCGTTGACACGCTAAAGTTTATCCCTCTCCGGCACCTGGTACCCATCACCCCGTATGCTTTTTTTTTTGTTGCAAAGGTGGCATGCCTTACTAACTTTTTGTTGCAAACAAATGGAATTTATTGCATGTGTTGTTTCCTTTTCTACATTGATGTATTCAAAATGTTTATAATATTTTTTCTACATTTGGAAAGTTTTTTATACCACAAGGTGTGCAAAAAGAGTAATAGGGCTTTCACATTAAAATTTTAATAAATTATGTTGCATTTTCTAAAAATGCTACATAAACACATAAAAATGTTACATACAAACAAAAAAGTTACATTCGGCATTTAAAAAAAAAAGAAATACGTAGGAGAAGCTCCTACAGTTTTTTAAAATAGTAAAAAGCCAAATCCGCGTCCGTGGGAACTTGAACCTAGGTGGTTGGGTTATACATCCACTTCCCTAACCAAGTGAGGTTGGCTCATCACTTCTTCTATTTTGCAGCAATTAATAGGTTTTCGTAGCGATGATAGTCACCGAGCATGTAAATATGTCATTGAAGCCAAATGATAATTTATCATATGTGTAATATTTAATAAAATACGTGAGTGTGTTTAATAAAAATGCAATGCTCCATAAAATGCGGTATGTGAGTTTGGTTGGAGCGGTGTTGGATAAGCATGAGACTGAGCTTCGAAAGCGGCATCGCGCACATGAAAAGCAACGTCTTGCGTAGCTCAAAAGGGATGTCACACATAGCTAAAAATCAACGTCTATTGTTTCGCGCCACTGAATCGACAAATCGACCGATTGTCAAGCCAGCTGGTCAGGGTGTGGATCAACCAACTCACACGAAGTAGTTGCAAAAAAGATCTATTGTTTTCTTTTGTGTCACAACGATGCATATGGGCGTGGATCAGCTGGCTCACACGAAGTAGTTGCAAAAAAAAAATCCTTTTTTTGTGTCACAAGGACACATATTGTCATGATTTAAATGGAGATGGCATATCAATCTTGTGTTTTATCTATTATTGCATTTTCAAAATCCAGTAAATCGTACAGGTCCTAAGTTTCATAGAAAATAATTCAATGGAATGCCATAAAACTTTTATAGGAATTCCATCCTTGGAATTTTTTTAAATGGAGGCCGATCTACATGTAATCTTTATTTGCAAACACTCAGAATTCGTGTTTCAAAGTTTCAAAAAAATCTGAAATAAAATTCTATAGGATAGCCAATGATGTATGGTACAATATTATATAATATCAATGCAAACTAATTTATATTGTAGCCTAGATGAAATTGCCAAAATCCGATAAATTTTATAGTTTTGAAATATGCACTATTCACTATAAATATGCATGGGTAGGGGTGGACACAAAGCTCGAGGCTCGAGGCTCGGCTCGGGCTCGACAAGGCTTGGCTCGGGCTCGGCTTGGCTCGAAGAGCACACAAGCCAAGCCTAAACCTTCAGATCAAGGCTCGAGGCTCGACAAGCCCGCTCGATGAAGCTTGCAAGCCGGCTCGAAGGCTCGATGCAAAATAACAATTTGGAATTATCCTTATTATATATCTAATAATTTACACATGTAATCAAACTAATTTCATGCGAGTTCATCTATTGTTTACCAGCTAAATTTAGTGTGCATAGAACAAGGAAACTGCAAAACTGAGACTGACAATATCATTTCAGTCATAGCATATATGGGTATATACATTAATTTAGGCGCCAACCATCTGTAGTACATGGTAACATAGATTAATTTTTATTTAGAAAATGCAAAAACACAACAATGAATCATGTGTGATAAGGTAACATAGAGTCAATCATTCCTGCAACACTATAATTCTGTGACGGAGGAACTTCCCTGTAATTATTTCTACCGTATGGACTACCAATACAAATTGTTTAGTTAGTTTTATTACATCTACCGAATTATTGAGTTAAATAAGCGCAAAGAGCAAACAGTTCAGGAAAAGTAACAGTTATATATCGCTTATCACAGGCTCACAGCAACTAAAGATCAGCCATTACAAGCACATGAAACTATCTCCTAGTTGTTTGGGCACATATCAGCAGTTCAACCTTCAAGTAGAATGGTATTTCACAGTCCACATGGTATAGCCGATGCAACATGATTTGCATAAACCATGCTATCTGATACTGAAACTAGATGTATTCTGAAGGTCTTTGAGGAATTAATTGATCCCATCATAATTATTTTGATTGTGTGCAGTGTCATTGTTGTAACAGTAACCAAATAACACTCAGCTCTAGTGTCTGGCAGGTTTCTAGTCGAACACCGAAATACGGTACGAACATCAAGAAGCAGGCAGCCCGCTGACCTGAGAATTTGTCATTGTGCGCCTCCACAAGGGGTGACCCCTCCAACTGCAGAGACCAAAATATTGATGATCAGTAATCATTATTCGCGGAATACATGGGTCGATCATCCGCCGAAGCAACAAGTATGGAAGCGCGGTGCTTGCCTTGCAGGAGAGGAGGCGGATGCAGCATCCGTTGGGCTCCTCGTCGACGCGGGCGAGTGGCTGCAGGCGGCGGTTGCGTCCCCGCCGCGGCAGGGACTACTGGACTTGCCGCATCTAACCCTAGGCGCGCGTCCTAGACTCCTAGGCGAGGAGAGGGGGAGGTAGTCGGGGCCGGGGGATCCATTGGAGACCGGAGAGGAGAAGGGGTGGCGCCCTCCGGCGTAGGTGGTGGAGGCCGGCGAGGCTGGCGGCGCCGGCGTCGTTCTTCTCCAACTCGAACGAGCGTGCGAGAATGAGGATGCAGAGAAAGAGAGGAATCGTGGGAATTTTTCCACGGTGGGATACTTTTGGTGGCCGGCTCGTGAGCCTTCGAGCCGAGCCGCGAACCCTCCGAGCCGAGCCTCGATCCCACTTTTCAGCCTTTATTTGCAGCAAGCCAAGCCTGGGCTCGGCTCGAATTCCCTCAAGCCTCACCGAGCCGAGCCTCGAGCCGGCTCGGCTCGGCTCGATTCCACCCCTATGCATGGGCCCATAGGAGTGCGGCACAAGGCCCCAATTTTTTACGGGCCCAAAATTTGTACTTGGTCTTTTATATAGAATATATTCGCTTTCTTTCGAAGTTAAACACAAAACGATTCAGCTCAACTGTTGTTGCATTTAAATTATTGCTGACAGCTGATTATGATGTCGCAAGTTCCATTCCCTCAACTGCTTGGTTCTTTTCTTTTCTCTGACCGTACCCTTTTTTAATTGATGCATTTTATTTTGTTAGCATCGAATAAAACTCAGGCAAGCTGGATGTATAATTATAAATCACACCATGCCTACTTTTGAAATAAATTTCTAGTTCATGTATTAAACATATCCGCTGCAACATCTCAACTTCTTATATATAAACTAAATAACTAATCACTATGATTTTAAGTTATGGAGATCTCATGGGGATAGTTCCGATGATGGGCTTATCTATGTATAAGTACTTATTGGAATAGCTTTACATGCTATAAGGGTCTGTTTGGTTCCTAGCCACACTTTGCTAAGCTAAAGTTTGGCAATTTGGCATGTGTTTGGTTCTTGCCACACTTTAGAGCTGCCACACTTCACTAATCATATGGCCCACTTATCATAGAGTGAATTTTTTGCCAACTTTTGCCACACTTTGTGGCTTCCAAAATCCTAGTCACACTTTTGTGGCTGCCACACTTGCCAAAGTTAGGCTTGGCAAACTGTGGCTGGGAACCAAACAGATCCTAAGCCTTGGTGATTCTAAAAGTATTTTCCTAGTTTCTAAAACCCAAACAATTTAAATGCATCAAAAAAAACAATTAGATGTAGGTTTTCTTTGGTTGGACCATTGGTCTGGTCGGGTTCTTAAACTATGTATGTTTCATGTTAAAATAATTTTTAGTCGGTCTTACCAGGGATTCGAGATAGTTTTTTAGTTTGAAGTTCATCGGTTATATTTCTCAAGTGGGATGGGGCCTTAATTTAGAGTTCTGCATAGGGCCTCGGATTTTGCCTGCCCGATACTGACTATAAAATTTTTCAGTATTTAACTTAAATGCATTGTTTGATTCGAATGATTATAATCCTTAGAAATGCATATGATTTTTTTCTGTAGGATTCCATTGCATTATGTTTTAGAGGTAAATTTCCATCATCGAGACCTCATGTTACAATTCCTTTGTCTTTCCTGTGAGTCAATAGCTACTTCAAGAAATATACCGTAGGTTCAAGATCCTCCAAAATTGAACTGGATATGACATTCCAATTCTGTGGTTTTTCTATTCCTATGTTTTAAGAATCATACAAAACAGTCAAGTGCTAAAAAATCTACCAAAATCTATTTTCAACAAGAAATCCATCAAAATCAATACCACAAAAACTTCAGAAGATTTGTTTTCAAAGGACTAATTTTCTGATAAATTATACTCCATCCGTTTCATAAATTATTATCTTAAATTTATTTAAATTTAAGTTTATTTGGACACATGTTTCATATCTTGTCTTGTCTTGAAAGAGGTGTGTCATTGAGGCTCCCTGTGTTCGCCGCTTGTCACGACTTCAGGCGACACGCGGCACGCGGCACCGCCCCTGCTGACCAATACTCGACCTTGTGTCAGTCTTCATCTCTCCACTCTAAAACCTCGCTCGCCCGTAAATCCTCCCCCCTCCCTCCACCTTGCGACTGCCTCCTCTCGAAGCTTCTCCCGCAGTACACTGCTTCTAGCTGCGCCTTACATGGGGGGCGGGATGGAGGTGGACCTGACCCACGGGGCGGTGGCGGCGATGTCCCGGATGGTGCAGGGGCTGCGGCCGGTGCTGCAGTTGGAGGAGGCGCCGCGGACAACGTGGATCGTGGGTGGCCACACGGAGCTCTACGGCCTCGTGCTCTCCGACGGCGTGCACTCCCAGAAGGGGCTACTCGCGACCTCCTTGAACGGCCTCGTCAAGGCCGGCCTCCTCCGCGGCGGCTCCGTCGTCCGCGTCCTCGACTACATCTGCAACAACTCCGTCGAGAACCCGAGGTGATGACGCCTGATCGCTTGCTCTTCCCCATCCTCCCCGCCTTGATCCTAGAGAGATCGATCTGGGTTTTGGTGTGGTTAAAGTTTGGGGGAATGGGGGATACCTATGCTAAATTTCCCTCATTCTCTGTTACTCGGGGAGATCCATGGCTATATTTTTATGGTTGGTGCATGCATGCAAGCTGCGGATCCGTAGATGATTCCTTGTATAGTGGTATTTTATAATAATGTGCTCTTGTGACTTTTGAGTGTTAGTTTTGCTATGATGTGTACTTGCCGTTCACTTTCTTTTAGTTTTGTGTAAATTGTAATAAACTTTCAAATGAACATAATAAGTAGTCAATACTCAGAACCAAGGGGGGTAATTCATCTGGTGGAGCTTCCAAATTCATGCTATATCAGAACCTTGTTTACAATTCTGTATTAAATAACATGATTTTTGGGGGTAAATTGGAATCTGTATTACCAAAACCTGTAGGAGTTAATTAGTACTAGATTTGTCTACTTTTAGAGATTGACATAGAAAGATATTGAGCATTTGATTCAATTACCACAGTGTTTATTATGTCTATGTCATCACATACACCCCTCCACATCCACTGTGAAATGGATGGCGTCTTCGCTGCACATGAGACAGGACCGCCTTTGGGCTAGATCCTTACTTTCTGCTTGATGGTTTGCTCTTTTCGGACTTTGTGGTTTTGTCTCGGGGCCAACCCTGGCGGTGGTGCAACTTTATGACATTTTTGAGAGCTTCTAAACACATGACTCACACTTTGATTCGTGAGAAAAGTGGATGTTGTTTTAAAACCCCCGTAGCCAAAACATTTAACACATCTACCAGTATATACATATAAATATATTGATTGGTAATGGTTCATGTGGAAAGTGAAAATACTAGATCTGTCATGATAAATGCTTCCGTAGTAATAGTATTACGTGCTCTGTTTTAGAACTCGTACTATCATTTGACTAGAAAACAATGTGCCTATTGGAGACTGCTATTTGAGGCAAGGGAACATCTATATTATGAAAACGTAGTACCCACTAAGAGCTGATATGGATTGTATACTTGTACACCATTTGTAATTCATAATGTAGATTGTAGATTTCTTTAGGAATATATATGCACCTGCACATAACACAAGTGTGACTTTTTTTCACCAAACTCCTCCGAGGTTCTTTTCTTTATCGCCGTTGAAGTGTTAATGTGGGAACTTCCTTTTAATTGATTACCGGGAAGATATGAATCATTTTCCTTGTTGCCTCATTTTTTCGATAAAGGGCGTTTTATTACTCAAAAATTCAAGCATTATACCCAAGCTCTGCATAACTAAGATGCACACAGCCGTTCAAGTATCAAGTCTGCAACAAAATTCACTTATGAAGAAAGACAAAAAGAGCCAATTAGACTAAGCTTCATTGGCTTCAATCCGCCTATTTATGCAGCCACTCATGTTGGGAAATAAACTCCTTGGCCGTATTCTCCAACCATGTAGACACCTCCGTAAAGAGGTCTCGGTCCTCCAATCGTTGAAGTGGCAATCATGAACGGAGCAAAGCCGTACATCGGTAGATGACCTGCACAAGAGAAGATTTCTTATCATTAAAAACCTTGCACCCACTCTTATTAGCATTTTATACCTAGGATCCACCCCATTTAGCCAATTGCCAATAATATTTGCAATGCTACGAGGTGGGTATAAGGTAGAACCCATCTGAATGATTGACCATATAGATCTAGAAACCCGACAGTTGAAGAAAAGGTGTTTTGTTGCCTCATTTCTCACATTGTCTTGATTTAGTGATTGAGATTAATATGAGGTACACTCATGCAAAACTCTAATTAACCTTCAGTTTTCAACATCAGTAGATCAAAGAACATGATCAAATAACGCTCATTGCTCTCTGAAATTGTTGTACCACGTGCAAATTCTTACAGGTTTTAGTATTATATGCCATGTCAAACTAATGGGATAATATATGGAATACCTTGTCTTAGTTTAGGTTCTTCTTTTGGTGATTTAACTTGTTAACTGGAAGTTGCCTACCTTCAAATTAAGTTTTCATTTAGTTTACAATATTTTACTTGTTTTTATCATAGTCACAATGCTGGTTCTGGTGCTGGTCTTATGTTCTTTGTAACTCCGCTCTTGTTGATTTACCATTAAGAGTTCTATTAGTACTGTAAAACTGCAAAAGCAGTCCAATCCTTGCAACTTTTCTTCAGGTTAGAAGTACTTGGTAATGTCTTATCCCATTGACAAATGTGTAATATGTGTTGTGTATTTGATTTCTTATTCAGGGTCATTGCTGTTATCCAACTGGAAATACTGCAAACTGAGTGCACGCTGATTGGGAGTCCCACATTCTTTGATGCTAATGCCTCTCAACCTAAGTTGAGATCATATTCTGATAGCCTGGGCATCCATAGGCATTGTATGATCTCGAGGGCCGAACAAGGTGTTACCAACATAGCATGCTATCCTGACCAGAGCTTGTTTGATTCTTCTAATGCTGCAAGGGTAGAGATTATGCAGCGATCTTATGGTTTAGTGCCCACACCAAACACAATAGATGCCAAGATGCAGCAGCTTTCACTGAAATCTTATCAGAGCCAAGTTCCTTCAACAGTTGGAGGCTTTGACAGTCCTGGCAATACTTATGGGCAGCCTGTGCAGTCTTTGTGTGAACAAGCACCTCCAATGTATTTGAATAGATACCCTGTCGTTAACAGTGAAGCTCATCTCATCCCAATTTCTGCGTTAACTCCATACCAAGGCAGATGGACAATCAAGGCCAGGGTAACTGGAAAGACTGAACCAGGCTACTTAGGCAAAGCAAAAATCTTCTCTTTTGATCTGCTTGATGCAAATGGTGGACAAATTCGTGCAATAGGTTTAAATTCAGCCATTGACCTGTTCTACGACAAAATTGTGCCTGGAAATGTGTACTTGATATCTGGAGGATTGGTAAAACCTGTACCAAAGATGCTCAGCCCTTTAAACAGTGATTATCAGATTATTCTGGTTCCTACAACATCTATAGAAATTTATTCTGGTGATGATAGCGGCATCCCTGGACAGAAACACAATTTTAGACAGATCAGTGAAATAGCAAATATGGAGAAGGATGCCATGGTAGATTTGCTTGGGGTTGTTACATCAGTTAGTCCTTCAGTGACAATAGTACAGAATGCCTTAAAAACCCATAAAAGAACCATTCAGCTGAAGGACATGAGTGGTCGGGCTATGGCAATAACCCTCTGGGGAAACTCTTGTAGTGCTGAAGGCCAGCAGCTGGAGCTGCAGTTGAAATCTGGTTTGAACCCTATACTTTCCTTGAAGTCTGGCATTGTCGTTAGCGGATTCAGTGGCAAGTCTGTGGGTACAACCAGCTCAAGTCAGCTAAAAATAAACCCAGACTTACCTGAGACAGAAAAGTTGAGGCAATGGTATGCAACTCAGTCAAAGAACAATGTTTGCAGAACCATTACGCAAATCAAGGAGGAGAACTTTGGGATGCTAGGTCAACCTGGCTTGATCACTGTTGTGGCTTCAATTTCGTATGTACACACCGATGCCTTCTGCTACCCAGCTTGCACCTTGATGTTTAACGGTAAGCAATGCAACAAAAAGGTCACAGCTAATGGTGATGGGTGGTGGTGCAAGAGATGTCTCCGGAGCTCCGAAACTTGTGACTATAGGTACTTGCTTATGTGTCAGATCCAAGACCACAGTGGTTCTTCCTACGCTACTGCCTTCCATGAGGCGGCTGAGGAGATGATTGGCCATACCGCACAAGAGCTTTATATGATACAAAATAACGAGCAAGATGCTGCAAAAGTCGAGGAAATCCTGCGGGGGATCCTTTGGCGTAAATACCTGTTCAAGTTGAGAGTCAAGGAGGGAGCCAGGCACGGTGTGAAGCTTGGCATAGTTAAGGCTGAGAAGTTTGACCCGTCGGACATGAGTCGTCATGTCCTCGGAGAGATTGACAACCTTTTTAAGGGTAATTCAACCTCAGCTTCAGGGACACAAGGCATGGTGACCCCAAGTGTCGGTCGCACCAATTTGCAGGCCGGGATGACCGCTCAAACCTCCAACAATGCCTCTGGCAGCACGGCCATCGGTGGCGCAAGTTCGATGATCCAGTAGGCAGTCCCGTGTCTGGGTGCCGCCATAGTACTCCGACTTGCACAAGCTCGATGGAGTTTGCTTCGGTTTAGTGGTATGGTATGGTGAACTTTGTTATGTACAGTACCTGTGTTTGTGTCATTGTGTGGACTACCTCCCGTTCTGCTGGGTTTAGTATGACCTCAGCTTCCCTGTTCTAGAACTTGTGCCGGTAACTTTAACTATGTATCGGTCAGACTGTCAGTATAACAGCGTTTCCCCCCTCGCGTCGCCTCCTCCAGGCGACCGGGGGGCGAAAACCCTAACAGCCGCCGCCGCCGCTCCTTCCCCCTCCGTCCCCCCTCCTCGTCGCTCCCTGAGGCGCCACTGGGCCGGGCTCGCGACGCCGGTGATGGGGGCGGCGGGGATCTGGGCCCCTGGCTCCCCGCGCGGCGTATAGATGGAGGAGCTCCGCGCCGGGTTCGCCATGGCTGGGGCGGCCGCTCGGTTCTTCCTCCGGCGTCGATGGCGGACCTGGTTCCGCTGTGGGCTCGGGAGGACTCGGCCGGCGACCCCCTCGGTGGGGGCTCGGGATCTCAGGGCGGCGGCCCTGATCTGGTGGTGCGGCGACTCCGGCTCGGCGGCGAGCGGTGTTCGCGGGTGCGGGCTGGCTTCTGCGGCCGTGTGGGCGGCGCGGAGCCGGCGGGTGCTGGCCTTGGCTCGGGGCCCCCTCGGTGGTCGCTGGCGCCAGATCTGAAGGTAGTAGCCCCTCCTCTCCTCATGGCGTCCAAGCTCCCTGCCCTGTTCGGCTGAGCTGCTGGCGGCGGGACTCTGCGACCGGGAGAAATCCCTGACCGGTGGTACCGGTCACGACGGCGGCGACGTCCTTGGGCGCCGCCTTCCCTGCTGGGGGCACCGTCGAGGTACTGTCCCTCCCCCCTCCTCCATGCTCCCTGGGTGAAAACCTAATCCCGGATTGGACCGCGGTGTCGCTTTAGCGTCGCTAACCTTGCTGAAGGCGCGGTCTTGGGGAGTTTGGGTAGGTTGTGGGCGCAGGTTGTGTGTGCGGGTGGTGTGCCGGTGCTCTTCTCCAGCATACCCAACTGCTTCGTCTCCGACGCGTTCGAGCTCCGACTTGCTGTTGTGCTTCTCAGTGTGTGTGGTATGGTGTCGGTGTGCTTGGATCTCCTTCCTCGGACGTCAATGTTAGTGTGCAGTCAAGCTCAGGGGAGCACCTCCATCGGCCGACGGTACAGCGCCCTTCGAGCCAGGGCAAGGAGGCAGGGAGCCTTCTTCGGCGATGGTATGGCTGAGGCTGATGCTCGATTTCGTGGGGTTTTCCATGTCAGACCACACTTGCTGTCTCCCTCTCGAGCTCCACCGGCGCCGGGCTGCTGATCGTTGAAGAGGGCTTTGGTGTTGCAAGCTGTGTTTCATTTCTGTTGTTTTTGCTTGTAGCTTCTTTGGGTTGTAAGCTGTTCTCAGCATCCATGTACTCTGCCGTTGTGGCTTTATTAATTTAAAGCTGGGCTTAGGCCTTATGTTTAAAATTAGCGTATGATTTTAAGCTTACTATGTGTCTTAAGCTGTCGGGATCCTACTCTCTTAACGTGCATTATCTGTGTTTTTTCATTCTCGACATGGATATGAACGTCAGTTGTTCTTCTGTCCTACATGGATATGAACGACATGGATATAGACCAGCAGTCTTCATTTTATGTGTAGAATTTAATCATTTCAGAACCATAACATATATTCCATAGTAGTACACTAGCAAAAAATGCCCCTGCGTTGCAACGGGTTGAAATTTATTGGATACATTTTTAGTCAATGCAGTGTTTTATATTAGTTAATGCAGTGTTTTATATTATTTATTTAGTAAGTTAATATCTATTCAATTTGCAACTTTAAGAATTTCCAAGACTCTTTTGTGAATGGTGTAGCTAGAGAGGTTCCATAGTAGATTTGCTAATTGCATTAAGAAATAAAAATAATTGCATGAAGAAACAGAAACATGAAGGCAATTAAATATCATAACCAGAGGATATTTGAGATCTTATCTTGACATCTCATCTTTTGTGGTGCAATATTCAAACATTCATGTTTCAATTTATAGTAGGGACCTCAGATAGACTACCATATAAAACACAGCTCTCCAAACACCTGTTTAAATCACAACCAAGTTTAACTTTCAAAAGGGATGACATGCTTGATCATGCATGTTTTATATGTTATCTACGAGCATAATCACATAAGAAATTTAGGATCAAATCACCTTTTTCTTAGGAAAACATCTGAATAGGAGATTGATAGGCGCTACAAGTGACCATCCATGTAAAAGATGGACTGGGTTGACCTTGTGAATAACTGAAAGTATGTAGTCTTTTAATTTCATCGTGAATTCAATTGTATTTTAGTTCTTCTAAGGTACTGCGCTGGTGTTTGCTGGACTAAGGGTTGATGCTAGATGGTAAATAATATTATTATTATATCATATCAAACCTCCAAGTAATTTCCACTTCAGTAATTTTTTAACTGAACTTTGGCGTGATGCTTCTTTTTCTCAATCCACACGAAACCTCCATGAAATCTCCACTCCAGTAATTCCTTTTCTGAACTTTGCTAATAGTGATACTTCTTTTCTCATACACCTGTTTGATTTTCATCCACTCACCAACGCTTTTATGCCATCTTACCATTCTTTTTTTTGCATAATCTCTGAGGAAGAGCAGTTTGTCCATCACCACCGTGGCATCACACGCGGCACATTCCGATAGGCTAGCACTAATTTGATCCGGACGTGCAACTTGTTGTATTGCGGTTCCACAATTTGCAACTTAATGTACTAATCTGCACATCAGGTGCAAGTTTTTGTATCTAGGGTGTAATTAGCTCTTTTTTCTTTGAGACGCTTGTATATCTAGAGTCGCCTAAAGAACCAGCCTCATCCAGAGTTAAGAGAAACACGCACAGGATCGCGAGTGCTTCTCATGCAACAACAATAGCTGGATTGGCGCAAGTTTGGCGCAGAGGTCAATGAAAATTTGGCGCAACTGCCTTGTGCGGAACGCAGATAATGGGGAGACGGAAGCAGCCTCAGGCCACATTGCACCAAGGACATGGCCGGAAAAGGTGGAAGCACATTGGGATGCCGGATGTGTGCGCCATGATCGGATGGTTCGGAGACCGAGCGATCCAGCCACGAGCACTGAGCACACCTGGTTAGACGAGAAACTTCTTTTAACAGGTGGTTGGGGTGAACGCGGACGTAGGTGCGTGGGTGATTTCGCTCGGGCTTGGCCGAGCCACGTGGGCACTGCATGCTAAATCTGCGTGTCTAGTATAGCTAGCACCTCGGCCGGAAGACACGCGGAGGCGGCGCCATGCCAAGATCACGCGGCGCGCCTTGTTCTGGTGGTAGTTTTTCGCCTCCGGTGTTGGTCGATCTGGTATGGCGGCGGTAGCGGGCAACGGTCACCAAGATCGAGGGCCGATGCCATGTCGTGGCACGAAGAAGCTCACGATATGTGGCGATGACGACCATGACCACAGTGATCGTCAGAGTTCGATGCGACGGCCACGGCAAAGTTGAACGATGCGCGTGTAATATGTGGCGGCGACTCGACTCGATCGAGTAACCGCCAGGCCCGCTATGCTCAAGAACACGCTGGCCATGATGGTGAAGGATCAGCGTGCGTGATGGCTTGGCGACCTATAGGATGGAGCAGAGGGAGAGGATGGACGGTGGCCGCGGATTCCGTTGGAGTCGTTGCTCGTTGCCGCTTGCCGGCGGTTGCACGCCGAACCCCAAATATCTCTCGTGCTGAAACGGACTCGTGGGTGTAGGATCCAGGGTGGTTTATTTTTCAAGACGTGAAGTAAGGTATTCTATCAGGAGTTTGATTGGAATACGATTAGGAGTGCTACTGGAATTTCGAGCAGGACTGCTATTCAACCAATGATTGAGTTGGGTCGGGCAAAAAAGGCCACGATGGACAGAATAAAAATAAAGAACTCAAAACGTTTTTTACTTACGCGTGGCATAGGTGGGTAATTTCATCTAACTTTTGAGGTAATTTAAAGTTGGACGAACAACCGAGGGAGAAACCCTTTTGCTTTTATTATTAGGTATAGATATTTTGATTATTTTCCAATCAAAACGGGGCCACGTTCTGATTTCCAGGATGCTTGCTGTGTAGCGTTCCCAGTCCGTAAGAAAATTTTGTAACAATCTGTCCGTACGTGACTTGTAATATATCACCTCATATGGTATTTGGTGACCGTCCAGATTGATATGTACAGTCACGGTAAAAAACCAGTTTAGGTAAAACCTCCAGAGTCCAGAGAGTCCAGATTGATGCACAGTTTCATTTGTGACGTGGCACCACGTCAAGAGGTAAAAATCCCAAAACCCTAATTAATTGGTTATAACTAAGTTTGTCACGCACGAGCTTGCCGAGGTCAGAACACAAAAGTTTGCCTCAGGTAGCACGGCCGGCAGCGAGGTAGCGAGATGGACCACATCAGCGACCTCCCCGACGAGCTTCTGCACGGCATCTCAGCCGCCTTCGCTCGTTTCCGGCTGCCGTCCGTACCAGCGGGCTCTCCCGCCGCTGGCGCCGCGTATGGGCAAGCGTCCCAGATATCACCCTCGTCAGCGACCTGATCCATCATGGCACCTCCTTCCTCGACATGGTAGACGCTGCTCTAGCCGCCTACAGCGTCGATCCGCCCGTCACCCTCCGCAACGTCAAGATCAGCATGCCCTACCACAACGACCAGGCCGGCCGCGTCTCAGCGTGGCTGCTTTTCGCCTCACAGCGCGTTGCCGGCAAGCTCGACCTTCGCGTGGATCTCGCCTACCATAAGCAACTGCCGGACGAGATCGATCTGCCTCCGTTCGAGCGGACGATGGGCATAGCCCTCACCCTCGGAGAACACTTCCACCTCCGTCTCCCGCCGGTCGGCGTGTTCGGGGCGCTGGCTGACCTGGATATAGCACTAGCTACCATGGATGCCCGGGCGCTGGAGGTCCTCGTGTCCTCTCAATGCCCGCGCCTGAGGAACCTCACCCTGATGCACGTCACGCTGGTGAATGGCTCTGACTTATCCATAAGCTCAGCCACGCTCCGGCGTCTCGAATTCCATGCCCGGAAGACCCGCCGCCTGGATGTCTCTGCCCCAAATCTTGAGGTGGTGAAAGTACGCTACGTCGCTGACGTCCACATTGATGTACCGAACCTGACAGAGTTGGTCTTGGCCAGCATAGGGCAGTTTGTATTCACCGACGCGGCACTAGTGGAGAAGAGGCCTTTCGTCCCAAGCCTCTGGGAGCAAATGTCCCCGTTTTGAACCAAACCGGGTCCAATGGGGGGCACTGGTCCCGGTTTGTGATACAAACCGGGTCTAAAGGCCCATCGGCAGGCTGTGTCAGGGCGCGGCAGGCTGTGTCAGCCTTTAGTCCCGGTTTGTATCACAAACCACCAACCGGGACAAAGTCCCCATCTGCCTATATAACCTTGCCCCTGCCCAAGTGTGAGCCACACTTAGCCATTTTTCACTTCTTATCACAAGAGGGGTGTATTGCTTTGCTCTCTTCACATACACAAGAGGTGTTCGATGAAATGCTTAAGAGGTTTTGCCACTTGAGTTCACACAAATCAAGCCACACTTAACTTGCTTTTTTCTTCTCCATCGAGGTTAACAACTTTATCCTTTCATTTGTAATTGATAAAATGCATGTGTATATATATATACATCGTTTCACTAATCGTGATGTTCTATAATGGTTTTTGATAAGCTTAATTATATCATGCAGATGAATCGGCAATGGATGTACATTGACCGACGCTTTGACGAGTTCACTTCGGGCCCGAGTAATTTTATGGCCGTGGCTGAGGCAAACAAACATGGTGGCTTTATGTATTGTCCATGTGTTGACTGTAAGAATATCGTAAATTACGCTCACTCGAGTACCATTCACGGCCACCTTCTGCGATCCGGTTTCATGCCCAGTTACTATTGTTGGACCAAGCACGGAGAAAGAGGGGTTATGATGGAAAACAATGAAGAAGAGGAAGAGGATGATGACAGCTATCTCATGTTCACTGAATACGGTGATACTGCAGAAGGCAATGAAGACAATAAAGCAGAAGATCAAGAGGCACCAGATGAGCCTGCTGATGATGCTCTTGGTCGGGTCATGGCTGATGCAAGCACTAGTAGGAAAACCCTTATAGGCGGAGCTTAGTTCTGTGGCGCACCACGAAAAATGCGCCACAGAAATTTTTTTTGTGGCGCACCAGGCAAGGTGCGCCACAAAAATAGCTTAATTTTGTGGCGCACCAAAGAACCGTGCGCCACAAAAACTTGGTGGGCCCCACCAGCTGACACCCCCAATCATTGGTTTTACTATTTCTATGGCGCACGTACCACAGTGCGCCACAAAAATAAGATATTCTGTGGCGCACGGCCACAGTGCGCCACAAAAATAAGCTATTCTGTGGCGCAGCTTGGCTCGTGCGCCACAGAAATAAGGTATTCTGTGGCGCATTTGTTCAGGTGCGCCACAGAATTAGCGAACCAGATATACAAAAGTGAGCCAACCTCCCACCTACCACACTACACAAGCCATTCTTCTTCCTCCATCTAGCTCGTCCCCCCCTTCTCTCTCATACCATTTTGACTCTACTTTTCACTTGCTTGGGTATTTATTGCACTTACTTTGGTTGATACTTAATTGGAGTTGAGGAGAAGGCTCTCCATACTCTCTCCTCCTCTCGAACTCATCGATCGCGGTCTCGTCTCGGTATCGAATCTAGAAGGTGAGTAGTTGGAGGAGACATACATATGCTTGGAGGAGACATGCATATGCTTGTAGATCTTGTGTGGCCGTCGTGTGTATGGATGCTTGTTGCAGGTGAAGCGCTTGTGTGTGCCGGTGTGGTGCATGGATGTTTGCCGAAATGTTGATTCATTTCCGTTTCGGCAAGTTTTGCACTACCCATATGTCCTACTTTGAGGAGAGGTCATGCCGAATTTTTCCGCTCCATGTAATACCTTGAGGAGAGGTACGGCCCATGCATGTGTGTGCATTTGGTGCGGTTCTAATTTCCTGTTCTATGTATACCATTTGCAGGCAAGCATGGTCCTCTCGATGAGTTCCGCTCGAATCTCTAGATACAAGATAGACGCGAATGAGGGCATGATTCGGAACAATAGGCGCCAGATAAGATGTCCGTGTCGATCATGCAAACTCGAGCGCTGGATCAACCCTGATTCCGGACAACTGGAGGAGCACCTGCTGAGGCGCGGTTTCATGCAAGACAACCAGGCGCGGCCGGCCCCATCAAATGGTGCGCATGAAGACCATGTCGAGCGAGATGACTATCATCATGAAGAAGACTATCATCATGCCGACGGGGACTATCATCATGAAGAAGAAGTCGGCGGAGAAGATCATCATGAAGAAGAAGATGCCGGCGGAGAACATCATCATGATGAAGAAGAAGATTCCGGCGCGACCCCGCTAATTTCGGCCTTGCGGGACTCTCATGTTCAAGATCTTCTCCTCCAGGAGACGAGCAACGATAGAGTTGCAGCTAGAGAGAGAGCCAAGCTGTCGCAAATGGAGAAAGACGGGATGACTCCGATCTTTCCTGGGTGTCGTCCGCAGGATACGCGCTTGCATGTAACGCTTGATTACTGCGAGATGAAGACGCAGAACAAGTGGACCGATTCCAGCTTCAGCAAGAACTTAAAATTCTGGCACGATCGTCTCCCGGAGGGGAACACATTGCCAAGTAGTACCGAGGAGGCCAAGAAAGTCGTGTGTCCCCTTGACCTACCGCACGAAAAATACCACGCCTGCATTAATGATTGTGTGATTTATAGGTGCGAGTACAAGGACAGAACCACATGTCCGGTGTGTGGCCACGGACGGTACAAGGTTGGGAACAAGAAGGTACCTCGAAAGGTGGTATGGTACTTTCCTATCACTCCCCGTCTGCAGCGGTATTTCGTGGACCCTAAGGAAGCAAAGCTCATGCAATGGCACGCGGAAAGGCAGAAGCCCGAAGAAGATCCGGAGATGGGCTATATGCTTGACACACCCTTCGAACGCTGGACGGTGGCAAGCATTGGACATCGCCTTCCCTAGGTTCGGGGCGACGCAAGGAACATCGAGCTGGGTATGAGCACCGATGGACTCAATCCGTTCGGCAACCGCAGTAGCACGCATAGCACCTGGCTTTGTGTTTGTATGGCCTTACAACCTACCCCCGTGGCTGTGCACCAAGCAAAGGTACATACACCTGAGTATTCTCATTCAGGGGCCGAAACAACCAGGTGTCGACATGCATTTGTATCTCGGGCTGCTGAAAGAGGAGTTAGACACGTTGTGGAAGACGCCACCCCGTACGTGGGACGCCTACACTAGAACTTATTTCGATATGAGAGCCGCGTTGATCACGACGGTCACGGACTATCCTGGTTACGCATATGTATCTGCCCAGGTGGGCCACGGATTCAACGGCTGTGTGAAGTGCATGGACGATACCCCGCATCTACAACTACCAAGGGATCCCGGGTCCTCGAAAACTGTCTACCCAGGTGCTCGAAGGTGGCTTCGCTTGGATCACCCGTGGAGAAAACGCGGTGATCTGTTCATTGGTAAAGATGAGCCCGATGGACCCCCACGCCCGAGGAGCGGCGTAGAAATCGATGATCTTCTGAAAAATTGGAAGGAGTGCCCAGCGCCGGGAAAGAAGCGACCGAAGCCAGAGCCGCTGCTCGGTGTATGGAAAGCGAGGTCTGTTTTCCACGACTTGGAGTACTGGAAGGTCCTCCACACGCCCCACAGCCTCGATGTCATGCACATTACGAAGAACGTTACCGAGAGTCTGCTTGGCACTCTTTGCAACTCAGAAAAGTCCAAGGATGGACCGAAAGCAAGATACGTTCTTAAACATTTTGGCATCAGGAAAGATCTTCAAGCCCCCGATACTGACGATGATGATGATGATGATGATCAAACGGAAGGGACTCAACGTCTCCGTAAAAGGGCTAAGAAGAACGCGGTGCAGCTTCCCGCTGCCTGCTTCACAACGAGTCCGGAGGAGCTCGAGCAGTTTTTCAGGTGCCTCCTAGGAGTGAAAGTTCCTCACGGTTACTCGGGGAATATAAGCAGATATCTGGACGTAGCGAAGAAGAGGTTCACCGGGATGAAGTCTCACGATTGCCACGTGCTAATGACGCAGATACTTCCCGTTGCGATCCGAGGAATAATGGACGAGCACGTCCGTGATACGCTGTTTGGCCTATGCAACTTTTTTGACGTTATCACCAGGAAGTCGATCGGCGTGAGGCAGCTCAAGATGCTACAGGATGAGATCGTGGTGATACTATGTGAGCTCGAGATTTACTTCCCGCCTGCATTCTGTGATATATGCGTCCATCTCCTTCTCCATGTCGTTGAAGACATCAAGCAGCTCGGCCCAACGTTCCTCCACAACATGATGCCTTTCGAAAGGCAGAGCGGTGTCATGAAAGGATACGTTCGCAATAGGGCCCGTCCAGACGCAAGCATGGCCAAGGGGTTTCTAACCTACGAGTGCATCTCCTTCTGCCAGAATTATCTAAGCACCGAGGACGACGAGGATCATGTTGGTCTACCCCCCAGGACACACCTCGGGAGGCTCGCTGGAGTCGGTCACCGCGAGGGCTACCGCTCAGTCCATGTCGGCATTGACAATAGACGCGACGACTTTGACAGGGCTCACCGGGTCGCGCTACAACACTTAAAACTGATCGAACCTTTCGTGCAAGAGCACAAAAGCATGGTCGAGCAGAATTACATCGATATGGGCCGGCCGAGGAAGATGGGAGACGTAACCAAAAAGCACAACTCCAGCTTCACGCGTTGGTTCAAGCAAACTCAACTGCTTGAAGCACAGAGAAGGCCTTCTACCGAAGATGAAAAACTCATATACACCTTATCACAGGGACCCGGGCATAACGTAAGGACCTATCAGGGGTACGACATCAACGGTTACAGATTCTACACCGAGGAAAAGGACAGAAATAGTGAAAATCAAAACTCAGGAGTAACTATGCTGTCATACGCCGATGACGAGACTAATGTCAAGGAAAGATTTTTTGGAAGGATCGAGGAGATATGGGAGCTCAATTACTGTGGAGAGACGGTGCCAATGTTTCGTGTCAGATGGGCCAAGAAGGTCGAAAAAGAAGGCCGATATTTCACAACCATGGTTATACCCGATGCAAAATCGAAGAACGCATCCGCGAAAAATGAGCCATGGGTACTCGGTAGCCAAGTTGACCAATGCTTCTTCATCACCGATCCGTCGAGGCCTAGCCGTGTTGTCGTGAGGAGGGGCAAGAGGAGCATCATAGGAATGCAAGGAGACGCCAACGAGGAAGACTTGGACAAGAACGGTGACCCGAAGATTGAGGAGGAATTCGACAGGCACTTCGACATCCCTACTACTAGTAAAGTAAGAAGGAAGACCTCCCTACCCTCTAAAGGTTGTCCGTTCACGCGAAGAAATCTCAAGGTGGCCGGCATAAAGTATTCAACCGCCAACAACCGAAAGGGCAAGAAGATTGCGAAGAGACGCTAGCTAGAGCTCGAAGCCGGGACGAAGAAGATCTTTTTTTGGTCTATCACATGTGTGTGAGTGTGTGTTAGACAAGTACATCCATGTGTGTGTGAGAGAAACAAGAACGTACATGTTTGTATGAGACAATTAATTTATAATACTCTACTAATTACTAAATAATGTTGTGTTATTTATTGAAATGTAACTAAAATATGAAAAAAAGGAAGAAAAATTGTGTGGCAGCCAGGGTTCGAACCTGGCTACTAATGGGCTAACATTGACCTTAACCACCGGCTAGTGCTAAGTAATGTCAAGACACAGCGGTAAACCATTTTGTTTTGCTAAGTGTCTAAATTCTGTGGCGCACGCCCCTTTAGGTGCGCCACAGAATTAAGGGATTCTGTGGCGCATGTCAGAGCTGATGCGCCACAGAATGCTTAATTCTGTGGCGCACATGGAGGGGTGCGCCACAGAATTTAGACACTTGGTGAAATAACTCGATCGACCCTTTCTTCCCCACTCACAACAGCAGTTTCTTCCCCGACAACCCTAGCGCCACTGCAACCACCACCACCGCCAAGCACCGCCACCTAGCGCTGCTGCCGCCGAGGAGGAGGAGGAGGAGGACGGCCACGCCACCGCCGAGCAGGACGCCCAAGCCCGAGCCGCCACCGCAGATCGAGGAGGAGGATGCGCGAGCCCGAGCCGCCGCCGCAGAGGAGGAGGAGGAGGACCGCCACGCCACCGCCGAGCAGGACGCTCAAGCCCGAGCCGCCCCGCAGATCGAGGAGGAGGACCACCGCGCCCCGCCATCACCACCGTGCCCTGCCACCGCCGTTCGGTGAGATCGAGTCCCTCTCCCCCTCCCCACTCCCTCTCCCCCGGCCTCCCCACTCCCTTGTCCCCCTCTCATGTTCTTGTTGTTTGCATTGCCATGATCCAAGCCATCCAAGCCATCAAAGAATTGCCATGATCCTAACAGTAGCTAATTTCTTGGTTATGGCATTATATTCTTTCTATTATTTTGCAAAATTGCAAGTTACATAGTAATGCATCATGGTTTTTTACAAATCAAATGAAACAACACCCTTGACATAATGTATTATGAATAGGAGAAAAAATATAGCACTGAATGAAGTGCAACTACAATGAGACAGGTCCCTCGGGTTAGATCCACTACGTGTGAATAATGAAACTTAGTTAAACTACAATTGCACCCCAAATCATGAAAGCACCAGAAAAACTAGCATGTTACAAATATAAATATATTAACTTTACAAATTCAAGGAGGTAGCCAAAATCAATGGCAAATGGTTGCATTCAGCAAAATCAGACCAGGCACATTACATCCAAAATGGCAGAAACCAAGTTCAAGCTACAATGAGAACACATAATGGTACCAACGTGTGTAGGCCAATAATACTTAGTAGTGTATCATGTAGGCCAGACACTACATCTCCATTGAACAAGCATTCATGAAATAGAATAATGACTCCAATGCTACTGCTAGGATTTGTTAGCAATTCTTGGTGAAAGCTAATGATGCTACTGGTTTAAATGGAAATGATGAAATGATGCTATGATGCTATGATGAAATGATGAAATGTACAAGCTAGAAATTGATTTAGGTTCTCTTGTTCATGCAAATGATGCTACTGGTTTAAATGTAAATGCAAATGATGCAGTCAAATGCTATTTAATTTATTGCTTGCTATTTTTTTAATTCATTGGTTGCTGTTTTTTTAATTCATTGCTTGCACTAGAGCTAATAAAGTTCTTGCTATTTTTGTAATTCATTGGTTGCTGTTTTTTTTAATTCATTGCTTGCACTAGAGCTAATAAAGTTCTTGCTATTTTTTTAATTCATTGCTTGCTGTTTTTTAAATTCATTGCTTGCGATAGAGCTAATGGTTCAATAAAATGAACAATGCAGTAGGTTTTTCAATACAATGCAGTAGGTTTTTTAATAAAATGAAATGCTACTGCCTAGTTGATTTTGAATTGATGCTAGGATTTGTTGGCAGTAGAAAATTTAGGTTTAGAAAATGAAAATGCTTGGGTTAATAAAATGAAATGCTACTGCCTAGGATTTGTTGATTTTGAATTACTGCTTGGGGTTTCAAGATAATAATGCTACTAGTACATGAAATGCTACTGTAAGTCACTAGCATTTCCATATGATGCTGAAGCTTCTGCTATTTAATTATCTCTGGAATTTTATATGTTGATGTTCTTTATTGCTAGCTACTGCTAGCTAGGATTTGTTAGCAATTCTTGGTTCAAGCTAATGATGCTACTTTGGTTAGTGCTCTTTGTAAGTATAAGTGGTTAGTGCTACTGTAAGTATAAGTGTAATGCTCCAGGTTTTGATGCTCCAGGTTTTGATGTAGTTGTATGCTTCAGGTTTTGATGCTTCAGATTTTGATGTAGTTGTAGCTCCAGGGTTTGATGCTTCAGGTTTTTGATGCTCCAGGTTTTGTTGTAGATGCTCTAGGTTTTGATGCTTCAGGTTTTTGATGCTCCAGGTTTTGATGTAGTTGTAGCTCCAGGTTTTGATGTAGTAGTATTTGGATACAATTTTGTATGATGATGAACATGGTTAGAATCTGTGAATATGGTGATGAATGTGGGCTCCAGGTTTTGCAGGGATTTCATTGAGTTGCCCATTTCTCTCGAAGCGTTGATTAACTTCCGTTTCGGTTGAGAAATGGGCACTCCTACGTAGAAAAAATAGCAAAGGTCATGCCGAATTTTTTGGTTGACTTTTGTACTAACTTGTTGCCTCTTTTTAATGAAGTGCAAAAATAAACATGTCGGGCAACACTTCTAAGCCCAGGAGCCAGAACGAAGAAGCGAGAGAGGCCAACAAGGACTTCTGGGAGGGCTACGAGCAGCCCCGGAAGGCCGCCGCCGAGTCGCCCGACGATGAGGAAGAGGGCCGGGACACTGCCTCCGAGGGAGAGGGCCGGGGGGCCGCCGCCGACACCGGCGACGATGACGATACCTGGGACGACACCGCCCAGACCGGTGAAGAGACGACCGGTGAAGAGAACGCGGCCAACCGCACGGAAGGTGATAGCGGCGGCAACCCTCAGGAGGGTAAGAAGAAGAGGACGGCGAGGAGGCCAAGGAGGGATCGGAGGCCGCAAGTGCTCGCCAACGTCACCGATGTTGTCACGGTAGTCTCCGCAAGTGGCCTACCGATGGAGCCTTCGTGGGTTGCCAAAGGGTACGGCATGCAACTAGGGTGCATCATCCGTGAAACCGTGCCGATCCTAACTCATGACCTCAGAAGCAAGGAGAACGAGGCTATCGTCCAATCCCTCCTCCAGAAGCTTCACCAACGATACACGTTCCCGGAGCCGTTCAATAAGAAGGTGAACTCTTTAGCTCTCACGAAGATGAGCACCGCCTTGAGCAGCTGGAAGAACCGGCTGAAGAAAAAGATCGACGCCGGTGAAAGCTGGGAGAGGATAAGTAGCAAAGAACCGTCGCTCTCCTTAGAAGACTTTAATGCATTCAAGTCTTACTTAGAGAGTGACGATGTTAAAATGGACCGCACTGGGGAAGAAAATGCGGGATTTGAACTTAGGGACCCACCATTGCGGAAGCGGCGGTTACCGAGGAAAACAGCCCACTTGGGACAAGGAGGATGCCGAGATGGTACGTGCAGGGAAAGAAAACCCCCTGGCACAAAATCCAGGATGAACGGGCTAGGAACTTTGTCCGGTCCCGCTACTACTTAGGCGGGAGACGGGGAATTTATTACGGATCACGAAGACGTGAAGGATTTCGAGAAGTACCTGGTAAGGATAGTTCTATATTATTTCGCTCATCTTATTAGGCAATGAAGCCAAATGGGCTAACCTTAAGTTCCTTTGTCTGAAGGATGAAGAGTTGACGAAGGCTGGCCCGTCGTCCCAGGGGTCGACGGAACCGTGGGACACACCTTTCAACAGGGCGATGAACAAATACAAGGAGAGGGAGCTAGACAAGCCACCGACGTCGGGTGGCCGTGTGTCCGGCTTTGGCACAAGTATGAAGCTATCCGAGTACTACGGATCGGATGCCAAGACGAGAAAGCTGGAGAGGAGGTCATCGGCAAAGGATAAATCCGAGGTTCAGGAGCTGAAGAAGAAGGTGGAGTCACTAGAGAAGCTGGTGGCCGAAAAGCCTCTGGAGAACACGGAGATGATGAACAAGTTATTGGACGAGAAGATCCGGCAGATCATCCCCACAGGTTGATGGAGGGGTTAGCTGCTTGGAATGCGGGAGGTCAAGTGGGGCCGATACATGTGCCCAGCATTAGCGGCAGCAACTCAAGCTTCCACGTGTCGCCGACGGTGCCGCTCCACCAGACGCTGGCGTCGGGGCTCCACCAGACGCCGCCGCAGCTCCAACCGCCGCCGCAGCTCCAACTGGTCGCATCGACGCCCCCAACCGCCGCCCTTGTATCGACAGTAGCCGAGATCGACGCCATCAAGGAGGTAAACTCATTAGTTACTCCTTCGCGTCATCTTCTTTAACTATATATGCCTTTCGTGACTGCCATCTCACGATGCCCAACATGGCGCCCCTGACTCAGGATGAACAATGCATACTTCTGCAAACGGTGGAGCCCGGCGGCAAGTTGGTGGAAGTTGCTAGCGGCTATGTCATGGCTTCCCGCGTTATGCACGGCACTACATTGGCGAAAGACGTGGCGAAGGTCAAGTTGGTAATGGTAGTGCCGGAGTACCGCTACGCCATCCCCCCTTTCAACCTCCGGGCACAGACGAAGGCGACGTTTTGCCCCTTGGGGATTGCACCTCATGGCTTATGACATGGCCGAAGAACCAGATTCGTCTGGGGGGGGGGGGGGGGTCTTCCCTGGGGTAAGAAAACCACCGGCGCCCCCCCCCCGATCATCCGGCCCAAGATCGCCAGCGCCGACGACACCCTTAAGGAAACGGCGGTCGCCGCCCCCACTACCCTGAAGGAACCGGCGGTCGCCGCCGCCACCCGGAAGGAACCGACGATCGCCGTCACCACCAGATGCCATAAACAGTTGTTGGGAGCGCTACCGCAACGACCGTCTACTAGACACACGGTACGCCAAGCGGCGGCATCGCAACCGCCACCACCTAAGGTCCAGGACATGGCACCACTTGATGGCAACGATGTAGATGATGATGATGACATCGATGCCTACATCAACACTGGCGCCTGCAGCCAAGATATGTACATGCCTCCTATGGATGAACAAGCCTTCCGCACACACGGCGATCAACTTACTCGTCCCCCTACAGTCACGAAGCAGCGCCTGGTCTTCACGGGTATTTCTCAAGACACTCCTCCGGAGGCTGGCAATCCAGCTCAAGTCAAGCCTGCTACCGTTTTCAGCCCTAACACGCTGCGTAAGACGATCATCGGGGAGCCACCCAAATCAACCCCAGCAACCTCAGAAGCACCACCAGCACCCGAAGCACCACCATCAGCACCACAAGCACCCCCAGTAGGTCAGGTGAAGAAGGGAAGGAAGAGAGGAGCCAAGAAGGGCGCATCTTCGAGCCAGCCTGCTCCTAAGAGGATCCGGGCCGACGACATGGTACCACCTACCCCGGATGGCTTGCCCCGGTGTCATGAAGCTGGTAAACCTATACTGCCTCCGGACATGGAACACCTCGCAAGTGGACAAATGCTCCCTTTGCAGCACTCTATTCATTATCAAGAGAGCGTCCTTCTTAAAGAAAAGGATCCAAATTACCCGGTGTTCTCGGTCAAGGTGCCGTCCGACCAGAACTTCGTCAACGAAGACCCCGCGGATATCTTCTTCATAGCGTTCGAGGACGTCTTCAATCTATTTCACTCGAAACGGCTCGACTATAACTTGGTCCGCCTATACGCGATCAATCTTCAGATGAAGATCAACAGAGAGAGACCCCGCCACATCGCGGTAGCGGATCCCTACTACATGCGCGATAGCCAGCTCCAGGACGGCTCAAGGACACGGACCAAGGCGGTGCGGTACCTCCAGAACTTCATGCTCATGCACAAAGAGAGCAACACCATTCTTCTGCCTGTCTTTCCCGAGTAAGTACACATCCGCTCACGGCCGTCGTAACTTATGCTTTCTTATATATTTCTTCCATTGCCGATCATTTCCAACATTCCATTTCAATTGCATGTGTTGAGCAGGGACAAATACTGCACACTCATCATCCTAGATCCAAAGTGGTCACTAGCCCAGTATTTCGACTCGTCGAGTACGACGACGAAGAAAGACTACACGAGAATAAGGGGTGTTCTCGATGAGGCTATCCTTGGCTACTCCAAAAGTGGAGGCACCTTCGACAAGAATGGGCAATATATCAGGCCGGACACTAAAAAGATCGGGTTCAAGCACGTGATCAACTTCCCTTGTATCAAGCAGCCAGCTGGCAGCATTAAGGAGGCCTTCTATGTCCTCCATCACCTTAAAGGGTTTGTCGAGGATGCAGAGATGATGTCTCTGCCACCTAGTAAGCGAGACCCCATTAAAATGTCGAGGGAAATCAGTGATGATGATCTTAGAGAAGACTTCCATCGCATCCAAGTAAAGCTCTCGGAAATTATCTTACAAGATGTATCCAACGGATCGGGGCTCTTACACGTAGCCAGAGCGTTGCCTAAGAGGGATATCGAAGAACGCCTACATAGGCAGGGTGATGGAAGGACGTGGACGACGAAGGACTTGTACAAGCCGTTCCCGAGCCGCTCAAGAAGACGTCTCGTTGACCGAGGCCGGTGTGCCTAGCATTACTTTGAATCGATAGACAATTTGTACCGTGTTGTAAACTAAACTTGCTTAATTTGCTCGAAACGGTGGTCGTCGTTGTTGGACTTCAATTTCTATTGTAGTCGTTATCGTTGAACCATATTACTTATGTGATACCGATGCTATATTTCTTTTAGGTTTATTATTATTTCCTTGCTTTAATTCTTGTGAATATGTATGCATGTGAACCCTCTAACTCTTTCCATTGCGTTATATACTAATATGCCTTGTGTCCATAGAGATGACGTACTACGTCGTGTTCGAGGGGCGGGTTCCAGGAGTGTACGAGGAGTGGGAGGAGTGCAAGAAACAGGTGCACAAGTTCAGCGGCAACTGCTACAAAGGGTACCCGACTAGACACGAGGCGGTTGCCAAGTGGAGGGCGCACCAAGCGAACAAGAGCAAGATGAAGACCTTCCTTGTGCTCTCGCTCTTGCTCACCATCGTCGCGGCGGTACTCTATTTCATCCTAGTGTAGGCGGCGGCCGGTGTCACTTCGTTTGTATCTAGAGATGATGAGAACTTTCTTAATTTGCATGGATTATGAGTTGTATGGAGCTATATGTATAACTCGATCGGGCTCTAAGTAATGTGATGATGATGTGATGATTATATATGTCCATATTATATCTGTCTATATTATATCAGTATATAACCTGTATACTGTGTATAAAACCAGTATAAAACCTGTATAATACACCAGGGAGCACAAAATCAAGTATACCTGTAGATAGTTCTGTGGCGCACCAAAAAATAATTCTGTGGCGCACCTATTTCTGTGGCGCAGCTATATCACATGCGACACAGAACTACTTATTTCTGTGGCGCACCGGCCCAAGTGCGCCACAAAAACCTTAATTCTGTGTCGCACGGCCAGATGCGCCACAGAAAGCTTATTTTTGTGGCGACGTTTCTGTGGCGCACCCCCCATGCGCCACAGAATCAAATTTTCGTGCGTCACTGATGAGGCTTTTCCTACTAGTGAAGGAGAGAATGTGAAACTGAAAAGGAAAGGTTGGCCTTCGACCAGATGATACAAGATCACAACAAATTGTTATATCCAACTTGCGAAGATGGCCATAAAAAGCTAGGCAGCACACTGTAATTGTTGCAATGGAAGGCAGAGAACGGTGTCACTGACTCAGGATTTGGAAAGTTGCTGACAATAATTAAGAGGAAGCTTCCAAGGGGTAACGAATTGCCCGCCAGTACGTACGAAGCGAAGAAGGTTGTCTGCCCTCTAGGATTAGATGTGCAAAAGTTACATGCATGCATTAATGACTGCATCCTCTACCGCGATGAGTACGAGAATTTGGATGCATGCCCGGTGTGCACTGCATTGCGGTATAAGATCAGACGAGATGACCCAGGTGATGTTGAGGGCGAGCGCCCCAGGAAGAGGGTTCCTGCCAAGGTTATGTGGTATGCTCCTATAATACCACGGCTGAAACGCTTGTTCAGAAATAAAGAGCACGCTAGGTTGTTGCGATGGCACAAAGAAGACCGTAAGAAAGACGAGATGTTGAGACACCCTGCTGATGGGTCCCAATGGAGAAAAATCGATAGAGAGTTCCCGTACTTTGCAGAGGATGCAAGGAACTTAAGGTTTGGTCTAAGTACAGATGGCATGAATCCTTTTGGAGAGCAGAGCTGCAGCCATAGCACCTGGCCTGTGACTCTTTGTATATATAACCTTCCTCCTTGGTTGTGCATGAAGCGGAAGTTCATTATGATGTCAGTGCTCATACAAGGCCCGAAGCAACCCGGCAACGACATTGATGTGTACCTGAAGCCATTAGTCGAAGAACTTCTACAGCTGTGGTACATAGCAGGTGTACCTGTGTGGGACGAGCACAAGCAGGAGGAATTTGACCTACGAGCGCTGCTTTTCATAACCATCAATGATTGGCCTGCTCTTGGTAACATTTCAGGACAGTCAAACAAGGGATATAATGCATGCACGCACTGTTTAGATGAGCTCGAAGGTGATTATTTGGATAAATGTAAGAAGGTCGTGTACCTGGGGCATCGTCGATTTCTTAGGCATACCCATCCCGTAAGAAAGAAAGGCAAGCATTACAACGGTGAGGCTGATCACCGGAAAAAGCCTCCCCATCGTGATGGTGTTGCTATATTTGGTATGGTCAAGGATCTAGAAGTAATATTTGGAAAGGGTCCTAGCGGATGGTCTGTTCCGAATGACGCAGCCGGACACGTGGCCATGTGGAAGAAGAAATCTATATTTTGGGATCTACCCTATTGGAAAGTCTTAGAGGTCCGCTCTTCAATCGATGTGATGCACGTGACGAAGAATCTTTGCGTGAACCTGCTAGGCTTCCTGGGCGTGTACGGGAAGACAAAAGATACACCAGAAGCACGGGAGGACCAGCAACGTATGAAAGACCCCAAAAAACTGCATGAGACAGATAAAGGACGTCATTACTCCAGCTACGCTCTTACAAAAGCAGAGAAGGAAATATTTTTTGAATGTCTAAGCAGTATCAAGGTCCCGTCTGGCTTCTCCTCCAATATAAAGGGAATAATAAATATGGAGAAGAAAACATTCCAGAACCTGAAGTCTCATGACTGCCACGTGATAATGATGCAGTTGCTTCCGATTGCATTGAGGGGGCTTCTACCGGAAAATGTTCGACTGCCCATTGTGAAGCTATGTGCATTCCTCAATGCAATTTCTCAGAAGGTAATAAATCCAGAAATTCTACTAAGGTTGCAGAATGATGTGGTCCAATGTCTTGTTAGTTTTGAGCTGGTGTTCCCACCATCCTTCTTCAATATTATGACGCATCTCCTCGTTCACCTGGTCGAGGAGATTTCCATTCTCGGTCCTTTGTTTCTACACAATATGTTCCCCTTCGAGAGGTTCATGGGAGTCTTAAAGAAATATGTTCATAACCGTGCTAGGCCAGAAGGAAGCATCTCCAAGGGCTATGGAACAGAGGAGGTCATTGAGTTCTGTGTTGACTTTATTCCTGACCTTAAGCCGATTGGTGTTCCTGAATCACGGCATGGGGGGAGACTAAGTGGAAAAGGCACGCTAGGAAGGAAATCAATGATATGTAGGGACGGGCATTCGCTCACTCAAGCACACTACACAGTTCTACAAAGTTCCACCTTGGTGGCTCCGTATATCAGTGTACACAAGAATTTTGTACGCTCCCAGAACCCGGGGCAGTCAAACGATTGGATTAGACGTGAACACATGTCGACCTTCAGCGGTTGGCGATACGTCTCCAACGTATCAATAATTTCTGATGTTCCATGCTAGTTTTATGACAATACCTACATGTTTTGCTCACACTTTATAATGTTTTTATGCATTTTCCGGAACTAACCAATTAACAAGATGCCGAAGTGCCAGTTCCTGTTTTCTGCTGTTTTTGGTTCCAGAAAGGCTGTTCGGGCAACATTCTCGGAATTGGACGAAACAAAGGCCCACGATCTTATATTTCACGGAAGGTTCCAGAAGTCCGAAGGGGAGACGAGGAAGGGCAGCAGGGGACCCACACCATATGGCGGCGCGGGTGGCCCCCTGGCCACGCCAGCCTATGGGGAGGGAGCCCCCTGGCCCCTCCGACTCCGCCTCTTCGCCTATATAACCCCTCGTGACCTAAAAACTCGACATAAATCGACGAAACTCCAGAAAGACTCCAGGGACGCCGCCGCCATCGCAAAACTCCTTTTCGGGGGACAGAAGTCTCTGTTCCGGCACGCCGCCGGGACGGGGAATTGCCCCCGGAGTCATCTCCATCGACACCACCGCCATCTTCATCGCCATTGCTGTCTCCCATGATGAGGAGGGAGTAGTTCTCCCCCGAGGCTGAGGGCTCTACCGGTAGCTATGTGGTTCATCTCTCTCTCCCATGTGATCTTTATGTGATCATGAGCTTTGTATCACTATTAATCTATGTGCTACTCTAGTGATGTTATTAAAGTAGTCTATTCCTCCTCCATGATGTAAAGTTGACAGTGTGTGCATCATGTAGTACTTGGCGTAGGTTATGATTGTAATCTCTTGTATATTATGAAGTTAACTATTACTATGATAGTATTGATGCGATCTATTCCCCCTTTCATAGCTATTGTTGACAGTGTGTATGCTATGTTAGTACTCGGTCTAAATTGCAACGGTCTATTATGCACTCTAGAGGTTACTTTAATATGAACTCCGGATGTTGTGGAGCTTGTTTACTCCGGCTTGAGGTGTGCTTTTATAGCCGTACACAATGAATGGTGTTTGTTATCCAACAAGAGAGTGTTTGAAGTAGCACAAGTGAAGAGAAGTTATTTATTTATGTGATCATTGTTGAGAGTGTCCACTAGTGAAAGTATGATCCCTAGGCCTTGTTTCTAAGCGTTGAAACACCGTTTCCAACAAGTTCTGCTACATGTTTACTTGCTGCCATATTTATTTCAGATTATTATTACCACTCATATTCATCCATATCACTTGCATTTTACTATCTCTTCGCCGAACTAGTGCACCTATACATCTGACAAGTGTATTAGGTGTGTTGGGGACACAAGAGACTTCTTGTATCTTAATTGCAGGGTTGCTTGAGAGGGATATCTTTGACCTCTACCTCCCTGAGTTCGATAAACCTTGGGTGATTCACTTAAGGGAAACTTGCTGCTGTTCTACAAACCTCTGCTCTTGGAGGCCCAACACTGTCTACAGGAATAGAAGCGTGCGTAGACATCAGTTGGTTGCAAAAACATCTCCTGAATAACAGCACTATTGAAGATCAGCTGTACTTGTTGGCCCAGACACCATCTTCGACTGTATTGACTTTCCAATGGTACGAGATAAATGGGAATACATTTTACACGATCGCCCAAGATAAAAAGAGCACCAACCAAAACAGTGGTGTCCGCTTTGATGCAATTAACAACAAAGGCCCAAATGACACATATTATGGTTACATAGAGGAGATATGGGAACTTGACTATGGACCTTCTTTTAAGATCCCTTTGTTTAGGTGCAAATGGGTCAAGAAAACAGGAGGCGGGGTTCAGATAGACAAGTTGTATGGAATGACAACAGTGGATCTCAACAATCTTGGGTATAGAGACGAACCATTCGTCCTAGCCAAGGATGTGGCCCAGGTTTTCTATGTGAAGGATATGTCTAGCAAACCAAGAAAAAGGAAACATAAGGAAACGAATACATCAAACGATGAGCCAAAGCGCCACATAGTTCTTTCTGGAAAAAGAAACATCGTGGGAGTGGAGGACAAGACAGACATGTCAGAAGATTATAATAAGTTTGGTGAAATTCCACCCTTCACAGTGAACATTGACCCAAGCATCAAGTTAAATGATGAAGATGCTCCATGGTTACGGCCTAAGAAGGTTAAATGATGAAGATGCTCCATCATCAAGTTAATTGAAGAATGTTCATGGCACAAATGAGTATCTCAACATGGCAATCAATTTCCCATTTATTTTTGTGTAATCATGTAACTGTATGCATGTAAGATATTAAAAGTGGAGATGGTTGGCTTTTTGTACCATATATATAGAGGAGATGTAGTCGTTCACGGGCTTGCAGGAAAAAATTTCCGAGGCGCAGCTTCCGAAGATGCCGTAGGGCGTGTGCACCAACGACATCTTCGAGAAGCTGCGCCACGGGAGATTTCCCAACCCTTTCCTTCATCCATGGGAATGAAACTCTGCTTGGCTTGTTGATCTGCTTGGCAAGGCGTATCGATGTTCCTTTTATAGGCACAGCACCGCTTCTACTTTGTCTTGTTGCTTCGACAGGGCGTCGTGCGCTACATGCTTTATCTCATCGAGCAGTGCGTCCACCAATGCGTTCTTATCCTGCCGACATCTTTAGTCCCAGTTGCACCCACCAGCCGGGACTAAAGGTTACACACACGTCCTTATCCCACCGACAGTTTTGTTAGATGACAAAAAAACCATCTTTATTCCCGGTTGTACCCACCAGCCGGGACTAATTTTTGCCTGACTAATCCTCCCCAAGTAAGCCCCCCCCCCCCCCCAGATAATGCAAAAACCAGATAAGCCTCCCCCAGATTAAGCCTCACATCTATTGTCCCGGTTTGAGTCCCCACCCGGGATGAAAGTTTCCGGCGTCACTGCGTTCCCGCCTATTTTTCTTCCCGCGCTTTCCACCGCTTCCCGCCTTCGTCTTCCCGCCATTTTTTCACTATATATATGTAGTCTTGGCCTCCATTTACACATATATCACATCTAGACTCATATCTGCAAACCTCTCATCACTCTGTCCCATGGCTTCCATCGTATCTCTGACCCCCCGGGAGGCGGAGGCGCTTTGCGCCTCGAACTACCCCTGCCCGTCGGGCTACCGTGTCCCGAGCGGCTGATTGCTGAGCGTCGGAGGCGTACCGGTCCCTCCTGTCCCTCTAGGTGTGGCGCGCGAGATGGCCATCATGAACCACTACTACTTCGAGCTCACGCCAGAGCAGCGGAGGAATCCCCAGTGGCATCCCGACTACAGCCCGACTTGGGAAAGCTTCTTCATCAATCGGCGTGAGAGTGCGCTTGCCAGGCACGAGGAGGACTGCCCGCCTCGTTCGAACTTCAACGAGGCCGGCCGTCGGCTGTGGTGGCGCGGCCGGACTCTCCAGAGAGTCATGGCCTACCGTGCCCCCCGCCTGCGCTACCCTCAGTCCCAGCCCACGCGTGCTCACCTGCCGAGGTTTGACTACCGCGACCCCGATGCCAGCGACGACGATGTCGGCGACTACGACGACTACAGTGGTGACTACTATAGGGCTAGGCACGAGTATGACTGAATGACTCCAACAGTCGAATCTGGCCATGTATCTTAATTTTCAGTTTAGCTATGTCGACAACGACTTTATTGAAACTAAAACAATCGACAACGACATTATTGAAAATAGAATTAAAATAGATAAACAACTAGTCTAGTCGATCTACTCGTCGTCGGAGGTTGTCTCGGTCCAAATGTCGTCCCACCGAGGGTCGTTCTCGGCCCAAGTTGTATTCGGGTTGTCGAGCTCGAACTCGGCGACGGCCCGACGATGGCGCCTGTCGGACCTGCGCTGTGTCCTGAGGTCAGCGAAGAACGCGTCGGTGTTGTCGACGTCATTGGGGAACTGCACCCTCCACTGGCGCATCAACTCCTCGTCGTGCTCGGCGATGGCGATCCGGCGCTGCACCTGGCGGTGGTGGTGACAGTCCTCATCGTCGACGAGGCACGGAGTTGGCGCGAGGAACTCCGCCTCCTCTAGCGATTCGACGTCTGGGAAGTTCATGTCGCGCCGTGGCCGCCGAAATCGCCACGCGGCCGCGTCGTAAGCGCGCGCCGCCAGCTCCGGCGTGTTGTACGAGCCGAGGGTGAGGCGGAAGCCACCGACGCGCATCTCGGCGTAGAACCTACCGTTCGGACGCGCTCGGACGCCACGGAAACCGGACGAGCCGCGACGGCGCGGCGGCATCCGGGAGACGAATGAGCGGAGGCGACGGCGACGTGTGGTTGCGCGCGCACGCGGCGCTTTATAGCACGCGAATCGACGCGGCAAGTTTGCCGACAGGTGGCGCGGGGAAGCGGCGGGGCATGGCACGTGGATACGGTGTCTACATGTCGCACGCCGGCGGCAGCGGGGCGAGGCACGTGGAAGCGGCGGCGACACGTGGCACGGGGAAGGGGCGGCGACACGTGGCACGGGGAAGGGACGCGTGTGTCACGGCGGCGGCGGTGGCGGTGGCCAGTACATGGCTTCAAATTCAAATTCATAAGTTATGTCAATTTATATTCAAATTCATATGTAAATTATACTTTTATTAGATAGAGATTTTTTTTTCTGAACATTTTGATATATCATAGCCCTCTTTTTGATTTGAAATAAGGCGAGAACGAAAAAAATTTAAAAAATTGGCCTTTGGACCCGGTTTGTGCCACGAACCGGGACCGAAGGCCAATTTTGCCCGCGCAGCGAAAAACGCAGCAAAATTGGCCTTCGGTCCCGGTTCGTGGCACAAACCGGGACCAAAGAAGGCCTTTGGTCCCGGTTCATGACACGAACCGGGACCAAAGAGAGAGGTATAAGCGTCGCCCCTTCGTCTCCGCGGAGATCAATCCCGCGGAGACGAACAGCCCGACGCCGCCAGCTGCCGCCCTCGCCATCCGCTCCGCCGCTGCCGCCGCCGCGCATGTCACCGCCGTGCGCCGCCGCCGCCACCTCCGCCGCCCGAGCCTCCCGTTCCGCCCGCGCCGCCGAGCCCGAGCCGCGCGCCGCCCTCGCCTCCTCGTGCCGCCCGAGCCGTGCCTCCTTCGACGACCGCCGCCGCGCTCGCGCCTTCCCTCCTCGCGGCGCCTCCTCGCCGTCCGCCGCGCCCCCGCCACCTGCCAGCCGTCCCTCCGCGGCGCCTCCCCGCCGGTAAGCGCCGCCGCCGCCCCACAGCACCCTCCGTTCTCCTCTTTTTTATTTATTTTTATTAATTTGTTTGATTAATTAGTGTAGTTAGAAAAATAGTTAGAAATATTTATATGTTAGATAAATAGTTAGAAACAATAGTTAGAAAAATTAGTTAGAAAAATTAGTTACAAATTTGTGTTTTCGAAATTTTTTGTTATATAAAATAGTGAAATATGTATTAGTTAGAAATAATAGTTAGAAAAATAGTTAGAAATATTAGTTACAAATATTAGTTAGAAAAATTAGTTAGAAGTATTTGTTAGATAAAAATTTATATGTTAGAAAAAAGTTGTGAAAATTATATGTTAGAAATATTCATGTTAGAATATAAAGTAATATTTGTTAGATAAATTTTATTAGTTAGAAATATTTGTTAGTAAAAAAGCAGTGACATTATATGTTAGAAATATTTGTTAGTAAAAATGTAGTGAAGTTATTTTATTTAGCACAATATCATGTTTTATTATTTATGTTAGTACATATATGATTTAGTTTCGTAGCTACGATTCCGCGCCAGCCGCCGCGTCGTGGAGGGTCCATTCTGGAGCAGATGCTGTCGATGGGGGAGGTCCGGGACTGGGCTCCGCCGGGGTGGCACTGGGAGGTGTTATCTTCCGGGGCGCGCACTTTGGTGCGGAATCCGGGTCCCGTCGTCGACCCGGATATTCTCTGGTGGAGGTCGCGTGGGCCACGGTCGTTTCAGAGGGAGCCGGCCCCGCAGGAGGTGGTAGGTCAGCGCATTATAGAGGAGGACGAGCACGTTCGCCGTTACATGTATGCGTTAGACACCATGTATAGGACCGGATGGTCAGTTATGCAGGGATCTCACATTAGCTATGACCATGTTACTGTTTCGTGGCTTTGGGTGTTCAGCCGGCGCGGTTCAGCACCCGGTCGGCGCCGTTGAGAGGTTCTAGTAGTGATCGATGTATTAGGGTTAAATAAGATCTATGTATGCATGTAACTGCACTATCTGCTTTCAGCACTACATTATCAATCCTTAATTAATAACTATTTATGTAACTCCAATTTCAGTTTTCTGCATTATCCTTAATTAATATCTATATATGTGATCATATGATGGTTCCGGCCTATAACTTTGCAAGTCGTTGCAGAAAGCATGGAGGGACACAGAGACGAAGCCCAAGAAGAATTCATGGCTAACCTCATAAAAAACGGTACTCTGGATGATGGCGACGACGGTATTCCGGATGATGGCGGTGACGATGTCACCGCAACTTTTTTGAATGACTCCGGTGAGGGAGCGGAGAATATTGACCGAAGAGAAGATGGCTCCGGTGAGGAAGAAGATTATAATGGCTCCGGTGATAAAACCGTAGTTATCACCGAGGTATATAAATTAAGCCGCTGCTGACTAGATGCATTAACTAATATATATATATTGACGATGAATTATTTCTTTTTAGCCCTCCGGATCGAGCAATTCTTCTGTAAAGTCGAAGCGAGGCCCGGCCAAATCGTTGGCCGACGGTGTTAGGCACAACATCCTCGAAATTGATCAGAGTGGCCGACCGATTACTCCCGAGAAGTCTGCAAAAAAATTTATAAGTCAATGCGGAGTGCTTGTTAGGGACTGCGTCCCGATCACCGTTCGAGAATGGCACAAGCCGAAGGGACGAGAGCTGTCTGCAGAGGAAGCAGCTCAAGGTCTTTATATTGATGATGTAGCCAAACGCAGCATTCTGAACAAGCTCATGTCATATTTCAACATAGTACCTCCAAAGGAGGATGCCAATGAAAAGGCAAAGATGGAGAAGGCAGTCCGTGACTTTGCTTTGAAGAAGATGGCCGAACTATTCAAGAACCACAAGAAAAGATTGCGCGGCTTTATCAAGATAAAGAAGACTCCGGACAGTGAGAAGGTAAAAGATCACTGGGGCAAATTCGTGAAGTACAGCACGGAGTCAGAAGAATTTAAGAAAAGGTCGGCAACAAATAAGGCAAATGCTGCGTTGAAGAAATATCACCAAATTTTGGGTCCAGGTGGATACAGGGCTAACCGTCCTAAGTGGCAGGCAGCTGAGGCGGAACTGACCGGGAAAGGGATCAGATTAGGGACACACGGTTGGACCGAACGATCGAAGGAGTGGTTCTACGGGATTGGGGGAAGGTTACCCCATTGAAGCCCTGGAACAAGCACATAAGGACGTGGAGGAGGGGAGGTTCCAGCCCGAAAGAGAGAACGATGAGCTGACACGCGCCCTTGGAAACAAAGAACACGGCGGACGAACACGGGGCACAGAAGGCTCCATTCCGTGGAAGTATGGCTTTCCTGCGGAAAGGAAGAGATTTCCTGATAGAAGCCATGAGAGGAGAAAGGCGAAGGAAACAGACCGCATAGCGTCCTTAGAGGATTCTATGAGCGCCATGAAAGCCCAATGTGGTCGAGCCTCCTCGCTACCCCCCCCCCCCCCCCCCCCCCGTGGATGATCTCAGTGAGAGCCGTCCTTGTGAGCTGCATGTTAAATGTTTCAACCTATCCTTCAAGGCAGCGGTCGGCATTCTCTTACCTACAAGGACTTACCATTGCCGTCCGGTCCAACACGACTTTGCTATTGTGATGGTGGATGAAGTGATGAGAGATTATGAGCAGTTGGTCATTGAGCAACCTGCAGGTGAAGATGGGGAAATCACAAAACTGGGAGAAGCCCATAAAACCACCGTGCAATGGCGGAAGGAGAACATTGTGTTTCCAGGTGAGAAGCCACCAAGCAGGCCGCCTCCTCCGCCGCCTGCGCAGACTCCTCCGCGTGATGATTCTCCTCTGCGTGATGATGATTCCCCTGTGCATGAGAAGTCTCCTCCGCATGATGATTCTCCTCTGCGCGATGATGATTCCCCTGTGCGTGAGAATACTCCACCGCCTCCTCCTCCTCGTCAGGAGACTCCGCCGCCTCCACCTAAGCAAAAGAGGAAGCTAACCGCGACACCTCCTATAGCTCTGAAGAGATCATCAACTCCGATGAGGGCACAGACTCCAGAGTTGTTACCACATCAGCAGACTGATGAGCAAAAGGCGTTTCTTGCGCCGAAGAAGATGTTTATACCACCGCATACAGTGAAGCACTTTGCCGAGACGAGAGCAAAGAAAGCTGAGTTGGCAGCTGATTATGACCGCTCTCTTGGACAGTCCTCTAGAGCGAGAAAAGAGAGAAAAATTGCCCAGCTTGGGCAACAGGGTAATCAGTCGGTACCCCACTTCGTCGTGCATTCCTATGATGATCCAGAGACGGCATCGATGATCGAACGGGAAGCTAGAGGTCAGGGAGCAGATATTCAGTACAAAGATTACTATCCAATGGCTGAAGTCGTAAACAAGTATAGATACGGATATGATCTCGTCAAACCTGGCCAGCTCGTGCGTCTAGGGACTCAGATGCGAAGGTTGCATGAATGGTACCTGCAAGCCTGTCGAAAGAGTGAACGCTACCTCACGGTGGCAGTTAGAGATGAGCATTACTTCCGGGGGAAGGAGGAGATAAACCTTGAGTTTGAAGAACTATTTCAGTTATTCAATCAAGACGCCCTCGATAAAGCTGTCATCAGTTGCTACTGCCTGTAAGTGATTTATTTATGTAATTAAATCTGTAGCTCAGCTCATTCATTTGCACAAACAATTATCCTCACTATATTCTTTTTTGTACGCTATATATTAATTATGCAGAATGAAGATGCTCGAATGCAAAAGAGGCAAGCTCCATGACATCGGGTTCATTGACCCAAACACAGTTCATGAAGTTACGGTTCGACAGTACCCCAAGGACACAGAGGACAACATGCTACTATTTTTACAGAAACAAGCAAACAAAGAAGATATATACTTTCCCTACAACTTCAAGTGAGTGTTATAACATACATTATGCTTGTGCAGCTTCCACTTTATTCTTCTAATCATTGAGCTATGCTTGTGCAGCTTCCACTTTATTCTCATAATCATTGAGCTTAAGAAAGGAGTCGTACTTGTCATGGACTCGAAACGTAAAGAACATGCGGAATGGGCGAACATGGCTGCGATGCTCCAGAGGTAATTTCAATCAATTTCGTATCGGTATCTTCATCTGTTCTAATTCGACGATATCATCAACTAATCAATAACTCATTTACTCATTTTTTCTTTGCCGGGCAGGGCTTGGAAACGGTTCATCAATACTGTTCCGGGTAAATGGAAACCGGAGCTTACATTTAAAGATTACCCTGTAAGTAGTACTATATATATATAACTATGTCCGTGAATCTCTTTGATATTTTGTTTCAATACGATGCTTGATTATTCGTTTGATCGAACTATTTTTTCGTAAAGTGTATGAGGCAGGAATCCGGGAATAACTTATGTGGATACTACGTCTGCGACTTCATTCGTGAGATGGCAAGTCACAGGGATGCGGAGGACGCTATACACCACACTCGTGTACGTGAACAATATTTCATAATTAATCTTATTACCATCAATTGTATTGAGTTCCATTCATATATATTGATCTCCTTTTTTTTAATATAGATGATACGCCTGCGGGACACTCTCATAACGGAGGATCGCATACGAGCAATTCAAGAGGAACTCGCAGGATTCTTTCTTACTGAGGCCATTGGCCGAACTGGAAAACACCATCGGGAGTTCATATTTAAGAATTATTAGGGATATGAATAGATATGATAGCTTTTGGTCCCGGCTTCATATATTGTAAACATGCATTACTTGTACTGTATTTCATGACGATGTCTATATATACATGATGATATTTGTGGTTTCTTGAATGATGTATGCATTGCAGATTTGAATGAATAATATATAGAAAACCGTGAAACGCGGCAGAGAAACGGTCAGTTTCTCTGCCGCGGCAGAGAAACGCTGCTACACCCTAAACCTGTGCCGCGGCAGAAAAGGCCGAACTGGAAAACACCATCGGGAGTTCATATTTAAGAATTATTAGGGATATGAATAGATATGATAGCTTTTGGTCCCGGCTTCATATATTGTAAACATGCATTACTTGTACTGTATTTCATGACGATGTCTATATATACATGATGATATTTGTGGTTTCTTGAATGATGTATGCATTGCAGATTTGAATGAATAATATATAGAAAACCGTGAAACGCGGCGGAAAGCGGTCGGTTCTCTGCCGCAGCGAAACGGTGCTACACCCTAAACTGTGCCGCGTGCGGAGAAACGGCAATTTTCGCAGCGGCGAAGGAACCTCCGATCCCGGTTCGTACTACGAACCGGGACCAAAGTTCCTCCACCACGAGCACCCTGGCCGCACCACGTGGCGGGGCCTTTGGACCCGGTGCATATTTAAACCGGGACTAAAAGGGAGACCCTTTAGTCCCGCCTTTTTGGTCCCGGTTTGGAAACCGGGACTGATGGCCCAAACGAACCGGGCCTGAAGCCCCGTTTTCCACTAGTGCGGTGGGCCATCTCCGGCGGCTAGAAGTCACTTACTGCTCTGCAATGGCACCGCTGATGCGGCAGTTGGACACGGTCGAGGAGCTGGGACTGCAGGCACCCTTTGTGCGTATATTACATCATTGATTATCACGAGCTTACATATACGTGTTGATCAAAGTCCTTTGTACACACGATGAAACTATGTCTTCGATCCATGGCTAATTCCATTGTTATGTTTGCTGATTTTGCCAGAGAGAAGTGGACTTCAAGAGATTCATGGACGACACAAACAATCTTCCAAAGTGCGACTCCCTGTCGGTATCTTCGGATCCCCACCGCACTCTGCCAAGTGTGTTGCATCTCCTGAGGAGAGGCAGCAGTATAAAGAAGCTTGTAATTTTATTGCCCCATCCGACGGTAATGTACAAGTTTATTTATTTTTATTTTGAATGATCAGTATTTTGAATTTTAAAGCTGGAGCAGAGGCGTCATAATACTATAATATGCTTGTTTGCTTATCTTGTAGGCTCCTGATAATTGCTCGTTGGCTTCTGCATGTCGTTCGCCGCATAACGCCATGGCGCATGATATGACCCTTGAGTCACTAGAAAAAATAGAGTTCCATTTACCTGGAAGAGGAGATGAATATGTGGAAATCCTCAAGCACCTGCTATCCATCCCCACTGTTATTAGAAAGCTTAAGAGTGTTGAAGTTCACGTGTCGTGTGCACACCATCCTGCCTCTTTACGCAACAAAATATCCAACAAGATCCGCCGTATGTGTCCTCCAAATATCAGAGTCGAAATAAAATGTGTTTCCAAATATGAGGTATGAATATCAAACCAAGTCTTGCAGGAGCTAGTACTATACCCGTGAAATTTTTTTGGAGTACTATTTAGTATGGAAAATTTGTAACGTTCTATACTGGTTATGTTATGTTGGTCTGATAATAAACTAGATGGATGGCGAGCTTCGCCTCGCCACCTACATTATGTTCCAACATTATGTGTTAGGCGTGATGGGTCTACTTGTGTTTTTCAGACATAATTATGTCCTTTATAATGTGTTTAGTTTTCTTCTGTTTTGTTTCAATGTCATCGTAAATATAAAAATTAGGCATGCTTTGTTGTAGTGATAAATTGTATGTTGTTCATAGTCTGCTTTGCCTCACCATACGCAAATAGGTCATCATGACATTAATTAGCTATAGTATTTGCTTATAAAGCAACATCGTAGGTCAATATAAAATATAGAACAACAGTGGAGAACTTAGCTATAGACATGCAAAATATAAGCAAGATCAATATAAAAATTGACTGGTCAAACTGCATGGCAAAATAGTTCACCTTCAAATAATAATCGATGCACAGTCTTTCTCATGTGTCACGTCTTCGCTTGAAATGCCCTTCCATGGAATTGAAAAGAAATAGTAACAAATTTTTTATATTTCGTGATATCAGCAAAAAAAACAATAGCACCGTCACCTTTTAAAAACATTAAGTATAGAGCAATACAATTACCTTCAAGCTAGTAAGGTGGTAAGTGAAATAAAATAATGGTCTATAAGCAAAATCAAACCGAAAATATCATTATGATTAATAATGGTAATCATGATCGGATAGCAAAACGTGTAAAGTTCTATTCATAAACATTAGAAGCAAAGCAAACCCGTATCAAGCAACAAATACAAAACTCCATTTTTTCCCCCTAAATATGTATAGGGTATGGTATCAGGCAATGAACCATGCATCTTATCACTTCCTTCAACGGAAAATTTGTTTCGTACTTGTAAACAACAAAGAGTGAAGTTATATTCAAAAAAAAACTTAGAAACAACAAGGAGCACAAGACAAAAAAAAATGGAGCTGTCTGACTGCATTAGGCTACATGACAACCTAGCTTGCCATCTAATAATTAGTGCATACATATTTCTACTCTTTGGTCCAGGCTTCTTTTGAAATGTCCTCCCCTGGAATAGGAAAATAAGAGATAGTAACAGTTTTTTATATTTATTATCAGATTAGCAAAGGAAGAAGATCATAAGAGTGAAATTCAAAAGGTACAGGGCAAACAAGGCAAGCAACATCTGAAGAAAAACTTGCAGTTATTAATAAAGGGGAAAAAAACTTTGGTTCTTTAGCGGCTGGCACACTTACTTCCTTTAATGGTCATGCGACCAAGTGCAAGGTGAATAACCATCTCACCTTGAGCAACATTAGAGCAGCTTCTTCATTACATTATCCTATTGCAGCTGGATAGGGAATAAAAGACCAAGATTGCTGCCTAGGTCGACAAATAGCATGACAGCCAAAAATACATTATGTAAACAGAAGGTGCTAAACTTAAATGCAATCAAATAGAAGTATGAACTATACCTCACCTGAAACAAATAAAAGGTGGTAACTTGTAATCATATATTACCTAGAAGGTGCTGATGAGTCAAAATAACAGAGGTAACAATATAAATCATATAGAAATATCCTTGAGGTTAAACCTCACATAACCGAGAGCAATTCTGATGCTTTCCAGCATATCATCATGCATCAATATTGGATACAATAAATCTGCTATGTAGCAGTTTATCAAGAACGTATCATCTAATAGAAATCTATAAAACCGATAAAAGCTAGCATATCTTTTAGCATCTGTAATCGTATATTATCTAAACAGAAGGTGCTTATGGGTCAAAATAACAGAGCTAACAATATAAATCATATAGAAACATTGTTGAGGTTAAACCTCACATAACCGAGAGCTATTCTGATACTTTCCAGCATATCATCATGCATCAATATTGGATACAATGAATCTGCTATGTAGCAGTTTATCAAGAACGTATCATCTAATAGAAATCGATAAAACCGATAAAAGCTAGCATATCTTTTAGCATCTAGTTGTTTACTTATTCACCTATTCAGATGTTATGGCAATGGATCCTAGAAAAAAATTAAACATTATCATGTGCATAATTAAGTGAGATGCTTGATACTGCCAAAGCATGCTGAATTCCAGCAAAACTCCCCCAAAAACACCTATAGGAAGAGGTATGCAGAGCATCAGGCATATTGAACTTTGATAGAGAACATGACACCGGAGAATAATTTTGGAAAAATCATTTTCTTTTCATTTCTTTCTGCATCTCTCACAAGCTTACAGGTGAAGAGTGCATCTGCACTTCTTAGTTCTATTACACAAAGAAAGATGGCGTGATCTCCTTCCAGACAACTTGTGGGTATTTATTTAAGTATTGGTATCAGTAACAAACATGCTTAACTAATATTCTACAGGTCTTAGTATCGCAGCTGGACATGGAAATACTTCTAGGGTTATATATCTGAGTCAAGTATACAATATACATTAAAATGTTAGAGGGATTAATGAACCCAAGGCATCGAACACAAAATTAGTTAAGGAGCACCATTAGTGTAGATGAAACTATTATTCCCTAAGATGTAAAGCCCTGTCATTTCCCAGTTACAAAATCCTAATATCGGAAACAGAAAAAGTTATCATTTTTGTACCGGAAACAAATTCAAAAAGAAGAATATGCAGCAAAATAGATCCATATGAAATAACCTTCCAAAGTTATATACTCCACAAAATTTATTATAGTGCAAGAGAGGTGCTATTTCCACCAGAACTACTTTTGTGTATCTTTGGAGAACATGATAAGTAATCAAAACATATATCAGTCACAGACTTACTTTTAGCCCCAAAAGAATAGGTATCGGACAATTAGCATGCCAAGACATGTATATCAGTGAAAAAATAGCAGCTGCTCAGTATCGGTTGAAGTGGAGAAAATTGTGTGAAACTCTCAATTCTAAAATAAAGGTCATTATCATTCGGATGCCATGTTCTTATGTGCCAAACCATAAATAATTGATATTTGTTCGGACTACAATAGAAGAAAAACGCTAAATATGCAGAAAGTAATTTTAAGGAATCGTTATAACTGCTTGGCATTGCATCTGTTGTTATGACCTATAGGGTATTATTCAAATTACATGGGAAACAATTGCCTTAGAAGTGAGTATTGCCTAAAAGGCAGAAAATTCATAGAATAACTAAGTTCATCTAATGGCATATTTTATTTCTAAGCCGCAAGCCAAAATCAATGATGATTTATTGAATATATTCACAATATTTCACTTAACAATAGCTATTTTCAACGGTTTGGAAAAAAAGTCATCATTCAAGATATTTCATTGAGATGACCTTAAAAACATACAATGGGTATTCCCGGCAAGGAAAAATGGCCAGGAAGACAACTTGTGCTGATGTTTAGAAACTCAGGTTTGCTAGCCTCTAAAGCCTTGTGCTAGGTCTGGTCTGCTAGCCTCTGCAGCATACATGTGCTACAGCATCGACCTACATATAAGTATAAGGTGATGCCCAAGAAACCTCACGGACAAATGGCTCTATATCAGAACGAACTGAGGCTACATCCAAAGAAACAAAATCTTCCACGTGCGCGTGGTGGCGATTCTTGATGTTGTGTGGCAGGGAGCACGATCGAGCGACCAGACTTGATGCTCAGTCGATGCCGATTGGGTCGAATTAGCAGAATCAACTCTAGCAGGACGCTCCAAGTCGCCAACGAAAAGGTGAACCATGCATGGAGCACGATCGAGCGCACACGCAGGTGGAGAGGAAACTCTGGCTGCTAGACTAAAAACACAACAATCAATTGCTCTAGGCCAATTAGAGACATGCAGCAGCTGATTACTCAGGCATTTTGCCGAACATATGACATCACATGGCAGAGTAATGCATAAGGAAACGGAGAAAATGTGATAGATAAGATGATTAACTGGTGCAGTTCACGCAGGAAAGGAAGAGGTTGGTCGGCCTTGAGCTCATCAAGCTCTTGGGGAGAGGCGGCCGACAACATTACCGTCGAGAATGGAGGTCAAATGGGTGGCAAAGACGGGAAAGGGTGGGGGAGTATGGCCTGCTAGCTTGTCGGTCACATCTGATCTGGATGGCCGCCTCCCACGCCTCTACCTCCCCTAGACGGAGCCAATCGGTGGATGGTGAGCCCTAGAAGCACGATCCTCTCCCGGCCTTCCTCGTAGCCAGCTCCCAGATCACAAAGCCACTGGTTGCGGTCGCCTCTTGCTGCCAGATTCACACCGCGTCTCCTAGAAGCTCCGCCTACGCGCCTTGATCTCGCACCGCCACCGGCTGAGGTGAGCTCCGCTGCCCTCCTCCGAGCGCTGCGGTCCGCCAGCGAGCCCTCCGCCGGGGCCCAGAGAGAGGGCTGAGCCGAGTCCCCCCGCCGGGCATCTACCACGATCTGTGCGCGCCGGTCGCGCGCCGGTCGGGGTGGCATCAGCGCATGTATGGGAAAGCGGTGGGCAAGAACGCGTGGAAGGCGGCCGCCGCGATGTAGGGTTCGGAGGTAGTGAGGGGAGAGCGGAGGAAGGGGAGGTGAACGCAAAGCGTTGAATTTTCTTACGAAGCCGTCGGGTTGGGATGAAACTGACGGATGGGCCCACATTAGACATGATCCTGTTACAGTAACCGTGAAAAGGTAGTCCGCGATGAAAAAAACTGAGACCAGCAATGGAAATGGACGTCCTTTGATGACTTCTAACCAAGATCTAACAGCTTAAATCACGCGTGCGAGGAATGCCCTCACCATGCTGGATACTCAACAGGCTTAATCTTTTTAACTAATATGTCTCTGATGTTGGTCTAATAAGTAATAATAGTTGTTTCTGATGTTGGTCTGATAATAATTGTCTCGGAATCATGGCACATGCTGATGCATCGGAAACCAGAACCCGAGCTTAATGCCATCGCACCCAGCCTTCTCTTACACACCACCATGCCATTGGATCTTGTCCGTGATGGCCAATGTCGACGATCTGGTGAGTGGTTAAACTTTCCGTAGGGCAGTAGGACGGCGACATGCGATAGACGATGGCGAGAAAGGGACGGTGATAGCGATCGACTCACCGGGTTGACGGTTGGCTCGGCAGAAATGTGGGGGTAGTGTGTGCGGAGAGGCTGAAGAGGAGAAACTATAGTCTGAAGTTGATGATGTGACAAAAACAAAACCCCCTCTACGCTTGGACCCATTTACCATGTTGTTGGAGTAAAATGCAAAATAATTCCCCACACAACACATGAGCGTTGAACCGGCGACCACCTAGATGTGTGAGGGGAATTTATGCTAGGCATTTTTGTAGACGGGGGTAAACGACGCGAATATTATGAGAGTTCGTATTTCAAACGACACGGTAAATAGCGAGAAGGTAGAAGTAGAATGGCCAATAAATATGTAAACACTTTTTGATAGAGTAACCATTTGCGATCTATTGCACAAAACCGTGTGCTATGAGCCATGTCCCAAATGATTTTATTTGCAATAATCATGGGTGATAGAGAACAACCATGTTTCTATGTATATATAAATTTACAAATTAAAAACAAGAAGCACATATACTTCTACTTCTCATCGTCGTGACCAGTGGTGACATTGCCAGACATCGCCCCGCGCTCTCGTTCTTCCTCTCGTTTCTCTGCGAAGGACTCCCAGAGCATCTTGTCCCCCTCCTTCTTCTTGGCCTACCGCTCAGGCTCCAACCACCATTCGGGCTGAGGTGACTCATCTTCCGGCGTCGCATCACCGTGTCCTCGTCATCCTCAAAATTCCTTTCGTAGTCGTCATCTGAGGACGACCAACCGGAGTACAAGGGGAAGGAGCCGGCTTCATGGTCCCGTGTTGGGAGGGACATCTACTCTTCCACCATCGGCCATGTTTTTCCTCCTCCACTACTCAAGTTGCATGCTCAATAGGACGACATTGCGTAGGCGGGAACTACCAGACATGAGAGAGGAGAGTGATCTTCTTGCTACGAGCCATATCGAATTGTGTCTCTGTCTCCTGCAGAGCTGTTATGTGCGGCAAGAGGACGACCACACGAGTATTTATACAACACTGACGAGGAAACTGCATCGTGGTGGAAGGCGATGAGACTACACACATAAAACAGGATATCAGAAGGAACCCTAGAGTATACACTACACACACGGTTATTAATTTATCCACGCCTGAGATGTGTCAAAGAAAAATAAACGATGAAAATAGCCCTAAACTTGGCGAAGATTGTGCAATGATAGACGATTTCCGATCAAATATATGGGCTTCCCTCTCTCGGTGACCAGGTTATCCAAGATGGAGATTCAACCGCTAGTGGATAAGGTTGCAGAATGTTCCGACATGGACTTCTTCGCTACTGAAAAAGAGCGGCAGACTTGTGTACATGAATTCAAAGCTGGCGGCAGCTCCTATCTATCACATGCTGTCTCTAGATCTCCCACCATGGTTCTTCAGCACGATCAACAAACTGCTACGAGGGTTCTTTTGGTCTGCAACTACGGAGGCCAGGAGAGGGCACTGTGTTGTGGCGTGGAAGACTGTATGCTCACCGAAGGACCTTGTTGGCTTAGGGGTGAAAAACCTGCAACTCTTGAATCACGCGCTGCGCATGCGCTGGAGATGGATGGCTTTGTCTGAGGTGGATAAACCGTGGCAGGGTCTGCAATTCCAAACCGCGACAGAGGCTAAGGAAATGTTTCAGACATGCACGAAGCTGGAGGTGGGCGACGGGAAGAAAATCGCCTTCTGGACTGACAGATGGATTGACGACAGCAGTGTTGAACAATTGGCCCCAAATCATTGGCAATTTGTGCAGAACACAGCGAAGAAGTGGAAGCTTGATGAGGCCTTGCAGGAGAGCCGCTGGGTGATGGCGATCAGAGGGGCGCCATCCATCCCTGCAGTGGTCGAGTTCTTAGAGCTGTGGGAACGCTTGAGCACTATCCAGCTGCACAACGTGGAGGATAGGGTCACATGGAAGCTGTGCAACAATGGGGCCTATACTTCCAAATCGGCTTATCAGGCCTTCTTCTCGGGCAGGACACGCGAGATGGCGGCCTCGCAGCTATGGCCCGCAGGAGCGCTGCTGTTACACAAACTGCACATGTGGTTCTTGCTGAAAGACAGGCTGTGGACGGCAGATAGATTGGCGAGAAGAGGGCTGGAACATCCAATGGAATGTACCTTGTGTTGCCAAGAACCAGAGACGGCTGATCATATTACCCTTCAATGTTCGTTTGCACGGCAAGTTTGGTACAACACCCTCTTGCAATACCGGCTGCATGGCTTTACTCCCAACAGAAATTCAGTGACGGCGCTATGGTGGACTGACTTGTCGGAGGCCGTTCCGCGCAAGAAGAGGAAGGAGATCAATGCACTGGTCATTCTGGTAGCAAGGAGCATTTGGCTTGAGAGAAATAGCAGGGTTTTTGATTAATTCGCAACAATGCCGATGGAGGTTTGCAAGAAGATCAAGGCGGAGTTTCAACAGTGTAGAAGAACTCGGTTGTGTGGATCCCTAGGAGAGATCGAGTAGGGTTCTTGTAGTGTGGAGTGAGGGTGAAAACCGGCCGTTTTGTGGCTAGTTTTTGCCGTCGAGTCTTGTAAAACTGTTACTTTCTACCATAATATAGAAGACACACAAGTGTCATGCGTGTTCTTGAAAAAAAAAGATAGACGATTTCTTACCCGGTGGACGTGTGTGATGATTTTGTGACGGTGCCCAAGTGCTTGTCGTGAGTGTTGTCACCGTGAAGGACCGGCTAGACCCTACAACTACACACACAGAGCACGCGCGCTTTGAGTTCAGACAGTTGTGGCACGAACGCGCGTGGGAGGCGTCCAAAAAATTTATTCAGGGCGAAGCCCCGGTGAGACACCCCGTCGATCCCAGGGATCGAACGCGGGTGGGCTGGGTGGCCACCGCCTACCCAAGCCATCGAGCCAATGGCTCGTTCTCAATTGTAGGTAGACTTGTAATCACCTGATGGTATTTGGTAACCCTCCAGACTGATATGTACAATCACGATATCAGTTGGATATATGATCACTAGATCTATTAATGGAATTCTATATGTACATGTATATAAATTAATTAATTTTTATTCTTTTAGGCCTCCCAAAATAAGTTGGACAAATGAGGCCCGGCAAAGAAGTTGGGCAAAGATGACCACTGGACAATTACATGTATATCACCTAAAGGCCAACCGCTGGAACCCGCACAAGCCGCAACGACATTTAAAAATCAGTGCGGAGTTATGGTTAGGGATCGCATCCCGATCACTATTAGAGAATGGAACAAGAGCAAGAAGGTGCCCGAAAGTGAGGTTGTCGATAGGTACAAAGACAAGCTTTTTGACGACCTCATGGCACATTTCACCTTGCCAGAATTGGGATCGCAGACTGAGATGGACAAGCAGAGGCAGCTAGTGAAGAAGTGGGCTCTTCAGAAGATGGGGAAGCTTTTCCGGGCGTGGAAGAACCGGTTATGGGAAAATTATAAGGAGGACAACAAGCCTCCAAAATTCGAAGGCTATCTATCGAAGCAGGAGCATAACTGGAATGCATTTGTGAAGTACAAGAGCTCAGAGGATGTTGTGGCATTGTCAAAGAAAAACAAGAAGAATGCAAGTGAAAAGACACATCACCATCATATGGGGCGAGGGGGCTACCAAGTAGCCATGCCTAAGTGGGACGCACAAGAGGCTGAGATGCAGCGGAATGGGATCATTCCAGAACCCATCCGAGAAAACTGGGACTTGAGGGCTCGAAATTGGTTCCTTGCGCATGGTTGTGAGTATGACATGCGGACAGGGGACCTTGTTCAAAGTGACAGCAAGGTTAAGATACCCAGGGAAAAATGGCTTGAAGTGACGGCAGATATTAAATCGGGAAAATTGAAGTTTGTTCCCGATAGAGAGAAATACTTGCTGATGCTTGTCCTCGGTAATCCTGAAAAGGGAGGACGAACAAGAGGCTTCGGCCCTAGTTATCCGTGGTCGCTTGGGTTTCCGGACGACGCGGAGACTTATAGAAGCCGAGCGAGAGCAAAACAACGCCAGCTGGAGGTGCAGAATGACCGGATGACCGAGTTCCAACGCCGACTTGACCAGCAGCAGCGGGAGATTCAGCAGCAGCAGCGGGAGATTGACGAACTTAAAGGACGGCGTGAGCCAGATAATACCGCCAGCATATCTCAGCGGCGAAGCAACAGCGTGGCTGACTCGGAGGCCCCGCCTGAATGTACACGGATGATAGATGGCGGTCCTGGCTACCCCGTGGATGGAATCAAGGAGCAAACACCTTGTGATCTCAATGAGGTGTTCAGGAACATATCTCTTAAGGTGGCGGTCGGCTACGTTTTATCTGCATTAGGACCTGAAGGTGAGCCGGCACTATGGCGTGGCAATGAGATTCCAGCTAGCTATGCTCGTGTCGGGGTGGATTCAATTGTACCGACGTTTGAGTCATTGCAGCTTGAAATCCCGGGAGGTGAAGGTCAGGTTACACTCGAAGACGTACTGGGTGACCTCATTCTTTGGGAGAAGAAAAACATCAGGCTTCCAGGCTGGATACCCCCTACTAGTCATCGCAGGTCAGCATCACCTCCTCCAAGTGATCGCAGGTCACCATCACCTCCTCCGAGTGGTCACATGCCACCATCACCCCATGAGTATGACCACCACATCCCTAGTCCATCTCCATCTCATGCGCCGCCGCCTGCGCCCACTAAGACTCGGCATGCACCCAAGCGGAAGAGTTTCAAGAGTCCTGTCCGCCGACTGTCGCCCCTCCCAAGAGTACCAAAGGTTCCCCCCCCCCCCGTCCTTACGATCTTACTGAAGAGAAAACTGATGCCGTTGTAAAGAAACACAATCATGAGCATTTTCATAAGGAGAAACCCAAGCCCCCAACACCATATACAGAGAAGCAAAAAGCATATGCTCTTGATTTTCTGAACACACCATCGCAATATGACTTACACGAGAAGAAGGATGACTATACACGCACACTTGCGAAGATAATTGAGCAGAGCAAAGAGAAGGATAGTGCTAGCACGAGCAAATCATCAACTAGAAGTGTAGCCGGGAAGCAATCGAGTGCACCTCTCAAGGCCAAGCAAGCGACGACAACAAGCACGAAAAGAAAGAAAGTTCCCCAGCTCGGAGAACAGACCAAACAATCGATCCCACCCCTCAAAGTGTTAGATGTTTCCTCGGTGTAATAGGGACATGGTGGTATCGATATGGAAGAAACCCTGAAGCTAGCGGCTCAAATGGGCTGTACTGTGGAGGAATTGCTGGGTTCCCAAGATGGTGCACTACCCATTGCTGATATAGCCCCTAAATTTGTCTACGGGGCCGACTTGGTCAGCAGAGAGCGGCTGCGTCAACTGCCAACGCATATGCGGAATTTGCATCAGTGGTACCTTGATGTGTGCAAGGAGAACACGACATTCATCGTGGCGAATATCCCAGATGCATATTACTTCCGAAGGGAGGTTCTCCATATTGAGATTTCCGAACTCTGGCAGTTATTCAATTTAGACTCCCTCGATAAATCTCTCATGAGCTGCTATTTCTTGTAAGTTGTTAACTACATATAAGTTCATGTTCATTCAGTTGTTCCTGTTCATTGCATATACTCACTATATCTTATGTACTCTCTTATACAGACTGAAGATCGATGAATGCAGAATAAAGAATATAACCAATATTGGGTTTGTTGACCCAGATAAAGTACATCATGACACCGTAATGGATAAAGACGAAGAAACGGGGGGAAACCTACTAAGGTTTATAACGAAGCAATATTTCTGTGATTCAATACTGTTTCCTTACAACTACATGTGAGAGTCTTACTAATTTGTTGTAAACATTCAATTTTTCTTGCTCGATGTTAAGTGTAATTCATGACATATATATATATAAACATGTGCAGTTTTCACTGGATTCTGCTAGACATTCAAGTTGATAAGGGAATAGTTGAAGTAAGGGACCCATTGAGTAGAGGCCTGGAAGGGTTCCTTGACTTACAGAAGTTGCTCCAGGGGTAATTTTAATCATTAATTACCGCGCTATATCTTTCGTGAGATATCAATTAATTATACACTCATTCAATCATTCTTTTGCCTGGCAGGGTTTGGAGAGTTTTCAAGAAGCGCAATAAGGGTAACTTCGCAGAGAAGCTAATATTTACTCCTGTACCGTGCGACCAGCAGCCACAGGGGACGAATCTATGTGGATACTACGTTTGCGAGTACATTCGCATGTTAACCACTGAGAAGAACGATAATAGATTCAACGTAAGCAATAACATTCACAACTTTAATTTATTATCGTCAATATTTCGTTATCAAGATTGATATAGTCATATTCATCTCATTTTCCTATATAGGTCGAGTTCATGCGGGAGAAGCTCCAACCACGCGAACACCTACTAGGAATTGCGGAGAAAGTGGCAGGACTTCTGATGAGAGAAATTATAGACGACAAAGGCAGGTTTAGTCCAAATAGCAAATAGTCATGATCCCCGTGTAATAGTTTGAATAGACGACGGGCTCTAGTCCCGGTAGTCGTGAGCTCCATGTATATGTAAAGAGTCTACGAATAGACTTTTGCTTCGAATATTTGTTTGCTCGATCTATATATAATGCATGAATGTGTACAGCTTCTGTAGTAGCGTTCAAATATATGAAAATTTTATTTTGAAATGAAAAAATAAAATAAAAGGGGGCGGTGGCGGGAGGGGGGTGGCTGCACCCCTCAAACCCTAAAGGAGGAGCGTCCTGCGCGCGCCACGTAGAGAGCCTTTTATCGCGGGTTGTATTACCACCCGCGACAAAATGGTGTGTCCCCTGCGCGTCCCGTGGCCGCCACGTGGTGGACCTTATGTCGCGGGTGGTAAGCGACCCGCGACAAAAGGTAAGACCTTTTGTCGCGCTCCGGTTGTCGCGGCTGACCGTCCGCGACAAAAAGGTTTTACGGCCCGTGACATTAGACCTGTTTTCCACTAGTGCCAATCTCCAGGAGCTGCGTGTATCCCTCTTGGGTGAGGTCCATGTCGCAGCCCCGAACCTGGCCGAGCTGGCCTCGGACAACATAGGACAGTTCGTCTTCACCGAAGCCGTACGCAATCTCCGGCGGCTAGCAGCCGCGGACTGGTCTGCAATGGCGCCGCTGATGCGGCGGTTCGACACGGTCGACGAGCTGCGACTGCATGCCGACGTGGTGCGTATGCATGGATTATCACCAGTTCACAAATTTATTATTCGTGGTGACCAAATTATGTCTTGCATCGATAATTAACCAGTTTGTTCTCTTTGCTGATTTTGACAGAAAGAAGATGAGTTCGTGAGATTCATGAATGACACGTGGAAAACAGGGCTTCCGTGGGAGCCTTTTGTCGCGGGCGCGCCTGCACCCGCGACAAATGGCCTGGCCACGTCGCCCCGAAACCATGTGGAGCGCGCGGAGGCTTTTGTCGCGGCCTTTTGTCGCGGGCCGTATTACGACCCGCGACAAAAGGTGTAGGAGCGACGTGGCCACCCCTTTTGTCGCGGGTCGTAATACGGCCCGCGACAAAATGTCCCCCCCTATATATATACAAGCAGCCAGCCACCCCCCCCCACCTCATTTTTTCCTTGGTGGTGAAGGTGGAGGTGTATGCTAGTTCATTTTTTCTACATGTGCACAAGAGGTGTTTGATGGAATGCTTGTGAGAGGGATGCCACTTGGTTTTATTTGATAAGATTTCTCCTCTTTTTGATCCAAAAAGGTTAGCAACTATTTTCTCGACTATATATATATGCATAGTCCGTACAATACTAATTTTAGCAAGGTGATTGCATCTGATACATATATAATTGTACTTATGATGCAGATGAGTCATCCATGGATGTACGGTAACCGATGTGCTCCCGCTTTCAGAGAGGGCGTGAATTCTTTCCTGCTTGTGGCCGAGGCCAACAAGTCGAAGCAAGGTTTTATGTGCTGTCCATGTCTAAAATGTAAGAACGAGAAGGATTACTCTTGCTCAAGAGATATTAAGAGCCACCTGCTTCGGTTTGGGTTCATGTCCAGCTATAATGTTTGGACCAAGCACGGAGAAGAAGGGGTTATGATGGAAGACGGCGATGAGGAAGAAGATAATGATGAGAAGTACCGATCTATGTTCTCTGAATGCTTTGATACCGCAATGGACGACAATGAAGAAGAAGGAGGTGAAGAACAGGCATCAGATGATCCTGTTGATGATGATCTTCGTCGGGCCATTTCTGATGCAAGAAGAGACTGTGACACGGATAAGGAGAGGTTGCAGTTCGACAAGATGTTAGAGGACCACCACAAATTGTTGTACCCAGGTTGTGAAGATGGGCATAGAAAGCTGGGTAGCATATTGGAATTGCTGAAATGGAAGGCAGAGGTCGGTGTGACTGACTCGGGATTTGAGAAATTGATGATAATATTAAAGAAGCTGTTTCCAAGAAATAATGAATTGCCGTCGGTACATATGAAGCAAAGAAGCTTGTACGCCTCTAGGATTAGATGTGCAGTAAGATACATGCATGCATTAATGACTGTATCCTCTACCGCGGTGAGAAGTACGAGAATTTGAATAAATGCCCGATATGTGGTGCATTGCGGTATAAGATCAGAAAAGATGACCCTGGTGATGTTGAGGGCGAGCCACCCGGAAGAGGGTTCTGCGAAGGTGATGTGGTATGCTCCAATAATACCACGGTTGAAACGTTTGTTCAGAAACAAAGAGCATGCCAAGTTGTTGCGATGGCACATGGAAGAACGTAACAAAGACGCGATGTTGAGGCACCCCGCTGATGGTCGGCAGTGGAGAAACATCGGGAGAGAGTTTCCGGATTTTGCAGGTGAGGCAAGGAACTTATACTTTGGTCTAAGTACAGATGGCATGAATCCTGTTGGGGAGCAGAGCTGCGATCACAACACCTGCCCGTGACTCTATGTATCTACAACCTTCCTCCTTGGTTGTGCATGAAGCGGAAGTTCATTATGATGCCAGTGCTTATCCAAGGCCCAAAGCAACCGGGCAACGACATTGATGTGTACCTAAGGCCATTAGTCGATGAACTTTTGGAGTTGTGGGCCAAACCAGGTGTACGTGTGTGGGATGAGCACACGGAGCAAGAATTTGACCTACGAGCGTTGCTATTCGTAACCATCAATGATTGGCCTGCTCTCAGTAACATTTCAGGACAGACGAACAAAGGATACAATGCATGCACACACTGTTTAGATGAGACTGAAAGTAAATATTTGGGAAAAAGCAGAAAAGTTGTGTATCCGTTCAATCGTCGTTTCCTCCCGCGCAAGCATCCCTTAAGGAAAAAAGGCAAGCATTTCGATGGCGAGGCAGACCGCCGTCCGAAGCCTGTCCCCCGTAGTGGTGCTGATATATTTGACATGGTCAAGGATTTAAATGTTATCTTTGGAAAGGATCCAGGCAGTCGACCTGTTCCGAAAGACGATGATGGACACTCGCCCATGTGGAAGAAGAAATCTATTTTCTGGGAGCTAGAATATTGGAAAGTCCTGGAAGTCCGCTCTGCAATCGACGTGATGCACCTGACCAAGAATCTTTGTGTGAATATTCTAGGTTTTCTGGGCGTGTATGGAAAGACAAAAGATACAACAGAAGCACGGGAGGACCAGGAACTTCATAAAGGACGAAACGGCAATCATCCAGGGCAGTTTGTAGGGCCTGCCAGCTATGCTCTTACCAAACAAGAGAAGGAGATCTTTTTTGAAGCCCTATTCAGTATCAAGGTTCCGTCTGGTTTCTCGTCGAATATAAAGGGGATAGTAAATATGAAGGAGAAAAAATTCCAGAACCTGAAGTCCCATGACTGTCACGTGCTTATGACACAATTGCTTCCGATTGCATTGAGGGGACTTCTACCAGAAAATGTTAGACTAGCCATTGTGAAGATATGTGCATTCCTGAACGCAATTTCTCAGAAGGTAATGGATCCAGAGACTTTGTCAGGATTACAGGAAGATGTGGTCCAATGTCTTGTCAGCTTCGAGTTGTTGTTCCCACCATACTTCTTCAATATTATGATGCACCTCCTCGTTCACCTAGTTGAAGAGATTAGAATTCTCGGTCCTGTATTTCTACACAATATGTTCCCCTTCGAGAGGTTCATGGGAGTCTTAAAGAAATATGTTCATAACCGAGCTAGGCCGGAAGGAAGTATCTCAAAGGGCTACGGAACTGAGGAGGTCATTGAGTTTTGTGTTGACTTTCTTCCTGACCTTAAGCCGATTGGTGTTCCTGAATCTCGGTATGAGGGGAGGCTGACTGGAAAAGGCACACTAGGAAGGAAAGCAACGGTGTGGAGGGACAAGATTTCTTTCAATCAAGCACACTACACAGTTCTATACAATTCCAGCTTGGTGGCTCCGTACATCGAGAAACATAAGAATGTTTTACGAGAAATAAACCCGGGCCAGCCCGAGTCCTTGATTACACGTCAACACATGAATACCTTCGGCAGTTGGTTGCAAAGACATCTCATTAATGACCCATCTGCGGTGGAGCAGCTGTACTTGTTGGCCAGGTTACCATCTTCAAACATATGTACATTCCAAGGGTACGAGATAAGTGGGAATACATTTTACACGATCGACCAAGATAAAAAGAGCACCAACCAAAACAGCGGTGTCCGCTTCGATGCAACAGACGAGAATGGGCAGACCACCACATATTATGGATACATAGAGGAGATATGGGAACTTGACTATGGTCCCACTTTTAAGGTCCCTTTGTTTCGGTGCAAATGGGTGAAGCTCAGCGCTATACATATTGACGATAAGTACGGTATGATAACAGTGGATCCCAACAATCTTGCGTGCACAGACGAGCCTTTTGTCCTAGCCAGCGAGGTGGCTCAAGTTTTCTACGTGAAGGACATGTCTAGCAAATCAAGAAAAAGAAATCAACAAAAGAATACATCAATCGAGGAGCCAAAGCGCCACATAGTTCTTTCGGGGAAAAGAAACATCGTGGGAGTGGATGACAAGACAGACATGTCAGAAGATTATAATAAGTTTAAAGAAATTCCGCCCTTCACGGTGAAAATTGACCCAAGCATCTTGCTAAATGATGAAGATTCTCCATGGCTACGGCGTAGAAGATCACAACACTAGATGGCGATGTAATAATGTATTCTTCATATATAGTTCCCAAGACAATCTCTACATTTATGTAATAATGAGAATCCTTTCCCCAACACTGTTAGAGGAGACGGAGTCTTTCACGGGCTTGCATGGAAATTTTTCCGAGGAGCAGCTTCCGAAGATGCCGTAGGGCGTGTGCACCAACGACATCTTCGAGAAGCTGCGCCACGGGAGATTTCCCAACCCTTTCCTTCATCCATGGGAATGAAAGCGTAGCTTGGCTTGTTGATCTGCTTGGCAAGGCGTATCGATGCTCCTTTTATAGGCACGGCACCGCTTCTACTTTGTCTTATTCCTTCGACAGGCCGTCGTGCGCTACATGCTTTATCTCATCGAGCAGTGCATCCACCCACGCGTCCTTATCCTGCCGACAGCTTTAGTCGCGGTTGCAGCCACCAACCGTGACAAAAGGTTACCGACACATCCTTATCCTGCCGACAGCTTTAGTCGCGGTTGCAGCCACCAACCATGACAAAAGGTTACCGACACATCCTTATTATCCTGCCGACAGCTTTAGTCGCGGTTGCAGCCACCAACCGTGACAAAAGGCCCTCCTAGATAAGCCTCCCCCAGTCTTTTGTCGCGATTTGAGCCTCCACCGGGATGAAAGTTTCGCGCGCCACTTCGTTCCCGCCTATTTTCTGCCCGCATTCCCGCCATTTTTCCACTATATATATGTAGGCTTGGACTCATATCTGCAAACCTCATCACTCTCTCCCATGGCTTCCATCGTATGTCTAACACCCCGGGAGGCGGAGGCGCTTTGCGCCTCGAACTACCCCTGCCCGCCCGGCTACCGCGTCCCGACCGGCTGGTTGCTGAGCGTCGGAGGCGTACCGGTCCCTCCTATCCCTCTTGGTGTGCCACGCGAGATGGCCATCATGAACCACTACTATTTCGAGCTCACGCCTGAGCAGCGGAGGAATCCCCAGTGGCATCCCGACTACAGCCCGACTTGGGACAGCTTCTTCATCAATCGGCGTGAGAGGGCGGTTGCCAGGTACGAGGAGGACGGCCCGCCTCCTTCGAACTTCAACGAGGCCGGCCGTCGGATGTGGTGGCGCGGCCGGACTCTCCAGAGCGTCCTGGCCTATCGTGGCCCCCGCCTGCGCTACCCTCAATCCCAGCCCACGCGTGCTCACCCGCCGAGGTTGGACAACCGCGACCCCGATGCTAGCGACGATGACGTCGGCGACTATGATGACTACAGTGGCGAGTATTATAGGGCTAGGCACGACTATGATTGAATGGCTCCAACATTCGAATCTGGCCATGTATCTTATTTTTCAGTTGAGCTCTGTACTTTAATTTCAGTTCAGTCGTAATAAATTTCGTGTCAACCACTTTATTGAACAAAAACAACCGACAACGACTTTATAAACTAAATTTAAACTAATTGAAACGACAACGACTTTATTGAAATTACAATAAAATAGATAAATTACTAGTCTAGTCTCTACTCGTCGTCGGAGGTTGTCTCCGTCCAAAGGTCATCCCACCGAGGGTCGTTTTCGGTCCAAGTTGTATTCGAGTTCTCGAGCTCGAAGGCGGCGACGGCCCGACGGTGGCGCCTGTTGGACCTTCGTTGTGCCCTAAGGTTAGCAAAGAACGCGTCGGGGGACCGCGCCCTCCACTGGCGCATCAACTGCTCGTCGCGCTCGGCGATGGCGATCCTGCGCTGCACCTGGCGATGCCGGCGACGGTCCTCGTCGGTGACGAGGCACGGCGGTGGCGCGAGGAACTCCGCCTCCTCTAGCGATTCAACATCCGGGAAGTTCATGTCGTGCCCTGGCCGCCAAAAGCGCCACGCCGCCGCGTCGTAAGCGCGCGCCGCCTCTTCCGGCGTGTTGTACGTGCCGAGGGTGAGGCGGAAGCCACCGGCGCGTATCTCGGCGGTGAACCTACCGCTCGGACGCACTCGAACGCCACGGAAACCGGACGCCCCTCGACGACATGGAGGCATCCCGGAGATGAATGAGCGGAGGCGGTGGCGACGTGTGGTTGCGCCCGCACTCGTCGCTCTATATAGCGCACGCGGGGCATGGCACGTGTCAGCGGTGGCTACACGTCGTACGCCGGCGTCGGCGGGGTGAGGCACGTGTCAGCGGTGGCTACACGTCGCACGCCGGCGTCGGCGGGGCAAGGCACGTGTCAGCGGTGGCTACACGTCGCACGCCGGCGTCGGCGGGGCGAGGCACGTGGAAGAGGTGGCGACACGTGGCACGGGGACGCGACACGAGTGGATATGATGCGTTTTATATGATGCGAGATGCAAATAGTTATATGGATGTCATATTCATGTTCATTGGATTTTTCTGATCAATTTTCATATATAAAACTTTTCTTTTTGAGTTACCATTTAAAAGTTATTGAAATAATAGTTTTTATTAAAAAAAAACAGAAAAACAAAAAACAGAAAAAAACAGAAAAACAAAAACGGCTGCAGGCCTGATCCGCGTCCAACGGCTCCAGGCCGTTGGATTCAAACGGCCGGAGCCGTTGGATGCGCTTCACGCGGATCGGCCGCCTCCCCCTCCCACCCCCTTTTGTCGCGGGTCGAGCCACGGCCCGCGATAGGACCCCCTTTTGTGGGGGGTGGGGGATCTACCCGCGACAAAAGGGGGGCCTTTTATCACGGGTCGTGCCACCACCCGCGACAAAAGGTCCTAGGTATAAATACCTACCGCCGCGGGCGGAGCCCCCACCCGCGACTCCCGGAGGCCATTCCTTAGCAGTTTTGCGCCGCCGGGCTGCCCGATTTCACCGCCGCCCGCCGTCGCCGCCTCGAGCTCCTCCGGCGCCCTCTCCGCGCCCTCTCCGCCCCGCCGCACCCGTCCGAGCCGCCGCGCCGTCCGCGCCGGCTCTCGCTGCGCGCGCGCCGCCGCCGATGGCGCGCGCGCCCCCGCCGTGCCGACCCCGGCGCCGCCCGCCGTGCCGACCCCGGCGCCGCCCCCGCCGCGCCCCCTCCGCCGCTGCGCGCAGGTAGACCACCAACCGCGCGCCGCCGTCAGCCGGCGCCCCCGGCCCTTTTTTAATTTTTTTTATTTTTGAGTTAATTATTAGTTAGTGGGTTAATTAGTTAGTTTATTTTTGTATTTAGTAAGTTTTTTTGTAAGTATTTTAGTATTTAGTAAGTTTTTTTGTAAGTATTTTAGTATTTAGTAAGTTTTTTTGTAAGTATTTTAGTATATATATAGATTATTTTAGTTTTTGTAATTAGTTAGTTTAAATCTTTTTGTAAGTATTTTAGTATATATATAGATTATTTTAGTTTATGTAATTAGTTAATGGTTAAATACTTAGTGATTTTGTATATGGTTAAATAGTTAGTTTATAGTTATTTTGTATATGGTTAAATAGTTAGTTTATTTTGTATATTTTATCTTGTATATAGTTTTCTTGTATATAGTTAATTAGTATAGCTAGTTATGTTGTATATATATAGTTAGTATATAGTTAGTATAGTACCGAAGCCGACACCGACGCCGCAACTCCCTCTTTTCTCGCCCTCTCGCGAAAACCATCGACGCCGCAACTCCCCTCTTCTCTCCCTTCTCGCGAACAACCGACGCCGACACCCTCTCTCTCTCTCTCTCTCGCAAACACGCGTCGCCGACACCCTCTCTCGCAAACACGCGTCGCCGACACCCTCTCCCTCTCGCAAACACGCGTCGCCGACACCATCTCCCTCTCGCAAACACGCGTCGCCGACACACTCTCCCTCTCGCAAACACGCGTCGCCGACACCCTCTCCCTCTCGCAAACACGCGTCGCCGACACCCTCTCCCTCTCGCAAACACGTGTCGCCGATTAGGGTTAGGGTTTGGTTTGTGTTTGATTAGGGTTAGGGTTTGGTTTGTGTTTGATTAGGGTTAGGGTTAGAACATGTACTTATCGATTTAATTCTTTTGCAGAAACAATGGATCCATTCGAACGGGACTTGGAACAGGAAGACATGTTCGCGAAAATAATCCGCGATGGTACAGAAGCCGACCGAGAAGACCGCGACTCCGGTGATGGAGAAGCCCGCGGCTCCGGTCATGGAGAACCCGACGGCTCCGGTCATGGAGAAGCCGACGGCTCCGGTGACGGAGAAGCCGACGGCTCCGGTGACGGAGAAGCCGACGACGGCTCCGGCGACGAGGTATTAATGGAATTCTATATGTACATATGTATTGAGGCATTAGTATAGAGGCATTAATGCAATTCTATATGTATTCTCTTAGGCCTCCGAAGATAAGATAGAGAAACGAGGCCCGGCAAAGAAGTTGACCAAGAAAGACCACTTCACAATTGAAGCTATATCACCGGAAGGCCAACCGGTGGTACCCGAGAATGTCGGAGTGAAGTTCAAAAATCAGTGCGGAGTTGTGGTTAGAGATCGTATCCCGATCACTGTCAGAGAATGGAACAAGACGAAGAATGTGTCCGAAAATCAGGTTGCCGATAGGTACAAAGACACACTTTTCAGAGACCTCATGGCACATTTCACTTTGCCAGATTTGGGATCGGAGTCTGAGAATGCTAGCTAGTGAAGAAATGGGCTCTTAAGAAGATGGGGGAACTTTTCCGGGCGTATAAGAACCGGTTATGGAAAAATTATAAGAAAGACAAGAAGCCTCCATTATTCAAGAACTACCTAGCGAAGCAGGAGCATAACTGGGAAGAATTTGTGAGGTACAAAGAATCAGAGGAGGCTGTGAACCTGTCAGCGAAAAACAAGAAGAATGCAAGCGAGAAGAAATATCACCATCATACGGGGCGAGGGGGCTACGGAAGAGCCATGCCTAAGTGGGATGCACAAGAGGCTGAGATGGAGCTGAACGGGATCACTCCAGAACCCACGCGAGAAGGATGGGACACAAGGGCTCGAAATTGGTTCCTCGCGCATGGCTGTGAGTATGACATGAAGACAGGGAACATTGTTGAAAGTGACACCAGGGTTAGGGTACCCAGGCAAAAATGGATTGAAGTGACGACAGATATAAAGGCGGGAAAACTAAAGTTTGCTCCCGATAGAGAGAAAGACTTGCTGACGCTTGTCCTCGGTAATCCTGAGAAGGGAGGACGAACAAGAGGCTTCGGCCCTAGTGTTCCGTGGTCGCTTGGGTTTCCGGCCGACGCGGAGACTTATAGAAGCCGAGCGAGAGCTAAACAACGCCAGCTGGAGGTGCAGAATGACCGGATGGCCGAGTTCCAACGCCGACTTGACCAGCAGCAGCGGGAGCTTCAGCAGCAGCAGCGGGAGATAAATGAACTAAAAGGACAGCGCCCGCCAGATAATACCGCTGAAATATCTCAGCGACGAGACAGCAGCGTGGCCGACTCGGAGGCCCCTCCTACACGGATGATGATAGATGCCGGTCCTGGCGACCCCTTGGATGGAATCAAGGAGCAAACACCTTGTGATCTCCATGAGGTGTTCAGGAAGGTTTCTGTTAAGGTGGCGGTCGGCTATGTCTTACCGGCATTTGGACCTGAAGGTGAGCCGGCAACATGGCATGGCAATCCGATTCCAGCTGGCTATGCTCGTGTCGGGGTGGATTCAGTTGTCCCGTCGTGGGAGACATTGGAGCTCGATATCCCTGGAGGTGATGGGGGGCTTACACTCAGAGAGGTGCTGGGAGAAATCATTATCTGGGAAAAGAAGAACATCAGGCTGCCAGGCTGGGTAGCACCTAGTACCGGTCGTCCCAGCAGGTCACCATCACCTCCTCCGGGTGATCGCAGGCCACCATCACCTCCTCCTACCGATCACATGTCGCCACCATCACCCCGTGGGTACGACGTCGACCACGACATCGGTAGTCCATCTCCATCTCCAGCGCCGCCGCCTCCGCCCACTAAGACTCGGAATGCACCCAGCCGGAAGCGTTTCAAGAGTCCTGTCCGCAAGAAGTCGCCCCTCCCAAAAGTACCAAAGGTTCCTCCCCCCCGTCCTTACGATCGTACCTCGGAGGAAAATGATGCCATTGTTAAGAAATACAATTATGATTTTTTTCATAAGCCAAAACCTCCAGCGCCAGAGCCATACACAGAGAAGCAAATAGAATATGCTACTAGTTTTCTGAACACACCATCGCGGTATGAGTTACACGAGAAGAAGGATGACTATACACGCACTCTTGCGAAGGTAATTGACCAAAAGAAGGATGAAAAGGCTAAGGAGAAGGACATTGTACGAGCAAATCATCAGCTAGAAGTGCAGATGAGAAAAGGTCAAGTTCAACAAGTGCACCCCTCAAGGCCAAGCAAACGACAAAAGGCAAAAAGAGAAAGGAAGTTCCCCTCCTCGGTGCTCAGCCCAAACAATCGATCCCAGCACTCAAAGTGCTTAATGTTCCCAAGCTGTACCAGGAACATTATGGTGGTATCGATATGGAAGAAGCTGCAAGGCTAGCGGCTGCTTGTTCAGTTACCGTGGAGGAATTGCTGTCTGCAGCAGATGCTGACATACCCACTGCTGATATAGCTCCTAAATTTGTCTACGGGGCCGACTTGGTCAGCAGAGAGCAGCTGCATAAACTGCCAACACATATGCGGAATTTGCATCAGTGGTACCTTGATGCATGCAAGGAGAAAAAAATGTACATCGTGGCGAGTATACCATGGGAATATTACTACCGAAAGGAGGAGATCCATATTGAGATGAATGAACTCTGGCAGTTATTCAATCTAGAAGCCCTCGACAAATCTCTCATGAGTTGCTATTGCTTGTAAGTTGTTAACTACATATAAGTTCATTTTCATTCAGTTCATGTTCGTTTTCATTGCATATATATACTCATTATATCTTATGGGTTCTCTTTTGCAGATCAAGATCAGTGAGTGCAAAAGTAATAATATTATCAATGTTGGGTTTGTTGACCCAGATAAAATACATGTTGAAACGGTGAAGCATAAACGCGAAGAAACGGGGGGAAACCTACTAAGGTTTTTGGGGCAGCAATATTTCTGTGATTCAATATTGTTTCCTTACAACTACGAGTGAGAGTCTTAATGATCTTTTATGCACATTCAATTTTTCTTACTCGATGTTAAGTGTAATTCCTGACGTATATGCATAACATGTGCAGCTTCCACTGGATTCTACTAGACATTCAACCTGATAAGGGAATAGTTGAAGTAAAAGACCCACTGAGTAGAGGCCTGGATTCTACTAGAAGTTGCTCCAAGTGTAATTTCCTTCATCGCCGCGCTTTATCTTTCGTGAGATATCAATTAATTATCCACTCATTCAATCATTCTTTTGCTTGGCAGGGCTTGGCAAGCTTTGAAGAATGTTCATAAGGAGATTACCTTTGCAAAGAAGCTAACATTTACTCCTGTACCGTGCCCCCAGCAGCCACAAGGGATGAATCTATGTGGATACTACGTTTGCGAGTCCATTCGCATGTTAACCACTGAGAAGCAGAACAAAAATAAATTCGACGTAAGCAATAACATTCACAACTTTATTTATTATCATCAATATTTCGTTATCAAGACTGATATAGTCATACTCATCTCATTTTCGTATATAGGTCGACTTCATGCGGGACAGACTCCAACCAAAGGAACACGCACTAGGAATCGCGGAGGAACTGGCGGGACTTTTGGTTAGAGAAGTAATAAACAACAAAGGCTTGTTTAGTCCAAATAGTTGTTCTACCTCCAAATAGACGGTCGTTAGTACCGTTTGTCGATCGTGAGCTCCATGTATATATGTAGGGAACCTACGAATATGTGTAAGGGGAATCGACTTCTGCTTCCAATATTTGTTTGATCGATCTATATATATATATAATGAATGAATGTGTACAACTTCTAGTAGCGTACAAATATATGCAACTTTTATTTTCGGACGAAAAAAATGAAATAACAGGCGGTCGGTGGCGGGGGGAGGGGTGCTGCACCCCTCAAACCCTAAATCAGAAGCGTTGTGCGCGCGCCACGTAGAGGGCCTTTTGTCGCGGGTGGTAATACCGCCCGTGACAAAAGGGCCTGTGCCCTGCGCGCCCCGCGACTGCCACGTGGTGGACCTTATGTCGCGGGTCGTAAGTGACCCGGGATAAAAGGCCTCCCTTTTATCGCGCCTTGCTTGTCGCGGCTGGCCGCCCGCGACAAAAGGCCCTAACCATCCGGATCAAAAGGCCTGTTTTCCACTAGTGACGACCAATCTTCTAAAGTGCGACACTCTATCAGTATCTTTGACGTGTAATCCCCATGGAGCTGTACCAATAGTACTGCATCTCCTGAGGAGGGCTAGCCGTGTAAGGAAGCTTGTAATATCATTGCGGCATCAGAAGGTATTTCGAAGTTTATTTGGACTCCTGCCTAATTTTTTGCGCGGTGGGCTCTTCAATCCTGACTAATTACTTGTTTTGTAGTACCACCAGGTTTATGATAAATGCTCGTTGGCTTGTCCATGTCGTTCGCCAGAGAGCGCCGTGGCACATGACATCAGCCTTGATTCAGTGGAAGAAATGGAGTTCCGTTTAATCGAAAGAGGAGACGAATGTATGGAAGTGATCAAGCGGCTGCTATCCATGCGCAGCCTCAGTAAGCTTAAGAAGGTGGAAATAGACGTGTGGGACATGTGCGATGCTGCTTCTTTATGCGACGAAGTATACCAGTAGGTCCACCGCATTTGTCCTCCAAATATCAGACTAAATGCGTCTCAGTGTGGGAGGTGTCAAAATCAAAACTAAAATTACATGAGCTAGCATAGGACATCCAACAGTATTCCGGATATATAAATAGGATTTGTTTGTCAGGGAAAAAGTAACATTTCTATGGCAGTTTTGTGCGCTTCTGCTCCGGTCCCCCCCCGAGAAAAACTTTAATCGTCAAAACACATCAACGGCTGAGATCGCGCAATACCTGTTCGGATTCAGGGGTAGTTTCGTAACTTCACATTTCGGACAGATACGTATAGGGTCAAAATAGCTCTACCTTGCCCTAATATAGATCCAACCACCTTGGATGGGGACAATATTTGGCACACTTGTGCATTGTGGGGTGATCCACCCTTGCTACCTTGCTTTTTCTAGGTTGGTTGTGTGTTGCTTGGTGATCCCATGGTTGGGAGGTGGCGAAACAAGGGGTTTATGGTCAAAATGGCTCTAACATGACCTAATATAGATCCAACCACCTTGGATGGGGCCAATATTTGGCACAATTGTGCATGGTGGGGTGCCCCACTCTTGCTACCTTGCTTTCTCTAGGTTGGTTGTGTGTTGCATGGTGATACCATGGTTGGAAGGTGGCGAAACAAGGGTTTTAAGGTCAAAATGGCTCTAACATGCACTAATATAGATCTAACCACCTCTGATGGGGCCAATATTTGGCACACTTGTGCATGGTGGGGTGCCCCACCCTTGCTACCTTGTAATTTCTAGGTTGGTTGTGTGTTTCATGGTGATCCCATGGTTGGGAGGTGGCGAAACAAGAGTTTTATGGTCAAAATGGCTCTAGCATGCCATAATATAGATCCAACCACCTTGGATGGGGCCAATATTTGGCATACTTGTACATGGTGGGGTGCCCCACCCTTGCTACCTTGTGATTTCTAGGTTGGTTGTGTGTTTGATGATGATCACATGATTGGGAGGTGGCGAAACAAGGGTTTTAGGGTCAAAATGGCTCTACCTTGCCCTAATATAGATCCAACCACCTTGGATGGGGACAATATTTGTGTAGATATTATGGACGAAATCATTACAATATTTTATGAATGCTCCAAATTTATATATCAACATTGTTCATGATAAGTATAGATTATAATTTTGTTGTTTAATTTCGTTGGCCCAACATGGCCCAACCCAAAATGCCATAGGCCACAATGAAAGTAAAAAAAATCTAATTAAAAAAAGGCCCAACCCAAAAGGCCGGATGGAAACGCACCATCACGATCTTCACGCTCCACGATCTTATCGTGCATGGTTTGCGCATGGCATGTTACGGAAATGACGGATGACGTGGTCGTCCTATAAAAAGGTGTTCGTGCTGCCGACATTAAGAGATCGTGCAAACCCTAGAGCTCCCGCCCCCGCCCCCGCCCCCACAGTCGCCATCTCTATTCTCTTCGCCTCCTCCATCTCCAAGGCTCTCATCCACGCCACCGCAGCCATCAGCAAGGTACCCTCACCTGAGATATTCTCCACGCTAGGCCCAACACCGTCACCTAGATCTCGTCGGAGAGGGACCAAGACGGTTCCAGCACTGCCTCGTCAAGTAAGTACATCAAGACCTAGGTATCTACATCGTATGAACCAAGTAACATTTGTATAGTTTTGAGTCACCGTGTGTCTTCATACTTGCAGTTGTTAGAATACTCTTCTTAAGTGTTGACTCTGATTAGGACTTGGAGTTGTTGTGCTGCTTTCGTGCATGCATGTGCTCTCCTGTAGTCAGTTCGTGTAGGTTAAGTAAAATTTAACGTGACTTCATGGCCGGATACGTCGGATCTAGTCGGATCCTTTGTCAGCCATTCGCCTATATATGCATAGCTGTTGTAGCATCAAAATATAGATCTACTATTTTATGTGTGTTCCTTTGTACAAGTTACAAGACAGTTCTAAAACTTGCACAAACCATAGCTACCGATTTAACATAATTCACAACCAAATAATGTTGTTTCTATGGTTCTCTTAGTTTAGGTCGGTTTTCAAGATGACTTTTTTTGAGGTTGCATATATAGGGCAGATGTTTGCTGTCAATTTTTTTTCTATAATATTTGAACATGTTTTCTCTGTTCAAAGCATGTCATCTCACACATCGTATGTAAAATCATGTAGCATGCAAGTCTCCCTCTTGCACATTTAATTTAGTTTTTTCTACGTGACATATTACTTTCTTAATATAGTGTTTTTCCTTGATAGAATGGATGAGCTTAAGGGTGATGTTTGCTGCAACATCGACAACTGGTGTAAGCTGATGGCCCGTCTTACCGTCGATCAACGTGCTAGACTAGCTCTAACTAATTTAAGAAGTATGATGATGATTCCTTCTGTGAAGATGCGTACAATATTGATAAGGTACACCTTCTCACATGTAATATTAAGTAATATTTCATTACATGTTCATATGTCATTGGTATTTCCTGGATTATTTTTGCATAGTACTTATTGATTTATGTTCATTTTTGTTTCAGGTTCATGCTTGAGGTTTTTGACCCTGCCACTGGTGTCTCCTTGGTCTGGCTAATGAAGGTTTTTCAGCTGGGGAAATACTTTCCGAGAAAGGTGAAGACGTGAAGCAACGCATCCCACCACAGTTCATAAGCAAAGCAACCGGTAACATCGTTATCGATGATTTAATTGACGACATCATCAAAAGTAAACTTGCCGATGATGACTTCCTGAGGAGGGTAGTGCTAGTGCTTGTAGGAACAGTACTTGCGCCTATGGAGACAAAGATTGTTCCGCACAAGTTCTATGCACTAGTAGAAGATGTGAATAGAATGTCCAAAATCAATTGGAATGCATTCACTCTAAGGGTTCTGTTGGATAGCATTAGGCTGGTAAGAAAAGGTAGACAAATCCGTCAGTAGTCGAAAGGGAACTTAGGAATGTTGCAGGTATGTATGGTCTTATATCGGAGTGTTTATGCATATTACATCTCACTGCATTTTTCACGGTATAGTTAATTAATTTACTCTCGTTTGTTCACATGCAGTACTTGTACTGGGAGAAATGTCAGCCGCTAGAGGGCGATTGTGCATTTAATCCTAAATTGTCCTTACGGCCTCTCATGAGGAATTGGAACGAAGCAGCTGCCACGAGGAGAGACAATTTCGACTACGAGAATGGACGCGGTCGTGGTAACGTGAAGGTACTAATTTCACTGGCGTGACTAGGCACACTTAATTTTTTAAATACTCAATTCAAAACTGTAGTACTGAACACTTGCATTCTATAACGTGCAGATTGATGAAAATATCACTGAAGAGTATCGGATGCTGGAGCCAGTTGTGCCAGATCTTGTGCCTGCTCCTCAGGAAAAGGCTAAGCCCACGAGTGTTGTTCCAAAAAAGAAACAGGCTCCAAAACCCATTAATAACGATCAGACGGAAATTCTGATAAATCGTTTAACGGGTTACGTGGATCAACAAGTGCAGAAGCTGTTGGCTTCCATCCCTGGCTTATGTGCTCAGGTGAAACGCCTAAATGTTGTGTCATTTTTTTTGGTCTTGAACATGCAATCGTTCATGAACTTATATATTTTTGTGTTGCAGAGAACATTGGAGATGTTTAATAAGGAAGGTGTGACTTACAAACCGGCAGCCGCAGCGGTTTCCGGTAACATGGAGGACCAGGAAGATGTCAACTCTTTCCAGAACGGGCCTCGTGATAAATAAGAGTTCATGTACAAGGAAGAGAGTGATTCAGAAGGAGGTGGAGCGTCTGGTTGTCAGATCATTGACATGACCCTGCCTGATGAAGGTGAGAAACACGAAACACATGTCAAGGAGCCTGCTAAGAATGGTACTGCAAAGAATGCAAATGATGCTATGCGCACACCTGCCAAGGCTAGTGGACTGAATGGTACTCCAGCAGAAAAGCCGTTTGGCGATGTTGGTAGCACACCGGATAACCCGTTCATCATTGAAAATGCTGATCCAGTGACATCAGATTCTGAAATTGACCTTGACGCAGTAACTATTAGCAAGTTCATATCTAAATCAAAGGAAGATGAGTTGGCTGGGAAGAGGAAGTGAACAATTCCCAAAAAATTTCAATCTCCCTATGCTCTAGACAAACGCACCAAGCGTCAAGTCCGTGGTTCATCCACAAAAGGTAGTTTATTTTCCGTTTTTTTAATATTCCCTGTCAAACATGTTGCATTTCCTAAGCCTTTTCATATCCATCCAGCTCTGAATTTTGATGATAAACCGGGCCCAGATAAAAATGTAAACCCGGATGCATCAACTGATTTGACGCCTGAACTAGTTGATGCAGCTATAGTCTTCCTGGAGCTAGCATCTCGGTCAGAGCAGCATAAAAAAAGAATGTTTACCGGAGTGCAATCGGCGATGAAGTTAACGTTGAACGTCTTTGTGTAGTTCTGGACGAAAGATGGTTATCAGATGATGTAAGTGCGTAGAACACGTGTATTCAATACATTTAATATTTACATGTATGTTATTAGCATAAAATGTCATTATGTTTTTCGCAGGTCATAGATGGTTACATTAGGCATTTGGCCCTCCGTGTTGGGCATGATCGCTTCTTGTGTCCAGCATGGAGATCTAAATATCTAGTAGACCGGACCAATGCCGGAGACAAACCCCAAGAATCCAGGAAGAACATGGATAGCGTGATGGTAAGATCTGGCGCAGTTGGTAGAGTGGTGGCGGGATACACCGTGCGTGACAAGGTACGTAATATATGTTTGTTATAAAATATTGTAGTATTCTGCAAATAAACATGCCAAATGATATCTCATTTTTTTATATGTTCTAATTTTTTGCAGGTTTATTTTCCCCTCAACATTGGCAATACACACTGGACGACCGTTGTCATGCACATACCGAAGCAAGAATTCCAAGTTCTCGACTCGCTTTATCATGTATATTCCACGGTGAACTGTCTCTTTGGTTTATTATGCCATGCCATGACAAAAGTTTCGGACCCACATCCCAGCTTTCTTTCCAAAGTCACTATGCCGCCAACTGATCTCAAATCTAGCTGCAATATATAGAAGTTTGCCGGGGTAAACACGTGGGAAACAAATACCTCCAGATCCTTGCAGCTTGTTACGGGCACAGGTAATGTCTGTGAGGCCGTGCAGTCATCATGCGCCTCGTTCTCACGGATGCGGGTAATGAAATTCTCATAGTGCAATATCATGTCCACTAAATTCATTTCTCTATCAAGGTGCAGGTGAAGGCAGGAATTCAGACTTTCACTCCGCTGGTTGCTCTTCATACCAAACCAAAAACCCTCAGTCAGAAATGCTGCAGCCCACATGTGCCTCTTCCTGTACATCCTCCTCAACCAAATTTCGGTGTTCTCCGTCTTCCATCTTTTTAAAAAAAGCCTGCCATCTCTGCTCAAATTCGGCTATGGACGTGCTATAGTACAACATAGACCGGAACTCGCCCAATGACTTGTGACTGAGATGGATCTTCATATTTTTTTCAACATGCCACGAACATATGCAGTGCCAGACATCGGGAAATGCACTACGGATTGCCCTAATCATCGTCGAGTCGGCGTCCGTAATTACACTCAAAGGCTTCTTCTGACACATTGCCTTCAAAAATGTTTGCAGCAACCACACATAAGTTTCTTTTGTCTCATCTGAAACTATGGCACAACCAAAAACCGTAGTCCTACGGTGATTGTTCAGACCAACAAAAGGTATGAATGGCATACCATAGCGATTCATCTTGTACGTGCTGTCAAACACAAGGACATCTCCATAGTCCTCATAGTCCTGTACAGACTACGAGTCACACCAGAACATTCTCTTCAGACGTCCTTCTTCATCTAAGTCGTAGTCGAAATAAAAACTTGGGCCCCTCTCCTTTTTGCTCGCCATAATGCCTATGGTCGTGGCAGCATCACCCTTCGCAAGTACTTTCCTCTTTTCCTTGCTGCAAAGGTTGTACAGATCCCGTTGGACATACCCAACGCCGCCATACCATCCACTTCTGCTAATCATGGAATCCATTATGGTGTGCTTCCTAATACCTGCAGCTCCCATAGCTAATATCTCAGCCTTCTGATGCTCTTTAATTTTTTCCATGCGACCAAAGAAAAGGTGTTTCATCCGGTCTTGCAAACGTATAACTGTGCTTGTCATCAAAACTATCAACATACCAGATACCAAGTTTTTCATTCTGCTTCACAGTCATCTGCGCCTCACAGTTGCATCGAGACAGAGGTCTGAGCCTCCGACTATGTCCATCTTCGGTCATCAACTTTGGATCACGCTCACCTTCCCTCGAACACAAAAAAACGCATGTAACGCCTATGTCTCGTACTTTTTTTTTTGCTATATCTGACCTTATCCAATCTGATGCTGAATCCATTATCTTTGGCATAGCTGTTGTAGAATGCGAATGCAGCTTCTTCACTAGGAAAAGTCATCTCCTTTATCATCATGTACAGCTCCATCACATCCTCTGCCTGACAAGCTTGATTGAGGTTCGCATCATCACCATCGTCAACATGGGACTGTCACATGAAAAACATAGCAATCAAACTCTATTTTTTTATGTGTCAATAAAAAAATTAGTTTCCACAAATAATTACCCAATACATACCTCCATGCTGTTCGATGTCTTTGACTCCCCAGAATGTTTGCAACTTACTGACTCATCAAAAAAAACAACTCTCCATGTCGGATTCACCATAATAGTCATATACATTTTCAAGTCCAGATATTTCCTGCAAAAATTAATGACAACAAGTAAATGTACCTCATTACTATTTCCCAGTTTTTAATGGTAATCTCATTTCGTTGCATATCAAATAACAATTACACTCCATGTACCTCATTGCTGTTTTCCTCGAACGCGACCTCACAAATATCTCTCTCATAATCATTGTCACTGTCCATCTACATATTCAATGATAACATGACTATGTTAAAACATTTATCGTTCTGCATTTGCTTTCCATGAAAAAGTTGAATATATCAAAGACACTTACATTAATATTTGCTTCCCTCCCATGCTCTGAGCTCACGGAATTATCTGACCTTGAACCAACAAAAATATTCTCACTCACTGACAAAGATTCATCACCAAGCCCCGTTCTAGAATTATCTGACTCATCTCCATGAACTCCAATTCCAGGAACCTTCTCTACCTCACAAACACCAGACCTCGTCTCATCCATTTCCTAGCTACAACAATAATCACAAATTCAGTACATCCGAATGAAATTCTATCATAAGTTAAAATGATCCAACACAAGGTGAGTGATCATGTATGTACCTACCACTCGATGCGCCGGAGGAGTAAACCTACCCCCACCACAGGGGTCGATCGATGCGTCCGAGGAGGAAGAAGTAGGCCACGCTCAAGGGCAAGATGAGCCGGCCCTAACCCTAGCCGCGCCGAGACTTATTTGGTTGGAGAGATCAACGGCGACGATGGAGACGGCCGGCGCGCCGGCGGCAGATCCCACCCGGGAGGAAGAGGAACCCTACCCCCATCAGCTCGTTTGATGCGTCGGGCTCGCTCTAGGGTTCCAAGGAAGAGTAAAATGCTCACGGCGATCGCGGCAACAGAAGGGGACATGCACGACGGCGGAGACGGCCGGCGCGCCGGCGGCAGATCCCTCCCGAGAGGTAGATCAACCCTACCCCCACCAGTTCATGCTCGCGCTAGGGTTTCCGACGATGGAGGAGTACAACTTCTCCTCACGACGACCGCGGCAACAGAAGACACATGCACGACGATCGGCGAGTTTTAGGTGGATTAGATCTTAACTGCTCAACGTGATCTCCTTTTTTAAAAAAAAACGTGACATACATATACCGTATCCATACATACGGGTATACACGGGCTGGATATGGGTTCGGGTGGGCCCAACGCTTTAAAAAAAAACTCAATATGACCCCTCAACTTCACTTAGGGGGGAGCACCGGAGCAACCCTCAGTTTTGTGATGTTGGTTGGTGATAATTGCCTATGTAATGAGTCTATTCTTATGAACTTTACATTTCCATATATGCAGGTATGCACTATGTTTGTAAGACAATTTATCATCTTCTATTTGACTTCTTGATTGCTTACCTGTAGATTCGTATACACATGCATGCAACACGTTTGAATTACGGCTAAATAAATATGATATGCATGCATGCGGACCTGAATTATGCGTGTTGATCAGTTGATGCACACAACCAATGAGAGCGGCGTTTCTACTATGCCCCCATGTTTTTGGTGCTTCGAGATTTGTGTTGGAATGTTTCACCCAATTTTTTCCTGGTTCAGAAAAATACACGTATTAACACGCAATGAAACCGGGAGAATGAGGAGACAACGGGTGTGAGCAGAGTGGCTCTCGAGTCGCTGCGCGCATGCAACTTTGGGGGTGAAACTATAACCAGCGCTACCACCTTCCTCTTCTCTTGTCTCTCCCCTCGCCTTCACTAGGTGGTATGAAGATGTTCTGGTAACCCTCTTCAGCTGTAGATAAAAGTGATAAGGGGGATCCCAGCAGATCCACCTAAGGTGTTGCCCGATTTTTCACAGCGATAACCCGGGTGGATAGAATCTCCCAACAACGCGATGAACGCAGCCTGAAGAAGAGGAACGAATCCAGCAAGCAACGGATCGTTGAACGATACGCCTCAAACCTGAGCTAGACAATCCTTGATGAACACAAGAACCTTCGCAGCGGATCTTATTACGAACTAGATAAACGGCAGCGCCGTACCTCCGGAGGGATGATACACGTGAACACACACAATAGTTTTAACCTAAACTTGTCTAACCCTAAAACCTAGCCGCACCTACCCTTATATAAGGGGGTGGCCGGCCAGCCCCTAGTGGGCCTCTCTACCTTGGTTTGGACAGGCCCAAACCAAACTGACTCAACTCAATAAAATCCCTAATTGGCCCACATATGACCATAGATATAAAATACATAAAATAAGATAACTAGGTAGGTGGAGTCCTGAAATTGGGTTTCACCTCGGCCTTCATGCCCGTATCATCCTCCCCCCCCCCCTTTTCAAGAAGCGTTATCCCCAACGCGTGAGGGTCTTCTGAAAAAGGTGACGTGATATGAACATCACACGTCCGCGCCGTCTTCAAGTTTTGCCTGCCTACCACACCACATCCTCCCTCTCGGCGTGCTTGACTTGATACAACACTTGGCGCCTCCTTTCTTCTCCACATGAGCTTGGACTTCGGCGCCAATACCTTCTTCTTCTGAGGTCTTGATGGAACCCTGTGTTGCTGAATATGAACTTTCTTTGTGCAACCCTGCAAACGAGCAATGCCTGGGCCACAAAGCTGTCGAACACGACCATCATTGCCTCTATTCATCCGCGGTGTCGCGGAAAACTGGACTGCAGTACTCCTAGCACGGGAGTGCCACTGCCCACTATCTCCACTGACGCGCTCGCCTCCCACTCCTCCCACGCGCATCTGCGCCATATGTACTGAAACACCATCAGCACAAACATCATCAGTCTGTATACTGGCATCAACACAAACTGGAACTGTAGCACTTGCTGTAACATCCACATCAACAACAAGTGTAGCTTCATTCGGCTTGTCACCAAAAAGAACTGGCTTGTCATCTACAGGAATGGCTGAAACATCACCAACATCAATGCTCGGAACATCATGTACCTCATGCTGCACTTTAGGCTTGTGCAACTTCTCCTTACGCACCACTAACTGCACATCGGACTTGATATGATCATCACCCATAGGCTTCAAAGTCCGTTGTTTGCCACCATGCATAAAAGAATATGTATTTGCTCTCCCAGCATGTGTCACATTACGATCATACTGCCAAGGACGCCCAAGTAGCAATCCACACACCTCCAATGGCAACACATCACACTCTATCTCATCAACTGTAAATGGCACACACACCTTATGAGTAATCTTCAGCATACCACAGCTATTCAACCACTCAAGACGTTTAGGTTCAGGAAGACGCCATGTAGACAACCCCAATGCTGCCACCATCGCCTTGCTTATGCCATTAGTACAACTACCACCATCAATCATCAACTTGCAAGCCTTGCCCTTTATAATGCACAGAGTCTAAAACAAACTCCATCGCTGACCCTTGTCAACTGTCTTGCAAGCATCATCTTGTACCTTCTTGAGTTGCATATTCAGCCCGCTCAATGGTACATCCTCCTCAACAGTCACAGTAGTACCCTTGGTACCAGAGCCAGGTTTCCTCTCCTCAGTGACTGCCTGTACTGGAACAACCTCCTCCACGGTAGTGTTAGAGCACACCACCGCCTTGTCCAACTCCGTGGACTTAACCCGAAATCTAGCACGCAGAAACTGCTTGAAATCTGCCCAACTAGACCTTACACCAATGATACCCTGAACTATCAGAAAATCATGGTACCACTCAGCCAGAACATCATCAACACGCCGGTATGCAATATCAAATTCAGTTTGGCCACCGAACGTACTATCCAACGCCTTGCATTTCTCAAAACCACCGTCAATGTGTGACTCCCAAAAATGAAATTCCACCGATGTCGCGGAACTAGACAACCTCCACTTGATGGCATCGAAGGGCGAACCCGTCACAATATGAAGGTAGTCGCGGTAGATATCTTCCTTCCAAACCACATCACGAAAAGGTGAAAAAACATCAACAGAATCAGCAGTCAAAACAGCAAGCGCATGTGAATCAGCAGCAGCAGGGCCGGTCAGTGGCCCAGTTGGGCCGGCCTGGCCGGTCTGTGGTCCGATCATGCCGGCCTGGGCACCGGCCTGGCCAGTCTGTGGCCTGGTCCTGCCGGCCTGACGGGCAGAAGTCCCTGGAACTGGCCCGGATGGCACTGGCCTGGGAGCCGGTTTTGGCCGGTCTGGCCGGCCTGGAGCCCGGTCTGACCGGGTGTGGCACCGGCCCGGCCGGTCCTGGAGCCGGTCGGCCGGTCTGTGCGCCGGATCCTGTCGTGATCTGCCTTCTTCTTCCCGATTCCAAACACCAAAATTCGCGATTTTGACACCTGGAACAGCCATGGATGATAGGAAAACTGCACCACAACAGCACCAATCTTCCTCCACCCAACCTCCTTCAACCTTGAGCCAATCTCCTCCGATGCAAACCGATCCGATGGGATCGATCAACAATACCTCGCCGTGAGCAACCCAGAGCTCTGATACCACATGATAAGGGGGATCCCAGCAGATCCACCTAAGGTGTTGCCCGATCTTTCACAGCGAGAACCCGGGTAGATAGAATCTCCCAACAACGCGATGAACGCAGCCTGGAGAAGAGGGACGAATCCAGCAAGCAACGGATCGATGAACGATACGCCTCAAACCTGAGCTAGATAATCCTTGATGAACACAAGAACCTTCGCAGCGGATCTTATTATGAACTAGATAAACGGCAGCGCCGTACCCCCGGAGGGATGATACACGTGAACACACACAATAGTTTTAACCTAAACTTGTCTAACCCTAAAACCTAGCCGCACCCACCCTTATATGAGGGGGTGGACGGCCAGCCCCTAGTGGGCCTCTCTACCTTGGTTTGGACAGGCCCAAACCAAACTGATTCAACTCAATAAAATCCGTAATTGGCCCACATATGACTATAGATATAAAATACATAAAATAAGATAACTAGCTAGGTGGAGTCCTGAAATTGGGCTTCACCTCGGCCTTCATGCCCGTATCATAAAGGCCACCGCATGAGCCCTCTCTGGCACATGCCAACCCCAACACATCATTTTCGTGTTCACATTGGATCAACAGATCTATATATAGTTGATAATGTTGTTGACGTCAGGAAATGGACTGCACAAGAAATCCCAAGTTGATTTCTTTCCACATTAGTGGAGAAAACCTCTTTTCTAGGCCACGCCAAATTGCATTGAAAGACATCAAGGTCATGTACACCGGTGGAAAAACAGGCTTCGGGTGAGCCCCATAAGTCGCGAAGCTGCAGGAACCGCGACTAATGGTACCTTTAGTCGCGGTTCGGGAGGCGAACCGCGACCAAAGGCCTGGGCCCAGGGCGCTCGGTGGCCAGCCGGTGCACGTGGGGGTCTTTAGTCGCGGTTGGCCAGGCCAACCGCGACTAAAGGTGCCGAAGGCCTTTAGTCGCGGTTGGCTGCCAACCGGGACTAAAGCCCTCCCCTATATATACCCACGCCGCAGCCAACCCCTCGCCAGTTGGTGCCATTCTCTTCACAAGCTTCACAAGTGGGTGTTAGGTTTGCTTTTGGTTCCTCTTATGCACATAAGGTGTTTGATGAAATGCCCCAAGAGCATGAAACAAACATGATATGAAGTGTTGGAGCCACACTTGAGCTTTCTCATTTATTTTTTCCTCCTCGATCGCGGTTAGCAACTTGAACCTTTGATGTGTCATTGATAAAATGTGCATGTGTGTGTAGTTCATTGTTTAATTTATATTGTTTGTAGCTAGTTAGTTTAACAAATGCATGATGGTTAATTATATAATTTAAATTATAATAATGCGAGATGAATCGACAATGGATGTACGGTAACCGACTCTCCGTGAGTTCGGTGCGGGTTTGAAAGATTTCCTCGTAGTGGCTAATGCGAACAAGCGAGGGGTTTTGTTATCTGTCCATGTGTTAAATGTAAGAATCAGAATGTTTACTCTTCCTCAAGAGATGTTCACATGCACCTGCTTCGGCACAGTTTCATGCCAAGCTATAATTGTTGGACCAAGCATGGAGAAAGAGGGGTTATAATGGAAGAAGATGAAAAAGGGGATGATTTCATCGATGAAAGCTATCTTGCTCATTTCGGTGATACTTTCATGGAGGATGCTGAAGGTGAAGGGGAAGGTGAAGGGGAAGGTGAAGAAGAGGCACGTGATGATCCCGTTGATGATCTTGGTCGGACCATTGCTGATGCACGGAGACGCTGAAACTGAAAAGAGAGGGAGAATTTGGATCGCATGTTAGAGGATCACAGGAAGGCGCTGTACCGGATGCGATGATGGTCTGAAAAAGCTGGGCTGCACCTTTGGATTTGCTGAGATGGAAGGCACAGGCAGGTGTAGCTGACTCGGCATTTGAAAACTTGCTGAAAATGTTGAAGAATATGTTTCCAAAGAATAACGAGTTGCCCGCCACTACGTACGAAGCAAAGAAGGTTGTCTGCCCTCTAGGTTTAGAGGTTACGAAGATACATGCATGCATCAACGACTGCATCCTCTACCGCGGTGAATACGAGAATTTGAATGAATGCCCGGTATGCACCTTTGCATTGCGTTATAAGATCGAGGCGATGACCCTGGTGACGATGTTGAGGGCCGAAACCCGGGAAGAGGGTTCCCGCCAAGGTGATGTGGTATGCTCCTATAATACCACGGTTGAAACGTCTGTTCGGGAACAAAGAGCATGCCAAGTTGTTGCGATGGCACAAAGAGGACCGTAAGTCGGACGGGGAGTTGAGACACCCCGCAGATGGAGCATAATGGAGAAAGATCGACGAGAGAGTTCAAAGATTTTGCAGCTGACGCAAGGAACATAAGATTTGGTCTAAGTACGGATGGCATGAATCCTTTTGGCGACGAGCTCCAGCCATAGTACCTGGCCCGTGACTCTATGCATCTACAACCTTCCTCCTTGGTTGTGCATGAAGCGGAAGTTCATTATGATGCCAGTGCTCATCCAAGGTCCGAAGCAACCCGGCAACGACATCGATGTGTACCTAAGGCCATTAGTTGATGAACTTTTACAGCTGTGGGGCAGACCTGGTGTCCGTGTGTGGGATGAGCACAAAGAAGAGGAATTTGACCTACGAGCGTTGCTTTTCGTAACCATCAACGATTGGCCTGCTCTTAGTAACCTTTCGGGACTGTCAAATAAGGGATACAATGCATGCACGCACTACTTACATGAGGCCGAAAGTGTACATTTGCCAAATTGTAAGAAGAACGTGTACCTTGGGCATCGTCGATTTCTTCCGAAAGGTCATCCGATAAGAAAGAAAGGCAAGCATTACAACAAAGCAAGGCAGATCACCGACCGAAGCCTACGGAACACTGCGGTGCTGAGGTATTTGATATGGTCAAGGATTTGAAAGTCATCTTTGGAAAGGGTCTGGCGGACAATCAGTTCCGAAGGGAGTGACGGGCACGTAGCCATGTGGAAGAAGAAATCTATATTACGGGAGCTAGAATATTGGAAAGTCCTAGAAGTCCGCTCTGCAATCGACGTGATGCACGTTACGAAGAATATTTGCGTGAACATCCTAAGCTTCTTGGGCGTGTATGGGAAGTCAAATGATACAAAGGAAGCACGACGGGACCAGCAAAGTTTGAAAGACCACGATGACCGGCATCAGGAGCGGTTTCAAGGTCGTGCAGCTACGCTACGACCAAAGAAGAGAAGGTCATCTTTTTTGAATGCCTGAGTAGTATGAAGGTCCCGTCAGATTCTCGTCCAATATAAAGGGAATAATAAACATGGCGGAGAAAAAGTTCCAAAACCTGAAGTCTCACGATCTGCCACGTGATTATGACGCAATTGCTTCCGATTGCTTTGAGGGGCTCTGTAGGAAAATGTTCGAGTAGCCATTGTGAAGCTATGTGCATTCCTCAATGCAATCTCTCGAAGGTAATCAATCCGAAGTTCTACCACGGTTACAGAACGATGTGATCCAATGTCTTGTCGGTTTCGAGTTGGTGTTCCCGCCATCCTTCTTCAATATTATGACGCACCTCCTGGTTCACCTAGTCGATGAGATTTCCATTCTCGGTCCTGTATTTCTACACAATATGTTCCCCTTCGAGAGGTTCATGGGAGTATTAAAGAAATATGTTCGTAACCGTGCTAGGCCGAGAAGGAAGCATCGCCAAGGGCTATGGAAATGAGGAGGTAATTGAGTTTTGTGTTGACTTTGTTCACGACCTTAAGCCGATTGGTCTTCCTCAATCGCGGCACGAGGGGAGACTAAGTGGAAAAGGCACGATCGGAAGGAAATCAATGATATGTATGGACGGCCATTCTCTGACCGAGGCACACCACACGATTCGACCAATTCCAGCTTGGTGGCTCCGTACTTTGAGAAACACAAGAATATTTTACGCTCGGACAACCACAGGAAGCCTGAATCCTGGATTAGGATGGCCCACATGGAGACTTTCGGCGGTTGGTTGAGAAAACATTTAATGAGTGACAATAAGGTTGTAGATCAATTTGTACATGTTGGCCAAGACACCATCTTCGACTATAACGACTTTCCAAAGGGTACGAGATAAATGGGAATACATTTTACACGATCGCCCAAGATAAAAAGAGCACCAACCAAAACGGTGGTGTCCGCTTTGATGCAGCCACCGAGAATGGGCAAAAGGTCCCATATGATGGTTACATAGAGGAGATATGGGAACTTGACTATGGACCCTCGTTTAGGGTCCCTTTGTTCCGGTGCAAATGGTTCAAGCTAACAGGAGGTGGGGTAAAGGTGGACCAGCAATACGGAATGACAATGGTGGAGTTCAACAATCTTGGTTAGCTTGACGAACCATTCGTCCTAGCGAATGTTGTCGCTCAGGTTGTCTCTGTGAAGGACATGCGTAGCAAACCGCGGAAACGGCAAGTTCCGAAAACAATCCGTACATCATGCGATGATCCAAAGCGCCACATTGTTCTTTCAGGAAAAGAAACATCGTGGGAGTGGAGGACAAGATAGACATGTCAAGATTATAATATGTTTGCTGAAATTCCGCCCTTCAAAGTGAACACCGACCCAAGCATTAAGTTAAATGATGAGGATGCTCCATGGATACGGCACAATCGTAAGCAAGCGGGGACACAAGGGAAGAAATGATGTGTAATAATTTATTGTACCAAACTTTGTTGAATGAATCATGTGAATTATATTACCCGTGATGTGTTTGGTGTCCATTTTCGAATGATTCAATTGACTCGAGATAGCACCGATGATACATGAAATTTGGAGTGACTAAGTCATACTCCTGCATGCATACAGGATATTTGGAGTGTCTCAGTCATACTCCTTCATACAGAAATTTGGAGTGACTAAGTCATACTCCTGCATACATGAAATTTGGAGTGATTTAGTCATACTCCTGCCTAGGCGTATAATATGCATACTCGTAGTCTTCATAGCCGCCGCCGTTGTACCGGTAGTCGTCGCCTTCTAAGTTGCCGGCGTCGTCGTCGCCTTTGTCGTCGTTGTCGTCGTCGGGCGGCGCTCGTGGCTCGAATCGAGGGTAGCGCAGCGGGGGATATCGCCGGCCGTGATGTAGTCCATGACGCTCTGCGAGTCCGGCCGTACCACCATAGCCGACGGCCGGCCTCGTGGAAGTTTCCGGAGGCGGACCGTCCTCCTCATACTGCGAGCGCCCTCTCACGCCGATTGATGAAGAAGGCGTCCCAAGTATGCTGGTTATCGGGATGCCAACGGGGATTCATCCGCTGCTCCGGCGTGAGGTCGAGGTAGTAGTGGTTCGTGATGGCCGCCCGGCGCGCAGTACCCTGAGGGACGGGAGGGACCGGCACGCCGCCGGCGCTTAGGCTCCAGCCGGCAAGGACGCGGTAGCCCGGAGGGCAAGGGTAGTTCGAGGCGCAAAGCTCCTCCACCTGCTGGTAGGTTAGAGTGGGTGCGGTGGAAGCCATGAGAGAGTGATGAGAGATTGTAGAGATGTGATGCTGGCCAAGCCGGGCTACCTATATGTAGTGACAAATGGCGGGAAAAATGGGAGCGGGAAGACAGGAGGCGGGAAGAAAGAGGCGGGGAGAAAGTGGCGGGAAGAAATTGGCGGGAAAAAATTGGCGGGAAGAAAGAGGCCGGAAGAAATTGGCGGGAAACAATTGGCGGGAAGAAAGAGGCGGGAAGACAGGGAAGAAATGGCGGGAAGACGAGGAGGGAAGAGGGGGTCGGCGGAAAGAGGCGGGAAGAGGGGGCCAACGAACTTTTGAATTGAATTAGTTTTATTTTTATGAATTTTTGATAATTTGTATTTTTAAAATTTTGAATTGAATTAGTTTTATTTTTCTGAATTTTTTGATATATTATTTGTATTTTTAAGATTTTGAATTGAATTAGTTTTATTTTTATGAATTTTTTGATATATTATTTGTATTTTTAAGATTTTGAATTGAATTATTTTTATTTTTATGAATTTTTTGATATATTATTTGTATTTTTAAGATTTTGAATTGAATTAGTTTTATTTTTATGAATTTTTTGATATATTATTTGTATTTTTAAGATTTTGAATTGAATTAGTTTTATTTTTATGAATTTTTTGATATATTATATGTATTTTAAACATTTTGAATTGAATTAGTTTTATTTTTCTTAATTTTTTGATATATTATTTGTATTTTTAACATATTGAAATGAATTAGTTTTATTTGATTTAGTTTTATTTTTCTGAAATTTTTTGATATATTATTTGTATTTTTAAGATTTTGAATTGCATTAGTTTTTTTTTCTGATTTTTTGATATATTATTTGTATTTTTAAAATTTTGAATTGAATTAGTTTTATTTTTCTGAATTTTTTGATATATTATATGTATTATATGATTTTCAAAAAAGAAAAGTATTTTTAAAAACCGGGCGAAAATCCCTTTAGTCGCGGGTAACCCTTTAGTCGCGGTTGGCGACCCCAACCGCGACTAAAGCCCCATCCCTATTTATACGCGCGGGCGCGAAGGCGCGCCCCATTCGTCTTCTCCGCCCGCACGAAGTTCTTCTCCGCCCGTCGTTGCTCCCGTCGTCGCCGCCCCGTCGTCGTCCGCCGCCGTCGCCGCCGCCCTCGCCCGTACGTCGTCGCGCGCGTCGCCCTCTCTCTGCTCGCCCGCCGCGCGCGTCTCACTTTGGCCGCGCGCGCCAGCTCGCGCCCGCCGCCCTCTCTCGATCTGCTCGCGCCGCCCTCTATCTGCTCGCGCCGCCCTCTCTCTGCTCGCCCGCCGCGCGTCTCACTTTGGCCGCGCGCTCGGCTCGCCCGCCCGCCGCCCATAGCCGGCGCCGCGCGCGCCGCCCTCGCTTCAGCCGCGCTCGATCTCTGCTCGCTGCCCGCCGGCCTCCGGCCACGCGCGCGCGCGGCGCCGCACGGACATGCAGGTAGAGAGATGAGAGGAGGGAGAGAGAGAAACCGGCGCCCTTTTTTTAACTAAAATTAACTCACAATTTGTTAATTTGACTTAACATTTGTTAATATTAACTCACAATTTATTTTTAGTAATTAACTCACAATTTGTTAATTAACTCACAATTTGTTTTTAGTAATTAACTCAAAATTGTAAACTAAAATTTGACTTAAAAAAGAGTGTGAAAAAAAACTAAAATTTGACTTAGGAAAACTAAAATTTGACTTAGAAAAACTAAAAACTCAAGTTTGTGTAAAAAAAAAACTAAAATTTGACAACCGCGCGTATATGGAGGGGGCAGCGAGCCCCTCGTCGCCCCCTCCGTAAACTTAACAAAATCTTGACTTAACAAAATTTTGACATAACAAAAATTTAACTTAACAAAAATTTTACTTAACACCGCCACCTCCACTGCCACCGTGGCGAGGGTTATGTGTCCTCGGCGAGGGTTATGTGTCCTCGGCACCGCCACCGCCCTTTCGCCACCCCCCTTTCGCCAGCGCCCTTTCGCCACCAACCCCGCGTGTATATGGAGGGGGCGGCGAGGCCCTCGCCGCCCCCTCCGTATACGCGCGGGGTTTTTTTTTGTTTTTTTACGAGAGAGAGGATCGGCACCGCCACCTCCACTGCCACCGCCCTTTCGCCACCGCCACCGGTCTCTCGGTCACGCGGTCACTGCGAGGCGAGGTCGATCGTCCGCATATACACATCTAATACGCGTCACCGCCACCGCCCTTTCGCCACCGCCACCGGTCTCTCGGTCACGCGGTCACTGCGTCCCCCCTCTCGCCTCCCGCTCGTCGCCCTCTCTGTTTATATGTAGAAGAGATGTGATAATGCATATACACAATTAATTTGTTTTGACTACATGTTTTCAGGACTGACATATGGCGGACGATAGAGCTGACCCGATTCTGGACAACTATGATCCGGAAGCTGAAGACCATATGTTCGGCATCATAAAAGGCGATATTCTATATGTGCCGACCGGAGAAGAAGAAGATGATATCTCTTCTTATCTGAACCTTGAGGGTGAAGATGAAGGGCGCCGTCAGCAAGCAGATGATGCCGAAGAAACGTCGATAAACGACGATCTTCAATTGGAAGTAGCAACCACCTCCGGCGCCGAGGTATATATATATACATATTGAGCGTCTGGTGATACAAACTAACTGATTTGAATAAATGTGTGTGTACTAACGCGCGCGACTCTCTTTCTTATTTTAGCCCTCGGCCGGATCGTCGAAAAAATCGAGTACGTCGTCAAAGCGTGGCGCAACCAAGACGATGAAACCAAACGAAACATGCACCATCGATGTTGTCGATGAACAAACCGGCAGGCCGCTGGAGCCCAGCAAGAACGCCACCAAGTTTGTCAGCCAATGCGGAGCCGTTGTTAGAGACAACGTCTCGATCACCGTCCAGGAGTGGAATGAGCCAAAGAAGGCACGTCTTGGTTTCACTTTTTGTCGATAAGAAAAAAAAAAGATTGCTTCAAGAAGCTTATGGAACATTTCGTTCTACCTCCGGAATACCGCAGATACGATGAGGCGGGTAACAAGATTCAGGAAAACAAGGAGAGGTGCAAGCTAGTCAAACAGTTCGCTCTTTCTAGGATGGCCAACGCATTCCGGAAATACAAGCAAAATCTAGCCCATGACTTTGTCAAGCCGGGCAAGACTCCGGATTTCACGGGACAATATGAGAAAGCGCAACATGATTGGCCAGAATTTGTGAAGCAAAAGAAATCGGAGCAGTTCCTTGAAATATCGAAAAAAATAAGGAGAATGCGGCCAAGAAGGAGTACAATCATATCATGGGGCCAGGAGGGTATCGCTTTTGGCAGCCTAAGTGGGAGAAGATGGAGAACGAGCTGAGGGTGCGAGGAATCCGTCCAGGTACGGAGGGATGGGACCCAAGGGCCAAAAGCTGGTGGTACGGGCATGGGGGATCGCTGAACCCGGAGACAGGGAAGTGTGTTTATCAGGGCAAAATAATTACACCCACCCAAAAGCTTATTGAGGCAATGAGGGAAGCTCAAGAGGGGAGGATCAAGTTCAACAGAGAGAACGACGCCCTGACAAAAGCCCTCGGGAATCCTGAACACGGAGGACGTATACGAGGCATGGGGCCCATTCCGTGGAAAGTAGGGTTCCCCCAGAACGATGACCCGTACGGTTACAGAAGCCGTAAGAGAAAGATGGATCGGGATGCAGATGTTGTGGCGAAGTTGGTAACGGAAATGGATGTGATGAAGAAAACCGTGAGTGTACTAGTCGCCGAAAGAGATGCAGCTCGGGCGCAGCATGAAGATCATCCAATGGATCTCGGAAGCCAGCAGCGGAGAAGAAGCAGCGTGGCTTCCACGGAGGCCTCACCGGCTGGTGCACCGACGATCGAAATTACTGCACCGGAGCCTCTGGTGGTCGAAATTACTGCACCGGAGCCTCCTCGCTACCCCGTGGACGATATAAAGGAGATGAAAGCATGTCATATGTATTATCCTATCGGGAACATGTCCATGAAGGTAGCCATCGGCAGTGCTTTACCACCTGGAGCACTCCACCACAACAACCCCATTCAAGATGGCTATGCTCGTGTCACGGTGGAGGAGATAGTCCAAGGGTTTGAGGACCTGGACATTGACATTGCTACACCTGAAGGGGTGAAAAGACTTGGAGATGTCAAGCGCCAGTTCATTCTATGGCAGAAGAAATTTATCAAGTTTCCAGGCGAGGCGCCAACAAGTCCACCCCCGTACGGTGGTGGTGGTGGCGGTGGCGGTGACGGTGGCGGTGGCGGTGACGGTGGCGGTGGCGGTGGTGGTGGTGGTGCTTCACCTAATACACCTCATTCACGTCAGCCGACGCCGCCCCCCAATTCACCTCCGGCGGGTGCGACGCCGCCCCCGATCCTCGTCCGGCGGGTGATCGGACACCGGTACCGCCCCAATCAACCTACGGCTAAGAAGCTCATGCAGTCCTGGGTTATTAACCCGGACCCTTATGTACCTAGAACCACAAAGATACCAGAGCCATCACTGAAGCCTCTCATCCCGAGGCCTTGGGAACTTAGTGTCGAGGAAAATGCAGCGGCCGTGGCTGCTCAGCATGAGAAATGGAAGGAGGAGTGCAAGAAGAAAAGAGAGGGCGAGCCCAAGCCAGTATATTCTGACAAGCAAAAGCAGTGGGCTAAGTCATTTTTGAACACACCGTCCCAAGCCGCGAAGAATCTGCCTGACGACTATTTACGTGAACTTCGTAGGCAAGCACTCGCGTTCAAGAGGAACCAAGAGTTGGCGGAGAAGAAAGCCTTGGAGGAGGCCGAGAAAAACTTAGAAAGGGGGAAAGAAGTTGCCCAGCTCGGGGAACAAAGTAAACAATCGATCGCCCCGCTCATAGTGCAAGCCGCCGATCCGGATGCCCCCGATATCATAGCAGCTGCGGCAGCACATGGATTGACTGTAACGAGTGCCAGAGAACAAGCGGCCGACTTAGGTATCACTCTTCGTGCCGCTAGGCCTTGATGAGGCGCCAATGAAGGACGTAGTATTTACATATGTGAAGAATGGCCCTCTCGTCGAGCCTGCGCAGGAAGAGGATCTACCTCGACAAATGAAAGGTCTGCTAAATTGGTACAAGGGTTACATAAAACATAAAAACGCCAAAGACTATATCTATGCGGAAGTTAGATATGAGCATCACTTCAAACATTACTGGGTACAAATTCATCTGAGTGAATTGTTCCAGCTGTTCAATCTGCGCGACCTCGACAAATCTATCATCAGTTGCTACGTTCTGTAAGTGATTTATTAATTTCTACCCCATCTCGTTCATTGCCTGCACTATATATATATATTGTCCTAACTATCTTGTTGTGTACGCTATTATGCAGAATGAAGAAGCGGGAAATGCGAATAAGGAACATCCATGATGTTGGGTTCATTGACCCACACATCGTTAATTCACATGTGTTAGAACACCACCCCGCCGACGTGGAGGATGACCTGTGGCGGTTTATTAGAAAACAGCAACAGAAAAGTGATATTCTATTTCCTTACCATTTTGGGTGAGTGTTTCTGTCTTGAGCACATTCTCTTTTGTTTACTCCATGCATGGTATGTGGCTAATCGATGAGTTATGCATGACTGTGCATGTATCGTGTCCGCAGGTTCCACTGGATTCTTATGGTAATTCAAGTTCAGACCTCCTCAGTTCTCGTCCACGACTCTCTGAATATGGATCCGGCGCTTTGGGCCGACATGAGAAAAATGATGCAAAAGTAATTATTTTCATTCATTTGCGCTCTATATCGATCGGCCTATTTCGTTCATCATTTCCTAATATCAAGTAACTAATTAATAACTCTCTTGTTTATTTAATTTTCTTTGCCTCGTAGGGTTTGGAGACGGTTCGTAGATACCAAGGTCGGTGAATTCAAAAAAGAGCTACATTTTAAAATGGCAGTGCGGACGACTGGGGATATTCAGCCACCGGGGACCAATCTATGTGGTTACTATGTTTGTGAGAGGATCCGGAGATACTGCAATGAGCGGGACCAGAAGTGTGAGAACAACATCCTGAGGAATAACCTCCGGAAGACGCTTAGTCCAGAAGCTCGCTTCCGACCACTTCAAGAGGAACTAGCTGGATGGTTGGCGAGGGAAGTCATCGATCCTAGAGGAGAACACCATTACGATGACGTAGAACTTTATATGCACCAGAATTTGTAACTAACTTGTTCAAAATTGTATATGGTCATCCGATATTGAATATATATTGTATATGGTCATCCGATATTGAATATATATTGTATATTCCTCTTGAATTCTTTTTGGTTCTAATTTCAAATTTGTTTGAAATTGTACATTCATATGCATGTATGTAGTACCGTAGAATATGTGAAACTCCTTCAAAATTAAAATCCAAAAGAAATAAAATAATACAAATTAAAAAGAAACCAGATTTAGGGGGAGGGGGGGCTAAACCCTAAACCCTGCGGAGGCCTTTAGTCGCGGTTGGCCAGAAGAACCGCGACTAAAGGTCCTCCGCCCTGGCGCTCGCCTGCGGCCCACGTGGACGGGCCTTTAGTCGCGGTTCGTAAGGAACCGCGACTAAAGGGGGGGGGGGGGGCCTTTAGTCGCGCTACTTTGGTCGCGGTTGCGCAACCGCGACTAATGGCAGTTGCGAACCGCGACCAAAGCCCCTTTTTCCACCAGTGGTACAATCGAGAAGGACTTGGTGGCTACTTTCTAGAGGACATGAGACCTGGGTAGTCCGACTAAGAACAAAAGTGGCCCACAAGGCATAGGGCGGCCGAACTCGGGGACCTAGGCGTCCGAACAAAGCCCATGGTGCCATATCATCTTGGACTACATGCAAGGCAATGTAGTTGACACAGAAGCTTGTGCTACGATTGTCATGAACTCATATAGGGATTTTTTATTAAATATTATTATCATTTTATTAAATTTCACAAATAATACCGCAAAATGAACTATAGCCGCTTTTTCAAGGGAAGGCCACTAATCTTCGATGGGCAGTTTTACCCAAATTTATAGTTCGACACAATGGGAGCAAACGAGAATAATCAGTAAGACTTTAACACAGGTGTATCAATATTCTCAAAAATCAAGAGGTGATTATTGCAGTTCAAACAAAACAGTAAATAAAGCAGTAAACAGTAGCATCAGATTCCCAGCTTTCACCAGAGGAGAAAACTTGTAACTTTCAGTGATTAAAAAGCGTAGGCATGAGGTAACTAGTGGGGCGCTGCATGAATAAGATTGATCATATAATGCAAATATAAATAACATATGTTTATCTCTAATTCTTTGTGTGTAGCTGTGTGTCCCAAATTTAGTTATGCGTACTAGCTAGGAGAATTTGCAATACAAATATTGTCCCACCTGCTCATTTCACCGGGCCCAACTTGGAACTACAAATAATTAAGGTCTACCCTTTCAAATAGCCCGGAACAATACATTAACACTTCATGAACACCCATAATCCTCAAACTAAAGCATACCCCCCTTGATATCTCCATCTGTCACCTTGGGGATCGCAGGATTAACATAATAGCAGGTAATACACTTTGTAGATAGATACCAATACTCATATATATGATAAAGCAATTGAGCACTAAACATAGCATTAGTGCATCAATACCCATACAAGAATATTCTCAATGCAAACACCTGAAATCTCGATTTCAATGAATTATTACATGACCAATCTCATCCAATCCCCATTGATCTCACATGCCTACAGAGAACCACTCACACATGGTGATGGAGAATAAGCACATGGTTGGTAGAGATGGTGTTGGCGATGATGGCAGTGAAGAAACCCTCGAAATCCCCCTCTCCGGCGTGGATTGCAAGATCAACCTGACCCCGAAAACAAAGATCGTGGTGGTGGCAGCGCTCTAGTTCGCGAAAAGCTCTGTCCTCCTGGAGGCGTAGGTTTTCGAGGTATATAAGGACGTGCCTCGAAAGAGAGGCCGAGTCGACATCCGAGGCAGAAACGGGCATGGGTGGCGCGGTCCCCGTCCTGGGCCTCACCACCTGGTATCGTTTGCAGGCCGTGTGGCCCCCGGTCTCCGGTTTCTTCTCAAAATCCTTCTTTTCCGTAAAAACTTGATTGATATTTGATGGTGTGGGGTCATTTGTCGAGCGCCGCATCACATATGCATGCTCGACATCACACCGTTTGTGTATATGCTGAGTGTGCCACTCGGTACATACAATTATTTTATTGCTAAAAATAAATAAATAGTAATGATTTTTGTTTAATACATATATTTTCATGTAGAGAATATTTTTAAAACCATGGCTCAAATTTCGTTTTGCATGATCCTAGGACCTTCACGAACACAAATTTCGTCTTGATACATCTAAATTTAAATTTAGACAAATCTCAGACGTCTATTCATAGACAGAGGTAGTATTATTGTTTGCTTTTTTTTTTTTTTGCCTTGTAAGCTATTCTTCACCACCTACCCATGATTCGTACCTGTTTATGTCTTGTTTGTTTAAAACCTGGCTTAATGTCTTTTGTGTAATCTACACCGCTTAAAAAGAAGGAATATGTTGCGTATTCTGCCAACCTCTCGCTAAGGCAACTCTTTTCGTCGTCCTCGTCGATCCTCTGCTCCACCGCACGCGCCTAAATGGGCCAGGCCCACCAGATGTAACTGCTGTTCGATCCAACCAAACCAATCCATCTTCTCTCCCGTCTCACACCCAACGCCGCCGTCACCACACCAATTTCCCAGCCGCGCTGCCACAAGCACCAACAGCCACCGCCGCCGCCGCCGCTTCGGAGGCTAATGCCCGGCCTCGTGGATCCAGAGGGCTCCATTTGTTGGGGCGCCCGAACCAGGACCTTGCCATCCTGCTCCGCCGCGACGAGAAGACCTGGTCGTCGAATACCTAGCCGCCCTCCAGAATAACCCTGATGACAAGGGCGACTGCCGCATCTCCTCTGCCGGCCACTGAGTTCACCCCGACGATGAGACCGAGCGCTCAGGTTCGACGCTGCCGATCCCGGCCACCGCGCCTCACCAACATCCTGCTGTCCAACTACCAGGAGCACCGCCGCCTCCAGTTCGACTTCGTTGTCCACGACCGCCTCCCATCTCCATCCTGACTCCTGCGTAAGTCCCCATCCACTGATCCACCTGCCTCCTTGCCAATTCCCTTGCATCCCGACCTCCTTGTTGAACCCTAGCACAAGGCCTACAGCCGCTGCCCTTCTCTTCTCGTGTCCCCGGCTTCCCGCCCCAGCCACCGTCCCTCAGTCGTCTCCCTGGATATCCGCGAAGCCCAACTCCTGACCACTGAGCGGAGCGCCTCCTCGCATCCGGATGGCCTCCATCTCGAGGTTTGGCCTCCTCAAAGTTCGGTCCTTCTCCAGCAAAAGCTCCGCCCCGAGCAACCCCAAGTGGACGACCTCCTCCTTCTGGAGATCCATCCCCGATCTTGGCCGGTCTGATCCTCTGTCACTAAGGGATGCGGTGATTTCCCGATGGAGATGACGATATTGATTTTTGTTGTTGTTTCATACGTGCAGCTTAATGCCTCTTTGTGCTAGGAATAATTTATATCAGCCAGAACTACGTAGTTGATTAATTCTAAAAGTTCTACTTCAGTTGAGAATTTTTGTTGGCCTGAGATCTGAATCGTATTTGGCCTTTCAATGCACTATTTGGTACTTTTGGTGTATAATCACTCAAGTCAAATGCTCACTATACATGAGACTGTGAGTACTTTGTCTTCTGAATTACTATTTTAAGAAATTACCTCAGCCTTAGTATTACATAAAGAATGCGAGCGAGTAATCTTGAGTACGGTAGGGCATCTACAATGAAGATGCTTAGCACAGACGCTAGAGTCATAATCCTGGCAGTTATGGCATAATCCTCGCTGATCTTGGGAATGCTGATTGTGTCGCTGCTTAACCATTCGCCGGGCGCTCCTTTTTTTTTTTGGAAAATGATCTAATCCCCCCGGGGGACAAGACGCGCCGCAACCCCCGCCTCCGTGGCCGTCGGATGAGCCTCACCGTGGGCGTGCACGTGCACGCTGCAGCATCCCACCACGACGCCTCGTGGGTGGGCCCCCACCACAACCTTATTTCCTACTACTATTCTCTCTCCCGCAACACTGCTCCCCGGACCGGGAAATCCCCATCAAGCTCCGCCGCAGCGCCCAGCCATGCCACCGCGCTCCGCCGTCGCGCCATGCTTCACCTTCCCTCCGCGCGTCGGCCGCCTCCCCTGACCTCGCTCTCAGTCGCCGCGCCATGCTTCGCCTTTCCTGCGCGCGACCGCCGCCTACCCCGGCCTCGCTCCCTGCCGCCACCGCGTGCTTCGCCTTCCCTGCGCGCGTCCGCCGCCTCCCCCGACCTCGCTCTCTGCCGCCGCCGCGCGTCCTCATTGGCGCCCACGGCGAGCCTCCCCTGTGCGCGGTCATCGGCTCACCTGACCCCTCCACGTGCAGCTCTTTGAGGTCAACGATGTTGCTTCTCCGATTTCAACGCTGCCCAAGGTCCCGTCGGCGCCGGTGGTGGTGCTGGTGTGGAGATGGCTGCTGCTACAAGGGTCGGCTGGGCTTGCTACAAGGGGAGGTGGGACTTGCTACAAGGGCGTACGGGCTTCGCTACAACAGGCGGCCGGCCTTGCTACCGGCGGTGGGCGGCGGGAGCCATTGCTACAAGGGGAGGGAGGTCTTGCTACATGGGGTGCAGGGCCTTGCTACCGTGGGTGCTAGGCTTTGCTACAAGGGGGCGGCCGGCCTTTGCACCGGCAGTGGCTGCAGTTGCTACTAGGGCGGGAGGCCTTGCTACAATCGGCACCTGTCTTTGCTAGCTCTGGTGGATGCCTTTGCTGCCAGCGCTGGCGGTCTTCTCCGGCGACGACTTCTCCGGCCATGACGCCGTTTTTGCTGCAAGTAATGGGTCGCTCTGCTACCAGCGGCGGAAGGCGCTGCTACAAGGGGTGTCCAGCGTTGCTACATAGGCGACGATGTCTTCTCCGGCGATGACGACGACGACTTTTCCGGCGATATCATCTTCTCCGGCGAGCACCTTCTCCGGCGACGATTGGGTTAGAGAAGGGCGGCCAGGATAGGAGTAGACGGCGGTCAAAGTTTTCTGTGGGAGAGAGCGGCGATGGTTCGTTCCTTGACCATGTGCAAGGGACACGTGTCACCTCCTGGACCCGGGGGCTGAAAATTCTAATCCCCCGGGGGACGCTCAGCATCTTCCTTTTTTTTTTATCCGCACGGAACGATTCAAACCAGCCGTAGAAAAATCCATACATAAAACAATCGCTCTGCTTTACGGCCTCAATTAGCCCCTACTGTTGGAAAGCCATCGCTTAGCTAATAATCAGATTTAGCACCCTTTATTTTTATTCTCCAGAACGCCTAACAAAGCGCCCAGGAGTGTACATGTCCTAATAGGGATGAGATAATTTCTTACCTTCATATATGGTTCTTGCACATGCTTGTTTACCTCTGCATAAATCGTTACTGATTCAACATCTTCATGTTAAAATCATAAGTCAAACATATTTGATACCAAGGACCAAATTAGTCTGAACGACAACTTCAGGAACCTTGTATAATGGTATGACAATAGGGACACAGTATAGTGGCACCCCCAGGAGTATAATACAATGTGATTCTACATCTAAGCGTAACCAGTTTTTGGATCGTCATTTCTTACTTCGGAGCTTTTGTAGTTGACCTGATCTGTTACATGCACATCACCAACTATGTGGAGTTGTGATTTGCCTCAGATAGTGGAAAGCCTCTTCTGAGATTAGTTTTACGTCAGCCATCTACATGTGATTGTTCATTGCAGAACCAGTACTTTAAAATGGTTCTTATTTGCATATCCTTTAACTCTTCTAATTCACATTGCTTGGTTTATTGCAGAGTGAACATTCTTCAGTTTGCTGCCCCGTGCGCAGACCGAGATCCTCCTACCCATTGTCTCCCCAACGCTATGGCATTGTACATCTTTATGTTCTACATGTCCAAGTCGTCTAAGAGGAACCAGGGTATTCTAAATCGCAGGCAGGCTGGACGCTACAATGGCAATCACAAGCAGGTTCTTCTTCCCTTGTGGCCATTTTATTCATGTCCGGTTGTTGTTCCTGTACATTAAAGAAGATTGCATGTGAACTTGTTTGTGCACTTTTTTTTATTTTGCGTAGACAAGGTGTTTGTTGGAGGTGCTAGGTTAACATAAATCTATGAAATCTGTATTCACCACTCAAAACAATTATCTGAAACCAACAAATCGGGCTCACTTGCGATTAGTCCGTGAGGTCGAAGCCAGCGGAGGAATGTATCTGCATGTGCTTCTCGTGAATAAATGGGCTATACCTATGATGCGATGAAGAGTCATGGCATTGCGTTGGCTGCGCACAAACATACACAAGTTGCTGATATGATTATGGAAAGACCAAATTTTATTCTACTGTCCCTTTCTGACAATATTTTTGTTCTACTGTCCTAAAGACAACAAGAATTACTAATTCAAGATTCCCAGATGCTTTGATTTCGGACTTGTTGCATAGTTGTTCTGATGACCGAATAAAAAGTCTTTGTAATGCATGTTAGAGAGTTATAAGTAAAAAAAGGTTACGATTTTTTATCTGATTAGCTAGGTTTGAAGATTAAGAACATGAAATTTAAGTTGTAGAAATATAACTCGAGGTAATTTTATCTCCATGATACTCCTATGATCTTGATGTGATTGATTTGGTTATTGGTTTGAGTGCTACAGAGGATGCAATTTGTTCATTCGTGATCTGGTAGTACAAGTAATTTGCACGAGTCAACTGCATATTAATATCAATGATATATCTCCTTTGCACTGAAATTCATGATATTCAGATTTTTTCTATCAATTATTGTTGAAATTACATAAGTTTTTTAGTCAAATTAGTAGTAAATAATTATGTCAACTTACAATCAGGATCCTAGATATGTGCAAAAATATACATTGCATTTTGTTCCCGTAGCATGTATATTCAGAGTATCTATAGTTGATTGGCAGAATGTGCTCTCATTCCATGTATTCTTGTTCATGATTCTTCACTTTTCAGAATCGATTTAGATCTGGGATCAACAAAACCTTTTTTACTTACATAATGGAAGTGTGGATAGTTACCTTTCTCCAAAAAATGGCTAAAATGGTGAGAAGTTCATGCTAGAGAGAGACACATGATGGAGTGGAAAGAATAAAAACAAAATAACGGGAATCAAATCAACTGTCTACATGTCTTGTTTTCCCGTAGCAACACACGGACACTCAACTATACTTTTCGAAAAACATCGATGTTATCTGGTTTATTTGGCAAAGAAAAAGTAGGGTGTTATATAAGTGTGTGGCCGGTCTTTCCTATGCATGTGCTTTTAGTTTTATGGCGCAAGAAAGCCGAAGTGTTTGTGCAAGCCATCTGATAAATCTTCCGCCTACCCTACAAAAAGGAGTTACAATACAATGCCACTTACGGGAAAAGAGAAACGAGGAATAATGGTTTTAGAACAAACTGTTGTATGCATTGTCTGTTAATGTGGATTTGTATAAGCTACTTATATAATATTTACTTATTAAAACCAGTGCATAAAAAAGAGACACACTATTTTTCTATCTCGCTGTTTCACATTCCGCATTCTTTTGCAATTTTTGAATCGGCACCGATTTAGGATTAACAAAGTCATTCTTCATATTGACGCACTTACACAGTAAAAGTATTGCTAATATGACATGGACGAAAAGGGTAATAATGGATAGAGAGAACACATGTTGGTCCTCATAAGGTTATTGGTAGAGATAAAAATGACATTGTACGTATAGGATGGGGTATTAAAAAATTACAAGTCATCGTGCTTGCGATGCCTGGCAACATGAAATCATTTTTCTCCATGGAAACACACGAGCATTTAACTATGTTTGGATTAATCAGAAAAGAAGTATTCTTCAGGTATGCTTGTGTTTGCAGCACCCTCATTTTGTGAGACAATAATACATTCAAAAGAAGAGGTTGTTGAGTTGACACCTATGTCGGCCTAGAACATAGGTGTGAGACTTACCGCAGAAGAGTAACAAGAAGATCTAGAACTTGAAACCACACAGATGTACAACAATTGTCTTGTTATTGCGTTCGATATTATCATGTTGTAATACATTATGATATTCTTAATTTATTTTAAATTTTATAATGAGTTGTGAATTATATATGTGCATTGAGAAATAAAATTTTAGGACCCGTGGCAACGCACGGGCATTTGTACTAGTTTGTCTAAAAAGAACAAATAGGCCGGAAACAATGTATGTTAGCGTCTAAATGGTAGGATGTCATTGCTGTATACAAGATTGGATGCTATTTAATATTTATTTAGTCCAGAAATTTTATTAGTTGGTTACGCGAACGGAAATCAGGGATTTATTAAAATACCGAGGACAACAAAAGCACACCATGTAAGCTATTTTGGATGATTTGTCAGCGCTCATGCACTTTTAGTCATTTCGTAACCTCCGATGCTTAGTTACTAGCTTGGACATCTAGTTATCACATCAATTTCAATCATGCAGTGCTGCCACCTTAACTTTGTTTCTGTTTCTCCTCTTGGTGGCACACTGGCCGTCACCCGTTCCAGGAAGCGCTGGAACCTGACACTTGGAACAAATTCTTCAACCTGTTCAGGACCCTTTATTTAGATAGCAAGCTGCTACCTGCTCTTTGTAGCTTGATATGATCTATAAGGCCCTTTGACCACTGAAGTCTGTATCAGCCCTAGATACTCATAGATAATTATTAGAAAGAAGCTTCCTCTGCATGCTCCTTGCAGATTGATATGATCAAAACGTAGGCGCTCTCTTACCACTGAAGCTTTTAGCTACCCTAGATGATAGATCGTAGATTCTGCCTACACTTCTACCATGAGTATTTTCAAAAGAGCATATCGTTTCAGAAGAACGAAGTCGTTGGCGAATCACTTTGATTCCAAGCAAATGTAACACCTCATTTACCAATGTTATAAGTCTTCCCGTCCGGAACGCATCTGATGCATACACTGTGCTTTTTGCTGCTTTGAAATTTTTCATTAGCTGATGATCCATAAGGCACGTAGGTTGATCAGATATATCGACTAGAATTGCTTTACACAAACGTGGAGCTACTTGTGCAGCACGCAAACGTGATGCGTAAGCATGTAACTGTGTGGTTCAACTTCGAACTGACAGACAGTGCAGTTGCTCATTGTAGTCTGAAAAACATGATTTTTGTTACTCTGAAATCGATAATTGTTTGGTTTCAGATATAGGCGATCCCTTCCAAATGCAACTTTCTGCTCCACCTTTCTTTTGTAGTAGTCCACGTAAGGAAAATTCTTGGGAGCAAAACAGATGAATCACAGAGGAGAAAGAAAGAAGAATTGATACTGCGGTAGTTTGGTTTCTGCTTCAGATTTGTTAGCCCCATATTCCCACAGGAGGCAGGAGATATTTGATTGAAGTAGTGCGTATAATTAAACTATGTAGTACTAGCTTAACCTCAACTATATTACTTCCAGGTGTTTATCACGTTTGTGAACCGTGTAATCAACAAGGCTGATGTTTTTTCGTCCACAGAAGACAAGGAATTTCTCGTACCTGATTAGTTTGGCAGTGGAATCTTCTGGTTAGCCGCAACAACTCACAGTGTCATAATACCATATTATCCTTGAGTACAAGTCTTTCACCATGTTACCTACTTTTTCTGTGTGTGTGATGTTCAAAATCCAATAAGTAAGGAATCTAAGACCAAGAAGGTAGATGCAAAAACATGCAATGAATTGGTCAGTTGTGTTCTGAACGAAAGATGAAACTTCCCAACTAGTACTACCTTCATTTGAAAAGAAGGCGTATAATTTTTCTCTGAAGTCAAAGGGTGTATTGTTTGATCGAATTTATTGAATAAACTATCAACATTTACAACATCAAATCAATATAATATTAAAGTATATATATTGTATGATGTATCTAATTACCATGATTTTTTTGCCTACACTTCTACCATGAGTATTTTCGAAAGAGAAAATGTTGTTTCAGATGAATGAAGTCGTTGGCGAATCACTTTGATTCCAAGCAAATGTAACACCTCATTTACTAATATATGTTATAAGTTTTCCCATCCGGCGCATCTGATGCACACACTGTGCTTTTTGCTGCTTTGAAATTTTCATTAGGTGATGGTCCATATGGCACGTAGATTGATTAGATATATCGATTAGAATTACTTTACACAAATGTGGAGCAAGTTGTGCAGCACGCAGACGTGATGCGTAACTGTGTGGTTCACCTTCTAACTGACAGACAATACAATTGCTCGTTGTAGTCTGACTGACAAACATGATTTTTTTACTCTGAAATTGATAATTGTTTGGTTTAAGATATAGGCAATCCCTTCCGAATGCGAATGAGACTTTCCGCTCCACCTTTCTTTTGTAGTATATATAGGCCCGTAAAGGACAATTCTTTTGAGCAAAACAGAGGAATCACAGAGAAGAAAGAAAGAAAAATTTATGCTACTGTAGCATGGTTTCGCCTCAGTGTTCAGATATGTTAGCCCCATATTCCCACGAGGCAGGAGATATTTGCTTGAAGTGCGTATAATTAAACTAAGCACTAACTTTAGCGCAACTATATTTACTTCCAGGTGTTCATCACGTTTGCGAACCGTGTAATCAACAACACTTCTTTCTTTTCATGTACGAAGAGGCAGCAACTTTCTCCTTTAATATGCTAGTATGGAATCTCTGTTGTTTGGCAGTGGAATCTGCTGGCTAGCCGCAACAACTCGCACTATCTGGAATACCATATAATCCTTGACTACAAGTCTTTCATCAAGTGCGTTAGCTACTTTTTCCGTGCGCGTGGTGTTCAAAATCCACCAAGTAAAGAACCGAAGACAAAGAAGAGAGATGAAAAACATGCAACAATGAATTGGTCAGTCGTGTTCTGAACGAAAGATGAAATTCTCGACTACTATCTAATTAACCTGCCTACCACAAAAGGGCGAGTCTCCAGTCGAGTGATCTTTGCACATGATTCGATCCCTTTGGCTGCATCTGCCAATGATGGGCATATCTTTCCCCTCGACCGTCTCTTTACCCGTGCATACAATTGCCATACGCAGCCGGACACCATCAGACAATCGGGTCATTCCAATGTTTGCCGCGTGTAAGCCCAACTCCCAGCACCCGATCTCCTCCTAGCTTTAGTGGAGGAACGTATATCTCGTTTTGACACCTATGATGGAATCACACTATAGCGTAGAGATACAATGTGCTGTCGCAATGGCAGAAACTTAAAGTGACACAAAAGATAAAGATTCTCTCCTGGTGGTACTTAGAGCATCCCCACCGTTGGGGCTCCCCACGCTCAAATCCGGCGCTATTGGATGAAACTTTTGGTCCGGGGAGCCCATTTTTCCCAGCGGCGAGCCCAGGACGGATGTAACGTTTTTGACAAAATACGACGAATTCAGACAAAAATGGACGAAACCATTGTTGGCCGCGCCGTCGTTCGCCATTGCTTTGGTCGCCGCGGGTTCGTGCGAGATCGGGGAAGATTTGGGGAAGGTGAGCGAGGTGAATGCGGGGCAGACGCGGTAGATCGGCGATAAATAGAGGTAGCTGCGCGTGCTACCGAGGCGACGGCATTAACTCGCCGCGCGGAAGCTACGCGTCGGCGAATAGTGATCGGCGGCAGGCTTTTGCAGCGCGCGGAAGACGATGCGATGAGGACGACGATCGGTGTCTCTCGCCGACAAGTTGGGGCCACCAGACGCGTGGGAAGTTTCCTCGACGTTTCGCGCGCTTTCGTTTCGTCCGGAGTCCCCGAGCGCTCCCCGGGGGGCCGGGGATGGCCTGGGCTCTCCGGACGGATGAAAGGCCTAATCCGGACGAAAATGAGGAACCGGGGGCGCGACTGGGCCGTTTTCGTCCATCCGGATGCAAAAAAGGCGTTCTGGGGGCCTCGTCGGGGACACGGCTGGGGATGCTCTTAGGTAGAGTCGCGTTCATGACCGAAAATGGCCATTGCGAAGTATTGAAACGGTAATAAGAAATATGGTCTTTAAAAAAATGAGATGATTCAACAAGTTTTTATAAGAATGAGACAATTCAAGAAATATCTTTTTTTTTACTAAGATAGCATAGTAAATACAGTTGTGTTATTTCAATGTAATACTTTATACAATACAACCAATACACTCAAATTTTTCCTAAAATACACTTTGGTAGGTGTATCATATACTATATAAAAATTTCCAAAATTCTATTTTTACTAAGCCGTTTTCACAGCTTTACTCGCTGTCAACAGAGGTAATAACAGCTCTCCTATCCGGCATCAGCGGAGGAAAGGCAAACGCCTCTCTGTGAAACAAACCTGGACGTCTCCAAGCTTCTCGGTCCTAATCTTCCGGTGCACCACCTACGTGGTTCGGTGGTTGGTGCCGTTCCGTTGTAAACCACGTTGTTTTAGTGCCGTCGGAGACACCAAAAGATCAATGTGATTGTTGTCCGAAGATCTCTCCTATACCTGAGAGGCACCGCCTGCTCCGGCATGCAAGCAGGCAAGCGCCAATGCCCAGGGTGCCACTTTTGCTTCAGCCCTCCCATCATGTCGATTGTTGAAGGAAAAGCGCCACTACAAGGCCGACAGAGCAGCAAGTTATGATTGCGTGACTACACAATTAATTAATGGGGCGTGCTAGGCGTCCCCCGGGGGATCAAATCCCCCGATCCCCCGGGTCACGAGCCGTTCGATTGAGTCAACTCAGCAAACGAGTCCGTCCAATATACAACATGCACGGGAGAGAGTAACTTCTCCAGCTCCACAACGTGGGTGGTCCCCACCATCCACATGCCCCGCAAGGAAACAGGAAAAGAAGTAGGTCGTCGTCTTCGCAAGGGCATCGAGCCCCGCAACCAGGAAAAAAAGGACGGAAGTCCGGCGAGACTGCCGCTGCCACTCGCAGCACCTCCGGCAAGGGCGGGCTAGTAGTACATCCTCCTGCCGCTCGTACGATGGTTCGTCGCATCGCCGCCGCCTCTCGCAACCACCACAAGGAGCCATGGTAGCTATGTCGATGACCGCTCGCAGCAACCACGGCGAACCTTTGGTAGCAAGGCCAGTAGCCTTTTGTAGCGACGCTGGCCTCCGCTAGCAGCAACCTCCTCCACTCGCCGGCAGTGACTACCTCGGCCGCTGGTAGCAACGCCGCCAGCTCCCTTGCAGCAAGTCCGACCGTCCTTCGTAGCAAGGCCAGTAGCCTTTTGTAGCGACGCTGGCCTCCGCTTGAAGCAACAGCCTCCGCTCGCCGGCAGCGACAGCCTCCACTGCTGGTAGCAACGCCGCCACCCCTTGTAGCAAGCCCGGGCTCCCTTTGTACCAATGCCCGCCGCCGTTGGTAGCAACCGCTTCCACCGCTAGTAGCAACTTCGGGAACCACTTTGCAGCAAGGACGGCCGCCGCTGGTAGCAGTCGTCTCCCCCGCTGGCAGCAACGCCGGCCGGCGATGGCAGCAACCGCCTCTTCCAACCGCCCATTTCTGCAGCATGTCCATGGCGGCCACCGTCTTCACGAGATGTGCGCGGGGGAGCGGCGACTCGCAGCAGCGGCGCGACATGCAGCAACGGTCGGCGGCGCAACTAGCAACAACGGCCGGCGGCGCGAAGATGGAGGATTTGGGGACGACGCGCTCGCAGAGGTGGAGGCCGGCAGCGGGGCGGCGCGCTCACGGAGGTGGTGGACGGAGGAGGAGCCATGGCGCGCTCGCACGGAAACAAGGAGGAGGGAGGAGGGACAACGACGGCGTGTTGCCGTGGTGGTGTGAGACGCAGACGCGCTGGAACAGACGAAGAAGAAGATGTGTGTGGAGGAGATGGTTCGGGAAGGAGATAAGGTGGACCCACTACTGTAACTGCCTGGACACGCGTCGCGCGGAGGAGGCGGAGGAAATAATCGCACGATCCCCCGGGGGGAAGGCAGCGTTTCCCTTAATTAATTGCCTACCGCATACACACTTGCTACTGAACATTCCAGAAAGCAAATGACGAAGTACACCTGCTGGTTACTCATGGAGCCTATAAAATGGAAGTCCCATCACCCACGCCATGGAAGCCAATTTGCTAACTCAACAGCACATCCAGATAAGTTCGATCCCGTATCCCCTACCTTCCTTCAGCAACAAAAGAACACATGGCTCGCGCCATGGCCGCCGTAGCTGGCAACAACGGCGAGGTGAGGGTGGAGAAGGTGGACAAGATCGGGTACGTCTACAACGCCGTCACCAGACCTTCGGTTTACGCCAACAGGGGGCCGGCGACGGTGACGAAGAAGCTGGCGGCCGCCAACGTCGCCATCTCCAGGAAGAACAGCGGGACGACCCTGGTCCGCGGCGTCGCCTCGCCGGAGGACATCGACGAGTACATCGCTAGGAAAAAGAGGGAGTTTGTCCTAGGACTGTAGCTCGAACTGATTATCTCAGCCCAAGATGAGATGATGATTACAATGCATGATTGCATGATTTATAGACTGCTCTAGTTAGTTATGTGAGCTTCTTCTTAAAAGGCATTACATGTACATATGTATGGAAGTTGAATACGCATAAACTTCAGTTGGTGTATCGTAATGTTTCAGCAAGTAAATTTCTCCAAGTAATCTTCTTTCTGCTTTTCGAAAATGGAGTCTTCTTCTTTATCGGTTGTCTGAAATTATTCTGATGGTTATCTGAATTTCTGAACGACCTCCGAGCAGTTATCTGAAAATATCTGAATTTCTGAACGACCTGCGACCTTGGTGAAAAAAGTACATGAATAGTTCATTTGTATGTTTCGGTTCGACAGGAAAAGACTTTAATTAATCACATCAATTTCGACATGATCAAGCGACGCACCGGATCCTGCTTTTTGTTTTCTGCTCCCTAGAGCAAGAGTTGTTATAAAACTTCCATGCGAACAAATTCCGGGAGATCTTTCGGACTTGATCATGCAAGTAGATTCCTCCTTAGCTGCTCTGGAATGATCTGCACTTCTGTTGCGTGGTGCTGTTGTGGACATTCCAGATTTATTAAACCGGATTTTGCTAGAGCTAGCATGCGCTCCGGCCAAGGGTCAGGGAGCACATGCAAATAGGGATGGGCTAACAATTTTCTCCGCTCGTTAACACTCGTGATTGTGAAGGCATAGAACGTGATTCAGAAATTTTTGGTTAAGTAGTACTCTCTCGGTGCCAAAATATAAACTATGTCTTCTTTTTTCACGATATTTAACCGTACGACTTAGACTATTAATACTAAATTATGTGAATTTTGAATGTATAAATGGTATCATGTCACTTGTCTTGCAAATCTCTTTCATTTCTTATATTTTTTTTTTGAAATGGGGGCAAACCCCAGCCTCTGCATCAAACCGATGCTTACGGCTTATATATATACTTTATTCAACAGGATCTGCCAACATCATACATAACAAAATCCGAAGCATCCACTCAACACCTACAAACCCGACAATATGTGAAAGCAACATGTCGTTAGGGCTTTTGCCCTAAAAACATAAACAAATGCCTCACCAACTAAAATCCGGGGGCATCGTCCTTGATTCACCATATGGCGAAGACAGGAGCTCACAACCAGTTTAGCAGACCTTTGACGAGCACATTTGCCCTCGCTTCAAAAGTCATCACCACAATCCAACCGCTGGTCCATCTTCAGGGTAGAGATCCGCATTAGCCCTTACCAGTCGTGATGTCGACGCCACCATGGAAGATCTATTGTGTGTAGCACCTGCTGAGCAGACATGACTCAGCTTAGCACCTCTCAGTCAGGCATGACTTGACATCTCCTCCACCAGCCTCTGTCCCAGTCGCTGCTCCACAAACGATGCTCACAAGAAATAAAACGACACCACAATATCGCCATCGTGCGGTCTAGAAGACCAAACTAGGGTTTCCCGCGAAGCAGCACGAGTAGGTCGACAGTCGTTCCTCATCGATGCCTTCATCATTGTAACATATATATTTATGGTGAACATATTATAGGTAGAAATTAAAGTCAGAGTTGTAAGTTGTTGACCAGATAAATTGAAGAACGCCTTACATTTCGGGGATAGAGAGAGTAGGTGGATGCATTAAGCAGAGTAGGCATAAATACTTAGTGATTTGGTCATCATCACTCACACTTATTTGCAACTATTTAGGTTTTTTTTTTGGCCTTGGTTAGGCTAGATTGGGTTATTTCGGTTAGGAAAAGATGGCCTACAAACTAGTGAACCTAGAGAGGAGCTCAAAAGTTGGGGTGGGAAATGGTAGTGGACAATCCAAATTATCTAGCAACTGCATTTATGAAATTGAAAATGAATTAGTAAATATTTGAATCCAAATAAAATGAAAATATATTTCATAAATATTTGGATTTGCTTCACAAATACAAATATAAATGTGGTATTGAATTTTGACACAAATATCCATATCCAAATAAAATTATGTTACCCAGTTTTAGTAATTATAGCCTCATATGCCAATTGCCCAACCAAACTAAAAACTTCCAAATGTATTTTATGTGTCTGAACTGAAATATTGTGTTTCTGTATATTTTTCTCTCTATCTTTCTATAGTCGACTCATTATGAGAGACAAGACTATTTCTTTCTTATACTCATATTCGTACGAATTGAGAAGATATCCGATTTGCATCCGTATTCAAGGAACATTTGATGCTCATGCATACTTGTTGACAACGTCCCCATTCACATTTATAACCATTATACAAATATAGGAAAGTGGATGTTGTAAGGGATTATCTGATCTGTATCTATTTCATTTCTCCCCTAGTCACGAGACTAGTAGGTTCACACACACCCTACTTTTATGAGAGACTGAGTTCAAGAAAATTGATCCAACGAACCTCGAGATTGATAAAGTCATCACAGATGCCTTGTTGTCAATGAAAATGTTGCCTCCCGCTGAACGAGTATTCGGCATTTTTAAGGCACCAAAGTTTTAAACATGGAGTCATGGTATGTTTTACACATGCACGGTCTTACCCCAACATCCGTAGCAATACGTGGTCCATTGTGTGGACCCTCTCCTTTTTACACACACGCAGTCTTTCCGGAAACAAGATTTCGTATTTAAGCACGAGGCATGCTTTAGTGCTCCCCTTTCTCAAAACTCAAACACATGAACAACTGAGATCTCTTTATAACCCTTCATAATTAAGTTTCATTAGAAAGAGGTACGGGGCAATCTGAGCTTTTGATGTGTTCGAATTTTAGGAAAGGAGAAGCACTGAAGCAAAAGTGTTTAAACACGTACTACTGATATACTTGATATTTTCGCACCAGAGCTGGCTCCACAAAGATGCCCAGGCGATAAGCGATCGTATTCACCCTGTAGCAGCTGCTAAACAATTTCAGAACAGAAACGAGAGCATGATACTATTAGAACCAGGCGAGAATAATGCCACTTGCTCCCGTCGAGGGATACTCTTTGAAGGGAACCCACACCAAACCACGGCCTAGCTAGAGCCTATAAATGGAGCCAATACACTTATCGCCAGTCCATAAAAAACCAAGCCAAAACCTCACATCAATTACAACAATGTTTCGACGAGCCAAGACAACGGCGACAGCCATGGCCGTGCCCCACTCCGACGGCGAGGTCAGGGTGCACAAGGTGGAGAAGATCGAGCCCGTCCGTAACCTGGTGACGAAGCCGTCCATGTACTACGGCGGCAAACCAAGAGCAGCAGCTTCATCGTCAACCATGAGGCGAGGTGCTGCCGACCATGGGACCGCCGCCAGCGCCAAGGTCTTAAGGCCTGGCGTCGTGTCGATAGAGGACATCAACAAGAGGTCTGAGGCCTACATCAGAGACAGGAAGAAGCTCTTCCACGGTCTGAAGTAGCGCGACTGGGAGATTTTTCATTACTGATTATGTATGTTTACATGTATGCACCAATTATTGGATAATATGGATGTAGTAGATATGTATGTATGGAATTCACCGCGAATGGAATGTAAGATGTACTGCTCTAGCAAACTATTTTAATGTGATTGTCTGTGACCTGGTTTGAATATGGAAATTCGTTGGTTTTATGATTTATCAACTACTGGCTGAGTTATTTTTGTCATAAATTATGGTATATACTTCCTCCGATCCCTTTTAATTGACATAGAATTTCTTTCTTGATCCCAGTCAAAGACCGTGTATATCGCACATAAATGCAAAACAAGAAATTTGGACTGAGTAAAATCTTTGCAAAATCAATAAATAGTTAGAGGAACCTTTCTTTCACTTTTTTTTATTGTTACAAACAGTTAAAAGGTATTAAAATATGAATGGCATACAAAAGAAAATCTGAACCACTCTGGAAGAAACAAGAAATATAAGGAAACCCACAAGTTACTCGGCACCATTAACTCACAAAATATTTGATACCAAATACTTTGTAAGTTCTCTCGAGTCCTTAAGACCGAATAATTTTTTACTTTCTTTAACTAAAATCCAAAAGAAAATTTTATTTGTCCAAAAATTATATTGATGTTATGTTTTTTCAATTTTCGTCACTCTTATGAAATGTTCCCTTACTTTCATTCTTTTTTTCTTATCAGATTTCTCTATTTTTAATTCAAATTTATACTCTCTCTGTTGAAAAATAAGTGTCTCAACTTTTTGTATATACATATGTATATATAAAAAGTTGAGACACTTATTTTTGGACGGAGGTTGTATTTTGTTTGCTGGTTGGTAGTCAAACTTGGGGGTTTTGTTCAGTTTAATTTGAAGCTCTTAGGCCCAACTTGAACTCGGCTGCTGGTTGTTTGACTAGCTAATAACAAAATTTCTCTCTGTTGTATATAATATGTAACCATATTCTTTTGGACATATTGTGTGCAAACTCATTGTTCTATAAGCATTGTGTTATTGTACTTGTTATTCAAACATGTATAGTGGTACGAATGAATATACATAATTTTACCTATTTAACTAAAAATGGATGAATTCATTCATATGACAGCATAAAAAATTATCATATGCATGCTAAAAAATATTTATATACACGAAAATGGGCAGAAGCATGAGAGAGCGAAGCCACATTCACCGCACACTAAAATAACATCTTCAAAAAAAATTCTGACATAGGCATCGAGTCAAATATCTAACAATTTGTTTCTTTATTATTTTTAAAACAAATATTTCAAATTTGCATAAATAATATGTGTGGAATTGTCTTGCAATATAGTACTTATATAGTATATCCGCTTGTTAGATTTTTTCCGAAATGGACGCTATGCCCCACCCTCTACATGATAGATGCATACGGCCTTCTATCCGCTTGTTAGATTTCAAATATATATTCTAAAATTTACCAATCAGAATTAGTGTAGTCATTCTAGAAAAAGAAAAAAATTACGTAGAGGTCCTTCTTTCAAATTACTGGTTTCTTAGTGCGAGTGATGTAAAAGGGCCTCTTTGTAAAATATACCCGTCACGTGTGGAATGAATCTTCTCTGGGGTCTTCCAGACCCCTCACTTGTTCAAAAAAAAAAAAAAAGACAACGTCATTTAAGGAACGCACGGAGTACAGTACTATTCATGAGCAAACACCTGGAGGCTGGAGCTAGCTATGGTCAAGTCACGGAGTAACGACTGTTATGGATTCTCTGTTTTTGTGTTCTTTCTGGTTGCCATTTCAGCAGAAGAAAGGCCAGTTCAGACAAGAGGAGCCCGTTGGAGCTAAGCAGCTACCTGGTGCTCTATTCCCAGCTTAATTCCTTGAGGGGGATTCCGACGCAATGCATGTGTACACTCCAACGCATGCATCCCCGTGAGACTGAGCAGTCTCGTTGAAAAGCTAATTAAGCTAGTCACGATGTCGATCCAGGTGTGGAAAGCACCTGATGCATCTGGATTCTTCACACAATAATAATCGACCGTATGCAGAACCTCGCAGATCACGTTTTGTTCCAATTCTGATTCCGATTGCGATCGCCGCTTGTTGTAGTCGTCGTCCCGGTCTGTCCAGCATCGACCCCTTTACAGCTTTACTCCATCTATCAAGTCTCGGTTGTTTATCCTTAATTACTTATAGTGGATTTGATGGAAGGCAAGCAATAATTTCTACAATTTTGCGCGTTTGATACAAGCCTGGGACGCTATAATCAAACTTATCTTCTTCTTCTTTTTTACATTTTGGCATAGTGCTCGTTTTCTCAGTGTACATTCAACTCGTTTAAAACTTAAGCCTTATCAAGAATTTCAAAAGAACTTGTTTCATTCCAGCATTATCGGATGATAAAGTTCTCTATTTCAATCATTACCTTACATATCTTTCTTTCTTTTTTGTAATGGAGGGATCTTACATATCTTTTGTGTATGCCCAGTATGCTTTTTTCCTTGGCGTGTCCCGCTACGAGATGCGATTGATAGTTACAGCTTCTCAAGAAAGAATATATATCATGGTAATTAAGCTAAGCATCATCGAAGATTAACTATTACATGTGTTGTCAGGGTCAGAATTCATTACCATAATCGTGTCGACGATTGTGGTTAATCAGAATCCATAACCAATATATTCGCAAAAAAAATCCATAACCAATATAATTTGCTACCTAGGAAGAATTATATGCTGGTGGAGTTCTTTTTTGATAATGGGAGCTTTATTACTCGTAAACAAGCACTTACACCCGGCCTATGGATAACTACGATATACATAGCCGTGAAGCTCCAGTTATTACAAACCGAAAAAAAGTCTCACTTAAAAAGTTCAAAAAAAGACGTGTCTAAGACGAAGGAGGCCCAACCGCAGATCACTTTGCCATCCATGTTGGGAAAAAATATCCATCGCCGTAATATTGAGTAGTAATATATTGACAGTAAATACCGTGAAGCTGGAGATCATGGACAAATTGAAACAATAGGTTGCTTTTAGATGCGACATGTACTGAATCATGTTCTTTTACATGGGAGACTAATTTAGCTACACGTGTTGCAAAGAAGGGCATTACTTTACTTATTAAAATATTATTATCATTAATATTATTGTGGTTATTATTAGTATTTATCTCTTTTATTAGGTTTCAGATATACGGATGTGGTCAAATGCTATCACTTGTAATATTCCTCTATTTTCCCTTTACATATTATCGCCCACAGTTCACCGAGATTGTTCATGTCATAATCCCTAAGGATTTTCTGGAGAGAGCAAGCTAGCAAGATTCACCTATAGTGTCTTGAATGATAGGTATAAGAACAGCACTCTTGTCCTTTTGGGTCATTTCACAATAGAGAATAAGTCGTTGGTGTGTCAAATTTTCGGGATTTAATTTGTTCAAGATCATGCTAGTTAAGTCATGCTTTCAATAGGTGGAACTTACTATGTTGCTTCGACTACAAAGTAACAGGGAAAATGTGTGAGGATTTATAATATTTAAAACAGAAATATAGTAATAAAAAACTCGATAACCAATAAAGTGAAATCCCCGGTTATGTGCAACTAGCTTGGCTCCCAACTAATTGCATGGCAACTTCCGTTACAGCTAATAATATTCTAGAGAAATAATTAGTCATAGTATCACCGTATTAGTGTGGATAACTATTTAGCTATATTATGTAGGATATGAACACATGTCTATATGCACTACATGATTTTGTACCTTTCTGCACTTCAAAAGATCCAACAAAAGTCATGTTATTACTAACTCTTAATGAAAGTACGCATATAGAAAGCTGTGAAGACAATGATCATACGTGCACCACAAAAGTAACATATGAGAACATGTTCCTTTTGTCTCTTGTTTCTTTATTGTATATTTATGGTAGTATTTTTCTCACGTTTTTCAGCGTGATATTTTATACTCCATGTGTTTTCTGGGAGTTTATTTTGGAACGCACAAGTAGTGAACATAGATTTCCATCATAAAATATGTTTTTTTATGTTCGTGGTGGTGGATTCTTAAACATGTCTTTTGTTAAGGCTAATCGAATGACACTACCAAACTTAAACTTTCTCCAACGAGTTACCAAACTAGTTCGGCAGGATGAGATTCCTTCTAGCTTCTAGTGCTGTGGCCATTTCCCAGTTAAACTGAAATCTATAACATGGTCCTCAAACCGTCAAACGTGCAAAACACTTGCAATACATAACGACTAATGGTATGGTGGATTTTAAAAGTATGAGCTTTACATGCACTTTTCATTAGTAACTATGTCCTGTCATCCAGTAACTTCTACTTTTAATTACACTTGCACCAACTTATCGTACATGATTAGTCCTCATGCTCTTCCCCTCTTTTTTCCTAATTGTTCTTCTATCGGATGCAAAACAGAAAAGGCCAGTTTGCAATCATTGCATTACTGATACATTGTGCGCCATAAATAAGAGGTGCAGAAAAAGGAAGGCCAGTTGGTTTTTCCTTCAGCCGTACTCATGGCCCTCGGTGATGAGAGTACTCCTAATGGTGCCGCCGGTACTAGAGTTACACATGGGGCTTCTTCATCTACGATTTCACGACCCAGCAAATTTCATTGGAACAGTAAATACGACCCTTGTCAGCAAATCCGACGGATGTTGTTATGTGCATGGTGACTTCTGTTCCTTTTCTGTTAAAAATCCTGAGATGGTCTTCGGAAAACATCAAGGTGCCGACAGCCAAAACCTGTGTCGACGGCATTTTATCGGGGTCATCGGCACAGACCCGAACAGGGCAGGCCCCGAAGAAAGCCGTCGGCACAGGGGCCTCCGCCATGATGGCGAGCCAACAACGTTAGGGGTCGGCCCTATGCCCCCACCCCCCCCCCCCCCCCCCCCCCCGGATCGATATCGTATTTTCAGTTTTCAAAAATAATAAAAAATAATAAGAAAAAGTAAAATCCTTCGAGTTGTACATGCGTAATGTTATCTAGTGTTAAGGAAAATTAACAAAAATGAATTTCGACTTTCTTTTGCAAAATTGCGTCATGTATCGGTAAAACGGGTTTTCTGGTTGCGTACGTGTTTTATATGAAAATGTATCTAGGCGAAATTTCCTATCCGATTTCAACCACCTACGGTCATTTATATAATTCTTGGATTCGTCGAATTCGAAATGGAAACATGAGCTTTTTCAGCTTTTAGTTTTCAGGCTAAAAAGTAATTTAAAATTAAATTTATTTTATTTTATTGTTTCAAGATCTATTTTTACTTATCTTATTTATTATTATTTACTCAAATAATTGTTTGGATTCAAAAACTAAAGAAGTGTGATGTCATGAAGCAAGGGTTAATAGGATTGATACGGTGTATTTTTTTAGATAAAGGGAATATATTAATATCAAAAGATACCAATTACATCCAGCTTTTGCAACAACGTCCCACCCTAATGTCAGTACGGATGCACACAACTAAAAAAGAGTAAAGAAAACTAAGAAATAAAAGTCCCGCTACAGCATTCTAGACCTAGCAACAACAATACAACCACCACCGTGACAATACCTGAAGTACAGACTCTCCAAAAGCGACGGCTCCAAGAAGGAAACAGTGCACTAGCGCCATCGTCGCCCGACCAAAGGTCTTAGGTTTTCACCCTGAAGATAGTCTCCACTCTCAAAACAATGCCTCCAACAAGAACATTGACAGGCACAACTAGTTAAGGCCAGACCTTGGATTTTCACCCTGAGAGGTAAGACTCTGAACTTCTCCTGTGCTGCCACCCCCACTTGCATACCACTGCTGTAGAGCCCGGAACGCCAAGCAGATCCCTCAGCATCACAGAGACTCGAACCTCCTTTAGCCAGTCCACCAATCCGGCCTTCATGATATTCCTTCTTCTCACTTCACCATAGACCAAAAAGTCACATGATGTCAACACAGAATAGAGCTTTGCGCCGCTCCCTTTGGACCAAACGGTCGGAATAAAAGCATGGGTGCGCGCGACCGAATACCACCCGATACAGCAAACTGCAGGCAAAAGATGCACTGTTTCATTCGCCAGCGGAGCTTTCCGGAGCTCATCTCTCCAGCCAGATCAAACCAAACTGACCTCCGGAAGATCTTCATCCTCGCATGCGAGAAACCCGAGGACCGCCACAAGAAACAAAGCATGATCAGCAGCCCCCTGATACGTCTCCAACGTATCGATAATTTCTTATGTTCCATGCCACATTATTGATGTTATCTACATGTTTTATGCACACTTTATGTCATATTCGTGCATTTTCTGGAACTAACCTATTAACAAGATGCCGAAGTGCCGATTCTTGTTTCTGCTGTTTTTGGTTTCAGAAATCCTAGTAAGGAAATATTCTCGAATTGGACGAAATCAACGCCCAGGGCCTATTTTTCCACGAAGCTTCCGAAGTCCGAAGACGAAACGAAGTGGGGCCACAGTGGTGCCCAAACCCTAGGCGGCGCGGCCCCACGGCCGCGCCGGCCTATGGTGTGGGGCCCCGTGCCCCCTCCCCGACTTGCCCTTCCGCCTACTTAAAGCCTCCGTGACGAAACCCCCGGTGCACGAGAGCCACGATACGGAAAACCTTCCGGAGACGCCGCCAACGCCGATCCCATCTCGGGGGATCCAGGAGATCGCCTCCGGGCACCCTCCCGGAGCGCGGAATCATCTCCCGGAGGACTCTACGCCGCCATGGTCGCCTCCGGTGTGATGTGTGAGTAGTCTACCCCTGGACTATGGGTCCATAGTAGTAGCTAGATGGTTGTCTTCTCCCCATTGTGCTATCATTGTCGGATCTTGTGAGCTGCCTAACATGATCAAGATCATCTATCTGTAATTCTATATGTTGCGTTTGTTGGGATCCGATGAATAGAGAATACTTGTTATGTTGATTATCAAAGTTATATCTATGTGTTGTTTATGATCTTGCATGCTCTCCGTTACTAGTAGATGCTCTGGCCAAGTAGATGCTTGTAACTCCAAGAGGGAGTATTTATGCTCGATAGTGGGTTCATGCCTGCATTGACACAGGACGGTGTGAGAAAGTTCTAAGGTTGTGTTGTGCTGTTGCCACTAGGGATAAAACATTGATGCTATGTCTAAGGATGTAGTTTTTGATTACATTACGCACCATACTTAATGCAATTGTCTGTTGCTTTGCAACTTAATACCGGAGGGGTTCGGATGATAACCTGAAGGTGGACTTTTTAGGCATAGATGCAGTTGGATGGCGGTCTATGTACTTTGTCGTAATGCCCAATTAAATCTCACTATACTCATCATAATATGTATGTGCATGGTCATGCTCTCTTTATTCGTCAATTGCCCAACTGTAATTTGTTCACCCAACATGCTGTTTATCTTATGGGAGAGACACCTCTAGTGAACTGTGGACCCCGGTCCAATTCCCTTTACTGAAATACAATCTACTGCAATACTTGTTCTACTGTTTTCTGCAAACAATCATCTTCCACACAATACGGTTAATCCTTTGTTACAGCAAGCCGGTGAGATTGACAACCTCACTGTTTCGTTGGGGTAAAGTACTTTGGTTGTGTTGTGCAGGTTCCACGTTGGCGCCGGAATCCCTGGTGTTGCGCCGCACTACATCCCGCCGCCATCAACCTTCAACGTGCTTCTTGGCTCCTCCTGGTTCGATAAACCTTGGTTTCTTTCTGAGGGAAAACTTGCTGCTGTGCGCATCATACCTTCCTCTTGGGGTTCCCAACGAACGTGTGAGTTACACGCCATCAAGCTAGATTTCTGGCGCCGTTGCCGGGGAGATCAAGACACGCTGCAAGGGGAGTCTCCACTTCTCAATCTCTTTACTTTGTTTTTGTCTTGCTTAATTTTATTTACTACTTTGTTTGCTGCACTAAATCAAAATACAAAAAAATTAGTTGCTAGTCTTACTTTATTTACTGTCTTGCACTCTATATCAAAAACACAAAAAATTAGTTACTTGTTTTACTTTATAATATCATGCATGTTTTTATTACACTAGTTTTGCATAATGGACAAGAATGATCTTCTTATTCTATTTCCTGATTTAAAACATGGATTGTTTGATGCGAAAATTAAAAAACCTATGGAATCTTAATTGCATGCTGGTAGTAATATTAGTATGAACGCTTTGAACACCATTGTTGATAATAATATAGAAAGTTCTAAGCTTGGGGAAGCTGGTTTTCATGATCTTTTTATTCCCCCAAGCATTGAGGAGAAAATTTACTTTGATGATACTTTGCCTCCTATTTATGATAAAGATATTGGTCTTTTAGTACACTTTGTTATGGAGGATAAATTTGATTATGATTACAATATGCCTCCTATATTTGATAATGAGAATAATAATGATAGCTACTTTGTTGAATTTGCTCCCACTACAACTAATAAAATTGATTATGCTTATGTGGAGAGTAATGATACTTTTATGCATGTGAATAAGAATGCTTTATGTGATACTTATATTGTTGAGTTTGTTCATGATGCCTCTGAAAATTATTATGAGAGAGGAAAATATGGTTGTAGAAATTTTCATGTTACTAAAATGCCTCTCTATGTGCTGAAATTTTTGAAGCTACACTTGTTTTATCTTCCTGATCTTGTCATTTTGCTCTTCATGAATTTATTTGTGTACAAGGTTCCTTTTCATAGGAAGCATGTTAGACTTAAATGTGTTTTGGATTTGCTTCTTGATGCTCTCTTTTGCTTCAAATACTATTTCTTGCGAGTGCATCATTAAAACTGCTGAGCCCATCTTAATGGCTATAAAGAAAGAACTTCTTGGGAGATAACCCATGTGTTATTTTACCTACAGTACTTTGTTTTTATTTTGTGTCTTGGAAGTTGTTTACTACTGTAGCAACCTCTCCTTATCTTAGTTTTGTGTTTTGTTGTGCCAAGTTAAGCCGTTGATAGAAAAGTAAGTACTAGATTTGGATTACTGCGCAGTTCCAGATTTCTTTGCTGTCACGAATCTGGGTCCACCTCCCTGTAGGTAGCTCAGAAAATTAAGCCAATTTACGTGCATGATCCTCAGATATGTACGCAACTTTCATTCAATTTGAGAATTTTCATTTGAGCAAGTCTGGTGCCATTTTAAAATTCGTCAATACGAACTGTTCTGTTTTGACAGATTCTGCCTTTTATTTCGCATTGCCTCTTTTGCTATGTTGGATGAATTTCTTTGATCCACTAATGTCCAGTAGCATTATGCAATGTTCAGAAGTGTTAAGAATGATTGTGTCACCTCTGAATATGTTAATTTTTATTGTGCACTAACCCTCTAATGAGTTGTTTCGAGTTTGGTGTGGAGGAAGTTTTCAAGGATCAAGAGAGGAGTATGATGCAACATGATCAAGGAGAGTGAAAGCTCTAAGCTTGGGGATGCCCCGGTGGTTCACCCCTGCATATATTAAGAAGACTCAAGCGTCTAAGCTTGGGGATGCCCAAGGCATCCCCTTCTTCATCGACAACATTATCAGGTTCCTCCCCTGAAACTATATTTTTATTCCGTCACATCTTATGTGCTTTTTCTTGGAGCGTCGGTTTGTTTTTGTTTTGTTTGAATAAAATGGATCCTAGCATTCACTTTATGGGAGAGAGACACGCTCCGCTGTAGCATATGGACAAGTATGTCCTTGGTTTCTACTCATAGTATTCATGGCGAAGTTTCTCCTTCGTTAAATTGTTATATGGTTGGAATTGGAAAATGATACATGTAGTAATTGCTATTAATGTCTTGGGTAATGTGATACTTGGCAATTGTTGTGCTCATGATTAAGCTCTTGCATCATATGCTTTGCACCCATTAATGAAGAAATACATAGAGCATGCTAAAATTTGGTTTGCATATTTGGTTTCTCTAAGGTCTAGATAATTTCTAGTATTGAGTTTGAACAACAAGGAAGATGGTGTAGAGTCTTATAATGTTTACAATGTGTCTTTTATGTGAGTTTTGCTGCACCGGTTCATCCTTGTGTTTGTTTCAAATAAGCCTTGCTAGCCTAAACCTTGTATCGAGAGGGAATACTTCTCATGCATCCAAAATACTTGAGCCAACCACTATGCCATTTGTGTCCACCATACCTACCTACTACATGGTATTTTCCGCCATTCCAAAGTAAATTGCTTGAGTGCTACCTTTAAAATTCCATCATTCGCCTTTGCAATATATAGCTCATGGGACAAATAGCTTAAAAACTATTGTGGTATTGAATATGTAATTATGCACTTTATCTCTTAATAAGTTGCTTGTTGTGCGATAACCATGTTCACTGGGGACGCCATCAACTACTCTTTGTTGAATTTCATGTGAGTTGCTATGCATGTTCGTCTTGTCTGAAGTAAGAGCGATCTACCACCTTATGGTTAAGCATGCATATTGTTAGAGAAGAACATTGGGCCGCTAACTAAAGCCATGATCCATGGTGGAAGTTTCAGTTTTGGACATATATCCTCAATCTCAAATGAGAAAATTATTAATTGTTGTTACATGCTTATGCATAAAAGAGGAGTCCATTATCTGTTGTCTATGTTGTCCCGGTATGGATGTCTAAGTTGAAGAATAATCAATAGCGAGAAATCCAATGCGAGCTTTCTCCTTAGACCTTTGTACAGGCGGCATAGAGGTACCCCTTTGTGACACTTGGTAAAAACATGTGCATTGTGATGATCCGGTAGTCCAAGCTAATTAGGACAAGGTGCGGGCACTATTAGTACACTATGCATGAGGCTTGCAACTTGTAAGATATAATTTACATGATACATATGCTTTATTACTACCGTTGACAAAATTGTTTCATGTTTTCAAAATCAAAGCTCTAGCACAAATATAGCAATCGATGTTTTTCCTCTATGGAGGACATATCTTTTACTTTCAATGTTGAGTCAGTTCACCTATTTCTCTCCACCTCAAGAAGCAAACACTTGTGTGAACTGTGCATTGATTCCTACATATTTGCCTATTGCACTTATTATATTACTCTATGTTGACAATATCAATGAGATATACATGTTACAAGTTGAAAGCAACCGCTGAAACTTAATCTTCTTTTGTGTTGCTTCAATGCCTTTACTTTGAATTATTGCTTTATGAGTTAACTCTTATGCAAGACTTCATTGATGCTTGTCTTGAAGTGCTATTCATGAAAAGTCTTTGCTTTATGATTCACTTGTTTACTCATGTCATATACATTGTTTTGATCGCTGCATTCACTACATATGCTTTACAAATAGTATGATCAAGATTATGATGGCATGTCACTCCAGAAATTATCTGTGTTATCGTTTTACCTGCTCGGGACGAGCAGAACTAAGCTTGGGGATGCTGATACGTCTCCAACGTATCGATAATTTCTTATGTTCCATGCCACATTATTGATGTTATCTACATGTTTTATGCACACTTTATGTCATATTCGTGCATTTTCTGGAACTAACCTATTAACAAGATGCCGAAGTTCCATTTTCTTTTTTATGATGTTTTTGTTTTCAGAAATCCTAGTAAGGAAATATTCTCGGAATTGGACGAAATCAACGCCCAGGGGCCTATTTTTCCACGAAGCTTCCAGAAGTCCGAAGACGAAACGAAGTGGGGCCACAGGGTGCCCAAACCCTAGGGCGGCGCGCCCCCCCCCCCTGGCCGCGCCGGCCTATGGTGTGGGGCCCCTGTGCCCCCTCCTGACTTGCCCTTCCGCCTACTTAAAGCCTCCGTGACGAAACCCCCGTGCGAGAGCCACGATACGGAAAACCTTCCAGAGACGCCGCCAACGCCGATCCCATCTCGGGGGATCCAGGAGATCGCCTCCGGCACCCTGCCGGAGAGGGGAATCATCTCCCGGAGGACTCTACGCCGCCATGGTCGCCTCCGGTGTGATGTGTGAGTAGTCTACCCCTGGACTATGGGTCCATAGCAGTAGCAAGATGGTTGTCTTCTCCCCATTGTGCTATCATTGTCGGATCTTGTGAGCTGCCTAACATGATCAAGATCATCTATCTGTAATTCTATATGTTGCGTTTGTTGGGATCCGATGAATAGAGAATACTTGTTATGTTGATTATCAAAGTTATATCTATGTGTTGTTTATGATCTTGCATGCTCTCCGTTACTAGTAGATGCTCTGGCCAAGTAGATGCTTGTAACTCCAAGAGGGAGTATTTATGCTCGATAGTGGGTTCATGCCTGCATTGACACCGGGACAAAGGATGTAAAGTTCTAAGGTTGTGTTGTGCTGTTGCCACTAGGGATAAAACATTGATGCTATGTCTAAGGATGTAGTTGTTGATTACATTACGCACCATACTTAATGCAATTGTCTGTTGCTTTGTAACTTAATACTGGAGGGGGTTCGGATGATAACCTGAAGGTGGACTTTTTAGGCATAGATGCAGTTGGATGGCGGTCTATGTACTTTGTCGTAATGCCCAATTAAATCTCACTATACTCATCATGATATGTATGTGCATGGTCATGCTCTCTTTATTTGTCAATTGCCCAACTGTAATTTGTTCACCCAACATGCTGTTTATCTTATGGGAGAGACACCTCTAGTGAACTGTGGACCCCGGTCCAATTCTCTTTCTTGAAATACAATCTCTGCAATACTTGTTCTCTTGTTTCTGCAAACAATCATCTTCCACACAATACGGTTAATCCTTTGTTACAGCAAGCCGGTGAGATTGACAACCTCACTGTTTCGTTGGGGCAAAGTACTTTGGTTGTGTTGTGCAGGTTCCACGTTGGTGCCGGAATCCCTGGTGTTGCGCCGCACTACATCCCGCCGCCATCAACTTTCAACGTGCTTCTTGGCTCCTCCTGGTTCGATAAACCTTGGTTTCTTTCTGAGGGAAAACTTGCTGCTGTGCGCATCATACCTTCCTCTTGGGGTTCCCAACGAACGTGTGAGTTACACGCCATCACCCCCACGCCGCCAATTCCTCTTGCCGGATCACCAAGGAAGAGGACAGCGACGCGGATTATGCGTACCGCCGCCGAACCGTTACCGGGGGCGGAGGCCGCCACCTCTCCACCGAATCCTCCATGGCTACCGACGGAGAGCCTCAGGCTCCGGCCAAGTAGTCGTACGTGCCGCCTGGCTTCCTCCACCAGCGCTACATCACCTCCCATGGAATGCCGCTGCAGAAACCCTCTTCTCCCCCTCATCGATTCGACGGAGGGGGTGCCGCCACCAAAAGAAACGGTGCTATTGTCACGGTGCTATTGTCAACAAAGAATAGCTTCTCTGCAAGAAGCTTACCCCAAAAGAAACGAAGAAGTTAAGCGTGCTAGGGTTGGAGTAGTGTGAGGATGAGTGACTAATTAAAAAGTTTGACTATGATTGTAATGTGACATAAAATTAAGTTAGAGTTAAAAATAATCCATGTGAGAGACAAAAAGAAATTTAAAAAAATGATAAAAATATTTTAAAAAATCGAGCCAGAATTGCCAAAAGGATGTTAGTTCTATGCCAACGGCCAGCCAGGTATTCTGCGATGGGCACCGTTGGCTTAGTTCTATGCCAACGGCCTTCCAGACATCGGCATCTTATGCATTCCCTCTAAGCCGACGGCCTTCCAGCCATCGGCACCTTATGCATTCCCTGTAGTGCTTGGATTAATTTGGATAGCATTCGAACCTTCGATGTCTGTGCGAAGCGCGAAATATACCCCTGCCTTGATATCCAATTGGCAGCTTACCACTGGAGATGCCCTCAACGCCCAAGATGCTCTATCCCCATTTAGCAATATCTGAAAAAAGTATCATACTACTAAAAAAAATGTTGTATCTGGTTGAGTTTATTTGCATCTGTAAACACAGAGCGAGCTCAGGGACGATTCACTGCCCGTTAGTGGAATTTTTCTTTTTGATTTGTTTCTTGTCGATGACAGTGGAACTGAATATGACTTGGAGGTGTGTGTAAGTGGGCAGGTATATTGAGGTGTGTTCAGTTTCGGTCAAATTTCAGCCACCAGTGAAACAACTCAAGCATCCAACGGCCAATGACAAAGAAATATTCATTACAAATTGATTAAAATTAAACAAATTTCAACAAATATTGATTACCTTTGAGTTTGAGTTCGACTTGAATTCTCTAACTTTTAAAATTTCTGGTGACCTCTGATACGTCCATTTTGCATCACTATTTTGTATCATAATTTGCTGTTATTCATTGATATATTTCATATTTAGAGGTGATACTTATGTTATTTCATCTATTTTGCATGATTCATGATTATTAGAGGATCGCGCACCGGAGTCAGGATTCTGCTGGAAAAAGCGCCGTCAGAATGCAATATTTCGGAAGATCAACAATTGACGGAAATTATATGAAAAATCCTATTTTTCCAGAAGACGAAGGGAGCCAGAAGGGGGAGCCGAGGGGAGCCGAGGTGGGCCCACCTCATAGGCTGGCGCGGCCCAAGGCCTGGCCGCGCCGCCCTGTGAGGAGGGGGCCCACAGCCCCCTCTGGCCGTCTCTCCTTCGCGTACATCTTCGTCCCGAAAACCTAAGATCGGGGGGATAGTCGCAAAGAGTCACAGCCGCCTTTGCGGGGCGGAAAACACCAGAGAGAAAAGAGCTCTCCGGCAGGCTGAAATCCGCCGGGGAAATTCTCTCCCAGAGGGGGAAATCGACACCATCGTCATCGTCATCGAGCTGGACATCATCTCCATCATCATCATCATCATCATCTCCATCATCATCGCCGCCATCTCCACCGCCGCACCTCGTCACCGCTGTAACAATTTGGGTTTGATCTTGATTGTTTGATAGGGGAAACTCTCTCGGTGTTGATTTCTACTTATTATTGATGCTATTGAGTGAAACCGTTGAACCAAGGTTTATGTTCAGATTGTTATTCATCATCATATCACCTCTGATCATGTTCTATATGATGTCTCGTGAGTAGTTCGTTTAGTTCTTGAGGACATGGGTGAAGTCTAAATGTTAGTAGTGAATTATGTTGGTTAGTATTCAATGTTATGATATTTAAGTTGTGATGTTATTCTTCTAGTGGTGTCATGTGAACGTCGACTACATGACACTTCACCATTTATGGGCCTAGGGGAGTGCATCTTGTATTCGGTTGCTAATTGCGGGGTTGCCGGAGTGACAGAAACATAAACCCCCGTTAGTATATCGATGCAGGAGGGATAGCAGGATCTAAGAGTTTAATGCTGTGGTTAGATTTATCTTAATTACTTTCTTGTATTTGCGGATGTTTGCATGGGGTATAATCACAAGTATGTATTAGTCCTAGAAAGGGCCGTGCATTAGCATAGGTTCACCCACACAACACTTATCAAAACAATGAAGATTAATCAGCTATATGAAGCGAAAGCACTAGACTAAATTCCCGTGTGTCCTCAAGAACGTTTGGTCATTATAAGTAAACAAACCGGCTTGTCCTTTGTGCTAAAAAGGATTGGGCCACTCGCTGCAATTATTTCTCTCGTATTTTACTTGTACTTTATTCATCTGCTATACTAAAACCCCATGAATACTTGTCTGTGAGCATTTATAGTGAATCCTTCATCGAAACTGTTTGTCAACACCTTCTGTTCCTCGTTGGGTTCGACACTCTTATTTATCGAAAGTACTACGATACACCCCCTATACTTGTGGGTCATCAAGACTATTTTCTGGCGCCGTTGCCAGGGAGTGAAGCACTATTGGTAAGTGGAATTGGTAAAGGAAACCTTTACTGTACGTGCTGTTTTTATTTCTGCCTGCTGCTATAATTCATTATGGAGAGGTCTTCTCTTGAATTCCTCTTTAGAAAATCTACTACTACTGCAAAGGTAGTAGATGAGGCGCCAGGTGAGAAAGAGGTTCCATACAAAATACCTGTGAAAATTATTGAACGTGTTGTGGATAACCGCTATGAAGGGGATGGAACTGTCCATCCTGGTGATCATTTACTGTTTTTACATGAATTATGCGGGTTATTCAAATGTGCAGGTATTGCTATGGATGAAGTTAGGAAGAAACTATTCTCTATATCGCTGTCTGGTAAAGCAGCGCACTGGTATAAATTGCTGAAGAATAGGGATTCTCTTAATTGGGAGGACATTGTGCCTTTATTTTATTCCAAATTCTATCCTCCAAGTGAAATTCACAAAGATCGAAACCGCATATATAATTTCTGGCCTCATGATGGAGAGAGTATTGCCCAAGCTTGGGGGAGATTGAAGTCTTTAATGCTCAAATGCCCCATTCATGAGCTTCCTGGTAATATTATTATTGATAATTTCTATGCAAGATTGTCTTTTCAAGATAAGACTTTGCTGGATACTTCTTTTTCTGGATCATTTACATGCAACAAAGAAGAGTTTAAAAGGGACCTTCTTGATCAGATCCAGGAAAATAATGAAGGATGGGAGAACGACAAAGATAGAGAGTCAGGTATAAACTATGATTATAAATGCATTGAAGTTTTTATGGATACTGATAAATTTCGTAATATGAGTGCTACTTATGGTCTTGATTCTCAAGTCATTGCAAATTTTTATAAAGCTTTTGCCTCTCACTTTGAATTGCCTAAGAAGAATTTTGATAAGTATCATGAACCATATAAGGATAAAATTGATTCATCTATAAATAAATGTGTTATAATTGAAACTACTGATCATATTATTCCTGAAGCTTATATTGAAAAAACTCCTTTCCCTGCTAAAATGAAGGAGTACTCTATTGTATCTAGTGCAGTTAATAAAAGTGCAAAGAAACCTATAGAACCTGAAGAACAAATAAAGGTTGAACCTGTTGTTGCAATAATTAAAGATCTTGTGACTGAAAATGTAGAAGATGGTCATATTATTTTCTGTGAAGATGCTTCTAATATTGTTTCGCATCCTAATAAGTCTAGGAAAGCTAGTGTTCCTATGCTCTCTGTTAGAATTGGTGATCATTGTTATTGTGGTTTATGTGATATTGGTGCAAGTATTAGCGCCATTCCTTATGAGCTTTATACGGAGATCATGCATGAAATTGGTTCTTGTGAACTTGAAGATATTGATGTGGTTATTCGACTGGCTAATAGAGAAACTATCTCTCCTATTGGTATTGTTCGAGATGTGGAAGTTCTATGTGGTAAGATTAAATATCCTGCTGACTTTTTGGTACTTGGTTCTGCTGCTAGTAAGTATTGTCCTATTATTTTTGGTAGACCTTTCCTAAATACTTGTGGAGCTGTTATAGATTGCAAGAAGGAAAAAATTATGACTAAATTTGCGGGTGAATCTTATGAGTTTAATTTCTCTAAATTTGCCAAAACTCCTTATAAAGCTGATTTGCCTAATAATGATTTTAGAGTTGAACAGTGTGCGTCTATTGCTCTTGCTCCTAATAATCCTTTGCAGCAATATTTGGAGGATAGTGAGAGTGAAGTCTTTAGGGAAGAAAGAAATGAGCTTGATGAAATTTTCCTTCGTCAACCTATTCTTAAACATGACATGCCAGTTGAAGATTTAGGTACAACACCACCACCAAAGGAAGATCCTGTTTTTGATTTAATACCATTGCCTGATAATCTTAAGTATGCTCATATGGATGATAAGAAAATATATCCTGTTATTATTAGTTCTAAGCTTTCAGATATTGAGGAAGAAAGGTTATTGGAAATATTGAAGAAACACCGAGGAGCTATTGGCTACACTCTTGATGACTTGAAGGGGATTTCTCCCTCTATTTGCCAACATGCTATCAATATGGAAGATGATGCAAAACCTGTTGTTGAACATCAACGCCGTCTAATTCCGAAGATGAAGGATGTGGTAAGGAATGAGGTATTAAAACTTCTTGAAGCTGGTATTATATATCCTATTGCTGATAGTAGATGGGTTTGTCCTGTGCATTGTGTTCCTAAGAAAGGAGGAATGACTGTTGTGCCTAATGATAATGATGAGCTCATCCCTCAAAGAGTAGTTGTAGGGTATAGAATGTGCATTGATTATCGAAAAGTTAATAAAGTTACTAAGAAAGATCATTACCCTTTACCCTTTATTGATCAAATGTTAGAAAGGTTGTCTAAAAATACTCATTTTTGCTTTCTTGATGGTTATTCTGGGTTTTCACAAATTGCTTTTAAAACTAAAGATCAAGAGAAAACCACTTTCACTTGTCCCTATGGAACTTATGCTTATAGGCGTATGCCTTTTGGTTTATGTAATGCTCCTGCTACTTTTCAAAGATGCATGTCTGCTATTTTTCATGGCTTTTGTGAGAGTATTGTAGAGGTATTCATGGATGATTTTTCTGTCTATGGAAATTCTTTTGATAATTGCTTGCGGAACCTTGATAAAGTATTGCAGAGATGTGAAGAAACTAACCTTGTTCTTAATTGGGAGAAGTGCCACTTTATGGTTAATGAAGGAATTGTATTGGGACATAAAATTTCTGAGAGAGGTATTGAAGTTGATAGAGCTAAAGTTGAAGCAATTGAGAAGATGCCCTATCCTAGGGATGTTAAAGGTATTCGTAGTGTTCTTGGTCATGCTGGGTTTTATAGGAGATTTATTAAAGACTTTTCTAAGATTTCAAAGCCTCTTACTAATCTTCTTCAAAAAGATGTACCTTTTGTTTTTGATGATGATTGTAAGGAAGCTTTTGAAACTCTAAAGAAAGCCTTAACAACTGCTCCTGTAGTTGAACCTCCTGATTGGAATTTACCTTTTGAAATTATGTGTGATGCTAGTGATTTTGCCGTAGGCGCTGTTCTTGGACAGCGAGTAGATAAGAAATTGAATGTTATTCATTATGCTAGCAAAACTCTTGATGCTGCTCAAAGAAATTATGCAACTGAAAAGGAATTATTAGCTGTAGTCTTTGCTTGTGACAAATTTAGATCTTATATTGTTGATTCGAAAGTCACAATTCATACTGATCATGCTGCAATTAGATACCTTATGGAAAAGAAAGATGCTAAGCCAAGGCTTATTAGATGGGTACTTCTTTTGCAAGAATTTGATTTACATATTATAGATAGGAAATGTGCTAATAATCTTGTTGCTGATAATTTGTCTAGATTGGAAAATATTGCTTATGATCCTGTTCCTGTTAATGATAGTTTTCCAAATGAACAATTGGCTGTAATAAAGGTGAGCTCGCGAGATAGTCCTTGGTATGCTGATTATGCTAACTTTATTGTTTCCAAGTACTTGCCTCCAACCTTTACAGCCCAGCAAAGGAGGAAATTCTTTTATGACTTGAGGCATTATTTTTGGGATGACCCTCACTTATATAAAGAAGGAGTTGATGGTATTCTGCGAAGATGTGTTCCCGAATATGAACAACAGGAGATATTGAGTAAATGTCATGGTAGTGTTTATGGAGAACATCACGCCGGAGATAGGACCGCGCAAAAGGTTCTACAATCAGGGTTTTATTGGCCAACTCTCTTCAAAGATGCAAGGAAGTTTATTTTATCTTGTGATGAATGTCAAAGGGTTGGTAATATCTCCAGACGCAGTGAAATGCCTATGAATTATACTCTCGTTATTGAACCATTCGATTGTTGGGGATTTGACTTCATGGGTCCTTTCCCTTCTTCAGAAGGTAACACTCATATACTTGTCGCTGTTGATTATGTTACTAAATGGGTGGAAGCCATACCTACAAAAAGTGCTGATGGTGAGACCTCTTTAAGAATGCTTTTAGATATTATTTTTCCTAGATTTGGAGTTCCTAGATATATTATGACTGATGGAGGTTCTCATTTTATTCATGGTGGTTTCAGAAAAACTCTTGCTAAGTATGGTATTAATCATAGAATTGCTTCTGCTTATCATCCTCAAACTAGTGGGCAAGTAGAATTGTCAAATAGAGAAATTAAATCTATCTTGCAAAAGACTGTTAATAAATCTAGAAAGAACTGGGCTATTAAATTGAAGGAAGCATTATGGGCTTATAGAACTGCTTATAAAAATCCCATGGGTATGTCACCGTATAAAATGGTTTATGGGAAAGCTTGTCATTTACCTTTAGAACTAGAGCACAAAGCTTATTGGGCTGTAAGAGAACTAAATAAAGATCCTAAACTTGCCGGTAAGAAAAGATTGCTACAATTGAGTTCTCTAGATGAATGGAGAAGTGAAGCTTATGAAAATGCTAAACTCTTTAAAGAGAAAGTTAAGAAATGGCATGATAGAAGGATTATCAAAAGAGAATTTAATGTTGGAGATAAAGTCCTATTGTATCGGTCTCGTCTCAGAATTTTTGCAGGGAAATTACTCTCAAAATGGGAAGGACCATATGTCATTGATGAGGTGTATCGATCCGGAGCAATTAAAATTAGCTCTCTGCAAGGTAATGCCACCCAAGTGGTGAATGGACAAAGACTCAAGCATTATATCTCTGGTGATTCTTATAATAAAGATGTTGATGTTATTCAAGTGGTAACTCCGGAAGCCTTCATCAAGGGCCAAGTTGACAGTCCTGGAGAGTTCGACTTTGAATAGGTAACAGTTCTAGTAAGAAAAAGTCCGCGTTTAACTTTCCGAACAATGTTTTTGCAACTTTTGGAAAATATGAAAAATTACGAGATCGAAACGGAGTGGAGGAGACGCACGAGGGCGTGCCCCCACAGGCCGACGCGGGCCCCAGCCTGGCCGCGCCGCCCTGTGAGGAGGGCCCCTCGTTGCTCCCCTCCGACTCTGGTTCGACCTGGTACTTTCCTTTTGTCGTGAAAATTTTTGCTATATAATCCCCCGGACCTCTGGAGGTCCGTATATCGTTTCCTCGTCGTGTTTTGTTTTGAGCCGTTTCTGCCAGGATCTGTCTTTGATCTAGAAGCACCATGGTCTCCAACAACAAGGACAAGGAACCTTCGGAGGAAGATATTCAACATCCCGAGTTGAAAGAAGAATTCAAGGAGGATGAAGAGGAAGTTGAGGAAGTTCCGCGAGTATACCCGCGTGCCACCGTCGCAAGCATCGGAGTGGTGTCAAATCCGTTCAACGCCAAGAAAAGCGCACGGATTAGCACCGGAGGAAGATTTCCACGTCACTACCTAGCTCCAAAGACATCTCCTCCAGGCACCTACAACCCCTTCCACATTCTAATTCATAATAGTCAAACTGAAAGGGTGCCCAAGGCAGTATTGCCCAGCAACTGGGACATAGATCTCTCTAACACTGCAGGAAGGACGAAGCCTGAACCTGAAGAGTGGGGAAACAACTCTAAGAGTTGGGACTCGCCGTCGGACATACTTCTTAACTGCGTCGAGCACAATTCCGAGATGATCCGCAACCTCACATACAGGATTGACGAGCTAAAGGAGCTTGTTGAGAAGCTTATCCGAAATTCATCATCACCACCGCCGAAGGAGTGATTCATCATCGGTATTGGCACCCCCTTGGTTTGTTCCAAGCTTGGGGAAGTGCCGCGGTATCACATCATCACTATCTTTTACCTTTTTACTATCAAGTAGTGTCATATCACGAGTAGGGAAGTTATCATATAAGATGTGTTGCGGTATGGAAGTATCTCTCTTTTAGTTGGTTATCTATGTATCCCTTGGTGTGAGTTATCGTTATGGAATAATAATGAGAAGTCCTATCATTTACATATTGCACATCTTATTTTAGTTTGCAATCTCTATTATATGATTAATCTTGTTGTTAGTATTGGTATCACTTTGGGAGCATTGAGTATATCTATTTGGTTTTGGCAAACTTAGCATTGGTCAATAGCAACAACACCTTGAGTTTAAGTAGAAAAGAGGAAACACATGTAGAGATGTTATTATCTTTCTTGTTAGTTCCTAGCTTAGTATTCTGAAGTTAAAATTGTTTGTGTTTACAAGGAAGATGCATGATTGTTTCTACCACATGTATATTTGTTTGTTTCCCTCAACTCTTATGCTTGCTAATTAACCTTGCTAGCCAAAGACCTGTACCGAGAGGGAATACTTCTCGTACATCCAAACCCTTAAACCAAACCTATGCCATCAGTGTCCACCATAACTACCTATTGTGTGGTATTTCCCTGCCATTCCAAGTAAATACTTCATGTGCTACCTTTAAACAATTCAAAATTACTACCTCTTATTTGTGTTAATGTTTTATAGCTCATGAGGAAGTATGTGGTGTTTAATCTTTCAGTCTTTTTAGGCAGCTTCCATTAATGGACTAGTGGCTTCATCCACTTATCCTATAATTTTGCAAAAAGAGCTGGCAACGGGGTTCCCAGCCCCAATTAATCAACTTTCATTAATAATTCTCTTCACGTGTTTTGCCCTGATTAATCAGTAAGCAACTTAATTTTGCAATAGACACTCCTCCATGGTATGTGAAATGCTGGAAGGTACCCGAGAATTCGGTTAGCCATGGCTTGAGAAAGCAAAGGTTGGGAGGAGTGTCATCCTTAAATAAACTAAAGTACATGTGTAAACAAAAGAGAAGAGGGATGATCTACCTTGCTGGTAGAGATAACGTCCTTCATGGGAGCCGCTCTTTGGAAGTCTATTTGGCAAGGGGGTTAGAGTACCCGCTACCATTCATTGACAACAACAAACACCTCTCAAAACTTTACTTTTATGCTCTCTATATGATTTCAAAACTCAAAAAGCTCTAGCACATGATTTAATCCCTGCTTCCCTCTGCGAAGGGCCTGTCTTTTACTTTATGTTGAGTCAGTAAACCTATTTCCATCCATCTGAAGCAAGCATTTGAGTTGTTGTGATCAAGCCATCTATAATGTGATTTATTTCATCATGTCTTTTATTCTTCCTTGTTTAAGTACAAGTTTTATCTGAATGAGTACAGCTTTGAAAGTTATCAATGATTATGAGAAGATTACTATGATTGAGTATGCAAGTTTATCATAAGTTTTAATATGAGAGCGCTGCTCAATAGACAAGTATAACCTGTTAACTGTTCTCTGACCAAGAACAAAGTTTGCCATCACCAATTATGATTCCTTATGCACCTTTATTTGTGATTTCCTTTTACTTGTTTCAAGTTGAATTATATGAGGAAGTTGTCTACTAGAATGTCTTGTGTGAATGAATATGATGCTTCTTGTCCGTATTTTATTTATCGACTCTGCACTCCATAAACATGTGGTCCTGTTTACTGAGTTCAGTTTCGCTTGGGGACAAGCGAAGTCTAAGCTTGGGGGGAGTTGATACGTCCATTTTGCATCACTATTTTGTATCATAATTTGCTGTTATTCATTGATATATTTCATATTTGGAGGTGATACTTATGTTATTTCATCTATTTTGCATGATTCATGATTATTGGAGGATCGCGCACCGGAGTCAGGATTCTGCTGGAAAAAGCGCCGTCAGAATGCAATATTTCGGAAGATCAACAATTGACGGAAATTATATGAAAAATCCTATTTTTCCAGAAGATGAAGGGAGCCAAGGGGAGCCGAGGTGGGCCCACCTCATAGGCTGGCGCGGCCTAAGGCCTGGCCGCGCCGCCCTGTGAGGAGGGGGCCCACAGCCCCCTCTGGCCGTCTCTCCTTCGCGTACATCTTCGTCCCGAAAACCTAAGATCGGGGGGATAGTCGCGAAGAGTCACAACCGCCTTTGCGGGGCGGAAAACACCAGAGAGAAAAGAGCTCTCCGGCAGGCTGAAATCCGCCGGGGAAATTCCCTCCCGGAGGGGGAAATCGACGCCATCGTCATCGTCATCGAGCTGGACATCATCTCCATCATCATCATCATCATCTCCATCATCATCGCCGCCATCTCCACCGCTGCACCTCGTCACCGCTGTAACAATTTGGGTTTGATCTTGATTGTGTGATAGGGGAAACTCTCTCGGTGTTGATTTCTACTTGTTATTGATGCTATTGAGTGAAACCGTTGAACCAAGGTTTATGTTCAGATTGTTATTCATCATCGTATCACCTCTGATCATGTTCCATATGATGTCTCGTGAGTAGTTCGTTTAGTTCTTGAGGACATGGGTGAAGTCTAAATGTTAGTAGTGAATTATGTTGGTTAGTATTCAATGTTATGATATTTAAGTTGTGGTGTTATTCTTCTAGTGGTGTCATGTGAACGTCGACTACATGACACTTCACCATTTATGGGCCTAGGGGAGTGCATCTTGTATTCGGTTGCTAATTGCGGGGTTGCCGGAGTGACAGAAACCTAAACCCCCGTTAGTATATCGATGCAGGAGGGATAGCAGGATCTCAGAGTTTAAGGCTGTGGTTAGATTTATCTTAATTACTTTCTTGTATTTGCGGATGTTTGCAAGGGGTATAATCACAAGTATGTATTAGTCCTAGGAAGGGCGGTGCATTAGCATAGGTTCACCCACACAACACTTATCAAAACAATGAAGATTAATCAGCTATATGAAGCGAAAGCACTAGACTAAATTCCCGTGTGTCCTCAAGAACGTTTGGTCATTATAAGTAAACAAACCGGCTTGTCCTTTGTGCTAAAAAGGATTGGGTCACTCGCTGCAATTATTTCTCTCGCATTTTACTTACTTGTACTTTATTCATCTGCTATACTAAAACCCCCTGAATACTTGTTTGTGAGCATTTACAGTGAATCCTTCATCGAAACTGCTTGTCAACACCTTCTGCTCCTCGTTGGGTTCGACACTCTTATTTATCGAAAGTACTACGATACACCCCCTATACTTGTGGGTCATCAACCTCCCACAGAAAATGAAAACCACAATGATGTAAAGTCCAACTAAGAACATAAGTGCTTTCAAACATATGTTAGGTTTTCGAAAGTATATCACGGTCCTTGAGAAAAATAAAAAAAACCCCAACAATTCATTCATGAAAGAAAAAGGTGTACCTCTTGTTCATCAACTATTGTGAAAGTCTAGTTCTTGTCTCTCAACTCAAATCCTACAAATTATCGCCCCATAGAAAGGGGTTTTGCTGATCAGATGGTAGCAATCCCGCACGAATTGCACTCTAGTTACCAAAAAATTTTGAAATAAAATCAGAAAATGGGGAAAATAAAAGAAACCAAAATGCATAGATCCTTCATGGATTTTGTCAAAATAAAACAATCAAAAAACATCTATCCACTCGGGGCTGCTGCCCCGATCCCGGGAACCATAGTGGGGAGCATCTTCACGGGTTGGACTTGCTGCACGCATGGCTTGGGTGACATACTTGTGTCTCCAGTGTTATGACTTTGTCGGCTCGGTTGACGCACCTCGGAAGGAGGCGTTTTAACTTTTAGGCTCATGCGGCAGCCCCTGATGCTTGTGCGGCGGTTGGTTTGCGAGCAGTTTTCCCTGTGCAACCTAGTCTGCGGGTGGTTGAGTGGTGCAGCATCGTTGCTCGAGTGCAAGTGGTGGTATGTCGGGATGGTGGTCCCGGAAAGTGATGTTGGCGGTGCGCTAGGCGACTGGATATCGGGATGGTGGCCCTGAAACATTGTTAGTGTTGACAATCTTTAGAGGGGTTGGTTTCTTCATCTATGGCCCAACGTTTCGTGTCTGCTCCTTCCGTAGGAGTCATCGCGTGTCTTCTCTCCGGCGGTGATGAAATGCCGATTGGCCTTGACGGAGTGGTGTTTCGAGTTTGCGCTTCGTTGTTGCTTGACGTGACTGAGCTTGGCCATTGTGCCGAGTGTGGACGTGGCCAGCGTGGTGTTGAGCTTGTTGTATGGTTTTCGACTGATTTTTCGCTAATTAACTAGCTTTTGCCTTCATTTTGAACAAAATACATCTAAAAACAAGAAAACCGTAAAATTCACATGGTTTTATTTTTAATTTAATTTTAAGAATTCACATAATTTTCTCAATAACTTTACAAATTATTTGTCGTTTCACCGAACCGTGTATATTTTTCAATGTTTCATGACTCTTCATGCAAATCCTCATTTATAAGTACCTGCTTTCTTTTCATATATTTTCATATTTTTGTAGTTTTTTTTCTTCAAACTAATTAGTTCATTTTAAAGAAAATAGTAATTTGGTTTTTATTCTGATTTGATTTCCTTCCTTATACAATGTTTCCAGTTATTTTTTGTAAAGAAACATACGATGCCCTTTATGTTGCCACATGTGCCAAGCGAGAATCGACCGCTAAGGCTTTCTGGAAGCTGCAACACCTAGCAAAAGTAATGACCACGGACGCAAATCTAGAGATAACATCTGCCCCATGAGACTAAAAAGCTAACAATGTCTCAACATAATTTTCCATGACCAAATGTAGACGGTGTGAGACACAATGGGACAGAAGTCTCTCATACAGTCATACTGAACTTGAGAAGCCAAACTTATACTTTCAGAACAGTTGTGTGACCCAAAAATATACATGTTCCTTCATGAAGTACATCGCAGTAGAAGGTTACATGCACTTATTACTATCAAACTCATAGTCCCTTGATAAATAATTGCTATGCCATTGGACGACTTGTCGAGGCCTTCAGTTTTTTAATGATGCGTGTTGGTGTGATGTCAGGGTGTTGACTCTGTTCATTGACCCCCCTCATCGGTGATGTAGGATTAACGAGTTGTCGTTAGTTTTGGTGGTTTCGGTTTAATCTTTGTAATTCTTCTTGTAAGGTGTTGTGAATAATCTAATAAAAAAAACCGTGTGCATCTCTTGGATGCAGAAGATGGGGTGATATTTCCCCATGTCAAAAAAAAGTCACGTGTAATCGAACCTTGTGGGGCTAGGTTTTATTTCTCGGTGACAGTTTTTTACCGGAGGTCCCCGGCTGGTTACCCCGAAATCTCGGATATCTCGAACTTTTTTCGTTCAAGATTATTTAAACAAAATTTGAAATTCAAAAATTTCGAGCACAAAACGAAGAAATTTCTAGCGCAAATTGGGCGTACAGCTTCTGCAGCGCAGCGGAAAGACTCTTGCGTCCAATCCCAGCAGGTCGCGGCCTCGAATCATAGTTTAGCCATCTTTCTAAATTTTTAAAGCAAAACATAGAATAAATAGACAGAAAAAAGATATTTTGCGACTGCATGGAGTTGAAATCGTGACCTTTCTGAATCAACAGCACACCATGTCACCACGCCACACCAAGCTTCACATTTATTACGTCATACATCGCCTATTTGACCAAATACTAGAGTTCAAATTCAAATGTAGCCGAAATATTTTGGTCGGTATCAATTATTCTCGGGGGGTAACGAGATTATCGGTTTCCGCCGAATTTTCGGAAATTCCGGCCGAGAAAAAAACCTTGCGTGGGACTCATGGTAGGAACAATGTAGATCATTAGCAAGGAACAAACATCTTTGACATCAGAAGCCAACATCACATCTTGCGGTAATCCCGTGACTGCCTTTACTGGATGTGGATGGCTAATAAGGTACAATATGAGAAGACTCCTCTCGGTGTATGACCCCAAAAAGTTATAACCATTGTTATAAAATGAGGAGGCCAATAGGCCATCCGTTGTCAATCCCCATCCAAGCAAAGAAACCAAAAACAAGCATCATATTGGCTTAGCTTGCCGCATCATGTTCGGCTGGGGCAAGAGCAGCAAGACTCCTGGTCCGGCAGTCGCCGGCGGTGAAGTGGCGGTGCAGAAGGTGGAGAAGATCAAGTACGTCAACCTCGTCCACATCAAGCCTCCTGTCCGCGGTGGTCGGAGCAGCGGCAGCATCGGGAACGCGCCATGGACGGCGCCGAAGAAGCCTGAGAGCACCGGAGACATCAACTCGAGGGCCAGCAGGTTCATCGAGGAGACTAAGAACCGGTGGCGCCTTGGCCGCTAATTAGCTAGCCCCGGCCGTTGTCGCCCATGCTTGCTTGTGTGTCACGTCCTCATGCTCCCTAGATACTCGATCGTCGTCCGTGCAAATTATTTAACAGCTCAGTTAGTACACATGAGTTATATAGCCCCGATTAAGATGTAATCAAGCTCTATGCAAATTATTTGTATTGATATGAAGTGTAGTGTATACGGAACGCAATCATGGGGATACAGCTAGCATGGCTGTTGATTCATCAGTATGAGTATGAGTATGAGTATGAGTATGAGTATGAGTATGAGTATGCCAGACAAATAATTTTGGATATGTATGTTGTTTGTTGATTGCACGTACGCTTGCACGCTTGCATACATGCTTTTGTTAAGGTGTTGTCCTTGGTCGCTGTCTGGGCATTCATTATCGGATTCTTAATCGTCTCAATAATCCCGGCTGATCGATCAGCTTCTGCTGCCGAACTGATTCCGAATGATAGATTCTATAGTAGCTAGTGATCCGTGAGTGTACCACCCTCAAGGTTATAGGCTTTGCAAAGCGTCCAACAGCTGGTAATAATGAAAGAACGAATAGAACTTTCTCATAGAAAGGTAAGTTTTTTTTTTCCGAAATGGGATCAAACCCTGCCTTGCGGCCTTCATAGAAAGGTAAGTATGTTTATAGTTCCTCAATTGTTTCCATGAGACTAGCCACAATGAGAGTATATCATAAGTAGTACTCCGTACTACGTATCATACATGAGATATTGCTGGGACCAAGGCAATCGTTGATTGGTAGAGAGAAAACGCACGGCCAAGCATAATATTGCCTCGTTGATTGTGGCGTTTAATTAGGGAGTCCATCATCATCGTTTGACCCACCCTTCCAAACAGAACTGACCAATAACCGCACAATTAATTCTGCATGCAATGGTCAGTTTCGCTTCTCATAGACCACGCATTTAATCTGCATGCAGTAAGCGTTGCCATGCACGCGATAGAATAGAGAGAAAAATTAGGAGAGAAGAGGAGTACGCCTAATTAAATGCAATTATCAATGCAAACGCGCCTAAATCAACGTGGGTTTAGAAACGGCTTGTTTTTTCAGGGACGCCGGTTAATCTGGCCCGGAGGAAGTATCATAGCACGTAAATCTAGAAAATTTAATGACAAACACATCATATACACAAATTCACATTGAGATTCTACAAAACATTAAATATGATGATACTAGTACTATCCTATGATATTATGCATTGTGGGTGTAGTATCATAAACTAGTATCATATGCATGATACTAGTGTACTATGATACTTCCCATTGTGACTAGTCTGATTTACTTGCTCCCAAATCTTTATATCCATGTATTTTTTGTCCAGTTTTCTAACAGGACGAACTTTCAGTCTCTGCATCCAACCTGATATTTTTAATTTATTTAACAAAGTCAGAAAAATCATGCATCGATCAACCTGAAGCAACCTTTCCGGCAACAACACACCAAACATACCACACAAATTCTACAAGACGTGTTTGTCGCATGTGGCCCAATGATAGTGAGTCTGACCTCAAAAATGCAAAGATGCTTATGAAATGGGGCGCGGTAGAATCCCTGCCGTTCACATGTATAGGAATGCTCATCTGTGGGTCAGCCAACTTGCCCACTCATTGCAAAAGATTTTCTTCTTGAAATACACTACTAATTCTAAAATGAGTATAACTTTCGCATAATAAATGCAAATGAGATTTTGTTTGCATATTTGACTTCCTCGCGACGAACTCTTCGAAATGAGTCTAATATTTAATTTTTTTAAATGGATTTCGTGAACTGTATCTATAGAGTCCTCTATTGTTTGCGCATGTAATCCGTATGCCATGTTCATGTAGTCCTGCGAAAAGTACTGCCGGATTATAAAGTCCTTGTCAATTTGTTCCTATCGTACATGTAGTACTGCCAAAAGTATTGTTGCTTTTACACACATGACAGTTGTAGATTCTTTTTTCACGTGGGGTCATGTTGGACCAAATCTTGAGAAACACGACTAATGACAACGGCTGTGATATCAACCTCGCCCCATTTCATAAGCACCATCTGCAGGTCGGTCTGACCTATGTCAAACTCTAGATTTTCATCAATATCACATGACAACTTTACCTGATCATAGATCTAGTGTGTATCCACCGGAGAGACGATACTCGTCTTTTGATCAATCATTCCCGTCAACCTTGCATGGCCGTAACCAATTGATGGTCACCACCCTTCAAGCACGACGATGAGGGTGGCCATGATTTCGGAGCCCGGTGCTATGGATGCACCCACCACCGCCCATACGGTAGATCCAGTGGCATAAACAAGTCACCCTATGGCAAGGTTGAAGCCCAAATCCGGTCCAACGGACCTATAAGGCGTGCCGCAAGCGCATGCTCCAGAAGTCGCGCCCGCCATCTTCAGTCAACTCATGTTTAGGGTATAGATCCACGAAAGGACCTTGCCAAACCAGCCATTGGCACCACTACAACGCCAAACAATACCACCACCCTCCGCCCATTCATCTTCAGACATACCTGATACGTCTCAAACGTATCTATAATTTCTTATGTTCCATGCTAGTTATATGATAATACTCACATGTTTTATATACACTTTATATCATTTTGATGTATTTTCCGGCACTAACCTATTAGCAAGATGCCGAAGCGCCAGTTCCTGTTTTCTGCTGTTTTTGGTTTCAGAAATCCTACACAGGAAATATTCTCGGAATTGGACGAAACAAAAGCCCACGGTCTTATTTTCCACGAAGCCTGCCAGAAGTCCAAAGAGGAGACGAAGAGGGGCGACGAGGCGGCCACACCCTAGGGGGGCGCGGTCCCACCCCTGGTCGCGCCGCCTTATGGGGTGGGCCCCTCGAGCGTCCCCCGACTCTGCCCCTTCGCCTATATAATCTCTCCATCGCCAAAACCCTAGTACCGAGAGCCACGATACGAGAAAAGTTACTGAGACGCCGCCGCCGCCAATCCCATCTCGGGGGATTCTGGAGATCGCCTCCGGCACCCTGCCGGAGAGGGGAATCATCACCGGAGGGCTCTACATCACCATGCCCGCCTCCGGACTGATGCGTGAGTAGTTCATCCTTGGACTATGGGTCCATAGCAGTAGCTAGATGGTTGTATTCTCCTCATATGCTATCATGTTTAGATCTTATGAGCTGCCTATCATGATCAAGATCATCTATTTGTAATGCTACATGTTGTGTTTGTTGGGATCCGATGAAAATGGAATACTATGTCAAGTTGATTAATTGATCTATCATATATGTGTTGTTTATGATCTTGCATGCTCTCCGTTGCTAGTAGAGGCTCTGGCCAAGTTGATACTTGTGACTCCAAGAGGGAGTATTTATGCTCGATAGTGGGTTCATGTCTCCATTGAATCTGGGGGAGTGACAACAACCCCTAAGGTTGTGGATGTGCTGTTGCCACTAGGGATAAAACATCAATGCTTTGTCTAAGGATATTTGTATTTTTTACATTACGCACAATACTTAATGCAATTGTCTGTTGTTTGCAACTTAATACTGGAAGGGGTGCGGATGCTAACCCGAAGGTGGACTTTTAAGGCATAGATGCATGCTGGATAGCGGTCTATGTTCTTTGTCGTAATGCCCTAAGTAAAACTCATAGTAGTCCTCATGATATTGTTGTTGTCAAAACCCACCGGCGAGCAGCGACGGGCAACATCGTAGAGCCGGGAGGCTCCCAGGACTGCTGGTGGATCCTGGTCCCTCGGGCGACGGCCCGCAATGCCTCTGGCGCACGTCCTGGCGGTTGCGAGGGCGTGCCACCTGACCTATACCTGGTCAGGAAGGTGATGGATTGCTTCGTCTAGTTTCCTGCATGGCAAACACTTAAACATTAAATACGAGCCCCGATCGGCTCTTAAGTTGTTCTGTGGATCGGCTCAAGGAGCCGATTGCCCCATGGTTCATGTTAGATTTACGATGGCATGGGGATCCTGCTTTATCAATATCAAGCTAAACCAGTCTACGACAGTCTAGGGTTTTCACCGCATAACCGGAACGTCCTACGCGTAATTGAGCCTAGAAGACACGTAAGATGATGGAAAACCAGCCCTAACGAGGCCTAAAAACCAACGTGAAGTTGATCCCCGGAACAATCCCTTTAGGGCTTAATAAACCACACCTTACGCACTACCAGATCGTTCAACCCGTTTGTAAGGCCTAACCATGCAGATATCAAACTAATCCTTGTAGCACAAGGAACGACTATAACAGATCGGATCTACTAAACAAAGATTAAGAAGATGCTGCCCTTACACCCAAGATAGGTGTAAGGGCAGCTAGATATTGAGGGGCAGCGTAGCTAAGCAAGCATAACATAAAAGCATCGACGTAGGCCCCAAAACATCTAAGATAAGGGTGTTGCTCGCCATCAAAAAGGCTTCAGCACGAGCAACACCAACGACGAATAAACTGATACTGCCTAGATCGCAAGATGCGATCTAGGCAGCATGTTGCTTACCCGGGAGAAACCCTCGAAACAAGGGGTGGCGATGCGCCTAGATTGGTTTGTTGTGAACGTGATCGTCCTCCTTCTCAATAACCCTAGATACATATTTATAGTCCGTGGACTTTCTAATTTAGGAATAATCCGAACCGTGTACGAGCTAAACTCTATCTCTTAATTCTAAATCTACCATAATGTACATAAACACGGGCAATCTAGCCCAAATTCTCGCACAAGGCCGGTTCAGAGACACTTTATATGCATGTCTTCTAAGCCCATCTTTGGTCACGACCCACCTCTTGATCCGGTCAAAATCTGGTGATAACACATGCCCCCCTGGTTTTGGCAATGATAATTTCAAAACCACTCTATTTTTCTTCGTAGGGTCATGTCGTAGCAGAGCAGAACCGTCGCAGTATCCTTTCATCATGATGCCTGATACGTCCAATTTGCATCACTATTTTATATCATAATTTGCTGTTATTCATTGATATATTTCATATTGGGACACAATACTTATGTTATTTCATCTATTTTGCATGTTTCATCATTATTGGAGGATCAAGCACCGGAGCGGATTCTGTTTGGAAAAAGCACCGTCAGAACGCAATATTTCGGAAGATCAACTGTGGAAGGAAATTATACTAAAAATCCTATTTTTCAAGATGACGAAGGAAGCCAGAAGGAGGAGCCAGCTGGACCCAGGGTGGGCCCACACCATAGGGCGGTGCGGCCCATGGCCTGGCCGCGCCACCATGTGGTGTGGGGGCCCCACAGCCCCTTTCGCCTCCTTTTCTTCGCGAAACCCTTCGTCCCGAAAACCTAAGCCACAGAGGGTTGATACGTCTCCGACGTATCGATAATTTCTTATGTTCCATGCCACATTATTGATGTTATCTACATGTTTTATGCACACTTTATGTCATATTCGTGCATTTTCTGGAACTAACCTATTAACAAGATGCCGAAGTGCCGATTCTTTGTTTCTGCTGTTTTTGGTTTCAGAAATCCTAGTAACGAAATATTCTCGGAATTGGACGAAATCAAAGCCCAGGGGCCTATTTTCTCACGAAGCTTCCAGAAGTCCGAAGGAGAGACGAAGAGGGGCCACGGAGGGGCCACACCCTAGGGCGGCGCGGCCCCCCCCCCTTGGCCGCGCGGCCCTGTGGTGTGGGGCCCCCGTGCCGCCTCTTGACCTGCCCTTCCGCCTACAAATAGCCTCCGTGACGAAACCCCCGGTGCAGAGAGCCACGATACGGAAAACCTTGCGAGACGCCGCCGCCGCCGATCCCATCTCGGGGGATCCAGGAGATCGCCTCCGGCACCACTGCCGGAGGGGATTCATCTCCCGGAGGACTCTACACCGCCATGGTCGCCTCCGGAGTGATGAGTGAGTAGTCTACCCCTGGACTATGGGTCCATAGCAGTAGCTAGATGGTTGTCTTCTCCCCATTGTGCTATCATTGTCGGATCTTGTGAGCTGCCTAACATGATCAAGATCATCTATCTGTAATTCTATATGTTGCGTTTGTTGGGATCCGATGAATAGAGAATACTTGTTATGTTGATTATCAAAGTTATATCTACGTGTTGTTTATGATCTTGCATGCTTTCCGTTACTAGTAGATGCTCTGGCCAAGTAGATGCTTGTAACTCCAAGAGGGAGTACTTATGCTCGATAGTGGGTTCATGCCTGCATTGACACAGGGACAGTGACGAAAGTTCTAAGGTTGTGTTGTGCTGTTGCCACTAGGGATAAAACATTAGTGCTATGTTCAAGGATGTAGTCACTAGTTACATTACGCGCCATACTTAATGCAATTGTCTGTTGTTAGCAACTTAATCTTTGGAGGGGTTCGGATGATAACCTGAAGGTGGACTTTTTAGGCATAGATGCAGTTGGATGACGGTCTATGTACTTTGTCGTAATGCCCAATTAAATCTCACTATACTCATCATGATATGTATGTGCATGGTCATGCTCTCTTTATTTGTCAATTGCCCAACTGTAATTTGTTCACCCAACATGCTGTTTGTCTTATGGGAGAGACACCTCTAGTGAACTGTGGACCCCGGTCCAATTCTCTTTACTGAAATACAATCTACTGCAATACTTGTTCTACTGTTTTCTGCAAACAATCATCTTCCACACAATACGGTTAATCCTTTGTTACAGCAAGCCGGTGAGATTGACAACCTCACTGTTTCGTTGGGGCAAAGTACTTTGGTTGTGTTGTGCAGGTTCCACGTTGGCGCCGGAATCCCTGGTGTTGCGCCGCACTACATCCCGCCGCCATCAACCTTCAACGTGCTTCTTGGCTCCTCCTGGTTCGATAAACCTTGGTTTCTTTCTGAGGGAAAACTTGCTGCTGTGCGCATCATACCTTCCTCTTGGGGTTCCCAACGAACGTGTGAGTTACACGCCATCAAGGGTACCTCGCGAAGAGTTACAGCCGCCTCTGCGGGGCGGAGAACACCAGAGAGAAAAGAGCTCTCCGGCGGGCAGGAATCCACCGGGGAAATTCCCTCCCGGAGGGGGAAATCGACGCCATCGTCACCGTCATCGAGCTGGACATCATCTCCATCACCATCATCATCATCTCCACCATCATCACCGCCGTCTCCACCGCTGGACACCGTCACCGCCGTAGCAATTTGGGTTTGATCTTGATTGTTTGATAGGGGAAACTCTCCCGGTATCGATTTCTACTTGTTGTTGATGCTATTGAGTGAAACCATTGAACCAAGTTTATGTTCAGATTGTTATTCATCATCATATCACCTCTGATCATGTTCCATATGATGTCTCGTGAGTAGTTCGTTTAGTTCTTGAGGACATGGGTGAAGTCTAAATGTTAGTAGTGAACTATGGTTGAGTAATATTCAATGGTATGATATTTAAGTTGTGGTGTTATTCTTCTAGTGGTGTCATGTGAACGTCGACTACATGACACTTCACCATTTATGGGCCTAGGGGAATGCATCTTGTACTTGTTTGCCAATTGCGGGGTTGCCGGAGTGACAGAAACCTAAACCCCCGTTGGTATATCGATGCAGGAGGGATAGCAGGATCTCAGAGTTTAAGGCTGTGGTTAGATTTATTCTTAATTACTTTCTTGTAGTTGCGGATGCTTGCAAGGGGTATAATCACAAGTATGTATTAGTCCTAGGAAGGGCGGTACATTAGCATAGGTTCACCCACACAACACTTATCATAACAATGAAGATTATTTAGCCGTATGTAGCGAAAGCACTAGACTAAAATCCCGTGTGTCCTCGAGAACGTTTGGTCATTATAAGTAAACAAACCGGCTTGTCCTTTGTGCTAAAAAGGATTGGGCCACTCGCTGCAATTGTTACTCTCGCACTTTACTTACTCATACTTTATTCAACTGTTACATCAAAACCCCCTGAATACTTGTTTGTGAGCATTTACAGTGAATCCTTCATCGAAACTGCTTGTCAACACCTTCTGCTCCTCGTTGGGATCGACATTCTTACTTATCGAAAATACTACGATACACCCCCTATACTTGTGGGTCATCAAGACTATTTTCTCAAGCGCCGTTGCCGGGAGTGAAGCGCTATTGGTAAGTGGAATTGGTAAGGAAAACCTTTCTTGTTTGTGCTGATTTTATTTCTGCCTGCTGCTATAAGTCATTATGGAGAGATCTTCTCTTCAATTTCTATTTGGGAAATCTACTACTACTGCAACGGTAGTGGATGAGGCGCCAGGTGAGGAAGTGATACCATATAAAATACCTATGAAAATTATTGAACGTGTTATGGATAACCGCTATGAAGGGGATGGAACTGTCCACCACAGAGATCATTTACTGTTCTTACATGAATTATGCGGTTTATTCAAGTGTGCAGGTATTGCTATGGATGAAGTGAGGAAGAAACTATTCTCTTTATCGCTATGCAGTAAAGCGGCGCATTGGTATAAATTACTGGATAATGGGGATTCTCTTGACTGGAATGATATTGTGCCCCGGTTTTATTCTAAGTTCTATCCTCCAAGTGAAATTCACAAGGATCAGAATCGCATATATAATTTTTGGCCTCATGATGGAGAGAGTATTGCCCAAGCTTGGGGGAGATTGAAGTCTTTAATGCTCAAATGCCCCATTCATGAGCTTCCTGGTAATGTTATTATTGACAATTTCTATGCAAGACTTTCTTTTCAAGACAAGACCTTGCTGGATACTTCTTGTTCTGGATCATTTACACGCAACAAAGAAGAGTTTAAAAGGAACCTTCTTGATCGGATCCAAGAAAATACTGAAGGTTGGGAGAACGACAAGGATAGAGAATCAGGTATAATTTATGATTATAAATGCATTGAAGTTTTTATGGATACTGATAAATTTCGTAATATGAGTGCTACATATGGTCTTGATTCTCAAGTTGCTGCAAATCTTTATAAAGCTTTTGCCTCTCATTATGAATTGCCTAAGAAGAATTTTGATAAGTATCATGAACCTTATAAAGATAAAATTGATTCATCTATTAATAAATGCGTTGTAGTTGAAACTGCTGATCATGTTATTCCTGAAGCTTATATTGAAAAAACTCCTTTCCCTGCTAAAATGAAGGAGTACTCTGTTATAAATAGTGCGGTTCATAAAAGTGAAAAGAAACCTGTAGAACCTGAAGAACAAATAAAAGTTGAACCTGCTGTTGCAATAGTTAAAGATCTAGTGACTGAAAATGTGGAGGATGGTCATATTATTTTCTGTGAAGATGCTTCTCATTTTGTTTCACATCCTAATAAACCCAAACAAGCTAGTGTTCCTATGCTATCTGTTAGAATTGGTGATCATTGCTATTATGGATTATGTGATATTGGTGCAAGCGTTAGTGCTATTCCTTATGAGCTTTACACGGAGATTATGCACGAAATTGATTCTTGTGAACTTGAAGATATTGATGTGGTTATTCAGCTGGCTAATAGAGAAACTATTTCTCCAATTGGTATTGTTCGAGATGTGGAAGTTCTATGCGGTAAGATTAAATATCCTGCTGACTTTTTGGTACTTGGTTCTGCTGCTAGTGATTATTGTCCTATTATTTTTGGTAGACCTTTTCTAAATACTTGTGGAGCTATTATAGATTGCAAGAAAGAGAAAATTTTGACTAAATTTGCTGGTGAATCTTATGAGTTTAACTTCTCTAAATTTACCAAAACTCCTTATAAAGCTGATTTGCCTAATAATGATTTTAAAATGGAGCAGTGTGCATCTATTGTTCTTGTTCCTAATAATCCTTTGCAGCAACATTTGGAGAATAGCGAGAGTGAAGTTTTTAGGAAAGAAAGAGATGAGCTTGAGGAAATTTTTCTTCGCCAACCCATTCTCAAGCATGATTTACCGGTGGAAGATTTGGGTACAACACCGCCACCAAAGGAAGATCCTGTTTTTGATTTAAAGCCTTTGCCTGATAATCTTAAATATGCTCATATTGATGATAAGAAAATATATCCTGTTATTATTAGTTCTAAGCTTTCAGAGATTGAGGAAGAAAGGTTATTGGAAATATTGAAGAAGCACCGAGGAGCTATTGGCTATACTCTTGATGATTTGAAAGGGATTTCTCCTTCTATTTGCCAACATGCTATTAATATGGAAGATGATGCAAAGCTTTGTTGTTGAACATCAGCGTCGTCTAATTCCGAAGATGAAGGAAGTGGTAAGGAATGAGGTATTAAGACTTCTTGAAGCTGGTATTATATATCCTATTCTTGATAGTAGATGGGTTAGTCCTGTGCATTGCGTTCCCAAGAAAGGAGGAATGACTGTTGTGCCTAATGATAATGATGAGCTCATCCCTCAAAGAGTAGTTGTAGGGTATAGAATGTGCATTGATTTTCGAAAAGTTAATAAAGTTACTAAGAAAGATCATTACCCTTTACCATTTATTGATCAAATGCTAGAAACATTGTCTAAAAATACTCATTTTTGTTTTCTTGATGGTTATTCTGGATTTTCACAAATTGCTGTTAAAGCTAAAGATCAAGAGAAAACCACTTTCACTTGTCCCTATGGAACTTATGCTTATAGACGTATGCCTTTTGGTTTATGTAATGCTCCTGCTACTTTTCAAAGATGCATGTCTGCTATTTTTCATGGTTTTTGTGAGAGTATTGTAGAGGTATTCATGGATGATTTTTCCGTCTATGGGAATTCTTTTGATAGTTGCTTGCGAAACCTTGATAAAGTTTTGCAGAGATGTGAACAAACTAACCTTGTTCTTAATTGGGAGAAATGCCACTTTATGGTTAATGAAGGAATTGTATTGGGACATAAAATTTCTGAGAGAGGTATTGAAGTTGATAGAGCTAAAGTTGAAGCAATTGAGAAGATGCCCTATCCCAGGGATGTTAAAGGTATTCGTAGTGTTCTTGGTCATGCTGGGTTTTATAGGAGATTTATTAAAGATTTCTCCAAGATTTCAAAGCCTCTTACTAATCTTCTTCAAAAAGATGTACCTTTTGTTTTTGATAATGATTGTAAGGAAGCTTTTGAAACTCTTAAGAAAGCCTTAACAACTGCTCCTATAGTTGAACCTCCTGATTGGAACTTACCATTTGAAATTATGTGTGATGCTAGTGATTTTCTTTGTAGTATTTGTCCTTGGACAGCGAGTAGATAAAAAACTGAATGTTATTCATTATGCTAGTAAAACTCTTTATGCTGCTCAAAGAAATTATGCTACAACTGAAAAAGAATTATTAGCTGTAGTCTTTGCTTGCGATAAATTTAGATCTTATATTGTTGATTCAAAAGTTACTATTCATACTGATCATGCTGCAATTAGATACCTTATGACAAAGAAAGTTGCGAAGCCGAGGCTTATTAGATGGGTACTTCTTTTGCAAGAATTCGATTTACATATTGTAGATAGGAAAGGTGATGATAATCCTGTTGCTGATAATTTGCCTAGATTGGAAAATATTGCTTATGATCCTGTTCCTGTTAATGATAGTTTTCCAAATGAACAATTGGCTGTAATAAAGGTGAGCTCGCGAGACAGTCCTTGGTATGCTGATTATGCTAACTTTATTGTTTCCAAGTACTTGCCTTCAACCTTTTCAGCTCAGCAAAGGAGGAAATTCTTTTATGACTTGAGGCATTATTTCTGGGATGACCCACACTTATATAAAGAAGGAGTGGATGGTATTATGCGAAGATGTGTTCCCGAATATGAACAACAAGAGATATTGAGTAAATGTCATGGTAGTGCTTATGGAGGACATCACGCCGGAGAAAGAACCGCGCAAAAGGTTCTACAATCAGGTTTTTATTGGCCAACTCTCTTCAAGGATGCGAGAAAGTTTATTTTATCTTGTGATGAATGCCAAAGGGTTGGTAATATCTCCAGACGTAATGAAATGCCTATGAATTATACTCTTGTTATTGAACCGTTTGATTGTTGGGGATTTGACTTCATGGGACCTTTTCCGTCTTCAGAAGGTAACACTCACATACTTGTTGCTGTTGATTATGTTACTAAATGGGTGGAAGCAATACCTACGAAAAGTGCTGATGGTGAGACCTCTTTAAGAATGCTTTTAGACATTATTTTTCCTAGATTTGGAGTGCCTAGATATATTATGACTGATGGAGGTTCTCATTTTATTCATGGAGGTTTTAGAAAAACTCTTGCTAAGTATGGTATTAATCATAGAATTGCTTCCACTTATCATCCTCAAACTAGTGGTCAAGTAGAATTATCAAATAGAGAGATTAAATCTATTTTGGGAAAGACTGTTAATAAAACTAGAAAGAATTGGGCTAGTAAATTGAAGGATGCACTATGGGCTTATAGAACTGCTTATAAAAATCCCATGGGAATGTCACCTTATAAAATGGTTTATGGGAAAGCTTTTCATTTACCTTTAGAACTAGAGCACAAAGCTTATTGGGCAGTTAGAGAGTTAAATAAAGATCCTAAACTTGCCGGTGATAAGAGGTTGTTGCAATTGAGTTCTCTAGATGAATGGAGAAGTGAAGCTTATGAAAATGCTAAACTCTTTAAAGAGAAAGTTAAAAAATGGCATGATAGAAGGATTATTAAAAGAGAATTTAATATTGGGGATAAAGTCCTATTGTATCGGTCTCGTCTCAGATTCTTTGCAGGGAAATTACTCTTGAAATGGGAAGGACCATATGTTGTCGAGGAGGTGTATCGTTCAGGAGCAATTAAAATTAGCTCTCTCCAAGGCAATGCCACGCAAGTGGTGAATGGACAAAGACTCAAGCATTATATCTCGGGTGATTCTTATAATGTTGATGTTGATATTATTCAAGTGGAAACACCGGAGGCTTTCATCAAAGGGCAAATTGACAGTCCGCCAGAACTCGACTTTGAATAGGTAACGATCGGTAATGAAAAGTACGCAATTTACATACCGAACAAAAAGTATGCTGTTTGTCGAAAATATCAAACAGTATGACTTCCAAACGGAGAGGAAAGGACGCACGAGGGGGTGCCACCATAGGCCGGCGCGGCTGACACAGGCCCGCGCCGACCTATGGTTTGGCCGCCTCGTCGCCCCTTTCCGACTCTAGTTCGATCTGGTACTTTCCTTGTGTCGTGAAAATTTTTGCTATATAATCCCCCGGACCCCTGGAGGTCCGTATATCATTTTCTCGACGTGTTTTGTTTCGAGCTGTTTCTGCCAAGATCTGTTTTCAGTCTAGAAGCACCATGGCCTCCAACAACAAGGGCAAGGGGCTTTCGGAGGAAGAAGTAAAGAGGGTGCCATCAAGACAAGAGCATCCAGCCGTTGGGAGCCAGCAAATCTTGGTGGGATCTTTTGACACTCGACGTTCTTTTTCTCATAACTTGCAGGGACCTTTACCACCCGCTCTTAGCCTCGACTCCTTCCCTGTGTTGGAAGAAGTTCTACGAACTACCGATGAGTTTTGTGATCAATATCGGGCTCTAAGAAGAGAAGTGGAGATACTCCAGGAGGAGAATTGTCGCCTCCGAAGAATGCTGGAATACCACTCGATTCACATCACAAGGTCATCACCGCCAACTTCAGATAACAATGAATCTCTTCGAGTCTTAGTGCAGAATTGCCAAGCTGAGAAACTGAAGTTGAAGGAGTTCTGTAAGAAGCGCGGGAGGAATTCATCACCATCATCGCCAAAGGAGTAATTCATCATCGGTATTGGCATCCCCTTGGTTTGTTCCAAGCTTGGGGGAGTGCCGCGGTATCACATCATCACTACCTTTTACTTTTATTGTCAAGTAGTGTCATATCATGAGTAGGGAAGTTATCATATAAGATGGGTTGCAGTTTGGAAGTATCTCTCCTTTAGTTGGTTGTCTATGTATCCCTTGGTGTGAGTTATCGTTATGGAATATTAATGAGAAGTCTTATCATTTACATATTGCACATCTTATTTTAGTTTGCAATCTCTATTATATGATTTACCTTGTTGTTAGTATTGCTATCACTTTGGGAGCATTAAATAAATCTATTTGGTTTTGGCAAGCTTAGCATTGGTCAATAGCAACAACACTTTGAGGTTTAAATAGAAAAGAGAAATACATGTAGTTGTTTCATTGTCTTTCTTTCTTGTTAGCTCATAGCTTATTATTCTGAAGTTAAAATTGTTTGTGCTTACAAGGAAGATGCATGATTGTTTCTATCACATGTATATTTGTTTGTTTCCCTCGACTCTTATGCTTGCTAATTAACCTTGCTAGCCAAAGACCTGTACTGAGAGGGAATACTTCTCGTGCATCCAAACCTTAGCCCAAACCTATGCCATTTGTGTCCACCATACCTACCTACTACATGGTATTTTCTGCCATTCCAAGTAAATACTTCATGTGCTACCTTTAAACAATTCAAAACTTGTTATCTCTTATTTGTGTCAATGTTTTATAGCTCATGAGGAAGTATGTGATGTTTTATATTTCAATCTTGTTGGGCAACTTTCACCAATGGACTAGTGGCTTTATCCGCTTATCCAATAATTTTGCAAAAAGAGCTGGCAATGGGATTCCCAGTCCCAAATTAATTAAACTAATTAGACACTCCTCCTTGGTATGTGATTGATGGACGGCACCCGAAGGATTTGGTTAGCCATGGCTTGTGTAAGCAAAGGTTGGGGGGAGTGTCATCATCATAATAAAACTAAAATAAAAAGGCACTCCTTCATGGTATGAGATTGTTGGCAGGCACCCGAGGATTCGGTTAGCCATGGTTTGTGAAAGAAAGGTTGGAAGGAGTGCCACATAAAATGAAAATAATATGGGAGCCGCTCTTTGAAGGTTGTCTGGCAAGGGGGTTAGAGTACCCGCTACCAGTCGTTGACAACAACAAACACCTCTCAAAAATGTTACTTTTATCCTCTTTATATGATTGCAAAACTGAAAAAGCTCTAGCACATGATTTAATCCCTGCTTCCCTCTGCGAAGGGCCTGTCTTTTACTTTATGTTGAGTCAGTAAACCTATTTCCCTCCATCTCAAGCAAGCATTTGAGTAGTTGTGATCAAACCATTATATTGTGATTTGCTTCATCATGTCTTTTATTCTTCCTTGTTTAGTACAAGTTTTATCTGAATGAATATAGCTTTGCAAGTTATCAATGATCATGAAGAGACCGTTATGATTGAGTATGCAAGTTGTGCCTTATAAACTTTAACATGAGAGCGCTGCTCAATGAGATAAGTATAATCTGTTAATTGTTCTCTGACCAAGAACGAAGTTTGCCATCACCAATTATGATTTCTTATGCACCTTTATTTGTGATTACCTTATACTTGTTTCAAGTTGAGTTATATGAGGAAGTTGTCTACTATAATGTCTTGTGCGAATGAATATGATGCTTCTTGTCCGTATTTTATTTATCGACTCTTCACTCCATAAACATGTGGTCCTGTTTACGGAGCTCAGTTTCGCTTGGGGACAAGCGAAGTCTAAGCTTGGGGGGAGTTGATACGTCCAATTTGCATCACTATTTTATATCATAATTTGCTGTTATTCATTGATATATTTCATATTGGGACACAATACTTATGTTATTTCATCTATTTTGCATGTTTCATCATTATTGGAGGATCAAGCACCGGAGCCAGGATTCTACTGGAAAAAGCACCGTCAGAACGCAATATTTCGGAAGATCAACTGTGGAAGGAAATTATACCAAAAATCCTATTTTTCAAGATGACGAAGGAAGCCGAAGGAGGAGCCACTGGACCCAGGGTGGGCCCACACCATAGGGCGGCGCGGCCCATGGCCTGGCCGCGCCACCATGTGGTGTGGGGGCCCCACAGCCCCTTTCGCCTCCTTTTCTTCGCGAAACCCTTCGTCCCGAAAACCTAAGCCACAGAGGGTACCTCGCGAAGAGTTACAGCCGCCTCGGCGGGGCGGAGAACACCAGAGAAAAAGAGCTCTCCGGCGGGCAGGAATCCGCCGGGGAAATTCCCTCCCGGAGGGGGAAATCGACGCCATCGTCACCGTCATCGAGCTGGACATCATCTCCATCACCATCATCATCATCTCCACCATCATCACCGCCGTCTCCACCGCTGGACACCGTCACCGCCGTAGCAATTTGGGTTTGATCTTGATTGTTTGATAGGGAAACTCTCCGGTGTCGATCTCTACTTGTTGTTGATGCTATTGAGTGAAACCATTGAACCAAGTTTATGTTCAGATTGTTATTCATCATCATATCACCTCTGATCATGTTCCATATGATGTCTCGTGAGTAGTTCGTTTAGTTCTTGAGGACATGGGTGAAGTCTAAATGTTAGTAGTGAACTATGGTTGAGTAATATTCAATGGTATGATATTTAAGTTGTGGTGTTATTCTTCTAGTGGTGTCATGTGAACGTCGACTACATGACACTTCACCATTTATGGGCCTAGGGGAATGCATCTTGTACTCGTTTGCCAATTGCGGGGTTGCCGGAGTGACAGAAACCTAAACCCCCGTTGGTATATCGATGCAGGAGGGATAGCAGGATCTCAGAGTTTAAGGCTGTGGTTAGATTTATTCTTAATTACTTTCTTGTAGTTGCGGATGCTTGCAAGGGGTATAATCACAAGTATGTATTAGTCCTAGGAAGGGCGGTACATTAGCATAGGTTCACCCACACAACACTTATCATAACAATGAAGATTATTTAGCCGTATGTAGCGAAAGCACTAGACTAAAATCCCGTGTGTCCTCGAGAACGTTTGGTCATTATAAGTAAACAAACCGGCTTGTCCTTTGTGCTAAAAAGGATTGGGCCACTCGCTGCAATTGTTACTCTCGCACTTTACTTACTCGTACTTTATTCAACTGTTACATCAAAACCCCCTGAATACTTGTTTGTGAGCATTTACAGTGAATCCTTCATCGAAACTGCTTGTCAACACCTTCTACTCCTCGTTGGGATTGACATTCTTACTTATCGAAAATACTACGATACACCCCCTATACTTGTGGGTCATCAATGCCCTGCCTTCTCAACTCCCCTGCACGATTTGATAGTTTTTGGCACCACGTCCTCGAAAATTGCCGCAGCATTAAATCTCCACTATATCCCCTTTATTTAACCGCATCGAGCAGTTCGTTCATTCATCCCCTTGCTCCATACTAGCCATCGAAAAGCCCTCCTCTACACCATGGACTCCTCCTCCTCCTCCTCCTCAGATCTCTCTTCCCGTTCCTCTTCTTCTCGCGAGCCGACGCCGGAGTGGGACCCACTGGCGGCATACGATATCCTCGCCCCAACGTCGTGGGACAAGGAGGATCACGATTCCTCCGTCTGGTCCGAGGATGACAAGTCCTTGACCGACGGAGAAGACGACCTCCGGTTCCTTGTTGACGGGGAACTGGAAGCGGGGAGCGAGGACGACCGCTTCTCGTGGGACGACTTCACCTCCTCCGACGAAGGGGAGGAAGAGGAGGATGACACCTCCTCCGACGAGCCGCCGGCGAAGCGCTTCCGGGCCGGGTCGGATGACGACGATGACGACGAGGAGGAAGAAACCCCTGCCGAGGGCTACGGCAGTAGCGACGAGGAGCTCGCCGGTAGCAGCGCCGACGACAGCCACGACGGCGATGACGAGGGCAGCGACGGCCCTTAGATAGGGACTACTAGCATAGGACTAGTAGTAGGAGTCGGCTCTCCTTTTGTTCTTCCTTCCTTGAGTAATTGGCTCTTCTCTGTAAAAAGTCCTCTTTATTAATGAAGAAAATATTTCTATGCCGATTTTGCTTTCATATTAAATTTGCCGATTGTCAAAGCAAGTCAACGCGCCAAGAGCCGATGGCAGCGCATCGGCCTTTACCATAAAACGCGAGTAAGGCCAAATCAGTTGCCTACTCAAACGGCAACCTGCAACCTTTCCAAATACTAACGGGAAGCCAATCCGGTGTACTAGCTACGGCCAAGCTCTATATAGTCTTCCAGGTAGTAAACTGACCCTCAACGAAGCATTGGAGTGGTTCAGAATTTTTTACCAAGGCCTGGACAATCCTCTCTTCTTTCCTTACACAGAGTATGCAAATTTTGAAAATCCAGTCTCCTTCAGGCTAGACAGCTTTGCCGATGACGCCGGCACCCGGCAGTTGTACTCCATCATGGTCCATCCCTGCTTCCTTCCAGTTGGCATGAGTACCTCAAACAGGATCATCAAACCTGGTTACGAATCTTATCAGCCGGTCGTAGCAGCCCGGCAACTTGGTCTTGGGCAAGTATCTCCCCATTTCTTCCTCCATCACCTAACGGAGAGCAGAGCTGATCTGCCCGATGTCCTCACCGGTCAGAGGTGTTATTCTTTCTTTGATAATTTGGCCATCCCAGTTCCTCACAACCTCTCTTTTACCTCATCAACCGATGGTTTTGAGACCTGGTGGTCAATGTGGAAGACTCATGCCTTCAGGAGAGCTCTAGGGCCATTGCTGAAACAACTTGATGCTGAATATGACATCCCTGCAGAACAGGTACCACGAATTATCTTGAAGTGGCTTACAATGATTTCTTTTCTTTTATAACCCTGCTCTGCCTCCTTGCATCAACAAGACGGTCCAGAACCTGTTCATGATGACGGCTCCCCTTTCAGATTTCTCCCACCAGCTCTGGTGGTCCTCTTCTGCAAAAACTCACCACCCTTGAAAAAGGTTGTGATGCAGAGCCAGCCGATCTCACCAAAATCGGCTGCCAAGAGCAGAGTATCCTCTAGGCCAGCTGCCCCCCGAGCCTCAGCCAAGGCGAGAACAGCAGTGATGAAGGTAGCTGCCAGGAAGACCTTGAAGCGCCAAAACCTGACTCCATCTCAAGAGAGTTTGCACGTAAGCTACCTCATGCCTTGGTTGATTTCATCTACACTTCTAGGCCTCTGCAACATACCCGTATTTGTTTTACAGGCCTCTACTGAAGAAAACTCCAGCGAGGAGACGCAGTCCAGTCGAAGGGACTCGAGCTCGGGTAATTCTGGGAAAACCACCACGCAGAGCCAGCCAGACTTGCCACCGTCGGCTTCCAAGAAAAGGTCAGCTCCTGAACCTGCTGTTTCCCAGGCTCCAATCAAAGCAGGGCAAGGCGGTCTACGCACCAAGAGCCGATGCATCAAGAGAGCTCGCAAGGAGCCGCAAACCTCTTCATTAGACCAGGAGATTTCGAATGTAATTATCCTCCATACTCTCCTTGGCTCATATTTGATGCTAACCCATTGCTGTTCTCATCGACTAACCACTTCCTTTGCAGACTGATGACGCCTCTAGTGGGGAAGTCGAGGAGGTACTCATGCCATCCGCCACCCTGGACTTAGCACCTTCTCAAAGTGTAGCTGACAAGATTGCCAACTTGGCCAAGCCCTCAACAGAAACACAAGAGCCGATCATCTCATCATCGGCTGTTCCTCTGGTCTTAGGAGAGGTATACTCCCTTCGCTTGGCTTTACCCTTCTCTTTCGCCGTATACTGATGTTGTTCTTGTCGTCTGTTAGGGTTGTGACCTCTCAAGCTTGCTAACGTTCGACCCTGAATCCATCGAACCGGCTACTGCTAAAGCAAGCGAAGAGTCAGGACCCAGCGCTACACATAGTCAACTCCAGCATCTCAATTCCCTGCTCTCCTCCACCATTGAAACATTGGTTGAAGACTCCAAGGAAGTGAAGAGCATTCTTGAAGATATCCAGCCTCATCTCCCGGTGACGCTGCAGGTGAAACTCTGGCCAGTTGTGACTCTGTCTGCCTATAGGTCAAGGGTGAAACTGGCTCGTCAGAGAATCGACCTACGCCACGCCCAGCTTCCGTTGAAAGCCGATATTGCAGACAAATGCCAGCGGCTTAATGAGAAAAAGGCAGCTTTGGACGCCAAAACTGACACCTCTGTCAGCACTGCTGAACTTGAGACCTTGCGAAAGGAGTTGGAGGACCTTGAAGAGAGGGTCTGGGCGATCAAACAGCTCATCCACGATAAGGAAACTCTTATTGCCCACTCCCACGAGGAAGCAGAAGGCCTCAAAGCTGACCTGAAGACTGATCTGGCCGAAATACGCGCCCTGAACAAGCAGCTGGTGACAGGCAAGGACGAAGATGATGAGGCCGAGATCGCCGAGGTGGATCGTGTTCGAGCTGACGCCCTCCATGCCCTTGAGGCATTTCTTCAGTAGAACCTCCATGTAACCAGATAACTGCTCAATTGAGCTTGTACTTCTAGAGTCGATGGCTGTGCATCGGCTTTCCAGTTCTAAAGTCGACGTCAGTGCATCGGCTGTACTTGTATCCTGTTGTTGTGTGTACTTTGTTTTTTACTGGCCAATTTCGTGCATCGGCCCCATATTTCATTGTCCGTTATTCCATATTAGGTGCCCCCCGAGCCGAATCTTTCAAGTAATTGAAGATATCGGCTCTCTGGTTATATGATTTCAGGAACTTGTACCTGGGCATCGGCTGGTTTTTGCTGACGGATGTTGGTCGTGGCTTATCCCCAGGACCAATGTCAATCTCTTCTAGCTCATTAGCTGATGTAAACCCGTACCCTAGCTTTCCGTCACCTGCTAGATCGACGCTGAACACAGGCAGAACGTATGGCGAGGATAATTTTGGCCGATTGCTGGAATCGGCCTCCATGTTGATTGTATTGCTCAATGAAGGTTTACAACTTATCTGTGCTCCACTACGGGAGGGAGCTTCCCTACTACGACTACGTGACATGCTTGAGGGGAGATCCTCGCTTTTTATTTTTGGGGCCGATCGCAGGGATCGGCCTTGCCACGCACGTCGACGGATGTTGCTCTTGCTACTCGGACAGGCCGGTGGATAAGACCAGCCTCACCCCGTTTTTTGTCACCTCGATGCGCTCACAGCCGTCCAAACTGATTCCAGAGGCGGCCCTTGGCCTTCCGAGTCCCAAATTTTCATGCCGGCTATGGAGACCTCGATCGAATCATCTGCATGCACGACCTCCACCTCATCTCCATCCCACTGTATCAGGCATTGGTGTATCGTAGATGGAATGCAGCAGTTAGCGTGAATCCAATCCCTCCCTAGCAGGACAGCGTAGGTGCTTTTCCTGTCGACGATGAAGAACGATGTAGGGATGGTCTTTCGGCCTACGGTTAACTCCACGTTCAAAACGCCTTGCGTCTCTGATGCTTGGCCGTTGAAGTCGCATAGTGTGACGTTGGTCTTGATCAAGTCTGCATTAGAGCGTCCCAAACGCCGTAACATGGAGTATGGCATTATGTTGACTGCCGCTCCCGTGTCAACCAGCATCCTGCCGACGGGCTGCCCATTGATATAACCTTTCAGGTATAGGGCCTTCAAATGTTTGTAGCCCTTCTCATGGGGCTTCTCAAAGATAACTGGCCGTGGACCGCAGTCAAACTGTGCTATCGGCACTTCATCAGTTTCTGGAGCTCGAAACTCCAAGGGAAGTATGAACACCATGTTTGTGCCAGCCGATGTACCCACGTCGGCTTTTGCTTGCTTGGGGCGCCATTCTTTCTTCTGTGGATGATTCTCCTCGTCAAAAGTTTGCTGAATTTTCACGGCCAGATCAGGCCGAGCTTTCCTCAATGTGTGCAGGTATTGCACCTCGGCTTGCTCCAAGCTACGTAGCCGCTGAACTCTACGCTTCTGGGAGTGGCTGAGCCCATCAGGACACCACCTTGGCCAGTGGTATCTATCTTCTTCTTCATCTTCTGACTCCTCAAAGTCTTCATCTTGAGATGACTCAGCTCGTTTGTTCTGTGGTGGGAGAGGCCCTAGACGCTTGAAAACTGAAACTTCTCTTGCGTCCTTCTTCTGCCGTCTACACTCTGGGCAGTTGTCGATTGTAGGCAATCGGCTCATTCCTGCATCCCAGCAATGCTTGAAGAAAGGACAGTCCCAGTGTCTATCCAGGTCTTCCTGCTCCCTAGACTTCCCCTTAGCGCGGCGCTCATATCCTTCGTCGTCTCTATTATACCGATGATACCTTCATTGTCCACGTCAGACCGAAGATATCTTTCGTCTTCTCGGTCGTACCTCCGACGATGGTCGTACTGACGCTCATACTTGTTAAGGAGATGTGCGGAAAATGGTCGTTGATATCGCACGCTTCTCACTTGTTCCTCTGTGAGGTACCGTTTGTCATCATAGCGGGGCCGATCATGTGGGTCGGCCTCCTCCTTCTCTTTGCCACGGGCATGGCTGCTCTCCTCTTTATCCTTGCCATGGTGGCGCACAGGCCCTACCATGTTAATACCAAATGAGAAACGTGACGGATGCCCCGTGGGGTGATTGAGTTCTACCATGTTGACGGCAGGGAACGGATGTGTGTCCACTTTCATGGTAAACTGCCCAAAGATCAATCGGCCTTGTTCTATTGCCATTTGGATCTGCCGACGAAACTCTTTGCAGTCATTGGTGGTATGGGTGGACGAGTGATGCCACTTGTAGTATGGTCTCCCGTTCATTTCTTGCGCCGTAGGGATTTTATGGCCTTCAGGTAACTTCAGCTGTTTTTCCTTCAGCAATAAATCAAATATCTGCTCAGCCTTAGTCACGTCGAAGTCAAACCCTTTTGCAGGCCCTTGTGCCTTTACCCATTTGCAGGACACGGGAGCTGCCCCCCGAGCCCATTCAGCCACGGCTATTTCCAGGTCTTCTGCAGAATCTTCAGCTTCTTCAGTCTCGACTAGGCCTACTGGACGCTTGAACTTGTCCTGGTACAATTCAGGGTGACGACGTTCATACGATGTTAGTTTCTGGACCATGTGCGCCAATGAACTGTACTCTACTTGGAAAGTCAGATCTTTGATCGGCGTTGCGAGGCCCAATGCTGCCAGATCGACTGCTTCCTTCTCAGTTAAACGAACCGAATAACATCGGTTTCTGACAGCCTTGAAATGCTGAATATATTCCGACACCGTTTCTCCCCGCTTCTGCCGCACCTGCTTGAGATCGGCAATACCAGCCTCGGTATCTTCTGAGTGGTATTGGACATGAAACTGTTCTTCCAGCTGCTTCCATGTCCGGACTAAGTTTGGTGGCAATGAGGTGTACCACCCAAAGGCTGATCCCGTGAGAGATTGTGCAAAGAACCTTACACGTAACGGGTCCGATGCTGAAATCATGCCCAACTGTGCCAAATATCGGCTCACGTGTTCTATTGAGCTAGACCCTTCTGATCCATTGAACTTGGAGAATTCAGGGAGCCGATACTTTGGTGGCAGCGGGATCAAATCGTATTCATCGGGGTACGGCTTGGAATAGCCGATTGTTTTCCTCTTCGGCAGGATGCCGAACTGGTCTCTCAAGATGGTGCTGATCTGTTCCATGGTATGAGCTGCAGGGACCGAGCTCTCCTGACTCGTTCCGGTGGCATACTTCGCTAGCCATGCCTGTTTATCGGCGTCTGCTCCAAGAATCCCTGATGGTGCACCCTGGTTCGTGCGCGCCAAGGTATTGCAGTCCGGCACGTATGTGCACACGTATCCATGTGGGATCTCTTTAGGCGGCTCATACAGGAATTGGCAATTGCCAGGATCGCCTCCCACCTTGTAGACGACGTACGCCGGTGAACCTTGCAGTTCTGGAGCTGCAAGCGCGAATGGCAGCGGCGGTCTGATCTGGAACGGCAGCTCTCCCTGGTGTGTCCCTAGGGTAGGTCCTGACGGAGAGTACTGATGCTTCATGATTTCCTGCACCACACGGACCGCAACGCGCTCGAAAGCGTTCACCAAGCTCTCAGAATGACGGTGTAGAGAATGAGCCACCATGTAATTAATTTCCTGGCGCAGAGCTCTGGTGCGTGCCTCTGAAGGGGTGGACAGATCCATCTCATCAAGAACGCCTTCGGGGGAGAACCCTTTCCACCTGATGCCATGTGAACGGGTCTTCATGAAGGAGCCGATGAGATCGGCTTCCAAGATGGCTTTAATCTCATCATACTTCTTCTTGTGTTCCTCAGGCAGATCGGCGTATGTGACTGGTTCGCCCACCACCTCATCCGCAGATTTAGACATGGTTGCCGCAGATGTCGACGTAATTGCTGTAGAGTGTTCCACCGGGCGTGCCAGAATGTGTTGCTGTCAAAACCCACCGGCGAGCAGCGATGGGCAACACCGTAGAGCCGGGAGGCTCCCAGGACTGCTGGTGGATCCTGGTCCCTCGGGCGATGGCCCGCAATGCCTCTGGCGCACGTCCTGGCGGTTGCGAGGGCGTGCCACCTGACCTATACCTGGTCAGGAAGGTGATGGATTGCTTCGTCTAGTTTCCTGCATGGCAAACACTTAAACATTAAATACGAGCCCCGATCGGCTCTTAAGTTGTTCTGTGGATCGGCTCAAGGAGCCGATTGCCCCATGGTTCATGTTAGATTTACGATGGCATGGGGATCCTGCTTTATCAATATCAAGCTAAACCAGTCTACGACAGTCTAGGGTTTTCACCGCATAACCGGAACATCCTACGCGTAATTGAGCCTAGCAGACACGTAAGATGATGGAAAACCAGCCCTAACGAGGCCTAAAAACCAACGTGAAGTTGATCCCCGGAACAATCCCTTTAGGGCTTAATAAACCACACCTTACGCACTACCGAATCGTTCAACCCGTTTGTAAGGCCTAACCATGCAGATATCAAACTAATCCTTGTAGCACAAGGAACGACTATAACAGATCGGATCTACTAAACAAAGATTAAGCAAGATGCTGCCCTTACACCCAAGATAGGTGTAAGGGCAGCTAGATATTGAGGGGCAGCGTAGCTAAGCAAGCATAACATAAAAGCATCGACGTAGGCCCCAAAACATCTAAGATAAGGGTGCTGCTCGCCATCAAAAAGGCTTCAGCACGAGCAACACCAACGACGAATAAACTGATACTGCCTAGATCGCAAGATGCGATCTAGGCAGCATGTTGCTTACCCGGGAGAAACCCTCGAAACAAGGGATGGCGATGCGCCTAGATTGGTTTGTTGTGAACGTGATCGTCCTCCTTCTCAATAACCCTAGATACATATTTATAGTCCGTGGACTTTCTAATTTAGGAATAATCCGAACCGTGTACGAGCTAAACTCTATCTCTTAATTCTAAATCTACCATAATGTACATATACACGGGCAATCTAGCCCAAATTCTCGCACAAGGCTGGTTCAGAGACACTTTATATGCATGTCTTCTAAGCCCATCTTCGGTCACGGCCCACCTCTTGATCCGGTCAAAATCTGGTGATAACAGATATGTATGTGCATTGTTATGCCCTCTCTATTTGTCAATTGCCCAACTGTAATTTGTTCACCCAACATGCTATTTATCTTATTGGAGAGACACCACTAGTGAACTGTGGACCCCGGTCCATTCTTTTACATCTGAAATACAACCTACTGCAATCTCTGTTCTCTGTTGTTCTTCGCAAACAAACATCATTCTCCACACCGTACATTTAATCCTTTGTTTACAGCAAGCCGGTGAGATTGACAACCTCACTGTTAAGTTGGGGTAAAGTATTGTGATTGTGTTGTGCAGGTTCCACGTTGGCGCCGGAATCCCTGGTGTTGCGCCGCACTACACTCCTTCACCAACAACCTTCACGTGGCCTTCATCTCCTACTGGTTCGATAACCTTGGTTTCTTACCGAGGGAAACTTGCTTCCTCTTGGGGTTCCCAACGGACGTGTGCTTCACGCGTCATCAAGCTAATTTCTGGCGCCGTTGCCGGGGAACTGAAGAAAAAAGTTACACCACAGAGATTGCTAACTCCCACGGCAACAGCTAATTTCTGGCGCCGTTCCCGGGGAGAGCAAGACACGCTGCAAGGGGAGTCTCTCACACCCAATCTCTTTACTTTGTTTATTGTCTTGCTTTATTTTATTTTCTGTTTTGTTTGCTTTCTTTATATCAAAAACAAAAAAAATTTAGTTACTTGCATTTACTTTATTTAATTCAGTTTGCTTTACTTATTTTTACTACTGTTAAAATGAATACTCCTGAGAACACTAAGTTGTGTGATTTCACTAGCACCAATAATAATGATTTTATATGCACTCCTATTGCTCCACCTGCTACTACAGCAGAATTTTATGAAATTAAACCTGCTTTACTAAATCTTGTTATGAGAGAGCAATTTTCTGGTGTTAGTACTGATGATGCTGCTACCCATCTTAATAATTTTGTTGAACTTTGTGAAATGCAAAAGTATAAGGATGTAGATGGGGATATTATAAAACTGAAATTGTTTCCTTTCTCCTTAAGAGGAAGAGCTAAAGATTCGTTGCTATCTTTGCCTAAGAATAGTATTGATTCATGGACTAAATGTAAAGATGCTTTCATTGGTAGATATTATCCTCCTGCTAAAATTATATCCTTGGGAAGTAGCATTATGAATTTTAAGCAATTGGATAATGAACATGTTGCTTAAGCATGAGAAAGAATGAAATCTTTGGTAAAGAATTGCCCTACCCATGGACTAACTACTTGGATGATCATCCAAACCTTTTATGCAGGATTGAATTTTTCTTCAAGGAACCTAATGGATTCAGCTGTTGGAGGTACTTTTATGTCCATCACTTTGGGTGCTGCAACAAAGCTTCTTGATGATATGATGATCAACTACTCTGAATGGCACACTAAAAGGACTCCTCAAGGTAAGAAGGTAAATTCTGTTGAAGAAACCTCTTCTTTGAGTGATAAGATTGATCTTATTATGTCTATGCTTGTTAATGGTAGATCTAATGTTGATCCTAATAATGTTCCTTTAGCTTCATTGGTTGCTCAAGAAGAACATGTTGATGTGAACTTCATTAAAAGTAATAATTTCAACAACAATGCTTATAGGAATAATTTTGGTAACAACAACTATAGGCCATATCCTTCTAATAATGGTAATGGTTATGGTAATTCTTACAACAATGGTAGGAGTGTACCCTCTGGTCTTGAAGTCACGAATCCAATGCCCCGAAAACCCAAGGTTTCCTCCGCAAGGTTCGTCCACGGAGGGTGAGTCAGGGCCTAAGATCATGCCGAAAGGGTAGTACACAAACTGCTTTTAACAAAACTGTTGAAGAAAAGCTTGGTAAAATTGATGTTCTTGCTTCTAAGGTTGATAGTCTAGCTGCTGATGTTGATCTTTTAAAATTGAAAGTTATGCCTAATTAAGATAAAGATATTAAGTCATTTGCTACAGCAAACGCTATACAAGTTCGAATTAATGACAATATTAGAATGATGGCTGAATTGCATGCTAGGTGGGAAAGAGAAGAAAAACTTGCTAAAGAGAATAATGTAGCTAAAGTTTGGACTATTACCACCACTAGTAATGTTGATGCTTCACATGTTGCTAAACCTCCTACTATCAATAGTAAAATAATTGGTGTTGGCAATGTTTCTACTTCTAATACAAAGCATGCAAAATTGCCTGAAACTGCTGAAACTGTTTGTGATAAAAGTGCTGAAATTTTTCAGAATATTGGGGACAATGATCCCATTTCTTTAGATCATAAAGGTTTTGATTTTGATAATTATCATATCTCTGAAGTTATTAAGTTCTTGCAAAAACTTGCTAGAAGTCCTAATGCTAGTGCTATAAACTTGATCTTTACAAAACATATTACAAATGCTCTCATTCAAGCTAGAGAAGAGAAATTAAAACTTAAAGCTTCTATTCCTAGGAAGTTAGAAGATGGTTGGGAGCCCATCATTAAAATGAAGGTCAATGATTTTGATTGTAATGCTTTATGTGATCTTGGTGCAAGTATTTCTGTTATGCCAAAGAAACTCTATGATATGCTTGACTTGCCACCATTGAAATATTGTTATTTGGATGTTAATCTTGCTGATAATTCTATAAAGAAACCTTTGGGGAGGATTGATAATGTTCACATTACGGTTAACAATAACCTTGTCCCCGTTGATTTAGTTGTCTTGGATATTGAATGCAATGCATCTTGTCCTATTATTTTGGGAAGACCCTTTCTTCGAACTGTTGGTGCTATTATTGATATGAAGGAAGGAAATATTAAATATCAATTCCCTCTTAAGAAAGGTATGGAACACTTCCCTAGAAAGAGAATGAAGTTGTCTTTTGATTCTATTATTAGAACAAATTATGATGTTGATGCTTCTTCTCTCGATGTTACTTGATTTACAGTTTCTGCGCCTAGCTGAAAGGCGTTAAAGAAAAGCGCTTATGGGAGACAACCCATTATTTTATTTCTGCAATTTTTGTTTTATATTTGAGTCAAGGTGCTTGTTACTACTGTAGCAATACCTTTGTATCTTTACTTTATTGCATTGTTGTGCCAAGTAAAGTCTTTGATAGTAAAGTTGATACTAGATTTGTATTTTTAGCTGTCACGAATTTGAGTATATCTCTCTGTAGGAGACTCCAAAAATTCTGCGAAAATTCATGCGTGTTCCTCAGATATGTACGCAACTTTCATTCAATTTGAGCTTCTTCATCTGAGCATGTTAAGTGCCTAGAAAAAATTCGTCTTTACGGACTGTTCTGTTTTGACAGATTCTGCCTTTTATTTCACATTGCCTCTTTTACTGTGTTGAATGGATTTCTTTGCTCCATTAACTTTCAGTAGCCTTGGGTAATGTCCAGAACTGTTGGAAATAATTGTGTCCTCTCTGAACATGTGAATTTTTGATTATGCACTAACCCTCTAATGAGATTGTTTTGAGTCTGGTGTGGAGGAAGTTTTCATGGGTCAAGAGAGGAGGATGATATAATATGATCAAGAAGAGTGAAAAGTCTAATCTTGGGGATGCCCCCGTGGTTCATCCCTGCATATTTCAAGAAGACTCAAGCATCTAAGCTTGGGGATGCCGAAGGCATCCCCTTCTTCATCAACAACTTATCAGGTCACTTCTAGTGAAACTATATTTTTATTCTGTCACATCTTATGTGCTTTACTTGGAGCGTCTGTATGTTTTTATTTTTGTTTTTGTTTGAATAAATTCGGATCCTAGCATTCCTTGTGTGGGAGAAAGACACGCTCCGTTTTTCATATTGAACACTGGTGTTCTTAGCTTTACTTTTAGTGTTCATGGCGAAGTTGAAAGTCGCTTCGTTTATTGCTATTTGGTTGGAAACAGAAAATGCTTCATGTGGTAATTGGTATATTGTCTTGAATAATTTGATACTTGGCAATTGTTTTGAGTTCTCAAGTAGATCATGTTTAAGCTCTTGCATCATGTATTTTAAACCTATTAGTGAAGAACTACCATAGAGCTTGTTGAAATTTGGTTTGCATGATTGGTCTCTCTAAAGTCTAGATATTTTCTGGTAGAAGTGTTTGAACAACAAGGAAGACAGTGTAGAGTCTTATAATGCTTGCAATATGTTCTTATGTAAGTTTTGCTGTGCCTGTTCATACTTGTGTTTGCTTCAAACAACCTTGCTAGCCAAAGCCTTGTACTGAGAGGGAATGCTTCTCGTGCATCCAAAACCTTGAGCCCAAACTTATGCCATTTGTTTCCACCATATCTACCTACTATGTGGTATTTTTCTGCCATTTCAAAGTAAATTGCTTGCGTGCTACCTTTAAAATTTCATTCCTTGTCTTTGCAATACATAGCTCATGGGAAAGTAGCCTAAAAAACTATTGTGGTAAAGAATATGTCGTTTATGTATCTTATTTCTTATAAGTTGCTTGTTGAGCGGTAACCATGTTTCTGGGGACGCCATCAACTGTTACACCTTTGTTGAATATCATGTGAGTTGCTATGCATGTTCATCTTGTCTGGACTAAGGGAGATTTGCCATGAGTTAAATGGTTTGAGTATGCATATTGTTAGAGAAGAACATGGGGCCGCCAACCAAAGCCATGTATCATGGTGGAAGTTTCAGCTTGGACATTAATCCTCAATCTCTTATGAGAATAGTATCTGTTGTTGAATGCTTAAGCATTAAAGAGGAGTCCATTATCTGTTTTCTATGTTGTCCCGGTATGGATGTCCTCAAGTTGAGATCTATCAAAATTGAGAAATCAAATGCGATCTATCTCCTTGGACCTTTGTACAGGTGGCATAGAGGTACCCCTTTGTGATACTTGGTTGAAACATATGTAATGCAATGATAATCCATGGAAATCCAAGCTAACTAGGACAAGGTGCGAGCACTATTGGTATTCGATGCATGAGGCTTGCAACTTATAGGAGGTTTTATGCATAACACATATGAATTATTACTACCGTTGACAAAATTGTTTCCATGTTTTCAAAATAAAAAGCTCTAGCACATGAGTAATCCCTGCTTCCCTCTACGAAGGGCCTTTCTTTTACTTTCTGTTGAGTCAGTTTACCTACTTCTTTCTATCTTAGAAGCAAACACTTGTGTCAACTGTGTGCATTGATTCTTACATACTTGCTTATTTCACTCATCATATTACTTTGTGTTGACAATTATCCATGAGATATACATGTTAAAAGTTGAAAGCAACTGCTGAAGCTTAAATCTTCCTTTGTGTTGCTTCAAAACCTTCTATTAAGAATCTATTGCTTTATGAGTTAAAACTTATGCAAGACTTATTGATGCTTGTCTTGAAAGTACTATTCATGAAAAGTCTTTGCTATATGATTCAGTTGTTTAGTCATTATCTTTACCATTGTTTTGAATCACTTCATTCATCTCATATGCTTTACAATAGTATTGATCAAGATTATGATAGTAGCATGTCACTTCAGAAATTATCCTTGTTATCGTTTACCTACTCGAGGGCGAGTAGGAACTAAGCTTGGGGATGCTTGATACGTCTCAAACGTATCTATAATTTCTTATGTTCCATGCTAGTTATATGACAATACTAACATGTTTTATATACACTTTATATCATTTTGATGTATTTTCCGGCACAAACCTATTAACAAGATGCCGAAGCGCTAGTTCCTGTTTTCTGCTGTTTTTGGTTTCAGAAATCCTACACAGGAAATATTCTCAGAATTGGACGAAACAAAAGCCCACGGTCTTATTTTCCACGGAGCCTGCCAGAAGTCCGAAGAGGAGACGAAGAGGGGCGACGAGGCGGCCACACCCTAGGGGGGTGCGGCCCCACCCCTAGCCGCGCCGCCTTATGGGGTGGGCCCCTCGAGCGTCCCTCGACTCTGCCCCTTCGCCTATATAATCTCTCCGTCGCCAAAACCCTAGTACCGAGGGCCAGATACGAGAAAAGTTACTGAGATGCCGCCGCCGCCAATCCCATCTCGGGGGATTCTGGAGATCGCCTCCGGCACCCTGCCGGAGAGGGGAATCATCACCGGAGGGTTCTACATCACCATGCCCGCCTCCGGACTGATGCATGAGTAGTTCATCCTTGGACTATGGGTCCATAGCAGTAGCTAGATGGTTGTCTTCTCCTCATATGCTATCATGTTTAGATCTTGTGAGTTGCCTATCATGATCAAGATCATCTATTTGTAATGCTACATGTTGTGTTTGTTGGGATCCGATGAATATGGAATACTATGTCAAGTTGATTTTGATCTATCATATATGTGTTGTTTATGATCTTGCATGCTCTCCATTGCTAGTAGAGGCTCTGGCCAAGTTGATACTTGTGACTCCAAGAGGGAGTATTTATGCTCGATAGTGGGTTCATGTCTCCATTGAATCTGGGGGAGTGACAGCAACCCGTAAGGTTGTGGATGTGCTGTTGCCACTAGGGATAAAACATCAATGCTTTGTCTAAGGATATTTGTATTGTTTACATTACGCACAGTACTTAATGCAATTGTCTGTTGTTTGCAACTTAATACTGGAAGGGGTGCGGATGCTAACCCGAAGGTGGACTTTTTAGGCATAGATGCATGCTGGATAGCGGTCTATGTTCTTTGTCGTAATGCCCTAAGTAAAACTCATAGTAGTCATCATGATATGTATGTGCATTGTTATGTCCTCTCTATTTGTCAATTGCCCAACTGTAATTTGTTCACCCAACATGCTATTTATCTTATTGGAGACACCACTAGTGAACTGTGGACCCCGGTCCATTCTTTTACATCTGAAATACAACCTGCTGCAATCTCTGTTCTCTGTTGTTCTTCGCAAACAAACATCATTCTCCACACCATACGTTTAATCCTTTGTTTACAGCAAGCCAGTGAGATTGACAACCTCACTGTTAAGTTGGGGCAAAGTATTGTGATTGTGTTGTGCAGGTTCCACGTTGGCGCCGGAATCCCTGGTGTTGCGCCGCACTACACTCCTTCACCAACAACCTTCACGTGGCCTTCATCTCCTACTGGTTCGATAACCTTGGTTTCTTACTGAGGGAAACTTGCTGCTGTACGCATCACACCTTCCTCTTGGGGTTCCCAACGGACGTGTGCTTCACGCGTCATCAATACCCACCAGAGTCACCCTAGAGGAGACGACTTGCAAGGGCTTGCGAGGGGTCTTCGCTAAATAAAATAATTTTCAAGACTGGCATCCTAATTTAATATGTGGCATGATTTTTCGCTTAACCTTATTGGCAAGTTTTCCAAATAAACATTTTCCTCCAAAACACAAACCAAAACAGAGGGGAGTATAGGAAGAGACATGTCACCAAAGGGGAGCTCAAACTTGTCAGGGTTACTACTCAACGCAAAGCCAGGATTTAAATTTGAGGAGGCAAATAAATATAAAGTAAAAAGGATAAATATCAAATTACATAAGCCTCAGTTGGACTAGGGTTTTCCCTTTTTTCCAAAACCATATGAAGTCTCGGCTATTGTTGATGTATCCCCCTTATTTCTTATGGCATACAAAAATAAATATAGGATGTGCTTATTGAGAAAAGCTCCACTCCCGTGTATGGGATATCCCGTCTCGTGCACGGGCCCACCTTCTCTCTCCTTATATTTAATTGTTGTTGTGCGAGTTAGATTTCCTCTTCCTCCACACATTTATACATAGTTTTGAAACTTAAAATCTATGTAGCTTTTTAATCAAAAGTTTATTGTTTGATCGGTTTGCATATTTGAGCTCCTCTTGAAGGAAGCTTCAAAATGAGACCAATTTTAATTGAATTTTGTCAATTTTGAAAATGAACTTTTAAAACTTGATAAAACATGTTGATACTTAGTGAAACTTGGTAAAAAAAAATTGTAAAACATTTTGTTTTGCTGCGTTTAAAACTTGGTTCGTCAAATTTAGAAAATATTTGCCAATTATCTTATAGTCTAAATTGGAGACATAATTTTGTGTATATAGTTTCATTGAGTTTTATTGTGTATCATCATATTTTAATGTGTTTCATAATTCAAATTTTGAATTTTATCAAAATATTTTTTTTTGCTTGTTTAAAAGATAATATAGAAAGAAATACATAAATTCAAACGGGATGTTATCTGATATATATTCCATCAAATATGGTTATTTCAATTCAATACTAGAAACTAAATCAATGTATTAAACAATGGAGGAGGAAGTATTAGTCTGGGGTACCCTGCATGCAAAGATTCCTTCAAGGAACGATGGAGAGGTGGAACGCCACTCTCTATGTTTATTTGTAATTCACATGATCCTATCAACCTCGGTTATGTTCATATACCATTGGGTTAACATCCGACCATCCTATATCTCACCTCTCACATAATAACTAGAGACTAAATTTGCACTAACATTACAGTTATTGGAAATATTCAAGAAAGCAAAGAAAATTTTCTGAAATTTATATTTGCAAAGAAAAACAGAGAAGGACACTTTTTTTTTGAAAAGGAGGTTGAAAAGGACACATCTAATGAGGAAAATAATTCATGTCGGCCATATGTAATCGAACCCAGTGGTAGGAACAGACACCCTCTAGACCCTTAGCAGGGAACAAACTTTTGTCACATGAGAAGCCAACATCACATCTTCTGAAGTTGTGGTTGCTGCCTTAACTGAATTTGTTTTTCTGTGCATGCGCCCGCAAAACTAAGGGCGGGTACCACTGTTGCCTTCTCTAGATGGTTAATTAGGCCGCACATTCCGTGCAAAATCCTCTATGTGTATGAACATTGACCTGCAAAAGCATATTTCTCACGCGCTATAAAAAGAGGCCATCGTTGCCAATCCCCATCCAAGCAAAGCTCGGAAAACAAACAAGCATCACACATATTCATATACTTCATCCTGCTAGCTAGCTACAACATGTTCCGCTGGGGTAAGAGCAGCAAGACCCCGGGCCCAGCAGTCGCCGGCGACGAGGTGGCGGTGCATAAGGTGGAGAAGATCGACTACGTCAACCTCGTCCACACCAACCCTCCAGTCCACGGCGGCGGAGGCTCCATGGGCAACGCGTCTTGGAAGGCAAGGCCATGGACGGCGGCGAGGAAGCCCCAAAGCTCTGGAGATGACATCAACTCGAAGGCGAGCAGGTTCATCGAGGACACTAAGAACCGGTGGCGTATGGGCCTCAAGTCATTCCGGGCTACCGGCGGCCGCTAATTAACTCGCCCACCTCTCCGACCACCATCCTCGTCCAGTGGTCCGTGCATGTATGTGCGTGAGTGCGCCACGCTCCCTAGTTACTCCGCCGCCGTCAGTATAAATTTGTATTTAACTTCTCCAAGTAGACATAAGTGGGTATAGCCCCGTCGATTGTGATGTGATGATCTTGCTCTATGCAAATTATTTGTACATGAAGTGTGTGTATACTGCGCGCAATGCATACATGATAAGGCGCGGTTGTTAATTCAGTACGAATATGCCAGCTTAATAATCTTGGGTCTGTATATATGCTGTTTGGTGGTTGCACGCTTGCATATTTTGTTAGCTTCTTTAGTCGCTGCAGGGCATTCACGTTCGGATTCGTACGCAATTATCTCACTTATTACGACTAATCAGCTGATTCGGAAGGATAGATTCTTTAGAAGCTGATGATCCGTGACAACCACAACAACTCGATTCAAGGTTTTAGGATCTGCCAAGTGATCAACACAAGGTAATAATGAAATAAGTTACCGGGTATTACTTGATGAGATACATTTTAAATTTGGTGAAACAGCTAAGGTGTTATAGTTATTTGACTATAATTTGATTCAAAATATAGTTATTTCTTTGATCCAATAGGCTCCAACAGTGTTATGAATATTTCCATGATGAATTTCTTGGAGTATCTTTCTTTGGCATTAGTGATCATGTTGTGTAGGTGCATATCAGTATTTCATTCAATGCCGCCAAGAGCCCACCAGAAGCTCTGGCTATAGCTGCACTCAAACAATAGATGCATCAATGTTTCTAGGGCATGTCACGTTTCATTCTAGCATAATCGGATGATAAAGTTCTACATTTCAATTGGGGTCTTACATATCTTTTAGCTTTATTTTTTTGTGAAGAGGATTGCGTATCTTTTGATTGTGCGCAATATGCTTTTTTACTTCGTGTATCTGACTACCCTATGCGGTTTATAGTTGTAGATTCTCAAGGAAGAAATTGGAGATTCTTAATTAGTTGTATTGTCATGACCGTGGATTATTTTCCTAGTCGTGTCAAGTTTTGGTTACTTGGAATCCAAATTCCTAATCCTTTCGCCTATTGTGACTAATCACACTTGCTAGAAGGAATACTATCCTAGTGAAGATCCGAGGTTACGAATTATGATCTGCGAAACCAGTAATATTCAGCAGTAATATATTGACGCTAAAAACAATAAAGCTGAAGTTCATGAAACTCGAAACAAAAGGTGGCGTTTAGATGTGATACGCAATGAATTGATTTTTTTTACCGGGATAGTAATTTAGCTAGTGTGTTGCAAAGGGCATTTTTTTACTTATTATCATTGTTATGATTACTACTACTTATTTAGTTCTCTATTAGGTTTTCATATATAAAGCTGTGGTCAAATATTCTCACTTGTAACATTCCTCTATTTTTTCCTCTACGTATTATCGCCAATCGTACATGCCATAATATCTAATGGATTTTCGGAGAGAGCAAGCTAGCTAGACTCAACAATAGTGACCGCGAATAGGTTTAAGAAAAACACTGTAGTCCTTTTGGGCCATTTCACACTAGAGAATAAGTTATTGGTGAGTAAAATTTTGCAGCTTTAATTTGTTCTAGATCATGCTAGTTAGGGGATGCTTTCAATATGTGAACTTTACTATATTGCTTCCACTACAAAGTAACGGAGGGAAATGTTAACCATTTATAGTACTTTCAGAAGAAATATGGTACTAACAAGCTCAACCAGTAAAGTGAAATCCCCGGGTATGTGCAGATGGCTTGGCGCCCAATTAGGCCCAGTTCTTAAAAAATAAGTTGCACCTTCCTAGCTAGCTACACCATAAGTCACCTGACTTATTACGTGGGGCTTCTGAACTAGTCAAATGGATTATTGAAGAAGCTGGGATGGGGGCAGGTTATTTTTTAAGATGGCAAAAGAATTGGGTCTTAGTTACCTGAGACTAGTCACAATAGGAAGTATCATAGGCTAGTATCATGCATATGATACTAGTTTATGATACAACACCTACAATGCATAGTATCATGAATTAGTATCATAGTTCTATCATATTTAATGTTTTGTAGAATCTCAATGCAAATATGTGTACATGATGTGTTTGCCACTAAAATTTCTAGTTTTACGTGCTATGATACTGTATCTACCTATGATACTACTCTCACCTCTCTCCTCATTAATTGATGTGCCACATCAGATTTTTGCTTACATGGCATGCATGATACTACCTATGATACTCCCATTGTGGCTAGTCTGACAACCTCCATTACAGCTATCACCTAGGCATCGGTCGATCCGGGCTGGGGTTTGGTCCGGGCTAGGCCGAGAGAAGCCTAAGATACAAAAACTAGCCCTAGGCCTGGCTCAGCCAAAAAGGGCGGAAGCCCATCCGTCCGGCAGGCCGCGGGCCATGTTGCTTCCTTATTTCGTATTTTTGGGCTACCCAGGCCCGGCCAGGTCCAACCATTAGGGCAACTTTTTCAGGTTTAGTCCCAGGAATTTTGGGCTGGCCATGGCAACACATAATTACAGCTAGTAATATTTCGTGGGATTGATTAGTCATAGTACCATTGTACCAGTGGTGAAATAGGCAGCGTGGATCAATTATTTAGTTCTATATGATATGAGCACATGTCCATATGCGTGTGCCAATAAGAAAAGATGCTAGAAAAGAAAAGGAGAAAAGGCCAGTTGGTTTTCCCTGCAGCCTTGCTCAGCGCCGCTGATACTAGAGTTATGCGCGGAGCTTCTTCATCTATTCACGACCCAGCAAATTTCACTGCAGCAAAAAATACAACCACTGTCAGCAAATACGATTGCTGTCGTTATGTGCAGGTATGAGGACTTCTCTCTCCTTTTCTCTGAAAAATTCTGAAATGGTACTAGGACGCTTCGAGTAATTTTGATGCCTTCGAACCTTCGATATCAGTGCGAAACGCGCAACACGCCTGTCTTATCTGATCGGTAGCTTACCCTGGAGATTCCCTCACAGCTCCCAGTCTCTATCTCCGTGTAGCTGTACCAGACAACCTACCGTATACTACTAAAAGCATCTTTAGTTGCGTTCCCCAAACCGTTACCGAATCGGTTTGGAACACGCCGGACAGGGGTAATTGCAGGCGTGTCGGACACTACGCGAAGAGGCGGGGCGAGTGTTAGGCCCATTGCGTCGGTGAGGATTGACACGCGATGTATCATCGTCTTAAACCAATCGCATACCTCTCGTCAAGCCGCGTAAAATAAATGCCCGTACAGGTTTTGCAACGACATTGCAGACTTGCAGTTATCCTAGGCGCGCAGGGGTCGCGCAGAGAGACATCTCGGTGCGCATGGCCATGCACGATGGCCTTTAACCACCGCCCCCTCGCCCGCCTCTGACGTATAAATTGAGGTGTTCACCCCTCATCACACACCCCTAGCGCCGCACATCCACAATCCTAGCGCAGCCCCTCCATAACACTAGCGGCATCCTCCACCTTCTGCCCACGCGTGCCATGGTGGGTTCCAGGGGCCGCCGTGGCCGATCACCATTTCATGTGTGCTCATTGTGCTGGAGATATGCCCAAGATGCAATAATAAAGTGGTTATTATAATATCTTTGTGTTTATGATAAATGTTTGCATAACATGCTATAATTATATTAACCGAAACATTGATACATGTGTGTTATGTAAACAACAAGGAGTCCCTAGTAAGCCTCTTGTATAACTAGCTTGTTGATTAATAGATGATTATGGTTTCGTGATCATGAACATTGGATGTTATTAATAATAAGGTTATGTCATTGGATGAATGATATAGTGGACACACACCCAAATGAGCGTAGCATAAGATCGATTCATTAAGTTCAATTTGCTATAAGCTTTCGATACATAGTTACCTAGTCCTTCGACCATGAGATCATGTAAATCACTTACACAGGAAGGATGCTTTGATTACATCAAACGACATTGCGTAAATGGGTGGTTATAAAGATGGGATTAAGTATTCAGAAAGTGTGAGTTGAGGCATATGGATCAAGAGTGGGATTTGTCCATCCCGATGACGGATAGATATACTCTGGGCCCTCTCGGTGGAATCTCGTCTGATTAGCTTGCAAGCATGTGACTAGGTCACAAGAGATGACATACCACAGTACGAGTAAAGAGTACTTGTCGGTAACGAGGTTGAACTAGGTATGGAGATACCGATGATCGAACCTCGGACAAGTAAAGTATCGCGTGACAAAGGAAATCGGTATCGTATGTAAATGGTTCAATCGATCACTAAGTTATCGTTGAATGTGTGGGAGCCATTATGGATCTCCAGATCCCGCTATTGGTTATTGGTCGGAGAGGAGTCTCGACCATATCTGCATAGTTCACGAACCGAAGGGTGACGCGCTTAAGGTTCGATGCCGCATAAGTAGATTCGGAATATGAGATGGAGACCGAAGTTTGTTCGAAGTCTCGGATGGGATCCAGGACATCACGAGGAGGTCCGGAATGGTCCGGAGAATAAGATTCATATAAGGGAAGTTGATTTCTAGGTTTCGGAAAAGTTCGGGATTTTTCCGGTGGAAGACCGGGAAGGTTCTAGAAGGTTCCGAGGGTCCCACCAGTGGGCCCACGACCCTAGGAGGCCTAGCATGGGCCGAAGGGATGCTCCCTAGCCTAATGGGCCAGGGGCACATGCCCCCCAAGGCCCAGCCGGCCAAACCCCTAGGGTTTCCCCAAAACCCTAGGGGGGGTCAACTTGGGGGGGGGGGGGGGGGGGGGGAAGTTTCCCTCCTTTCCCATCTTGGCCGCCAGCCATAGGCCTTGGAGGAGGGGCCAAGCCATCCCTGGCCGCACCCCCCTATATAAATAGGGGAGGGGCAGGGGGCGCAGCCCTCCTTCACCCCTTGACCTCTGGCCGCCTCTCTCTCCCACCGATAGTCTGCTCCGGCTTAGCCGAAGCCCTGCAGCTTTTCTCCTCCACCACCACCACCACGCCGTCGTGCTGCTGGGATTCCGAGGAGATCTACCACACCTCCGCTGCCCGCTGGAACGGGGATAGGACGGGTTTCATTGACACCGTACGCACGACCGAGTACGGAAGTGTTGCCGAATTGCAGCACGGACGATCGACTACATCAACAACGAGATCTAATCTCGTAGGCTTTGGAATCTTTGAGGGTTAGTCTCGCAATCTTCTCGTTGCTTCGATCTTGGTAGATTAGATCTTGCTTCTTCCTAGATTGGATCTTGGTTTTTGTTCATGTTCACGGTAGAAAATTTTTGTTTTCCATGCAACGAACCCTTCAGTGGTATCAGAGCCATGTCTATGCATAGATCTGTTGCAAGAGTAGAACACAATGGTTTTTGTGGGCGTTGATGCTTTTGTTGTTTTTAGTTAGTGTACTTTGCATCTTGCGGGATGGTGGGATGAGCAGCCCGGGCTAACTTTACATGACCGCGTCTCATGAGACTTGCTCCACGCTTGACATGCAACTTGTATTGCATAAGTGGCTTTGCGGGTGTCTGTCTCTCCCACCATAGTGAAGATTCAATCTACTCTTTCTATTGACAACACTAGTATCACCGTTGTGGTTCATGTTCGTAGGTAGATTGGATCTTACTCGAAAACCCTAAACCACGTAAAATATGCAAACCAAATTAGAAGCGTCTAACTTGTTTTTGCAGGGTTTGGTGATGTGATATGGCCATGTGATGATGATTATATTTGATGTATGAGATGTTCATTATTGTATTATGGAAACCGGTAGGACCCTAATGGTTGTCTTTAATTTTTGTTAAAGACCTGCGTGTCTATTCATCATGTAATAGCTTTATTTCAAGTAGTTGTTATAGTAGCTATAAGTGATGGACAACCATGAAGCGGCGCCACTGACCTTGACTCCATGCTGGTGATGATGGAGATCATGTCCGTGCTTTGGAGATGGAGATCAAAAGCACAAGAAGAAAGGCCATATCATATCACACATTATGAATTGCATGTGATGTTAATCCTTTATGCATCTTATTTTGCTTAGATCACGACGGTAGCATTATAAGATGATCCCTCTCACTAAATATCAAGATAATAAAGTGTTCATCCTTAGTATGCACCGTTGCTAAGACTTGTCGTTTCAAAGCATCACGTGATGATCGGGTGTGATAGATTCTACATGTGCATACAACGGGTGCAAGCCAGATTTGCACACGCGGATACTAAGGTTGCCTTGACGAGCCTAGCATGTACAGACATCTTTTCTCGTGAAGATCGGACTTGGTGTAGTGGATTTTGTTCGTGTGATCACTAAGAAATGCGAGGGGTGTTGTTTTGAGTGGGAGTTCACCTAGTTAATTTAAGAATTAAAATTTGAACTCAATTTATCATAAACTTAGTCTAAACTCTTTCCAAATATGTTGTAGATCATGGCATCCCCTTCCATCAGTTTTAACCAGTTCCTAGTGAAAGAAAAGCTTAAAAGCAATGGTAGCAACTTCACCGACTAGTTCCGTCATGTGAGGATTTTCCTCAATGGTGGAAATCTGCAATATGTGCTCGAAGCATCGCTAGGTCCCCCACCACCACCTGCAGTATCTGAGGATGTAAAGAATGTTTATGAGACTCGGGTAATTCGGTACTCTCAAGTTCAGTGTGCCATCCTATGCAGCCTAGAGACGGAGCTCCAAAAGCATTTTGAGCACCACGATCCTTATGAGCTGGTCCATGAGCTAAAAGCTATCTTTGAAACTCATGAGGCCATGGAAAGCTATGAGGCCTCGAAACACTTGTTTGGCTGTATGATGGAAGAGGGTAGCTCCGTTAGTGAGCACGTGCTCGCTATGTCCGGGCACGCGAAGAAGCTTAGTGACTTGGGAATTGTGATTCCCAACCAGCTAGGTATTCATCGTGTCCTCCAATCACTGCCACCTAGTTACAAGAACTTCGTGATGAACTACAATATGCAGAACATGAACAAAGAGTTACCTGAACTCTTCTCCATGCTGGAATCTCCTGAAGTTGAGATAAAGAAGGAGAACCAAGTGTTGATGGTCAACAAGACCACCGGTTTCAAGAAGCAGGCAAGCCTAACAACAAGGGTGTAATGTCCCAGGTTTAGCGACGATCGAGGGGTAGAATTTAGAAAGGGATGTGCATTGCATCGTAAAATCTGGGGAAATTTCACGCTTTTAAAAAAATGCATCGAAGGGGGGACAAGTTTCTCTCTCGACACCTTACAGGGTTAGGGTTTTGAGAGTGCGATAGACTTGGACCTCAATGAACTAAACTAGGGTTTTCGAGAAGAGAGGGGAACTTTGCATCTCAATTTAAGTTGCATGATTGAATTCAGATAAGATATGTTTGAATTCCAAAATTCAAACATCAATTGAATATATCATAATTCAAATTCATTAAAACAAATAGATAAGCAAACATATAAATGAATATCACATATACTTAAAGCTCATTAGAGAAACTTGAGCTTTGTTGATTATCACACACAAGATACATTGTCATTTACAATATCCATATGATTTATAAATATTACAACACATTTCAGAAATTGAATAAATGAAATAAGAAAAAGGAAAATTACAAGGAATTGAAATATTCTAAACTATACAAATTAATCTTCAAGAACTTCTTGTTCAACATGATCTTGAGATTCTCTTGATCATCCATTTGATCCCTGCACACACACATAACAAACAAGGCATTTGCCAAGTGGCAAAGCCACTTGGGAGATTAGAGAAAGAAACAGAAAATCGATGGATAATACCAAGGCTTAGCCGAGCTGATCCATCAGCAGCCCAAGTTCCAACCATGGAACACACAAGCAGCTCACAAGGATACATGCATGCCCAACAACACACAGGTCAGGGAGAGTCACCAAAATGGTGCCAGGCATTGCTGTCGACCAGGAGAGCAAGGAGAGGACCATATATAAACTTTTTCAAGCCCAAACCCTAGCAGCTCATCGGCAGCAGCTCCAAAGGGTAAGAACACTAGAACAGGAAGAACAACACACCACCAGAAACCATCCAGAAACAGTTTCACCAAGAACTGTTGACTGTTGAGCAAGCACAAGATGAAGTAGATCATCACAAGCCACCAGGAGGAGCAGGGCAAGCACAAACCACAATTCAGAAGCAAAACCTCTACACCAACAACCTTTCTAGGAGCTGGAGTGAGGTATAACCAAGAAATCGATGAGCAAGCGACTGTTTTTCTCACAATTAAGCATATGCATCACACACAAGCCAAAGGGTAGGAATACCCTATGTGTATCATCATCTGGTGATGAGCCACTAGCTACTGGCAAAATAGGAGCATGGCCAGTAGAGATAATCCCAGGGAAACAATGATTCAAACCAAGTGTATCACCACTACAATCAACCAAATGATCTAGCAAGGATTTGATGCACTACCAGTCTAGCAAACTCACCTAGCAGCTAGAGGTTCACTAAACCATCAGACATATAGACATATTATGTCTATTTAATTTTTCAACACCAAAAGCTACTGGAAATCTAGAAGAGGATCAACCAGTAAGCATTCATCAAGCCACAGAGAGGGGAGCCACCTCTGACAACAACTAGGTGCTGCCAGGTTCACCTCAAACCCTAAAACAGATAAGCAAGCCACTACATCATTACCCAGAAGGGTTCAGAGTGAGCTAGAGTCCCCAACCAATGGTTGGCATCCCTCTAGCTCAAGTCATTTAACTAAAAGAATCATAACTGTATAAACAGTTCATCTCATTTATCTATTTAATCAAGCCAAGTTACACAGATAAATGAAATACCCAAGTCTAGACACTTGCAAATGATCCAGAGGATCACTGCAAGCATCAGCAGATGCTTTATCAAGAAATAGTGTGCACAAGCACAAGGATAACCATCAGAGAAGCACAGGCAGAGAAATAGCAAGCAACCTGCAAGCAACTGATGATTCCATGATCATCAGGGCCTGCCAGGGCATGCTAGAGCATGCCAAAGCATGCTAGAGTCTAGCCTAGCATCAATTCATGGACCAGATTAATGAAATAGCTAACAGTATTGCCTTCACATGCATCATCAACCACCATTACTTGGTGAGGAGCTTGATACACAAGCAACAGCAGCATATAATATAATTCAGACAAGTGTATAAGCAAACAGGAAGTCCAGGATGATCATAGGATCATTCAAGGCCACAGAAATAAGTAGTTATCACTGCAAGCAACAACAGATGAACATACAGATATAAATTCACCTTTTATAATTGTATCCAGAAGCACATCAAAGAAGAATGGATGCACTATGACACAATGAAGCATAGCATGTGATCAACAAGCATACTGGCACTTGCACATGCAAGAAGTGCTCACTACAATTAGCCAGAATCATTCCATAGACATTGATACGTCTCAAACGTATCTATAATTTCTTATGTTCCATGCTACTTTTATGGGAATACTCACATGTTTTATACACACTTTACATCATTTATATGCATTTTCCGACACTAACCTATTAACGAGATGCCGAAGCGCTAGTTCCTGTTTTGTGTTGTTTTTGGTTTCAGAAATCCTACACAGGAAATATTCTCGGAATTGGACGAAACTAACGCCCAGGGTCTTATTTTTCCACGGAGCTTCCAGAAGACCGAAGGAGAAACGAAGTGGGGCCACGGGGTGCCGACACCATAAGGCGGCGCGGCCAAGGAGGGGCCCGCGCCGCCCTAGTGTGTGGGCCCCTCGTGAGCCCCCCGACTCTGCCCTTCCGCCTACTTAAACTCTCCGTCGCGAAAACCCTATTACAGAGAGCCACGATACGAGAAAAGTTCCAGAGACGCCACCGCTGCCAATCCCATCTCGGGGGATTTAGGAGATCGCCTCCGGCACCCTGCCGGAGAGGGGAATCATCGCCCGGAGGACTCTACATCACCATGATCGCCTTCGGACTGATGTGTGAGTAGTTCATCCTTGGACTATGGGTCCATAGCAGTAGCTAGATGGTTGTCTTCTCCTCATTGTGCTATCATGTTAGATCTTGTGAGCTGCCTATCATGATCAAGATCGTCTATTTGTAATGCTACATGTTGTGTTTGTTGGGATCCGATGAATATGGAATACAATGTCAAGTTGATTATTGATCTATCATATATGTGTTGTTTATGTTCTTGCATGCTCTCCATTGCTAGTAGAGGCTCTGGCCAAGTTGATACTTGTGACTCCAAGAGGGGTATTTATGCTCGATAGTGGGTTCATGCCTCCATTGAATCTGGGACAGTGACAGAAAGTTCTAAGGTTGTGGATGTGCTGTTGCCACTAGGGATAAAACTGTAACATCCCAACCTTGTTATCATAAATAAATGAGTGTTCATGTGCATCTCATGCATGTAGTTTGAGTTTGAACAAAATTTGCATCTCCATTTTTGAATTATGCAAATCCCTCCCTATTTCTTTCTCATTCAAATCTTGCAAGTTTTTAATACTAAGCAACATGGTTTTGCTGTTTCTCAATAAGGCCATGTGTGTTTAGAAATATCACTGAAAAGTTTGAGTTTTCAAACCAAATTCAAACAAATTCAAATTTAAATTGAATTGGAGAAATAGAAAAAGGAGAAAAGGAAAAAAATAGGGAGAAAACCCCTCTCTCCCTCTCCCTGGGTCGCAGCTCATCTCTCCCTCCCTCTCTTTTCTCTCTGGCTGCACCCAACCTGGCCCAAAATGGCCCAACCAGTGCAGCCCAGCAAGCCCCACCAGCCCAACTCACCCCGCAGGGGGTTTTCTGCAAAGTGGTCGTCGTCTCCCCGCCGTTCCAAGCAGGAGCTAGCGCACGGCCGGCCACCCGATGGCGCCGGTGGCCCCGATGCGTCCCGCCGCCCCTGGCGACCCTTAAGTAGCTCGCCGCCGCGCCCTGAACCCTAATCCCCCTTTTCCCCCTCTTCTCCCGCGCTCTCCCGCGAGGAAACCCTAACCCTACACCTCACAGACGGTCGGCCTCCGCTCAAATTCGCCGTCGGCGAGCCCTCTCCGGCGTCGCCGACCTCGCCATCGCCACCGTGGTGAGCACCCGAGCCTCCTGGTGCCCTCAACTCTCTCCCTAACCCTCTCTAGCGCCGCTGCCACGCAGCACCTGTCCCGGCCGCCGCTCGCGCTCGTCGCCGGCGATGCTCCGCCGGCCAATAGCCGGCGGCGCCGCCACCAATCGTCTCAGCGTGTCGCCCCGCTCCTTTTCCTCCTCGCGCGCGCCCCTGCAACCCGCCCAAACGGCCGATTGATCTCAGCCCGAGCTCAATTTTGAGCTCATGGCGGCTGACGTCAGCATGACGTCAGCATGACGCCATAACTCTTTTTCTTTTATTTCTGTTTTATTTTCTGTAATTAATAAGTAATTCATATTAATTCAGAAAAATATAAAATTATATATCAAAATGATCAGAAAAACATTTCCTATTTAGTTATCCATGTTTCATACATGCTTGAACCAATTAAACATCAAGCCTTAGTAGAAACCCTAATTCGACCCCTCTCATATGTCGGGATCAATGTCGAACCCCCTTAATTTTCCGTGGATGCACCTAGGGTTACCCAAACCCCTTAATATGACATGTCATCATATTGTATGTGCATTGCATTGTACCCTGTCTTGATTGTGCTCTTCCTTTCCGGTATTTGGTTCTTCTCGATAGGGACCGAACGCGAGCCTGAGATCAACGCCACCGAAGAGCAGCACCAGAACAACGAGGGACAAGGAAAGCCCTAACCTAGTTCATATATGGTTTCGAAATGCTTTACTTCTGGTTCTTACATATTGCATACGCTTCAAATATGTTTTATCGGCAGTTGTAGATATCCTATGTGTGCATAATTCCATCCTTGTAGCCCAGAGTTACTGATCCAACGCTCCCAGCAAAACTAGGTCTGAGCTTGTTCGCATCGCTAGAGCCGTATATGTGTTATGCTTAGCCATGCTTAGCTGTTGAAGTCTGATTCATCCGGTTGATGAATCAGAGCTACGAATGAACCTAGTTTGACAGGATGACGTGGTAAGATCAGTGATGATGTTAATAAACATGCTAAAGGCTTGGATGGGCCGCCACATGGGGATGTGGTGATTTGACTCGTTCTCGCCGATACTAGGACCTGAGTTCTTGCCTCTGGAACCAAGACTGAGCGTACAACCACACGACGCCCATGGGAACCCCTTGGCCCGAACTTGCCTATCTTACCCATGAGTCAATTAGTTTGCGAGTTCCATTTTCCATACGCATGGGGAAAATGGTGGAAAAGGTTTTCAAAGTGCATCATACAGAGCGTGGCTAGGGTGAAGGATGCTGGAGGCATTGAACTGGATCCCCTGCGCATAATGACCGGGACCGCCTCAGAGAGTGGCTACCTACGATGACGGAGCTCCCCAGTTAGTTTGACTCATGGAATAGGCGAAGTAAGGGAAAGGTTTTGGTTGACCACCCTCTGCCAGTACACCAATGAAGTGTGTTAATCTATACTGGCATTAAGAGTCGGTCGGCGCGTGTGGGTAAAGTTGTACACCCCTACAGGGTAAATCTTTTCGAAAAGCCGTGTCCACGGTTATGGACGACTTGGGAAAGGACGTGATGATCATACATAACTTGAACCTAATCGTAAAACTTGATGTTAATGTGTGAATAAGGATCCCTTCTCAGGGTGTCGAGGGGTGATCCTAGGTGATAGGTTTAGGTAATGATGAAGATTCGGTGGATTCAACATGATGATATTAGAGCTAGAGTTGTTATCGCTCTCTTACCCCTTTTGAAAATGGTCTGAATAGACGAGCTTCTGCTCCCTCCTGTTTACAAAGGAAAATTGGCTTTCCGCAAAATAAGCTCCACATAAAGCCTCGCATACCCGCTTTGCTAACAGGTTATACTAAGTCTTGCTGAGTCCCTATACTCAGCCTTGCATGCTTTGTTTCAGACGAAGTCTTTCCAACTAATGGTGGCCTCTACCTCGACATCGACGAGTAGTTTGGAGTTCCTCAGGCGGCAGCCTGAGACTTATGGGCTGGGACGTCGCCTTATGTTATGTCCTCTTAGGCCCTTTGCAGTCTTGTTATCTAGATAACATAATTTGCTTTCCGTTGCTTGTTGAATTATGGTCAGTGACCTCTGCGTGTAATAAATTTGGATCTTAACTCTGCTAAGAGTTGTAATATATCTGCTTTGGAGTCGTAGAGCCACTGTTGTGTTACCGATTCTCACCCTGTAGGCCCTAGAGATCTAGGTTAGGCTTATGCCAGATGTGATATCTGGGTTTGTCTAGCCCTGACCTCCGGGGCCGCGACAGGTTTTGGTATCAGAGCAGGACTGCCTATAGGAAACCCTTTTGACTGGTCGATGTTGAGTCTAGTAGTTGTGAAAACTATTTGAAACCTAAAAGTATTTGCAAAAACATCTGAATAGGACTCTTTTTACTCCTTATCTGGTGTCACTCTAATGCTGAGTCGTATTACCTTGTTTTGATATAAAAAGGTTTTACCTCTACCCTGTTATTTCCAAACTTATAGGATCTACGGGTTTGGGTTGTTTTCTCTAAAAAGTACTCCGTACTTGGTTGCTTAACTCAGTGTTCCTAAAGTTACATTAGTTGATCTGAATCTTGTTCCTTCTATTCAGTGAATGATATCATTCCGTTGAGTTCTTTCCAAGGAATCTGTTTCTCATGATCTTTGTCTTTCTCTTCAGGATGGTTGGTCGTGGTCGTGGTCGTAACCGACGTGGACAAAACAATGCTGAACAGGAACTGCCGCCACCTCCCACAATGGCGCAGGTTCTTAACAACATTGAGACCAACCGCCTGAGGAATGAACAACACCTGTAGCGTGTAGCTCAAAACACAGAACGTCGTCCCGACAACTGTGTCACACTTGGGGACTTCATCCGTGCACTACCTCCTGTCTTCACCCACCCCAAGGAGCCTCTTGATGCTGATGATTGGCTTCGCACCATCGAACGCAAGTTCAACGCTCTTCATGTTCCACCAGGTGAACGCGTGAACTTCGCCACCTACCAGTTAGAAGGTGCCGCTGGTTCTTGGTGGGAAGGTTTTCTGGCTCTTCAAGCGCCAGGACATGATGTCACCTGGGAGGAGCTTGTCACAGCTTTCCGTGCAGCCTATATCCCAAAGACTGTCATGGACATCAAAAGGAGGGAATTCCTGGATTTCAGTTAGGGGAAGCTGGATGTGGAGACATATGGACGTGAGTTCACTCAGTTGTCTCGCTATGCACCCCGTGATGTGGTTGATGATGCTGACAAGCAAGATCTGTTCCGCAAGGGACTTAACCCCGAGCTTCGCTATGAGATGCTGCCTTTCACCTTCCAGTCATTTCAAGACCTGCATAATCGTGCTCTTCCGATGGAGAACGGAAGGAAGGATATGGAAAAATCCAAGAAGCGTGAAGAAGGTGATTCTCGTGCGTCTTCCTCTAACAACAAGAAGCGCCGAGTCTGGATCCCTTACAGTGCTGTACCTCGTGCTCCCTATGCACCAAGGTCTTCTGGCAATAACTCTAAGCCACCCTCTGGTGGTTCAAGCTATCGTCCTTCCATGGGTACTGTTCCTAGTGGCGCCTGCTACTCTTGTGGTCAGCCTGGCCACTACTCAAAGGAGTGCCCTCAGAAGTCTGCTGGTCGTGGATATTCTCAGCCCAAGAAGGATGATAAATATCCCTCTGGCCGTGCTCGTCTGACCCATGTCTCTGCTGATGAGGCTGAAGAGGATCCAAGCGTCCTAATGGGTACGCTCTATATAAACTCAATCCTAGCTACAGTTCTGTTTGATTCCGGAGCATCACATACATTCATATCTCAAGAGTTTGCAAGAAAGCATGATATACCCTTCGAGACAATGCCCTCCCCTCTAGAGATCACAACTCCTGGTTCTCATTGGCAAACTATCTGGATTACCCCTGAGGTTATAATCAGTATAGGGCCAGTGTGGTTCCCTACCTCTCTCATTGCCCTCAAGTCCACTGACATTAATGCCATCTTGGGCATGGATTGGCTAGTAAAGCACAAGGCTGTCATTGATTGTGCAGCTAGGTCTATTGTACTGACCAATCTTTCTGGCAAAAGTGTTTTGTACTGGGCTCCATCCGCAATACCTCCATCGGCAAGGTTTACCCCTGAAGCCGAGTTGTATGCTATTGAAGCCCTGCCTAAACTAGAAATCTCTGATGTCTGGGTGGTCCGTGACTTTCCAGATGTCTTTCCTAAAGAGTTACCTGGCATGCCACCTGATCGAAGTGTGGACTTTGTCATTGAGTTGGTTCCCGTAACTGCCCCTGTTTCCCGGAGACCATATCGTATGCCTCCGGAAGAGTTGGTTGAACTGAAGAAGCAGTTAGAGGAGTTGGAAGAGAAGAACTTCATACAACCCAGTACTTCTTCCTGGGGTTGCCCTGCCCTCTTTGTCAAGAAGAGAGATACCAATATTCCGCGGCTGGTTGTTGATTACCGTCCGCTCAATGCAGTGACAATCAAGAACAAATACCCTCTTCCTATAATCAATGATCTTTTTGATCAGTTCTCTGGTGCCACAGTCTTCTCAAAGATGGATTTGAGATCAGGGTACCATCAAATCAAAATCCGCAAGGAGGACATTCCAAAGACAGCGTTCACAACTCGTTATGGTCTTTACGAGTACACTGTCATGTCCTTTGGTCTTACAAATGCTCCAGCCACTTTTATGCGGCTCATGAACTCTGTTTTCATGGAGTATCTTGACAAGTTCGTCATGGTCTACATCGACGATATTCTGATCTACTCCAAAACCGAGGATGAACATGAGGAACATCTCCGTCTGGTGCTAACAAAACTTCGTGAGCACCGTCTCTACGCTAAGTTTTCCAAATGTGAGTTCTGGTTAAAAGAGCTCATATTCATGGGTCATGTTATCTCTGAAAAAGGTGTTGCAGTCATTCCAGATAAAGTTCGAGCCGTTCTTGACTGGAAGACACCTAAGTCAGCTAAGGAGATTCGGAGTTTTCTCGGTCTGGCGGGTTATTACTGCCGATTCATTGAAAATTTCTCCAAGATTGCCAAGCCAATGACCGATCTTATCAAGAAAGATAAGAAGTTCGAATGGTCAGAAAAGGCTGAAGAGAGTTTCCAGGTTTTGAAAACCAAGCTGACTACTGCTCCTGTGCTTGTCCTTCCGGACACAAGCAAAGACTTCGTTGTCTATTGTGATGCCTCTCTCCAAGGGCTCGGATGTGTGTTGATGCAAGATGGCCATGTGGTGGCCTATGCCTCTCGACATTTGAAACCACATGAGCTCAATTATCCTACTCATGATCTCGAGCTTGCAGCTGTGATCCATGCTCTTAAGCAATGGTGACCTTACCTTTATGGTAATCGTTGCGAGTTGTACTCAGATCATCAAAGTCTGAAGTATCTTTTCACCCAACCAGATCTGAATAACAGACAGAGAAGATGGTTGGAAGTCATAAAAGATTATGACTTGGGTCTCAACTATAAACCCGGCAAAGCCAATGTTGTTGCTGATGCGCTAAGTCGGAAGTCCTATTGCAACAATCTGATGGTTAAGCAAGCGCAACCTTCTCTCTATGAGGAACTTGCAAAACTCAACCTTGAGATTGTTCCTAGTGGATACCTTGCTAATATAGATGTGAAGCCCTCTCTTGAAGACCAGATCAACAAGGCTCAGAAGCAAGATTCTGGCATTACCGAGATCAAGAAGAACATTGCTAGCGGAGTTGCCAAATGTTTCTCCATTGATGATCAAGGTACCGTTTATTTCGGTAAACGTCTAGTCTTACCGGATAAATCGGATCTCAAAGAGCTAATCCTTAAAGAAGCTCATGAATCACCCCTCTCCATCCATCCTGGTAGTACCAAGATGCATCGGGATCTCCGCCAAAGATTCTGGTGGTCTGGGATGAAGCAAGAGATCGCTAAGTTTGTTGCTGAATGCGACGTTTGTTGTCGCATAAAAGCTGAACATCAAAGACCTGCTGGCACTCTCCAATCTCTATCTACTCCAGAGTGGAAATGGGATGAAATTGGCATGGATTTCATTACCGGTCTCCCCAAGACCAAAAATGGAAAAGATGCTATATGGTTAGTGGTTGACCGTCTGTCCAAGGTTGCTCATTTCCTTCCTGTTCGGGAAGATATTCGTGCTAATCAACTGGTCGATCTATACACGTCCCGGATAGTCACTCTTCATGGTGTTCCCAAGAAGATCACCTCTGATCGTGGAAGCTTGTTTACTTCCTAATTTTGGGAAAGTTTTCAGAAAGCTATGGGAACTCGTCTTTCCTTTAGCACTGCCTATCATCCTCAAACTGGTGGTCAAACCGAAAGAGTGAATCAAATTCTTGAAGACATGCTCAGGGCCTGTGTTATATCCTTCGGTAAAGATTGGGAAAAGTGCCTTCCATTTGCCGAGTTCACCTATAACAACAGCTTCCAATCTAGCCTGGGCATGGCACCTTTTGAAGCTTTGTATGGCAGAAGGTGTAGAACTCCTTTGAACTGGTCCGAAACTGGAGAAAGAAAGTTCTTTGGACCAGATATAATCAATGAAGCAGAAGATCAAGTTCGCATCATTCGCGAGCGTCTGAAAACTGCTCAGTCACGTCAAAAGAGCTACTATGATCGCCATCATCAAGAAGTGAAGTATGAAATTGGTGATCAAGCTTATCTTCGGGTCACTCCTCTCAAGGGTGTCCGTCGCTTCGGTATCAAAGGCAAACTAGCACCTCGCTATGTTGGTCCTTTCCGCGTCCTTGCCAAGCGTGGTAATGTTTCTTATAAGTTGGAGTTACCTTCCAATTTTCCTAAAGTTCATGATGTCTTCCATGTGTCCCAACTCAAGCGTTGCTTCAAAGATCCTATCCGTGGTGTTGATCACGAGACTCTTGACCTCCAAGAGGATCTAACTTATCGAGAACATCCTATTCGTATCCTTGATGAAGCCGAGCGTAAAACTCGACATCAGAGCATCAAGTTCCTGAAAGTTCAGTGGTCTAATCATTCTGAGCAAGAAGCAACCTGGGAACGAGAAGATCGTTTACGATCTGAGTACCCTTCCTTCTTTTCTAAAATCTAGGAATCTCGAGGACGAGATTCTTGTAAGGGGGGTAGAGTTGTAACATCCCAACCTTGTTATCATAAATAAATGAGTGTTCATGTGCATCTCATGCATGTAATTTGAGTTTGAACAAAATTTGCATCTCCATTTTTGAATTATGCAAATCCCTCTCTATTTCTTTCTCATTCAAATCTTGCAAGTTTTTAATACTAAGCAACATGGTTTTGTTGTTTCTCAATAAGGCCATGTGTGTTTAGAAATATCATTGAAAAGTTTGAGTTTTCAAACCAAATTCAAACAGATTCAAATTTGAATTGAATTGGAGAAATAGAAAAAGGAGAAAAGGAAAAAAAATAGGGAGAAAACCCCTCTCTCCCTCTCCCTGGGCCGCAGCCCATCTCTCCCTCCCTCTCTTTTCTCTCTGGCCTCACCCAACCTGGCCCAAAATGGCCCAACCAGTGCAGCCCAGCAAGCCCCACCAGCCCAACTCACCCCGCAGGGGGTTTTCTGCAAAGTGGTCGTCATCTCCCCGCCGTTCCAAGCAGGAGTTGGCGCACGGCCGGCCACCCGATGGCGCCGGCAGCCCCGATGCGTCCCGCCGCCCTCGGCGACCCTTAAGTAGCTCGCCGCCGCGCCCTGAACCCTAATCCCCCTTTTACCCCTCTTCTCCCGCGCTCTCCCGCGAGGAAACCCTAACCCTACACCTCACAGACGGCCGGCCTTCGCTCAAATTCGCCGCCGGCGAGCCCTCTCCGGCGTCGCCGACCTCGCCATCGCCACCGCGGTGAGCACCTGAGCCTCCTGGTGCCCTCAACTCTCTCCCTAAACCTCTCTAGCGCCGCTGCCACGCAGCACCTGTCCCGGCCGCCGCTCGCGCTCGTCGCCGGCGATGCTCCGCCGGCCAATAGCCGGCGGCGCCGCCACCAATCGTCTCAGCGCGTCGCCCCGCTCCTTTTCCCCCTCGCGCGCGCCCCTGCAACCCACCCAAACGGCCGATTGAGCTCAGCCCGAGCTCAATTTTGAGCTCATGGCGGCTAACATCAGCATGACGTCAACATGACGCCATAACTCTTTTTCTTTTGTTTCTGTTTTATTTTCTGTAATTAATAAGTAATTCATATGAATTCAGAAAAATATAAAATTATATATCAAAATGATCAGAAAAACATTTCCTATTTAGTTATCCATGTTTCATACATGCTTGAACCAATTAAAGATCAAGCCTTAGTAGAAACCCTAATTCGACCCCTCTCATATGTCGGGATCGATGTCGAACCCCCTTAATTTTCCGTCGATGCACCTAGGGTTACCCAAACCCCTTAATATGACATGTCATCATATTGTATGTGCATTGCATTGTACCCTGTCTTGATTGTGCTCTTCCTTTCCGGTATTTGGTTCTTCTCGATAGGGACCGAACGCGAGCCTGAGATCAACGCCACCGAAGAGCAGCACCAGAACAACGAGGGACAAGGCAAGCCCTAACCTGGTTCATATATGGTTTCGAAATGCTTTACTTCTGGTTCTTACATATTGCATACGCTTCAAATATGTTTTATCGGCAATTGTAGATATCCTATGTGTGCATAATTCCATCCTTGTAGCCCAGAGTTACTGATCCACCGCTCCCAGCAAAACTAGGTCTGAGCTTGTTCGCATCGCTAGAGCCGTATATGTGTTATGCTTAGCCATGCTTAGCTGTTGAAGTCTAATCCATCCGGTTGATGAATCAGAGCTACGAATGAACCTAGTTTGACAGGATGACGTGGTAAGATCAGTGATGATGTTAATAAACATGCTAAAGGCTTGGATGGGCCGCCACATGGGGATGTGGTGATTTGACTCGTTCTCGCCGATACTAGGACCTGAGTTCTTGCCTCTGGAACCAAGACTGAGCGTACAACCACACGGGGCCCATGGGAACCCCTTGGCCCGAACTTGCCTAGCTTACCCATAAGTCAATTAGTTTGCGAGTTCCATTTGCCATACGCATGGGGAAAATGGTGGAAAAGGTTTTCAAAGTGCATCATACAGGGCGTGGCTAGGGTGAAGGATGCTGGAGGCATTGAACTGGATCCCCTGCGCATAATGACCAGGACCGCCTCGGAGAGTGGCTACCTACGATGACGGAGCTCCCCAGTTAGTTTGACTCATGGAATAGGCGAAGTAAGGGAACGGTTTTGGTCGACCACCCTCTGCCAGCACACCAAGGAAGTGTGTTAATCTATAGTGGCATTAAGAGTCGGTCGGCGCGTGTGGGTAAAGTTGTACACCCCTGCAGGGTAAATCTTTTCGAAAAGCCGTGTCCACGGTTATGGACGACTTGGGAAAGGACGTGATGATCATAGATAACTTGAACCTAATCGTAAAACTTGATGTTAATGTGTGAATAAGGATCCCTTCTCAGGGTGTCGAGGGGTGATCCTAGGTGATAGGTTCAGGTAATGATGAAGATTCGGTGGATTCAACATGATGATATTAGAGCTAGAGTTGTTATCGCTCTCTTACCCCTTTTGAAAATGGTCTGAATAGACGAGCTTCTGCTCCCTCCTGTTTACAAAGGAAAACTGGCTTTCCGCAAAATAAGCTCCACATAAAGCCTCGCATACCCGCTTTGCTAATAGGTTGTACTAAGTCTTGCTGAGTCCCTGTACTCAACCTTGCATGCTTTGTTTCAGACGAAGTCCTTCCAACTAATGGTGGCTTCTACCTCGACGTCGACGAGTAGTTTGGAGTTCCTCAGGCGGCAGCCTGAGAATTATGGGCTGGGACGTCGCCTTATGTTATGGCCTCTTAGGCCCTTTGCAGTCTTGTTATCTAGATAACATAATTTGCTTTCCGTTGCTTGTTGAATTGTGGTCAGTGATCTCTGCGTGTAATAAATTTGGATCTTAACTCTGCTAAGAGTTGTAATATATCTGCTTTGGAGTCGTAGAGTCATTGTTGTGTTACCGATTCTCAACCTGTAGGCCCTAGAGATCTAGGTTAGGCTTATGCCAGATGTGATATCTGGGTTTGTCTAGCCCTGACCTCCGGGGTCGCGACAAAAACATCGATGCTTTGTCTAAGGATATTTGTGTTGATTACATTACCCACCATACTTAATGCAATTGTCTGTTGTTTGCAACTTAATACTGGAAGGGGTGCAGATGCTAACCTGAAAGTGGACTTTTTAGGCATAGATGCATGCTGGATAGCGGTCTATGTACTTTGTCGTAATGCCCTGATTAAATCTCATATTAGTCATCATGATATGTATGTGCATTGTTATGCCCTCTTTATTTGTCAATTGCCCAACTGTAATTTGTTCACCCAACATGCTATTTCTTATTGGAGAGACACCACTAGTGAACTGTGGACCCTGGTCCATTCTTTTACATCTGAAATACAATCTACTGCAAACTCTGTTCTTTGTTGTTCTTCGCAAACAAACATCATTCTCTACACCATACGTTTAATCCTTTGTTTACAGCAAGCCGGTGAGATTGACAACCTCACTGTTAAGTTGGGGCAAAGTATTTTGATTGTGTTGTACAGGTTCCACGTTGGCGCCGGAATCCCTGGTGTTGCGCCGCACTACACTCCTCCGCCAACAACCTTCACGTGGCCTTCATCTCCTACTGGTTCGATAACCTTGGTTTCTTACTGAGGGAAAACTTGCTGCTGTACGCATCACACCTTCCTCTTGGGGTTCCCAACAGACGTGTGTCTCACGCGCCATCAAGCAATTTTTCTAGCGCCGTTGCCGGGGAGATCAAGACACGCTGCAAGGGGAGTCTCCCACATCCAATATCTTTGCTTTGTTTTTGTCTTGCTTTACTTTACTTTATTTACTACTTTGTTTTCTTTCTCTATATCAAACATACAAAAAAATTAGTTACTTACTTTACTTTATTTACTGTCTTGTTTGCGTTCTCTATATTAAAAACACAAAAAAATTAGTTACTTGCATTTACCTTATTTAGCTTGCTTTACTTATTTTTATTACTGCTAAAATGGGTACTCCTGAGAATACTAAGTTGTGTGACTTCACTAGCGCAAATAATAATGATTTCCTATGCACACCTATTGCTCCACCTGCTACTACAGCAGAATTTTATGAAATTAAACCTGCTTTACTAAATCTTGTTTTGAGAGAGAAATTTTCTGGTGTTAGTTCTGATGATGCTGCTGCCCATCTTAATAATTTTGTTGAACTATGTGAAATGCAAAAGTATAAGGATGTAGATGGTGACATTATAAAATTGAAATTGTTTCCTTTCTCCCTAAGAGGAAGAGCTAAAGATTGGTTGCTATCTTTGCCTAAGAATAGTATTGATTCATGGACTAAATGTAAAGATGCTTTCATTGGTAGATATTATCCTCCCGCTAAAATTATATCTTTGACAAGTAGCATAATGAATTTTAAGCAATTGGATAATAACATGTTGCCCAAGCATGGGAAAGAATGATATCTTTGGTAAAGAATTGCCCTACCCATGGACTAACTACTTGGATGATCATCCAAACCTTCTATGCAGGATTGAATTTTTCTTCGCGGAACCTATTGGATTCAGCTACTGGAGGTACTTTTATGTCCATCACCTTAGGCGCCGCAACAAAGCTTCTTGATGATATGATGATCAACTACTCTGAATGGCACACTGAAAGGACTCCACAAGGTAAGAAGGTAAATTCTGTTGAAGAAACCTCCTCCTTGAGTGATAAGATTGATGTGATTATGTCTATGCTTGTTAATGGTAGATTGAATGTTGATCCTAATAATGTTCCTTTAGCTTCATTTGTTGCCCAAGAAGAACATGTTGATGTGAACTTCATTAAAAATAATAGTTTCAACAACAGTGCTTATAGGAATAATTCTGGTAACAACTATAGGCCATATCCTTCTAATAATGGTAATGGTTATGGTAATTCTTATGGTAACTCTTACAACAATAATAGGAGTGTATCCTCTGGTCTTGAAGCCTTTCTTAAAGAATTTATTAGTACACAAACTGTTTTTAACAAATCTGTTGAGGAAAAGCTTGGTAAAATTGATATTCTTGCTTCTAAGGTTGATAGTCTTGCTGCTGATGTTGATCTTTTAAAATTGAAAGTTATGCCTAATGAAGATAAAGATATTAAGTCATTTGCTATAGCAAATGCCATACAAGTTCGAATTAATGAAAATATTAGATTGATGGCTGAATTGCATGCTAGGTGGGAAAGAGAAGAAAAACTAGCTAAAGAGAATAATGTAGCTAAAGTTTGGACTATTACCACCACTAGTAATGATGATGCTTCACATGTTGCTAAACCTCCTACTATCAATGGCAAAATAATTGGTATTGGCAATGTTTCTACTCCTAGTGCAAAGCGTGCAAAATTGCCTGAAACTGCTGAAACTGCTTGTGATAAAACTGCTGAAATTTTTCAAAATATTGGGGACAATGATCCCATTGCTTTAGATCATAATAGTTTAGATTTTGATGATTGTCATATCTCTGAAGTTATTAAGTTCTTACAAAAACTTTCTAGAAGTCCTAATGCTAGTGCTATAAATTTGGCCTTTACAAAACATATTACAAATGCTCTCATAAAAGCTAGAGAAGATAAATTAAAACTTGAAACTTCTATTCCTAGGAAGTTGGAAGATGGTTGGGAGCCCATCATTAAAATGAAGGTCAATGATTTTGATTGTAATGCTTTATGTGATCTTGGTGCAAGTATTTCTGTTATGCCTAAGAAACTCTATGATATGCTTGACTTGCCACCATTGAAAAATTGTTATTTGGAAGTTAATCTCGCTGATAATTCTATAAAGAAACCTTTGGGGAGGATTAATAATGTTCGCATTACGGTTAACAATAACCTTGTCCCCGTTGATTTTGTTGTCTTGGATATTGAATGCAATGCATCTAGTCCGATTATTTTGGGAAGACCTTTTCTTCGAACTATTGGTGCTATTATTGATATGAAGGAATGGAATATTAAGTATCAATTTCCTCTCAAGAAAGGTATGGAACACTTCCCTAGAAAGAGAATGAAGTTACCTTATGATTCTATTATTAGAACAAATTATGATGTTGCTGCTTCATCTCTTGATAATACTTGATTCACACTTTCTGCGCCTAGCTGAAAGGCGTTAAAAAAAAGCGCTTATGGGAGACAACCCATTATTTTACTTCTGCACTTTTGTTTTATATTTGAGTCTTGGAAGTTGTTACTACTGTAGCAACCTCTCCTTATCTTTATTTTATTGCATTGTTGTGCCAAGTAAAGTCTTTGATAGTAAGGTTAATACTAGATTTGGATTACTGCGCAGAAACAGATTTCTTGCTGTCACGAATTTGAGTAGAACTCTCTGTAGGTAACTAAGAAAAATCTGCCAATTTACGTATGTGATCCTCAGATATGTACGCAACTTTCATTAAATTTGAGCTTTTTCATCTGAGCAAGTTAAGTGCCTCTGAAAAATTGGTCTTTACGGACTGTTCTGTTTTGACAGATTCTGCCTTTTATTTCGCATTGCCTCTTTTGCTATGTTGAATGGATTTCTTTGTTCCATTAACTTTCAGTAGCTTTGTGCAATGTCCAGAAGTGTTAAGAATGATTATGTCAACTCTGAATATGTGAATTTTTGATTATGCACTAACCCTCTAATGAGTTTGTTTTGAGTTTGGTGTGGAGGAAGTTTTCAAGGGTCAAGAGAGGAGGATGATACAATATGATCAAGAAGAGTGAAAAGTCTAAGCTTGGGGATGCCCCTGTGGTTCATCCCTGCATATTTCAAGAAGACTCAAGCATCTAAGCTTGGGGATGCCCAAGGCATCCCCTTCTTCATCGACAACTTATCAGGTCACCTCTAGTGAAACTATATTTTTATTCCGTCACATCTTACGTGCTTTACTTGGAGCGTCTGTATGTTTTTATTTTTGTTTTTGTTTGAATAAAATCGGATCCTAGCATTCTTTGTTTGGGATAGAGGCACGCTCCGCTCGTTCATATGAACACTGGTGTTCTTAGCTTTACTTTTAATGTTCATGGCGAAGGTTGAAACTGCTTCGTTCATTGTTATTTGGTTGGAAACAGAAAATGCTTCATGTGGTAATTGGTATATTGTCTTGAATAATTTGATACTTGGCAATTGTTGTGCTCAAATAGATCATGTTTAAGCTCTTGCATCATGTACTTTGCACCCATTAATGAAGAACTACCATAGAGCCTGTTGAAATTTGGTTTGCATGATTGGTCTCTCTAAAGTCTAGATATTTTCTGGTGAAGTGTTTGAACAACAAGGAGACAGTGTAGAGTCTTATAATGCTTGCAATATGTTCTTATGTAAGTTGATGACGCGTAAAGCACATGCTCGTTGGGAACCCCAAGTGGAAGGTGTGATGCGTACAGCAGCAAGTTTCCCTCAGTAAGAAACCAAGGTTTATCGAACCAGTAGGAGTCAAGAAGCACGTTGAAGGTTGATGGCGGCGGGATGTAGTGCGGCGCAACACCAGGGATTCCGGCGCCAACGTGGAACCTGCACAACACAACCAAAGTACTTTTCCCCAACGAAACAGTGAGGTTGTCAATCTCACCGGCTTGCTGTAACAAAGGATTAACCGTATTGTGTGGAAGATGATTGTTTGCAGAAAACAGTAGAACAGTATTGCAGTAGATTGTATTTCAGTATAGAGAATTGGACCGGGGTCCACAGTTCACTAGAGGTGTCTCTCCCATAAGACAAACAGCATGTTGGGTGAACAAATTACAGTTGGGCAATTGACAAATAAAGAGAGCATGACCATGCACATACATATCATGATGAGTATAGTGAGATTTAATTGGGCATTACGACAAAGTACATAGACCGCCATCCAGCTGCATCTATGCCTAAAAAGTCCACCTTCAGGTTATCATCCGAACCCCCTCCAGTATTAAGTTGCAAAGCAACAGACAATTGCATTAAGTATGGTGCGTAATGTAATCAACAACTACATCCTTAGACATAGCATCAATGTTTTATCCCTAGTGGCAACAGCACAACACAACCTTAGAACTTTCATCACTTGTCCCGGTGTCAATGCAGGCATGAACCCACTATCGAGCATAAGTACTCCCTCTTGGAGTTACAAGCATCTACTTGGCCAGAGCATCTACTAGTAACGGAAAGCATGCAAGATCATAAACAACACGTAGATATAACTTTGATAATCAACATAACAAGTATTCTCTATTCATCAGATCCCAACAAACGCAACATATAGAATTACAGATAGATGATCTTGATCATGTTAGGCAGCTCACAAGATCCGACAATGATAGCACAATGGGGAGAAGACAACCATCTAGCTACTGCTATGGACCCATAGTCCAGGGGTAGACTACTCACACATCACACCGGAGGCGACCATGGCGGCGTAGAGTCCTCCGGGAGATGATTCCCCTCTCCGGCAGGGTGCCGGAGGCGATCTCCTGGATCCCCCGAGATGGGATCGGCGTTGGCGGCGTCTCTGGAAGGTTTTCCGTATCGTGGCTCTTGGTACTGGGGGTTTTGTCATGGAGGCTATTTGTAGGCGGAAGGGCAGGTCAAGAGGCGGCACGGGGGCCCCACACCACAGGGCCGCGCGGCCAAGGGGGGGGCGCGCCGCCCTAGGGTGTGGCCCCCTCGTGGCCCCTCTTCGTCTCTCCTTCGGACTTCTGGAAGCTTCGTGGAAAAATAGGCCCCTGGGCTTTGATTACGTCCAATTCCGAGAATATTTCCTTACTAGGATTTCTGAAACCAAAAACAACAGAAACAAAGAATCGGCACTTCGGCATCTTGTTAATAGGTTAGTTCCAGAAAATGCACGAATATGACATAAAGTGTGCATAAAACATGTAGATAACATCAATAATGTGGCATGGAACATAAGAAATTATCGATACGTCGGAGACGTATCAGCATCCCCAAGCTTAGTTTTGCTCGTCCCGAGCAGGTAAAACGATAACACAGATAATTTCTGGAGTGACATGCCATCATAATCTTGATCATACTATTTGTAAAGCATATGTAGTGAATGCAGCGATCAAAACAATGTATATGACATGAGTAAACAAGTGAATCATAAAGCAAAGACTTTTCATGAATAGCACTTCAAGACAAGCATCAATAAGTCTTGCATAAGAGTTAACTCATAAAGCAATAATTCAAAGTAAAGTCATTGAAGCAACACAAAGGAAGATTAAGTTTCAGCGGTTGCTTTCAACTTGTAACATGTATATCTCATGGATATTGTCGACATAGAGTAATATAATAAGTGCAATAAGCAAGTATGTAGGAATCAATGCACAGTTCACACAAGTGTTTGCTTCTTGAGGTGGAGAGAAATAGGTGAACTGACTCAACATTAAAAGTAAAAGAATGGTCCTCCATAGAGGAAAAGCATCAATTGCTATATTTGTGCTAGAGCTTTGATTTTGAAAACATGAAACAATTTTGTCAACGGTAGTAATAAAGCATATGCATCATGTAAATTATATCTTATAAGTTGCAAGCCTCATGCATAGTGTACCAATAGTGCCCGCACCTTGTCCTAATTAGCTTGGACTACCTGGATTATCACCGCAATACATATGCTTTAACCAAGTATCACAAAGGGGTACCTCTATGCCGCCTGTACAAAGGTCTAAGGAGAAAGCTCGCATTTGGATTTCTCGCTTTTGATTATTCTCAACTTAGACATCCATACCGGGACAACATAGACAACAGATAATGGACTCCTCTTTTAATGCTTTAAGCATTCAACAACAATTAATTCTTTTCTCATTAGAGATTTGAGGATGTTTGTCCAAAACTGAAACTTCCACCATGGATCATGGCTTTAGTTAGCGGCCCAATGTTCTTCTCTAACAATATGCATGCTCAAACCATTCAACTCAGTGTAGATCGCCCTTACTTCAGACAAGACGAACATGCATAGCAACTCACATGAAATTCAACAATGAAAAGTTGATGGCGTCCCCAGTGAACATGGTTATCGCACAATGTCGTCGTGGCGAACGAGCAGATGCCATGGGATGGCTTGAGTTGGGGCCGAATGTGCGCTAGAGGATTCGGGGGAGGGTTTGTGATAAGATTGGACGAACTTCCGGATGCTTTCCTCAAGAACACAACCAAGGGTAGCGAAACAAGAAGAAGAACACAAGGATGAACTCCGCTCTAGATCTTTCTCTTTATTGCTCTTAGCAAATTACAGGTTTGTGGTTACAGGAACGTAGGTGCTAGGTCGTCCCTCAGATCGTGCCCGTAATGGGGCTACCTCCTCTCCTTATATAGGGGAGAGGTGGCTTACAGAGCAAGAAACCCTAATGGCATCTAAATGGCATCTAATGGCATCTTACAGCATCTTTGACTAGACAAACTACTTTTACAAAGTCACTTTAGTCAAAAAGGGCGGCGCCGGCTTCTTTAACCACAGAGGCTGACGCCCCCGGTTGCTTTTGGCGTCATCCTCCACCTTTGGCGTCAGGGCTTCGCTTAAAGCTACTTTGCTTAGCTCATACTTGTCTTCTAGCTCCTTAGAGAATCTTTGACCAGTCTTGCCGACGTGCTACAGTGACCCTGGTACCGGTTTTCCGGTACCTTTGCCTGTTATGCCGGTATCTTTTTACCGGTATCTTTGATCCGGTATCTTTTTCCCGGTATCTTTGATCCGGTATCTTTCTTCCGTTATCTTTTTACCGGTATCTTTGCTCCGGTGCCTTTACTCCGGTATACCCCTCATGGTATACCGGATTGTTTCATCCAACACTGTTGAACTCAGCCATCATAATCCGGTTTACTCTTCAATCCGGTATCTTATTCTTTTATCCGGTATCTTTGGTTAGAGACGACCATGTCCGGTATCAATATTAAACCGGTATCTTGATGGCTCATACCATCCGGTTTGGCATGCCTTTGGCATACCGGGGGTCATCCCCCCAACATTAGTCCCCGAAGCTGGTATAGTCCGGTGGATCCTACCCAACGGACCATGCCAGGTTCTATTTTCTCAAGGTACCGGTTTAAACCTTCCGGCGTCTAGTTGAAAACCTTCCGGCGTCTCTACCGAAACCATCTCATCACACCGAATTCAGCTTTGGTATACTTGCTCCGGTATCTTTGCTCCGGTATCTTTGCTCCGGTATCTTTGCTCCGGTATCTTTGATCCGGTATCTTTGTTGTCAAAAACTTTCTCGGTGAAGTCGAGAATATGTGGGGAGCAAGGCTCGTCGTAGACATACGCACTGCTTTCGACGCGTCATGCCAGGTTCCCATTCCAAACGTACTGGGATTAATCGTTCCGGTTTCCATTTAAACTCATCCGGCTCCTTGCCGAACCCACTTAGCTGAACAACCATCATCGAACACCTCCGGCTTCTTTCTGCCGGTTCCTTGGTCTTCAATGCTTGTCTTGACGAAGTCCAGAATACCCCGAAACTTGTGCCTGTGAGAGACATGCGCACTGTACCTGGCGTGCCAGCGTCAGGCTTCAAATCCTTCGTCTCCCTCGCGCAGTTAATGTGGCGCACCGGATCCATGTGACCCTTCCGGAACTCGGGCCGCCGGTTCCGGCTATGATGACAACGACTGTGTTGTGCTTGAGGTATTTACATCACTTGCGTTATCTTGTGCTTTCTTTGTGGCGCCGATTTCAGCCGACTGGTAACCCTCGGTGCTATAGCACGTGACTTCCATTGGTGCCAAAGTCGGGGATCCTCCGGCTTCCATAGTGCAGAAGGCTTCGGCTTTTGATGCCGAAGCGCGCTGCTCCGGCTGCCAAGCGCCCTCAGGCCGAAAGAGGAAGAACCAGATTGCGGTCTCCTTCGGGTGAACCTTATCATCACAGCCTTCCGGTTTGCACCCTTGCATTTGCCCATACTGGGCGCGCTGCAAGGGAAGCCGGCGAGAAGGTCTCAGCGCAGCCGGGCCGGATCACTGAGCTCAACCGCGGCGAGGTCAACCTGGGCCCGCTGCTAGAAAACGCTGAGAAGTGGAACCAGGCGGAGTTGTCTCCGGCTACCCGCGGCCCGGGCAAGGACAAGCTTCCGGTCGTTGTTACTTCCGGTTCGCGGAGCACGGCGCAGCACTTGAGCCGGCTTACGCGCGTCGTCAAGGAGTTTGACACCACTTGGCACGATGCCAGCGGCAACGTGGTGGTAAGCCGCACACCTTAAACTTCAAAGCTTCATCTTTCAAATCTATGCCGGTTTTCAACTTCCCAGCTTATATGTACATCCTCCCAGTCCCCGAGTTTCGGGTTGAGAATGCAGTTCTTAGCGCGAAACTTTGCTGGAAACAAAAAACCGGCATAGCCAGTCCCCGAGTTTCGGGTTAAGCACGCAGTACTTAGTGCGAACTTACCAAGAGACCGGCATCTTTTTTTTTTTTTTTTTTTTTTTTTTTTTTTTTTATACCGGTATATACAGTCCCCGAGTTTCGGGTTAAGAACGCAGTACTTAGTGCGAACTTACCAAGAGACCGGCATCTTTTTTTTTTTTTTTTTTTTTTTTTTTATACCGGTATATACAGTCCCCGAGTTTCGGGTTAAGCACGCAGTACTTAGTGCGAACTTACCAAGAGACCGGCATCTTTTTTTTTTTTTTTTTTTTTTTTTTTTACCGGATTGAAATTTTGCCATCTTGGCATGTCTGACATTTTGCCCTCTTGGGCTTGTCACATACCGGTGTGTATAGCCTTCTTGGCGTATACCGGATTGAAATTTTGCCATCTTGGCATGTTTGACAATTTGCCCTCTTGGACTTGTCACATACCGGTGTGTATAGCCTTCTTGGCGTATACCGGATTGAAATTTTGCCATCTTGGCATGTTTGACATTTTGCCCTCTTGGGCTTGTCACATACCGGTGTGTATAGCCTTCTTGGCGTATACCGGATTGAAATTTTGCCATCTTGGCATGTTTGACATTTTGCCCTCTTGGGCTTGTCACATACCGGTGTGTATAGCCTTCTTGGCGTATACCGGATTGAAATTTTGCCATCTTGGCATGTTTGACATTTTGCCCTCTTGGGCTTGTCACATACCGGTGTGTATAGCCTTCTTGGCGTATACCGGATTGAAATTTTGCCATCTTGGCATGTTTGACATTTTGCCCTCTTGGGCTTGTCACATACCGGTGTGTATAGCCTTCTTGGCGTATACCGGATTGAAATTTTGCCATCTTGGCATGTTTGACATTTTGCCCTCTTGGGCTTGTCACATACCGGTGTGTATAGCCTTCTTGGCGTATACCGGATTGAAATTTTGCCATCTTGGCATGTTTGACATTTTGCCCTCTTGGACTATGTCAAGATGATATTCGACGAGCTATGGCCACTGGTCAACCCAGATATGCAGTGGTTTGACTCAGTAGTCAATGCCACGTTACTTGTGACATGATGTAGCTGACTTTGGCGTGATACTTTGGCCAACCAGAATAAACAACGATCTGGGATATTAGATGGTGCCATGATAAACGGCGATCTGAGAGTTTGGATGATGCCATGATAAACGGCGATCTGAGATACTAGATGGTGCCATGATATACGGCGATCTGAGAGTTTGGATGATGCCATGATAAACGGCGATCTGAGATACTAGATGGTGCCATGATATACGGCGATCTGAGAGTTTGGATGATGCCATGATAAACGGCGATCTGAGATACTAGATGGTGCCATGATATATTATGAGCTAAGAAAAATGATGGTAGCGATGAATTTTCATCGAAAAATAGTTGTGCCTAAAGACAGGGTTAGTCGATGCATATACATCATAAATATTTTACCTTAGTTGCAAGTCGACGCACATGAAGGTCGGCCCGGCTTTGCTCGAGCCCGGCTTTGTCCGAGCTTCGCTGCCCCTAAACAAGCCACAGAAATACCTGCTACTTCCGCCCAAGCCCCGGAGAGCTCATCTCCATTTTACCTGTGAAAACTCGGGGTTAATAGCGATAGGCGTGGCCAACGAGCCAATGGCGGCCTGCAGCAGGGTTGCTGCCGGTGGCGCGGTAGAGGTGCCGGGATGATCCCGTCGGGCTCCATTGGATGCTTTGCCATGTGCCCGAACTTGACGGGCCCAGCGCCCTCCTCAGCTGCCGCTTCGCCAACACCTCCTGCGCCGGCCATCATAACCTCGACGCTGCCGGCTGCGCGGTCGGTGCGCAGCCCGCGAGTTGGTGAAGATCTTGGCGCCTCCAGTACCGGCGAGAGGTACTGGCACTCCGAGACGGTGCCGAGGTAGACGCGGTGGCTGCTAAACTCGATGATGCGGCCGTTCTTGGGGAAGATGCCGCCGTTGGCGAAGCAGCCCGCGTTGTCGTTGATGAAGTCCGTGTCGAGGACGCGGTCGACGAGCGCGGTGACGACACGCTCGCCGTCGATGGTGAGGAGGCCCGCCCGAATATGTACTCCAGCAAGCGCAGCTGCTGGCCCCACGGTGGGCGCCAACTGTCGTCGTGGCGAACGAGCAGATGCCATGGGATGGCTTGAGTTGGGGCCGAATGTGCGCTAGAGGATTCGGGGGAGGGTTTGTGATAAGATTGGACGAACTTCCGGATGCTTTCCTCAAGAACACAACCAAGGGTAGCGAAACAAGAAGAAGAACACAAGGATGAACTCCGCTCTAGATCTTTCTCTTTATTGCTCTTAGCAAATTACAGGTTTGTGGTTACAGGAACGTAGGTGCTAGGTCGTCCCTCAGATCGTGCCCGTAATGGGGCTACCTCCTCTCCTTATATAGGGGAGAGGTGGCTTACAGAGCAAGAAACCCTAATGGCATCTAAATGGCATCTAATGGCATCTTACAGCATCTTTGACTAGACAAACTACTTTTACAAAGTCACTTTAGTCAAAAAGGGCGGCGCCGGCTTCTTTAACTACGTAGGCCGACGCCCGGTTGCTTTTGGCGTCATCCTCCACCTTTGGCGTCAGGGCTTCGCTTAAAGCTACTTTGCTTAGCTCATACTTGTCTTCTAGCTCCTTAGAGAATCTTTGACCAGTCTTGCCGACGTGCTACAGTGACCCTGGTACCGGTTTTCCGGTACCTTTGCCTGTTATGCCGGTATCTTTTTACCGGTATCTTTGATCCGGTATCTTTTTCCCGGTATCTTTGATCCGGTATCTTTCTTCCGTTATCTTTTTACCGGTATCTTTGCTCCGGTGCCTTTACTCCGGTATACCCCTCATGGTATACCGGATTGTTTCATCCAACACTGTTGAACTCAGCCATCATAATCCGGTTTACTCTTCAATCCGGTATCTTATTCTTTTATCCGGTATCTTTGGTTAGAGACGACCATGTCCGGTATCAATATTAAACCGGTATCTTGATGGCTCATACCATCCGGTTTGGCATGCCTTTGGCATACCGGGGGTCATCCCCCCAACACACAACGAGCAACTTAATAAGAGATAAAGTGCATAATTACATATTCAATACCACAATAGTTTTTAAGCTATTTGTCCCATGAGCTATATATTGCAAAGGTGAATGATGGAATTTTAAAGGTAGCACTCAAGCAATTTACTTTGGAATGGCGGAAAATACCATGTAGTAGGTAGGTATAGTGGACACAAATGGCATAGTGGTTGGCTCAAGTATTTTGGATGCATGAGAAGTATTCCCTCTCGATACAAGGTTTAGGCTAGCAAGGCTTATTTGAAACAAACACAAGGATGAACCAGTGCAGCAAAACTCACATAAAAGACATATTGAAAACATTATAAGACTCTACACCGTCTTCCTTGTTGTTCAAACTCAATACTAGAAATTATCTAGACCTTAGAGAAACCAAATATGCAAACCAAATTTTAGCATGCTCTATGTATTTCTTCATTAATGGGTGCAAAGCATATGATGCAAGAGCTTAAACATGAGCACAACAATTGCCAAGTATCACATTACCCAAGACATTTATAGCAATTACTACATGTATCATTTTCCAATTCCAACCATATAACAATTTAACGAAGGAGAAACTTCGCCATGAATACTATGAGTAGAAACCAAGGACATACTTGTCCATATGCTACAGCGGAGCGTGTCTCTCTCCCATAAAGTGAATGCTAGGATCTATTTTATTCAAACAAAACAAAAAACAAAAACAAACCGACGCTCCAAGAAAAAGCACATAAGATGTGATGGAATAAAAATATAGTTTCAGGGGAGGAACCTGATAATGTTGTCGATGAAGAAGGGGATGCCTTGGGCATCCCCAAGCTTAGACGCTTGAGTCTTCTTGATATATGCAGGGGTGAACCACCGGGGCATCCCCAAGCTTAGAGCTTTCACTCTCCTTGATCATGTTGCATCATACTCCTCTCTTGATCCTTGAAAACTTCCGCCACACCAAACTCGAAACAACTCATTAGAGGGTTAGTGCACAATATAAATTGATATATTCAGAGGTGGCACAATCATTCTTAACACTTCTGGACATTGCATAATGCTACTGGACATTAGTGGATCAAAGAAATTCATCCAACATAGCAAAAGAGGCAATGCGAAATAAAAGGCAGAATCTGTCAAAACAGAACAGTTCGTATTGAAGAATTTTAAAATGGCACCAGACTTGCTCAAATGAAAATGCTAAAATTGAATGAAAGTTGTGTACATATCTGAGGATCATGCACGTAAATTGGCTTAATTTTCTGAGCTACCTACAGGGATGTGGACCCAGATTCGTGACAGCAAAGAAATCTGGAACTGTGCAGTAATCCAAATCTAGTACTTACTTTTCTATCAACGGCTTAACTTGGCACAACAAAACACAAAACTAAGATAAGGAGAGGTTGCTACAGTAGTAAACAACTTCCAAGACACAAAATAAAAACAAAGTGCTGTAGGTAAAAACATGGGTTGTCTCCCAAGAAGTTCTTTCTTTATAGCCATTAAGATGGGCTCAGCAGTTTTGATGATGCACTCGCAAGAAATAGTATTTGAAGCAAAAGAGAGCATCAAGAGGCAAATTCAAAACACATTTAAGTCTAACATGCTTCCTATGAAAAGGAATCTTGTAAATAAACAAGTTCATGAAGCATAATGCAACAAGCATAGAAAGATAAAACAAGTGTAGCTTAAAAAATTTCAGCACATAGAGAGGTGTTTTAGTAACATGAAAATTTCTACAACCATATTTTCCTCTCTCATAATAACTTTCAGTAGCATCATAAGCAAACTCAACAATATAACTATCACATAAAGCATTCTTATCATGAGTCTCATGCATAAAATTATTACTCTCCACATAAGCATAATCAATTTTATTAGTTGTAGTGGGAGCAAATTCAACAAAGTGGCTATCATCATATATAGGAGGCATATTGTAATCATAAAAGAAAATTTTCTCCTCAATGCTTGTGGGACTAAAAAGATCATGCTCATCAGAGCCAGCTTCCCCAAGCTTAGAATTTTCCATAGCATTAGCAACAATGGTGTTCAAAGCATCCATAGTAATAACATTCCCATTAGCATGCATATAAAGTTCCATGGGTTTTTTAATTCTCTCTTCAAACACATCATGTCCTAATTCAAGATAAAGTTCATAAAGATCTCTCATATTTTTGTTGTTTTCCATTATGCTTAACTAGTGAAATAAAAACATGCATGATATTAAGTAAAGTAAGACAAGTAACTAATTTTTTTGTGTTTTGATTTAGTGCAGTAAACAAAGTAGTAAATAAAACTAAGCAAGACAAAAACAAAGTAAAGAGATTGAGAAGTGGAGACTCCCCTTGCAGCGTGTCTTGATCTCCCCGGCAACGGCGCCAGAAAAAGAGTTGTTGCCGTGGGAGGCAATTCTCTGTGGTGTAACTTTTCTTCAGATCCCCGGCAACGGCGCCAGAAATTTAGCTTGATGACGCGTAAAGCACACGCTCGTTGGGAACCCCAAGTGGAAGGTGTGACGCGTACAGCAGCAAGTTTCCCTCAGTAAGAAACCAAGGTTTATCGAACCAGTAGGAGTCAAGAAGCACGTTGAAGGTTGATGGCGGCGGGATGTAGTGCGGCGCAACACCAGGGATTCCGGCGCCAACGTGGAACCTGCACAACACAACCAAAGTACTTTGCCCCAACGAAACAGTGAGGTTGTCAATCTCACCGGCTTGCTGTAACAAAGGATTAACCGTATTGTGTGGAAGATGATTGTTTGCGTAAAACAAGAGAACAAGTATTGCAGTAGATTGTATTTCAAGATAGAGAATTGGACCGGGTCCACAGTTCACTAGAGGTGTCTCTCCCATAAGACAAACAGCATGTTGGGTGAACAAATTACAGTTGGGCAATTGACAAATAAAGAGAGCATGACCATGCACATACATATCATGATGAGTATAGTGAGATTTAATTGGGCATTACGACAAAGTACATAGACCGCCATCCAGCTGCATCTATGCCTAAAAAGTCCACCTTCAGGTTATCATCCGAACCCCCTCCAGTATTAAGTTGCAAAGCAACAGACAATTGCATTAAGTATGGTGCGTAATGTAATCAACAACTACATCCTTAGACATAGCATCAATGTTTTATCCCTAGTGGCAATAGCACAACACAACCTTAGAACTTTCTCACATCGTCCTGTGTCAATGCAGGCATGAACCCACTATCGAGCATAAGTACTCCCTCTTGGAGTTACAAGCATCTACTTGGCCAGAGCATCTACTAGTAATGGAAAGCATGCAAGATCATAAACAACACGTAGATATAACTTTGATAATCAACATAACAAGTATTCTCTATTCATCGGATCCCAACAAACGCAACATATAGAATTACAGATAGATGATCTTGATCATGTTAGGCAGCTCACAAGATCCGACAATGATAGCACAATGGGGAGAAGACAACCATCTAGCTACTGCTATGGACCCATAGTCCAGGGGTAGACTACTCACACATCACACCGGAGGCGACCATGGCAGCGTAGAGTCCTCCGGGAGATGATTCCCCTCTCCGGCAGGGTGCCGGAGGCGATCTCCTGGATCCCCCGAGATGGGATCGGCGTTGGCGGCGTCTCTGGAAGGTTTTCCGTATCGTGGCTCTCGGTACTGGGGGTTTCGTCACGGAGGCTATTTGTAGGCGGAAGGGCAGGTCAAGAGGCGGCACGGGGGCCCCACACCACAGGGCCGCGCGGCCAAGGGGGGGGCCGCGCCGCCCTAGGGTGTGGCCCCCTCGTGGCCCCTCTTCGTCTCTCCTTCGGACTTCTGGAAGCTTCGTGGAAAAATAGGCCCCTGGGCTTTGATTTCGTCCAATTCCGAGAATATTTCCTTACTAGGATTTCTGAAACCAAAAACAGCAGAAAACAGCAACTGGCACTTCGGCATCTTGTTAATAGGTTAGTTCCAGAAAATGCACGAATATGACATAAAGTGTGCATAAAACATGTAGATAACATCAATAATGTGGCATGGAACATAAGAAATTATCGATACGTCGGAGACGTATCATAAGTTTTGTTGTACCGGTTCATACTTGTGTTTGCTTCAAACAACCTTGCTAGCCAAAGCCTTGTACGAAGAGGGAATTCTTCTCGTGCATCCAAATCCTTGAGCCAAAAACTATGCCATTTGTGTCCACCATACCTACCTACTATGTGGTATTTCTCTGCCATTCCAAAGTAAATTACTTGAGTGCTACCTTTAAAATTTCATTCCTTGTCTTGCAATATATAGCTCATGGGAAAATAGCCTTAAAAACTATTGGTGTATTGAATATATTACTTATGTATCTTATTTCTTATAAGTTGCTTGTTGAGCGGTAACCATGTTTCTGGGGACGCCATCAACTATTACACCTTTGTTGAATATCATGTGAGTTGCTATGCATGTTCGTCTTGTCTGAAGTAAGGGTGATTTATCATGATCAAATGATTTGAGTATGCATATTGTTAGAGAAGAACATTGGGCCGCTAACTAAAGCCATGAATCATGGTGGAAGTTTCAGTTTGGACATTAATCCTCAATCTCTTATGAGTATATTATCTGTTGTTGAATGCTTATGCATTAAAGAGGAGTCCATTATCTGTTTTCTATGTTGTCCCGGTATGGATGTCCTAAGTTGAGATTTATCAAAAACGAGAAATCAAATGTGATCTATCTCCTTGGACCTTTGTACAGGCGACATAGAGGTACCCCTTTGTGACACTTGGTTGAAACATATGTTATGCAATGATAATCCATGTAAATCCAAGCTAATTAGGACAAGGTGCGAGCACTATTGGTATTCTATGCATGAGGCTTGCAACTTATAGGATGTCTTATGCATAACACATATGAATTATTACTACCGTTGACAAAATTGTTTCTATGTTTTCAAAATGAAAAGCTCAAGCACAAAAATAGTAATCCATGCTTCCCTCTGCGAAGGGCCTTTCTTTACTTTATGTTGAGTCAGTCTACCTACTTCTATCTATCTTAGAAGCAAACACTTGTGTCAACTGTGTGCATTGATTCCTACATACTTGCTTATTTGCATTCATCATATTACTTTGTGTTGACAATTATCCATGAGATATATCCATGAGATAAACATGTTGAAGTTGAAAGCAACCGCTGAAACTTATATCTTCCTTTGTGTTGCTTCAAAACTTTCTACTAAGAATTTATTGCTTTATGAGTTAACTCTTATGCAAGACTTATTGATGCTTGTCTTGAAAGTACTATTCATGAAAAGTCTTTGCTATATGATTCAGTTGTTTAAGTCATTGTCTTTACCATTGCTTCGAATCACTTCATTCATCTCATATGCTTTACAATAGTATTGATCATGATTATGATAACATGTCACTTCAGAAATTATCTTTGTTATCGTTTACCTACTCGAGGGCGAGTAGGAACTAAGCTTGGAGATGCTTGATACGTCTCAAACGTATCTATAATTTCTTATGTTCCATGCTAATTTTATGACAATACTCACATGTTTTATACACACTTTACATCATTTATATGCATTTTCCGGCACTAACCTATTAACAAGATGCCGAAGCGCCAGTTACTGTTTTGTGCTATTTTTGGTTTCAGAAATCCTACACAGGAAATATTCTCGGAATTGGACGAAACTAACGCCCAGGGTCTTATTTTTCCACGGAGCTTCCAGAAGACCGAAGGAGATACGAAGTGGGGCCACGGGGCGCCGACACCATAAGGCGGCGCGGCCAAGGAGGGGCCCATGCCGCCCTAGTGTCTGGGCCCCTCGTGAGCCCCTCGACTCTGCCCTTCCGCCTACTTAAACTCTCCGTCGCAAAAACCCTATTACAGAGAGCCACGATACGAGAAAAGTTCGAGAGACGCCGTCGCCACCAGTCCCATCTCGGGGGATTCAGGAGATCGCCTTCGGCACCCTTCCGGAGAGGGGAATCATCGCCCGGAGGACTCTACATCACCATGATCGCCTCCGGACTGATGTGTGAGTAGTTCATCCTTGGACTATGGGTCCATAGCAGTAGCTAGATGGTTGTCTTCTCCTCATTGTGATATCATGTTAGATCTTGTGAGCTGCCTATCATGATCAAGATCGTCTATTTGTAATGCTACATGTTGTGTTTGTTGGGATCCGATGAATATGGAATACAATGTCAAGTTGATTATTGATCTATCATATATGTGTTGTTTATGTTCTTGCATGCTCTCCGTTGCTAGTAGAGGCTCTGGCCAAGTTGATACTTGTGACTCCAAGAGGGGGTATTTATGCTCGATAGTGGGTTCATGCCTCCATTGAATCTGGGACAGTGACAGAAAGTTCTAAGGTTGTGGATGTGCTGTTGCCACTAGGGATAAAACATCGATGCTTTGTCTAAGGATATTTGTGTTGATTACATTACACACCATACTTAATGCAATTGTCTGTTGTTTGCAACTTAATACTGGAAGGGGTGCGGATGCTAACCTGAAATTGGACTTTTTAGGCATAGATGCATGTTGGATAGCGGTCTATGTACTTTGTCGTAATGCCCTGATTAAATCTCATATTAGTCATCATGATATGTATGTGCATTGTTATGCCCTCTTTATTTGTCAATTGTCCAACTGTAATTTGTTCACCTAGCATGCTATTTCTTATTGGAGAGACACCACTAGTGAACTGTGGACCCCGGTCCATTCTTTTACATCTGAAATACAATCTACTGCAAACTCTATTCTTTGTTGTTCTTCGCAAACAAACATCATTCTCTACACCATACGATTAATCCTTTGTTTACAGCAAGCCGGTGAGATTGACAACATCACTGTTAAGTTGGGGCAAAGTATTTTGATTGTGTTGTGCAGGTTCCACGTTGGCGCCGGAATCCCTGGTGTTGCGCCGCACTACACTCCTCCGCCAACAACCTTCACGTGGCCTTCATCTCCTACTGGTTCGATAACCTTGGTTTCTTACTGAGGGAAAACTTGCTGCTGTACGCATGACACCTTCCTCTTGGGGTTCCCAACAGACGTGTGTCTCACGCGCCATCAGACATACACATGAAGAGATAAATAACAGGATAGCAACTAGAACAGCATGGCAGAGCCAGGAGCACCACAGCAGCAGTAGTAACACATATATGAGCATAGATATAGCAACAGCAGTAGAACAACATAGCAAAAATGAGCATGGCGGCACAGCAGCAGCAACCATGGCAGTAGCAAGCCAGGGCTAATCACACACCAGCAGCAGCCATAGCAAAAGCATAGGCTGGCCATGAACACGGCACAACAGCGGAGGAGCAAGTGCTGGTGTACTGGCAAAGCCAGCACGCCAAGGAGATGGATGCCAGAGCATCCAGAGGAAGAAGAAGAGGAAGAACAGGTAAGACAGAGAGGGAGGCGAACATACCTGGGCAAGCAGATGGCAGTCGCGGCCATGGCGGCCACGGCGGCACACGCCGAGTGCACGGCAGCGCTAGGCCAGGACAAGCCAAGCCTCGACCAGCGCCGCAGCACCCAGCACCCTACGACGGCACCATGGCGCCAGGAACGCCGGTGAGCGGCGGATCTTCATAGATCCGTGCGGCCGAGGCGCAGCGAGGTTGGGGGCGAGCAGAAACGGCGGCGAAACTCAGATCGACGCGGACCAGATGGTGCGCCGTCGAACGGCGGTTCGATTGACACCCATCTCATCGCCGGCGATGGCCGGAGGTGGTCAGAATTAATCGGCGATGGCGCGGGCGACGCGGGCGTCGCAGGAGAGAAAGGATTAGGGTTTCTGCGAGAGAGAGTGAGGAAGGGGGCGATTGAGGCCGACCGAGCCGGACCGAGCGGCTCGGGTCGGACCTAACCTGTTGGGCTCCACTGACAGGTGGGCCCAAGGGCAAATTGGTCTTTTCACAATTCCAAATAAACCAGACACTTTGAAAATGAATAGAAAATGATTAAGAGCTCTAAAAAAATGAAAACCACCCAGCATAAAATTCTCTATCATAATAAAATATGAAAAGTAATTTTTGGAGACAAATAAGATTAAGTCCTAATTTGATGAATATTATAATCATTCAAATCACACTCAATATTTTCAATAATAAAAATAAGTCCATTAATGCATTTGGACTTTAAAAACACCTTGACAACATTTCAAGGTAGTATTTTACTCTAAACAGAGTATCTCTAAATCATTCTTAGTAATTACCTCTCACATGAAATGATAAGACATCGGAAAGGGGGGGAACAAACCCTAAAAGTTGAACCATGGATTATTGCTTCTTTAACCATTGCCCTTATCGGACAATGATGCTATTTTTCAGCAACAGAGGACAAGGGTCCGTCCACACCTTCGAACTGCAACACTTTGCAGTCTTCAGGCAAGTTCATCGCTTGCTCATGTCATTTGAGTATTTTTACCAAATTACTTGCAAAGTACTATACTTATCACTCTTGCATGAAAAGCAAAAGTACTACTATCATAACTATGAATATGACTATGTGGTTGGCAATGGAACCATGGAATGTGTTGACATGGTGGAGGTTCCATTGCAATGGGTTTGTATCCATCTAGGATTAAACAACAAATGTCGTCCAGTGATTCTTGTGTCGTAAAAATCGTGTTAACCATAAGATCTGGAATGGGACGGACTAGTCAATTGTATTTCCACCTCTCGTACATCAACGGATGCGCTTACCATAGCAGTTGTGTCTTGCGAGAGCAACTTGAGGGTGGGGATCCCACTCTAATTCCCCACGGTAATGCGGTCTATGATGGGTTGCATCTACCGGTGAAGGAGTTTTGGTTAGAGCCCAGAACTGTTGTCGTGGTCGGGGGCCATCCTTAATTGGTATAAGTACACCGGCGAGGACCCAGGGTCGGGGATTTCAACATAGGGTGGGTGTGCGAGGTAGCGGAGGAATATGATTGGCTATGACCTTATACCGGGCCTCACACCAAAGGAAGTGTGGACGGGAAAGCTGCCCGGTTGGCACCAAGGTTAAGATCTCTTATGGGTAAAGCAACACACCTCTGCAGAGTGTAATGCATCGTGACCTATCACTCCCTGTTCCGGGTTTGGAACTACGAACGCTACCGGAAAGGAACTCCATGAAGTTCTAGTAAACCGGTGAAGGCTGGCGGACATAGTTATTCTAAATAAAAGCAACCTCTTGAAGAAATGGTTATCAAAACCTGCATTGGTATTAGACTTTTTGGTCTGATATCGTAGCTAGTGCATTAAACACCTCTTTTCTATAATGAACTTGTTGAGTACGCTCGTACTCATACCACTCTTAAATCCCCTGCTTAGATTGTCTGAATCGACTTGAGGAGGACAACGACAACCAAGAAGGAGCAGAAGACATCTGCTATGAAGAACCAGACCTCTTCGGAGGTGTAGAAGGAGTGGATTACCTCATCGTCTACGGAACCGGGGATGGTTCCGGAGGAGAACAAGCGTAGACTCATCTGATAGTAGTAGTAGCCGAGCAGTACGAACACTTAGTACTGAACTGCTCGAGGAGAATAAATGTACAACTTACTAAGACTTCTATATTGTAAGTTGAGTTGGGTTCACCTCGAACCCAGGAGTATTCCTCTTAGGACCCAAGAGGAACTCCGAGATGATATGTATATATGGCTTGTAATAATAAATGAATGAGTTATGGACCTGCTATGTTCTGTTGTACTACTCTGAGGGATGTAATATTTGCGGATTGGTACTTCGTGAATGTTATATCAACGACTGGCATACTACAACATGCAGTGGTATGCAGGGTCACTGTAACATCCCAAATTTCTAATCAATGAAGAAGAAGTTTTCCAAATACTCAAAAATTAGAACCAACAAAAACTTTATTTGCATATAGTGCCATGCATAGGACTTGTGCATTGTTGTGTGAACTTGCCATGATGGTTGCTTGTGTGCTTATGTACTACACTCTAAAACCCTACCTTGACCCTTTGAGGATCATCAAGCAAATAAAATAAAAAGAAAATAAATAAAATGGAAAGTTCACAAAACCCTCACATATGGTTTATGCCATTTTTGCAAATCTTTAACCTAGACCATTTTGGCTTGCACCATTAGTTGTATTATGTTACTAAACACTTATTAACACTTTTGGAATCAAAGAAACTCAAATCAAATCAAATTTGAAATCAAATTGTGCTCACATGCACTAATGGTCAAATCTGCCAATTTCAGTCTGATCACTACTTTGAGCCCCTGTATTTAGAGATTTTCAAACCAAACAATTCCAACTCTTTGCACCTCATCCAAGTACACATCAAGGTGAATAACTTTGGTAAATACCACCAGTACCAAATCATCCTAGATCAAAAGTTATGCTCAAGCCAAGATGAGACTTTGAAGCAAAACTAAGATCATCCCATTTTTGCAAATTTTGCAATTCCTTTTATTTTTAAATACCACCACCAATGTGTGTTGTGGATCATCTGAAGCAAGTCCAACCCATCCCTATCACCATTTTTTCAAATTTACATGCACAAGGCAATTGGACAAAAGCTTGGTGATCCAATTCAAATTCAAACCAAATTCACTATTCTCAATAGTGCTGGCCAAACCCTACTCACCATTTGCCTCTACTATGTTCCCTGGTCCTCTCTAACCCTAACCCCTGCATAGCAACCCTAGGAGGAGGGCAAGCATTGCCAAACCCTAGCCATGCCGGCCATGTTCCCATAGACATGCCTCCCCTCTTTTCTCTCCACCCTAACCCCTACAAACATGCCCTACTGGGCCCCCTTGGCCCCCTGAGCGTGCCTACACTTGCCATTGGTCGAGTGGTGGATGGCAGAGGCCAGACCAACGCGCGCCCGCGACGCTCTGGCGCGACAGGAACGGCATGGCCACGCCATCGCGTGTCTGCCAAAGCGCGCCACGGCCACGCATTGCCTCGCCACCTCGCGCCACCACTGGCCTCCTTCTCTTCACGTTGAGCATCCTCGCCACACCAGGAACCCGCCAGACACGCTCACGACGCCGACCCGTGCCCGCCACCACCGGAGACGACGACCGCATCCCGCCATTGCCGCGCAGTACCCCGCGACCACCCGACCGTGTTGGGCACCGCCTAGCCTAGCCGACGCCGCCCAGAGGACCGCCAGGAACCGCAGAGCAGTATGCCGCCATCGCCTACCTCCCAACGCCGCCGCAGCACCCGCGCCCTGGTCGCCATTGCCGCAGTACACTGCCCCTCCTCCGCGCCTATAAAAGGTGACCCCTCCTCGACCATTTCTTCACACCACCGCACTCACCTCACCTCCCTCGACCTCCTCGACTACTCCCCCACCCCGATTAGCCACTGGAGCCACCCAATTGCACCATCACTGCCATGAGCCGCCGCGGAAGCTCGCCGTCGATTGGAGCCCTCCCCGGAGACGCCGCCGGTGCCAGGGAGTTCGCCGTCGTCCACACCTTCCTCGAGCATACTGCCAACCATCGCTGGAGCCACGGTGAGCTCGCCGGACCACCTACCTCGTCGCGCCAGTAGCTAGTCTCGCCGGAGATGACGACGTGCGTGAGCCATCCGATCCAACTCTAATCCTACGCCTCACACGCCCCCGTACCGCTTTGCGTTTGATCAGAGGCTGACGGGTGGAGCCCACCCGTCAGGCAGCCCGCGCGTCGTGGATGCATGGTGGGCTGGCCTTTGCGCCGTTTAAATGAAATAGGCCCAGTTAGCTTTCCCGCTAGGCCCATTGAGTTCAAATTTCGAATTTTAGTTAAATCAAAAACCATACTGGAATTTGAATAGAATTAGTTTGGCTCAGCCAAATTTGGTGATTTTCATATCTTTTGAAAGCTAGTAAAAATATCTACACAACTACACTGGTCTCAGCATGAGATTCTTTGTAGAACTAATGTGACAACAATAACAAGTCAGGGACTTTTGCAACTTCAAACAATTATTAAAAATCAACCACAAATGCTTTTGAGTTGATTCCAACTCCCCTAAGTCACATTTCACGTACACTAATTGTTTCGGTAAAAATAGGGCATGGTTACTTTGTATGATCATGGTCTAGTTGAAATAAAGGACTATATGGCTATTCTAGTCAAATGATATTATCCAAAACTATTATTTAAATCTTATGAGGGGTTTACTCTCATTTAAATCTTGCCCCAAGTAACTTCATGTGAGGTTGGACCCTGGTCTATTTACTCTCACATTGAATTACTTTGTGATGTTAAATCATAAGTGGATGTTAAATGGTATGAGGTATTCTACCTCATTTAAATCATTTCTCAAATGAGGATTAGGAATAGTTGACCTTGGTCAACATGGGTTCATACATTACTCATTTGAGGAAATTAAATCTTAACAAGATTCAATGAGAGGAAATTATTTCCTCCAAGAACTAAATAGAAACTCTAATTCATATTGTAATGAGAGGAAATTATTTTTCTTAAAGAAGGAAAATCAATTCAACTAATATGTTAGGTGTGTAATGATGCTAGAATAGTTTGTGTGGATCCATTGAGTGCTTAGTCTAGCTCTTGAACCTTGTTTGGTGATTGCTACCTCGTATCCGTTTTTAGACGCTAGTACCGAGGAGTACCAGGAGGAGGAGGTCTACTACCAGGAGGAGAAAGACCACTTTGACCAGTACACCAACCAAGGCAAGCTAATATTCTTGCAAGTGCAAAGCTCTCTTGAGCAAGGCACCACTCCACTTTACTTTATGTTTAATGATCCCATCCCAAGTTTTTACCTTGCAAGTTTTGACTTTGTTTATTTAAAGCTTACTTTTATAGTTAACTTTGGTCTAAGTATAGAGTAGAGCAAGAGTATCAAACTTAGCCTAAGAAGCTTATGAGCTAAGTAGCACCCTTCATGATTAGTTGCTAGTGCTAACAAATAATTGACTACTCTAGATGGGAACTTGTGAAGTGAAGTGACTTTGAAAACCTCGGAATGATGAGTCATTCTATTGAAAGATTTTGAAGGTGAATATGACTTGGTGAATTTGATAAAAACTAATGGTTGGTTTGAATGCGATACCTTTCCAATATTGAGTACCCCCATAATACCTGATTATGGGTAGGACTTAACTGGAAGTTTATGCATCTTAGTATGGGTTCCCTCTGAACAAGCATCATAGGTGTTATGCCGAGGCTGCCTCCGTTCAAAGTGATATGATGTGAAATGAGGTGAATTGTCCGGCCCAAGCCCTGTGCAGTTCCCAGGCTGACGGTTTGTCTTCACTGGGAGGCCAAGCTCATGGGGAGAGGTACCTATACTAGGGTACGTAAGTGAAAGGTTATGGTTGATGATCCGCGTACTGAGTTACGATGATTCAGGGTTATCCCTGACGGATGAAATCAAATGTTGTGGCACAAGTGTGTAACCTCAGCAGAGCGTAGATCTATTCGAATAGCTGTGTCCACGGTTACGGACGGTTGGAAAGGCCATACTGTACCGTTGTCAGATTTTCTTGAAAATGGTTGATGAATTGAATGGTGAAGTCATTTGAATCACAACTGAGTTGTGGGAATGACACTAATGTTCCCACTTGAGTTAGTTAGCACATGAAGAGTCTTTTATCAAATGCTTGTGAACTAAAATTGGCTTTATGCAAATAAACTAGAGCTTAGCATCCCATTACTAGAATTGATAAGTACTTGTACTAGTATTAGTTTGCGAGTACTTTAAAGTACTCACGGCTGTGTCCCTGACTATTCCAATGGCCAGACTATGAAGAGGAGAAGCTGTACGAAGATGACGGTCAGCAGGACGTCTACACCAATTAGGAGTTCTTCTAACGTCAAGCGTTGGCCTGTGGACTAGATAGTCCCCTTCTATTACGCTTCCGCTATGTAATGTGTTCGTTGATCATTAGATCAACTATTTGTGTAATATGGATCATGTGATCTGAATTTGTAAGACGACTATGGTTTGTAATGAATGATGACTTATGATATCGACTGTTATGTCTCGCAACAATAATCGTCCTGGGATTGCGATGTATGGCATGACAGGCATCTGGACTTAAAAAGCCGGGTGTTGACAGTCACCACAAAGGGCAACTTCAAGAAGGGCGGCAAGAAAGCTGTTGCGCCTCTTGAGAATCCTAAGGCTGGCCCTAAACCTGATACCGTGTGCTATTACTGCAAGGAGAAGGGGCACTAGAAGCGTAATTGCCCCAAATACTTGGTTGATCTGAAGAACGGCCTTATCAAGAAGAAAGGTATATTTGATATACATGTTATTGATGTCTATCTTACTGGTTCTCGTAGTAGTGCCTAGGTATTTGATACTGGTTCAGTTGCTCACATTTGTAACTCGAAACAGGAGCTGCGGAATAAACGAAGCCTGGCGAGGGACGAGGTGACGATGCGCGTTGGAAATGGATCCAAGGTCGATGTGATCGCCATCAGCACGCTCCCTCTACATCTACCTTCGGGATTAGTTTTAAAACCTTAATAATTGTTATTTGGTGCCTGCGTTGAGCATGAACATTATATCTAGATCTTGTTTAATGCAAGACGGTTATTCGTTTAAATCAGAGAATAATGGTTGTTCTATTTATATGAATAATATCTTTTATGGTCATGCGCCTGAGATGAATGGTTTATTCTTGTTAAATCTCGGTAGTAGTAATACACATGTTCATAACATTGATGCTAAGCGAATTAAATTGAATGATAATTCTACTTATATGTGGCACTGTCGTCTTGGTCATATTGGAGTGAAGCGCATGAAGAAACTCCATTCCGATGGACTTCTTGAGTCACTTGACTTTGAGTCACTTGATAGATGTGAAGCATGTCTAATGGGAAAAATGACTAGGACTCCATTTTCTGGTACAATGGAGCGAGCTACAGACTTGTTGGAAATCATACATACCGATGTGTGCAGACCAATGAGTGTGGTATCGCGCGGTGGTTATCGTTATGTTCTAACCTTCACGGATGATCTGAGTAGATATGGGTATATTTACTTTATGAAACATAAGTCCGAAACTTTCGAGAAGTTTAAGGAATTCCAATGAAGTAGAAAATCAACGTAACAAGAAGATTAAGTTTCTGCGTTCTGATCGTGGAGGCGAATATCTGAGTTATGAGTTTTGCATGCATTTAAAGAAATGCGGAATACTTTCACAGTTGACACTGCCGGGAACACCACAGCGTAATGGTGTGTCCGAACGTCGTAATCAAACTCTCTTGGATATGGTTCGATCTATGATGTCTCTTACTGATTTGCCATTATTATTTTGGGGTTATTCATTAGAGACAGCCGCATTCACTTTAAATAGGGCACCATCTAAATCCGTTGAAACGACACCGTATGAATTATGGTTTGGAAAGAAACCTAAGCTGTCGTTCCTTAAAGTTTGGGGTTGCGAAGCTTATGTAAAGAAGTTACAACCTGACAAGCTAGAACCCAAAGCGGAGAAATGCGTCTTCATAGGATTCCCTAAAGAAACAATTGGGTACACTTTCTATCACAGATCCGAAGGCAAAATCTTTGTTGCCAAGAACGGATCCTTTCTTGAGAAGGAGTTTCTCACTAAAGAAGTGACTGGAAGGAAAGTAGAACTCGGCGAGGTTAATGAACCTTCTCTCGTAGATCAGAGTAGCGTAGTGCTGGAAGATGTTCCTGTGCAGCCTGCACCGATAGGAGAGGAAGCAAATGATGATGATCATGAAACTTCGAACGAGGAAGCTACTGAACCTCGCAGATCGACAAGGGAACGTACCACTCCTGATTGGTATGATCCCTGTCTAAATGTCATGATTGTGGACAACAATGATGAAGACCCTGCGACGTATGAAGAAGCAATGATGAGCCCAGATTTCAACAAATGGCAAGAAGCCATGAAATCCGAAATGGGATCCATGTATGATAACCAAGTATGGACTTTGGTAGACTTACCTGATAGCCGCAAGGCTGTCGAGAATAAATGGATCTTCAAAAGAAAAACAGATGCTGATGGTAATATTACTGTCTATAAAGCTCGACTTGTCGCAAAGGGTTTCCGACAGATTCAAGGAGTTGACTACGATGAGACTTTTTCACCTGTAGCGAAGCTAAAGTCTGTGAGGATTTTGTTAGCAATAGCTGCATTTTTTGATTATGAGATTTGGCAGATGGATGTCAAAATGGCGTTCCTTAATTGTGATATTGAGGAAGAGTTGTATATGGTACAACCCAAAGGTTTTGTCGATCCTAAAAATGCTGACAAGGTATGCAAACTTCAGCGTTCCATTTATGGACTGAAGCAAGCATCCCGGAGTTGGAACCGACGCTTTGATCAGGTGATCAAAGACTTCGTGTTTATACGGACTCATGGTGAGGCATGTATTTACAACAAAGTGAGTGGGAGCTCTGTAGCATTCCTGATATTATATGTAGATGACATATTATTGATTGGGAATAATATAGAACTACTAAGCAGTGTTAAAGGTTATTTGAATAAGTGTTTTTCAATGAAAGACCTTGGTGAAGCAGCGTACATTTTAGGCATCAAGATTTATAGAGATAGATCAAGACGCCTAATAGGGCTTTCATAGAGTACATACCTGGACAAGATTCTAAAGAAGTTTAGAATGGATGAAAGCAAGAAAGGGTTCTTGCCTATGTTGTCAGGTAAGGTTTTGAGTAAAACTCAAGGTCCGGCTACGGGAGAAGAAAGAGAGAGGATGAACAAGATCCCCTATGCCTCGGCAGTAGGCTCTACCATGTATGCCATGCTGTGTACTAGACCGGATATCGCACATGCTGTTAGTTTGACCAGCAGATATCAGCGTGATCTAGGAATGGAACACTGGATAGCGGTCAAGAATATCCTGAAGTACTTGAAAAGGACTAAGGATATGTTTCTTTGTTATGGCGGTGAGCAAGAGCTCGTTGTAACCAGTTACACCGATGCAAGTTGGAACACTGATCCTGATGACTCTAAGTCTCAGTCTGAGTACGTGTTTATATTGAATGGTGCTGCAGTAAGCTGGATGAGTTCCAAGTAGTGCACGGTGGCGAAGTCTTCAACTGAATCTGAATACATAACGGCTTCGAAGGCTTCATCGGAAGCGGAATGGATGAAGAGGTTCATTGTTGAGCTTGGTGTGGTTGCTAGTGCATTGGACCCATTAATCATCTATTGTGACAACATGGGTGCCATCGCCAATGCACAAGAACCAAGGTCACACAAGAAGCTAAAGCATATCAAGCAGTGTTTTCATTCGATTCGCGAGTACATCGAAGATGGTGAAGTAAAGATTTGCAAAGTACACACAGATCTGAATGTGGCAGATCCGTTGACTAAAGCTCTCCCTAGGGCAAAGCATGACCAACACCAGAATGCCATGGGTGTTAGGTACCTTACAATGTAATCTAGATTATTGACTCTAGTGCAAGTGGAAGACTATTGGAGATATGCCCAAGAGGCAATAATAAAGTGGTTATTATAATATCTTTGTGTTTATGATAAATATTTGCATACCATGCTATAATTGTATTAACCGAAACATTGATACATGTGTGTTATGTAAACAACAAGGAGTCCCTAGTAAGCCTCTTGTATAACTAGCTTGTTGATTAATAGATGATCATGGTTTCGTGATCATGAACTGGATGTTATTAATAACAAGGTTATGTCATTGGATGAATGATATAATGGACACACACCCAAATGAGCGTAGCATAAGATCAAGTCATTAAGTTCAATTCGCTATAAGCTTTCGATACATAGTTACCTAGTCCTTCGACCATGAGATCATGTAAATCACTTACACAGGAAGGATGCTTTGATTACATCAAACTCCATTGCGTAAATGGGTGGTTATAAAGATGGGATTAAGTATTCGGAAAGTGTGAGTTGAGGCATATGGATCAAGAGTGGGATTTGTCCATCCCGATGACGGATAGATATACTCTGGGCCCTCTCGGTGGAATGTCGTCTGATTAGATTGCAAGCATGTGACTAGGTCACAAGAGATGATATACCACAGTACGAGTAAAGAGTACTTGGTGGTAACGAGGATGAACTAGGTATGGAGATACCGATGATCGAACCTCGGACAAGTAAAGTATCGCGTGACAAAGGGAATCGGTATCGTATGTAAATGGTTCAATCAATCACTAAGTTATCATTGAATGTGTGGGAGCCATTATGGATCTCCAGATCCCGCTATTGGTTATTGGTCGGAGAGGAGTCTCGACCATGTCTGCATAGTTCACGAACCGTAGGGTGACGCGCTTAAGGTTCAATGTCGCATAAGTAGATTCGGAATATGAGATGGAGACCGAAGTTTGTTTGGATTCTCTGATGGGATCCAGGACATCACGAGGAGGTCCGGAATGGTCCGGAGAATAAGATTCATATAAGGGAAGTTGATTTCTAGGTTTCGGAAAAGTTCAGGATTTTTCCGGTGGAAGACCGGGAAGGTTCTAAGAAGGTTCCGAGGGTCCTACCAGTGGGCCCACGACCCTAGGAGGCCTAGCATGGGCCGAAGGGATGCTCCCTAGCCTAATGGGCCAGGGGCACATGCCCCCCAAGGCCCAGCCGGCCAAACCCCTAGGGTTTCCCCAAAACCCTAGGGGGGGATCAACTTGGGGGAAGTTTCCCCCCTTTCCCATCTTGGCCGCCGGCCATAGGCCTTGGAGGAGGGGCCAAGCCATCCCTGGCTGCACCGCCCCCCCCCCCCCCCTATATAAAGAGGGAAGGGGGCAGGGGCGCAGCCCTCCTTCACCCCTTGACCTCTGGCCGCCTCTCTCTCCCACCGATAGTCTGCTCCGGCTTAGGCGAAGCCCTGCAGCTTTTCTCCTCCACCACCACCACCACGCCATCGTGCTGCTGGGATTCCGAGGAGATCTACCACACCTCCGCTGCCCGCTGGAACGGGGAGAGGACGGGCTTCATCGACACCGTACGCACGATCGAGTACGGAAGTGCTGCCGGATTGCAGCACGGACGGTCGACTACATCGATCAACAACGAGATCTAATCTCGTAGGCTTTGGAATCTTCGAGGGTTAGTCTCGCAATCTTCTCGTTGCTTCGATCTTGGTAGATTAGATCTTGCTTCTTCCTAGATTGGATCTTGGTTTTTGTTCATGTTCACGGTAGAAATTTTTTATTTTCCATGCAACGAACCCTTCACATTGTCGCCATACTTCTATGACATGGAGTTTTTCGAGTTCGTCGTTCTTATCATTGAAGACCTTTCGGCAAAAAGAGGCTCCCGGAGAATTTCACGTAATTTCTCGATGGCCGGGAGCAGGCCGAGGTGCGCGCAGGTGCAAGAAGATGGCTGCGGTTTTTTGCCGGTGGCCCATTGAGGTCATATTTGATAGGCAAAGCCAGATGTACATTCACAATGGATGGAGAACAGTTCGCCCGCGCCCATGACCTGGAGGTCGGCTTCTTGCTGAACTTCAAATACGAAGGCAGCGGCAGGTTTCGCGTGAAGATGTTCGACGCCATGATGTGACGTAGGCACTACCACGTATATGTTTAAATAGATAGGATAATTTCCAAGCCGAAACCGGATCTAAATCCGTTTTAAGATATCTATATCCGATTTTAAAAAATCCGACAAATAAAGATATCCGATTTCGAAGTGGTGCTTCGGCTACAGTATAGGATATGGTATAGCAAATAGCATGTGATATGGACTATCCGAAATTTAATTAGAATATTCTAAAGACTTTTAATCGGCTAATCTGATTTTTCGGTCAAAAACCAAGACCAATATCACAAGGTTAGCAGTTATTGAGTTGCCGCATTCTTCTACCATCTTCAGCTATAATTTATATGAATGCTTGAATTTAGCATGTTGCGTCTTTTTTTTAATTACACATGATTCAAAGTTTAAATCACTCTCAAGATCCGACTATTTTTTATTTCCGAACCAAGTTCATCCCATTTCCACTTCGAAACAGCAGTTCGGTATCCGCATTCGAATTCGAAATCAGCCAAAGTTTAAATCACTCTCAAGGGTGGACCTTTTGTCCCGCCTCCATTGTCGCGGCTGGCAGCCCGCGACAAAAGGGGCTTATGGCCCGCGACATTAGGTCTGTTCTCCACTAATGTATTGATTGAGTCCTCTTAGTACGTTGATAAACTTAGCCGCTTTCATAGCTCCTCTTCACTCAACAATCGGATCCTTATGTTGACCCTTGGATTTCAATACCTAGGTCAAAATCTTACAGCATCCATGCTAGTGGTGTGCCTCTCTCATTGAGTCGGCTAGCAAGTCGGGTCGGTCAAGCTCGTGCAATCACGAGCCAAGCCTAGCTCGTCTTGTCTCTAACCACGTGGCTCGGGCTTGTCTTGCACGGTTTTGTGAGCCTAACCTACCTAGATAACATCTCCCTGAATCCGCCACCTTCCCCCTGTTGGATAATTAGGCACAATTTCCATGATTAATTCCAGAATATTAATCATGATGACAGTAACTACTAACATGTGAAACTCGAACATACTAGATGTAGTGATCAACATGAACAGTAGCATAGCAAACAGTACAACTTCCATCGCTAAACAGATCGAGATATGTCGCACGTACCGATCTGGTGGAGGTGGCGGTGGAGGTGTAGCAGATGATGTCGCGGCAGTAACGTTGTTGATGACAACATTGTTGACGACGGGGACGACGGGTCGAAGTAGATGGCGTTGAAGACGACGGTAGGCAGCACCGCCCGACTTGGACGGAAGGCGACCCGTGATGAAGAGCTTGAGCAGTCGCGCAGAGCGCTTCCCAAAAACCTAATTCGCCCTCTCCCGTACAGGATCGCAAGGACGAGCGGTTCCGGAGACCTGCTCTCCCGTTCGCCGATGCACGTCGGCGCGCGGGATGGAGTAGGCTACGATGGCGGCGCAAGCAGAGAGAGGTGGAACCCTAACTCGTGTGTTAGATGATGTTTCTGCGGTAGCCGGGCAAGAGATTATATAGACTCGGGAAACCCTAGGCAACGTGGGCCACACCCACGTCGCACGAACGTTTCGAGTCGGTTACAGATAGCCCACGATCCGGGAGCGACCCGAACCGACTAACTGCGACGCGTCCGTCTAGGACTCTGTTCGTTTTCCTGAGCTGCAAAAAGTAAGGAAAGTCTCGGCTCGAGGCTCAATCCACTCACCACGAGCGCGGCGCGCGTGTCGTGTCGAGTCGAGTCGAGTCGAGACGAGCGCGCGCGTGTAGCACTCCTATTCTCACTCACTTACTAGTGGTGGAACAACCCACCTTATAAGGTGGTCTAACTTTCTCCCAACTTTCCATGTGGGACTAAACTTCCCACCTCTTGCCACTCCCTAGTGAGCTGCCACCAACTTGGGCTCAAACTCACAAGGCTGCCACTATGTGGGCTTTGAGATTTATAGGAAAAACTGAAATCTAATTTGGGCCACTAAAAGTGGGCCCAATATTTCAACAATCCCCCACCAGATCTCAAATCCCCATTTAGAGAATTACCAATACTCGCTGCTTGTTTATATACCAGTGTTTCAGCGGAGACTGTTAAGTTGAACTTTCGCCTAGAACCTTAAGCTACATCCATTCACACTTGAACAATGGACTAAGCCTTGAATTGCAAGTTTTGCGTGAACAGGGTTTCACTCAAAGTCATGACCAGTACATGGCTGCCAGTAGCCTACCCCGCGGGTGAAGCATATGCGTCATACTTCGTGGTCTCTTCATGAGTTTACTAGAGATCACCCAAAATCTCATAGATTGCGACGTTTAACAATCGGACTCATATAGGTGTGTTATTTCAAGAATGCTCAGAGACAGCATCTTTGCTAATATAGCCAACATAAACACATTAAGGCTTGTTGCCAACCTGCCTTACAGCAATTGAGAGTTGTGCATCTTCACATAGAGAGGGTTACATAATACTCTCCTCAATTAAACCACTAGCTTGTTCTTCCCAGGTCCTAATTCACGGGATCTCCGATCACAAAGGTTGGGTTACCACTATGGTGTAACATCAACGGGTCTCAAACCCATCTCCCTCGATGCACTTTCTATCACATTACGTGATAGTCCCTTTGTAAAGGGATCTGCCAGGTTTTTGTCTGTTTGAATATAGGTAACAGTTATTACTCCGGAGTTTCGCAATTTCCTGACAGACTTCAAACGTCTCTTGACGTGTCTTGATGACTTCGTTATCCTTAGAATTGTTCACTTTGACAATTACAGCTTGATTGTCACAATTCAAAAGGATTGCCGGAACAGGTTTTTCAACCACAGCAAGTCCATCAAGAGCTCACGCAACCATTCCGATTCAACGGTGGTTGTGTCTAAAGCGATAAGTTCTGCTTCCATAGTTGACCTCGTCAATATGGTTTTGCTTGCAAGATCTCCATGATACTGCGCCACCTCCAAAGGTCAATACATACCCACTTGTGGCGTAGAATCAGCTACATCTCGAGATCCAATTCGAATCACTATATCCTTCAAGCACATGGGTGTCCCGAATAGTGAATCCCATAACTCATTGTACCACATAGGTAGCGCATGACCCTATCAAGTGCATGCCAATGATCGCACCCGGGTTTGACATGAACCTACTCAACTTGCTAACAAAGAAAAGAGATGTCGGGTCTAGTCGCGCTCGCTAAGTACATGAGTGAGCCAACGATCCGAGAATATCTCAATTGATCTATGGCAATCCTCCGGTTCTTGCGTAGTGTCACACCTGGGATCTTACGGTGTTGAAGAAGGCTTGCTATCAATATAGCCGAACCGGCTCATGATCTTCTCAACATACTGGGATGGCGTTCGAGTCCTCCCACTCGTTCTTAATCAGCTTGATGTTCGAATCACATCAGCTTCTCCCAGATCTTTCATATCAAAACTCTTTGACAAGAAAGACTTGACCTCGTGTATTACTCTCATGTTTGTACCAAAGATCAGAATATCATCCACATACAAACATAGTATAACACCTTCGCCCCCACCATAGCGATAGTAAACACACTTGTCACCTCATTGACAACAAAGCCTACGTAAGTTAAAGTTCACAAACTTCTCATGCCATTGCTTAGGTGCTTGTTTCAGGCCATATAAGGATTTCAGCAACTTGCACACCTTTCTTTCTTCACCTTTTACTACAAACCCATCAGGCTGATCCATATAGATTTCCTCTTCCAACTCTCCATTAAGGAAAGCTGTCTTTACATCCATTTGATGAACGATAAGACCATAGGAGGCAGCCATGGATAGTAGTACTCGAATGGTGGTAAGTCTAGCGACAGGTGAATAGGTGTCGAAGTAATCTTCGCCTTCTCTCTGTGTGTAGCCTTTCGCTACAAGCCGCGCCTTGTACTTTTCAATAGTACCATCAGGTCTTAGCTTCTTCTTGAACACCCATTTGCAGCCCACAGGCTTGCATCCATGGGGTCGTTCTGATAGCTCCCAAGTTCCATTAGAAAGGATCGAGTCCATCTCGTTATGGACAGCTTCTTTCCAGTCATCTGCATCTGGAGATTCATATGCCTCTGCAATGGACGTGGGAGTATCATCCACAAGGTACACAATGAAATCATCACCAAAGGATTTTTCAATCCTTCGTCTCTTGCTCCGTTTAGGAGCTTCATTATCATCCTTCTCAGTAACATTCTCATGTGATTGTTCAAAATACTCATTAGATGTCTTGGACTCAGATTTATCTCAGTAGAAATTCTAGCAATGCTATGCATATCTTTCATAGGAAACATATTCTCAAAAAATGTTGCATCACGAGATTCCATAATAGTATCAACATGCATATCAGGCACCTCGGATTGAACTACTAAAAATCTATATCCTACACTCCGAGGAGCATAACCTAGAAAGATACAATCCACTGTCTTTGGTCCAAGTTGGCGCTTCTTAGTAATTGGAATATTGACTTTCGCCAAACATCCCCATGTGCGCAAATACGAAAGTGATGGTTTTCTCCCAGCCCACTCCTCGTAAGGGGTTTTATCTTTATTCTTGTTAGGAACTCTATTCAGGACATGACATGAAGTCAACAAAGCCTCCCCCCACCATGCCTTTGATAAACCAGCAGTGGCTAACATGGAATTCACCAAGTCAGTCAGCGTGCGGTTTTTCCTCTCGGCAACCCCGTTTGATTGGGGTGAATAGGAGGCGTCCTCTCATGAATAATGCCATGTTCCTCACAGAATTCATCAAAGATTTTAGGAAAATATTCGCCACCACGATCCGACCTAAGACGCTTGATCTTTCTCTCTAGTTGATTTTCAACTTCAGCCTTATAAATTTTAAAGTAGTCTAAAGCTTCATCTTTAGTTCGTAACAAATAAACATAGCAAAATCTAGTCGCATCATCAATCAATGTCATGAAATATCTCTTTCCACCTTTTGTCAACACACCATTCATCTCGCATAGATCAGAATGTATGAGTTCTAGAGGTGCCAGGTTTCTCTCCTCGGCCGCCTTGTGAGGCTTCCGAGGTTGCTTTGATTGCACACAACTATGGCACTTAGAACCTTTGGCAATGGTGAAATTCGGAATTAAACTTAAACTGGATAGCCGAGACATTAAACCAAAATTAATGTGACATAAACGAGAATGCCAAACACTGGTATCATCACTAACATTGCCACATATATGGTTCACAGACTTATTACTGAAATCAGAAAGCGAAAAGCGGAACAAGCCTCCGCACTCATAGCCTTTACCAATAAATTGTCCAAACTTGGAAACAACTACTTTATTCGACTCTAAAACAACCTTAAATCCATCTCTGCATAGAAGGGAGCCGCTAACGAGATTCTTGTTCATAGTAGGGACATGCTGCACGTTCCTCAGCTGCACGATCTTCCCCGAAGTGAACTTCAGATCTACCGTGCCAACACCACGAACAGAAGCATGTGACCCATTCCCCATCAAGACGGAAGAATCCCGGGCGACCTGGTAAGAAGTGAACATGGATATGTCAGCACACACATGAACATTAGCACCTGTATCAATCCACCAACATGGAGATTGAAATACCGAAAGAACAGTAAAGAGATTACCGTACCCATCAGCATTGCTAGCGGTCACCGTGTTGACTTGCCTCGCCTTTTTCTTGCGGTCTGCCCTCTCTGGACAGTCCTTAGAAAAGTGGCCAGTCTCTCCACATGTAAAGCAGCTCAGATCTGCTTTGTTTATCATCTTCTTCTTCTTGAAGGTTGTAGTCTTCATAGGCTTATTGAAGGAGGGCTTGTTATTCCCTTTGTTCTTGCTGTAGGGTTTCTTCTGCACCATGTTGGCGCTAGACTGACCCTCTCCTTTCTCAGTATTATCCTTAGCCCGAGTTTTCTCCTCAACATCAAGAGATGCTATCAGATTTTCAACTGATATCTCCTGTCTCTTGTGTTTGAGAGTTGTGGCAAAGTTCCTCCATGAAGGGGGCAACTTAGCGATGATGCATCCAGCCACAAACTTGTCAGGTAAGGCACACTTAAGGAGTTCAAGCTCTTTCGCAATGCACTGTATCTCATGAGCTTGTTCGACTACAGAACGGTTGTTAACCATCCTGATGTCATGGAAGTTCTCCATGATGTACAGTTCGCTTCGCATCGGTTGCACCGAACTTAGCATTCGATTGCCTCCTGTGAGCTCTTTACCGTCTGTTATGTGCATGTACACATCACACGTACGATCAGCAAGAATACTCGAACGCATCCGACGAAGAGAGTATTGTTTTCCTTGAACTTGTTCTGATCTTGGTCAGATATAGTTCCTTCAGGTAAACCATCAGTAACTTCGAACACTTTCAGATGAGTAAGCCAGAGCATGGCCTTATACTGCTACCTCTTAAAGTGCACACCGGTAAACTTATCCGGCCTCAGTGCATCGGAAAAACCAGCCATTGTTAACTCAGGAAATTGCCTACAATTAGGTTTTTGGATTGTTGGATAATTAGGCACAATTTCCATGATTAATTCCAGAATATTAATCATGACGACAGTAACTACTAACATGTGAAACTCGAACATACTAGATGTAGTGATCAACATGAACAGTAGCATAGCAAACAGTACAACTTCCATCGCTAAACAGATCGAGATATGCTGCACGTACCGATCTGGTGGAGGTGGCGGTGGAGGTGTAGCAGATGATGTCGCGGCAGTAACGTTGTTGATGACAACGTTGTTGACGACGGGGACGACGGGTCGAAGTAGATGGCGGTGAAGACGACGGTAGGCAGCACCGCCCGACTTGGACGGAAGGCGATCCGTGATGAAGAGCTTGAGCAGTCGCGCAGAGCGCTTCCCAAAAACCTAATTCGCCCTCTCCCGTACAGGATCGCAAGGACGAGCGGTTCCGGAGACCTGCTCTCCCGTTCGCCGATGCACGTCGGCGCGCGGGATGGAGTAGGCTACGATGGCGGCGCAAGCAGAGAGAGGTGGAACCCTAACTCGTGTGTTAGATGATGTTTCTGCGGTAGCCGGGCAAGAGATTATATAGACTCGGGAAACCCTAGGCAACGTGGGCCACACCCACGTCGCACGAACGTTTCGAGTCGGTTACAGATAGCCCACGATCCGGGAGCGACCCGAACCGACTAACTGCGACGCGTCCGTCTAGGACTCTGTTCGTTTTCCTGAGCTGCAAAAAGTAAGGAAAGTCTCGGCTCGAGGCTCAATCCACTCACCACGAGCGCGGCGCGCGCGTCGTGTCGTGTCGAGTCGAGTCGAGTCGTCGTGTCGAGTCGAGTCGAGTCGAGACGAGCGCGCGCGTGTAGCACTCCTATTCTCACTCACTTACTAGTGGTGGAACAACCCACCTTATAAGGTGGTCTAACTTTCTCCCAACTTTCCATGTGGGACTAAACTTCCCACCTCTTGCCACTCCCTAGTGAGCTGCCACCAACTTGGGCTCAAACTCACAAGGCTGCCACTACGTGGGCTTTGAGATTTATAGGAAAAACTGAAATCTAATTTGGGCCACTAAAAGTGGCCCCAATATTTCAACACCCCCATCATGCACATCATGTCCTCCCCGATGCTCCTCTTCTCTGGCTTATATATGTTGCAGGCTCTGTAACTTCAGCTTCGTTTAATGACCATAATCCTATGTAGCCTTCTATCGAGGGAACGCATTTTAGTATCTAATCACTTTATTCAAACATGTTACTAAAACTCAATCATGTGTGGCTACTGTGCCTACTGTAAATACATCAACATTTACATGTTTAAGTACTAAAACTTTCTCAATTTTACATCATGTTATATATAATTCTGATTGTGAATTTTAAGTTTTTTACGAAGCCTAGGCTGGCAGACTTTTTTATAGATCGGGAGTTCGAGCCAACTTGCTAGCTTCATGGAGCCAGCTTGCAGAGCTTTGCAACCAGCAAGCTTGGCCTGAGGCTTGGGCTTGCCTTGTTTAGACCTTCTAGCAGGGCGAGCTCAAGAGTTTCGAGTTTTATGTCCACCCCAAGAAACCCCCACCTCTATTATATTTGTCCCTATATTAAGTAACGGAAACTACAACAATTTGCCTCCTTCATGCTGAACAACACAAACTCATCGTTTCCCCGCTATAGCCAAATCATGGCTCCGTCATGTCGGCTCCCACTATGGCCAAATCATGTGAGTAGTACATTACATATGGTAGAAAACATAAGAGATTCCAGATAAATCACACCATGTCGGCCACTCGGCCATATGCAATCAACCCAGTGGTAGGAACAGACACCCTCTAGACTCTTAGCAGGGAACAAACATTTGTGACATGACACGCCAACATCACCTCTTATGATGACTATCTCACTCGATTTTCTGTTCCATACGCCCGCAAAACTACCGTGAGCTTGCACTATTGCCTTCAGTACTTCACTGGTTGGTAATTAGGTAACACATTGCGCGCAAAGTCGTCTTTGTGTATGAACATTGACCTACAAAAGCATATATCCCACGTCCGCTATAAAAAGAGGCCATCGTTGCCCATCCCCATCCAAGCATAGCTCAGGAACAAAATAGGCATCGAACGTACTACCTAGCAGCTAGCTACAACATGTTCCGCTGGGGTAAGAGCAGCAAGGCCCCTGGTCCGGTAGTCGACGGCGGGGAGGTGGCGGTGCATAAGGTGGAGAAGATCGACTACGTCAACCTTGTCCACGTCAAACCTCCTCACCACGGTGCTGGAGGCGGCGCGTCGTGGAAGGCACAGCCATGGACGGCGGCGAAGAAACCCGAGAGCGCCGGAGACGACATCAACTCTAGGGCGGGCAGGTTCATCGAGGACACTAAGAACCGCTGGCGCATGGGCCTCAAGTCATTCCGGCACACCGGCGGTCGCTAATTAGCTCGCCCACCACCGGCCACCGTCGTCGTCAAGTCCAGTCATCCGCGCATGTATTTGTGTCAACCTCCCTAGCTACTCCGTCTCGTCGCCATCAGTACAAATTATTTAACCTGCTCGTTTAGTACACATAAGTTATAGCCCCGATATTATGATCTGATCATACTCTCGCCAAATTATTTGTTTATCAAAGTTCAGCGTGTACATATATACAGCCGGCGCGCACTGCATGCGTGATACGGTGTGGTGGTTCTTGCTACTCCATCAGTATGAGTATGCCAGCTAAATAATTTTGGATCCTTATGCTGTTTGTTGGTTGCACGCTTGTATACTTTGTTAGCGTGATTTCTTTAATTAGTCGTTGTCATGATCGGATTCGTAATCTTTTCAATTATTACGGATAATCAGCTTCTGCAGTCGAACTGATTCGGAAGGATAGATTCTATAGCAGCTAGTGATCCGTGAAAACCACGGAAACTCAAGGTTGTAGGCTTTACAAAGTGATCAACAGATAGTAATGTTGAAATAACTTCAACTGTTTTCACAGTTTATTTTAGTCCGGCCTTGTCTTTCTTTTCCTTGTCTTTCTAAACAGAACAAAACCCTGTCCTTTATCTGATTAGAAACGGCCGGCATCCTTGCTTATGTGGTGCGGTACCTAGAAGCTTTGAAGTCTTTGAAATCTGGGCAAAACCAAAGATCAAGGTCCTGAAGATAATAATTTTCGGTGTAAATATCCGTAAAATATTACAGGAGGTAAGACATAGGTCTGCCAGCAAGCCCGGGCAGGAGGGCCTGGCGGAGCCAACAGGGTGGAAGGGTGGGGCAGGCTCCACCCTAAGATTTGGCCCAGCCCATATATTTTATATAGAAAATAAGGAAAAAATTAAAAAAAGCCCAGCCCAAGTAAGATCTGCCCCACCCTAGCAAAATGGGCTGAACCATGCTGGCACACGTAAACTTGACACATATTTATTCAAAACACACATAAAATAGAGGAAAAACATGGGAGAGACATGTCGCCTTTGGGAGCTTGAGCTTGCCAGAGTTACAGGTTCCACTTAGGATTGGGTGAGGGACAAAACTCGTTTGCTTTCAAAAGATGGGGAACTTAAATGTACACAAAATACTCTAAGAAACTAAATGTGAACTTCTCGGACCGTCTGGTCACCAAGCTATATAGTAGATATATACGTTGTGTATCTAATACATTCTGAAAACAAACAAACATCTCTTTTCAAATATATGGATATTTACTTTGGTAGCTATGAACAATTTTGTTGAAATATATGAATATTTTTAAATAATTATAAAATAATAGTTTTGGTTTGATACAAAGTTTTTTCCATTCTACAGAACTGTGTAAGAAATTATTTTAATATAAATAAAAATATCCTAAAACAAATGGACAAATAGAAAAGTCAGATTTAATATATTTTGGGCCTATTATATAATTTGAAAGTCAGATTTAATATGTTCTAGACCGATATAGCATTCTTAATTTTTAATTTTATTAGAGATTAATTTACGATCATAATTATATTTATTTAAAGTATAAAGAAATATTTTCTCAGAAATAAAAGAAGTATAAGTGGGCCATGTCAGTGCCTATTTAGGCGATGTACAATGCAAGATGCTTAAAAGAGTGCCTATAAAAATAAACCAAAATTTTGTTTTAGCACTAGTGCTTATTTGAATTCAAGAGGTGACTAGTTAGACGTCTACCTAGTATGGATAAGCACTGATGGGTAGACAAAAACTATATTCTGATAACCATCTCTCTAAGCACTCTGCGTTCTACATGCTCATAGATTTCTATTCAGGTTCTTTTTAGAAGAGTTTTTATCTCTTAGATTTTGTTGTTTTAGACGCTATTAAATTTCTCTTTAGGTGTGGCTGGTTACCATTTCGCCACGAAAGGCCATACGGCCAAAGACCAGCCCGTTTCCGTGGCATGTGAGTTACAGATTCATAGAGCGCCTATCCTTCGACCGGGAACTGCTTTACACCGACCTGCTCGGTAGGGAGCAGATGCCGCACACCCTCGAGCCATATGTGGGCTCGGCACATCAGACACGTATTTATCTATTTTCTTTTACGTTTTTAATCAAAAAATTTACTGGATCAAAGCAGGTAATTTTTGAATTGAACATTTTCAAAATCTGACCAATCCTTTAATTTTTGAACAATTTCGAATATTGAACAATTTTAAAATTTGAAAATTTTTCGAATTTGATTACGTTGAATAATTTTTGAACTGTAACAAATTTCAGATCTGAACTATTTTCAAAATTTGAACAAATTTCGAGTCTGAACATTTCTCAAAATTTGAATAAATTTCGATTCTGAACACTTTTCAAATTTGAACAAATTTCAATTCTGAATATTTTTCGAATTTCAAGATTTTTAAATTTAAATATTTTGAAAATTTCAATTTTGAACAAATTTCGAATCTAAATTTTTTTCATATTTGAACAATTTTCGAACCTAACAAATTTGAACAACTTTTGAATTTGTTTTTATTCGAACTTTTTTGAAATTGAAATTTTTGAGTCATAACAATTTTCGAATCTGAAATAGAAAAACAAACAGAAAAAATACAAAAGAAAAAAAGAAGAGAACAGGAAACGAAATAAGCAAATTCCCGAAAAATGCGAATTGGGCCCGGCCCATGTGGGGGTGTGCGGCGCTGGCTATACACCGACATTCGCCCTTCGACCTGGTCAGCGCGTTCGGGAGTGCCGCACACCCTCTGCGACCGGCTGTAGTTAGTTGGGCCGCGGCCCAACAGAACCAGCTTAGATTTTCTTTTTTTCTATTGCATTTTTGCTTTTTAAGATCGGTTTATCCACACAAAAAAATGAATTAATATTTTTCAGAAATATATTTTAAAATAATATGAATATTTTTTAATATGATTTTTATTTAACATTTGAAAAATTTCGAAATTTGAACAGTTTTTTAAAATTAAACATTTTAAAAATGAATATTTTTTCAAAATCTATTTTTTCGAATATGAACATTTCTAAAGTTTGAAAATAAATCTAATTATTTTATTTTAAAATTTTCATATATGAATACTCCCTCTGATTCATATTACTTGACATTAGTATAGATGTACCTAGAACTAAAATATCTCTAGATACATCTATATTAGAGGAACCTAATATGGATCGGAGAGAGTATTTTAAATTTGACCAATTTTAAAAAATGAACATTTTTTCAGATTGAACAAAATTTTGAATATTTTTAATCTAAGTATTTTCAAAATTTGAACCATTTTCAAACTTGAACATTTTTCTTCATTGAATTTTCCGAGATTGAACATATTTTCGAAAAAAAAATGAACATCTTTTTAATATGAACATTTTCAAGATTGATTTTTTTTTGAATTTATACATTTTTAAGAGTGAACATTTCTTGACTATGAACATTTTGAAATTTAAAAATTTTGTATTTAAAATATTTGTTAAATCTATACATTTACTAAAAATTAATATTTTCAGAAAAAATCTTTTAAATCTTAAGAAAGAAAAATGGTACCGAAAAAACAAAAAAAGAATATACAAATCAGAAACAGAAAAAATAGCGTGAACTGGGCCGACCAGGCTGACCCATACCACGCGCGTGGGGTGTGCGGCCCGCAGTAACCACAAGTTGATAGGCATCTAGGTTTCGCTGAGGATTCCTTGTCAGTTGCGGGTGTCGTACATCAGCAGGAGCGCCTATTAATCGCTCCGCTGCGGGAGGGAATAGCTCCCGCACGCAGCGCCTCGCTTACGCATCCTTTTTGGGCCGGCCCACGAATGGGTACTACTGCACGTTTTTTAGTTTCTCTATTATCTTTTCTTTCCAAAGTACCCAGATTTGAATCTTTCAGATTTGAAAAAGAACTCATATTTTTAAAAAGTTTAGATCTACACGATTATTAGAGTTTGAAAAATATTTAGAAATAAAATTTGCTCAACTTCAAAATTTGCTTGAATTTGAAATTTGATCGAATTTGAAATTTGATCGAATTTGAAATTTGCTTGAATTTGAAATCAAAAACCAAAAAAGATAAGATAAAAAACGAAAAAAAAAGCAGAAAATGAAATACCGACAGAACCAGTTAAAACTAGACGAAAGATCTGATGCAGAATGTTCAAGAAATGTCCTAAAACCGGAAAACCCAGAGCACATGTACATGGGCCCGTGGCCCAACTTTATTTCCCACGCATGCGCGCGTTAATACTCCCTGGACGATGTATAGGAATTTCCTACATCGGCTCACAGCATTCGCGGCAAAGGTTATGGGCCGGGCTAGGCAGTGGAATTGGGTAAGCCAGTTGTAAGAGTAAGAGCATCTCCAGCCCCCGATGAGGCTCTTGGCAGCCCTTTTTTTCATCTGGATGGCGGAAAATGGTCCAGTCGCGTCTCCGATTCCTCTTTTTCGTTTGGATTTGGGCTTTCATCCATCCGGCGAGCCCATGTCATCCCCGGCATCCCGAGGCGCGCTCGGGGAGTTCAGAAGAAACAAAAGCGCGGGAAACATCGAGGAAAGTTCCCGCGTGCCTGGTAGCCCCGACTTGTAGGCAAGAAAGGCCGATCGTCGTCCTCATCGTATCGTTTTCCTGGCGTTGTAAAAGCCTGCCGCTGGTCAGTCTTCGTCGGACGCATAGCTTCCACGCAACAAGTTAATGTCGTCGCCTCGAATTCACCCGTGGCTCCCTCTATTTATCGCAGAACTACCGTGTTTGGCCGCATTCACCACCGCCATCTCCCTTCTCTCCAGCCCAGTCTTCTCTTCCCAATCCTCCTCGAGCGAGCAATGGCGGGCGACGACGCGGCAAACAATGGCCTCGACCGGCTTTTCTCTACACCAATGGGAGGCAAGGCTACTCCACATGGCGGGCTACCCGGCGCTGCCGGACTTCCGCACGCTCGGGGGATGGCGCCTGAGCGCGGGGGGCGTCCCGATCCCGCCGCTACCGGTGGGATGCGACGCCCTAGACGCCAAGATCAACGCCGTGCTCATCACCCTCAGTGACGAGCAGCGCGCCGAGCCGCGCTACTTCCCGACAACTACGTCACGTGGAATGAGTTCTTCCGTCGCAGGTACGAACGAGAACTCGCGGCATACGAGTTCTTCCGTCGCGGGTACGAGCGAGAACTCGCATGTACAACGCCGTGTTTTTAGTTTAGTTTATGTTTCCCTCTGGCCGAATTCAAATATATTACGAATTCGGCCTATATACGTCTCTAAAATTTCGCCTAAGTTTGATTGTTTTTCATCTATTTGTATTTGAATTCAAATATATTCGGTTTTTCCCCTGGGTTCGCCGCTAGGAAAATGAGCCCCCCAGACCGAATTTTACATCCATCCGGTGCTAAATAGCGCCGGATTTCGCCTAGAAAGTCCCAACGGCCGGAGATGCTCTAAGGGACGACCGGTATTGATGGACTGAATTCTCTCTTCATTCTGCCTACTCTACCTGCATCTTCTCCAAGTCTGTATACACACATTCCTAGGAGGTGGCGTTTTGGCGCATAGTGCATATTGTAAAAAATAATTTTAAAACAAACTTTAAAATATCAAAAAAAAAGGTGTATATCCTCACTACTAGGAAAAGACCTATAGCTGCAAAGGTTGCCATCGGCGCACTTCATTTTAGGTACGCCGGTGCTATTTACCACCGGTGCACCACTATATAGGGGGCGTCAGTGATGCTCCTTTACAGCTGGCGCACAATCATATTTGGTACGCCGGGAGTAATGGTCGGTCAGGTTCGGGCCACGAAAAATGGGCAGCTTCTCCTGGTTACCCCCGGCGCACCAATATGGTGGTGCGCCGGTAGTAGGAGGAGCTGCCATTTTTGCTCCACACACCACCACACCCCCACCCCCTTTGGAACTTCTTTTTCAGTTTTCGAAAAAATGATAAAAAATTCAAAAAATAAAATCCTTTGAAATTCTGAATAATTATGTCATCTAATTTTAGTGAAAATTTTAAAACATCAATTTTGATATATTATGCAAAATGCATCATATTTCGGTAAAACAGGATTTTTGGTTGCATATGACCTCCGATGAAATTTTCTATCCGAATTGAATTCGGCAAATTCAAAACAGAAGATTTTTTCAGCTTTTAGATTTTGACGAAAAAAATAAAAAAATTGATAGCCGACGCATCACCATATTTGGTGCGCCGGCGGTAACCTATGCTATATATACTCTAAACCAGCGTGTGGTCCTCACTTTCCCCTTTTCATTCTCTTCTCCTCCTCCTCCTCCTCTTCCTCCTCCTCCTCTTCTACACCCACAGCCTTCTCCGGCTGCTGCAGTGAGCTACTCAAGTGACCCACTCATCCGCATGACCTCCTCCTGCACCGACGGCCACGACGTCCTCCGGCCTCCTCCACCACCTCTGGCCTCCTCCACCACCTTCGGCCTCCTGCATCACCTCCGGCCTCCTCCACCTCCTCTGGGCTCCTCCACCTCCTGCCTACTCCTCCTCCTCCTCCTCCTACACCGGCGCAGCAACCTTGGGATCTTCCGGCATCCTCGTGCACCTCCTACACCGGCTCAGAGACGACAACTACGGTTGGCGATCTAGATCTAGATTTGAATTTTTTTTTTCTTGTATAACTTACCGCTAGCGCACTAGACAGGTGCGCCGGGATAATGTGAGTTACCGCCGGCGCACCAATTACTACCGGCCTGTTCCTACCGGCGGGCTCTAGTGCGGCAATAGCCTTTTTGGGTGCGCCGGCAATAAGCTTTTTTCTAGCAGTGCCTGATATTCTATATTCGTACACAAGTTTTCTTGAGAAAACAATATTTTATGTGGCATGTATAAAAAGACAAAAAAAAATCCTATAATCTTGTTGGAGCATTAAATTTTATCTTTTTACACGAGATACAAAAAGTATTCCCCACCCTATATTAGAATATTTTGATATTTTAAAATATATTTTCACACAACGAATTTATATACACCGTGAGCCGAGTTGGATTTCCCCATATCCCTTCTCCTACCTTATCTGTATCCCTAGCCGTGACGCTGGCACAAGTCACGAGTCACAGTTCAATCATGTGGGAACGGAATGGTGGAGTTCCCTTTTCATTGTACTGATCAAGCAAATGCTATCGTTACCAGGCTGAACAAATTATAATTAATCATGCATGTTTCGAATTTTTTTTAAGCATATCCTAAAGGTAGTACCAACGCATTCGCCAAAAAAAAAAGTAGTACTACCAACGAGTTAGCTAGAGATTACTGCTACACGGTATGGCAGTTCAGCGGTCAAGATTCAACACTCCGGCTCCTGTATTTCGGGATCTTGACGCGCACTGTTGACAGTTCATAGACACAAGATGATCCTTAGCGCCTGAACAAAAAAAGCCCCTCTAAAAAAACTGCCTAGCCCCAATAACAAGCCACGGCAACACCCACACTCTCGGCACGGTCAATTTTGTCGGACCAGCCGTCGAAAAAGATGCCTGTCAGAGTATCGGACCAAAACAGAGCAACGACGTCGTGCCAGCAAGGATTATGTACTATGACTATAATAGAATCTACCAATTCCTATAATTTCTCAAACTAGTAGTACTACTGATACATGCTTGTGCAGGGATTAAGATGTAGATGCAGGCATGCAGCATTAGAACGACAGTCCATCATGGGCGAATAGTTGGAAAATGAAATTTATCCTAGTGCAACCAGGAAGGAAGAATTGCACGTGACAGCTGAAAAATGAGCAGATACAAGAATACTTTTGCTGCCAAACAAAATGCTCAGACACTAGTACTCTTTGCTTGTGCACAGAGACTACCAAACAAAATTCTCAGATAATAACGCTATTTAATATTTTTTCAAAAGTGACCTTTACTTTCCTCAAAAAAGGCTCCTGTAAACTTCTCACAAAAATAAAATAAACATAACATTCTTCTTCAGATGTAAAAATAAAGAGCAGAAACAGACTATATGTTAGATAAAGAAACATGTCAGAGAACCATTTTCTCAGACTCCAAAGAGACTTAAACTTCTCATAGAAGATAAAAAAAAATTAAGAAAACCACAAATGAACAGGTTAGAAATTGTACCAAAAAAATTCACATTCCAAATAAAGTTGGCAATAAGAATGATTCAAAACGGAAACCTCCAGAAATATCATTCTCCAATGCTCTTCTCTCAATCAGAGGACCCTTTCCTGCATTTCGCCGAATAGCATCTCTATGTCTAGCTGCTATGAACAATAATACTAAGACAAGGTTGCTGCTGATTCAACCAACAATCAGCATAGTCCAAGAAAAACTTGGCAGTATAAGAAATAAATGGAAGCCAAAACCTGAAGAAATGTCATTTTCCAAGACTCTGCTCTGAATCAGAGCACCCAGTTCTGCATTTCCCCAATTCGTATCACTCAATGTCTAGCTACTATGAACAGGTTTGGAAATCAATAAATAAGAAACCAGCAATGGCTACATCCATCCATGCCGAAAGACACTAGCAGTATCACATCTGAAGAAATTTTGAGGAAACTAACGAAAGAGCAAGTCAGTTCGGATAGTCCAACAGCTCGATCATGCCATCCCTTCTTCAGAATCCTTCCAGTTGGAGAAGAGTAACAAAGACCGAGTTGTGCAGTATCGAATTCAAAGAATTTGTGTGGAAACTAAAGGAAAGGCGAGATCATTTGGTTACTCCTCCAGAGATTTGATCTCGGCCGCATCGTCTTCTTCCTGGCAGTCGTCGTCCTCTGGCCGATCGTTCCAGTTGTCGAAGAAGGTGGCGATGAATGAGGAGCACTCCTCGGACCAGCTGCGGCGGTTGGCTGAGGCGCGCCACTGCTGGTCGGTGATCATCTCCGGCGAGAGTCCCCACTCCTCGAGCTCCTCCTTGGTGTGGTGCATGAGGAGGCTGTACTCGCCGCCTGGGCCGAGCTGCATGACCCTGAACTCGCAGTTCTCGAAGTTGTTGAGGCGCTCGAACTGCTCCACCGTCCACTTGAACCACTTCATCATGAAGACGCGCGAGGTGAGGCCGTGCGAGACGATCACCAGGTTGGTCTCGCAGCTGGTGGTCTGGTCCAGCCGCCCGTTGTCGATGTCCCGCCACAGCGACTCGAGGAAACCTGCATTGTTGGTTTCGCGATCAGGCATCAGCGGCGGCCGGGGAGAGAAGATCGGGGACGGCCGGGATTGGATCGAACCGAATTGGAAGGAGGATTAGTAGAAGGGGAATGGGGAGGGGCTTACTGGCTACGCGGTCGAAGACGTCGGCGGCGGACTCGCCCTCGGGGAAGCGGAAGAAGAAGCGGCCGAAGCGCTCGCGGGTCTCCTTGACGGCGCGCATCCGCTCCTCGACCTGGAAGTTGCCGAAGTCCTGCTCGCGGACGCGGCACTCCTCGCGGGCGCCGATGACGCGGTCGCGGGGGAAGGCGGCGCCGATCCCGCGCAGCGTGGCGCGGGTGCGCTCGTAGGGGGAGACGTAGAAGTAGACCTTCCAGTTGGGGTCGGGGCCGCCGTCCGGCGAGGAGGAGGAGGAGACGACGTCGAGGATGCCCCTCCCGGCGGCGCGCGCCTGCTCGACCCCGCGCGGCGTGAGCGGGATGCGGTAGTCCGGGGTGGTGGAGTAGGCCGACATGTCGAGGTTGCCCTGGCTCTCGCCGTGCCGCACCAGGATGATCCGCTTCGGCAGCCGCCGCGAGCACCCCGTGGCGTGCTGCTTCGTCATCTCGCAGAAGCAGCAGGAGTCCTTGCCGCCGCCGACGCCGTCCGCCGCCGTCTCGGGTGATGACATCGCTGGCGCCAGGGCGTGCGCGGGTATTTATAGAGCAGGGGAAGTGGGGACCAGTTGGAAGGGAGGTGGTTGGGTGATGGAGAGCAACAAACTTGACGCCGCGCCCTGATTGGGCCAGCTGGCGCTCTGGTTCCTGCCGCGCTGGCCGGCTTACTCTGCAAGGAATTGTTAACTGACACTCCACAGATCTCCTGTTGCTGCAGAGATGCCGTGTGCTGCTCCTCCTGCAAGATCAAGCCAAGCAAAGCATTTTAACCCCTCGTCATAGAAGTTAAACGGGAAAAACGTGCAATGAGGCTCTCTTCCGACCACAAAACCCTACCCAACTAAACTGATTCTAGGATGAAGGCTATTACGCAGAAAAATAACTTTTTCTGGGATTGTGCGGAGACTCGAAGATAACTCTAGTTACAAGTGGAGCTGCAACTGAGAAAAAAAAATGCCTGAACCGTTTGATTGCTTCCTGATTCATGTTAGGAATGACTCATGAGTTAGACTCGAACCATTAGATTGTTTCTTGATTCATGCTAATTATGAGTTACAACGTGGGTTACAATTAACTGGGAAATAACTTGATTCATAGTCAGAATTAGTCACGCCTTTTTTTTTTACATTTCAGTGGGTCAAGCAGGGTTAAGTTACCCTGTTCGAAGCATTTTAACATATCATCACATAAGTTAAACTGGAAAAACGTGCAATGAGGAGTAAACTCCAATTTATTTAGAAAGCACAAGCTCTTTCTTTTTTACTTGAGCAGGTTAACTTCCAAACACTGCATCCAACGATTGAAGTTTCTTGGAGACTTGTAACTATTGAAGTTTCACCCAACTAACCAATCATCGTGATTATGCAGAAACTCGAAGATAACTCGGGTTGCTTGGCACATGATTAGGACGAGTGTGCAACTGTGGATGGGTCCTCTCCTCGCGAGACGCGGTGCAAGGAAATCCACGTGATAAGGCACTCTACTGTTGCTGCTTTGTGTCTCCGTGAAGCATGTGCGCACCACGAAATCGAGTTGGAGGCCAGAAGCAGCTAAGCAATCCCTGGTCTATCCTGATCACACAGGGGTCCGTGCTTTAATTTTGGGATTTGGATGCTTGTAGGCGTAGGGGTTGTCCTGACACGGCATCCACAGACACGCCACACGCGCACAGGGCCGTACACGCAAAGCACGTCTCAGGTTCAGATCAGGTCCCATGCACACAGCTAGTTGTACGACTCAACTTAGAAGCTTCTATCAATCACACACACATTATCGGGACTCAAGATTAATTTTCATAAGAGTGAGATTTTTTGTTTTGGAATGGCTAAAGAAGAGGAAGATCAGTATAAACAGATCTTTGGATGTGATGCTGGTCAACTTCCTTTTAGATATCTGGGTATTCCAATACATTACAAGAAACTAAAAAATTCAGATTGGTATCCAGTAGAAACAAGGTTTGAGAGTAAATTAGGATGCTGGAAAGGGAAGTTACTATCCTATGGTGATAGGTTAGTTCTTATTAATTCAGTATTAACTAGCTTACCGATGTTTATGTTGTCTTTCCTGCAAATACCTGTTGGGGTAAGGAAACGTTTGGACTTCTATAGATCAAGATTCTTTTGGCAGTCCGACGAAAACAAAAGAAAATACCGGCTTACAAAATGGAATATTGTTTGTAGACCCAAAGATCAAGGGGGATTAGGTATTGAAGTTCTTGAAATCAAAAACAGATGCTTATTGAGTAAATGGCTCTTTAAACTTCTTAATGAGGACGGGGTCTGGCAAGAATTGCTAATTAATAAATACCTAAGACATAAGACGTTATCGGAGGTTCAAGCAAAACCTACTGATTCCCCTTTTTGGAAAGGTCTAATGGAGGTCAAACAGGAGTTTTTTGCTAGGGGTTTTTTCCAAGTGGGTAATGGTAGCAGTACTCGTTTTTGGGAAGACATCTGGCTAGGCAAAACTTCTTTGGCTCAACAGTATCCGTCTCTTTATAATATTGTGCACCATAAGAATGTCACGGTTACTTGCAGGTACTAGGTCAGTCGCCGCTGAATATTACGTTTCGGAGAATATTAAATGGTACCAAATGGACTTCATGGTTGCAATTATGTCGCAAATTAATGATGGTACACTTAAACGAAGAAGATGATCGCTTTGTTTGGAATTTGTCATCCAATGGTTTGTTTACAGTAAAGTCAATGTATGAAGATCTTATGTGTGATCATACCCCATTCCTGAGAAAATACCTTTGGAAGGTTAAGATTCCGTTAAAAATCAAAATTTTTATGTGGTTCTTGAGTAATAAGGTGTTGCTAACAAAAGATAATTTAGTTAAACGACATTGGAATGGATGTACAAAATGTGTCTTTTGTGGAGAACAAGAGACCATTCAACATCTGTTTATTGAATGTCCGTTAGCTAAATTAGTATGGCGTACGGTGAACTTTACTTATGCTCTTTCACCTCCCACCAATATTACTAATATGTTTGGTAATTGGTTAAATGGAGTAGATAGACAATCTAAGGGGTACATCCGAATTGGGGTGGCTGCTTTGTGTTGGTCTATTTGGAGACTCAGGAACGATATAATTTTTAACAAAAAAACTTCTTTTCATTTCTTGCAGGTTATCCATATGGTTTCCCATTGGGTCCAACTTTGGGCTCTGCTTTCTCCGGTGGGACAGCGGGATGCCATGGCTATTGGATGCACACGGCTCCTGATGGTCGCTCAGGATATCTTGTGCCAGGCTGGTTGGCGTCATACTAGACGGCTATGTTGACATGTAGTCTTAGTATGTGTGCTAGGTGTTTGATTCTTGTATCAATCCCTGGTGTTTTGCGTGTTTTGTAAACTTTAATACTCGGATCTGTTTTATTTCAATAAAAGGCTGTGTGCATCGCCACGATGCAGAAGCCGGGGTATACCCCCATTTCGAAAAAAAAATCAATCACACACACGGCATATGCATTCAGTACTGATGGAGAGCGCCATATACAATGGCTATCATGTATCTGTGCACCATGAAGGCTGAAGATCACATATGCAGGGTTCAATTACAGCAGTGCTATATTCCAATTGAGTGGGGAGCTTTAAATTTTTTTAGGGCATTCGATCGTAATGCATGTGTAATGGATTAGTTCTAAAGAGGGGTAGCCACTTTGTACTAACTAAAGACCAGAGTAAAGTTTGCTTCGATAGTATAAAAAACATAAAAGTAGAGCAACACATTGGATAGAGTGTATAGGATGCAAACAACAGAATTTGGTAAAGGGTCCTATTATGAAGTCCAGCTCAAAATTAGCAGGATCATGCTTTAGAGCATGATCAACGGTTCACGCTGTTAATAGACTATATATAGCGGGACCTCTGAAAGTTGGTTTCCTGGTTTGGTTGTTCCCATGCCTGCCCCAATTCCGACTTTCGTTTGGCAGGCTTAGGTTGCTTCCTGGTATACCAAGCCGGTATCCTGAAAATAAGACATGAGCACGAAACATAGGCACCGCCAGGGCCTTCCGTGCAAGATACATTCACCCTACACATGCCAAGATCCCCCTGCAAAAAGGTTGACACGCTAACTTGTGGGGAGCAAGTCCTCTCCCCTAAGGAAGAAGAACATCTCATGTGGCACCGAACCGGATAAGATAGTGGATCCAGCTCGTATTGCAGACTTGCGGTGCAGTTTCAGATCACCTTTCCCATGTCACGCATGTCAGTTATCCCCTTATCCCCAGCTATCGTTAAACAGAGGCTGGATTTTCTGTAGCTTCAGCCCTCTAAGATACAAAAAAAAAAATATGTATGCATATAGCACCATCTGAAGTCTGAACAGGCTTGACCGGGCCATGCAAGATTTCAGGTGTCAGCACGTTCTAAATGTGATGGTTATGGGTTTCAGATAACGAACTCATCTCGAAATGAGAGTGCCAAAAGGAGGGCCTAGTGAACAGCTTACCTAACCTAACGACAATCTTAAAACTGCTGCACTGAGTGAGTTTTATAGTGAACAGAGTTAGAGCAAATGTGTAGATCGTTTCAATAATGTTTCTTATTCTCTTCCAAAGATTTAGAAGAATGCATCAAACTACAGAGAGCTCAGGAAACTCAGTTTTTCTCACTGCTGTGTTGTCTAACATTGCCCGAGAGGCTGAGACATTCAGTTCAACAAGCAGAGCATATGACCCTCTTAAGGTCTTCCGACCTAACCCTCCCCACGTGGCGGCACCACGCCACTCCGGGGAGCCCCTCCTCACCGGTCCTCCGGCCCCCCTCCCTCCCCTCGCCGCCGCCGGAGGTGTCGCCGGGCAAAGCCCGCGCAGCATGGCGGCGGCGGGGCTTTCAGCTGGTCGCGAACCTGGGGGTGGGGGCGGCGCTCCTGATCTCTTTTGTGGTGGTGGTGGTGCGCGGCGTCGGTGGCCGGAAGGCGAGGCGGCGGCGGTGGTGGCGTGGCCGGATCTTGGCCATTGGGGCCTGGAGGCGGCCGTGTCTGCTGCGCCTTCTCCTCCGCGCGACGGGCTGCTCCGCCCGTATCACATGGGAGCTGGGGCGGCGGCCCCGGGCATGGCGGCGGCGACCTCCTCTCCGGAGGTGGACGGCCTCGTTGGGATCTGGGGTGGGGGATCTTGGGATCCCACACAGATCTCCGACGGTGAAGATCCAGTCGACGACGAGCTTAGGGTGACAGGGCAGCCGGTGAAAACTGCGCTTTGCTCTCGGTCTTCGCGGACGATGGCAGCGTCGCTTGGCGTCGTTACCTTGTCGAAGGCATTGTGTTTGCTTGTCGGGGGCGTATGCTGTGTACTAGCTCCATCAGGTGTACTAATGTACTAGCCAATGTGTACCATTAGATATGAAATAGACTCTCTGGATTTAAGTGGGCCGCTGGGCGTTCACTTGCTTGCAGATTTACCACACAGCCCCTCCGACAGCACACATTTAACAAAAACGTCTCTGCTACCTGGACTCGTATTCTTGCATCGACCTAGCAATCTCTTTTATCTAACCTATTCCTAACTTATTAGACTGTGATCGTGCTTAGGCCAGCTGCTATGTAATTTGCGAAAAAGGAAAACCTGCAAAATCGGGAGCTAGAGACTAGAGTTTAATTTATCAAACGGATGGGGAAAAAACCCAACTGGACGGAGAGGCTCCGTACACATCCTTTGGATTTACTAATGGAGGTGAGCAGGTTGGGGCTAAAGTTCCTTTGAGGATGAAAAGGTAAAACAAAGGGCAAAGGAACACGGGTGGATTTATTTTAACGTAGCATGGCTGTGTTTTGAGAAAATGGCACTGTCGTGTGGAAGACTGAGCTTCCTAAGGACGTTTTCACAAAATATTTGAACCTACTGGGATGCAGTCCGCCGCTTCAATCTGGACACTCTGTATATAATCTGATGGCTCCTATACCTCCTAGTACACTAGTACACATGATAGAGCTAGTGCATAGCATATGCCCCCTTGCTTGTCTTGCCACTACACTCGGCGAGTTGGAGATGTGTGGCTGCCGGTGAAAATCATGCTCCGACCCTGGTCATGGCGGGCGATGGCGACGTTACGCGTGGTTACCTTCTTGAAGGCATCTCCGTCGCAACCTGCATCTACCTACTCGTGCTGCTCCGGGGAAACCCTAGATCTGGGTCTCCCGGATCGGACGATGGCGGCGCTACCTGCGTCGTTCTACCTCTTCGGGCATCGTTTTTGGAGCAGCTGCTGGATGTTGGCGGATGTTGGTGGAGTGGTATTCATCTACCACATTGATGGCGCCGAGTCTCGGTGGCATGGTGCTGCAGGGTATCGACGACGGATGTGGGATGATGTATGCGTGCAGGATGGTGGAGCCGTCTGGCGTCATGGTGACATCGACGGAAGGTCTCGCAAGATTAATGTGATGATCTCTCTTGAAGATGGGGTCGAGGAAGACGGCGGTAGCAACTTCTGTGGCGTGTGCGTTGGTGTGCGTTGAGAGTCTGCTTGACTGGATGTGCTTCTCACCTGCTATTGGACGGCTTGGGAAGGCATTCGGTTTTTTGGATGATGTGAGTTGGTGTATTGTCACCGCCTTCATCCCACTGTAGGTTTAGCGAGGTGGCTTCGAGGTTGATCTTTTGTATTGCTCTTGTAAGGTATTGTGAATAATCTAATAAAAAAAGCCGTGTGGATGCAGAAGCTGGGCTGATATTTCCCCCATTTTTAAGGAAAAAAAAAACAGAGCATATGAAGTTAGGAATCAGACAATGAGCATTCATAGCACATGCTTCAGAATCATAGTATCTAATGCTCTTCTACTTCTTTTGGTGGTGCGTCAACCTTAAGGTACATGGTATAAATCGGGCACTATTATATCCTCATTCTGTACAGACGGACTAGTAACAGATAATGCGCGTAATCCACTTCATCATGATGGTAAGCATGGCCAAGTGGAATGCCCAAGCTGTTTCTTTGGGCCCTCTCAATACATGGATATGGCCAGGATTGATCAAGCAAGCACTTTATCTCACTGGTGTGCACTCAAATACAGAAACAGGACTAATTGCCGGTACAAAACAGAAGGGCGAAATGATTGGGAAAGAATGAAAAGGAAAGGGCAACAGTTCTTCTCCTTCGTGCCAAGCACTATCATTGGGGGCCTACTACAAAAACAGAACAAGTGCATGGCAAAACAAAAGAATAAATTATATTCTCCTAGAGTCGATGGGTCATGGGTGAGAGACTTAAGCCCAAAAGGCTATGGTCCTCTACTGATTTCTGTGGGTTTATGTCGAAATTTTCTGTCACCCTCACAAGACGTTTATGTTAACCACTCAAACTCTTGCACATTGCTAGCACACATGCATATTCATCACAGAAAACTATATGCAACAAAATAACATTTTCTGATCTACATCGTTATTTCACTAAACCCTGTAAATCCAAGTAGTATTTTCCAAAAGGCCAAAACTTCTCTGGCTTGTGATCTGCTTTGCCATTCCTTGAGCCCCTGTTCATACAGAGTTGCTTCTTGGAGCATCTCCACAGGCGCCCCAATAGCCTTATTGGGTGCCAGCAGAAAAGTGGGCTCCCACCGGCACCCCCCATAGGCCGCCGGCGCATTTTGGAGTCCAATAGAATAGATGGCAATCCCACGCCAGCCCCTACCCACAAGGGCCAGGCCTGGGGTGCCGGCACTCCGTGCCACGTCAGACGGCCTCCCCTTGGCCTGCTTGGCAGCCGCTCTGACCGCTCCTGTCGACGGGTTAAATAGGAGTCAAGGCAGGTGGATCGACTTCCGAGACACCGGAGTAATGGTGCCACCACCTGCCCACCTACCGCGAACAGCCGCCTATTTATCCCCTCCGCCTGTACATCCTCGAGTCTGCCCTGCCATCGCCTCTCTCTCTCTCTCTCTCTCTCTCTCTCCCACCATCGTCATGGATAGGCGTTGGCTGGAATGGCACGAGGCCAGCAAGCTCGCCAAGTACGGCATCAAGCGCCGCCTAGAGAGACGGTGCCGAGGGGCTGGGCCATCATCTTGGGCGGGGTGTCTGTGCCACCAGTGCCCAGTGAAGAGATCTTCCACCGCCAGCGGAAGCAGGCGCTGTTTCTGGACTCATGGTACATGATAGGGGGCGCCGTGGAGATGCTCTTACATGATTCTCAGCTAGATTTTCACAATGATCTATGCTTTAGTTTGAGAGGTTGTGAAACATGTAGTTGCAGTATTATTAATGCTAACTCAGTCACACTTGGTGTCGCCACTAACTTAATGACATATTTCCTGTGTCCATGTACTAATTGACAGCTAAATTTTTCACAATCAGCAATGATAGCCGCATGTCTATCTAAATACAGCTAGGATTATCTTGTAAACCCTAGAATCACAATTTTTTAGATGAAAGTCATTAAACTGTCAGTTAGAGTTGTAGTTTCAAAATGCCCAGCTTATAGAGGACATAAGGGGGGGGGGGGGGCGACTCGGGCGGCGCCCATACCCTAGCGCCGCCAGGCCCCTCCTCCCACCTTTCCCCCTCCCTTGCCGCCACCTGAGGTGACCGCCGGAAAGCCGCGCGGCTGCTGAGGACGGTGGCGGCGAGGATCTCGTCGCTCCGCTTCGCTGCGGAGGACTACAGGACCGGGGCGGCGGCCCTTCAGGCGAGGCGACGGCGCTCGCGGCAGGCGTCGGCGCGGGCGACTCTGGCCGTCGGCCGCGACCTCTTGGGAGGTTGGACCGCGGCGGGTGGCGGCTGCGGCTTGGGGGCCTCCTCCCCGGCAGATCGAGTTGCTCCTGGTGGCTTTCCTGCTTCTCTTTGGGCGTCCTTAGGCCGCGGCGGTTTGGCCGGTGTGGTGTGCTCTCCCTTCCCTGGTGGTCGTGTTCTGGGGCTGCCTCGGAGCTCAAGTCCAGCACTTCCCTAGCTCTCGGGTGAGCTTTTCCCATGACCGATGGTTCGACGCCTTCGAGCCAAGGCGAGAGGGTAGGGGCCCTCTTCGGTGTGGGAACCGGAATGTGTCTTGATGTTTGCAGTTCAGGGGACCTTCCTCGCTCATGAATCTCCATCCTGCTCGTTGGCAGTGCCTCGTCGCGCCTTCGCTGCTCGTTGCCCTTGGTGCCGGAGAGTTGTAGTCTTCGCTTTGCAAGTCCCTTTGGTGCTTGCTTGTAGTGTTGAGTTGTAAGCCTTTCAGGGTGTGCCCTTGTATCGTTCGGCCGTTGTGTTGTGTGGTGTGGTGTTGTGTGTGGGTGTGTGTTCGGTTCGGTTTGTGTAATTCCTGGCCGGTTGATGGCTTTGTTAATTCAAAGCTGGGCTCCTAGCGAGCCTACTCTTTAAAATAGAGGACATAAGGGTGAAGAAGGCATCCCTATTCCCTATTACATTCACCTCCAAGGTTTTCCCACTTAAAAACTTAGTATTACCTTCTTTAAAACAAATATCATAGGATGATACTTATCAAGTAATAAATAGAATACAATCATTCAAATAAATTTTCATGTTGCTTTTTTCTGTTTTTTTAGTTGCCTTTTCCAATAGCCTGGGTAGATTTTACCCTACTTTTCTCTTCGCTTTCTTCTGGTTTCCCCAGTTGAAGTGTTTGCATCACTCTGGCTATCTTCTTCGTAATGCAAAATGACACACAGTCTGATGTGTGTTCAAGCGATAAATTGTTAATGTTCCAAAGGGCTAATTTGTTCAGATTGCTTTCCATGACATGTCGCAATATATTAAGTCATTTCTTTCAGAACTGAACTTTTTGAACATTGGAGTCACTACAGGCCTAGAGGATAGCACAACCACAAAAGTGCAGGCTCATGGCAACAATCGACTGCCCTAGTTAAAACTATGTAAAACAACTAATGAGGCAACTGAGAATACCAGAATCAAAAGTACCACTCAGAAAAAAAGACGTAGTGCATACCGAAAAGTCACCTTCCCTGTTACCACCTCATTTTCATGCCTGAAATCCGGTTGATAAAAAAACACACGCTGTGCATTTGTATAAAGTCCTTGGTCCAACTGGTGACAATGTATCTACATCAATACAAAGAGTAAGTATATCATGGCAAAATGAAAATAGTACTACAAGGTTCTTCAGTTTACCAAGCCATGTTCACATTAAATCATAACTTACATTCCATCTTTGAGACTGACAATATAGTACATGTCAACAATTCATCTGTAGCTTAATGTGGAGTATGTATGTTATGTGCGGGCTGCTGACAAACAAGGAAACAAAATTCTAGCTCCACAGCTTTTCACACTATAGAATCGGCCAAATATGGGCTCACAAAAATAGATTGATATGAACACAACCTTTCAGTTATATGTGCTAGCTTGTGTAGCTGCAGTTTCAGTTTACAGATTTTTGTTTCTGTGTTTTGGTTTTGGTTTTCTTTTTCTGCTCCTGTTGGAGTTTTCTTTGTACTCTTGCATCATCTCGACGGTTTATTCTTATACAAAATGACACACACTTTCGGTGTATGTTCGAGAAAAAAGAACACAACCGGGAGCACTATAAAATGTTGGGAACTTCTACTTCCATTTGAAGATCAGAACTCTCAACTAAAAGTTAGTGCAGATAATTTGTTTCGTTCTCTATGCTCAACAAGAGTTAACATGTTTCCTATGACTAGGGGAGTATGATTTATCAGTGGGATTCAGTGCAATCTTTGGTTGCTGTGTAACATAGCCACAACTAACTGTGTAATTAACTAATTACCACAAAAGGTGTTGCTGACGAAGCGGACAAATTCTTATACCGGAAGTATCACACATGTACTATAGAGCTTTGGCAAAACAACTGAATCTATGCCATGTGACCGTGGAGCTAACAAAGTGTGGAAGCCGTAGTTGTGGCAATGAATTATTGGATGCATAAGCAACTATGGCATGAGCATGACTAAGGTTAAGCGTGTCAAGTTCAGGCTACAAATCAAACATGCCGTTAACAGACAAAAGTTTCCTTACAGGGAAATATATGAAAGCCTAGATGGCCATGGCTCCTGATAAATGTCATCATTCATGGCCATAAAGACAAAGTTGTTTTCGCAAGGAGATTCAGTCATAGTAGTTGGCATATCCTTTTCAAACATGAAGAGCATGTCAATTCCAACTATCCTAGCAACAAAAACGGAACTGTTAGGTGTCACAAAGTGGACCGGTGACATCTGAATGCAACATATTTCCCTTAGAAAGGCAATACAACCCTATGCTTCCAACTCCACAGCAGCTTTCACCAATTCAGCAAAGTGACATTGCACAATGTGACCAAATTAGCAACAGAAAAAAAATGAAATTATGACGTTTGGCTGTGGAGCTAACAAAGTGTGTAATTCATATGTGTGGCAATGAAAGAAATGCTACTAGATGCATAAGCAACTATGGCATGCCCAACAATGTCAACTTCAGGCTACAAATCAGACATGCCGTTAACAGACAAAAGTTTCCTTACAGGGAAATGTATGAACGGCTAGATGGGCATGGCTCCTAATAAATATCATCATTCATGGCCATAAAGACAGTTGTTTTCGCAAGGAGATTCTGTAAAAGTAGTTGGCATGTCCTTCTCAAACATGAAGAGCATGTCAATTCCAACTATCCTAGCAACAAAAACGGAACTATTGGGTGCCACAAAGAGGAACACTAACATCTGAATGCAACATATTCCCCTTAGAAAGGCAATACAACCTTATGCTTCCAACTCCGCTGCAGCTTTCACCAATTCAGCAAAGTGACATTGCACAATGTGACCAAATTAGCAACAGAAAACAACTGAAATTATGACATGTGGCTGTGGAGCTAACAAAGTGTGTAAGGCAACGAAATACTACTAGATGCATAAGCAACTATGGCATGACCAAGGTTAAGCGTGTCGACTTGAGGCTACAAACCAGTCGTGCCCTTAACAGACAAAAGTTTCTTTACGGGGAAATATATGAATGGTTAGGTGGGCATGGCTCCTGAGAGACGTCATCATTCATGGCCATACAGACAGAGTAGTTTTCGCAAGGAGATTCAGTCATAGTAGTTGGGATGTCCTTTTCAAACACGAACAGCATGTCAATTCCAACAATCCAAGCGAGAAAAACAGAAGTGTTAGGTGTCAGAAAGTGGAACAATGACATCTGAATGCAGCATATTCCCCTTAGAAAGGCAATACAACGTTATGCTTCCAACTCCACTGCAGCTTTCGTCAATTCAGCAATGTGACATTGCTACCTCCCTCTCACCTCTGTACATTTTCCTTGCAATCTGATGGATGGTGCCCCTATGAATCATCTAATCTCTCTAGTTCACGATGGCAATCGATCTAGCAAGCATGCAGTATGTATTAGATGGTCATCGCTCCTACAATCTGTCTACCTGAGGTGCAGCAGCGCAACTTGGTCAGTCACCATCGTGTAACGAGCAACGGCAACACAGGCATCCAATTATCCAAAATCATTCATCGACGAGAAGACATGTCTCAGCGAAGCGAAATACAGCGTCAGATTCACTATGGGTGGCAGGAGCCAGCACTAGGTAGCTCTGCAATTCCGCGTCGCCCGATCCCCTCAACCGGGGGGGGGGGCGGGGCGGGGGCCATTTCCCACCTCCCGTCCAACCAAATTCTCCCCAGCTCGCGCGCGCAGCAAGCGTGAGCATCAAAATCTACCCCGAACCGGCGATCGAGCCTCAGAATCCAGGAAATTCAACGCCCGCGGATCGACCGACCGAGCAAGCTAGCGCGACGAAGGCAGGAGCGGATAATCCCAGCTCGAAACCATGGGGGGAGCGATAGCATCGTGCTGCGTACCTCGTGGCCGCGGCCGTGGCGTGGAGCGGTTCGTTGGCTCCTCCGCCGTCGCGAGGAGGAGGAGGAAAGGCGCCTCCGGTCGTGAAGAGAGGAGGTCCAGAAAGGCAGGAAGAGAGGGGATCAGAGGACAAGAGAGAAGAGAGAGATTTGAACCGAATTGTTTTTGTTTTGGTGGTTTAGAACGGTCTGGCTGGCCGGTGGGGTCTCGCGTGAGCATGCGCGAGGCATGACGTGTGTCGGTTGGCCCGCGCGAGTAGAGCGAGACTTTTTCTTCTCTTCAGCAATCGCCCTCTGTCTGGATGACAGGTGGGGCCCGCGCGCGTCACCGGATCTGTTGGTGAGTGTTTGGTGGTGGCTTGCGTCCCCACGACCACGAGGTGGATCGCGCGCGCAGCCGGCGGCCCGGATCTCGGTTTCCACAACGTCGGATGAGACCCTGCTTAGACCATCCCCACTCGTCTCCCCGAAAAGTCTCCAGCGACGTTTTTCTCATCCGGACGGTAAATTTCTGCGCCCCTGATTCCTCGTTTTTCTCTGAATTTGGGCCTAAATCCATCCGGCGAGCCCACGCCATCCCCGGTCACCCGAGGCGCGCTCGGGGACTCCGGACGAAGCGAAAGCGCGCGAAACGCCGAGAAATCTCTCCCGCGCTTTCGCTTCGTCTTCGCCGCAGAGGTCGACCCGGCCGGTCAGCGGCAGACGCATCATCTTCCGCGCGCAGTAAAGGCTGCCGCCGGTCAGCTCGCCGCGGACGCGTAGCATCCACGCGGCATTAAATCGTCGGCCCCTGCCCCGCCTAAATACCCCGCTCGCCGCGACGCGTCGCACCACTCTTCCTCTTCCTCTTCCTCTTCATCTTCCCTCGACCCTCGACGAGATCCATGGCGTTCAACGACGAAGACAGCGCGGCCAGCAACGGCTTTCCCCGCCGCTCGCTCCACGCGTTGGAGGGGCACCTCCTCCACCAGGCGGGGTACCCCTGCCCGCCGGACACGAGGCCTCCCGGCGGCGGGTGGCGGCTAAGTGCGGGCGGCGTGCCAATCCCGCCGCCCCAGGGGCGCGCCCTCGACGTCGCCATCGAGGAGGTCCGACTAACATTGTCGGACCAGGACCGCGCCGAGCCACGCTACCACCTCGATAACTATACGGCGTGGAACTCCTACTTCCTTCGCCGCTGGGAGCAGGAGCTCGCGTCCTACGACGGTCCGCTGCCTCCGCCTCCGCGCAACAACACCGCCGGACGCAAGCGTTGGTGGAGCATGCCGGGCCGGACGCTCGAGGCCGTCCTCGAGCACATCGAGGGCGGCAACTTCACCCTTCTGACGATCCCCCGCTGTCGAGGGCATCGGCCAGCCGCCGTCGGGTAAGCAGCTGGCAGCCATGGCGCATGGCTGCCAGTTCCTCGTCGTCCGGTTCGGCGTCGAGGTCGACGCCGATCTCCAGGTCGGCGCCACTATGGGCGCCGGTGAAAAAGGAGCCGTCTTCCCTGATGTCTACGCACGCTTCTATTCCTGTAGACAGTGTTGGGCCTCCAAGAGCAGAGGTTTGTAGAACAGCAGCAAGTTTCCCTTAAGTGAATCACCCAAGGTTTATCGAACTCAGGGAGGTAGAGGTCAAAGATATCCCTCTCAAACAACCCTGCAATTAAGATACAAGAAGTCTCTTGTGTCCCCAACACACCTAATACACTTGTCAGATGTATAGGTGCACTAGTTCGGTGGAGAGATAGTAAAATGCAAGTGATATGGATGAATATGAGTGGTAATAACAGTCTGAAATAAATATGGCAGCAAGTAAACATGCAGTAGAACAGTAAATAAACGGTGATTCGATATTTGGAAACAAGGCCTATGGATCATACTTTCACTAGTGGACACTCTCAACAATGATCACATAATTGAATAAATGCTACTTTCTCACACTCTCTTGTTGGATAAGAAACGCCATTCATTGTGTAGGGCTACAAAAGCACACCTCAAGCCGGAGTAAACAAGCTCCACAACGTCCGGAGTTCATATTAAAGTAACCTCTAGAGTGCATAATAGACCGTTGCAATTTAGACCGAGTACTAACATAGCATACACACTGCCACCAATAGCTATGAAAGGGGGAACATATCACATCAATACTATCATAGTAATAGTTAACTTCATAATCTACAAGAGATTACAATCATAACCTACGCCAAGTACTACATGATGCACACACTGTCAACTTTACATCATGGAGGAGGAATAGACTACTTTAATAACATCACTAGAGTAGCACATAGATTAATAGTGATACAAAGCTCATGATCACATAAAGATCACACCATGTGAGAGAGAGAGATGAACCACATAGCTACCGGTAGAGCCCTCAGCCTCGGGGGAGAACTACTCCCTCCTCATCATGGGAGACAGCGGCGGCGATGAAGATGGCGGTGGTGTCGATGGAGATGACTCCGGGGGCAATTCCCCGTCCCGGCGGCGTGCCGGAACAGAGACTTCTGTCCCCCGAAACTTGGCTTCGCAATGGCGGCGGCTACGTAACTTTTTCGTGGAGGAAGGCCGATTGTTTTAGGGTTTTCGGAGACGGAAAAATATATAGGCGGAAGGGCGATGTCGGTGGAGTCCCGAGGTGGGCTCCCCACCAGGTGGTGCGGCCAAGGAGGGGCCCGCGCCCCCCTATGGTGTGGGCTCCTCGTGGCCCCCCTTCGTCTCTCCTTCGGACTCCGTGAAGCCCCTGGAAAAATAGGAACGTGGCCTTTTGTTTCGTCCAATTCCGAGAATATTTCGTGTGTAGAATTTCTGAAACCAAAAACAGCAGAAAACAGGAACTGGCGCTTCGACATCTTGTTAATAGGTTAGTTCCAAAAAATGCATAAAAATGATATAAAATGTGAACAAAACATGTAGGTATTGTTATAAAACTAGCATGGAACATCAGAAATTATAGATACGTTAGATACGTATCAAGCATGCCCAAGCTTAGTTCCTACTCGCCCTCGAGTAGGTAAACGATAACAAGGATAATTTCTGAAGTGACATGCTACTATCATAATCTCGATCAATACTATTGTAAAGCATATGAGATGAATGAAGTGATTCAAAGCAATGGTAAAGATAATGACTAAACAACTGAATCATATAGAAAAGAATTTTAATGAATAGTACTTTCAAGACAAGCATCAATAATACTTGCATAAGAGTTAACTCATAAAGCAATAGATTCTTAATAGAAGGTTTTGAAGCAACACAAAGGAAGATTTAAGTTTCAGCAGTTGCTTTCAACTTCAACATGTATATCTCATGGATAATTGTCAACACAAAGTAATATGATGAATGCAAATAAGCACGTATGTAAGAATCAATGCACACAGTTGACACAAGTGTTTGCTTCTAAGATAGAAAGAAGTAGGTAAACTGACTCAGCATAAAGTAAAAGAAAGGCCCTTCGCAGAGGGAAGCAGGGATTACTTATGTGCTAGAGCTTTTTATTTTGAAAACATGGAAACACTTTTGTCAACGGTAGTAATAATTCATATGTGTTATGCATAAAACATCCTATAAGTTGCAAGCCTCATGCATCGAATACCCATAGTGCCCGCACCTTGTCCTAATTAGCTCGGATTTCCATGGATTATCATTGCATTACATATGTTTCAACCAAGTGTCACAAAGGGGTACCTCTATGCCACCTGTACAAAGGTCCAAGGAGATAAATCGCATTTGATTTCTCGATTTTGATAGATCTCAACTTGAGGACATCCATACCGGGACAACATAGAAAACAGATAATGGACTCCTGTTTAATGCTTTAAGCATTCAACAACAGATAATATTCTCATAAGAGATTTGAGGATTAATGTCCAAGCTGAAACTTCCACCATGATACATGGCTTTGGTTGGCGGCCCAATGTTCTTCTCTAACAATATGCATACTCAAACCATTTAATCATGACAAATCACCCTTACTTCAGACAAGACGAACATGCATAGCAACTCACATGATATTCAACAAAGTTGTAACAGGTTGATGGCGTCCCCAGATAACATGGTTACCGCTCAACAAGCAACTTATAGGAACTAAGATACATAAGCAACATATTCATTACCACAATAGTTTTTTAGGCTACTTTCCCATGAGCTATGTATTGCAAAGACAAGGAATGAATTTTTTAAAGGTAGCACGCAAGCAATTTACTTGGAATGGCAGAGAAATACCAAATATTAGGTAGTTATGGTGGACACAAATGGCATAAGTTTTGGCTCAAGGTTTTGGATGCACGAGAAGTATTCCCTCTCAGTACAAGGCTTTGGCTAGCAAGGTTGTTTGAAGCAAACACAAGTATGAACCGGTACAGCAAAACTTACATAAGAACATATTGCAAGCATTATAAGACTCTACACTGTCTTCCTTGTTGTTCAAACACTTTTACCATAAAATATCTAGACTTTAGGGAGACCAATCATGCAAACCAAATTTCAACAAGCTCTATGGTAGTTCTTCACTAATAAGTTCAAACTACATGATGCAAGAGCTTAAACATGATCTATTTGAGAGCTCAAAACAATTGCCAAGTATCAAATTATTCAAGACCATATACCAATTACCACATGAAGCATTTTCTTTTTCCAACCAAATAGCAATAAATGCAGCAGCTTTCAACTTTTGCCATGAACATTAAAAGTAAAACGAAGAACACAAGTGTTCAAATGAAAAAGCGGAGCGTGTCTCTCTCCCACACAAGGATTGCTAGGATCCGATTTATTCAGAGAACTAAGATAACAAAACGAAACTAAAAGCACACAGACGCTACAAGTAAAGCACATAAGATGTGACGGAATAAAAATATAGTGTCACTAGAGGTGACCTGATAAGTTGTTGATGAAGAAGGGGATGCCTTGGGCATCCCCAAGCTTAGATGCTTGAGTCTTCTTGAAATATGCAGGGATGAACCACGGGGGCATCCCCAAGCTTAGACTTTTCACTCTTCTTGATCATATTATATCATCCTCCTCTCTTGACCCTTGAAAACTTCCTCCACACTAAACTCAAAACAATCTCATTAGAGGGTTAGTGCATAATCAAAAATTCACATGTTCAGCAAGGACACAATTATTCTCAATACTTCTGTACATTACCCAAGGTTACTGAAATTTAATGGAGCAAAGAAATCCACTCAAACACAGTAAAAGAGGTAATGCGAAATAAAAGGCAGAATCTGTCAAAACAGAACAGTCCGTAAAGACGAATTTTTTCGAGGCACTTAACATGCTCAGATGAAGAAGCTCAAATTGAATGAAAGTTGCATACATATCTGAGGATTACTCATGAATTTTTGTAGATTTTTTGGACTCTCCTACAGAGAGATCAACTCAAATACGTGACAGCTAAAAATCTATTTCTACGCAGAAATCCAAATCTAGTATCAACTTTACTATCAAAGACTTTACTTGGCACAACAATGCAATAAAATAGAGATAAGGAGAGGTTGATACAGTAGTAACAACTTCCAAGACACAACAAAACAGTAGCAAAATAAAACATGGGTTATCTCCCAAGAAGTGCTTTCTTTATAGCCATTAAGATGGGCTCAGTAATTTTAATGATGCTCACATAAGGATGAGAGTTGAAGCAAAGAGAGCATCAAAAAGCAAGTATGAAACAAATTTAAACCTAACCCACTTCCTATGAAAAGGAATCTTGTAAATAAACAAGTCATGTAAGCATAACGCAACAAGCATAGAAAGGATATCTATGAATTATAGCAACAGAAAGACATAGACGCAATTCTATTGCATCCATTACCTTACCAGATGGAAACATTGTTACTGAGCATACTGACAAGGAGCACATCCTATATCAAACCTATAAGGAGAGACTTGGTTCTTGTACCACACCTCAAATGCAATTTGATCTGGCCTCATTAATCACACCTACTCCTGGACTGGAAGAACTCTCTGTCCCATTCACCAAGGAGGAAATCGATGAGGTTGTCAAACATATGCCACCTGACAAAGCACCTGGACCTGATGGGTTTACTGGCCTTTTCCTAAAAAGCTGTTGGAATACTATTAAAGAGGATATCTATGAATTATGCTTCCAGTTTTATGAAGGGAATCTGGATCTGGAAAGTATTAATATGGGACACATTACTCTCATCCCAAAAGTGGTTGTCCCTATTGGAGTCAATGATTACAGGCCCATTATATTGCTTAACTGTGTCCTGAAAATTCTTACCAAACTATTGGCAAACAGGCTGCAGAAAATTGTGCTTAAGATAATTCATAAAAATCAGTATGGCTTCCTTAAGGGGAGAACAATTCAAGATTGTATTGCATGGGCATTTGAATTTCTATATCAATGTGAAAAATCAAATAAGGAGATCCTTCTTCTCAAACTAGATTTTGCCAAAGCTTTTGATACTATCAACCATATGGCTATGATTAATATCATGAAACAAATGGGATTTGATGACAGATGGCTAAACTGGATAAAGATGATATTTGGGACAGGGAAATCAGCAGTATTACTTAATGGAGTCCCTGGAAAACAATTTTTCTGCAAAAGAGGTGTTAGACAAGGAGACCCTCTCTCCCCTCTCATTTTTGTTCTAGCAGCAGATCTCTTACAATCAGCCATCAATAAAGCATTTAGAGATGGACTCCTGCAAGCACCTTTTTCTCCAGATTTTGATATGGATTTCCCAGTTGTCCAGTATGCAGATGACACCTTAATTATCATGCCAGCTTGTAGTCATCAAGTTACTATGATGAAAAGTATTCTAGAGAAATATGCAACATCTACTGGGTTACAAATAAATTTTCACAAATCCTCCCTCATTCCTATAAATCTGTCTGATGAAAAAGCAATATCTATTGCTGGATTATTGGGATACAAAATTGCTGCTATGCCCTTCACATATCTGGGCTTACCACTTGGCACTACTAAGCCCACTGTCCAAGACCTGATGCCTCTGTTGGACAGAATTGAACGCAAAGTTTCTGCAACATTTTTGATGATGAATTACAGTGGACGAGTTACTGTTGTAAACTCTCTTCTCACATCCATTGCTAATTTCACAATGTGCTCAATTCATATCAATCCCAAAATTCTAGAGCATGTGGAAAAGATTAGAAGACATTGCTTATGGAATAAAAAAACAGAAGATGGAGAGAAATGCAATTCTTTAGCTGCATGGGACATGGTTTGTACCCCCAAGAAAAGTGGTGGTTTGGGGGTTCTGAATTTGAAAATACAAAATGAAGGGCTGCTCCTCAAGAATTTACATAAATTCTATAATAGAGTGGACACACCCTGGGTACATCTGATATGGAAAACTTATTACAATAACAAAGTTCCACATAGCATGGCTCCCTGTGGTTCTCCATGGTGGAGAGATATTCTCAAACTTGTTCCCATATTTAGGGGGATTGCTCACAGTAAGATTGGAGATGGAAGATCTACCCTTTTCTGGAAAGACAAATGGCTAGATAATATAAATTCTGAAGAATTCCCAAGGGCCTTCTCCTTCACCACCAAAGAGGATGTATCAGTTAAGGATTTCCTATCATCGAATCAACTATCACAGAACTTCTCATTACCACTCACTCCACAAGCTCTAGCTGAAGTAAGATCACTGCAACATCTTTCTAGCCACATTGATTTATCAGATATGACTCATGATTCCTGGACTTATGAATGGGGGACGGCAAAATACTCTTCCGGCCTTTATTACAAATTCTGTTTTAAAGAGATCACATCTCATATAGCATTCACCTGGCTATGGAAGTCCAAATGTACTGCGAAACTAAAATTCTTTTGGTGGCTGGTACTAGTTGATCGGCTCAACACAAGAAACATGCTTCGAAGAAGAAACTACACCATTAATTCTTCATATAACTGCCTCATGTGCCCGTCCCCACCCGAGGAAACAATTGAACACATGATTTTCTTATGTCCATTCAGCAGACAATGTTGGACAAAGCTACAAATTTGCTGGCCAGTCTCAGGAGATCGACTTCACCTCATTGAAGATTACAAAAGGCAGTGGAAGCAACCAATGTTTATGGAAGTTTTAATGCTGGGCTCCTGGGGTATCTGGAAAGAGAGAAATAATATGTTATTCAACAATGTGAAACCAGACACCCAGAGATGGCTAGCACGCTTCAAAGAAGATTTTTCTCTGTTAATACATAGAACAAAGGAGGAACTACATCCTTTTATAAGCAGCTTTATTGCCACATTGTAATCTTCATAGATAGCCCTGCTGCCCACCCTATGGCAAAGTCCATAGGTTTGTAAATCTTACTGATCCCTCGTCAATTGGCGCCGTCTGTGGGAAACAGCGACGATTGGATTACGTCATCCGGGCGAGATCCGTCGAATTCGTTATCAAGAGCATCTACAAGATAGAAAAGGAGAAAATCTCAAATCGCATCTGGTCAGTTCACGCGCCTTAGAGCGCTCAATCCCGTGATCATCGACAAGGAGCGCGACTTCGGGTCGTCGAGCGTCTACAAGAAGAAGGCCACAAGCAAACTAAATTGTTGCCGATTCAATCACGTCCGAGAAGTCTCGTTCCGTCGGGTTCGTTCACAGCGCTGGGAAACTCCGCGTACTGTACCTGCGCGTTTGCTAGCCGGACTGTGTCAAGACCCGATAAATTGACAGTACAGATTGATCAGTACGTATTTGTTTCAGCTTCTTGCTGATCCTAGAAAGACGCCGACCAGTGCATCGAATCCCAAGAAGCGAAGTAGCAAGCCGACGAAAGCTGAGCACGATCTGTCCATCTCGTTGCAGCCAAGTTGCTAGCCAAAAGAAAAAGAAAGAAGAAAAGAAGCAGTTCCCGATGAGAAGAGATAGGCTTCGCCAGGAAAACTTACAGCTCGATTCTTTGTTCCCTTGACATGCACGTCTCCTATCAAAGGTTAAGATATTAGGTGAAAGCCAGGAATCTCACTCAACGGGTCAAGTCGCTAAAAAGGAGAAGAAGCATGTCCAATTTATCGGGCGAATCACTTTGCCCATGGAATTTACTGACAAAAAAAAATTCTGGAGAAGTACGAGAAACAAAGCCAAATTTTTACGGGTCAAAAAATACCAGATTCACCAGCCACGCATGGGGTAACTGGAAGATCGGCGTATTGGTGCTGCTCATCCGATACATGGATCAGGTGCTATATTTTTAATTACGCACAATTTATTTGACCAAATATTTTTCAGATTGTATTATTATTTGCGCACAGTTTTTTGCGCCGTAATATAACTGCAGATTGAAACAAAATTTCGACTACTCTACCTGGTCGACCGCACCCGTCGACTGGATTTCGTTATCTGGGAATCACGGCGACTGAATCTCGTTGTCTGGGCGGGATCTTCCACGCCGATTCTGCCGCACCCGATAAAAAAAGCTAAGTGCTCTTCTTCCGAGAGTTAGTTATTATTTACTTTCGCCACACCCGAATACTCGGGGGCTTCATCATTACATCATTAGAGCAAATTCACCTAACACTGGGGGCTGTACCATTACTTCGTTACCACAAATATATTCGGTTACTTGGTGAATTTCTTTTCTTCGGCTCTGGATATATCTTCTCCGGTTCAGTGGAATTATTTTCTCCAGTTCAGTGGAATTATTTTCTTCGGCTCAGTGGAATTATTTTCTTCGACTTAGTGGATGTGTCTTCTTCGGCTCAGTGGATTTATTCTCTGCGGATTCCTAGATTGGTTTTCTTTGGGTTATTATTGGTTCACTTATACAATATTACCCGATGCGTTTCCGGGACAATGGATTCATCTTCTATGATTATTACCGGATTCTTCGGGTCAATGGATTCATCTTTTATGATATAAACGGATTCATCTTCTATGGTTATTACTGGATTCTTCGGGTCAATGGATTCATCTTCTATCATATCAGCGGATTCATCTTCTATGATTATTACTGGATTCTTCGGGCCAATGGATTCATCCTCTATGATATCGACGGATTTATCTTCAATATATGCTCTATATTTAATGGCGTAATTTTCAATATGGATTCATCTTAAATACTTCATCTGGGATTCATCTTCGTATATTATTGTCTATGGCTTCATCCTAAATGGCTTCACCAAATATGACGCCGCGACTCCATCAACTTATTTCGACGTCACGCCTAACGCTCGGGGGCTCGACAACGATTTCGCCTCGGGTCACGACCGCGACACAATAATCATGACATCACCTCAGCAACGCTCGGGGGCTCGGTTATTTCTTCATCAACAATTTCGCGGCATCCACTTTTGCTATTTGGTGGTTTCTACTTTGGCTAGATTTCTTATCTACACTCGAAGACTTCATCATGCATCGACTTCGTCGTGTCTAAAAAGCTAAGTGTTCTTTTATTTTTACGCAAAGTTGATTATCATTTACTTTCATCGCACCCGACACTCGGGGGCTGCGCGGCATATATTCACTCTACATATCATCGAATCCGAGCATCTGACAACGCATGCGAAAAAGAGAGTCAAGGAAAAGATAGAAAATGTTTGTTTATTTGTGCAGGAGATAGCAAATTTCAAAGTATATAAGAGAGAACCCGACGAAATTGTTTTCAAGAGAGAATAGGACCCGACAAAATCTTCTTCAGGAAGGAACCCGACGAAATCAAAATAGCACCCGACGAAATCTTCTTCAGGGAGGAACCCGATAAAATCGTGAGAGAACCCGACAAAATTTTCTTCAAAAGAGAACCCGACGAAATTTTATTCAAGGAGGAACTGAAGAATTATCTTCAAGGAGGTGCCGAAGAATTATCTTCAAGGAGGTGCCGAAGAATTATCTTCAAGGAGGTGCCGAAGAATTATCTTCAAGGAGGTCCCGAAGAATTATCTTCAAGGAGGTCCCGAAAAATTACCTTCAAGGAGGTCTCGAAGAATTATCCTCAAGGTGGTCTCGAAGAATTATCTTCAGGGAGGACCCGAAATTTTTTTCTCAGGGAGGACCCGAAGAATTGTCCTCAAAGAGGACCCGAAGAAATTTTCCTGAAGGAGGAACTTGACGAAATTTTCATCAAGGAGGAACCAAAAAACAAAATAGGTGGACAAATCTTCGGGTCCATTGACTCGTCATATTGTTCCGAGCAAGAGCATCGGGGATGTACCCGATAATATAGAATAACCAATATATTCGGCTGTCTCATCAAGCCCGAGAGAAAAATAGAAAAGCCCGCAAAATGGGTCATTGCATCAGCCGAACAAGGCACTTGTCAAAATATTCTCAGAGCGCCAAAGTTGCGAACAATCTCTGAATGCCGCAAAACTCTGCGAAGGTAAGACCCCAGATCCGTTCTGTGTGGCGTGGCATCGCCAAAGACTGCGCTCTGCTACTTTTATCCGTATCAACAGACACGAAGAAAAATCCTAACGGACGCGTTAGGTACCCGATAAACATGACTGGGACTCGACAGAATGGTAAGACCTTAAGCGGCACCTGTCGAAGTTTACACCAGTATCCCGAGATCATGTCCAGGGACGTGATCTTGAAGTAGGTTTTTGCGGATTGCCACTAGAGCAGTTAACTAGTACCTGATCCGTCAGATGAACTAGCCCCAACTACCATTATCCATGTACAATATAGAGATCAATGTCAAATAAAAGTAGCAATGGCCTGGATTCGATAAAAAGAGGGGCTGCGCCAAGTTCTTTATCGAGTAGTACAACTTGAGCCTATGCCTAGGTGCAAGCGCCTGCCCATAGGCTCGGGGGCTACTCTTATCGAGAGCATTGTTCACTCTCCCGACAAGATACAAGAGAAAAAATTATGGGGTCGATTACAAGCAAGTTGAGCCTACACCCAAGTGCAAACACTTGGCTGTAGCCTTGGGGGCTACTCCCATCGGGAGCGCTGGTCGCACACCCGATAGAAAAATAACTTCGACAGCATCTATGACAATCAAGCTTTGTAGACTCAACTCGATTCTACGATTCGAGTGGAGCCTACTCCCATCGGGAGCCCATGGATTTCATCAAGTCCTCCAGAAATATAGTTAAGTTCTTCATCGAGTAGTACAACTTGAGTCTATGCCCAAGTGCAAGCACTTGCCCATAGACTCGGGGGCTACTCCCATCGGGAGCGCTGCCGCGCACCCGATAATTTCAAGAATCGTCGACATCATCTACGCTACACATGATCTACTACATGGACCTCGCCTTGTATTTCTTCGACTTCGGAGATGTTTATGCTTGGAGTTTCTACGCAAGTCTTCGACTTCCCTATAAACTCGGGGGCTACTGACATGGGCATACCCTTCGGGTAACCATTATTAGTATACCTGGCTCGGCCCAATATGGAGGAGACCCAATGTGGAGAAGGCCCAACAAGGCAACCCGAAGAAGTAGTCGACTAGGACTCTTGTAAAACCCTAGGCTGGTTGCATATATAAAGCTAGCCAGGGCACCCGAAATAAAGAGGCCAACAGATAGACAGAATATAGACAACATAGCTCCGCCTGTGGCGGCACCCTGTAAACACATCTGTGATCATATACTGGATTGCTAGCAGCACGTAGGGATCCTCCACCGAGGGGACCCGAAGCTGGGTACGTCGTGTGCCTAATCTCGCTCCCGGAATCTCCATCGTTGCTCTCTCCCGAAACCCAAGTCTACAATATGTAGGCATTGCCGAGGTGATCCCTCGTCAATATATGACCCCCCAAAAGGGTCAGCTTCTTTGATTGATTAATATATAAAACAGTAGGAGCCTTTCCTACTGTTAGAGGTTTCAAAAAAAAACAAGCATAGAAAGGCAACACAAGTGCAACTTCAAGATTCTCAACATAAAGAGGGGAAACTTAATATTATTAAGATGCATATAACCATGTTTCCCTCTCTCATAATAACTTTCAGTAGCATCATGAACAAACTCAACAATATAAATATCACATAAAGCATTCTTATTCACATGCATAAAAGTATTATTACTCTCCACATAAGCAATTTTATTAGTAATAGTGGGAGTAAAACTATCACAACCATCATTGTAATCATCATAAATTGCAGGCATGGTATAATCATAATAAACTTTATCCTCCATAGTAGGTGGCACCGAAATACCACTATCATTATAATCATCATAAATGGGAGGCAAAGTATCATCAAAGTAAATTTTCTCCTCCATGCTTGGGGGAATAAAAATATCATGCTCATCAAAACCAGCTTCCCCAAGCTTAGAATTTTCCATAGCATTAGCAATAATAGTGTTCAAAGAGTTCATGCTAATAACTTTGCTACAACTATTTTGCAAACAAAGTTCCATGGGTTTTTTAATTTTCTCTTCAAACACCTCATGTCCTAACTCAAGATAGATACTATAAAGATCTCTAATTTTTTTTGTTGTTTTCCATTAAGCCTAACTAGTGAAACAAAAACAAGAAACAAAAAGATGCAATTGCATAATATAAAGGAAATAACTTCGAGCACTCACACACCGGCAACAGTGCTAGGAAATAGCTTAGTAGTCGGAGGATGTGAATACCTTTTACCTTACCTCCCCGGCAACGGCGCCAGAAAATAGCTGCTGGCATGCAGTTGACGTGGGAGTTAGAAATCTCTGTGGTGTAACTTTTCTTCAGTTCCCCGGCAACGGCGCCAGAAAATAGCTTGATGTCTACGCACGCTTCTATTCCTGTAGACAGTGTTGGGCCTCCAAGAGCAGAGATTTGTAGAACAGCAGCAAGTTTCCCTTAAGTGAATCACCCAAGGTTTATCGAACTCAGGGAGGTAGAGGTCAAATATATCCCTCTCAAACAACCCTGCAATTAAGATACAAGAAGTCTCTTGTGTCACCAACACACCTAATACACTTGTCAGATGTATAGGTGCACTAGTTCGGCGGAGAGATAGTAAAATGCAAGTGATATGGATGAATATGAGTGGTAATAACAATCTAAAATAAATATGGCAGCAAGTAAACATGCAGTAGAACAGTAAATAAACAATGATTCGATATTTGGAAACAAGGCCTAGGGATCATACTTTCACTAGTGGACACTCTCAACAATGATCACATAATTGAATAAATGCTACTTTCTCACACACTTTTATTGGATAACAAACACCATTCATTGTGTAGGGCTACAAAAGCACACCACAAGCCGGAGTAAACAAGCTCCACAACGTCCGGAGTTCATATTAAAGTAACCTCTAGAGTGCATAATAGACCGTTGCAATTTAGACCGAGTACTAACATAGCATACACACTGTCACCAATAGCTATGAAAGGGGGAATAGATCACATCAATACTATCATAGTAATAGTTAACTTCATAATCTACAAGAGATTACAATCATAACCTAAGCCAAGTACTACATGATGCACACACTGTCAACTTTACATCATGGAGGAGGAATAGACTACTTTAATAACATCACTAGAGTAGCACATAGATTAATAGTGATACAAAGCTCATGATCACATAAAGATCACACCATGGGAGAGAGAGATGAACCACATAGCTACCGGTAGAGCCCTCAGCCTCGGGGGAGAACTACTCCCTCCTCATCATGGGAGACAGCAGCAGCGATGAAGATGGCGGTGGTGTCGATGGAGATGACTCCGGGGGCAATTCCCCGTCCCTGCGGCGTGCCGGAACAGAGACTTCTGTCCCCCGAAACTTGGCTTCGCGATGGCGGCAGCTACGTAACTTTTCGTGGAGGAAGGCCGATTCACTACAAGAAAAGTTCTGATAGGCAACGTCCCAAAATCGTCCGCTAAGGGGTGTTTTTCGTCGCCTATGGGCCTAACCCGACGATATGGGTTCTGTTGTCGAAACTGCGTCAGGCAAAGTCCTACCACGTTTTTTCTGGTCCATCGCGCTTGGGTGCCCTTCCGCCACGGAAAATCGGACCGTTGCAGAAGTGTTTCCGGGAGCCCGTTGACTGCTGACGTCATGCAAACTGACACGTGGCAGACGCCGTTAAGCGCGGTTAACGGCGTTAACAGCTGAAACCCCGTGGTAGATGGTAGGCCCACACGAGGCACCGCCACGTCTTAAGCGGGCCGGCCCATTAAGTTTGCGGGCCGGGCCAGCTGACTTAGTTTGACCGGTCAACTATATAGTTGGGCTGGTCCATTAGTTACGTGGGCCGGGCCTAACCTCTAAGGTTGACTGGTCAAAACATTAATGGGCCGGCCCACTAAGCATGTGGGCCGGGCCGAATGCACTCTTTTGACCGGTCAACATGCAAAAGGGCCGGCCCACAAAACATGTGGGACCCACTTTCATGTTATCGGGCCGGCCCATTTACCAAGTGGGGTCCACCTTAAAGCAAGTGGGCCGGCCCAAGAAGTTATTGGGCCGGCCCAATTAGCACGTGGGTCCCACTTTCCTGCTAATCGGGCCGGCCCATTTAGAGCGTGGGGTCCACATTAGATCAAATGGGTCGGCCCACCAAGCCAGTGGGCCGGGCCAAAAGCACAGGTGGATCCCACTTTCCTGTTAATGGGCCAGCCCATTTAGTATGTGGGGTCCACCATATAGCAAGTGGGCCGGCCCAACAAGATAGTGGGCCGGGCCAAAAACACAGGTGGGCCCCACTTTCCAGTTAAAGGGCCGGCCCATTTAGTATGTGGGGTCCACCATATAGCAAGTGGGCCGGCCCAACAAGCTAGTGTGCCGGGCCAAAAGCACAGGTGGGTCCCACTTTCCAGTTAAAGGGCCGGCCCATTTAGTATGTGGGGTCCACCATATAGCAAGTGGGCCGGCCCAACACGCTAGTGGGCCGGGCCAAAACGCAGTGGGTCCCACTTTCCTCTTAAAGGGGGCCCATTTAGTATGTGGGGTCCGTCATGTAGCAAGTGGGCCGGCCCAACAAGACAGTGGGCGGGCCAAAAGCACGTGGGTCCCACTTTCCTGTTAACGGGCCGGCCCAGTAAGTACGTGAGCCGACCCAAAATGAAAGTGGGTCCCACACTACTGTTAATGGGCCGGCCCAATCTGTTATAGGGCCCTGGTTGTTTGACTAGTCAACTTGCATTAAATTACATGAGCCTAAAATCTGATATCAATGATACACACAATTACATACACAAATAAAATAACTAGGAAAATTACAAGGCAATTAATGTGCCCAAATAAAAAAAAATACATAGAATCATTGAGGACTTCTATTAGCAGCATCAATAACATGTTGACATTTGGCAATCGCCTTGATTGAATCTTGTGTACTCTTGGTCAACATATCAGCTACAGACCTTAAAGCAGCAATACCATGTCTTTTATAAAGTACAGCCTTGAGATGTTCACTGTTTGATGAAAAGAATGGTCTAGGTTGACGGCTATGAGAGGATGCATCGAACAAAGATCGAACTTTTTGTGGGCCTCTCTTCTAATGAAGATTGCTTCATCGAATCGCATTACGATAATAATGCAAAAAGAGTTAAACGATGAACTATGCAAACATGTATTAAGCATTGTCGATATGAGATAGTCACAAGTACTAAGCGCAGACTTACATTATATCGTTGCATAGGTTCACGCCGGAACCTTTTTTGCGCTCTATCTTCTACTAAGGACTTCTTCATTACAACTGCATTGTAGTAATATTGCAAACATAGTTACAACAGTGAACTATTCAAACATTTATTATGCAATGTAGATATAAGATAATAACAAGTTGCATAAATAAGACAATGTATGGAACTTGTACTAAGCAGACTTACATCATAATGTTGCACAGGATCGCTTTGGCGACTATCTTCTAATGATGACTGCTTCACTAAAACTGCATTCTGGTAATATTGCAAAAATAGTTACAACAATTAACTATTCAAACATGTATTACGCAATGTAGAGATCGAGATAACGACATATAGCGAGAACATCTTGGCTCATTTGCAGTCCTTCTCTTGCGTGCACTAGTCGTGGTCGACATGCCTATCATTTTAGGTTCAGCCATCAAGTGAAATGCTAATCCTCCTGCTCCATTGTCCTTAATCTGTGTTTAGATATCACATTTAAGACCAAGTCAGCTGGTTTCAAATAACAAAAAACTTGAGCTGCCAAATGAATAAGCCAATATTACCAGATATCAGATTAAAACCAACTAGATGTTGCTTTGCATGAGATACGAATTTCAGACATTCAGATTTAGAGTAGGGTAATGCCAAGGTTTTCCACATAAAGTAAACTGGCATTAAGAATGACCAAATGTCAGGTTCAAATCACCTTCGCAGTTGCTCCAAGACAAGCATATCAAATAGGCAGAAGCATAGTAAAGCATGGATGGCATTGCTATGGCAGGGTTCCAAGTGTTTATCTCTTGCATAAGGAACAATGCATATAGGTTATAGATAATAACGGAAGTAAACTGCCGAAGTTACCAACCAAGAACTCGGATTCCAACCTTCCCTAGCGTCCCATTTAATGTTGGATATTCTAATAAGTGGTTCGCATGATCAATCCCTAGGAAAAATAACATTGACAAGTTAGTCTACGATAATACAAAGACCGGACATGCACGCAGCAATAACTATACAAGGCATGCGGACAGAGCATTCATGGAAAAAATAGCTATAAGCTAAAGACGAGGTATAAGAGCAAGCAGATTGGAAATGCACATAGTATGATTATAAAAGCAGTAAAAGAATAGCAAACACGAGAAAACAGCTAGCGGCTAGCGGTGAGCTAATGACGTGGTATAAGAACAACCAGATTGGAAATGCCCATAGCATGACTATAAAAGGAATAGCATGCAGTACAAAAACAGTTGGCAGCAAATGAATGGGTCCCCTATAAATATGTGGATGCACACAGGTGTCAATAGAATGAACAGGATGGTAGCGACCGGATAATGCTTTGGTACTGTACAATATTTAAATGAACTTCATGCGAAGTAACACATCAAGAAATTTAATGGCATATGAGATCTGCAAATAACTACACAAAACATGGCTAAAGAAACACCGCGATCTAACGGGCCAGCGTACTAACCAAGCTGCGGCGGGGTGGACGGGGGCGACAACTTGCATTCCAGCGGCGGCGAACGCGGGAGACGATGAGTCGACCCTGTTTTAGTAGAAGCGGGCGTTAGTGAAGCAGATCTGGTTGGCTGGCAAGGGATTCGGTGAAGTTGATACAGCCGCTGCACCGAGGTAGTCGGTGGAATAGATCGGCTTCTGTGGAGGGGGGCACGGTGAAGTAGACACGGTTCCGTTGGAGAGGATCCGGTGCGTCGACAGGAAAGGCGTTGATTGCTACGCTGTGGATGAGGTCGGCGGTGAAGCAGATCCGTCGGTGGCGAGGTCGGCGGTGAAGCAGATCCGTCGGTGGCGAGGTCGGCGGTGAAGCAGATCCGTCGGTGGCGAGGGCGGCGGGGGAGCGGATCAGGTGGGTGGACAGCCAACACGATCAAGGCTACGCTGTGGAGGAGTATGCCGGCGGCGAAGCAGATCTAGTAGTACTGTAGAGAGTCAGAGCTTTGGCGTGTGAGAGTATTTTTGAGCTAATGGGGCGAATGGTTGGTGGGTGGGAGTGGGCCTGTGGGGAGGGTTCGGGATCTAGGCAAGATATTTCATTGTTACCGAATGAGCCCTCCATGGTCGGTGGGTTGTAGCTTCCGGACCAGGGTTAAAAGGGTAAAACTGGTCACGGGATTTTCGAATGGATGCGGCGGGATGATTTGGCGCGCGGCCGAAATTTTCAGTTTCAAGCTACGAGCAGAACGACAAAAATAATGTTCTTCCCCAGGGAGCTCTCATTTCTTCCTCTTCTCTTTCTCTCTCGAGTCTCTCCCACTCCCCTGGCTCCTCTCCCCCTTCTCTCCGGCAGCCTCGCCGGCCGGAGACGAGGCCGACTTCTCTCTGTATATCGTACACCCTCCGAACTAAATTAATTGATTCAACTTTCCTTAGACGTGTATGTATCTCGAGTAAAAACATGTGTGGATACATCCATATTTAGATAAGCAAAGTTGAGTCAGTTAATTTGGATCCGAGGGAGTTCATGTTGTTGTAAGCTTAGATCCAGTGTTTCCCATGAGCAGAATGGCGCAATGGAGTCGGGGATCTCGTCATCGGCTTCAGATCTGGCCTACGGTGAATCTGGCGGATCTTGCCGGCCAAACCCCGATCTGGTGCCATCAAGGTGATGGCGCTAACGGTGAGGCTTGCTTTGGTCAGTGCTTTAGATCTGGTCAATGGGGAAGTCAAGCTGCTAATGTTCACAAGCTCGGGGCATACGACGGCATCATCCGTCTTGCCCGTGAACATCTTGGCCTTTCAGCGGCCCTTCTCAGAGGCAATGTGCCGTTGCTGAGGCCCTTCTTCTCCTTCGTCCTGGCGACTACCGGCGACACCGTCCCAAGTGGTGCTTCCCCGGCGACGGAGTTGCTGGAAAGGATGCGGAGCAGAGATCTGATGTGCGGTCCAGAAGGACTCGATTGATTTTCTTCTATATGTTTTGGGGTCCTTTTTGTAAAGTTGCAGGTCCTATTAGTTATTGTCTAGTTTTCTTGGACCTCTATGTAATTTTTTGGACTAGTTTCCATTTGCACCGATAAACTTGAATTTTGACAAGTTCACGGGAAAAAAATTCCTTTGCACATATGGCCTATCATGTATGAACATTCTTAGTTTTAAACTATATGTAATGGCCAGCACTTGCGCAAGGGGCTCGTCTAGTGCGCACTAGTTTCCATTAGCACCGATAAATTTGAATCTTGACAAGTTCTTGGAAGAAAAAATTGATTCACATATAGCCTATCATGTATGAACATTATTTGGATTCAAACTATACATAGATGGCCAACACGTGTAAGAGGGGGTCCTCTAATGTGCACTAGTTTCCATTAGCACTGATAAATTTGAATCTTTACAAGTTCTCGAAAAAAATGCTTCACACATATGCCCTATCATGTATGAACATTATTGGGATTCATATTATATATAGATGGCCAACACTTATGCAAGGGGTCCTCTAATTCTTGGGGATTTCAATCTATCTATCTCTCTCGATCTATCGTTGGTGGCCAGAACAACACACATATGCATGCACTTTATGCGCAAAGGCGCGGGTGCCTCTAATAATTCATGTGTGTGCATATATTTGAACATATTCTTGGGGATTTCAATCTCTATCTCTCGATCTATATACCGTTGGTGGACAAGAAACACACTTATATATATACGCATGCACTTTATGCGCAAAGGCGCGGGTGCCTCTAATAATGTGTGTGTGCACTCGATCGATGATCCCTAAACCTTAAACCCTAAAACCCTAATCCCTAATTGTACCCTAAACATACACCCTAAACACCCTAAACACTAAACCCGACCCTAAACCCTAAACACTACTCCATATACCCTAAACCCTAAACACTAGACCCTAAACCCTAAACCCCAACCCTTGACCCTGAACCCTAAACCCTAAACCATAAACCCTAAATATATTTCAATCTCTCTCTAGATCTATATATCTTTGGTGGCCAAGAAACTTACTTATATATATACGCATGCACTTTATGCGCAAAGGCGTGGGTGCCTCTAATAATTAATGTGTGTGTGCACTCGATCGATGATCCCTAAACCTTAAACCCTAAAACCCTAATCCCTAATTATACCCTAACCGTACACCCTAAACACCCTAAACACTAAACCCTAAACCCTAGACCTTAAACCCTAAACCCTAAACACTAAACCCTAAACCCTAACCCTAGACCCTTGATACGTCTCCGACGTATCGATAATTTCTTATGTTCCATGCCACATTATTGATGATATCTACATGTTTTATGCATACTTTATGTCATATTTATGCGTTTTCCGGAACTAACCTATTGACGAGATGCCGAAGGGCCAGTTCCTGTTTTCTGCTGTTTTTGGTTTCAGAAATCCTAGTAAGGAAATATTCTCGGAATCGAACGAAATCAACGCCCAGCATCCTATTTTTCCACGAAGCTTCCAGAACACCCGAGAGTCGCCAGAGGGGAGGCCTGGTGGGCCCAGGAGGGTGGCCGGCGCGGCCCAGGCCCTGGCCGCGCCGCCTTACCCCCTCACCGCCTCTTTGACCCTCCGACTCCGCCTCTTCGCCTATATAAAGGTCCCAGACCTAAAACCTCGAGACGGAAAAGCCACGGTATGAGAAACCTTCCAGAGCCGCCGCCATCGCGAAGCCAAGATCTGGGGGACAGGAGTCTCTGTTCCGGCACGCCGCCGGGACGGGGAAGTGCCCCCGGAAGGCTTCTCCATCGACACCACCGCCATCTTCATCAACGCTGCTGTCTCCCATGAGGAGGGAGTAGTTCTCCATCGAGGCTCGGGGCTGTATCGGTAGCTATGTGGTTAATCTCTCTCCTATGTACTTCAATACAATAATCTCATGAGCTACCTTACATGATTGAGATTCATATGATGATGCTTGTAATCTAGATGTCGTTATGCTAGTCAAGTGAATTTTACTTATGTGATCTCCGGAGACTCCTTGTCCCACGTGTGTAAAGGTGACAGTGTGTGCACCGTGTGGGTCTCTTAGGCTATATTTCGCAGAATACTTATTCACTGTTATGAATGGCATAGTGAAGTGCTTATTTATATCTCTTTATGATTGCAATGTGTTTTGTATCACAATTTATCTGTGTGCTACTCTAGTGATGTTATTAAAGTAGTTTATTCCTCCTGCACGGTGTAATGGTGACAGTGTGTGCACCGTGTTAGTACTTGGCGTAGGCTATGATTGTGATCTCTTGTAGATTATGAAGTTAACTATTGCTATGATGGTATTGATGTGATCTATGCCTCCTTTCGTAGCGTGAAGGTGACAGTGTGCATGCTATGTTAGTACTTGGTGTAGTTGTGTTGATCTGTCATGCACTCTAAGGTTATTTAAACATGAACATCGAATATTGTGGAGCTTGTTAACTCCGGCATTGAGGGTTCGTGTAATCCTACACAATAAGTGGTGTTCATCATCCAAGAAGAGAGTGTAGAGTCTAGCATCTATCTATTTATTCTGTTATGTGATCAATGTTGAGAGTGTCCACTAGTGAAAGTATGATCCCTAGGCCTTGTTCCTAAATACTGCTATCGCTGCTTGTTTACTGTTTTACTGCGTTTCTACTGCCTGCAATATTACCACCATCAACTACACGCGAGCAAGCTCTTTTCTGGTGCCATTGCTACTGCTCATACTTATTCATACCACCTGTATTTCACTATCTCTTCGCCGAACTAGTGCACCTATTAGGGGTGTTGGGGACACAAGAGACTTCTTGCTTTGTGGTTGCAGGGTTGCATGAGAGGGATATCTTTGACCTCTTCCTCCCTGAGATCGATAAACCTTGGGTGATCCACTTAAGGGAAACTTGCTGCTGTTCTACAAACCTCTGCTCTTGGAGGCCCAACACTATCTACAAGAATAGAAGCTCCCGTAGACATCAAGCACTTTTCTGGCGCCGTTGCCGGGGAGGAAAGGTAAACGGCACACACACAACGGACCCCGGCAACTAGCCACTTTTCTGGCGCCGTTGCCGGGGAGGAAAGGTAAAAGGCACTCATACTCCGGTTCCAGGTAACAGTACTTTTCTGGCGCCATTGTGTTTGTGCTCGAAGCTATTTCCTTTAGATCCTGCAATTGCATCTTTTTGTTTCTTGTTTACACTAGTTAGGCATAATGGAAAATAACAAAAATATGAGAGATCTTTATGAACTTTATCTTGAATTAGGACATGATGTGTTCGAAGAGAGAATTAAAAAACCCATGGAACTTTATATGCATGCTAATGGGAATGTTATTAATATGAATGCTTTGAACACTATTGTTGCTAATGCTATGGAAAATTGTAAGCTTGGGGAAGCTGGCTTTGATGAGCATGATATTTTTAGTCCCCCAAGCATTGAGGAGAAAATTTACTTTGATGATACTTTACCTCCTATTTATGATGATTATAATGATAGTAGTCTTTTGGTTCCACCTGTTATGGAGGATAAATTTGATTATGATTACAATATGCCTCCTATATTTGATGATGAGAATAATAATGATAGCTACTTTGTTGAATTTGCTCCCGCTATTACTAATAAAATTGACTATGCTTATGTGGAGAGTAATAATTTTATGCATGAGACTCATGATAAGAATGCTTTATGTGATAGTTATATTGTTGAGTTTTCTCATGATGCTACTGAAAGTTATTATAAGAGAGGAAAATATGGTTGTAGAAATTTTCATGTTACTAAAACACCTCTCTATGTGCTGAAATTTTTGAAGCTACACTTGTTCTATCTTCCTATGCTTGTTACTTTGCTCTTCATGAACTTGTTTATTTACAAGATTCCTATGCATAGGAAGCATGTTAGACTTAAATGTGTTTTGAATTTGCTTCTTGATGCTCTCTTTTGCTTCAAATACTATTTCTTGCGAGTGCATCATTAAAACTGCTGAGCCCATCTTAATGGCTATAAAGAAAGAACTTCTTGGGAGATAACCCATGTGTTTATTTTGCTACAGTAATTTTGTTTTATATTTGTGTCTTGGAAGTTGTTACTACTGTAGCAACCTCTCCTTATCTTATTTTATTGCATTGTTGTGCCAAGTAAAGTCTTTGATAGTAACGTTCATACTAGATTTGGATTACTGCGCAGAAACAGATTTCTTTGCTGTCACGAATCTGGGCCAAATTCTCTGTAGGTAACTCAGAAAATTATGCCAATTTACGTGAGTGATCCTCAGATATGTACGCAACTTTCATTCAATTTGAGCATTTTCATTTGAGCAAGTCTGGTGCCTCAATAAAATTCGTCTTTACGGATCGTTCTGTTTTGACAGATTCTGCCTTTTATTTCGCATTGCCTCTTTTGCTATGTGGGATGGATTTCTTTGTTCCATTGACTTCCAGTAGCCTTGGGCAATGTCCAGAAGTGTTAAGAATGATTGTGTCACCTCTGAACATGTGAATTTTGATTATGCACTAACCCTCTAATGAGTTGTTTTGAGTTTGGTGTGGAGGAAGTTTTCAAGGGTCAAGAGAGGAGGATGATATACTATGATCAAGGAGAGTGAAAGCTCTAAGCTTATGGATGCCCCGGTGGTTCATCCCTGCATATTTCAAGAAGACTCAAGCATCTAAGCTTGGGGATGCCCAAGGCATCCCCTTCTTCATCGACAACATTATCAGGTTCCTCCCCTGAAACTATATTTTTATTCCGTCACATCTTATGCATTTTACTTGGAGCGTCTGTGTGTTTTTGTTTTTGTTTTTGTTTGAATAAATGATTGTGTGGGAGAGAGACACGCTCCGCTGGTTCATATGAACACATGTGTTCTTAGCTTTTAATTTTCATGGCGAAGGTTGAAACTACTTCGTTAATTTGTTATATGGTTAGAATCGGGAAATGCTACATGTAGTAAATTGCTATAATGTCTTGGATAATGTGATACTTGGCAATTGTTGTGCTCATGTTTAAGCTCTTGCATCATATACTTTGCACCTATTAATGAAGAAATACATAGAGCATGCTAAAATTTGGTTTGCATAATTGGTCTCTCTAAGGTCTAGATAATTTCTAGTAAAGAGTTTGAACAACAAGGAAGACGGTGTAGAGTCTTATAATGTTTACAATATGTCTTTTATGTGAGTTTTGCTGCACCGGTTCATCCTTGTGTTCGTTTCAAATAACCTTGCTCCAGCCTTGTATCGAGAGGGAATACTTCTCATGCATCCAAAATACTTGAGCCAACCACTATGTCATTTGTGTCCACCATACCTACCTACTACATGGTATTTCTCCGACATTCCAAAGTAAATTGCTTGAGTGCTACCTTTAAACAATTCAAAATTTATTACCTCTGATTTGTGTCAATGTTTTATAGCTCATGAGGAAGTATGTGGTGTTTATCTTTCAATCTTGTTGGGCAACTTTCACCAATGGACTAGTGGCTTCATCCGCTTATCCAATAATTTTGCAAAAAGAGCTGGCAATGGGATTCCCAGTCCCAAATTAATTAACAAAAATAGACACTCCTCCATGGTATGTGATTGTTGGACGGCACCCGAAGGATTCGGTTAGCCATGGCTTGAGAAAGCAAAGGTGGGGATGAGTGTCACCATAATAAAACTAAAATAAAAAGGCACTCCTTCATGGTATGAGATTGTTGGCAGGCACCCGAAGGATTCGGTTAGCCATGGTTTGTGAAAGAAAGGTTGGAAGGAGTGCCACACAAAAATAGAATAAAATGGGAGCCGCTCTTTGAAGGTTTGTCTGGCAAGGGGGTTAGAGTGCCCACTACCATTCGTTGACAACAACAAACACCTCTCAAAACTTTACTTTTATGCTCTCTTTATGTTTTCAAAATCAAAGCTCTAGCACAAATATAGCAATCGATGCTTTCCTCTTTGAAGGACCTTTCTTCTACTTTTATTGTTGAGTCAGTTCACCTATTTCTCTCCACCTCAAGAAGCAAACACTTGTGTGAACTGTGCATTGATTCCTACATACTTGCATATTGCACTTATTATATTACTATGCATTGACAGCTATCCATGAGATATACATGTTATAAGTTGAAAGCAACCGCTGAAACTTCATCTTCCTTTGTGTTGCTTCAATACCCTTACTTTGAATTACTGCTTTATGAGTTAACTCTTATGCAAGACATATTGATGCTTGTCTTGAAAGTACTATTCATGAAAAGTCTTTGCTTTATGATTCAGTTGTTTATTCATGTCATTTACCATTGTTTTGATCGCTGCATTCATTACATATGATTACAATAGTATGATCAAGATTATGATGGCATGTCACTCCAGAAATTATCTTTGTTATCGTTTACCTGCTCGGGACGAGCAGGAACTAAGCTTGGGGATGCTGATACGTCTCCGATGTATCGATAATTTCTTATGTTCCATGCCACATTATTGATGATATCTACATGTTTTATGCATACTTTATGTCATATTTATGCGTTTTCCGGAACTAACCTATTGACGAGATGCCGAAGGGCCAGTTCCTGTTTTCTGCTGTTTTTGGTTTCAGAAATCCTAGTAAGGAAATATTCTTGGAATCGGACGAAATCAACGCCCAGCATCCTATTTTTCCACGAAGCTTCCAGAACACCCGAGAGTCGCCAGAGGGGAGGCCTGGTGGGCCCAGGAGGGTGGCCGGCGCGGCCCAGGCCCTGGCCGCGCCGCCTTACCCCCTCACCGCCTCTTCGACCCTCCGACTCCGCCTCTTCGCCTATATAAAGGTCCCAGACCTAAAACCTCGAGATGGAAAAGCCACGGTACGAGAAACCTTCCAGAGCCGCCGCCATCGCGAAGCCAAGATCTGGGGGACAGGAGTCTCTGTTCCGGCACGCCGCCGGGACGGGGAAGTGCCCCCAGAAGGCTTCTCCATCGACACCACCGCCATCTTCATCAACGCTGCTGTCTCCCATGAGGAGGGAGTAGTTCTCTATCGAGGCTCGGGGCTGTACCGGTAGCTATATGGTTAATCTCTCTCCTATGTACTTCAATACAATAATCTCATGAGCTGCCTTACATGATTGAGATTCATATGATGATGCTTGTAATCTAGATGTCGTTATGCTAGTCAAGTGAATTTTACTTATGTGATCTCCGGAGACTCCTTGTCCCATGTGTGTAAAGGTGACAGTGTGTGCACCGTGTGGGTCTCTTAGGCTATATTTCACAGAATACTTATTCACTGTTATGAATGGCATAGTGAAGTGCTTATTTATATCTCTTTATGATTGCAATGTGTTTTGTATCACAATTTATCTGTGTGCTACTCTAGTGATGTTATTAAAATAGTTTATTCCTCCTACACGGTGTAATGGTGACAGTGTGTGCACCATGTTAGTACTTGGCGTAGGCTATGATTGTGATCTCTTGTAGATTATGAAGTTAACTATTGCTATGATGGTATTGATGTGATCTATGCCTCCTTTCGTAGCGTGAAGGTGACAGTGTGCATGCTATGTTAGTACTTGGTGTAGTTGTGTTGATCTGTCATGCACTCTAAGGTTATTTAAACATGAACATTGAATATTGTGGAGCTTGTTAACTCCGGCATTGAGGGTTCGTGTAATCCTACACAGTTAGTGGTGTTCATCATCCAAGAAGAGAGTGTAGAGTCTAGCATCTATCTATTTATTCTGTTATGTGATCAATGTTGAGAGTGTCCACTAGTGAAAGTATGATCCCTAGGCCTTGTTCCTAAATACTGCGTACTGCCTGCAATATTACCACCATCAACTACACGCCAGCAAGCACTTTTCTGGTGCCATTGCTACTGCTCATACTTATTCATACCACCTGTATTTCACTATCTCTTCGCCGAACTAGTGCACCTATTAGGTGTGTTGGGGACACAAGAGACTTCTTGCTTTGTGGTTGCAGGGTTGCATGAGAGGGATATCTTTGACCTCTTCCTCCCTGAGATCGATAAACCTTGGGTGATCCACTTAAGGGAAACTTGCTACTGTTCTACAAACCTCTGGTCTTGGAGGCCCAAGACTGTCTACAAGAATAGAAGCTCCCGTAGACATCAACCCTAAACCCTAAACACGTACTAAACCCTAAACCCTAAACCCTAGACCCTAAACCCTAATTAACCCTAACCCTAACCCTAAAACCCTAGCTAGCTAACCCTAAAACCTAAACCCTAATTAAACACTACATATATATATAGGCCAACGACACTTAATTGCGCATCAAGCAGGCGACCAAATAATTAGCGCTGATAAATTAATTAACTTGAATCTTGACAAGTTCTCTCGAATGAAAACACATTTGATTAAGTTGCCTCATAATATATATACAATTAGTGTGCATGCGCGCATGGCATACCATGGACATATCATTCGTGCATATATATATCTCAATATATATCTGAACATATTCTTGGGGATATATATATATTTCAATCTCTCTCTCGATCTATATATATCGTTGGTGGCCAAGAAACACACTGATTATATATATACGCATGCACTTTATGCGCAAAGGCGCGGGTGCCTCTAATAATGTGTCTGTGCACTAGCTCGATCGATGATCCCTAAACCTTAAACCCTAAAACCCTAATCCATGATCCCTAATTATACCTTAAACGTACACCCTAAACACCCTAAACACTAAACCCTAAACCCTAGACCCTAAACCCTAAACCCCAAACCCCAAACCCCAAACCCTAAACCCTAAACCCTAATTAATTAACCTTAACCCTAACCCTACCCCTAAAACCCTAGCTAGCTAATCCTAAATCCTAAACCCTAATTAAACCCTACATATATATAGGCCAACGACACTAAATTGCGCATCAAGCAGGCGACCAACTAATTAGTGTTGCTAAATTAATTAACTTAAATCTTGACAAGTTCTCTCGAATGAAAACACATTTGATTAAGTTGCCTCATAATATATATACAATTAGTGTGCATGCGCGCATGGCATACCTTGCACATATCATTTGTGCATATATTTCAATATATATCTGAACATATTCTTGGGGATAAATATATATATTTCAATCTTTCTCTCTCGATCTATATATATATCGTTGGTGGACAAGAAACACACTTATATATATACGCATGCACTTTATGCGCAAAGGCGCGGGTGCCCCTAATAATGTGTGTGTGCACTCGATCGATGATCCCTATACCTTAAACCCTCAAACCCTAATCCCTAATTATACCCTAACCGTACACCCTAAACACCCTAAACACTAAACCCTAAACCCTAGACCTTAAACCCTAAACCCTAAACACTAAACCCTAAACCCTAACCCTAGACCCTAAACCCTAAACACGTACTAAACCCTAAACCCTAATTAACCCCAACCCTAACCCTAAAACCCTAGCTAGCTAACCCTAAAACCTAAACCCTAATTAAACACTACATATATATAGGCCAACGACACTTAATTGCGCATCAAGCAGGCGACCAAATAATTAGCGCTGATAAATTAATTAACTTGAATCTTGACAAGTTCTCTCGAATGAAAACACATTTGATTAAGTTGCCTCATAATATATATACAATTAGTGTGCATGCGCGCATGGCATACCATGGACATATCATTCGTGCATATATATATATCTCAATATATATCTGAACATATTCTTGGGGATATATATATATATTTCAATCTCTCTCTCGATCTATATATATCGTTGGTGGCCAAGAAACACACTTATTATATATATACACATGCACTTTATGCGCAAAGGCGCGCGTGCCTCTAATAATGTGTCTGTGCACTAGCTCGATCGATGATCCCTAAACCTTAAACCCTAAAACCCTAATCCATGATCCCTAATTATACCTTAAACGTACACCCTAAACACCCTAAACACTAATAAACCCTAAACCCTAGACCCTAAACCCTAAACCCCAAACCCCAAACCCCAAACCCTAAACCCTAAACCCTAAACCCTAATTAATTAACCTTAACCCTAACCCTACCCCTAAAACCCTATCTAGCTAATCCTAAATCCTAAACCATAATTAAACCCTACATATATATAGGCCAACGACACTAAATTGCGCATCAAGCAGCCGACCAACTAATTAGCGCTGCTAAATTAATTAGCTTGAATCTTGACAAGTTCTCTCGAATGAAAACACATTTGATTAAGTTGCCTCATAATATATATACAATTAGTGTGCATGCGCGCATGGCATACCTTGCACATATCATTTGTGCATATATTTCAATATATATCTGAACATATTCTTGGGGATAAATATATATATTTCAATCTTTCTCTCTCGATCTATATATATATCGTAGGTGGCCAAAAAACACACTTATATATACGCATGCACTTTATGCGCAAAGGCGCGGGTGCCTCTAATAATGTGTGTGTGCACTGGATCGATGATCCCTAAACCTTAAACCCTAAAACCCTAATCCCTAATTATACCCTAAACGTACACCCTAAACACCCTAAACACTAAACCCTAAACCCTAGACCCTAAACCCTAAACACTACACCCTAAACCCTAAACCCTAACCCTAGACCCTAAACCCTAATTAAACACTAAATCCCAAACCCCAAACCCTAAACCCTAAACCCTAGACCCTAAACCCTAATTAATTAATCTTAACCCTAACCCTAAAACCCTAGCTAGCTAATCCTAAACCCTAAACCCTAATTAAACCCTACATATATATATAGGCCAACGACACTAAATTGCGCATCAAGCAGGCGACCAACTAATTAGCGCCAATAAATTAATTAACTTTGTTGAATCTTGACAAGTTCTCTCGAATGAAAACACATTTGATTAAGTTGCCTCATAATATATATACAATTAGTGTGCATGCGCGCATGGCATACCTTGCACATATCATTCGTGCATATATTTCAATATATATCTGAACATATTCTTGGGGATAAATATATATATTTCAATCTTTCTCTCTCGATCTATATATATATCGTTGGTGGCCAAAAAACACACTTATATATACGCATTCACTTTATGCGCAAAGGCGCGGGTGCCTCTAATAATGTGTGTGTGCACTCGATCGATGATCCCTAAACCTTAAACCCTAAAACCCTAATCCCTAATTATACCCTAAACGTACACCCTAAACACTAGACCCTAAACCCTAAACACTACACCCTAAACCCTAACCCTAGACCCTAAACCCTAATTAAACACTAAACCCCAAACCCCAAACCCTAAACCCTAGACCCTAAACCCTAATTAATTAACCTTAACCCTAACCCTAAAACCCTAGCTAGCTAATCCTAAACCCTAAACCCTAATTAAACCCTACATATATATATAGGCCAACGACACTAAATTGCGCATCAACCAGGCGACCAACTAATTAGCGCTAATAAATTAATTAACTTGTTGAATCTTGACAAGTTCTCTCGAATGAAAACACATTTGATTAAGTTGCCTCATAATATATATACAATTAGTGTGCATGCGCGCATGGCATACCTTGCACATATGATCATTCGTGCATATATTTCAATATATATCTGAACATATTCTTGGGGATAAATATATATATTTCAATCTTTCTCTCTCGATCTATATATATATCGTAGGTGGCCAAAAAACACACTTATATATACGCATGCACTTTATGCTCAAAGGCGCGGGTTCCTCTAATAATGTGTGTGTGCACTCGATCGATGATCCCTAAACCTTAAACCCTAAAACCCTAATCCCTAATCCCTAATTATACCCTAAACGTAAACCCTAAATTAACACCCTAAACACTAAACCCTAAACCCCTAGACCCTAAACCCTAAACACTACACCCTAAACCCTAAACCCTAACCCTAAACCCCAACCCCAAACCCTGCTAAACCCTAAACCCTAGGCCCTAAACCCTAATTAATTAACCTTAACCCTAACCCTAAAACCCTAGCTAGCTAACCCTAAACCCTAAACCCTAATTAAACCCTACATATATATATATAGGCCAACGACACTTAATTAATTGCGCCTCAAGCAGGCGACCAACTAATTAGCTAGCGCGCTGATAAATTAATTAACTTGAATCTTGACAAGTTCTCTCGAATGAAAACACATTTGATTAAGTTGCCTCATAATATATATACAATTAGTGTGCATGTGCGCATGGCATACGTACCTTGCACATATCATTTGTGCATATATTTCAATATATATCTGAACATTTTTCTTTGGGATAAATATATATATTTCAATCTTTCTCTCTCGATCTATATATATATCGTTGGTGGCCAAAAAACACACTTATATATATACGCATGCACTTTATGCGCAAAGGCGCGGGTGCCTCTAATAATGTGTGTGTGCACTCGATCGATGATCCCTAAACCTTAAACCCTAAAACCCTAATCCCTAATCCCTAATTATACCCTAAACGTACACCCTAAATTAACACCCTAAACACTAAACCCTAAACCCTAAACCCTAAACCCTACACCCTAAATCCTAAACCCTAAACCCTAACCCTAGACCCTAAACCCTAAACACTAAACCCCAAACCCCAAACCCTAAACCCTAAACCCTAAACCCTAGACCCTAAACCCTAATTAATTAACCTTAACCCTAACTCTAACCCTAAAACCCTAGCTAGCTAATCCTAAACCCTAAACCCTAATTAAACCCTACATATATATATAGGCCAACGACACTTAATTGCGCATCAAGCAAGCGACCAACTAATTAGCGCTGATAAATTAATTAACTTGAATCTTGATAAGTTCTCTCGAATGAAAACATATTTGATTAAGTTGCCTCATAATATATATATAATTAGTGTGCATGAGCGCATGGCATACCTTGCACATATCATTCGTGCATATATTTCAATATATATCTGAACATATTCTTGGGGATAAATATATATAGTTCAATCTCTTTCTCTCTCGATCTATATATATATCATTGGTGGCCAAAAAACACACTTATATATACGCATGCACTTTATGCGCAAAGGCGCGGGTGCCTCTCTAATAATGTGTGTGTGCACTCGATCGATGATCCCTAAATCTTAAACCCTAAAACCCTAATCCCTAATCCCTAATTATACCCCAAACATACACCCCCTAAACACCCTAAACACTAAACCCTAAACCCTAAAGCCCTAAACCCTAAACCCTAAACACTAAACCCTAAACCCTAAACCCTAACCCTAACCCTAACCCCTAGCTAACCCTAAACCCTAAACCCTACATATATAGGCCAACGACACTTAATTGCGCATCAAGCAGGCGACCAACTAATTAGCGCTGATAAATTAATTAACTTGATTCGTGCATATATTTCAATATATTTTTGAACATATTCTTGGGGATATATATATATATTTAAATCTCTCTGTTATCTCGATCTATATATCGTTGGTGGCCAAGAAACACACTTATATATATACGCATGCACTTTATGCGCAAAGGCGCGGGTGCCTCTAATAATGTGTGTGTGCACTCGATCGTTGATCCCTAAACCTTAAACCCTAAAACCCTAATCCCTAATCCCTAATTATACCCTAAACGTACACCCTAAACACCCTAAACACTAGACCCTAAACCCTAGACCATAAACCCTAAATGTACACCCTAAACACCCTAAACACTAAACCCTAAACCCTAGACCCTAAACCCTAGACCGTAAACCCTAACCCTAAAACCCTAGCTAGCTAACCCTAAACCCTAAACCCTAATTAAACCCTACATATATATATATAGGCCAACGACACTTAATTGCTCATCAAGTAGGCGACCAATTAACTAATTAGCGCTGATAAATTAATTAACTTGATTTTTGACAAGTTCTCGATCTCCAATGAAAACACATTTGATTAAGTTGTCTCATAATATATATAATTAGTGTGCATGTGCGCATGGCATACCTTGCATATCATTCGTGCATATATTTCAATACATGTTTGAAGATATTCTTGGGGATATATATATTTCAATCTCTCTCTCGATCTATATATCGTTGGTGGCCAAGAAACACACTTATATATATACACATGTACTTTAATTTATTTGCCTCACAATATATATAATAAATACGCATGCATGGCCTAACCATGTATGCTTATATATGTGTTTAATTTGGAGATTTCAATCGCTCTCTCGCCGCTCTCTCTTGGTGGCCAACAACACACACATGCACTTTGTGCGCAAAGGCATGTGCCTCTAATAATGTGTGCGCAGTCGATCAGTCTAGTTGTGATTAATCATAGCACACAAATATAGAAGTTGTATTTGAATCCACACAACCCTAATCTAAAACACATAGCCCCTAACATGGCCTAATTAACTGACCCCTTCTCTCTAGCTAATTAGTGGAAATTGCACAAAATCAAAAGGGGTCCCTCACTAATTATACATATATATCTAGATTGTGATAAACTTTTGCCCCATATTTGGTGGATGGGTGCATCTTGGCATGTAAAACAATTAATGTTTGCAAATGGCGTTGTCAAAATTTATGTACAAATGATTTCTTTCCATCCAAAGTGCATAAAATGGGAGTTTTAATGAAGAAGGTACAAATAAAACAGCTCAACATGCCTCCACACCCCGATTTTCACAGGAAGTAGAGCATATTTAAAGGATAATTCTAGAGTTTTACTATTTTTCAAGCAACTTTGCTAATTTCCACCCACTCACATGACTTTATGTCGATTTAACGAAAATAGGGCGAATTTAAACTACATGGGCGGGATAGTTTGAATTGTGCGCGCGGCAAAGGGAACCGCCTATTCCTCAACCTTGTGCACGGCAAATTACACACGCAACTCCATTAAACACCACCTACCGGGCGGCCCGGCCGCATGACCCCCCACCCACCGCTACACAACTTATCCCCGTCCGTGCGAAGAGCTTCCCCTCCCCGTCCCGTCCGTGCGAAGAAGAAGCTTCCCCTCCCCGTCGTTCTTCTCGAGACGCACCGGCGGTCAAGTTGATCCACGGTAGGGTTGCTATCTCTAGCTCAATCATGCATCGGGCAAGACAGCCTAACAATTTATATTTTCTTGATGCTGCTAAAAGAAATCGTCAGTATGCTCGAACTAATTGGCACTTTATAGTTTTCCGCTCGATTTGTCCTCGATCAATTTGTTCATTTGCGTGGGCATATAGAGTCAGTTCTGCACTCGATCCGTTAATTTTCTAAAATGCCATGGCAGAGATTTGTACACGATCTGTTTGCTAAAATGTCGTTGGGCATTTTTTGTTTTGTACTCGACATGATTGCTGAAATGCATAATCATGTACTAGTATAGTTTTGTACTCGATGGATATACATTTCCTACTTCGCCTTAAATTAATCACCAACCATTGTATCTCATAATTAAACAGATGGACAGAACTTGGATACTGCATGGACACTTATGTTCCCCTTCATATATAAATGGTGTTCAACCCTTTATGGGGTTTATTAGAGCTCATGAAGGTCACGACCTGGACGTGTATTGCCCGCGCTGCACATGTATGAATGGTGAGAAGAGGCCTCACCATGTAGTGGAAGATCATTTACACATTTTTGGGATGGACAGCACATATGTTAGGTGGGTTTATCATGGTGAACCACATAATGATCCTTCAGCGGGAGAAGCAGATCTTGCTCACACTGTATGTGTGCTGGCATATGTAGTTAATTATTTATATTGATGCTGCCGCTGTTTCGATCAATAGTTTGCATTGTTGTGCAAGTTCTGTACTCAAATTTAACTTGTTGCAGATGGATGGACGGGAAGGAGAGAAAAAGCGCTTGCTTCAGGAACCGGGTTTCAGCTCTGGGACATGTGCTGTGCCAGATGAGAAGGTAAATATGTAAAACGGCATTTGTTCAGGTTGCATCCCTTAGATGTTTGTCTAATCTGTTGATGTACTAATTGCAGAAGCATAGAGTTGAAGAGGTCTCTCAGTTTGATTTGAGATTTGAAGATGAATCTCAGTTTGATGCACCTGTGGATTGTACTGATGACGGGCCTTTCATAGACGAAGGTCCTGCACCTGAGATTATCCAGCCTACAGAAGGAGGCCGTGGACCGAGTACACAGCTTTGCGTTGAAGTGGATGCTCGCCCAGAGATCATCAGTGGCGTCCGGGTAGTCTCAAGACCACCCAGCCCTGATGCACCTGTGGATGGTACTGATGACGAGCCTTTCATAGACGAAGGTCCTGCACCTGAGATTATCCAGCCTACAGAAGGAGGCCGTGGACCGAGTACACAGCTTTGCGTTGAAGCGGATGCACGCCCGGAGATCATCAGGGGCGTCCCGGTAGTCTCAGGACCACCTAGCCCTGATGCAAAATGCTGAGCTACTTTATGATTCGTACTCTTATGTTCGGGTGCTATAGTATGTACTATCTTTGTTATGATTTGTACGCCTTTGGTGCTAGAACTATAATTAAGCATTCAGTGGATGATCGCGTTGCAAAATTTGACACCCACACAATCAGTTCATCGTATGAGTAGTAGCACAATTACTTCTACAGCCAGTCCTGCTAGCGCATTAATTGGTAGCATGAAACACTTTCAGGCACTCCCCTCTGATTCATATTAATTGACTCAATTTTGTCTAGATATGGATGTATCTAGATGCATTTGTTAACTAGACTAACAAACTTGAGTCAGTTAATATGAATCGGTGCAAACCGCCCAAGTCCTCCAGCAGCTAGTTTATTGACTCTGGACCCCAAGCCTCTCGCGGCAAGCCATCGACGAAGCTTTGACCAGATCTTGGCCCGCTTTTTTTTTGCGAATAGCAAAGCTTTGACCAGTTCCTCTCGGGATACAGCACGCCGGTGAGCTTGCACGGTTGCCATGAGCACTTTTCGGCGGAACTTCCTCTGCAGCGCCCTCAAGCTGCCGCTGCGAGACAGCACGCAGTGCCTCGAGGTGGACGGAACGGACGAACTCGGGATCTCAGGGCAGGGGGTCCGCCTCGTCCGGGAACGATCTCCAGCGGGTTAACGAGGACATGCATGGCGGCCAGGGGATTTGGTTTTTTTTGTTGTTGTTTGAGCTTGGGATTTGGGGTTTTTTCGGATAGGGGAGGAGGAACCGAGGAAGAGGAAGGAACATCCCGCGTGCTTGGCGCGTGGCAGTGTGCTTGAATTTCAAATTTTTGTGAAATGTTTCTTTTCGCCGCTACAATTCGGGGGTTTTCTTGACGCGCCAATGCGTCCCGCCGAGGTTCAAGTGAATTTGGGGTGCCACACTATGGGCCCCAGTTTCAGTGAGACATGTAATGACTAGTCACATCAGTAAGTTCACTGTGTAATAAAATATGTTACCCCTCCCCTTTATGTAGCCCCCTTTGTCTCTCCCGATCGAGTGCCGACAGCCGACGGATGCAAGCCGCTAGCTCGATCCCCTCCTTTCGCCTCCACCATCCAGGCATCCAGCTTGGAGGGGCAAGCTGCATCTAGGCCAAGCGGATTAGGTAGTACTAGTAATGCTCTTTCCTTTCTCGAGATCGGTTCTTTTTTCCTCACCTCGATATCTTGCGCATCTACTATTTCCTATTCTGGGCGAAGGGGTGTCTTTCTGGTCACCCTCACGCTGGGAGTGATTGATGGGGGTGGGGGGCGGGGGCTACCTTTGCTTGGATTGGGGTGTTCTTCCTTTATTTGTCGACATTTGCAACCTTTGTAGTTTCTGCAGATCCTCAATGTATCTTTTGTCAGCTTGTACAGGAAAGGAAATACCTCGGTGGTGGTGGGGGGGCAATGGAGCGTAAGGCCACCACGCATGTGGGCAGTTGGCTGAGCCTGAGCTGCGTCCCCAGCCCCGCAAAGCAGGTACTCCGTTTGCTTATCCACTCTGTCTGTCTGCATCCTCAATTTGTTCCTGTTCTGGAAGATGCTTAAAGTAGCACATGTCTTCAGCTGTTTGTGCATAAAGCCTCTGTGACACCATGCTCTATATTCGGTGTATCAGGTTGGTACCTCCAGGTTCCGTGCTGAGGCTATGGGGAACGAGAATAGCGCCCCACCTGCTGCAGGAGCATGGCCCGATCTGCAGCACAAGAAGCGAAATGCCACTGCCGAGCTGGGCAGGGACCGCCGAGGGGTAATTTTTTTAACCAACTTACCATGATGTAGTCTGAATCTGATACTCCCTCAGATCCAAATTAATTGACTCAACTATCTGTAGATACAGATGTATCTAGATGTGTTTTTAGCTCTAGATACTACTTCCTCCATCCCAAAGCTTAGGGATCATATTATTTTTAGAAAGTCAAACTATACCATATTTGACTAAGCTTTTACCAAAAATCATTAACATGCAAAATACAAAATTAATATCATTAAATAGGTTGTGAAATATATTTTCCTACAGTATCTACACAATATTATATTTGTTGATAGAATGTTCTAAAATTTTGGTCAAACTTTACTTGTTTTGATTTCTCAAAAATAAATAAGCCTTAAGCTTTGGGATGGAGGTATCTAGACAAAGCTGAGTCAACTGGAGTAGTTTTTTTTGTCTGTCCATAGCTAGTGTTCATGGTGCAAAAGGCTAAGAGCATCCACTATATGCATCAGTCTATCTCATACAGTAATTCAATATCACTGCTGAGGTCTGCCTTTTGTTTTGCTATTCATATGCAGACTGAAACTTTAGGGCCTTTACTCAAAAGGAAGATCAAAGCTGGTGATCAGGCTGCCAGTATGTTGATGCCGCCCCCATCTTCTAAATGCCTCTACAAGCACAAGGCCACGCGCCCGCTGGGTGGTGATCTTTTAATGAATATGGTATATTTTCTTAATCCACAAAACATGCCTTGATATTTGTCTGTTTATTGTCGGTTTTTTCTAATGCTTGCCAAAAGTTTACAACAATAACAACAACCAAGCCTTTCAGTCCCAAACAAGTTTGGGTAGGCTATAGTTGAAGCCCATAAGATCTCGAAGCCAAAAGTTTAGAAACACCAAATTCGTTTGCTTACAATCATCATACAGTAATGTTCATCTACTCTCCAGTTCCCCTAACCCAACAAAAAATGATGTTATTTATGATTTTTAGATTAAAAGAGCACCATTAGGTGCTGTTAATTACGATTTTGAGATTAAATGTCATTTGCAATTGCTAATTACAATTTTGGGGCAAATGATTAGTTTAACCTTGATCTGTTCCGCTCTCCATTTTTCCCAACCGAAAAACATGTAACCATTCCTTTCCTCTGAAATGGAACCATTCCATTCCATTCCACGCTGTTTTAGAACCGAACACACCATTGCATTGTTGTGAACTGTTGTCCATACACAGCCATACCCTTCCACTTACATCCAACACTATATGCATCAGTCTGTCTCAGAGTCATTCAATATCACTGCTGAGATCTGTTCCCATTCTTATGCAGGCTGAAACTGCTGCGCCTTTACTCAAGTGGATGCAAAATGAGGCTGATGAGGCTGCTGTGAGGACGATGGTGCCGGCACCATCATCCGAAAACCTCTACAAGCATGAGGCCATGGGCCAGCTGGGTGGTGACCTTTTAATGAATCTGGTATATTTTCTTAATCCACATACATGATTTTATTATTATCTGTTTAATTACTGTTGGCTTTGCCTAATGCTTACCAAAAGTTCAGAAACACTGCGTTTGCTTACAATCATCATACACTAATTTTTCACTTTTCAGTCTGTCTCATCCAGTATATAAACTGTTGAGTTCCGTTGGCTTCTTTTGTAATCATTTGCATTGTTGTCAACTGTTGTCTATGCACAACCCTATTCTTCCACTTACATCCCGCACTTTTTGCATCAGTCCATCTCATAGATTTATTAAATATCAATGATGAGTTCTGTTGCTATTCATATGCAGGATGAAGCTTCTGTGCCTCTACTCAAATGTATAAAAAATGATCCTGATGAGGCTGCTGTGAAGATGATGGTGCCGCCACCATCTTCTGAAAACCTCCTCAAGCACAAGGCCACGGGCCAGCTGGGTGGTATCCTTTTTAAGCAGGTATATTTTCTTAATCCTCATACATGATTTGATTTGTCTGTTTATTGCCGGCTTTGTCTAATTATGCTTACCAATAGTTCAGAAACACACACAACCCTATTCTTCCACTTACATCCAGCACTATATGCATCAGTGTCTCATAGATTCATTTTATATATCACTGCTGATGTCCGTTGCTCATCAATTTTCATATGCAGATCGAAACTGCTAAGCCTTCATTGGTCAAAAGGATTGCAAGCTGCTGATGAGGCATTTGCGAGAGGCTGCCACCAAGTTCTTGTCACCCCACCTTCGGATGCTTATATAAGCTCAAGTCCAAGGACCAGCCGGGCCGTAACCATCCAAGGGTTCGGGTATATTTTCTTAAGCCACATATACATGCCATGATTTATTTACGATATTATCACCGGCTCATCTCTTGCTTCTTGGAATTCGGAAACGCCAAATTAGCATGCTTATATTCATCATACACTAAATTTTGACTGTTCAGTTTGTAACATAGTGTTATGCACTCGCTTGTCAACATTTGCATTGCTCTGAACTATGCACTTTACACAACCTAATTCTTCCACTTACATTCAGCGCTACGCACCAGTAGTACCTCCCATGTTTCCTTCACCATCCCGATGCCGAGCTTGCGGGAATATGGCGGGCCCATGTACATACCCCGCATATAACACCTACTATGGCTCTATCTACCTTTCTAATAACTCCTTCACAGAGTTACGGGTATGTATTCTCAGTGGTTTAGCATGAATTGGCATATAGTAAAGTCTTGTTTTTAGTCTTCCTGCTTCTTACATTATTATCAATTTTCACCTGCAGACTGTACCTTGTGAACTTCGTCCAATGATTAACCAGATGTGTCCGCATGAAGGGTCTTTCACTATGCATGGCAATGGCAAATTGATGAACACCTACACGGTCTATGAGGTGTATGTCTACAAGACGCAGGCCATCACATATTTGTATGGACATGATTGGAGAAAGTTTGCTTTTGACTACGGTCTGAAGAAGGGCGACGAGCTGAGCATCAGAAACTCAAACGGGCAGATATACGTAACTGCTTACAGAGTTGGAGACACTTCCAAATATATAATATGTAACTTTTTTGTACTCATATCCTTTGATTACTGCATTCTGAGCAGTTGTTCTAAACCATTCCCTCTGTTCTAGCTTGCTGGGTTAACATGATCAAAGCTGCAGATCCCCTGATGGAACAGGAGCGGATGTCACAAAGGGCACCCACACCAGCACCGGCACCGGCTTCCCACTCTCCTGCATCAGCACCGGTTCCTGTACCAGCACCGTTTATTGCATCTACCCAGCAGGCCCCTACATCAGCATTGGTTCCTGTAGAGGCCCCATATACTACACCTGCCCAGCAGGCTCCTGCATCAGCACTGGTTCCTCTAGCTGCACCGTTTACTGCACCTGCCCAACAGTCTCCTGCATCAGCACCGGTTCCTCTAGAGGCACCGTTTATTGCACCTGCCCAGCAGTCTCCTGCATCAGCACCAGCTCGTGTACCAGCCCAGGCTCCTGCACCTGCCCCAGCCAGATCACCGAGGTCTCAGCTCATTGCTGTGGCCACCCGTGTGGTGACCAGGACGCATCTGAAGGCTATGTTCGTGAGTATATGACAGCATAACTGCTCTTATCTTGATGTCCTCTCTACTCAAAGTCTCACATGGTTCAGTCTTCAGTGCATTGGTGCCATTGACTAATTTTTGTTGGTATCTCTTGCTTTGAATCAGAAATTGCCTAAAAGTATCGCCAAGGATCTCAATGCTGGCCGAAGGGGCAAGATTTCCCTCGTCATGGAGAGTGAAGGTCTCACCGTGGAGGGACGGTACTCCGTCAGTCCCACAGATGGCCGCTTGGTTGTTACTTCCAGGTGGAAAAAGTTCATTGACGGTGCCAAACTTCGCATTGGATCAAAGTTGAAGGTCAAGATCTTTCAGTGCCACTGTGACATGCTGGTCATCAAGTTTGCGGTTGTCTAGTTCTATTGTCCCATGAGCCCTTAGCAAATGCATTTGTAGTTATACTTATATAAGGTTATCTTATCTGAACTGCTAATTAATTGTATGGGTGGTAAAATTCTGGCAAGCTTTTGCTCTTAGCAAGTATGTATGTATGATCAGCTATTATGATAACTAATGTTTGTGTTCATCTTAATTTGCATTTCCGTTTTAGAAAAAAACTTAATTTCTATTTTGGCTGACCTGTTAGAGAACTATCAGATTGAATCCACAACATGATTCAAATAGATTCATTACACCAAGCCACATGTCTTGACCTTGCTATACACTAGTTCCATTAATCAGTGCAAGAAGGCTTACCTGAGCTGCCTGAACCACGGCAGATTCGAATCCACCTTAGCTATTTAGCTAGAAATACAACCTTTGCAGAAGAGGATTTGCGGTACGGGAGGCTGACATTGGGAACCCATGAGCCGGCAGCGTCGTCAACGTTTTAAAGGCGGCAGAGATCGAAACAAAAAAAGCCAAAAATCAGTTGGTAAACAAAATCCAAGAAATGAAACTTTTACCTTTACGAGAGGATGACATGCGGGACCCATGAGGCAGCAGCATCCTCAACTATTCCAAGGCGGCGGGGATCAAAATAAAAATAGGAAATAGCCAGAAATTAATTAGGGTAAAAATAAATCTATCAAAGGAAACCTTTATTGTTCATAGAGGATGACATGTGGGACCGACACTGCCACTGCGTCGTCATGGTTTCAAAGGGGGCAGGGGATCAAAAGAAAAAGGCAAATAACCATAAATTAGGGGTAAAAAATAAATCAAACAAAGGAAACTTTTATTGTTCATAGAGGATGACATGCGGGACCCATGAGCCAGCAGCTTCCTCAACGTTTCAAAGTCGGCATGAGATTGAAAGAAAAAGGCAAGTGACCAAATATCAGGAGCCAAAAATAATCCAAGAAAAGAAATTTTATTGTACATAGAGGATGACATGCGGGTCCCATTTTGCAGCAGCGGTCTCAACATTTCCAAGGCGGCACAGGACCAAAAGAAAAATGAAGTAGCCGAGAAATCGGGGTGAAAAAATCCAAGAAAAGAAAGATTTCAATTGGGCTGCATCTGGACATCTGGGCCTTCGAACTATCCTGCTGGGCCTTTTGACTCGTACAATTTCAGCCCACTCCAAAACAGGAAAGTTTGGATTTTTCTAAAAAAAACAGGAAAGTCCTATGCTTCGCAAAAACACAAAACAAGGAGATTCAACATATAAGTTTGTTTATGTAAAAATAAAGATTTAATTTATCCGTTTGCAATAGCTCAGAGCGAAATACAATGTTTATTGTCTGCAAAATAATCAAGATATCACATGTTTCTTGTACAGGGAGGCTGACATCGGGGACCCATGAGCCAGCAGCGTCATCAACGTTTTAAAGGCGGCAGGGGACGGAAAGAAAAAATAAATCAAAAATCTGTTGGTAAAAAATACAAGAAAAGAAACATTTTCGTTCTGAGAGGATGACATGCGGGACCCATGAGGCAGCAGCATCCTCAGCGTTTATTGTTCATAGAGGTTGACATGTGGGACCCGTGAGCCAGCAGTTCCCTGAACGTTTTAAAGGCTGCAAGAGATCAAAAGAACAATAAGCCAAAAATCGTTTGGTCAACAAAATCCAAGAAAAGAAACATTTACCGTTCTGAGAGGATGACATGCGGGACCCATGAGGCAGCAGCATCCTCAACGATTCCAAGGCGGCAGGGGATCAAAGGAAAAAAGGAAATATCCCGAAATTAATTAGGGGTTCAAAATAAATCCATCAAAGGAAACTTTTATTGTTCACAGAGGATGACATGTGGGACCGACCTGCCAGCTGCGTCGTCATCGTTTCGAAGGGGGCAGGAGATCAAAAGAAATAGGCAAATAGCCAGAAATTAGGGGTCAAAAATAACTCCAAGAAAGGAAACTTTTATTGTTCGTAGAGGATGACATGCGGGACCCATGAGCCAGCATCTTACTCAACGTTTCAAAGGCGGCATGAGATCGAAAGAAAAAGGCAAGTGACAAAATATCAGGAGCCAAAGATAATCCAAGAAAAAAACTTTATTGTACATAGAGGATGACATGCGGGTCCCAATTAGCAGCAGCGGTCTCAACGTTTCAAATGCGGCTTGAGATCAAAAGAAAAAGAAAGTTGATTGTACATAGAGGATGACATGCGGGTCCCATGAGTCAGCAGCTTACTCAACGTTTCCAAGGCGGCAGGGGATCAAAAGAAAAAGGAAATAGCCAAAAATCAGAGGGTGGAAAAAAACCCAAGAAAATAAACTTTTATAGCACATAGAGGATGACATGTGGGTCCCATGAGCCAGCAGGTTCCTCAACGTTTCAAACGTGGCATGAGATCGAAAGAAAAAAGGCAAGTGACCAAATATCAGGAGCCAAAAATAATTCAAGAAAAGAAACTTGAGTGTACATAGAGGATGACATGCGGGTCCCATTTAGCAGCAGCGGTATCACCGTTTGAGAGGCTGCACAGGATCGAAAGAAAAAGGCAAGTGACCAAATATCAGGAGCCAAAAATAATCCAAGAAAAAAAAAATTATTGTACATAGAGGATGACATGCGGGTCCCATGAGCCTGCAGGGTCCTCAACGTGGCATGAGATCGAAAGAAAAATGCAAGTGACCAAATATCAGGAGCCAAAAATAATTCAAGAAAAGAAACTTGAGTATACATAGAGGATGACATGCGGGTCCCATTTAGCAGCAGCGGTATCACCGTTTGAGAGGCTGCACGAGATCGAAAGAAAAAGGCAAGTGACCAAATATGTGGTTCCAAAAAAAATCCTAGAAAAGAAAGTTTTATAGTACATAGAGGATGACATGCGGGTCCCATTTAGCAGCAGAGGTCTCACCGTTTGAAAGGCGGCAGGGGATCGAAAGAAAAAGGTAAGTGACCAAATATGAGGTGCCAAAAAAAATCCAAGAAAAGAAAGTTTTATAGTACATAGAGGATGACATGCGGGTCCCATTTAGCAGCAGCGATATCACCGTTTGAGAGGCGGCAGGGGATCGAAAGAAAAAGGCAAGTGACCAAATTTGAGGTGCCAAAAAAAACTCCAAGAAAAGAAAGTTGATTGCTCATAGAGGATGACATGCGGGTCCCAATTAGCAGCAGCGGTGTCAACGTTTCCAAGGCGGCAAGGGATCAAAAGAAAAAGGAAGTAGCCAGAAATCAGGGGGTCAAAAAAATCCAAGAATAGAAAGAATTTTGATTCATAGAGGATGACATGCGGGACCCATGATCCTGCATCGTAAACGGCTCAATCGGAGAGCGTTGAACGAGATGGCGCGATCGAGAAAAAAAACAATGCCAGAGAGGCTGCCATCTGGGCCCTACATCCCTCGGCGGTGCGGATTTGCGTTGACTCGGCCGGCGAACCCGAGAATTCGAGATGCACCACGTCCCGGGCCACCATACGCAACGTTTTGGCCGGTTTCGTCGGGCTAGGTGACCTCAAAAACGAGAAAAAAACGTTTTGACATGCACAACGGACAGACCCAAAATCGTCGGCCATGGTACACCAGCAACCACGGCGCGACTTCAACTTCGTCGGCCATGGCAACTTTTCTTGTAGTGATTGTTTTAGGGTTTTTGGAGACGGAAGAATATATAGGCGGAAGGGCGATGTCGGTTGAGTCCTGAGGTGGGCTCCCCACCAGGTGGCACGACCAGGGAGGGGCCCACGCCCCCCTATGGTGTGGGCTCCTCGTGGCCCCCCTTCGTCTCTCCTTCGGACTCCATGAAGCCCCTGGAAAAATAGGAACGTGGCCTTTTGTTTCGTCCAATTCCGAGAATATTTCCTGTGTAGAATTTCTGAAACCAAAAACAGCAGAAAACAGGAGCTGGCGCTTCGGCATCTTGTTAATAGGTTAGTTCCAGAAAATGCATAAAAATGATATAAAGTGTGAACAAAACATGTAGGTATTGTCATAAAACTAGCATGGAACATCAGAAATTATAGATACGTTGGAGACGTATCATTCCCCGCCGAGCAACCGCACGCGCGGCGGCGGCATCGTCATCCGCGAGCCTTCGACGGCACAAAGCTCCGCCCCAAGCGCGAACCCGACACCTCCGGCGACCGGAAGCGCAAGCCGGCGAAGGTGAAGGTAGAGGAGGCCGAAAGCACCGAGGACGCCGCCATCCTCGAGGCTGTCATAGCGAGGTCCCTCCAGGACCTCGTTCCCGCCGAAAACGCCATGCCCGCCTGGTCGAGGGAGCAGTGGGAGAAGGAGGAGGCGGAGCGGCAGGCGAGGATCCTCGACAACGTCACTCGCTACCGCCGACCTGCGACTCCTCCGTCCGGCGTCCCTTTGCCCGTCATCGACCTCGAGGAGTCTGAGGACGAATGGTACAAGCCCTCGCCGTCCCCTCCGCGCGACGGTGGCCGGTGGGGAGACCCCGGCCAGGGCACCAGCAGCCAGACTCCACCTTCCGATGATGGCGGCAACGGCGACGGCGACGATGACTGCACGGTGTTCTACCGCAATTTCGGCATGTAGAGCGCCGTGTTTTATTTAGTTTTATTTGTATCCCCTGGCCGAATTCGAAATATAGTCAAATTCGGCCTCTATGTATGAACTTCGCCCTCTATGTAGTAAATATCATTAAATTTAGTCTAAATTCAATCGTTTTAAGCCGTATTTTGTCAACTTTCCATTTTTCAAATTTAGATCGACGTCTTCGCCTGAGATCGCGGCTGGGAAACTGATCCTCCCCACGCCAGATTTACGTCCAATGCGGACGTAAATTTCTCCGGATTTCGGCGTGGGGAGGGCAAACGAGTGGAGATACTCTTACACCATCTTCAACAAACAGGTGATGTACGTATATTTTACATCGATAGTGCTGGAAATTTTCCGGGATTTGATTTCCTGCTTCTATGTGTTAACACGTGTCCTTTTAACTTCATATTGCAAAAATATTTCCGCTTTTACTTTAGTGTAGCAAAAAAGAGTTTGTCTATGATAGAAAAGAAAAATACTGGGCTCGCCGGAGACCTCACCGGAACCTCACCGGAGATCTCGTAGCAAAAGAATTACTCCCTCCTATCCGGAAAGAGTGTCGGAAATACGCTTTTGCAAAGTAAACCTCTTGTTTTTGTTCACGTCAACCCGCACTCCCTCCTGTTTGCAAAGTAAGCCTGCCTGCTGTGGCTGTCACCTCCTCATGCATGCAACTGGTTCGGGTTACAGCCTGGTTGCCAGCCTGGCTAATCTATAGTTTACGTCTTAGACTTACCTGCAAAACATTAATTGAACTAGCCATCGGACACTCTTTTAGGATCGGAGGAAGTATGTCACTTAAGCAAAAACCGACATCTTCGGGACATCGACGGAGAACTCGCCGGAGACCTCACCTGAGGACCTCGCCGGAGACCTTGTAGCAAAAATATTTAGCAATTGTAGCAAAACCGCATAAAGTTTGTAGCAAAAAATTATTCCTATGTTGCAAATATGCAGGGTATATGGCGGCAAAATCCCCAAAATACAATCCATTGGACTCGCATATGTTTCTGTTGTACCACTCTGGGGGATGTAATACTAGTGGAACGGTGTTTCATTGGTGTTGTGTCAACGACTTGCATACTACACCATGCAGTGGTATGCTGGGTCACCTCAATCACGCATGCAATAACAATTCCACGTGGTATCAGACTTGAAAATCAAACATTGGTTCCAATCCTTAGCAACACGATACTAAAAGTTAATATTTCTTTCCTCCCTAAAAGAATATCATCCACGTTTGTGTGTATGATGTTGCGATATGTAAAAAATCATCCTCCCTAGCTAAACCCTAAACCCTAACCCTAAACCCTAAACCATAAACCTTAGTAAACCCTAACCCTAAACCCTAATAATAAACCAAGAGGTTGTATGATAGATAGATAGTAATTCTCTCTATATATAGTGGGATGATACGCGTACATCACGCGTCCGTTGGGAACCCCAAGAGGAAGGTGTGATGCGTACAGCGGTAAGTTTTCCCTCAGTAAGAAACCAAGGTTTATCGAACCAGTAGGAGCCAAGAAGCACGTTGAAGGTTGATGGCGGCGGAGTGTAGTGCGGCGCAACACCAGGGATTCCGGCGCCAACGTGGAACCTGCACAACACAACCAAAGTACATTGCCCCAACGTAACAGTGAGGTTGTCAATCTCACCGGCTTGCTGTAACAAAGGATTAGATGTATAGTGTGGATGATGATGTTTGCAGAAAACAGTAGAACAAGTATTGCAGTAGATTGTATTCGATGTAAAGAATGGACCGGGGTCCACAGTTCACTAGTGGTGTCTCTCCCATAAGATAAATAGCATGTTGGGTGAACAAATTACAGTTGGGCAATTGACAAATAAAGATAGCATGACAATGCACATACATGTTATGATGAGTAGTGTGAAATTCAATTGGGCATTACGACAAAGTACATACACCGCTATCCAGCATGCATCTATGCCTAAAAAGTCCACCTTCAGGTTATCATCCGAACCCCCTCCAGTATTAAGTTGCAAACAACAGACAATTTCATTAAGTATGGTGCGTAATGTAATCAATAAATACATCCTTAGACATAGCATTGATGTTTTATCCCTAGTGGCAACAGCACATCCACAACCTTAGAACTTTCATCACACGTCCCAGATTTAATGGAGGCATGAACCCACTATCGAGCATAAATACTCCATCTTGGAGTTACAAGTAACGACTTGGCCAGAGCCTCTACTAATAACGGAGAGCATGCAAGATCATAAACAACACATAGATGATAGATTGATAATCAACATAACATAGCATTCATTATTCATCGGATCCCAACAAACGCAACATGTAGCATTACAAATAGATGATCTTGATCATGTTAGGCAGCTCACAAGATCCAACAATGATAGCACAATTAGGAGAAGACGACCATCTAGCTACTGCTATGGACCCATAGTCCAGGGGTGAACTACTCACACATCACTCCGGAGGCGACCATGGCGGTGAAGAGTCCTCCGGGAGATGATTCCCCTCTCCGGCAGGGTGCCGGAGGTGATCTCCTGAATCCCCCGAGATGGGATTGGCGGCGGCGGCGTCTCTGGAAGGTTTTCCGTATCGTGGCTCTCGGTACTGGAACTATTATCGACGAAGGCTTAAATAGGCGGAAGGGTAGGTCAGGGGGCGCCACGAGGGGCCCACACGCTAGGGCCGCACGGCCAAGGCCTGGGCCGCGCCGCCCTAGTGTGGCGTCGCCTCGTCGCCCCACTTCGTATCTCCTCCGGTGTTCTGGAAGCTTCGTGGAAAAATAAGATCCTGGGCGTTGATTTCGTCCAATTCCGAGAATATTTCCTTACTAGGATTTCTGAAACCAAAAATAGCAGAAAACAACAACTGGCTCTTCGGCATCTCGTTAATAGGTTAGTGCCGGAAAATGCATAAATATGACATAAAGTATGTATAAAACATGTATGTATTGTCATAAAACAAGCATGGAACATAAGAAATTATTGATACGTTGGAGACATATCATGGGACTGATGAGGCGGTTCCTCGACAATGCCCACCATGAGGCGTTTAGGGTTGACGGAAGGCGACGATGGAAATTCCGGGAGCGAGAGAAGGCATGACGTACCCAGGTTCACGTCCCCGTTGTGGAGGATCGCTACGTCCTGCTAGCAATCAACTATATAGATATATGTGTACAGGGGGCAGCCATAGGCAGAGTTGTTCTATCTAGTCTAGTTCTAATCAGCGGGTTGTGACGTCTAGGCGTATCGCGTCTATGTTTTTCTGTTTCTGAATATCCCCCCTAAGGGGTGCCCCTACCTGGCTTTATATATCAACCAGGCTAGGGTTTACAAGAGTCCTAGTAGAATACGAATTGAAGTCTTCTTTCTCGTAGTCCAAGTTGATATGACATGCGGGTCCAGCTTGTCGAGTCATTGCGCTGGTCCATCTTCATAATCTGCATCGGGTATAGCAATGTCGGGTACCCAAAGGGTAATGCCCACATCAATAGCCCCCGAGTGTCTGGCCGAAGTGAAGCTTCGGGCAGGGACTAAAGTCGTCTTCATCCGGATGTCTTGATCATCCGAAAAATGTTGAATCTTGTTGATGTAGAGTCATAATTGTTTTTTATCGGGTGCGCGGACAGCGCTCCCGATGGGAGTAGCCCCAGAGTCTATGGGCGTGAACTTGCAATCGTGCGTAGACTCAAGTTGTACTACTCGAAGATCTTGATGTTGATGTCGACGTCTTCGAATTATTCCATCATCTGATAAAAGGTGCAAGCTTCGAGAGAAGCCGAAGAGCTGGATTGCTAGAACCTTCGGGTCCATTCTTCTTTATCGACGAGGTTGCCATCTTTTTATCGGGTGTAGCCCTCTAGCCTGTAGATGACTATGAAGTAGTCATGTATAGGGTACAAAATACTGAGTCGAATATCGTATATTTCTTCGCCTTCCGAGAACATTTTGATGCTTTTGATGATATCGATGATTTTGATGATGTCACAGATGAATTGATGATTTTGATGATGTCACGAAAGATTCGATGATTTTGATGATGTCCCGGAGGATTCGATGATTTTGATGATGTCCCGGAGGAGTCGATGATTTTGATGATGTCCCGGAGGGGTCGATGATTTTGATGATGTCCCGGAGGGGTCGATGATTTTGATGATGTTCTGGAGGAGTCGATGATTGGTCCACAGCAACACCCGAACGTAGGGTGCGCCGCAAGCCCGATGAACTCAGGGAGCCATGTATTTTTGTAAATCGTCAGCGGCAACACCCGAACATGGGGTGTACTGCAGGCCCGACAGACTCATTGCATCTTACTAAGTCGTGTATTTTTTGTAAATCATCGGCGGCAACACCCGAACATAAGGTGCACTGCAGGCCCGACAGACTCATTGCATCTTACTGAGCCGTGTATCTTTGTAAATCATCGGTGGCAACCTCCGAGTCAACGAGGGAACCATGTGCACGACGGACTCATTGCATCTTACTGAGCCGTATTTATTTTCGAATTACGTCGGCAGCAGCCCCCGAGTCAACGAGGGAACCATGTGCACTATCGACTTTGTAGCTCTTGGTACTCTATGTTTGATGTACCGGCGTGGGCCTTTCTTGGTTTGTATCGTTTTCATCATCTGCAGCGCTTGCATGTTCCCTGAGGCTTTGACGAAAACGGTTTGTACTTTGTCGTATTTTCGAAGATCCTTTGATTGTCATTGATTGCAGCACTCGCAAGTCCCCTGAGGCTTAGATGAAATCACTGATAGTATAAGGATTCTTCATGTTTTCTTAAATTCCAGCGCTCTCGATGGGAGTAAACGCAGTAATCGAAGATCTTCCTGGAGCCATGAGTAATTACAGTGCTCCCGGAAGTGTATGTGGTCAATATTATATAAGATGATATCCATTGAAGATCACAGACGATGAATCCACTGATCCGGGAGTGCACCGGATGAATATTTATATGACCATTAGCTCGACTGTGAAGAGCCCAATATGGAAGCAGGTCGCATGGTGGACGCAATCAAAGTTATTGCGCAATCAAAAATAGTTGATGTGGCAGGCGCAGTTGGAGTAATCGCCCGGCCAAAAAAATAGTCGATGTGGCAGGTGTAGTAGTCCCATGGCCAGAAATAGTTGACGTAGCCACGCGGTGCCTAGACGGCATGACCAATAAAGAAGACGTAGTTGATATGTCGGATCCGCAATTGGTGGGCACTCGAGTATATCGAGTCCGTGATGACGAGCGCGGTCGACCGAACAGAGTAGTCGAAGTTTTGTTTCAATCTGCAATTATATTACGGCGCAAAAAAACTGCACGTAGAAAATAGTATGAGCCGAAAAATATTTGATAAAATAAATTTTGTGAGTACTAATTAATTGAAAATATAGCACCTGGTATTTTTTTTTTGTCGGATGGTCGTCGATGATGAAATTTTTGTTGGATCACGAATCGGTAAGAGGAATCGGTAAGTGTATGAAACTGCGATGGACACCGTCGCTATTGTCTGTAACCGCATCTTGTTCTCCAGATAATTTTGTTTTGATATCCGTGTAGCTAAACTAGAACGCATCGGCCGCCGGGTCATTGAGCCACGTACGTGTCTGCTTTGAGCTAATCTGATTCCGTTAGTCAGAAAACAAACTTGAAACATCCAAACGACACACACCCCCATAGACATCCCCCCCCACACCGCTCTCCTCCCTCTACAGTACTCTTGAGAGGCACCGTCGTTGACCGGGCCGCCAACGGCCGCTCCGGTAGAATAGGTGGCCGGAGTTGGTTTAGGTTGGCGTCGGGGTAGTCTAGGTCCTTAGATCTGTAGGTTTCTTGGTGTGTTTCGGCCTCTGCCGGCGTTTTTGGTGATCTTCCCGTAGATGGAGGCGGAGCTCTTGATCTTGCCCACAGGATCCATGATGCTTCTAGGGTTGTTGTTTCTCGTTCTTCTGCTCCTGCGGCCGGAGGGAAGAATGAGCGTCGGCAACGCCGCCTTCCCCAATAATTTGGTGGATCCTGACTTTGCTCATCCTCGGTCTCTCAGCGTCGATGAAGCCCTCCTATCCGGCCGTGGTGGCGAGGGGGAGCGCTGATCTGATGCGGTGAAGCGGTCTTTTGTTCCTCCCCTTGCTGGCCATGGTGGACTGGGGGAGTGGGGGCAAGATCTGCTGTTTTTGGATCTGAGAGGTGGAGGCTCCTATCGCCGGAGCTGTTCGGGGTGGTGGGTGTTTCGGCTGCACGCTCTCCCGGCCTGCCGTGGTGGCGAGGAGGAAAGGTGCGGCGGACCAGCTACCTTCCAAGGCCAGCATCGACGACCCCTGACTGCGTGGTGCTTGATGTCTACGGGAGCTTCTATTCTTGTAGACAGTGTTGGGCCTCCAAGAGCAGAGGTTTGTAGAACAGCAGCAAGTTTCCCTTAAGTGGATCACCCAAGGTTTATCGATCTCAGGGAGGAAGAGGTCAAAGATATCCCTCTCAAGCAACCCTGCAACCACAAAGCAAGAAGTCTCTTGTGTCCCCAACACACCTAATAGGTGCACTAGTTCGGCGAAGAGATAGTGAAATACAGGTGGTATGAATAAGTATGAGCGGTAGTAACGGTGCCAGAAAAGTGCTTTGCTGCCCAAGACTGGCGTGTGGTTGATGGTGGTAATATTGCGGACGATACGAGATGCGATAGAACGATGAAACAAGCAGCGATAGCAGTATTTAGGAACAAGGCCTAGGGATCATACTTTCACTAGTGGACACTCTCAACATTGATCACATAACAGAATAAATAGATAGATGCTAGACTCTACACTCTCTTGTTGGATGATGAACACCACTAATTGCGTAGGGCTACAAGAACCATCAATGCCGGAGTTAACAAGCTCCACAATATTCGATATTCATATTTAAATAACCTTAGAGTGCAAGATAGATCAGCACAACCAAACCAAGTACTAACATAGCATGCACACTGTTACCATCACACTATGAAAGGAGGAATAGATCACATAAATACCATCATAGTAATAGTTAACTTCATAATCTACAAGAGATCACAATCATAGCATATACCAAGTACTTCATGATGCACACACTGTCAACATTACATCATGGAGGAGGAATAGACTACTTTAATAACATCACTAGAGTAGCACATAGATGAATTGTGATAGAAAACTCATATGAATCTCAATCATGTAAGGCAGCTCATGAGATCATTGTATTGAAGTACATAGGAGAGAGATTAACCACATAGCTACCGGTACAGCCCCGAGCCTCGATGGAGAACTACTCCCTCCTCATGGGAGACAGCAGCGGTGATGAAGATGGCGGTGGAGATGGCAGCGGTGTCGATGGAGAAGCCTTTCGGGGGCACTTCCCCGTCCCGGCGGCGTGCCGGAACAGAGACTCCTGTCCCCCAGATCTTGGCTTCGCGATGGTGGCGGCTCTGGATGGTTTCTCGTACCGTGGCTTTTCCGTATCGAAGATTTAGGTCAGGGACCTTTATATAGGCGAAGAGGCGGCGTCAGAAGGTCAACGAGGCGACGACACACTAGGGGGCGCGGGGCCCCCCTTGGCCGCGCCAGGGTGGTGTCTGGTGGGCCTGTGGCCCCCCTCTGGCTCCTCTCGGGTGTTCTAGAAGCTTCGTGGGATCCTAAGATGCTGGGCGTTGATTTCGTCCGATTCCGAGAATATTTCCTTACTAGGATTTCTGAAACCAAAAACTGCAGAAAGCAGCAACTGGCCCTTCGGCATCTCGTCAATAGGTTAGTTCCGGAAAACGCATAAATATGACATAAAGTATGCATAAAACATGTAGATATCATCAATAATGTGGCATGGAACATAAGAAATTATCGATGCGTCGAAGACGTATCAGCATCCCCAAGCTTAATTCCTGCTCGTCCCGAGCAGGTAAACGATAACAAAGATAATTTCTGGAGTGACATGCCATCATAACCTTGATCATACTATTGTAAAGCATATGTAATAAATGCAGCGATCAAAACAATGTAAATGACATGAGTAAACAAATGAATCATATAGCAAAGACTTTTCATGAATAGTACTCTCAAGACAAGCATCAATAAGTCTTGCATAAGAGTTAACTCATAAAGCAATAATTCAAAGTAAAGGTATTGAAGCAACACAAAGGAAGATTAAGTTTCAGCGGTTGCTTTCAACTTATAACGTGTACATCTCATGGATATTGTCAACATAAAGTAATATAACAAGTGCAATATGCAAGTATGTAGGAATCAATGCACAGTTCGCACAAGTGTTTGCTTCTTGAGGTGGAGAGAGATAGGTGAACTGACTCAACTATAAAAGTAAAAGAAAGGCCCTTCGCAGAGGGAAGCATCGATTGCTGTATTTGTGCTAGAGCTTTGGTTTTGAAAACAAGAAACAATTTTGTCAACGGTAGTAATAAAGCATATGTGTTATGTAAATTATATCTTACAAGTTGCAAGCCTCATGCATAGTATACTAATAGTGCCCGCACCTTGTCCTAATTAGCTCGGATTACCTGGATTATCATCGCAATGCATATGTTTTAACCAAGTGTCACAAAGGGGTACCTCTATGCCACCTGTACAAAGGTCTAAGGAGAAAGCTCGCATCGGATTTCTCGCTATTGATTATTCTCAACTTAGACATCCATACCGGGACAACATAGACAACAGATAATGGACTCCTCTTTTATGCATAAGCATTCAACAACAATTAATTTTCTCATATGAGATTGAGGATATTTGTCCAAAACTGAAACTTCCACCATGGATCATGGCTTAAGTTAGCGTCCCAATGTTCTTCTCTAACATTATGCATGCTCTAACCATTCTAGCGGTAAATCTCCCTTACTTCAGACAAGACGGACATGCATAGCAACTCACATGATATTCAACAAAGAGTAGTTGATGGCGTCCCCAGGAACATGGTTATCGCACAACAAGCAACTTAATAAGAGATAAAGTGCATAAGTACATATTCAATACCACAATAGTTTTTAGGCTATTTGTCCCATGAGCTATATATTGCAAAGATAAAGAATAGAAATTTTAAAGGTAGCACTCAAGCAATTTACTTTGGAATGGCGGAGAAATACCATGTAGTAGGTAGGTATGGTGGACACAAATGGCATAGTGGTTGGCTCAAGGATTTTGGATGCATGAGAAGTATTCCCTCTCGATACAAGGCTTAGGCTAGCAAGGTTATTTGAAACAAACACAAGGATGAACCGGTGCAGCAAAACTCACATAAAAGACATATTGTAAACATTATAAGACTCTACACCGTCTTCCTTGTTGTTCAAACTCTTTACTAGAAATTATCTAGACCTTAGAGAGACCAATTATGCAAACCAAATTTTAGCAAGCTCTATGTATTTCTTCATTAATAGGTGCAAAGTATATGATGCAAGAGCTTAAACATGAGCACAACAATTGCCAAGTATCAAATTATCCAAGACATTCTACCAATTACTACATGTAGCATTTTCCGTTTCCAACCATATAACAATTAACGAAGCAGTTTCAACCTTCGCCATGAACATTAAAAGCTAAGAACACATGTGTTCATACGAACCAGCGGAGCGTGTCTCTCTCCCACACAAGAATTTATTCAAACAAAAACAAAAACAAAAACAAATAGACGCTCCAAGTAAAGTACATAAGATGTGACTGAATAAAAATATAGTTTCAAGGGAGGAACCTGATAATGTTGTCGATGAAGAAGGGGATGCCTTGGGCATCCCCAAGGTTAGACGCTTGAGTCTTCTTGAAATATGCAGGGGTGAACCACCGGGGCATCCCAAAGCTTATAGCTTTCACTCTCCTTGATCATATTGTATCATCTCCCTCTCTTGACCCTTAAAAACTTCCTCCACACCAAACTCAAAACAAACTCATTAGAAGGTTAGTGCATAATAAAAATTCACATGTTCAGAGGTGACACAATCATTCTTAACACTTCTGGACATTGCTCAAAGCTACTGGAAGTTAATGGAACAAAGAAATCCATCCCACATAGCAAAAGAGGCAATGCGAAATAAAAGGCAGAATCTGTCAAAACAGAACAGTCCGTAAAGACGAATTTTATTGAGGCACCAGACTTGCTCAAATGAAAATGCTCAAATTTAATGAAAGTTGCGTACATATCTGAGGATCACTCACTTAAATTGGAATAATTTTCTGAGTTACCTACAGAGAATTTGGCCCAGATTTGTGACAGCAAAGAAATCTGTTTCTGCGCAGTAATCCAAATCTAGTATGAACCTTACTATCAACGACTTTACTTGGCACAACAATGCACAAAACTAAGATAAGGAGAGGTTGCTACAGTAGTAACAACTTCCAAGACTCAAATATAAAACAAAATTACTGTAGCAAAATAAACACATGGGTTATCTCCCAAGAAGTTCTTTCTTTATAGCCATTAAGATGGGCTCAGCAGTTTTAATGATGCACTCGCAAGAAATAGTATTTGAAGCAAAAGAGAGCATCAAGAAGCAAATTCAAAATGCATTTAAGTCTAACCCACTTCCTATGCAAAGGAATCTTGTACACAAATGAATTGATGAAGAACAAAGTGACAAGCATAAGAGGATAAAACACGAGTAACTTCAAGATCCTCAACATAAAGAGGGGAAACTTAATATTATTAAGATGCATATAACCATGTTTCCCTCTCTCATAATAACTTTCAGTAGCATCATGAGCAAACTCAACAATATAACTATCACATAAAGCATTCTTATCATGAGTCTCATGCATAAAATTATTACTACCCACATAAGCATAATCAATTTTATTAGTAATAGTGGGAGCAAATTCAATAAAGTAGCTATCATTATTATTTTCATCATCAAATATAGGAGGCATATTGTAATCATAATCAAATTTATCCTCCATAACAGGCGGTACTAAAAGACTACTATCATTATAATCATCATAAATAGGAGGCAAAGTATCATCAAAGTAAATTTTCTCCTCAATGCTTGGGGGACTAAAAAGATCATGCTCATCAAAACCAGCTTCCCCAAGCTTAGAATTTTCCATATCATTAGCAACAATGGTGTTCAAAGTGTTCATACTAATATGTTCCATGGTTTTTTTTAATTTTCGGATCAAACCATCCATGTCTTAACTCAGGAAATAGAATAAGAAGCTCATTGTTGTCCATTATGCCTTACTAGTGTAAACAAGAAACAAAAAGATGCAATTGCAGGATCTAAAGGAAATAGCTTTGAGCACACACACAATGGCGCCAGAAAAGTACTTAGTTACCTGGAACCGGAGTATGAGTGCCTTTTTACCTTTCCTCCCCGGCAACGGCGCCAGAAAAGTGCTTGATGTCTACGGGAGCTTCTATTCTTGTAGACAGTGTTGGGCCTCCAAGAGCAGAGGTTTGTAGAACAGCAGCAAGTTTCCCTTAAGTGGATCACCCAAGGTTTATCGATCTCAGGGAGGAAGAGGTCAAAGATATCCCTCTCAAGCAACCCTGCAACCACAAAGCAAGAAGTCTCTTGTGTCCCCAACACACCTAATAGGTGCACTAGTTCGGCGAAGAGATAGTGAAATACAGGTGGTATGAATAAGTATGAGCGGTAGTAACGGTGCCAGAAAAGTGCTTTGCTGCCCAGGACTGGCGTGTGGTTGATGGTGGTAATATTGCGGACAAGATGAGATGCGATGAGAACGATAAACAAGCAGCGATAGCAGTATTTAGGAACAAGGCCTAGGGATCATACTTTCACTAGTGGACACTCTCAACATTGATCACATAACAGAATAAATAGATAGATGCTAGACTCTACACTCTCTTGTTGGATGATGAACACCACTAATTGCGTAGGGCTACAAGAACCCTCAATGCTGGAGTTAACAAGCTCCACAATATTCGATATTCATATTTAAATAACCTTAGAGTGCAAGATAGATCAACACAACCAAACCAAGTACTAACATAGCATGCACACTGTTACCATCACACTATGAAAGGAGGAATAGATCACATCAATACCATCATAGTAATAGTTAACTTCATAATCTACAAGAGATCACAATCATAGCATATACCAAGTACTTCATGATGCACACACTGTCAACATTACATCATGGAGGAGGAATAGACTACTTTAATAACATCACTAGAGTAGCACATAGATGAATTGTGATACAAAACTCATATGAATCTCAATCATGTAAGGCAGCTCATGAGATCATTGTATTGAAGTACATAGGAGAGAGATTAACCACATAGCTACCGGTACAGCCCCGAGCCTCGATGGAGAACTACTCCCTCCTCATGGGAGACAGCAGCGGTGATGAAGATGGCGGTCGAGATGGCAGCGGTGTCGATGGAGAAGCCTTCCGGGGGCACTTCCCCGTCCCGGCGGCGTGCCGGAACAGAGACTCCTGTCCCCCAGATCTTGGCTTCGCAATGGCGGCGGCTCTGGATGGTTTCTCGTGCCGTGGCTTTTCCGTATCGAAGATTTAGGTCAGGGACCTTTATATAGGCGAAGAGGCGGCGTCAGAAGGTCAACGAGGCGACGACACACTAGGGGGGCGCGGGCCCCCCCTTGGCCGCGCCAGGGTTGTGTCTGGTGGGCTTGTGGCCCCCCTCTGGCTCCTCTCGGGTGTTCTGGAAGCTTCGTGGGATCCTAAGATGCTGGGTGTTGATTTCGTCCGATTCCGAGAATATTTCCTTACTAGGATTTCTGAAACCAAAAACAGCAGAAAACAGCAACTGGCCCTTCGGCATCTCGTCAATAGGTTAGTTCCGGAAAACGCATAAATGTGACATAAAGTATGCATAAAACATGTAGATATCATCAATATTGTGGCATGGAACATAAGAAATTATCGATACGTCGGAGACTTATCAGTGCTATTTGTCTGAGATCAATCAAGTTGCTGGCGATCTCGTCGTTGCTATCCAAGGCCGTGAGGACGGCAACTCTACAACCTCCGATGAGGAGGCCATGGCTCGACTCCGTCGCGGGTGCTCGAAGCTGCTCTCCTTCGAAGTGATTCATTCCCCGCAGGATGGTGGTGGACCGCGACTACGGTTTCTCGTCAGAAGGGGGCTCCCGAGCAGTTGGCCCTTGTTCCTCGGCGGAGACGCCTTGAGGGCGCCGGCGGCGAGTGGCAGAGACACTCTTGTCCTTGATTGCTTCGATCTAGTTCTTTCTAGGGTGTTTTCTATAAAGTGTAGGCCCCTATCTTCAAATATTAGGTTCTTAGAGCGAGTTGTTGCGAGGGGCTTACTGCAAAATGTATTCCTGCCACTTTAATAAATGGTTCTCTTGGGTCTTCTAGACCCCTCCTTGTGTGCCAAAAAAACATCCAAACACGTGGATGGAGAGTCAGATCTAGATAAAATAAAGAATTCATAAAGTAATAAATGAGAAAAAAGATTGGATGGCTAGCAACGGCTGCTGCCTTGGCTGATTGAAGACTTTTGCTCCTGGTAACAAACATGTTTTTCTCGATCTCTTTTCTCTCGGGACTTGACCCGACCACTGCTGCTTGCGCCATATATATCAGAACCAAATGCATGACGGAGATTCGAACGTAGAGAAGCGAAAATACATCCTTCGACTGTGCACGACGAAGAGGATCCGCCGGACTGGATCGCGAGATACGATCTTGATGACGTTGATAATGAAGGATCCTGCCCAGATGACAAAATCCAGTTCGTCGCGTTTCTCATAGACAGCGTCAATTGATGAGGTGGTTCCTCAGCAATGCCCATCATGAGGGGCTTAGGTTTGACGGAAGGCAATGATGGAGATTCCGAGAGCGAGAGAAGGCACGACGTACCCAGGTTCACGTCCCCGCGGTGGAGGATCGCTACGTCCTGCTAGCAATCCACTATATAGACATATTTGTACAGGGGGCCTCCATAGGCGGAGTTGTTGTATCTAGTCTAGGTCTAATCAGCGGGTTGCGATGTCTAGGTGTATCGCGTCTATGTTTTTCTGTTTCTGAATATCCCCCCTAAGGGGTGCCCCTGCCTGACTTTAGATATCAATCAGGCTAGGGTTTACAAGAGTCCTAGTAGAATACGAATTGCAGTCTTTTTTCTTGTAGTCCAAGTTGATATTACATGCGGGTCCACCTTGTTGTATCATTGTGTTGGTTCATCTTTATAATCTCCACCGGGTATAGAAATGTCTGGTACCCGAAGGGTAATGCCCACATCAGGGACTATACTACAACCCCCTAAGAGGTTTATAATAGCTATTAATTCTACAAACCCCTCGCTAAAGACATTCTAAACCCGACTCACCCACTCAACCGATAAACCCACATCCGCCAACACTAAACTACCCTCACCCTACATCCCACACACACCACATCCTACCTCCTGCCAACCTCATCCAACCCTCTTTCCGCCAACCCACACCACCCACTGCATTCCGACCCACACGTACCCTACCAAGCCTCCCACCGACCCCTCCCCGACCCACGTACCTCCCGCTAACCCAACCCAACACCACATTCCGCTGAACCCACCACACCCTTCCTCCCACTGACCCCACCCACCTCCCGCCGATACCATTCGACCTTGCGCTGACCCCACACTACCCCACCTACCGTCGACCTCACACCCCACCCTGTCGACCCCAGCCCTCCAACCTTCTGTTAACCCCATCCTGCCTCCCGCCGAGCGCCACACATCCCATCTCCCGCTAACCCCGCTCCAACCCACCTTTCGTGGACCCCTCCCAGTTTCGCAGACTCCAACACCACTCTACCTCCCACATAGACCCCACCATATTCCATCCCACACCTTGCACCCCATCTCCCACCGACACAAACCCCACCACACACCTCGCCCGCCAACCCCACACACCATGCCACCATCCATAGAGACCCCACACCACCTCAACTCTCGCTGTTCCACCCCACCTTCCATCAACCGACACACCCACATTCTGGAAGTTCACTCCATTTTTTAGGAAGTTCACTTCATTTTTTTTGCAACTTCACTTCATTTTTTGGGAAGTTCACTTCACTGTTTTGGAAGTTCACTTCATTATTTTGGAAGTCCACTTCATTTTATGAAAGTTCTATCCTTATTTTCGAAGTTCACTTTATATTTTTTTTGGAAGTTCACTTTTTTTGAAGTTCACTTATTATTTTTGGAGGTTCACTTCAGCTTTTTTTGGAAGTTCACTCATTTTTTTGGGAAGTTCACTTCATTTTTTTGAAGTTTACTACATGTTTGAAAGTTCACTATATTTTGGAAGTTCATTGTTTTCAAAAGTTTCACATCATTTTTTGGAAGTTCACTATTTTTTGGAAGTTCATTATATTTTTTCCAACTTCACTTCATTTTATTTGTAAGTTTGCTTCATTTTTTGTAGATTCACTTCTTTTGGAGGTTCATATTTTTTTGGAATATATTCATATCAACTTTTTTGGAAGTTTACATTATTTTTAAGGAATATATTACGAAAACCACACATGAGGGCTCCATGAACTTTGGCACGTGCAAATAAAAGAGAAGACATAAGTGAATATTTAGTGTCCCATACTATTCAGAAATCATTTTTATGTGTAGGTCATCTATTGTCATATTTTCGGATGAAACTTCACAGGCACACAAAATATTATATAGGAGCCCATGCATAGTTTTATTTTACATTTTAAAAAAATTGGTGAGTGCAAACATAAAAACTGGTTTGGGCGTTGTAGCACCCGCACGCAGGTAACATCAGAGTGTTTGACCATTTGCACACGACATGGAAGATGTAAAAGGAGGAGATTTCTTTACCAATGGTACTACGACATATAAAAATGGTAAGTAAAATTTCCTAGTAGTCCGCTATAGAACGCACGTCGTAATGGAGTACTCTAGTGAGCATAGACTTGACTCGTCGTGTTAATGCCTATCAAGCCCTAGTAAAAAGTGGAATGCCCGTCGTATCATCCTTTGCTGCCCGACAAAGAAGCTGCCCTCTGTTAGTTATTTGCTTCTGCCCAGTGCATAGAGGAAATTGCACATAACACCATATGTTGGGCCATTTTTTGCACAAAACCACAATCATGTCTTGCTTTTGCACAAAACACCATATTTTGTTCTAATTGTTGCACAAAACACTAAATATGGATATTAGCTCGTTTTACATACAATTACGCCCATGGGTTGGGTATGCCCTACACGCGGACGACCACATCTATGAGTGTGTCCTCTTGGAAAATCCTCGAGCCCACCCATTAGTGCTCGAGGGACGTGAGGAGACGTGGTCCCACATGCAAGCGCAACCGCCGGCTGGTCTTAATAAATGAAGACCGATGTCGCACTCCAATCACTTGTCATCCCCATGCACGCACACGCACCAGCTGATCTTAATAACCAGGCGTGGGTGATGGTCTCAGCCATCCCCTTGCACGGCTCTGCGTGCCACCCACAGATCCTCCGCTGCTAGAAACCCACCTCCTGCCAGATCTGTGGGGGATCCGGTGTTGACTCCCTGATGTGGAGCCAGTGGTTCGAGGCCGGGCACGACACTCAACTGTAGATGATCGAGGCACACCTCGAGGGCCTCGACAATGACGATGTCAACTACGAGGCGTACCAACCGCTGCTACCGCTTCCTATGAAAGAGAGGGAGTGCGTGTGAAAGGGAATTTCTCCCATAATTAGTTTTGTGTGTTTGTTGTCAACATAAAGATATTTAACTGTGTGCTTATGTGTTCTAGAAGATACTTGTATTAAGCATATTATAGTGGTCGGCCCCTAAAAAGTGAAACAAACAAGATTGTGCCTTGCTGCTTTGTGGTGAAGTGACTGAGGGGCTCCAGATAGTTTAGGGGTTGGTTTGGAATGATGGTACAGAAAACCCACAACAAAAGAAGTTGTTAAGAATCCCCAGTTCGGAGACTCCAGCCTTATAGAAGTCTTCGGACCTCCCAAATCGAGGAACTGGCCAGTGTGCCTCGCTCATCAGTATGGGGGTCCGGGAACTTGGCCGATCTGACAAAGGAAGATGTCCTAGCACACACCATGGCCATCTCTAAGGCCGAGAAGCGCGCCCGGTGGATTGGCCTCGAGGCGGCCATCCAGGCATCATAGCAGGTGTCACCACCACCATTGTTGCATTCACCGGAGAACCTACCTCCCCCTTGATTATTTTTCCCCTGGACCAGGGGCGGGGCCTATATTCCACTATTCCAGAGGAGGGATGCTACGACGATGGTCAGAGACGGAAATGGTGGTGGCGGGGTCGAACAGTAGGAAGAGTTATGCAGCAGCACCTGGTTGTGGTCTACGTCGGAGTCTAGTATGTACTATCAGTGGGGTTATGTCACTAATTATGTATCAAACAAAGTAATGACCCTACTTAGTGTTTTGTGCAACAATTACAACTAAATAGGGTGTTATATGCAAAAGCAAGTCAGGGTGGTGGTTCCATGCAAAACATGCCCCAATATACGGTGTTACGTGAAATTTCCTCTCGTGCATAGAGAGAAAAGAGAACTAAATCTTAAGCGGTTCTAAGCATTTCCCCCTTTTTACATTAACCGCCCAGTAGCCTCTCTCTGGCTTACCCCCGGTGTTCGGTGTTCCGCTCGCAAGCTGCTCCACCGTCTTCCCGAACACCTCACCGGTCTAGCTATCCGTCCAAGGTTCAAACTCGCGGCACTGCTCGTATGCGTCCGGCAACATCTCCACATACTTCGAGCTCGCAGCGGCACTACCAGCGCTAGGCAAGGCTCACCACCCACAGCTGACTGGGCCAAAACCCCATTATCTGCGGTTGATCGACCATGGACGGCGACAGAGGAGCCAACCGTGTTCGCGACTAGTCGGAGATGATGGATCACATTCTCGAGGTAATCTATTCTCTATCCAGCCCGATGTTCATGTCCCGTATGTCCTATGTCATCCTAGATCTGCACATTTCCTATAAACGGCTTGCGTCACGAATCCCGTGATGTTTCCCCTTTGATCTTCCTTGTCTACTGCACACCAATACGTCTACTTGGTCATATGACAAAAGTGGTGATGGGAAAAAAGTGAGGAAGACACCTTGATGCCGCTAGATCATCCTTATGTGACAACGCGCATCATACTCCCAGAGGGCGATTGCCACTGGGCTGGTTACATGCGCGACTGGATAGCCGTAGTTTGTCGCGATAATCTGGTGTAGTGGTATCTGGTGAATTTGTACTCACGTACCAGGATTCCGATCCCGTCAATCCAAACTGCACAGTTTGATCATGCACAACATTGTGGGCCATTTGCGTTTACACATGATTTCACAATCACCGAACTGCGGAAGATTCATATTGCCGAGGCTCCTGAGTTCATCAACGGTAGGTGGATCTACAAGATCATTGTCGTGTTCACTCATTTTGTTGCCATACTTGGGACATATTATTCTTTTGGAAGCACCGATATGTTGACGCTGCATGGAGCTATGAGCGCATCTTCGCGGTCACAGCCTATACTGGCGATGTCTTTGTGTGGGAACCACGTTCATACGGTTAGTTCGATATATACCACTAGTACCAATGCACGGTTAATAATTCTTTTAATGTGATAGTAAAACCATCTAAGTTCATAGTATTTTTTGGCTTTGTTGTGTGGTTTGGGTAGGATTGGGAGCTAATCCAATGGTATTGAAGGCCCCGGTAATAAACAACGATGGGGATGCATCGTCGTTGGTTCCTGGCTTTGGCATTTCTTACCATAATCACTATCCATCACTAATATGGATACATATCCATGGTACTCTAGCCAATGGGAACAACGATACTCTTTATTTCCCTCAACGGATATTGAAATTGTATCCATCTCTTCGGTGCTATGTTTTCCAAAGGCCAGATTTGCACGAAGAATTCCAAGGGACTAACCAACCTTTGGGATAGGTTCGGGTAGAGGACCTTGGTGTTGATGCTCTCTTCCTAGGTTTGAACCACCCCTTAATGGGCAGTCTTACTGATGATTTGATGGGGAAGTCAATATGGGTCTACATTTTGGATGATCGCCTAATCTCAGAAGACGTGCAGAAGCGGATTGGATCGGGTTGCAAGTTTCTAACGGACGACAACCAGCGGGAGGGTTCTTCAAGTACAACATGGCGGCATGGGGAAGCACACAGATGCCGATGTGGGTCGTGCCTCATGTGGCAGTGAAGAATCAAATAGGGTGATGTTTGCTAATAAGGTTCCGCTGGTTCCAGTGTAGTGATTGCTCTTCTTAGTTAGTGGTATGTTTGATACGTCTCAAACGTATCTATAATTTCTTATGTTCCATGCTACTTTTATGATGATACTCACATGTTTTATACACACTTTATGTCATTATTATGCATTTTCTGGCACTAACCTATTGACAAGATGCCGAAGAGCTAGTTGTTGTTTTCTGCTGTTTTTGGTTTCAGAAATCCTACAAAGGAAATATTCTCGGAATTGGACGAAATCAACGCCCAGGGTCTTATTTTTCCATGGAGCTTCCAGAAGACCGAAGGGGATACGGAGTGGGGCCACGAGGGCCCGTACCCATAGGGCGGCGCGACCAGCATGGGGCCCGCGCTGGCCTATGGTGTGGGGCACCTGCGCCGCCTCCAACCCTGCCCTTTGATACGTCTCCAACGTATCGATAATTTCTTATGTTCCATGCCACTTTATTGATGATACCTACATGTTTTATACATACTTTATGTCATATTTATGCATTTTTCGACACTAACCTATTAACAAGATGCCGAAGAGCCAGTTGCTATTTTCTGCTGTTTTTGGTTTCAGAAATCCTAGTAAGGAAATGTTCTCGGAATTGGACGAAATCAACGCCCAGGGGCCTATTTTTCCACGAAGCTTCCAGAAGTCCGAAGAGGAGACGAAGTGGGGCCACGGGGCGCCGCCACAGTAGGGCGGCGCGGCCTACAGGGGGCCCGCGCGGCCCTGTTGTGTGGGGCCCCCGTGACGCCTCTTGACCTGCCCTTCCGCCTACTTAAAGCCTTCGTCGCGAAACCCCCAGTACCGAGAGCCACGATACGGAAAACCTTCCAGAGACGCCACCGCCGCCAATCCCATCTCGGGGGATTCAGGAGATCGCCTCCGGCATGAATCATCTCCCGGAGGACTCTTCACCGCCATGGTCGCCTCCGGAGTGATGAGTGAGTAGTTCACCCCTGGACTATGGGTCCATAGCAGTAGCTAGATGGTCGTATTCTCCTAATTGTGCTATCATTGTTGGATCTTGTGAGCTGCCTAACATGATCAAGATCATCTATCTGTAATGCTACATGTTGTGTTTGTTGGGATCCGATGAATAAGTGAATGCTATGTTATGTTGATTATCAATATCATCTATGTGTTGTTTATGATCTTGCATGCTCTCCGTTGCTAGTAGAGGCTCTGGCCAAGTTGATACTTGTAACTCCAAGAGGGAGTATTTATGCTCGATAGTGGGTTCATGTCTCCATTAAATCTGGGGGAGTGACAGCAACCCCTAAGGTTGTGGATGTGCTGTTGCCACTAGGGATAAAACATCAATGCTATGTCTAAGGATATATTTGTTGATTACATTACGCACCATACTTAATGTAATTGTCTGTTGTTTGCAACTTAATACTGGAGGGGGTTCGGATGATAACCTGAAGGTGGACTTTTTAGGCATAGATGCATGCTGGATAGCGGTCTATGTACTTTGTCGTAATGCCCAATTAAATCTCACACTAATCATCATAACATGTATGTGCATGGTCATGCCCTCTTTATTTGTCAATTGCCCAACTGTAATTTGTTCACCCAACATGCTTATTCTTATCGGAGAGACGCCTCTAGTGAACTGTGGACCCCGGTCCATTCTTAACATCGAATACAATCTACTTCAATACTTGTTCTACTGTTTTCTGCAAACAATCGTCATCCACACTATACATCTAATCCTTTGTTACAACAAGCCGGTGAGATTGACAACCTCACTGTTTCGTTGGGGCAAAGTACTTTGGTTGTGTTGTGCAGGTTCCACGTTGGCGCCGGAATCCCTGGTGTTGCGCCGCACTATACTCCGCCGCCATCAACCTTCAACGTGCTTCTTGGCTCCTACTGGTTCGATAAACCTTGGTTTCTTACTGAGGGAAAACTTGCCGCTGTACGCATCACACCTTCCTCTTGGGGTTCCCAACGGACGCATGTTGTACGCGTATCAAGCTCTTTTTCTGGCGCCGTTGCCGGGGAGATCAAGACACGCTGCAAGGGGAGTCTCCACCTCCAATCTCTTTACTTTCTTTTTGTCTTGCTTTATTTTATTTACTACTTTGTTTGCTGCACTAAAACAAAATACAAAAAAATTAGTTGTTAGTTTTACTTTACTTGCTATCTTGTTTGCTATATTAAAAACACAAAAAAAATTAGTTACTTGCATTTACTTTATTTGCTTTTTGTTTGTTTCATCATGTTTCCTCCTAATTTCACTCTAAAAGATATATATGTGGGAGAAGGGTCTATCATTAGAAGAGATAATATAGAAGAATTTTTCACCCATGTTAGCATGGATGAAGATTTTGAAGATATACCATTATTAAAAGCTGCTCCTACTTATGAAAGTGCCTCTGCCTATTTAGTACACCTGTTGGAAACTAGATTTATTAGTCTCAACCCCATGATACAACACATGTTTCTTACGCTTTCTGATATGGAGAGGGGAGAAAAGAGAGATTTTGTTTTAAAAGTCCTTGATAGGGAATTTAAAGATATAGCTAGAGAAGCTAGAAAAGTTTTCATTAAGTATAAGAGGCTTGGTATGTTCACCGATTTTAAAAGAACACTTGAAAAGATGGATATGGATAGAATTAAGTACACTAATAATGTTAATGATGGTGGGGAGATTAAAGCACCAATACCTTGTAAGCTCCTAGCAATGCATGAAGCTCTAGATGATAATTATGCTTGGCTTGTTCCTGAAAATTTGTTTGATGAGAGTAGCAAGCCCAAGACTAATGAAAAGGGAGCCTCTGAAACTTATGTATCCAAAATACAATGCATGGTTGAGAAAACTCCAATCCCCGCTGTAGATGCCTCATCTCTTGATAATACTTGATACACACTTTTTGCGCCTAGCTGAAAGGCGTTAAAGAAAAGCGCTTGTGGGAGACAACCCATGATTTTACTACTGCACTTTTGTTTTATATTTGAGTCTTGGAAGTTGTTACTACTGTAGCAACCTCTCCTTATCTTAGTTTTGTTGCATTGTTGTGCCAAGTAAAGTCTTTGATAGTAAGGTTCATACTAGATTTGGATTACTGCGCAGAAACAGATTTTTTGCTGTCACGAATCTGGGCCTAATTCTCTGTAGGTAACTCAGAAAATTATGCCAATTTACGTGAGTGATCCTCAGATATGTACGCAACTTTCGTTCAATTTGAGAATTTTCATTTGAGCAAGTCTGGTGCCTCTTAGAAATTCGTCTTTACGGACTGTTCTGTTTTGACAGATTCTGCCTTTTATTTCGCATTGCCTGTTTTGCTATGCCTGATGGATTTTTCTATTCCATTAACTTTCAGAGCTTTGTGCAATGTCCAGAAGTGTTAAGAATGATTATGTCACCTCTGAACATGTGAATTTTGATTATGCACTAACCCTCTAATGAGTTGTTTTGAGTTTGGTGTGGAGGAACTTTTCAAGGATCAAGAGAGGGAGATGATACAATATGATCAAGGAGAGTGAAAGCTCTAAGCTTGGGGATGCCCCGGTGATTCACCCCTGCATATTTCAAGAAGACTCAAGCGTCTAAGCTTGGGGATGCCCAAGGCATCCCCTTCTTCATCGACACATTATCAGGTTCCTCTAGTGAAACTATATTTTTATTCCAACACATCTTAAATTGTTATATGGTTGGAAACGGGAAATGCTACATGTAGTAATTGGTAGAGTGTCTTAAATAATTTGATACTTGGCAATTGTTGTGCTCATGATTAAGCTCTTGCATCATATACTTTGCACCTATTAATGAAAAAAATACATAGAGCTTGCTAAAATTTGGTTTGCATAATTGGTCTCTCTAAGGTCTAGATAATTTCTAGTAAAGGTCGAACAACAAGGAAGACGGTGTAGAGTCTTATAATGCTTACAATATGTCTTTTATGTGAGTTTTGCTGTACCGCTTCATACTTGTGTTTGTTTCAAATAGCCTTGCTAGCCTAAACCTTGTATCGAGAGGGAATACTTCTCATGCATCCAAAATCCTTGAGCCAACCACTATGCCACTTGTGTCCACCATACCTACCTACTACATGGTATTTCTCTGCCATTCCAAAGTAAATATCTTGAGTGCTACCTTTAAATTTCTATCCTTTATCTTTGCAATATATAGCTCATGGGACAAATAGCCTAAAAACTATTGTGGTATTGAATATGTACTTATGCATTTTATTTCTTATAAGTTGCTTGTTGTGCGATAACCATGTTCCTGGGGACGCCATCAACTACTCTTTGTTGAATATCATGTGAGTTGCTATGCATGTCCGTCTTGTCTGAAGTAAGGGCGATTTACTATGAGTTGAATGGTTTGAGCATGCATATTGTTAGAGAAGAACATTGGGCCGCTAACTAAAGCCATGATCCATGGTGGAAGTTTCACTTTTGGACAAATATCCTTGATACGTCTCCGACGTATCGATAATTTCTTATGTTCCATGCCACATTATTGATGTTATCTACATGTTTTATGCACACTTTATGTCATATTTGTGCATTTTCTGGAACTAACCTATTAACAAGATGCCGAAGTGCCGATTCTTTGTTTTCTGCTGTTTTTGGTTTCAGAAATCCTAGTAAGGAAATATTCTCGGAATTGGACGAAATCAACGCCCAGGGTCCTATTTTGCCACGAAGCTTCCAGAAGACCGAAGAGGAGACGAAGTGGGGCCACGAGGTGGCCACACCCTAGGGCGGCGCGGCCCAAGCCCTGGCCGCGCCGACCTGTAGTGTGGGGCCCTCGTGTGGCCCCCTGACCTGCCCTTCCGCCTACAAATAGCCTCCGTCGCGAAACCCCCAGTACCGAGAGCCACGATACGGAAAACCTTCCAGAGACGCCGCCGCCGCCAATCCCATCTCGGGGGATTCAGGAGATCGCCTCCGGCACCCTGCCGGAGAGGGGAATCATCTCCCGGAGGACTCTACGCCGCCATGGTCGCCTCCGGAGTGATGTGTGAGTAGTCTACCCCTGGACTATGGGTCCATAGCAGTAGCTAGATGGTTGTCTTCTCCTCATTGTGCTTAATTGTCGGGTCTTGTGAGCTGCCTAACATGATCAAGATCATCTATCTGTAATTCTATATGTTGCGTTTGTTGGGATCCGATGAATAGAGAATACTATGTTATGTTGATTATCAATTTATGTCTATGTGTTGTTTATGATCTTGCATGCTCTCCGTTACTAGTAGATGCTCTGGCCAAGTAGATGCTTGTAACTCCAAGAGGGAGTATTTATGCTCGATAGTGGGTTCATGTCTCCGTGAATCTGGGGAAGTGACAGAAATCTCTAAGATTATGGATGTGCTGTTGCCACTAGGGATAAAACATTGGTGCTATGTTCGAGGATGTAGTTACTGATTACATTATGCGCAATACTTAATGCAATTGTCTGTTGTTAGCAACTTAATACTGGAGGGGGTTCGGATGATAATCTGAAGGTGGACTTTTTAGGCATAGATGCATGCTGGATAGCGGTCTATGTACTTTCTCGTAATGCCCAATTAAATCTCACAATACTCATCATAATATGTATGTGCATGGTCATGCCCTCTTTATTTGTCAATTGCCCAACTGTAATTTGTTCACCCAACATGATGTTTATCTTATGGGAGAGACACCTCTCGTGAACTGTGGACCCCGGTCCAATTCTCTATACTGAAATACAATCTACTGCAATACTGTTCTACTATTTTCTGCAAACAATCATCATCCACACTATACATCTAATCCTTTGTTACAGCAAGCCGGTGAGATTGACAACCTCGCTGTTTCGTTGGGGCAAAGTATTTGGTTTGTGTTGTGCAGGTTCCACGTTGGCGCCGGAATCCCTGGTGTTGCGCCGCACTACATCTCGCCGCCATCAACCTTCAACGTGCTTCTTGGCTCCAACTGGTTCGATTAAACCTTGGTTTCATACTGAGGGAAAACTTGCCGCTGTACGCATCACACCTTCCTCTTGGGGTTCCCAACGGACGCGTGCTGTACGCGTATCAAGCACTTTTTCTGGCGCCGTTGCCGGGGAACTGAAGAAAAGTTACACCACGAAGATTTCTAACTCCCACGTCAACTACGCGCCAGCAACACTTTTTCTGGCGCCGTTGCTGGGGAGATCAAGACACGCTGCAAGGGGAGTCTCCACATCGCAATCTCTTTACTTTGTTTTTGTCTTGCTTTATTTTATTTACTACTTTGTTTGCTGCACTAAATCAAAACACAAAAAAATTAGTTGCTAGTTTTACTTTATTTGCTATCTTGTTTGCTATATCAAAAACACAAAAAATTAGTTACTTGTTTTACTTTACTTAATATTATGCATGTTTTTATTTCACTAGTTAAGCATAATGGAAAACAACAAAAATATGAGAGATCTTTATGAACTTTATCTTGAATTAGGACATGATGTGTTTGAAGAGAGAATTAAAAAACCCATGGAACTTTATATGCATGCTAATGGGAATGTTATTACTATGAATGCTTTGAACACCATTGTTGCTAATGCTATGGAAAATTCTAAGCTTGGGGAAGCTGGCTTTGATGAGCATGATCTTTTTAGTCCCCCAAGCATTGAGGAGAAAATTTTCTTTTATGATTACAATATGCCTCCTATATATGATGATAGCCACTTTGTTGAATTTGCTCCCACTACAACTAATAAAATTGATTATGCTTATGTGGAGAGTAATAATTTTATGCATGAGACTCATGATAAGGATGCTTTATGTGATAGTTATATTGTTGAGTTTGCTCATGATGCTACTGAAAGTTATTATGAGAGAGGAAAATATGGTTGTAGAAATTTTCATGATACTAAAACACCTCTCTATGTGCTGAAATTTTTGAAGCTACACTTGTTTTATCTTTCTACGCTTGTTGCATTATGCTTCTTGAACTTGTTTATTTACAAGATTCCTCTTCATAGGAAGCATGTTAGACTTAAATGTGTTTTGAATTTGCCTCTTGAAGCTCTCTTTTGCTTCAAATACTATTTCTTGTGAGTAAATCATCAAAACTGCTGAGCCCATCTTAATGGCTATAAAGAAAGAACTTCTTGGGAGATAACCCATGTGTTATTTTACTACAGTACTTTGTTTTTATTTTGTGTCTTGGAAGTTGTTTACTACTGTAGCAACCTCTCCTTATCTTAGTTTAGTGTTTTGTTGTGCCAAGTAAAGTCGTTGATAGTAAAGTTCATACTAGATTTTGATTACTGCGCAGAAACAGATTTCTTTGCTGTCACGAATCTGGGAAAAATTCTCTGTAGGTAACTCAGAAAATTATGCCAATTTACGTGAGTGATCCTCAGATATGTACGCAACTTTCAATCAATTTGATCATTTTCATTTGAGCAAGTCTGGTGCCTCGATAAAATTCGTCAATACGAACTGTTCTGTTTTGACAGATTCTGCCTTTTATTTCGCATTGCCTGTTTTGTTATGTTCGATGGATATTTTGATTCCATTGACTTTCAGTAGCTTTGTGCAATGTCCAGAAGTGTTAAGAATGATTATGTCACCTCTGAACATGTATATTTTGATTGTGCACTATCCCTCTAATGAGTTGTTCTAAGTTTGGTGTGGAGGAAGTTTTCAAGGATCAAGAGAGGGAGATGATACAACATGATCAAGGAGAGTGAAAGCACTAAGCTTGGGGATGCCCCCGGTGGTTCACCCCTGCATATATTAAGAAGACTCAAGCGTCTAAGCTTGGGGATGCCCAAGGCATCCCCTTCTTCATCGACAATATTATCAGGTTCCTCCCCTGAAACTATATTTTTATTCCATCACAGCTTATGTGCTTTGCTTGGAGCGTCGGTTTGTTTTTGTTTTTTGTTTTGTTTGAATAAAATGGATCCTAGCATTCACTTTGTGGGAGAGAGACACGCTCCGCTGTAGCATATGGACAAGTATGTCCTTAGGCTTTACTCATAATATTCATGGCGAAGTTTCTTCTTCGTTAAATTGTTGTATGGTTGGAAACGGGAAATGTTGCATGTGGTAGTGAATAATAAAATACTTGTAGAACATTGAGCTTTGATAACTTGATTCTTTGCAACTGTTTTGAGATATTTAGATGGTAAGGCTTGCTGGATAAATGAGTTAAAATTAGTAGTGGATTGTTGTCTTTAAGCTTATGCCGTACTACAAACTCTATTTAAATAGTTGAAGGCGTAGTTGGACTTGATAGCTTTCCATGTCTGAGAGTTCATCGTAATAACTAAGTTGTGCTGAAGGTCGAGGGAGCTAGCGGGGTACTTATGCCACCGTGAACGGCCCTCCTTGGAGTAAATTTTAATCATGCTCTTAATGATGAACCTGCTAGTTGTTTGCAATAAGCTTGTGAGTTCTTTTTGACTAATGTTAAGCTACGGTTTTTGGCACTTCCACCATCCAAATTTGCTAGCCTCTTCGGTACTGTGCATTGCCTTTTGCTCACATTGAGAATTGTGCATACTTCGCCGGTACATCCAAACCCGTGGGAGAACTTTCTCTTGTTCTCCTACACATAAGCCCATACATCTCCTCAAAACAGCCACCATACCTACCTACCACAGCATTTCCATAGCTGTTCCGAGATATATTGCCATGCAACATCCATTTTACATTACATGCCATGTTGTCATTTATTATTTATATATTGCTTTGCATGATCATATACAGCTGATGTGTGGTTTACCCATGTTACGCTAGATCATTGCACATCCTGCTACACTGGTAGAGGCATACAGTTTCATACATCATGTTTCATTCATTATGAGTTATTTGTACCAAAAAGTGTGTTGTCATATTAGGATGTTGCCCCTAAAAATGAAAAGAGCCGAGGAGGCCACCAAAAAGAAAAGAAAAAAAAAGAAAGAAAAAAATGAAAAGAAAGAAAAAGGAAAAGAAAGAAAAAAAGAAGAAAAAAAAGAGAATAAAGAAAAAAGGGGGCAGCATTACTATCTTTTATCCACACGTGTGCTCATGTTTTAGCACCCGCATTATTCATAGTCATCATTTGTGCTCATGTTCAGCACCTACATTCATATGAGAGAGTTTTCATGTTTTACTAGTATAACTATGTGGGGAATTTACACTATAGAACTTGGGTTGTATATTCCAATGATGAGCCTCCTCAAAAGTGCTCTAGGTCTTCGTGAGCAACCAAGTTGGATGCACCCCCACTAGTTCCATTGGAGAGCTTTCATACACATATAGCTCTATGTGCATCCGTTGCATGGCAATCACTACTCCTTGCATAGCTTCGATCATAAGGCTTCCTCTTGTCTAATGGTCATTTACAGCTTTGCAAGCCTTTCTTCTATTTGGCCTTCCAAACCCCCATTAACGTTCTTTATGCCATAACATCCTGGTGCTAATACCAAATGCTTGCGCTCACCGGTTGAGTAGACTTCGAAACAGTTGATTCATGACGTTCATGTTTATGTTTACTTGACTGAATCCTTCTTATGTTGTGAAAATTTACTTGATGCTTGGAATGAAGGATAGAACTTCTATGTTGAATGCTTAATACATCTTTAATGAACTTTGTACGGTTGCATGTCTTTAAAGCAATAGTTCATGAAAACTTCTAGCTTGTCTAACTCTTGCATTATCATCTCTTATGTCAATATAGATACTTGCTTTGAATGATTTGATCTCAGCTCATATGCTTTACAAATAGTATGATCAAGGTTATGATGGCATGTCACTCCGTAAATTATCTTTGTTTATCGTTTACACGCTCGGGACGAGCAGGAACTAAGCTTGGGGATGCTGATACGTCTCCGACGTATCGATAATTTCTTATGTTCCATGCCACATTATTGATGTTATCTACATGTTTTATGCACACTTTATGTCATATTCGTGCATTTTCTGGAACTAACCTATTAACAAGATGCCGAAGTGCCGATTCTTTGTTTTCTGCTGTTTTTGGTTTCAGAAATCCTAGTAAGGAAATATTCTCGGAATTGGACGAAATCAACGCCCAGGGTCCTATTTTGCCACGAAGCTTCTAGAAGACCGAAGAGGAGACAAAGTGGGGCCACGAGGTGGCCACACCCTAGGGCGGCGCGGCCCAAGCCCTGGCCGCGCCGACCTGTAGTGTGGGGCCCTCGTGTGGCCCCCTGACCTGCCCTTCCGCCTACAAATAGCCTCCGTCGCAAAACCCCCAGTACCGAGAGCCACGATACGGAAAACCTTCCAGAGATGCCGCCGCCACCAATCCCATCTCGGGGGATTCAGGAGATCGCCTCCGGCACCCTGCCGGAGAGGGGAATCATCTCCCGGAGGACTCTACGCCGCCATGGTCGCCTCCGGAGTGATGTGTGAGTAGTCTACCCCTTGACTATGGGTCCATAGCAGTAGCTAGATGGTTGTCTTCTCCTCATTGTGCTTAATTGTCGGGTCTTGTGAGCTGCCTAACATGATCAAGATCATCTATCTGTAATTCTATATGTTGCGTTCGTTGGGATCCGATGAATAGAGAATACTATGTTATGTTGATTATCAATTTATGTCTATGTGTTGTTTATGATCTTGCATGCTCTCCGTTACTAGTAGATGCTCTGGCCAAGTAGATGCTTGTAACTCCAAGAGGGAGTATTTATGCTCGATAGTGGGTTCATGTCTCCGTGACTGTGGGGGAGTGACAAATCTCTAAGATTATGGATGTGCTGTTGCCACTAGGGATAAAACATTGGTGCTATGTTCGAGGATGTAGTTACTGATTACATTACGCGCAATACTTAATGCAATTGTCTGTTGTTAGCAACTTAATACTGGAGGGGGTTCGGATGATAACCTGAAGGTGGACTTTTTAGGCATAGATGCATGCTGGATAGCGGTCTATGTACTTTGTCGTAATGCCCAATTAAATCTCACAATACTCATCATAATATGTATGTGCATGGTCATGCCCTCTTTATTTGTCAATTGCCCAACTGTAATTTGTTCACCCAACATGCTGTTTATCTTATGGGAGAGACACCTCTAGTGAACTGTGGACCCCGGTCCAATTCTCTATACTGAAATACAATCTACTGCAATATTGTTCTACTATTTTCTGCAAACAATCATCATCCACACTATACATCTAATCCTTTGTTACAGCAAGCCGGTGAGATTGACAACCTCGCTGTTTCGTTGGGGCAAAGTATTTGGTTTGTGTTGTGCAGGTTCCACGTTGGCGCCGGAATCCCTGGTGTTGCGCCGCACTACATCTCGCCGCCATCAACCTTCAACGTGCTTCTTGGCTCCTACTGGTTCGATTAAACCTTGGTTTCATACTGAGGGAAAACTTGCCACTGTACGCATCACACCTTCCTCTTGGGGTTCCCAACGGACGCGTGATGTACGCGTATCAATCCTCAATCTCATATGAGAATATTAATTGTTGCTAAATGCTTATGCATTAAAGAGGAGTCCATTATCTGTTGTCTATGTTGTCCTGGTATGGATGTCTAAGTTGAGAATAATCAAAAGCGAGAAATCCAATGCGAGCTTTCTCCTTAGACCTTTGTACAGGCGGCATAGAGGTACCCCTTTGTGACACTTGGTTAAAACATATGTATTGCGGTGATAATCCAGGTAATCCGAGCTAATTAGGACAAGGTGCCGGCACTATTAGTATACTATGCATGAGGCTTGCAACTTGTAGGATATAATTTACATGATGCATATGCTTTATTACTACCGTTGACAAAATTGTTTCTTGTTTTCAAAACCAAATCTCTAGCACAAATATAGCAATCGATGCTTCCCTCTGCGAAGGGCCTATCTTCTACTTTTATGTTGAGTCAGTTCACCTATTTCTCTCTATCTCAAGAAACAAACACTTGTGTGAACTGTGCATTGATTCCTACATACTTGCATATTGCACTTGTTATATTACTTTATGTTGACAATATCCATGAGATATACATGTTACAAGTTGAAAGCGACCGCTGAAACTTAATCTTCCTTTGTGTTGCTTCAATACCTCTACTATGAATTTATTTCTTTATGAGTTAACTCTTATGCAAGACTTATTGATACTTGTCTTGAAAGTACTATTCATGAAAAGTCTTTGCTATATGATTCAGTTGTTTACTCATGTCATTTACCATTGTCTTGGATCGCTGCATTCATTACATGTGCTTACAATAGTATGATCAAGATTATGATGGCATGTCACTTCAGAAATTATCTTTGTTATCGTTTACTGATGTCTACGGGTGCTTCTATTCTTGTAGACAGTGTTGGGCCTCCAAGAGCAGAGGTTTGTAGAACAGCAGCAAGTTTCCCTTAAGTGGATCACCCAAGGTTTATCGAACTCAGGGAGGAAGAGGTCAAAGATATCCCTCTCAAGCAACCCTGCAATCACGATACAAGAAGTCTCTTGTGTCCCCAACACACCAAATACACTTGTCAGATGTATAGGTGCACTAGTTCGGCGAAGAGATAGTGAGATGCAAGTAATATGGATGAGTATGAGTGGTAATAGCAATCTGAATAAAATATGGCAGCGAGTAAACATGCAACAAAACAGTAAACAAACGGAGATTCGATGCTTGGAACAAAGGCCTAGGGATCCTGCTTTCACTAGTGGACACTGATACGTCCAATTTGCATCACTATTTTATATCATAATTTGCTGTTATTCATTGATATATTTCATATTGGGACACAATACTTATGTTATTTCATCTATTTTGCATGTTTCATCATTATTGGAGGATCAAGCACCGGAGCCAGGATTCTGCGGGAAAAAGCACCGTCAGAACGCAATATTTCGGAAGATCAACTGTGGGAGGAAATTATACCAAAAATCCTATTTTTCAAGATGATGAAGGAAGCCAGAAGGAGGGGCCAGGAGGACCCAGGGTGGGCCCACACCCTAGGGCGGCGCGGCCCATGCCCTGGCCGCGCCGCCATGTGGTTTGGGGGGCCCACGACCCCTTTCGCCTCCTTTTCTTCGTGAAATCCTTCGTCCCGAAAACCTAAGCCACAGAGGGTTCCTCACGAAGAGTTACAGCCGCCTCTGCGGGGCGGAGAACACCAGAGAGAAAAGAGCTCTCCGGCGGGCAGGAATCCGCCGGGGAAATTCCCTCCGGGAGGGGGAAATCGACGCCATCGTCACCGTCATCGAGCTGGACATCATCGCCATCACCATCATCATCATCTCCACCATCATCACCGCCGTCATCACCGCTGGACACCGTCACCGCCGTAGCAATTTGGGTTTGATCTTGATTGTTTGATAGGGGAAACTCTCCCGGTATCGATCTCTACTTGTTGTTGATGCTATTGAGTGAAACCATTGAACCAAGTTTATGTTCAGATTGTTATTCATCATCATATCACCTCTGATCATGTTCCATATGATGTCTCGTGAGTAGTTCGTTTAGTTCTTGAGGACATGGGTGAAGTCTAAATGTTAGTAGTGAACTATGGTTGAGTAATATTCAATGGTATGATATTTAAGTTGTGGTGTTATTCTTCTAGTGGTGTCATGTGAACGTCGACTACATGACACTTCACCATTTATGGGCCTAGGGGAATGCATCTTGTATTCGTTTGCTAATTGCGGGGTTGCCGGAGTGATAGAAACCTAAACCCCCGTTGGTATATCGATGCAGGAGGGATCGCGGGATCTCAGAGTTTAAGGCTTTGGTTAGATTTATTCTTAATTACTTTCTTGTAGTTGCGGATGCTTGCAAGGGGTATAATCACAAGTATGTATTAGTCCTAGGAAGGGCGGTACATTAGCATAGGTTCACCCACACAACACTTATCATAACAATGAAGATTATTTAGCCGTATGTAGCGAAAGCACTAGACTAAAATCCCGTGTGTCCTCGAGAACGTTTGGTCATTATAAGTAAACAAACCGGCTTGTCCTTTGTGCTAAAAAGGATTGGGCCACTCGCTGCAATTGTTACTCTCGCACTTTACTTACTCGTACTTTATTCAACTGTTACATCAAAACCCCCTAAATACTTGTCTGTGAGCATTTACAGTGAATCCTTCATCGAAACTGCTTGTCAACACCTTCTGCTCCTCGTTGGGATCGACATTCTTACTTATCGAAGATACTACGATACACCCCCTATACTTGTGGGTCATCAAGACTATTTTCTGGCGCCGTTGCCGGGGAGTGAAGCGCTATTGGTAAGTGGAATTGGTAAGGAAAACCTTTACTATTGTGCTGATTTTATTTCTGCCTGCTGCTATAAGTCATTATGGAGAGATCTTCTCTTCAATTTTTATTTGGGAAATCTACTACTATTGCAACGGTAGTGGATGAGGCGCCAGGTGAGGAAGTGATACCATATAAAATACCTATGAAAATTATTGAACGTGTTATGGATAACCGCTATGAAGGGGATGGAACTGTCCATCCCGGTGATCATTTACTGTTTTTGCATGAATTATGCGGGTTATTCAAATGTGCAGGTATTGCTATGGATGAAGTGAGGAAGAAACTATTCTCTTTATCGCTGTCTGGTAAGGCGGCGCATTGGTATAAATTACTGGATAATGGGGATTCTCTTGAATGGAATGATATTGTGCCCCGGTTTTATTCTAAGTTCTATCCTCCAAGTGAAATTCACAAGGATCGGAATCGCATATATAATTTTTGGCCTCATGATGGAGAGAGTATTGCCCAAGCTTGGGGGAGATTGAAGTCTTTAATGCTCAAATGCCCCATTCATGAGCTTCCTGGAAATGTTATTATTGATAATTTCTATGCAAGACTTTCTTTTCAAGACAAGACCTTGCTGGATACTTCTTGTTCTGGATCATTTACACGCAACAAAGAAGAGTTTAAAAGGGACCTTCTTGATCGGATCCAAGAAAATACTGAAGGTTGGGAGAACGACAAGGATAGAGAATCAGGTATAATTTATGATTATAAATGCATTGAAGCTTTTATGGATACTGATAAATTTCGTAATATGAGTGCTACATACGGTCTTGATTCTCAAGTTGCTGCAAATCTTTATAAAGCTTTTGCCTCTCATTATGAATTGCCAAAGAAGAATTTTGATAAGTATCATGAACCGTATAAAGATAAAATTGATTCATCTATTAATAAATGCGTTGTAATTGAAACTGCTGATCATGTTATTCCTGAAGTTTACATTGAAAAAACTCCTTTCCCTGCTAAAATGAAGGAGTACTCTGTTATAAATAGTGTGGTTCATAAAAGTGAAAAGAAACCTGTAGAACCTGAAGAACAAATAAAAGTTGAACCTGCTGTTGCAATAGTTAAAGATCTTGTGACTGAAAATGTAGAGGATGGTCATATTATTTTCTGTGAAGATGCTTCTAATATTGTTTCACATCCTAATAAACCCAAACAAGCTAGTGTTCCTATGCTATCTGTTAGAATTGGTGATCATTGCTATTATGGATTATGTGATATTGGTGCAAGTGTTAGTGCTATTCCTTATGAGCTTTACACGGAGATTATGCACGAAATTGATTCTTGTGAACTTGAAGATATTGATGTGGTTATTCAGCTGGCTAATAGAGAAACTATTTCTCCAATTGGTATTGTTCGAGATGTGGAAGTTTTATGCGGTAAGATTAAATATCCTGCTGACTTTTTGGTACTTGGTTCTGCTGCTAGTGATTATTGTCCTATTATTTTTGGTAGACCTTTTCTAAATACTTGTGGAGCTATTATAGATTGCAAGAAAGAGAAAATTTTAACTAAATTTGCTGGTGAATCTTATGAGTTTAACTTCTCTAAATTTACCAAAACTCCTTATAAAGCTGATTTGCCTAGTAATGATTTTAAAATGGAGCAATGTGCATCTATTGTTCTTGTTCCTAACAATCCTTTGCAGCAACATTTGGAGGATAGCGAGAGTGAAATTTTTAGGAAAGAAAGAGATGAGCTTGAGGAAATTTTTCTTCGCCAACCCATTCTCAAGCATGATTTATCGGTGGAAGATTTGGGTACAACACCGCAACCAAAGGAAGATCCTGTTTTTGATTCAAAGCCTTTGCCTGATAATCTTAAATATGCTCATATTGATGATAAGAAAATATATCATGTTATTATTAGTTCTAAGCTTACAGAGATTGAGGAAGAAAGGTTATTGGAAATATTGAAGAAGCACCGAGGAGCTATTGGCTACACTCTTGATGATTTGAAGGGATTTCTCCTTCTATTTGCCAACATGCTATTAATATGGAAGAGGATGCAAAGCCTGTTGTTGAACATCAGCGTCGTCTAATTCCGAAGATGAAGGAAGTGGTAAGGAATGAGGTATTACGACTTCTTGAAGCTGGTATTATATATCCTATTGCTGATAGTAGATGGGTTAGTCCTGTGCATTGCGTTCCCAAGAAAGGAGGTATGACTGTTGTGCCTAATGATAATGATGAGCTCATTCCTCAAAGAGTAGTTGTAGGGTATAGAATGTGCATTGATTTTCGAAAAGTTAATAAAGTTACTAAGAAAGATCATTACCCTTTACCATTTATTGATCAAATGCTGGAAAGATTGTCTAAAAATACTCATTTTTGCTTTCTTGATGGTTATTCTGGGTTTTCACAAATTGCTGTTAAAGCTAAAGATCAAGAGAAAACCACTTTTACTTGTCCCTATGGAACTTATGCTTATAGACGTATGCCTTTTGGTTTATGTAATGCTCCTGCTACTTTTCAAAGATGCATGTCTGCTATTTTTCATGGTTTTTGTGAAAGTATTGTAGAGGTATTCATGGATGATTTTTCCGTCTATGGGAATTCTTTTGATAGTTGCTTGCGAAACCTTGATAAAGTTTTGCAGAGATGTGAAGAAACTAACCTTGTTCTTAATTGGGAGAAATGCCACTTTATGGTTAATGAAGGAATTGTATTGGGACATAAAATTTCTGAGAGAGGTATTGAAGTTGATAGAGCTAAAGTTGAAGCAATTGAGAAGATGCCCTATCCGAGGGATGTTAAAGGTATTCGTAGTGTTCTTGGTCATGCTGGGTTTTATAGGAGATTTATTAAAGATTTCTCCAAGATTTCAAAGCCTCTTACTAATCTTCTTCAAAAAGATGTACCATTTGTTTTTGATGATGATTGTAAGGAAGCTTTTGAAACTCTTAAGAAAGCCTTAACAACTGCTCCTATAGTTGAACCTCCTGATTGGAACTTACCCTTTGAGATTATGTGTGATGCTAGTGATTTTGCTGTAGGCGCTGTTCTTGGACAGCGAGTAGATAAAAAACTGAATGTTATTCATTATGCTAGTAAAACTCTTGATGCTGCTCAAAGAAATTATGCTACAACTGAAAAAGAATTATTAGCTGTAGTCTTTGCTTGTGATAAATTTAGATCTTATATTGTTGATTCAAAAGTTACTATTCATACTGATCATGCTGCAATTAGATACCTTATGACAAAGAAAGATGCTAAGCCGAGGCTTATTAGATGGGTACTTCTTTTGCAAGAATTTGATTTACATATTGTAGATAGGAAAGGTGCTGATAATCCTGTTGCTGATAATTTGTCTAGATTGGAAAATATTGCTTATGATCCTGTTCCTGTTAATGATAGTTTTCCAAATGAACAATTGGCTGTAATAAAGGTGAGCTCTCGAGACAGTCCTTGGTATGCTGATTATGCTAACTTTATTGTTTCCAAGTACTTTCCTCCAACCTTTTCAGCTCAGCAAAGGAGGAAATTCTTTTATGACTTGAGGCATTATTTCTGGGATGACCCACACTTATATAAAGAAGGGGTGGATGGTATTATGCAAAGATGTGTTCCCGAATATGAACAACAAGAGATATTGAGTAAATATCATGGTAGTGCTTATGGAGGACATCACGCTGGAGAAAGAACCGCGCAAAAGGTTTTACAATCAGGTTTTTATTGGCCGACTCTCTTCAAGGATGCGAGAAAGTTTATTTTATCTTGTGATGAATGCCAAAGGGTTGGTAATATCTCCAGACGCAATGAAATGCCAATGAATTATACTCTTGTTATTGAACCGTTTGATTGTTGGGGATTTGACTTCATGGGACCTTTTCCGTCTTCGGAAGGTTCTTTGCAGGGAAATTACTCTCGAAATGGGAAGGACCATATGTTGTCGAGGAGGTGTATCATTCAGGAGCAATCAAAATTAGCTCTCTCCAAGGCAATGCTACGCAAGTGGTGAATGGACAAAGACTCAAGCATTATATCTCGGGTGATTCTTATAATGTTGATGTTGATATTATTCAAGTGGAAACACCGGAAGCTTTCATCAAAGGGCAAATTGACAGTCCGCCAGAACTCGACTTTGAATAGGTAACAGTACTGGTAATGAAAAGTACGTAATTTACTTTCCGAACAATATTTTCGCTGTTTTTGGAAAATATGAAAAATTACGAGTTCGAAACGGAGTGGAAAGGACGCACGAGGGGGTGCCACCATAGGGCGGCGCGGCCTGACCTGGGCCCGCGCCGACCTATGGTTTGGCCGCCCCATCGCCCCTTTCCGACTCTGGTTCGACCTGGTACTTTCCTTGTGTCGTGAAAATTTTTGCTATATAATCCCCCGGACCCCTGGAGGTCCGTATATCGCTTTCTCGACGTGTTTTGTTTCGAGCTGTTTCTGCCAGGATCTATTTTCAGTCTAGAAGCACCATGGTCTCCAAGAACAAGGGCAAGGAGTTTCCGGATGAAGAAGATCGAGATCTTGGGTGGAAAGAGGAAGACAAGGACGTCAAGGAAGAAGATGAAGAAGAGGTGGAGGAAGATTCGCGCGCACACCCGCGTGCTACTATCGCAAGCATCAAGGTGGTGGACAACCCTTTTAGTGCAAACAAGAGCACAAGAATTCGCACTGCAGGAGGGGTTCCACGTCATTACCTAGCTTCGAAAACATCTCCATCAGGCACTCATCACCCCTTCCACAATCTAATTTTCAATAATCAAATTGAAGGGACTCCCAAGGCAGCATTGCCTAGCCAGTGGGATATAGATCGCTCTAACACTGCAGGAGAGAAGGAGCCTGAGGCTGAAGAGTGGGGAAATAACTCCAAGAGCTGGGACTCGCAGTCAGACAGACTCTTTAACCGCGTCGAGCACAATTCAGAGATGATTCGCAATCTCATATACAGGATTGACGATCTTCAGGAGCTTATTGAGAAGCTTGTCAGGAATTCATCACCACCATCACCAAAGGAGTAATTCATCATCGGTATTGGCATCCCCTTGGTTTGTTCCAAGCTTTGGGGAGTGCCGCGGTATCACATCATCACTACCTTTTATTTTTATTGTCAAGTAGTGTCATATCATGAGTAGGGAAGTTATCATATAAGATGGGTTGCGTTTGGAAGTATCTCTCCTTTAGTTGGTTATCTATGTATCCCTTGGTGTGAGTTATCGTTATGGAATATTAATGAGAAGTCTTATCATTTACATATTGCACATCTTATTCTAGTTTGCAATCTCTATCATATGATTTACTTTGTTGTTAGTATTGGTATCACTTTGGGAGCATTGAATAAATCTATTTGGTTTTGGCAAACTTAGCATTGGTCAATAGCAACAACACTTTGAGGTTTAAGTAGAAAATAGAAATACATGTAGATGTTTCATTGTCCTTCTTGTTAGCTCATAGCTTATTATTCTGAAGTTAAGATTGTTTGTGCTTACAAGGAAGATGCATGATTGTTTCTACCATATGTATATTTGTTTGTTTCCCTTGACTCTTATGCTTGCTAATTAACCTTGCTAGCCAAAGACCTGTACTGAGAGGGAATACTTCTCGTGCATCCAAACCTTAGGCCAAACCTATGCCATTTGTGTCCACCATACCTACCTACTACACGGTATTTTCTGCCACTCCAAGTAAATACTTCATGTGCTACCTTTAAACAATTCAAAACTTAGTATCTCTTATTTGTGTCAATGTTTCATAGCTCATGAGGAAGTATGTGGTGTTTTATCTTTCAATCTTGTTGGGCAACTTCCACCAATGGACTAGTGGCTTCATCCGCTTATCCAATAATTTTGCAAAAAGAGCTGGCAATGGGATTCCCAGTCCCAAATTAATCAAACTAAATAGACACTCCTCCATGGTATGTGATTGATGGATGGCACCCGAAGGATTCGGTTAGCCATGGCTTGTGTAAGCAAAGGTTGGGGGGAGTGTCATCATCATAATAAAGCTAAAATAAAAAGGGCACTCCTTCATGGTATGAGATTGTTGGCAGGCACCCGAGGATTCGGTTAGCCATGGTTTGTGAAAGAAAAGGTTGGAAGGAGTGCCAAGTAAAATGAAAATAATATGGGAGCCGCTCTTTGGAGGTTGTCTGGCAAGGGGGTTAGAGTACCTGCTACCAGTCGTTGACAACAACAAACACCTCTCAAAATGTTACTTTTATTCTCTTTATATGATTGCAAAACTGAAAAAGCTCTAGCACATGATTTAATCCCTGCTTCCCTCTGCGAAGGGCCTGTCTTTTACTTTATGTTGAGTCAGTAAACCTATTTCCCTCCATCTCAAGCAAGCATTTGAGTAGTTGTGATCAAACCATTATATTGTGATTTGCTTCATCATGTCTTTTATTCTTTTATTCTTCCTTGTTTAGTACAAGTTTTATCTGAATGAATATAGCTTTGCAAGTTATCAATGATCATGAGAAGACCATTATGATTGAGTATGCAAGTTGTGCCTTATAAACTTTAACATGAGAGCGCTGCTCAATGAGATAAGTATAATCTGTTAACTGTTCTCCGACCAAGAACGAAGTTTGCCATCACCAATTATGATTTCTTATGCACCTTTACTTGTGATTACCTTATACTTGTTTCAAGTTGAGTTATAAGAGGTCATTTACTATAATGTCTTGTGTGAATGAATATGATGCTTCTTGTCCGTATTTTATTTATCGACTCTTCACTCCATAAACATGTGGTCCTGTCTATCGAGCTCAGTTTCGCTTGGGGACAAGCGAAGTCTAAGCTTGGGGGGAGTTGATACGTCCAATTTGCATCACTATTTTATATCATAATTTGCTGTTATTCATTGATATATTTCATATTGGGACACAATACTTATGTTATTTCATCTATTTTGCATGTTTCATCATTATTGGAGGATCAAGCACCGGAGCCAGGATTCTGCGGGAAAAAGCACCGTCAGAACGCAATATTTCGGAAGATCAACTGTGGGAGGAAATTATACCAAAAATCCTATTTTTCAAGATGACGAAGGAAGCCAGAAGGAGGGGCCAGGAGGACCCAGGGTGGGCCCACACCCTAGGGCGGCGCGGCCCATGCCCTGGCCGCGCCGCCATGTGGTTTGGGGGGCCCACGACCCCTTTCGCCTCCTTTTCTTCGCGAAATCCTTCGTCCCGAAAACCTAAGCCACAGAGGGTTCCTCACGAAGAGTTACAGCCGCCTCTGCGGGGCGGAGAACACCAGAGAGAAAAGAGCTCTCCGGCGGGCAGGAATCCGCCGGGGAAATTCCCTCCGGGAGGGGGAAATCGACGCCATCGTCACCGTCATCGAGCTGGACATCATCGCCATCACCATCATCATCATCTCCACCATCATCACCGCCGTCATCACCGCTGGACACCGTCACCGCCGTAGCAATTTGGGTTTGATCTTGATTGTTTGATAGGGGAAACTCTCCCGGTATCGATCTCTACTTGTTGTTGATGCTATTGAGTGAAACCATTGAACCAAGTTTATGTTCAGATTGTTATTCATCATCATATCACCTCTGATCATGTTCCATATGATGTCTCGTGAGTAGTTCGTTTAGTTCTTGAGGACATGGGTGAAGTCTAAATGTTAGTAGTGAACTATGGTTGAGTAATATTCAATGGTATGATATTTAAGTTGTGGTGTTATTCTTCTAGTGGTGTCATGTGAACGTCGACTACATGACACTTCACCATTTATGGGCCTAGGGGAATGCATCTTGTATTCGTTTGCTAATTGCGGGGTTGCCGGAGTGATAGAAACCTAAACCCCCGTTGGTATATCGATGCAGGAGGGATCGCAGGATCTCAGAGTTTAAGGCTGTGGTTAGATTTATTCTTAATTACTTTCTTGTAGTTGCGGATGCTTGCAAGGGGTATAATCACAAGTATGTATTAGTCCTAGGAAGGGCGGTACATTAGCATAGGTTCACCCACACAACACTTATCATAACAATGAAGATTATTTAGCCGTATGTAGCGAAAGCACTAGACTAAAATCCCGTGTGTCCTCGAGAACGTTTGGTCATTATAAGTAAACAAACCGGCTTGTCCTTTGTGCTAAAAAGGATTGGGCCATTCGCTGCAATTGTTACTCTCGCACTTTACTTACTCGTACTTTATTCAACTGTTACATCAAAACCCCCTGAATACTTGTCTGTGAGCATTTACAGTGAATCCTTCATCGAAACTGCTTGTCAACACCTTCTGCTCCTCGTTGGGATCGACATTCTTACTTATCGAAGATACTACGATACACCCCCTATACTTGTGGGTCATCAGACACTCTCAACAATGATCACATAATAGAACTACTCTACACTCTTTTGTTGGATGATGAACACCACTAATTGTGTAGGATTACACGAACCCTCAATGCTGGAGTTAACAAGCTCCACAATATTCAATGTTCATATTTAAATAACCTTAGAGTGCAAGATAGATCAACACAATTACACCGAGAACTAACATAGCATGCACATTGTCACCATCACACTATGAAGGAGGCATAGATCACATCAATACTATCATAGCAATAATTAACTTCATAATCTACAAGAGATTGCAATCATAACCTACGCCAAGTACTACACGATGCACACACTGTCACCATTACACCGTGGAGGAGGAATAGACTACTTTAATAACATCACTAGAGTAGCACATAGATGATATTCAACTAGATCACATAAAGAGAGAGATGAACCACATAGCTACAGCGGAGCCCTCAGCCCCGGGGGTGAATTACTCCCTCCTCATCATGGAGACAGCGATGGCGGTGAAGATGGCGGTGGAGACGGCGGTGGAGATGACTCCGGGGGAAATTCCCTGTCCTGGCGGCGTGCCGGAACAGAGACTTCTGTCCCCCGAATTGGAGTTTCGCGATGGCGGCGGCTCTGGATGGTTTTCTCTGGTTTCGTCAATCGGTGTCGAGGAATTAGGTCAGGAGGCTTCAAATAGGCGAAGAGGCGGAGTCGGAGGGGCCACGGGGGACCCACACACTAGGGGGCGCCCCCCCTTGGCCGCGCCACCCAGTGGGGTGGGGCCCCCCTGGCTCCCCTCTGGCCCTTCTTCGGTGCTCTGGAAGCTTCCGGGCAAAATAAGATATTGGGCGTTGATTTCGTCCGATTCCGAGAATATTTCCTTACTAGGATTTCTGAAACCAAAAACAGCAGAAAACAGCAACTGGCCCTTCGGCATCTCGTCAATAGGTTAGTGCCGGAAAATGCATAAATATGACATAAAGTATGCATAAAACATGTAGATATCATCAATAATGTGGCATGGAACATAAGAAATTATCGATACGTCGGAGACGTATCAGCATCCCCAAGCTTAGTTCCTGCTCGTCCCGAGTAGGTAAACGATAACAAAGATAATTTCTGGAGTGACATGCCATCATAATCTTGATCATATTATTGTAAGCACATGTAATGAATGCAGCGATCAAAGCAATGGTAAATGACATGAGTAAACAAATGAATCATATAGCAAAGACTTTTCATGAATAGTACTTTCAAGACAAGCATCAATAAGTCTTGCATAAGAGTTAACTCATAAAGCAATAATTCAAAGTAAAGGTATTGAAGCAACACAAAGGAAGATTAAGTTTCAGCGGTTGCTTTCAACTTATAACATGTATATCTCATGGATATTGTCAATGTAAAGTAATATAACAAGTGCAATATGCAAGTATGTAGGAATCAATGCACAGTTCACACAAGTGTTTGCTTCTTGAGATGGAGAGAAATAGGTGAACTGACTCAACATAAAAGGTAAAAGAAAGGCCCTTCGCAGAGGGAAGCATTGATTGCTATATTTGTGCTAGAGCTTTGGTTTTGAAAACATAGAGAGCATAAAAGTAAAATTTTGAGAGGTGTTTGTTGTTGTCAACGAATGGTAGCGGGTACTCTAACCCCCTTGCCAGACAAACCTTCAAAGAGCGGCTCCCATTTTATTTTTATTTTTGGGTGGCACTCCTTCCAACCTTTCTTTCACAAACCATGGCTAACCGAATCCTTCGGGTGCCTGCCAACAATCTCATACCATGAAGGAGTGCCTTTTTATTTTAGTTTTATTTAGATGACACTCCTCCCCACCTTTGCTTTCTCAAGCCATGGCTAACCGAATCCTTCGGGTGCCGTCCAACAATCACATACCATGGAGGAGTGTCTATTTTTGTTAATTAATTTGGGACTGGGAATCCCATTGCCAGCTCTTTTTGCAAAATTATTGGATAAGCGGATGAAGCCACTAGTCCATTGGTGAAAGTTGCCCAACAAGATTGAAAGATAAACACCACATACTTCCTCATGAGCTATAAAACATTGACACAAATCAGAGGTGATAAATTTTGAATTGTTTAAAGGTAGCACTCAAGCAATTTACTTTGGAATGGCGGAGAAATACCATGTAGTAGGTAGGTATGGTGGACACAAATGGCATAGTGGTTGGCTCAAGGATTTGGATGCATGAGAAGTATTCCCTCTCGATACAAGGCTTAGGCTAGCAAGGTTATTTGAAACAAACACAAGTATGAAGCAGTGCAGCAAAACTTACATAAAAGACATATTGTAAACATTATAAGACTCTACACCGTCTTCCTTATTGTTCAAACTCTTACTAGAAATTATCTAGACCTTAGAGAGACCAATTATGCAAACCAAATTTTAGCAAGCTCTATGTATTTCTTCATTAATAGGTGCAAAGTATATGATGCAAGAGCTTAAACATGAGCACAACAATTTCCAAGTATCAAATTATTCAAGACATTCTACCAATTACTACATGTAGCATTTCCCGTTTCCAACCAAATAACAATTAACGAAGCAGTTTCAACCTTCGCCATGAAAATTAAAAGCTAAGAACACATGTGTTCATATGAACCAGCGGAGCGTGTCTCTCTCCCACACAAGCATTTATTCAGAGAATGAAAATAGCAAAACGAAAATAAAAGCACACAGACGCTCCAAGTAAAGTACATAAGATGTGACCGAATAAAAATATAGTTTCAAGAGAAGAAACCTGATAATGTTGTCGATGAAGGAGGGGATGCCTTGGGCATCCCCAAGCTTAGATGCTTGAGTCTTCTTAAAATATGTAGGGATGAACCACCGAGGCATCCCCAAGCTTAGAGCTTTCACTCTTCTTGATCATATTGTATCATCCTCCTCTCTTGACCCTTGAAAACTTTCTCCACACCAAACTCAAATCAAACTCATTAGAGGGTTAGTGCATAATCAAAAAATTACATGTTCAGAGGTGACACAATCATTCTTAACACTTCTGGACATTGCACAAAGCTACTGGAAGTCAATGGAACAAAGAAATCCATCCAACACAGCAAAAGAGGCAATGCGAAATAAAAGGCAGAATCTGTCAAAACAGAACAGTCCGTAAATACGAATTTCTAAGAGGCACCAGACTTGCTCAAATGAAAATGCTCAATTGAATGAAAGTTGCGTACATATCTGAGGATCACTCACGTAAATTGGCATAATTTTCTGAGTTACCTACAGAGAATTAGGCACAGATTCGTGACAGCAAGAAATCTGTTTCTGCGCAGTAATCCAAATCTAGTATGAACCTTGCTATCAAAGACTTTACTTGGCACAACAATGCAATAAAATAAAGATAAGGAGAGGTTGCTACAGTAGTAACAACTTCCAAGACTCAAATATAAAATAAAGTTGCTGTAGTAAAATAAACACATGGGTTATCTCCCAAGAAGTTCTTTCTTTATAGCCATTAAGATGGGCTCAATAATTTCAATGATGCACTCCCAAGAAATAAGAGTTGAGGCAAAAGAGAGCATCAAGAAGCATATTCAAAACACATTTAAGTCTAACCCACTTCCTATGCAAAGGAATCTTGTACACAAATTAATTCATGAAGAACAAAGTGACAACCATAAGAGGATAAAACATGAGTAACTTCAAGATTCTCAACATAAAGAGGGGAAACTTAATATTATTAAGATGCCTATAACCATGTTTCCCTCTCTCATAATAACTTTCAGTAGCATCATTGATGAAATCCACAATATACCCATCACTTAAAACATTCTTATCATGGTTCATATGCATAGAAGTATCATTAATTTTGGCATAAGAAGAGTTCTTCTCATTAATAGTAATTGGAGCAAGATTATTATCAAGAATTTGAACATGGTAAACAAGTTGCATATTAAGGGAATTGTTTTTGGCAATCCAATCATAACTATGACAAGTTTCATAAGGATAGTTATAACCTATATCATAGCATTCTTTATAATGATCATCAAAGATTGGAGGCATAGTGTCATCATAAGAAATAGAATAGTTATCTTTCACAGTAGGTTCATCTGTGACCATACCATCATTGTTACTAGAAGGAGATGTATCAAACACATAATGATCAGTAGCAAAAAGATTTTCAAACACCTCTTCCCCAAGCTTAGAGCTTTCTATATCATTATGGGAGGAAGCATGGATAGTGATGCGTGTGGTTGGCACGTCCGTTGGGAACCCCAAGAGGAAGGTGTGATGCGCACAGCGGCAAGTTTCCCTCAGTAAGAAACCAAGGTTTAATCGGACCAGTAGGAGTCAAGAAGCACGTTGAAGGTTGATGGCGGCGGGATGTAGTGCGGCGCAACACCAGGGATTCCGGCGCCAACGTGGAACCTGCACAACACAACCAAAGTACTTTGCCCCAACGAAACAGTGAGGTTGTCAATCTCACCGGCTTGCTGTAACAAAGGATTAACCGTATTGTGTGGAAGATGATTGTTTGCAGAAAACAGTAGAACAAGTATTGCAGTAGATTGTATTTCAGTAAAGAGAATTGGACCGGGGTCCACAGTTCACTAGAGGTGTCTCTCCCATAAGACAAGCAGCATGTTGGGTGAACAAATTACAGTTGGGCAATTGACAAATAAAGAGAGCATGACCATGCACATACATATCATGATGAGTATAGTGAGATTTAATTGGGCATTACGACAAAGTACATAGACCGCCATCCAACTGCATCTATGCCTAAAAAGTCCACCTTCAGGTTATCATCCGAACCCCCTCCAGTATTAAGTTGCAAAGCAACAGACAATTGCATTAAGTATGGTGTGTAATGTAATCAACAACTACATCCTTAGACATAGCATCAATGTTTTATCCCTAGTGGCAACAGCACAACATAACCTTAGAACTTTCTGTCACTGTCCTAGGTGTCAATGCAGGCATGAACCCACTATCGAGCATAAGTACTCCCTCTTGGAGTTACAAGCATCTACTTGGCCAGAGCATCTACTAGTAACGGAAAGCATGCAAGATCATAAACAACACGTAGATATAACTTTGATAATCAACATAACAAGTATTCTCTATTCATCGGATCCCAACAAACGCAACATATAGAATTACAGATAGATGATCTTGATCATGTTAGGCAGCTCACAAGATCCGACAATGATAGCACAATGGGGAGAAGACAACCATCTAGCTACTGCTATGGACCCATAGTCCAGGGGTAGACTACTCACACATCACACCGGAGGCGACCATGGCGGCGTAGAGTCCTCCGGGAGATGATTCCCCTCTCCGGCAGGGTGCCGGAGGCGATCTCCTGGATCCCCCGAGATGGGATCGGTGTTGGCGGCGTCTCTGGAAGGTTTTCCGTATCGTGGCTCTCGGTACTGGGGGTTTTGTCACGGAGGCTTTAAGTAGGCGGAAGGGCAAGTCAGGGGGCCACACGAGGGCCCCAGATGACAGGGCCGCGCGGCCAAACCCTAGGCCGCGCCGCCCTGTAGTCTGGGCGCCTCGTGGCCCCACTTCGTTTCGTCTTCGGTCTTCTGGAAGCTTCGTGGAAAAATAGGCCCCTGGGCGTTGATTTCGTCCAATTCCGAGAATATTTCCTTACTAGGATTTCTGAAACCAAAAACAGCAGAAAACAAAGAATCGGCACTTCGGCATCTTGTTAATAGGTTAGTTCCAGAAAATGCACGAATATGACATAAAGTGTGCATAAAACATGTAGATAACATCAATAATGTGGCATGGAACATAAGAAATTATCGATACGTCGGAGACGTATCAGCATCCCCAAGCTTAGTTCTGCTCGTCCCGAGCAGGTAAAACGATAACACAGATAATTTCTGGAGTGACATGCCATCATAACCTTGATCATACTATTTGTAAAGCATATGTAGTGAATGCAGCGATCAAAACAATGTATATGACATGAGTAAACAAGTGAATCATAAAGCAAAGACTTTTCATGAATAGCACTTCAAGACAAGCATCAATAAGTCTTGCATAAGAGTTAACTCATAAAGCAATAATTCAAAGTAAAGGTATTGAAGCAACACAAAAGAAGATTAAGTTTCAGCGGTTGCTTTCAACTTGTAACATGTATATCTCATGGATATTGTCAACATAGAGTAATATAATAAGTGCAATAAGCAAGTATGTAGGAATCAATGCACAGTTCACACAAGTGTTTGCTTCTTGAGGTGGAGAGAAATAGGTAAACTGACTCAACATTGAAAGTAAAAGAATGGTCCTCCATAGAGGAAAAGCATCGATTGCTATATTTGTGCTAGAGCTTTGATTTTGAAAACATGAAACAATTTTGTCAACGGTAGTAATAAAGCATATGCATCATGTAAATTATATCTTATAAGTTGCAAGCCTCATGCATAGTGTACTAATAGTGCCTGCACCTTGTCCTAATTAGCTTGGACTACCTGGATTATCACCGCAATACATATGCTTTAACCAAGTATCACAAAGGGGTACCTCTATGCCGCCTGTACAAAGGTCTAAGGAGAAAGCTCGCATTTGGATTTCTCGCTTTTGATTATTCTCAACTTAGACATCCATACCGGGACAACATAGACAACAGATAATGGACTCCTCTTTTAATGCTTTAAGCATTCAACAACAATTAATTCTTTTCTCATTAGAGATTTGAGGATGTTTGTCCAAAACTGAAACTTCCACCATGGATCATGGCTTTAGTTAGCGGCCCAATGTTCTTCTCTAACAATATGCATGCTCAAACCATTCAACTCAGTGTAGATCGCCCTTACTTGGACAAGACGAACATGCATAGCAACTCACATGAAATTCAACAATGAAAAGTTGATGGCGTCCCCGATAAACATGGTTATCGCACAACAAGCAACTTAATAAGAGATAAAGTGCATAATTACATATTCAATACCACAATAGTTTTTAAGCTATTTGTCCCATGAGCTATATATTGCAAAGGTGAATGATGGAATTTTAAAGGTAGCACTCAAGCAATTTACTTTGGAATGGCGGAAAATACCATGTAGTAGGTAGGTATGGTGGACACAAATGGCATAGTGGTTGGCTCAAGTATTTTGGATGCATGAGAAGTATTCCCTCTCGATACAAGGTTTAGGCTAGCAAGGCTTATTTGAAACAAACACAAGGATGAACCGGTGCAGCAAAACTCACATAAAAGACATATTGAAAACATTATAAGACTCTACACCATCTTCCTTGTTGTTCAAACTCAATATTAGAAATTATCTAGACCTTAGAGAAACCAAATATGCAAACCAAATTTTAGCATGCTCTATGTATTTCTTCATTAATGGGTGCAAAGCATATGATGCAAGAGCTTAAACATGAGCAAAACAATTGCCAAGTATCACATTACCCAAGACATTAATAGCAATTACTACATGTATCATTTTCCAATTCCAACCATATAACAATTTAACGAAGGAGAAACTTCGCCATGAATACTATGAGTAGAAACCAAGGACATACTTGTCCATATGCTACAGCGGAGCGTGTCTCTCTCCCATAAATTGAATGCTAGGATCCATTTTATTCAAACAAAACAAAAACAAAAACAAACCGACGCTCCAAGAAAAAGCACATAAGATGTGATGGAATAAAAATGTAGTTTCAGGGGAGGAACCTGATAATATTGTCGATGAAGAAGGGGATGCCTTGGGCATCCCCAAGCTTAGACGCTTGAGTCTTCTTAATATATGCAGGGGTGAACCACCGGGGCATCCCCAAGCTTAGAGCTTTCACTCTCCTTGATCATGTTGCATCATACTCCTCTCTTGATCCTTGAAAACTTCCTCCACACCAAACTCGAAACAACTCATTAGAGGGTTAGTGCACAATAAAAATTAACATATTCAGAGGTGACACAATCATTCTTAACACTTTTGGACATTGCATAATGCTACTGGACATTAGTGGATCAAAGAAATTCATCCAACATAGCAAAAGAGGCAATGCGAAATAAAAGGCAGAATCTGTCAAAACAGAACAGTTCGTATTGACGAATTTTAAAATGGCACCAGACTTGCTCAGATGAAAATGCTCAAATTGAATGAAAGTTGCGTACATATCTGAGAATCATGCACGTAAATTGGCTTAATTTTCTGAGCTACCTACAGGGAGGTGGACCCAGATTCGTGACAGCAAAGAAATCTGGAACTGCGCAGTAATCCAAATCTAGTACTTACTTTTCTATCAACGGCTTAACTTGGCACAACAAAACACAAAACTAAGATAAAGAGAGGTTGCTACAGTAGCAAAAAACTTCCAAGACACAAAATAAAAACAAAGTACTGTAGGTAAAAACATGGGTTGTCTCCCATAAGCGCTTTTCTTTAACGCCTTTCAGCTAGGCGCAGAAAGTGTGTATCAAGTATTATCGAAGGGTGGTGCATCGTTATCATGAGCTCCCCCATCCATAGTGGTACTAAGGGCTTTGTCAATTTTAGGCCTATAATAATACTTCTTTGGTCTAGGCACTTTAGAGACATACATAAACTTTTGCAACTTACCCACATAAGCTTTCTCCTTATATTTAAGAGAAGAAAATGTTGAACCCAAGGTTCCCATAGCTTTTTCAAGTTCGTCAATCCTATTGATTTGATCATCATGGACAGCACTAGTTCCTAGGACACTAATTCTTTCATCAATTCCTCCTAAGGATTTATCAAGTTCATCAGTTTTATCAAGTAATATTTCCAATTTAGCTTCAATACTTGGAGAATTTTTCTCTATGGTTTCCAATTTTTTCATAACATCTTCAAGAGAGATTTCAGTTTTAACTTTATCAACAGGGGGTATTCCAAATAAACTCTCAATAATGCAACTAGCTTCTAATGCAGGAGTACTTAAGAAGTCACCTTTTGCGAGACTATCAAGAACATATCTATTCCAGCTAGAGATACCAACATAAAAGTTCCTGAGTAAAATAATGGTGGAGTGTTTCTTAGTGCATCTATTATGGGCATCACTAATTCTATACCAAGCATCTCTCAAACATTCTCCCCCTCGTCGCTTAAACGTACGAACTTCAACTTCAGGATTACTCATTTTAGTAGTAGTAAATAAAGCAAACTAGATAAAGTAAATGCAAGTAACTAATTTTTTTGTGTTTTTGATATAGCAAACAAGATAGCAAGTAAAGTAAAACTAGCAACTAATTTTTTTTGTATTTTGATTTAGTGCAGCAAACAAAGTAGTAAATAAAACTAAGCAAGACAAAAACAAAGTAAAGAGATTGAGAAGTGGAGACTCCCCTTGCAGCGTGTCTTGATCTCCCCGGCAACGGCGCCAGAAATTAGCTTGATGCGTGTGGTTGGCACGTCCGTTGGGAACCCCAAGAGGAAGGTGTGATGCGCACAGCGGCAAGTTTCCCTCAGTAAGAAACCAAGGTTTAATCGGACCAGTAGGAGTCAAGAAGCACGTTGAAGGTTGATGGCGGCGGGATGTAGTGCGGCGCAACACCAGGGATTCCGGCGCCAACGTGGAACCTGCACAACACAACCAAAGTACTTTGCCCCAACGAAACAGTGAGGTTGTCAATCTCACCGGCTTGCTGTAACAAAGGATTAACCGTATTGTGTGGAAGATGATTGTTTGCAGAAAACAGTAGAACAAGTATTGCAGTAGATTGTATTTCAGTAAAGAGAATTGGACCGGGGTCCACAGTTCACTAGAGGTGTCTCTCCCATAAGACAAGCAGCATGTTGGGTGAACAAATTACAGTTGGGCAATTGACAAATAAAGAGAGCATGACCATGCACATACATATCATGATGAGTATAGTGAGATTTAATTGGGCATTACGACAAAGTACATAGACCGCCATCCAACTCGCATCTATGCCTAAAAAGTCCACCTTCGGGTTATCATCCGAACCCCTCCAAAGTATTAAGTTGCAAAGCAACAGACAATTGCATTAAGTATGGTGCGTAATGTAATCAACAACTACATCCTTAGACATAGCATCAATGTTTTATCCCTAGTGGCAACAGCACAACACAACCTTAGAACTTTCTCGTCACCGTCCCTGTGTCAATGCAGGCATGAACCCACTATCGAGCATAAGTACTCCCTCTTGGAGTTACAAGCATCTACTTGGCCAGAGCATCTACTAGTAACGGAAAGCATGCAAGATCATAAACAACACGTAGATATAACTTTGATAATCAACATAACAAGTATTCTCTATTCATCGGATCCCAACAAACGCAACATATAGAATTACAGATAGATGATCTTGATCATGTTAGGCAGCTCACAAGATCCGACAATGATAGCACAATGGGGAGAAGACAACCATCTAGCTACTGCTATGGACCCATAGTCCAGGGGTAGACTACTCACACATCACACCGGAGGCGACCATGGCGGCGTAGAGTCCTCCGGGAGATGATTCCCCTCTCCGGCAGGGTGCCGGAGGCGATCTCCTGGATCCCCCGAGATGGGATCGGCGTTGGCGGCGTCTCTGGAAGGTTTTCCGTATCGTGGCTCTCGGTACTGGGGGTTTCGTCACGGAGGCTTTAAGTAGGCGGAAGGGCAAGTCAGGGGGCCACACGAGGGCCCCAGATGACAGGGCCGCGCGGCCAAACCCTAGGCCGCGCCGCCCTGTAGTCTGGGCGCCTCGTGGCCCCACTTCGTTTCGTCTTCGGTCTTCTGGAAGCTTCGTGGAAAAATAGGCCCCTGGGCGTTGATTTCGTCCAATTCCGAGAATATTTCCTTACTAGGATTTCTGAAACCAAAAACAGCAGAAACAAAGAATCGGCACTTCGGCATCTTGTTAATAGGTTAGTTCTAGAAAATGCACGAATATGACATAAAGTATGCATAAAACATGTAGATAACATCAATAATGTGGCATGGATCATAAGAAATTATCGATACGTCGGAGACGTATCAGATAGCACTGATACTATGGCAATTATTATCATCATCATTTTCAGAATTAGTTTCCCAGAGATTTGCAATATCAAAAGTAGTGTGCTCATTCAAATTATGATCACTAATGTATGTAAAGGGCATAGGAAGATCATTGTATTCAAATTCATTATCATAATAATCATTAGGAGCAACATACTTATGGTTACCTAGCGTTATCTCATTCACGCGGGGATATGCCGTTACCTCTTTCTCTTTATTCTCCTTCTTCTTCTTCTTCTTCTTCGTTCCCTTCTTCTTCTTCTCTTCCTTCTCCTCGTTCCCTTCTTTAGGAGGAAGAGGCTTGAAGGGTGGCTTATCCGCATAACCTGATTTACTTTCAGAAACAATAGAAGAAACTTGGGAGGATTCCTCCTTTTCATTAATTAGTTCAAAACACACAAATGGTCCTATCATATTTTGGCAAGGTGTCATCTTCTAAAATATTTTGTATGTAAGTATTTGTATGGCTATTATCAATGCAATAAGAAAAACACCCATGCAGGACGTCATCAATATCAAGATCACTCATATGTAACAAAGAGATTTTTCTTGAGAGCTCTTCACACCACAAAAATAAAGTAAGTTCATCATGCTAATTAGGAGTATTTTCATCATCACAATATTAATTTGTAGCACTCATGGGGTTCAAATTATCATTGGAGGAGCATTGAAAATTAAAATGACCCACTCCATGGAAAAGTTCACAAATAAAAGGATAGAGGGCACACACTTTTTTACCAAGATCATCTAGAGCCCTAAACCACTTTCTATTTTTTCATTAATACGATGGATACAATATTCATCTTTGATTTGATTAATTCCACAAGGTCTATGCATTCCACAAAAATTAACATGCTTATAGGAAATAGCATTCTTAGGAGTTTGAGCATGCTTATTGCAATCATTAACAACAATTTCATTCTTCATGCAAGCCTCTTTAAAAGGTTCATGATACTTATCAAAATTCTTCTTAGGCAATTCAAAATGAGAAGAAAGGCTTTATAAAGATTTGCAGCAACTTGAGAGTCAAGACCATAAGTAGCACTCATATCTCGAAATTTATCAGTATCCATAAAAGCTTCAATGCATTCATAATCATAATTTATACCTGACTCTTCACCTTTGTTGTTCTCCCATCCTTCAGCGTTCTCCTCAATCCGATCAAGAAGATCCCACCTAGCTTCAACCTCCTTGCTTGTGAAAGATCCCTCCGAACAGGCATCCAAATAGTCCTTGTGTTGTCCTGAAAGCCTCGCATAAAAATTGTTAACAATAACATTACGGGGGAGCTCATGAATGGGACATTTGAGCATTAGTGACTTCAATCTCCCCCATGCTTGAGAAATACTCTCTCCATCACGAGGATAAAAGTTATAAATATAATTCCTATCAATATGCACTTCCTGAGGAGGATAAAATTTAGAATAAAAGAGTGATACAATTTCCTCCCAACCAAGAGAATGACTATTCTCCAACAATTTATACCAATGCACCGCTTTACCAGACAGCGAAACAGAGAATAGCTTCTTCCTCACTTCATCCATAGAGATACCTGCACACTTGAATAACCCGCATAATTCATGCAAAAACAGTAAATGATCTCCAGGATGGACAGTTCCATCCCCTTCATAGCGGTTATCCCTAACACGTTCAATAATTTTCATGGGTATCTTGAAAGCATTACTTGCAGTAGGTGGATTTAAAATATCACAAGCATCATTAGAGTTATCGCATATGGGAGATAAAGCATTATCAGAACAAATTTTGTCCCCTAAAGATGGGAAGCTAAAAAGATCACAGAAACTAGCTTCCCCAAGCTTAGACTTATCCATAGCATTAGCAGTGATTGCGTTCATACCAATAACATTGCTACTAGCATGCAAATGAGGTTCCATAGGTTCTTTAATTTTTGCATCACACAATTCATGTCTTAACTTAGGAAATAAATTAAAAAGCTCACAGTTGTTTTCCATTATGCCTTACTAGTGTAAAACAAGAAACAAAAAGATGCAATTGCAGGATCTAAAGGAAATAGCTTCGAGCACTTACAACGGCACCAAAAAATAACTTAGTTACCTGGGACCGGAGTGTGAGTGCCTGATGTCTACGGGTGCTTCTATTCTTGTAGACAGTGTTGGGCCTCCAAGAGCAGAGGTTTATAGAACAACAGCAAGTTTCCCTTAAGTGGATCACCCAAGGTTTATCGATCTCAGGGAGGAAGAGGTCAAAGATATCCCTCTCATGCAACCCTGCAACCACAAAGCAAGAAGTCTCTTGTGTCCCCAACACACCAAATAGGTGCACTAGTTCGGCGAAGAGATAGTGAAATACAGGTGGTATGAATAAGTATGAGCAGTAGCAATGGCACCAGAAAAGTGCTTGCTGGCGTGTGGTTGATGGTGGTAATATTGCAGGCAGTAGAAACGCAGTAAAACAGTAAACAAGCAGCGATAGCAGTATTTGCGAACAAGGCCTAGGGATCATACTTTCACTAGTGGACACTCTCAACATTGATCACATAACAGAATAAATAAATAGATGCTAGACTCTACACTCTCTTGTTGGATGATGAACACCACTAACTGTGTAGGATTACACGAACCCTCAATGCCGAAGTTAACAAGCTCCACAATATTCGATGTTCATATTTAAATAACCTTAGAGTGCATGATAGATCAACACAACTAAACCAAGTACTAACATAGCATGCACACTGTCACCTTCACGCTACGAAAGGAGGCATAGATCACATCAATACCATCATAGCAATAGTTAACTTCATAATCTACAAGAGATCACAATCATAGCCTACGCCAAGTACTAACACGATGCACACACTGTCACCATTACACCGTGCAGGAGGAATAAACTACTTTAATAACATCACTAGAGTAGCACACAGATAAATTATGATACAAAACACATTGCAATCATAAAGAGATATAAATAAGCACTTCACTATGCCATTCATAACAGTGAATAAGTATTCTGTGAAATATAGCCTAAGAGACCCACACGGTGCACACACTGTCACCTTTACACACGTGGGACAAGGAGTCTCCGGAGATCACATAAGTAAAATTCACTTGACTAGCATAGCGACATCTAGATTACAAGCATCATCATATGAATCTCAATCATGTAAGGCAGCTCATGAGATTATTGTATTGAAGTACATAGGAGAGAGATTAACCACATAGCTACCGGTACAGCCCCGAGCCTCGATGGAGAACTACTCCCTCCTCATGGGAGACAGCAGTGTTGATGAAGATGGCGGTGGTGTCGATGGAGGAGCCTTCCGGGGGCACTTCCCCGTCCCGGCGGCGTGCCGGAACAGAGACTCCTGTCCCCCAGATCTTGGCTTCGCGATGGCGGCGGCTCTGGATGGTTTCTCGTACCGTGGCTTTTCGTATCGAGGTTTTAGGTCGAGGACCTTTATATAGGCGAAGAGGCGGAGTCGGAGGGTCGAAGAGGCGGTGAGGGGGTAAGGCGGCGCGGCCAGGGCCTGGGCCGCGCCGGCCTACCTCCTGGGCCCCCTGTGGGTCCACTCTGGCGACTCTCGGGTGTTCTGGATGCTTCCGGGGATTCTAAGATGCTGGGCGTTGATTTCGTCCGATTCCGAGAATATTTCCTTACTAGGATTTCTGAAACCAAAAACAGCAGAAAACAGCAACTGGCCCTTCGGCATCTCGTCAATAGATTAGTTCCGGAAAACGCATAAATATGACATAAAGTATGCATAAAACATGTAGATATCATCAATAATGTGGCATGGAACATAAGAAATTATCGATACGTCGGAGACGTATCAGCATCCCCAATCTTAGTTTCTGCTCGTCCCGAGCAGGTAAACGATAACAAAGATAATTTCTGGAGTGACATGCCATCATAACCTTGATCATACTATTGTAAAGCACATGTAATGAATGCAGCGATCCAAACAATGGTAAATGACATGAGTAAACAAATGAATCATATAGCAAAGACTTTTCATGAATAGTACTTCAAGACAAGCATCAATAAGTCTTGCATAAGAGTTAACTCATAAAGCAATAATTCAAAGTAAAGGTATTGAAGCAACACAAAGGAAGATGAAGTTTCAGCGGTTGCTTTCAACTTATAACATGTATATCTCATGGATAGTTGTCAATGCAAAGTAATATAACAAGTGCAATATGCAAGTATGTAGGAATCAATGCACAGTTCACACAAGTGTTTGCTTCTTGAGGTGGAGAGAGATAGGTGAACTGACTCAACATAAAAGTAAAAGAATGGTCCTTCAAAGAGGAAAGCATCGATTGCTATATTTGTGCTAGAGCTTTGGTTTTGAAAATATATAGAGAGCATAAAAGTAAAATTTTGAGAGGTGTTTGTTGTTGTCAACGAATGGTAGTGGGCACTCTAACCCCCTTGCCAGACAAACCTTCAAAGAGCGGCTCCCATTTTAATTTTATTTTTGTGTGGCACTCCTTCCAACCTTTCTTTCACAAACCATGGCTAACCGAATCCTCGGGTGCCTGCCAACGATCTCATACCATGAAGGAGTGCCTTTTTATTTTAGTTTTATTATGATGACACTCCTCCCAACCTTTGCTTACACAAGCCATGGCTAACCGAATCCTTCGGGTGCCATCCAACAATCACATACCATGGAGGAGTGTCTATTTTTGTTAATTAATTTGGGACTGGAAATCCCATTGCCAGCTCTTTTTGCAAAATTATTGGATAAGCGGATGAAGCCACTAGTCCATTGGTGAAAGTTGCCCAACAAGATTGAAAGATAAACACCACATACTTCCTCATGAGCTATAAAACATTGACACAAATCAGAGGTGATAAATTTTGAATTGTTTAAAGGTAGCACTCAAGCAATTTACTTTGGAATGGCGGAGAAATACCATGTAGTAGGTAGGTATGGTGGACACAAATGGCATAGTGGTTGGCTCAAGGATTTTGGATGCATGAGAAGTATTCCCTCTCGATACAAGGTTTAGGATAGCAAGGTTTATTTGAAACAAACACAAGGATGAACCGGTGCAGCAAAACTCACATAAAAGACATATTGTAAACATTATAAGACTTTACACCGTCTTCCTTGTTGTTCAAACTCAATACTAGAAATTATCTAGACCTTAGAGAGACCAATTATGCAAACCAAATTTTAGCAAGCTCTATGTAGTTCTTCATTAATAGGTGCAAAGTATATGATGCAAGAGCTTAAACATGAGCACAACAATTGCCAAGTATCACATTATCCAAGACATTTTAGCAATTACTACATGTAGCATTTTCTGTTTCCAACCATATAACAATTAACGAAGCAGTTTCAACCTTCGCCATGAAAATTAAAAGCTAAGAACGCATGTGTTCATATGAACCAGCGGAGCGTGTCTCTCTCCCACATAAGCATTTATTCAAACAAAAACAAAAATAAGAAACATACAGACGCTCCAAGTAAAGTACATAAGATGTGACCGAATAAAAATATAGTTTCAAGAGAAGGAACCTGATAATTTGTCGATGAAGAAGGGGATGCCTTGGGCATCCCCAAGCTTAGATGCTTGAGTCTTCTTGAAATATGCAGGGATGAACCACCGGGGCATCCCCAAGCTTAGACTTTTCACTCTTCCTGATCATAGTATATCATCCTCCTCTCTTGACCCTTGAAAACTTCCTCCACACCAAACTCAAAACAACTCATTAGAGGGTTAGTGCATAATCAAAATTCACATGTTCAGAGGTGACACAATCATTCTTAACACTTCTGGACATTGCCCAAAGCTACTGTAAGTTAATGGAACAAAGAAATCCATCCCACATAGCAAAAGAAGCAATGCGAAATAAAAGGCAGAATCTGTCAAAACAGAACAGTCCATAAAGACGAATTTTATTGAGGCACCAGACTTGCTCAAATGAAAATGCTCAAATTGAATGAAAGTTGCGTACATATCTGGGGATCACTCATGTAAATTGGCATAATTTTCTGAGTTACCTACAGAGAATTTTTCCCAGATTCGTGACAGCAAAGAAATCTGTTTCTGCGCAGTAATCCAAATCTAGTTTCAACCTTGCTATCAAAGACTTTACTTGGCACAACAATGCAATAAAATAAGATAAGGAGAGGTTGCTACAGTAGTAACAACTTCCAAGACACAAATATAAAACAAATTACTGTAGCAAAATAACACATGGGTTATCTCCCAAGAAGTTCTTTCTTTATAGCCATTAAGATGGGCTCAGCAGTTTTAATGATGCATTCTCAAGAAATAAGAGTTGAAGCAAAAGAGAGCATCAAGAGGCAAATTAAAAACAAATTTAAGTCTAACATGCTTCCTATGCATAGGAATCTTGTAAATAAACAAGTTCATGAAGAGCAAAGTGACAAGCATAGGAAGATAAAACAAGTGTAGCTTCAAAAATTTCAGCACATAGAGAGGCATTTTAGTAACATGAAAATTTCTACAACCATATTTTCCTCTCTCATAATAACTTTCAGTAGCAACATGAGCAAACTCAACAATATAACTATCACATAAAGCATTCTTATCATGAGTCTCATGCATAAAATTATTACTCTCCACATAAGCATAATCAATTTTATTAGTAATAGCGGGAGCAAATTCAACAAAGTAGCTATCATTATTATTATCATTATCAAATATAGGAGGCATATTATAATCATAATCAAATTTATCCTCCATAACAGGTGGCACCAAAAGGCTACTATCATTATAATCATCATAAATAGGAGGTAAAGTATCATCAAAGTAAATTTTCTCCTCAATGCTTGGGGGACTAAAAAGATCATGCTCATCAAAACCAGCTTCCCCAAGCTTAGAATTTTCCATAGCATTAGCAACAATAGTGTTCAAAGCATTCATATTAATAACATTCCCATTAGCATGCATATAAAGTTCCATGGGTTTTTTAATTCTCTCTTCAAACACATCATGTCCTAATTCAAGATAAAGTTCATAAAGATCTCTCATATTTTTGTTGTTTTCCATTATGCCTAACTAGTGTAAACAAGAAACAAAAAGTTGCAATTGCAGGATCTAAAGGAAATAGCTTCGAGCACACACACAACGGCTCCAGAAAAGTACTTTACCTGGGACCGGAGTATGAGAGCCTTTTACCTTTCCTCCCCGGCAACGGCGCCAGAAAAGTGGCTAGTTGCCGGGGTCCGTTGTGTGTGTGCCGTTTATCTTTCCTCCCCGGCAACGGCGCCAGAAAAGTGCTTGATGTCTACGGGTGCTTCTATTCTTGTAGACAGTGTTGGGCCTCCAAGAACAGAGGTTTGTAGAACAGCAGCAAGTTTCCCTTAAGTGGATCACCCAAGGTTTATCGATCTCAGGGAGGAAGAGGTCAAAGATATCCCTCTCATGCAACCCTGCAACCACAAAGCAGGAAGTCTCTTGTGTCCCCAACACACCAAATAGGTGCACTAGTTCGGCGAAGAGATATTGAAATACAGGTGGTATGAATAAGTATGAGCAGTAGCAATGGCACCAGAAAAGTGCTTGCTGGCGTGTGGTTGATGGTGGTAATATTGCAGGCAGTATAAACGCAGTAAAACAGTAAACAAGCAGCGATAGCAGTATTTGCGAACAAGACCTAGGGATCATACTTTCACTAGTGGACACTCTCAACATTGATCACATAACAGAATAAATAAATAGATGCTAGACTCTACACTCTCTTGTTGGATGATGAACACCACTAACTGTGTAGGATTACACGAACCCTCAATGCCGGAGTTAACAAGCTCCACAATATTCGATGTTCATATTTAAATAACCTTAGAGTGCATGACAGATCAACACAACTAAACCAAGTACTAATATAGCATGCACACTATCACCTTCACGCTACGAAAGGAGGCATAGCTCACATCAATACCATCATAGCAATAGTTAACTTCATAATCTACAAGAGATCACAATCATAGCCTACGCCAAGTACTAACACGATGCACACACTGTCACCATTACACCGTGCAGGAGGAATAAACTACTTTAATAACATCACTAGAGTAGCACACAGATAAATTGTGATACAAAACACATTGCAATCGTAAAGAGATATAAATAAGCACTTCACTATGCCATTCATAACAGTGAATAAGTATTCTGTGAAATATAGCCTAAGAGACCCACACGGTGCACACACTGTCACCTTTACACACGTGGGACAAGGAGTCTCCGGAGATCACATAAGTAAAATTCACTTGACTAGCATAACGACATCTAGATTACAAGCATCATCATATGAATCTCAATCATGTAAGGCAGCTCATGAGATTATTGTATTGAAGTACATAGGAGAGAGATTAACCACATAGCTACCGGTACAGCCCCGAGCCTCGATGGAGAACTACTCCCTCCTCATGGGAGACAGCAGCGTTGATGAAGATGGCGGTGGTGTCGATGGAGGAGCCTTCCGGGGGCACTTCCCCGTCCCGGCGGCGTGCCGAAACAGAGACTCCTGTCCCCCAGATCTTGGCTTCGCGATGGCAACGGCTCTGGATGGTTTCTCGTACCGTGGCTTTTCGTATCGAGGTTTTAGGTCGAGGACCTTTATATAGGCGAAGAGGCGGAGTCGGAGGGTCGAAGAGGCGGTGAGGGGGTAAGGCGGCGTGGCCAGGGCCTGGGCCGCGCCGGCCTACCTCCTGGGCCCCCTGTGGGTCCACTCTGGCGACTCTCGGGTGTTCTGGATGCTTCCGGGGATTCTAAGATGCTGGGCGTTGATTTCGTCCGATTCCGAGAATATTTCCTTACTAGGATTTCTGAAACCAAAACTGCAGTAAAAAGAATGGCCCTTCGGCATCTCGTCAATAGGTTAGTTCCGGAAAACGCATAAATATGACATAAAGTATGCATAAAACATGTAGATATCATCAATAATGTGGCATGGAACATAAGAAATTATCGATACGTCGGAGACGTATCAGCATCCCCAAGCTTAGTTTCTGCTCGTCCCGAGCAGGTAAATGATAACAAAGATAATTTCTGGAGTGACATGCCATCATAACCTTGATCATACTATTGTAAAGCACATGTAATGAATGCAGCGATCCAAACAATGGTAAATGACATGAGTAAACAAATGAATCATATAGCAAAGACTTTTCATGAATAGTACTTCAAGACAAGCATCAATAAGTCTTGCATAAGAGTTAACTCATAAAGCAATAATTCAAAGTAAAGGTATTGAAGCAACACAAAGGAAGATGAAGTTTCAGCGGTTGCTTTCAACTTATAACATGTATATCTCATGGATAGTTGTCAATGCAAAGTAATATAACAAGTGCAATATGCAAGTATGTAGGAATCAATGCACAGTTCACACAAGTGTTTGCTTCTTGAGGTGGAGAGAGATAGGTGAACTGACTCAACATAAAAGTAAAAGAATGGTCCTTCAAAGAGGAAATCATCGATTGCTATATTTGTGCTAGAGCTTTGGTTTTGAAAACATATAGAGAGCATAAAAGTAAAATTTTGAGAGGTGTTTGTTGTTGTCAACGAATGGTAGTGGGCACTCTAACCCCCTTGCCAGACAAACCTTCAAAGAGCGGCTCCCATTTTAATTTTATTTTTGTGTGGCACTCCTTCCAACCTTTCTTTCACAAACCATGGCTAACCGAATCCTCGGGTGCCTGCCAACGATCTCATACCATGAAGGAGTGCCTTTTTATTTTAGTTTTATTATGATGACACTCCTCCCAACCTTTGCTTACACAAGCCATGGCTAACCGAATCCTTCGGGTGCCGTCCAACAATCACATACCATGGAGGAGTGTCTATTTTTGTTAATTAATTTGGGACTGGGAATCCCATTGCCAGCTCTTTTTGCAAAATTATTGGATAAGCGGATGAAGCCACTAGTCCATTGGTGAAAGTTGCCCAACAAGATTGAAAGATAAACACCACATACTTCCTCATGAGCTATAAAACATTGACACAAATCAGAGGTGATAAATTTTGAATTGTTTAAAGGTAGCACTCAAGCAATTTACTTTGGAATGGCGGAGAAATACCATGTAGTAGGTAGGTATGGTGGACACAAATGGCATAGTGGTTGGCTCAAGGATTTTGGATGCATGAGAAGTATTCCCTCTCGATACAAGGTTTAGGATAGCAAGGTTTATTTGAAACAAACACAAGGATGAACCGGTGCAGCAAAACTCACATAAAAGACATATTGTAAACATTATAAGACTTTACACCGTCTTCCTTGTTGTTCAAACTCAATACTAGAAATTATCTAGACCTTAGAGAGACCAATTATGCAAACCAAATTTTAGCAAGCTCTATGTAGTTCTTCATTAATAGGTGCAAAGTATATGATGCAAGAGCTTAAACATGAGCACAACAATTGCCAAGTATCACATTATCCAAGACATTTTAGCAATTACTACATGTAGCATTTTCTGTTTCCAACCATATAACAATTAACGAAGCAGTTTCAACCTTCGCCATGAAAATTAAAAGCTAAGAACACATGTGTTCATATGAACCAGCGGAGCGTGTCTCTCTCCCACATAAGCATTTATTCAAACAAAAACAAAAACAAGAAACATACAGACGCTCCAAGTAAAGTACATAAGATGTGACCGAATAAAAATATAGTTTCAAGAGAAGGAACCTGATAATTTGTCGATGAAGAAGGGGATGCCTTGGGCATCCCCAAGCTTAGATGCTTGAGTCTTCTTGAAATATGCAGGGATGAACCACCGGGGCATCCCCAAGCTTAGACTTTTCACTCTTCTTGATCATAGTATATCATCCTCCTCTCTTGACCCTTGAAAACTTCCTCCACACCAAACTCAAAACAACTCATTAGAGGGTTAGTGCATAATCAAAATTCACATGTTCAGAGGTGACACAATCATTCTTAACACTTCTGGACATTGCCCAAAGCTACTGTAAGTTAATGGAACAAAGAAATCCATCCCACATAGCAAAAGAAGCAATGCGAAATAAAAGGCAGAATCTGTCAAAACAGAACAGTCCGTAAAGAAGAATTTTATTGAGGCACCAGACTTGCTCAAATGAAAATAGCTTTCCTTTCCTCCCCGGCAACGGCGCCAGAAAATTGCTTGATGTCTACGCACACTCCTTTTCTTGTAGACAGTGTTGGGCCTCCAAGAGCAGAGGTTTGTAGAACAGCAGCAAGTTTTCCCTTAAGTGGATCACCCAAGGTTTATCGAACTCAGGGAGGAAGAGGTCAAAGATATCCCTCTCAAGCAACCCTGCGATCACAATGCAAGAAGTCTCTTGTGTCCCCAACACACCCAATACACTTGTCAGATGTATAGGTGCACTAGTTCGGCGAAGAGATAATGAGATGCAAGTAATATGGATGTATATGAGTGGTAATAGCAATCTGAATAAAATATGGCAGCGAGTAAACATGCAACAGAATAGTAAATAAACGGAGATTCGATGTGTGGAAACAAGGCCTAGGGATCCTGCTTTCACTAGTGGACACTCTCAACATTGATCACATAATAAAACTACTCTACACTCTCTTGTTGGATGATGAACACCACTAATTGTATAGGGCTACAAGAGCACCTCAATGCCGGAGTTAACAAGCTCCACAATATTCGATGTTCATATTTAAATAACCTTAGAGTGCATGATAGACCAACGCAATTATACCGAGTACTAACATAGCATGCACACCGTCACCGACAAGCTATGAAAGGGGGAATAGATTACATCAATACCATCATAGTAATAGTTAACTTCATAATCTACAAGAGATCATAATCATAGAATATACCAAGTACTACATGATGCACACACTATCAACATTACATCATGGAGGAGGAATAGACTACTTTAATAACATCACTAGAGTAGCACATAGATGATATTCAACTAGATCACATAGAGAGAGAGATGAACCACATAGCTACAACGGAGCCCTCAGCCCCGGGGGTGAATTACTCCCTCCTCATCATGGAGACAGCGATGGCGGTGAAGATGGCGGTGGAGACGGCGGTGGAGATGACTCCGGGGGCAATTCCCCGTCCCGGCAGGGTGCCGGAACAGAGACTTCTGTCCCCCGAATTGGAGTTTCGCGATGGCGGCGGCTCTGGAAGGTTTTCTCGGGTTTCGTCAATCGGTGTCGATGTTTTAGGTCAGGGAGCTTTAAATAGGCGAAGAGGCGGAGTCGGAGGGGTTACGGAGCCGCCACACAATAGGGGGCGCGGCCCCCCTCTGGCCGCGCCGAGCACACGTGTGGGCCCCCTGTGGCTCTCCTCTGGTCCCTCTCGGGTGTTCTGGAAGCTTCGTGGAATTATAAGATGCTGGGCGTTGATTTCGTCCAATTCCGAGAATATTTCCTTACTAGGATTTCTGAAACCAAAAACAGCAGAAAACAGGAACTGGCACTTCGGCATCTCGTCAATAGGTTAGTTCCAGAAAACGCATCAAAACGATATAAAGTGTGAACAAAACATGTAGGTATTGTCATAAAACAAGCATGGAACATCAGAAATTATAGATACGTTGGAGACGTATCAGCATGTCACTTCAGAAATTATCTTTGTTATCGTTTACCTACTCAAGGGCGAGTAGGAACTAAGCTTGGGGATGCTTGATACGTCTCAAACGTATCTATAATTTCTTATGTTCCATGCTACTTTTATGATGATACTCACATGTTTTATACACACTTTATGTCATTATTATGCATTTTCCGGCACTAACCTATTGACGAGATGCCGAAGAGCCAGTTGCTGTTTTTTGCTGTTTTTGGTTTCAGAAATCCTACAAAGGAAATATTCTCGGAATTGGACGAAATCAACGCCCAGGGTCTTATTTTTCCACGGAGCTTCCAGAAGACCGAAGGGGATACGGAGTGGGGCCACGAAGGTCCGTACCCATAGGGCGGCGCGGCCAGCATGGGGCCCACGCCGGCCTATGGCGTGGGGCCCATGCGCCGCCTCCAACCCTGCCCTTCCGCCTACTTATAGCCTTCGTCGCGAAAACCCCTGTACCGAGATCCACGATACGGAAAACCTTCCAGAGACGCCGCCGCCGCCAATCCCATCTCGGGGGATTTAGGAGATCGCCTCCGGCACCCTGCCGGAGAGGGGAATCATCTCCTGGAGGACTCTTCATCGCCATGATCGCATCCGGATTGATGTGTGAGTAGTTCACCCCTGGACTATGGGTCCATAGCAATAGCTAGATGGTTGTCTTCTCCTCATTGTGCTATCATGTTAGATCTTGTGAGCTGCCTATCATGATCAAGATCATCTATTTGTAATGCTACATGTTGTGTTTGTTGGGATCCGATGAATATGGAATACTATGTCAAGTTGATTATCAATCTATCATATATGTGTTGTTTATGATCTTGCATGCCCTCCATTGCTAGTAGAGGCTCTGGCCAAGTTGATACTTGTGACTCCAAGAGGGAGTATTTATGCTCGATAGTGGGCTCATGCCTCCATTAAATCTGGGACAGTGACAGAAAGTTCTAAGGTTGTGGATGTGCCGTTGCCACTAGGGATAAAACATCAATGCTTTGTCTAAGGATATTTGTGTTGATTACATTACGCACCATACTTAATGCAATTATCTGTTGTTTGCAACTTAATACTGGAAGGGGTGCGGATGCTAACCCGAAGGTGGACTTTTTAGGCATAGATGCATGCTGGATAGCGGTCTATGTACTTTGTCGTAATGCCCGACTAAATCTCACTCTACTCATCATGATATGTATGTGCATTATTATGCCCTCTTTATTTGTCAATTTCCCAACTGTAATTTGTTCACCCAACATGCTTTATCTTATTGGAGAGACACCACTAGTGAACTGTGGACCCCGGTCCATTCTTTTACATCTGAATACAATCTACTGCAAACATTGTTCTTTACTGTTCTTCGCATACAAACATCATTTTCCACACCATACATTTAATCCTTTGTTTACAGCAAGCCGGTGAGATTGACAACCTCACTGTTAAGTTGGGGCAAAGTATTTGGATTGTGTTGTGCAGGTTCCACGTTGGTGCTGGAATCCCTGGTGTTGCGCCGCACTACACTCCGCCACCAACAACCTTCACGTGCTCCTTGACTCCTACTGGTTCGATAACCTTGGTTTCTTACTGAGGGAAAACTTGCTGCTGTATGCATCACACCTTCCTCTTGGAGTTCCCAACGGGCGTATGCTTTACGCGTCAACAATGTTCTATCGGGTTGCAAAGCTTCGGTTAGTACTTTTGATTGGGTTTTGGGTACTCCTATTGTAACTATTTCGCATTACTTGGTGTTTGACACCTGAACAGAAGATATGTTGTTTGAAGTCCATGTGTGGACGTAGTCTTGTAATATTGCAGTTAACTAGTGCTATAGTTTTCATTTCACGTCTTATGGCTGAACTGGTATCATGTCAGGTCTAATCAGACATGTTGCATTCAGAAAAAAGAAGGGCCATTTAGGGTCTTCTATCAAGAAATAATAAACCTGAATTAGGAGACTTCGAATAAAGCTCGTGGCCAAGCTGCAAGATCGTCCACTGTAAACGTTCGACGAAATGCAGCTTTCTTTTCTAGGCAGTTCAGTTGATCAGACATTTAGACTCCGTGTGGCCTCACCTGGATATGTTTAGAATAAAAAACACAACTCAAAGATCTGCAACCATCTCATGTGCTAGGTCCCTCCACATAGAGGTATTTATATGTTGACAGCCCAACTTCAGCCCATGAGGTCCAACCCACATGTATCGTAGATTGCCTCATTGAGACAGGTAGCAAATGTGAACCCACCTGTCTGAAACGTCTCCAAATATAGCTTTCATATTGGCGGGGTGCTAAAAAATTTGAAACTGAGGAAATGTCCATTCTACCCGTGAGTTCCACAGTTGTAACATCTGACGAGGTATCTAAGGATAAGGGTATTCCAGGACTTGTTACCCAATGCGACTGTAACCCGCGCCTGACCGAAATGTAGAGTTTCCCCCAATACAACAATGAACGAACCCTAGATTGGCCTTCGCCTCCGCCTCCCCCTCCGGCTATATCCACCATCGCCCTTAGCCTACTTCTCCATCCCTCTCGCCGTACACATCGTTGTTGAGTTGTTGTCACCCGTGGCCGTCCATTTTCACGGCAACACCTGCTAGTGCAGTTCATGTCCATCTCCAACAGGAGATCTATGCGCACCGACAGTCCAGCAATGGTGATACTATATTTTTTGGCTCCAATTCTAGATGTTAGCGGTTGTTTTGTCAATTTACTATAGACTAGCTATGGTTGTTCAAGTGCTCTTATATAGAAGTTTCGAGTAGTTAGCTTGTTATAGCAGGTACTGTTTCAGCCTACCTGCTAACTGAGTCTGCTCTACAAGGAGCGTCAACTCAATTTGCTTCATAAATAGATCGAGAAGGAAAGTGGCGGAGCGTGAACAAAACATAAGAGGGGGCTAATTCTTAAGAAACACAAAATATGCGTGAAAAAATGCCAAGTCATAGAAAAGAAAAAATGGAGGCAATGTTACGATGATACATATTTTGTGTTGGCGCAAAACATGACATACTAGTTCACATATACCTGAGCTTTTTTTTGTGGGCAATGCCTAAGCATTGTGGACAAGTAAATTTTCATGCTTCAAATAAAAGAACAATGCTAAATGCTAATGAACAAAAGTACTACATGTTCTGATGTCCCGCACAGGTACCTAATCGATTTGCATCAATACTTAAAAACTACCTAAACCTGTGCAGGGTATCAATTATTCGCAATCCTAAAATGATTTATCTAACCTGTGCAGGGGCAGGGTGCCGCATCGGACTGGGGCATTGGGCGGCTAGACGCCATGGCGGTGATCTGCAGGTAGCTAGCAAGGGGCGGAGCAGTAGAGGAGCGGAGCAGTAGAGATACCGAGAAGATGAGAAAAGGAGGATTAAGGAGTAAGTCAGAGGGACGACCGGTGGGGCGTATGCATCCCTGTAGACTGGGCTTCGCTTGATCATACTGTTTGGTCGAATTAGGAAAAAATAATAGAGAACCGGCTGGGCCATGAGTGCTGAGTACATGTACTAAAAGAAATTTTGCATCTTGGAAGGGGGGTCATCGCCCACTTTCGCCTCCACTAGGCTCCGCCCATGCATGGAGAGGAATACCCTCCTTTCTTAGCCACGAGAGGAATTGTTGTGAGCATCGTTTATATGTTCCCTTTTGCATTCTATAAAATTAGGGATAAAACTATTGGAAATTGATATTAAGGGCTTGTTTGATTTGTAGGAATTACAAAGGATTCTCAAATGATTGTATCCCTATGGTTTTTTCCCTTAACTGTCGTTTGATTGGTAGGAATAGAGCCTGTAGGATTATTTCTTACCAACTTGTCCTAGCCTATTTCTGTAGGAAATTTTTCATTAGGTGAGAGCTCTTGAAAAAAATTCTACGCTAGCTGAGTGAGTAAGTGCTAGTTTTTTAAAGCTCCGATTTGAAGTAGTAATATTATAATGATTGATAGTTCCTCTGTTTTTTCTAGGCTGCCATCAAACAACAACTCCTACAAATTTTCATAGGATTCATTCCTATAGGATTTAATGGGACATGTCATTCCAATCCTAAATTTTTTGTGTCCCTCTATTTTTCCTACCCTATGAATCAAAGAAGCCCTAAGTTGTACCGAAACAGTCTTTTCGCTGAAAGAACTACCTGATTGATCATGATTTAGTTCATTTGTAGTCCCAAACACGAGTGTTTTTGCTTGATTTCTTCCTTTTGTTCGTTACTCACACACACATAATATAGGTTTCAAACAATATTCCCATAGAAATGGCTAGTACAAGGGGAGGCTCATCAACTAAGGGCGGCAAGGAAATAGTGGCATCTCAGACACCTGAAGGTGATAATGATCTTGCACTCTCGTCACAAGATGTGCCCAAGGCCCTCCCTACTCTCTCGACATATAAGGTGTAGTTTCTCCATTCCCACTTGCCTTTTCATATCTATATTTGATTGCGGAAGCCAATTAATTATTGTCATGCTCGCTTCAAATTGACCCATGTTGTGCTTATTACTAGGGGACGAAGAAACCTACTGCCAGCAACAACAGTCGGGCTAACCAGCGGCATCCAGATGGAATCTCGATCAAGCCTGGAATGAAAAGACCATCAGCTTTGCAATCACCAGCTAGATCTGAAACAAGTAGTTACGTAAGTGATAAATAACGATCTAAACGGTGTAAAACAGGTCAGAGCCCAGTGCCGCACAAATCCTCACTTCAGGAACATTCTCTTGTTGAAGGTATTACCGTAAGCTTACTACATTTATCCAGTTGTATTGTCAAGTGCTTTACATAGGTTTAGGATAGCTTTGGTTGCTTGATGGCCACGCAGAGACTTCCTCCCTAACACATGTAATGCTGATACAGGAGAATACGTTACTACTGAACTCACTGATGAGTCAACTAAGATTCACAATGCTGAAGGCATGTTTCATGTATTTAGTCTCTTACTTCCAGGTGTACCACCATAATGTACTAAATATTTGTTTTATATATTGATCTAGACCCCGAAGAAGATGATCTTGTTGGATGGGGACACAGCATGGAAAAAGGACCCAAAAGGATGTCCCGGCCTCTACGTGGCAAACTCCCAATCATCATTCCAAAAGGGAAGACTAGGCCTAAGTCAGCTTTCATCGCTGCAAAGTTGGCCAGAGAATGCAACAACGTAATCAGGAATTATGTGCATGTGCAATCACACCGGAATCAGTACAAATATGATATTGGGTTCTCGGTTACTATTACGGTGAATTTGCGGTATGTACGTACTGAAGTCCTTTTCTCCCCTATAATGTTTATTTACGATCTCCTTTGATCATAGGAATAATGTAGGAATTGTATAGGATTTAGATCCTACAGGATTTTTTCCTACACTAGTTGTTTGATTCATAGGAATATATCCTATAGGAAATAGTCATGTAGGAATATTGTAGTGCAAATCCTATAGGAAATAAACATGAGGTCATACCTCATGAAAAAATCCTTTGGCACAATTAAAGAGAGCTCATTTTTCTATAGTATCCAACTAGGCATGACATAGCAATCCTATGTTTTCCCTATCCCTATGATTTTCCTATCCTATGAATCAAATGAGCCCTAAGATTCTAATTTTTGGAGATATCACTCTCATATTCATGTTCTTTCAGGTTACTAGTCCAAGTTTGTTGTGGACACAAATGTGTTAGCGGTAAAAACGGCTTGTACAAAGCTTCTTCAGAAAGACCTTCGGAAATGTCGGTACCTCCTAAAAAAGGAGTACTTTTACAACATGGATCGTCCCATCTCGAAACAAAGCACGGTTGCATCGATGAGTAACGATGAATGGAAAGCTCTTGTGGACCACTGCAATAATCTCTAAACGATGGTCAGTTCCTTTTTCTACAACCAATTCTTTGCCGTGTACATGCTTATGTCTATTGTACTAATTCTACAATTCGAGCAGAAGATATGTGCTAAAAACAAAAAACAAAAACGTGAAATGGTCCAGTTTCATCAAGCAACTGGGTTACGCAGCTATGCAGTGCATCTATAAAATTGGTAAGCCAAAACCTATCTATAATTTAATTTAACAGAATACTGTGGTGGATGTTTCAAGTTTCTTGTCTATTTACTTTGATTTTCGCTTAATGCATTTTTTGGTGTTACTATGTATATTACAATTCTGTGTTGTCGTATGGTATTTTTTACCGTTTCCATTACATGATGTTTTTGCCAGCTTCATGTGGTTTCTGTTTAGTTATTTCATGGACAGATGCATGCCGATTGAACTAAAATCATATATGAGCTTTTGTGCACATTGTACCATTGTACTAGGTGCATGTAGAACCTGCAAGCTTGCTTCATGTATGTCTATTATTTCAGGGAGACGCGTACAATAATAAAGAGCCCACTCCTTTGGAAATATTCAAGGAGTGTCACTTCAGCCGGAAAAATGGCTTCTCCACCATAGTACAAGATGCAATTGTAAGTAAGCTTTTGCCTCCATGTAAGTTCAATGTTGTATCCTACTGCTTCTGAACAACCTTTGATTTTCTTAATTTAAACAAAGGGTGAGATGGAAAAGCAGTTCTCTGAACCTACGGCATATGGAGGACAAAAGAGTGAGGCCTAGGTTGTATCTGAGGTCCTCTCAAAGAATACAACCAAACCTAGTTTTTTTTAAATGTGGGGCTCGTGTGTTCCTCGGGATCAAAGATTAGCAACCTGACTGCAGATCTGGAGATAGAGAAGAGGGAAAGTGCAGAGCTGCTAGATATTGTGAGTAGTCAGCGTGATCAAATGGATGAGCATAATAGCAAGGTAGAAGAAGGAGAAAAGAATTGTGCCATCATGGAAGCAAGGATTGAGCAGTTAAGCAAGATAATGCTCAAGCAAAGTTAGAAATTCTAACACGGGTAACATGGTGACATGGTGGTGCAGTGTTCGACGGTTGAACTATCATCTTTTCTATCCTGGGTGATGCGATGGTGCTAACTGAACTGTTATTCCGATGCTGCTCGTTGGACTAAGATTGTATTCTATTTCAGATACAATGTGAATGTTACATGTAATAATATGTAGGCGCCTGTATTTTTATCCTGTAGCGCTCTGTTTTGCAGGGTTGTGCGAGCCACTATTGGGACCGAATGCTTATGGGCCGATTTGTTCCGCGCAGGTGGGCCGCGAGAGACACTGTTAGCATGCTGGAATAATTAGTTGGGCTGAATTTTGTAAAGTGACCTTCTTTTGCTGGGTTTTCTATATCCTAAATGAGCCGCGATAACCCATAACAGTGCAAAAGAAATGGCCTCCTGCCATCGTCCTGTGGGCAATAATCAATTTTCATTGACGCCGGATGACTGGGCCTACTATATGGGAATTACTTTATGTACGATTGGGCTAGAATACATGGACTGCATTAGGCCATGATGGGCCATACGTGATCACTGAACGAAGGCCCAACACATGGGTATTATAGTATGGGTTCTGCAAAATTGGTCAAATCAAAACAGTATAAACGGTCCAAACCACTGCACGTATCTGTTTCAGATCAGCCAACGTGTCTACTTTAAATCAACACGTGGCACGAGCGGTCATTCGACATGTGTCGAGCTAAAACATGGCACATATAGGCAGCACATGTCTTTGTATAATTGAAGTACTTGTCGGTTGCTTAGTGGTCGGCAAGAAAAGTACAAAGTTGCCACGTGTCCTTCTGTAATTGGCAAACTGCTGCCAAAAAAAATTATTCCATATGGCAAATAGAAATTGGCCATGTGTCTGATAACATCACGCGATAAGACTGGCACCTTAATCATTGGCTTGACACCTTAATCATTGGTCTGACATAGCCGATACCATGGTCTTCGCCGGGGGGTACCGCCCCCGTGATGGATTTCCGTTGTCACGACGATGCGGCCCGGCTGGGCTTTGGGCTTTGGCAGGTCGTCATGGATACATGACGGGATCCCCTAACCGTCAACCGGGCCACCTGCGACGCGAGATTCACCACGGTCTACGAAACCGTTAGAGACACGTGTCTGTGATGGTTTTTGGTCATTCGCCGACGAACTAAAATCAATATGGACTTGCGAGTTGTTGGTAGTGCTATCTTCGAAATCCTCGCGACCAAGTTTGTGTGGAAGCATGGAAGAATCATCCTCACGGCCGAGTCTCCAGGAAAGAAGTCACTTGAAGCACCAGAAGGCGGCGAGTCAGCGAGGCTCATACGACAACTCTCAATTAATATTATCATGGGTTGTTTGGCAATAGTGATGTGCATAGCATCTGAATGTTGTTGTCACATGGCTATGAGATATATTTGGTTGATGCAAAACACATCACTATGTTTGGTGAGTAATTCATGTTTAGGAATATGACTAACATGTATATAGCATATAATATTGATAGCCCCATTTTCCCTACTTCCCTTCTTCTTCCACTTATTTTTTCATTTAAGAATAAGGTTATTATCAAATTTCAACCAAAGCAGTGAGCCTACGATGTTTTGAACTAACATTAACTTTTCTGTTTTGTGTTTTTTTACCTGCATTATGTTTGGCTTCAAAAAATCTATCTGTAGTAATGCACATGCATTCAACTATATATAGTTTATCGATAATGTCATGTCTAAATATAATATTTGACAGCTGGGAAGAATATTTTTGCACCCACCATCCGACGAGCCGCGGCACCCACATGTTTCAGCCCAAAAATTTCATCCCACGCACCTCGCCAGTTCTGCTGGTAATTTTACGGCATAATCCGTTCAAGCCCACGAAATCCATCTCACGGTCTGCATGTGACGTAAAGTTTCTTTCTTGCTTGTGCAGTATAAATTTACAGCATGAAACATGCATTCATGTGAGGTAATTCTAAAATATACTAACGACGGCTGCAAACTCATTTCACGGCCCATGCATGTTAGGTGGATTTTACATTGAATTTTTTTGGTGAACAACCTGATTTAATTAGTTATTTAGGAGAGACATTATCCTATGGCAAACAAATGTTGTTCTATTGTTCACCAAAGGATTCAAAAATTCAAATACTAACTAGATTGAATCAGTTGTCTGGAACATAATAATAAATTCCGTGTTGAAAGGAGGGCTTTTTATAGCCACTAATTACAACTCCAATAGCTTAACTACCGCCGGAAATAACACACCTGGCCAACACAATCATGTCAGTCTCTTGCATGCTAGCTCCCGTCTCCCTCCGCATAATGACTAGAATCACATCATTTTTGCAAGATTTATATCGTCCTGTTAAAATGTATAGTTTAGCCGTTTCCAAAGGTTCGAACTTTTAAAAAAATTGGCTAGTGCATCAATCTAATATCATATCGGAGTTACAAGGTATCAGGATCAAATCTTACCCAATGCACCATTTAATGTATTCCAAATAGTTGCAGCCCCAATTACCCACCTCTAGTGTCTTACCATTTGGTGCCTGGGCAATCACCACTGAACGGAATAAATGAAAAGTACCGAGTACAATTTTCCTTTATGCAAGATCTCGATTTCAACCCAAGAGGAGACTTACGTATAATTATTGTACGAACACAAGAAGAATATCACCCTATGGATCTGCCCATCTGAATAATACAGATACAACAAGCTTACAGGGGAGAATATATACACCATACTATACACACGAACAATACCTTCAGTTCTCATTCAGTCAATCTGGTCGGTTTGGGAACTATTTGGAGAGCGGTAGTCAGCGCGACAATCTTGAGCTGAGAACAAAATCATTGGCTTGAGATTTGGCATGCACAAACCTTTGAACTCTGTGTTCTTACATTTGCATAACACCATCATTGTGCCCCCATCTTCGAAAATATCCCCGAGAAATTAGGCAGCTTATCAACATGCTTTAGTGCTCGCTCTGCAATTTGTCTTGTTTTGAAGTCACCATGCCTAAAAGCTTCAACTAAGGCCGTCCCAACATTTTGGTTTCCTGAGATCTCGTAAGCTATTTCATGCGTCCTGAGGATCCTCTCCACGGCCCAGACCGCTTGCTGCCTCAGTGCCTCAGTTCGATTCTCACACAACACATCAAGAATCAATTTGACCCCTTCCGCATCGCACAAGACCATCACACCCTGATCAATGTCCACTCCATCCTCCAATAATGTGGACAATGCTGTTAGAGAAGCTTCAACGACTTTGTCATTGTTGTGATCCAAACAAGCAACCAACTTCTCCACCACCTTCCCTTCCAAGAGACAGAAGCTCTCCCTTGAAGAACATATCCCATGATGAACTCTGCACTCCCCGGTTGACACAGACTTCTGGCTGATGCATGGAAATATTGAAAAACACAATCCTGGGGTGGAAGGTGGCAGTACCTTTGTTAGATGCTTTGATTGGCGAGAGAGATTCCCTAATGCAGTGGCAGAGACAATCTGGACAGTATCAAGACCATTCATCTGAAGCAGATCAGTAAATAGTGCAGTGAGATTGTATTGGCGAGCAACAGCAATGATATCTAGATCATCTTCCAAGATAAATGTGATTCGGGAGATTATCCTAACAAGACCTTCAAGAAAAGGATTGACAAAACGTCCTCCACGACTCTCCCCTTGTCTAATCATCATCACTTTTGATATGATTGTGGTGAAGGCCCCATCTTGCACAAGATGTCTAGTGAGCACTGAATCCTGCAGTGGAAGATCAGCTACAAGGCCAGCAGCTGGAGCTTGCTCTTCTGAAATGCCGTTGTTGTCACCAATGACCCTAATCAAGCTGCTGAGTTGACTAAAATTTCCACGAAAAGCATCAGCCAATTCTAGTCCCATACATGGTGATATATTATTCAAAAGCTTGATGGAAGCCATGCGAACCTCTCTTTGAGGTGCTTCAACAAACTGTATCAAACTAACAGTGGCACCAGAGCTTTTAATGGCATCAACTATGCCTTGGACAGTAGCAGAAGAGCTAGTTAGACCAACAAGGACCTGGAGTAACTTGCACTCGATTGCAGGCCCTGTATTACTGATGAGATGAAGCAGATTGTGAATAATTTCTTCAGATACTAAGGTCTGGCGGCTGTGATCTAGTGGAATGGACTGAAAATTTGCACCCGATGCCACAACATTTGCAAGAATTGTTGCTGATACCTCCTTCAACCTCATTGGAAGCTGATTACTGCCAACTGTAAAGAGGTCTGTTATCAGAGGTGGAAGAATACCTGCTTCAATTAGTATCTTTGCGCTGATATCATAAGATGAAATTTGGTTTAATGACTTCAGAGCTGCTTCTCTGGCCTCCAGGTTCCCAATTTTCATGATGTTGACTAGTGCACAGCCTGCAGTTTGCGCCACAAAGGCCTTCATATCGTTGCTTAAGACAAGCTCCCCAAGATAAGCAGCCATGGATAATTGGGTATCAGGTGAGCCTGATAATGGACAAAATAAGCAATGGGTACACGACCAAAGAAGATTGAATTTCATAATAACTAGATAACAATTATTCTACAAAACTAGATAATGTTTATAACGTTTCAATCAGTACCATTTGGAAATTACATAATGCATGAACTCAATAGCACATTGTTAATACTACCTCCGTCTAACAATAGGTGTCTTAATTTTGTCTAGGTATGGATGTATCTAGACACATCTTACTTATAGATACATCCGTACCTAAAAAAAGTTGAGACGCCTGGGAGTAATTACTGTAATTCTCTAACTCGGTCTGTGCTTAACTTCTTATTTGGCACAAATAATTAACAAGATAAATATGAATTGGCCCCAAAATAATGATGCTAGATAGAACCTGCACAAACCAAAATGGGGTGATTCTTATACATGCACTGGAGTAGCATACTACGATGACAAAGCTATAGATGAGTGAACGGAAACAATGGCTAGCAAATTCTACATCTTAAACATGCAGCAAACCCATGATTCCTTACCCCCGTCTTCAAAACTAATAAGAACTCTTCAGGTAGTCGGCTTGTTAATAAACAACGCCCCTACATGAAGAATACCTCTGCATAGGTGACAATTTTCTTCTTTAAAAACTAGAAAATGACAGACTTTGTATGCCTATGGTAGCAAGTAGTGGTGAAGAATGAACATCCAATATTGGTGTATGGGAGAAAAAAGAAACAAGAAAGGAATACAGGAAATCCTAACACAGCTGAGAAGTGAAGTGATTAGAATACCAGGCAGAATGTATTACCTCTGTATTGTATCATAGCAACGACAATAGACAAAATCTCTCTACTTTTTCACAAAAGGAAACAGAAACACACTCTCTAGTTTTTAAGAACAGCAAAGGATATAAATTATACCTTGAAGGAGAAGCCTAAGAAGGGGTTGCAGTCTACCATTTTCAGCCATTTGTCTAACATTCTTTTCACAGCTCTCTAAATTTACCAGTGTTTTCTCAGCCCAATCAATTGTCAATGTATTTTCTACTTTACTACTTGACAAGCCAACAAGTATGAGGATGGCTCCAGGAACACTCCCGATTTTTTCTGAAAGAGGTTTGTATTCCGAAAGTTCATATAACAGAGATGCAGCTTGTTCTTTCTCTTGGACATGCCCATGAGATAAGAACTTCACAATTGTACGAATGTTATCCCCGGCAGCAATCTCATCCTGCGGAGAATACCCCGAGATATTAGAAACACAAGAGCCATGATAAGTTGAACACAAAAAGAAACTAGATTCATAAAATGGCACCTTGTTGTCATTATCATCTTTTGCTACAAAACGGAGACTTTCCAATGCTTTTTGTCGTACTTTTGTACTGCTATTCTTCAACAACTCAGAAACCAAGCTTATTAAGCCAAGCTTCCTCACTACATGCCTGCTAGATCTACTTCTCTGACATATCTCTGCAACATATTCAAGTGCTTGCACAGTATCACTTTCTGAACTCTCAGAAGTTAATAATTTACGAGCTACATCAAGTTTGGCTGCCTCATTTCGATGCATCCATTCATCAATAGTGTTTTTTAGAGCAATACTCGGATTTAACTCGGTACTACTGAGCTCCTTTCTAGTAACAGGGCAGATAAGTCTCCTTCCACTGCTATCAGATTCCTTAAACCACTTCAAAATGGCTTGACATTCGAATGTAGCACCGCTCTCCAAAGTGACAGGATCCCGCATAATTTGTTTTGTGAGTGGACACAGAAAAGATTCATATATAGGCTCAACACGCAAGCTGTCAGCGGACGAATCATAATGGCCATCCTGACCTTCTGCCATCACTTAACCACAACACTGCAAAAATGTTCAGATGCAATAAATTTTGCTGAAAATAAGTATTGTGGGTTCATAAGTGAGAACCCACGAATGAAAGACATGCAACAAATAGAATGGAAATTATTACAAATTTGCAAATGGAACTCCTGAAACATATACTTGAACTAAGAAAAAATAGTTAGATGCGATGATACCATGGTACCCAAATAACCTTTCATTCATTCCACTATTGCAATAGATAACACGTTAGCATGAGACGAGACACATAGACTAATATCATCAAAGAGCGGTAGAAGATCATATCAGCTTTGAAATGATCTTCCAGTTCCGTGGAGAAATCACACAATGTCCCTTATTTGCAGTCATTAACAGAACAAAAGGAAAAAAAAAACAGAACGAAAGATCATGTCTGACATTATATGAGAGCCAGACATAATCAAAAGTCCCTAAAAAATATTTTCTATGCGTATATATTTTTATGTAAATGCATTACACTAAGAGCTAAGTTAGAACATAACCAGTCTCTTACCCCTTCAACACCCAGCCACCACTATCTAAAGGTAAATTGGCTTCAGGGCAAACTAGGCCGGGCAAAAGGGATGAATATTACCTCAGTCCAACAAGTTAGGAGAGCGAACCGCAGGAAATGGCGACAACGATGGCGGGACCAGCTAAGTTGTTTTTGGGCCAGCAGAAGATGTTTTTGCTACCGGCGCTCCAGACTCACTCCCAACACAAAGGAGGGCAAGCGGGGGCGCCGGCAGAACGGGCGTCTTCGGTGGGACCCACCTGCCAGTGACACATCGTGGCATCAAAGCCTCATCTCCAACGGCCGCAGCTTTCCCATCAGCAGTGAGCAGGCTCTCGTTGCATCAATGGCACGGGGCAGCATTAATGCGATGCCACGGCTTCGCGACGCGCCTGTATATGTACCGCTCTTTCCCCTCACGCCGCGCACAGTCCAGATCTCGCCATCCACCTAGAAAAACCCTAGCGCCATCCACCCACCAGCCGCCGCAGCCATGGCCGAGCGCTACGAAGGGTACGGAGCCACCGCGAACGTCTTCAGTCGCCACACCCTGCACAAGGAGGCGCGCGCTCTACGTGGCGGGGTACATGGCCCCACCGAACATGCGCGCGCCCTCAAGGTGGCGGCTGAGCGCGGGAGGCATCCCGATCCCGCTGGAGCCGCACGGGAATGCGTGCACGCAGGAGATGCACCAGCACTACTACGGCGAACTCACGCCGGAGCAACACGTGGACCCGCGCTGGGACCTGGAGGACGCCACGAACTGGGACGGCTTCTTCAGGCAGCGGCGCCTCTTCGAGCTCAGCCGCTACGAGGGGAACGGGTCATCGCCCGCGAACAACAACGCGTCAGCAATTCCTCCCGGCCGAAGAAGCCGAAGGCAGAGGAGACGGAGTGGATAGGTCCATAAGACGGGGTAAATTCTAACGGAGCAAATATTACATTACAAGGTCGTTATATATTAGAGACGCACTACCAAAATATAGTATTTGTTCTTATATTACATGTTGGTTTGAATACACGCAATAAAGGGCTCTTCTCTTCTTCATCTTCTATGGGCTTGGTCTTGCGTTTGCCCAATATTTTACCTTGTTTCTTCTTCTTTGATGAAACATGTCCATGCAGCAACTCATTCAATATACCACATCTATGTACAGAACCTAAATCCATGCATACTAGAATCTGTACCATGTGCAGCAGCAACCATACATACTATACTAGGGAACCGAGTGCAGTAGTACATCAATTATTGCCAAAGGAAAAAAAAAACAGAGATGAGAATCTCTACCGTGTGGAGTAGCAGCAGGCCAAGAAGAGAACCGAGGAGCAGCACCAGCACAGGTCGGTGAGCGTCGACGTTCTCCGGCGGTGGGCGTCGAGGCTCGCCGGTGCGTCCAGTGGCCGGCGGTCCGATTCGGTTGGTCCGGCGCTAGATGCGGTGGGGGGGGCGGGAGGAAAGGTCGATTGGGCTGGGTCCCGGGGATGCAAAGGACAACAGAGGAGAGTACACGGCCGGCGGCGCCGGAGAAGAGGGAAAAGTCGGCCGGAGCTAGGGTTCGGTCGGAGGAGCTCTCCCTGCCATGGCTGCAGTGGGGGGAAATGAGGAGCGGTTGACGGAAACGACTGGTTTTCCAGGAGGGTCTTCCTTTACGAGCTTTGACTTCCTAGTGTAAATAAGCTGCTCTGGCTGTCCAAACGCAGGCAAGTCTGCATAATTGAGTGATGACGCCCTCGCGACTCCTAGGCGATTCCACCCCGAGCCCGACCCGAGGTCCTGTTCATGGCGGGATCACCTCGATTCGCGTCCATGGTGGGCCGGGAGCGTGGGGCGCATCTCCACGCGTCACGCGACCGACCTCTCCTACCACTTACCTCCTCCACACCACCGCACCCACTCACTTCAAGCTCACCGTCGATAGCTAGGTTCCTACCCAAATCCAAGGCGAATCGGAGGCTGACGCTGGCGATTTGCACGGATGAGGAGGGAGAGGAGGTGGGGGATCGAGTGTGGTGGCGGCGGACCGGTGCTGGAGTTGGAGAGGACGAGATGGGACCTCGCGAAGGTGTTGAGGGTGCGGAAGCTGGATCGGCAATGGCGATGTCGAGGTCGAAGAGCGAAGAGCGAAGGCCACGCGGAGGATCGAGCTGATTCACGTCGGTGCGGAGGCTTCAGCTTCTGCGTGGGCTCGTTTGGGCCAATCGCCGTTGCCCCATAGCTCACCTCCTGTGGCGCGAAGGCGGGGTTCGAGAGATCAAGTCCAGCTAGAAGCCAAGTACATCTCAGGGGCGAGAATGGCGTTGCAGGCGCCAGCTCAGGGGCGGAAGCCTGGTCCGAGAAAGGTGTTGTTGCAAATGGCGTTTCAGAGGGATCTGGAGCTTCAGGATACGGCGCAGAGCTTGCCGGTGGAGAGGCGGCGGCCGTTGGAGCAGCCCAAATGTCTGGTGGATCTCCCATCACCATTCGATTTGGCGAGGCGGAAGGCTTATGCGCTGCTGCCCCCGCGGTGGAACAAGAGACCGCACCCACTGGGGCTTGCTGTCACGGAGCTGAAGGCGGCGCTGGCGCTGTTGACCCTGCACCAGCATGCATTGCTTCTGAACAAAACTGCAGAGGAAGTAGAAGATACAGAGCTGATCGGGGCTGTTTTGGTTGGTTTTGGCGGGAACAGAAAGGGGGAGGATGAAATGGTGGGTTCCAGAAGCTCGTCCATGGCGCCGTGGACCAAGTCAAAAGGTGGTGGGTGCCATGTGACTGTTGCGGAGGAGGAAAAGGAGATAGAGCTACTTTTTGAGCAACTCTGGGATATTCCACAGCATCTGGGCAAACCACCCCCGCGCGTGGCGACATATATAAGTCCTCATCGATCTAGGGTTCGTGGTTCCCCTCCACCGCCGCCATTGCCACCAGAGAGACCAGCTCTATGTTATCTGGGGGTTGAAGAAATCGAGCTAGTAGATCTAGAGTCTGAGGAGGTGATCATGGCAGATCGTGGCCGTGGGGGAGAAACAGGGGGAGAGGATCTGGAGGGGGAAGAGGAGACAACTGGAATCGGCAGCAGCAGAACATCAATCAGTTTCAGCAAAATCCTCAACAGCAACAACAGCCATTCCCAGATTACCAGCAGAACCAAGGTGGTTTTCCTTTCCCTCCACAACCTTATGGTTTTGTGCCTGGTGGGATGCCTCCTCTGTGGGTTTTCCAAGGGCCATATCCTCAGTTTCCCCCTCAGCAATTTGGTTTTCAATCCAACCAATGGATAGCTCCAAACAGTGATGACTTCCATCAGAATAGCCAGCATCAAGATGGAGAAGGGGCTGCTAAGTCAAAGAGTGGGGTGGCAAAATAGATGCAGAAGAAGAAGAGTGGTGGGAGTGGTGAAATCCAGGTAATCCCAAACCAGATGTCCTATGTGGATACTATATGTCTTGGTTGTGGTGAGCCTGGTCATTTCAAGCAGTCTTGTGAGAAGAAAGCCTTCTGCTTCATTTGCAAAGCTACTAATCACCCTGTTGATGGTTGTCCTGTCATCAAGAGACCTCCTCGAGTGGCTAAGTACATAGGAAGTGCAGCCAATGGCCTAGGTTTCTTCCACATTGAGATTCCTGAGGTGGTTATTAACCCTGTGGCTACTACAAAGAATTGTGGGCTTGTGCTGATTGAGGAAGGTAACATCTCAAAAGCTGAGTTGGCAAAAGAGTTTGCTGGAATTTATAGGACAAATTGGCCATGGCAGATCAGAGAACTCACCTAGTGGTCTTATCTGGTTAAGTTTCCTCCTCATCTTCCAGTGGATCAGGTGATAGGATACCCTAGTTTTGGTTTGACAAAACCTGGGGTTTGGGTCAAGGTTGAGGCTTGGGATGATGATCCAGATCCTGTGGCAGTGATGCAAGTGACCTGGATGAAGATTCATGTCTGCAGCCTCCATGGTGTGAGTGGAATTGTATTTACCCTGGAAGAGATTGACTGGATGAGTGTGTTCAAGGATTGTGCTGAGGTGGTGAGAGTCAAGATAAAGTGTAGGGACTCTACTAGGATTCCTGCTGGCAGGCTTTTCCACTTCCAGGGTAAATTTCATCAGTTGATGTTTGAGGTAGAGGGTGAGCCTGCTATGGTTGTGGCAGATGACCCTCCCCTACCTCCTCCCCCTCCCTCTGATGACAATGATGATCATGGAAATGAGGGGCAGGCTGGAGAAAGGCAAGATGGTATGGATACTGATAGGAGCAGTGCAGCAGGGAATGCTACTGCAAACCCTGTTGCAGTGACTCCTGGTGCTTCCAGTTCTGGATCTGTAGTGAGAAGACTTGTTTCTGATGGTGAAGAGGTGAAAGAGTATGTTGATGGTGCAGTGGTGTATGATTTACTGCTCAAAAATGGTTGTGTGGATGAAAATGGTAGGTTTATCTGGAGGAATGGTTCTAGCATGGATGAGGAGGCAATGAGTGAGGAAATCCAAAACTTCCTCCTGGATGATCTTGTGAATCCTGCTGAGGACCAAGGGGTTGATCTGGAGAATCTGGAGATGAGTGCTAATGGTCAGGAAGTTGCTCTGCCAGAAGATATTCTCCCTATCTTTGAGAAGGCTGACAAAGAAGAAACAGTGATGGACATTGATCAGCAAGGGAAACAGAAGAAGAAGAAAGTCTGGGGCCCTGTTCAAGCTACAAGGCAGAGCTCTAGGGTGGACAAGTCTATGAATGTGATGAAGAAGGCTATTGAATACAAGAAAAGGAACAACCTGGAGGATCCCAACAGAAAGATGAAAGGTCTAATGCATTCTAATGCTTTCCAGTCTTTAGATGTTGATTATCTTGAATCTTTAGCTAGGAATGTAGGTGTTGATATTTCTGTTGTTAGTGCTAGTGGTGAAAAAGAGGAAGATCAGGGTACTCTTCCTAGAGTTCTTAGGGATGTGTTGGTTTCCCCTATGGATGTGTTAGTGGATCTAGAGATTCCTAGGGAGTGTACAGCTCATGAATCTCTTTGTGTACATGCTTTATCTGATAATGTAGAGCTAGTTAAAACCCCTCCTAGCAGTAGAAATAGTAGAGATGAGTTGGAAGATGAAGGAGAAAAATGGATAGAGGTTATTAGGAAATCACGGGGCAAGCACCCTAAGAAGAGATTACAATGTTAATTTCCTTCTTTAATATTAGAGGGATTACTTGCCCCTGGTAGGAAAAAGTGTCTAGAAGACACTGTTATTCCTCTGAAAGTTGACTACATTGGGTTTCAGGAGACAAAAAAGGAGAAATTATCTAAGTCTTTCTTAAAAAATATTTTAGGGAATAGGAATTTTGAGTGGAATTATCTGCCTGCAGCTGGTTCTGCTGGTGGGATATTAGTTGGGGTTAATAATGATATTTTTGAAGTTGTTTCTTTGGTTATTAAGTCTTTCTCTGTTAGTGTAATTGCTAGGATTAGAAGTTCTGGTGTGGAGATTAGGTTTACTACAGTGTATGGTTCTCCTTATGAGGAAGGTAAAGAGGCTTTTATTTCAGAGTTGCATGAGCTATGTTTGAGCTGGGATGGGCCTGCCATGATTGGAGGTGACTTCAATCTGGTTAGGTCCCAGTGTGATAAGAGTAATGGAGTTATAGACTTCAAATGGGCTGACAAATTTAATGCTTGGATAGATTTGTGGGCTTTAGTAGATGGGTTCAGCTGGTAGGTCTTTTACGTGGAGTAACAATCAAAACAATAGAATTATGAGTAGAATTGATAGAATTTTTTGTAATACTAGTTTTGAAGCTATGTTCCCCTTAGGGATTGCAAGAGCTCTACCTAGATTAGGTAGTGATCATACTCCTATAATCTGGGACTCTGGGGAGACTTCTGCACCTAAAAAAGTAGTTTTAAGTTTGAGAAATGGTGGAGTACTAGAGCAGATTTCCTAGAGGTTGTAATTAAAGCTTGTTCCATCCAAGTAAATAGTGATAATCATCTGGATATTTGGCAAGCTAAGGTAGGATGCTTTAGAAGCTCTGCTAAAGGGTGGAGTGCAAATATAGATGCTGAAATTAGAAAAAGGAAAAAGTCTCTTATGGAGGAATATGATGCATTAGATATTAAAGCTGAAACCCAGGAACTTGTAGATGGGGAGGCTGAAAGATTTAGACAAAATCTGGAGGAGTTGAGTGCTTTTTGGCTTATTGAAGAAATAAAAGCTAAGCAACGTTCTAGGGATAAGGATATTTGTGAGGGTGACAGGAATACTGCATACTTTCATGCTTTAGCTAATCAAAGGAGGAGGAAGAAAATGATCCCTGTCCTAGATGGGCCTGATGGTCCTGCAACTGAAACAAAGGAAATGCTAGAGATAGCTAAAAACTATTATAAAGTTTTATTTGGAGCTGAGGAGAGACCTGATATTAGGCTGTTAGATAATTTCTTCCTCCCTGAAGAAAAAGTAACTGTAGAAGATAATGAGATGTTAGGTAGTAGGTTCACTTTAGAGGAAATAAGAGAAGCTGTGTTTGGTTCATATGCAGATGGTGCACCTGGCCTGATGGTTTGTCTTTTTTTCTTTTATCAGAAATATTGGGACATTGTTGCCCCAGATTTGTTGAACCTGTTTGAGGCTTGGTTTGATGACAAGTTAGATATTTTTAGATTAAATTTTGCTATGATCACTTTGATCCCAAAAGAGAATGATGCTAGGGAGATGAAGAAGTTTTGGCCTATAAGTTTACTGAATTGTAGTTTTAAGATTTTCTGTAAAGTCTTGACTAACAGATTGGCTAGAATAATAGGGAGACTAATTTCTTATAATCAGTCTGCATTTATTAAAGGTAGATATATCCTTGAGAGTGTGGTTACTGCACATGAAATTGTGCATGAGGTGCATAGGAGGAACTTAGAGGGTTTTGTTTTTAAAATCGATTGTGAAAAAGCTTATGATAGGGTTAACTTAGATTTCCTTTATGAGATCTTATCTCTTAGAGGGTTTAGCCCTTTTTGGATTAGGCTTATAAAACAAATCACTACTGGAGGATCAGTGGGTGTTAAGATTAATGAGGTGGAAAGTGATTTCTTTCTTACTGGTAAAGGGTTGAGACGGGGGGACCCTCTGTCTCCTGGCCTTTTTAACTTTGTAGTGGATGTCTTTTCTAAAATGCTCCTTAAAGGGGGAAATGTAGGGTTGATTAGAGGACTCTGTCCTGATTTTGTCCCTGGAGGGGTTGTGTGTCTTCAGTATGCTGATGACACTTTGCTTTTCCTAGAGAAAAGCAATGAAATTGCAACCAATTTGAAATGGATTTTGACTTGCTTTGAACAAATCTCTAGCATGAGAATTAACTATCATAAGAGTGAGCTGATTCCTATAAATGTAGAGAGAGGAGTGTACTTCCTTCCTGGAAACTTTTGGTTGTGTTTTAGGATCTTTTCCAATTAAATATTTAGGAATTCCCTTACATTATGATAAACTGAAAAGAGAAGATCTACAACCTCTGATTGATTCTCTCTTGGGTAGATTAGCTGGTTGGAGAGGGAAACTTTTGTCCTTTGCAGCAAAAAGGGAGTTGGTCAGATCAGTGTTAGCTAGTATTCCCATTTATCTGCTGTCCTTTTTTAAATTTCCTAAATGGGCTTTGAACTTGATAAATACACAGTTATCTAACTGTATGTGGAATGATGAGGAAGGAAATAATAAAATTCATTTAGCTAATTGGCCCTTTGTGCGTATGAGAAAGGAATTTGGTGGCATGGGGGTTCCCAATCTACAAGACTTGAACCTATGCCTCCTAGGGTCTTGGATTAAGAGATATATACAGGGAGAAGGGACTTTATGGAGGAAAATTATTGATAGCAAATACAACACTAGAAGTCCAAACATCCTCTGCTGTCATGATGCTCACCCATCAACTTTTTGGAAAGGGGTAATGGGTGCAGCAGAGGGTATTAGATTTGGATATAAATGGAAAATAGGAAATGGTAGGAGAGTTAGGTTTTGGGAAGATATTTGGTTTGGGAACTCTAATCTAGCCACTCAATTCTGGGACATTTATTTTATTTCTAATCAACAAACTAGAACTGTTAGTGAGGTGTGGGATGGAACAAACTTAAGATGTGATTTTAGAAGGACTTTCTATGATAGTATGATGATTCAATGGCAGGAATTGTTAGCTATTGTTGAAACTATAGATCTTAGTGATGAGGAGGATCAACTTATTTGGTCTTATGAAACTAATGGTGTTTACTCCTCAAAATCTATGTATGCCTTGGTGAATTTTAGTGGTGTGATACCCATTTACTTACCAGCTGTTTGGGAGTTAAAGATCCCTCCTAGGATCCAGATTTTCTTGTGGCTTTTATCACAAAATAAGATCATGAATAGAGATAATTTGAGGATGAGAGGGATTCCAAAACCTATGGAATGCTCTTTCTGTAAAGATTTTGAGAATATTCATCACCTCTTTTTTGAGTGTATAGTTGCTAAACAAATATGGAACCTGGTTGAAGAAGTTTTTAGTTATAATGTAGGAAAATATTTAGGTATTGCTAGTAGATGGTTGTGTAATAAGAAGTTTCTTCAATTTAATTTCATTTCCTCTGCTATCTTATGGGGGGTTTGGAATTCTAGGAATAGTTTGGTGTTTAATAGGCTTACTTGGTTAACTTTGAAGCAGGTGTGGAGAGTAATTCTCTCATATTTGAGAAACTGGAAGGTGCCTTTCAAGGATTAGGTGTGGAAGGAAGTGAACTTGTTCATGGAACAACTGACGAGCAAGATCAAAGCACCGCTGAGCCTGGCACAAAACTGACGTGCTCCTCTTTCGATTGGATCACTTCTTGGGCCCCTGCTTCCAAGTTTGCTCATGGAGGAAGAGCCTCTCTGGAGTATATGAAGGAACATCCAGAGGAAGAGGCGTCAGTGCACGTCGTGATGTAGAAGTGGTCGTGCCTGCAGTGGTGCTGTAATAGGGATATAGCTTTCCTGGTGCTGTTATGTGTGCTTTTGGGTAGTAAGCTCTTAGTCTAGGGTTGCTTTTGTGTTGCGCTGAGCTGTTGAGAGTTCAGTTTGCTTTTGGTGGGGAGGTTGGTGTCTTCAGTAGGTTTAAAACTTTGGCTCGTGTTGGGTTGTCAGTAGTTTCTTTTAGTTGTGTTTTTGTTCTGAGTTGGTTCTGTTTCATGTATATGAACACTGGTTTCATTTCGCGCTGCAATGGAACCGGGGAGGATGTCTCCCTGAGAATCTAAAAAAACGCAGGCAAGTTTTTTGGTGTTTGGTTAGGCTTTGGCTTATAACAACATCTTTATAGTACCCCTAAACCCTTAAATCCTCAAAAATAACCTTTATTTTACAGTTTTCGATCGAAAAATGACGTAAACTAGGACCTCTTAACTCCCGAACCCTCAAAAAGTTTTAAGGGCTGGACCCATATTTCTCCTCCCAACATGTACATGTGAGGGTTGGAGAGGCCCAACCCCTACAACCTCTATTCCCCCACACGCGCGCGGGAGGGAAGTTTCAGCCCGTGCCCCGTCCGTCGCCCCTGCCGCCGCCGGCTGCCCTGCGCCATGGAGCCGGCCGCCACCACCCTCCCGCCCACCTCCTCTGTCATTGGCCCTGCTACCTCGCTCGCCGGCCCCGCCGCCTCCCTCGCGGCCCCGCCCGTGAGGTCCGGTGCGGAGGTGGCCGCGGTGGTCGCCGCCACGCACGTCGGCGCGAAACGGCGGTGGCTAGGCAGCACGTCGTGCAGCCGCAGCCCACCACCGCCACGGCCCCGCCCGTCGCCCCTGCCCCGCCCGTCGCCAAGGCCCGTCGGAAGAAGGCGACGCTGGGGCCAAACAAGCCTGCGGGCACCAAGCCCGCCATCAAGAAGACCACCGCGCGGAAGAAGGCCGCGCCGGCGCCCACAATCGCTGCTCCTCCAACCGTCGTGCACGAGGTGTTCGATGTAATTCCCACACCAGTACCATCATTCATGGGGCTTCTCCAAGGATGAAGTGCAATTGGCATGGTGGAAGGAGTACAAGTAAGACATCGCGGAGAGGAAGATGATATTCCGTGTTGCGTCCTCTACTCTTCGTGGTGAGACTCCGATGAGTGGTGGTGGCGATGGCGGTGTGGAGGACTCCACCACCGACGCCTATGGAGGTGCTTGATGGCAGTGTGGCGGTCTAGGAGATGGCGCCAAGGTGCAACTTTTTGGTGACGGTGCCGACGAGAGGGGGAAGATGATGATTTTGTGATGTAAACTATTAAACCATGCGTCAATGATCCTTCATGTCCTAGTTTGTTTCATGGTTGAATGTGTTTTTCTAGTGATAATTGTGATATATGTCAAATAATAGTTTGAGGGTTTGAGGGTTGCGGCAAAGACTAGAACCCTCGAATCCTTAAAAATTTGAGGGTTTGAGGGTTCTAGTCTTTGCCCCTGTTTTTCACCCCTCAAAAGTGGCAAAAACTGCCAATTCTCAACCCTTAAAATGCTTTGAAAATTTGAGGGTTTAGGGGTACTACTAGTGATGCTCTAAGCCCAGAAAGCTAACCTAAAAGCCTAACCAAACATCCCCTTAGTGTTTAGCGATGCCGCCACGGCATGGGCCGCTCTAAAAAAAGAATTAATTTAATTTAACTGGAAACACTCAAAATTTGAATAAAATCCGACCAAATTTAAACAAAAAATTAACTAACGGCGCCTGCGGCGGCTGGAGAGATTGTAGTAGTGGAAGAAGTTATAGTGGTCGTTGATCACGATCTCCTGCTTGTCGCGAGAGTCGGCAGGCTCCTCCTTCACCGCATCGCTGGGATCTGCCGCTCTCGCGGATGGACATGATGAGTGTATCCTCGATGTTCCCCGCCCAGGCGGTGTGGTCGTTCAGCGACGACATGTAGACGTCGATGTATCCCGGCATGTCGTTGGGATCGTCGTTGCTTCCGGAGGAGCACCGCCACCTCCTCCACCTCCTCCTTCACCTCAGACTTCAACGGAGAAGGCCATTGTGTTGCTGCTACTGCGGCACCGCCTCGTGGATCATAATGTCACTGTTGCAATGTCTGCGCCAGAGTCTCATAATCCTCCTTCACCTCGTGCTTCGGCACAGGGGGTAGGGGAGACGCGGTAGGAGGAGGACAGTCTCGAGCGCGCTGGCCCTGGCAATGAAGAGTGGGAGGAGGACGAACGCGAGATCGTCCCCCTCGGAAGCCAACGCGATGGCAACGGTGGTGACGATGATGGCGATAGCGACATCTCAAGTCTAGGGGCGCCATCATGGAGGTTACTGAGGATGGTTGTTCGACGGCGTGACCGGCCCCATGAAGCCCTCGGTGATACGAAGCTCTTCGTTGTAGGGATTTGTAGCATAGAAAACAAAAAATTCCTACCGCAAGAACGAATAGCAAGCCAAAATTTAATCTAGTAGATGGTAGCAACGAGGTGAAGATCATCATACCCTTGAAAAGCGCTAAGCGTTAACGAGATTAGATCTCGTGGTTGATGTAGTCGATCACTTGCCGCTTGCAAAAGCGCGTAGAAGATCTTGACGGTGCCACAGTCAGGCAGCACCTCCGCACTCGGTCACACGTTCGGTGTTGATGATGACGTCCTTCTCCCCATTCCAGTGGGCAGCAGATGTAGTAGATCCTCCTCGGAATCCCGCCAGCACGACGGCGTGGTGGCGGTGGTGGTAGAGATCTCCGACAGCGCTTCGCCTAAGCACCGCGGGAGTAACGGGAGGAGGGGAGTGGCTAGGGTTTGGGGAGAGGTGGCACTTGGGGCGCTGACCTTGGGTGCCCTTGGGTGGTGCGGCTCTAGTGGAACCCTCTACGGTTCTCCCAAAATCCGAATAAGATTCCAACTCAAAACCTTCCATATTGTTGAAACCTAGGGGAAGTGGGATTCCTCCCTTTCCTTCCCCTATGGCCGGCCATGGTGGTGGAGTATACCATGGACTCCACCTTCCCCTTTGGTCGGTCGGCTAGGGTTGGTGGAGTCCATCCGGGACTCCACCTTCCATGGTGATTTCTTCCGGAAGGTTCTAGAACATTCTAGCGCCTTCCATAAATGCATCGGATCATTTCCAAACTTGGAAAGTGACTTCCTATATATGAATCTTATTCTCCGGACCATTCTGGAACTCCTCGTGATATCCTGGATCCTATACGAGACTCCGAACAACATTCAAACTCCATTCCATATTCCATATCTACTTAAAACGACATCAAACCTTAAGTGTGTCACCCTACGGTTCGAGAACTATGCGGACATGATCGAGACCCCTCTCTGATCAATAACTAATAGCGGGACCTGGAGATCCATAATAGATCCCACATATTCAACGATGACTTCGTGATCGAATCACATAAAATAACAATTCCCTTTGTCTCGCGATATTTTACTTATCCAAAGTTTGATCGTCGGTATCTCCATACCTAGCTCAACCTCGTTACTCATAATTACTTGATACGTCCCAAATGTATCTATAATTTTTGATGCTCCATGCTTGTTTTGTTACAATTCTTATATGTTTTATGTGTACTTTTCCACACTTTTTAGCATTTTCTGGGACTAACCTATTAACACAGTGCCGCAGTGCCAGTTCCTATTTTTTGCTGTTTTTGTGTTTCAGAAAAGTTGTACATGAAAGTTTCTCGGAATTGGACGAAACAAAAGCCCAGAGTCTTATTTTTCCGGGACGAAGACGGAGCCAGAAGGACACGCGCAGGAGAGCTTCCACGTGGCAATACATAGGGCAGGCGCGGCCCCACCCTTGGTCGCGCCTGGCCCATGTACTGGTGCCTCGTCGCCTCGTTTGCTCCGCCCTTCCGCCTATTTATTCCTAGTATCGGGAAAACCCCAGGGACGAGAGCCTCCATCCACGAAAAGTTCCGACGTTGCCGTCAACCAAAACCCTAGTTCAGGAGGGTTCTGCAGTCCATTCCGGCACCCTGCTGGAGAGGGAAATCACCGCCGGAGGCCTCTACATCGCCATGTCTTCATCCGAGGTGATGCGTGAGTAGTTCTCCACGGGACCATGGGTCCATAGCAGTAGCTAGATGGCTATCCTCTCCTTGTTGTGCTTCATGTATAGATCTTGTGAGTTGCCTAACGTGATCAAAATCATCTATTTATAATTGCTACATGTTGGTTTGATGTGGATCTGATTTATAGAGAGATTGCTTTGGTTGAGATTATGTATTATGTTATTATGATCTTGCATGCTCTCCATTTCTAGTAGATGCTCTGGCCAAGTAGATGCTAGCGACTCCAAGAGGGAGTATTTATGCTCGATAGTGGGTTCATGCCTCTATTTAACCATGGGAAATGATCTTGTTCTCTACGATTGTAGATGTGTTGTTGCTACTAGGAAGAAAACAACGGTGTTCTATTCAAGGGTAGTTTCATCGTTTACTTTACACACATTGCTTAAAGCGATAGTCCGTTGCTTGCAACTTAATACTGGAGGGTGTCGCGGATGCAATTCTGAAGGTGGATTATTAGTCATAGATGCAGTTGGATTACGGTCTATGTATATTGTTGTAATGCACGCGTACTTTCATAGCATGTATTCTGCACCAATCATTAGTGTAGAATCTACGTTTATCAATTTCCCATCTGTAATTTGTTACCCATCATATTTATTTATTGGGGAGGCGCCTCCAGTGAACTGTGGACCCCGGTCCTTCTTCTTTTAATTGCAATCTTCTACATCATTTTTCTGTTATGTTCTCTGCAAACAATTCTTCTTCCACACAGTTCGTTTAATCCTTTGTTTTCAGAAAAACCAGTAATCTTGACAACCTCGTTGAAAGTTTGGGACAAAGTACTTGGTTGTTTGTGTGCAGGTCTCCATGTTCCTGCTGACGCCGGCTGTGCGCCCTGCCACGAGTTGGTTCGCAACACCTCGGGAGAGAACGTTTTTCTCCTACTGGTCGATAAACCTTGGTTTTTTACTGAGGGAAAACTTTCTGCTGTGCTCATCATACCTTCCTCTTGGGGGTCCACTCAACGTTGCGCATAAATTCTCCTTCATCAACTCCGCGCCCAGCAAGACTTTTTCTGGCGCCATTGCCGGGGAGAAAAGCATCTCTTCTACGAGGGGAGTCTCTCACTCTCAACTCTTTTACTTTGTTATTGTTTTTCTTGCATATTTTAATTTTTTCTTGTTTGCATTTTATATCGAAAATAAAAAAAAATAGTATAGTTTTTATTTGTGTTGTTTACTTTACTTTGCAAAATGAATGTCCCTAAAGTTGAGGTTCGTACTTTTAAGCAACAAGGGGGTGAAAGTTTGAAAGATGCTTGATGTCTACGCACGCTTCTATTTCTGTAGACAGTGTAGGGCCTCCAAGAGCAGAGGTTTGTAGAACAGCAGCAAGTTTCCCTTAAGTGAATCACCCAAGGTTTATCGAACTCAGGGAGGTAGAGGTCAAAGATATCCCTCTCAAGCAACCCTGCAATTACGATACAAGAAGTCTCTTGTGTCCCCAACACACCTAATACACTTGTCAGATGTATAGGTGCACTAGTTCGGCGAAGAGATAGTGAAATACAAGTAATATGGATGATTGTAAGTAGTAATTGCAATCTGAAATAAAGATGGCAGCAAGCAAACATGTAACGGAACTTGTTGGAAACGGTGTTTCACTGCTTAGAAACAAGGCCTAGGGATCATACTTTCACTAGTGGACACTCTCAACATTGATCACATAACTTAATAAATAGGGATTTCTATTTTCGTGCCCTCGGTTCCTTAGTTGTGCTCAGTTTTCCCCAGCCCCTTAGTTTTTCCTCAGTTTTCCCCAAGTCCTTGTTTGAAACCCGCAGAAGCAGCTCAGACGGCAGGATTCCCGTTAAGTTGACCGTTCCGTCTTTGTCTTGGCCGACGTGTGGGGCCGCGTCATGTGGGCCCTCGTCGCGTGGAGCTGGTAGAAAGGGACCGCGTGGGACAGGACGAGATAGCGTTTGGTTACACGTGAGCAGGAGCTCAGTTTTGTCTCTCTCGGCCCAAATTGGCATTTTCCCTTTTAAGAGCACCTTTTCCCCTCTTTCTCTCTCTGTCTTTTTCACCAAATTAGTATCAAATCTAGAGAATCTTCTCTATTTCTGCCTTTTGACCCTCGTTTTTTGCCCAATATGGCAGCAAATCTAGAAGCTAGTATATGATAAATTCACAGCAGCATAATCAGAAAACGTATAATACATAAACTGCATACAAATTGCCTAAAAGCAGCCAATAACATTGTTAATGTTCACGGCAAACTAAGATAAAAAAAAATACAAGACGCACGCAATGTATGGCCAGCTAGAAGATTCCTCATTGCTCATATATTTCTTCGTCGTCCCATCCGTGCATTATCCCAAGGAAATATTCATTGAACTCCTTCCGTCTGCAGTATGCGGCCAATACATCCTCCAGACGGTATGGCATGTGTTCATTTCTCAGACCGTAGTTTCCCATTCTATTCACATATCGTGGCCACTCATCCCAGGCCTTTGTATCATGAATGTACTCTCTGATATAACCCAAATCGGCGTAGTAGATGTAGCCAGGTAGAAGTGTCGGGTGCACTGTGGTGTCGATGGAGATACATCGGATATAATGCACGAAGAAGGCATGACTGCCAATGTTACTGACCGGATGGAGAGAGCGGCTCTGAGTGTCCACACGGTACACCAATGGTTGGTCCTCCAAAAGCATGTTGTCCAACAACACAAGCAGCAGATCACCATCCGACTTCACAAGATAGAACTTGTCATTTCCAAGTTGTGGAAATGAAATTAGTGTCTCCATCTTGACAGTGCTCGCGCGCTGCTGCAACTGTACATTGGTGCATGATACGTCCAAAACGTATCTACTTTCCCGAACACTTTTGCTATTGTTTTGCCTCTAATTTGTGTATTTTGGATGCAACTAACACGGACTAACGCTGTTTTCAGCAGAACTGCTCTGGTGTCTCGTTTTTGTGCAGAAATCCAACTTTCGGGAAAAACCTCGGAATTTATGCAGAAGGCCCTATTTTCCCAGGAAACTAACGGAGCCAGAAGGGCAATTGAAGTGGAGGCCCGAGGGCCCCACACCATGGGGCGGCGCGGCCCAGGGGGGGCCCGCGCGGCCCTGTGGTGTGGCCCCCTCGGCCGGCCTCCGACGCCCTCCTTCGGACTACTTATTCGCCTCGACCTAAAAACGCCAGGAGAGAAGTCAAAATCGCCAGAAACCCTCCAGAACGCCGCCACATCGCGAAACTCCGTCGCGGGAGCCAGAAGTCTCCGTTCTGGCACTCCGCCGGGACGGGGAATTGGAGGAGATCATCACCGCCATCACCGCCAACGCCTCTCCATCAACCAGCCATGTTTCCCCCATCCATGTGTGAGTAATTCCCCCGCTGTAGGCGAAGGGGATGGTAGGGATTGGATGAGATTGGTCATGTAATAGCATAAGATTGTTAGGGCATAGTGCCTAGTGTCCATTATTGGTACTTTGATGATATTGTTGCAACTTGTTATGCTTAATGCTTGTCACTAGGGCCCGAGTGCCATGATCTCAGATCTGAACATGTTATTGTTTCATGAAGATAATCATTGTTTATGGTCTTACCTATAAGTTGTATACACATGTCAAGTCCGGAACCGATGGCCCCGAAGTGACAGAAATCGGGACAACCGGAGGGAATGGTAGCGATGTGAGGATCACATGTGTTCACGGAGTGTTAATGCTTTGCTCCGTACTCTATTAAAAGGAGTACCTTAATATCCAAAGAGTTTCCCTTGAGGCCCCCGGCTGCCACCGGCTGGTAGGACAAAAGATGTTGTGCAAGTTTCTCATTGCGAGCACGCACGACTATATATGGAACACATGCCTATTGATTGCTTTGTACTTGGACACCGTTTTATTATTATCTGCAAATGCCCTGCTATGATTGTTACATGAGTTTCTCTCATCCATGCAACGCCCGTCATCCGTCCCCGTGCCTACAGTATTTTAATCCTGCTGTTTACTAAAATCACTACCGCCGTCTCTCGTTACTGCCATCGTTATTTCACTATCACTATCGCTATAAACCCGTTACTACCGATAAACCTTTGCGAGCAAGTCTGTTTCCAGTGCAATCAATTGACAACTCCGTTGTTAAGGCTTCCAAGTGTTCTTTGTCTCCCCTTGTGTCGAATCAATAAATTGGGTTATACTTCCCTCGAAGACTGTTGCGATCCCCTATACTTGTGGGTCATCAAGACTATTTTCTGGCGCCGTTGCCGGGGAGCATAGCTTTATTTGGAAGTTCACTTGGATTAATATTGTTCGCTGCAAATTCTCCATCATGGGTAAACCTCGCGATACTAAGATTGCCATATTACCATCCACTACAAGAAAAGGTACAATTCTGAATACCTCTGCTGCTCTTGATTCACCATCTGTGATTGATAAACTTGTTTCACCGCCACATGCTTCGCATGCGGGTACATCTGCTGAATCTGAACACTCTCATAATATTGATAATGTTTCTGCTGTGCTTGATGATAGTGGTTCATTGGGATCTTTTCTAGATGCTACAATTGCTAGGTCTAGACAAATTGAAAATACTGAAACTCCTAATGCTACTACACCTGTTAGTTCACCTGAACTTGGTCATTTTAGTGATGATCCTGAGGAAGATTATGTGGAGCTTAATGATGATTTTATTGAAAAATGCAATGCTACTACTGATGCAAGAAAAATTAAAAAGTTGCTTGCGTAACATGTCATTAGATATAAATTGTCTCCTGATCCTAAGTTTGCCACATCTCCTATAAACATTAGGGATAAAGATTATGATTTTTCTCTTGATCTATCTCATATAGCTATTGTTGAGAAAGCACCCTTTTGTGGTACTGAAAAAGAAAGTGCTGTTGAACACATGACTGAATTATCTACTCTGAGTAGCTTGTTTTCTGATGATGTTAAGATGCGTACTTACTTTGTTGCTAAAATATTTCCATTCTCATTAAAGGATGACGCTAAAACTTGGTATAATAATTTGCCACCAAATTCTATTAAAAGTCCGAAAGAATTGCTTGATGTTTTCTTCCGCAAATACTTTCTCGCTAGTGCTCAACATATTGCTTTGCGAGAGAATTTATAATTTTAATCGTGAAGATGAAGAGAAATTGCACGAGGCTTGGTCGAGATTCTGCTCTCTTATTAGAGCTCGGCCGAGCATGATTTGGAAAAGCATGATTTACTTGATATATTTTATAGTGGACTAACCATTGAGTCTAGGGCATACCTGGATAGTTGTGCTGGTTGTGTTTTCAGAAAAGAACTCCAGGGCACGAAGAATTATTGGCTAAAATAAGCCGGAATCATGATGAATGGACGACGCCTGAACCAACTCCAACTCCAATATTGAAGAAGCGGGGTTTAATTAAATTGAATGATGAAGATATGAGGGAAGCCAAGAAGTCTCTCAAGGAGAAAGGTATTAAATCTGAAGATGTGAAGAATCTACCTCCTATTGAAGATATATGTGAGATAATTCCCCCTTCGTCTATGATTGAGGTAAACTCCCTTCAACGCTTTACTAGGGAAGATATTCCGTATTCGAAACCTCCTGCACAATGCTTAGATGAATTTGATAATTATATTGTTAAGCAAGAAAATTTTAATATGAGAGTAGAGAATCATTTAATGGAAAATTCTCAAGCTATTAGTGAATTGCATGATATTGTGGAGAGAACCTCCAATGATGTTAAGATGCTTGTTAAACATTTTCAAATGATTCAAACTCAAATTGATCAACTCACTAAAGTGCAAAATGACTTGTTAGGGAATAATTCTAAAGAGAAACATGCTTATGAAGTAACAACTAGAGGTGGTGTTTCTACCCAGGATCCTCTATATCCTGAAGGGCATCCCAAAAGAATTGAACAAGATTCTCAACGCATTGAACCTAGTGCTCATTCTAGGAAGAAAAAGAAGAAGAAACATAAAAATGTTGTAGAATCCTCTGAACCTGTTAATGATCCTAATAGTATTTCTATTTCTGATGCTGAAACTGAAAGTGGTAATGAACATGATAATGATAATGATAATGATAAGAATGATACTCCTGATAAAGAAGAGGTTGAAGAAGAACCTGAAAAGCAAGCTAAAAATAAAAAGTACACTAAAGAAGACTTTATTGCTGAGAAACATGGTAATGAAAGAGAACCTTGGGTGCAAAAGCAAATGCCTTTTCCTGCTAAGAAACTAAAATCAAAGGAAGAAGAACACTATAATAAATTTTGCGATTGGATGAAACCTTTATTCTTGCAAATCCCTTTGACTGATGCCATTAAATTGCCTCCTTATTCAAAGTATATGAAAGATATTGTTACTAACAAAAGGAAAATCCCCAATGAGGAAATTTCCACTATGCTTGCTAATTACTCTTTCAATGGCAAAATACCAAAGAAGTTGGGCGACCCAGGTATACCTACTATTTCTTGTTCTATTAAGAATAATTATGTTAAAACTGCTCTATGTGACTTGGGAGCCGGTGTTAGTGTTATGCCTTTTTCTCTTTATAAGAGACTTTACCTAGATAAGTTGATACCTACTGATATATCTTTGCAAATGGCTGATAAATCTACTGCTATTCCTGTTGGTATATGTGAGAATGTTCCTGTTCAAGTTACTACTAACTGCTTGATATTAACTGATTTTGTTGTGTTGGAAATGCCTGAAGATGATAATATGTCTATTATTCTTGGGAGACCTTTTCTTAACACCGCAGGGGCTGTTATTGATTGCAATAAAGGAAAGGTTACTTTCAATGTTGATGATAGGGAGCATACCGTTTATTTTCCCAAGAGGATTGAAAAAGCGTGTGGAGTTAATACTATTTCTAATGTGAGAACTATCAAAGTGGGAACTATTGATTGTCCTATATATGAGCCTAAGGAAGAATATCACACTCTCGTGATTGGATCCATATCAATACAATTCAAGGTAACATGATTGATTTGAGGTTTATTTCTTCTTATGCTATGTAAAAATTATTTGGTGACAAGACTTGATCAACCTTGTTAACGGATACTTTTTATATGCATAGAGGAGGTAAACAACATATCTTTCTTCCTCCACTTGCTCTAGTTGCTGTAGCACTTTTAATTTGCAAAGTTCTTTAGTTATTTGAAGATTTCGAAATTTTTCCTGGCCAGTAATAATAAACTAAATACCCAGAAATGTGCGTTTTTCAAAGTTTTCAAAAATTCACAAAAATTATACCGTTGGTCCTATTTTTCGACGAGGCACCTGGGAGTACCAGAGGATGACCTGTGGGGCACCAGAGGGCGCCACACCACTGGCCGGCGCGGCCAAGGAGGTGGCCGCGCCACCATGTGGTGTGGGACCCCCTCTGCCCCACTTTGTCATCTCTTTCGCCGTAACAGTCTCTCTCCCGAAAAAACTCGTACCAAGTTCCTCTCACTCGCGTTTTTGCTCCAGAACTCCAGATTTTTCGATCTCTTTGCTCAGCCCAGATTTCTGTCTGAAATTTGGCACATTTGCTCTTCGGTATGTGACTCCTCCACCCATCCAAGTAGAATTTCGTTTGGTTGAGTATATCTTGAATATTTTGCTGCTGTAGGTAGCATGTTTAGTGAGCTTGCATGCTTGTTCTAAGTGGTAGAAACTAGTTTTGATGCATGATTAGTACTCTAGCAAGTTCCTATGGTAGTTTCCCTCAATTATATGTCACCAAATCAAATTTCTATATTGGTTGTTGAAATTTCAGAAAATGGAGTGGAATAGATATCACTTGAACCAGCAAGAATTGGAAGTCCAACAAGTTATGATAGTCAATCGTGAAGAGGGAGTATACCCCTCTTACTACCCGTGCGCGGATTTCATGAGAAGCGCAGGGATATTTGAAGATGTTCAAACTCTAATTTCTCGTGCAGGGCTGAGTAACTTTGTTGAAGGAGAGCCAAGACAATATGTAAAATTAACTATGGCTTTTGTGCAGGACTTCAAGTTTAATTGGTCGCGATCTAGCCCCACGGTCCAGTATAAAATTTACAATAAAACTGTCAACTTGCCATTTAGTGCTTTTTGTGCAGCAATTAGAGTACCGCAATGGGGATCATGTGAGAAGATAAAGGGATCGCCGCAAGAACTCTCGGATCTTTACAAGATGATTTGCGATGGAAGGAGTTTCTCAGGTGAAAGTGGTAAAATCACTAGTATTCAGCTCCCGGCTATCCGCTACTTTGCCTATTTTATTACCAAGTGCGTTCTCGCTAAAAGGATTGGTGGTAAACTTTCTATCCCGGATTTAGCTTTTCTAGCTGCAGCACTGCAAAATAGTAGGTCTTATAATTTGGGGGCATTAATAGCTTATAGACTTGCTACTAACCGTGAGAAAGGTGGAATTTGTGGAGGTCTCATCGCCTCTCGTTTACTAGCTTTTCATAATGTAGAACCTCATCATTTTGATATTCCGTTCCCCATAGAAAAACTTGATATAGCCTCTATGATTAAACATGAATTTGTTTCAGATTCCTCCAACTTGGGTAACCTGTATTATAAGATGATATTTTATAAGAAAGTTTGGAGAATAACTAAGAAAACTGAGAAACTAGTAAGATTGCCTGCGCCTGTTTTGTCTAACCTTGATTCCAGGGGAGATTGGTCGGTTACAGAAGGTGCACTGGATGCACACATAGAGAGAGGAGGTCAACATGCAAGAGACGACACGGAGGTCGAGGAGCACCTCGACTCATCATCCGATGCAGCAAGTTCCTCGCATCAACACGGTGGATATGCGGAGCCTCCACGCTTTTCTTCTGCGCAGGAGCTTTACTATGACTACTCCATGGACTACCCACCGGCGAGGAACAACGACCCTCGTTGGGGTTGAACTCCACTTAGGCCAAAAGCCTAAGCTTGGGGGGAGGTATACCGGCATCACTCATTCTTTGCATATTATGGTTGCTGGATACTTGTACATACTTGTTTTGTTCGTTTGAGTGGTTTTCTAATGAGAGGAGGATGATATTTGGGGAAGTGCTGCCTGAAAACAGATTCTGGAACGTTACTGTGAAAATCGTCAAAAATAGCCAGAGCGTCGTTTTGAGCTGCAAATTTTTGTGCAGGTTCCCCAGGTTGTTATCTAACTTTCATTAGTTGAACACTTTTCGATCTGAGCAACGTAGGATTTTTGTTAAAATCGATTTCTATACTGCTGTCAGGTTTTGGCAGATTTCTGCCATCTCGCTTTTCTGTGTTTCTTTTAGTTTGCTATTTCTTGTTTTTGCTTTGTTTCTTTCCCAAAACACAAAAAGACCAAAAATATTTCTGTTGTTTCTCTTCACCATTTGTTTGCTTTGGTTTCTTGCATTTGTTTCACTTTATTTGCTATTGCTAGTTTGCTATAAGAAAACCCAAAAAGATTTTGTTTTGTTTGATTGTTTCCTCTTGTTCTTATTTGCAATTTGAAAACACCAAAAATATTTGCTGTTCTTCTCTGGTTTGTAAAGTTCTTTATGAGTTCAATGGTCTTCGGTGGCTGGAGCGTGGTTTTCATTTCATATTATCCAAGCTGCACAAGTGAAAAGGCAATAATGACGATCTACGACAATCTGATTGTGGTGAAAGACTGGTATGAACTCTATTTGTTTTCATTTTTGTACATATACTCATCCATGTGAGCATGCTTAGTTGGTTCATGTGAGGTATATGTTATTTGAGAAAGTCTAGTAGTTCATGATCTCTTATGTTTAGCTCCAATTTATTAATATGAGTAGCATGTCATGTATGTTTGTTTGCATTGTTTTATTCATAAGTAAGTATGGCATTGTGGTATCCTCCTCTGAATAATTCATTTATATCGACTTGGCACATGCTCACGCATGCATATGACTGAACAAAAAAGTCAATTAAGCCTCGATGATCTATATTGCTTCAGAGTTCTTGTATCACTTTTATGCCTCCGTTAATTTATTTTGCCGCAAGCATGATTATGACGATTCTTTGCTCTCTTGATTTGTCGCTCCCTAGTCTTTTGCTAGCCTTCACTTGTACTGAGCGGGAACGCTGCTCGTGCTTCCAAACACATGAAAACCAAGTTATTCCAGCGTGTCCACCATAAATACCTATGCATGGCATTTCAAACCATTCCAAGTAAATTCTCATGCGCTACCTTTAAAACCTTCAAAATGTTTCTCAATTTGTGTTCATGTTTCATAGCTCATGAGGAAGTATGTGGTGTTTAGCTTTCAACCTTGTCATTTACTTTTGACGGACTCTCATATGGACTAGTGGCACATCCGCTTATCCAATAATTTTGCAAAAAGAGCTGGCAATGGGATTCCCAGTCCCGAATTAATTAACTTAAATAGACACTCCTCCATGGTTTGTGATTGTTGGACGGCACCCGAAGGATTCGGTTAGCCATGGCTTGTGTAAGCAAAGGTTGGGGGGAGTGTCGTCATCATAATAAAACTTAAATAAAAAGGCGCTCCTTCATGGTATGAGATTGTTGGCAGGCACCCGAGGATTCGGTTAGCCATGGTTTGTGAAAGAAAGGTTGGAAGGAGTGCCAAATAAATATGCAATAATTCATGGGAGCCGCTCTTGAAAGTCCGGTTGGCGAGGTAGTTAGTGTACCCATTACCATTCGTTGACAACAACAAACACCTCTCAAAATAATTTTACTCCTGTCTTTATAAAATAAAAGCTCTAGCGCATGTTAATCCTCGCTTCCCTCTGCGAAGGGTCAATCTTTTACTTTTATGTTGTGTCTCCATTATTTCTTTGAGCACTATCTTGAGAGCACAACTGTCATTCTTAGTATAATATGCTTGTCTCAAAATATGATTGATTGTGGTATAACTTTGATGCATTTATCTTTTGACAATCACTACTTCTAGTCTTTCTATGAACTCCAGAGGTGCCCGGGCATTTATGTTTTGCCAACCAAATACAGGCAAGCGAGATACCACTTTATCATACTCTCTAATGAACATTGCAATCCTGCTTATATACATGATTCATGATGCTTATTATTAATTGTTGGTACCTCTCCATGATTGACATAGCTGTTAGATGATTTTATTTGCATGTATCTCATTATGAATTGCTTAAGTATTAGCCATAGCATGAGAATATATACATCATATGAGCAAATGTGTTCGTGAAAGTTCTTTTATCGCTCAGTTGTTAACTGAATTGCTTGAGGACAAGCAATAAGCTAAGCTTGGGGGGAGTTGATACGTCCAAAACGTATCTACTTTCCCGAACACTTTTGCTATTGTTTTGCCTCTAATTTGTGTATTTTGGATGCAACTAACACGGACTAACGCTGTTTTCAGCAGAACTGCTCTGGTGTCTCGTTTTTGTGCAGAAATCCAACTTTCGGGAAAAACCTCGGAATTTATGCAGAAGGCCCTATTTTCCCAGGAAACTAACGGAGCCAGAAGGGCAATTGAAGTGGAGGCCCGAGGGCCCCACACCATGGGGCGGCGCGGCCCGGGGGGGCCCGCGCGGCCCTGTGGTGTGGCCCCCTCGGCCGGCCTCCGACGCCCTCCTTCGGACTACTTATTCGCCTCGACCTAAAAACGCCAGGAGAGAAGTCAAAATCGCCAGAAACCCTCCAGAACGCCGCCACATCGCGAAACTCCGTCGCGGGAGCCAGAAGTCTCCGTTTTGGCACTCCGCCGGGACGGGGAATTGGAGGAGATCATCACCGCCATCACCGCCAACGCCTCTCCATCAACCAGCCATGTTTCCCCCATCCATGTGTGAGTAATTCCCCCGCTGTAGGCGAAGGGGATGGTAGGGATTGGATGAGATTGGTCATGTAATAGCATAAGATTGTTAGGGCATAGTGCCTAGTGTCCGTTATTGGTACTTTGATGATATTGTTGCAACTTGTTATGCTTAATGCTTGTCACTAGGGCCCGAGTGCCATGATCTCAGATCTGAACATGTTATTGTTTCATGAAGATAATCATTGTTTATGGTCTTACCTATAAGTTGTATACACATGTCGCTGTCCGGAACCGATGGCCCCGAAGTGACAGAAATCGGGACAACCGGAGGGAATGGTAGCGATGTGAGGATCACATGTGTTCACGGAGTGTTAATGCTTTGCTCCGGTACTCTATTAAAAGGAGTACCTTAATATCCAGTAGTTTCCCTTGAGGCCCGGCTGCCACCGGCTGGTAGGACAAAAGATGTTGTGCAAGTTTCTCATTGCGAGCACGCACGACTATATATGGAACACATGCCTATTGATTGCTTTGTACTTGGACACCGTTTTATTATTATCTGCAAATGCCCTGCTATGATTGTTACATGAGTTTCTCTCATCCATGCAACGCCCGTCATCCGTCCCCGTGCCTACAGTATTTTAATCCTGTTGTTTACTAAAATCACTACTGCTGTCTCGTATTTCTCGTCGTTATTTCACTACTGCTACTGCTATAAACCTGTTACTACTGATAAACCTTTGCGAGCAAGTCTGTTTCCAGGTGCAACTGAATTGACAACTCCGTTGTTAAGGCTTCCAAGTGTTCTTTGTCTCCCCTTGTGTCGAATCAATAAATTGGGTTATACTTCCCTCGAAGACTGTTGCGATCCCCTATACTTGTGGGTCATCAGTGCACACTATTCTTCCGGACTCAAAATTATCCACAGCTATTGCATACAGTTCACCATTGAACGGGGTAATGCAACGCAAACTATGGTTCTCCATCGAAAAACTACCATCTCCCCAATCTTCATATATATCCTTACTTGGAGTGCTCTCATCGACCCAACTAATTTCGTTTGGGTAATGTGATCAAACTAAGACCATAGTCGGGGATTTGTTCACAGCGACTGAATTCACAAAAACAGATGGCATCTGCGCCTCAAACATAGTGTTCGATGCCTTTGTGAGTGGGTTCAGAAGCCGTATCTTGTGCGGCGGGTTCTTCTGGGCAAGCACAATGACACCACGGCAAAAGCCGACGAAGTAGTATCTAAAATATATTGATGAAGATAACATTCAACACTAAGATTGAAAATAAGAATATATTAACCCTATAGATATGGAGGAATTTGGAGGAATTTGAACCTTGCACGAACTTCCGATAGATCTATGGTGACGTAGCGGGATGTGCCGAGTTGGAGGAAGGTGAACTCAGCGGCGCGTGGAAGGGCGTGGTCTACCATGATCCATTCGTGCAGGTGCACGTCGGGGTCAGGTAAACCTGAGCGCCAATTTCTACAGACTTGCCTCATAGCAGAGTAGGCGTCCACGTACTCCTCATTCGCCAGTAAGCATTCGCCGATCTTGTGAAGTGGTCCGTCACCCACGAGAGAGGCCCAGCTCACGGAGGCTCCGCGCTTGGATGCGCCGCCCTCGGAGGCGACGGGCTCTGAGGCACCGGGCTCGGCGGCGACGGGCTCGGCGGCGACGGGCTTGGAGGCGACGGGCTCGGCGGCGACGGGCTCGAGGCGACAGGCTCGGATGCGACGGGCTCGAGATGCGACGGGCTCGGCGGCGACGGGCTCGGATGCGACGGGCTCGGAGGCGACGGCTCGGGGCGATGGCCGCCGGCGCATTCTTCTTCTCCATCGCCGGCAGGGCTCGTACGGCGGTTGGGGTTTTTCCTTCGATTTGGAGAAGTTGATGGGACGTGAGAGGCGTGGTTTCGTGCGTGAGCGAGAATGAGACGTACTGTGTGCAGAGGGAGGGAGAGAGGGGCTTACGCGTCCTAAATGCGACCCGCATCCACTGGTGCATGTTTGCACCGCGACACGCGTCAACAATGGCACGTCTTCCACTTCTGCACCGCAACACGTCCTAGAGTCTAACCTTGGAAATTTAGATATACTCAGGTATACCCTCGAGTCATATACTAGCATTTTTTGTGTGCTCAGTTTTCCCCTTGGGTGCTAATACTGGCTAGTGCAATATACTCAGTTTTACCCTCAAGTGGCTGGTCAACAGCGAGTCAACAAATGGGATTAACCAGTTAAATTAGTTATTTAATGTGCAAAAAATTACGAAAAAGAGTGGCACTTACTCATGGAGTCTTTACCACAAGTTGCCACTTCTCAAATCATAGATAAATCCTAGATAAATCAAGTTTTACCACAAATTGCCACTTCTCAAATCACCTAGTAGCTATGAAGGTGCATGGTTTTCCACAATAAGCCCTACCCAAAACAGCTTTCCCCAAAACATACTTTGTCTGAATGAGGCCATAATTTTCACACTCGTGTATATTTGTATTGCAAATAGTTTGAGGTAGGCCAAGATGGGTTTCATTGTACAAAACACGCATTTTTCATTTTTTAAATCTCATATTTGAATTCCTTAGTCTGTTTACTACTCACTTGCCCTTGGTTTCTTGATACTACTCAGTTTTGCCCTCTCCCTTCACAAATTCTCACAGACGCCCAACATTGCCCTAATTGGTCTAGCCCATGTCACGCGGATCGTGCCCGCCGACCGTTGATCGTATGATTTAACGGGCAGGATAACCCCTATCTCTCTCTAGTCGGGGCCACCATCCTCTCTCTCTCTCTCTGTCGGCGGTTAGCTTCCACCCTCTATGTATGCTAAAGGGCGGTTACCCAGTACGCTAAAGTTTGGTTTTCTGCATTATTTTTCACGAGATAAATTATAAACTCTTTTAGGTATTATTTTTCATGCAAAAAATGATAAACCATCACCGATTTGTACTTTTCACGCAAAAAATGATACACCATCACCCATTTGTTGTAGCCATTACTTTTCACGCAAAAAATGATACACCATCACCAATTTATTATTGTAGCCATTACTTTCCACGGTAAAATGATGAACAACACCCATTTCTTGTAGCCATTACGGTAAAATGATAAACTATCATGAATTACTATTTCTTTTAGGCATTACTTTTCACGGTAAAATGATGAACAATCACCCATTTCTTATAGCCATTACGGCAAAATGATAAACTATCATGAATTACCATTTGAAGGGATCTCGGGATACTAAATTAGTGTCATAAATGCTACTACTTTTTCCTATATATGTTTTCAAAGTTTAAAGGGAAGTTTGACTAAACACAAAACCTAGATGACTACCCCCACAACGATCATGTCCTCCTTAGGTTGGCCATAGTGCTAGTATCTAAATAGATCTTGTACACACATTTTGTATTGAGATTCTACAAAACAATAAATTTAGAAGATTATGATATTACCCTATAATATCACCCACTATAGTGATAGTATCATGGGAGGCAAATACCATATGCATGATACAACAATATGATACTATGCACTATGACTAGCCTTAATTTATTGTGTAAACCCCCACAAGGCCACAACGGTCACCTCCTCCTTAATTTATTGTGTAAACCCCTACAACGGTCATCTCTCCCTTATAAACACCCACAACGGCCATCCCTTGTGTCAATAGGTTCTGCCTCTCTCTTCTTCGTTCACATACACTTGATCCATTGCCATGGCTTCCACGTGGATTATCATCATTGCCACCACCACTGTCAACACTTCCATTGATCATAGAGGAGTTCTTCATCGTCGTCTATGAAGATCCTTTGGTCAAGAAGGTACGTCCGCGTTCCCACATATATGATGCATGTGATTAATTATGGGGGCTACATGTAGTTCGCCCTCCGTTTCGTTTCTAGACTATGTTACTATTGCATAATATCAGTGGGGGAGCTAATAACTAATAACCATGGTGCCAACACATATGGTGAAAATTTGCTATTTTGCAAATAAAACAAAAAATACCACCCTGCAGGTTGCACTTGCATCTGATCTGCCAGTGCATAATACCAGACACTATGATAGCCTTAGACATCTTGCATGAAAATTCCACCTAAATTTTTCCATGAAAGAATTAGGCAATAAATGGACTCTATTAATATTACATGTACTACTACTCGGACGACGAAGATACTGACGATGAAAGCGACGACGACGTGAAGCCATGCATCCATCCCCTTTAGATAAGGGAATTATGACCAAGAATATATAAGTAGCTTCATATGCATCGATTTAGAGATCTAGCTATATATTATGCATTTAAAAAATTATATCGCAATTTCCACCATGGTTCGAGCACCACAGCCTCCAAACGATGCCGATATCGGCCTGGTCAGAACGGCTATGCTCGCCACCACTGCTAGGTCACCGTCGGGAAGCACCATGTTTAGCATAAGATTCACTTTAGATTAAGCTGCGAAAATAGTCACCTGCCATTGGCTGAGGCGGCCCCACAGAGCGGCTCTATATGATATTCTCTAAATAAATAGACGACCCTGATACGTCTCCGACGTATCGATAATTTCTTATGTTCCATGCCACATTATTGATGATATCTACATGTTTTATGCACACTTTATGTCATAATTATGCGTTTTCTGGAACTAACCTATTGACGAGATGCCGAAGTGCCAGTTGCTGTTTTCTGCTGTTTTTGGTTTCAGAAATCCTAGTAAGGAAATATTCTCGGAATCGGACGAAATCAACGCCCAGCATCTTAGAATCCCCGGAAGCATCCAGAACACCCGAGAGTCGCCAGAGGGGGGCCACAGGGGCCCCAGATGATAGGCCGGCGCGGCCCAGGCCCTGGCCGCGTCGCCTTATGGTGTCATCGCCTCGTTGACCTTCTGACGCCGCCTCTTCTCCTATTTAAGCCCCCTCGACCTAAAACCTCGAGACGAAAAAGCCACGGTACGAGAAACCTTCCAGAGCCGCCGCCATCGCGAAGCCAAGATCTGGGGGACAGGAGTCTCTGTTCCGGCACGCCGCCGGGACGGGGAAGTGCCCCCGGAAGGCTCCTCCATCGACACCACCGCCATCTTCATCAACGCTGCTGTCTCCCATGAGGAGGGAGTAGTTCTCCATCGAGGCTCGGGGCTGTACCGGTAGCTATGTGGTTCATCTCTCTCCTATGTACTTCAATACAATAATCTCATGAGCTGCCTTACATGATTGAGATTCATATGATGATGCTTGTAATCTAGATGTCGTTATGATAGTCAAGTGAATTTTACTTATGTGATCTCCGGAGACTCTTTGTCCCACGTGTGTAAAGGTGACAGTGTGTGCACCGTGTGGGTCTCTTAGGCTATATTTCACAGAATACTTATTCACTGTTATGAATGGCATAGTGAAGTGCTTATTTATATCTCTTTATGATTGCAATGTGTTTTGTATCACAATTTATCTGCATGCTACTCTAGTGATGTTATTAAAGTAGTTTATTCCTCCTACACGGTGTAATGGTGACAGTGTGTGCATCCGTGTTAGTACTTGGTGTAGGCTATGATTATGATCTCTTGTAGATTATGAAGTTAACTATTGCTATGATGGTATTGATGTGATCTATTCCTCCTACATAGTGTGAAGGTGACAGTGTGCATGCTATGTTAGTACTTGGTTTAGTCGTGTTGATCTTTCATGCACTCTAAGGTTATTTAAATATGAACATTGAATTGTGGAGCTTGTTAACTCCGGCATTGAGGGTTCGTGTAATCCTACACAATGGTGTTCATCATCCAACAAAAGAGTGTAGAGTATGCATTTATCTATTCTGTTATGTGATCAATGTTGAGAGTGTCCACTAGTGAAAGTATGATCCCTAGGCCTTGTTCCTAAATACTGCTATCGCTGCTTGTTTATCGTTTTACAAGCGTTACTACTGCGTTACTAAGCTTGTTTATCTTGTCCTGGGCAAAGCACTTTTCTGGTGTCGTTGCTACTGCTCATACTTATTCATACCACCTGTATTTCACTATCTCTTCGCCGAACTAGTGCACCTATTAGGTGTGTTGGGGACACAAGAGACTTCTTGCTTTGTGGTTGCAGGGTTGCATGAGAGGGATATCTTTGACCTCTTCCTCCCTGAGTTCGATAAACCTTGGGTGATCCACTTAAGGGAAACTTGCTGCTGTTCTACAAACCTCTGCTCTTGGAGGCCCAACACTCGTTCACGTGAGGAAAAGGAGGGGCGTAGACATCAAGCTATTTTTTTTGGCGCCGTTGCCGGGAGGAAAGGTAAAAGACACTCATACTCCGGTTCCTGTGCAACAAGATTTTCTGGGCGCCATTGTGTTTGTGCTCGAAGCTATTTCCTTTAGATCCTGCAATTGCATCTTTTTGTTTCTTGTTTACACTAGTTAGGCACAATGGAAAACAACAAAAATATGAGAGATCTTTATGAACTTTATCTTGAATTAGGACATGATGTGTTTGAAGAGAGAATTAAAAAACCCATGGAACTTTATATGCATGCTAATGGGAATGTTATTAATATAAATGCTTTGAACACTATTGTTGCTAATGCTATGGAAAATTCTAAGCTTGGGGAAGCTGGCTTTGATGAGCATGATCTTTTTAGTCCCCCGAGCATGGAGGAGAAAATTTACTTTGATGATACTTTGCCTCCTATTTATGATGATTATAATGATAGTAGCCTTTTGGTGCCACCTGTTATGGAGGATAAATTTGATTATGAATACAATATGCCTCCTATATTTGATTATGAGAATAATAATTATAGCTACTTTGTTGAATTTGCTCCCACTATTACTAATAAAATTGATTATGCTTATGTGGGTAGTAATAATTTTATGCATGAGACTCATGATAAGAATGCTTTATGTGATAGCTATATTGTTGAGTTTGCTCATGTTGATACTGAAAGTTATTATGAGAGAGGAAAATATGGTTGTAGAAATTTTCATGTTACTAAAACACCTCTCTATGTGATGAAATTTTTGAAACTACACTTGTTTTATCTTCCTGATCTTGTCACTTTGCTCTTCATGAATTTATTTGTGTAAAAGATTCCTTTTCATAGGAAGCATGTTAGACTTAAATGTGTTTTGAATTCGCCTCTTGATGCTCTCTTTTGCTTCTTATACTATTTCTTGCGAGTGCATCATCGAAACTGCTGAGCCCATCTTAATGGCTATAAAGAAAGAACTTCTTGGGAGATAACCCATGTGTTATTTTGCTACAGTACTTTGTTTTATATTTGTGTCTTGGAAGTTGTTTACTACTATAGCAACCTCTCCTTATCTTAGTTTTGTGTTTTGTTGTGCCAAGTAAAGTCGTTGATAGTAAAGTTCATACTAGATTTGGATTACTGCGCAGAAACAGATTTCTTTGCTGTCACGAATCTAGGTAAAATTCTCTGTAGGTAACTCAGAAAATTATGCAAATTTACGTGAGTGATCCTCAGATATGTACGCAACTTTCATTAAATTTGAGCATTTTCATTTGAGCAAGTCTGGTGCCTCAATAAAATTCGTCAATACGAACTGTTCTGTTTTGACAGATTCTGCCTTTTATTTCGCATTGCTTCTTTTGCTATGTGGGATGGATTTCTTTGTTCCATTGACTTCCAGTAGCTTTGGGCAATGTCCAGAAGTGTTAAAAATGATTGTGTCACCTCTGAACATGTGATTTTTTGATTATGCACTAACCCTCTAATGAGTTGTTTCGAGTTTGGTGTGGAGGAAGTTTTCAAGGGTCAAGAGAGGAGGATGATACAATATGATCAAGAAGAGTGAAAGCTCTAAGCTTGGGGATGCCCCGGTGGTTCATCCCTGCATATTTCAAGAAGAATCAAGCATCTAAGCTTGGGGATGCCCAAGGCATCCCCTTCTTCATCGACAACATTATCAGGTTCCTCCCCTGAAACTATATTTTTATTCCATCACATCATATGTACTTTACTTGGAGCGTCTGTTTGTTTTTGTTTTTGTTTTTGTTTGAATAAATGCTTTTGTGGGAGAGAGACACGCTCCGCTGGTTCGTATGAACACATGTGTTCTTAGCTTTTAATTTTCATGGCGAAGGTTGAAACTGCTTCGTTAATTGTTATATGGTTGGAAACGGGAAATGCTACATGTGGTAATTGATAAAATGTCTTGGATAATGAGATACTTGGCAATTGTTGTGCTCATGTTTAAGCTCTTGCATCATATACTTTGCACCTATTAATGAAGAAATACATAGAGCATGCTAAAATTTGGTTTGCATATTTGGTTTCTCTAAGGTCTAGATAATTTCTAGTATTGAGTTTGAACAACAAGGAAGACGGTGTAGAGTCTTATAATGTTTTCAATATGTCTTTTATGTGAGTTTTGCTGCACCGGTTCATCCTTGTGTTTGTTTCAAATAACCTTGCTAGCCTAAACCTTGTATCGAGAGGGAATACTTCTCATTGCATCCAAAATCCTTGAGCCAACCACTATGCCATTTGTGTCCACCATACCTACCTACTACATGGTATTTCTCCGCCATTCCAAAGTAAATTGCTTGAGTGCTACCTTTAAATTTCCATTCTTCACCTTTACAATATATAGCTCATGGGACAAATAGCTTAAAAACTATTGTGGTATTGAATATGTACTTATGCACTTTATCTCTTATTAAGTTGCTTGTTGTGCGATAACCATGTTCACTGGGGACGCCATAAACTACTCTTTGTTGAATATCATGTGAGTTGCTATGCATGTTCGTCTTGTCTGAAGTAAGGGCGATCTACCACCTTATGGTTAGAGCATGCATATTGTTAGAGAAGAACATTGGGCCGCTAACTAAAGCCATGATCCATGGTGGAAGTTTCAGTTTTGGACATATATCCTCAATCTCATATGAGAAAATTAATTGTTGCTACATGCTTATGCATTAAAGAGGAGTCCATTATCTGTTGTCTATGTTGTCCCGGTGACAAGGGATTAACTTGTCAATGCCTATGGATTGTAGGCTAGGGTTTAGTTAGAAGTAGAGGGTAAGTAGATCTCGAAGGTTTCAGCCGAAAAGTACTCGACGATTGTGAAAACTAGGGTTTGCAGACAATGATTCGGTTCTCTCTTTTGTCCCTCGACTCCTCCTTATATATGAGGTGAAGCCGAGGGACTCGTGCTATACAAGTTTACAGAGTCCGGGACGGTTTCTAACTCGTCCCGCCAGATTACAAACAACACTTCCTATTACAACTCTATTTCTTCCTTAAACGCATCTTGGGCTCCCGAATCTTCTTATTCTTCGGGTAGTGGGCCTTCAATAAACCCCGGGTACTATATTCGGCAGGCCCATTTGGGATGCCTATGTCAGTAGCCCCCGAGATTTTGCTTGAATTGTAAAGTCAGGGAAAATCTCCACTGTTTATTTTTACCCGAAAGCCTTAACTTTCTATATTTCTTCTCATAAAATTCTATATTGTACAGGGATATTGGTAATTGGGGCTAGTTCATCTGACGGATCAGGTACTAGTTAACTGCTCTAGTGGCAATCCGCAAAAACCTACTTCAAAATCACGTCCCTGGACATGATCTCGGATATCGTGTAAACTTCGACAGGTGCCGCTTAAGGTCTTACCATTCGTCGAGTCCCACCAAATTTATCGGGTACCTAACGCGTCCGTTAGGATTTTTCTTCGTATCTGTTGATACGGATAAAAGTAGCAGCGCAGTCTTTGGCGATGCCACGCCCACAGAATGGATTACTGGTCTTACCTTCGCAAATTTGCGGCATTCGAAATTGATCGCAACTTTGGCGTCCCGAGAATATATTGTCGAGTGCTTTTCCGGCTGTTGGAATGGCACATTTTATTGAGTCAAATATGACTTATATTGTTCTTCGATGGGAGTATATGTAGAGTTAATTATAACTCAAATATACTCTCTTGCTCTTCTATTTTTCCTTTGTTAATTTCATCGGGCACGCGAACAGCGTTCCCGATGGGAGTAGCTCGAGGCTACAGCCAAGAACTTGTGCTTGGTTGTAGGCTCAACATTTTATTCCACCTTGTCGCTATTTTGTCATTATTTCGCAATATGAACTCTTTCCTCTTCTTCTTCTTTTCTCTCTTTATTTTTATATTTCTCGGGTGCGCGAACAGCGCTCCCGATGGGAGTAGCTCCCCGAGGCTACAGCCAAGAACTTGTGCTTGGTTGTAGGCTCAACATTTTCTATATTGTCATACTCGAAATTTTACTTTTTGTCGGAGTAGCCCCGAGCATTTGGGCAAAAACTTGTATTTGATCAAAGGCTCCCGAAGTATTGAATATTTCATCCTGTCGCCAATCTCTCGAATACTTCCTTGTCGACATTCTTCACTTAATCAAATTTACTTCATCCTTGACAAGTAGTCGTGAATTTTCTGTCCTGTGGGTCCATTGCTTTCATCACGTTGACACGTCGTGCAAGTAGTGGACACACGTCCTCCGCTTTCCCGGCGCACGTACGGTAACGCCTATTTCAAAAAAATACTCTTTTGCCCTTGTGTCTAGAAGATCCATCCTCACCACACGATTTCTTCATCCAACGGCACACTGCGCTTCACCCGAATCTTATATAAACCCTTCTTCAACCTTCGTTCATCCTCGCTTGCGCCGCTCAATTGCCTTTTCGCAAAACTTCCCCGCGCCCAACTCTCTCCAATCTTCCGTACGCACATACATTGCTCGCCCACCGCCGTTGATGCCACCGCGCACGCGTCTCGACTTCGCCACAAAGACGCCGGAATCCAAGATGGCCGCCGAGGATTTTGAGTGGGAGAGATCCAAAATCTCCAATCAAGACATCAACACGCCGAAGAGGCTCGGCCTCATGACGAAGGAGGACGCCATCCGCTTTCCTAGCGAAGAAAGCTACCCCAAGCCTCCAATGGAGTATCGGGTTAGTTTTGTTGATCATCTCATCCGTGGCCTCTCTACCCCAATTCATGATTTTCTCCGCGGTCTTCTCTTTGTTTATGGGATTCAATGCACCAACCGACTCCCAATTCCATCCTCCACATTTCTATTTTTATCACCCTTTGCGAATGCTTCCTCGGAGTCCCTCCTAATTGGGCTCGTGGAAGCGTATTTTCTGCCTCCGCCGCAATGGCTCTCACAACGTCACCTATAACATAGGTGGCGTTGTTATCTGTGTCCGCACCGATGTCGATTACTTCGACGTCAAGTTTCCCGACTGTCCAAGGATGGCGCAAGAGATGGCTCTACATCCACGAAGAAAGCGCCAATTCTGGTGGAGCACAACATAGTTCCTTTCGACGGAAGTGCCGGGATTCAGCGTCGCCGTGCCTCGGGATGCCGAAGCTTCGAAGAAGAGAAAAAGCGACAGAGGCGCTCATGGCTCGTATCCGTCATCTTCAAAACACTCGAGGCAAAGAGCTATCTGGTGTTCAAATTATCGCCTACTTCCTTAGGATTAGAGTGCAGCCTCTTCGTGCTCGCAAAAATCCCCTTTGGACGTATTCGGTGAAAATGACGCCAACAGAATCTCCAAGTGATCTTTCTGTAAAGGACTTGGAAAAATTGGTTCGAAGAATTTCTCGATTAGGCAAGAAGGATCCTATTCCCTCCTCCCGTCGAGTGGAACCATACAAGGCTTCCAATCCTCTTCCCGAGGTATTTTGTCTTCTCGAAGTTTTATCTTGTTTTGAACTGTTCCTCGTATCTTATTTGCAGTGGTATCTCACTTATTCTCTTTTGTCACTATTTCTTTGTAGAATCATCCTACTATGGCTTCCCTTCCTCCTCTTCCCGAGGATGGAGAGGTCGAAGAAAGAGCCGTTGTCGATGATGTCAACCAGAGACCCCCTCTTTTGTGAATGAACCCGCAGATTCTCGAAAATCTGCGGGATCTACCGAGAAAGATGCTGCCTCTGAAGATACAACATCAGCACAATCTCCTCCTCCTGCTGTTTCTCCGAAGAGCAAAAGGAAAAGGAGCAATGCCGAAGATTCCGGGACCTCGAAACCCGAAGAAACTGCTCCTTCACCTCGAAAAGCAGCTTATGATCCATATATCGAGAGTATCATCAGCTCGTAGGTTCCTTGCTCTTTTCCTTTTCTATTTGAAGAATTTTATTTTGCCTTGCTGTTTATGCTGCCACTATTTTGTCACGTTGATGATGAAGAAACACCAACTTTAGATGTGGCTGCTCGAACGAGCACGTCACATACTTTAGTTATTTCAGAAAAACCGGTTGAAGGGGAGGAATCGTCGCCTCCTCAACAAAATGTTGATACATCTACTCCTCCTTCGAGCCCCCGTGCCCCTTCACCAAAAAGGGCACGGGTTGAAAAGATTGTTGATCCTGCCCCTCAGTTGGGCAGTTCGTCGACTCTGCTCTTAGATGATGTAAGTTTGTCGGCATCTATATTTTCCTTATTTTGTTTTTTCACACCTTTTCTCTTTTTCATGCCGACGTTTCTTTTGATGTATTTACCTTTGAACAGCCAATGATCAAAGAGCTTCTTCGGATCGGGTCCCAATTTGTTGGGTACCGTGAATATGCCGCCAGAGCCGAAGGTAACGACTTTTATACTTGCTATTTTTCTTTGACTTTCTATTCCTGTTGCTTGTCGCTATTTTTTGATCTTTCTTTTCTTTCTTTTTCATATCTCGACGTAAAAACTTTCGGAGGCCAACGAACGTGTCGACGCACTTGCTCAAAAACTCGAGCAAAGTGAGGCGGCTCGCAAGAAAGCTGAACTTGCTGCTAGCAAAGCCAAGGCCGAGGTTGATGAAGCCAAGGTGAAAGCTGCTAGTGTCGAGGAGCTGCAGAGAAGGCTCAAAGATGCCGAATCTGCCTTAGATGAGCAGAAAACTGCACAAACTGTGCGTGAACAAGAGATCATCAAGCGTCTGAAGTCGCAAAGTCGACGTACGCCGAGTAATATCATCAACCCCTTCTATTGTACTTCCTGTTTCTTGGTTTTTGACTAATGGTTTGTCTCGTGTGGCAGCCCAAACAAACCAAGATTTTGATCTGGAGAATCCCGTCAATGACCCTCTCCTTGATGCACTTTCTCTTCTGGAGTTCCATGGGCGCGAAATTCGTGAAGGCGTGGCCAATGCCAGTGCAAGTTTGTCGGCGTTGTTCCCCTACTTCTTCCCGAAGAAAGAGGAACCTTCGACTTTCCTTGCCCTTGCCAAGCTTTTCAATTCGTCGGAAGACCTGGGATTGAAGATGCGTCAGAGAATATGAAGGTTGCTGTCGAGAGTATCTTGTTGCCCTGGTTGCGACAGCCAACAGACGCTTGATTGGATGAAGGTTGGCGACACCAGCCGGATAGAGCATTCGAGATGGAGGTCGCTGATCAAGGCAGCCAAGCCCAACACTAAGAAGATCTTGGCGTATCTGGGATCAAGCCAGCTTCGACTCCTAGCTCCTCGAGGCCGGAGGTCTAGTTGCATGCCTCCTTGTTTCTTATTCTGTTTCTTTTGCTTTTGTTGCCAAAGTAGTTGTTTTTTGGCGACACTCATTTCTTTAGCTCTACTGTAGTGCCCTTGTAATGATTCCAAGAAATTAATGAAAAACTCTATCTGTCATTTGATGTTGTCTTGTCTAAATTTCAGTTGATATTTGATAACTATACTCCAACTTCCGCTCCTTCCAATGTATCGCCTTCTTCTCGTGCGAGGAGAGCTTTTGCCGATATCGCACTGTCGACGATACCTTGTCGCAAGAACTGGATGAACTTCGGCAGCAACTTCAGTATGCGAAGAAGCAAACACTTGTGATGATGGAGCAATCTCGTAAGTCATCAAGCCGAAAAATTGCTCTTCAACAAGCTCACGAAGCCGTGGCTGCTAAGGAAATTGCTGCTTCCGAGGCTGAAAAGGCAACTACTCGAGAAAATTTCATGCTCGAATTAATGAATGAAGCCAGTGCAGATATGTCGGGTATGCCTGTTTCGTCCGCTGATATTCTTTATCTTCATGCTATTGTTTCTTAGAGGTTTCCACTTCTTTGTTTTGATAGGTGCCTTTGTTGATGCTTTCTTTGAGGAAGAGAGGGTAAATGCTAGGACAACCCTCCTTGTTAATCTTTCCCTGGACCATGGTTCGTTGTTTTGGGCTACCCCGCAGAGGACCCGCCAAATTGTCGATTTCAAGATCGCGCCTCTCAAACTCGCGATTTCCTTGACTTCTGTACCAAGACCTTGTCCATGGTTTACAACTCCATGTTTCCTCGGAACGTCCAACCAAAAACTCTTCCTGAATTGATGGAGAGGTTCAAGGATGCTCGCAGATCCATGATTTTGTCAAAGCTCAACTAGTAGCCGGCGCGCATTTGCTCTTATCATGCTCCAAATCTGCCACTCGAAGCTTGACCTTACCTGTGTTGTCGAGAAGGTTCACCAAAAAGTAAAACGTCGGAGAGCTGGTGTTGACAGGCTTAACACGAACGTTCCGCCTATAGCCGAAGACATGAATGAAGCCCGACCTCGGATGGATGCCGACTTTTTGCCGATGGCCATTATGCCGATTTTCTTGGTGCTGCTCCCGAGGAAAACAGGTTACTCTTGATGACATATTGAATCAAGACTAGTTATTTTCTTCTTGTAGATATTTTTCTTTGTAATCCATGACTATATTGTAAAGCAATCATTATATTTCTCTGTTTGTTTAGCCCCCGAGTGTTTCGGTGACTCTTTACTATATTTGTATACTTGCGAGGTTTTGAACCAAGGCATTTATATATTTAATGCGAAGATGAGCCCCAAGCTTTTTATTGAGTACTATTTTGTATTTTTGTTGACTCACGAGGTATTTGAATACCAAGGCAAGTTTTTCCTTTTGTCGATGAACTATATTGAAATTCGTCGGAGCGAAGACTTTGGTCATGTCGATAAAGAAGAAAAGTTATATTGTCACTATCTTTATTATATTGCAGCACCGCGAGCCCGCCTCATTAAAAACCTTCTCCGGCCCCACTCGGTGCCCCGAAAAAGGAAAAGAGTGCGTCTGAAAACTCGCGGGCGTTTCAAGACATTGAAGCTTTACAAAGACTATATTTTGACTCTAGGCGTAAAACGCCTAAGTTGCGCCACGTTCCAGGGGTTTGGCTCCTCCACCCCTCGTCTTCTTGTCCTTTATTCTGTATGCTCCTCCTCCAATTACTTCCGTGACAATGTAAGGGCCAAGCCATGGTGACTCGAGTTTTTCATGACTTTTTTGCGTGAGCCGAAGAACTAGGTCTCCCACCTGAAAAGATCTTGGCCGCAAACGTCGACTGTGGTAATTCTTCAAGTCCCGTTGATATTTGGTTACCCGAGATAATACTTCATCTCGGGCTTCATCAAGTGCGTCGACGTCGTCTTCTAGCACTCTTCTCGACGTTTCTTCATCATATTCAGCGACACGTGGAGAGTTGTGCTCTATCTCGATTGGTAGTACCGCCTCTGCTCCATGAACCAGGAAAAACGGAGTTTCTGCGTTGCTGTGTTTGGTGTTGTTCGGATGCTCCACAACACGCTTGGTAGTTCTTCTGGCCAGGTATGTCGAGCTTTTTCCAGTGGTCCTAACAAGCGCTTCTTGATACCATTGCAGATGATGCCATTGGCTTTCTCGACTTGCCCATTGGTTTGAGGATGTGCAACCGACGCAAAGTTCAGCTTAATACCCACCTCTTCGCAATAATCTTTGAATTCATGGGATGTGAAGTTGCCGCCGTTGTCTGTGACGATCTTTGTGGGGCACTCCAAATCTGAAGACGAGGCCTTTTACGAATTTTATGCGGATGCTCCATCCGGTGAATTTATCGGCTTCGCTTCTATCCACTTTGTAAACTTATCGACGCCTACTAGCATGTACTCCTTTCCTCCTGGCCAGGATTTGTGTAACTTACCCACCATATCAAGTCCCCATTGAGCAAAGGGCCAAGACAATGGTATTGGTGCTAGCTCTGCCGGAGAGTGAGGTTTTGCGGCGAACCTTTGACATGCGTCGCAAGTTCTTACTATGTCCTTGGCGTCCTCGATTGCTGTCAACCAAGAGAATCCTGCCCGAAAAACCTTGGCTGCGATAGCTCGACTACTTGCGTGGTGGCCACATATTCCTTCGTGTACATCCTTCAGGATTATTCTTCCTTCTTCGGGTGTAACGCACCTTTGCAAAACGCCTGAAATACTTCGCTTATACAATTCTCCCTTGACCACCGTAAAAGCTTTGGAGCGTCGAATTACTCGCCTTGCTTCAACTGGATCATCGGGTATTTCTTTCCTCATGATGTATGATATGTACGGCTGCATCCACGGTATCTGTATCACCATGACCAAGTCCTGATCCTCTTCTTCGTCCTCTTGCTTTTCCTTGGCAGCCCCCGAGGGTTTCTTCTCCTTCTTTTTTGACTTTGTTGGCTTAGTGGATCTCTCTGTTATCTCTTCCCAGAATACACCTGCGGGACCGAAGGCACCGTGACCCGATGTTTGCAAGAACGTCGGCTTCGTCGTTGCTCAACCTGCTAATATGATTTACTTCGCATCCATCGAATAACTTCTCAAGCTCGTTGTACACCTCCTTGTATGCCATCATGCTATCATTGATTGCATCACATTGGTTCATAACTTGCTGAGCCACCAACTGTGAGTCGCCAAAGATTTTTAATCGAGTTGCTCCGCAGGCTTTCGCCATTTTCATCCCGTGTATGAGGGCCTCATATTCTGCTTCATTGTTAGATGCGTTAAGGAACGTCGTCCGGAGGATGTACTTCAATTTGTCGCCTTCTGGTGATATGAGTACTACTCCTGCACCAGCTCCTTCTAGTCTCTTGGACCCATCAAAGTTCATGGTCCAAGTTCTCGATAAATCTGGAGGTCCTGTATTTTGCAACTCCATCCATTCTGCGATGAAGTCCGGCGTATTTGCGACTTTATTGCTTTTCTTTTTCATACGTGATGTCCCGAGGGAAAGTTCTATTCCCCAAAGGGAGACACGACCCGTAGCTTCCGGGTTATTCAAGATATTTGACAAGGGAGCTTCATTGACCACTATGATCGGGTGTGCCGAAAAATAGTGGCGCAATTTTCGTGCTGTCGTGAACACTCCATATGCTAGCTTTTGGTACTGAGGGTACCTTTGTTTTGAAGGTGACAAGACTTCGCTCACGAAGTATACTGGCCGCTGCACTCCATGGATTTTCCCTTCTTCTTCTCTTTCGACAACTAATACCGTGCTAACCACTTGGGGCGTGGCTGCAATATATAGCAGGAGAGGTTCCTTTTCCTTTGGAGCCACCAGGATTGGTGGTGTCGAGATTTTTCGCTTCAAATCCTCGAAAGCTCTGTCGGCCTCTTCGTTCCACTGGAATTTATCTCCTTGTTTTATCAGCGCATAAAATGGTAACGCTTTTTCTCCTAACCTGGCGACGAACCTGCTCAAAGTCGCGACTCGCCCGCTTAGTCCGTATTTCTTTCAACTTTGTTGGCTTTCTCATTGTTACTATGGCTTGTATTTTGTCGGGATTTGCTTCAATCCCTCTTGCCGAAACTAGAAACCCCGTAAGTTCTCCTGTGGGACGCCAAAAGAACACTTCGTCGGGTTCAGTTTGAGGCAGAATTTGTCGAGGTTGTCAAAAGTTTCTTTGAGATCCTCGATCAACGTTGTCCCCTTTTTTGATGTTATGACGACATCATCGATGTATACTTGCACGTTTTTCCCGATCTGTGTTGCTAAACACTTCTGCATCATCCTCTGATATGTTGCTCCCGCATTTTTTAGACCAAAGGGCATTGTTTTGTAGCAAAACACGCCGTAAGGTGTAATAAACGCTGTCTTGGCTTCATCATCTTCTTTTAATCTGATCTGGTTATAACCAGAGTATGCATCCAAGAAGGAAAGACGTTCGCAACCTGCCGTGGAGTCGATAATTTGATCGATCCTTGGGAGGGGAAAGTGATCCTTAGGACAATGTTTATTGAGACACGTAAAGTCGACGCACATGCGAAGGACTGTCGTGTTTTTCTTCGGCACCATCACCGGGTTAGCTACCCATGTGGCTTCGTAGATATTTCTCTGATAAAACCAGCTTCTTCGAGTCGATTTATTTCTGAAAGCATGGCTTTGCGGTTTGGTTCAAAACGCCGCAAAGGTTGTCTGATTGGTTTTGTCGTTGGATCCAAATTTCGGTGCTGCTCGGCAAGTTCCCCGGGTACTCCTGGCATGTCAGCTGGACACCATGCAAAGATTTTCCAGTTCTCACGGAGGAACTTGACGAGCGCGCTTTCCTATGCGATATCCATATCGTTTGCGATAGATGTCGTCTTTTTTGGATCTGTCGGGTGAATCTGCACCTCCTTAGAATTTTTCTCTGTGTTGAAAGTTGATTCTTTATTTGGCCTTCCAAATCTGGGCAAGACGTCGTAATCAGTCATGCTTTTTGACGCCAAGTACTCGGCTTGCATCCCAAAAGTTTCGCCAACCCGTGAAAATCCTTGTCGCACTTATCGGCTAAGGCAAAGCTTCCCTTGACCGTGATTGGTCCTCTTGGTCCTGGGCAACCTCCACAACAGGTATGTATAGTGTGGTACTGCCATAAATCTAGCATATGCTGAGTCGTCCCAACAGAGCGTGGTATTGTGATGGAAAATCCACGACTTCAAATTCGAGCTTCTCGATTCTATAATTTTCTCGGGTCCCAAATTGAACATCGAGATTGATTTTTCCCAATGGATAACTTGGTTTCTCTGGTGTGATGCCGTGGAATCTTGTGTCTGTTGGTTTCAAGTTTGCTAAGGATATGTTCATCTTCCTCAATGTATCTGCATACATGAGGTTCAAGCTGCTGCCGCCGTCTATGAACACTCGAGAGACATCAAATCCTGCGCTAATCTTGTGAGAATAAGTCTTGGCCTGCCCTGGTCGAGGAACTCGCTGCGGATGATCAGCGATGGTGAAGCCGATATCTTGTCCCGACCAATTAAGGTACTCAACTGTTGGTGGAGGCATTTTCTCTGCCATAAACACCCGTCGTGAGATTACTTTTTGAGCTCTATTGGACGGCCTTCCCTTCGAATCATCAACACCGCTCCGTTGGAGTTAGGATCAACATAGGGTGGTGGTGCGGTGCTGCCGCTATTCTTAGCCGGTGTCGATTGTCCTCGTAATCGCGGGAGGTGGCGGTAGATGAATCTCGCTCCTAGGCTCCCGAGGGTTTCTCTGTGCTGCTCGAGCGTGAGCATTTTCTCGCGTATCTGAACATTGCCTGAAAATTTCGACGGTCTTTCCGCAGTGCCCCGACCGTCTTTTCCCGTTGCGTCGAGGAAGAAGTGCATCCGGCACGGTCCGTTCAGCATTTCCTCGGGACACGAAGGTCTTGGAAACCTCGGCCCACTATTTTGCCTCGTTGCGTGAATCATCCCTATTATCACCTCGCTGTTCACCGCTTCTCTCGGTAATCATCTCTATTGCCTCCTGTATTTGTCCGAAAACCTGCCGAAATTTGTCCCGGGGCGTCGTAGTTACGGTACGTCCGAGGAAATCTTCGCCTCGGTTGATAGTTTCGACCACGGTCCTCCTCCTCCGCGACCGTGTCGTTTGTTGTGGACAGCGTCTTCTCCATCTGCCCATTTATTTGCTATCTCCATCAACGCGGATACTGTCCTTGGATTGGTCCTTCCCAAATCCTCGACAAAGTCTCCACGCCTGACTCCTGCGACAAACGCATCTATTGCTCTCTCGTCAGATATGTTTTTCGCCGAGTTTTTGATGATATTCCATCTCTGGATGTACTTTCTCATTGGCTCATCTGGCTTTTGTCGACACGCTCTCAACACCTCTAACGATGCGGGTTTTGCACGTGGATCTGAAGTTCTTGACGAACACGTCCTCGAAACTTTCCCACTGTCGATGGATCCTGGAGCGAGTTTCTTTATCCATGATCGTGCGGCACCACTCGGGTGCACCTGGATGCTTTGCATGGCTGTTGCCCTAGTTCCTCCCGTCGCCTTCACCGTCTCCGGATAGTCGACTAGCCAATCCTCCGGATCTTGAAGGCCGTCGAATTTCTTGAAATTATCGGGTAACTTGAATCCCGAGGGGACTCGCGTTTTCGGACTCTCCTCGTGAAGCATGGTAAGCCGCACATATCTTCGTCGTTGAGTTCGGGGATTGCCGATGATCCCTTCGTTTTGCCGCGCTCTGTCGACTCTTGCTTGTGCTTCGTGTCTCTTGCTCCACTTGGCCCTTCGAGTCTTGCCGGCTATTCTTCTTTGCGGGTCGCGGACTATTTTGCCTTGCCACTCCTTCGGGAGGCGTTGATATAAACGCTGTCCCCATAGCTCCAACTCCTGCTACCGCCATATTGTACAGTGTTTCCCTTGGGTCACCCGGAGGTGGTTTAGATGCAAGGATAAAAGCATGTGTCGCCATATACCCAGCCTCTGGTGTCTTAGGGATGATGTTTCCTCTTGTATCTATCGACATAAAGGACATGTCGAGGTTTTGAACCAAGTGTTCTCTTTACGCCTCGGGTATGTGTTGCAGCCTTGATCTTGCTCTGTTCCGCGCCTCCCGATGGCTATCACCCGTAGTTCTAGATTGTCGACTTAGATCTGCCCTTCTCTGTTTGGATGCGAGAAGCTGCCTCCTTTCTCCTGTTCAACTCAGCTGTCTGTTTTTCCAATTCCACTGGCAGCTCGTGCGAGCCTATATTGATATGCTTGCAATTCTTCCGGTGTGGCTGTGGTAGCCATTGGTTCTCAAGTCGTTCATAGCTCTCGCAGCTCTGTCCCACGCTGCTTGTGAAAGTTGAACTCTATCTCGCGGCTCGGCCCGACGTATTTGTTGCCCAAGCCTTGTCGCAGATTGGAGGGATCGACGTATGGATTTCCCAAACCGTCGAAAGCCTCGTATGTCTCCTCTTGACCTTCAATGGCGTAAATCTGATGATACCTTGTACTCAGATCTATGTTGGGTTTGGTGACATCATCGTTGAGATTGATGAAGACCTTGCCCACTGTGAGAGATTTGTCGATGAAGTCATGATTGTCGACATCGCTTGAGCCATCGCTTATATACGAGTCCGCAGATGACTCAAACGATATGTCGTTGAAGATCTTGGCGAGTTTCTCTCTTGCTCGACATGCGACGTAGCGTGTCGCCGAGGTTTCTTCTTCTCCTGACTCGTTTGACGATGCATAGCTTGAAAAATCGGAATCGGCCACTGATGATCCCGACGAAATCGGAATTTCGACACGATACGATCCTTCCTTCTCGACGCGAAAGTGGAACCTTCCGAACGTCATCTCCATGGGCTCCGCCAGATACGCATATGCATCCAAACGGGAGGGTGGGTGAGGAACAAAATCGACAAGACCAGTAGCGATCTGTTTACCTCGATCCATTGTGTTGCTTGCGGTTGACGATGTCGAAGATCTTGAGCGTGCCATCGAGATCAGCTCCTTACGCCTCTAATTCCCACAGACGGCGCCAATTGACAAGGGATTAACTTGTCAATGCCTATGGATTGTAGGCTAGGGTTTAGTTAGAAGTAGAGGGTAAGTAGATCTCGAAGGTTTCAGCCGAAAAGTACTCGACGATTGTGAAAACTAGGGTTTGCAGACAATGATTCGGTTCTCTCTTTTGTCCCTCGACTCCTCCTTATATATGAGGTGAAGCCGAGGGACTCGTGCTATACAAGTTTACAGAGTCCGGGACGGTTTCTAACTCGTCCCGCCAGATTACAAACAACACTTCCTATTACAACTCTATTTCTTCCTTAAACGCATCTTGGGCTCCCGAATCTTCTTATTCTTCGGGTAGTGGGCCTTCAATAAACCCCGGGTACTATATTCGGCAGGCCCATTTGGGATGCCTATGTCACCCGGTATGGATGTCTAAGTTGAGAATAATCAATAACGAGAAATCCAATGCGAGCTTTCTCCTTAGACCTTTGTACAGGCGGCATAGAGGTACCCCTTTGTGACACTTGGTTAAAACATGTGCATTGCGATAATCCCGGTAATCCAAGCTAATTAGGACAAGGTGCGGGCACTATTAGTATACTATGCATGAGGCTTGCAACTTGTAAGATATAATTTACATGATACATATGCTTTATTACTACCGTTGACAAAATTGTTTCTTGTTTTCAAAATCAAAGCTCTAGCACAAATATAGCAATCGATGCTTTCCTCTTTGAAGGGCCTTTCTTTTACCTTTTATGTTGAGTCAGTTCACCTATTTCTCTCCACCTCAAGAAGCAAACACTTGTGTGAACTGTGCATTGATTCCTACATACTTGCATATTGCACTTGTTATATTACTTTGCATTGACAACTATCCATGAGATATACATGTTACAAGTTGAAAGCAACCGCTGAAACTTAATCTTCCTTTGTGTTGCTTCTATACCTTTACTTTGAGTTATTGCTTTATGAGTTAACTCTTATGCAAGACTTATTGATGCTTGTCTTGAAGTACTATTCATGAAAAGTCTTTGCTTTATGATTCATTTGTTTACTCATGTCATTTACCATTGTCTTGGATTGCTGCATTCATTAGATATGCTTACAATAGTATGATCAAGTTTATGATGGCATGTCACTCCAGAAATTATCTTTGTTATCGTTTACCTGCTCGGGACGAGCAGAAACTAAGCTTGGGGATGCTGATACGTCTCCGACGTATCGATAATTTCTTATGTTCCATGCCACATTATTGATGATATCTACATGTTTTATGCACACTTTATGTCATAATTGTGCGTTTTCTGGAACTAACCTATTGACGAGATGCCGAAGGGCCAGTTGCTGTTTTCTGCTGTTTTTGGTTTCAGAAATTCTAGTAAGGAAATATTCTCGGAATCGGACGAAATCAACGCCCAGCATCTTAGAATCCCCGGAAGCATCCAGAACACCCGAGAGTCGCCAGAGGGGGGCCACAGGGGCCCCGGATGATAGGCCGGCGCGGCCCAGGCCCTGGCCGCGCCGCCTTATGGTGTCGTCGCCTCGTTGACCTTCTGACGCCGCCTCTTCTCCTATTTAAGCCCCCTCGACCTAAAACCTCGAGACGAAAAAGCCACGGTACGAGAAACCTTCCAGAGCCGCCGCCATCGCGAAGCCAAGATCTGGGGGACAGGAGTCTCTGTTCCGGCACGCCGCCGGGACGGGGAAGTGCCCCCGGAAGGCTCCTCCATCGACACCACCGCCATCTTCATCAACGCTGCTGTCTCCCATGAGGAGGGAGTAGTTCTCCATCGAGGCTCGGGGCTGTACCGGTAGCTATGTGGTTCATCTCTCTCCTATGTACTTCAATACAATAATCTCATGAGCTGCCTTACATGATTGAGATTCATATGATGATGCTTGTAATCTAGATGTCGTTATGCTAGTCAAGTGAATTTTACTTATGTGATCTCCGGAGACTCCTTGTCCCACGTGTGTAAAGGTGACAGTGTGTGCACTGTCTGGGTCTCTTAGGCTATATTTCACAGAATACTTATTCACTGTTATGAATGGCATAGTGAAGTGCTTATTTATATCTCTTTATGATTGCAATGTGTTTTGTATCACAATTTATCTGCATGCTACTCTAGTGATGTTATTAAAGTAGTTTATTCCTCCTGCACGGTGTAATGGTGACAGTGTGTGCATCCGTGTTAGTACTTGGCGTAGGCTATGATTATGATCTCTTGTAGATTATGAAGTTAACTATTGCTATGATGGTATTGATGTGATCTATTCCTCCTACATAGTGTGAAGGTGACAGTGTGCATGCTATGTTAGTACTTGGTTTAGTCGTGTTGATCTTTCATGCACTCTAAGGTTATTTAAATATGAACATTGAATTGTGGAGCTTGTTAACTCCGGCATTGAGGGTTCGTGTAATCCTACGCAATGGTGTTAATCATCCAACAAAAGAGTGTAGAGTATGCATTTATCTATTCTGTTATGTGATCAATGTTGAGAGTGTCCACTAGTGAAAGTATGATCCCTAGGCCTTGTTCCTAAATACTGCTATCGCTGCTTGTTTACTGTTTTACTGCGTTACTACTGCTGCGTTACTACTGCTTGTTTACTGTCCTGGGCAAAGCACTTTTCTGGTGCCGTTGCTACTACTCATACTTATTCATACCACCTGTATTTCACTATCTCTTCGCCGAACTAGTGCACCTATTAGGTGTGTTGGGGACACAAGAGACTTCTTGCTTTGTGGTTGCAGGGTTGCATGAGAGGGATATCTTTGACCTCTTCCTCCCTGAGTTCGATAAACCTTGGGTGATCCACTTAAGGGAAACTTGCTGCTGTTCTACAAACCTCTGCTCTTGGAGGCTCAACACTGTCTACAGGAAAAGGAGGGGGCGTAGACATCAGACCCCAGCGGTCATTGGCTGCGGAGGCCCCACAGAGCGGGAATATATAATTTTCTCTAAATAAATAGAAGACCCCACTGGTCATTGGCTGCGGCAGCCCCACAGAGCGGTAATATATGTCTTTTCCTGAAAAATAGACGACCCCACTGGTCATTGGCTGCGGCAGCCACACAGAGCGGTTATATATGTATTTTCTTGAAAAATAGACGACCCCACTGGTCATTGGCTGCGGCAGCCCTATAGAGCGGCCCCATTTGTCATTGGCAGCACCGCGTATACAATCAGGAAATAAAACGGCCCACGCGTCAGCGACAAATGGATGGCTACCCGTCAGCACGAGACGGTCAGAGAGGAACTGCCCTCTGTGCAGCCCCACTTCGATATGTGCAGCCCCACCCGTCAGAATGGTAACGGTAAGGCCTCTGACCTGACGGCAACCCTCCCGTCCGATGGGTTTCAAACTAGAGGGAGGAGAAAACTGAGGAAAAGTTAAGAGGCTGGGGAAAACTGAGCACAACTAAGGAACCAGGGGCACGAAAATAGAAATCCCTAATAAATAAATGCTACTCATAAACACTCTCTTGTTGGATAACAAACACCATTCATTGTGTAGGGCTATAAAAGCACACCTCAAGCCGGAGTAAACAAGCTCCACAACATTCGGAGTTCATATTAAAGTAACCTCTAGAGTGCATAATAGACCGTTGCAATTTAGACCGAGTACTAACATAGCATACACACTGTCAACAATAGCTATGAAAGGGGGAATAGATCGCATCAATACTATCATAGTAATAGTTAACTTCATAATCTACAAGAGATTACAATCATAACCTACGCCAAGTACTACATGATGCACACACTGTCAACATTACATCATGGAGGAGGAATAGAATACTTTAATAACATCACTAGAGTAGCACATAGATTAATAGTGATACAAAGCTCGTGATCACATAAAGATCACATGGGAGAGAGAGATGAACCACATAGCTACCGGTAGAGCCCTCAGCCTCGGGGGAGAACTACTCCCTCCTCATCATGGGAGACAGCAATGGCGATGAAGATGGCGGTGGTGTCGATGGAGATGACTCCGGAGGCAATTCCCTGTCCCGGCGGCGTGCCGGAACAGAGACTTCTGTCCCCCGAAACGGAGTTTTGCGATGGCGGCGGCGCCCCTGGAGTCTTTCTGGAGTTTCGTCTATTGGTATTGAGTTTTTAGGTCACGAGGGGCTATATAGGCGAAGAGGCGATGTCGGTGGAGCCAGGGGGCTCCCTCCCCATAGGCTGGCGCGCCCAGGGGCCACCCGCGCCGCCATATGGTGTGGGTCCCCTGCTGCCCGCCTTCGACTCTCCTTCGGTGTTCTTGAACCCTCCGTGAAATATAAGATCGTGGGCTTTCGTTTCATCCAATTCCGAGCACTTTGGTTTTTGGGCCTTTTCTGCAATAAACAGACATAATAAAAAGAAGGGATTTCTATTTTCGTGCCCCTGGTTCGTTAGTTGTACTCAGTTTTCCCCAGCCTCTTAACTTTTCCTCAGTTTTCCCCTCCCTCTAGTTTGAAACCCCTCGCAGAGGCTCGGACGGGAGGGTTGCCGTCTGTTCAGAGGCCTTCCGTTACCGGTGATGGCTAGGGAGCCGCGGTGGTTTTGACTTGACCGTTGCTTTCGAAATGTGTTGACTATTGACTGGAAGAGCTGACCCAAAGCTTTCCCCTCCGCCCGAGACTGGAGGAGCTCACACACCGCCCCTCCACCGCCATGCCATCCTGCCCACCTACCTTATGGCGTCGTCCGCCGCCGAGCCGGCCCCGCCCCCACCACCACCCCCGGGCTCCGCCTCCACCAGATCTGGATCTACCCCTGTCCTCTTTGTAATTCCATCTGGTGTGCCGACTATTGCCGCCAGCCGTGGAGAAGATTGGGAATCGGAGGGATCTAACGCATGGATTCCATCTGGGTAAGCATCATCTGCCTATGTGAATTAACAGTAGGCAGTTTTTGAGCGCCAATCGTTGTTGCTCAACTAACTGTGTTGCTTTTCTAATATTATTGATACAGATCAGGCTTTTCGGCTGGTGGTTAGGCTGGATTCTAGCTTTACGCGTGATTCTGAACGCTGTAAGACTGGGTTTTACTTCCCTGCGGTGGTTGCAACCACCATCTCGTTAAGGGATTTCAAAGCTAACATCTACGATAAGTACACCTGGAGCTCTTTCGATGCAGTTCATTTTGAATATTTCAACAGCCCAGAGGGAAGATTTGTTCCACTAATTTCCGAAGAAGATCTGGGAATTCTTTTTGCTTTGAATGCTTCTTGCCGGTTCGGTAAAATTCATATCCATGTGGACAGGGGCCAGGCATCATCTGGTGCTGGGGCATCATCAGGTGGTCGGGCATCATGTCTCTCTACTGCTGCTGCCTCTGCTAATAGTGTGCGCCGTGGCGCTCCTTGTAGGTCCACAGCAGCACCATCTGTCCCCAATGCTAGTGGTAGCCAGATCGTTCGTACGGTCGATGTGGAGGACGATGCAGACATTGAGGATCAGTGTCCTCAAGATGATGAGGATGAGTTGATGTTTCCTGAATTGGTAGATCGATGCAGTAAGCAGGCAATGGAGGATCAATACATGGAAGATATTGCTTTTGGTGCCAGATTTGATGACACTGATGATGAAGAGAAGAATGAGAATGATGACAGCCTTGTTTTAGCCGATTACGAAGGTGAAGACTTGCCAACAATTGAGTGGAACAGGGAGAATCCCAAGCTTGCAGAAGGCACCGTGTTTCAAACGATGATGGACTGCCGTAATGCAATTACTACATATCACATTCTCACTAAGAATAATTATGAGGTTATTAAAAGTGAGCCAGGTAGGTTCACAATTAAATGCCCATACCCAAGGTGTAGGTTTAGGCTGCATGCATCCACAATGCGCAGAAGCAGCTTGGTTCAGGTACTACGCCAACCAGTTGTGTATTTAGATCACGGTGTAAAATTTGTTATCTATTACTGACATCCCTTATCATTATGTTTCAGATAAAGAAGAATAAGGAGATCCATAGGTGTCCACCTCTAGGGGGAGAGCCAGAGCTGAAAACAAAGCTAGCGAAGACTAGGTGGTTGGCAGATATAATCCTAGATTGGCTGAGAGAAAATCCTTCACTTGGTCCAACAGCACTCGTAAAAAAGGTGGTTGAGAAGTATAAAATGGAAGTACCTTACATGAGGATGTTCTATGCAAAGGAAATGGCTCTTGACAAGATCAATGGTCCATGGAATGAAAGCTTTCAGTTGCTTTACACTTTCAAAGCTGAAGTGGAGATGGCTAGTCCAGCAAAGTGTTGTAGCGATAGACAAGCATACGGTTCCTACAAATTGAAAAGCGGGAAGGTAATGCACAAGGAATGTTTTAGAAGGGCTTTTGTTTGTTACAAAGCTTTCTGGAAAGGCTTTTTGGACGGTTGCAGGCCTTATTTGGCCGTGGATGCATCAGCTCTTCATGGCAGGTTTAAAGGACAGCTAGTTGCTGCTACTGCAGTTGATGGACATAATTGGATGTTCCCTGTTGCTTATGGGGTTTTGGAGGTTGAGTCACAGGAAAGTTGGACTTGGTTTCTGCAGAATTTGCGCGACCTTATAGGTCATCCACCAGGACTTGTTATCCACACAGACGCTTGCAAAGGTTTGGAGACTGCGGTAGAAGCAGTATTCCCTGGAGTGGAGCATAGGGAATGTATGCGACACTTGGTACAGAATTTTACAAAGAAATTCAAGGGTAAAGTTTTTACTGACAACCTATGGCCAGCTTCATACACATGCAGCTCTAGGAAGCATCTGTTTCATTTGGATGTGTTGTATAAACAAAAACCTGGGGCGAAGGAGTACTTGGATGAACATCATGGTAGGGTGTGGTCAAGAAGCCAATTCAATGAAATTTGCAAGGTAGACTATGTAACAAGTAACCTTGCGGAGAGTTTCAATTCAAAGGTCAAGTCATTGAAAGGGCTTATGCTGTGGCAAATATTTGATAAGATTAGGCAGATGATCATGATAAAGATCGATCTGCGTCAAAGAATTGCATCCACAAATTATGTTGGCCATCTCATGCTCCCATCTTTGATTAAGTCTTTGCATGCCAGGGCAAAACAATTGAGGATGCAATGCGTCAGAAAAGGAATGGAGGCTGAGGTAACCTACACTGACAAAGAAAAAAGGCAGTGGAGGTATCCAGTGAGTTTGGTTGATAGGACATGCCATTGTAGGGGATGGCAGATCCGTGGGATACCCTGCATACACGCATTGTTTTTCATGAGTGTTATAGGGGGTGAAGAAGGTGAAGTTGATCAGTATGTGTCAGAGTATTTCTCTGTTGCCAAATTTAGGGCTGCATATGCTATGAATGTTCCTACCTTGTTGGGAAAAGACCAATGGATGAAAGTCGATCCAGGCTTCAAACTGTACTCTCCAGTATTGACTAGACTGGCAGGTAGGCCGAAGAAGAATAGGATCAGAGCTAGTGCAGAGGGTGGTGCACCGGCTCGAAAACGTAAGTGCAAACGTTGTGGAATCCCTGGACACATTGCTAGGCTTTGTAAAAATGCAGTTGACCCAGCTTTTGGAATGGAAGATCAAAGTGGAGCAAAGAAATGCAGAGGAGAATGAAGCAGCAATTCAACTTGAGATTGAAGCAGCAGTTCAACATGAGGTGATTGAAGCAGCAAATGCAGAGGAGGTTGAAGCAGCAAATGCAGAGGAGATTGAAGCAGCAAATGCAGAGGAGATTGAAGCAGCAATTGAACATGAGGAGATTGAACCGATGGATCAAGAGCAGAGGGAACAGATGGATGTAGAATGGCTTCAACCGATGAGTCCAGAGGAGAGGGAACAGTATAATCGAGAGTGCCTCAAAAGTACTAAGGCCATGGTAGAAGCTAACTTCGCAGAAGAAGAAGCACAAGCTTCGCAGAAGAAGAAGAACAAGAAAGAGGGCAAAAGGAAGGTAGACACCGGTAATATCCCTGGTAGGGTTACCCGGAGTAAGGTGGTGGCCCCGGCAAGTCACACCAGGAGAAAGAGAAAGATTTTATTCTGAACAACTAATTTGAATTTGTATGAACAATTTGTATTGGGGTTCCCTTTGTATTGGGGATCCCTTTGTGTTGAACAATTTGTATTGGGGTTCCCTTTGTATTGGGGATGCCTTTGTGTTGAACAATTTGAATTTCTATGAACAATTTGAATTTGTATGAACAATTTGTATTGGGGATGCCTTTGTGTTCAACAATTTGAATTTGTATGAACAATTTGTATGAACAATTTGTATGCCACATTTAAGCCACATTTATCATTTTCTCTAGGGTTTAGGGTTTTAGGGTTTTAGGGTTTTAGGGTTCAATTCAAAATAATTCAAAACATGGTGGAACCTTCCCATGGAGCCTTGTTATGTTACCTACAACCTAGAGAAATAATAATGGAAAAGGAAATATAGAGATATGAAGTTTTTATGCCAAAAGCTTCAAAACCACTTCCTAGTCCATGAGCTACTAGATATGAAGATGCAGGGCTTTCTGCTCAATACACCTCCCAAATACCCACTATGCTTACAAACTTTGTCCAAATGAGTCCAAATTCGTCACACTTGTGTATCTTTGAATTGCAAACAATATCTAGTCGGCCAAAATGTAATATATTGTTAAAATAACACAATTTTACAATTTTTATGCCAAAAGCTTCAATTTACCTTAGTCCCTTTATTATTTGGGTGCCCCTGTTTTACTTAGTGTTACTCAGTTTTCCCCCTCCGGGCCCACTTGTTGTACTCAGTCCTACTCAGTTTTGCCCTTCCGATAAACATTTCCTCACTTTTCCCCCTCTTAGTTCTACTCAGTTTTCCTAACTTGTACTCACTGGCTGATCTCTGATTGGTCGAGATGTATGTCACATGGATCTTGGTTGGTTGAAAGCTCAACAAACGCTTGCACCGTACGATCATTTATGATCGGACGGCCTGTATATCTCTCTCTACCACGATGGACGCATACGGAGACAAGAGCAGAGCACATACCTACCAACCCTGGCAGTCGCATATTCCAGTCGCATCTTCCTCTCTCCTCTTTCCTCTCTTACTCTGGCGGTCGTGGCGGCGCGGATCTAACCGTGCGTGCAGCGGCGCGGATCTAACCGTGCGTGCGGTGGCGTGTGGCGGCGCGGATCTAAGAGTGCCGGTGAGGATCTAACCGTCAGAAATAGTTGAAATGTCTCTCTCTGTCTCACTTTCGTTTCTCTTCTCAGGTCTGTTGAATGATGAAGAACCCCAAGACGGCGGCCGTGCCGACAGTGGTCATCGATGCCACGAACATTGAAGCCATCGCCTACAACATCGCTTCGACGGCGCAGATCCAGCATTCAATGTCGGAGGCTGTTGATGTCTCACTTCCATTGCCCTCCTCAGATCCGTTGCTGATGAAGGACAACAAGACGGCGGCCGTGCCGATAGTGGTCATCGATGCCACGAACATTCAAGCCATCGCCTGCAACCGCGCTGCAAAGCCGCCGATACAGCCCTCCACAGATCCGTCGCTGATGAAGTACACCAACACAGCGGCGGTTCCGACAGTGGTCATCGATGCCACGAACATTGAAGCCATCACCTGCAACCGCGCTGCAAAGCCGCCGATCCAGCCCTCCGCATATCCGTCGCTGATGAAGTACACCAAGACAGCGGCGGTTCCGACAGTGGTCATCGATGCCACGAACATTGAAGCCATCGCCGATAACATCGCTTCAACGGCGGATGGCGCAGATGACCACGCTCAGCCGCCCGTCGACCCGGCCTTTCTTGCCCATCGCTGCGCGGCCGTGTTCGACGCCGCAAATTGAGATAAATTATGATAAATTTGTATTTTTCAATTTCCAATTGGGATAAAATTGTTCGAACTACTACCACCGTCTCAAAAAAAAGCTTCTCCACGTTCTTGATGTGTCCATGTACATCCGTATGTATGATTTGAATTCTATCCCAACTTGATTGGGAAGATATTGTCCCATATTGATATGTATTTGATTCGGAGGCTGGTACATGCTTTCACTTTTGGGATCCCTTCACTTTTATAAAATGTTCATGCATGCTAAAATTATGGCGCGCATTACATAGCACAACTAGGAAATTGTACGCCAAAATACGGTGCTTAGAGCCACAACAAAATATAGTGGTTAGAGCCATCTACTGAATAACAATTCTATACAAAATCGTCTACCAGAACCACATAACTGCCAGGACAGGGATGACACCTAATAAAACTGCCCAGATGAATCTACTTTTCTCCTCTCTCATCACTTTAAGTTCATGTTCTAGATTTTCTACCACTTGATCAAATACGCCAAGATCTGTCTCAACTCTCAACTTCTCCTTGCGAATAAGCTCTGAATTCTTCTTTTCTTCCTCCACAATACGCTTCAGCTCGAATATCATCAGGTTTTTACGGGCCAATTCATCACCTAAATTGGCCACCTTCTCCTCCAAATCCATCCTCTGGCTACACCACTGGGTTGATTCATCTTGGTATGCAATGTACCATGGATCATCGGCTTGCACAGCTAATCGTAACAATAATGGAAAAAGAACAACTCAAATCACTCCAACAGGCCATGGCGGAACTTTCAACGGTAGTACAGAGAGCTGAAGCTAGATACCTGCACTTCCGACGAGGTAGGAGAAGTAGAACGTGGCCACGACATGATCGAATCCCCACCCTCGCCGGTGTACCCGCTACGACCGGACATTGAGGACTATTTCGTACCTGCAAACTCCAATAAATTACGGGAACCGAATCGATTAGGGGGCGGGGGAGGCAGAAGCGGAGGTCTTACCAAGCTATACTACCAATTGGTGCGCGGAACAAATCCCGGTCGTCGTGGGCGGTGGATCTGCTTGCGGCGGACTTTCCTGCGGTGGGTACAATGTGTGCGGACGAAACAAGTGCTAGAGCCGTGGTTGATGTGCAGCGCCGCATGATCTATCCCGACGCGCCGGAGACGAGAGACGGCGGCACGACGAGGCGCCGGCGATGGCTGCTCCGTCCGACGGTGGGGAACGAGCTGCCAGCGGTTCTCCGGTCTAGCTTAAGAATAATTAATTAGCGAACTTGTTGCTTCTCTCTATGATATTCTCTAAAGAAATATATCAGAGCGGCAATATGTGTCTTTTCCTGAAAAATAGACGACCCCACTCGTCATTGGCTGCGGAGGCCCCACAGAGCGGCAATATATGATTTTCTCTAAATAAATAGACGACCCCACTGGTCATTGGCTGCGGCAGCCCCACAGAGCGGCAATATGTCTTTTCCTGAAAAATATACGACCCCACTGGTCATTGGCTTCGGCGGCCCCACAGAGCGGCAATATATGATTTTCTCTAAATAAATAGACGACCCCACTGGTCATTAGCTGCGGCAGCCCCACAGAGCGGCAATATATGTCTTTTCCCGAAAAATATACGACCCACTGGTCATTGGCTGCGAAGGCTCCACGGAGCGGCAATATATGATTTTCTCTAAATAAATAGACGACCCCACTGGTCATTGGCTGCGGCAGCCCCACAGAGCGGCAATATATGTCTTTTCCTGAAAAATATACGACCCCACTGGTCATTGACTGCGGCAGCCCTATAGAGCGGCCCCATTTGTCATTGGCAGCAACGCGTATAAAATCATGACATAAAACGGCCCACACGTCAGCGATAGATGGATGGCTGCTCCGACGTGTCTCCTGACCCTTCCCGTCAGCACGAGACGGTCAGGGAGGAGCTGCCCCTATGCGGCCCCACCCGGTCAGACTAACGGTCAAGGCCTCTGACCTGACGGCTACCGGCCGTTCCAACACTTGTGGGTGTTTCAAACTAGAGGAGGGGAAAACTGAGGAAAAACTAAGGGACTGGGGAAAACTGAGTACAACTAACGAACCAAGGGCACGAAAATAGAAATCCCTAAAAAGAAACTGGCACTGTGGCATCTTGTTAATAGGTTAGTTCCGGAAAATGCATAAAATCATTATAAAGTGTGAGCAAAACATGTAGGTATTGTCATAAAACTAGCATGGAACATCAGAAATTATAGATACGTTGGAGACGTATCAAGCATCCCCAAGCTTAGTTCCTACTCGCCCTCGAGTAGGTAAACGATAACAAGGATAATTTCTGAAGTGACATGCTATCATAATCTTAATCAATACTATTGTAAAGCATATGAGATGAATGAAGTGATTCGAAGCAATGGTAAAGACAATGACTAAACAACTGAATCATATAGCAAAGACTTTTCATGAATAGTACTTTCAATACAAGCATCAATAAGTCTTGCATAGGAGTTAACTCATAAAGCAATAAATTCTTAGTAGAAAGTTTCAAAGCAACACAAAGGAAGATATAAGTTTCAGCAGTTGCTTTCAACTTCAACATGTATATCTCATGGATAATTGTCAACACAAAGTAATATGATGAGTGCAAATAAGCAAGTATGTAGGAATCAATGCACACAGTTGACACAAGTGTTTGCTTCTAAGATGGAAAGAAGTAGGTAAACTGACTCAACATAAAGTAAAAGAAAGGGCCCTTCGCAGAGGGAAGCAGGGATTACTATTTTTGTGCTAGAGCTTTTATTTTGAAATCATAGAAACAATTTTTTCAACGGTAGTAATAATTCATATGTGTTATGCATAAGACATCCTATAAGTTGCAAGCCTCATGCATCGAATACCAATAGTGCTCGCACCTTGTCCTAATTAGCTTGGATTTACATGGATTATCATTGCATAACATATGTTTCAACCAAGTGTCACAAAGGGGTACCTCTATGCCGCCTGTACAAAGGTCCAAGGAGATAGATCGCATTTGATTTCTCGTTTTTGATAGATCTCAACTGAGGACATCCATACCGGGACAACATAGAAAACAGATAATGGACTCCTCTTTAATGCATAAGCATTCAACAACAGATAATATTCTCATAAGAGATTGAGGATTAATGTCCAAACTGAAACTTCCACCATGATACATGGCTTCGGTTAGCGGCCCAATGTTCTTCTCTAACAATATGCATACTCAAACCATTTGATCATGATAAATCACCCTTACTTCAGACAAGACGAACATGCATAGCAACTCACATGATATTCAACAAAGGTGTAATAGTTGATGGCGTCCCCAGAAACATGGTTACCGCTCAACAAGCAACTTATAAGAAATAAGATACATAAGCTACATATTCTTTACCACAATAGTTTTTAAGCTATTTTCCCATGAGCTATATATTGCAAAGACAAGGAATGAAATTTTAAAGGTAGCACTCAAGCAATTTACTTTGGAATGGCAGAGAAATACCACATATAGGTAGGTATGGTGGACACAGATGGCATAGGTTTTGGCTCAAGGTTTTGGATGCACGAGAAGTGTTCCCTCTCAATACAAGGCTTTGGGTAGCAAGGTTGTTTGAAGCAAACACAAGTATGAACCGGTACAGCAAAACTTACATAAGAACATATTGCAAGCATTATAAGACTATACACTGTCTTCCTTGTTGTTCAAACACCTCACCAGAAAATATCTAGACTTTAGAGAGACCAATCATGCAAACCAAATTTCAACAAGCTCTATGGTAGTTCTTCATTAATAGGTGCAAAGTACATGATGCAAGAGCTTAAACATGATCTATTTGAGCACAACAATTGCCAAGTATCAAATTATTCAAGACAATATACCAATTACCACATGAAGCATTTTCTGTTTCCAACCAAATAACAATGAACGAAGCAGTTTCAACCTTCGCCATGAACATTAAAAGTAAAGCTAAGAACACCAGTGTTCATTATGAAACAGCGGAGCGTGTCTCTCTCCCACCCAAAGAATGCTAGGATCCGATTTTATTCAAACAAAAACAAAAATAAAAACATACAGACGCTCCAAGTAAAGGACATAAGATGTGACGGAATAAAAATATAGTTTCACTAGAGGTGACCTGATAAGTTGTCGATGAAGAAGGGGATGCCTTGGGAATCCCCAAGCTTAGATGCTTGAGTCTTCTTGAAATAGGCAGGGATGAACCACGGGGGCATCCCCAAGCTTAGACTTTTCACTCTTCTTGATCATATTGTATCATCCTCCTCTCCTGACCCTTGAAAACTTCCTTCACACCAAACTTCTCATCAACTTCATTAGAGGGGTTAGTACTCAAAAAACTTTAATCCACTTTGGTCCTGTAGTGACACATTGCAAGAACTCAATAAAACATTAGCTACAGCTCTCCAAGTCTAGAAAGCCTTGCTTAAAGTCCACAAGAGACAATGCAAAAAACAGAGACAGAATCTGTCAAAACAGAATAGCCAGTAAAGACGAATGTTTAAGAGGTACTTACGTTGCTCAAATCAGAAAACTCAAAACTAATGAAAGTTGCGTACATATCTGAGGAACACGCATGAAAATTGGCAGATTTTTCTGAGTTTCCTACATAGAGACCTACTCAAATTCGTGATAGATAGAAATCTGTTTCTGCGCATAAATCCAAATCTACCATCAACTTTCTATTAGAGACTTTACTTGGCACAACAATGCAATAAAATAAAGATAAGGAGAGGTTGCTACAATAGTAACAACTTCCAAAACACAACAAAACAGTAGCAAAAATAAAAACATGGGTTATCTCCCAAGAAGTGCTTTCTTTATAGCCATTAAGATGGGCTCAGTAATTTTAATGATACTCACATAAGGATGAGAGTTGAAGCAAAGAGAGCATCAAAAAGCAAGTATGAAACAAATTTAAGCCTAACCCACTTCCTATGAAAAGGAATCTTGTAAATAAACAAGTCATGTAAGCATAACGCAACAAGCATAGAAAGGCAACACAAGCGCAACTTCAAGATTCTCAACATAAAGAGGGGTGATGGCGTGTAGCACACGTTCGTTGGGAACCCCAAGAGGAAGGTGTGATGCGTACAGCGGCAAGTTTTCCCTCAGTAAGAAACCAAGGTTTATCGAACCAGTAGGAGTCAAGAAGCACGTTGAAGGTTGATGGCGGCGAGATGTAGTGCGGCGCAACACCAGGGATTCCGGCGCCAACGTGGAACCTGCACAACACAAACCAAGTACTTTGCCCCAACGAAACAGCGAGGTTGTCAATCTCACCGGCTTGCTGTAACAAAGGATTAGATGTATAGTGTGGAAGATGATTGTTTGCAAAAAACAGTAGAACAAGTATTGCAGTAGATTGTATTTCAGTATAGAGAATTGGACCGGGGTCCACAGTTCACTAGAGGTGTCTCTCCCATAAGATACACAGCATGTTGGGTGAACAAATTACAGTTGGGCAATTGACAAATAGAGAGGGCATGACCATGCACATACATATTATGATGAGTATAGTGAGATTTAATTGGGCATTACGACAAAGTACATAGACCGCTATCCAGCATGCATCTATGCCTAAAAAGTCCACCTTCAGGTTATCATCCGAACCCCCTCCAGTATTAAGTTGCTAACAACAGACAATTGCATTAAGTATTGCGCGTAATGTAATCAGTAACTACATCCTCGAACATAGCACCAATGTTTTATCCCTAGTGGCAACATCACATCCATAATCTTAGAGATTTGTCACTTCCCAGTTCACGGAGACATGAACCCACTATCGAGCATAAATACTCCCTCTTGGAGTTACAAGCATCTACTTGGCCAGAGCATCTACTAGTAACGGAGAGCATGCAAGATCATAAACAACACATAGATATAAATTGATAATCAACATAACATAGTATTATCTATTCATCAGATCCCAACAAACACAACATATAGAATTACAGATAGATGATCTTGATCATGTTCGGCAGCTCACAAGACCCGACAATTAAGCACAATGAGGAGAAGACAACCATCTAGCTACTGCTATGGACCCATAGTCCAGGGGTAGACTACTCACTCATCACTCCGGAGGCGACCATGGCGGCGTAGAGTCCTCCGGGAGATGATTCCCCTCTCCGGCAGGGTGCCGGAGGCGATCTCCTGAATCCCCCGAGATGGGATTGGCGGTGGCGGCGTCTCTGGAAGGTTTTCCGTATCGTGGCTCTCGGTACTGGGGGTTTCGCAACGAAGGCTTTAAGTAGGCGGAAGGGTAGGTCAGGGGGCGACGCGAGGGGCCCAGGAGGCAGGGCGGCGCGGCCAAGGGTGGGGCCGTGCCGCCTGCCCTCCTGGCCACCTCGTGGCCCCACTCCGTTGACTCTTCGGTCTTCTGGAAGCTTCGTGGCAAAATAGGACCCTGGGCGTTGATTTCGTCCAATTCCGAGAATATTTCCTTACTAGGATTTCTGAAACCAAAAACAATGAAACAAAGAATCGGCACTTCGGCATCTTGTTAATAGGTTAGTTCCAGAAAATGCACGAATATGACATAAAGTGTGCATAAAACATGTAGATATCATCAATAATGTGGCATGGAACATAAGAAATTATCGATACGTCGGAGACGTATCAGCATCCCCAAGCTTAGTTCCTGCTCGTCCCGAGCAGGTAAATGATAAACAAAGATAATTTCTGGAGTGACATGCCATCATAACCTTGATCATACTATTGTAAGCATATGTAGTGAATGCAGCGATCAAAACAATGTAAATGACATGAGTACACAAGTGAATCATATAGCAAAGACTTTTCATGAATAGTACTTTCAAGACAAGCATCAATAAGTCTTGCATAAGAGTTAACTCATAAAGCAATAATTCAAAGTAGAGGTATTGAAGCAACACAAAGGAAGATGAAGTTTCAGCAGTTGCTTTCAACTTGTAACATGTATATCTCATGGATATTGTCAACATAGAGTAATATAATAAGTGCAATATGCAAGTATGTATGAATCAATGTAAAGTTCACACAAGTGTTTGCTTCTTGAGATGGAGAGAAATAGGTGAACTGACTCAACAATAAAAGTAAAAGAAAGGTCCTTCAAAGAGGAAAGCATCGATTGCTAAATTTGTGCTAGAGCTTTGATTTTGAAAACAAGAAACAATTTTGTCAACGGTAGTAATAAAGCATATGTATCATGTAAATTATATCTTACAAGTTGCAAGCCTCATGCATAGTATACTAATAGTGCCCGCACCCTGTCCTAATTAGCTTGGACTACCGGGATTATCGCAATGCACATGTTTTAACCAAGTGTCACAAAGGGGTACCTCTATGCCGCCTGTACAAAGGTCTAAGGAGAAAGCTCGCATCGGATTTCTCGCTATTGATTATTCTCAACTTAGACATCCATACCGGGACAACATAGACAACAGATAATGGACTCCTCTTTTATGCATAAGCATGTAGCAACAATTATTTTTCTCATATGAGATTGAGGATATATGTCCAAAACTGAAACTTCCACCATGGATCATGGCTTTAGTTAGCGGCCCAATGTTCTTCTCTAACAATATGCACGCTCTAACCATAAGGTGGTAGATCGCCCTTACTTCAGACAAGACGAACATGCATAGCAACTCACATGATATTCAACAAAGAGTAGTTGATGGCGTCCCCAGGAACATGGTTATCGCACAACGAGCAACTTAATAAGAGATAAAGTGCATAAGTACATATCAATACCACAATAGTTTTTAAGCTATTTGTCCCATGAGCTATATATTGTAAAGGTGAAGAATGGAAATTTAAAGGTAGCACTCAAGCAATTTACTTTGGAATGGCGGAGAAATACCATGTAGTAGGTAGGTATGGTGGACACAAATGGCATAGTGGTTGGCTCAAGTGTTTTGGATGCATGAGAAGTATTCCCTCTCGATACAAGGTTTAGGCTAGCAAGGCTATTTGAAACAAACACAAGGATGAAGCAGTGCAGCAGAACTCACATAAAAAACACATTGTAAACATTATAAGACTCTACACCGTCTTCCTTGTTGTTCAAACTCAATACTAGAAATTATCTAGACTTTAGAGAAACCAAATATGCAAACCAAATTTTAGCATGCTCTATGTATTTCTTCATTAATAGGTGCAAAGTATATGATGCAAGAGCTTAAACATGAGCACAACAATTCCCAAGTATCACATTATCCAAGACATTTTAGCAATTACTACATGTATCATTTTCCAATTCCAACCATATAACAATTTAACGAAGAAGAAACTTCGCCATGAATACTATGAGTAGAACCTAAGGACATACTTGTCCATATGCAACAGCGGAGCGTGTCTCTCTCCCACACAAGGAATGCTAGGATCCATTTTATTCAAACAAAACAAAAACAAAAACAAACTGACGCTCCAAGCAAAGCACATAAGCTGTGATGGAATAAAAATATAGTTTCAGGGGAGGAACCTGATAATATTGTCGATGAAGAAGGGGATGCCTTGGGCATCCCCAAGCTTAGACGCTTGAGTCTTCTTGATATATGCAGGGGTGAACCACCGGGGCATCCCCAAGCTTAGAGCTTTCACTCTCCTTGATCATGTTGTATCATCTCCCTCTCTTGATCCTTGAAAACTTCCTCCACACCAAACTTAGAACAACTCATTAGAGGGTTAGTGCACAATCAAAATATACATGTTCAGAGGTGACATAATCATTCTTAACACTTCTGGACATTGCACAAAGCTACTGAAAGTCAATGGAATCGAAATATCCATCGAACATAACAAAACAGGCAATGCGAAATAAAAGGCAGAATCTGTCAAAACAGAACAGTTCGTATTGACGAATTTTATTGAGGCACCAGACTTGCTCAAATGAAAATGCTCAAATTGAATGAAAGTTGCGTACATATCTGAGGATCACTCACGTAAATTGGCATAATTTTCTGAGTTACCTACAGAGAATTTTGCCCAGATTCGTGACAGCAAAGAAATCTGTTTCTGCGCAGTAATCCAAATCTAGTATGAACTTTACTATCAACGACTTTACTTGGCACAATAAAACACTAAACTAAGATATGGAGAGGTTGCTACAGTAGTAAACAACTTCCAAGACACAAAATAAAAACAAAGTACTGTAGTAAAAACATGGGTTGTCTCCCATAAGCGCTTTTCTTTAACGCCTTTCAGCTAGGCGCAGAAAGTGTGTATCAGGTATTATCAAAGGGTGGTGCATCTTCAGCGGGGTGTGGAGTTTTCTCAGCCAAGCATAGTATATTGTATACAAAAGTTTTGGCGTCTCCCTTTTCATTAGTCTTGGGCTTGCTACTCTCATCAAACAAATTTTCAGGAACAAGCCAAGCATAGTTATTTTCTAGTGCATCATTCATCGCTAGGAGCTTGCATGGTATTGGTGCTTTGATCTCCCCACCATCATTAATATTATTAGTGTACCTTATTCTCTCCATGTCCATCTTTTCAAGGAGACTAACAAAATTGGTATAAGAACCAAGCATATTATATTTAGCAAAGACCTTTCTAGCCTCTCTTGCTAGACCACCAAATTCTCTAAGAAGGGTTTCTAAAACAAAATCTTTCTTTTCCCCTTCTTCCATATCACCAAGTGTAAGAAACATGTGTTGGATTATAGGATTGAGATTAACAAATTTAGTTTCCAACATGCGAACTAAAGCAGCAGCAACAATTTCATAAGTAGGAGCAAGATCTACCAAGTGTCTATCTTCAAAATCTTCAATGGTACTAACATGGTTGAAAAATTCTTCTATATTATTTCTCCCAACTATAGACCCGCGCCCTACCGGCATGTTTTTTACGGTAAAATTAAAAGGAAACATAATGAAATAAGTAAAGCAAATACAAGTAACTAATTTTTTTGTGTTTTTGATATAGCAAACAAGATAGCAAATAAAGTAAAACTAGCAACTAATTTTTTGTATTTCGATTTAGTGCAGTAAACAAAGTAGTAAATAAAATAAAGCAAGACAAAAACAAAGTAAAGAGATTGGGATGTGGAGACTCCCCTTGCAGCGTGTCTTGATCTCCCCGGCAACGGCGCCAGAAAAATTGCTTGATGGCGTGTAGCACACGTCCGTTGGGAACCCCAAGAGGAAGGTGTGATGCGTACAGCGGCAAGTTTTCCCTCAGTAAGAAACCAAGGTTTATCGAACCAGTAGGAGTCAAGAAGCACGTTGAAGGTTGATGGCGGCGAGATGTAGTGCGGCGCAACACCAGGGATTCCGGCGCCAACGTGGAACCTGCACAACACAAACCAAGTACTTTGACCCAACGAAACGGCGAGGTTGTCAATCTCACCGGCTTGCTGTAACAAAGGATTAGATGTATAGTGTGGAAGATGATTGTTTGCAGAAAACAGTAGAACAAGTATTGCAGTAGATTGTATTTCAGTATAGAGAATTGGACCGGGGTCCACAGTTCACTAGAGGTGTCTCTCCCATAAGATAAACAACATGTTGGGTGAACAAATTACAGTTGGGCAATTGACAAATAAAGAGGGCATGACCATGCACATACATATTATGATGAGTATAGTGAGATTTAATTGGGCATTACGACAAAGTACATAGACCGCTATCCAGCATGCATCTATGCCTAAAAAGTCCACCTTCAGGTTATCATCCGAACCCCCTCCAGTATTAAGTTGCTAACAACAGACAATTGCATTAAGTATTGCGCGTAATGTAATTAGTAACTACATCCTCGAACATAGCACCAATGTTTTATCCCTAGTGGCAACAGCACATCCATAATCTTAGAGATTTCTGTCACTTCCCCAGATTCACGGAGACATGAACCCACTATCGAGCATAAATACTCCCTCTTGGAGTTACAAGCATCTACTTGGCCAGAGCATCTACTAGTAACGGAGACCATGCAAGATCATAAACAACACATAGATATAAATTGATAATCAACATAACATAGTATTCTCTATTCATCGGATCCCAACAAACACAACATATAGAATTACAGATAGATGATCTTGATCATGTTCGGCAGCTCACAAGACCCGACAATTAAGCACAATGAGGAGAAGACAACCATCTAGCTACTGCTATGGACCCATAGTCCAGGGGTAGACTACTCACTCATCACTCCGGAGGCGACCATGGCGGCGTAGAGTCCTCCGGGAGATGATTCCCCTCTCCGGCAGGGTGCCAGAGGCGATCTCCTGAATCCCCCGAGATGGGATTGGCGGCGGCGGCGTCTCTGGAAGGTTTTCCGTATCGTGGCTCTCGGTACTGGGGGTTTCGCAACGAAGGCTTTAAGTAGGCGGAAGGGTAGGTCAGGGGGCGACGCGAGGGGCCCAGGAGGCAGGGCGGCGCGGCCAAGGGTGGGGCCGCGCCGCCTGCCCTCCTGGCCACCTCGTGGCCCCACTCCGTTGACTCTTCGGTCTTCTGGAAGCTTCGTGGCAAAATAGGACCCTGGGCGTTGATTTCGTCCAATTCCGAGAATATTTCCTTACTAGGATTTCTGAAACCAAAAACAGCAGAAAACAAAGAATCGGCACTTCGGCATCTTGTTAATAGGTTAGTTCCAGAAAATGCATGAATATGACATAAAGTGTGCATAAAACATGTAGATATCATCAATAATGTGGCATGGAACATAAGAAATTATCGATACGTCGGAGACGTATCAAGGGGAAACTTAATATTATTAAGATGCATATAACCATGTTTCCCTCTCTCATAATAACTTTCAGTAGCATCATTGATGAAATCCACAATATACCCATCACCTAAAACATTCCTATCATGGTTCATATGCATAAAATAATTACTACTCCCAACATAAGCATAGTCATTCTTATTAATTGTAGTGGGAGAAAATTCAACAAAGTAGCTATCATTATTATTCTCATCACCATAATCATCAAATATAGGAGGCATAGTATAATCATAATAAACTTTATCCTCCATAGTAGGTGGCACCAAAATACCACTATCATTATAATCATCATAAATGGGAGGCAAAGTATCATCAAAGTAAATTTTCTCCTCCATGCTTGGGGGACTAAAAATATCATGCTCATCAAAACCAGCTTCCCCAAGCTTAAATTCTTCCATAGCATTAGCAATAAGGGATTTCTATTTTCGTGCCCTCGGTTCCTTAGTTGTGCTCAGTTTTCCCCAGCTCCTTAGTTTTTCCTCAGTTTTCCCCAAGACCTTGTCTGAAACCATCACAGGTGCTGTAATGGCCGGTTGCCCGATGGTTGACCGTTATCTTCTGACTAGTGGGGCCACGTAGAGCCCGCAAAGACATGTCAGACCATCCATCTTTGTTTGACCGTAAGCATCGCTGTATCCCTGACCAAAACGCGCACGAGTGGGGTTTCGATATATCGAATGACAAGTGGGCCATGGCGCTGATACAAGGGGCAATACACGGGTAGGAATAGATTTTTAAACGGAGCTCTACAGCGATGGCACAGAGGAGGTGGCCTGCGGGGTGCCGAGATGAGATCGACGTCCACAAAGAACTGCATGAGGCGAGACCAGACGCATTAGATAGATATGAACTAGACGCGTTTAACCATGCAAAGAAGAGAAGAAATGGTCGACGACATCGACGACTACCTCAAAGCTTTGACTGACCGTGTCCGACACGAACGCGAGCAATGTAGAGAAAACTAGTGTCTCTCCTTTCTGGCGTGTATAGATGGGGGCTAGAAGAGTGTGGTGGCGAAGGGAAAGACCTCGCGGTGGTCTGTGGCGTCCATCATAGCGGGGCAGCGTGGCCGTGCCCACAGCGGCGTGCATGCATGTTCGGCATTGGCATCAGCATGTACGTTCGGCATTGGCCTCAGCGGTATCTCTGGTGTGTCAGTGATCGAATGAGGGGACGGGATTGAGGGTGCATCCCGACGGTGACCTAGCAGTGGCAGCGAGCATAGCCGTTCTGACCATGCCGATATCGGCATCGGCGTCGTTTGGAGGCTGTGGTGCTCGAATTAAGGTGGGATTTGTTTCTTGTACGCCAAAAGTGATTTGAAACAAGTTTCGTGTTGAAGGTTAGGTAACGAAAGTTTGTAACTAAGCCCAAAATTATACTAGCGCCATGGTGAGGTTCTTTTTGATAGAGCTATACAGTTGGGCAAACTTTTTTGACACTATTTAGATGGGGTTCCTTGTTGTTACACGTATGGCATCATGTATGGCAAATTTGGGGTCATTTGGAGATGTTCGAAAAAATCACTTTGCTTAAACGCATGCCGTTTCGTCTCACTGAAACCAGCTTTTCTAACAAGGTGATTTATTCTACCTTCTCTAAATGACCTCAAATTTCATACAGCTGATCTTCTATACATAGATAGATAGATTGTTTCGTTTTTATATTTTTCGAACTTTTTATTTCCCTTTATAATACCCAATTTATTTTCAGGTCAAAACCTCGAAAAACAGCATCATGTATGGCATCATTTTCGCCCTAAATTTCAAATTTTGTGAAACTTTCCCTTTTAGATATTCCTTGTTGTTATAGATATGGCATAATGTATGCCAAATTTGGTTAGGTCTCACTGAAACCAGCTTTTGTAACAAGTTTGGTTTTTTCGACCTTCTCAAAAGGGATTTTTCTACCTTCTCTAAATGACATCAAAAATCATATAGACGATCTTCTATACAAATATAGGTAGATTGTTTCGTTTTTACATTTTTTTGAACTTTTATTTCCCTTTATAATACCCATTTGTTTTCAGGTCAAAACCTCGAAAGTTAACATAAGTAGATGGTGAACCCTTCCAAACTTCAAATACAGAGATAGATAGATTGGTTCGTTTATCATTTTTACCGTGAATAGTAATGGCTACAAGAAATCGGTGATGGTTTATCATTTTTTGCGTGAAAAGTAATGGATACAACAAATCGGTGATGATTTATCATTTTTTTCGTGAAAATTAATGGCTACAACAAATCGGTGATGGTTTATCATTTTTTTTCGTGAAAATTAATGGCTACAACAAATCGGTGATGGTTTATCATTTTTTGCGTGAAAATTAATGGCTACAACAAATCGGTGATGGTTTATGAAAGTGCATGGAGCCCCCATTTGTGGTTTTGGTAATTAATGACAATCCCTATGGAATAATGTTTGCATTGAGTTATATTTGTAGGAGTTGTCCATAGGCAATTCTTGAACCATTTGTTGGCTTCAAGGTTGCAATAAGAAGAATTTGATGAAGGATATCAAGTGTCAAGTATGTCTTGAAAATGAAGATGAAGTGAGCCCTCAAGTTACTTCAAGACATCAACATGATGAAGAATGAAGAATGAAGTGCAAGTTCAAGTGCAAGTTCAAGATGAGCCAACTCGAAGAGTTCATAAGCTTGAAGCTTGCCATGGAGAAATGAAGTGCAAGTTTAAGATGAGCCATCTTGAAGAGATCCTTTGCTTGAGTCTTGCCATCCATATGGTGATCATGGATATGTGAAGATGCGCCGAAGAAGAAGCTCTTCCATGGTGGATTATGGGGGAGCAATCCACATGGTGGTCATGGTTATGTGAAGATGCGCCGAAGAAGAAGCTCTCCCATGGTGGATTATGGGGGAGCAATCCACAAGGCTTCGTCAAGTAAGCACAAGCAAGAAAGGCGTTCCATATTGTTGAGGTCAAGATCGTCGTCATCGAGCTCAAGTGGAATGCACAAGTATAAGGTTTGCTCTTGATAGGGTTTCTTTCTCACCGGTCTCATAGTGTAGTTGGAGACCGGTTTATAGTTTAGTTGTTGTACTATCAAGAGGGCTCTCGAGTGAGTAACTCGATCGTATCGTTTGGAGAGAGCTCAAACCTTTGCATCCTTGCATCATCTTTCTTGGTTGTTATTTGGACCTTATCCATGTGATGTTTTAGAGCTTGTGCTTATTCTCATGACAAGCTCTAGTTCATCGAAAACAGATTTCGCATAGATCACTTGTCGCGTTTTCGAGTTTGGTTCATCATTTTTCTTGGTTTTATTTGGATCTTATCCATGTGATGTTTTAGAGCTTGTGCTTATTCTCATGACAAGCTCTAGTTCATTGAGAATGGTTTTTGCATGGGCAACTTGTTGCATTTTCGAGATTGGAGGTTTTACCGGTATGTCTTTTTTAGATAGGTCAAACCTTTCATCATTTGTTTCTATCCTCCCTTGTTGGACTATGATGGTTTCCTGCATGATCTTGTAGAGCTTGTTCCTAGCTTCAAAACAAGCCCAAGATCATCAAAATCGGAGTCCGGATGCTAAAGTTATGCCCGTTTTAGTTTTGGTGTTTCTGCAGCTTTCTGGGGAGCGGATAATCCGGCCCGAATGCCAATTCTGGGCAAATATCCGGCCCGAGTCCAGGGGCGATTTTCGGGGGGAGGATAATTCGGCCCGGGGGCGGATTTTCCGGCCTGGGAGGTCCCAAACGGTCATATTTCATTGGGAGGGGGTATATAAGACCCCCTTCTTCCTCCTTGGGTTGGTTGGTTCACTCTCTCTCTCTCTCTCCTCCATTGTTGTCCTTCAAAGCTTGCCCTAGTTCTTGATTCCTCCCATGATTCTTGCATATTCTTGAGGGAAAAGAGAGAGGAGATCTAGATCTACATCTTCACCAATCAAATCCCTCTCTTTGTGAGGGGAACCCACTAGATCTTGATCTTGGACGATTTTGTGTTCTCCTCTTTGTTCTTCCTCTCTTAATCCTCCAATAGCTTTTGTAGCTTTGTTGGAATTTGAGAGAGAAGTACTTGAGCATCTTTGTGGTGTTCTTTCCATTGCATTTGGTGCATCGATTTGAGTTCTCCACGGTGATTCGTGGTGGTGAAAGCAAGAAGGTTGTTACTCTTGGGTTCTTGGAACCCTAGACGGATTCTAGGCCTTTGTGGCGATTTGTTGGGAGCCTCCAATTAAGTTGTGGATGTGTGCCCCAATCTTTGTGTAAGGCCTGGTTTCCGCCTCGAAGGAAATCCCTTAGTGGAATCGTGACCTAGGCCTTTGTGGCGAGGGTCACCGGAGATTTAGGTGAGGCGCCTTCGTGGCGTTCGGTGTGTGGTGTGAGTACCGCATCTTGGGGTGAGGCCTTTGTGGTATTGGTGTGCATCGAGCAACCACACCTCAAGGTGAGCCTCTTGTGGCGTTCGGGAGCACTAAGCAACCGCACCTCTCCACCGGAGATTAGCACTCGCAAGAGTGTGAACTCCGGGATAAATCATCGCACTACAAGAAAAGTTGCCATGGCCGACGAAGTTGAAGTCGCGCCGTGGTTGCTGGTGTACCATGGCCGACAATTTTGGGTCTGTCCGTTGTGCATGTCAAAACGTTTTTTTTCTCGTTTTTGAGGCCACCTAGCCCGACGAAACCGGCCAAAACGTTGCGTATGGTGGCCCGGGACGTGGTGCATCTCGAATTCTCGGGTTCGCCGGCCGAGTCAACGCAAATCCGCACCGCCGAGGGATGTAGGGCCCATATGGCAGCCTCTCTGGCATTGTTTTTTTTTCTCGATCGCGCCATCTCGTTCAACGCTCTCCGATCGAGCCGTTTACGATGCAGGATCATGGATCCCGCATGTCATCCTCTATGAACCAAAATTCTTTCTATTCTTGGATTTGTTTGACACCCTGATTTCTGGCTACTTCCTTTTTCTTTTGATCCCTTGCCGCCTTGGAAAAGTTGACACCGCTGCTGCTAATTGGGACCCGCATGTCATCCTCTATGAGCAATCAACTTTCTTTTCTTGGATTTTTTTTTGGCACCTCAAATTTGGTCACTTGCCTTTTTCTTTCCATCCCCTGCCGCCTCTCAAACGGTGATACCGCTGCTGCTAAATGGGACCCGCATGTCATCCTCTATGTACTATAAAACTTTCTTTTCCTGGATTTTTGTTTGGCACCTCATATTTGGTCACTTACCTTTTTCTTTCGATCCCCTGTCGCCTCTCAAACGGTGATACCGCTGCTGCTAAATGGGACCCGCATGTCATCCTCTATGTACTATAAAACTTTCTTTTCTTGGATTTTTTTGGCACCTCATATTTGGTCACTTGCCTTTTTCTTTCGATCCCCTGCCGCCTCTCAAACGGTGATACCGCTGCTGCTAAATGGGACCCGCATGTCATCCTCTATGTACTATAAAACTTTCTTTTCTTGGATTTTTTTGGAACCTCATATTTGGTCACTTGCCTTTTTCTTTCGATCCCGTGCAGCCTCTCAAACGGTGATACCGCTGCTGCTAAATGGGGCCCGCATGTCATCCTCTATGTACAATCAAGTTTCTTTTCTTGAATTATTTTTGGCTCCTGATATTTGGTCACTTGCATTTTTCTTTCGATCTCATGCCACGTTGAGGACCCTGCAGGCTCATGGGACCCGCATGTCATCCTCTATGTACTATAAACTTTCTTTTCTTGGATTTTTTTTGCACCTCATATTTGGTCACTTGCTTTTTTCTTTCGATCCCCTGCCGCTTCTCAAACGGTGATACCGCTGCTGCTAAATGGGACCCGCATGTCATCCTCTATGTACACTCAAGTTTCTTTTCTTGAATTATTTTTGGCTCCTGATATTTGGTCACTTGCATTTTTCTTTCGATCTCATGCCACGTTTGAAACGTTGAGGAACCTGCTGGCTCATGGGACCCGCATGTCATCCTCTATGTGCTATAAAAGTTTATTTCTTGGGTTTTTTTTCACCCTCTGATTTTTGGCTATTTCCTTTTCCTTTTGATCCCCTGCCGCCTTGGAAACGTTGAGTAAGCTGATGACTCATGGGACCCGCATGTCATCCTCTATGTACAATCAACTTTCTTTTTCTTTTGATCTCAAGCCGCATATGAAACGTTGAGACCGCTGCTGCTAATTGGGACCCGCATGTCATCCTCTATGTACAATAAAGTTTTTTTCTTGGATTATCTTTGGCTCCTGATATTTTGTCACTTGCCTTTTTCTTTCGATCTCATGCCGCCTTTGAAATGTTGAGTAAGCTGCTGGCTCATGGGTCCCGCATGTCATCCTCTACGAACAATAAAAGTTTCCTTTCTTGGAGTTATTTTTGACCCCTAATTTCTGTCTATTTGCCTTTTTCTTTTGATCTCCTGCCCCCTTTGAAACGATGAGGACGTCATTGGCGGGTCGGTCCCACATGTCATCCTCTGTTAACAATAAAAGTTTCCATTGATGGATTTATATTGATCCACTAATTAATTTTCGGTTTTTTCCATTTTTTCATTAGATCCCCTGCCGCCTTGGAATCGTTGAGGATGCTGCTGCCTCATGGGTCCCGCATGTCATCCTCTCAGAACGGTAAATGTTTTTTTTCTTGGATTTTGTTTACCAAATGATTTTTGGCTAATTTTTCTTTCGAACTCCTGCCGCCTTTAAAATGTTGAGGACGCTGCTGCCTCACGGGACCCACATGTCAGCCTCTATGAACAATAAACGTTGAGGATGCTGCTGCCTCATGGGTCCCGCATGTCATCCTCTTAGAACGAAAATGTTTCTTTTCTTGGATTTTGTACCAACATATTTTTGGTTTATTTTTTCTTTCCATCCCCCGCCGCCTTTAAAACGTTGACGACGCCGCTGGCTCATGGGTCCCCGATGTCAGCCTCCCGTACAAGAAACATATGATATCTTGATTATTTTGCAGACAATAAACAGTGTATTGCGCTCTGAGCTATTTCAAACGGAAAATTAAATCTTTATTTTTACATAAACAAACTTATATGTTGAATCTCCTTGTTTTTTTGTCTTTGCGAAGCATAGGACTTTCCTGTTTTTTTTAGAAAATTCGGAACTTTCCTGTTTTGGAGTGGGCTGAAATTGTACGAGTCAAAAGGCCAAGCAGGATAGTTCGAAGGCCCAGATGTCCAGATGCAGCCCAATTGAAATCTTTCTTCTTGGATTTTTGTCACCCCCTGATTTCTGGCTACTTCATTTTTCTTTTGGTTCTGTGCCGCCTTGGAAACGTTGAGACCGCCGCAAAATGGGTCCCGCATGTCATCCTCTACATACAATAAAATTTCTTTTCTTGGATTTTTTTTGGCTCCCGATATTTGGTCACTTGCCTTTTTCTTTCGATCCCGTGCAGCCTCTCAAACGGTGATACACGCCGCTAAATGGGACCCGCATGTCATCCTCTATGTACAATCAAGTTTCTTTTCTTGAATTATTTTTGGCTCCTGATATTTGGTCACTTGCCTTTTTTCTTTCGATCTCATGCCACGTTTGAAACGTTGAGGAACCTGCAGGATCATGGGACCCGCATGTCATCCTCTATGTACTATAAAACTTTCTTTTCTTGAATTATTTTTGGCTCCTCATATTTGGTCACTTGCCTTTTTCTTTCGATCGCATGCCACGTTTGAAACGTTGAGGAACCTGCTGGCTCATGGGACCCGCATGTCATCCTCTATGTACTATAAAAGTTCATTTTCTTTTTTTTTTTTCACCCTCTGATTTTTAGCTATTTCCTTTTTCTTTTGATCCCCTGCCGCCTTGGAAACGTTGAGTAAGCTGCTAGCTCATGGGACCCGCATGTCATCCTCTATGTCCATCAACTTTATTTTCTTGGATTTTTTTGACCCCCTAATTTCTGGCTACTTTCTTTTTCTTTTGATCTCAAGCCGCATTTGAAACGTTGGGACCGCTGCTGCAAAATGGGACCCGCATGTCATCCTCTATGTAAATAAAGTTTCTTTTCTTGGATTATCTTTGGCTCCTTATATTTTGTCACTTGCCTTTTTCTTTCGATCTCATGCCGCCTTTGAAACTTTAAGTAAGCTGCTGGCTCATGGGCCCCGCATGTCATCCTCTACGAACAATAAAAGTTTCCTTTCTTGGAGTTATTTTTTACCCCTAATTTCTGGCTACTTGCCTTTTTCTTTTGATCTCATGCCCCCTTTGAAACGATGAGAACGCTGTTGGCAGGTGCTCGGTCCCACATGTCATCCTCTATGAACAATAAAACTTTCCTTTGATGGATTTATTTTGAACCCCTAATTAATTTCTGGATATTTCCTTTTTTTCTTTTGATCCCCTGCAGCCTTGGAATCGTTGAGGATGCTGCTGCCTCATGGGTCCCGCATGTCATCCTCTCAGAACGGTAAATGTTTATTTTCTTGGATTTTGAATAGCAAATGATTTTTGGCTTATTTTTTCTTTCGATCTCCTGCCGCCTTTAAAACGTTGAGGACGCTGCTGGCTCACAGGTCCGACATGTCAGCCTCTAATATTAAACGCTGAGAATGGTGCTGCCTCATGGGTCCCGCATGTTATCCTCTAAGAACGAAAATGTTTCTTTTCTTGGATTTTGTACCAACAGATTTTTGGTTTATTTTTTCTTTCCATCCCCGCCGCCTTTAAAACGTTGACGACGCTGCTGGCGCATGGGTCCCCGATGTCAGCCTCCCCGTATTAAGAAACATGTGATATCTTGATTATTTTGCAGACAATAAACAGTGTATTTTGCTCTGAGCTATTGCAAAGGGATAAATTAAATCTTTATTTTTACATAAACAAACTTATATGTTGAATCTCCTTGTTTTTTTTTTGTTTTTGCAAGGCATAGGACTTTCCTGTTTTGGAATGGGCTGAAATTGTACGAATCAAAAGGCATCCAGCAGGATAGTTTGAAGGCCCAGATGGCCAGAAACAGCCCAATTGAAATATTCCTTTTCTTGGATTTTTTGACATCCTTATTTCTGGCTACTTCCTTTTTCTTTTGGTCATGTGCCGCCTTGGAAACATTGAGACCGCGGCTGCAAAATGGGACCCGCATGTCATCCTCTATGTACAATAGAAGTTTCTTTTCTTGGATTATTTTTGGCTCCTGATATTTGGCACTTGTCTTTTTCTTTCTATCTAATGCCGACTTTGAAACCTTCAGACCGGTGCTGCAAAATGGGACCCGCATGTCATTCTCTATGCACAATAAAGTTTCTTTCCTTAGATTATTTTTGGCTCCTGATATTTGGTCACTTTCCTTTTCCTTTCGATCTCATGCCGCCTTAGAAACGTTGAGGAAGTCTTTGGCTCATGGGTCCCGCATGTCATACTCTATGAACAATAAAAGTGTCCTAAATTGGATTTATTTTTACCCCTAATTTACGGCTATTTGCCGTTTTCTTTTGATCCCCTGCCCCCTTTGAAACGATGAGGACGCCATCGGTGTCGGTCCCACATCCTCTATGAACAATAAAAGTTTCCTATGATGGATTTATTTTTGACCCCTTTTGATCCCCGCCGCCTTGGAATCGTTGAGGATGCCGCTGCTGATGGGTCCCGCATGTCACCTCTCTAACGGTAAATGTTTCTTTTCTTGGATTTTTTTACCAACTGATTTTTGGCCTTTGTCTTTCGATCTCCTGCCGCCTTTAACACGTTGGGGACGCTGCCGGCTCAGGGGTCCCACATGTCAGCCTCTATGAACAATAAACCTTTACTTTGTTTGATTTATTATTGACCCATAATTTCTTGGTATTTGCCTTTTTCTTTCAATCTCATGCCGCCTCTGAAACGTTGAGACGCTGCTGGCTCTTGGGTCCCTGTCAGCCTCTATGAACAGTAAAAGTTTCCTTTGTTTGATTTATTTTTGACCCTAATTACTGGCTATTTGCCTTTTTTTATCCCCTGCCGTCTTTGAAACTAAGAGGATGCTGCTGGCCCATGGGTCCCACATCTCAGCCTCTCTGAACGATAAACCTTTCCTTTCTTTTTTTTTCGATCCAGTGCCGCCTTGGAAACGGTGAGACCGCTCCTGCAAAACGGGACCCATATGTCATCCTCTATGTACAATAAAAGTTTCTTTCCTTGGATTATTTTTGGCACCTGATATATAGTCATTTGCCTTTTTTCTGATCCCCTGCCGCCTTTGAAACGTTGAGGACGCTGCTGGCTCGTGGGTCCCACATGTCAGCCTCTATGAACAATAAACATTTCATTTCTTGGATTTATTTTTGACCGCTGATTTCTGGCAACTTTGCTTTTTCTTTCGATCCCCTGCCGCCTTTGTTAAAGTTGAGGACGCTGCTGCAAAATGCGTCCCACATGTCAGCTTCTCTGTACGATAATTGCTTCCTTTCTTGGATTTTTTTTCGACGATGCCAGCCTCTATGTACAAGAAATATGTGATTTCTCGATATGTTTTAACCTGAGATATGTAGGATACTTGCTTTTTTTCGATCCCTTCTGTTTGTCTTTACCTTCAAATGTTGAGGGACGCTACTGGCAAATGGGTCCTGCTCTAGCATTCTCAACTGAAGGAAAAACTGAAATATTGCCTATTCATTTGTTTTTCGTACTCCATGCACCTAATCCATACTAACTGTTGATCCAGGTTTTAATTCAACTTAATTAGTTCAAATTTGATCTACGAGGAAGTATGTAATATATTTTGGGTTCACAACACTACACTTGTTAACAACAATCTGATGAAGAGGTTTGTCATTTTTTTAAACTACAAATACACTCAAAGATCTTGCAAACTGATAGAATAAATCTTGGAACTTTAAATAATTTATGAAAATTTTGAAATCGACTATATGAATATATCAAAATATAGATCCCATGTAGATGCGCATACTGGCTATGCGCATTTAAAAAGAATCATAATCATAATTGATACGAAATAAAAATAACTTTATATGTAGAATCTCGGTTTCTTGAGGGCCAATCATAGGATCTCCATGTTTAAATTAGGAAGGGCCCCAATGGCATGAGTCGGAGGCCCATTAAATGTTTTTGGATTGTTATCAGCGAAGTAAGCGGTGCCGACAATCACCATGTACATGGCCGGCGGCAGCCCAAAAGTACAAACAATTGGCCCATGCAGGGAAGGTAGTACTTTTTTTATTGGGAAGGTTTTCTGGGCTAACCCCAAAAAAAAAGTGGTGCTACATGGGGTAGCACTTGAACCCGGAATGAGACCATGAACAGTACATATGCTACATGCTATAGTACTTAGTTCTTAGCTATCTATTTTCGATCCAACATCCAAATCTACAAGTCAACCAACTGTTCATCTGTGCTTGCTGATGTCAAGGCACTGGATCCTGGACGCTTGAACCCATGATCGTTCGAGGGTTGCCTATTTGCACATAATATGTTTTGTCGGCGGTCACTTCACTAGTTTGTGCAAAACATATCCAGCGCAGGATTCGAAAAAACATCACGTTTTTTTCTTTACGGAAACAACAGAACATCTCATGTTCATCACAATCCAGCCAACATAAGCACATAATAATTAATAGTACAACTAGAGAGCTGTACATATAAATAAGGTTTGTCAAGCTTCATGCACTAGCCAACGCAACCAAAAGTCAGAACTGATGGAAAGGGCTAGGCAATCCACTTATACATCTCAACACCCCTCCTCACGTGTGACCGGAAGAAGGGAAGAGGTCAACACAAGGAGACTCTCAAGAGGCATATACGTGGACTCCGAGGAGGGCAACGGAGGGCAGCACCAATTTTTAGGATAAATTACGAAAGCCGTGTCTCGAACTCGAGACCACGGGCTCGATACCATGCCAAGCTTCATACACAAGCCAACACAACCAAAAGTCCGAACTAATGGAAAGGGCTAGGCAATCCACTAATCCAAGAATGGTACCATCATGTTCACCACAATGCATCATTATACTATTATAGACCAGCTCTCTCTACGTAACATTTGTAAGACAACTTAATACAAACTGTGACTCATTTTGTTGCCCCGGCGATGGGTGATAACACTGAACACCATATAACCTTCTCACAGCAATTGTAACCAAATATGAGCACCTGCAATGATTTGGTGTCAATCTTCTTGAAGGTCGGGGAGGTATCCTACCTTCAAGTCATGTGCTTTGACAAACTCGGCCATCCTGCGTCCATTAAACCATTGCCATCTTGTTGCTTCAGTCCACAATCCAGGTGCATGCGTTGGACATCTTCTGTGTTGATGGACTCGGACACCCACCGTAAAACCAGGGTAGAACACGACCGGGGATGGTAATCACCTCTAACTCCGATGTACATAGTACCTTGCGAAGGTCAGCGGTATTCTCCTCATCGATGCGCCTAAACACCTTGCACACTGGGGCTGGCTCTACAGATGTCTCCTTCCATGATAAGCTCTCTCCAAGCTTGAGCTTCTTGTTTGAACACTGCAAACAAGAGGCCTCAATTAGATAATGCCTCTAGCTTCTGACCGTAATTCCAAGCAAATGCATAATCAAAGGCACCTAGCAAAGTCAGCGGATCATTGTTCTTATCGAACACACAGTCTGAACAATAAGCTTCTGAATCTAGCTAGGATGATATGTACAACCTTGTATCATCAAATTATTCAGCATAGTGTATCATTGTATCGCAGAAGCCAAATCGATATAAATAGTAGCTATGAGAATAGAAATCAAGCTAGCATGAGCCATGCATGCTTGCTGGCTAGGTCTAGCATCAGAGTAATGCATCTGCAGTTCATCATCCGCCAGTACAGATCGACCAACAAACAAAAAAAAATCAGCGTCGGCCTAAAGAGTCCATAAGCCAGACATGCATGCTCGGTGTCCTCATATGTGATTATCGGCCGTGGATTGACCAATATCATATTTGAACGATTATTATTGCACACATTAGATCCAGTCCCAACCTAGCTAGCATGCGTGCATGTGTAGCCCGAGTCTTTAACAAAGGATTAATATATACACTGGATGAGAGAAATAGTCTATATCAAACAATGCTAAGCAACCGGCAATACAGCTTAGATATAATAAAGATGTGACCGGCAACGCTAGTGATTCGGGGGAAACATACCGCCATTGCAGCCATGGACTGAGAGAATCGGGGATGCCGCGCCGCCTTAGTGGAGTTTTTAGGTGCGACGTCGCCGCATCCGTAGAGGACGAAGTCCAAGCCGCGTAGTCCGAGCGGTGGTGGACGCCCGTGGTGTAGGGAGAGGACTCAGGGGAGATTTACGGCGAGAGATCTGGGGAGATCTGAACATGAGGGGGCTGTGAGAAACTGAGAATGATACACCAGCAAGGAAATAAATGCGCGTGTCCCCCCGGTCAAAAAAATGCGCGTTTCTTGGAGGAACGAAGCCATGTACGCAGGAATCCACACGGAAAACTTCACCCGGCGGGTCACTGGGCTTTATCAGTATCTGGTGGGGCCCGGACCTACATACCAGTGAGACAGGTCGTGTGGGTTATGATCCGATCAGTGTGCACACAGAAATTGCATTCAGAGCTAAGGGCCTCAGGCTACGTTGTACTATACAATATATCCATTTATTTTGGTAAAATGAAAACGATACTCCATCTGATCCTCATTACTCGATGATAAAATGGATATCTCTACAACTAACAGTATCTCAAAAAAAAATGGATCGGAGGGAGCATTAAGAGGTGTCAAAAAAAACTGCAAACAAACATGGATGTAAGCAGTTGAGTATTAAACCAGTGCGTAAAATACCTTTATATCTCGACCATGTAACAATGAATATGAGAAGTTTTGGGGGTTTTACCATCTGCACTTGTGTTCGCTACAATCGTTCGCTACAATCAGATCAAAAAAATTGGTCACTTTTACACTTTCTAAAATAAAATGTTGAGCTCCATGTAGCTAGGTATAATACAAATCATCAGACCGCACATTGAAACTACCGCAGCATATCACAGTAAATTAAAGTAAAATAAAACATGTCTAACATATACTATATTAGCTAATTAACAAAGTCTCATCACATTGTATCTGATCCCCAGTTCAGCTTAATACAAAAACCAAGTTCAGCATAAACATCAGCAGGGCACTACCCCAGGTCCAAAAGCAGCATCTAGTTAATTCAATAAAATATTGAGGTGTTTCTGATCCCTTCCTAAAAGCACTGCAAATCATGCATGCAACTAAGGGTGATCAGCACAAAATATTACCCTCTGGGTGGAGGTGTTACAGTCGTAGATCAACACATTCATCAAGGAAGTGTCTTTCACCTCGAAGACGAGAATGTCATCGAGCTGCAGTTCATGCGCCTCTGCAAACCCGAACCAACCATCCTTCAAGACCAGTTCACCCTGGTACTCATCGATGTGCACATACCAGGCGCAGCCTACGCTGGTCTTGAGCTTGATAGGCCTAGGAAGAATCCCTTTCAGATATTGCTTGAATTCTCTGGGGATGACCAACATATACATGTCATCGTTGCGAAATAAGTCCACATAACCCCCCTAACTATTGAGTTTGGGGCGCTAAACCCCCTCAAGTTTGGATTGGGGTACTTAACCCCCCTAACTATCAAAAACCAGGTAAGTTACCCCTCCGGGCTGTTTTGCTAGCGGTTTTGGTCCACATGGAAAGTGGTTTTAGCCACGTGAGGCAGCTATTCCAGCGTGGCATTCTGCTATGCTCAGACGATGTCTCCACCGAGGTGCGCTGCTGCGCATGCGAGCTCATGCCGGCCAGCAGGCGAGCGCGCCCCGTCTGCTGGTACTCCCGCCGGTCGCCGACGCGGGCGCTAAGGACTTGCAGCTCCTCTGGAACGCCTTGTCGCATGGTCGGCATGCTCTCCATGTTGGAACCCACACTCTGTGCTGCACCACTACCTGCTGGAACGTCAAGTTGGCACGATCACCACGAGCCGCGCCCGCGCCTCACGACGAGCGCGCATTCAGTACGCAATCTTAGAAGCTACTCCCTTTTAAGTTGTAACCCGTACGTTATAATCGTGGCTGGAGGCAGTATGTATAATCAAACCTTGGAGGCGACTCTCCCGCCCTCATAGAGCTCTCGGATGTAGATGGAGGCAGCAGAGCCCTCCTCTCCCACTGGCTGGTGTAGCAGCCTTAGTTTACCCGTTGGATGGATGCGTACGCCCTGGTTCAGGCACGTGACGCTGTTGCGCACCTCCTGCACAGCCACGGAGAGGAGGCCGCCAGCTTATGCATGGCGTGAACGGATCCTGGATTGCCACCTGGTTCTGGATGAAGGAGAAGCCTGCCATCCGTGGCCTCTACGATGGAGTGCGTCACCGCCGCGTCGTGGTCGGCGCTGAAGACGGCATACAACGCTGGAGACGGCCGACTTTTCCAATCGTCCGACGGCTGCGGCGGTGCTACTGCCGTTCGCTCCGTCGCAAGCGCCCGTTCGCGCGCGTCCGCTTCCGACAGCCGCCACACCTTGACCGACCCGTCGAGGCTTCCGCTGTACACCACGAACCGCCAATCGGCACTCGAACCGGCCGCCTCCTCCTCGTCCATGGCGACGCACTTCACGGGTCCGGTGTGCCCGGCCAGCACGGCGAGGCTGACGTGCTCTGCCCCATCGCGCCGCCAGACGCAGAGCGTCCGGTCGGCCGAGCCGCTCACTACGACGTTCTTGGCGACCGCGAGGCACATAACCGCCATTTTGTGGCCCCTGAGCACACCGCCGTATCTCGCCACTCCGTCGATCCAGTGCCAGTAGGTGACCATCCCGTCCGACGAGCCAATGTACACGACGCGGTCCTCGGATGACACGGCTATCGCAGTGACCGCGCTCTCGCCCTCCCTGAGCACCCTCTCTAGCACGTGTTTCGACGCGCCGCCGACCTTAGTCGCGACCGCGTTTTTGTGCCGGCGACCGTCGAGCACCTGGGCGCCCACACGGGTCCCTCACGAATGGTTGTGCCACAAAATCCGGCGAAAATGTACCCCACGGTTAGCTTCGTCGCGACCTTGCCACTTTGCCAGCATCCGTCATACGCAAGAGGGGTCGTGGCATGCTCGGAGAAGGACACCATGAACAGGTGATCGTTGGGGCTGAATTAGTCGATGATGAAAGCCCACGGTCTGCTTCAGTAGCTCGATCTTCTGCCTCGCATGCTTCCGCTGAAGTCAAACAAGGTGAAGAGATAGCTCAATGTCTGTACTGTGCCACGCTGGAATAGCTGCTGGCTAAAACCACTTCAACAAAACAGCTATCACCGTCAAAGGGGGGATTTGACTGGTATTTGATAGTTAGGGGGGTTAAATGCCCCAATCCAAACTTGAGGGGGTTTATTGTCTCAAACCCAATACTTAGGGGGGTTATTTGGACTTCTTTCTCATCGTTGCCGTCCAGTTGCACATAGAAGCGCGTGGGCTGAGGAGGGTCCGCCGAGTGACCAACCCGTTTAGGGCGGCCTTTCCCTCGCCCTTTTAATATACAACGTTGAATTGCTGCATCACGCCTGCCCGTCACCTTTGGCTTTTTGGCTAGTGAATTTCTTTGAATTCTGAACTCGGGGGGATGCAGAGGACATGTACAATCGACAGTCCTAAGACGTAGTTGCTCATTGACGTTGGAGCGAGTTTGCTTCTGCATCTAGTTAAGCACGGTATATATCAATCAACAGCATATAAATCAGAACGTAACATACATGGAGAAAATGCATCTAGCTATCTCTTTAATTAGTTTGCATAAAATCTAGCTGCAGCAAGACAATTTAATTTTACATGTACTGAGCAAGCTTTCAGACTTTCTGAAACAGGTAACATGGAGCATATATTTGTATGTTCAGACTGCGAAACCCTGCTCTGTGATGGATACTATTACTTAACATCTTTTTTTGCCAGAACTAGTACTTAACATCTACTGTTTCCCGTCATTAAAAAAACATTTGCAGAAGAATACTACTACGGTTTCCCATCATTAAAGAAAAAAGAACTTGTTAAAACCCCAACTATCATTGACTACTTACACCTGCATCCTAGTGAGTTCAGAACAACTTATAGCCACTTTTGGTGGTGCCGCCACCGGAGAAGACCGTGCCGCGGGGGTTGGGGTCGGCGCAACCGGAGAAGCTGGTGCCGCCGCCAGGGAAATCAGTGCCGAGCCAGATGGTGCTTCCAGCGGAGAAGAAAGTACCGCAAGAGATGGAACCGACGCTGCCAAAGGGTAAGAAATGGATGTACCCGTAGATCCTTCTCTAGTCACGATCTGGATAGAAGAAACTGGACGTCCATCAAGCTGCTGGAGGATGCGGTGGATCAAATCGGCTGAGTTCAGGAAATATCGGCGATGTTCATCTGTGTCGGCGGCCGTTACCGCCAGGCAGCTGCCGGTGGAGGGAGGAGGCGAGCCGTTCATGGCAGTCATTAGTGTAAAAGAGGTGAAGTAGGTGGGAGAGATAGAGGGTTCGGGACTGAAGTAATTGTAGTCTGCTCTCTCTTTTTTACAAGCATGCGTCCTCAGGCAGATTTTTTTTAGATACGTACTCAGGCTGCTTTGTCAAACCAGGGCCTCAATGAAGCCCAGTTAACTATTTCTCCGCTAAAAGCGCGCTATAGCATATCTAGAGGGTTCACGCTTAGTAATTTTGCTCGCTGAGGCGCTATTTGCGAAACAGCATGCTATATCGCCCTAAAACTTCATAGGGTTAGCGCGCTATTTTTTTCAGGCAAGTTGCTTTCACTTTTTCGTGGTGATGAACTACAATCTGTTGGTTCCACTTCTAAGTCAGAAGATAATATCGCTAATGCTAATATGTTTTAATAAATAATTTATACTATGTTGTTGCCTTGTGAAATGTTGATGTTAGCCTTCTAAAATACTTGAGATCTATTTCTATATGTGGTTATGTATGTATGATTCAGTCACTTTTGGACTATATATATCTATTCGCTCTAGTAAAATTATTTATTTTTAGGCTATACTAGGAAGAATGCCCGTGCGTTGCAACGGGAGAGCGAAAAATTAAACTTTTGATAAAATATTGACGTGATAATTTTTTTAACTTCAAATTTTGTAGAAAACAATTATACTGAAATTTTGTTGGGAATATTTACTAATATTGTGCCCATGAAAATAAAATAGTTGTTTCAGAAGCAAAAGGAAAAGTTATATACTCCCTTCATTTCTAATTTTTTTTTCTAAAAGTAATAGTTGTTTCTAAAAAAGTTATATACGAAGGTATATAGATATATTTTAGTTATAGGTACATCTATTTTTTTAAGAAAAATTGAGAGGCTTTTTTTTAGGATGGAGGAGGTACAAATCTTTAGGGCAGCATAGTGTGCTTCTTTGAGAATTTATTTTGTACAAAATAGTTGGCACTGCAATACCCACAAAGTATATAAACATAAATCGGAAATTCAATTCACCTTCCGGGTGTGTATGCTCCCCCCACCTAAAAAATATAATTCCCAACAAAATCTAACAAAAAGTTTGGCTTGTACATCTCGCCAATCTATGTGTATTCGTACGGTTTCGTAAAAAAAGATATTTTTATGATCGATGTAAAAAAGACAAAATATGTCTCACAAAAAGTTTTATTTTTAGCACCAAATTTTGTCTTTTTTACACAGACCAATGGACAAGTCGATTTCAAGTAAAGGGTTTATGCGCAAGTAGCATGTGAAGATATACACGTGAATTTTTTTTTTGGAATCTTCTAACATTTCAAAATATATCAAAGGGCATTTCAAAATAAAAGAAGCATATGCATCCAAAAGCTAAAAATCGCTCCCTAAATCGGAAATTCAATTTATCTCCCAACATGAATTAACTACCTAAAATCCCCACTGTCTGATATCATATTGCACCAAAGCAATAGATATAACGCTCTGACACATTAATTTTTTTGGAAGAAGCACTTGTACTGTCATACATCAGGGAATCCCGTTACCGCTCGTCCGCTACGATGGTTTCTTTTATGCTCGACGCGTGTTCAGTCAGGAGACGTGGCCTCCTTGGTGTGATGCTTTTGCTTTGTGCGCTGGGTACCTGCTGGTGGTTTGTCTACCGATCGAGAGGAGGCGTTGCGTGTTTTGTTGTGTGTTTTCTCGCTGGAGAGATTAATCCATATATTTGCCAACATGTTTTGACATTAGCGTCTTCTGAATTCTAAAACATAGGAGTCGAGTCGTAAGGAAGCCCAGGTTTTGACGGAGATACTCTTGCTTCACCAATCTCCGATGTACTTTTGATCATCTTGGATACGGCCGCCATCCATGGCCGCTCCCTCGGGTGAGGCGCAGAGAAGCTCCACCATCTTGTCCTCGGCTCCCCGAAGCAGCTACATATTGAACACATTGGAGGTCTAGTCCTTGACATCCGCCGGCGAACGGCCTAGCCCTGAGGATTTTGTCCCCGACACTACCAATACCAAAACCACTTGGTCTCAAGCACGCAACACTTTATCGGTGCGCAGCCTAGCTTTTTAGGGACCATATGGAGAGCAGGAGAGAACCCTGGCTGGTGAGGCGGACGACGGAGCAGGCGGCGCGGCTCAAAAGTTGCTCATGGGGCTGGCCGCACAGCGGATTGCGGTGGTCCGCTGGCACATGCAGGAGTGGGCACGCCGGGATGTGGAGCAGCTCTGTTTCGACATCCGTGCCACGCGTTGCCCGCCCAGCAGGTCATCCGCGAGCTCGACGTGGTCGACGTCCTCGGCCTGCTCGAGTTCTACTGCTGCCTCATCTCCAAGATGGCCACGCTCGCTGACGCTCTGCGGGTAGGATTTGCCATCGTTGATCGCGTCTCCTCGATACGATACGATCTCACGTGTGTAATCTCTCAAGTTTATATAGGAACCAGGAGGTAGAGGAGATATGAAACGCGGCCGATAGGAAAAGAGTAGACCAAACTCAATCCACGTGGAGTTGTTTTGTTCCATCAAGTGTCCAGTTTTTTCCATTAGCTGTCCTTTTCGCGCGGGAGAAGTTGGAAGGAAAATAATAGCTGAGCGGATCTGGCTGGGACGTTGTATACAAAAATCATCGAACACAACCAAGGATCGCAGAGAGAACGGACTTGGAATGCCGAACGGACCAGGGCTGGTGTGACCCGGATAGGAGGGCTGGTGTGACCCGATAGGACTCCTCCTATGAACCGATGGTGCGGAACTACGACGGACGAAACCAACCAGCAACGGACGACGGACCAAACCACGGAAACACTTCGTACTTTATTATTAGGTATAGATATAGATTTAGTATTATTTTGAAAATGCTATTTAAAATATACCACACTATTACCACGATATAGCGTTCATATCGTTTGAAGGAGGCTGCCGCTAATTCATTTAGCACGCTATTTTAAAACTTAAGACGCGTTTGGCGGCCTGCATCCAGGCTGGTGGGGAAATACCGTACCCAAGTGCTTAAAAGATTGCACCTTTTAGCAGGAAAACATTAGGGCACGTCCAACACAGGCGCTACTGCAAGGGCGCTAGGAATTATTTCCTCGTCGTTTGGCGGTTGGAGAGGTGAATTCCTGCGGTAGGCCTACTGCCGACGCAAAAGAAAGCAGGGCGTGAAACTCTTTTCACCTGTCCTAGCTAAAGCACCGGAACCAACAGGAAGTCAGTCTGCCATCAGCAATTAGCGCTGCAAGGAGAGTACCTGGAGGATTTTACAATCTTTTGACATTCATTTGTTCTCTATTAGCGCCATATAGTATATAGCATTGTAATGCCCGTATACTCCTCTCAACATTAAAAAAAAGGTGTGCATATACTAATAACAGTTGCTGAAATGAAACTAAAAATAAACAGACATGCACGGTTTACGAAGGATGGAAATACAGAGTTCATCACCATCCGTTTTAAATTATAAGATTAGATTACTTCAATGTGGGCTACATACACACTAAAATTAGTAAACAGACACACTGAAATGGGTCCAGGTATATAAGATTCAGAAAAAAGGAAGAGCATCTTAAGATACGGAACAGACATCGAATTGTTCAAACATATCGTACAAAAAAGATTATTTTCTCCAGAAAGATTCATGGCTCAGTTTAGGGTTGCATCAACATGCGGATATTTTTCAGACTAGGCTTAAACCACATTGTCGCCTGTCGGGGAAATCCCCAACCATCTTCTGGAAGGGTGATAACTCCCATGAGCTCATTTTCCCCTTGCTGCAGGTTACAACGACAAATACAACTAAATGCTGGTTCCCGAAATGCATAGTACGCGATGTACACACAATTTGACCTCATGAACGGAGTCAATGTTCCATCAGGAGCATTGCCATCATTTATCTTCAGGTTCATTGGATAATTCTGTCCAATGAACAGAGAGTGTGTGCCAAGGCTGTCAACTCGACTCCAATTGGGTCCAATCAGGGATAGATCTTTCTCAAAAATATGTATGACAGGGGCAGGATACTCTCGCAGGATAAGGCCATTACCATGATGCAGAACTTCTGCAGGCTCAAGGTGATCATTGCTACGTATATACCGATCATCATGGATTATCATCAAGCGCTTGCCATCGGCTGATCGAGCTAAAAATCATCTGCCAGACGGTTCCTTCATCGGTGATGGGATCACGAATAGCAGGGCAAGGTGGGCATCTGCATTGTAAACGGAGACACAAAAAGTGTTTGAATGGCTCAGGAAGACAAAAATACCAGTAACTGCAACTTCGCATTTGTAGGATCAAATGGAGGATGCAGTCATTATACTTGTATAAAAACTCGAAGAAATAAAATTGTTCCCATTTGAGATGTATGTTAATTACACTCATATTCATTGATGGTAGATACATGTCTCAACCTTATCTGATCCATGATTGTAATGCTTTGAGTACATCGAATATTCAAATAAATTGAAAGTTTGCATGCATCAATTGATGAAGAGGCCAGGGCTAAGCTCCTTATTCATATTCTGATAAGAGCATGCAGTAACTAATTCAGGAATGCATTCATATACTGCAATAATCTGGTTTGGGTTGATAGATTAGTGCACTGCATATACTACTGTAATTCGTTTGTAGCAATGGTTCAGTCAGGTTAGGATAATTAAATGGTGCACAGTCATTTGAAAGGTGAAAAAAATCTTATTGACCAATTAATTAATTCAGTTACAATATATCATGAATGGGCTTGATATTAAAATTTATTGCGAAGTATATCATATGGATTGAAGAATTACCGGCCTGTGATTGATCCCAGCAATATGTGGTGCCGGTCCACCCATCCACCGCAACAATGAAGCCGTTGTGCTCGATGGCGTCACTGTAATCTACACCACAACTAGCAAGAGAGAATAACCTCCACTCCTGGCTACCATTAGCCAGGTAAGCGAGTCCAGAATTGAATAGAGCGATGAGCTTGTAATCTGAGTAATGTCCAGCTTTTGTGGGCACTTCGCAAATTACAATCTTCAACAAAAACATGGCACGCCCATACGTCATGTACCTTTCAGGAGGCAAGTTGGGGAAGCCAACCCATTCCTCGCGAAAAATGTTGCAAGTTTCCGACGATGGTAGGGAGATTTCTTGGTGCGTGTAGATGTTCGCGAGGAACCAGTTCCCACCACTGTCCACGTCGGCGATCCAGTCGCCGTTCATGCCAACCCAGAATCTATTGTCCATGAACGGCAGGATGGCTGTGCGCCGAGGATGGTCGAGGGGCACAACGTGGTACACCGTGTGGTGCGCACTACTATCATCATAGTGCCAATAGGCAGAATCGGGCATCAGCAAGCAGGGTCCATCCCAATGGTGTAGATTCATGTTGTCGGCGACATGGCGGCACAGCGTTTTGGAGCATGCGGCCAGCCGGACGTCAACTGTAACGTCCAGACTCTGGGCAATGAGATTGAACAGCTCGGCGGGGAGCTTCCCCCAGTCGCCATACAGCTGGTCGTCGTTCGATGCCGCCATGGAGACGAGAAGGATTTAAGAGGGCGGAAGCAAGTATGTGTGATTGGAGTTTTGTAGGAGAGTCGAGCGGGAAGGAGGAGTGCTGCGGTTCTGCGGAGGGGTGAGGAGAGAAAGCTATGCAAATGGGAGATCTAGAGGATGAAAAAAATTGCTAGCAGCGCTTGGCGAGTGGAGAACGATGATGGAAGTGGAGAGCCAAGGATGGAAACGATGGAGGTGAAGAGTAGGAGTGGATATGACTTTTTTTATTCTTCAGCAGCTGCATCGAGGCGCCGAGTAAAACTTCGGCTAGGATAGCACGCCACTACGTCCTGGTGCAGTTACTGTCCCGTCAAATCAGTTTGACCACAGAAATGGTTTCTTTATTAGTACAGTATAACTTAATTTTTTCGAATAATATATACTACTCCATTTAATATACTCACTCCGATTCATATTACTTGTCAAATGATATGGATGAATCTTGAACTAAAATGTGTCTAGATATATCCATATTATAGTCAACTAATATGAATCGGAGTTTGTTTGGTTCAAAGGATTTCTAAAGGTATCTTGTACGGAGTAGGATTTTTACACATAGGGATTTTTCCTATAGAGCTTGCTTGATTCAAAGGATTGAGAACCCTCCAAAATACCTATGGATTGCTTTCTCTACAATCCTATCTCTTGGTAATATTGCTATGTGTCTATAACAACTATGAAATGAACTCAATCTCAATAGAAATTTCCTTTGTCTTTCCTAATCAAACAACTAGTTATTTTATGTATTCGTTTACAAATTAAGATAATTTTTAGGTTATAGGTAATCATCGAGCTTATGTGATCATCTTTTATGATCAAACTTACTTGATCAGCCGCGGAGGCGCAAAGGAGCAGTGGTGTGCATTAATACGGCCGCATGGGGAAGGCACAGCTAGCGACGATGAGACATATCGCCAGCATTGGCCTAGGGAACCGTCGCCACCATTAATAAAAGCTATCCCTTTGGGCACCATGTCTCCCACTACTCGTGTCACGCGCGCATGTGGGTTACGGATGGATGGGCTGGGGAAGCCGGACAGAAAACATGACAACCAGGGGGAAATGAATAAAAATAATACAAAGTCGAAAATATTATTAGATAGAAAGTTTGACTAAGTTTTTACCAAATGCATTAATATGCAAGATACAAAATCAATATTATTAGATAGAAAATAAATTATATTTTCATATGGTGTCTACAAAATATTATATGTGCTGATAGGTTTGGTCGAACTTTACTTGGTTTGAGTTTTCAAGAAAAATATACTAAGCTTTAAGCATTGAAACAGAGGTATTTTTCGAAGCACCTACATGTCTTTAGAAGACAAAAGAAAACATGGAGTAAGGTTGTTTTTTGTGCAAAAGTTTACGTCAAAATCTGGTTATTTGTGTAAAAATAATCTCAAATTGTGTTATGTGCAAAAACTGCACCAACAAGTGGTGGTATGTGCAACTTCCTCCGTCACACAAAAGGCAAGCCATTGATTCATACTTAATTGTGAATAATTACAAAAGTAGTAGGCAACTAATAAGCGCACATGATTAAACTGCTATGCGAGATCTTCAGCCACCAGAAGTCGTTCCCGCGCCTCTCTAGCTTTGAAAATCACGCGTTCTGCGACTTCCATCAAAGGGACAAGCTGAGCTTTGATCCGTTCTCCCAGATGAATGGCCTCGTCACAACTCCTACGAGCGCAGGCCGTGATCTCATCCACTTCTAGGAAAGACACCGCCTGCCTGTACCGAAATATCTTGATCCCTAACTCTCTGTTCTCCTCCTGCATGCTTGCAAGATCCAACTTCATCCTCCGACAGGATAAGCAAGGGGAGTGATCCTGCCAAAGGTAACAACAAACATATCGAGCGTTACCGGCAAACGAAATGCACAAATTAGCTGATTAACGAATGTGGTCACTAACATGTAGGACAGACTTAAGTGGTGTCTACATGTCAGTGACTCGAAGTACCAAAAACCAGCAACCCAAAGTCAGCTAATATTAACCTCCGTCTTCAGCTCCTTCATCCTCTTGAACGGCGGGGAAGCTGGCAACTTATCTTCTTCTACGACCTCTCGCTGGAACCTGACGTCAAAGGATGAGAGATCCTGCGAACGGATGTGCTACGCCTGCACGTGCGATTCCCCAGGGCGCTTCTGGCGTAACTCGGAGTTCTCGGCGCCGAGATGCGGAAGTTCCGCTCCCGGGGCCTTGTTGACCCTAAGCCGAGATAGCTCATGTGTAAGCCGACGAAAAATGTTCAAAATGTTATAGATCAGGCATATCATTACCAGTGCAAACGAGGTAAGTGAATCTCCGGGATCTCGCCCAACGACCGCGGTTGGTCCAATGCCACCACATCTTCTCCGAGATTGACTAACTCCTTTACATCATCTTCTCCGAGCTTGACCATCTCCTTTACATCATCTTCTGCTCCGAGCTTGACCATCTCCTTTACATCATCTTCTCCTGCGAGCTTGATCATCTGCCTCACATCATCTTCTCCGGTGATATCGACCCTCTCCTGTGGAAGATAACAGATATAAGTCCGAGTATTACCAGCAAAATGAAGGTAATTAAAAGAGGCGTAGTAACCCTTGTGTCCTGGCTCATCAACGGCGGGGACGCTGAGCCCGCATCGTCTCCTCCGAGATCTCCCTTCGCAGGCAGGATTGTTAGAGACAGTGTACTTCTGGTAGTAGTATTTATGCATGGGGCGCCAAGGGGTCGAGAAGCTAGGACTGCATCTTCTCCTCCGAGCTCTTCCTTGGTAGACATGACAAATGAAACGAGGTGTGGGGGCGTAAAGGTATAAAATGGCGGACGGCCGCCCCGCCTCGGCCCTCCAAGGCTTATTTTTTTGCCTTACTAAACTAAAAACCATATTTTGCGTCTCACACGTCTGCCCTAAGAGGGCTGCAGGGTCCCATGCATGCAGGTCCCACACTTTAGTGAGCACAAGTCATGTGCGGTAGGTAGGAAAACTTCCAACAATCTTCTTTGTCAAGTGAAGACACGTCGTCAAGACTCTCTCTCTCTATCTCCCCCCTTTTGTCATTGAAAAAAAAGAATATTAGACGGGGGCCTAGCCTGCACTACAGGGGGGGCGATTTTGACAAAGTAACCCTTTTGGCGAAGAAAAATACAGAATGAGCCACACAAAAAGGTTAGTCCAGTGAAATAGATTGCTCAGAGGGTCAGTCCGTGCTTTTCTTTGCCAAATGGGTTATTTCTGTCAAAATCGCCGCACTGCAGTTTGCAGATCGAAAAACCTTGCGTGCCAGTCAACATCACTTCCCGGAAAGGTTGAAGCATTTCGAGGCCGTGACTGCTCTCCCTTCCTCTTCTCCTTCCGTGTGATCCCTCTTCCACCTTTTATCCTTTGCAACATATGCAAAAAATTGTCCGTGACTTGTGCTCACTGAAGTGTGGGACCTCACGCATGGGAACCACACGTAAGTGACAGACCTATTGGTGTAATAATTCGGGTGATCATTATACTATATTAGAACTCCGTACAAAGTTTCGTATGGATTCAAGGGTAGGAAAGCCAAGTTAGTAACTCACTTTTTCCGCGCGTGAAGGGAGGGGGTGGGCAGTATGCTACCCTGAATTTGTGTGACCCCCAAAAACTAGCAAATACGAGAGAGGCATCGAAAGAAACACACTCGTCCCCTACCCCCCCTCCCCACTAAATTTGAAATCAAGCCAAACAAAAAAGGCAATCGAAAAGCATGGATTGTTCATCTTTTTCTATATAGTTAGGGTTAGGGTTTAGGGTTTATAGAGATGCACATATTTTCATTTTACATTTGTGATGTAGCATAATACATAGGTAAGATACCAAGCATGACCTTTGTTAGAATAACCATTAACGTGTTCTCTCACCTTTAGATTCAAATGGGCATAAACATTCAGAAAAAATCAAAAAACAATGAAAAACCAAAAGCACACATAGTATTCTTATGTCATATAGTAGGAATTGAAGTTAATAAACAAGGTCTAGACATATTCAAACCAGACAAATCATGTATCTACACCTAACCCTAAACTTTGTCTTATGAAGTCAAGCATGAAGAGAAATGGTTTTGGGTTTTAAACATGGAAATTTCAAAAACCTCCCAACAAAAGCTTCATTTTAGAGTGACTAAGAAGGATACACGCTTACCTTTTCATTTTCATGTTTTAAACTTGTTTAAATCTAGGTCAAACCTAGGATTTGACCAAGATTCAAATGGGCATAAACATTCAAAAAACAAAAAAATGAAAAACCAATGCACATATAGTCTTCTTATGTCATATAGCTAGTAAGCATTCAAGTTGATAAACAAGCATGTCTAGACAAATTCAAACCCGACAAATCATGTATATACCCCCTAACCCTAAACTATTTCTTATGAAGTCAACCATGAAGAGAAGTGGTTTTGGGTTTCAAACATTATATTGAGATTCAAGAACCCCCCAAAAGCTTCATTTTAGAATGACTAAGAAGGATCCAGGCTTACCTTTTCATTATATGTTTTAAACTTGTTTAAATCTTGGTCAAACCTAGGATTTGACCAAGATTCAAATGGGCATAAACATTAATTCAGAAAAAACAAAAAAACAAAAAAACAATGAAAAACCAACGCACATATAGTCTTCTTATGTCATACAGTAAGCATTCAAGTTGATAAACAAGCATGTCTAGACATATTCAAACCCGACAAATCATGTATCGATCTACCCCCTAACCCTAAACTCTGTCTTATGAAGTCAACCATATGAAGAGAAGTGGTTTTGGGTTTCAAACATTGAGATTTCAAGCACCCCCCAAAAGCTTCATTTTTGAATGACTAAGAAGGATCCATGATTACCTTTTCATTTTCATGTTTTAAACTTGTTTAAATCTAGGTCAATCCTAGGATTTGACCAAGATTCAAATGGGCATAAAAAAATCAAAGCACATAGCCTTTTATGTCATATAATGAGCATTCAAGTTGATAAACATGGTCTAGACATATTAAAACAAGAAAAATCATGTATCTACCCTGGCCCTAACCCTAAACTCGATCTATCTTATGAAGTCAAACATGAAGAGAAGTGGTTTTGGGTCTCAAACATGGAAATTTCAAAAACCTCCCAAACACTTCATCTTAGAGTGACTAAGAAGGTTCCATGCTTACCTTTTCATTTTCATGTTTTAAATTAACTTGTTTAAATCTTGGTCAAACATAGGGTTTAAGGTTTAGGGATCATCGATCGAGTGCACACACACATTTTTAGAGGCACATGCGCCTTTGCGCATAAAGTGCATGCGTATATATATAAGTGTGTTTCTTGGCCACCAACGATATATAGATCTAGAGAGAGAGATTGAAATATATTTAGGATTTAGGGTTTAGGGTTTAGGGTCTAGGGTTAGGGTTTAGGGTTTAGTGTTTAGGGTTTAGGGCTTAGGGTGTAGTGTTTAGGGTTTAGGGTCTAGGGTTTAGGTTTTAGTGTTTAGGGTGTTTAGGGTGTACGTTTAGGGTATAATTAGGGATTAGGAATTAGGGTTTTAGGGTTTAAGGTTTAGGGATCATCGATCGAGTGCACACACACATTATTGGAGGCACCCGCGCCTTTGCGCATAAAGTGCATGCGTATATATATAAGTGTGTTTCTTGGGCACCAACGATATATAGATCGAGAGAGAGAGAGATTGAAATATATATATATATCCCCAAGAATATGTGCAAATATATATTGAAATATATGCACGAATGATATGCAAGGTATGCCATGCGCGCATAGCATGAAGAGAAGTCGTATTGGTTTCAAACATTGAAATTTCAAGAACCTCCCAAAAGCTTCATTTTAGAGTGACTAAAAAAGATCCAGGCTTGCCTTTTCATTTTCATGTTTTTAAATTGTTTAAATCTTGGTCAAACCTAGCTAGTATTTGACCAAGATTCAAATGGGCATAAAATTAAAAAAACATAAAAATGAAAAACCAAAGCACATATATAGCCTTCTTATGTCATATAAAATAAGCATTCAACAAGTTGATAAACAAGGTCTATACATATTCAAAATAGAAAAAGCATGTATCTACCACCCCTAACACTTAACTCTGTCTTATGAAGTCAAGCATGAAGTGAAGTGGTTTTGGGTTTCAAACATTATATTGAGATTTCAAGAACCCCCAAAAGCTTCATTTTAGAATGACTAAGAAGGATCCAGGCTTGCCTTTTCATTTTCATGTGTTTTAAACTTGCTAAAATCTTGGTCAAACCTAGGACTTGACCAAGATTCAAATGGCATTAAACATTCAAAAAAAAAAATCAAAAAATGAAAACCAAAGCACATAGCCTTCTTATGTCATATATATATATATATATATATATATATATATTAAGCATTCAAGTTGATCGATATGAACAAGGTCTAGACATATTCAAAACAGTAAAAGCATGTATCTACCCCCTAGCCCGGCCTTAACTACGTCTTATGAAGTCAAGCATGAAGAGAAGTGGTTTTGGGTTTCAAACATGGAAATTTCAAAAACTTCCCAAAAGCTTAATTTTAGAGTGAATAAGAAGGATCCAAGCTTACCTTATCATTTTCAGGATTTATGCTTGTTTAAATCTTGGTCAAACATAGGATTTGACCAACACACATATAGTCTTATTATGTCATATAGTAAGCATTCAAGTTGATAAACAAGCATATGCATGTCTAGACATATTCAAATTAACCCGAAAAATCATGTATGTACCCCTAACCCTAAACACTGTCTTATGAAGTTAACCATGAAGAGAAGTGGTTTGGGTTTCAAACATTGAGATTTCTAAGAACCCCCCAAAAGCTTCATTTTAGAATGACTAATAAGGATCCAGGCTTACCTTTTCATTTTATGTTTTAAACTTGTTTAAATCACTGTCAAACCTAGGATTTGACCAAGATTCAAATGGGCATAAAAAATCAAAAAAATCAAAAAAAAAACAAAGCACATAGCCTTTTTATGTTATATAATGAGCATTCAAGTTGATAAACATGGTCTACACATATTAAAACAAGAAAAATCATGTATCTACCCTGGCCCTAACCCTAAACTCGATCTGTCTTATGAAGTCAAACATGAAGAGAAGTGGTTTTGGGTTTCAAACATGGAAATTTCAAAAACCTCCCAAAAACTTCATCTTAGAGTGACTAAGAAGGTTCCATGCTTACCTTTTCATTTTCATGTTTTAAATTAACTTGTTTAAATCTTGGTCAAACATAGGATTTGACCAATAAGATTCAAATGGGCATAAACATTCAGAAAAAAATTAAAAAATAAGAAACCAACACACATATATTCTTTTTATGTCATATAGTAAGCATTCAAGTTGATAAACAAGCATGTCTAGACATACTCAAACCTGACAAATCATGTATCGACCTACCCCCTAACCCTAAACTCTGTCTTATGAAGTCAACCATATGAAGAGAAGTGGTTTTGGGTTTCAAACATTGAGATTTCAAGAACCCCCCAAAAGCTTCATTTTTGAATGACTAAGAAGGATCCATGCTTACCTTTTCATTTTCATGTTTTAAACTTGTTTAAATCTTGGTGAAACCTAGGATTTGACCAAGATTCAAATGGGCATAAAAAATCAAAAAAAAAAACAAAGCACATAGCCTTTTTATGTCATATAATGAGCATTCAAGTTGATAAACATGGTCTAGACATATTAAAACAAGAAAAATCATGTATCTACCCTGGCCCTAACCCTAAACTCGATCTGTCTTATGAAGTCAAACATGAAGAGAAGTGGTTTTGGGTTTCAAACATGGAAATTTCAAAAACCTCCCAAAAACTTCATCTTAGAGTGACTAAGAAGGTTCCATGCTTACCTTTTCATTTTCATGTTTTAAATTAACTTGTTTAAATCTTGGTCAAACATAGGATTTGACCAAGATTCAAATGGGCATAAACATTCAGAAAAAAATTAAAAATAAGAAACCAACGCACATATAGTCTTCTTATGTCATATAGTAAGCATTCAAGTTGATAAACAAGCATGTCTAGACATATTCAAACCCGACAAATCATGTATCTACCCCCTAACCCTAAACTAGATTGGTCATCTTAGAGTGACTAAAAAGGATCCAAGCTTACCTTTTTATTTTCATGTTTATGCTTGTTTAAATCTTGGTCAAAAATAGGATTTGACCAAGATTCAAATGGGCATAAACATTCAGAAAAAATTAAAAAACCAACGCACATTAGTAGCCCAAAATCGAACCATTCAAGTGGATATTTTTAAACTTGATCTGTAGCAGTGGGCAAAACCCTAGATTAACCTATATTTAATCATAGATTCGTAGGTCGATTTTTCTACTTTTTTATTATTACTATGCAGCACATGTGTGTTTGCCCGTCGCGTGAAACTCGGAGGAAGAGGGATCACTCGGAAGGAGAGAAGAAGGGAGTGCATTATGGTGTCTCCCCTTTTTCGGGTGATGATGTTGACTGTTGTGCAGGTTTTGTCAGTGAGCAGGAGGTGCGAGCGAGCGAGTCGAAGCGAGGCCGAGAATGAGAGAGATTTTTTTTGTGAGAGGGACAACCGAAGGATCCTGAAGGACCCACAGACTTCCAATACGCATCCTGATGCGTCTTCTCTTGACAAAGAAGATGGCTGGGAGTTTGCGTACCTACTGCACGTGACTTGTGCTCACTGAAGTGTGGGACCTCACGCATGGGCACCACACGTAAGTGACAGACCTGTTTGGTGTAAAAACTCGGTTGATTATTATAGTGCATTAGAACAAAGTTTCCTATGGATTCAAGGGTAGGAAATCCAAGTTAACTCGTTTACATGACATTAATTTTTCCATGAAGCAAAGTTAACACATCTATCAATTGGTACATTTTGGAGTGACTAAGAAGGATCCATGCTTACTTATTCGTTTTCACGTGTTAAACTTGTTTAAATCTTGCTCAAACCTAGGATTTCACCAAGATTCAAATGGGCATGAAAATGAAAAAATGAAATACCAATGCACATAGTCTTCTTATGTCATATAGTAAGCATTCAAGATGATAAAGAAGGTCTAGACATATTCAAACCAGGCAAATCATGTATCTACTCCCTAACCCTAAACTCGGTCTTATGAAGTCTAGCATGAAGAGAAGTCGTTTTGGGTTTCAAACGTTTAAAGCAAAAGCCCCATTTCAAATATTTCAAACTTATTCAAATTTGGTTCAAATTTGAAAGCCATACAAGTTATAGCACACATAGTGCATACATGTTCACACATACTGCACTAGATGCTAACCCTATAGTTTGAGGCCATTGGATGAGGTCGAAAAAATTCTTGGATTAGAAATGGGGTTGTTCGAACCCCGTAGTTCGATTTTTTTGAACCTTGATCTGTAGTACTGGGCAAAACCCTAGTTTAACCTATTTAATTATAGATTCGTAGGTCGATTTTTCTACTCACCTTTTTATTATTACTATGCAGCACATGTGTGTTTGCCCGTCTAGCTAGTGAAACTCAGAGGAAGAGGGATCACTCGGAAGGACAGAAGAAGGGAGAGCATTATGGTGTCTCCCCTTTTTCGGGTGACGATGTTGACTATTGTGCAGGGTTTGTCAGTGAGCAGGAGGAGGTGCGAGCGAGCGAGCGAGCGAGTCGAGCGAGGCCGAGAATGAGAGAGATTTGTTTTTTTTGTGAGAGGGACAACCGAAGGATCCAGAAGGACCCACAGACTCCCAATACGCATCCTGAATCCTGATGCATCTTCTCTTGACAAAGAAAATGGCTGGGAGTTTGCGTACCTATTGCACGTGACTTGTGCTCACTGAAGAGTGGGACCTCACGCATGGGCACCACACGTAAGTGACAGACCCGTTGGTGTAAAAACTCGGTTGATTATTATAGTGCATTAGAACAAAGTTTCCTATGGATTCAAGGGTAGGAAATCCAAGTTAACTCATTTACATGACATTATTTTTTCCATGAAGCAGAGTTAACACACCTATCAATTGGTACATTTTGGAGTGACTAAGAAGGAACCAGGCTTACTTATTCGTTTTCACGTGTAAAACTTGTCTAAATCTTTGTCAAACCAAATTGGCAGAAAATTCAAAAAAAATAAAATCAAAAACCAAAGCACATAGTCTTGTATGTCATATAGTAAGCATTAAAGTTGATAAACAATGTCTAGACATATTCAAACCATACAAATCATGTATCTACCCCCTAACCCCTAAACTATGTCTTATATGAAGTCAAGCATGAAGAGAAGTGGTTTTGGGTTTCAAACATGGAAATTTCAAAAACCTCCCAAAAACATTATTTTAGAGTGACTAAGAAGTATACATGCTTCCTTTTTCTATCAATTGGTACATTTTGGAGTGACTAAGAAGGATCCATGCTTAATTATTCGTTTTCACGTGTTAAACTTGTTTAAATCTTGCTCAAACCTAGGATTTCACCAAGATTCAAATGGGCATGAAAATGAAAAAATGAAATACCAATGCACATAGTCTTCTTATGTCATACAGTAAGCATTCAAGATGATAAAAAAGGTCTAGACATATTCAAACCAGGCAAATCATGTATGTACTCCCTAATGACCCTAAACTCTGTCTTATGAAGTAAGGCATGAAGAGAAGTGGTTTTGGGTTTCAAACATGGAAATTTCAAAAACCTCCCAAAAGCTTCATTTTAGATCTTGGTCAAACCGAGCTAGTATTTGACCAAGATTCAAATGGGCATAAAATTCAAAAAATAGAAAATGAAAAACCAAAGCACATAGCCTTCTTATGTCATAAAGTAAGAATTCAAGTTGATAAACAAGGTCTAGACACATCTAAACCCGACAAATCATGTATCTACCCCTAACCCTAAACTCTCTCTTATGAAGTCAACCATGAAGAGAAGTGGTTTTGGGTTTCAAACATGGAAATTTCAAAAACCCCCCAAAAGATTCATTTTAGAGTGACTAAGAAGGATCCATGGTTACCTTTTCATTTTCATATTTTAAACTTGTTTAAATCTTTGTCGAACCCAGGATTTAACCAAGATTCAAATGGGCATAAAAATTCAGGAAAAAACCAAAAGAATGATAAACCAAAGCACATAGCATTCTTATGTCATATAGTAAGCATTAAAGTTGATAAACAAGGTCTAGACATATTCAAACCAGATAATCATGTATATATCTGCCCCTAACCTTAAACTCTGTCTTAATTATGAAGTCAATCATGAAGAGAAGTGGTTTTGGGTTTCAAACATGAAAATTTCAAAAACTTCCCAAAAAATGGTACATATTAGGGTGACTAAGAAGGATCCAGGCTTACCTTTTCGTTTTCATGTTTTATACTTGTTTAAATCCTGGTCAAACCTAGGATTTGACCAAGATTCAAATGGGCATAAAATTAAAAAAAAATAGAAGAATGAAAAACAAAAGCACATAGTCTTCTTATGTCATATAGAAAGCATTCAAGTTGGTAAACAAGGTTTAGACATGTGTTCAAACAAGACAAATCATGTATCTACCCCCTAACCATAAACTCGGTCGATCTTATGAAGTCTAGCATGAAGAGAAGTCGTATTGGTTTCAAACATTGAAATTTCAAGAACCTCCCAAAAGCTTCATTTTAGAATGACTAAAAAATATCTAGGCTTGCCTTTTCCTTTTCATGTTTTAAAATTGTTTAAATCTTGGTCAAACCTAGCTAGCTAGTATTTGACCAAGATTCAAATGGGCATAAAATTCAAAAAAAAACCAGAAAAAAATGAAAAACCAAAGCACATAGCCTTCTTATATAGTAAGTAATATGAATCTAAAAATGATTTTGGGGGATTTCTATGACCAAGTTATAACACACCTACATTTCAAATTTGAATTACTTCCAATAAATCAGCATATAGTCATTTAAATGTGTGAAACTGGCTAAAAACACTAAAAATCGTAAAGAGTTGGGAATTGGCACTAAAATATGTCATAGTTTATCTTAAAAATGTAGAGGCGCCATTTTGACCCGTATCTTATGTACCCCATTCGTTAAATGATAAACTATCACGAATTACCTTTTATTTTAGGCATTACTTTTCACGGTAAAATGATAAACTATATCACGAAGTTCCATTTCTGTCAAAATAGTCCGCGTAACTTTTTTGTAGAGATATAAACCCACACAACGGCCATCTCCTCCTTAATTTATTGTGCAAAACCCCCACAACGGTCACCTCCTCCTTAATTTATTGTGTTAACCCCTACAGCGGTCATCTCTTCCTTATAAACAACCACAACGGCCATCCCTTGTGTCAATAGGTTCTGCCTCTCTCTTCTTCGTTCACATACACTTGATCCCATTGCCATGGCTTCCACGTCTCGGACGCCGACCAGAAGGGGAAGGGGAAGGGGAAGGGGAAGGGGCGGCCGGGGTGATGGATCATCATCATTGCCACCACCACCGTCAACACTGCCTTTGATCATAGAGGAGTTCTTCATCGTCGTCTATGAAGACCCTTTGGTCAAGAAGGTACGTACGCGTTCCCACATATATGATGCATGTGATTGATTATGGGCATGTTCTAAAAAACCTTTAATTTTAAACGATCGGCGCTCGATCTCTTTGCAGGCTCTCCCAAAAAAGTTTGCGGACTATCTTGACGGCCAGGAGCCAGCTAAGGTGTATCTGCGAGCAGCTGACTGCGGTCCTCGTCTCTAGACCGTGGAGGTCCTATTTGACGGACAAGGCCGGATGTACCTCGACAAGGGCTGGGAGAATTTCGCCATCGCGCACGGTGTGGATTTCGGCTGCTTCGTACACTTCAAATATGAAGGCGATGATGTGCTCACAGTGAAGGTGTTCGACGAAACAATGTGCAGGAAGTACTACTACTCGGACGACGAAGATAATGACGATGAAAGTGACGACGACGTGAAGCCATGCATCCATCATCTTTAGATAAGGGGATTATGACCAAGAATATATATGTAGCCACTACATATGCATCGATTTTAGAGGTGGATAAACTGGAGAGAGAGAGAGTCTTGATGCGTCTTCTCTTGACAAAGAAGATGGGAGTTTGCCTACCTACCGCACATGACTTGTGCTCACTGAAGTGTGGGACCTCACGCATGGGAACCACACGTAAGTGACAGACCTGTTGGTGTAATAACTCAGGTGATCATTATGCTGTATTAGCACAAAGTTTCCTATGGATTCAAGGGTAGGAAAGCCAAGTTAACTCATTTACTTGACATTTTTTTTTCATGAAGCCAAGTTAACTCATCTATCAATTGGTACATTCTTGTTATATTCGAAATTTTACTTGAAACTTGTTGGTCATGCCATTTTACTACTCGCCTAACACTTTTTCCGCGCGTGAAGGGAGGGGGTGGGCAGTATGCTACCCTGAATTTGTGTGACCCCCAAAAACTAGCAAATACGAGAGAGGCATCGAAAGAAACACACTCGTCCCCTACCTCCCCTCCCCACTAAATTTGAAATCAAGCCAAACAAAAAAGGCAATCGAAAAGCATGGATTGTTCATCTTTTTCTATATAGTTAGGGTTAGGGTTTAGGGTTTATAGAGATGTACATACTTTCATTTTACATTTGTGATGTACCATAATACATAGGTAAGATACCAAGCATGAACTTTGTTAGAATAACCATTAACGTGTTCTCTCACCTTTAGATTCAAATGGGCATAAACATTCAGAAAAAATCAAAAAACAATGAAAAACCAAAAGCGCACATAGTCTTCTTATGTCATATAGTAGGAATTGAAGTTAATAAACAAGGTCTAGACATATTCAAACCAAACAAATCATGTATCTACACCTAACCCTAAACTTTGTCTTATGAAGTCAAGCATGGAGAGAAATGGTTTTGGGTTTCAAACATGGAAATTTCAAAAACCTCCCAACAAAAGCTTCATTTTAGAGTGACTAATAAGGATACAAGCTTACCTTTTCATTTTCATGTTTTAAACTTGTTTAAATCTAGGCCAAACCTAGGATTTGACCAAGATTCAAATGGGCACAAACATTCAGAAAAACAAAAAATGAAAAACCAATGCACATATAGTCTTCTTATGTCATATAGCTAGTAAGCATTCAAGTTGATAAATAAGCATGTATAGACAAATTCAAACCTGACAAATCATGTATATACCCCCTAACCCTAAACTATTTCTTATGAAGTCAACCATGAAGAGAAGTGGTTTTGGGTTTCAAACATTATATTGAGATTCAAGAACCCCCCAAAAGCTTCATTTTAGAATGACTAAGAAGGATCCAGGCTTACCTTTTCATTTTATGTTTTAAACTTGTTTAAATCTTGGTCAAACCTAGGATTTGACCAAGATTCAAATGGGCATAAACATTAATTCTGAAAAAACAAAAAATTAAAAACCAACGCGCATATATTCTTCTTATGTCATATAGTAAGCATTCAAGTTGATAAACAAGCATGTCTAGACATATTCAAACCCGACAAATCATGTATCGATCTACTATACCCCCTAACCATAAACTCTATCTTATGAAGTCAACCATATGAAGAGATGTGGTTTTTGGTTTCAAACATTGAGATTTCAAGAACCCCCCCCACCCCAAAGCTTCATTTTTGAATGACTAAGAAGGATCCATGCTTACCTTTAAACTTGTTTAAATCTTGGTCAAACCTAGGATTTGACCAAGATTCAAATGGGCATAAAAAATAAAAAAATAAACAATGCACATAGCCTTTTTATGTCATATAATGAGCATTCAAGTTGATAAACATGGTCTAGACATATTAAAACAAGAAAAATCATGTATCTACCCTGGCCCTAACCCTAAACTCGATCTGTCTTATGAAGTCAAACATGAAGAGAAGTGGTTTTGGGTTTCAAACACGGAAATTTCAAAAACCTGCCAAAAACTTCATCTTAGAGTGACTTAGAAGGTTCCATGCTTACCTTTTCATTTTCATGTTTTAAATTAACTTGTTTAAATCTTGGTCAAACATAGGGTTTAAGGTTTAGGGATCATCGATCGAGTGCACACACACATTATTAGAGGCACCTGCGCCTTTGCGCATAAAGTGCATGCGTATATATATAAGTGTGTTTCTTGGCCACCAACGATATATAGATCTAGAGAGAGGGATTGAAATATATTTAGGGTTTAGGGTTTAGGGTCTAGGGTTAGGTTTAGTGTTTAGGGTTTAGGGCTTAGGGTGTAGTGTTTAGGGTTCAGGGTCTAGGGTTTAGGTTTTAGTGTTTAGGGTGTTTAGGATGTATGTTTAGGGTATAATTAGGGATTAGGGATTAGGGTTTTAGGGTTTAAGGTTTAGGGATCATCGATCGAGTGCACACACACATTATTGGAGGCACCCGCGCCTTTGCGCATAAAGTGCATGTGTATATATATAAGTGTGTTTCTTGGCCACCAACGATATATAGATCGAGAGAGAGAGAGATTGAAATATATATATATATCCCCAAGAATATGTTCAAATATATATTGAAATATATGCACGAATGATATGCAAGGTATGCCATGCGCGCATAGCATGAAGAGAAGTCGTATTGGTTTCAAACATTGAAATTTCAAGAACCTCCCAAAAGCTTCATTTTAGAGTGACTAAAAAAGATCCAGGCTTGCCTTTTCATTTTCATGTTTTTAAATTGTTTAAATCTTGGTCAAACCTAGCTAGTATTTGACCAAGATTCAAATGGGCATAAAATTAAAAAAACATAAAAATGAAAAACCAAAGCACATATATAGCCTTCTTATGTCATATAAAATAAGCATTAATTCAACAAGTTGATAAACAAGGTCTAGACATATTCAAAATAGAAAAAGCATATATCTACCCCTAACCCTTAACTCTGTCTTATGAAGTCAAGCATGAAGTGAAGTGGTTTTGGGTTTCAAACATTATATTGAGATTTCAAGAACCCCCAAAAGCTTCATTTTAGAATGACTAAGAAGGATCCAGGCTTGCCTTTTCATTTTCATGTGTTTTAAACTTGCTAAAATCTTGGTCAAACCTAGGACTTGACCAAGATTCAAATGGCATTAAACATTCAGAAAAAACAAAAAAAACAAAGCACATAGCCTTTTTATGTCATATATATATATATATATATATATATTAAGCATTCAAGTTGATCGATATGAACAAGGTCTAGACATATTCAAAACAGAAAAAGCATGTACCTACCCCCTAGCCCTTAACTATGTCTTATGAAGTCAAGCATGAAGAGAAGTGATTTTGGGTTTCAAACATGGAAATTTCAAAAACTTCCGAAAAGCTTAATTTTAGAGTGAATAAGAAGGATCCAAGCTTACCTTTTCATTTTCAGGATTTATGCTTGTTTAAATCTTGGTCAAACATAGGATTTGACCAACACACATATAGTCTTATTATGTCATATAGTAAGCATTCAAGTTGATAAACAAGCATGCATGTCTAGACATATTCAAATTAACCCGACAAATCATGTATGTACCCCTAACCCTAAACTCTGTCTTATGAAGTTAACCATGAAGAGAAGTGGTTTTGGGTTTCAAACATTGAGATTTCTAAGAACCCCCCAAAAGCTTCATTTTAGAATGACTAAGAAGGATCCAGGCTTACCTTTTCATTTTATGTTTTGAACTTGTTTAAATCTTGGTCAAACCTAGGATTTGACCAAGATTCAAATGGGCATAAACATTAATTCAGAAAAACAAAAAAAATGAAAAATCAACGCACATATAGTCTTCTTATGTCATATAGTAAGCATTCAAGTTGATAAACAAGCATGTCTAGACATATTCAAACCCGACAAATCATGTATCGATCTACTATACCCCCTAACCCTAAACTCGGTCTTATGAAGTCAACCATATGAAGAGAAGTGGTTTTGGATTTCAAACATTGAGATTTCAAGAACCCGCCAAAAGCTTCATTTTTGAATGACTAAGAAGGATCCATGCTTACCTTTAAACTTGTTTAAATCTTGGTCAAACCTAGGATTTGACCAAGATTCAAATGGGCATAAAAATTCAAAAAAATAAAAAAAAATAAAAAAACCAAAGCACATAGCCTTTTTATGTCATATAATGAGCATTCAAGTTGATAAACATGGTCTACACATATTAAAACAAGAAAAATCATGTATCTACCCTCGCCCTAACCCTAAACTCGATCTGTCTTATGAAGTCAAACATGAAGAGAAGTGGTTTTGGGTTTCAAACATTGAAATTTCAAAAACCTCCTAAAAACTTCATCTTAGAGTGACTAAGAAGGTTCCATGCTTACCTTTTCATTTTCATGTTTTAAATTAACTTGTTTAAATCTTGGTCAAACATAGGATTTGACCAATAAGATTCAAATGGGCATAAACATTCAGAAAAAAATTAAAAATAAGAAACCAACGCACATATATTCTTCTTATGTCATATAGTAAGCATTCAAGTTGATAACCAAGCATGTCTAGACATACTCAAGCCTGACAAATCATGTATCGATCTACCCCCTAACCCTAAACTCTGTCTTATGAAGTCAACCATATGAATAGAAGTGGTTTTGGGTTTCAAACAATGAGATTTCAAGAACCCCCCAAAAGCTTCATTTTTGAATGACTAAGAAGGATCCATGCTTACCTTTTAATTTTCATGTTTTAAACTTGTTTAAATCTTGGTCAAACCTAGGATTTGACCAAGATTCAAATGGGCATAAAAATCAAAAAAAAAACAAAGCACATAGCCTTTTTATGTCATATAATGAGCATTCAAGTTGATAAACATGGTCTAGACATATTAAAACAAGAAAAATCATGTATCTACCCTGGCCCTAACCCTAAACTCGATCTGTCTTATGAAGTCAAACATGAAGAGAAGTGGTTTTGGGTTTCAAACATGGAAATTTCAAAAACCTCCCAAAAACTTCATCTTAGAGTGACTAAGAAGGTTCCATGCTTACCTTTTCATTTTCATGTTTTAAATTAACTTGTTTAAATCTTGGTCAAACATAGGATTTGACCAAGATTCAAATGGGCATAAACATTCAGAAAAAAATTAAAAATAAGAAACCAACGCACATATAGTCTTCTTATGTCATATAGTAAGCATTCAAGTTGATAAACAAGCATGTCTAGACATATTCAAACCCGACAAATCATGTATCTACCCCCTAACCCTAAACTAGATTAGTCATCTTAGAGTGACTAAAAAGGATCCAAGCTTACCTTTTCATTTTCATGTTTATGCTTGTTTAAATCTTGGTCAAACATAGGATTTGACCAAGATTCAAATGGGCATAAACATTCAGAAAAAATTAAAAAACCAACGCACATTAGTAGCCCAAAATCGAACCATTCAAGTGGATATTTTTGAACTTGATCTGTAGTAGTGGGCAAAACCCTAGATTAACCTATATTTAATCATAGATTCGTAGGTCGATTTTTCTACTTTTTTATTATTACTATGCAGCACATGTGTGTTTGCCCGTCACGTGAAACTCGAAGGAAGAGGGATCACTCGGAAGGAGAGAAGAAGGGAGTGCATTATGGTGTCTCCCCTTTTTCGGGTGACGATGTTGACTGTTGTGCAGGTTTTGTCAGTGAGCAGGAGGTGCGAGCGAGCGAGCGAGTCGAAGCGAGGCCGAGAATGAGAGAGATTTTTTTTGTGAGAGGGACAACCGAAGGATCCTGAAGGACCCACAGACTTCCAATACGCATCCTGATGCGTCTTCTCTTGACAAAGAAGATGGCTGGGAGTTTGCGTACCTACTGCATGTGACTTGTGCTCACTGAAGTGTGGGACCTCACGCATGGGCACCACACGTAAGTGACAGACCTGTTTGGTGTAAAAACTCGGTTGATTATTATAGTGCATTAGAACAAAGTTTCCTATGGATTCAAGGGTAGGAAATCCAAGTTAACTCATTTACATGACATTAACTTTTCCATGAAGCAAAGTTAACACATCTATCAATTGGTACATTTTGGAGTGACTAAGAAGGATCCATGCTTACTTATTCATTTTCACGTGTTAAACTTGTTTAAATCTTGCTCAAACCTAGGATTTCACCAAGATTCAAATGGGCATGAAAATGAAAAAATGAAATACCAATGCACATAGTCTTCTTATGTCATATAGTAAGCATACAAGATGATAAAGAAGGTCTAGACATATTCAAACCAGGCAAATCATGTATCTACTCCCTAACCCTAAACTCGGTCTTATGAAGTCTAGCATGAAGAGAAGTCGTTTTGGGTTTCAAACGTTTAAAGCAAAAGCCCCATTTCAAATATTTCAAACTTATTCAAATTTGGTTCAAATTTGAAAGACATACAAGTTATAGCACACATAGTGCATACATGTTCACACATACTGCACTAGATGCTAACCCTATAGTTTGAGGCCATTGGATGAGGTCGAAAAAATTCTTGGATTAGAAATGGGGTTGTTCGAACCCCGTAGTTGGATTTTTTTGAACCTTGATCTGTAGTACTGGGCAAATCCCTAGTTTAACCTATTTAATTATAGATTCGTAGGTCGATTTTTCTACTCACCTTTTTATTATTACTATGCAGCACATGTGTGTTTGCCCGTCTAGCTAGTGAAACTCGGAGGAAGAGGGATCACTCGGAAGGACAGAAGAAGGGAGATCATTATGGTGTCTCCCCTTTTTCGGGTGACGATGTTGACTATTGTGCAGGGTTTGTCAGTGAGCAGGAGGAGGTGCGAGCGAGCGAGCGAGTCGAGCGAGGCCGAGAATGAGAGAGATTTGTTTTTTTTGTGAGAGGGACAACCGAAGGATCCAGAAGGACCCACAGACTCCCAATACGCATCCTGAATCCTGATGCGTCTTCTCTTGACAAAGAAAATGGCTGGGAGTTTGCGTACCTATTGCACGTGACTTGTGCTCACTGAAGTGTGGGACCTCACGCATGGGCACCACACGTAAGTGACAGACCCGTTGGTGTAAAAACTCGGTTGATTATTATAGTGCATTAGAACAAAGTTTCCTATGGATTCAAGGGTAGGAAATCCAAGTTAACTCATTTACATGACATTATTTTTTCCATGAAGCAGAGTTAACACACCTATCAATTGGTACATTTTGGAGTGACTAAGAAGGAACCAGGCTTACTTATTCGTTTTCACGTGTAAAACTTGTCTAAATCTTTGTCAAACCAAATTGGCAGAAAATTCAAAATAAAATAAAATCAAAAACCAAAGCACATACTCTTGTATGTCATATAGTAAGCATTAAAGTTGATAAACAATGTCTAGACATATTCAAACCATACAAATCATGTATCTACCCCCTAACCCCTAAACTATGTCTTATATGAAGTCAAGCATGAAGAGAAGTGGTTTTGGGTTTCAAACATGGAAATTTCAAAAACCTCCCAAAAACTTTATTTTAGAGTGACTAAGAAGTATACATGCTTCCTTTTTCATTTTGATGTTTTAAACTTGTTTAAATCTTGGTCAAACCTAGGATTTGACCAAGATACAAATGGGCACAAAAAATAAAATAAAAAAAGAAAAACAAAAGCACATAGTCTTCTTATGTCATGTCGTAAGCATTCAAGTTGATAAACAAGGTCTAGATATATCCAAACCAGACAAATCATGTATCGATCTACCCCCTGTCGATCTTATGAAGTCTAGCATGAAGAAAGATCGTTTTGGGTTTCAAACATGGAAATTTCAAGAACATCCCAAAAGCTTCATTTTAGAGCGACTAAGAAGGATATAGGCTTCCCTTTTCATTTTCATGTTCTATACTTGTTTAAATCTTGGTCAAACCTAGGATTTGACCAAGATTCAAATGTGCATCAAAATTCAAAAAAAATAAGAAAAATGAAAAACCAAAGCGCACATAGTCTTCTTATGTCATATATATAGTAAGCATTAAAGTTGGTAATTAAACAAGGTCTAGACATATTCAAACTAGACAAATCATGTATCTACCCCCTAACCCCTAAACTCTGTCTTATGAAGTCAAGCATGAAGAGAAGTGGTTTTGGGTTTCAAACATGGAAATTTCAAAAACCTCCCAAAAACTTCATTTTAGGGTGACTAAGAAGGATATAGGCTTCCCTTTTCATTTTCATGTTCTATACTTGTTTAAATCTTGGTCAAACCTAGGATTTGACCAAGATTCAAATGTGCATCAAAATTCCAAAAAAATCAGAAAAATGAAAAACCAAAGCACATAGTTTTCTTATGTCATATAGTAAGCATTCAAGTTGATAAACAAGGTCTAGACATATTCAAACCAGACAAATCATATATCTACCCCCTAGCGACCCTAAACTTCGTCTTATGAAGTCAAGCATGAAGAGAAGTGGTTTTTGGTTTCAAACATGGAAATTTCAAAAACCTCCCAAAAGCTTCATTTTAGAGTGACTAAGAAGGATCCAGCCTTACCTTTTCATTTTCATGTTTTAAACTTGTTTAAATCTTGGTCAAACCTAGGATTTGACCAAGATTCAAATGTGCATCAAAATTCAAAAAAAAAAAAAATTAAAAACCAAAGCACATAGTCTTCTTATGTCATATAGTAAACATTCAAGTTCATAAACAAGATCTAGACATATTCAAACCAGACAAATCATGTACCCCCTAACCCTAAACTCTGTCTTAATTGTATATGAAGTCAAGCATGAAGTAGAGAAGTGTGGTTTTGGGTTTCAAACATGGAAATTTCAAAAACCTCCCAAAAGCTTCATTTTAATTAGACTGACTGGTTAATTAAGAAGGATCCATGATTAATTACCTTTTCATTGTCATGTTTAAACTTATTGAAATCTTGGTCAAACCTAGGATTTGACCAAGATTCAAATGGGCATAAAAATTTAGAAAAAATCGAAAGAATGAAAAACCAAAGCACATAGCCTTCTCATGTCATATAGTAATTATTCAAATTGATAAACATGGTCTAGACATATTCAAACCAGAAAAATCATGTATCTACCCCTAACCCTAAACTCTATCTTATGAAGTCAAGCATGAACATAAGTGGTTTTGGGTTTCAAACATGGTAATTTCAAGAACCTCCCAAAAGCTTCATTTTAGAGTTTCTAAGAGAAGGATCCAGACTTACCTTTTCATTTTCACATGTTAAACTTGTTTAAATCTTGCTCAAACCTAGGATTTACCAAGATTCAAATGGGCATAGAAATCAAAAAATGAAATACCAATGCACATAGTCCTCTTATGTCATATAGTAAGCATTCAAGTTGATAAACAATGTCTAGACATATTCAAACCAGACAAATCATGTATCTACCCCCTATCGACCCTAAACTTTGTCTTATGAAGTCAAGCATGAAGATAAGTGGTTTTGGGTTTCAAACATGGAAATTTCAAAAACCTAGGATTCGACCAAGATTCAAATGGGTATAAAAAATAAAAAATAAAACAATGCACATAGCCTTTTTATGTCATATAATGAGCATTCAAGTTGATAAACATGGTCTAGACATATTAAAACAAGAAAAATCATGTATCTACCCTGGCCCTAACCCTAAACTCGATCTGTCTTATGAAGTCAAACATGAAGAGAAGTGGTTTTGGATTTCAAACATGGAAATTTCAAAAACCTGCCAAAAACTTCATCTTAGAGTGACTTAGAAGGTTCCATGCTTACCTTTTCATTTTCATGTTTTAAATTAACTTGTTTAAATCTTGGTCAAACATAGGGTTTAAGGTTTAGGGATCATCGATCGAGTGCACACACACATTATTAGAGGCACCTGCGCCTTTGCGCATAAAGTGCATGCGTATATATATAAGTGTGTTTATTGGCTACCAACGATATATAGATCTAGAGAGAGAGATTGAAATATATTTAGGGTTTAGGGTTTAGGGTTTAGGGTCTAGGGTTAGGGTTTAGGGTTTAGTGTTTAGGGTTTAGGGCTTAGGGAGTAGTGTTTAGGGTTCAGGTTCTAGGGTTTAGGTTTTAGTGTTTAGGGTGTTTAGGGTGTACGTTTAGGTTATAATTAGGGATTAGGGATTAGGGTTTTATGGTTTAAGGTTTAGGGATCATCGATCGAGTGCACACACACATTATTGGAGGCACCCGCGCCTTTGCGCATAAAGTGCATGCGTATATATATAAGTGTGTTTCTTGGCCACCAATGATATATAGATCGAGAGAGAGAGATTGAAATATATATATATCCCCAAGAATATGTTCAAATATATATTGAAATATATGCACGAATGATATGCAAGGTATGCCATGCGCGCATAGCATGAAGAGAAGTCGTATTGGTTTCAAACATTGAAATTTCAAGAACCTCCCAAAAGCTTCATTTTAGAGTGACTAAAAAAGATCCAGGCTTGCCTTTTCATTTTCATGTTTTTAAATTGTTTAAATCTTGGTCAAACCTAGCTAGTATTTGACCAAGATTCAAATGGGCATAAAATTAAAAAAATATAAAAATGAAAAACCAAAGCACATATATAGCCTTCTTATGTCATATAAAATAAGCATTAATTCAACAAGTTGATAAACAAGGTCTAGACATATTCAAAATAGAAAAAGCATGTATCTACCCCTAACCCTTAACTCTGTCTTATGAAGTCAACCATGAAGAGAAGTGGTTTTGGGTTTCAAACATTATATTGAGATTTCAAGAACCCCCAAAAGCTTCATTTTAGAATGACTAAGAAGGATCCAGGCTTGCCTTTTCATTTTCATGTGTTTTAAACTTGATAAAATCTTGGTCAAACCTAGGACTTGACCAAGATTCAAATGGCATTAAACATTCAGAAAAATAAAAAAAAAGCACATAGCCTTTTTTATGTCATATATATATATATATATATATATATATTAAGCATTCAAGTTGATCGATATGAACAAGGTCTAGACATATTCAAAACAGAAAAAGCATGTACCTACCCCCTAGCCCTTAACTATGTCTTATGAAGTCAAGCATGAAGAGAAGTGATTTTGGGTTTCAAACATGGAAATTTCGAAAACTTCCCAAAAGCTTAATTTTAGAGTGAATAAGAAGGATCCAAGCTTACCTTTTCATTTTCAGGATTTATGCTTGTTTAAATCTTGGTCAAACATAGGATTTGACCAACACACATATAGTCTTATTATGTCATATAGTAAGCATTCAAGTTGATAAACAAGCGTGCATGTCTAGACATATTCAAATTAACCCGACAAATCATGTATGTACCCCTAACCCTAAACTCTGTCTTATGAAGTTAACCATGAAGAGAAGTGGTTTTGGGTTTCAAACATTGAGATTTCTAAGAACCCCCCAAAAGCTTCATTTTAGAATGACTAAGAAGGATCCAGGCTTACCTTTTCATTTTATGTTTTGAACTTGTTTAAATCTTGGTCAAACCTAGGATTTGACCAAGATTCAAATGGGCATGAACATTAATTCAGAAAAAACAAAAAAAAAATGAAAAATCAACGCACATATAGTCTTCTTATGTCATATAGTAAGCATTCAAGTTGATAAACAAGCATGTCTAGACATATTCAAACCAGGCAAATCATGTATCTACTCCCTAACCCTAAACTCGGTCTTATGAAGTCTAGCATGAGGAGAAGTCGTTTTGGGTTTCAAACGTTTAAAGCAAAAGCCCCATTTCAAATATTTCAAACTTATTCAAATTTGGTTCAAATTTGAAAGACATACAAGTTATAGCACACATAGTGCATACATGTTCACACATACTGCACTAGATGCTAACCCTATAGTTTGAGGCCATTGGATGAGGTCGAAAAAGTTCTTGGATTAGAAATGGCGTTGTTCGAACCCCACAGTTGGATTTTTTTGAACCTTGATCTGTAGCACTGGGCAAAACCCTAGTTTAACCTATTTAATTATAGATTCGTAGGTCGATTTTTCTACTCACCTTTTTATTATTACTATGCAGCACATGTGTGTTTGCCCGTCTAGCTAGTGAAACTCGGAGGAAGAGGGATCACTCGGAAGGACAGAAGAAGGGAGAGCATTATGGTGTCTCCCCTTTTTCGGGTGACGATGTTGACTATTGTGCAGGGTTTGTCAGTGAGCAGGAGGAGGTGCGAGCGAGCGAGCGAGTCGAGCGAGGCCGAGAATGAGAGAGATTTGTTTTTTTTGTGAGAGGGACAACCGAAGGATCCAGAAGGACCCACAGACTCCCAATACGCATCCTGTAACAACCCAACTTTTGTGCATTTGTTTAAAATTTTGGAATGCAAATTTTTGGGCCAACAAAAACTTTTTCTATCTTTAAAAATTGCATGCATATAGTTGATCTTGCATTTTCTTGTAGATGTGTGTGTTGTGCTTGTGCAAAATTACAATTTTGTGTGTAAACCCCAAAGGTCCTATTATTCATGTGACCCCTTTTTATTTCTAGTTTTAATTACATTAATCGGGACACAAATCCTTGGAGCATCTCACTTTTCTCTCTATTTTTCACAAAACCCTAAAACCCTCTTCTTATATGTCACCCCTTCTCAAATCTTGTTTAATTAATTTAAACCTTGCAATAACCCAAGATCATTTTAATCTTTAGCATGTGATAATGATCTTGGAAGATCATGCCTCTACCCTATTTTTCCCTCCTCCAAATCTCATCCACCTTTTCCCAAATTTCATATCAGAAAATTCTACCAACAAGTACTCTTTTGGCTCAACATATTTTTGGCCTCAACCTTGCCTTGTGCCATGCTATGGTGAGTTGGCAAAGATTTTCAAACAAATAGAAATAGGGATAATGGCAATGCCGGCCATCACACCACCACCATTACCTTCACCACTAGTACCTTGCATCTTTCTCTATCCCTTTTTTTCTCTTTTCTATCCAAATCCATTAGCATGATGGATACACGTCTGACTCCAAAAATCGACCCCATCTCCCCTCTCTCACTCTCCACACATACATGTGCTCTTGCATGCCCATTTCCTCTTTAGGTAAGTGTGAGAGAAAGGAAAAGAAGGGGATGGCCGGGGGCTAGTTGGAAACCCTGTCTCTCATGTGGCCGATGCCAACAGGAAACAAACAAAAAGGCAGGAGCATGCATGCCTGCACCCCTCCTCCTGCTCCCTCCCTACTCTTAATAGCCTCTCTCACAACTTCTCATTATCTTGGACCATTGCGGGTAGAAACCTGCAAGGCGTCCCCTTCCATCTCTGCTGATGGACAGCATGTTCCCTACCGTATAGACCCCTCTCTCCCCTCCCCAGACCACCAGAAAACTCTACCCTCGCTCACCCTCGCTGAACCGCCGCGGTGCCCACCTGTGGCGACCGTGCACGTCTGCACGGGCCCGGCCACGGTGGCCACTCCACCATCTCACTCCGGTGGACTGGGACATGGAGACGGGCATGGCAGCATGTGCACGGGCCTCAGAAACAGACGCTCCACCGATCTCTCCCCTCACACTGCACGCACACGACCGAGCCCCGCCGCGAGACTTCCGTCGAACAGCTGGCAGGCGCGACTGGACGCGACCGTGCACACCCGCCGTTCACGCCACCGACGCCCACCTCCCTCCAAAATCTTCCCCAACGTCGCAGACACGTAGCCACGCCGCCCCATTCATCCAGTAAGCAGCCGCTGCCTCCTCTTTTCTTCCTCGCCGGACCAGGTGCACCGTGCACCGCCCGGCGCGGTATAAAACGGCGCAGGACTCCCTCCACTTCAACTCCCTCGCCACCAGAACACCACTCCACCCCAAATCCACCTCCCGAGAGGAGAGGAGCTCCTCTCCTCCCTGCTGGCCGCGACGTTGCTCGCATTGCTGCAAGCTCCGGTGAAGGTTGCCGTCGAATGGCGACGCCATTCTTCTCCCCTCCTTGTCCCCTGGACGCTCCTCTGACTCCACTCTCTAACGCGCCCTCCTGTTTCTCTTAGGACCCTTCGACGCCAGCGGGAACGTGAGCGACAGGGAGGCCGCCAGTCGCCGTCAACCGTCGTCGACCACCTCTGTTTCGACTCCGACGACCACCGCTCGGAAGCTCCTGTTCCCCCGCATCCAGCGCACGCCTTCCCGCCATTTTCTGCGCACCAGGGTGAGCACACGACGCCTCGCCGTTCCGCAGTAGCTAGGTTAGCCGCGGTGCAGATGCTCGCGTCGTGAGCTGGACGAACATGCATGCGCCGTCGGATGAAGATCCGACGCATGCATGCGTCCAGGCAGCTGGCCCGCGCGCCAGCGTGGCCTTCCACCTCGGCCCCGTTTAAATCGGCAGCTCCCGCGCGTCGCGGATGGAGCTGGGCCACCCAGCGCCAAATCTCCTCCGATTTGGGCCGCACCGCTAGTCCCGGCCCATTTTCATTTTCTGTTTAAAACTAGTTCAAATCTGCCAGTACATATGTCTGTAGGTTTTGAAATTCCATAAATTCCTCGAGTGTTCAAAATTGTTGATTCAAATTCCTAGGTGCTCACAAATGAATTATCTACCATATAAAGTAGCATGCATGTGATTTGGTGTTGTTAATATGTGTTGTTAAATGAAAACCTAAAAAGTATCTGATTGTGTATTTTAATTAATGTGTTAAATTTATAAAACATTTCTGCATGAAGTTAATTTGGTAGCAAAGTAGAGTTAAGTAGCTTTATTTTGGCACTAGCCTCACATGCAGGAGTTTCCTGGATTTAAATTGTTTCAGCAAACAACATCTGTCCAGAGAGCCAGAAGATGATTTTTAGTTTGAAAACTAAAATAGTTTTTGAGACAAACCCAAGTGATACTGGTAGATATATCTATAGGGTAATTTTGTGCCAAAGGAAATATTTTTAAGAGTTATATTTTAATTCCAAGGATTTAATTACTAAAACAGTATATCTTTTCAGTATTTGATTTTTATAAAATCTTTTACAAATCAGAAAAATGTCAAACCAGTGGGGTTAGTTCACATTTAGTCTCACCTATCCAGGGGTATGTTTGGTGTTGGTTGATGATGCTCTGATACTGGTGTGACTTGCTGTTTGTATGCTCTGGTTTCTGTCCCATTTAAATTGTCTAAATTAATTAAAAGTTTATTTGAAAGTGATTCTTGTGCATGTGTGTTCTACATGTTATTAGCTTTCAGTAGGTATGCTGCATGCATTTTTGTGACTTACAGAAAGATTTAGACCATTTAAATGGTTCCTAAGTCAATTCTGGAATTGCAAAAATCATATCTTTTGTTTTAAAAATCATAAATGGATGAAACCACTTTCAGTAGCTTATATTAGTAACCCTTTACATACTGTAATTTTCCCAAATTTTTGTGTGAATTATTCTGGTGTGGTTTGTTGATTGGGCATGTCTTGTTGTTTTCTTTTTGCGACGCTAGATTCGAACATCGCCGGAAACGAAGGAGGAGGAGACTTCGGAGGGATTGAAGAGGAAGACCAGGGGCACTTTGCTGATCAAGGCAAGCCACCTCTTGATGCATCTCTGATCCCATATATATATCTTGCTCTTGCATTATTACAGGTTTTATAAAGTGCATGTCTTTTATTTATTATGTCGGTGGTTAGTGCCACCCGAGGTTTTTATTGATCCACCCTTAGGGTGTAGCCCTCGTTGGAACCTACTGATTTCACCTCCAATAGTGATATGGTGCTTATCACCTTGTCATCCTTGTCGCCATTTTTCGAAGAGGAATTGGACTATAGGTTGGGAGCCCTGGAAAAACATTTGTGAAAATTGTTTTCTAGCAAAGAGGTTTTTCTGGAAAACCTTGGAATGGGGTAGCCCTGCCCAAGTGTGGTTTATCAAAAGGCAAAAGTTTCTAAAAAGAAGATTTGCTGGAGGCAAGTGGAGGAAAGAAAATATTTTCGAAAACTTTAGCGCCTAAGTACTCACCCGGACTGAAAGACAGTGCGACCACATTACCCCAAAGTGGGCACGGGGCGTAGCGTAGTAGTTTGTCTCGCCTTAGTTTGAGTCCTGCAAATGTAGTGGCAGTCCGACCATGGACGCTTCGATCGGGGTTCTTCCCATGAGAAGGGACGCAACCCATTTGCCTTTTCAGGTACGCAGGGTACAACCTATGAGCTCCCATTGAATAATTCCCCGCAGTTGGTCGCGGCATTCCGGAGGGTCGAGCTGGTCGGGGAATTTGCTACTCCTGGGTAAACGACCCCTCGGACTCTGGTGTTGGGAGGTACAACTCTAGGCGGCATGTCTTAGGCTAAGGCGAGCAGGCGAAAAACTACGATCGGGTACTTGTCGTGGCATATGTTATTATGCAGGGATGGTGCCCACACGATGAGTATTCGGATCTTGTGGGGAAAGTGTACAACCTCTGCAGAGTGTAAAACTATTCGAATAGCCGTGTCCGCGGTTATGGACGTGGGAATGGAAGCTGCTTGGCATTGAAGGAGTTTTGATTTATAAAAGTGTTTTTCTCAAAAATTATTTCGGGAAAATGATGTCAATGGGATTGGTTGAAATGTACCTGAGAGGTACGGTGGAAGTTGGAAAGGTTTTTGAAGGCCATATAAGATGGCCCGGAAAAGAAATTGGGTCACCCTTACCTATTAGTCTGCAAATAAAATGGTTTACAGAAAAGTTTTTCAACAACAATATGAAGATGTTATACTCTCGAGAGGAACCACCTCTCGCTCCTTGTTGCCCTAGTTTAGTGCCTGTTCCTTGCTACTGCCATATTGCATATCCTTTACTTCTCCCTAAGGTGGTTTGCGAGTACATTCAAACGTACTCATTGGCATTGTTGTCCTGGCTATTTACTTGGCCAGACTTTGAAGAGGAGTACTACGAAGAAGAGGAGTACGACGCCGAAGACGCGAACTAGGTCGCTCTCCCAGTCAGCCGCCTGTAGGGTAAAGGACTGACGTGGGGTTCCACCGCTGTTTGAAGTCAAATAAATTCCGCTGCTGTTTGTTGAACTTCGGCCTTGATGGCCTATGATGTAAGACTTCCGTATTAATGTTATTTCGGTACTGTAATGGATGATGAAATCTGGTATCAGTTCGGTTATGTATTCACGATGGAATGATCTTGGGATCGTGAAATTGTATGCATAATAGGAGTTCTGGACTGGTAAGTCCGGGGCCCCACAGAGCTGGTATCAGAGCCATCCTGACTGTAGGAGACCTTAGTTAGCATGGGCGTTAGATCAGACCTAAAACTATTTTCTTAAAACAAAGAGGTTGACTAAATGCTGAAAATGCTTAAGTCCCTTATCTCCTTCTATTTTCATAGACTTTACTTGCATTAAAGTTTTACTATGTGATACGTCTCCGACGTATCGATAATTTCTTATGTTCCATGCCACATTATTGATGTTATCTACATGTTTTATGCACACTTTATGTCATATTCGTGCATTTTCTGGAACTAACCTATTAACAAGATGCCGAAGTGCCGATTCTTGTTTCTGCTGTTTTTGGTTTCAGAAATCCTAGTAAGGAAATATTCTCGGAATTGGACGAAATCAAAGCCCAGGGGCCTATTTTTCCACGAAGCTTCCAGAAGTCCGAAGGAGAGACGAAGAGGGGCCACGAGGGGGCCACACCCTAGGGCGGCGCGGCCCCCCCTTGGCCGCGCGGCCCTGTGGTGTGGGGCCCCCGTGCCGCCTCTTGACCTGCCCTTCCGCCTACAAATAGCCTCCGTACCGAGAGCCACGATACGGAAAACCTTCCAGAGACGCCGCCAACGCCGATCCCATCTCGGGGGATCCAGGAGATCGCCTCCGGCACCCTGCCGGAGAGGGGAATCATCTCCCGGAGGACTCTACGCCGCCATGGTCGCCTCCGGTGTGATGTGTGAGTAGTCTACCCCTGGACTATGGGTCCATAGCAGTAGCTAGATGGTTGTCTTCTCCCCATTGTGCTATCATTGTCGGATCTTGTGAGCTGCCTAACATGATCAAGATCATCTATCTGTAATTCTATATGTTGCGTTTGTTGGGATCCGATGAATAGAGAATACTTGTTATGTTGATTATCAAAGTTATATCTATGTGTTGTTTATGATCTTGCATGCTCTCCGTTATTAGTAGATGCTCTGGCCAAGTTGATGCTAGTAACTCCAAGAGGGAGTATTTATGCTCGATAGTGGGTTCATGTCTCCGTGAATCTGGAGGGGTGACAAGAACCTCTAAGGTTATGGATGTGCTGTTGCCACTAGGGATAAAACATTAGTGCTATGTTCAAGGATGTAGTCACTAGTTACATTACGCGCAATACTTAATGCAATTGTCTGTTGTTAGCAACTTAATACTGGAGGGGGTTCGGATGATAACCTGAAGGTGGACCTTTTAGGCATAGATGCAGTTGGATGGCGGTCTATGTACTTTGTCGTAATGCCCAATTAAATCTCACTATACTCATCATGATATGTATGTGCATGGTCATGCTCTCTTTATTTGTCAATTGCCCAACTGTAATTTGTTCACCCAACATGCTGTTTGTCTTATGGGAGAGACACCTCTAGTGAGCTGTGGACCCCGGTCCAATTCTCTTTCTTGAAATACAATCTCTTGCAATACTTGTTCTACTGTTTTCTGCAAACAATCATCTTCCACACAATACGGTTAATCCTTTGTTACAGCAAGCCGGTGAGATTGACAACCTCAGCTTTGTTTCGTTGGGGCAAAGTACTTTGGTTGTGTTGTGCAGGTTCCACGTTGGCGCCGGAATCCCTGGTGTTGCGCCGCACTACATCCCGCCGCCATCAACCTTCAACGTGCTTCTTGGCTCCTCCTGGTTCGATAAACCTTGGTTTCTTTCTGAGGGAAAACTTGCTGCTGTGCGCATCATACCTTCCTCTTGGGGTTCCCAACGAACGTGTGAGTTACACGCCATCAAGCTCTTTTTCTAGCGCCGTTGCCGGGGAGATCAAGACACGCTGCAAGGGGAGTCTCCACTTCTCAATCTCTTTACTTTGTTTTTGTCTTGCTTAGTTTTATTTACTACTTTGTTTGCTGCACCAAATCAAAATACAAAAAAATTAGTTGCTAGTTTTACTTTATTTGCTATCTTGTTTGCTATATCAAAAACACAAAAAAATTAGTTTACTTGCATTTAGTTTATCTAGTTTGCTTTATTTACTGTTGCTAAAATGGCCAACGCTGAAAATACTAAGTTGTGTGACTTCACAACCACAAATAATAATGATTTCTTATGCACACCTATTGCTCCACCTGCTACTACAGCAGAATTATTTGAAATTAAACCTGCTTTACTGAATCTTGTTATGCGAGAGCAATTTTAAGTGTTAGTTCTGATGATGCTGCTGCCCATCTTAATAATTTTGTTGAACTATGTGAAATGCAAAAATATAAAGATGTAGATGGTGATATTATTAAACTAAAATTGTTTCCTTTCTCATTAAGAGGAAGAGCTAAATATTGGTTGCTATCTCTGCCTAAGAATAGTATTGATTCATGGACTAAATGCAAGGACGCTTTTATTGGTAGATATTATCCCCCTGCTAAAATTATATCTTTGAGGAGTAGCATAATGAATTTTAAACAATTAGATACTGAACATGTTGCTCAAGCTTGGGAAAGAATGAAATCTCTGGTTAAAAATTGCCCAACCCATGGACTGACTACTTGGATGATCATCCAAACCTTCTATGCAGGACTAAATTTTTCTTCACGGAATTTATTGGATTCAGCTGCTGGAGGTACCTTTATGTCCATCACTCTTGGTGAAGCAACAAAGCTTCTTGATAATATGATGATCAACTACTCTGAGTGGCACACGGAAAGAGCTCCACAAGGTAAGAAGGTAAATTCTGTCGAAGAAACCTCTTCCTTGAGTGATAAGATTGATGCTATTATGTCTATGCTTGTGAATGATAGGACTAATATTGATCCTAATAATGTTCTGTTAGCTTCATTGGTTGCACAAGAAGAACATGTTGATGTAAACTTCATTAAAAATAGTAATTTCAACAACAATGCTTACCGGAACAATTCTAGTAACAACTATAGGCCATATCCTTATAATAATGGCAACGGCTATGGTAATTCTTATGGGAATTCTTACAACAATAATAGGAGTTCACCCCCTGGACTTGAAGCCATGTTTAAAGAATTTATTAGTACACAAACTGCTTTTAACAAATCTGTTGAAGAAAAGCTTGGGAAAATTGATATACTTGCTTCTAAAGTCGATAGTCTTGCTGCTGATGTTGATCTTTTGAAATCGAAAGTTTTGCCTAATGAAAATCATCATAATAAAATTGTTACTACAGCAAATGCCATTCAAGTTAGAATTAATGAGAATATAAGATTAATGGCTGAACTGCGTACTAGGTGGGATAGAGAAGAAAATGAAAAACTAGCTAAAGAGAAGAATGTAGCTAAAGTTTGGACTATTACCACCACTTGTAATTCTAATGCTACACATGTTGCTGCACCTCCTACCATTAATAATAAAAGAATTGGTGTTAGCAATGTTTCCACTTCTAATGCAAAGCGCGAAAAACTGCCTGAAACTGCTAAAACTGCTGAAACTGCTTGTGATAAAGCTGCTGAAATTTTTTCCAACATTGGGGATGATGATCCCATTGCTTTAGATTATAATGGTTTGAATTTTGATGATTGCCACATCTCTGAAGTTATAAAGTTCTTGCAAAAACTTGCTAAAAGTCCTAATGCTAGTGCTATAAATTTGGCTTTTACACATCATATTACAAATGCTCTCATAAAAGCTAGAGAAGAGAAACTAGAGCGTGAAACCTCTATTCCTAAAAAGCTAGAGGATGGTTGGGAGCCCATCATTAAGATGAAGGTTAAAGATTTTGATTGTAATGCTTTATGTGATCTTGGTGCAAGTATTTCTGTTATGCCTAAGAAAATTTATAATATGCTTGACTTGCCACCGATGCAAAATTGTTATTTGGATGTTAATCTTGCTGATCATTCTACAAAGAAACCTTTGGGTAAAGTTGATAATGTTCGTATTACCGTTAACAATAACCTTGTTCCCGTTGATTTTGTTGTCTTGGATATTGAATGCAATGCATCTTGCCCCATTATATTGGGAAGACCTTTTCTTCGAACTGTTGGTGCTATTATTGATATGAAGGAAGGTAATATAAAATATCAATTTCCTCTCAAGAAAGGTATGGAACACTTCCCTAGAAAGAGAATGAAGTACCCTTTTGATTCTATTATGAGAACAAATTATGATGTTGACACTTCGTCTCTTGATAATACTTGATGCACACTTTCTGCGCCTAGCTGAAAGGCGTTAAAGAAAAGCGCTTATGGGAGACAACCCATGTTTTTACCTACAGTACTTTGTTTTTATTTTGTGTCTTGGAAGTTGTTTACTACTGTAGCAACCTCTCCTTATCTTAGTTTTGTGTTTTGTTGTGCCAAGTTAAGCCGTTGATAGAAAAGTAAGTACTAGATTTGGATTACTGCACAGTTCCAGATTTCTTTGCTGTCACGAATCTGGGTCCACCTCCCTGTAGGTAGCTCAGAAAATTAAGCCAATTTACGTGCATGATCCTCAGATATGTACGCAACTTTCATTCAATTTGAGCATTTTCATTTGAGCAAGTCAGGTGCCATTTTAAAATTCGTCAATACGAACTGTTCTGTTTTGACAGATTCTGCCTTTTATTTCGCATTGCCTCTTTTGCTATGTTGGATGAATTTCTTTGATCCATTAATGTCCAGTAGCATTATGCAATGTTCAGAAGTGTTAAGAATGATTGTGTCACCTCTGAATATATCAATTTATATTGTGCACTAACCCTCTAATGAGTTGTTTCGAGTTTGGTGTGGAGGAAGTTTTCAAGGATCAAGAGAGGAGTATGATGCAACATGATCAAGGAGAGTGAAAGCTCTAAGCTTGGGGATGCCCCGGTGGTTCACCCCTGCATATTCTAAGAAGACTCAAGCGTCTAAGCTTGGGGATGCCCAAGGCATCCCCTTCTTCATCGACAACATTATCAGGTTCCTCCCCTGAAACTATATTTTTATTCCATCACATCTTATGTGCTTTTTCTTGGAGCGTCGGTTTGTTTTTGTTTTTTGTTTTGTTTGAATAAAATGGATCCTAGCATTCACTTTATGGGAGAGAGACACGCTCCGCTGTAGCATATGGACAAGTATGTCCTTGGTTTCTACTCATAGTATTCATGGCGAAGTTTCTTCTTCGTTAAATTGTTATATGGTTGGAATTGGAAAATGATACATGTAGTAATTGCTATTAATGTCTTGGGTAATGTGATACTTGGCAATTGTTGTGCTCATGTTTAAGCTCTTGCATCATATGCTTTGCACCCATTAATGAAGAAATACATAGAGCATGCTAAAATTTGGTTTGCATATTTGGTTTCTCTAAGGTCTAGATAATTTCTAGTATTGAGTTTGAACAACAAGGAAGACGGTGTAGAGTCTTATAATGTTTTCAATATGTCTTTTATGTGAGTTTTGCTGCACCGGTTCATCCTTGTGTTTGTTTCAAATAAGCCTTGCTAGCCTAAACCTTGTATCGAGAGGGAATACTTCTCATGCATCCAAAATACTTGAGCCAACCACTATGCCATTTGTGTCCACTATACCTACCTACTACATGGTATTTTCCGCCATTCCAAAGTAAATTGCTTGAGTGCTACCTTTAAAATTCCATCATTCACCTTTGCAATATATAGCTCATGGGACAAATAGCTTAAAAACTATTGTGCTATTGAATATGTAATTATGCACTTTATCTCTTATTAAGTTGCTTGTTGTGCGATAACCATGTTTACTGGGGACGCCATCAACTTTTCATTGTTGAATTTCATGTGAGTTGCTATGCATGTTCGTCTTGTCTGAAGTAAGGGCGATCTACACTGAGTTGAATGGTTTGAGCATGCATATTGTTAGAGAAGAACATTGGGCCGCTAACTAAAGCCATGATCCATGGTGGAAGTTTCAGTTTTGGACAAACATCCTCAAATCTCTAATGAGAAAAGATTTAATTGTTGTTGAATGCTTAAAGCATTAAAAGAGGAGTCCATTATCTGTTGTCTATGTTGTCCCGGTATGGATGTCTAAGTTGAGAATAATCAAAAGCGAGAAATCCAAATGCGAGCTTTCTCCTTAGACCTTTGTACAGGCGGCATAGAGGTACCCCTTTGTGATACTTGGTTAAAGCATATGTATTGCGGTGATAATCCAGGTAGTCCAAGCTAATTAGGACAAGGTGCGGGCACTATTGGTACACTATGCATGAGGCTTGCAACTTATAAGATATAATTTACATGATGCATATGCTTTATTACTACCATTGACAAAATTGTTTCATGTTTTCAAAATCAAAGCTCTAGCACAAATATAGCAATCGATGCTTTTCCTCTATAGAGGACCATTCTTTTACTTTCAATGTTGAGTCAGTTCACCTATTTCTCTCCACCTCAAGAAGCAAACACTTGTGTGAACTGTGCATTGATTCCTACATACTTGCATTGCACTTATTATATTACTCTATGTTGACAATATCCATGAGATATACATGTTACAAGTTGAAAGCAACCGCTGAAACTTAATCTTCTTTTGTGTTGCTTCAATACCTTTACTTTGAATTATTGCTTTATGAGTTAACTCTTATGCAAGACTTATTGATGCTTGTCTTGAAGTGCTATTCATGAAAAGTCTTTGCTTTATGATTCACTTGTTTACTCATGTCATATACATTGTTTTGATCGCTGCATTCACTACATATGCTTTACAAATAGTATGATCAAGATTATGATGGCATGTCACTCCAGAAATTATCTGTGTTATCGTTTTACCTGCTCGGGACGAGCAGAACTAAGCTTGGGGATGCTGATACGTCTCCGACGTATCGATAATTTCTTATGTTCCATGCCACATTATTGATGTTATCTACATGTTTTATGCACACTTTATGTCATATTCGTGCATTTTCTGGAACTAACTGTCAACACCCGGATTTTTAAGTCCAGATGCCTGTTATGCCATACATCGCAATCCCAGGAATATTGTTGTTGCGAGACATAACAGTTGAATATCATAAGTCATCATTCATTACATACCATAGTCGTCTTACAAATAGAGATCACATGATCCATATTACACAAATAGTTGATTTATTGATCAACCTACACACAGTTCACAGTTTCATAGCGGAAGCGTAAATAGAAGGGACTCTCTAGTCCACAGGCCAACGTCTGACGTCAGAAGGCTCCCTATTTGTCGTGGGCGTCCTGCGGGTCGTCTTCTCCATACTGCTGTTCTGCTTCAGAATCTGGCCATTTGAATAGCCAGGGACACAGCCGTGAGTACTTTAAAGTACTCGCAAACTAATACTAAGGTAAGTGCTAACCATTCTAGTAAGGGGTGCTAAGCTCTAGTTTATTTTTGCGTAAAGCTAATTTTATTTCCCAAACATTTTAGTAAACAACTCTTTCTGTGCTAACTAACTCAAGTGGGAACATTAGTGTCATTCCCACAACTCTGTTGTGATTCCAAATCAAAGTCTCCATTCAAGTTCAAAATCATAAGTCACCCTTCACCATTCATAGTTTTCAAAAAGTTCTGATGACGGAACAGTATGGCCTTTCCAACTGTCCATAACCGAGGACGCGGCTATTCGAATAGGTTTAACTCTGCAGAGGTTGTACACTTGTGCCACAACAATTGCAATAGCTCGTCAGGGGTAGCTGGCCCTGATTTATCGTACGCAGTACGCGAACTACCAATCATAACCTTTCATTTACATACCCTAGTATAGGCACCTCTCCCCATGAGCTTGGCCTCCCAGTGAAGACAAATCGGTCGGCACAGGAACTGCACAGGGCTTGGGCCGGACATTCACCTCATTTCGCATCATATCGTATCGTTTCTTTTGTGGTAGAGGCAGCTTTCGGCATAACCCCGATGATGCTTGTTTAGAGGGAACCCATACTAAGACACACAAACTTCCAGTTAAGCCCTACCCAGATTCAGGTATTGTGGGGGTACGGTAAAATTGGAATGGTATCGCATCCGAACCCAACCATCAGTGTTTTTGTAAAATTCACCAAGTCATTCACCAGTCATATTCACCTTCAAAAATCATTCAATGGAATGCATCTTCATTCCAAGGTTTCAAAACTCCTTCAAAATCTCTCAATAGAATGACTCGTCATTCCAAGGTTTTCGAAATCATTTCAGTTCCCAGTTTCCCCAAATGGAAGAGTCACTTTCAAATCAGCACTAGCATCTAGGTATGAGGGGGTGCTAAGTATTTTGCTTTGCTTCTAGGCTAAGTTTGATACTCTTGTACTAGTCCAATACTAGCCAAGTGAATCCTGAATCAAAAAGTACTTTGATAAAACAAAAGTAAATAAAGCTTGTAAAGTAAAAACTGAAAAAAATTTGGATCAAAAGCCTAAGGTAAAAATAGGGGAAGGCTCTGCTCATAGAGAGCTTAGCAAGTTGCAAGAGTATTATCCTGCAACCCAAAATGGTTTGCCTCAAGCTAGCTTGCCTTGGTGGTAGCTTGCTAACTTTACTACTTTAGTAAAGTTCTTTACCTTGACCAAAGTTAACTATAAAAGCAACTTGTTGAGAAAACAAGTAAAAACTGGTAAAGTATAAACTTGGGATAGGCTTATGTAAGAAAAGGTAAGATTCATGGTGCCTTGCCCCAAAGGGGCTTTGCACTCTGCAAGAATAATAGCTTGCAAACAATATCATTGATAATAGCTTGCAAGGGTAAAAACTTGCAATAATATCAGCTTGCAACAGATTAACTTGCATCGGTATTGGCTTGCCTTGGTATGAAGTGAGGGTCTACGTTCTCTTCTTCTCCTTCCTTGTTGTAGAAGTCCTCCTCTTCCTGATGGTCTCCGGTACTAGCGTCTAAAATACGAATACGGGGTACACAATCATCATACCAAACTTACATACTAAACTAAGCACACACAAGCCTCACACAACTTAAACTAGCATCACACACTAATATTAAGTGGGTGGAGGTGTTCCTCTTATTCAAGAAAAATAATTTCCTCTCATACTAACTTATGTGTTACGTTTAATTATTTGGAGAAATAATTTCCTCTCAATATCTTGTTAAGATTTAATTTCTCTTATGAACAAAATATGACCTAGGTTGACTAAGGTCAACCTCTTCATACTCCTCATTTGAGAAAATGATTTAAATGAGGTTTCATACCTCATACAATTTGATACTAAAAGGGTAATGATTTAAGGTCACCAAATACTCACTATGAGATCATATAGACCATGGTCCATAACTCATGTTGAGATACTTGAGACCAAGATTTAAATGAGAGGAGAACCTCTCATATGATTTAACACATAGTTGTAACTAGGTTAACAACTATCATTGAGGTGATTTCACATCCTCAACAATTCCTTGGCTATTCTAACATTACTTGTATTTACACCAATTATTCTATTCCCACCAATATTACAATTAGGGTGCATTGGTGGTGTTGCTTGAGGAGAATAATCTCCTCTCCCTTCATATGTAAGTGATAGTTTCTATCTAGTGTTTGAGAAATACCTTTCTCTTATTGAAATCTTCTTAAGATTTAATTTCTCAAACCATCATACATGAACTCATGTTGACTCAAGTCAACCATTCATTATCATTATTTGAGAAATAGATTTAAATGAGGTAAAAATACATCATACCATTTAATAGCACTACCTATGATTTAAATCTCTAAGTAATTCATATAAGTGAGTTTGGCCAGGGGTCCAAACATCACATGAATTCATTTGAGACAAGATTTAAATGAAGTATAAGACTTCATATGCATTACTTAATAGCTTTGGGACAATATCAACTAGTTAAACTAGCCATATTGCACACTACTAAAACTTAGGGCATGATCATGCAAAGTGACCACACCATTTTATTGCATAAACAATTAGTGTAAGTCAAATGTGAGCTAAAGGAGTTGGAATTGACTCAATAGCTATTTTGGTTGATTTTTAAGAATTATTATAAGGCAGAAAAGTCCCTGCCTTGTTATTTTTGTCAGATTATTTCTACACAAGATCTTGAGGTGTGACCAGTGGCATTGGATAGATCTTTTCCTAAGCTTTCCAAATATATAAAATTCATCAATTTTGGTTCAGTAGATTTGAAACTATTTAAAATCAAAGTGGGGTGCAGTATTGGAAAAGTTTGAATTGGATTTAAATAGAATCGACTAGGCGGGCTGGCGGGAAACTAAACGGGCCGAAAGATTTGAAAAGCCAGGGGGCAGCCCAACTAGCGCTGCGGGCCAGCTGACAAAGGGGGCCCGCACGTCAGCGGGGGAGGCTTACCGAAACGGTACGGGATGGCGCGGGCCGTAGGATTAGAGGAAGATCGTGCGGCGGTGGATCGTCGTCGTCGTTGACGCGAGGAGCTTGCGGGAGCGGCGAGGCACGGGGGTCGACGGTGAGCTGGGACTCCGGCGAGGGTCGGCGACGTGCGGCGACAACGTTGTCGATGACGAGGAAGCAGATGGCGCAGACGACGGCTCGAATGGTGGCCTAAATCGACGGCGGCGATCTCAGGTCCGCCACGGGCTCCGGCGAGAAATTGGAGGGCTCCAGTGAGCAATTGATGGAAAGGGATGGTCGAGGAGGATCAGAAGAGAGAGGGAAGCAAGCGAGTGTGAAGAAATCGTCCAGGGTTGCTCTCTTTTTATAGCGGCGCGAGGTGCTGCGGGGGTGAGCTCGGGTCGACCGTGGCGCGGCTGTTCCGGTGAGCGAAAGGGCAAGGTGAGGGTAGGGCGAGGTAGGTGACATCCAGGCGAGGCTAACGCGCGTGATGGCGAGGTGGGGGACGGCCAGTTAAGCGCGGGCGACGGCAAGGTCTGGTGACAGGGTTGCGGGTGAACGGCGAGATGGTCGACGGCGGCAGGCGGCGCGAAGACATGGGACCGTGTCAGGCGGGTTCAGGGTGCGGAGGTGATGCTCAAGGTGCAGAGAGGGGGGCCAGGGGCTGCGCAGGTCGTCGGGGCGGCAGGTGGCCGTGGCGCGCGCTGGGGCGTGCCCATGCCGTGATCGGCATGGCCTGGGCCATTCTGGGCGCGCGAATTCCGGCTAGCTTCGGCGTCCTTTCCGACCAGGGTTTGCATAGGTTGACATAGGGAGGTGAGGTGGAGCTAAATGGCAGCAGGGCCATGGCTTGGAGAGGAAGGAGAGAGAGGGAGCACGGCATGCATGTGTCCATGGCCGGCATGGCCATGGCTAGGCCATGTGTAGCTAGCTCCTCTAGGGTTTTTGGGTGCTGTAGGGTGAGAGGGGACAAGGGGATAGAATGGTGGAGGTTGGGGTAAATTAGGGGTAGTAGAATCACTATAGCAAATAGTGTGTGTTGTTCCCTATTTGAAATTCCTCAATTTTGTCTAAATTTGGTTGGATTAAAAAGGTTGGCCAATTTGAAAAGGATGTGTTTGGTTTGGTTCTAAATGACCAGAGGCAAAGAGAGGTGGTGGTGGAATTTAGAAAATCAAAATATGGCAATTTTCACTAAGTGGGAGATTGTTCCACTTAATTAAAAGTGCCAACTTTGGATGAGCATAGCAATTGATCAAGAAGGATTTTGGCAAGGTGGTCTTTACAAAAAGTGTTCATCTTGATGTCCTCTTGGATGACATGCAAAGAGTTGGGAAAGTTTAGTTTGAAAAACTTGAAATGGAGAGGCTCAAAGTAGTGACCAGAATATAAATGGCAGCTTTGACCATTATCATATGTGATCCAATTTTGAGTTGGAAAAGGATTTGAATTGGGTTCCTTTGATTCCACAAGTTGTAATAAGTGTTGAGTAACATTATACAACTAATGGTGAAGGTCAAAATGGTCTAGGGTCAAAATTTATAAAAATGGCATAAGCCCTATGTGAGGGTTTTGTGATTTTCTCACTTTTATTCTTTTATTCCTCTTGGCTTCAACTTGACCAGAGTGAGGTTTATTTGGTGTTAGATGAAGTTGGATGAAAGGTTCCAACCATTTTATGACAAGGTTGGTGCCTAGGTCAAGATTTGATAAATTGGCCCTATGTGTATGTTAGGGAAAAAAATGGAATTATCCCACTATTGGATTTCTCCCCCTTTGATTGGACTTATCCTGACTCTAATGTCATTCTTATTAGTTTAGAAACAATTTCAAACCATTGAAACCATTCCAAAAGGTCTAGCTCAAAGATTTGTAAAATTGGCCAAAACACATGAGAGGTGACAAGTCAATTCTTCTTATTCTTGTAAGGTGCTCCCCTTGCTTTACTTGAGTAAGGTTGAGGGTCAACTTTTGGTTAGATTGGGTTCAGAGATGGTTTCACACCATTTGGTAAAAGTAGAAGTGCATAGGACAAGAATTGGTGAAAATGGCATGGGTCACACATGCCTCTATGCATATGTGGCAATTGATTTTTAATCTAGCTAAGCTTGACCCAATTGATGTTGTTGAGAGTTGAAAAGGTATATAGGAGTGATCCAACCATTCAACTTCAAGTCTAGGGTTAAGATCCTCAATTTCACAAAGTTTATATTTTGCTCTCATATGCCTCTATGGCATTATTACTTTCTTTTTGAAATCTTTTATTCCACTTTGGATTGTGTTGAAAAAGTACTAGATAAGGTTTAAGAAGATTTTCCAAATCTCTATATAAAATAGGAAAGCCCAGGGTAAAGTTTTACAAAAGGGCCATAGGCATATATGCCTCTATCTTAAATAAGAGGTTTCCTTTGTATTTTATTTTGCAAAGATTGATGGCAAGAGGAAAGAGGTTTAGGGTTAAATAAGTCTTGCAATGGTGCACCACCATTTAGCAAAACAAGAAAAGGTAGGGTTTACTATTTACAAAATAAGGCTATAGGCCCACATAGGGTTTTTCCTTTATTTTAGGTTTCTCAAAATATATCCAAAGGAGTTTGGAGAGGGTTAGGGTTTAGGGTTCTTCTTATTTGATTTCTTTCTCTTTTAACTTTATTTGGTTTGTGATCTTCACTTGATCACTCTAGGGTTTGGGGGTGTATCACACAAGTATACTACACTCATCAAGGAAAAAACACAGGTAATAGGTAGGAGCACTGAGCATAGCACTCTATTTAAGAAAAGTTTTTGTTGGTTCTCATTTTTGGAAAAAGGAAATTCATTTTCTCTTTATTTTGAAATTTGGGGTGTTACAAACCCTTCCCCCTTAAACAAATCTCGTCCCGAGATTTTAAGAAGAGTTAGGTTCCTAAGAGAGATTGGGCGATATGATTTAGCAGGAAACGTACTTGACATATTCCGAGGTGTTGCTTGTGCTTCGGTGGCCGTTATGTTGTAGTAGCGACCGTTGCGGTTGTTCGGGTAGTTTGGAGCAAACTTTCTTCTAGTTGCGATTTGGCGCTGCTGCTGTGCAGGTGCAGCGGGGTTGGCGGCGATCTTGGCAAGCTTCTTGTGGCATTCATTGGAGTAATGACCCACAGTTCCACATTCATAGCAGGTTACCGTTGACTTGTCTTTTTGTGTAATGGGTACAGCATTGCTTCCAGTTCTGGGGGCATTGTTGGCGGCTTTCACGGGGCACTTGTTAGAGGAGTGACCAGTAACACCACATGCGTAGCAAGTCACATTGGACTTGGCTCTGGGGGCATGGTGGGGTATTGGGATGAGCTGCTCCAGTGATGCTATCTTCACGCGGAGGCGGGCAATGAGGTAGTCCTTCTTGGCGTGTTGATGGCGAAGTGCCTTGCGCTCCATTGCAAGGATGTTGATGGCGTCAGTCATCTGGGCATGCTCAGTGTGTATCTGATTGGCCTGGGCACGGGAGTTGTTGCGGGTAGGAGGGGCCATCTGAACATTTGGAAGTAGATGATGAGATAAGAGGGAAACTTCTATGGTTTGTTTGAGTTAAAGTTCAAAAATTTAAAACTTGAAAACTTGAGCAGTGTTGAGGGGGTAAAAACCAGCAACACTTTTTCATTCATACCAAACATCACACATTACAATTCTAACACACCGTTGGTTTGAAGAACCATTCATTCGCTCTACGATACAAGGGGATCCTGATAACTCACACCTACTTAAGTGCTGAGGTGATACTACTCTTCCGGGTGGAATCTTCTTCTTCACGGGTGAGGTGCTTGGCGAGAGGCGAGGGCGTTGTCCAAATCCCTGCGGGTTTTGTACTGCCTGAAGTCCTGAGGTGCTTCATCGGGGTTCATCTTTGGTTGTGGTGGGGGCATGGTCATCGGTCTTCCCATGGAGTCATGTCTTGGGTAGTAGATGAAGCGAGTGTTCTTGATCTTGTCCTCGTTTTGTCCACACAGACGAAAAATTGCTTCTTGCATAGCTTTGGCTAGTCCTTCCTTCCAAGTGTTTCCCGTTACAGAAATCCAAATGGTTTCCCATACTGGGGCATCAAGCTTCCTTCGTAGATCAGTAGAAACGTCCCACTGAGGTGGTTCTCCTGCCTTAGCCTTGAGTGGTATTCCGAAGAACTTGGGGTACGGGTGTCCTAGATAATTCACTAGTTGCTTCAACTCTTTTTCGAACTTGAGGTCGCCTTCGGGACCAAGCTGATAGGACTCCCATTGGTACGTCATCTGTGAGCAAAGAGGAGTATTTTAGAGAAGTAGTCAAGTGCGCAAAATTTTATGTAGGCTTGCAAAGCAGAATATATCTTTCTCATTTTTGCAAAAGATCTCAAAGGTAAGAGTAAGAACAAGTTTCCACAAATATTCACTTCATTGATTTTTGAAACTAAGTTTTTCAGACGTCCATTCTAACTAGGGTCTCCTAAGGTCAAACAATGGCTCTGATACCAACTTGTCAACACCCGGATTTTTAAGTCCAGATGCCTGTTATGCCATACATCGCAATCCCAGGAATATTGTTGTTGCGAGACATAACAGTTGAATATCATAAGTCATCATTCATTACATACCATAGTCGTCTTACAAATAGAGATCACATGATCCATATTACACAAATAGTTGATTTATTGATCAACCTACACACAGTTCATAGTTTCATAGCGGAAGCGTAAATAGAAGGGACTCTCTAGTCCACAGGCCAACGTCTGACATCAGAAGGCTCCCTATTTGTCGTGGGTGTCCTGCGGGTCGTCTTCTCCATACTGCTGTTCTGCTTCAGAATCTGGCCATTTGAATAGCCAGGGACACAGCCGTGAGTACTTTAAAGTACTCGCAAACTAATACTAAGGTAAGTGCTAACCATTCTAGTAAGGGGTGCTAAGCTCTAGTTTATTTTTGCGTAAAGCTAATTTTATTTCCCAAACATTTTAGTAAACAACTCTTTCTGTGCTAACTAACTCAAGTGGGAACATTAGTGTCATTCCCACAACTCTGTTGTGATTCCAAATCAAAGTCTCCATTCAAGTTCAAAATCATAAGTCACCCTTCACCATTCATAGTTTTCAAAAAGTTCTGATGACGGAACAGTATGGCCTTTCCAACTGTCCATAACCGAGGACGCGGCTATTCGAATAGGTTTAACTCTGCAGAGGTTGTACACTTGTGCCACAACAATTGCAATAGCTCGTCAGGGGTAGCTGGCCCTGATTTATCGTACGCAGTACGCGAACTACCAATCATAACCTTTCATTTACATACCCTAGTATAGGCACCTCTCCCCATGAGCTTGGCCTCCCAGTGAAGACAGTCAGTCAGCCTGGGAACTGCACAGGGCTTGGGCCAGACATTCACCTCATTTCGCATCATATCGTATCGTTTCTTTTGTGGTAGAGGCAGCTTTCGGCATAACCCCGATGATGCTTGTTTAGAGGGAACCCATACTAAGACACACAAACTTCCAGTTAAGCCCTACCCAGATTCAGGTATTGTGGGGGTACGGTAAAATTGGAATGGTATCGCATCCGAACCCAACCATCAGTGTTTTTGTAAAATTCACCAAGTCATTCACCAGTCATATTCACCTTCAAAAATCATTCAATGGAATGCATCTTCATTCCAAGGTTTCAAAACTCCTTCAAAATCTCTCAATAGAATGACTCGTCATTCCAAGGTTTTCGAAATCATTTCAGTTCCCAGTTTCCCCAAATGGAAGAGTCACTTTCAAATCAGCACTAGCATCTAGGTATGAGGGGGTGCTAAGTATTTTGCTTTGCTTCTAGGCTAAGTTTGATACTCTTGTACTAGTCCAATACTAGCCAAGTGAATCCTGAATCAAAAAGTACTTTGATAAAACAAAAGTAAATAAAGCTTGTAAAGTAAAAACTGAAAAAAAAATTGGATCAAAAGCCTAAGGTAAAAATAGGGGAAGGCTCTGCTCATAGAGAGCTTAGCAAGTTGCAAGAGTATTATCCTGCAACCCAAAATGGTTTGCCTCAAGCTAGCTTGCCTTGGTGGTAGCTTGCTAACTTTACTACTTTAGTAAAGTTCTTTACCTTGACCAAAGTTAACTATAAAAGCAACTTGTTGAGAAAACAAGTAAAAACTGGTAAAGTATAAACTTGGGATAGGCTTATGTAAGAAAAGGTAAGATTCATGGTGCCTTGCCCCAAAGGGGCTTTGCACTCTGCAAGAATAATAGCTTGCAAACAATATCATTGATAATAGCTTGCAAGGGTAAAAACTTGCAATAATATCAGCTTGCAACAGATTAACTTGCATCGGTATTGGCTTGCCTTGGTATGAAGTGAGGGTCTACGTTCTCTTCTTCTCCTTCCTTGTTGTAGAAGTCCTCCTCTTCCTGATGGTCTCCGGTACTAGCGTCTAAAATACGAATACGGGGTACACAATCATCATACCAAACTTACATACTAAACTAAGCACACACAAGCCTCACACAACTTAAACTAGCATCACACACTAATATTAAGTGGGTGGAGGTGTTCCTCTTATTCAAGAAAAATAATTTCCTCTCATACTAACTTATGTGTTACGTTTAATTATTTGGAGAAATAATTTCCTCTCAATATCTTGTTAAGATTTAATTTCTCTTATGAACAAAATATGACCTAGGTTGACTAAGGTCAACCTCTTCATACTCCTCATTTGAGAAAATGATTTAAATGAGGTTTCATACCTCATACAATTTGATACTAAAAGGGTAATGATTTAAGGTCACCAAATACTCACTATGAGATCATATAGACCATGGTCCATAACTCATGTTGAGATACTTGAGACCAAGATTTAAATGAGAGGAGAACCTCTCATATGATTTAACACATAGTTGTAACTAGGTTAACAACTATCATTGAGGTGATTTCACATCCTCAACAATTCCTTGGCTATTCTAACATTACTTGTATTTACACCAATTATTCTATTCCCACCAATATTACAATTAGGGTGCATTGGTGGTGTTGCTTGAGGAGAATAATCTCCTCTCCCTTCATATGTAAGTGATAGTTTCTATCTAGTGTTTGAGAAATACCTTTCTCTTATTGAAATCTTCTTAAGATTTAATTTCTCAAACCATCATACATGAACTCATGTTGACTCAAGTCAACCATTCATTATCATTATTTGAGAAATAGATTTAAATGAGGTAAAAATACCTCATACCATTTAATAGCACTACCTATGATTTAAATCTCTAAGTAATTCATATAAGTGAGTTTGGCCAGGGGTCCAAACATCACATGAATTCATTTGAGACAAGATTTAAATGAAGTATAAGACTTCATATGCATTACTTAATAGCTTTGGGACAATATCAACTAGTTAAACTAGCCATATTGCACACTACTAAAACTTAGGGCATGATCATGCAAAGTGACCACACCATTTTATTGCATAAACAATTAGTGTAAGTCAAATGTGAGCTAAAGGAGTTGGAATTGACACAATAGCTATTTTGGTTGATTTTTAAGAATTATTATAAGGCAGAAAAGTCCCTGCCTTGTTATTTTTGTCAGATTATTTCTACACAAGATCTTGAGGTGGGACCAGTGGCATTGGATAGATCTTTTCCTAAGCTTTCCAAATATATAAAATTCATCAATTTTGGTTCAGTAGATTTGAAACTATTTAAAATCAAAGTGGGGTGCAGTATTGGAAAAGTTTGAATTGGATTTAAATAGAATCGACTAGGCGGGCTGGCGGGAAACTAAATGGGCCGAAAGATTTGAAAAGCCAGGGGGCAGCCCAACTAGCGCTGCGGGCCAGCTGACAAAGGGGGCCCGCACGTCAGCGGGGGAGGCTTACCGAAACGGTACGGGATGGCGCGGGCCGTAGGATTAGAGGAAGATCGTGCGGCGGTGGATCGTCGTCGTCGTTGACGCGAGGAGCTTGCGGGAGCGGCGAGGCACGGGGGTCGACGGTGAGCTGGGACTCCGGCGAGGGTCGGCGACGTGCGGCGACAACGTTGTCGATGACGAGGAAGCAGATGGCGCAGACGACGGCTCGAATGGTGGCCTAAATCGACGGCGGCGATCTCAGGTCCGCCACGGGCTCCGGCGAGAAATTGGAGGGCTCCAGTGAGCAATTGATGGAGAGGGATGGTCGAGGAGGATCAGAAGAGAGAGGGAAGCAAGCGAGTGTGAAGAAATCGTCCAGGGTTGCTCTCTTTTTATAGCGGCGCGAGGTGCTGCGGGGGTGAGCTCGGGTCGACCGTGGCGCGGCTGTTCCGGTGAGCGAAAGGGCAAGGTGAGGGTAGGGCGAGGTAGGTGACATCCAGGTGAGGCTAACGCGCGTGATGGCGAGGTGGGGGACGGCCAGTTAAGCGCGGGCGACGGCAAGGTCTGGTGACAGGGTTGCGGGTGAACGGCGAGATGGTCGACGGCGGCAGGCGGCGCGAAGACATGGGACCGTGTCAGGTGGGTTCAGGGTGCGGAGGTGATGCTCAAGGTGCAGAGAGGGGGGCCAGGGGCTGCGCAGGTCGTCGGGGCGGCAGGTGGCCGTGGCGCGCGCTGGGGCGTGCCCATGCCGTGATCGGCATGGCCTGGGCCATTCTGGGCGCGCGAATTCCGGCTAGCTTCGGCGTCCTTTCCGACCAGGGTTTGCATAGGTTGACATAGGGAGGTGAGGTGGAGCTAAATGGCAGCAGGGCCATGGCTTGGAGAGGAAGGAGAGAGAGGGAGCACGGCATGCATGTGTCCATGGCCGGCATGGCCATGGCTAGGCCATGTGTAGCTAGCTCCTCTAGGGTTTTTGGGTGCTGTAGGGTGAGAGGGGACAAGGGGACAGAATGGTGGAGGTTGGGGTAAATTAGGGGTAGTAGAATCACTATAGCAAATAGTGTGTGTTGTTCCCTATTTGAAATTCCTCAATTTTGTCTAAATTTGGTTGGATTAAAAAGGTTGGCCAATTTGAAAAGGATGTGTTTGGTTTGGTTCTAAATGACCAGAGGCAAAGAGAGGTGGTGGTGGAATTTAGAAAATCAAAATATGGCAATTTTCACTAAGTGGGAGATTGTTCCACTTAATTAAAAGTGCCAACTTTGGATGAGCATAGCAATTGATCAAGAAGGATTTTGGCAAGGTGGTCTTTACAAAAAGTGTTCATCTTGATGTCCTCTTGGATGACATGCAAAGAGTTGGGAAAGTTTAGTTTGAAAAACTTGAAATGGAGAGGCTCAAAGTAGTGACCAGAATATAAATGGCAGCTTTGACCATTATCATATGTGATCCAATTTTGAGTTGGAAAAGGATTTGAATTGGGTTCCTTTGATTCCACAAGTTGTAATAAGTGTTGAGTAACATTATACAACTAATGGTGAAGGTCAAAATGGTCTAGGGTCAAAATTTATAAAAATGGCATAAGCCCTATGTGAGGGTTTTGTGATTTTCTCACTTTTATTCTTTTATTCCTCTTGGCTTCAACTTGACCAGAGTGAGGTTTATTTGGTGTTAGATGAAGTTGGATGAAAGGTTCCAACCATTTTGAGACAAGGTTGGTGCCTAGGTCAAGATTTGATAAATTGGCCCTATGTGTATGTTAGGGAAAAAAATGGAATTATCCCACTATTGGATTTCTCCCCCTTTGATTGGACTTATCCTGACTCTAATGTCATTCTTATTAGTTTAGAAACAATTTCAAACCATTGAAACCATTCCAAAAGGTCTAGCTCAAAGATTTGTAAAATTGGCCAAAACACATGAGAGGTGACAAGTCAATTCTTCTTATTCTTGTAAGGTGCTCCCCTTGCTTTACTTGAGTAAGGTTGAGGGTCAACTTTTGGTTAGATTGGGTTCAGAGATGGTTTCACACCATTTGGTAAAAGTAGAAGTGCATAGGACAAGAATTGGTGAAAATGGCTATGGGTCACACATGCCTCTATGCATATGTGGCAATTGATTTTTAATCTAGCTAAGCTTGACCCAATTGATGTTGTTGAGAGTTGAAAAGGTATATAGGAGTGATCCAACCATTCAACTTCAAGTCTAGGGTTAAGATCCTCAATTTCACAAAGTTGATATTTTGCTCTCATATGGCTCTATGGCATTATTACTTTCTTTTTGAAATCTTTTATTCCACTTTGGATTGTGTTGAAAAAGTACTAGATAAGGTTTAAGAAGATTCTCCAAATCTCTATATAAAATAGGAAAGCCCAGGGTAAAGTTTTACAAAAGGGCCATAGGCATATATGCCTCTATCTTAAATAAGAGGTTTCCTTTGTATTTTATTTTGCAAAGATTGATGGCAAGAGGAAAGAGGTTTAGGGTTAAATAAGTCTTGCAATGGTGCACCACCATTTAGCAAAACAAGAAAAGGTAGGGTTTACTATTTACAAAATAAGGCTATAGGCCCACATAGGGTTTTTCCTTTATTTTAGGTTTCTCAAAATATATCCAAAGGAGTTTGGAGAGGGTTAGGGTTTAGGGTTCTTCTTATTTGATTTCTTTCTCTTTTAACTTTATTTGGTTTGTGATCTTCACTTGATCACTCTAGGGTTTGGGGGTGTATCACACAAGTATACTACACTCATCAAGGCAAAAACACAGGTAATAGGTAGGAGCACTGAGCATAGCACTCTATTTAAGAAAAGTTTTTGTTGGTTCTCATTTTTGGAAAAAGGAAATTCATTTTCTCTTTATTTTGAAATTTGGGGTGTTACACTAACCTATTAACAAGATGCCGAAGTGCCAGTTGCTGTTTTCTGCTGTTTTTGGTTTCAGAAATCCTAGTAAGGAAATATTCTCGGAATTGGACGAAATCAAAGCCCAGGGGCCTATTTTTCCACGAAGCTTCCAGAAGTCCGAAGGAGAGACGAAGAGGGGCCACGAGGGGGCCACACCCTAGGGCGGTGCGGCCCCCCCTTGGCCGCGCGGCCCTGTGGTGTGGGGCCCCCGTGCCGCCTCTTGACCTGCCCTTCCGCCTACAAATAGCCTCCGTGACGAAACCCCCGCATCGAGAGCCACGATACGGAAAACCTTCCAGAGACGCCGCCAACGCCGATCCCATCTCGGGGGATCCAGGAGATCGCCTCCGGCACCCTGCCGGAGAGGGGAATCATCTCCCGGAGGACTCTACGCCGCCATGGTCGCCTCCGGTGTGATGTGTGAGTAGTCTACCCCTGGACTATGGGTCCATAGCAGTAGCTAGATGGTTGTCTTCTCCCCATTGTGCTATCATTGTCGGATCTTGTGAGCTGCCTAACATGATCAAGATCATCTATCTGTAATTCTATATGTTGCGTTTGTTGGGATCCGATGAATAGAGAATACTTGTTATGTTGATTATCAAAGTTATATCTATGTGTTGTTTATGATCTTGCATGCTCTCCGTTATTAGTAGATGCTCTGGCCAAGTTGATGCTAGTAACTCCAAGAGGGAGTATTTATGCTCGATAGTGGGTTCATGTCTCCGTGAATCTGGAGGGGTGACAAGAACCTCTAAGGTTTTGGATGTCTTTGTTGCCACTAGGGATAAAACATTAGTGCTATGTTCAAGGATGTAGTCACTAGTTACATTACGCGCAATACTTAATGCAATTGTCTCGTTGTTAGCAACTTAATACTGGAGGGTTCGGATGATAACCTGAAGGTGGACTTTTTAGGCATAGATGCAGTTGGATGGCGGTCTATGTACTTTGTCGTAATGCCCAATTAAATCTCACTATACTCATCATGATATGTATGTGCATGGTCATGCTCTCTTTATTTGTCAATTGCCCAACTGTAATTTGTTCACCCAACATGTTGTTTGTCTTATGGGAGAGACACCTCTAGTGAACTGTGGACCCCGGTCCAATTCTCTTTACTGAAATACAATCTACTGCAATACTTGTTCTATCGTTTTCTGCAAACAATCATCTTCCACACAATACGGTTAATCCTTTGTTACAGCAAGCCGGTGAGATTGACAACCTCACTGTTTCGTTGGGGCAAAGTACTTTGGTTGTGTTGTGCAGGTTCCACGCCGGCGCCGAATCCCTGGTGTTGCGCCGCACTACATCCCGCCGCCATCAACCTTCAACGTGCTTCTTGGCTCCTCCTGGTTCGATAAACCTTGGTTTCTTTCTCGAGGGAAAACTTGCTGCTGTGCGCATCATACCTTCCTCTTGGGGTTCCCAACGAACGTGTGAGTTACACGCCATCAAGCTCTTTTTCTGGCGCCGTTGCCGGGGAGATCAAGACACGCTGCAAGGGGAGTCTCCACTTCTCAATCTCTTTACTTTGTTTTTGTCTTGCTTAGTTTTATTTACTACTTTGTTTGCTGCACTAAATCAAAATACAAAAAAATTAGTTGCTAGTTTTACTTTATTTGCTATCTTGTTTGCTATATCAAAAACACAAAAAAATTAGTTTACTTGCATTTACTTTATCTAGTTTGCTTTATTTACTGTTGCTAAAATGGCCAACGCTGAAAATACTAAGTTGTGTGACTTCACAACCACAAATAATAATGATTTCTTATGCACACCTATTGCTCCACCTGCTACTACAGCAGAATTCTTTGAAATTAAACCTGCTTTATTGAATCTTGTTATGCGAGAGCAATTTTCTGGTGTTAGTTCTGATGATGCTGCTGCCCATCTTAATAATTTTGTTGAACTATGTGAAATGCAAAAATATAAAGATGTAGATGGTGATATTATTAAACTAAAATTGTTTCCTTTCTCATTAAGAGGAAGAGCTAAAGATTGGTTGCTATCTCTGCCTAAGAATAGTATTGATTCATGGACTAAATGCAAGGACGCTTTTATTGGTAGATATTATCCCCCTGCTAAAATTATATCTTTGAGGAGTAGCATAATGAATTTTAAACAATTAGATACTGAACATGTTGCTCAAGCTTGGGAAAGAATGAAATCTCTGGTTAAAAATTGCCCAACCCATGGACTGACTACTTGGATGATCATCCAAACCTTCTATGCAGGACTAAATTTTTCTTCACGGAATTTATTCGATTCAGCTGCTGGAGGTACCTTTATGTCCATCACTCTTGGTGAAGCAACAAAGCTTCTTGATAATATGATGATCAACTACTCTGAATGGCACACGGAAAGAGCTCCACAAGGTAAGAAGGTAAATTCTGTCGAAGAAACCTCTTCCTTGAGTGATAAGATTGATGCTATTATGTCTATGCTTGTGAATGATAGGACTAATATTGATCCTAATAATGTTCTGTTAGCTTCATTGGTTGCACAAGAAGAACATGTTGATGTAAACTTCATTAAAAATAGTAATTTCAACAACAATGCTTACCGGAACAATTCTAGTAACAACTATAGGCCATATCCTTATAATAATGGCAACGGCTATGGTAATTCTTATGGGAATTCTTACAACAATAATAAGAGTTCACCCCCTGGACTTGAAGCCATGTTTAAAGAATTTATTAGTACACAAACTGCTTTTAACAAATCTGTTGAAGAAAAGCTTGGGAAAATTGATATACTTGCTTCTAAAGTCGATAGTCTTGCTGCTGATGTTGATCTTTTGAAATCGAAAGTTTTGCCTAATGAAAATCATCATAATAAAATTGTTACTACAGCAAATGCCATTCAAGTTAGAATTAATGAGAATATAATATTAATGGCTGAACTGCGTACTAGGTGGGATAGAGAAGAAAATGAAAAACTAGCTAAAGAGAAGAATGTAGCTAAAGTTTGGACTATTACCACCACTTGTAATTCTAATGCTACACATGTTGCTGCACCTCCTACCATTAATAATAAAAGAATTGGTGTTAGCAATGTTTCCACTTCTAATGCAAAGCGCGAAAAACTGCCTGAAACTGCTAAAAGCTCATGAAATCGCTTGTGATAAAGCTGCTGAAATTTTTTCCAACATTGGGGATGATGATCCCATTGCTTTAGATTATAATGGTTTGAATTTTGATGATTGCCACATCTCTGAAGTTATAAAGTTCTTGCAAAAACTTGCTAAAAGTCCTAATGCTAATGCTATAAATTTGGCTTTTACACATCATATTACAAATGCTCTCATAAAAGCTAGAGAAGAGAAACTAGAGCGTGAAACCTCTATTCCTAAAAAGCTAGAGGATGGTTGGGAGCCCATCATTAAGATGAAGGTTAAAGATTCTGATTGTAATGCTTTATGTGATCTTGGTGCAAGTATTTCTGTTATGCCTAAGAAAATTTATAATATGCTTGACTTGCCACCGATGCAAAATTGTTATTTGGATGTTAATCTTGCTGATCATTCTACAAAGAAACCTTTGGGTAAAGTTGATAATGTTCGTATTACCGTTAACAATAACCTTGTTCCCGTTGATTTTGTTGTCTTGGATATTGAATGCAATGCATCTTGCCCCATTATATTGGGAAGACCTTTTCTTCGAACTGTTGGTGCTATTATTGATATGAAGGAAGGTAATATAAAATATCAATTTCCTCTCAAGAAAGGTATGGAACACTTCCCTAGAAAGAGAATGAAGTACCCTTTTGATTCTATTATGAGAACAAATTATGATGTTGACACTTCGTCTCTTGATAATACTTGATGCACACTTTCTGCGCCTAGCTGAAAGGCGTTAAAGAAAAGCGCTTATGGGAGACAACCCATGTTTTTACCTACAGTACTTTGTTTTTATTTTGTGTCTTGGAAGTTGTTTACTACTGTAGCAACCTCTCCTTATCTTAGTTTTGTGTTTTGTTGTGCCAAGTTAAGCCGTTGATAGAAAAGTAAGTACTAGATTTGGATTACTGCACAGTTCCAGATTTCTTTGCTGTCACGAATCTGGGTCCACCTCCCTGTAGGTAGCTCAGAAAATTAAGCCAATTTACGTGCATGATCCTCAGATATGTACACAACTTTCATTCAATTTGAGCATTTTCAGTTGAGCAAGTCAGGTGCCATTTTAAAATTCGTCAATACGAACTGTTCTGTTTTGACAGATTCTGCCTTTTATTTCGCATTGCCTCTTTTGCTATGTTGGATGAATTTCTTTGATCCATTAATGTCCAGTAGCATTATGCAATGTTCAGAAGTGTTAAGAATGATTGTGTCACCTCTGAATATGTCAATTTATATTATGCACTAACCCTCTAATGAGTTGTTTCGAGTTTGGTGTGGAGGAAGTTTTCAAGGATCAAGAGAGGAGTATGATGCAACATGATCAAGGAGAGTGAAAGCTCTAAGCTTGGGGATGCCCCGGTGGTTCACCCCTGCATATTCTAAGAAGACTCAAGCGTCTAAGCTTGGGGATGCCCAAGGCATCCCCTTCTTCATCGACAACATTATCAGGTTCCTCCCCTGAAACTATATTTTTATTCCATCACATCTTATGTGCTTTTTCTTGGAGCGTCAGTTTGTTTTTGTTTTTTGTTTTGTTTGAATAAAATGGATCCTAGCATTCACTTTATGGGAGAGAGACACGCTCCGCTGTAGCATATGGACAAGTATGTCCTTGGTTTCTACTCATAGTATTCATGGCGAAGTTTCTTCTTCGTTAAATTGTTATATGGTTGGAATTGGAAAATGATACATGTAGTAATTGCTATTAATGTCTTGGGTAATGTGATACTTGGCAATTGTTGTGCTCATGTTTAAGCTCTTGCATCATATGCTTTGCACCCATTAATGAAGAAATACATAGAGCATGCTAAAATCTGGTTTGCATATTTGGTTTCTCTAAGGTCTAGATAATTTCTAGTATTGAGTTTGAACAACAAGGAAGACGCTGTAGAGTCTTATAATGTTTTCAATATGTCTTTTATGTGAGTTTTGCTGCACCGGTTCATCCTTGTGTTTGTTTCAAATAAGCCTTGCTAGCCTAAACCTTGTATCGAGAGGGAATACTTCTCATGCATCCAAAATACTTGAGCCAACCACTATGCCATTTGTGTCCACTATACCTACCTACTACATGGTATTTTCCGCCATTCCAAAGTAAATTGCTTGAGTGCTACCTTTAAAATTCCATCATTCACCTTTGCAATATATAGCTCATGGGACAAATAGCTTAAAAACTATTGTGCTATTGAATATGTAATTATGCACTTTATCTCTTATTAAGTTGCTTGTTGTGCGATAACCATGTTTACTGGGGACGCCATCAACTTTTCATTGTTGAATTTCATGTGAGTTGCTATGCATGTTCGTCTTGTCTGAAGTAAGGGCGATCTACACTGAGTTGAATGGTTTGAGCATGCATATTGTTAGAGAAGAACATTGGGCCGCTAACTAAAGCCATGATCCATGGTGGAAGTTTCAGTTTTGGACAAACATCCTCAAATCTCTAATGAGAAAAGAATTAATTGTTGTTGAATGCTTAAAGCATTAAAAGAGGAGTCCATTATCTGTTGTCTATGTTGTCCCGGTATGGATGTCTAAGTTGAGAATAATCAAAAGCGAGAAATCCAAATGCGAGCTTTCTCCTTAGACCTTTGTACAAAGCGGCATAGAGGTACCCCTTTGTGATACTTGGTTAAAGCATATGTATTGCGGTGATAATCCAGGTAGTCCAAGCTAATTAGGACAAGGTGCGGGCACTATTGGTACACTATGCATGAGGCTTGCAACTTATAAGATATAATTTACATGATGCATATGCTTTATTACTACCGTTGACAAAATTGTTTCATGTTTTCAAAATCAAAGCTCTAGCACAAATATAGCAATCGATGCTTTTCCTCTATAGAGGACCATTCTTTTACTTTCAATGTTGAGTCAGTTCACCTATTTCTCTCCACCTCAAGAAGCAAACACTTGTGTGAACTGTGCATTGATTCCTACATACTTGCATATTGCACTTATTATATTACTCTATGTTGACAATATCCATGAGATATACATGTTACAAGTTGAAAGCAACCGCTGAAACTTAATCTTCTTTTGTGTTGCTTCAATACCTTTACTTTGAATTATTGCTTTATGAGTTAACTCTTATGCAAGACTTATTGATGCTTGTCTTGAAGTGCTATTCATGAAAAGTCTTTGCTTTATGATTCACTTGTTTACTCATGTCATATACATTGTTTTGATCGCTGCATTCACTACATATGCTTTACAAATAGTATGATCAAGATTATGATGGCATGTCACTCCAGAAATTATCTGTGTTATTGTTTTACCGCTCGGGACGAGCAGAACTAAGCTTGGGGATGCTGATACGTCTCCGACGTATCGATAATTTCTTATGTTCCATGCCACATTATTGATGTTATCTACATGTTTTATGCACACTTTATGTCATATTCGTGCATTTTCTCGGAACTAACCTATTAACAAGATGCCGAAGTGCCGCTTCTGTTTTCTGCTGTTTTTGGTTTTAGAAATCCTAGTAAGGAAATATTCTCGGAATTGGACGAAATCAAAGCCCAGGGGCCTATTTTTCCACGAAGCTTCCGTAAGTCCGAAGGAGAGACGAAGAGGGGCCACGAGGGGGCCACACCCTAGGGCGGCGCGGCCCCCTTGGCCGCGCGGCCCTGTGGTGTGGGGCCCCGTGCCGCCTCTTGACCTGCCCTTCCGCCTACAAATAGCCTCCGTGATGAAACCCCCGCACCGAGAGCCACGATACGGAAAACCTTCCAGAGACGCCGCCAACGCCGATCCCATCTCGGGGGATCCAGGAGATCGCCTCCGGCACCTGCCGGAGAGGGGAATCATCTCCCGGAGGACTCTACGCCGCCATGGTCGCCTCGGTGTGATGTGTGAGTAGTCTACCCCTGGACTATGGGTCCATAGCAGTAGCTAGATGGTTGTCTTCTCCCCATTGTGCTATCATTGTCGGATCTTGTGAGCTGCCTAACATGATCAAGATCATCTATCTGTAATTCTATATGTTGCGTTTGTTGGGATCCGATGAATAGAGAATACTTGTTATGTTGATTATCAAAGTTATATCTATGTGTTGTTTATGATCTTGCATGCTCTCCGTTATTAGTAGATGCTCTGGCCAAGTTGATGCTAGTAACTCCAAGAGGGAGTATTTATGCTCGATAGTGGGTTCATGTCTCCGTGAATCTGGAGGGGTGACAAGAACCTCTAAGGTTATGGATGTGCTGTTGCCACTAGGGATAAAACATTAGTGCTATGTTCAAGGATGTAGTCACTAGTTACATTACGCGCAATACTTAATGCAATTGTCTGTTGTTAGCAACTTAATACTGGAGGGGGTTCGGATGATAACCTGAAGGTGGACTTTTTAGGCATAGATGCAGTTGGATGGCGGTCTATGTACTTTGTCGTAATGCCCAATTAAATCTCACTATACTCATCATGATATGTATGTGCATGGTCATGCTCTCTTTATTTGTCAATTGCCCAACTGTAATTTGTTCACCCAACATGCTGTTTGTCTTATGGGAGAGACACCTCTAGTGAACTGTGGACCCCGGTCCAATTCTCTTTACTGAAATACAATCTCTTGCAATACTTGTTCTCTTGTTTTACGCAAACAATCATCTTCCACACAATACGGTTAATCCTTTGTTACAGCAAGCCGGTGAGATTGACAACCTCACTGTTTCGTTGGGGCAAAGTACTTTGGTTGTGTTGTGCAGGTTCCACGTTGGCGCCGGAATCCCTGGTGTTGCGCCGCACTACATCCCGCCGCCATCAACCTTCAACGTGCTTCTTGGCTCCTCCTGGTTCGATAAACCTTGGTTTCTTTCTGAGGGAAAACTTGCTGCTGTGCGCATCATACCTTCCTCTTGGGGTTCCCAACGAACGTGTGAGTTACACGCCATCACTATGCTTAAAATTTTGCACACTGTGGTCACTAACTTAATCTACCTTAAAATTTGTGTAGATGTCGATCGAGTACTCGCACTTTCACCAGGTCGGGGTGAGGCCGCCCCTCTACTTCTTCGAGCGGGCCCTGGCCGACCTGGCTTTTCGGTGTGGGCGTCCGGCGCCCGAGGTGAAGGGCGTCCGTACCGAGAGGCCGGAGGACTCGGAGATGGCCTGGCTGGTCACCTGCGTCGTCAGGGGGCGCGAGGTTGCCCCCGTTTCTGAGGAGTTCACCATCGACGTGATGGAGCGCACGTGGCTCGACGGGATGATCCGAGTCTTCCAGGAGGCACTTGCCCGCCTTGCTCTCCTTCACCCGGAGGCTATCGCCGACACTGGGTACCAGTACCTTGGTCTGTGCGACGGCGCGGGTCAGCCCGTGGCCGGCGCCCCGCACCCCGACACCGCTCACCAGCTGCACCACTTGGAGTACCTGCTGCACCACACTCAGACTCAGCAGGACCGCGCCCGAGAGAGGTGCGATCTGCAGGAGGATGAGATCGTGACACTTCGCACCCAGCTTGCTGCTGCACAGGCCGACTTGGCCAGTGAGCGCAAGAAGAGACTTGCTGCACGCCGGAAGGCTTCACGCCTGAAGGCGAAGGTGGCTTCGCTAGAGGCTCTGACTGCTCAGATGGAGGCCACTATTGAGGAGCTTGAGGACGACGGTGAGGATCTCCGCAAGGAGAACGAGGCCCTTCTCAGCGACGACGACGACTTCGAGGAGGAGGACTTCGATATGGAGCCTGATACTGAGGACGAGGCCTTCATCAACGATGAAGATGAGGAGCCTGAGCCACTGATGCCCGAGGAGGACCCCGAGGAGGAACCAGAGGAGCCACCTGATACGTCTCCGACGTATCGATAATTTCTTATGTTCCATGCCACATTATTGATGTTATCTACATGTTTTATGCACACTTTATGTCATATTCGTGCATTTTCTGAACTAACCTATTAACAAGATGCCGAAGTGCCAGTTCCTGTTTTCTACTATTTTTGGTTTCAGAAATCGTAGTAATGAAATATTCTCGGAATCGGACGAAATCAACGCCCAAGTTCCTATTTTCACCGGAAGCATCCAGAACACACGAGAAGCACCAGGGAGGGGGCACAGGCCCACCAAACCCTAGGCCGGCGCGGCCAGGGGGGGCCCACGCCACCCTATGGTGTGGGCACCCCTTCGACCCTCCGACTCCGAATCTTCGCCTATTTAAGCCGTCGTGACCTAAAACTTCGACACCAATTGACGAAACTCCAGAAAGACTCCAGGGGCGCCGCCACCGTCGCGAAACTCCAATTCGGGGGACAGAACTCTCTGTTCCGGCACCCTGCCGGACGGGGAATTGCCCCCGGAGCCATCTCCACCGCCGTCTTCACCGCCATCTTCACCGCCATCGCTGCCTCCATGATGAGGAGGGAGTAATCCACCCCCGAGGCTGAGGGCTCCGCTGTAGCTATGTGGTTAATCTCTCTCCTATGTACCTCAATACAATGATCTCATGAGCTGCTTTACATGATTGAGATTCATATGAGTTTTGTATCACTACTATCTATGTGCTACTCTAGCAAAGTTATTAAAGTAGTTCTATTCCTCCTGCACGTGTGTAAAGGTGACAGTGTGTGCACCGTGTTAGTACTTGGTTTATGCTATGATCATGATCTCTTGTAGATTGCGAAGTTAACTATTGCTATGATAATATTGATGTGATCTATTCCTCCTACATATGCATGAAGGTGACAGTGTGCATGCTATGTTAGTACTTGGTTTAGTAGCATTGATCTATCTTACACTATAAGGTTACTTAAACATGAACATAATTGTGGAGCTTGTTAACTCCGGCATTGAGGGTTCGTGTAATCCTACGCAATGTGTTCATCATCCAACAAAAGTGTAGAGTATGCATTTATCTATTCTGTTATGTGATCAATGTTGAGAGTGTCCACTAGTGAAAGTGTAATCCCTAGGCCTTGTTCCTAAATACTGCTATCGCTGCTTGTTTCTTGTTTCTTTGCGTTACTACTGCTGCAATACTACCACCATCAACTACACGCCAGCAAGCTATTTTCTGGCACCGTTGCTACTGCTCATACTTATTCATACCACCTGTATTTCACTATCTCTTCGCCGAACTAGTGCACCTATTAGGTGTGTTGGGGACACAAGAGACTTCTTGCTTTGTGGTTGCAGGGTTGCATGAGAGGGATATCTTTGACCTCTTCCTCCCTGAGTTCGATAAACCTTGGGTGATCCACTTAAGGGAAAACTTGCTGCTATTCTACAAACCTCTGCTCTTGGAGGCCCAACACTGTCTACAGGAAAGGAGGGGGAACGTAGACATCAAGCTATTTTCTGGCGCCGTTGCCGGGGAGGAAAGGTAAAAGGTACTCACACTCCGGACCTCGGCTACTAAGCTATTTTCCGTCGTTGTAAGTACTCGAAGCTATTTCCTTTAGATCCTGCAATTGCATCTTTTTGTTTCTTGTTTACACTAGTTTGGCATAATGGACAAGAATGATCTTCTTATTCTATTTCCTGATTTAAAACATGGATTGTTTGATGCGAAAATTAAAAAACCTATGGAATCTTATTTGCATGCTGGTAGTAATATTAGTATGAACGCTTTGAACACCATTGTTGATAATAATATAGAAAGTTCTAAGCTTGGGGAAGCTGGTTTTCATGATCTTTTTAGTCCCCCAAGCATTGAGGAGAAAATTTTCTTTGATGATACTTTGCCTCCTATTTATGATGATTATAATGATAGTGGTCTTTTGGTGCCACCTACTATGGAGAGTAAATTTAATTGTGATTATACTATGCCTCCTACACTTGATGAGAATAATAATGATAGCTACTTTGTTGAATTTGCTCCCACTATTACTAATAAAATTGATTATGCCTATGTGGAGAGTAATAATTTTATGCATGAGACTCATGATAAGAATGCTTTATGTGATGGTTATATTGTTGAGTTTGCTCATGTTGCTACTGAAAGTTATTATGAGAGAGGAAAATATGGTTGTAGAAATTTTCATGTTCCTAAAATACCTCTCTATGTGCTGAAATTTTTGAAGCTACACTTGTTTTATCTTTCCATGCTTGTTGCATTATGCTTCTTGAACTTGTTTATTTACAAGATTCCTTTTCATAGGAAGCATGTTAGACTTAAATGTGTTTTGTATTTGCCTCTTGATGCTCTCTTTTGCTTCAAATATTATTTCTTGCGAGTGCATCATTAAAACTGCTGAGCCCATCTTAATGGCTATAAAGAAAGAACTTCTTGGGAGATAACCATGTGTTATTTTGCTACATTACTTTGTTTTTATTTTGTGTCTTGGAAGTTGTTTACTACTGTAGCAACCTCTCCTTATCTTAGTTTTGTGTTTTGTTGTGCCAAGTTAAGCCGTTGATAGAAAAGTAAGTACTAGATTTGGATTACTGCGCAGTTCCAGATTTCTTTGCTGTCACGAATCTGGGTCCACCTCCCTGTAGGTAGCTCAGAAAATTAAGCCAATTTACGTGCATGATCCTCAGATATGTACGCAACTTTCATTCAATTTGAGCATTTTCATTTGAGCAAGTCTGGTGCCATTTTAAAATTCGTCAATACGAACTGTTCTGTTTTGACAGATTCTGCCTTTTATTTCGCATTGCCTCTTTTGCTATGTTGGATGAATTTCTTTGATCCACTAATGTCCAGTAGCATTATGCAATGTCCAGAAGTGTTAAGAATGATTGTATCACCTCTGAATATGTTAATTTTTATTGTGCACTAACCCTCTAATGAGTTGTTTCGAGTTGGGTGTGAAGGAAGTTTTCAAGGGTCAAGAGAGGAGGATGATATACTATGATCAAGAAGAGTGAAAGCTCTAAGCTTGGGGATGCCCCGGTGGTTCACCCCTGCATATATCAAGAAGACTCAAGCGTCTAAGCTTGGGGATGCCCAAGGCATCCCCTTCTTCATCGACAAATTATCAGGTTCCTTCTCTTGAAACTATATTTTTATTCGGTCACATCTTATGTGCTTTACTTGGAGCGTCGGTTTGTTTTTGTTTTTGTTTGTGTTTGAATAAATTGGATTACATCATGCTTGTGTGGGAGAGAGACACGCTCCGCTGGTTCGTATGAACACATGTGTTCTTAGCTCATAATATTCATGGCGAAGTTCTTCGTTAAATTGTTATATGGATGGAATTGAAAAATGATACATGTAGTAATTGCTATAAATGTCCTGGGTAATGTGATACTTGGCAATTGTTGTGCTCATGATTAAGCTCTTGCATCATATGCTTTGCACCCATTAATGAAGAAATACATAGAGCATGCTAAAATTTGGTTTGCATATTTGGTTTCTCTAAGGTCTAGATAATTTCTAGTATTGAGTTTGAACAACAAGGAAGACGGTGTAGAGTCTTATAATGTTTTCAATATGTCTTTTATGTGAGTTTTGCTGCACCGGTTCATCCTTGTGTTTGTTTCAAATAAGCCTTGCTAGCCTAAACCTTGTATCGAGAGGGAATACTTCTCATGCATCCAAAATACTTGAGCCAACCACTATGCCATTTGTGTCCACCATACCTACCTACTACATGGTATTTTCCGCCATTCCAAAGTATATTGCTTGAGTGCTACCTTTAAAATTCCATCATTCACCTTTGCAATATATAGCTCATGGGACAAATAGCTTAAAAACTATTGTGGTATTGAATATGTAATTATGCACTTTATCTCTTATTAATTTGCTTGTTGTGCGATAACCATGTTCACTGGGGACGCCATCAACTATTCGTTGTTGAATTTCATGTGAGTTGCTATGCATGTTCGTCTTGTCTGAAGTAAGAGCGATCTACCACCTTATGGTTAAGCATGCATATTGTTAGAGAAGAACATTGGGCCGCTAACTAAAGCCATGATTCATGGTGGAAGTTTCAGTTTTGGACATATATCCTCAAATCTCAAATGAGAAAATTATTAATTGTTGTTACATGCTTATGCATAAAAGAGGAGTCCATTATCTGTTGTCTATGTTGTCCCGGTATGGATGTCTAAGTTGAAGAATAATCAATAGCGAGAAATCCAATGCGAGCTTTCTCCTTAGACCTTTGTACAGGCAGCATAGAGGTACCCCTTTGTGACACTTGGTTAAAACATGTGCATTGTGATGATCCGGTAGTCCAAGCTAATTAGGACAAGGTGCGGGCACTATTAGTACACTATGCATGAGGCTTGCAACTTATAAGATATAATTTACATGATACATATGCTTTATTACTACCGTTGACAAAATTGTTTTATGTTTTCAAAATAAAAGCTCTAGCACAAATATAGCAATCGATGCTTTTCCTCTATGGAGGACCATTCTTTTACTTTTATTGTTGAGTCAGTTCACCTATTTCTCTCCACCTCAAGAAGCAAACACTTGTGTGAACTGTGCATTGATTCCTACATACTTGCTTATTGCACTTATTATATTACTCTATGTTGACAATATCCATGAGATATACATGTTACAAGTTGAAAGCAACCGCTGAAACTTAATCTTCTTTTGTGTTGCTTCAATGCTTTTACTTTGAATTATTGCTTTATGAGTTAACTCTTATGCAAGACTTAATTGATGCTTGTCTTGAAGTGCTATTCATGAAAAGTCTTTGCTTTATGATTCACTTGTTTACTCATGACATATACATTGTTTTGATCGCTGCATTCACTACATATGCTTTACAAATAGTATGATCAAGGTTATGATGGCATGTCACTCCAGAAATTATCTGTGTTATCGTTTTACCTGCTCGGGACGAGCAGAACTAAGCTTGGGGATGCTGATACGTCTCCGACGTATCGATAATTTCTTATGTTCCATGCCACATTATTGATGTTATCTACATGTTTTATGCACACTTTATGTCATATTCGTGCATTTTCTGGAACTAACCTATTAACAAGATGTCGAAGTGCCAGTTCCTGTTTTCTGCTGTTTTTGGTTTCAGAAATCCTAGTAACGAAATATTCTCGGAATCGGACGAAATCAACGCCCAAGTTCCTATTTTCACCGGAAGCATCCCGAACACACGAGAAGAACCAGGGAGGGGGCACAGGCCCACCAAACCCTAGGCCAGCGCGGCCAGGGGGGCCCGCGCCACCCTATGGTGTGGGCACCCCTTCGACCCTCCGACTCCGACTCTTCGCCTATTTAAGCCGTCGTGACCTAAAACTTCGACACCAATTGACGAAACTCCAGAAAGACTCCAGGGGCGCCGCCACCGTCGCGAAACTCCAATTCGGGGGACAGAACTCTCTGTTCCGGCACCCTGCCGGACGGGGAATTGCCCCCGGAGCCATCTCCACCGCCGTCTTCACCGCCATCTTCACCGCCATCGCTGCCTCCATGATGAGAAGGGAGTAATCCACCCCCGAGGCTGAGGGCTCCGCTGTAGCTATGTGGTTAATCTCTCTCCTATGTACCTCAATACAATGATCTCATGAGCTGCTTTACATGATTGAGATTCATATGAGTTTTGTATCACTACTATCTATGTGCTACTCTAGCAAAGTTATTAAAGTAGTTCTATTCCTCCTGCACGTGTGTAAAGGTGACAGTGTGTGCACCGTGTTAGTACTTGGTTTATGCTATGATCATGATCTCTTATAGATTGCGAAGTTAACTATTGCTATGATAATATTGATGTGATCTATTCCTCCTACATATGCATGAAGGTGACAGTGTGCATGCTATGTTAGTACTTGGTTTAGTAGCGTTGATCTATCTTACACTATAAGGTTACTTAAACATGAACATAATTGTGGAGCTTGTTAACTCCGGCATTGAGGGTTCGTGTAATCCTACGCAATGTGTTCATCATCCAACAAAAGTGTAGAGTATGCATTTATCTATTCTGTTATGTGATCAATGTTGAGAGTGTCCACTAGTGAAAGTGTAATCCCTAGGCCTTGTTCCTAAATACTGCTATCGCTGCTTGTTTCTTGTTTCTTTGCGTTACTCTTTGCTGCAATACTACCACCATCAACTACACGCCAGCAAGCTATTTTCTGGCACCGTTGCTACTGCTCATACTTATTCATACCACCTGTATTTCACTATCTCTTCGCCGAACTAGTGCACCTATTAGGTGTGTTGGGGACACAAGAGACTTCTTGCTTTGTGGTTGCAGGGTTGCATGAGAGGGATATCTTTGACCTCTTCCTCCCTGAGTTCGATAAACCTTGGGTGATCCACTTAAGGGAAAACTTGCTGCTGTTCTACAAACCTCTGCTCTTGGAGGCCCAACACTGTCTACAGGAAAGGAGGGGGAACGTAGACATCACCACCCTTCGACGAGGGCGCCCCACCAGCACCTGAGGGTCCTATCGTGGACCTTGACGACTTCTAGAGTACTACCCCCAGTCTCGCACCACCTTACCGTAGGGCGATGATATAGGCCCCCGTGCGATGCGAGTAGACTTATGATGATGGTTCTGTTAAACCATCCATTTTGGTTGTGATGTATGAGACTTATGTTGTGATGTTGTATGACTATGTTGTGCCTTCGGCACCCTACTATGTTATGCTATCGTTTGCCTACTTTGCAATTCCATGTTCCATTTTCAAAGTTGCATTTTTAACAAGCCCTCCCCTTTTAAGTGGCTGCCCATCTCTTTGTTTCCCCATTAATATCTAATCCACATCTCTCCAGGATGGTTGAAACCCGTAGTGGAAACGCCAGCGGGTCCGACCAAAACCCCCCTCCACCTCCGGACCCAACCATGGCACAACTTCTGCGCCTTATGATGGAAGACCGTGAGGCAGCCCGTGCAGAGCGCCAAGCTAACCTTGCTACCCTTCAGCACCTTGCTCAAATTGCTACCGGAAACGCCAACAACAATAATGGCGGGGATGGTAATGCAGACCCCCGCTCCAAGCTGAAGGATTTCCAGAGCACCAATCCACCTGTCTTCTCCAAGTGCACTGAACCCCTCGACGCTGATGACTGGCTTCGCACTATTGAGAACAACCTGGAAGTTGCCGGAGTCGGCGACAATGAGAAGGTTTTGTTCGCCACTCATTATCTTTCTGGACCTGCCCGCGCTTGGTGGGAAAACATCAAGGCTATTCAAGCTGAGGGACACGTCATCAACTGGGAAGAATTCAAGACCAAGTTCCGCAAGACCCACATTCCATCAGGACTGATTAAGCTCATGAAGGACAAATTCATGAATCTGAAGCAAGGAAGCATGACTGTGGTGGAATATACGGACAAGTTCACCACTCTGTCCAGGTATGCTCCAGAAGACACCGACACTGAAGAAAAGAAGAAGGACCGTTTCCTGAATGGTCTGCATGATGAGATGCAGAGTATTTTGGTCGCTGTTCCGTACCCTGACCTTGAGTCCCTTGTTGATGCCTCTATCATGGTAGAGAGCAAGCGCAAGAGTGCGTTTGAGAACCGCAAGCGCAAGGCGATGATGCAGCAAGGCAGCTCCAGCAATCAGCGACCCCGCAACTTTCCTCCACCAAGGCCGGCGCCCCAGCAGCAGAGGACACCACCCCCTGCACCTCGCCCCAACAACCCCAACCGCAACTTCAACCCTCAGCGTTCTGGAGGAAACAACTACAATCCCAACTACAACCGCCCGAACAACATTGTCCGCCCCGTCACCAATGGATGCTACACTTGCGGACAGCCGGGTCATTTCTCCAAGGAGTGTCCCAACAAGATGAACACTGCTCAGCGCCCCAATGCGCCCAAGCCAAATCAGGGTCAAGCCCGTACTGCCGCCGGAAGGAACCCGAACCAGAAGAAGTCTGCTGGACCAGCTAGGGGGCACCTCAACCATGTCAACGCAGAAGAAGCTCAGGAAGCTCCGGATATTGTTCTGGGTACGTTCCCTGTCAACTCAGTCCCCTCGACTGTTTTGTTCGACTCTGGAGCCTCGCATTCTTTCATTACCAAGCCCTTTGTGAAAAAGGGAGGCTTAACCCCCACCCCCTTGAAACGACCTATGCTCGTACAAATCCCTGGATCCACTAGCAGAACCCAGAGTTCCTGCAAAGAGGTTCCCATAGATATTCAGGGAAAACGTTTCCACGCAAATCTGATAGTGTTGGGTGAGCAAGGGTTGGAAGTTATTTTAGGAATGGATTGGATGGTGAAGTACAAGGGGCATATAGACTGTGCTCGCCGAGCTATAACCATGACTGCTGAGGACGGGGAAGTAGTTGAGCACGTGGCGACCATGCCCTCATCTAAGGCCTTATGCAAGAAGAGTATCGCTAGCCCAGCCCTGCATGAAGTACCCATAGTTTGTGAGTACCCTGATGTCTTTCCCGATGAGCTACCCGGTATGCCCCCTGATCGGGATATCGAGTTTATCATCGAGCTAGTTCCCGGAACTGCCCCCATCGCTCAGCGACCTTACCGGATGAACCCCCAAGAATTAGTTGAGTTGAAGAAGCAGTTGGATGACATGTTGAAGAAAGGATTGATTCGCCCGAGCGCATCACCCTGGGGGTCTCCCGTTATCTTTGTGGATAAGCGGGACGGTACTATCCGCCTGTGCGTGGATTACCGAAAACTGAATGATGTTACCATAAAAAACAAATACCCCCTCCCGAAGATTGAAGATTTGTTTGACCAGATGAATGGCGCCCGAGTTTTCTCCAAGATTGATCTCCAAACGGGTTATCATCAACTCAAGGTTCGAGAGTCAGACACTCCCAAAACTGCCTTCACCACACGGTATGGACGTTTTGAATATACCGTGATGTCCTTCGGACTGACCAATGCCCCTGCCTATTTCATGAATCTCATGAACAAGGTGTTCATGAAGTACCTCGACAAGTTCGTCGTGGTTTTCATCGACGATATTCTGATCTACTCCAAGAATGAAGAAGAGCATGATGAACATCTGCGGATCGTTTTGGGAACTCTCCGCGAACATCAGCTTCACGCCAAGTTTAGTAAATGTGAATTTTGGCTGAAAGAAGTAGGATTCCTTGGCCATGTCATTTCTGCCGGAGGAGTGTCAGTCGACCCGTCCAAAATTCAGTCCATCATGGAGAAGAAAGCCCCTACCAACCAGACCGAAGTCCGCGCCTTTCTAGGATTGGCGGGTTATTACCGCAAGTTCGTTGAGGGATTCTCCAGCATTGCGAGACCCTTAACGCAGCTGTTGAAGAAGGATAAGAAGTTCGAGTGGACCGATAAGTGTGAGGCGAGTTTTCAGGAACTCAAGAAGCGATTAGTTACAGCCCCCGTCTTGACCATGCCCGATATCACCAAGGATTTTGATGTGTACTGCGATGCATCAAAATTGGGTCTGGGGAGTGTGCTGATGCAAGAAGGCAAGGTGATAGCCTATTTGTCAAGGCAACTCTGACCGCACGAGATGAACTACCCCACGCATGATTTAGAGCTTGCTGCTGTAGTTCACGCCCTGAAGACTTGGCGCCACTATCTAGTGGGAAATCGCTGTGAAATCTACACCGATCACAAGAGTCTGAAGTACATCTTCACTCAGCGGGAGCTGAATATGAGGCAGAGCAGATGGATGGAGCTTATCAAGGACTACGATCTCGGTATTCATTATCACCTCGGTAAGGCCAATGTCGTAGCTGATGCCCTTAGTCGAGAGCCACGTTCATTGAACGCCCTGATCAAAATTGCTCAACCCAAGTTGTATGAAGAACTTGAAGAGTTCGGCCTCGAGCTCGTTAGCCATGGTTTTCTGGCAAACCTCGAATTGAAGCCTACATTATTCGACCAAATCAAGGAAGCTCAAGTGGGCCATGAGAGTATTGAAGGGATCAAGCGTAGGATAAATAGGGAAGAAGTTCCTGGTTTCACGATTGGTGATGAAGGAGTTTTGTGGTACAAGGGACGTCTGTGTGTACCTAATATTGAAGATCTAAAGCAACTCATCATGAAGGAAGCTCATGACACCCCCTACTCAATCCACCCTGGAGGAACCAAAATGTATCAAGACCTGAAGAAACAATTTTGGTGGCATGGTATGAAGCGCGAGATAGCGTTTTTCATTGCTCGTTGTGACGTGTGCCAGAGAGTGAAGGCTGAGCATCAACGACCAGCTGGATTACTCCAACCCCTCAAAGTTCCCGAATGGAAATGGGAAGAAGTCGGAATGGATTTCATTACTGGACTTCCTAAATCTCAGCGTGGTCACGACTCCATCTGGGTTATTGTCGATCGACTCACCAAGGTTGCTCATTTCATTCCAATCAAGACTACCTACCGCGGTACCCGCTTGGCTGATCTTTATATGTCCCGAATAGTGAGTCTTCACGGAGTTCCGAAGAGGATCGTCTCTGATCGTGGTACCCAGTTCACCTCAAAATTCTGGAAGAGCCTGCATGAAGCCCTCGGAACGAAGCTAACCTTCAGCACCGCTTATCACCCGCAGACCGGTGGCCAAACAGAAAGAGTAAACCAAATTCTTGAAGATATGCTTCGTGCTTGCGTCCTCGCCTATGGAGCTAAATGGGAAGACTGTCTACCCTTCGAGGAATTCTCTTACAACAATAGCTACCAAGCTAGTCTGCAGATGGCCCCCTTTGAAGCCTTATATGGTCGCCGTTGCCGAACCCCTCTCAACTGGTCCGAGACCGGAGATAGTCATGTTTTTGGACCTGACCATCTTTGCGAAGCTGAAGAACAAGTTCAACTGATCCGTGATCGCCTCAAGGCCGCTCAATCCCGCCAGAAGAGTTATGCTGATTCCAAGCGTCGCGAATTGACCTTCAATGTTGGAGATCATGCCTATCTTCGTGTCACCCCACTCAAGGGAATGCAGAGATTTCATGTCAAAGGGAAGCTTGCCCCCAAATATATTGGGCCCTTCAAGGTCCTCGCTCGTCGAGGTGAAGTATCCTATCAACTGGAACTGCCTGCTGAATTAGCGGATTTCCACGATGTGTTCCATATCTCTCTACTTCGACGATGCCTCCAAGTGCCCGACAAGCCTGAGCCGTTCAAGAACATCGACTATCGCACCCTCGACCTCAACACTGACTTAACCTATCGTGAAGTACCCCTTCGGATTCTGGAAGAAGCTGTTCATCTCACCCGAAGAAGAAAGATTAAATTCTGTAAAGTCCAGTGGACTAATCACTCCGAGGAGGAAGCCACTTGGGAACGAGAAGATCAACTTCGGAAGGATTTTCCCGCACTCTTCAGTTCTTAGCCACCGAATCTCGAGGACGAGATTCATTTTAAGGGGGGAAGGTTTGTAACAACCCAACTTTTGTGCATTTGTTTAAAATTTTGGAATGCAAATTTTTGGGCCAACAAAAACTTTTTCTATCTTTAAAAATTGCATGCATATAGTTGATCTTGCATTTGCTTGTAGAATGTGTGTGTTGTGCTTGTGCAAAATTACAATTTTGTGTGTAAACCCCAAAGGTCCTATTATTCATGTGACCCCTTTTTATTTCTAGTTTTAATTACATTAATCGATACACAAATCCTTGGAGCATCTCACTTTTCTCTCTATTTTTCACAAAACCCTAAAACCCTCTTCTTATATGTCACCCCTTCTCAAATCTTGTTTAATTAATTTAAACCTTGCAATAACCCAAGATCATTTTAATCTTTAGCATGTGATAATGATCTTGGAAGATCATGCCTCTACCCTATTTTTCCCTCCTCCAAATCTCATCCACCTTTTCCCAAATTTCATATCAGAAAATTCTACCAACAAGTACTCTTTTGGCTCAACATATTTTTGGCCTCAACCTTGCCTTGTGCCATGCTATGGTGAGTTGGCAAAGATTTTCAAACAAATAGAAATAGGGATAATGGCAATGCCGGCCATCACACCACCACCATTACCTTCACCACTAGTACCTTGCATCTTTCTCTATCCCTTTTTTTTCTCTTTTCTATCCAAATCCATTAGCATGATGGATACACGTCTGACTCCAAAAATCGACCCCATCTCCCCTCTCTCACTCTCCACACATACATGTGCTCTTGCATGCCCATTTCCTCTTTAGGTAAGTGTGAGAGAAAGGAAAAGAAGGGGGTGGCCGGGGGCTAGTTGGAAACCCTGTCTCTCATGTGGCCGATGCCAACAGGAAACAAACAAGGCCATTCTTAATAGCCTCTCTCACATCTTCTCATTATCTTGGACCATTGCGGGTAGAAACCTGCAAGGCCTCCCCTTCCATCTCTGCTGATGGACAGCACGTTCCCGACCGTATAGACCCCTCTCTCCCCTCCCCAGACCACCAGAAAACTCTACCCTCGCTCACCCTCGCTGAACCGCCGCGGTGCCCACCTGTGGCGACCGTGCACGTCTGCACGGGCCCGGCCACGGTGGCCACTCCACCATCTCACTCCGGTGGACTGGGACATGGAGACGGGCATGGCAGCATGTGCACGGGCCTCAGAAACAGACGCTCCACCGATCTCTCCCCTCACACTGCACGCACACGACCGAGCCCCGCCGTGAGACTTCCGTCGAACAGCTGGCAGGCGCGACTGGACACGACCGTGCACGCCCGCCGTTCACGCCACCGACGCCCACCTCCCTCCAAAATCTTCCCCAACGTCGCAGACACGTAGCCACGCCGCCCCGTTCGTCCAGTAAGCAGCCGCCGCCTCCTCTTTTCTTCCTCGCCGGACCAGGTGCACCGTGCACCGCCCGGCGCGGTATAAAACGGCGCAGGACTCCCTCCACTTCAACTCCCTCGCCACCAGAACACCACTCCACCCCAAATCCACCTCCCGAGAGGAGAGGAGCTCCTCTCCTCCCTGCTGGCCGCGACGTTGCTCGCATTGCTGCAAGCTCCGGTGAAGGTTGCCGTCGAAGGGCGACGCCATTCTTCTCCCCTCCTTGTCCCCTGGATGCTCCTCTGACTCCACTCTCTAACGCGCCCTCCTGTTTCTCTTAGGACCCTTCGACGCCAGCGGGAACGTGAGCGACAGGGAGGCCGCCCGTCGCCGTCAACCGTCGTCGACCACCTCTGTTTTGACTCCAACGACCACCGCTCGGAAGCTCCTGTTCCCCTGCATCCAGCGCACGCCTTCCCGCCGTTTTCTGCGCACCAGGGTGAGCACACGACGCCTCGCCGTTCCGCAGTAGCTAGGTTAACCGCGGCGCAGACGCTCGCGTCGTGAGCTGGACGAACATGCATGCGCCGTCGGATGAAGATCTGACGCATGCATGCGTCCATGCAGCTGGCCCGCGCGCCAGCGTGGCCTTCCACCTCGGCCCCGTTTAAATCGGTAGCTCCCGCGCGTCGCGGATGGAGCTGGGCCACCCAGCGCCAAATCTCCTCCGATTTGGGCCGCACCGCCAGTCCCGGCCCATTTTCATTTTCTGTTTAAAACTAGTTCAAATCTGCCAGTATATATGTCTGTAGGTTTTGAAATTCCATAAATTCCTCGAGTGTTCAAAATTGTTGATTCAAATTCCTAGGTGCTCACAAATGAATTATCTACCATATAAAGTAGCATGCATGTGATTTGGTGTTGTTAATATGTGCTGTTAAATGAAAACCTAAAAAGTATCTGATTGTGTATTTTAATTAATGTGTTAAATTTATAAAACATTTCTGCATGAAGTTAATTTGGTAGCAAAGTAGAGTTAAGTAGCTTTATTTTGGCACTAGCCTCACATGCAGGAGTTTCCTGGATTTAAATTGTTTCAGCAAACAAGATCTGTCCAGAGAGCCAGAAAATGATTTTTAGTTTGAAAACTAAAATAGTTTTTGAGACAAACCCAAGTGCTACTGGTAGATATATCTATAGGGTAATTTTGTGCCAAAGGAAATATTTTTAAGAGTTATATTTTAATTCCAAGGATTTAATTACTAAAACAGTATATCTTTTCAGTATTTGATTTTTATAAAATCTTTTACAAATCAGAAAAATGTCAAACCAGTGGGGTTAGTTCACATTTAGTCTCACCTATCCAGGGGTATGTTTGGTGTTGGTTGATGATGCTCTGATACTGGTGTGACTTGCTGTTTGTATGCTCTGGTTTCTGTCCCATTTAAATTGTCTAAATTAATTAAAAGTTTATTTGAAAGTGATTCTTGTGCATGTGTGTTCTACATGTTATTAGCTTTCAGTAGGTATGCTGCATGCATTTTTGTGACTTACAGAAAGATTTAGACCATTTAAATGGTTCCTAAGTCAATTCTGGAATTGCAAAAATCATATCTTTTGTTTTAAAAATCATAAATGGATGAAACCACTTTCAGTAGCTTGCATTAGCAACCCTTTACATACTGTAATTTTCCCAAATTTTTGTGTTAATTATTCTGGTGTGGTTTGTTGATTGGGCATGTCTTGTTGTTTTCTTTTTGCGACGCTAGATTCGAACATCGCCGGAAACGAAGAAGGAGGAGACTTCGGAGGGATTGAAGAGGAAGACCAGGGGCACTTTGCTGATCAAGGCAAGCCACCTCTTGATGCATCTCTGATCCCATATATATATCTTGCTCTTGCATTATTACAGGTTTTATAAAGTGCATGTCTTTTATTTATTATGTCGGTGGTTAGTGCCACCCGAAGTTTTTATTGATCCACCCTTAGGGTGCAGCCCTCGTTGGAACCTACTGATTTCACCTCCAATAGTGATATGGTGCTTATCACCTTGTCATCCTTGTCGCCATTTTTCGAAGAGGAATTGGACTATAGGTTGGGAGCCCTGGAAAAACATTTGTGAAAATTGTTTTCTAGCAAAGAGGTTTTTCTGGAAAACCTTGGAATGGGGTAGCCCTGCCCAAGTGTGGTTTATCAAAAGGCAAAAGTTTCTAAAAAGAAGATTTGCTGGAGGCAAGTGGAGGAAAGAAAATATTTTCGAAAACTTTAGCGCCTAAGTACTCACCCGGACTGAAAGACAGTGCAACCACATTACCCCAAAGTGGGCACGGGGCGTAGCGTAGTAGTTTGTCTCGCCTTAGTTTGAGTCCTGCAAATGTAGTGGCAGTCCGACCATGGACGCTTCGACCGGGGTTCTTCCCATGAGAAGGGACGCAACCCATTTGCCTTTTCAGGTACGCGGGGTACAACCTATGAGCTCCCATTGAATAATTCCCCGCAGTTGGTCGCGGCATTCCGGAGGGTCGAGCTGGTCGGGGAATTTGCTACTCCTGGGTAAACGACCCCTCGGACTCTGGTGTTGGGACGTACAACTCTAGGCGGCATGTCTTAGGCTAAGGAGAGCAGGCAAAAAACTACGATCGGGTACTTGTCGTGGCATATGTTATTATGCAGGGATGGTGCCCACACGATGAATATTCGGATCTTGTGGGGAAAGTGTACAACCTCTGCAGAGTGTAAAACTATTCGAATAGCCGTGTCCGCGGTTATGGACGTGGGAATGGAAGCTGCTTGGCATTGAAGGAGTTTTGATTTATAAAAGTGTTTTTCTCAAAATTATTTCGGGAAAATGATATCAATGGGATTGGTTGAAATGTACCTGAGAGGTACGGTGGAAGTTGGAAAGGTTTTTGAAGGCCATATAAGATGGCCCGGAAAAGAAATTGGGTCACCCTTACTTATTAGTCTGCAAATAAAATAGTTTACAGAAAAGTTTTTCAACAACAATATGAAGATGTTATACTCTCGAGAGGAACCACCTCTCGCTCCTTGTCGCCCTAGTTTAGTGCCTGTTCCTTGCTACTGCCATATTGCATATCCTTTACTTCTCCCTAAGGTGGTTTGCGAGTACATTCAAACATACTCATTGGCATTGTTGTCCTGGCTATTTACTTGGCCAGACTTTGAAGAGGAGTACTACGAAGAAGAGGAGTACGACGCCGAAGACGCGAACTAGGTCGCTCTCCCAGTCAGCCGCCTGTAGGGTAAAGGCCTGATGTGGGGTTCCACCGCTGTTTGAAGTCAAATAAATTCCGCTGCTGTTTGTTGAACTTCGGCCTTGATGGCCTATGATGTAAGACTTCCGTATTAATGTTATTTCGGTACTGTAATGGATGATGAAATCTGGTATCAGTTCGGTTATGTATTCATGATGGAATGATCTTGGGATCGTGAAATTGTATGCATAACAGGAGTTCTAGACTGGTAAGTCCGGGGCCCCACACATCCTGAATCCTGATGCGTCTTCTCTTGACAAAGAAAATGGCTGGGAGTTTGCGTACCTATTGCACGTGACTTGTGCTCACTGAAGTGTGGGACCTCACGCATGGGCACCACATGTAAGTGACAGACCCGTTGGTGTAAAAACTCGGTTGATTATTATAGTGCATTAGAACAAAGTTTCCTATGGATTCAAGGGTAGGAAATCCAAGTTAACTCATTTACATGACATTATTTTTTCCATGAAGCAGAGTTAACACACCTATCAATTGGTACATTTTGGAGTGACTAAGAAGGAACTAGGCTTACTTATTCGTTTTCACGTGTAAAACTTGTCTAAATCTTTGTCAAACCAAATTGGCAGAAAATTCAAAAAAAATAAAATCAAAAACCAATGCACATAGTCCTCTTATGTCATATAGTAAGCATTCAAGTTGATAAACAATGTCTAGACATATTCAAACCATACAAATCATGTATCTACCCCCTATCGACCCTAAACTTTGTCTTATGAAGTCAAGCATGAAGATAAGTGGTTTTGGGTTTCAAACATGGAAATTTCAAAAACCTCCCAAAAACTTTATTTTAGAGTGACTAAGAAGTATACATGCTTCCGTTTTCATTTTGATGTTTTAAACTTATTTAAATCTTGGTCAAACCTAGGATTTGACCAAGATACAAATGGGCACAAAAAATAAAATAAAAAAAGAAAAACAAAAGCACATAGTCTTCTTATGTCATGTCGTAAGCATTCAAGTTGATAAACAAGGTCTAGATATATCCAAACCAGACAAATCATGTATAGATCTACCCCCTATCGATCTTGTGAAGTCTAGCATCAAGAAAGATCGTTTTGGGTTTCAAACATGGAAATTTCAAGAACATCCCAAAAGCTTCATTTTAGAGCGACTAAAAAGGATATAGGCTTCCCTTTTCATTTTCATGTTCTATACTTGTTTAAATCTTGGTCAAACCTAGGATTTGACCAAGATTCAAATGTGCATCAAAATTCAAAAAAATAAGAAAAATGAAAAACCAAAGCGCACATAGTCTTCTTATGTCATATATATAGTAAGCATTAAAGTTGGTAATTAAACAAGGTCTAGACATATTCAAACTAGACAAATCATGTATCTACCCCCTAACCCCTAAACTCTGTCTTATGAAGTCAAGCATGAAGAGAAGAGGTTTTGGGTTTCAAACATGGAAATTTCAAAAACCTCCCAAAAACTTCATTTTAGGGTGACTAAGAAGGATACAGGCTTCCCTTTTCATTTTCATGTTCTATACTTGTTTAAATCTTGCTCAAACCTAGGATTTGACCAAGATTCAAATGTGCATCAAAATTCCAAAAAAAAAACAGAAAAATGAAAAACCAAAGCACATAGTTTTCTTATGTCATATAGTAAGCATTCAAGTTGATAAACAAGGTCTAGACATATTCAAACCAGACAAATCATGTATCTACCCCCTATCGACCCTAAACTTCGTCTTATGAAGTCAAGCATGAAGAGAAGTGGTTTTTGGTTTCAAACATGGAAATTTCAAAAACCTCCCAAAAGCTTCATTTTAGAGTGACTAAGAAGGATCCAGCCTTACCTTTTCATTTTCATGTTTTAAACTTGTTTAAATCTTGGTCAAATCTAGGATTTGACCAAGATTCAAATGTGCATCAAAATTCAAAAAAAAAATTAAAAACCAAAGCACATAGTCTTCTTATGTCATATAGTAAACATTCAAGTTCATAAACAAGATCTAGACATATTCAAACCAGACAAATCATGTACCCCTAACCCTAAACTCTGTCTTAATTGTATATGAAGTCAAGCATGAAGCAGAGAAGTGTGGTTTTGGGTTTCAAACATGGAAATTTCAAAAACCTCCCAAAAGCTTCATTTTAATTAGACTGATTGGTTAATTAAGAAGGATCCATGATTAATTACCTTTTCATTGTCATGTTTAAACTTATTGAAATCTTGGTCAAACCTAGGATTTGACCAAGATTCAAATGGGCATAAAAATTTAGAAAAAATCGAAAGAATGAAAAACCAAAGCACATAGCCTTCTCATGTCATATAGTAATTATTCAAATTGATAAACATGGTCTAGACATATTCAAACCAGAAAAATCATGTATCTACCCCTAACCCTAAACTCTGTCTTATGAAGTCAAGCATGAACATAAGTGGTTTTGGGTTTCAAACATGGTAATTTCAAGAACCTCCCAAAAGCTTCATTTTAGAGTTTCTAAGAGAAGGATCCAGACTTACCTTTTCATTTTCACATGTTAAACTTGTTTAAATTTTGCTCAAACCTAGGATTTACCAAGATTCAAATGGGCATAGAAATCAAAAAATGAAATACCAATGCACATAGTCCTCTTATGAAATCAACCATGAAGAGAAGTGGTTTTGGGTTTAAATCATGTATCTACCCCTAACCCTAAACTCTGTCTTATGAAGTCAACCATGAAGAGAAGTGGTTTTGGGTTTCAAACATTGAGATTTCAAGAACCCCCCAAAAGATTCATTTTAGAGTGACTAAGAAGGATTCATGGTTACCTTTTCATTTTCATATTTTAAACTTGTTTAAATATTTGTCAAACCTAGGATTTAACCAAGATTCAAATGGGCATAAAAATTCAGGAAAAAACCAAAAGAATGATAAACCAAAGCACATAGCATTCTTATGTCATATATATAGTAAGCATTAAAGTTGATAAACAAGGTCTAGACATATTCAAACCAGATAATCATGTATATATCTGCCCCTAACCTTAAACTCTGTCTTAATTATGAAGTCAATCATGAAGAGAAGTGGTTTTGGGTTTCAAACATGAAAATTTCAAAAACTTCCCAAAAGATGGTACATATTAGGGTGACTAAGAAGGATCCAGGCTTACCTTTTCGTTTTCATATTTTATACTTGTTTAAATCCTGGTCAAACCTAGGATTTGACCAAGATTCAAACGGGCATAAAATTCAAAAAAATAGAAGAATGAAAAACAAAAGCACATAGTCTTCTTATGTCATATAGTAAGCATTCAAGTTGGTAAACAAGGTTTAGACATGTGTTCAAACCAGACAAATCATGTATCTACCCCCTAACCATAAACTCGGTCGATCTTATGAAGTCTAGCATGAAGAGAAGTCGTATTGGTTTCAAACATTGAAATTTCAAGAACCTCCCAAAAGCTTCATTTTAGAGTGACTAAAAAGATCCAGGCTTGCCTTTTCATTTTCATGTTTTAAAATTGTTTAAATCTTGGTCAAACCTAGCTAGCTAGTATTTGACCAAGATTCAAATGGGCATAAAATTAAAAAAAATCAGAAAAATGAAAAACCAAAGCACATAGCCTTCTTATGTCATATATAGTAAGCCTTCAAGTTGATAAAGAAGGTCTAGACATATTCAAAATAGAAAAAAGCATGTATCTACCCCTAACCCTTAACTATGTCGTATGAAGTCAAGCATGAAGAGAAAGCGGTTTTGGCTTTCAAACATGGAAATTTCAAAAACTTCCCAAAAGCTTAATTTTAGAATGACTAGGAAGGATCCAGGCTTACCTTTTCATTTTCATGTTTTAAGTTTGTTTAAATCATGGTCAAACCTAGGATTTGACCAACAACAAGATTCAAATGAGCATAAAAATTCAGAAAAAATCAAAAAAAAGAAAAGAAAAACCAAAGCACATAGTATTCTTACGTCATATATATATAGTAAGCATTCAAGTTGATAAACAAGGTCTAGACATATTCAAACCCGACAAATCATGTATCTACCCCTAACCCTAAACTCTGTCTTATGAAGTCAACCATGAAGAGAAGTGGTTTTGGGTTTCAAACATTGAGATTTCAAGAACCCCCCAAAAGCTTCATTCTAGAATGACTAATAAGGATCCAAGCTTACCTTTTCATTTTCATGTGTTTTAAAATTGCTTAAATCTTGGGCAAACCTAGGATTTGACCAAGATTCAAATGGGCATAAACATTCAGAAAAAATCAAAAAATGAAAACCAAAGCACATGAATCTTCATACACACGATAGTCCGTCTTGTGAAGACATTTTGTTTTTACTACCTTATCACATGTTTCCGTATATAGTAAGTAATATGTATCCAAAAATGATTTTTGGGGATTTATAGGACGAAGTTATAACACACCTACATTTCAAATTGGAATTACTTTCAATCAATCAGCATAAAGTCATTTAAATGTGTGAAACTAGCTAGAAAGCACTAAAAAACGTAAAGAGTTGGGAGTTTTCACAAATATGTGGCCTTATTTATCTTAAAAATATAGAGGTGCCATTCTGAGCCGTATCTTATGTACCCCATTCATAAAATAAACCTATTTTGTCATCTAGAAATTGAAAAATGAGTTTTATATACCGAAAAGTTGAAAAGTCTAGTCAGCAACATTGTTGGGAATGGCAAGATGCACCACCATTCCCAATTTGGGCACATTGTAACAAACTATGCCACAAATATGGCCATAACTATATCATTTGGCTTGCAAACTAGGAATCTTCATACACGATAGTCCGCTTTGTGAAGACATTTTGTTTTTCACTACCCTATCACATGTTTATTATTTTCCCTGTCAACTAACACATACAAGCACACTCCATGTAGAAGGGTTTCATTTTTTAGGTTTTCTTCATTTTCATTTATTTATTTCAAAACCAGGTCAAAATGGTCGACATGATTATCTTTGCAAAGGGGTTGAATATTTTAGTACTATCAACTTGGTTTCTATATATAGTAAGTAATATGTATCTAAATATGATTTGTGGGGACTTGTAGGACCAAGTTATAACACACCTACAATTCAAATTTGAATTACTTTCAATAAATCAGCATAAAGTCATTTAAATGTGCGAGACTAGCTAGAAAGCACTAAAAACCGTAAATTTGGGAATTGGCATTAAAATATGGCCTAATTTATTTTAAAAATGTAGATGCGCCATTTTGATCCATATCTTATCTACCCCATGCACAAAATAAACAATTTTTTATCATCTAGAAAATGAAAAATGATTTTTTATACCGAAAACTTGAAAAGTCTAGTCATCAACAGTGTTAGAAATGGCAAGATGCACCACCATGCCCAATTAGGGAACACTATAACAAACAATGCTGTCTAGGGAGAATCAAACTTGGTAATATTAACTATGAGATTGAACAAAACGTTATATTTGGTTTACCCTTTGAACCTCCTAACTTACCACAATATTGACTTCTTATTTTTATTTACAAATAGATATTTTAATATCCCATTGTTGTGCAATAATATATGTTTTTTCTCAAATCAATTAGCATTTGATTTTCAGAAACTACCATAATAATTTATGAGAAAGCGTTGAACAAGTTTCAGAATGTAATTTTATACTTGATATGACCAATAATAGACTTAAATTAAATTGGATTTCAAAGCTCAGATTTTATAAGCGAATAGAGTTTCATGTTGCAGACTATGTATTAGCTTGACGGGCACCCTAGAATAAAGTAGGTCGGTCACTTACGTGTGGTTCCCATGCATGTAGGTCCCACACATCAGTGAGCACAAGTCACGTGCGGTAGGTAGGCAAACTCCCAGCAATCTTCTTTGTCAAGTAAAGACGCATCGTCAAGACTCTCTCTCTCTCCCATTTGTCGCTGAAAAAAAAGAATATTAGACGGGCGCGTAGCCTGCACTGCAGGTCTACGGAACTGAAACCCTGTGTGCCAGTCAACATCACTCACCGAAAAAGTGAAGCATTTCTTTTCACCATAAATAACGACGGCCCCGTGAGGCCTTTGCTCTCCCTTTCTCTTTCTCCTTCCGTGTGATCCCATTTGCACCTTTTATCCTTTGCACGAAACTCCACTTATTGTTGTCATTGTTGCACAGAACACTCACTTAACCTGTTCTTTTGCACATATCACCAACTCATGTATTTGTTGCACAAAGGTCTAAATCTCTGGCTAAGCTACTTTTCTCTAAGGGCTCCTTTGATTCAAAGGATAGAAAAAGCATAGGAATAGGAAAGTCATAGGATTAGAATGGCATGTCTATTTGAATCCCATAGGAAGGTGAAGTGTGTTTGATTGAAGCAAAGGAATTTTTCATGAGGTATGAGCTAATGTTTTTTTCCTATAGGAATTACACTACAAGATTTCCATAGGTATTTTTCCTATAGGATATATTCCTATGAATCAAACAACATGTATAGGAAATTTTTCCATAGGAACCAAATCCTACACAATTCCTATGCAAATCCTATGAATCAAAGGAGCCCTAAATCTGATGGCCGGGACCTAGAAGGTAGTGGTAATATCCATTGTCATTGTGTAGTGTGTTTTTTAGAACTCTAAAAGAATATGCAAATATTTTAGCAATTGAAATAATATAAATTAACTAATATGGGAAGTCATGAAATATATTTTCTACTATCCGGCCAATAGCAAGTGTCATGAAATATATTCATTGTAAACTTAGTGATAATCACTCGAGTTTGATATGAATGGCCTAGCTAGCTATGGGCATCTCCCATATATATGTTGTCCACACGACCAACCAACATGCAAAAGGTATTCCATGAGGAAAGTTTCTTATGGGTGACTTTCATCTCTGCCGCAAAACACGCGCCGAAATTGTTGGCGCGTCCCATTTTCAAGCTACCCCAAAACCTGCGGTTTGCCCGTCGACCTATAAAACATCGGTCAACAGAGGATATTTCCCTGTAGAGCACAATATTAACACCACATCTTTCTCATGCTTCTACCAGGCACACTCCCACGACGGCCGTGCCTCACCGCCCCTCCTCACCATCATCGCCTCCTCACCGGCCACCGTAGTGACCGACCACGTTTACCGGCGGACCTCCCTTGTCGTCTAGCAAGCCGGATTAACTTCCTCGACGCCGACGTTGACCGCGCCATATCTGCTCCGGATCTGCTTCCCCGACTCTGTAGTCCACCTCACCGGAGATCGAGATGGGCAAAAAACGCGGCCCCAAAGTCGACCACCCCCAACCAAAGAGTAAATCCGCCCTGGCCTTAGACGAAGGTTGATGAATACTTTACATGTCCGCTTTTGTTATATGCATTTGATTTCTGACACTAGTTTTCGTTGCTTTCTTGCAATGCATTCTTGCTGATATTAGATCAGTGTAGATAGTTGTTTGCCGCGTAGCTATATGAGATCTCAACCTTACATCTGCTGATCGAGAGGAAGATCGAGGTTATGTCCGCTTTCGCTATGCATTTCTTTACCCACTTCTGTGTGATATGTTTTGGGGGTTTGAAGTATGCATTTTACAAAGGTTATGATAGCAGTCAAGCTAGCAGAGCAATTTGTTGATCGTATTAAACTGCTTGTATTTTTTTATCTCGGAACTCTGCTGATCGTAACCTTACATCTGCTGAGGGAGAGGCAGAGCTTATGTCCGCTTTCGTTACGCTTTTCTTTTCCAAATATCACTTTTGTGCGGTACTTTTTTGGGGTTTGAATACTTGTCTGAGAATTTCTAAAGTCTCAGTCACTCACAAAAATGCACTTGAGCTGCACTTTTCTGTCAAAAAAGTGCAATTGCACTTTTCTACTAGAAAAGTGCAACTGATCCGAGTTGCACATTTTTTTGAACTTCAGTTGCACTTTTCTGAAGTGACTGAGACTTAAGAATTTCTCAGTTGACTGAGACATAGACACACCCAGACCTGAAGGCTTATTTATAAAAGTCAAACCAAGTAAAGTTTGACCAAACTTTCAGAAGAGTCTATCAAGAAATATAATATTTCGTAGATACCGTACGAAAATATATTCGTTATCTATTTAATGATGTTAAATTTGTATTTTGCATGTTAATAATGATTTTTGGTAAAAACTTCGGGATGGTGGTAGTACGTTTTACAAAGGTTATGATAGCAGTCAAGCTAGCAGAGCAATTTATTGATAGTATTAAACTGCCTGTATTTTTTTCTATTTGCAACTCTGTGTGCGCCATGTGGAATTGCATGCTCTAGCCAGTTCATCCAATGAGGTTTTATATCACTTAACACCAGAAGTTTGGGATTTTATTTTATCACAGAACCACAACCCTAGAAATTTGTATCACAAAACACCAACATTTGGGGTAATTGCTTCGCAGAATACATGATCTCTGTTTGATAGCCCATTAGTGACTTTAGGCCACCGTCAGTTTAAGAGTGACAGCAGGTGAAAGACAATTAGACTTTATTTTGTGGTATTTGCTGTTAAACGCTAAATACAAAGCTGTTTGTCAACACTAGTTGTTAAATCTTATGTCCATACAGTTCAAAAAAATCTTATGTCCAGGGTAGTTGTATTGGTACACATTATCAAAACCTTATCTTTGATACGAGAATATATTACCCAAATCTCATGTTCTTGTGTGGTTATAATTTCAATGGATATTTGTCATATGGTAATTCATTTTGTGTGTAGCATATGTAACAAGTGTGACTCATATTCTCATTTCCTGAGTGTCTACAAAATTTCACACCAAAATTCATTTGTTTGTAGCAAACATGCTCATAATCGTAAATTGGTGTCATATTTGTAGGGTGATGCTCTTGTCAAGCCAACTAATGACAAATAATGTGTTATGTGAAATAATTTCCCCAAATGTTGGTGTTTTGTGATAAAAATTCCCAACTTGTGGTGCTAAGTGATAAAACCGCTCATTCAATAGACCGAGCCTTAGGCATGTATCATTAGATATTTTTTTAGGAAGGCTGCAAGTATTTATTTTGAATCTTTGCGTTGCTACTTGCTAGGATTTGAACTCAGGACCTTGTTGGTGCGATACCATTTCGAATTGCATGCTCTAGCAAGTTCATCCAATAGACCGATCTGTTGGAACTTGGAAGACCCTAGGCAATTATATTAAGCACACGCCATTCCATATGGTTAACCATGGGCATGAAATGACACTTATGTGTTTGAGTCTATATGTGGATTGCTTAGCCCTTTCCATCGATTCGGACTTTTGGTTGCGTTGGCTCTTGCATGACGCTTGACATTCATACTTATCCTAAAAATTGTTGTTGCTTGCCCTCTGTTGCCCAACATAAATTATTTTTGAGCCATAATTTGTTTGCCCTTTCCATCGGTCCAGGACTTAGGTTGCGTTGGCTAGTGCATGAAGCTTGACAATATGAACATCAATTATTTTTGAGCCATAGTTTGTTTGTCATTACACCTTTTGAGCAGTCTCACTGCTACTATTAATTTGTTCTTATATGCACAGTTCCATGATAAATCTCATCTGCATTTCTCGCCAATGCATGTTAGGTCTTCCACTCGAGAATGAGTACGAAGAGCAACGGAGGCAAACTATCCTGCATAATAGCCGAGTTGCAGCCTCGTTGGGCCTAACACTACATCCTTCTACAAGGTCTAGTGCAAAAACGCCACCCACCTCCATCACAAAGGATACGGAACATTCCTCTCGATTCGTAATTTGATCCTGGCGATTGTGATGGCGAGGTGACTCAGGAAGATGCCCTGGACGACTATCCTCTGCAACACAACAAGGTGAGTTTTCTCTGTCCTGTCATCGAATTATTTGTCCCAACTTCCATTTGTTGTATCCCAGTCCTACCAAATATGTTACCCATGCCATGTTCAATCTCATTACTACAATTTTTCCTGCTTAGTTAACGCATCATATATGTTTTGGCATATGTTGCCTTACTGTTTTTCCATTCCATCTGCATATCATCATCATATAATATTATACATTGAAATATCATTTATGTGTGACAGCATCTGCAGATTCGGGCAAGAACTTTTCAAGAATGAACAGGAGGAAGAACACTCAACGGGAACCTCGGTGATACCGGAGGATGGGTGACGGTGCGTAATAAAAAAAGGGTTAAGCCCGATGCTCGTGCTGCTCCTCCTATTACAAGGTCTAACAAAAGACCGACACGAGGTGGCGAACAGGCCGAGAATGATAACGATAAAAGGTCTCGTAAAAACCACAAACCATCGAATCGGACAGAAGTAGCCCCGGCATGTACCAGCCCACACATTCCACAACCACCGATTTGCCAATACATTTCTCGGCAACAATTGCCAATGAGAACCGGTTTCCACAAGAAATTCGAGCCAACAATTGGCACCATCGGGAGTGGTGGTAGGTAATAATGGCCAAGGACACATGATGCTAGTCCCGAGATGATACAGCCTCAAATGTCCAAACGAGTGCTGCCACAACACCAAAGAAGCGGTGATGATCTCCCTCCGACCCTTAGTCCTGCGAAAGACAACTCCTCTCCCAGATGATGAGACCCACGCCAAAAAAGGTAATACTTTTTTCAAGACTTGTAGTTTAATGCTCCCTTATGTATCTATATACCATGATAGCTTGATGTAATGCTTAACTTGGTAGGTTCGCCACGATCAATAAAAACGAGGGGCCAACGGTAGGAAGAAAACTTGCGGCTAAGATTTCGGAATGGGTTCAAGATTTCGCATCACATCTATTGTAGGTGGCAGAAGGCCACTTCATCCGCATGAATCTTCATATCTTGTATCACATATTGGCTATTTTATCAGGAATGAACTTCCTACCTTCCCATTGTGGAAGCACCATGTTGACACCCCTTCACAGTTCGAGAGTTTAGTGCATAATTTACATGTAAGTCATGCTTCTCCTGGTAATGATAAATTATTCCACATTGATCTGTCCCATTTCTTGTAGCTTCTTGTTGTTTCTATGCTATATAACTCACCAATCATTCAACCGTTGTGAGCTTGATTAAGGTTTGAATTCGATGAGGATAATGAGGATGTAAAGTTTGTCATCGCTTCCATATTCAAAGAATTGTTGCGCCGGACACCGCTTATAAGCTTAAGGTGACATACTTCTTGGCGGATTACTGCCAATGTTCGAACAAAGTCTCCTGCACCCTGTATGACTGACGAGCAGTGGGGAGATCTTGTCAAGCACTGGTCTGATCCAAAGAATGTGGTATGGCTTATGAGGACCGTGAAACCAGATTAAATTCTGAATACTTATTTTGCGCTAGTGTCTCACTAGTCTCCTTTTGCAGACGTTGTCTAAAAGGAACCAGGCTAACCGCTTGAAACAACGTTTACCAAGCCGTACAGGATCTCGTCACTTGGTTGGGCATCTCTGGCAAAAAGTAATGCCCCGCTGGTCTGTACTGCTACATATGTTACTCGTAAATTGTGTAGAACTCCATGTGCATGTTATATTTGCATCCTCCATTTTAACCACGTTATTTGATTTCTATATGATTGTACAAAAATGCAGAAAGTAGATCATGCAAACAACATGCAACCAGACAAAGAGATGACTGCAGCGGAAGCGCTTTGAGGCATGCTTAAGAACAAACATAATGTGATAGGAGATCTCGCAGAAAGTGTTATTGTAAGTCTTCTTTATGATTTAATTTTTTTAACGACACACTTGCTAATTTGTAGGAGCAATAATGGGCATGTCAATATGATCTTGTAGGCGTTTTTGTGAAAATGCATTTGATGTGTAATCAGGCATACCAACTTGTAGGATTAAAAGTAGTTCATACACATTAAATCTACCGTTTGCATGTTTCTCTGTAATAACTTTAATTTTTACACGACTGAAAACTTTTCAGGCAAATATGAAATTGGAGATGGCAAAACCCGGGAAAGACGGTATGGAAAAAACTCTAGAAGAATGTATGGAGACATTTACCATGCTACTTAAAAATAAAGATATCACCAAAAACACTTTCCTGCGAAATGCTGGGTTTTTGCAGTCCAAGTCCAAGTCCAAGTCCAAGTCCAAGTCTTTCTCTGCACAAGTTCTGGAGGAACAACTCCAAATAGAATGAGCTGCAGCAGATGTGTTAAGAAACCAAGTTGACATGTTGAGATCGAGATCAGAAGCATGTGATGCCCTACTGCAGGAGGCCAATCAAGTTCGTTATAATCTCTCAAAGACTAATAAAATGGCATAGATAATTGGAGATGAACACTGACATTGACATGTGAGTACCTTGGTATTGTGAAATTTTTCCTGAGACTGAGGCAATGTTCCTATTTTGTTGGTGGATGCATTTTATCTGCGGCTGGGATCAACTTGGTAGGTGTTCCTGTGGATGTTTTATAAATTGGTTGCCTAGCATTTTCAATCAGTTTGAACTTAAATGGTATTAGAGCCAAGGTCTCGAGTTTGAATTGTTGACGGTGTGGTTCAATTCATCAATAATTTGTTGGTGCCCCATTGGCCCTTGTAAAGCTTCATGTGCCTACCTCCGAATCCAGTGTTGAATTTCTCTTGTCACACACGAGGATGGTTGTTAATGTGTGTATAAGTGGGTTGCATAGCCCCTTTTATGTAAGTTTGCAAGTTTCTGTATTGTGTTGTGCCTTTGGGACTCGAGGCTTGCTTCGGTGTCCCCCCCTCACCAAAACTTGAAGGGGTAATTTTTGCCATGTGCCTTCATTTTTTAGCCCGTAAAAACCCATATCAAGCCCTATATACCATCGTATAGATATACTTGGTGTACTTAATGTTCCTAACAGCCAATGTGGCTGGCGAAATATTTTACCCACGAACGTTTTGGTTTTCAATGTACAACATTGTCTGCGTGTCGACTCGAACAATATAGACTCAAATGGACCGGACTGGCTACTTGAGAGCTTACACTTATGTCTTTTTATTCACTTTTAATCATTACGCCCTTGGTTACGAAGAGTTAAAAAGAGATCTTTGCCATTCATATGTTTTAGTTCACTACAGTTTGAACGAAGGGGGGGACACCGAAGCAAATGTGTTGGGACTCAGCCTGCACTTCTGAATTTTGGTTGCGTTGGCTACTGCATAAGTTTAATATAGTTCCATGTGGTTTTTGTTGAGATCTATAAGTGGATTGCCTAGCCCTTTCCATCATTTCGGACCTGTGGTGTGCTATTCTGTTTTCCACGTGTTAGACCTCCTCTTCTTAACAAGACTCCATGAGTAGGAGGCACTATGATTTTATTTTTTTGCGCATGAAATTACTCAATTAGATACTAGCTTAATCCCATTTGTTGACTCTCTGTTGACCAGCCACTTGAGGGTAAAGCGAGTATATTGCACTAGCCAGTATTAGTACTCGAGGGGAAAACTGAGTACATATATTTTTCCAGTGTAAGGCTCGACGGTAGAACTGAGTACACGTAACGGTGCAGACGTGCAGTACCACGGACGCGTGTCGTGGTGCGCAGCGGTTAGGCGGTGCGCGTGTTGAGACCAAACGTCTAGCTTTTTTGAGAAACTGCCGAGACCAACCGTCACGTTGCCTGTACAGAGCCCCTCTGTCCCTCCCTCTGCACACAGTCTCATTCTCACTCACGCACGCAACCACGCCTCTCACGTCCCATCAACTTCTCCAAATCGAATGAAAAAACACCAACCGCCCTACGCGCATTCCCTGCCGGCTATGGACAAGAAGAATGCGCTGGCCGTCGCCCCCGAGACCGTCGCCTCCGAGGGCGGCGCATCCAAGCACCGCGCCTCCGTGGACTGGGCCTCTCTCAGGGCTGACGGACCACTTCACAAGATCGGGGACTGCTTACTGGCGAACGAGGAGTACATGGACACCTACTCTGCTTTGAGGCAAGTTTGTAGAAATTGGCGCTCAGGTTTACCTGAGCCCGACGTGCACCTGCACGAATGGATCATGGTAGAACACGCCCTTCCACGCGCTGCTGATTTCACCTTCCTCCACCTCCGCACATCCCGCTACGTCACCATCGATCTAACGGAAGTTCATGCAAGGTTCAAATTCCTCCATATCTATAGAGTTAATCTATTTTTATTTTCAATCGTAAACATCTTAGTGCTGAATGTTATCTTCATCAATATATTTTAGATACTACTTCGTCGGCTTTTGCCGTGGCATCATCGTGCTTGCCCAGAAGAACTAGCCGCACAAGATACGGCTTCTGAACCCACTCACAAAGACATTGAATACTAGGTTTGAGGCGCATATGCCATATGTTATTCTGAAGTCAGTCGCTGTAATGAAGTCCCCGACTATGGTCTTCGTTTCCAAAGATTACCTGGCGGAAATTGCTTGGGTCGATGAGAGCACTCCAACTAAGGGTATAGATGAAGATTGGGGAGAAGGAAGATTTTTGACCGAGCACCATTCTCTGCGTTGCATTACCCCGTTCAATGGTGAATTGTATGCAATAGCTGTGAACAATTTTGAGTTCGGAAAATTAGTGTGCACCAACAATGTCCAGTTGGAGCAGCGCGAAACACGATCAACATGGATACACTATTTTCATTTCCAGAACTTGGAAATAACAAGTTCTACCTTGTGAAGTCGGATGGTGCTCTGCTGCTTGTGTTGTTGGACAACAAGCATTTGGAGGAAGGTCAATCATTGGTCTACCGTGTGGACACTGAGAGCCGCTCTCTCCATGTTGTCAATAACATTGGCAGTCGTGCCTTCTTCGTCCATTATATCCGGTGTATCTCCGTCGACACCAGAGTGCACCCGACACTTCGACCTGGCTGCATCTACTACGCAGATTTGGGTTATATCAGAGAGTACTTTGATGATATAAAGGCCTCGGATGAGTGGCCAATACGTGTGGATAGATTAGGAAACTACGGTATGAGAAATGAACAAAGGCCATACCGTTTGGAGGATGTATTGGCTGCTGCTGCAGACGGAAGGAGTTCAATGAATATTTCCTTCAGATCAGAGAATGGAGTGACGAAGTAATATATGCTGAATGAAGATCAGATTCATTCATCCTGGGGTATCCTAATCTTCATGTTGGCCATACATTGCGTCTTGTATTATTTTAAGATTAGTTTGTCGTGAACATTAACATTGTTATTGGCTGCTTTTGGCTATTGTATGCAGTTTATGTATTATACTCCGTACTTAGTTTTCTGGATTTATTATACTGCTGTGAATTTTTCCTATACTAGCTTCTAGATTTGACTGATTTTGTTTGTAATGATGATGGCTTGATGTGGCTGTTGGCCTTGACTGCCGGAGCAGAGCAATTAGTACTGTACTTAACCAGGTGTACCGTCTTTATATTAGTATTATATTATATTACTTGACCATAGCCATATTCAAAATCAAATCTCAGTCGGGCGGCAAAATCTCCCGCCAATCCTGAAATATTTCAGACGGGTTTTTGAATGGGATAAGAAGATAGATCACGATGATAGTAACCGGTATTCAAGGTGATGATGATTTGATTTTGCACTCGGCCTTGAACAGAGGTACTAGTATGGTCTCACAATTTTTTATCATTATAGTTGGACCTTAGCCAAATTCAAAATCTCATAGCGGCAAAACTTCCCGCCCACAAAATACAAAAATTTCACACGCTTCCAAATTCCCATTCTACCCCTGTGGAGATGAGAGCAAAGTCGGTTGGTGGGGGGGTATGACCGTCATTTTTTTGGATCACCACCTCCCTAGCCTGGAAACCCTCCCAAAAAAAATTCATTTCCCTCAGACCACCCACCGGAACTTCCCAAGTCCCTCTCTCCCACCTCCACGACCACCGCACCGGAACATCCCCGCCGGACTTCCCTAGCCTACCCGAGCCCTCGCGATCCTCGTCATCCGGCTGCCTGCCGGAGCCGCTTCATCGACGCTGTCATCAACCGGACCGGATCATCCCCGCCGAACCTCGAAACCATATGCTCATCCAGCAGTCTACCGCAGTCGCTTCAGCTGCGGTATCGTCCACCCCACCGGAGCCGCTTCGCCGGATCCGTCGTGCACCGCATCGGATCTTGCTCACCGACACCGCTGTGCATGAACCGGATCTGCTTCACCGGCGCCGTGCATGATCTAAGCTCTTCTACTGTCGCTTTTCTATTGCTTGCCTGCAAGTTCTTGTTTAATCTTGCGGGAACCTGTTTGTGTTAACGACGCGTCGTTACGTTTTTGCAGATGAGATGAGTAACCATGAAGTGTAATGGCCGTCTCTCCAACCCCAAGTAGCACATGTAGTGTACTTCATCACCGGATCTATCAACCCCAGGAAGATCTGCTGTGACTCCCACAGAGTGCTTCTCCTAATGTAAGTCCCTTGTTTTAGCGCCATGTTAAGGTTCAGATGCTTGTTTGTCTGAAGCTCTTTTAGTTCATTCCTAGCTATATATGACCGTAACACCTTGCTATTTTCTAGTTCATTGCTAACTTTAAGCGATTGAACATTTTGGTTTGCATTCCCTGCTCTGTAGATGTAGCCATCATAACTTCTATCTGGCTCAGTCGTTGTTACAAAAATTATAGGTATTATAGTAACATCCTGCTATTATTTAGTTCATGGCCAATTTTAAGTAATTGCACATGTTGGTTCGCATTCCCTGCTCTATAGCTTTTGGCATCGTAACTTCTATATTTGGTTTACATTCCCTGCTCTGTAGATCTAGCCATCATAACTTTATCTTGCTCAGTCGTTGTTACAAAACTTATGGCCTGCTACTATGTTGTTTGCGCCAATTTTTTACTCCATGAACATGTTGGCTTGCATTCCCTGTACTACAGGTGATGCCATTGTTTTGTATCTAGTTCATTGTAAGCTAACAAAGTAAGGACTTTGTTTGGCATGCTATCACTCTGCTATCTAGCCTGTAGTACAAATAAACTTGTCATACTACTAGATAATAATTTTGTGTGCCATCTTGTTCTTCAAAAGCTGCATTATTGACTTGTTTCTCTGACTTGGCATGACGCTCACATATGGAATGCTGAACATATTGGTTTGCATTCCCTCTTATACAAGTTAACAGGTGATCCCACTATATTCTGTATCTGGTCCATCCTAAGCTCCAGCATTAACTATCCTCTATGTGTTACTCATTACAAGTTTATATCCCGAAACATCTTGATTTGCATCCCCTTCACTATAAGTTCAGGAGTATTATTTAGTTCACGGCCAAAATGAAGTAATTGCACTTGGCACATGTTGGTTCACATTCCCTCCTCTTTAGCTTTTGCCATCGTAACTTCTATTTTTGGTTTACATTCCCTGCTCTGTAGATGTAGCCATCATAACTTCATCTTGCTCAGTCGTTGTTACAAAATGTATAGCCTGCTACTATGTTGTTCATGCCCATTTTGTACTCCCTGAACATGTTGGTTTGCATGGGACTCAACAGTAGTAAGTCTGTTGTTTCATTCTATGCTCTGTTATATTGGCTGTTGGTATGAGGCATGCACTCTTTGTTTGCTTATTGTGCGCATTACAATGATCTTGTTATAACGACGAAATGATGAGTTCCAAATATCTTTGGCAAACAATATTGTAGTGTCTTTGCCTTTCCATTGTTGTTGTCTTAACTTGTAATGTCTTTGTTTCAGATATAGGTGATGCATGGACAACTTAAAAGATTGCCGGATCGCTTCATTGTATTGCTAGGTTTAATTACCATTCAATTTCTCTGGGTTCTGTAATATTTTTTCAAAGCCGTGCGGTGATGTAATATTTAGTTAGTTTTTATAGTTCTTTCGCGCATTTTTTCTATGTTGCTTGTGGTAAGTGAGGCTATCCGACAGAAATCATTGCTGCGTAAATATTCTCAGTATCTAAAACACGAATTCCCATCCCTTAAACGGCCCAATTAACCGAAATCACATATGTGTCGGCCCGCAAAATCCTAAAGCGCCTATTATGCCGGCATATAAACAGCAACTAAACGGGCTGGCCCACTTACTTATTGGGCCAGCCCACTTGATTTACGGTGGACCCCACACCCTAATTGGGCCGGCCCACTTGCTTTAAGGTGGACCCCACCCACTACTGGGCCGGCCCACTATCTTGTTGGGCCGGCCCACTTGCTACATGGTGGACCCCACATACAAAATGGGCCTGGCCCTTTAAGAGGAAAGTGGGACCCACACGTGTTTTTGGCCCGACCCACTATCTTGTTGGGCGGCCCTCTTGCTATTAGGTGGACCCTACATACTAAATGGGCCAGCCCTTTAACAGTAAAGTGGGACCCACCTGTGCTTTTGGCCCGGCCCACTATCTTGTTGGGCCGGCCCACTTGCTACATGGTGGACCCCACATACTAAATGGGCCGGCCCTTTAAGAGGAAAGTGGGACCCACCTGTGGTTTTGGACCGGCCCACTAGCGTGTTGGGCCGGCCCACTTGCTATATGGTGGACCCCACATACTAAATGGGTCGGCCCTTTAACTGGAAAGTGGGACCCACCTGTGTTTTTGGCCCGGCCCACTATCTTGTTGGGCCGGCCCACTTGCTATATGGTGGACCCCACATACTAAATGGGTGGCCCATTAACGAGAAAGTGGGACCCACTGTGCTTTGGCCCGACCCAGCGGCAGGTGGGCCGGCCCATTTGATCTAATGTGGACCCCACGTACTAAATGGGCCGGCCCGATATCAGGAAAGTGGGACCCACATGCTAATTGGGCCGGCCCAATAACTTCTTGGGCTGGCCCACTTGCTTTAAGGTGGACCCCACATGGTAAATGGGCCGGCCCGATAACATGAAAGTGGGTCCCACATGTTTTGTGGGCCGGCCCTTTTGCCTGTTGACCGGTCAAACGAGTGCATTCGGCCCGGCCCACATGCTTAGTGGGCCGGCCCATTAATCTTTTGACCAGTCAACCTTAGAGGTTAGGCCCGGCCCACGTAACTAATGGACCAGCCCAGCTATATAGTTGACCGGTCAAACTAAGTCAGCTGGCCCGGCCCGCAAACTTAATGGGCCGGCCCGCTTAAGACGTGGCAGGCCTCGTGTGGGCCTACCATCTACCACGGGGTTTCAGCGGTTAACACCGTTAAATGCCAGTTAACGGCGTCTGCCACATGGCAGTTTGCATGACGTCAGCAGTCAACGGGCTCCCGGAAACACTTCTGCAACGGTCCGATTTTCCGTGGCGGAAGGGCACCCAAGCGCGACGGACCGAAAAATACGTGGTAGGACTTTGCCTGACGCAGTTTCGACAACAGAACCCATATCGTCGGGTTAGGCCCATAGGCGACGAAAAACACCCCTTAGCGGACGATTTTGAGACGTTGCCTATCAGAACTTTTCTTGTAGTGTCGTCTCCTGCGTGCCTCGGTTATCTCTATACCCGAGCTCTTTCTTATGCAATTTACCTTGTGATAGCCATCGTGCTTGAAGTTATATATATCTTGCTATCACATACTTGCTTGTATTGCTTAGCATAAGTTGTTGGTGCACATAGGTGAACCATTGCTTAGAATAAGTTGTTGGTGCACATAGGTGAACAATAGTATATAGGCTTTGGCTTGACAAAGTAAACGCTAGTTTTATTCCGCATTTGTTAAGCCCATCTCGTAAAAGTTTTAAATCGCCTATTCACCCCCCTCTAGGCGACATCCGTGTCCTTTCAGTTTATCATTTTTTTCGTGAAAAGTAATGCCTAAAAGAGTTTATAATTTTTAGCGCGTGAAAATGATAGAGAGAGAGGGGTTATCCTGCCCGTTAGCATACTTAGAGAGTGGAAGGTTACCGCCGATAGAGAGAGAGAGGGGTTATCCTGCCCGTTAGATCATACGATCAACGGCCGGCGGGCACGATCCGCGTGACATGGGCTAGACCAATCAGGGCAATGTTGCACGTGTGAGAGAATTTGTGGAGGGAGAGGGCAAAACTAAGTAGTATCAAGAAACCAAGGGCACCTATGTAATAAACAGACTAAGGGATTCAAATATGAGATTTAAAAAATGGAAAATGCGTGTTTTGTACAATGAAACCCATCTTGTCCTATCTCAAACTATTTGCTATACAAATATAAATGAGTGTGAGAATTGTGGCCTCATTTAGACAAAGTATGTTTTGGGGAAAGCTGTTTTGGGAAGGGCTTATTGTGGAAAACCATGCACCTTCATAGCTACTAGGTGATTTGAGAAGGCCTTTGAGAAGTGGCAATTTGTGGTAAAACTTGATTTATCTATGACTTATCTATGTTTTGAGAACTGACAATTTGTGGTAAAGACTCCATGAGTATGTGCCACTATTTTTCGGAATTTTTCGCACATTAAATGACTCATTTAACTAGTTAATCCCATTTGTTGACTGTCTGTTGACCAGCTACTTGAGGGTAAAACTGAGCATATTGCACTAGCCAGTATTAGCACTCAAGGGGAAAACTGAGCACACAAAAAATGCTAGTACAATACTTGAGGTTATACCTGAGTATATCTAAATTTCCAGGGTTAGACTCGAGGACGCGTGTTGCGGTGCAGAAATGGAAGACGTGCAATTGTTGACGCGTAGACGCGGGTCACGGTGCAGAAGTCGAAGACGTGCAATCGTGGACGTGTGTCGCATTGCAGAAGTCCAAGACGTGCAGACGTGCAGCGGTGGACGCGTAGGACGCGGGTCGCATTAACCACCCCTTGCCTTTATTGATGCCTCCTCCATCTATCTCTGTCACTCTCACTCGCCTACGCAACGCCGCCTCTCTCACGTCCCATCATCTTCTCCAAAGAAAAAAACCCTCTCCCTCTCCCTCTGCTCTGCCGGCGAGATGGACAAGGAGAATGCCAATCCCATCGTCCACGGCGTTGTCGGTTCCAAGCGCGATGCCTCCCTCTTCGACGTCATCCCCTCAACGGATGTCGCCGCCTCCTCCGCCGGTGCATCGGAGGCTGCTACCGCCGGTCGCGGTCAGATCCCGTCGGGATATGACCCCTACGAGTATGTGCCGTACGTCCAGCCCCGAACCCCTATGACACCTCCATGGAGGACGCATGGAATGAGGTAACTACGGTTTGCTTCCTTTTTTGTTCCCCATTCCTTTTTGAACCCTATTTTTGCTGGTGTAGATGGATCTGTGGATGGATGAGTATTGGGCTAATATTTACGCCGATTTAATTCCATTTTGCTTTGATCCCTCCTTGATTTCGTTTAAGATTTGGGGTTTGGCCGTTCGGTTAATTTATGCAAGTAATAATGGGATCTCAATCAGTTAATTTATGCAAGTAATCATAGGATCTCAATCAGTTATTTTATGCACGAATCAAAAGATATCAATCGTTTAATTTTGCAAATAATCTGGAATGTGTTAGTTCAGATCTGGAATCTGTTTCTTTGCCTATGATGAATCGGTGGGCACAAATTTTTACAGGGAGGGTTCAGCGAACCATTTCTGTGTACAAATCCGTTGTGCATGAGCTTTGGTTCGCTGACTACATCCCTGTAGACATATAATTGTGTCCACTCTAACCGAGGCTGCCTCTGTTTCTCCTAACTTTGTTATCATGCACGTTAGTCATCGTTGCAACTCATTCACTAATAGTTCCCATTTGATATGGATCGACTGTCTAGCAGCAACGTCGGCAGCGACGACGAGCACCATGACATCAAGACTCGCCGGGTGCTGCGGAGGCTGCAGGTCGGCCAGTATGTCTCCTACTTCGCCATCGACAAGGGTGTCTACAGGTGCTTCTTCTGCACTAGGAGGCTCGGCGGCACTGACTACAACTGCCTCCTCACGCATGCCGAGAACATCGGCATCACCAACCCCAAGGTCGGCGCGTCGGTGAACCCCCACTCCTTCCGCGCCAAGCACTTGGCGCTCGGCATGCACCTCCGCAGCATCCAGCGGGTGGAGATCCCCGCCGGGCGCGTGCCTCCGCTCAAGCCCAAGGCTCCCAAGGGGAGCAACAAGTGGAGGCAGAGGCAGATGGGGTAGGCGGAGTCCTGGACGTGTGCTGCTGCTGCCTCCTCCATTTTGTTGTTGGGATCCCTTTGTTGATAGCTAGGGATCCCTCGTTGTTATGTTGTTAGTATGATGGTGCTGTGAAGAACCTCGAACCCTACTATGTTTGGCTGCTGAATGCAGCTTATTATCTAGGGAGGGATCCCTATTATCTATCCCTATTCTACTATATGACCTTGTGAATTTATCGTACATTCCCTGTAGATTTGCTTCTAGATTTAACTACATACATATGGACCAGATGGAGTACTAGATTGGGCTCCCTACTAGATGTGCTGCCATATTGGGCAAACAACGAGGGCCAAAAGGCACAAATAATAATTGAAGAAAGACAGAAATGCAAGCTTCTCTAGATTTGATACTAATTAGGTGAAAAAGGCAGAGAGAAGGAGGCAGAAAAGGTACTCTTAAAAGGGAAATGCCAATGGCCGAGAGAGACAAAACCCAGCTCCTGCTCACGTGAAACCAAACGCTATCTCGTCCTGTCCCACGCGGTCCCTTTCTACCAGCCCCACGTGACGCGGGCCCACACAACGCGGCCCCACACGTCAGCACGGAACGGTCAACTTAACGGGAATCCTGCCGTCTGAGCTGCTTTTGCGGGTTTCAAACAAACACTTGGGGAAAACTGAGGAGAACTAAGGAGCTGGGGAAAACTGAGCACAACTAAGGAACCGGGGGCACGAAAATAGAAATCCCTAGCAATAATAGTGTTCAAAGAGTTCATGCTAATAACATTGCTACAACTATTTTGCAAACAAAGTTCCATGGGTTTTTTAATTTTCTCTTCAAACACATCATGTCCTAATTCAATATAGTTCATAAAGATCTCAATTTTTTTTGTTGTTTTCCATTAAGCCTAACTAGTGAAAATAAAAAAAGAAACAAAAAGATATAATTGCAGTATCTAAAGGAAATAACTTCGAGCACTCACACACCGGCAACAGTGCTAGGAAATAGCTTAGTAGTCGGAGGATGTGAATACCTTTTACCTTACCTCCCCGGCAACGGCGCCAGAAAATAGCTTGATGTCTACGCACACTTCTATTCTTGTAGACAGTGTCGGGCCTCTAAGAGCAGAGGTTTGTAGAACAGCTGCAAGTTTCCATTAAGTGAATCACCCAAGGTTTATCGAACTCAGGGAGGTAGAGGTCAAAGATATCCCTCTCAAGCAACCCTGCAATTACGATACAAGAAGTCTCTTGTGTCCCCAACACACCTAATACACTTGTCAGATGTATAGGTGCACTAGTTCGGCGAAGAGATAGTGAAATACAAGTAATATGGATGATTGTAAGTAGTAATTGCAATCTGAAATAAAGATGGCAGCAAGCAAACATGTAACAGAACTTGTTGGAAATGGTGTTTCAATGCTTAGAAACAAGGCCTAGGGATCATACTTTCACTAGTGGACACTCTCAACATTGATCACATAACTTAATAAATAAATGCTACTCATAAACACTCTCTTGTTGGATAACAAACACCATTCATTGTGTAGGGCTATAAAAGCACACCTCAAGCCGGAGTAAACAAGCTTCACAACATCCGGAGTTCATATTAAAGTAACCTCTAGAGTGCATAATAGACCGTTGCTATTTAGACCGAGTACTAACATAGCATACACACTGTCAACAATAGCTATGAAAGGGGGAATAGATCGCATCTATACTATCATAGTAATAGTTAATTTCATAATCTACAAGAGATTACAATCATAACCTACGCCAAGTACTACATGATGCACACACTGTCAACATTACATCATGGAGGAGGAATAGAATACTTTAATAACATCACTAGAGTAGCACATAGATTAATAGTGATACAAAGCTCATGATCACATAAAGATCACATGGGAGAGAGATGAACCACATAGCTACCGGTAGAGCCCTCAGTCTCGGGGGAGAACTACTCCCTCCTCATCACGGGAGACAGCAATGGCGATGAAGATGGCGGTGGCATCGATGGAGATGACTCCGGGGGCAATTCCCCATCCCGGCGGCGTGCCGGAACAGAGACTTCCGTCCCCCGAAACAGAGTTTCGCGATGGCGGCGGCGCCCTGAGTCTTTCTGGAGTTTTGTCTATTGGTATCGAGTTTTTAGGTCACGAGGGGTTATATAGGTGAAGAGGCGATGTCGGTGGAGCCAGGGGCTCCCTCCCCATAGGCTGGCGCAGCCAGGGGGCCACCCGCACCGCCATATGGTGTGGGTCCCCTGCTGCCCGCTCCGACTCTCCTTCGGTGTTCTTGAACCCTCCGTGAAATATGAGATCGTGAGCTTTCGTTTCATCCAATTCCGAGCACTTTAGTTTTTGGGCCTTTTCTGCAATAAACAGACATAATAAACAGAAACTGGCACTGTGGCATCTTGTTAATAGGTTAGTTCCGGAAAATGCATAAAATCATTATAAAGTGTGAGCAAAACATGTAGGTATTGTCATAAAACTAGCATGGAACATCAGAAATTATAGATACGTTGGAGACGTATCAATGCTTGGTATAGAATATGTGATGCTCATCATAGATGTACTAAGAAATATTCTACTATGATTCTTCTTAGGAATTTCTATGTTGGTATTTCTACTTGGAATAGATTTGTTCTAGATACTCTTATTGGTGGTAATTTTCTAGGTGCTCCCGCTTCGGAAGCCTATGTTTTAATTGAAAGTTTAGTAGGAAGTCCTCCCACTAATGTTGCTAAAACTGAGATCACTTTAGAAGAGGTGGTAAAAAGACTAGATTTTTTAGAGAAAATTTTGCCCAATTTACTTTTTGATGCTATCCATACTAATGAGTTGATAGGAGGAATCAATAAAAAAATGTTGTTTTGGAGGGTAGCATTGCAAATGATGATAGAACTATTAGAATTGGTAAACTTGAAGAAGCTATGGAAACTTTGAGTTCAACTTTTTCCTCTCTTGGTTTCAAAAAGGAGAGAGTTTTTGTTGGGAAAGAACAAAAAATTATTTATGTCCCTAAGGCACCCAAACCAAAAACCCGTGATATGTTTAAATTTGATAAAACTTTTAGTTCAACTAAGAGTAAATTGCATGTTGAATCTTCAGAGGTGTCTAAGGTACTTGATGATACAAATGATTTTTTGGAAGAAGTAATTGATCTTGATGCTTTACCTCTTGATAATACTTGATTTGCACCCTTTCCGCGCCTAGCTCAAAGGCGTTAAAGAAAAGCGCTTATGGCAGACAACCCATGTTTTATTTCTGTTATTTTTGCTTTGTTGAGTCTTGGAAGTTATTGCTAATTTAATAACCTCTCCTTATCGTTTTTATTTCGTTTTTGTGCCAATGGTAGTCTCTAATAGAAAGAAAGCAGTGTTTGGGGTATTTTCAATTCTGAAACAAATTATGTGCTGGTCACGAAAAACAGTCTTAAAAATCTCCAGAAAATTATTTTGAGCTGAACATTTTTGTGCTTATGCCCCAGTATGTTAGCTAACTTTTGTTAGTTTAGAATTTTTCAATTTGAGCAGAACTATTTTTTTTAATTTCGATCTCTGCCTGCTGGTTTGTTTTGACAGATTTCTGCCATGTTTTGCATTGCGTCTTATGCTTCGTATTTTTTAGTTCTTTTGTGAAAAAGAGCTTTGGGAAGAAGTATCTACAGTAGCATAAATTAAAATGAGTGTTTGATATGTGCCATTACTGAAGCCTTGCTGGTTTGATATATTTTTATTTACACTAATGTTGCTAATCAATTGTGCTGAGTTTTGTGTGAAGGAAGTTTTCAAGTGTGGGAAGAGAAGAATGATGCAATAAGATGAAGCATGGACAAGAGCTCAAGCTTGGGGATCTCCCCTGGACCCCCCAATAAATATCCAAGAAGTACAAGCGTCAAAGCTTGGGGATGCCCAAGGCATCCCCTCTTCATCAAAAAAAGCACTAGGTCATTTTTCAACATGCTATATTTTTATTCCTTCATGTGATATGTGTTATCCTTGGAGCGTCTTTACTTTTTTCTGTGTGTTTACTTTCAATAAAGTTGGATCCCATCATTCATGTTTACTTTGGAGTGATACACGCTTCACCGCTTTGCATATTTACTTTGGAGTGAGACACGCTCCGCTGTTTTGCATGTTTATTTTGGAGTGAGACACGCTTCACTGTTATGCATTTTGCGTTGGAGAGAGACACACTCCACTTTTACATTTATTTGAGTTTTAATAGCTCTCTGGACATTTACTTGTTTTTCATATATGAGAGTTGTTTGGTTTCATTTCGTTGGTGTTGGAAGCATGAAAAAAGTTTTATGTGTATGTGATGTAAATGGAAGCATGTTTAGATTGTGGCATAGTTATTTTTGCTTATCTTGCTAGATGTTATTCTCATGATGAGCTTGTTAATTATGTTTTCATTATGATTGGTCTCAAATACTGAGAGTGTTTAGTGTGCCATTGAAGGTTTCATGCATTGTTTTTAGCATACAATAGAAAAGCATATATTTGCAGGATAACGTTGCATAGAAAACAAAAAATTTCCTACCGCGAACACGCAATCCAAGCCAAGATGCAATCTAGAAGACGGTAGCAACGAGGGGTTTATCGAGTCTCACCCTTGAAGAGATTCCAAAGCCTACAAGAGGAGGCTCTTGTTGCTGCGGTAGACGTTCACTTGCCGCTTGCAAAAGCGCGTAGAAGATCTTGATCACGATCCCTCCGGCGCCACGAACGGGCAGCACCTCCGTACTCGGTCACACGTTCGGTTGTTGACGAAGACGACGTCCACCTCCCGTTCCAGCGGGCAGCGGAAGTAGTAGCTCCTCTTGAATCCGATAGCACGACGGCGTGGTGTCGGTGGTGGTGGAGAACTCCGGCGGAGCTTCGCTAAAGCATGCGGGGGCTATGGAGGAGAAGGGGGCGGCTAGGGTTTGGGAGGGGGTGGCCGGCCACTCAAAGGGGCGGCCAGGTTGTGGTCTTGGGGTGGCCGGCCCCCTCCCCTTGGCCCCTCATTATATAGGTGGAAGCCCCAAGTGTTGGACTACAAGTCTCCGAATAAGACTCGAACCCAAAACCTTCCATATGATAGGGAAACCTACCCAAGGTGGGAATCCCACTTGGGGTGGGATTCCCCCCTTCCATATGTGGGGGTGGCCGGCCCCCATAGGGGGAGTCCACTTGGGACTCCTCCCCCACTAGGGTTGGCCGGCCATGGAGGTGGAGTCCCTTCTAGAACCTTCCATAGAACCTTCCGCATCATTTTAAATCACATAAAATGACATCCTATATATGAATCTTATTCTCCGGACCATTCCTAACTCCTCGTGATGTCCGGGATCTCATCCGGGACCCCGAATAAATATTCGAACTCCATTCCATATTTCAAGTACTACCATTTCAACATCCAACTTTAAGTGTGTCACCCTACGGTTCGCGAACTATGCGGACATGGTTGAGTACTCACTCCGACCAATAACCAATAGCGGGATCTGGAGATCCATAATGGCTCCCACATATTCAATGATGACTTTAGTGATCGAATGAACCATTCACATACGATACCAATTCCCTTTGTCACGCGATATTTTACTTGTCCGAGGTTTGATCTTCGGTATCACTCTATACCTTGTTCAACCTCGTCTCCTGACAAGTACTCTTTACTCGTACCGTGGTATGTGGTCTCTTATGAACTTATTCATATGCTTGCAAGACATTAGACGACATTCCACCGAGAGGGCCCAGAGTATATCTATCCGTCATCGGGATGGACAAATCCCATTGTTGATCCATATGCCTCAACTCATACTTTCCGGATACTTAATCCCACCTTTATAACCACCCATTTACGCAGTGGCGTTTGGTGTAATCAAAGTACCTTTCCGGTATAAGCGATTTACATGATCTCATGGTCGTAAGGACTAGGTAACTATGTATCGAAAGCTTATAGCAAATAACTTAATGACGAGGTCTTATGCTACGCTTAATTGGGTGTGTCCATTACATCATTCATACAATGACATAACCTTGTTATTAATAACATCCAATGTTCATGATTATGAAACTAATCATCCATTAATCAACAAGCTAGTTTAAGAGGCATACTAGGGACTTCTTGTTGTCTACATATCACACATGCACTAATGTTTCGGTTAATACAATTATAGCATGACATATAAACATTTATCATAAACATAGAGATATAAATAATAACCACTTTATTATTGCCTCTAGGGCATATCTCCTTCAGTCTCCCACTTGCACTAGAGTCAATAATCTAGATTACATTGTAATATACCTAACACCCATGGCATTCTGGTGTTGGTCATGCTTTGCCCTAGGGAGAGCTTTAGTCAACGGATCTGCTACATTCAGATCAGTGTGTACTTTGCAAATCTTTACTTCTCCATCTTCGATGTACTCGCGAATCGAGTGGTAACGCAGCTTGATATGCCTCAGCCTCTTGTGTGACCTTGGCTCTTGTGCATTGGCGATGGCACCCATGTTATCACAATATATGATTAATGGGTCCAATGCACTAGGAATCACACCGGGCTCTACAATGAACCTCTTCTGATGAAGCCTCTGAAGCCGCTATGTACTCTGATTCTATTGAAGACTTCGCCACCGTGCACTGCTTCGAGCTTGCCCAGCTTACTGCAGCACCATTCAATATAAACACGTACCTGCATCGTGACTTAGAGTCATCGGGATCGTTGTTCCAACTTGCATCGGTGTAACCACTTACAACGAGCTCTTGGTCACCTCCATAACAAAGAAACATATCCTTAGTTCTTTTCAAGTACTTCAGGATATTCTTGATCATTGTCCAGTTGTTCCATTCCTGGATCACTTTGATATCTGCTAGTCAAACTAACAGCATGTGAGTACATAGCATGGCATACATGATAGATCCTACTGCCGAGGCATAGGGGATATTACTCATCCTTTCTCTTTCTTCTGCCGTAGCCGGTCCTTGAGTCTTACTCAAAACCTTGCCTGGTAACATAGGTAAGAACCCTTTCTTACTTTCGTCCATTCTAAACTTCTTTAGAATCTTATCCAGATATGTACTCTGTGATAGCCCTATTAGGCGTCTTGATCTATCTCTATAAATCTTGATGCCTAATATATACGATGCTTCACCAAGGTCTTTCATTGAAAAACTATTATTCAAATAACCTTTAACACTGCTTAATAGTTCTATATCATTCCCGATCAATAATATGTCATCTACATATAATATCAGGAATGCTACAGAGCTCCCACTCACTTTCTTGTAAATACAGGCCTCTCCATGACACTGTATAAACCCGAAGTCTTTGATCACCTTATCAAAGCGTCGGTTCCAACTTCTTGATGCTTGCTTCAGTCCATAGATTGAACGCTGAAGTTTGCATACCTTGTCAGCATTTTTAGGATCGACAAAACCTTTGGGTTGTACCATATACAACTCTTCCTCAATGTCTCCATTAAGGAACGCTGTTTTGACATCCATCTGCCAAATCTCATAATCGAAAAATGCAGCTATTGCTAACAAAATCCTCACAGATTTTAGCTTCGCTACAGGTGAGAAAGTCTCATCGTAGTCAACTCCTTGAATTTGTCGGAAACCCTTTGCGACAAGTCGAGCTTTATAGACAGTAATATTACCATCAGCATCTGTTTTTCTCTTGAAGATCCATTTATTCTCGACAGCCTTTCGGCTATCAGGTAAGTCTACCAAAGTCCATACTTTGTTATCATACATGGATCCCATTTCGGATTTCATGGCTTCTTGCCATTTGTTGGAATACGGGCTCATCATCGCTTCTTCATACGTCGCAGGTCCTCATCATTGTTATCCACAATCATGACATTTAGACAAGGATCATACCAATCAGGAGTGGCACGTTCCTTGTCGATCTGCGAGGTTCGCATGGTTTCCTCGTTCGAAGTTTCATGATCATTATCATTTGCTTCCTCCGTTGCCGGTGTAGACGTGCATGTACAACTTCCGCAGATCGCGCTACTCGATCAACGAGTATAGATTCATCAATCTCATCGAGTTCTACTTTTCTTCCAGTCACTTCTTTAGTGAGAAATTCTTTCTCAAGAAAGGTTCCGTTCTTAGCAACAAAGATTTTGCCTTCGGATCTGTGATAGAAAGTGTACCCTATAGTTTCCTTAGGGTATCCTATGAAGATGCATTTCTCCGCTTTGGGTTCTAGCTTGTCCGGTTGTAACTTCTTTACATAGGCTTCGCAACCCCAAACTTTCAGGAACGACAGCTTAGGTTTCTTATTAAACCATAATTCATACGGTGTCGTTTCTACGGATTTTGATGGTGCTCTATTTAAAGTGAATGCGGCTGTCTCTAATGCATAAATCCAAAAATATAACGGCAAATCAGTAAGAGACATCATAGAACGAACCATATCTAAGAGAGTTCGATTACGACGTTCGGACACACCGTTTCGTTGTGGTGTTCCCGGCGGTGTCAATTGTGAAAGTATTCCGCATTTCTTTAAATGCATGCCAAACTCATAACTCAGATATTCACCTCCACGATCAGATCGTAAAAATTTAATCTTCTTGTTACGTTGATTTTCTACTTCACTTTGAAATTCCTTAAACTTCTCGAAAGTTTCGAATTTATGTTTCATGAAATAGATATACCCATATCTACTCAGATCATCTGTGAAGGTTAGAACATAACGATAACCACCGCGCGATGCTACGCTCATTGGTCCGCACACATCGGTATGTATGATTTCCAATAAGTCAGTAGCTCGCTCCATCATACCAGAAAATGGAGTCTTAGTCATTTTACCCATTAGACATGCTTCGCATCTATCAAGTGACTCAAAGTCAAGTGATTCAAGTAATCCATCAGTATGGAGTTTCTTCATGCGTTTCACTCCAACATGACCAAGACGACAGTGCCACATATAAGTAGAATTATCATTCAATTTAATTCGCTTAGCATCAACGTTATGTATATGCGTATCACTACTATCGAGATCTAATAGAAATAAGCCATTCTTTTGTGGTGCTCGACCATAAAAGATATTATTCATAAAAATAGAACAACCATTATTCTCAGACTTGAATGAATAACCGTCTTGCATTAAACAAGATCCAGATATAATGTTCATGCTCAACGCGGGTACAAAATAATAATTATTTAGGCTTAAAACTAATCCCGAAGGTAGATGTAGAGGAAGTGTGCCGACTGCGATCACATTCACCTTGGATCCGTTTCCAACGCGCATCGTCACTTCATCTTTCCGTAGTTGTCGTTTATTCTTTAGTTCCTGTTTCGAGTTACAAATATGAGCAACCGAACCAGTATCAAATACCCAGGTACTAGAACGGGAACCAGTGAGATAAACATCTATAACATGTATATCAAATATACCTTCTTTCTTCTTCTTGACAAGGCCGCTCTTCAGATCAGCCAGATACTTGGAGCAATTACGCTTCCAGTGTCCCTTCTCCTTGCAGTAATAGCACTCAAGATCGTGCTTAGGGCCGTTCTTAGGTTTCATAGGAGGCGTGGCAGCTTTCTTGCCACCCTTCTTGAATTTTCCCTTAGACTTGCCCTGTTTCTTGAAACTGGTGGTCTTGTTGACCATCAACACTTGGTGCTCTTTCTTGATCTCAATCTTAGCAGCTTTTAGCATGTCAAAGAGTTCAGGTAACTCCTTGTTCATGTTCTGCATATTGTAGTTCATCACAAAGTTCTTGTAACTTGGTGGCAGTGATTGAAGGACACGATTAATCCCCAGTCTGTTAGGAATCACTCTTCCCAAGTCACTGAGTTTCTTCGCATGCCCGGTCATGGCGAGCATGTGCTCACTAATGGAGCTGCCTTCTTCCATCATGCAGCTGAAGAATTGTTTCGATGCTTCATAGCATTCCACAGCCGCATGAGTCTCAAAAATAGCTTTCAGCTCTTTCATCAACTCATGAGGATCGTGGTGCTCAAAACGTTTTTGAAGATCGGATTCCAGACTGCACAGGATGGCACACTGAACTTGAGAGTACCGAATTTTCCGAGTCTCGTAAACAGCTTTTACTTCATCGGTTTCAGTTTCTGCAGGAGGGTCACCTAGCGGTGCATCAAGCACATATTGCAGATTTCTGCCAGAGAGGAAGATCCTCACATGATGGAACCAGTCGGTGAAGTTGCTACCGTTGCTCTTAAGTTTTTCTTTCTCTAGGAGCTGGTTAAAATTGATTGGGGACGCCATCTCTACAACATATATTTGCAAAAGTTTAGATTAAGTTTATGACAAATTGAGTTCAAATTTTAATTCAACATAATTAAAAATCTAGGTGAACTCCCACTCAAAACAATATCCCTCGCATTGTCTTAGTGATCACACGAACCAAATCCACCGCACCTAAGTCCGATCATCACGAGACACGGTGTGATTTCAATGGCGAACACTCAAAGTGTTCATCATATCAACCATATGATTCATGCTCTACCTTTCGGTATCACGTGTTCCGAGACCATGTCTGTACATGCTAGTCTCGTCAAGGCCACCTTAGTATCCGCATGTGCAAAACTGTCTTGCACCCGTTGTATGTACTTGTTGATTCTATCACACCCGATCATCACGAGATGCTTCGAACCGACAAGACTTGGTAACGGTGCTACTAAGGATGAACACTTTATTATCTTGAGATTTTAGTGAGGGATCATCTTATAATGCTACCGTCGCGATCTAAGCAAAATAAGATGCATAAAAGGATTAACATCACATGCAGTTCATATGTGATATGATATGGCCCTTTTTGTCTTTGCGCCTTTGATCTTCATCTCCAAAGCACGGACATGATCTCCATCATCTTCGGGCATGATCTCCATCATCGTCGGCGTAGCGTCAAGGTCAATGGCGCCGTCTTCATGATTGTCCTCCATGTAGCAACTATTACAACTACTTTGAAATACTACTTAACATGAAATTTAAAGACAACCATAAGGCTCCTGCCGGTTGCCACAATACAATAATGATCATCTCATACATATTCATCATCACATTATGGCCATATCACATCACCAAACCCTGCAAAAACAAGTTAGACGTCTCTAATTTGGTTTGCATATTTTACGTGGTTTAGGGTTTTCGAGAGAGATCTAATCTACCTACGAACATGAACCACAACGTTGATACTAATGTTTTCAATAGAAGAGTAAATTGAATCTTCACTATAGTAGGAGAGACAGACACCCGCAAAGCCTCTTATGCAATACAAGTTGCATGTCGAACGAGGAACAAGTCTCATGAACGCGGTCATGTGAAGTTAGTCCGAGCCGCTTCATCCCACTATGCCACAAAGATGCAAAGTACTCAAACTAAAGATAACAAGAGCATCAACGCCCACAAAACCATTGTGTTCTACTCGTGCAAACATCTATGCATAGACACGGCTCGATACCCACCGGCAGATAACGTTGCATAGAAAACAAAAAATTTCCTACCGCGAACACGCAATCCAAGCCAAGATGCAATCTAGAAGACGGTAGCAACGAGGGGTTTATCGAGTCTCACCCTTGAAGAGATTCCAAATCCTACAAGAGGAGGCTCTTGTTGCTGCAGTAGACGTTCACTTGCTGCTTGCAAAAGCGCGTAGAAGATCTTGATCACAATCCCTCCGGCGCCACGAACGGGCAGCACCTCCGTACTCGGTCACACGTTCGGTTGTTGATGAAGATGACGTCCACCTCCCGTTCCAGCGGGCAGCAGAAGTAGTAGCTCCTCTTGAATCCGACAGCACGACGGCGTGGTGTCGGTGGTGGTGGAGAACTCCGGCGGAGCTTCGCTAAAGCACGCGGGAGCTATGGAGGAGAAGGGGGCGGCTAGGGTTTGGGAGGGGGTGGCCGGCCACTCAAAGGGGGCGGCCAGGTTGTGGTCTTGGGGTGGCCGGCTCCTCCCCTTGGCCCCTCATTATATAGGTGGAAGCCCCAAGTGTTGGACTACAAGTCTCCGAATAAGACCCGAACCCAAAACCTTCCATATGATAGGGAAACCTACCCAAGGTGGGAATCCCACTTGGGGTGGGATTCCCCCCTTCCATATGGGGGGGTGGCCAGCCCCCATAGGGGGAGTCCACTTGGGACTCCTCCCCCACTAGGGTTGGCCGGCCATGGAGGTGGAGTCCCTCCGGGACTCCACCTTCCTTGGTGGTTTCTTCCGGACTTTTCTAGAACCTTCTAGAACCTTCCATAGAACCTTCCGCATCATTTTAAATCACATAAAATGACATCCTATATATGAATCTTATTCTCCGGACCATTCCGGAACTCCTCGTGATGTCCGGGATCTCATCCGGGACTCCGAATAAATATTCGAACTCCATTCCATATTTCAAGTACTACCATTTCAGCATCCAACTTTAAGTGTGTCACCCTACGGTTCGCGAACTATGCGAACATGGTTGAGTACTCACTACGACCAATAACCAATAGCGGGATCTGGAGATCCATAATGGCTCCCACATTACCTTCACCACTAGTACCTTGCATCTTTCTCTATCCCTTTCTTTTCTCTTTTCTATCCAAATCCATTAGCATGATGGATACACGTCTGACTCCAAAAATCGACCCCATCTCCCCTCTCTCACTCTCCACACATACATGTGCTCTTGCATGCCCATTTCCTCTTTAGGTAAGTGTGAGAGAAAGGAAAAGAAGGGGATGGCCGAGGGCTAGTTGGAAACCCTGTCTCTCATGTGGCCGATGCCAACAGGAAACAAACAAGGCCATTCTTAATAGCCTCTCTCACATCTTCTCATTATCTTGGACCATTGCGGGTAGAAACCTGCAAGGCCTCCCCTTCCATCTCTGCTGATGGATAGCACGTTCCCGACCGTATAGACCCCTCTCTCCCCTCCCCAGACCACCAGAAAACTCTACCCTCGCTCACCCTCGCTGAACCGCCGCGGTGCCCACCTGTGGCGACCGTGCACGTCTGCACGGGCCCGGCCACGGTGGCCACTCCACCATCTCACTCCGGTGGACTGGGACATGGAGACGGGCATGGCAGCATGTGCACGGGCCTCAGAAACAGACGCTCCACCGATCTCTCCCCTCACACTGCACGCACACGACCGAGCCCCGCCGTGAGACTTCCGTCGAACAGCTGGCAGGCGCGACTGGACGCGACCGTGCACGCCCGCCGTTCACGCCACCGATGCCCACCTCCCTCCAAAATCTTCCCCAACGTCGCAGACACGTAGCCACGCCGCCCCGTTCGTCCAGTAAGCAGCCACCGCCTCCTCTTTTCTTCCTCGCCGGACCAGGTGCACCGTGCACCGCCCGGCGCGGTATAAAACGGCGCAGGACTCCCTCCACTTCAACTCCCTCGCCACCAGAACACCACTCCACCCCAAATCCACCTCCCGAGAGGAGAGGAGCTCCTCTCCTCCCTGCTGGCCGCGACGTTGCTCGCATTGCTGCAAGCTCCGGTGAAGGTTGCCGTCGAAGGGCGACGCCATTCTTCTCCCCTCCTTGTCCCCTGGATGCTCCTCTGACTCCACTCTCTAACGCGCCCTCCTGTTTCTCTTAGGACCCTTCGACGCCAGCGGGAACGTGAGCGACAGGGAGGCCGCCCGTCGCCGTCAACCGTCGTCGACCACCTCTGTTTTGACTCCGACGACCACCGCTCGGAAGCTCCTGTTCCCCTGCATCCAGCGCACGCCTTCCCGCCGTTTTCTGCGCACCAGGGTGAGCACACGACGCCTCGCCGTTCCGCAGTAGCTAGGTTAACCGCGGCGCAGACGCTCGCGTCGTGAGCTGGACGAACATGCATGCGCCGTCGGATGAAGATCTGACGCATGCATGCGTCCATGCAGCTGGCCCGCACGCCAGCGTGGCCTTCCACCTCGGCCCCGTTTAAATCGGTAGCTCCCGCGCGTCGCGGATGGAGCTGGGCCACCCACCAAATCTCCTCCGATTTGGGCCGCACCACGATCCGGCCCATTTTCATTTTCTCGTTTAAAACTAGTTCAAATCTGCCAAGATATATGTCTCGTAGGTTTTGAAATTCCATAAATTCCTCGAGTGTTCAAAATTGTTGATTCAAATTCCTAGGTGCTCACAAATGAATTATCTACCATATAAAGTAGCATGCATGTGATTTGGTGTTGTTAATATGTGCTGTTAAATGAAAACCTAAAAAGTATCTGATTGTGTATTTTAATTAATGTGTTAAATTTATAAAACATTTCTGCATGAAGTTAATTTGGTAGCAAAGTAGAGTTAAGTAGCTTTATTTTGGCACTAGCCTCACATGCAGGAGTTTCCGGATTTAAATTGTTTCAAGAAACAAGATCTGTCTGTAGAGCTGCAAAATGATTTTTAGTTTGAAAACTAAAATAGTTTTTGAGACAAACCCAAGTGCTACGGTAGATATATCTATAGGGTAATTTTGTGCCAAAGGAAATATTTTTAAGAGTTATATTTTAATTCCAAGGATTTAATTACTAAAACAAGATATCTTTTCGTGATTTGATTTTTATAAAATCTTTTACAAATCAGAAAAATGTCAAACCAAAGGGGTTAGTTCACATTTAGTCTCACCTATCCAGGGGTATGTTTGGTGTTGGTTGATGATGCTCTGATCACTGGTGTGACTTGCTGTTTGTATGCTCTGGTTTCGTCCCATTTAAATTGTCTAAATTAATTAAAAAGTTTATTTGAAAGTGATTCTTGTGCATGTGTGTTCTACATGTTATTAGCTTTCAAGAGGTATGCTGCATGCATTTTTGTGACTTACGTAAAGATTTAGACCATTTAAATGGTTCCTAAGTCAATTCTGGAATTGCAAAAATCATATCTTTTGTTTTAAAAATCATAAATGGATGAAACCACTTTCAGTAGCTTGCATTAGCAACCCTTTACATATTGTAATTTTCCCAAATTGTTGTGGTTGTTATTCTGGTGTGGTGGGTTGGTTGGGCATGTGTTGTTGTTTTCTTTTGCGACGCTTAGATTCGAACATCGCCTAAACGAAGAAGGAGGAGACTTCGGAGGGATTGAAGAGGAAGACCAGGGGCACTTTGCTGATCAAGGCAAGCCACCTCTTGATGCATCTCTGATCCCATATATATCTTGCTCTTGCATTATTACAGGTTTTATAAAGTGCATGTCTTTTATTTATTATGTCTGGTTAGTGCCACCCAAAGTTATTATTGATCCACCCTTAGGGTGCAGCCTCGTTGGAACCTACTGATTTCACCTCCAATAGTGATATGGTGCTTATCACCTTGTCATCCTTGTCGCCATTTTTCAAGAGGAATTGGACTATAGGTTGGGAGCCCTGGAAAAACATTTGTGAAAATTGTTTTCTAGCAAAGAGGTTTTTCGGAAAACCTTGGAATGGGGTAGCCCTGCCCAAGTGTGGTTTATCAAAAGGCAAAAGTTTCTAAAAAGAAGATTTGCTGGAGGCAAGTGGAGGAAAGAAAATATTTTCGAAAACTTTAGCGCCTAAGTACTCACCCGGACCGAAAGACAAATGCAACCACATTACCCCAAAGTGGGCACGGGGCGTAGCGTAGTAGTTTGTCTCGCCTTAGTTTGAGTCCCGCAAATGTAGTGGCAAATCCGACCATGGACGCTTCGACCGGGTTCTTCCCATGAGAAGGGATGCAACCCATTTGCCTTTTCAGTGCACGCTGGGTACAACCTATGAGCTCCCATTGAATAATTCCCCGCAGCTTGGTCGCGGCATTCGGAGGGTCGAGCTGGTCGGGGAATTTGCTACTCTGGGTAAACGACCCCTCGGACTGGGTGTTGGGACGTACAACTCTAGGCGGCATGTCTTAGGCTAAGGAGAGCAGGCAAAAACTACGATCGGGTACTTGTCGTGGCATATGTTATTATGCAGGATGGTGCCCACACGATGAATATTCGGATCTTGTGGGGAAAGTGTACAACCTCTCGCAGAGTGTAAAACTATTCGAATAGCCGTGTCCGCTGCTATGGACGTGGGAATGGAAGCTGCTTGGCATTGAAGGAGTTTTGATTTATAAAAGTGTTTTTCTCAAAAATTATTTCGGAAAATGATATCAATGGGATTGGTTGAAATGTACACGAGAGGTACGGTGGAAGTTGGAAAGGTTTTTGAAGGCCATATAAGATGGCCCTGAAAAGAAATTGGGTCACCCTTACCTATTAGTCTGCAAATAAAATAGTTCTGAGAAAAGTTTTTCAACAACAATATGAAGATGTTATACTCTCGAGAGGAACCACCTCTCGCTCCTTGTCGCCCTAGTTTAGTGCCTGTTCCTTGCTACTGCCATATTGCATATCCTTTACTTCTCCCTAAGGTGGTTTGCGAGTACATTCAAACATACTCATTGGCATTGTTGTCCTGGCTATTTACTTGGCCAGACTTTGAAGAGGAGTACTACGAAGAAGAGGAGTACGACGCCGAAGACGCGAACTAGGTCGCTCTCCCACCACCACTGTAGGGTAAAGGCTCGACGTGGGGTTCCACCGCTGTTTGAAGTCAAATAAATTCCGTCATGTTTGTTGAACTTCGGCCTTGATGGCCTATGATGTAAGACTTCCGTATTAATGTTATTTCAGATCGTAATGGATGATGAAATCTGGTATCAGTTCGGTTATGTATTCACGATGGAATGATCTTGGGATCGTGAAATTGTATGCATAACAGGAGTTCTAGACTGGTAAGTCCGGGGCCCCACACATCCTGAATCCTGATGCGTCTTCTCTTGACAAAGAAAATGGCTGGGAGTTTGCGTACCTATTGCACGTGACTTGTGCTCACTGAAGTGTGGGACCTCACGCATGGGCACCACATGTAAGTGACAGATCCGTTGGTGTAAAAACTCGGTTGATTATTATAGTGCATTAGAACAAAGTTTCCTATGGATTCAAGGGTAGGAAATCCAAGTTAACTCATTTACATGACATTATTTTTTCCATGAAGCAGAGTTAACACACCTATCAATTGGTACATTTTGGAGTGACTAAGAAGGAACTAGGCTTACTTATTCGTTTTCACGTGTAAAACTTGTCTAAATCTTTGTCAAACCAAATTGGCAGAAAATTCAAAAAAAATAAAATCAAAAACCAAAGCACATAGTCTTGTATGTCATATAGTAAGCATTAAAGTTGATAAACAATGTCTAGACATATTCAAACCATACAAATCATGTATCTACCCCCTAACCCCTAAACTATGTCTTATATGAAGTCAAGCATGAAGAGAAGTGGTTTTGGGTTTCAAACATGGAAATTTCAAAAACCTCCCAAAAACTTTATTTTAGAGTGACTAAGAAGTATACATGCTTCCTTTTTCATTTTGATGTTTTAAACTTGTTTAAATCTTGGTCAAACCTAGGATTTGACCAAGATACAAATGGGCACAAAAAATAAAATAAAAAAAGAAAAACAAAAGCACATAGTCTTCTTATGTCATGTCGTAAGCATTCAAGTTGATAAACAAGGTCTAGATATATCCAAACCAGACAAATCATGTATCGATCTACCCCCTGTCGATCTTATGAAGTCTAGCATGAAGAAAGATCGTTTTGGGTTTCAAACATGGAAATTTCAAGAACATCCCAAAAGCTTCATTTTAGAGCGACTAAGAAGGATATAGGCTTCCCTTTTCATTTTCATGTTCTATACTTGTTTAAATTTTGGTCAAACCTAGGATTTGACCAAGATTCAAATGTGCATCAAAATTCAAAAAAAATAAGAAAAATGAAAAACCAAAGCGCACATAGTCTTCTTATGTCATATATATAGTAAGCATTAAAGTTGGTAATTAAACAAGGTCTAGACATATTCAAACTAGACAAATCATGTATCTACCCCCTAACCCCTAAACTCTGTCTTATGAAGTCAAGCATGGAGAGAAGTGGTTTTGGGTTTCAAACATGGAAATTTCGAAAACCTCCCAAAAACATCATTTTAGGGTGACTAAGAAGGATATAGGCTTCCCTTTTCATTTTCATGTTCTATACCCTTTTAAATCTTGGTCAAACCTAGGATTTGACCAAGATTCAAATGTGCATCAAAATTCCAAACAAAATCAGAAAAATGAAAAACCAAAGCACATAGTTTTCTTATGTCATATAGTAAGCATTCAAGTTGATAAACAAGGTCTAGACATATTCAAACCAGACAAATCATGTATCTACCCCTATCGACCCTAAACTTCGTCTTGTGAAGTCAAGCATGAAGAGAAGTGGTTTTTGGTTTCAAACATGGAAATTTCAAAAACCTCCCAAAAGCTTCATTTTAGAGTGACTAAGAAGGATCCAGCCTTACCTTTTCATTTTCATGTTTTAAACTTGTTTAAATCTTGGTCAAACCTAGGATTTGACCAAGATTCAAATGTGCATCAAAATTCAAAAAAAAAAAAAAAATTAAAAACCAAAGCACATAGTCTTCTTATGTCATATAGTAAACATTCAAGTTCATAAACAAGATCTAGACATATTCAAACCAGACAAATCATGTACCCCCTAACCCTAAACTCTGTCTTAATTGTATATGAAGTCAAGCATGAAGCAGAGAAGTGTGGTTTTGGGTTTCAAACATGGAAATTTCAAAAACCTCCCAAAAGCTTCATTTTAATTAGACTGACTGGTTAATTAAGAAGGATCCATGATTAATTACCTTTTCATTATCATGTTTAAACTTATTGAAATCTTGGTCAAACCTAGGATTTGACCAAGATTCAAATGGGCATAAAAATTTAGAAAAATCGAAGAATGAAAAACCAAAGCACATAGCCTTCTCATGTCATATAGTAATTATTCAAATTGATAAACATGGTCTAGACATATTCAAACCAGAAAAATCATGTATCTACCCCTAACCCTAAACTCTGTCTTATGAAGTCAAGCATGAACATAAGTGGTTTTGGGTTTCAAACATGGTAATTTCAAGAACCTCCCAAAAGCTTCATTTTAGAGTTTCTAAGAGAAGGATCCAGACTTACCTTTTCATTTTCACATGTTAAACTTGTTTAAATCTTGCTCAAACCTAGGATTTACCAAGATTCAAATGGGCATAGAAATCAAAAAATAAAATACCAATGCACATAGTCCTCTTATGTCATATAGTAAGCATTCAAGTTGATAAACAATGTCTAGACATATTCAAACCAGACAAATCATGTATCTACCCCCTATCGACCCTAAACTTTGTCTTATGAAGTCAAGCATGAAGATAAGTGGTTTTGGGTTTCAAACATGGAAATTTCAAAAACCTCCCAAAAACTTTATTTTAGAGTGACTAAGAAGTATACATGCTTCCGTTTTCATTTTGATGTTTTAAACTTATTTAAATCTTGGTCAAACCTAGGATTTGACCAAGATACAAATGGGCACAAAAAATAAAATAAAAAAAGAAAAACAAAAGCACATAGTCTTCTTATGTCATGTCGTAAGCATTCAAGTTGATAAACAAGGTCTAGATATATCCAAACCAGACAAATCATGTATAGATCTACCCCCTGTCGATCTTGTGAAGTCTAGCATCAAGAAAGATCGTTTTGGGTTTCAAACATGGAAATTTCAAGAACATCCCAAAAGCTTCATTTTAGAGCGACTAAAAAGGATATAGGCTTCCCTTTTCATTTTCATGTTCTATACTTGTTTAAATCTTGGTCAAACCTAGGATTTGACCAAGATTCAAATGTGCATCAAAATTCAAAAAAATAAGAAAAATGAAAAACCAAAGCGCACATAGTCTTCTTATGTCATATATATAGTAAGCATTAAAGTTGGTAATTAAACAAGGTCTAGACATATTCAAACTAGACAAATCATGTATCTACCCCCTAACCACTAAACTCATCTTATGAAGTCAAGCATGAAGAGAAGAGGTTTTGGGTTTCAAACATGGAAATTTCAAAAACCTCCCAAAAACTTCATTTTAGGGTGACTGAGAAGGATACAGGCTTCCCTTTTCATTTTCATGTTCTATACTTGTTTAAATCTTGCTCAAACCTAGGATTTGACCAAGATTCAAATGTGCATCAAAATTCCAAAAAAAAAACAGAAAAATGAAAAACCAAAGCACATAGTTTTCTTATGTCATATAGTAAGCATTCAAGTTGATAAACAAGGTCTAGACATATTCAAACCAGACAAATCATGTATCTACCCCTATCGACCCTAAACTTCGTCTTATGAAGTCAAGCATGAAGAGAAGTGGTTTTTGGTTTCAAACATGGAAATTTCAAAAACCTCCCAAAAGCTTCATTTTAGAGTGACTAAGAAGGATCCAGCCTTACCTTTTCATTTTCATGTTTTAAACTTGTTTAAATCTTGGTCAAATCTAGGATTTGACCAAGATTCAAATGTGCATCAAAATTCAAAAAAAAAAATTTAAAAACCAAAGCACATAGTCTTCTTATGTCATATAGTAAACATTCAAGTTCATAAACAAGATCTAGACATATTCAAACCAGACAAATCATGTACCCCTAACCCTAAACTCTGTCTTAATTGTATATGAAGTCAAGCATGAAGCAGAGAAGTGTGGTTTTGGGTTTCAAACATGGAAATTTCAAAAACCTCCCAAAAGCTTCATTTTAATTAGACTGACTGGTTAATTAAGAAGGATCCATGATTAATTACCTTTTCATTGTCATGTTTAAACTTATTGAAATCTTGGTCAAACCTAGGATTTGACCAAGATTCAAATGGGCATAAAAATTTAGAAAAAATCGAAAGAATGAAAAACCAAAGCACATAGCCTTCTCATGTCATATAGTAATTATTCAAATTGATAAACATGGTCTAGACATATTCAAACCAGAAAAATCATGTATCTACCCCTAACCCTAAACTCTGTCTTATGAAGTCAAGCATGAACATAAGTGGTTTTGGGTTTCAAACATGGTAATTTCAAGAACCTCCCAAAAGCTTCATTTTAGAGTTTCTAAGAGAAGGATCCAGACTTACCTTTTCATTTTCACATGTTAAACTTGTTTAAATTTTGCTCAAACCTAGGATTTACCAAGATTCAAATGGGCATAGAAATCAAAAAATGAAATACCAATGCACATAGTCCTCTTATGAAATCAACCATGAAGAGAAGTGGTTTTGGGTTTAAATCATGTATCTACCCCTAACCCTAAACTCTGTCTTATGAAGTCAACCATGAAGAGAAGTGGTTTTGGGTTTCAAACATTGAGATTTCAAGAACCCCCCAAAAGATTCATTTTAGAGTGACTAAGAAGGATTCATGGTTACCTTTTCATTTTCATATTTTAAACTTGTTTAAATATTTGTCAAACCTAGGATTTAACCAAGATTCAAATGGGCATAAAAATTCAGGAAAAAACCAAAAGAATGATAAACCAAAGCACATAGCATTCTTATGTCATATATATAGTAAGCATTAAAGTTGATAAACAAGGTCTAGACATATTCAAACCAGATAATCATGTATATATCTGCCCCTAACCTTAAACTCTGTCTTAATTATGAAGTCAATCATGAAGAGAAGTGGTTTTGGGTTTCAAACATGAAAATTTCAAAAACTTCCCAAAAGATGGTACATATTAGGGTGACTAAGAAGGATCCAGGCTTACCTTTTCGTTTTCATATTTTATACTTGTTTAAATCCTGGTCAAACCTAGGATTTGACCAAGATTCAAACGGGCATAAAATTCAAAAAAATAGAAGAATGAAAAACAAAAGCACATAGTCTTCTTATGTCATATAGTAAGCATTCAAGTTGGTAAACAAGGTTTAGACATGTGTTCAAACCAGGACAAATCATGTATCTACCCCCTAACCATAAACTCGGTCGATCTTATGAAGTCTAGCATGAAGAGAAGTCGTATTGGTTTCAAACATTGAAATTTCAAGAACCTCCCAAAAGCTTCATTTTAGAGTGACTAAAAAGATCCAGGCTTGCCTTTTCATTTTCATGTTTTAAAATTGTTTAAATCTTGGTCAAACCTAGCTAGCTAGTATTTGACCAAGATTCAAATGGGCATAAAATTAAAAAAAATCAGAAAAATGAAAAACCAAAGCACATAGCCTTCTTATGTCATATATAGTAAGCCTTCAAGTTGATAAAGAAGGTCTAGACATATTCAAAATAGAAAAAAGCATGTATCTACCCCTAACCCTTAACTATGTCGTATGAAGTCAAGCATGAAGAGAAAGCGGTTTTGGCTTTCAAACATGGAAATTTCAAAAACTTCCCAAAAGCTTAATTTTAGAATGACTAGGAAGGATCCAGGCTTACCTTTTCATTTTCATGTTTTAAGTTTGTTTAAATCATGGTCAAACCTAGGATTTGACCAACAACAAGATTCAAATGAGCATAAAAATTCAGAAAAAATCAAAAAAAAGAAAAGAAAAACCAAAGCACATAGTATTCTTACGTCATATATATATAGTAAGCATTCAAGTTGATAAACAAGGTCTAGACATATTCAAACCCGACAAATCATGTATCTACCCCTAACCCTAAACTCTGTCTTATGAAGTCAACCATGAAGAGAAGTGGTTTTGGGTTTCAAACATTGAGATTTCAAGAACCCCCCAAAAGCTTCATTCTAGAATGACTAATAAGGATCCAAGCTTACCTTTTCATTTTCATGTGTTTTAAAATTGCTTAAATCTTGGGCAAACCTAGGATTTGACCAAGATTCAAATGGGCATAAACATTCAGAAAAAATCAAAAAATGAAAACCAAAGCACATGAATCTTCATACACACGATAGTCCGTCTTGTGAAGACATTTTGTTTTTACTACCTTATCACATGTTTCTGTATATAGTAAGTAATATGTATCCAAAAATGATTTTTGGGGATTTATAGGACGAAGTTATAACACACCTACATTTCAAATTGGAATTACTTTCAATCAATCAGCATAAAGTCATTTAAATGTGTGAAACTAGCTAGAAAGCACTAAAAAACGTAAAGAGTTGGGAGTTTTCACAAATATGTGGCCTTATTTATCTTAAAAATATAGAGGTGCCATTCTGAGCCGTATCTTATGTACCCCATTCATAAAATAAACCTATTTTGTCATCTAGAAATTGAAAAATGAGTTTTATATACCGAAAAGTTGAAAAGTCTAGTCAGCAACATTGTTGGGAATGGCAAGATGCACCACCATTCCCAATTTGGGCACATTGTAACAAACTATGCCACAAATATGGCCATAACTATATCATTTGGCTTGCAAACTAGGAATCTTCATACACGATAGTCCGCTTTGTGAAGACATTTTGTTTTTCACTACCCTATCACATGTTTATTATTTTCCCTGTCAACTAACACATACAAGCACACTCCATGTAGAAGGGTTTCATTTTTTAGGTTTTCTTCATTTTCATTTATTTATTTCAAAACCAGGTCAAAATGGTCGACATGATTATCTTTGCAAAGGGGTTGAATATTTTAGTACTATCACTGGTTTCTATATATAGTAAGTAATATGTATCTAAATATGATTTGTGGGGACTTGTAGGACCAAGTTATAACACACCTACAATTCAAATTTGAATTACTTTCAATAAATCAGTATAAAGTCATTTAAATGTGCGAGACTAGCTAGAAAGCACTAAAAACCGTAAATTTGGGAATTGGCATTAAAATATGGCCTAATTTATTTTAAAAATGTAGATGCGCCATTTTGATCCATATCTTATCTACCCCATGCACAAAATAAACAATTTTTTATCATCTAGAAAATGAAAAATGATTTTTTATACCGAAAACTTGAAAAGTCTAGTCATCAACAGTGTTAGAAATGGCAAGATGCACCACCATGCCCAATTAGGGAACACTATAACAAACAATGCTGTCTAGGGAGAATCAAACTTGGTAATATTAACTATGAGATTGAACAAAACGTTATATTTGGTTTACCCTTTGAACCTCCTAACTTACCACAATATTGACTTCTTATTTTTATTTACAAATAGATATTTTAATATCCCATTGTTGTGCAATAATATATGTTTTTTCTCAAATCAATTAGCATTTGATTTTCAGAAACTACCATAATAATTTATGAGAAAGCGTTGAACAAGTTTCAGAATGTAATTTTATACTTGATATGACCAATAATAGACTTAAATTAAATTGGATTTCAAAGCTCAGATTTTATAAGCGAATAGAGTTTCATGTTGCAGACTATGTATTAGCTTGACGGGCACCCTAGAATAAAGTAGGTCGGTCACTTACGTGTGGTTCCCATGCGTGTAGGTCCCACACATCAGTGAGCACAAGTCACGTGCGGTAGGTAGGCGAACTCCCAGCAATCTTCTTTGTCAAGTAAAGACGCATCGTCAAGACTCTCTCTCTCTCCCATTTGTCGCTGAAAAAAAAAGAATATTAGACGGGCGCGTAGCCTGCACTGCAGGTCTACGAAACTGAAACCCTGTGTGCCAGTCAACATCACTCACCGAAAAAAGTGAAGCATTTCTTTTCACCATAAATAACAGCGGCCCCGTGAGGCACTGCTCTCCCTTTCTCTTTCTCCTTCCGTGTGATCCCATTTGCACCTTTTATCCTTTGCACGAAACTCCACTTATTGTTGTCATTGTTGCACAGAACACTCACTTAACCTGTTCTTTTGCACATATCACCAACTCATGTATTTGTTGCACAAAGGTCTAAATCTCTGGCTAAGCTACTTTTCTCTAAGGGCTCCTTTGATTCAAAAGATAGAAAAAGCATAGGAATAGGAAAGTCATAGGATTAGAATGGCATGTCTATTTGAATCCCATAGGAAGGTGAAGTGTGTTTGATTGAAGCAAAGGAATTTTTCATGAGGTATGAGCTAATGTTTTTTTCCTATAGGAATTACACTACAAGATTTCCATAGGTATTTTTCCTATAGGATATATTCCTATGAATCAAACAACATGTATAGGAAATTTTTCCATAGGAACCAAATCCTACACAATTCCTATGCAAATCCTATGAATCAAAGGAGCCCTAAATCTGATGGCCGGGACCTAGAAGGTAGTGGTAATATCCATTGTCATTGTGTAGTGTGTTTTTTAGAACTCTAAAAGAATATGCAAATATTTTAGCAATTGAAATAATATAAATTAACTAATATGGGAAGTCATGAAATATATTTTCTACTATCCGGCCAATAGCAAGTGTCATGAAATATATTCATTGTAAACTTAGTGATAATCACTCGAGTTTGATATGAATGGCCTAGCTAGCTATGGGCATCTCCCATATATATGTTGTCCACACGACCAACCAACATGCAAAAGGTATTCCATGAGGAAAGTTTCTTATGGGTGACTTTCATCTCTGCCGCAAAACACGCGCCGAAATTGTTGGCGCGTCCCATTTTCAAGCTACCCCAAAACCTGCGGTTTGCCCGTCGACCTATAAAACATCGGTCAACAGAGGATATTTCCCTGTAGAGCACAATATTAACACCACATCTTTCTCATGCTTCTACCAGGCACACTCCCACGACGACGGCCGTGCCTCACCGCCCCTCCTCACCATCACTGCCTCCTCACCGGCCACCGTAGTGACCGACCACGTTTTACCGGCGGACCTCCCTTGCTGTCTAGCAAGCCGGATTAGCTTCCTCGACGCCGACGTTGACCGCGCCATATCTGCTCCGGATCTGCTTCCCCGACTCTGTAGTCCACCTCACCGGAGATCGAGATGGGCAAAAAACGCGGCCCCAAAGTCGACCACCCCCAACCAAAGAGTAAATCCGCCCTGGCCTTAGACGAAGGTTGATGAATACTTTACATGTCCGCTTTTGTTATATGCATTTGATTTCTGACACTAGTTTTCGTTGCTTTCTTGCAATGCATTCTTGCTGATATTAGATCAGTGTAGATAGTTGTTTGCCGCGTAGCTATATGAGATCTCAACCTTACATCTGCTGATCGAGAGGAAGATCGAGGTTATGTCCGCTTTCGCTATGCATTTCTTTACCGCGAATCACTTCTGTGTGATATGTTTTGGGGGTTTGAAGTATGCATTTTACAAAGGTTATGATAGCAGTCAAGCTAGCAGAGCAATTTGTTGATCGTATTAAACTGCCTGTATTTTTTATCTCGGAACTCGCCGATCGTAACCTTACATCTGCTGAGGGAGAGGCAGAGCTTATGTCCGCTTTCGTTACGCTTTTCTTTTCCAAATATCACTTTTGTGCGGTACTTTTTTGGGGTTTGAATACTTGTCTGAGAATTTCTAAAGTCTCAGTCACTCACAAAAATGCACTTGAGCTGCACTTTTCACACAACAAAGTGCAATTGCACTTTACTACTAGAAAAGTGCAAGCGATCCGAGTTGCACATTTTTTGAACTTCGGTTGCACTTTTCTCAAGTGACTGAGACTTAAGAATTTCTCAGTTGATCGAGACATAGACACACCAGGACCTGAAGGCTTATTTATAAAAGTCAAACCAAGTAAAGTTTGACCAAACTTTCGTAAGAGTCTATCAAGAAATATAATATTTCGTAGATACCGCATTTACGAAAATATATTCGTTATCTATTTAATGATGTTAAATTTGTATTTTGCATGTTAATAATGATTTTTGGTAAAAACTTCGGGATGGTGGTAGTACGTTTTACAAAGGTTATGATAGCGATCAAGCTAGCGAGCAATTTATTGATAGTATTAAAGCGCTGTATTTTTTTCTATTTGCAACTACGTGTGCGCCATGTGGAATTGCATGCTCTAGCCAGCTTCATCCAATGAGGTTTTATATCACTTAACACCAGAAGTTTGGGATTTTATTTTATCACGTAACCACAACCCTAGAAATTTGTATCACAAAACACCAACATTTGGGGTAATTGCTTCGAGAATACATGATCTCTCGTTTGATAGCCCATTAGTGACTTTAGGCCACCGTCGGTTTAAGAGTGACAGAGGTGAAAGACAATTAGACTTTATTTTGTGGTATTTGCTGTTAAACGCTAAATACAAAGCTGTTTGTCAACACTAGTTGTTAAATCTTATGTCCATACAGTTCAAAAAATCTTATGTCCAGGGTAGTTGTATTGGTACACATTATCAAAACCTTATGTCGGTACAGAATATATTACCCAAATCTCATGTTCTTGTGTGGTTATAATTTCAATGGATATTTGTCATATGGTAATTCATTTTGTGTGTAGCATATGTAACAAGTGTGACTCATATTCTCATTTCCACGGAGTGTCGACAAAATTTCACACCAAATTTCCTTTGTGTGTAGCAACCATGCTCACATCTTATGTAAATTGGTGTCATATTTGTAGGGTGATGCTCTTGTCAAGCCAACTAATGACAAATAATGTGTTATGTGAAATAATTTCCCCAAATGTTGGTGTTTTGTGATAAAAATTCCCAACTTGTGGTGCTAAGTGATAAAACCGCTCATTCAATAGACCGAGCCTTAGGCATGTATCATTAGATATTTTTTTAGGAAGGCTGCAAGTATTTATTTTGAATCTTTGCGTTGCTACTTGCTAGGATTTGAACTCAGGACCTTGTTGGTCTGATACCATTTCGAATTGCATGCTCTAGCAAGTTCATCCAATAGACCGATCTGTTGGAACTTGGAAGACCCTAGGCAATTATATTAAGCACACGCCATTCCATATGGTTAACCATGGGCATGAAATGACACTTATGTGTTTGAGTCTATATGTGGATTGCTTAGCCCTTTCCATCAGTTCGGACTTTTGGTTGCGTTGGCTACTGCATGACGCTTGACATTCATACTTATCCTAAAAATTGTTCTTGCTGCTGCCTCTCATTGCCCAACATAAATTATTTTTGAGCCATAATTTGTTTGCCCTTTCCATCAGTCCGGACTTCCGGTTGCGTTGGCTAGTGCATGAAGCTTGACAATATGAACATCAATTATTTTTGAGCCATAGTTTGTTTGTCATTACACCTTTTGAGCAGTCTCACTGCTACTATTAATTTGTTCTTATATGCACAGTTCCATGATAAATCTCATCTGCATTTCTCGCAAATGCATGTTAGGTCTTCCACTCGAGAATGAGTACGAAGAGCAACGGAGGCAAACTATCCTGCATAATAGCCGAGTTGCAGCCTCGTTGGGCCTAACACTACATCCTTCTACAAGGTCTAGTGCAAAAACGCCACCCACCTCCATCACAAAGGATACGGAACATTCCTCACGATTCGAGAATTTGATCCCTGCGATTGTGATGGCGAGCTGACTCAGAAGATGCCCTGGACGACTATCCTCTCGCAACACAACAAGGTGAGTTTTCTCTGTCCTGTCATCGAATTATTTGTCCCAACTTCCATTTGTTGTATCCCAGTCCTACCAAATATGTTACCCATGCCATGTTCAATCTCATTACTACAATTTTTCCTGCTTAGTTAACGCATCATATATGTTTTGGCATATGTTGCCTTACTGTTTTTCCATTCCATCTGCATATCATCATCATATAATATTGTACATTGAAATATCATTTATGTGTGACAGGCATCTGCAGATTCGGGCAAGAACTTTTCAAGAACGAACAGGAGGAAGAACACTCAACAGGAACCTCGGTGATACCAGAGGATGGGTGACAAGGCGTAATAAAAAAAGGGTTAAGCCCGATGCTCGTGCTGCTCCTCCTATTACAAGGTCTAACAAAAGACCGACACGAGGTGGCGAACAGGCCGAGAATGATAACAAGTAAAAGGTCTCGTAAAAACCACAAACCATCGAATCGATGTAAGTAGCCCCGGATGTACCAGCCCACACATTCCACAACCACCAGTTGCCAATATCATTTCTCAAAGAACAATTGCCAACAGAACCAGTTTCCACAGCAAATTCGAGCCAACAATTGGCACCATCAGGAGTGGTGGTAGGTAATAATGGCCAAGGACACATGATGCTAGTCCCAGATGATACAGCCTCAAATGTCCAAACAGTGCTGCCACAACACCAAAGAACCGGTGATGATCTCCCTCCGACCCTTAGTCCTGCGAAAGACAACTCCTCTCCCGATGATGAGACCCACGCCAAAAAAGGTAATACTTTTTTCAAGACTTGTAGTTTAATGCTCCCTTATGTATCTATATACCATGATAGCTTGATGTAATGCTTAACTTGGTAGGTTCGCCACGATCAATAAAAACGAGGGGGCCAACGGTAGGAAGAAAACTTGCAGCTAAGATTTCCGGAATGGGTTCAAGATTTTGCATCACATCTATTGTAGGTGGCAGAAGGCCACTTCATCCGCATGAATCTTCATATCTTGTATCACATATTGGCTATTTTATCAGGAATGAACTTCCTACCTTCCCATTGTGGAAGCACCATGTTGATACCCCTTCACAGTTCGAGAGTTTAGTGCATAATTTACATGTAAGTCATGCTTCTCCTAGTAATGATAAATTATTCCACATTGATCTGTCCCATTTCTTGTAGCTTACTGTTGTTTCTATGCTATATAACTCACCAATCATTCAACCGTTGTGAGCAGTTAAGGTTTGAATTCGATGAGGATAATGAGGATGTAAAGTTTGTCATCGCTTCCATATTCAAAGAATTGTTGCGCCAAAGACCGCTATAAGCTTAAGGTGACATACTTCATCGGCGGATTACTGCCAATGTTCGAACAAAGTCTCCTGCACCCTGTATGACTGACGAGCAGTGGGGAGATCTTGTCAAGCACTGGTCTGATCCAAAGAATGTGGTATGGCTTATGAGGACCGTGAAACCAGATTAAATTCTAAATACTTATTTTGCGCTAGTGTCTCACTAGTCTCCTTTTGCAGACGTTGTCTAAAAGGAACCAGGCTAACCGCTTGAAACAACGTTTACCAAGCCGTACAGGATCTCGTCACTTGGTTGGGCATCTCTGGCAAAAAGTAATGCCCCGCTGGTCTGTACTGCTACATATGTTACTCGTAAATTGTGTAGAACTCCATGTGCATGTTATATTTGCATCCTCCATTTTAACCACGTTATTTGATTTCTATATGATTGTACAAAAATGCAGAAAGTAGATCATGCAAACAACATGCAACCAGACAAAGAGATGACTCGCAGAAAGCTTCGAGGCATGCCAGAAGAACAAACATAATGTGATAGGAGATCTCGCAGAAAGTGTTATTGTAAGTCTTCTTTATGATTTAATTTTTTTAACGACACACTTGCTAATTTGTAGGAGCAATAATGGGCATGTCAATATGATCTTGTAGGCGTTTTTGTGAAAATGCATTTGATGTGTAATCAGGCATACCAACTTGTAGGATTAAAAGTAGTTCATACACATTAAATCTACCGTTTGCATGTTTCTCTGTAATAACTTTAATTTTTACACGACTGAAAACTTTTCAGGCAAATATGAAATTGGAGATGGCAAAACCCGGGAAAGACGGTATGGAAAAAACTCTAGAAGAATGTATGGAGACATTTACCATGGTACTTAAAAATAAAGATATCACCAAAAACACTTTCCTGCGAAATGCTGGGTTTTTGCAGTCCAAGTCCAAGTCCAAGTCTTTCTCTGCACAAGTTCTGGAGGAACAACTCCAAATAGAATGAGCTGCAGCAGATGTGTTAAGAAACCAAGTTGACATGTTGAGATCGAGATCAGAAGCATGTGATGCCCTACTGCAGGAGGCCAATCAAGTTCGTTATAATCTCTCAAAGACTAATAAAATGGCATAGATAATTGGAGATGAACACTGACATTGACATGTGAGTACCTTGGTATTGTGAAATTTTTCCTGAGACTGAGGCAATGTTCCTATTTTGTTGGTGGATGCATTTTATCTGCGGCTGGGATCAACTTGGTAGGTGTTCCTGTGGATGTTTTATAAATTGGTTGCCTAGCATTTTCAATCAGTTTGAACTTAAATGGTATTAGAGCCAAGGTCTCGAGTTTGAATTGTTGACGGTGTGGTTCAATTCATCAATAATTTGTTGGTGCCCCATTGGCCCTTGTAAAGCTTCATGTGCCTACCTCCGAATCCAGTGTTGAATTTCTCTTGTCACACACGAGGATGGTTGTTAATGTGTGTATAAGTGGGTTGCATAGCCCCTTTTATGTAAGTTTGCAAGTTTCCGTATTGTGTTGTGCCTTTGGGACTCGAGGCTTGCTTCGGTGTCCCCCCCTCACCAAAACTTGAAGGGGTAATTTTTGCCATGTGCCTTCATTTTTTAGCCCGTAAAAACCCATATCAAGCCCTATATACCATCGTATAGATATACTAGGTGTACTTAATGTTCCTAACAGCCAATGTGGCTGGCGAAATATTTTACCCACGAACGTTTTGGTTTTCAATGTACAACGTTGTCTGCGTGTCTGACTACTGAACAATATAGACTCAAATGGACCGTACTGGCTACTTGAGAGCTTACACTTATGTCTTTTTATTCACTTTTAATCATTACGCCCTTGGTTACGAAGAGTTAAAAAGAGATCTTTGCCATTCATATGTTTTAGTTCACTACAGTTTGAACGAAGGGGGGGACACCGAAGCAAATGTGTTGGGACTCAGCCTGCACTTCTGAATTTTGGTTGCGTTGGCTACTGCATAAGTTTAATATAGTTCCATGTGGTTTTTGTTGAGATCTATAAGTGGATTGCCTAGCCCTTTCCATCATTTCGGACCTGTGGTGTGCTATTCTGTTTTCCACGTGTTAGACCTCCTCTTCTTAACAAGACTCCATGAGTAGGAGGCACTATGATTTTATTTTTTTGCGCATGAAATTACTCAATTAGATACTAGCTTAATCCCATTTGTTGACTCTCTGTTGACCAGCCACTTGAGGGTAAAACTGAGTATATTGCACTAGCCAGTATTAGTACTCGAGGGGAAAACTGAGTACATATATTTTTCCAGTGTAAGGCTCGACGGTAGAACTGAGTACACGTAACGGTGCAGACGTGCAGTACCACGGACGCGTGTCGTGGTGCGCAGCGGTTAGGCGGTGCGCGTGTTGAGACCAAACGTCTAGCTTTTTTGAGAAACTGCCGAGACCAACCGTCACGTTGCCTGTACAGAGCCCCTCTGTCCCTCCCTCTGCACACAGTCTCATTCTCACTCACGCACGCAACCACGCCTCTCACGTCCCATCAACTTCTCCAAATCGAATGAAAAAACACCAACCGCCCTACGCGCATTCCCTGCCGGCGATGGACAAGAAGAATGCGCTGGCCGTCGCCCCCGAGACCGTCGCCTCCGAGGGCGGCGCGTCCAAGCACCGCGCCTCCGTGGACTGGGCCTCTCTCAGGGCTGACGGACCACTTCACAAGATCGGGGACTGCTTACTGGCGAACGAGGAGTACATGGACACCTACTCTGCTTTGAGGCAAGTTTGTAGAAATTGGCGCTCAGGTTTACCTGAGCCCGACGTGCACCTGCACGAATGGATCATGGTAGAACACGCCCTTCCACGCGCTGCTGATTTCACCTTCCTCCACCTCCGCACATCCCGCTACGTCACCATCGATCTAACGGAAGTTCATGCAAGGTTCAAATTCCTCCATATCTATAGAGTTAATCTATTTTTATTTTCAATCGTAAACATCTTAGTGCTGAATGTTATCTTCATCAATATATTTTAGATACTACTTCATCGGCTTTTGCCGTGGCGTCATTGTGCTTGCCCAGAAGAACTAGCCGCACAAGATACGGCTTCTGAACCCACTCACAAAGACATTGAATACTAGGTTTGAGGCGCATATGCCATATGTTATTCTGAAGTCAGTCGCTGTAATGAAGTCCCCGACTATGGTCTTCGTTTCCAAAGATTACCCGGCGGAAATTGCTTGGGTCGATGAGAGCACTCCAACTAAGGGTATAGATGAAGATTGGGGAGAAGGAAGATTTTTGACCGAGCACCATTCTCTGCGTTGCATTACCCCGTTCAATGGTGAATTGTATGCAATAGCTGTGAACAATTTTGAGTTCGGAAAATTAGTGTGCACCAACAATGTCCAGTTGGAGCAGCGCGCGAGCACAGTCAACATGGATACACTATTTTCATTTCCAGAACTTGGAAATAACAAGTTCTACCTTGTGAAGTCGGATGGTGCTCTGCTGCTTGTGTTGTTGGACAACAAGCATTTGGAGGAAGGTCAATCATTGGTCTACCGTGTGGACACTGAGAGCCGCTCTCTCCATGTTGTCAATAACATTGGCAGTCGTGCCTTCTTCGTCCATTATATCCGGTGTATCTCCGTCGACACCAGAGTGCACCCGACACTTCGACCTGGCTGCATCTACTACGCAGATTTGGGTTATATCAGAGAGTACTTTGATGATATAAAGGCCTCGGATGAGTGGCCAATACGTGTGGATAGATTAGGAAACTACGGTATGAGAAATGAACAAAGGCCATACCGTTTGGAGGATGTATTGGCTGCACACTGCAGACGGAAGGAGTTCAATGAATATTTCCTTCAGATCAGAGAATGGAGTGACGAAGAAATATATGCTGAATGAAGATCAGATTCATTCATCCTGGGGTATCCTAATCTTCATGTTGGCCATACATTGCGTCTTGTATTATTTTAAGATTAGTTTGTCGTGAACATTAACATTGTTATTGGCTGCTTTTGGCTATTGTATGCAGTTTATGTATTATACTCCGTACTTAGTTTTCTGGATTTATTATACTGCTGTGAATTTTTCCTATACTAGCTTCTAGATTTGACTGATTTTGTTTGTAATGATGATGGCTTGATGTGGCTGTTGGCCTTGACTGCCGGAGCAGAGCAATTAGTACTGTACTTAACCAGGTGTACCGTCTTTATATTAGTATTATATTATATTACTTGACCATAGCCATATTCAAAATCAAATCTCAGTCGGGCGGCAAAATCTCCCGCCAATCCTGAAATATTTCAGACGGGTTTTTGAATGGGATAAGAAGATAGATCACGATGATAGTAACCGGTATTCAAGGTGATGATGATTTGATTTTGCACTCGGCCTTGAACAGAGGTACTAGTATGGTCTCACAATTTTTTATCATTATAGTTGGACCTTAGCCAAATTCAAAATCTCATAGCGGCAAAACTTCCCGCCCACAAAATACAAAAATTTCATACGCTTCCAAATTCCCATTCTACCCCTGTGGAGATGAGAGCAAAGTCGGTTGGTGGGGGGGTATGACCGTCATTTTTTTGGATCACCACCTCCCTAGCCCGGAAACCCTCCCAAAAAAAATTCATTTCCCTCAGACCACCCACCGGAACTTCCCAAGTCCCTCTCTCCCACCTCCACGACCACCGCACCGGAACATCCCCGCCGGACTTCCCTAGCCTACCCGAGCCCTCGCGATCCTCGTCATCCGGCTGCCTGCCGGAGCCGCTTCATCGACGCTGTCATCAACCGGACCGGATCATCCCCGCCGAACCTCGAAACCATATGCTCATCCAGCAGTCTACGCGATCGCTTCAGCTGCGGTATCGTCCACCCCACCGGAGCCGCTTCGCCGGATCCGTCGTGCACCGCATCGGATCTTGCTCACCGACACCGCTGTGCATGAACCGGATCTGCTTCACCGGCGCCGTGCATGATCTAAACTCTTCTACTGTCGCTTTTCTATTGCTTGCCTGCAAGTTCTTGTTTAATCTTGCGGGAACCTGTTTGTGTTAACGACGCGCCGTTACGTTTTTGCAGATGAGATGAGTAACCATGAAGTGTAATGGCCGTCTCTCCAACCCCAAGTAGCACATGTAGTGTACTTCATCACCGGATCTATCAACCCCAGGAAGATCTGCTGTGACTCCCACAGAGTGCTTCTCCTAATGTAAGTCCCTTGTTTTAGCGCCATGTTCTGGGTTCAGATGCTTGTTTGTCTGAAGCTCTTTTAGTTCATTCCTAGCTATATATGACCGTAACACCTTGCTATTTTCTAGTTCATTGCTAACTTTAAGCGATTGAACATTTTGGTTTGCATTCCCTGCTCTGTAGATGTAGCCATCATAACTTCTATCCGCTCGCCCGTTGTTACAAAAATTATAGGTATTATAGTAACATCCTGCTATTATTTAGTTCATGGCCAATTTTAAGTAATTGCACATGTTGGTTCGCATTCCCTGCTCTATAGCTTTTGGCATCGTAACTTCTATATTTGGTTTACATTCCCTGCTCTGTAGATCTAGCCATCATAACTTTATCTTGCTCAGTCGTTGTTACAAAACTTATGGCCTGCTACTATGTTGTTTGCGCCAATTTTTTACTCCATGAACATGTTGGCTTGCATTCCCTGTACTACAGGTGATGCCATTGTTTTGTATCTAGTTCATTGTAAGCTAACAAAGTAAGGACTTTGTTTGGCATGCTATCACTCTGCTATCTAGCCTGTAGTACAAATAAACTTGTCATACTACTAGATAATAATTTTGTGTGCCATCTTGTTCTTCAAAAGCTGCATTATTGACTTGTTTCTCTGACTTGGCATGACGCTCACATATGGAATGCTGAACATATTGGTTTGCATTCCCTCTTATACAAGTTCACAGGTGATCCCACTATATTCTGTATCTGGTCCATCCTAAGCTCCAGCATTAACTATCCTCTATGTGTTACTCATTACAAGTTTATATCCCGAAACATCTTGATTTGCATCCCCTTCACTATAAGTTCAGGAGTATTATTTAGTTCACGGCCCAAATGAAGTAATTGCACTTGGCACATGTTGGTTCACATTCCCTCCTCTTTAGCTTTTGCCATCGTAACTTCTATTTTTGGTTTACATTCCCTGCTCTGTAGATGTAGCCATCATAACTTCATCTTGCTCAGTCGTTGTTACAAAATTTATAGCCTGCTACTATGTTGTTCATGCCCATTTTGTACTCCCTGAACATGTTGGTTTGCATGGGACTCAACAGTAGTAAGTCTGTTGTTTCATTCTATGCTCTGTTATATTGGCTGTTGGTATGAGGCATGCACTCTTTGCTTGCTTATTGTGCGCATTACAATGATCTTGTTATAACGACGAAATGATGAGTTCCAAATATCTTTGGCAAACAATATTGTAGTGTCTTTGCCTTTCCATTGTTGTTGTCTTAACTTGTAATGTCTTTGTTTCAGATATAGGTGCTGCATGGACAACTTAAAAGATTGCCGGATCGCTTCATTGTATTGCTAGGTTTAATTACCATTCAATTTCTCTGGGTTCTGTAATATTTTTTCAAAGCCGTGCAGCTGATGTAATATTTAGTTAGTTTTTATAGTTCTTTCGCGCATTTTTTCTATGTTGCTTGTGGTAAGTGAGGCTATCCGACAGAAATCATTGCTGCGTAAATATTCTCAGTATCTAAAACACGAATTCCCATCCCTTAAACGGCCCAATTAACCGAAATCACATATGTGTCGGCCCGCAAAATCCTAAAGCGCATATTATGCCGGCATATAAACAGCAACTAAACGGGCTGGCCCACTTACTTATTGGGCCAGCCCACTTGATTTACGGTGGACCCCACACCCTAATTGGGCCGGCCCACTTGCTTTAAGGTGGACCCCACCCACTACTGGGCCGGCCCACTATCTTGTTGGGCCGGCCCACTTGCTACATGGTGGACCCCACATACTAAATGGGCCGGCCCTTTAAGAGGAAAGTGGGACCCACCTGTGTTTTTGGCCCGGCCCACTATCTTGTTGGGCCGGCCCACTTGCTATAAGGTGGACCCTACATATTAAATGGGCCAGCCCTTTAACAGTAAAGTGGGACCCACCTGTGCTTTTGGCCCGGCCCACTATCTTGTTGGGCCGGCCCACTTGCTACATGGTGGACCCCACATACTAAATGGGCCGGCCCTTTAAGAGGAAAGTGGGACCCACCTGTGGTTTTGGCCCGGCCCACTAGCGTGTTGGGCCGGCCCCACTTGCTATATGGTGGACCCCACATACTAAATGGGTCGGCCCTTTAACCGGAAAGTGGGACCCACTGTGTTTTTGGCCCGCCCACTATCTTGTTGGGCCGCCACTTGCTATATGGTGGACCCCACATACGAAATGGGCTGGCCCATTAACAGGAAAGTGGGACCCACCTGAGCTTTTGGCCCGTCCCACAGGCAAGGTGGGCCGGCCCATTTGATCTAATGTGGACCCCACGTACTAAATGGGCCGGCCCGATATCAGGAAAGTGGGACCCACATGCTAATTGGGCCGGCCCAATAACTTCTTGGGCTGGCCCACTTGCTTTAAGGTGGACCCCACATGGTAAATGGGCCGGCCCGATAACATGAAAGTGGGTCCCACATGTTTTGTGGGCCGGCCCTTTTGCCTGTTGACCGGTCAAACGAGTGCATTCGGCCCGGCCCACATGCTTAGTGGGCCGGCCCCTTAATCTTTTGACCAGTCAACCTTAGAGGTTAGGCCCGGCCCACGTAACTAATGGACCAGCCCAGCTATATAGTTGACCGGTCAAACTAAGTCACCTGGCCCGCCCGCAAACTTAATGGGCCGCCCGCTTAAGACGTGGCGAGGCCTCGTGTGGGCCTACCATCTACCACGGGGTTTCAGCGGGTTACACCGTTAAATGCCGCTAACGGCGTACGCCACGTGGCGCTTTGCATGACGTCGCTAGCCAACGGGCTCCCGGAAACACTTCGCAACGGTCCGATTTTCCGTGGCGGAAGGGCACCCAAGCGCGACAGAGGCAAAAATACGTGGTAGGACTTTGCTCGACGCAGCTTCGACAATGTAACCCATATCGTCGGGTTAGGCCCATAGGCGACGAAAAACACCCCTTAGCGGACGATTTTGAGACGTTGCCTATCAGAACTTTTCTTGTAGTGTCGTCTCCTGCGTGCCTCGGTTATCTCTATACCCGAGCTCTTTCTTATGCAATTTACCTTGTGATAGCCATCGTGCTTGAAGTTATATATATCTTGCTATCACATACTTGCTTGTATTGCTTAGCATAAGTTGTTGGTGCACATAGGTGAACCATTGCTTAGAATAAGTTGTTGGTGCACATAGGTGAACAATAGTATATAGGCTTTGGCTTGACAAAGTAAACGCTAGTTTTATTCCGCATTTGTTAAGCCCATCTCGTAAAAGTTTTAAATCGCCTATTCACCCCCCTCTAGGCGACATCCGTGTCCTTTCAGTTTATCATTTTTTTCGTGAAAAGTAATGCCTAAAAGAGTTTATAATTTTTAGCGCGTGAAAATGATAGAGAGAGAGGGGTTATCCTGCCCGTTAGCATACTTAGAGAGTGGAAGGTTACCGCCGATAGAGAGAGAGAGGGGTTATCCTGCCCGTTAGATCATACGATCAACGGCCGGCGGGCACGATCCGCGTGACATGGGCTAGACCAATCAGGGCAATGTTGCACGTGTGAGAGAATTTGTGGAGGGAGAGGGCAAAACTAAGTAGTATCAAGAAACCAAGGGCACCTATGTAATAAACAGACTAAGGGATTCAAATATGAGATTTAAAAAATGGAAAATGCGTGTTTTGTACAATGAAACCCATCTTGTCCTATCTCAAACTATTTGCTATACAAATATAAATGAGTGTGAGAATTGTGGCCTCATTTAGACAAAGTATGTTTTGGGGAAAGCTGTTTTGGGAAGGGCTTATTGTGGAAAACCATGCACCTTCATAGCTACTAGGTGATTTGAGAAGGCCTTTGAGAAGTGGCAATTTGTGGTAAAACTTGATTTATCTATGACTTATCTATGTTTTGAGAACTGACAATTTGTGGTAAAGACTCCATGAGTATGTGCCACTATTTTTCGGAATTTTTCGCACATTAAATGACTCATTTAACTAGTTAATCCCATTTGTTGACTGTCTGTTGACCAGCTACTTGAGGGTAAAACTGAGCATATTGCACTAGCCAGTACTAGCACTCAAGGGGAAAACTGAGCACACAAAAAATGCTAGTACAATACTTGAGGTTATACCTGAGTATATCTAAATTTCCAGGGTTAGACTCGAGGACGCGTGTTGCGGTGCAGAAATGGAAGACGTGCAATTGTTGACGCGTAGACGCGGGTCACGGTGCAGAAGTCGAAGACGTGCAATCGTGGACGTGTGTCGCATTGCAGAAGTCCAAGACGTGCAGATGTGCAGCGGTGGACGCGTAGGATGCGGGTCGCATTAACCACCCCTTGCCTTTATTGATGCCTCCTCCCACTATCTCTGTCACTCTCACTCGCCTACGCAACGCCGCCTCTCTCACGTCCCATCATCTTCTCCAAAGAAAAAAACCCTCTCCCTCTCCCTCTGCTCTGCCGGCGAGATGGACAAGGAGAATGCCAATCCCATCGTCCACGGCGTCGTCGGTTCCAAGCGCGATGCCTCCCTCTTCGACGTCGTCCCCTCAACGGATGTCGCCGCCTCCTCCGCCAGTGCATCGGAGGCTGCTGCCGCCGGTCGCGGTCAGATCCCGTCGGGATATGACCCCTACGAGTATGTGCCGTACGTCCCGCCCCGAACCCCTATGACACCTCCATGGAGGACGCATGGAATGAGGTAACTACGGTTTGCTTCCTTTTTTGTTCCCCATTCCTTTTTGAACCCTATTTTTGCTGGTGTAGATGGATCTGTGGATGGATGAGTATTGGGCTAATATTTACGCCGATTTAATTCCATTTTGCTTTGATCCCTCCTTGATTTCATTTAAGATTTGGGGTTTGGCCGTTCGGTTAATTTATGCAAGTAATAATGGGATCTCAATCAGTTAATTTATGCAAGTAATCATAGGATCTCAATCAGTTATTTTATGCACGAATCAAAAGATATCAATCGTTTAATTTTGCAAATAATCTGGAATGTGTTAGTTCAGATCTGGAATCTGTTTCTTTGCCTATGATGAATCGGTGGGCACAAATTTTTACAGGGAGGGTTCAGCGAACCATTTCTGTGTACAAATCCGTTGTGCATGAGCTTTGGTTCGCTGACTACATCCCTGTAGACATATAATTGTGTCCACTCTAACCGAGGCTGCCTCTGTTTCTCCTAACTTTGTTATCATGCACGTTAGTCATCGTTGCAACTCATTCACTAATAGTTCCCATTTGATATGGATCGACTGTCTAGCAGCGACGTCGGCAGCGACGACGAGCACCATGACATCAAGACTCGCCGGGTGCTGCGGAGGCTGCAGGTCGGCCAGTATGTCTCCTACTTCGCCATCGACAAGGGTGTCTACAGGTGCTTCTTCTGCACTAGGAGGCTCGGCGGCACTGACTACAACTGCCTCCTCACGCATGCCGAGAACATCGGCATCACCAACCCCAAGGTCGGCGCGTCGGTGAACCCCCACTCCTTCCGCGCCAAGCACTTGGCGCTCGGCATGCACCTCCGCAGCATCCAGCGGGTGGAGATCCCCACCGGGTGCGTGCCTCCGCTCAAGCCCAAGGCTCCCAAGGGGAGCAACAAGTGGAGGCAGAGGCAGATGGGGTAGGCGGAGTCCTGGACGTGTGCTACTGCTGCCTCCTCCATTTTGTTGTTGGGATCCCTTTGTTGATAGCTAGGGATCCCTCGTTGTTATGTTGTTAGTATGATGGTGCTGTGAAGAACCTCGAACCCTACTATGTTTGGCTGCTGAATGCAGCTTATTATCTAGGGAGGGATCCCTATTATCTATCCCTATTCTACTATATGACCTTGTGAATTTATCGTACATTCCCTGTAGATTTGCTTCTAGATTTAACTACATACATATGGACCAGATGGAGTACTAGATTGGGCTCCCTACTAGATTTGCTGCCATATTGGGCAAACAACGAGGGCCAAAAGGCACAAATAATAATTGAAGAAAGACAGAAATGCAAGCTTCTCTAGATTTGATACTAATTAGGTGAAAAAGGCAGAGAGAAGGAGGCAGAAAAGGTACTCTTAAAAGGGAAATGCCAATGGCCGAGAGAGACAAAACCCAGCTCCTGCTCACGTGAAACCAAACGCTATCTCGTCCTGTCCCACGCGGTCCCTTTCTACCAGCCCCACGTGACGCGGGCCCACACAATGCGGCCCCACACGTCAGCACGGAACGGTCAACTTAACGGGAATCCTGCCGTCTGAGCTGCTTTTGCGGGTTTCAAACAAACACTTGGGGAAAACTGAGGAGAACTAAGGAGCTGGGGAAAACTGAGCACAACTAAGGAACCGGGGGCACGAAAATAGAAATCCCTAGCAATAATAGTGTTCAAAGAGTTCATGCTAATAACATTGCTACAACTATTTTGCAAACAAAGTTCCATGGGTTTTTTAATTTTCTCTTCAAACACATCATGTCCTAATTCAATATAGTTCATAAAGATCTCAAATTTTGTTGTTGTTTTCCATTAAGCCTAACTAGTGAAAATAAAAAAAGAAACAAAAAGATATAATTGCAGTATCTAAAGGAAATAACTTCGAGCACTCACACACCGGCAACAGTGCTAGGAAATAGCTTAGTAGTCGGAGGATGTGAATACCTTTTACCTTACCTCCCCGGCAACGGCGCCAGAAAATAGCTTGATGTCTACGCACACTTCTATTCTTGTAGACAGTGTCGGGCCTCTAAGAGCAGAGGTTTGTAGAACAGCTGCAAGTTTCCATTAAGTGAATCACCCAAGGTTTATCGAACTCAGGGAGGTAGAGGTCAAAGATATCCCTCTCAAGCAACCCTGCAATTACGATACAAGAAGTCTCTTGTGTCCCCAACACACCTAATACACTTGTCAGATGTATAGGTGCACTAGTTCGGCGAAGAGATAGTGAAATACAAGTAATATGGATGATTGTAAGTAGTAATTGCAATCTGAAATAAAGATGGCAGCAAGCAAACATGTAACAGAACTTGTTGGAAATGGTGTTTCAATGCTTAGAAACAAGGCCTAGGGATCATACTTTCACTAGTGGACACTCTCAACATTGATCACATAACTTAATAAATAAATGCTACTCATAAACACTCTCTTGTTGGATAACAAACACCATTCATTGTGTAGGGCTATAAAAGCACACCTCAAGCCGGAGTAAACAAGCTTCACAACATCCGGAGTTCATATTAAAGTAACCTCTAGAGTGCATAATAGACCGTTGCTATTTAGACCGAGTACTAACATAGCATACACACTGTCAACAATAGCTATGAAAGGGGGAATAGATCGCATCTATACTATCATAGTAATAGTTAATTTCATAATCTACAAGAGATTACAATCATAACCTACGCCAAGTACTACATGATGCACACACTGTCAACATTACATCATGGAGGAGGAATAGAATACTTTAATAACATCACTAGAGTAGCACATAGATTAATAGTGATACAAAGCTCATGATCACATAAAGATCACATGGGAGAGAGATGAACCACATAGCTACCGGTAGAGCCCTCAGTCTCGGGGGAGAACTACTCCCTCCTCATCACGGGAGACAGCAATGGCGATGAAGATGGCGGTGGCGTCGATGGAGATGACTCCGGGGGCAATTCCCCGTCCCGGCGGCGTGCCGGAACAGAGACTTCCGTCCCCCGAAACAGAGTTTCGCGATGGCGGCGGCGCCCCTGGAGTCTTTCTGGAGTTTTGTCTATTGGTATCGAGTTTTTAGGTCACGAGGGGTTATATAGGTGAAGAGGCGATGTCGGTGGAGCCAGGGGCTCCCTCCCCATAGGCTGGCGCAGCCAGGGGGCCACCCGCACCGCCATATGGTGTGGGTCCCCTGCTGCCCGCTCCGACTCTCCTTCGGTGTTCTTGAACCCTCCGTGAAATATGAGATCGTGAGCTTTCGTTTCATCCAATTCCGAGCACTTTGGTTTTTGGGCCTTTTCTGCAATAAACAGACATAATAAACAGAAACTGGCACTGTGGCATCTTGTTAATAGGTTAGTTCCGGAAAATGCATAAAATCATTATAAAGTGTGAGCAAAACATGTAGGTATTGTCATAAAACTAGCATGGAACATCAGAAATTATAGATACGTTGGAGACGTATCAATGCTTGGTATAGAATATGTGATGCTCATCATAGATGTACTAAGAAATATTCTACTATGATTCTTCTTAGGAATTTCTATGTTGGTATTTCTACTTGGAATAGATTTGTTCTAGATACTCTTATTGGTGGTAATTTTCTAGGTGCTCCCGCTTCGGAAGCCTATGTTTTAATTGAAAGTTTAGTAGGAAGTCCTCCCACTAATGTTGCTAAAACTGAGATCACTTTAGAAGAGGTGGTAAAAAGACTAGATTTTTTAGAGAAAATTTTGCCCAATTTACTTTTTGATGCTATCCATACTAATGAGTTGATAGGAGGAATCAATAAAAAAATGTTGTTTTGGAGGGTAGCATTGCAAATGATGATAGAACTATTAGAATTGGTAAACTTGAAGAAGCTATGGAAACTTTGAGTTCAACTTTTTCCTCTCTTGGTTTCAAAAAGGAGAGAGTTTTTGTTGGGAAAGAACAAAAAATTATGTATGTCCCTAAGGCACCCAAACCAAAAACCCGTGATATGTTTAAATTTGATAAAACTTTTAGTTCAACTAAGAGTAAATTGCATGTTGAATCTTCAGAGGTGTCTAAGGTACTTGATGATACAAATGATTTTTTGGAAGAAGTAATTGATCTTGATGCTTTACCTCTTGATAATACTTGATTTGCACCCTTTCCGCGCCTAGCTCAAAGGCGTTAAAGAAAAGCGCTTATGGCAGACAACCCATGTTTTATTTCTGTTATTTTTGCTTTGTTGAGTCTTGGAAGTTATTGCTAATTTAATAACCTCTCCTTATCGTTTTTATTTCGTTTTTGTGCCAATGGTAGTCTCTAATAGAAAGAAAGCAGTGTTTGGGGTATTTTCAATTCTGAAACAAATTATGTGCTGGTCACGAAAAAAAGTCTTAAAAATCTCCAGAAAATTATTTTGAGCTGAACATTTTTGTGCTTATGCCCCAGTATGTTAGCTAACTTTTGTTAGTTTAGAATTTTTCGATTTGAGCAGAACTATTTTTTTTAATTTCGATCTCTGCCTGCTGGTCTGTTTTGACAGATTTCTGCCATGTTTTGCATTGCGTCTTATGCTTCGTATTTTTTAGTTCTTTTGTGAAAAAGAGCTTTGGGAAGAAGTATCTACAGTAGCATAAATTAAAATGAGTGTTTGATATGTGCCATTACTGAAGCCTTGCTGGTTTGATATATTTTTATTTACACTAATGTTGCTAATCAATTGTGCTGAGTTTTGTGTGAAGGAAGTTTTCAAGTGTGGGAAGAGAAGAATGATGCAATAAGATGAAGCATGGACAAGAGCTCAAGCTTGGGGATCTCCCCTGGACCCCCCAATAAATATCCAAGAAGTACAAGCGTCAAAGCTTGGGGATGCCCAAGGCATCCCCTCTTCATCAAAAAAAGCACTAGGTCATTTTTCAACATGCTATATTTTTATTCCTTCATGTGATATGTGTTATCCTTGGAGCGTCTTTACTTTTTTATGTGTGTTTACTTTCAATAAAGTTGGATCCCATCATTCATGTTTACTTTGGAGTGATACACGCTTCACCGCTTTGCATATTTACTTTGGAGTGAGACACGCTCCACTGTTTTGCATGTTTATTTTGGAGTGAGACACGCTTCACTGTTATGCATTTTGCGTTGGAGAGAGACACACTCCACTTTTACATTTATTTGAGTTTTAATAGCTCTCTGGACATTTACTTGTTTTTCATATATGAGAGTTGTTTGGTTTCATTTCGTTGGTGTTGGAAGCATGAAAAAAGTTTTATGTGTATGTGATGTAAATGGAAGCATGTTTAGATTGTGGCATAGTTATTTTTGCTTATCTTGCTAGATGTTATTCTCATGATGAGCTTGTTAATTATGTTTTCATTATGATTGGTCTCAAATACTGAGAGTGTTTAGTGTGCCATTGAAGGTTTCATGCATTGTTTTTAGCATACAATAGAAAAGCATATATTTGCAGGATAACGTTGCATAGAAAACAAAAAATTTCCTACCGCGAACACGCAATCCAAGCCAAGATGCAATCTAGAAGACGGTAGCAACGAGGGGTTTATCGAGTCTCACCCTTGAAGAGATTCCAAATCCTACAAGAGGAGGCTCTTGTTGCTGCGGTAGACGTTCACTTGCCGCTTGCAAAAGCGCGTAGAAGATCTTGATCACGATCCCTCCGGCGCCACGAATGGGCAGCACCTCCGTACTCGGTCACACGTTCGGTTGTTGACGAAGACGACGTCCACCACCCGTTCCAGCGGGCAGCGGAAGTAGTAGCTCCTCTTGAATCCGATAGCACGACGGCGTGGTGTCGGTGGTGGTGGAGAACTCCGGCGGAGCTTCGCTAAAGCACGCGGGGGCTATGGAGGAGAAGGGGGCGGCTAGGGTTTGGGAGGGGGTGGCCGGCCACTCAAAGGGGGCGGCCAGGTTGTGGTCTTGGGGTGGCCGGCCCCCTCCCCTTGGCCCCTCATTATATAGGTGGAAGCCCCAAGTGTTGGACTACAAGTCTCCGAATAAGACTCGAACCCAAAACCTTCCATATGATAGGGAAACCTACCCAAGGTGGGAATCCCACTTGGGGTGGGATTCCCCCCTTCCATATGTGGGGGTGGCCGGCCCCCATAGGGGGAGTCCACTTGGGACTCCTCCCCCACTAGGGTTGGCCGGCCATGGAGGTGGAGTCCCTTCTAGAACCTTCCATAGAACCTTCCGCATCATTTTAAATCACATAAAATGACATCCTATATATGAATCTTATTCTCCGGACCATTCCGGAACTCCTCGTGATGTCCGGGATCTCATCCGGGACCCCGAATAAATATTCGAACTCCATTCCATATTTCAAGTACTACCATTTCAACATCCAACTTTAAGTGTGTCACCCTACGGTTCGCGAACTATGCGGACATGGTTGAGTACTCACTCCGACCAATAACCAATAGCGGGATCTGGAGATCCATAATGGCTCCCACATATTCAATGATGACTTTAGTGATCGAATGAACCATTCACATACGATACCAATTCCCTTTGTCACGCGATATTTTACTTGTCCGAGGTTTGATCTTCGGTATCACTCTATACCTTGTTCAACCTCGTCTCCTGACAAGTACTCTTTACTCGTACCGTGGTATGTGGTCTCTTATGAACTTATTCATATGCTTGCAAGACATTAGACGACATTCCACCGAGAGGGCCCAGAGTATATCTATCCGTCATCGGGATGGACAAATCCAATTGTTGATCCATATGCCTCAACTCATACTTTCCGGATACTTAATCCCACCTTTATAACCACCCATTTACGCAGTGGCGTTTGGTGTAATCAAAGTACCTTTCCGGTATAAGCGATTTACATGATCTCATGGTCGTAAGGACTAGGTAACTATGTATCGAAAGCTTATAGCAAATAACTTAATGACGAGGTCTTATGCTACGCTTAATTGGGTGTATCCATTACATCATTCATACAATGACATAACCTTGTTATTAATAACATCCAATGTTCATGATTATGAAACTAATCATCCATTAATCAACAAGCTAGTTTAAGAGGCATACTAGGGACTTCTTGTTGTCTACATATCACACATGCACTAATGTTTCGGTTAATACAATTATAGCATGACATATAAACATTTATCATAAACATAGAGATATAAATAATAACCACTTTATTATTGCCTCTAGGGCATATCTCCTTCAGTCTCCCACTTGCACTAGAGTCAATAATCTAGATTACATTGTAATATACCTAACACCCATGGCATTCTGGTGTTGGTCATGCTTTGCCCTAGGGAGAGCTTTAGTCAACGGATCTGCTACATTCAGATCAGTGTGTACTTTGCAAATCTTTACTTCTCCATCTTCGATGTACTCGCGAATCGAGTGGTAACGCAGCTTGATATGCCTCAGCCTCTTGTGTGACCTTGGCTCTTGTGCATTGGCGATGGCACCCATGTTATCACAATATATGATTAATGGGTCCAATGCACTAGGAATCACACCGGGCTCTACAATGAACCTCTTCATCCATACCGCTTCTGATGAAGCCTCTGAAGCCGCTATGTACTCTGATTCTGTTGAAGACTTCGCCACCGTGCACTGCTTCGAGCTTGCCCAGCTTACTGCAGCACCATTCAATATAAACACGTACCCAGACTGTGACTTAGAGTCATCAGGATCAGTGTTCCAACTTGCGTCGGTGTAACCACTTACAACGAGCTCTTGGTCACCTCCATAACAAAGAAACATATCCTTAGTTCTTTTCAAGTACTTCAGGATATTCTTGACCGCTGTCCAGTGTTCCATTCCTGGATCACTTTGATATCTGCTAGTCAAACTAACAGCATGTGAGTACATAGCATGGCATACATGATAGATCCTACTGCCGAGGCATAGGGGATATTACTCATCCTTTCTCTTTCTTCTGCCATAGCCGGTCCTTGAGTCTTACTCAAAACCTTGCCTGGTAACATAGGTAAGAACCCTTTCTTACTTTCGTCCATTCTAAACTTCTTTAGAATCTTGTCCAGATATGTACTCTGTGATAGCCCTATTAGGCGTCTTGATCTATCTCTATAAATCTTGATGCCTAATATATACGATGCTTCACCAAGGTCTTTCATTGAAAAACTATTATTCAAATAACCTTTAACACTGCTTAATAGTTCTATATCATTCCCGATCAATAATATGTCATCTACATATAATATCAGGAATGCTACAGAGCTCCCACTCACTTTCTTGTAAATACAGGCCTCTCCATGACACTGTATAAACCCGAAGTCTTTGATCACCTTATCAAAGCGTCGGTTCCAACTTCTTGATGCTTGCTTCAGTCCATAGATTGAACGCTGAAGTTTGCATACCTTGTCAGCATTTTTAGGATCGACAAAACCTTTGGGTTGTACCATATACAACTCTTCCTCAATGTCTCCATTAAGGAACGCTGTTTTGACATCCATCTGCCAAATCTCATAATCGAAAAATGCAGCTATTGCTAACAAAATCCTCACAGATTTTAGCTTCGCTACAGGTGAGAAAGTCTCATCGTAGTCAACTCCTTGAATTTGTCGGAAACCCTTTGCGACAAGTCGAGCTTTATAGACAGTAATATTACCATCAGCATCTGTTTTTCTCTTGAAGATCCATTTATTCTCGACAGCCTTTCGGCTATCAGGTAAGTCTACCAAAGTCCATACTTTGTTATCATACATGGATCCCATTTCGGATTTCATGGCTTCTTGCCATTTGTTGGAATCTGGGCTCATCATCGCTTCTTCATACGTCGCAGGGTCCTCATCATTGTTATCCACAATCATGACATTTAGACAAGGATCATACCAATCAGGAGTGGCACGTTCCCTTGTCGATCTGCGAGGTTCAGTAGTTTCCTCGTTCGAAGTTTCATGATCATTATCATTTGCTTCCTCTGTTGCCGGTGTAGACGGTACAGGTACAACTTCCGGTACTGCGCTACTCTGATCAACGAGTATAGATTCATCAATCTCATCGAGTTCTACTTTTCTTCCAGTCACTTCTTTAGTGAGAAATTCTTTCTCAAGAAAGGTTCCGTTCTTAGCAACAAAGATTTTGCCTTCGGATCTGTGATAGAAAGTGTACCCTATAGTTTCCTTAGGGTATCCTATGAAGACGCATTTCTCCACTTTGGGTTCTAGCTTGTCCGGTTGTAACTTCTTTACATAGGCTTCGCAACCCCAAACTTTCAGGAACGATAGCTTAGGTTTCTTATTAAACCATAATTCATACGGTGTCGTTTCTACGGATTTTGATGGTGCTCTATTTAAAGTGAATGCGGCTATCTCTAATGCATAAATCCAAAAATATAACGGCAAATCAGTAAGAGACATCATAGAACGAACCATATCTAAGAGAGTTCGATTACGACGTTCGGACACACCGTTTCGTTGTGGTGTTCCCGGCGGTGTCAATTGTGAAAGTATTCCGCATTTCTTTAAATGCATGCCAAACTCATAACTCAGATATTCACCTCCACGATCAGATCGTAAAAATTTAATCTTCTTGTTACGTTGATTTTCTACTTCACTTTGAAATTCCTTAAACTTCTCGAAAGTTTCGGATTTATGTTTCATGAAATAGATATACCCATATCTACTCAGATCATCTGTGAAGGTTAGAACATAACGATAACCACCGCGCGATGCTACGCTCATTGGTCCGCACACATCGGTATGTATGATTTCCAATAAGTCAGTAGCTCGCTCCATCATACCCGAAAATGGAGTCTTAGTCATTTTACCCATTAGACATGCTTCGCATCTATCAAGTGACTCAAAGTCAAGTGATTCAAGTAATCCATCAGTATGGAGTTTCTTCATGCGTTTCACTCCAACATGACCAAGACGACAGTGCCACATATAAGTAGAATTATCATTCAATTTAATTCGATTAGCATCAACGTTATGTATATGCGTATCACTACTATCGAGATATAACAGAAATAAGCCATTCTTTTGTGGTGCTCGACCATAAAAGATATTATTCATAAAAATAGAACAACCATTATTCTCAGACTTGAATGAATAACCGTCTTGCATTAAACAAGATCCAGATATAATGTTCATGCTCAACGCGGGTACAAAATAATAATTATTTAGGCTTAAAACTAATCCCGAAGGTAGATGTAGAGGAAGTGTGCCGACTGCGATCACATTCACCTTGGATCCGTTTCCAACGCGCATCGTCACTTCATCTTTCCGTAGTTGTCGTTTATTCTTTAGTTCCTGTTTCGAGTTACAAATATGAGCAACCGAACCAGTATCAAATACCCAGGTACTAGAACGAGAACCAGTGAGATAAACATCTATAACATGTATATCAAATATACCTTCTTTCTTCTTCTTGACAAGGCCGCTCTTCAGATCAGCCAGATACTTGGAGCAATTACGCTTCAAGTGTCCCTTCTCCTTGCAGTAATAGCACTCAGCATCAGGCTTAGGGCCGTTCTTAGGTTTCATAGGAGGCGTGGCAGCTTTCTTGCCACCCTTCTTGAATTTTCCCTTAGACTTGCCCTGTTTCTTGAAACTGGTGGTCTTGTTGACCATCAACACTTGGTGCTCTTTCTTGATCTCAATCTCAGCAGCTTTTAGCATGTCAAAGAGTTCAGGTAACTCCTTGTTCATGTTCTGCATATTGTAGTTCATCACAAAGTTCTTGTAACTTGGTGGCAGTGATTGAAGGACACGATTAATCCCCAGTCTGTTAGGAATCACTCTTCCCAAGTCACTGAGTTTCTTCGCATGCCCGGTCATGGCGAGCATGTGCTCACTAATGGAGCTGCCTTCTTCCATCATGCAAATCAAGAATTGTTTCGATGCTTCATAGCATTCCACAGCCGCATGAGTCTCAAAAATAGCTTTCAGCTCTTTCATCAACTCATGAGGATCGTGGTGCTCAAAACGTTTTTGAAGATCGGATTCCAGACTGCACAGGATGGCACACTGAACTTGAGAGTACCGAATTTTCCGAGTCTCGTAAACAGCTTTTACTTCATCGGTTTCAGTTTCTGCAGGAGGGTCACCTAGCGGTGCATCAAGCACATATTGCAGATTTCTGCCAGAGAGGAAGATCCTCACATGACGGAACCAGTCGGTGAAGTTGCTACCGTTGCTCTTAAGTTTTTCTTTCTCTAGGAGCTGGTTAAAATTGATTGGGGACGCCATCTCTACAACATATATTTGCAAAAGTTTAGATTAAGTTTATGACAAATTGAGTTCAAATTTTAATTCAACATAATTAAAAATCTAGGTGAACTCCCACTCAAAACAATATCCCTCGCATTGTCTTAGTGATCACACGAACCAAATCCACCGCACCTAAGTCCGATCATCACGAGACACGGTGTGATTTCAATGGCGAACACTCAAAGTGTTCATCATATCAACCATATGATTCATGCTCTACCTTTCGGTATCACGTGTTCCGAGACCATGTCTGTACATGCTAGTCTCGTCAAGGCCACCTTAGTATCCGCATGTGCAAAACTGTCTTGCACCCGTTGTATGTACTTGTTGATTCTATCACACCCGATCATCACGAGATGCTTCGAACCGACAAGACTTGGTAACGGTGCTACTAAGGATGAACACTTTATTATCTTGAGATTTTAGTGAGGGATCATCTTATAATGCTACCGTCGCGATCTAAGCAAAATAAGATGCATAAAAGGATTAACATCACATGCAGTTCATATGTGATATGATATGGCCCTTTTTGTCTTTGCGCCTTTGATCTTCATCTCCAAAGCACGGACATGATCTCCATCATCTTCGGGCATGATCTCCATCATCGTCGGCGTAGCGTCAAGGTCAATGGCGCCGTCTTCATGATTGTCCTCCATGTAGCAACTATTACAACTACTTTGAAATACTACTTAACATGAAATTTAAAGACAACCATAAGGCTCCTGCCGGTTGCCACAATACAATAATGATCATCTCATACATATTCATCATCACATTATGGCCATATCACATCACCAAACCCTGCAAAAACAAGTTAGACGTCTCTAATTTGGTTTGCATATTTTACGTGGTTTAGGGTTTTCGAGAGAGATCTAATCTACCTACGAACATGAACCACAACGTTGATACTAATGTTTTCAATAGAAGAGTAAATTGAATCTTCACTATAGTAGGAGAGACAGACACCCGCAAAGCCTCTTATGCAATACAAGTTGCATGTCGAACGAGGAACAAGTCTCATGAACGCGGTCATGTGAAGTTAGTCCGAGCCGCTTCATCCCACTATGCCACAAAGATGCAAAGTACTCAAACTAAAGATAACAAGAGCATCAACGCCCACAAAACCATTGTGTTCTACTCGTGCAAACATCTATGCATAGACACGGCTCTGATACCACTGCAGGATAACGTTGCATAGAAAACAAAAAATTTCCTACCGCGAACACGCAATCCAAGCCAAGATGCAATCTAGAAGACGGTAGCAACGAGGGGTTTATCGAGTCTCACCCTTGAAGAGATTCCAAATCCTACAAGAGGAGGCTCTTGTTGCTGCAGTAGACGTTCACTTGCTGCTTGCAAAAGCGCGTAGAAGATCTTGATCACAATCCCTCCGGCGCCACGAACGGGCAGCACCTCCGTACTCGGTCACACGTTCGGTTGTTGATGAAGATGACGTCCACCTCCCGTTCCAGCGGGCAGCGGAAGTAGTAGCTCCTCTTGAATCCGACAGCACGACGGCGTGGTGTCGGTGGTGGTGGAGAACTCCGGCGGAGCTTCGCTAAAGCACGCGGGAGCTATGGAGGAGAAGGGGGCCGATTTACCCTCTTTTGCAATCAGTTTCGCTACAGCACCTGCTGCTCTAGCTAGGGTTTGGGAGGGGGTGGCCGGCCACTCAAAGGGGGCGGCCAGGTTGTGGTCTTGGGGTGGCCGGCTCCTCCCCTTGGCCCCTCATTATATAGGTGGAAGCCCCAAGTGTTGGACTACAAGTCTCCGAATAAGACCCGAACCCAAAACCTTCCATATGATAGGGAAACCTACCCAAGGTGGGAATCCCACTTGGGGTGGGATTCCCCCCTTCCATATGGGGGGGTGGCCAGCCCCCATAGGGGGAGTCCACTTGGGACTCCTCCCCCACTAGGGTTGGCCGGCCATGGAGGTGGAGTCCCTCCGGGACTCCACCTTCCTTGGTGGTTTCTTCCGGACTTTTCTAGAACCTTCTAGAACCTTCCATAGAACCTTCCGCATCATTTTAAATCACATAAAATGACATCCTATATATGAATCTTATTCTCCGGACCATTCCGGAACTCCTCGTGATGTCCGGGATCTCATCCGGGACTCCGAATAAATATTCGAACTCCATTCCATATTTCAAGTACTACCATTTCAACATCCAACTTTAAGTGTGTCACCCTACGGTTCGCGAACTATGCGAACATGGTTGAGTACTCACTACGACCAATAACCAATAGCGGGATCTGGAGATCCATAATGGCTCCCACATATTCAACGATGACTTTAGTGATCGAATGAACCATTCACATACGATACCAATTCCCTTTGTCACGCGATATTTTACTTGTCCGAGGTTTGATCTTCGGTATCACTCTATACCTTGTTCAACCTCGTCTCCTGACAAGTACTCTTTACTCGTACCGTGGTATGTGGTCTCTTATTCATATGCTTGCAAGACATTAGATGACATTCCACCGAGAGGGCCCAGAGTATATCTATCCGTCATCGGGATGGACAAATCCCACTGTTGATCCATATGCCTCAACTCATACTTTCCGGATACTTAATCCCACCTTTATAACCACCCATTTACGCAGTAGCGTTTGGTGTAATCAAAGTACCTTTCCGGTATAAGCGATTTACATGATCTCATGGTCATAAGGACTAGGTAACTATGTATCGAAAGATTATAGCAAATAACTTAATGACGAGATCTTATGCTACGCTTAATTGGGTGTGTCCATTACATCATTCATACAATGACATAACCTTGTTATTAATAACATCCAATGTTCATGATTATGAAACTAATCATCCATTAATCAACAAGCTAGTTTAAGAGGCATACTAGGGACTTCTTGTTGTCTACATATCACACATGTACTATTGTTTCTGTTAATACAATTATAGCATGACATATAAACATTTATCATAAACATAGAGATATAAATAATAACCACTTTATTATTGCCTCAATATTCTCCTGCGAATGTTTTTATTTCGGTCGACTTGGCACATGTTTTGCAACATGTTATGACTACATTCCAGTCAATTATTGCCTCTATGATCATTTAGTTTTCAACTTGTGTATCATTTTATGCTTTGATTAATATATTTTATCATTGTGCATGATTGTGGCCATTATGCTCACTTAGTTGGTCGCACCCGGTCCTTTTCTAGCCTCCAATTGTGTGAGTATTTTATTCATGCATCCAACCACCAAAAACCAAATATGCCAAAGTGTCCACCATATATCTACCTATATGTGGTATTTCATTGCCATTCCATAGTAGTTTGCTCGTGTGCTACCTTTAAAACATTCAAATAGTTCCTCGTTTTGTGACATTGTTTTTAGCTCATGAGGAAGTGATGCTACGGGCGGCTAAGGGCGTGGGCGAGGATGCGGAGCTATTCACGGTGTCATGGCGAGCAGGACAGGCATCATGGCACAGAAAATGGTGGACGGTGGCGTCTGCATCATGCTCGTGTACTGTGGTACCGTGGCGGAAGTCGTCGACGTTGGCGACGGCGACGGGGCAGGGGAGTGAGAGAGGAGGTGTCTGGCTGCTAGCTGGTGTCATGGCGATGCTACTGGCGAGCGCTGAAGGCTAGGTGAGCGCGGAGTCAACGGGGCGTCGACGTGCTCTGGCGCGCTCTGGCGTGCACACGTCGGCGTCCTGGCACGCTCTGGCCGTCACGGGCATGTCATGTCCTGGCTAATGCCGCGCTCTCCTGGGCCAGGGCGTGCACCAGCATGCTCAGTGGAGTGTGTGCTGTCTATTTGACAAGGTGAGAGGGAAAGGAGAGGGCAGGGGAGAGAGTTGGCAAGGTTGATGTCATGGTGATTGGCATGGGCTTGGCTTGGTCATGTGTGGCCTTGGAACAATGAAGCAAGGGCATGGTGAGGTAGAGGAGAGGTGCAGGGATACTGTGGATGATCAGAGCATCCAAGTGCATGCTAAAATCCACTAGGTTTTAGTGTATGTCAATTTTGCCAAATAGTGCACACAAGGTGTTTGATGAAATGGCCGCAAGAAATTCAAATTTGAATTTGGCCAAAATATTTTATGGGTGTGATTCAAATAATGTTTGGCATCCTCTGGTGGTATTGGTTTGCAAAAATTGAGTTGATTTGTAAAAATCCAAATTGGATATGATCTTAATTCTGTTTCCAAGTTGCCACTTTGCATGCTCATATTAAGAATTTGAAAATGAATTTGCAAGGTTGGTCAACACTAGTGTGATCACCTTGATGATTTCTTGGATAAGGAGCAAAGAGCTGAGAAAGTTTGGTTTAGAAATAAATAACCACATGGGTCCGAAGTGGGCATCATGTTAAAAAAAGTCACAAGTGACCATTATCACATGTGCCTTGCATTTTTCATTTTATTTTCTTTTGTTTAGATTTTCTTTGACCAAAAGTCATTGTTTTGGGTTCATGTAGTATTAGGTTGAGTTAATAATGGTACACAACCATTTTGGTAAAGTAAATAGGGCATAGACCATTATTTGCAAAAATGGCCATAAGCTCACATATGCTTTTTCTTTTATTTTCTTTTTCTTTTCTTTGTTCCTCTTTGATTTTGAAAAGGGTAGGGTTTAGGGTTGATACGTCTCCAACGTATCTATAATTTCCGATGTTCCATGCTTGTTTTATGACAATACCAACATGTTTTGTTCACACTTTATATCATTTTTATGCGTTTTCCGGAACTAACCTATTGACGAGATGCCGAGAGGCCGATTGTCGTTTTCTGCTATTTTTGGTTTCAGAAATCCTAGTAAGGAAATATTTTCGGAATCGGACGAAATCAACACCGAAAGTCTTAGAAATACGCGAAGCTTCCAGAGCACCGGAGAAAGGCCAGAGGGGTGCCAGGGGGGCCCCACACCCTAGGGCGGCGCGGCCCAAGGGGGGGCGCGCCCCCCTATGGTTTGGGCAGCCCGTGGCCCCTCCGACTCCGATTCTTCGCCTATTTAAGCCGTCGTGACCTAAAACTTTGACACCGCTTGACGAAACTCCAGAAAGACTCCAGGGGCGCCGCCACATCGCGAAACTCCAATTCGGGGGACAGAAGTCGCTGTTCCGGCACCCTGCCGGGACGGGGAATTGCCCCCGGAGCCATCTCCACCGCCGTCTTCACCGCCATCTTCACCGCCATCGCTGCCTCCATGATGAGGAGGGAGTAATCCACCCCCGAGGCTAAGGGCTCCGCTGTAGCTATGTGGTTCATCTCTCTCCCATGTACCTCAATACAATAATCTCATGAGCTGCTTTACATGATTGAGATTCATATGAGTTTTGTATCACTACTATCTATGTGCTACTCTAGCAATGTTATTAAAGTAGTTCTATTCCTCCTGCACGTGTGTAAAGGTGACAGTGTGTGCACCGTGTTAGTCCTTGGTTTATGCTATGATCATGATCTCTTGTAGATTGCGAAGTTAACTATTGCTATGATAATATTGATGTGATCTATTCCTCCTACATATGCATGAAGGTGACAGTGTGCATGCTATGCTAGTACTTGGTTTAGTCTGTTGATCTATCTTACACTAAAGGTTACTAAAATATGAGCATTATTGTGGAGCTTGTTAACTCTGGCATTGAGGGTTCGTGTAATCCTACGCAATGTGTTCATCATCCAACAAAAGTGTAGAGTATGCATTTATCTATTCTGTTATGTGATCAATGTTGAGAGTGTCCACTAGTGAAAGTGTAATCCCTGGGCCTTGTTCCTAAATACTGCTATCTCTACTTGTTTACTGTTTTACTGCGTTACTACTGCTGCAATACTACCACCATCAACTACACGCCAGCAAGCTATTTTCTGGCACCGTTGCTACTGCTCATATATATTCATACCACCTGTATTTCACTATCTCTTCACCGAACTAGTGCACCTATTAGGTGTGTTGGGGACACAAGAGACTTCTTGCTTTGTGGTTGCAGGGTTGCATGAGAGGGATATCTTTGACCTCTTCCTCCCTGAGTTCGATAAACCTTGGGTATCCACTTAAGGGAAAACTTGCTGCTGTTCTACAAACCTCTGCTCTTGGAGGCCCAACACTGTCTACAGGAAAGGAAGGGGAATGTAGACATCAAGCTATTTTCTGGCGCCGTTGCCGGGGAGGAAAGGTAAAAGGTACTCACACTCCGGACCTTGGCTACCAAGCTATTTTCCGCCATTGTAAGTACTCGAAGCTATTTCCTTTAGATCCTGCAATCGCATCTTTTTGTTTCTTGTTTACACTAGTTAGGCATAATGGAAAACAACAACAAAATTGGTGAGCTTTTTAATCTTTCTCCTGATTTAGAATTGTTTGATGCGAAAATTAAAAAACCTATGGAACCTTATTTGCATGCTAGTAGCGATGTTATTAGTATGAATGCAATTACTGCTAATGCTATGAAGAAGTCTAAGCTTGGGGAAGCTAGTTTTTGTGATCTTTTTAGCTTCCCATCTTTAGGGGAGAAAATTTGTTCTGATAATGCTTTATCTCTCACATGCGATAACTCTAATAATGCTTCTGATATTTTAAATCCACCTGCTGAAAGTATTCCGTATAAAATACCCATGAAAATTATTGAACGTGTTATGGACAACCATTATAAAGGGGATGGAACTGTCCATCCTAGAGATCATTTACTGTTTTTGCACGAATTATGTGGGTTATTCAAGTGTGCAGGTATCTCTATGGATGAAGTGAGGAAGAAGCTATTCTCTGTTTCGCTGTCTGGTAAAGCAGCGCATTGGTATAAATTGTTGGAGAATAGACATTCTCTTGGTTGGGAGGAAATTGCATCTCTCTTTTATTCTAAATTTTATCCTCCTCATGAAGTGCATATTGATAGGAATTATATTTATAACTTTTATCCTCGAGAGGGAGAGAGTATTTCTCAAGCGTGGGGGAGACTGAAGTCACTAATGCTCAAATGTCCCATTCATGAGCTCCCCCGTAATGTTATTGTTAACAATTTTTATGCGAGGCTTTCAGGACAACAAAAGGACTATCTGGACGCGTGTTCGGAGGGATCTTTCACAAGCAAGGAGGTTGAAGCCAGGTGGGATCTTCTTGATCGGATTGAAGACAACGCTGAAGGATGGGAGAACAACAAAGGTAAAGAGTCAGGTATAAATTATGATTATGAATGCATTAAAGCTTTTATGGATACCGATAAATTTCGAAATATGAGTGCTACTTATGGTCTTGACTCTCAAGTTGCTGCAAATCTTTATAAAGCCTTTGCTTCTCATTTTGAATTGCCTAAAAAGAATTTTGATAAGTATCACGAACCTTTTAAAGAGGCTTGCATGAAGAATCAAATTGTTGTTAATTATTGCAATAAGCATGCTCAAACTCCTAAGAATGCCATTTCCTATAAGCATGTTAATTTTTGTGGAATGCATAGGCCTTGTGGAATTAATCAAGTCAAAGATGAATATTGCATCCATCATATTAATGAAAAAACTAGAAAGTGGTCTAGGGCTCTAGATGATCTTGGTAAAAAAGTTTGTGCCCTCTATCCTTTTATTTGTGAAGTTTGCCATGAAGTGGGTCATTTTAATTTTCAATGCTCCTCCAATGATAATTTGAACCCAATGAGTGCTGCAAATTTGTATTGTGATGATGAAATTTCTCCTAATCAGCATGATGAACTTACTTTATTTTTGGGGTGTGAAGAACTATCGAGAAAAATCTCTTTGTTACATATGAGTGATCTTGATATTGACGATGTCCTGCATGGGTGTTTTTCTTATTGCATTGATAATAGCCATACAAATACTTACATACAAAATATTTTAGAAGATGACACCTTGCCAAAATATGATAGGACCGCTGTGTGTTTTCAACTAATTAATGAAAAGGAGGGATCCTCCCAAGTTTCTTCTATTGTTTCTGAAAGTAAATCAGGTTATGCGGACAAGCCACCCTTCAAGCCTCTTCCTCCTGAAGAAGGGAACGAGAAGAAGGAAGAGAAGAAGAAGAAGAAGGGAACGAAGAAGAAGAAGAAGAAGAAGAAGAAGAAGAAGAAGAAGAAGAAGAAGGAGAATAAAAAGAAAGAGGTAACGGCGTATCCCCGCGTGAATGAGATAATGCTAGGTAACCGTAAGTATGTTGCTCCTAATGATTATTGTGATAATGAATCTAAATATGATGATCTTCCTATGCCCTTTACATACATTAGAGATCACGATTTGAATGAGCACACTACTTTTGATATTGCAAATCTCTGGGAAACTAATTCTGAAAATGATGATGATAATAATTGCCATAGTGTCAGTGCTATCCATGCTTCCTCCCATAATGATATAGAAAGCTCTAAGCTTGGGGAAGAGGTGTTTGAAAATCCTTTTGCTACTGATCATTATATGTTTGATATATCTCCTTCTAATAACAACGATGGTATGGTCATAGATAAACCGACTGTGAAAGATAACTATTCTATTTCTTATGATGACACTGTGCCTCCGATCTTTGATGATTATTATAAAGAATGCTATGATATAGGTTATAATTATCCTTATGAAACTTGTCATAGTCATGATTGGATTACCAAAAACAATTCTTTTAATATGCAACTTGTTTACCATGTTCAAATTCTTGATAATAATCTTGCTCCAATTACTATTAATGAGAATAACTCTTCTTATGCCAAAACTAATGATACTTCTATGCATATGGACCATGATAAGAATGTTTTAAGTGATGGGTATATTGTGGATTTCATCAATGATGCTACTGAAAGTTATTATGAGAGAGGGAAATATGGTCGTATGCATCTTAATAATATTAAGTTTCCCCTCTTTATGTTGAGAATCTTGAAGTTACTCGTGTTTTATCCTCTTATGCTTGTCACTTTGTTCTTCATGAATTCATTTGTGTACAAGATTCATCTTCATAGGAAGCATGTTAGACTTAAATTTGTTTTGAATTTGCCTCTTGAAGCTCTCTTTTGCTTCAAATACTATTTCCCGCAAATGGATTATTAAAACTGCTGAGCCCATCTTAATGGCTATAAAGAAAGAACTTCTTGGGAGATAACCCATGTGTTATTTTGCTACAGTACTTTGTTTTATATTTGTGTCTTGGAAGTTGTTTACTACTGTAGCAACCTCTCCTTATCTTAGTTTTGTGTTTTGTTGTGCCAAGTGAAGCCTCTAATCGAAGGTTGATACTAGATTTGGATTTCTGCGCAGAAACAGATTTCTATCTGTCACGAATCTGGGCTGTTTTCTCTGTAGAAAAATCAGAAAAATATGCCAATTTACGTGCATGTTCCTCAGATATGTATGCAACTTTCATTAGTTTTGAGTTTTCTTATCTGAGCAACAGAAGTATTTATTAGAAATTCGTCTTTACGGACTGTTCTGTTTTGACAGATTCTGCCTTTTATTTCGCATTGATTCTTTCGCTGTGTTGGGTGGATTTCTTTGTTCCATTACCTTCCAGTAGCTTTGAGCAATGTCCAGAAGTGTTAAGAATGATTATGTCACCTCTGAACATGTGAGTTTTTGATTATGTACTAACCCCTCTAATGAAGTTTATGAGAAGTTTGGTGTGAAGGAAGTTTTCAAGGGTCAAGAGAGGAGGATGATATACTATGATCAAGGAGAGTGAAAGCTCTAAGCTTGGGGATGCCCCGGTGGTTCACCCCTGCATATATCAAGAAGACTCAAGCGTCTAAGCTTGGGGATGCCCAAGGCATCCCCTTCTTCATCGACAAATTATCAGGTTCCTTCTCTTGAAACTATATTTTTATTCGGTCACATCTTATGTGCTTTACTTGGAGCGTCTGTATGTTTCTTGTTTTTGTTTTTGTTTGAATAAATGCTTGTGTGGGAGAGAGACACGCTCCGCTGGTTCGTATGAACACATGTGTTCTTAGCTTTTAATGTTCATGGCGAAGGTTGAAACTGCTTCGTTAATTGTTATATGGTTGGAATTGGAAAATGCTACATGTAGTAATTGCTATAATGTCTTGGGTAATGTAATACTTGGCAATTGTTGTGCTCTTGTTTAAGCTCTTGCATCATATACCTTGCACCCATTAGTGAGGAAATACATAGAGCTTGTTAAAATTTGGGTTTGCATGAGTGGTTTCTCTAGAGTCTAGATATTTTCTAGTAAGATGTTTGAACAACAAGGAAGACGATGTATAGTTTTATAATGCTTGTAATATGTCTTTTATGTGAGTTTTGTTGTACTAGTTCGTGCTTGTGTTTGCTTCAAACAACCTTGCTAGCCTAAACCTTGTATCGAGAGGGAATACTTCTCATGCATCCAAATCCTTGAGCCAAACAACACTATGCCATTTGTGTCCACCATACCTACCTACTACATGGTATTTTCCGCCATTCCAAAGTAAATTGCTTGAGTGCTACCTTTAAAATTCCATCATTCACCTTTGCAATATATAGCTCATGGGACAAATAGCTTAAAAACTATTGTGGTATTGAATATGTAATTATGCACTTTATCTCTTATTAAGTTGCTTGTTGTGCGATAACCATGTTCACTGGGGACGCCATCAACTATTCATTGTTGAATTTCATGTGAGTTGCTATGCATGTCCGTCTTGTCTGAAGTAAGAGAGATCTACCACCCTATGGTTAAGCATGCATATTGTTAGAGAAGAACATTGGGCCGCTAACTAAAGCCATGATCCATGGTGGAAGTTTCAGTTTTGGACATATATCCTCAATCTCATATGAGAAAATTATTAATTGTTGTTACATGCTTATGCATAAAAGAGGAGTCCATTATCTGTTGTCTATGTTGTCCCGGTATGGATGTCTAAGTTGAGAATAATCAATAGCGAGAAATCCAATGCGAGCTTTCTCCTTAGACCTTTGTACAAAGTGACATAGAGGTACCCCTTTGTGACACTTGGTTAAAACATGTGCATTGTGATGATCCGGTAGTCCAAGCTAATCAGGACAAGGTGCGGGCACTATTAGTATACTATGCATGAGGCTTGCAACTTGTAAGATATAATTTACATGATACATATGCTTTATTACTACCGTTGACAAAATTGTTTCATGTTTTCAAAATAAAAGCTCTAGCACAAATATAGCAATCGATGCTTTCCTCTTTGAAGGACCATTCTTTTACTTTTATTGTTGAGTCAGTTCACCTATCTTTCTCCACCTCAAGAAGCAAACATTTGTGTGAACTGTGCATTGATTCTTATATACTTGCTTATTGCATTTGTTATATTGCTTTGCATTGACAACTATCCATGAGATATACATGTTACAAGTTGAAAGCAACCGCTGAAACTTAATCTTCCATTGTGTTGCTTCAATGTCTCTACTATGAATTTATTGCTTTATGAGTAACTCTTATGCAAGACTTATTGATGCTTGTCTCGAAAGTACTATTCATGAAAAGTCTTTGCTATATGATTCAATTGTTCACTCATTGCATTTACATTGTTTCGAATCGCTGCATTCATCTCATATGCTTTACAATGGTATGATTAAGATTATGTTGGTAGCATGTCACCTCAGAAATTATCTTTTATCGTTTACCTACTCGAGGACGAGTAGGAACTAAGCTTGGGGATGCTGATACATCTCCAACGTATCTATAATTTCCGATGTTCCATGCTTGTTTTATGACAATACCAACATGTTTTGTTCACACTTTATATCATTTTTATGCGTTTTCCGGAACTAACCTATTGACGAGATGCCGAGAGGCCAGTTGCTGTTTTCTGTTGTTTTTGGTTTCAGAAATCCTAGTAAGGAAATATTTTCGGAATCGGACGAAATCAACACCGAAAGTCTTAGAAATACGCGAAGCTTCCAGAGCACCGGAGAAAGGCCAGAGGGGTGCCAGGGGGGCCCCACACCCTAGGGCGGCGCGGCCCAAGGGGGGGCGCGCCCCCCTATGGTTTGGGCAGCCTGTGGCCCCTCCGACTCCGATTCTTCGCCTATTTAAGCCGTCGTGACCTAAAACTTCGACACCGCTTGACGAAACTCCAGAAAGACTCCAGGGGCGCCGCCACATCGCGAAACTCCAATTCGGGGGACAAGTCGCTGTTCCGGCACCCTGCCGGGACGGGGAATTGCCCCCGGAGCCATCTCCACCGCCGTCTTCACCGCCATCTTCACCGCCATCGCTGCCTCCATGATGAGGAGGGAGTAATCCACCCCCGAGGCTGAGGGCTCCGCTGTAGCTATGTGGTTCATCTCTCTCCCATGTACCTCAATACAATAATCTCATGAGCTGCTTTACATGATTGAGATTCATATGAGTTTTGTATCACTACTATCTATGTGCTACTCTAGCAATGTTATTAAAGTAGTTCTATTCCTCCTGCACATGTGTAAAGGTGACAGTGTGTGCACCGTGTTAGTACTTGGTTTATGCTATGATCATGATCTCTTGTAGATTGCGAAGTTAACTATTGCTATGATAATATTGATGTGATCTATTCCTCCTACATATGCATGAAGGTGACAGTGTGCATGCTATGCTAGTACTTGGTTTAGTCTATTGATCTATCTTACACTAAAGGTTACTAAAATATGAGCATTATTGTGGAGCTTGTTAACTCCGGCATTGAGGGTTCGTGTAATCCTACGCAATGTGTTCATCATCCAACAAAAGTGTAGAGTATGCATTTATCTATTCTGTTATGTGATCAATGTTGAGAGTGTCCACTAGTGAAAGTGTAATCCCTGGGCCTTGTTCCTAAATACTGCTATCGCTGCTTGTTTACTGTTTTATCACACATTACCGATGCAATACTACCACCATCAACTACACGCCAGCAAGCTATTTTCTGGCACCGTTGCTACTGCTCATATATATTCATACCACCTGTATTTCACTATCTCTTCGCCGAACTAGTGCACCTATTAGGTGTGTTGGGGACACAAGAGACTTCTTGCTTTGTGGTTGCAGGGTTGCATGAGAGGGATATCTTTGACCTCTTCCTCCCTGAGTTCGATAAACCTTGGGTATCCACTTAAGGGAAAACTTGCTGCTGTTCTACAAACCTCTGCTCTTGGAGGCCCAACACTGTCTACAGGAAAGGAGGGGGAACATAGACATCAAGGGTTTAAAAACATTGTCAAATACTTCAAACAAACAATCAAAGCAAAACTCACAACATACATGCATGAACATTATGCCCATAAGGTAATGCAATTCAAAAAATTTGTTGGCTCCAAATTTTGGAAAAGAGAAATTTGATTTTTCCTTGTTTTGAAATTTTGTTGTGTTACAATTCTGTGAGAGCAGTTCCACATCAATAGATTGCATTGGCCTCACCTTCTTCATGGGTTCATAGATGTCTTTGTAAATGAAAATCTACTCCATGCACCAAAAGTGAGGATCCTCAATGTCCAGCTCCCGCTCGACATCCTCATACCAGTTCTTCTGTCTGAGAGCAGCATATGTAACAATGTCCATGTTCTTGTAATTCTCCCTTGTTTCCTTGCCTTTACGCCTCAGATTAGCTGACTTCCTGGGAGCGGTCTAACTCAACTCATCACTTTTTCGAGAAGCCCGAGGGCGCCTCCGAGAACCACCACCTATGAAGTGACATAGAGGGATAGCATGTAGGACAGTAAGCTTATAAGTCATGTATTGATACAGTAGTGTACTATATATGCATACTAGGAGTCAAGAAAAGTTTAGACAAGGCCGATCGAGAAAGACTGCACTGGCAACAACTCTCCAGGCCGGATAATCCGGTGTCCCCAGGGGGGCAGATAATTCGGCCATCGCGGGGGCCGGATAATCCGGCCCTGCGAATCTGTAGCAAACTCGATCAAATCCTAGTCTAGCACCAGATGGCCTCATAGCATGGAAATGTAGTACTCTACACACGATTTGGAACAACTAGACACCATCTCAACCAAGAAAATAACATATACAATTCACAACAACTAGTGCACCTATACATCTGACAAGTGTATTAGGTGTGTTGGGGACACAAGAGACTTCTTGTATCTTAATTGCAGGGTTGCTTGAGAGGGATATCTTTGATCTCTACCTCCCTGAGTTCGATAAACCTTGGGTGATTCACTTAAGGGAAACTTGTTGCTTCTACAAACCTCTGCTCTTGGAGGCCCAACACTGTCTACAGGAATAGAAGCGTGCGTAGACATCAAGCTATTTTCTGGCGCCGTTGCCGGGGAGGTAAGGTAAAAGATATTCACATCCTCCGACTACTAAGCTATTTCCTAGCACTATTGCCGGTGTGTGAGTGCTCGAAGCTATTTCCTTTAGATTCTGCAATTATATCTTTTTGTTTCTTGTTTTTATTTCACTAGTCAGGCTTAATGGAAAACATCAAAAAAATTAGAGATCTTTATGAAATTTATATTGAATTAGGACATGATGTGTTTGAAGAGAGAATTAAAAAACCCATGGAACTTTGTTTGCAAAATAATTGTAGCAATGTTTTTAGCATGAATTCTTTGAACACTATTATTTTTAATGCTATGAAAAAGTCTAAGCTTGGGGAAGCTGGTTGTGATATTTTTAGTCCCCCAAGTTTTGAGGAGAATTTTTTTTTGATGATACTTTGCCTCCCATTTATGATGATTATAATGATAGTGGTATTTTGGTGCCACCTACTATGGAGGATAAAGTTTATTATGATTATACCATGCCTGCAATTTATGATGATTACAATGATGGTTGTGATTGTTTTACTCCCACTATTACTAATAAAATTGATTATGCTTATGTGGAGAGTAATGATACTTTTATGCATGTGGATCATGATAAGAATGCTTTATGTGATAGCTATATTGTTGAGTTTATTCATGATGCCACTAAAAATTATTTTGAGAGATGAAAGTATGGGTATAGAAATCTTCATGTTACTAAATTTCTTCTCTTTATGATGAATGTTTTGAGCTTTCTCTTGATTTGCGTTTATTTGCTGGGTACTTTAAGACCTACTGGTCCTTATGATAGAGGGAGACACGATTTCATATATCACAATAATATTAAGTCTCCTCTCCTTGTGTTAATTTTTTTGAAGTTACACTTATTTTGTCTTCCTATGCTACTCACTTTGTTCTTAATTGACTTGTTTCCTTACAAGGCTCCTATGCATAGGAAGAGTGTTAGATTTAAACATATTTTATATATGCTTCTTGATGCTCTCTTTTCAACTCTCATCTTTATGTGAGCATCATAAAAATCACTATGCCTAGCTAAAAGGCGTTAAAGAAAAGCGCTTATAGGAGACAACCCATCGTTTTTATTTTCTGTTATTTTTGCTTTTCTTTTTTGTTTTGAGTCAAGGTGCTTGTTACTTCTGTAGCAATACCTTTGTATCTTTATTTTCTTGCATTGTTGTGCCAAGTAAAGTCTTTGATAGAAAGTTGATACTAGATTTGGATTTCTGTGCAGAAACAGATTCTATCACGGTTTTGAGTTTTTCTCTCTGTAGAAAAATCTAAAAATCTTGAAACAATTCATGAGTAATCCTCAGATATGTACGCAACTTACATTCAACTGGAGCTTTTCCATCTGAGCATGTTAAGTGCCTCGAAAAAATTCGTCTTTACAAACTGTTCTGTTTTGACAGATTCTGCCTTTTATTTCGCATTGCCTCTTTTACTGTGTTTGAGTGGGTTTATTTGCTCCATTAAATTTCAGTAACCTTGGGTAATGTCCAGAAGTGTTGGGAATGATTGTGTCCTTGCTGAACATATGAATTTTTGATTATGCACTAACCCTCTAATGAGATTGCTTTGAGTTTGGTGTGAAGGAAGTTTTCAAGGATCAAGAGAGGAGGATGATATAATATGATCAAGAAGAGTGAAAGTCTAAGCTTGGGGATGCCCCCGTGGTTCATCCCTGCATATTTCAAGAAGACTCAAGCGTCTAAGATTGGGGATGCCCAAGGCATCCCTTTCTTCATCAACAACTTATCAGGTCACATCTAGTGAAACTATATTTTAATTCCGTCACATCTTATGCACTTTACTTGGAGCGTCTGTGTGCTTTTATTTTCATTTTGTTATTTTCATTCTCTGAATAAATCGGATCCTAGCATGCTTGTGTGGGAGAGAGACACGCTCCACTTTTTCATTTGAACACTTGTGTTCTTCGTTTTACTTTAATATTCATGGCGAAAGCTGAAAGCCGCAACACTTATTGTTATTTGGTTGGAAACAGAAAATGGTTCATGTGGTACTTGGTATATTGTCTTGAATAATTTGATACTTGGTAATTGTTTTGAGCTCTCAAGTAGATCATGTTTAAGCTCTTGCATCATGTAGTTTAAACCTATTAGTGGAGAACTACCGTAGAGCTTTTTGAAATTTGGTTTACATGATTGGTCTCTCTAAGGTCTAGATATTTTCTGGTAAAAGTATTTGAGCAACAAGGAAGACACTGTAGAGTCTTATAATGCTTGCAATATGTTCTTATGTAAGTTCTGCTGTACCGGTTTATACTTGTGTTTGCTTCAAACAACCTTGCTAGCCAAAGCCTTGTACTGAGAGGGAATGCTTCTCGTGCATCCAAAACCTTGAGCCAAAACCTATGCCATTTGTGTCCACCATAACTACCTACTATGTGATATTTTTCTGCCATTTCAAGTAAATACTTCATGTGCTACCTTTAAACAATTCAAAACTTTACTACTCCTTATTTGTGTCAATGTTTTATAGCTCATGAGGAAGTATGTGGTGTTTTATCTTTTAATCTTGTTGGGTAGACTTTCACCAATGGACTAGTGGCATATACATCCGCTTATCCAATAATTTGGCAAAAAGAGCTGGCAACGGGGTGCCCAGCCCCAATTAATTAACTTTCATTAATAATTCTCTTCACATGTTTTGCCCTGATTTATCAGTAAGCAACTTAATTTTGCAATAGACACTCCTCCATGGTATGTGAAATGTTGGAAGGCACCCGAGGATTCGGTTAGCCATGGCATGTGAAAGCAAAAGGTTGGGAGGAGTGTCATCTATAAATAAAACTAAAATACATGTGTAAACAAAAGAGAAGAGGGATGATCTACCTTGCTGGTAGAGATAACGTCCTTCATGGGAGCCGCTCTTTGAAAGTCTGTTTGACAAGGGGGTTAGAGTGCCCACTACCATTCGTTGACAACAACAAACACCTCTCAAAACTTTATTTTTACGCTCTCTATATGATTTCAAAACTTGAAAAGCTCTAGCACATGATTTAATCCCTGCTTCCCTCCGCGAAGGGCCTTTCTTTTACTTTATGTTGAGTCAGTTTACCTACTTCTTTTTATCTTAGAAGCAAACACTTGTGTCAACTGTGTGCATTGATTCTTACATGCTTGCTTATTGCACTCATCATATTACTTTGTGTTGACAATTATCCATGAGATATACATGTTGAAAGTTGAAAGCAATTTCTGAAACTTAAATCTTCCTTTGTGTTGCTTCAAGACCTTTTATTAAGAATCTATTGCTTTATGAGTTAACTCTTATGCAAGACTTTTTGATGCTTGTATTGAAAGTACTATTCATGAAAAGTTTTTGCTATATGATTCAGTTGTTTAGTCATTATCTTTTTGTTAGCAAAACTATAGACCATTGCTTTGAGTCACTTCATTCATCTCATATGCTTTACAATAGTATTGATCAAGATTATGTTGGTAGCATGTCACTTCAGAAATTATTCTTTTTATCGTTTACCTACTCGAGGGCGAGTAGGAACTAAGCTTGGGGATGCTTGATACGTCTCCAACGTATCTATAATTTCTGATGTTCCATGCTTAGATTATACCAATTGCTACATGTTTTATATACACTTTATATCATTTTTATGCATTTTCCATGACTAACCTATTAACAAGATGCCGAAGTGTCAGTTCCTGTTTTCTGCTGTTTTTGGTTCCAGAAAATTACTTCTGTGAATATTCTCGGAATTGCGCGAAACAAAAGTCCACGTCCCTATTTTTCCAGAAGCTTCACGAAGTCCGAAGGAGAGACGAAGGGGGGCCACGAGCTGGCCACCTCATAGGGTGGCGCGGCCCCACCTTCTGCCGCGCCGCCAGGTGGGGTGGGCCCCTCGGGACTCCACCGATGCTGCCCCTTTGCCTATATATTTCCCCAGATGCGAAAACCCTAAAGAATCCAGTCATATTCCACCAAGGGTTCCGCAGTGCCGCCGCCATCGACGACAAGTTTTGGGGGACAGAATCTCTGTTCCGGCACGCCGCCGGGACGGGGAATTGCCCCCGGAGTCATCTCCATCGACACCACCACCATCTTCATCGCCGTTGCTGTCTCCCATGATGAGGAGGGAGTAGTTCTCCCCCGAGGCTGAGGGCTCTACCGGTAGCTATGTGATTCATCTCTCTCTCCCATGGTGTGATCTTTATGTGATCATGAGTTTTGTAATCTAGTTGAATATGTAGATGTTACTCTTGTCTATTATGCACTCTAGAGGTTACTTTAATATGAACTCCGGAGTCACTCTCCACGGTGTGATGGTGACAGTGTGCGCATCGTGTGTGATTCCTTTATGACGTTGTGGAGCTTGTTTACTCCGGCTTGAGGTGTGCTTTTGCAGCCCTACACAATGAATGGTGTTTGTTATCCAACAAGAGGGTGTTTGAGAGTAGCATTTATTTATTCAATTATGTGATCATTGTTGAGAGTGTCCACTAGTGAAAATATGATCCCTAGGCCTTGTTTCTAAGCATTGAAACACCGTTTCCAACAAGTTCTGCTACATGTTCGCTTGCTGCCATTTTTATTTCAGATTGCAATTACTACTTATAATCATCCATATTACTTGTATTTCATTATCTCTTCGCCGAACTAGTGCACCTATACATCTGATAAGTGTATTAGGTGTGTTGGGGACACAAGAGACTTCTTGTATCTTAATTGTAGGGTTGCTTGAGAGGGATATCTTTGATCTCTACCTCCCTGAGTTCGATAAACCTTGGGTGATTCACTTAAGGGAAACTTGCTGCTGTTCTACAAACCTCTGCTCTTGGAGGCCCAACACTGTCTACAGGAATAGAAGTGTGCGTAGACATCACCTCCCAAGCTTCCTTGGCGGTGGTGAATTTCCGAACATAAGCCAAGTCCTTTGTCCCCCACACTTGTTTGAATCATGTTCAAGACAATGGAGTTGAGTTGGTTATCAACCTCTTCTCTTCTAGTCAACTTGTCGGGGTTGTAAGGGTTGTAACCTTCTAAAATGATTCTCCAAAGTTCATTGGAGACACTGCAAACATGAGAGCGAAACTCAAATTTCCATGTACTAAAATCTTCAATATTAAACTTGGGTGGATCACCCCTATTGTTTATACGTGGATGGGGAACCGGGATATTGGGACAGCGGAAAGGTGGAGGAACGACATTGTATCTCCCACCGACACTTGCCCTAGGAGAAGCAATGGGTTTTTTTAATTTTGTCTAAGTGATCACCATCCAAGGGCTTGCTAGAAGAGGGTAAGCCCTGAAGCATCTCCCTCTTCTAACGCACCCTTGTCCTTTTCCTCTACGACGGGGATGACGGGGGGGACCGATGTTATAAGCCCGGAAAGCACTATCTTTATACTTTCCATTTGAGCTTCCATGGAGGACCTCAAATATGTTTCCATCAAATTGAGATCTTCCATAGAGAACGGCTTCGCGGCCCCTTCTGTAACCTCATCGTCCGGCATACTCTTAGGTGGTTAAGACCAAAATAAGAGTCGAGGCTCTGATACCAATTAAAAGGATTGTATGCCGCACCTAGAGGGGGGGGGGTGAATAGGTGCTAACCAGTTTTTAGTTCTTTTTCAATTTAGGCTTGACGCAAAGGTAAATTCTCTAGATATGCAACTATGTGAATTTACCTATATGACAAGATCAACTACTAAACAAGATATAGCTAAACAAGATATAGTAGAGCTAATAAGGATAGAGGTAACCGGGGGTGAAGCACGCGGAGACACATAGATGATTCCCGTAGTTCCTTCCTTTTGAGGGGAAGTACGTCTACGTTTGGAGGAGTGTGGTTGCCACGAAGGCTAGACCAACGCCACAAAGGCCTCACTCAGGTCTCCTGTGAGCAACGCCACAAAGGCCTAGCCCACTTCCACTAAGGGATTTCCTCGAGGCGGAAATCGGGCCTTTACAAGGTTCTTGGGGCACACATCCACAATCGAATTGGAGGCTACCAATATCTGTAACAACACAACAACAAGAACAAATCAACCACAAACAACTAGGGTTTCCAAAGAGGAACATTGGCAAAGGGGCCCTTAGTTTATGAGGGGGAAATGCAAATCTCTTCGGTGAAGATGTAGATCGGGGTCTTCTCCTTCGATTCTCCAAGGATCAAGAGCTTTGGATGGTTGGAGGAGGAGATCTAGCGAATCTTGTGATTCTTGAAGTGACTCTAATGGTGGATGAACTTGGGCAGGATTGAGAAGCTTGAGGTGGAGGAAGAAGGGGGTATTTATACCCCTCCCAAAATCGAGCCGTTGCTGGAAATTTGGGGGCAGATTATCCGGCCTAAGTAAGGGCCGGTTTTTCCCCCCCCCCCCCCCCCCGGATTATCCGGTCTTCTGGAAATGTCCGGCCAAATATCCGATCTGGATCCAGGGGCTTACTGAGAGCTCGACCGAAAAGTCCTTAGCCGTTTTTCATGGGCCGGATATTTTGCAAATATCCGGCCACGGATTATCCGGCCTGGGAAAATTTCCCTGCTTCCTTTTTCTCTTGTTTCTCCACACAAATTCAACCACATATATATATTCTGCACTATATCAACGCACATTAGTGTATCACATATATTATCATCAAACATTCAAAACTATAATCCGAGAGATGTTCTTTCAGAAGGGTCATCGTACAATTTCGGTGATTACAAAAAGGAAGGAGGCGAGATCAAGAGGGCAATTTATCCAACTCCCCGTGCGAAAGCATGTCCCGCGTCAGGAGTGATTCTAGTTGTTCCTTGAGAGCAGGCTTATGGCATTCCAGGTAAACATAACAATATGAGAGAGAACTCCATTCGGCTTATAAGTACTCAAATCAACTTGACACCATGGTTATGGTGAGGAAGGATAAAGTTTTATGCTTGCGCTTAGTGGAAACCGTGCAATTATCAACTCTGCCCTCTGTTCCCTCTCTTTACCCCTATTCGAGCCCAATGCTCGATCGAACTATTCGAGTCGAATTCCACAGATTGGGAGTTTCCTTCAGTAAACACCGCTTGTGATTGATTCTTTCTTGACTCCTTCAATATGAATATGATGCAGTCAATGGCCCGAACCGAACACATCTTGGTCAAACCGTGAGGTTCTCCAAGATACCGAATCAGTATCAAGTTGGGCATTCCTAGACTTGAACCCAAACAAGGAAAGCAAAAAAACAAATCCTAGAAAAAGTGAAAAGGGAATTTCCACTATATTAAAACACTCTAAAACCGAAAGAAGCCCTTTTAGATACCATCGAATACTACCAAATCTTTCCGAAATGAGAGAAGGAGGGAAGGCGCGCTACAACTAACCGCTGAAAACTGTAAGATTAGTGCTAAGAAGCAACCCTAGTTTAAGTACTAGCGTCCCACCCCAACGTAACTATCTCCCGCATACCTTCCTTGTCAATATCATATAGAAGAGGACACAAATAAACATTTGATTGGTGAAATGGATGCCATCCTGTAATAAATGTGAAAAATATAGATTAATAAAATCAAACCAATTCAGAAAAAATCTTTTTATATAGCATGTGGATGATATAAAGAAAATGGAAACTTTTTCAGGACCTAATAGGATCTTAGCATATCTTAGCATATCTGAAGCAATAAATTAAAAAATCTAGTAAAGATGCTATACTGGCAGCTATTTATTGCATACCTAGAGCAATAAAAGGAAATTGCTTAGTATTTCCATATAATTGTGCTCAAGATATGCGTTTAGTATGCTCATTTATTTCTCTCCTTTTATGTATGCCAACTTCATAAAAACCACTTAGGCACGCTGACGTGCAGTGAACAACGATAGAAGGACAATTGTGGCCAACTAAATCGCCAAGGTGTTCGCCGACGTGGACAATCAACATGGGGTATTCATCTGGTAATAAAACAACAATCAACAACGTATGGGGTATTGAAAATGATTAGGCAATTTTGACGCTGTTGTTAGCTAATGAAATATCATTTTATTTCTATCGGAGGATTCCGGCAATATGAAAAATTAGACTTAGACAAGTCCTGTAGTGAGGAAATTAGGTTAAATACTCATTGTTGGCTAGGGACGGAGCTAGGAATGAAGTACAATGGGAGTAATCTTAGTATGATGGGGACATAACTTGCTAAAATCATACAAATAAGAAGCTCTCATAGCTAATTCTCAAAGGGAAATCATGAGCATATGGGGTAGCCCCTGCTCGCCCCTTGTCTCTATCCATGTTGCTGGCATGACATCTAGTACTACTTACAAAAGCCAATTACAATGATAAAACCGACCACGCAAAAAATGCACTCCAACATGTTCCACTTTGGTGCACGAGGGTTTATAATAACGTCGAATACTATTGAAAAAGAAACCAACCAATTTTACCATTCTCGCACCAGGCCATGCAACAGTTACACTTGCACATAGATGTGCAAATCTAAAGTTGCATAGTCAACAATCTCCCCCCACCACCCAAACACGACGGTCTTACCCCGTGCCCCACCTCAAGTTTGATCCGCGCATCGGTCATTTGCACCTAGCTAACGACCGACAATGATTTACGCCATGCAGAGACCCTTATTCTCCCGCCAAAATGCAACCGCCATAGGAAACCCCCTACACAACGTCGTCAAACCCGACCATACTAATTCTCCCGCCAAACCATGCACTTAGCAAACCCTAGATACCATTGGCGACCAAAGTCATATTAACCCGACCATACTAATTCTTCGCCTCAAATGAAGTCATATTGAACACCCGTAGACCCTTCGCCTCAAATGCTCAAATTCTCACCGATTGGCCGCCACATCATCGGCCGCTACGGTGACATGGTCAGACACATCAGCCCTCGCGCCATGGTGGTTCCTTGAGGGGGGCACACATAGGTAGGTGGTCAACAATAGCTGGCAGTATTTGCATCCAGCCAAAAGAAAATGGAAACTTTTTCAGGACCTAACAAGATCTTAGCATATCTGAAGCAATAAATTAAAAAATCTAGTAAAGATGCTATACTGGCAGCTATTTATTGCATACCTAGAGCAATAAAAGGAAATTGCTTAGTATTTCCATATAATTGTGCTCAAGATATGCGTTAGTACGCTCATTTATTTCTCTCCTTTTATGTATGCCAACTTCATAAAAACCACTTTGGCACGCTGACGTGCAGTGAACAACGATAGAAGGACAATTGTGGCCAACTAAATCGCCAAGGTGTTCGCCGACGTGGACAATCAACATGGGGTATTCATCTGGTAATAAAACAACAATCAACAATGTATGGGGTATTGAAAATGATTAGGCAATTTTGACGCTGTTGTTAGCTAATGAAATATCATTTTATTTCTATCGGAGGATCCCGGCAATATGAAAAATTAGACTTAGACAAGTCCTGTAGTGAGGAAATTAGGTTGAACACTCATTATTGGCCAGGGACGGAGCCAGTAATGAAGTATAATGGGAGCAATCTTAGCATGAGGGGGACATAACTTGCTAAAATCATACAAATAAGAAGCTCTCGTAGCTAATGCTCAAAGGGAAATCATGAGCACAGGGGGAGGGGGCGTAGCCCTGCTCGCCCCTTGTCTCTGTCCATGTTGCTGGCACGACGTATAGTACTACTTACAAAAGCCAATTATAATGATAAAACCGACCACGCAAAAAATGCACTCCGACATGTTCCACTTTGGTATACGAGGGTTTATAATAACGTCGAATACTATTGAAAAAGAAACCAACCAATTTTACCATTCTCGCACGAGACCATGCAACGGTTACACTTACACATAGACGTGCAAATCTAAAGTTGCATAGTCAACAATCTCCCCCCACCACCCAAACACGACGGCCTTATCCCGTGCCCCACCTCAACTTTGATCCGCGCATCGGTCATTTGCACCTAGCTCACGACCGACAATGATTTACGCCATGCAGAGACCCTTATTCTCCCGCCAAATGCAACCGACATAGGAAACCCCCTACACAACGTCGTCAAACCCGACCATACTAATTCTCCCGCCAAACCATGCACTTAGCAAACCCTAGATACCATTGGCGACCAAAGTCATATTAACCAACCATATATAACATCTTCGCCTCAAATGAAGTCATATTGAATACCCGTAGACCCTTCGCCTCAAATGCTCAAATTCTCACCCATCGGCCGCCACGTCATCCGCCGCTAGGGTGACATGGTCAGACACATCAGCCCTGGCGCCATGGTGGTTCCATGAGAGGGGGATACACACACATAGGTAGGTGGTCAACAATAGCTGGCAGTATTTGCATCCAGCCAAAAGAAATGAAGGGGAAAACGTTGGAAGAAGGGTGAATGGTGTGGGCGTTCTACCCCAGAGGTTGAGACGCCTCCTCCCCCCTCCCTTGTTCTAATCTCCCATCCCCTCCCCGCTCCTCCTCCTCCTCCTCTATATACCACACCATACATACGCCGTAGTCTCTCTTCTCCACTCCTCTGATCACCAGCCGCCCCGCTCTTCGATCCCCGCCGATCCAACCCGGTACGTGCCTCGATCCGTCCGCCCAATCTCGCCTCCGCCCGCGCCTGATCGGATCAGGACCTCGCTCCATCCCATCTCACGCTCTACAACTAGGCTCATACGACTATTTTCTTGGGTTCTTGATTCGTTCAAGCTTCAAGAATCTCACTGTATTTTTCTCCGAATTTTTCCAGGTTTTTTTCCTGGATTCGGCGCCCAGGAACACAAGGTCAGTCAAATCCGTCCCGTCCCGTCCCTGGACAAATTTCCTTCCATTTTTTTGCCTGCTAGATTTTCTCCCGTCGTTTCTGTTTGTGAATTACTTGATTTTTCAACAGAAGAAGCGGCTTTGCCTGATGTCTAGTGTCGCGACCCAGGAGGCGACGTCGGGTTCAGGGTCGGCGGCCAGCAGGAACAAGCGCAAGTTTCGCGCCGAGCCGCCCTCCGGTGAGCTGGGCCCCTTCGGCCTCGAGTACCCACTCACGACGGACTGCGTGGGGTTCGAGTTCATGTCACCTGAGAAGGCTGCGGCGGCCGCCGCCGAGGGTGCCAATCTGGACCTCATCCCCAGCGCGTGCGATGCCTGCAAAGGCATCCACGCCACGGCTGAGGAGCTATTAGAGTGTCAACGGTATGTGAATTGGAGTGACCCGAATGAGGCGCAGCTGGAGGAGATCCTTCTCAAGAGCCTGGATACCACCTTCGACAATGCCGTCGGTGTGATCACCACAATGGGCTACTCAGAGGCTGCTGCTCGGGCTGCGGTCGTGCGGGCAGCTGCGCAGTACAACTGGAGGGAGAGCCTTGCTGGGTTCGGCGAGGCAGCGGTCGAGGTGCTCAAGACCGAGGGGGACTTGCTACCTAGGGATGGCTCCTCCCTTGAGGACATGAGGAAGATTGAACAGGTTGTGCTCGGCACCTTGATTGGGGTGGTCAATGAGGCCCAGCCGTTCTACACCACAGGCGATGTCATGTTTTGCCTGCTCATGTCAGATATGAATGTTGCCCATGCCTGTACCATGGACTACAGCACTGCTTCTCTTCCGGCGGTGGGTGCTCAAGTGATTGCACAACCAGTTGCCGGGAACGGCGAACCTGGCCCAAGTCCCGACCTTTCTGTTTCCATTACCCACCCACAGACTGGCATTACTTTCCGCGGAAAACTTACCCCAGTGCCACCTGGCTCTTACAATGCTGTGAAAGCTGATTCATCCACAACATCAGTGAGCCCGAATGTCCCAAATGGCAAGCCATCTACCTCTGCCAAGATGCATCCTGTGGTACCAAATGTTAAGCCAAAAGAACACACGGCTGCTATGCCTGATCATTCAGAGGATCAACCATTTGTTGCTGCTGCGACGCAATCTGTCAAGGATGATAAGCCATTCCCTAGCAAGAGGGGGAGCTCTAAGAGGGATTCCTTGCACCGCCAGAAGTTGATGAGCTTTGATAAAAATTCCCGAGCATTGGGCTCTAAAGGATCTCTTAGGTCTGGCAAGCATAGCTCTTCTGCCATTGCAGCACTAGAGAGGAAGTGCAGGCCGCTTCCAGATTCTGCTACCTGCAGCTTGAAATGCCAATCAAAAATTGTAAAAGGGTTTGCTGCAAGCATGAAAGGGTCAGAATATGCAGTCGACCTTTCTTTTACTGCCACTGGTACCATTGCCTCTATTCCATCATTTGATGCCAAGGCAACCAAGAATGCTGACCCAGCATCAGCTGCTAGCACAGAATTGTCATTGTCATTGCCTTTGCCTTTGCCTTCACCATCCTCAGGCGATGGTTCTGCTCCATCTTTGAATCACGATTCTAATACTGAAGCTGTAGACCCTAGCAGCAAAATTAACTTTGCATATGATGAGGATCAGAAGGTCTGGGTTCCACAAGATAAGAAGGATGAAATGGTTTTGATTCTTGTCCAGAGGCAGAAAGAGTTGCAAGCACATATGCGGGATTGGAGGGACTGGGCTATGGAGAAGGTGATGCAGGTCACACGACGACTTGCCAAGGAGAAGGAGGAGCTTCAGTCACTCCGGAGAGAGAAGGAAGAGGTGGACCGACTTCATGAGGAAAGGCACTGTCTGGTAGAGAGCGCTCGGAAGAAGCTTTTAGAGATGGAGTCTGCAATTTCCAGGTTAAGCGCTCAGCTGGATAAAGCAGATGCTTCCGCTCGTAGGCGCGAGGCTGAAAATGCACAACTTAGGGTACAGATGGAAGCTGCAAAGCGGCATGCGGCTGAGTCCGCAGCAAATTTTGTGGAGCTTTCAAAGAAGGATGAGAGCAGTCTTAAAAGGTCCCAGCATTGGGAATCTGAAAGATCCCAGTTGCAAGAGCAGCTTGTAGCAGAAAAAAGCAAACTATCCTGGGTTCAGCAACAACTTCAGCATGCTAAAGAGAAGAAAGAACAACTGAAGGTACTTACTTCTTTACCTCTTCGTAATCTTCTAAATCTGAGTGAATAGTATCTATGAGACACATGCAAGTCACATAATTTGATGATGAATCTTCAATTGATGTGGTTCAGTTGATATATACTCCACAATTTTATCAGAAATGCTTAGTGCTGTTTACATTGTTTTTGAGAGATTGATGTTTTGATTTTTTGACTGCAAAAAAATTAAATTAAGCAGGAAAAGGTTAAACTTTGCATAAAATCTGATGTTAGCTCACATCAGAACTTCTAAATATTAGGATGGACATCTTCTCTTGTGTGTTGTGTTTCCGCTTCATATTGAACTCTCCAGTATACCTTTAATGCATGTTGTTTTTTGGGTAAGTTTAATAGTATGTTCATGGTTATGCTAGTCATTTCATTTCCCTCCATGTTCTCTTATTTGCTTGCATTTCTTCCACCTTTCCATGCATACAAACTGGATAAGAAATAGTACATAATAAATGATAGCTAAATTGGTTGTCATGCTGTCAATGCCGTAATAACAATTAGTATTTCACATATAGCTCGCATTTGGCAAGTTCTTACATGCCAAATTTCAGGAAAGAAGCTTCTTGAGACTTACACGTACATGTGTGTGCTTCATTAAACTCTAGCCTGTTAATCATTTGTTTTGTTAAATAAACTAAAGAGTCTACTTGCATGTTTGTTCATTGTCGGTAAGTTCTAGTCTATACTCCAAACAGATAAAAATGGTAGTGTCATTTCTTCACTAGTACCTCTGCAGTGTTTCCAACCTTTGATACGTCGACTCATATCATGTTATTGAAGTTCTTCCTGTGTTCATTGTCTTTCAGATGGAGGATTTAAAATCATGTTACCTCTTAGGGAGGAAAACACATTAGCTTTCGTTCTTCCTACTATACACTTAAACACACAAAATAGCGTGTTTGCAACTAATTTTTCATTCATAGTCATCAAATATATGTCAAGTTGATTGGTCATATCATGTAATGCTGGTTGTACCTGTTAGGAAGTTATTGTAGAACTTTAAGGTTGCTTTGTAGTATGCAGTATAATCATGCGGATTATTTTATGCCATACTTACTGCATTGGCCGAACCATTCTTAATGCTTGCAGGTAAGGTGGAGACAGGAAGAGGCTGGGAAGACTGAAGCAATTGCCCATGTGACCTCAGAGAGGAAAGAGCGGGGTCAGATTGAGACATCACTGAGGTCGGAAGAGAACTTCCTGCACCTTAAAGCTGAGAATGACATGCAAAGATACAAGAGCGAGATCCGTGCTCTCGAGCAGCAGATCTCGCAGCTGAAGGTGTCCCTCGACACCTCAGCAGCCGCTGCTCCCAAGTGGAATACAGATGACAAGACCCGTCCCTCGCGTCTCTCCGAGGGGAGAAAGAACGGGAACACACAGGTTCTGGCCAGGGTTGCTGCATCGCCTGCCCTGGACATTGATCTCGATGACTTGCAGCGTGACCGGGAGTGCGTGATGTGCCTTAGCGAGGAGATGTCAGTCGTCTTCCTCCCCTGCGCCCACCAGGTGGTCTGCGCCAAGTGCAACGAGCTCCATGCCAAGCAAGGGATGAAGGAGTGCCCGTCATGCCGGGCCCACATCCAGCGCAGGGTTTGTGCCCGCCCCATTGGCCGTTGAGAAGATTTTTGCTTCATTATACCATTTGTTCTCCTTTCTTTTTGATTGCCCAGCTTGGATTTGATGGGAGATTATTAGAGAGAATAATGCTTGAGCCGGTGATCGGTTGAACAATAGTACTTTGGTCGTCGTACATCGTATACCCCCTACAAAATTATGGATGATGGATAATGGATAATGGATGGTTATATGGATATATCCCGCTCCTTCTTGTTGCATACTGCTAAGTGCTAACCCTTTTTTGTGCAGGCTTAACTGTTGTTGTGAAGCCAAAAATATCGTGTGAACCATTTCTGGTAGGCTGGTAGCACTAACTGGAGTGGATGTTCCCTGTAGCCTGACCATTTCTGATTCCTGGGCGTGGTTGGTAGGGAATGGGGAATCAGAGCTGACAGCTTTACGGCAACAAGTGTTGGTCTGGACCTGGATCTTGAGCTTGTCGGAACATTGGGATCCATGACTATTCCACTCTTGCCTACAGTTGGTCAACTCTTTTTTTTTTCCGCGAAGCTTAATGTCTTCTGAAAAAGCTTCCATCTTTTTGGGAAAAATACTTCAGGCTAGGGAGGGAAATTTGACAGGAAGAAATTTGATGTTGTCATGAACGTCAAAATACATACATATTCACGTTCCTTCCAAATCTACTCCCAGCCGGCAAAACGACGGTTCCCCTCTACCCAGTGGCTGGTGGGAGTGGGGGACTTCGGATCCTTGTTGATGTGCTATAGTTAGGAGCCCTGAGTTAGGTTTTGGTCAACATGAGGCGGAGCTCTTCTAGCGGCAGTGGTGGCGATGTTGTGTGGAATAATTAGAATAAGATTTTCTCCACACCTCGCCACCTCGTAGATGGTGGTCCCTTCGCAGGTGTTGAGGAGGGCGGAGAATCTTCTATCTTCATGTTTTGTAGGCGATCTTTGTGTCTCGGTTCTATTCCGATCGGTGGGGTTCAACCAGGTTTGGCTTCATCGTGGAGATGGCGAGGCCGGGTCTCACAAGATTTGTCAGGTCGAATCGGGTGTGGTCGTCCTCGTCCAGCCATGTTGTTCGCTTTCTTCTTCGGGACAACGATCATCTTTAAAGATCACTATTGTTGGCGTTGGACGGCTTGGACGCCCCCCAAAGATCTTTTTTTTTGCTTAGGCTAACCGTCCATAATAGGCTTTGGATGGTGGACAACCTCGAGAAGAGAGGTTAGACAAATTGTGGTGTTTATCCACTTTGCAAGCAAATTCAAGAGACAACGGCTCACCTCTTCTCCTATTCTCGCTTCACCAAAAGACTTTGTGATGTGGTCAAGGCTTGGCTTGGCATCCCTTGCATCCGCACTCATGAGTGGTCTAACATTGACGATTGCTGGTCATTAATGACTTGCAAAACCCCTTACAACCGTAAAGCTATGATCTCCATCACCATGCTCACTAGTTAGATGATATGAAACGAGCGAAACTCAAGAGTCTTCCAAAATAATTCCACCCCTCCTACATTTCTCCTCGAGACTGTCAACAACGAGTTCAAGCTTTGGATCTTGGCGGATGCTAAATTTTTTTTTGAACAAGATAGGTCCCGAAGGACCTGGAGCATGCATTATATCGTCGGTGGGAGCACAGTTACATAGATGACCTCTAGGAAAAGGAAAATTACAACCAAGTCCCTATTTTTGCACTAAGCACCCCGCAAAGACGCGCAAAAACACGATCGAGTCCATTGCCGACAGTTGCTGACTTTCCGGCGCGGCCGCCGCTTCCATCACCGGGGACGAAGCCACTTGGGGAAGGAGCAACACTCATCGCCCCGCCGTAGTCGAAGAAGATCGTCCAACGCTGGAGGAGAAAGATCGAATCAAGTCCGAGCGCAGCAGGGCCAACCCTATGGCCAAAGATAGCGACAGCCGGAGCTAGCCGACGCTTGGAGACTGCTGCCGAGGTTGCATGCTCCAGGAACCTCGAGCGCCGCCTCTGCAGGGTCGTCGCAGCCACACGCATCCTCTCCTCCCCCTCGCCACCGAGGCCGGCCAAGAGGAGATGGAGACGAACCGGGCCACCCAAGCAGAGATGGCGAGGACGCTTATTGAAGCAGGGGCGCGTCAGAGAAGCAGATCTCCCCATCTTCCACCATGGAAGAACAACAGAGCATGCCAACGGCGCTGGCCTGACACGGCTTCGATGCACCACGCTTGGAGGAGACCCCTGCCTACCCCCAGATGCGCAGGTACTGGCACCATCCTTCCTCTTCTCCTCGCCTCCATGGTCGGCCAGAGGAGGAAGAGATGGAAGCCCAGCAGCGCAGATCCAGGGGTAGCAGTGCTGGATCTTATACACGGAGATCCCTGAGGTGGCGGATATCGCCGTCTCCGACCACCGGAGCTCGGGAAGACGAAGCCACGAACGCAGGCTGTTCAAGATCTGATCCAGAAGATCTTGAACCCTACTCCAAACTACCGGCATATAGCCGAGAACTAAAAAAACTAAACCTAAAGACTACTCCGGCACCCCTCCCTCGCCATCTCCGACCGGCAAAGGCGCCGGAGAAGACTTGGGAGAGGCCCGGTCTCTCGCTCAGAGCTGTCAAGGAAGAGGGGAGGAGAGAGAAAGGAAGGGGGGGGGGGAAATGAGCCCCAAATCCCGAGAATCTGGATGGTAAAAATTTGAGTCATGTAATTTTGGAAGAGTATCTCCATCTCTTTGATTTTTCGCTAGCACAAGCACAGCTGCACAAGCGATCTGATGGAATGGGTTAAATCCTGCGAGCACGGGCCCACCGGATAGTGGCGCAGTAGATCTCTGACCTAGAGTAGTACGGAGACTCGTCCCGGTTCGTGGGGCCCGCGTGTCGGCGGAACGGCTCAGGGGAACTTCCCTCACTTCCCCTAGCTCACATTCCCCGTCTCTTCTTTCTTTTTCCTAGCGAGAATAGCAACCAGTGAACGGCGGCTATGGCGGCGGCGGCGGCGGTGGAGAGCATCGTGGTGGTGCACAACGTGGCGAAGAGGCACAACGTGGGGACGCTGGCGAGGAGCGCGACGGCGTTCGGCGTGGCGGAGGTGGTGGTGGTCGGCCGCCGCGACGTCAGCGCCTTCGGCAGCCACGGATCCACCTCCCACCTCCGCTTCCGCCACTTCACCACCCTCGCCACAGCTTGCGCCTACCTCAAGGTAATTTCCGCCCTGCCTGGATCAACAAACCCCCGAATCTGCACGCCCCATCCTTAAACCCTAAACCCTAACCCCGAATCCTTCCCCGAATCTCCATCTCTCCCCTTCCTGGCGCGTGACTTGTATTTTCTGCTGTTTCCTGCAGGATGAGAGGGGGTGTGACATTTGCGGCGTGGAGATCACCGACGACGCTCTGCCGGTGACGGCCCACCCGTTCCGCAGGAGCACCGCGTTCCTCTTTGGCAATGAGGTTGGTCGGATTCTCATGACTCAGCACCAGTAACGAGTGCTGAATTACTAATTTGTGAAATTAACTTGGCTGGTATGCAATTTCTAAGAGGGGGACCGGGATGGGTATTACTCAACTCAAATCCTCAACACATGGAATCTCATTTTTTTTGTTTAGAAATAAAGGGGCCAGCCCCCTGGTTCCATTAAAATGCAACCAACATCATGTTATCACTGTGCATTCGAACACTCTGTACTTTATTAGTTATAAGCAAGAACCACTTCTGTATCTGCTGATGGGAACTTCGTGTTGTAGTTAGCTTCACTGAAGTGCAATTTGGAAGAGAAAACACCTTCCTCACATTAGGCGTCCATATTGAATTGGACATTTGCAACAAAAAGAATTAGTTAGACAAACATGACTATGTTAATCACAGCTGCTATTTGGTTTCTGATTATACAACCTGACTTATACTAAGGGCTGTCAAGATGCTATCTTCATTTTCCCCTCTCAAATATTGGATTTTCATATCTGTTGCAACTTTCATCCCCAATGGGTATTTGATCGACATGGACCAAATGTATTATGTATGACCAATGCAATCGTACTGTTTCCTAATTATTCCAGCTGTAGATGTTGGTGTAGCAGTGGAGCCATCAATGGCAGGAAAATAGGGATTTACGCCTATGCCTCACGGCAGATGGATTTAGAAACCAGTGTGGGCACCTACGAGACTTAAGATATTTTGAATTGGTTCATAGTTGGAAGTAAAACACTATCTCAAGGCTTTATGTCATGTTAAACATGCTTAGTATCACTATCCTTCATGGTTTTCAATTATCATGTTCTACTGCTCAATTTCCATTTTTTAGTTGCTAGAAAATTGTTGTTAAATCGTTTCTGAAGTTTAATGGCAAGTTAAAACTGAAGTGAATGCTTTTCATTTTAGTTACGAAAATACAGCTAGTGGTTGTTTACAAGCCTTCTATTTTAATTAAATCCTTCTAATGTTTGTTGCATCCAGTAGGGTACAGGACTCTCACAGAAGGAGTGTGAGGTCTGTGACTTCTTCGTCTATATCCCTCAGTACGGTGGTGGAACTGCATCACTGAATGTTACAGTTGCAGCATCGATTGTTCTCCACCACTTTGGTGGTACGTTCCCTTCCTTCGCTTGATGTGACATGAATTTTTGTAGCAATGCAGTTATCCAAATAAGAGCTAGGAATTCACAAACCCTTTGCTCTCTGTGACATTCACTGTTTTATGGAGTAAATCATGGAATCTCTCTGAGAGCCAGTTTGCAGTTCTATGGGATGTGTCCTGACTCCTGATGTGCTATGGAATCTAGTTAGTTAGATAATCCTTATTAATCCCATTAAAAAAAATTATGTTACTTCTGTAAGACGCTTTCAAACAACTGCTGCATTTAGCATGTAAAGAAATTGATAAATGATATTGAAAAGCAACGACGATGCCAAACATAACCTAAATAATCAGGTCTTCTTTGTATAATTCTTGTTGGCTTGAGATTACTCTAGGTGGTAAGTTGAGATATACCGCCAAAAATTGTGTTGACCTCCAAAAAAGGTACATACTAAATGTAACTTGATTTTTCTATTAGTTTTTCATGTTAACTTGGTGCCAAAACCAGCGTGGTTTGCTTGTTTGCAACACAAATATCTCCTATCTTCTGTTTCCTGATGCATTGGAACTTTCCGTTAATAATTCATCATTGGATTCACAGAAATAGTCCCAGAACTTCTCATGCAGACTTTGGTATGTTATATTCATATATGTTGCTCCATTTGACCAAAATATTCTCAAACTAATACCTGTTTCCTACATCAATAATTTGGATTGCTGCATTATTTCTCCAAATTATCAAATGTCTATTTTAAGCTTTATCATCCATGGATCTTGATGTGGATAGCAGAGTTCCATCATCCATGTTATTAGCTGTACCGCTCAACATGTGAAATAACTTTATAATAATGATACTAAAATAGTTCTACTTTGAATTTGGTACTAAAAAGGTTGATCATTGTGCTCGTAATGGCAAGGAACCACTGAATTTGTACTTGTATTTTCACATACAGATAAGCACACAGGAAAACTCGATATAATGTTGTTCATTTCTGGAAGTTTTCCATTTATTAGCTAAAAGCAGCACTTTAATTTCGGTCAGTATTTGTAGTCCTTAGTTTAGTTTGTCCTGTTTGGATGCTGTATAAGCAGTCTTCGTTCTAGAATTTGTGGCGGAACCATTGTTTTATGTTATTCTGTTACTGGGTTTCAGCTGGTTCATGCAATTATTTGGCAGGTGAGACTTCTGTCCTTGTCTCCAAGTTGTTCATAATTTCAGAGAAAAACAAGAGTTTAGTGTAAAAAGTTACTCTTATGGAAGACGAGAGATATTTTTGTAATAGTATAATCAAAGTTAAACCTGTCATGGAGTCTAACTACTACGAATCCTCATAAACTCAGCTTTCATGAGATGTATCAGTGACCTCACCAGAAAACTAGACACCAGTGGTTGTTGGTAGGTTTCTCAGGATAGTTTTTTGCTTTATTTGCCTCAGCACTGTATAAATAATAAAAGCACTAGTTGTTGTTAGAGATGCGTCTGAACTTTTAGCACAAGCGCACATTCAATTCAAAGGAAGTTTTGAAATTGATCTTGGAAAGTTATAAAACATCCCCTATTAGTGTATCCTATAGGATGTACTCCCTCCATTTCAAATTCTAAGGCCTATAGATTTTGTACTGAGTCAAAGTTCTTCAGTTTGACCAAATTTATAAAAAAATATTAACATCTATGACACAATGTAAATTCAACATACAAATATATTGTTGATGGATCTACTAATATTGTTGATTTGGTATTTTTGATGTTAACTTTTTTATAAACTTGGTCAAAGTTTGAGTTAAGAGAAAGTCAAATGGCCTTAGATTTTGAAATGGAAGGAGTGTGTTTAAGAAAACGGGAAGGGTGTTGGAGCTTTGATTCTGGGAATGAATACCATGTGGAAGAATTAGATCCCGTATTCACCGATTCAGGGCTTAGGCGCATTCGGGAGTTGTGCGGCTAGGGCAGGAAGCATTGGCTGTGGGGAGGGATGATGCACGAGGGAAAAGAAGGATACATACTTCAATTTTCCTTGCTTGATTTTTTTTTTCATCATGTTGCTACCAACTTATATGGAGTGTTTGCCTTGCACTTCACTGGATTCTTAATCTACTAGAACAAACTGGAGAGTAGTGATTTGTCCATCAATAGGAGCACACCCCATCGATTGGAACGCTACTCAAGCTAAGACTCATTCCTAATCTGGAGAGCTCTTATAGAAAGCTGTGACTTGCTGACCTACGCAGCTTCTGGACTTGTCTGTGGTTGTGGGAGCGGTGACCATGGATGCTTATACGCCTGCCTCCACATAACATAGGGAGTATAGAATATAGATCATATTCTGGTTTGTTTAGTGGCTATACTACTAACACAAACAGCTGCCATTATTTACTCTAAATTTTAGTTGAGAATTTCTCCGCTGAGGACTTTGATTTAATACTAGTCAGTCGTTTGCAGGACAGCAGGTAGTATAGACCTATAGTCGCCTGATTATTATTTTTGTGTCAATTTCTGCAGTCTGGGCTGGCTTTCCTGAGCGAGGCCGAGAAGGCAACAAATTCGTCGTAGCTGACAAACCACATGGACAGTCGAGGGGGCTCTACTGCTCAGACTCAATTGAAGACGTGATTGAAGAGCGCAAGACACGAAGAGAAAATGCCTGTGATATATTCGAGGAGAATGGAAGTAGCCACACCCAAGAATCAAATGGTCTAGACACGATGTTTACTGACTAGAGTACCCCATTTGGCCTCCGTCTCTAGAAAAGCCCCAGGATGATGACGGGCTGATAAGGTAAAGTCACAAACAACTCAATTTCTCACCTGTGACCTGGATACTTTTTGCTTCAGTGGCAAGGAGCAGATAGCAATCAATGCCTTCATTGTTGATTTGTGAAGTCAGGGACGATGATTACATGAATTGTTCCTTAAACTAGTGTTAAAATATAGCTCAATGTTTTGCTATCAAATTGTGTGTAACATGGCATCAGTTTTCTGTTCTGAACATGTGTTGACTGTATCCAAATTCCTATAATGGCGCATCGCCCACAAGAATCTAATCTGAATTGATCATGCACAACCATGCTTATTATTATCTTTTACCCTATTCATGTATGCACAACTGCAGGTGAAACCTTAGTCCTGGTCTATCTCCATCCATTAATTCACAAACCCAAAGTAAACTCCAAGGTCCGGAGAGACGAAGATTCTACAAGTTAATAAGGTCTTGCTTGAGTAAATCACCACAACAATCGCTTCCCAACGATCGATATAATCCTAGATCTTTTAGGGGAAAAGCAACTATACTACGTCCGGTATATAATCCTAGATCTTATAGGGAAAAAGCAACTATACTATATTGGGTATTCCAAATCGGATGTATCACCGACACATTTGCTAACTCTCCTTTGAGCCTCCACAGAAGCTCTATAAGACGATCTTGTAGTTGTTGATGAGTGTTTGAGTTATGGATTTCTGCATGCATGGCTATGAAATCAGCAAAATCTAGGGGCATTTGGTTATCAACATCCGCAAGAGGACCCTCACAGTCACAAGGACCAGCAAGGACCAGCATGGTTGGCACGAGTCTTATAGTCACTCTCGATGACCATGTTGGCATGACCAAATGCTCAATCGACATCCTTCTTGCAACTCTCCCGGTGATCACAAACTGGGAAAATTCTTCTGACCTAGAGGCACAAGGATTAGTTTGACAAATGTCACCCATTTTAGTTAGATAGTATGTACCCTTTGGTATATGAGTGGTTATTGATTTCATAGTTGCATGGCGGATCATGACCATCCACAAGTTTCTTGAACACCGGAGATCACTGCAGCACGTTGATGTTATTGTGTGATCCCGCCATGCCAAAGAAGGATATGTGGATGCATATATTTTTGTAGATTTTTTAACATTTAAAATATTCCTTTTCATTATGCAGGAGCATGTGATCCATGGGATCAGTTCTGAATTTGCGCTACTTTTGCTAAGAAGGTTTGTGTGACATGATATCAGACGGGCTCCTTTGATTCATACATTAGTAAAAGTACTGAAATGGAAAAAATGTATCATGCCTACTTCAATCCTATGGAAAGATGATGAAGTGTGTTTGATTGTAGCAAAAAGAATTTTCCGTCATATATAACCTATTTTTTTTTTCTATTAGATTTGTACTACAAGATCTGTAGATTAGTTTCTGTAAGATAAGTTCTTATAAATCAAACAGATCGTATAGCAAATCTTCCAGGAGGCTTTACGCTGCGAAGAAGAGTGTTGCTTCTGTCCGAGCTACTCCTTTTTTTTTGTACTCTCGGGATGTTTATTATTCCTTGGTCGTTTACTAGAATCCCTTTGCCGTCCTTTGAACACGACGAAAAGGTCAAGAACTCCCCTTGGAGTTCCAGTATGTGCTCTCAGCTAGGCTACAAAGTCGCAGATATGGACGCAGGGCTTGTAAATAGGTGCCGATGTTTAGAGAGTAGATGGCGATCGGCGAACACTTGAACCGTTCTATCTTGATGTCGTCCAAGCTGCTCCATATATTTTGTGTTAGGTTATTAGTCAGACAAATGCAGCATCACGTTAAAAACGAAAAGCTCTCAGCCACGCATCTCGCTCCTTCCCCATTTAAGCTGTAACCGAGCACCAACATTATCCAAAGGCCCAAAATGTCAAGCATGGCATGTGCGGACTTGTCGGGTGCTGAGATTTCCGGCCGCGAACCATTCGCACTCCACGCTAGTATTCATGATGGGAGCGACCCCCGGTTGGTCGCTTCCGACTTGTTTCAGGATCCTCCTGCGCCGGAGTCCAAGGAGTTCATGGGCATGTCAACATCGCCGTTGGCGTTCGCGGTGCGGCGGCGTGACCCGGAGCTCGTCGGCCCGGCCGTGCCGACGCCAGAAGACACCAAGCGTCTCTCCGACATCGACGACCAGGGCACGCTGCGCGGGCACGTTTCGTTCGCCCTCGTCTACCGCGCCCGCGTGCCGGAGGACGGCGACCTCGCGCAGGGCGACCCGGTGAGCGTCATCCGACGCGCGCTCGGCGAGGCGCTGGTGCACTACTACCCGCTGGCCGGGCGGCTGAGGGAGGTCGAGGGGCGGAAGCTAGTGGTGGACTGCACCGGCGAGGGGCTGCTGTTCGTGGAGGCTGACGCCGACGTGAGGCTTGCGGAGCTGGAGCGCGGCGCTGGGCTCAGGCCGCCGTTTCCGTGCATGGACCAGCTGCTCTTCGATGTGGAGGGCTCTAGCGGCGTACTCGACTGCCCATTGGTGCTAATCCAGGTATACTGGTGTTTACTCCTACGGAGTAGTATATGATTTTTGCATGCACGTGGTAAACATATGCACTGTTCTATCATGGTCACCCAGGTGACTCGGCTGCTCTGCGGTGGGCTCGTCCTCACGCTCCGGCTCAACCACACCATCTGCGACGCCATCGGCATCGCCCAGTTCATGAACGCCGTCGCCGATCTCGCCCGCGGCCTCCCGGCGCCGACCGTGGCGCCCGCTTGGTCCCGCGAACTCCTCGAAGCGCGCAGTCCGCCTATTCCATCCTTCCCGCACCGCGAGTTCGACGTACTTCCGCCAAATGGTGATGGCCCGCCACCGCCGCCGCCGGCCGACGACATGGTCATGCGATCCTTCACCTTCAGCGCCGCCCACGTCGCCGCGATCAAGAAACACCTCCCTCCACTCCTCCGCGACACGGTCACCAGCTACGAGGCGCTCACAGCCTTCCTCTGGCGCGCCCGCGTCACGGCGCTCGACATAGCGCCGGGCGAGGCCGTGCAGCTGGTCATCATCGCCAACTTCAGGGGCTTCCCCGAGCTGAGCCTGCCGGATGGGTACTATGGCAACGCGTGTGTGCCCGCGAATGCGCGGGCCACCGCCGCGGCGCTGCGCGATGGCTCGATCGGCGACGCGGTGGCGCTGGTGCGGCTGGCCAAGGCCGCCGTGACGGCCGAGTACGTGCGTTCCACGCTCGACGTGCTGGTGCTGCGCGGACGGCCGTGCCTGGCTCTGCAGAACAACATGTTTGTCGTGTCGGACAACCGGCACGCCGGGTTCAACCACGTGGACTTCGGGTGGGGCGAGCCGGTGTACGGCGGCCCTGCCGACACCATCTTCGGCCTGGGATTCTTAGTCGCCGGAAAGGACCCGTACGGGAAGGATGCGGTGGTGGTGCCGATAGTGCTACCGCGGCCGGCCATGGAGCGGTTTGCGGCGGAGGTGGGCAAGCTTTGCAAGGCATAGATTGTGGCGTGCCAGTCTATGGTTTTCCTTTTTATGTGTGTCCGCTCCTCAGCCATCGGGTCATCTTCGCGAGAAATCTCAAGCTCGTCCAATCAAGGCAACATTTTGTGTAACACTTTGCAGAAAGGCAATTTCGTGAATCCTTGTAAGTAGAAAAGATAACGTATGCAACAAATCCTAATTCGGTTGCGGCAAAACATAGAAAAGTGTGTCACAATTTATAACAAAAGAAACCAACTCCTCCGATAGATGTACCCTAAGCATCCAACATCACATAAACATGTTTTGTAGCTTTGAAAAAATATTTTGTATTACAGAAGAAGACATTATTCTAAGAATATAACCGTGGGTATACAGCAAAAATAATATATCCATTTGTAGTATTTGAAAACACCCTATGCAACATTTGAAATTACAAAAAATTAATGACCTCATCTTTAGACTGTGGAAGCACCGTCATGGCCGATTCGACCTCGCCAGCCACCGTCCATAGTGTCCATGGCAAGCTCTACCATGGTGTCCATGGGGAGCTCATTAGGCTTCAATCAGAGTGGCACGAGGAGGTGGTGGCAGCAACGTCGCCACAATGCAGGAGAAAAGGGGCAGCAGCGTGGAGTAGCGCACGTAGGCGGTATCAAACCGCGATGCGCTTGTACGTTATGGTGCACTGACCTTCATCGTGTTCTTCCTCATGTATGTCGTGTTCCGCATACGGTAACCGCCCTTTCCATTGAAAACAAATTATCACAAAATATGCCCCTTTTTTGCAATATGAATGAAGTACATATCTATAATTTAAACTTAGCTTTACGAGCAGGAGGATCAAAGGACTCAATATTTTTTTTCAAAACTAAACTTCTCTGCACGTAATCGCGAAAAACGTCATCTCCCAATTTAGTGTGAAGGCATATCTTGAACGGTTTCATAGCTAGAAAAGGCCCTCTCTATTGTTGCAGTTGACACGAAAAGAGTTATCGCTAGCCTTAGCAACCTCTCAACCATTGGGTAACCAGATGATTTGCCGGTCTTAATTATTCATTTGGTCAATTTAGCAAGTGATTTGCAGTGTTTGATATGTGGACCATTTTAGATCATCGAGAGCCTCTATGGTTATTTAAAACCCTCGAGGGTTTTCCGAGAGGTGTCGACCATTTTAGATCATCGAGAGCCTCTTTGGCTTTTTAAAAGCCTCGAGGGTTTTCCGAGGGGTGTCGACCATTTTGGTCATCTACAACATGTACACCAATTTGCCATCTACAACATGTACACTATTTGAAATGACAACTACCAACAGCAACTACCAACATAGTCTCAAACTTAATCTTAAATAGTGTACATGTTTCAAACTACCAACATGTTGGCAACATTTTGAAACAGCAACTACCATCAACATAGTCTGAAACATCATTTTAGAACATAGTCTTAACAGGTGCACACATATAGAGTTTCACCCATACAGTACAACATAGTCTCAAATTTGAAATGACAACATAGTTTGGACCAATGCACTGACAACAGAGTCTTAAACATGCTTAAATAGGCCAAATTCATCAGATTATGCATCAGAAGTAGGGGCAGGTGGATCCTGGCGATATGTAAACTTTCCAGCAGTTAGATAGCCCTTCATCCTACCTGTCAGAAGTCTCTTCCTTCCACTAACCCTCCTTGGGGCATCATGTAGGATAACGTTGCATAGAAAATAAAAAATTTCCTACCGCGAACACGCAATCCAAGCCAAGATGCAATCTAGAAGACGGTAGCAACGAGGGGGTATCGAGTCTCACCCTTGAAGAGATTCCAAAGCCTACAAGAGGAGGCTCTTGTTGCTGCGGTAGACGATCACTTGCCGCTTGCAAAAGCGCGTAGAAGATCTTGATCACGATCGGTTCCGGCGCCATGAACGGGCAGCACCTCCGTACTCGGTCACACGTTCGGTTGTTGATGAAGACGACGTCCACCTCCCCGTTCCAGCGGGCAGCGGAAGTAGTAGCTCCTCTTGAATCCGACAGCACGACGGCGTGGTGTCGGTGGTGGTGTAGAAGTCCGGCGGAGCTTCGCTAAGCTATGCGGGCAATATGGAGTGGAGGAGCTTGGCTAGGGTTTGGGAGGGGTGGCCGGCCACTCTATGGGGGGCGGCCAGCTTATGGTCTTGGGGTGGCCGGCCCCCTCCCTTGGCCCCTCATTATATAGGTGGATCCCAAGTGTTGGTGTCCAAGTCTTCGAATAAGACCCGAAACCAAAACCTTCCATAGGAGGGGGAAACCTAGCCCAACTAGGACTCCCACCCAAAGGTGGGATTCCCACCTCCCATGTGGGGGGTGGCCGGCCCCCTATGGTGGAGTCCACTTGGGACTCCACCCCATCTAGGGCTGGCCGGCCATGGAGGTGGAGTCCCTTGTGGACTCCACCTTCCTTGGTGGTTTCTTCCGGACTTTTCTAGAACCTTCTAGAACCTTCCATAGAACCTTCCGCGACATTTTATTTCACATAAAATGACATCCTATATATGAATCTTATTCTCCGGACCATTCCGGAACTCCTCGTGATGTCCGGGATCTCATCCGGACTCCGAACAAATATTCGAACTCCATTCCATAATTCAAGTGCTACCATTTCAACATCCAACTTTAAGTGTGTCACCCTACGGTTCGAGAACTATGCGGACATGGTTGAGTACTCACTCCGACCAATAACCAATAGCGGGATCCTGAGATCCATAATGGTTCCCACATATTCAACGATGACTTTAGTGATCGAATGAACCATTCACATATATTACCAATTCCCTTTGTCTCGCGATATTTTACTTGTCCGAGGTTTGATCTTCGGTATCACTCTATACCTTGTTCAACCTCGTCTCCTGACAAGTACTCTTTACTCGCATCGTGGTATGTGGTCTCTTATGAACTTATTCATATGCTTGCAAGACATTAGACGACATTCCACCGAGAGGGCCCGTAGTATATCTATCCGTCATCGGGATGGACAAATCCCACCGTTGATCCATATGCCTCAACTCATACTTTCCGGATACTTAATCCCACCTTTATAGCCACCCATTTACGCAGTGGTGTTTGGTGTAATCAAAGTACCTTTCCGGTATAAGTGATTTACATGATCTCATGGTCATAAGGACTAGGTAACTATGTATCAAAAGCTTATAGCAAATAACTTAATGACGAGATCTTATGCTACGCTTAATTGGGTGTGTCCATTATATCATTCACACAATGACATAACCTTGTTATTAATAACATCCAATGTTCATGATTATGAAACTAATCATCCATTAATCAACAAGCTAGTTTAAGAGGCATACTAGGGACTTCTTGTTTGTCTACATATCACACATGTACTAATGTTTCGGTTAATACAATTCTAGCATGATATATAAACATTTATCATAAACATAAAGATATAAATAATAACCACTTTATTATTGCCTCTAGGGCATATCTCCTTCGATCTCCCACTTGCACTAGAGTCAATAATCTAGATTACATTGTAATATACCTAACACCCATGGCATTCTGGTGTTGGTCATGCTTTGCCCTAGGGAGAGCTTTAGTCAACGGATCTGCTACATTCAGATCGGTGTGTACTTTGCAAATCTTTACTTCTCCATCTTCGATGTACTCGCGAATCGAGTGGTAACGCAGCTTGATATGCTTCAGCCTCTTGTGTGACCTTGGCTCTTGTGCATTGGCGATGGCACCCATGTTATCACAGTAAATGATTAATGGGTCCAATGCACTAGGAACCACACCGAGCTCTACAATGAACCTCTTCATCCATACCGCTTCTGATGAAGCCTCTGGCCGCTATGTACTCTGATTCTGTTGAAGACTTCGCCACCGTGCACCGCTTCGAGCTTGCCCGACTACTGCGGCACCATTCAAGATAAACACGGACCCAGATTGTGACTTAGAGTCATTAGGATCAGGGTTCCAACGTGCATCGGTGTAACCGCGTACAACGAGCTCTTGGTCACCTCCATAACAAAGAAACATATCCTTAGTTCTTTTCACGTACTTCAGGATATTCTTGACCGCTGTCCAGTTGTTCCATTCCTGGATCACTTTGATATCTGCTAGTCAAACTAACAGATGTGCTATATCCGGTCTAGTACATAGCATGGCATACATGATAGATCCTCGCGAGGCATAGGGGATGTTACACATCCTTTCTCTTTCTTCTGCCGTAGCCGGTCCTTGAGTTTTACTCAATACCTTGCCTGGTAACATAGGTAAGAACCCTTTCTTACTTTCGTCCATTCTAAACTTCTTTAGAATCTTGTCCAGATATGTACTCTGTGATAGCCCTATTAGGCGTCTTGATCTATCTCTATAAATCTTGATGCCTAATATATACGATGCTTCACCAAGGTCTTTCATTGAAAAACTATTATTCAAATAACCCTTAACACTGCTTAATAGTTCTATATCATTCCCGATCAATAATATGTCATCTACATATAATATCGTGAATGCTACAGAGCTCCCACTCACTTTCTTGTAAATACAGGCCTCTCCATGACACTTTGTATAAACCCGAAGTCTTTGATCACCTTATCAAAGCGTCGGTTCCAACTTCTTGATGCTTGCTTCAGTCCATAGATTGAACGCTGAAGTTTGCATACTTTGTCAGCATTTTTAGGATCGACAAAACCTTTGGGTTGTACCATATACAACTCTTCCTCAATGTCTCCATTAAGGAACGCCATTTTGACATCCATCTGCCAAATCTCATAATCGAAAAATGCAGCTATTGCTAACAAAATCCTCACAGATTTTAGCTTCGCTACAGGTGAGAAAGTCTCATCGTAGTCAACTCCTTGAATTTGTCGGAAACCCTTTGCGACAAGTCGAGCTTTATAGACGATAATATTACCATCAGCATCTGTTTTTCACTTGAAGATCCATTTATTCTCGACAGCCTTTCGGCTATCAGGTAAGTCTACCAAAGTCCATACTTTGTTATCATACATGGATTCCATTTCGGATTTCATGGCTTCTTGCCATTTGTTGGAATCTGGGCTCATCATCGCTTCTTCATACGTCGCAGGGTCCTCATCATTGTTATCCACAATCATGACATTTAGACAAGGATCATACCAATCAGGAGTGGCACGTTCCCTTGTCGATCTGCGAGGTTCGATGGTTTCCTCGTTCGAAGTTTCATGATCATTATCATTAACTTCCTCTCTGTTGCCGGTGTAGGCGGTACAGTACAACTTCCGATCGCGCTACTACGATCAACGAGTATAGATTCATCAATCTCATCGAGTTCTACTTTTCTTCCAGTCACTTCTTTAGTGAGAAATTCTTTCTCAAGAAAGGTTCCGTTCTTAGCAACAAAGATTTTGCCTTCGGATCTGTGATAGAAAGTGTACCCTATAGTTTCCTTAGGGTATCCTATGAAGACGCATTTCTCCGCTTTGGGTTCTAGCTTGTCCGGTTGTAACTTCTTTACATAGGCTTCGCAACCCCAAACTTTCAGAACGACAGCGTAGGTTTCTTATTAAACCATAAGTCATACGGTGTGGTTTCTCCGGAGTTTGATGGTGCTCTATTGAAAGTGCATGCGGCTGTCTCTAATGCATAACTCCAAAATGATAACGGCAAATCAGTAAGAGACATCATACTACGAACCATATCTAAGAGAGTTCGATTACGACGTTCGGACACACCGTTTCGTTGAGGTGTTCCCGTCGGTGTCAATTGTGAAAGTATTCCGCATTTCTTTAAATGCATGCCAAACTCATAACTCAGATATTCACCTCCACGATCAGATCGTAGAAATTTGATCTTCTTGTTACGTTGATTTTCTACTTCACTTTGAAATTCCTTAAACTTCTCGAAAGTTTCGGTTTTATGTGTCATGAAATAGATATTCCCATATCTACTCGGATCAGCTGTGAAGGTTGGAACATACCGATAACCGCCGCGCGATGCTCCGCTCCTTGGTCCACATACATCGGTATGTATGATTTCCAATAAGTCAGTAGCTCGCTCCATCATACCAGAAAATGGAGTCTTTGTCATTTTTCCCATTAGATATGCTTCGCATCTATCAAGTGACTCAAAGTCAAGTGATTCAAGTAATCCATCAGTATGGAGTTTCTTCATGCGTTTCACTCCAATATGACCAAGACAGCGATTGCCACATATAAGTAGAATTATCCTTAAGTTTAATTCGCTTAGCATCAATGTTATGTATATGCGTATCACTACTATCGAGATCTAATAGAAATAAGCCATTCTTTTGTGGTGCTCGACCATAAAAGATATTATTCATAAAAATAGAACAACCATTATTCTCGAACTTGAATGAATAACCGTCTTGCATTAAACAAGATCCGGATATAATGTTCATGCTCAACGCAGTACATAATAGCAATTATTTAGGCTTAAAACTAATCCCGAAGGTAGATGTAGAGGAAGTGTGCCGACTGCGATCACATTGACCTTGGATCCGTTTCCAACGCGCATCGTCACTTCATCTTTCAAATAGCTATCGTTTATTCTTTAGTTCCTGTTTCGAGTTACAAATATGAGCAACCGAACCGGTATCAAATACCAGTACTAGAACGAGAACCAAGAAATGAACATCTATAACATGTATATCAAATATACCTTCTTTCTTCTTCTTGACAAGGCCGCTCTTCGGATCAGCCGAGATACTTGGAGCAATTACGCTTCCGGTGTCCCTTCTCCTTGCGATAATAGCACTCAGATCGGGCTTAGGGCCGTTCTTAGGTTTCATAGGAGGCGTGGCAGCTTTCTTGCCACCCTTCTTGAATTTTCCCTTAGACTTGCCCTGTTTCTTGAAACTGGTGGTCTTGTTGACCATCAACACTTGGTGCTCTTTCTTGATCTCAATCTCAGCAGCTTTTAGCATGCCAAAGAGTTCAGGTAACTCCTTGTTCATGTTATGCATATTGTAGTTCATCACAAAGTTCTTGTAACTTGGTGGCGGTGATTGAAGGACACGATTAATCCCCGATCTGTTAGGAATCACTATTCCCAAGTCAGAGTTTCTTTGCATGCCCGATCATGGCGAGCATGTGCTCACTAACGGAGCTGCCTTCTTCCATCATACAATTTGAAGAAATGTTTCGATGCTTCATAGCATTCCACGGCCGCATGAGTCTCGAATATAGCTTTCAGCTCATTCATCAACTCATGAGGATCATGGTGCTCAAAACGTTTTTGAAGATCGGATTCCGATCGCACAGGATGGCACACCGAACTTGAGAGTACCGAGTTTTCCGAGTCGCGTAAACAGCTTTTACTTCATCGGATTCATCTTCTCGCAGAGGGTCACCTAGCGGTGCATCAAGCACAAATTGCAGATTTCCGCCAGAGAGGAAGATCCTCACATGACGGAACCAGTCGGTGAAGTTGCTACCGTTGCTCTTAAGTTTCTCTTTCTCTAGGAACTGATTAAAATTGATTGGGGACGCCATCTCTACAACATATATTTGCAATAGTTTAGACTAAGTTTATGACAAATTGAGTTCAAATTTTAATTCAACATAATTAAAAACCTAAGTGAACTCCCACTCAAAACAATATCCCTCGCATTGTCTTAGTGATCACACGAACCAAATCCACCGCACCTAAACCCGATCATCACGAGAAAAGGTGTGATTTCAATGGCGAACACTCAAAGTGTTCATCATATCAACCATATGATTCATGCTCTACCTTTCGGTATCACGTGTTCCGAGACCATGTATGTACATGCTAGGCTCGTCAAGGCCACCTTAGTATCCGCATGTGCAAAACTGTCTTGCACCCGTCATATGTACTTATTGAATCTATCACACCCGATCATCACGAGGTGCTTCGAAACGACAAGACTTGGCAACGGTGCTACTAAGGATGAACACTTTATTATCTTGAGATTTTAGTGAGGGATCATCTTATAATGCTACCGTCGCGATCTAAGCAAAATAAGATGCATAAAAAGGATTAACATCACATGCAGTTCATATGTGATATTATATGGCCCTTTTGTTCTTGCGCCTTTGATCTTCATCTCCAAAGCACGGATATGATCTCCATCATCTTCGGGCATGATCTCCATCATCGTCGGCGTAGCGTCAAGGTCAATGGCGCCGTCTTCATGATTGTCCTCCATGTAGCAACTATTACAACTACTTTGAAATACTACTCAACATGAAATTTAAAGACAACCATAAGGCTCCTGCCGGTTGCCACAATACAATAATGATCATCTCATACATATTCATCATCACATTATGGCCATATCACATCACCAAACCCTGCAAAAACAAGTTAGACGTCTCTAATTTGGTTTGCATATTTTACGTGGTTTAGGGTTTTCGAGAGAGATCTAATCTACCTACGAACATGAACCACAACGTTGATACTAATGTTTTCAATAGAAGAGTAAATTGAATCTTTACTATAGTAGGAGAGACAGACACCCGCAAAGCCTCTTATGCAATACAAGTTGCATGTCGAACGAGGAACAAGTCTCATGAACGCGGTCATGTAAAGTTAGTCCGAGCCGCTTCATCCCACTATGCCATAAAGATGCAAAGTACTCAAACTAAAGATAACAAGAGCATCAACGCCCACAAACCATTGTGTTCTACTCGTGCAACCATCTATGCATAGACACGGCTCTGATACCACTGTAGGATAACGTTGCATAGAAAACAAAAAATTTCCTACCGCGAACACGCAATCCAAGCCAAGATGCAATCTAGAAGACGGTAGCAACGAGGGGTATCGAGTCTCACCCTTGAAGAGATTCCAAAGCCTACAAGAGGAGGCTCTTGTTGCTGCGGTAGACGATCACTTGCCGCTTGCAAAAGCGCGTAGAAGATCTTGATCACGATCGGTTCCGGCGCCACGAACGGGCAGCACCTCCGTACTCGGTCACACGTTCGGTTGTTGATGAAGACGACGTCCACCTCCCCGTTCCAGCGGGCAGCGGAAGTAGTAGCTCCTCTTGAATCCGACAGCACGACGGCGTGGTGTCGGTGGTGGTGTAGAAGTCCGGCGGAGCTTCGCTAAGCTATGCGGGCAATATGGAGTGGAGGAGCTTGGCTAGGGTTTGGGAGGGGTGGCCGGCCACTCTATGGGGGGCGGCCAGCTTATGGTCTTGGGGTGGCCGGCCCCCTCCCTTGGCCCCTCATTATATAGGTGGATCCCAAGTGTTGGTGTCCAAGTCTTCGAATAAGACCCGAAACCAAAACCTTCCATAGGAGGGGAAACCTAGCCCAACTAGGACTCCCACCCAAAGGTGGGATTCCCACCTCCCATGTGGGGGTGGCCGGCCCCCTATGGTGGAGTCCACTTGGGACTCCACCCCATCTAGGGCTGGCCGGCCATGGAGGTGGAGTCCCTTGTGGACTCCACCTTCCTTGGTGGTTTCTTCCGGACTTTTCTAGAACCTTCTAGAACCTTCCATAGAACCTTCCGCGACATTTTATTTCACATAAAATGACATCCTATATATGAATCTTATTCTCCGGACCATTCCGGAACTCCTCGTGATGTCCGGGATCTCATCCGGGACTCCGAACAAATATTCGAACTCCATTCCATAATTCAAGTGCTACCATTTCAACATCCAACTTTAAGTGTGTCACCCTACGGTTCGAGAACTATGCGGACATGGTTGAGTACTCACTCCGACCAATAACCAATAGCGGGATCTGGAGATCCATAATGGTTCCCACATATTCAACGATGACTTTAGTGATCGAATGAACCATTCACATATATTACCAATTCCCTTTGTCTCGCGATATTTTACTTGTCCGAGGTTTGATCTTCGGTATCACTCTATACCTTGTTCAACCTCGTCTCCTGACAAGTACTCTTTACTCGTACCGTGGTATGTGGTCTCTTATGAACTTATTCATATGCTTGCAAGACATTAGACGACATTCCACCGAGAGGGCCCAGAGTATATCTATCCGTCATCGGGATGGACAAATCCCACTGTTGATCCATATGCCTCAACTCATACTTTCCGGATACTTAATCCCACCTTTATAGCCACCCATTTACGCAGTGGTGTTTGGTGTAATCAAAGTACCTTTCCGGTATAAGTGATTTACATGATCTCATGGTCATAAGGACTAGGTAACTATGTATCAAAAGCTTATAGCAAATAACTTAATGACGAGATCTTATGCTACGCTTAATTGGGTGTGTCCATTATATCATTCACACAATGACATAACCTTGTTATTAATAACATCCAATGTTCATGATTATGAAACTAATCATCCATTAATCAACAAGCTAGTTTAAGAGGCATACTAGGGACTTCTTGTTTGTCTACATATCACACATGTACTAATGTTTCGGTTAATACAATTCTAGCATGATATATAAACATTTATCATAAACATAAAGATATAAATAATAACCACTTTATTATTGCCTCTAGGGCATATCTCCTTCACATCAGGAGCAGAAGCAGTGCTTATTCTTGGGGCAGAGAATCTTGCAGCTGCTGCTCTTGCAGGTGCTAAAGCTCTTGGAGCTTCTGGTGCTGCTCTTGCTCTTGGAGTTGCTGGTGCTGCTCTTGCTCTTGGAGGTGCTGGTGCTTCTCTTGCTGTTGGAGGTGCAAGTGCTAGTGGAGGAGCTGCTGATGTGCTTGCAGATGCTGAAGTGTTGCCCTCATCACTTTGCCTTGTACTCTATAAACATGAAAATAAAGTGAATATTGTTCAAAAGCAAGTAGTGTACATGGCTTAAACATACAATTTTTTTACCTGGTGGTTATTCTTCCTAACTTGCAGCTGTGGCTTCAGAGGTGCCTGGCAACTAGTGTACCTATGGCCAACAACCTTGCAGTTGCTGCAAGTAATACTGGCCATCCTAGAAGTGTCTCTTGGTGCAAGAACTTCAAATTGTCCCTTTCTTCTTTTAACTTGTTTCCTTCCTGGCTTCCCTCTGAAAACATGTGGATCTATGTCATCAGTCTATGCCTTTTTCCAATCATCTGGACCAGGCACAGGGTACACAACATATTTGTAGGCTTCTTTGTACAGTGGCTTCTTGAAGAACTCATGTACATAGTCCTTTGGATGATGTCTCACTTTCATAATTACATCAATTGCATGACTGCAAAGTACTCCAGTGATATCCCATTTCCTACAGGTGCAAGTGTGGTTCTTTAGGTTGACTGCACAATTTCTTTTGATGTTGCTAACTTGCCACAGGTCAACATCACAATTCCTTGCAGTGCATTCCCTTGACCACCTCTTTGCATCTTCCAACTTCTCAGCATAGTGTGGAGTGATCTCCCATCTAGTTCTCTGTCTTCTCTCTTGTCCCATTGTTCTTTACCATGACTTTATTCCTTAGGCCTTCTAGCATTGTTCTGGTATGCTTGTTCCTCACATCCAGGATCATTTTGTTGAACACTTTTGAAATATTGTTCACAACAAGATCTGTTTTGCAGTTTGTATCAAAAGCATGCTTGGCCCATGTCTCTACAGGAATCTGCATGAGCCAATTATAAGCCTCCTCACAATCTGCCTTCATAGCATCCATTGCGCTGTCAAATTCTGGTTTTGTGTAACAATAACTAGCTGCATCCATGTGCTTCTTCATCTCTGGCCCTCTGAATCCAGCAGATTGGAAGTTGGCACAAATATGCCTCAAACAGAACCTATGAGGAGAATGTGGGAAAACTTGTGATACATCTTTGAGAAGTCCCTGCAAACATGAACAAAACAATTGTTACTGTTTGTTTCATTTTAAAGCAAAGAGAAATGAACTGTAATAGACAAATTATATGTTACTGCACTAACCTTTTGCCTATCAGAAATAATTGTGTACATTCCAAATTTTCCAGACTCCCCAATACAATACCTAAGCTGAGTCAGAAACCATAATCAACTGGCTGTGTCTTCCTTGTCCACCACACCAAATGCAATAGGGAAAATGTTATTGTTCCCATCTCTACCTGTTGCAGCAAGTATTTGTTGGCCAGTGCTCAATTTAATGAAGCATCCATCTACCCCTGTGTGGGTAAGCTAACAAAGAAAAGTTTCTGCTAGGAAGAAAGTAATGCATTTACAAGAATAATTACCTATGAAGGGCCTACAGCCATTTAGAAAGTCTTCCTTTGATGCATTGCGACAGTAAAATAACCCATGAAACCATGGGTTTGTACTAGGATGCTCAACTAAATGCTTTGTTGTCACAATACACATGCTGGCAGGATTAGTGTCAAGGACAGCTTGAAGATAGTCCCTCAACCTTGTGTATTGTGCCTTCTGGTCACCCATAACAATAGCAAATGCCTTCTTCCTTGCTCTGTAAGCTTTGCTTTTGGGGACTGGTACACCCAACTTCTGCTTTGCATTGTCAATGAGTGTGTCAACAGTAGTGTTTGGATCAATTCTAACAGCCTGCTCAGACTGTTTGGCAAGCCAATCAATAGTTACCTTTGTGTGCTGTCCAGAGGCAATACAAGTGTGAACCCCTAGAATTTTCCTTATGCAAAAAGTCTTCTCATGTGCAATCTTTGAGGCACTGGTGTAGAAGGGACAACCCTTATCTGCTATAGGACAACAAACTATGATTCTATCACTGTCATTCCTCTAGTACTGAAAATTCCTAAGCTGAGCTATGTGGTATGTCCTTAGAGCCCTCCTGAACTGGTATACATCAGTGAAACAAAGCTTCATAGCTATCTTTTCATGTGGGTTTGCCCTGGTTTCATCATAACAAACTCTTTTCTTTATTTTCTTCAGCCTCCTCTTCCTTCCACTGGCAGGTACAAATTTGGACACAAACCCATCATCATCACTGTCTGCAAGTCTTCATCAGATGTAGGCATGAAATAATTGCCTTCTTCAAATTTAACCTCCTCGTGATGTGAGCTACTAGTAGGACCACACTTTGCTGCCTTGTTCTTTAGTGGGATGATTTTCTCTGTAATTTCCTCAACCTCTGAATCTTCCTCTGGTTCAAAAATCTCTTCAACATCAGTGTCACCTTCAAAATGAAGAAATGGGTCAGCCTTCTGTTCTTTCATTTTTTGCAGATTCTCCATTGTTTCTTCATTCTCTGCATTATGTGATGCATGCCTCTTCTTCCTAAGCTCCCTCATTAGCTCCAATTCTGCTTCAATACCTGCCTCCCTCTCAGCTGCTAGCTGCTAGTTAAGGTCTGTACTCACCATCATAGTACATGTACTCACCCTCATATTCACCAACCTCATTATCATTTACCTCCTTATCACTATCATATCCATCTTCCAAGTCTTCATCTTGATCTGATTCAACAACCTCTTTTGCCTTTTTTTTATGGTGCTGTTGTGTTGTGTGCTAATGTACAAAACATCACTGTAGTCAATTGTCACTGGTACACCTCCTCCACTTCATCTGCCATGAAATTGACCCTGACTTGTTATCTGACAGCTAAACATGTACATCAACTACATCTGTAGCTTCAACATCTTCTCTGTTTAAACCAATTGGCCATTTTGCTTTGTGCTTCACCACTATTAGATTGAGTACCTTCTCAGTGTCATAAAGCTCAAGCATTTCATGTACCTTTGCCATGCTATCAACTACCTCCATTCCTTCCTTCCCTTTGCCTCTTTCTTTAACATAGTACATGTAGTCTATGATGCCATAGCCACGTTGTTCTACCAGAGCTAGCAAATTCAATACAGTGATGTCTGAGCTGCTAATAGTCCTCTCCAAATCATCTTCACCACTAAAATGAAATCTAATCTCCCAGATATCATCATCCAAACTGCAAATAATTGTCCACATTATCAAGACAGAGATGAGAACTGAGCTTACTCGACGCCTATCATGCCTACTGCAAATCATCTATAGAACACAATACTCTACAACATCGGTGGCAGGGGAGGGGAGAGAGGAGTGAGCTTACTCGATGCCGCCGCCGAAACTTGACGCCCACCGGTGGCTGGTCTTGCAGGGTGAAGCAACCACGGCTATTGCAAAAGCGGTGGCTGCCCTCTGCTCCGGCGACGGCTGCTCCACCGCCGCCGCCTCCCGTCCGCAGACTCGCCACCCGTCGCGTCCTCGCGTGCGGGGCCACAGCCGCCTGCGCCTGCGCCGCCACCACAGCCTGCGGCTGCGCCGCCGGCGCCGCCGCCATCCTCCGAGTCAGCAGTGAGCGCTGCCATCCGTGTACGAAAGGAGAGAGAGAGGAACGAGTGACTCACCGTCCCAACCGTCTGAACCCTAATCCTATCTGAGCGCGCGGAGGGGCCCACGTCCGACCGGCCGTTAACGACCGTTTTCTTCTTCCGTCCAGGATTGGACACGTCAACAAAGTGGGTGGGGTCAGCTTGTCAGATTCAGTGCCAATTCGCTGCAAATTCGCCATTTGCGTATTCGGCAAAAAACCAACTGAAATGTGGTGGTTTTATGTCCCACAGACGTAAAGTGATGGTCTTTCGTAAATTTGGCCACCAATATGGTGGTTTTATGCTATTCACTCGTGGATGGTTGGACGTATCAAGTTGGACATGCGGTAGCACACACTCCGACCAATCTCTCTCTTGAATAAAAAAATCAGCAGAGATGGATTTTTTCCACTCAAGTGCATATCCTTGACATTTTCTAAATTACCATGTCTCGGATAAGTTATAATTAGACAAACTAATCTATTGACTAGTGTTCACTGTTGAGAGTCTAGAAATGAATACATGATCAAAAAGAAGTTCGGAAAAAACTTTCTTCCTTCCGTGGTCGCTCATGCTGGCAGTGGCATAGCGACAGGTCAGCTTGTCAATCTTGATCGATTCCCCGTTGGATTGGAGCCCTCGATCTGGGTGGCGGCGCGCTGGCAACAACGATAGATTGTATAGAAAAAATTTCTATAGGATCCAAATCCTACACAATATAAATCTTACGAATAAAAGGAGGCCTTATACTCCAAACTATCGCAAGGGGCGTCAGTGGCTTTCCACAAGGACGTCTGGGAGGCTAAAGTGCCCCTGAAGATCAAGATTTTCTCCTGACAGCTCATTCTGGATAGATTACCTTCTAGCCAACAAATTGCGACAAGAAATGGTCCGGCCACGGGAAACTGCTCGCTTTGCGGTGTTGTGGAAGATGTCGGACTCATCTTCTTCTCTTGCTCCCTGGCTAAGTTTGCTTGGAGTGCTCTCAGACAGATCCTGGACTGCTCCTGGAGCCCTGGGAATTTTTTACAATTCCACGCCATCCTTTCTAGCCTAGCGGGAAGGGCCCGTAGGCTTCTGTAGTTCCTCTTTTTAGCTCAATCTTGGACACTTTGGAACATCCGCAATAAGCTTACTATCGAGAAAAAAGTTATTAACCACCCGTTAATGTTATTTCCAAAACTGCTATTTTCCTACAGCTTTGGACCATCAAGGCAAAGGCGAGCGATCGGGAGGGCCTCCGGTGGTTGGAGAACAAGCAGAGGGAGCTATACGCCACCGTCAGACCAGGGCACTCAAGCTAAAGAAGATCAAGTAGATCTGGCACGTCGAGATCTCCAGCACCTACCCCGGCCTCTTGTGCTGTGCTTGTTCTCTATGTTTTGTTATGCTTGTAACCTGCTTAAACTCTTGGCTAAGCTGTATGCCGCAGCATGTTACTTCCGTTGTATGAATCTAAGGGCTTTATTAATTTAAAGTCGGGCATTGTGATGCCTTTTATCTAAAAAAAATGGAGGCCTTATGTTGTGAAGAGAAGAGTGCTGCTTTTGCGGGAACTTTTTTTTTAACTCGATCCCCGGATGTTTACATTCCTTTGTCGTTTACGAGAATCCCTTTGCCGTCCTCTGAACACGGTGAAACGGTCAACAAATTGCACGGATAAATCCCCTTGGAGTTCCAATATCTCCTTGCAGCTAGGCTACAGGGTCGCAGATATGGACGCAGGGCTTGGAAACAGGTGCAGAGATCTTAGAGAGTCGATAGCGATCGGCGAACACTTAACCATTCTATCTTGATGTCGTCCAAGCTGCTCCATATTAGTCAGACAAATGCAGCATCCCGTTATAAACGAAAAGCTCTTGGCCAGGCATCTCCTTCCTTCCCCATTTAAGCTGTAGCCAAGCACTCCACATTTCACAGTTAAGCTGTAACCAAGCACTTAGGCTTCACATTTGCGAACATTCTCCAAAATGTCAAGCATGGCATGCTCGGACTTCTCGGGTGCTGAGCTTTCCGGCCACGAGCCATTCGTACTCCAGGCTCGTATTCCTGATGGACACCACCAGTTTCTCGCTTCCGACTTGTTTCAGGATCATCGTGCGCCGCAGCCGAAGGGCGACGCCCACGCGACCATTGCGACACCGCCGCTGGCGTTCGCGGTGCGGCGGCGCGACCCGGAGCTCGTTGGTCCGGCCGCGCCGACGCCAGGTGAAACCAAGCGTCTCTCTGACATCGACGACCAGGGTACGCTGCGCGGTCACGTTTCGTTCGCTCTCGTCTACCGCGGCCGCGTGCCGGAGGACGGCGACTTCGCGCAGGGCGACCCGGTGAGCGTCATCCGACGCGCGCTCGGCGAGGCACTGGTGCATTACTACCCGCTGGCCGGGCGGCTGAGGGAGGTGGAGGGGCGGAAGCTGGTGGTGGACTGCACCGGTGAGGGGGTGCTGTTCGTGGAGGCCGACGCCGACGTGAGGCTTGCGGAGCTGGAGCTCGGCGCCGGGCTCAGGCCGCCGTTCCCGTGCATGGACCAGCTGCTCTTCGATGTGGAGGGCTCCAGCGGCGTGCTCGGCTGCCCGTTGCTGCTAATCCAGGTGTACATACTACGTAGCGCGGTAGCGGGGTGCTGTAAGTAACACGTAATATTTTGCATGCATATGCTGAACATATGCACTGTTCTGTCATGGTCACCAGGTGACTCGACTGCTCTGCGGTGGCCTCGTCCTCACACTCCGGCTCAACCACACCATCTGCGACGCCATCGGCATCGCCCAGTTCCTGAATGCCGTCGCGGAGTTCGCCCGCGGCCTCCCGCTGCCGACCGTGGTGCCCGCTTGGTCCCGCGATCTCCTCGAGGCGCGCAGCCCGCCTTCGCCGTCTTTCCCGCACCGCGAATACAATCATGTTCCGCTGCCACCGCCACCGCCGTCAGCGGCGGACGACGACATGGTCATGCGTTCCTTCACTTTTACTTCCGCTGACATTGCCGCGATCAAGAAACGCCTCCCTCCTCTCCTCCGCGATACGGCCACCAGCTTCGAGGTGCTCACGGCGTCCCTCTGGCGTGCCCGCACCGAGGCGCTCGAGATCCCGCAGGGCCAGGACGCGTGGCTGGTCTTCATCGCCAACTTCAGGGCCTTCCCGGAGCTGAGCCTGCCGGCAGGGTACTATGGCAACGCGTGCGTGCCCCCGACTGCGCTGACAGATGCCGCCACGCTGCGCCACGGCTCGATCGGCGACGCGGTGGCGCTAGTGCGGCAGGCCAAGGCCACGGTGACGGCCGAGTACGTGCGTTCCACTCTCGACGTGCTGGTGCTGCGGGGACGGCCGTGCCTGGCTGTGCACAACGTGTTCGCCGTGTCAGACAACCGGCACGCCGGGTTTAGCCGCGTGGACTTCGGGTGGGGCAAGCCGGTGTACGGCGGCCCTGCCGATACTATCTTCGGCGTGGGCTTCTTTGTCGCCGCCAAGGACAGGGACGGGAAGGATGCGGTCGTGGTGCCGATCGTGCTACCGCGGCCGGCCATGGAGCGGTTCGCCGCGGAGGTGGGCAAGCTTTGCAAGGCATAGATTGTGGCATGGCAGTCCGCTTATCACATTAGGATTTAGCTTATACTTCTATCTCTCGACGCAGAGACAGGAGATCAAAAGCTCGCTCAAGACTTGAGCACGCCAGAAAAATAAGCAAGTGCGTCTTCGTTTGAAAAAACAGAGACAAATTATCTGATATTGCATCTCATACTGCTTATATCTCAAGTACACCCACTGGTTTAGAGTTTTGACAGTGACAACTAAAGTTCAGACATCCATATGCAAAGAGTGCAACTGATAACATCTAGAAATGATATAAGAGACTTCGATGTTCACTCATAGTGCAATTTACATACCGATACGACAGCTACCAAAACGACCACCAGGCACCAGCACAAGCGACAAGTCAACATAACGTTCTCAAAGGCCGCTGCGGTGCACATACAGCTTCAGTCATGTTCGACTCGTGGTTACAGCTAGATTAGGCAAAGTATGGCCCCTTCAAACATATTGCTGGCCTGGAGAAGCTCTGAAGCATCTTGCAGAACTCCCTGCCCTTGCTTTCAGCTACAGAGCTATCAAAAGTTACTGTCATGGTTTCTAGCACTGTTGCCCAATCGAATAACCGCCTCACTAGACCAGCTTCATTTTCAGTTCCTATCAGATTACGAAATTCTACTTCTTGGAGGCAATTCAGCGCAAGTTCACCCGTCTTCCAGTTTGGTGGCTGATCGCAAACACAACCTGACGGACACACAGTTTGTGCCTGAAACGATGTAAATAGCAGCTTAATAAGATTACCTGATATGATTTAATGCGGCAAAATAAGAAAGATGGAATAGACTGAAGCCAACATAATAAGAAATTTTATGACTTGCGTGAAATATATAATGGATTTATGGACAGTGACGGAAACACGCACACCCATGCATTTAAGTACAAACGTATTTCCGTATAAAATGTCTTCAATAAATTTACAAAAAATAACAAATGTGGTTCAAATAATTACACAGATTGCTGAGAAAGTGAGAATATGATTGCTCTATGCAAATAGACTAAAACAAAAAATGTTGTTCAAATAATTACACAGTCAGGTAGTGTGCTATCGATAAAACACAATCAGGTAGTGTGCTATCGATAAAACACAATGAATCAGGTGAGAGTTGAGTTGTGTTCCTCCCTCCAACAGAGCCGTTGGTTCCTTTATATATGCACCTTGGATCAATAATCCTCTGTGAGTTAAGCTTATAGACATCACCATCTTAAGGGAAGATCTCATTTAGGTTTAAATGTTGGATATTTGCAGGTTCTAGTCCTTCCCTAAATGATCGAATACAATATCGTCTGTACGTATTCAAGAAATCCCTAAGGTCTTGTATACGAGTACAAAGTACAAACACAACATCTGTACGTATTATGCAGTATCTTTGAAGGTAGTTTTCCCCTACATATCGTCACTTAGGCCATTGTTATTGATGAAACCTTAAAAAACACATGACTGAAGAATAGTAGTATATCAATATTTTCTCCTAAATTATAACTATTTTATGAAGACTGAGCCTGCCATGCAATGACATTGTCCACATATCCTAATGGGAGCTTGCCTCTATAATCCTTCCCCAGACCCCACCTAGTGTGGGAGCTTCTAGCACTGGGTCTGTCCTTTTTAACAATCTTAGGGAAAGTATTGCCAAGCTATGACAACTTGGAGTAAGATGCATTGTCATTAGCAGATCCATAGGAAACATACCTTTTTCATATTTAACTTGGAGTAAAGCATCCAATATCAAACAAATAATCATAAGTAGGGCAACTAGAAGCTCAAGCTAGGCGTGCGAAATATAAATGCATACACAGGTATTAGACATAAACAAAGAAAGGATAGTATTACCCCTGGCCTTCCATCAACAAGTGTAAGATACAGCTTTCTAACACCAGTACACATCCTGAGAATATGGTACAAACTAGGTCCACATGAATGTCCCATTGCCATTATATCCAGAGCTAAGTTTATAATGTTCGGGAACCTTGTAATGTCCTCCATCAAGTACTCCAAGTTAGTAATGTCCTTCTGCAGAATCGTGGAAAGTCACGAAAAAGAATTACTTCTGATGGTTAGTAACATACAAGAAAACACCTCGTCAGAAAATATAATAAAACACAAGAATTGGTTCTTTTATGCTAGAAAGTCCAAGTTCATGTGTCCAATTAATCAACCGATATATTAGTGAAGTCGTAGTAGGTTGTAACTGTAACGGTAACTATTCGAATGCAGAAAAATGTGCATGTCAGAGGAAAGATAGCTACTAGGAAGATAAAGAATTGGGTGAACTAATCCATATTTTGGGACTTCAGGAAAGAAAAACAAGTGAGAATTTTGTACGCCTACTATACAATCCTTAATTTGGATACCAAGTTTCTGCAATGATGTCATAAATAACATACAGATGAACTCACCGCTCGAAAGATAAGTACGATTCTTAGATTCTGGATGTGGCGCCAGTGACATAAAATCCCCGTCCAATGGCTATTGTATAATTTATATTTAGACTCAGCTCTATCATACACAATAAAAGGGTTTGTGAACAACCACTTGAGATTTTCCATCTTGCCAAAATGAGTGAATCTTGAATCGTAGGCATCCCTCCAAGCGAGGGACACCAGCTGAGGGCCGGAGATGTTTGCAACTGGTTCATTATAATTAAAACCTTTAGCAAAGCATGACATCACATCTAACAGTTTGAGTGCTGGCGCCACGACAGTTAGCTGCTGCAAGCCATGTAGATGATCTAGCTTGATTTCTATGAGAGAATTTGAGTGTATTGCAAAGTTGCCTAGACCCAAGGCATAACGAACAACGAGTTTCCGTAAGGCCGGACAGCGTGGGGAGGAGACAACATCACCAAGCATGCACGGACCATGTAACTCGATGCACTCCAGGAAGAGGTGGGTGAGCCTGGCGAATATGCCCAGAGGTGGCACCGCAAGGCCTTGATACTCTAGTTCGAGGCGGATTGAAATGGCGTTCTCAAAGCAAGGCAGCTCAAGGGGGCCTCCTTCTGGGTCCTCGTCCACCGCCTCAAATCTTGGATCATAATGATTCCTCCAATAGAAGGATTTCAGCTGAGGGGCGGAGATTTCTGCAACCGGTTGAATATGACTCTGGCTCGAAGCAAAGCAGCAGGTCACATTTAACAGTATGAGTGTGGGTGCCATAACAGTGAGCTGCTGCAAACCATACAGATTTGTGAGATCCAGTAGCTTGAGAGACTCAGAATGAATGGAGAAGTTGCCCAGCCCAAGGGCATCGTCTGGGTGCAGATTCTTTAGCTCGATTTCTAGGAGAGAATTTGAGTGTATTGCAAAATTGCCTAAACCCCAGGCATCATGGATGACGAGCTTCCGTAAGGCCGGACAGCGTGGGGAGGAGACAACATCACCAAGCATGCATGGACCATGTAACTCGATGCGATCCAGGAAGAGATGGGTGAGCCTGGCGAATATGCCCAAAGGTGGCACCACAAGGCCAAGATACTCTAGTTCGAGGTGGATAGAAGTGGCATTCTCAAAGCAGGGCAGCTCAAGGGGGGCTCCTTCTGCGTCCTCCACCGCCTCGTAACTTGGATCATAACGATTCCTCCAACAGAAGGATTTCAGCTGAGGGGCAGAAATGTTTGCAACTGGTTGATTATGACTCTGGCCCGAAACAAAGCAGCAGGTCACATTTAACAGTATGAGTGTCGGTGCCATAACAGTGAACTGCTGCAAACCATACAGATTTGTGAGATCCAGTAGCTTGAGAGACTCAGAATGAATGGAGAAGTTGCCCAGCCCAAGGGCATCGTCTGGGTGCAGATTCTTTAGCTCGATTTCTAGGAGAGAATTTGAGTGTATTGCAAAATTGCCTAAACCCCAGGCATCATGGATGACGAGCTTCCGTAAGGCCGGACAGCGTGGGGAGGAGACAACATCACCAAGCATGCATGGACCATGTAACTCGATGCGATCCAGGAAGAGATGGGTGAGCCTGGCGAATATGCCCAAAGGTGGCACCACAAGGCCAAGATACTCTAGTTCGAGGTGGATAGAAGTGGCATTCTCAAAGCAGGGCAGCTCAAGGGGGGCTCCTTCTGCGTCCTCCACCGCCTCGTAACTTGGATCATAACGATTCCTCCAACAGAAGGATTTCAGCTGAGGGGCAGAAATGTTTGCAACTGGTTGATTATGACTCTGGCCCGAAACAAAGCAGCAGGTCACATTTAACAGTATGAGTGTCGGTGCCATAACAGTGAACTGCTGCAAACCATACAGATTTGTGAGATCCAGTAGCTTGAGAGACTCAGAATGAATGGAGAAGTTGCCCAGCTCAAGGGCATCGTCTGGGTGCAGTTCCTTTAGCTTGATTTGTACGAGAGAATCCGAGTGGATTGTAAAGTTGCCCAGACCCCAGGCATTATCAACAGTGAGTTTCCGTAAGGCCGGGCAGCGTTGCGAGGAGACAACATCACCAAGCGTGCACGGACCACGTAGATGGATGCAAGCCAGGAAGAGGGTGCTGAGCCGGGCGAATACTCCAGAAGGTGACACGGCGAGGCCAAGATAATACCCTAGTTCGAGGCGGATGGAGATGGCGTTCTCGAAGCAGGGCAGCTCAAGGTCGCCTCTTTCCGCGGCCTCGTCCTCCTCCGTCTCATTCGGCCACGGCGCGGTGATGAATAGACTGCCGGAGAGGCGATCCGCGGCGATGGGAAGCCAGACCGCGACGGACTCGGAAGAGGCGTCCAGTAAATCGACGCGGAGGCGGCGTAGGACCTGCGCTTGAAGTGATTCCAGTGCGGCGCGGATGCCGTGGGGATCTGTGGTGGGGTGAAACCGGAGCCCCGGGAGCAGCGTCCAGAGGCGGCGCCAGCGACTGGAGAGGACGCTGGTCCGCGCCGCGACGGAGGCGTTGCGGAGCTTGAGGAGGATGCTGATGAGAATGTCTTCAGGAAGCGCGCTGAGGCGGTCCTCGCTGCCGCCGTCACCCGTGTCGGAAATCTTGGGTCGCTTGGCGGGGATCTCCCCGTCGCAGTGCTCCATGATCCAAGGATGGACTTGGTGCGGATCACATCCGAGGGTGTAGACGGAGCAGGGGAGGGAGCTCCGGCGGGTCGCCGCTGCGATGGGAAACGGCGATGGTCGGAATCGCCGCCGATTCACATGTGCCAGTGTGGGAGGGCTGTCGGCTGCTGTTGCCTCTGTTGGATGCGAAGCGAGTGTATAAAAAACTGCTAGGCACCACACTACAACAGCACACGGCCCACTTATAAGTTATAATCATACATTTTGTTGGTATCAAAATCTGTGAAATGTGAGAAAGCACGAAATCTGTGAAACTAGTACATTCTGCAATTTGAGATTTTTTGTTTTTTAATAAAATGGGGCAAAATATTTACCCCAATCTTTTCATTAAGAAGAAATATTTTGACAAGATAGTGCGGACCAAATAAATTCAAGGGATTACTCTTTCATCATTAGTTCACCCATCACACTTAACTTTCTCTAAAATAACAAGGTTTTTGGCATTCCAAATTTCTTATGTGACTAGCAAAGTGAGGGACGCAATGGCCTTGCAGTTCGCAATAGAACCATCTCATCGTACTCCACCAATTCTCCGTTGATAGACCCGCCCATTGGTTGGGATGGATGTCAGGGATGCCCATCCACGTTTTGATAGCCTTCTAAATGTGTTTGGTGAACCTAAAATTTACAAATAGATGGCAAGCTGTTTCCGTTTCTTGCTTGCAAAAAGGGCACAAACCGCACTTAGGCCAACCATGTTTTTGTAGCCGGCCCGCCATGTAAACTCTATTTTGTACGAGAATCCATGCAAAATAAATTGTTTTAGGGGGGTGCCCAAGCTTGGCACGCCGACTTGTATATGGGGGAGGATATAAGATGTATTTGGATTGCTACCAAAGCATACCCTACCAATTGTTTGGTCATGGCCAAAAGATTGGTTTTTTTGTTTGGACTAGTACAAATGCCCGTGCGTTGACACGGGTCCAATTTCATTTCTTAATGCACATATATAATTCACAACTCACTATGAAAATTCAAAACAAATCAGAGATATAATATTGTACGATAATACTGAACCCCATTATAAGACAACATTGTTATGCATCATAGTCATGAAAACAGAACAAGTATATGTTGCGTAGATGAGCAGGTCCCTCCAGCCAAGTGGCTATCATGGAGGCAGACGAACTGGTGGGTGCTCTGCTTGCCCATCCCCAACCCATCATCGGTGGCAATGTTGAGAGCAATAACCCGGTCGTTGGTGTCGGAGGCCTTGGCGAGAACCCACCGCCCAGGTACTGATGAACTAATGTTTTAATAATTTGCACCGGCAAGATGGACTCATCCACATGGATCAGCAAACCTAGAACAATAAATGGCACGCTGGTAGCTCTGGATGACAGATAAACACTTTGTATATTTGCAGCAAAAACAAAAAAAATCTACATCTTTCTTGATGGCCTAAAACATAAACTCGACAAAGATAGCTATAGATTTATCTAATTGCAAGAAATTTCCATCTACCAGAAGGTCCATGTTTGTCCACACTCTACCAGAAGGCTGAGGATACATAATGTTTGCGTTAATATGCATCTTTAGATAACTCTAAACAAAGACGACACCACATAGTAGTTCTAATGAGAATTTGCATGTCTTTCTCATATGCAACGGAAATGGTCATTTATATAAGGTCTGAACAGGGGTTCAAAAAGGAAATATGGATCAGATAAGCCTGTAGCTCAACCCTATTTAGCATGTGTCTTAGCATTAAGTAAATATAATAAGTAGACTTGTTTATTGGAATATCCTAATGTGTGGCTCATGCCTGAAATAAAGAAAATACAAGCTATTATTTGTGAGGAAGTCAAGCTCAAATTTAGGGAACTACCCGTCAACTCCAAGTACCTAGCCCTTTATTTCCATTGAATTACTTCAAACATGATTTTAATCCTAACCTATTCTGAAAGCATGTTTTCATACTTAGAACATGAATTATCTATACCAAGCAAATCAAATGCGGAGAGATCATACCAAGTCGATGGGCTACATAAGAAAAAAGTAACTTTTAAAAATGGTAGAAGTGAAGACTGTAAAAATAAAATTTGAAATAACCAGCCTCGTCGATTTTTATTAAGAAAAGTATCAGAACAAAATTACTACTGACTTAAAAAATATACAAAAAAGGAAATAAGTAGTTGTAGAACACTTTGGTATTTTTTATCACTACATGATAGAATATCGAGCAATTGAAGTAAATATCTAAGTAATATATGTGAGACCATCGAGGGGAGGGACATAATGCAAAATAAGCTGACCTGTGACATAACAGATACATTGCTTGTCATCTACAGATAAAAATGAGCCAATTCGTTTTACTACCAGAAGTCCATATTAGTGACCCGCATGGTGGTTTGGTTCTCTTTCTCTTCTTCTTTTTGGAATAGAAACTTACCATTGGCTGCAAAGATTGGTCGACTCTGCAAACTTGCAGTACAGCCCATCCAACAATGCAACTATGCAAGTTCATCAAAGTAGTTTCACACATAACCGGTCCACCGACAATGCAACTATGCTGAGTAGTAAGATTTGGCCTAAAGGAATGAGAAAAGATCAAAATGACCAAACATGTCACAAATGTACCGGGCATTGTGAGTACACGCCGAAATACTGACAGCCATCGAAGGAGCTCATTTGTGAAGAACAAAAGGCATTGATCGATAAGTTATCTGCACTACCACAGCTAAGCAGGAGTTTCTACGCCAGATATTCGAAAACTACACCTTCAGCTTTGCTAGCAGAGAATGCCAACGAAACAATTGTACCAAAAAAAGGCGTTTCTAGGTTTCATACCTCTAGTAGCACGCAAAATGCCAACTTCAGTAGAAATTCGACACAGAAAATCTGCCCCAATCTGCTTTGGGAAATTTTCTGCAAAAAAGAGATTCAATTGCTATACACTTGAGGCACATAATATAATTCTCTTTTGTTTATCCAGAACATACACTAAATCATATTGTTGGTGTATGAACAGAGGGCACTCAGTTCACCTATAACTCAAATGCCCAAGAATGAAATAATTGTTGAACAGGAAAGACATTCAGACATACTCCACTATGAGCATATGAACAGTAGTGTGAACCCATAGTAATCATTGACTAAATACACCATTTGATGGTTCATGGTCCTGAACAAATAAATAGTTCGATGCAGACCATGGATTATAATTTCCAACTACAAGTAACATGCTACTGAAGGGTATTAACACACACATGAGAACTCAACACTACAGGACAGATTAGTGCATACCTTAAAAAATGTGGAGCATACTAACCCATCTACAGTGGAAGGTGAGGAAGACATCCTGCACACAAAGAGCCAATGATAGTCTCCTATAGTGGAGAGAAGGTTATTTTCAAATGCGTTTTAAAATATCTGATTTGGAGTGTATAGTTAACTCATGATTTGGAGTGGTAAAATCACGAACAACAGTAATTCTCCTTGAATCCAGCAAAAAATCCATAAACACACAATAACCCTCAAAAATTTCAGAGATCTCTGATGTTCTTCGATGTCGATGCAGCTTTTGCTTAGCCTGACATAGAGTGCGGCAAAGTTCTAAGAACCAGAAAATTAGATCAAGAAAATACTTGGTGTATGTTTATTTGTAGTGTGAAACCATAGTAATCATGCTCTGTTGCCAATTCAACAATTATTTTATGAAGGATACAACAAATAAATTGTACAGGACGATGGCCATGTTCTCTGGCTCCTCGATTTGCTTCAAAGGAAGAACGCAAAAGGAAACCCTTCCCATCACCGGTCTTGGGACCAGCCGAGTGCCGCGAGAGCACGCGCCTCTGGTTCCTCTTCTTGTCCCTCAACCCCATCTAGCCCCCATGAGCCCACCAACAGACCCAGCATTCCAGCCAACTCCAGATCTCCCTCCCCCTCGAAACCCCTATAAACATATGTAGATTGTAGAGTAGCACTGCATTTAGTTGAATACCAAATTCAAGACTTCCGGAATCAAATAGAGAAGTATGAAATCTGGAGGCACAAACTCAGAGAATAAGTCATGCTCATGAACACATGTTAAATTAGAATCCTTCCCTACTCAAATCAGAAATGTACATAACTACGATTTGTAGTAGAACTCATTCTCTAAGCTGAAAAACAATATTATATCATTTAAAAAATCTGATTAACATACTAAAACACAAGTAGAAAAAAGTTACTGGTCTCATGAGGGATGTGGTTGGCGTGACCAATTTCCAGGAAAGGAAGTCGTGCAAATACATTCATAGTATCCGAATACATCTTTTGAAGACAAAAAAGAAGGAAGGAAAAACAACCTTGCACCAACGGTGGTCATGCCAAGAAATAAATATGACAAAACTTAAGAGTTAAATAGAAATCTAAATATTGAATAGCTCTATTATATTTAGCATCGGCACCAAACTTGGACCAACGACTACTCCCCATCTCAAAAACCATCAATTAAGGATACTACAAAGTTGAGAAAGAAATAAATTCCGAAGCTCAATTTATGTGCTTCGACTGCAAATCTCACCTCCGCGGAAGTCTTTCATAATATTCTAGGAAAGGTTCACTGCAGCAGTCATGCCAAAAATGATAAAACTTAACAGTTAAGTAGCAATCTGAATATTGAATAGCACTATTATATTTAGCATCGGCACCATCGATGACTACTCCCCATCTCAAAATCCATATCAATTAACGATACTACAAAATTGAGAAAGAAATAAATTCGGAAGCTGAATTTATGTGTTTCGACTGCAAATCTCACCTCCATGGAAGTCTTTCATAATATTCCGCAGTTCATGACCTGCTTCCCAGATCTATCAACAATGTGTGCTCAACTCCAAAGAAAAGTTTGTGTGCTGGTAAAAAAAAAAGAAACAGCCATCACGGTCTTATCCCAAACATTATCTTATTTGACTGTCCATCGCGTTCCTCTTTTACTCTATTTGTTGTTCCATACTCCCCACGATTTTTGAAGAAATCATGCAGCTCTACTCTTTTTCTCAACCAGATATGTTGCACATTGTCTAGTTTCATTCATGCAGTCATGCCAAGACAAAATCTAAAATAATTATGTAGGTAACAATCTGAATACTGAATAATGAGGTACCACTCTGCATATTGAATAGTGCATCTAATAGCAACATAAGGAGATGGAGTCGGTAGCTTTCACCAAAGAAATGCAAAAGTGGTACAAAAATTACTGCAGTTTATATGTGTCTGCACAATGTACATACCAGAAGGAGGTCTTCTCATCTCTCACACTCGATGATCCGGTACTCAAACAAATGCATCGCCATGATTTCTTTAATAAGAATTTTTGTGCTCCATTCAGAACCAGGTTCACCCATATTCAGTAGAAGCAATACCCAATCACTCCCGATTTAGGCTAGCTAGCTGTGACGCCAATCTAGAGAACACACTCTGCACCATGTACAGCCTAAAGTTCTTGCATATATCCCCTTTTTTATCTTCTATACCAGCTCTATAGTGATTATCTTTCGATCTGGCTGTGCCAAATCTAGTGGTCTGGCTATGCATCCTCAGAACTTGGGTGGCCTGCTCTTGGATTTGAGGTCTGACCAATGCGCCTATGCTCATCTGCCTGCGGATCTGACGTCTGCCGTCACCGTTGCTCTTCTGGATAGGCATAGAGTGGTTGCAAGGCAAGCCATGGGAGAATAAGACAACTTTTTTTTGTAGCTTGTATAATTGAACCTGGATGGGGATTTGAGTAAAGGAACCTGGGTGCGTAGGGGGCGGGCGGCAGGACGTGAGGACGGCTGAGCGGCAGACCCCTAGCGATCTCCTGCTGTGCCCCTAAGAAGAGCGTGCCAGATGGCCTGGACATGCTGGTCTCGACCGAGCGCGGCGGAGAGGCAGAATGGCAGAGGACGGAGGAGACGACCTGCAGGCCGCACGTGATGTTGGGGAAGAGAGGGGATTTTTTAGCAACGATGAAGGGATGTCCTTTCGGTCCTCGGGCGTTGCCTTGGATTCTGCGAGGCCGAGGGGGTCCTGGACGGCGGCGAGAAGCGCGCGGAGCTCGGTGGCCTCATAGGCGGGGACGTGGTGACGACCACCACTACGGCGACAAAGCTGCATAGGTCGGGCGGAGGGACGAACACAGAGAGGTGTGACGGCTTTCACGTCCAGATCTCGCGGCGGCGGCGGTTCAAACGAGACTCGAGCCGCGCGTGGACTGTCAAGATCTGGTGCCCGACGACCTAGGTCCGGCAGGTGAGATGAGGGCAACGTCGGGCACGGCCCTCCTCCGGCGAGATGCTCGCAGCTGTAACGGCGGGGGGCGGTGTTACGCACGAGAGGAGGTGATTGCCTGACTTAATGACGAGATCTGGTGGTGGAATAAGATGGGCCTGGCCCATGTGGCCGTCGTGTGGTCGAGCGGAGGGACGTGGACAAACGACGAAGAGGTTGACGTATTGTGGATGGCAGAATAAGGAACCACTTTAGTCTTTTTAAGTAGTAGAGATAGTTGCTAACTTTTTGGCTTGTCAATGTTCCACTACCAACTCTAGTTTAATTTTAAGCAGTGTTGGCCAACTTGTCACTACAAGAAAAGTTCTGATAGGCAACGTCCCAAAATCGTCCGCTAAGGGGTATTTTTCGTCGCCTAGGGGCCTAACCCGACGATATGGGTTCTGTTGTCGAAACTGCGTCAGGCAAAGTCCTACCACGTTTTTTTCGGTCCGTCGCGCTTGGGCGCCCTTCCGCCACGGAAAATCGGACCGTTGTAGAAGTGTTTCCGGGAGCCCGTTGATCACGACGTCATGCAAGCCCCGCCACGTGGCGGTACAGCTGGTTAGCTGTCGATTAACGGCGTTAACCGGCTGAAACCCTGTGGTAGATGGTAGGCCCACACGAGGCCTGCCAAATCTTAAGCGGGCCGGCCCATTAAGTTTGCGGGTCGGGCCAGCTGACTTAGTTTGACCGGTCAACTATATAGCTGGGCTGGACCATTAGTTACGTGGGCCGGGCCTAACCTCTAAGGTTGACTGGTCAAAACATTAATGGGCTGGCCCACTAAGCATGTGGGCCTGGCCGAATGCACTCGTTTGACCGGTCAACAGGCAAAAAGGCCGGCCCACAAGACATGTGGGACCCACTTTCCTGTTATCGGGCTGGCCCATTTTACAAGTGGGGTCCACCTTAAAGCAAGTGGGCCGGCCCAAGAAGTTATTGGGCCGGCCCAATTAGCCTGTGGGTCCCACTTTCTCTTACGGCCGGCCCATTTAGTACGTGGGGTCCACAATAGATCAAATGGTCTGGCCCAACAAAAAAGTGGGTCGGGCCAAAAACATGGGTGGGTCCCACTTTCCTGTTAAAGGGCCGGCCCATTTAGTATGTGGGGTCCACCATATAGCAAGTGGGCAGGCCCAGCAAGATAGTGGGCCAGGCCAAAAACAGGGGTGGGTCCCACTTTCCTGTTAAAGGGCCGGCCCATTTAGTATGTGGGGTCCACCACATAGCCAGTGGGCCGGCCCAGCAAGATAGTAGGCCGGGCCAAAAACACAGGTGGGTCCCACTTTCCTGTTAAAGGGCCGGCCCATTTAATATGTGGGGTCCACCACATAGCCAGTGGGCTGGCCCAACAAGAAAGTGGGCCGGGCCAAAAACATAGGTGGGTCCCACTTGCCTGTTAAAGGGTCGGCCCATTTTGTATGTGGGGTTCGCCATATAGCAAGTGGGCCAGCCCAACAAGATAGTGGGCCGACCCAATAAGCAGGTGGGTCCACTATCGTGTTAACGGGGCGGCCCAATAAGTAAGTGATCTGGCCCAAAATGAAAGTGGGTCCCATACTATTGTAAATAGGCCGGCCCAATCTGTTGTAGGGCCCTGGTTGTTTGACTAGTCAAATTGCATTAAATTTCATGAGCCTACAATCTGATATCAATGATACACACAATTACATACACAAATAAAATAACAGGAAAATTACAAGGCAATTAATGTGCCCAAATAAAAAAATTACATAGAATCATTGAAGACTTCTATTAGCATCATCAATAACACGTTGACATTTGGCAATCGCCTTGATTGAATCTTGTGTACTCTTGGTCAACATATCGCCTACGAGATCTTAAAGCGACAATACCATGTCTTTTATAAAGTACAGCCTTGAGATATTTACTGTTTGATGAAAAGAATGGTCTAGGTTGACGGCTATGAGAGGATGCATCAGAAGAAAGATCAGAACTTTTTGTGGGCCTCTCTTCTGATGAAGATTGCTTCATCACAACTGCATTCTGATAATAATGCAAAAAGAGTTAAACGATGAACTATGCAAACACGTATTAAGCATTGTCGATATGAGATAGTCACAAGTACTAAGCACAGACTTACATTATATTGTTGCATAGGCTCACCCCGGAACCTTTTTTGCGCTCTATCTTCTACTAAGGACTTCTTCATTACAACTGCATTCTAGTAATATTACAAACATAGTTACAACAGTGAACTATTCAAACATTTATTATGCAATGTAGATATAAGATGATAACAAGTTGCATAAATAAGATAATGTATGGAACTTGTACTAAGCAGACTTACATCATAATGTTGCACAGGGTCGCTTTGGCGAGTATCTTCTAATGATGACTGCTTCACTAAAACTGCATTCTGGTAATATTGCAAACCTAGTTACAACAATTAACTATTCAAAAATGTATTACGCAATGTAGAGATCAGATAACAGCATGTAGCAGAAATAAGCACAAGATAAGATAAGATGCATGTACTAAGCACATACTGGCTCGCTGCAGGTCCTTCTCTTGCGTGCACTAGTCGTGGTCGACATGCCTGTCATTTTAGGTTCAGCCATCAAGTGAAATGCTAATCCTCCTGCTCCATTGTCCTTAATCTGTGTTTAGATATCACATTTAAGACCAAGTCAGCTGGTTTCAAATAACAAAAAACTTGAGCTGCCAAATGAATAAGCCAATATTTACCAGATATCAGATTAAAACAAACTAGATGTTTCTTTGCATGAGATACGAATTTCAGACATTCAGATTTAGAGTAGGGTAATGCCAAGGTTTTCCACATAAAGTAAACTGGCATTAAGAATGACCAAATGTCAGGTTCAAATCACATCCGCAGTTGCTCCAAGACAAGCATATCAAATAGGCAGAAACATAGTAAAGCATGGATGGCATTGCTATGGCAGGGTTCCAAGTGTTAATCTCTTGCATAAGGAACAATGCATATAGGTTATAGATAATAACGGAAGTAAACTGCCAGAGTTACCAACCAAGAACTCAGATTCCAACCTTCCCTAGCGCCCCCGCTGTTAATGTTGGATCTTCTAATAAGTGGTTCGCATGATCAATCCCTAGGAAAAATAACATTGACAAGTTAGTGAACGATAATACAAAGACAAGACATGCACGCAGCAATAACTATACAAGTTGTGCGACAGGAGCATTCATGGAAAAAAATAGCTATAAGCTGAAGACGAGGTATAAGAGCAAGCAGATTGGAAATGCACATAGCATGATTATAAAAGCAGTGTGAGAATAGCTGGCACGGGAAAACAGCTAGCGGCTAGCGGTGAGATAATGACGTGGTATAAGAACAACCAGATTGGAAATGCCATAGCATGACTATAAAAGGAATAGCATGCAGTACAAAAACAGTTGGCAGCAAATGTATGGGTATAAGGCTATAAATATGTGGATGCACACAGGTGTCAGTAGAATGAACAGGATGGTAGCGACCGGATAATGCTTTTGTACTGTACAATATTTAAATGAACTTCATGTGAAGTAACACATCAAGAAAGTTAATGGCATATGAGATCTGCAAATAACTACACAAAACATGGCTAAAGAAACACTGCGATCTAACGGGCCAGCGTACTAACCAAGCTGCGGCGGGGTGGACGGGGGCGGCAACTTGCATTCCAGTGGCGGCGAACGCGGGAGACGATGAGTCGACCCTGTTTCAGTAGAAGTACGCGTTAGTGAAGCAGATCTAGTTGGCTGGCAAGGGATTCGGTGAAGTTGATACAGCCGCTGCACCGAGGTAGTCGGTGGAATAGATCGGCTTCTGTGGAGAGGGGGCCGCGGTGAAGTAGACTCGGTTCCGTTGGAGAGGATCCGGTGCATCGACAGGAAAGGCATTGATTGCTACGCTATGGATGAGGTCGGCGGTGAAGCAGATCCGTCGGTGGCGAGGTCGGCGGTGAAGCAGATCCGTCGGTGGCGAGGTCGGCGGTGAAGCAGATCCTTCGGTGGCGAGGGCGGCGGGGGAGCGGATCAGGTGGGTGGACAGCCAACACGATCAAGGCTACGCTATGGAGGAGTATGCCGGCGGCGAAGCAGATCTAGTACTGTAGAGAGTCAGAGCTTTGGCGTGTGAGAGTATTTTTGAGCTAATGGGGCGAATGGTTGGTGGGTGGGTGTGGGCCTGTGGGGAGGGTTCGGGATCTAGGTAAGATATTTCATTGTTACCGAAAGAGCCCTCCATGGTCGGTGGGTTGTAGCTTCCGGACCAGGGTTAAAAGGGTAAAACTGGTCACGGGATTTTCGAATGGATGCGGCGGGATGATTTGGCGCGCGGCCGAAATTTTTAGTTTCAAGCTACGAGCAGAACGACAAAAATAATGTTCTTCCCCAGGGAGCTCTCATTTCTTCCTCTTCTCTTTCTCTCTCGAGTTTCTCCCACTCCCCCGGCTCCTCTCCCCCTTCTCTCCGGCGGCCCTCGCCGGCCGGAGACGAGGCCGACTTCTCTCTGTATATCGCACACCCTCTGAACTAAATTAATTGATTCAACTATCCTTAGACGTGTATGTATCTAGAGTAAAAACATGTGTGGATACACCCATATTTAGATAAGTAAAGTTGAGTCAGCTAATTTGGATCCGAGGGAGTTAGTGTTGTTGTAAGCTTAGATCCAGTGTTTCCCATGAGCAGAATGGCGCAATGGAGTCGGGGATCTCCTCATCGGCTTGAGATCTGGACTATGGTGAATCTGGCGGATCAGATTTGGCGGATCTTGCCGGCCAAACCCCGATCTGGTGCCATCAAGGTGATGGCGCTAACGGTGAGGCTTGCTTTGGTCAGTGCTTCAGATCTGGCCAATGGGGAAGTCAACCTGCTAACGTTCACAAGCTCGGGGCATACGACGGCGTCATCCGTCTTGCCCGTGAACATCTTGGCCTTTCAGCGGCCCTTCTCAGAGCCAATATGCCGTTGCTGAGGCCCTTCTTCTCCTTCGTCCTGGCGACTACCGGCGACACCGTCCCAAGTGGTGCGTCCCCGGCGACGGAGTTGCTGGAAAGGATGCGGAGTAGAGATCTGATGTGCGGTCCAGAAGGACTCGATTGATTTTCTTCTATATGTTTTGGGGTCCTTTTTGTAAAGTTGCAGGTTGATACGCGTACAGCACGCGGCCGTTGGGAACCCCAAGAGGAAGGTGTGATGCGCACAGCGGCAAGTTTTCCCTCAGTAAGAAACCAAGGTTTATCGAACCAGTAGGCGCCAAGAAGCACGTTGAAGGTTGATGGCGGCGAAGTGTAGTGCGGCGCAACACCAGGGATTCCGGCACCAACGTGGAACCTACACAACACAACCAAAGTACTTTGTCCCAACGTAACAATGAGGTTGTGATGGCGTGTAACTCACACGTTCGTTGGGAACCCCAAGAGGAAGGTATGATGCGCACAGCAGCAAGTTTTCCCTCAGAAAGAAACCAAGGTTTATCGAACCAGGAGGAGCCAAGAAGCACGTTGAAGGTTGATGGCGGCGGAATGTAGTGCGGCGCAACACCAGGGATTCCGGTGCCAACGTGGAACCTGCACAACACAACCAAAGTACTTTGCCCCAACGAAACAGTGAGGTTGTCAATCTCACCGGCTTGCTGTAACAAAGGATTAACCGTATTGTGTGGAAGATGATTGTTTGCAGAAAACAGTAGAACAAGTATTGCAGTAGATTGTATTTCAGTAAAGAGAATTGGACCGGGGTCCACAGTTCACTAGAGGTGTCTCTCCCATAAAACAAGCAGCATGTTGGGTGAACAAATTACAGTTGGGCAATTGACAAATAAAGAGGGCATGACCATGCACATACATATCATGATGAGTATAGTGAGATTTAATTGGGCATTACGACAAAGTACATAGACCGCCATCCAACTGCATCTATGCCTAAAAAGTCCACCTTCAGGTTATCATCCGAACCCCCTCCAGTATTAAGTTGCAAAGCAACAGACAATTGCATTAAGTATGGTGCGTAATGTAATCAACAACTACATCCTTAGACATAGCATCAATGTTTTATCCCTAGTGGCAACAGCACAACACAACCTTAGAACTTTTTGTCACTGTCCCAGGTGTCAATGCAGGCATGAACCCACTATCGAGCATAAATACTCCCTCTTGGAGTTACAAGCATCTACTTGGCCAGAGCATCTACTAGTAACGGAGAGCATGCAAGATCATAAACAACACATAGATATAACTTTGATAATCAACATAACAAGTATTCTCTATTCATCGGATCCCAACAAACGCAACATATAGAATTACAGATAGATGATCTTGATCATGTTAGGCAGCTCACAAGATCCGACAATGATAGCACAATGGGGAGAAGACAACCATCTAGCTACTGCTATGGACCCATAGTCCAGGGGTAGACTACTCACACATCACACCGGAGGTGACCATGGCGGCGTAGAGTCCTCCGGGAGATGATTCCCCTCTCCGGCAGGGTGCCGGAGGCGATCTCCTGGATCCCCCGAGATGGGATCGGCGGCGGCGGCGTCTCTGGAAGGTTTTCCGTATCGTGGCTCTCGGTACTGGGGTTTTCGCAACGGAGGCTTTAAGTAGGCGGAAGGGCAGGTCAAGAGGCGGCACGAGGGCCCCACACCACAGGGCCGCGCGGCCAAGGGGGGGCCGCGCCGCCCTAGGGTGTGGCCCCCTCGTGGCCCCTCTTCGTCTCCTCTTCGGACTTCTGTAAGCTTCGTGGCAAAATAGGACCCTGGGCGTTGATTTCGTCCAATTCCGAGAATATTTCGTTACTAGGATTTCTGAAACCAAAAACAGCAGACAAAGAATCGGTACTTCGGCATCTTGTTAATAGGTTAGTTCCAGAAAATGCACGAATATGACATAAAGTGTGCATAAAACATGTAGATAACATCAATAATGTGGCATGGAACATAAGAAATTATCGATACGTTGGAGACGTATCAGGTTGTCAATCTCACCGGCTTGCTGTAACAAAGGATTAGATGTATAGTGTGGATGATGATTGTTTGCAGAAAACAGTAGAACAAGTATTGCAGTAGATTGTATTCGATGTTAAGAATGGACCGGGGTCCACAGTTCACTAGAGGCGTCTCTCCGATAAGAATAAGCATGTTGGGCGAACAAATTACAGTTGGGCAATTGACAAATAAAGAGGGCATGACCATGCACATACATGATATGATGAGTATTGTGAGATTTAATTGGGCATTACGACAAAGTACATAGACCGCTATCCAGCATGCATCTATGCCTAAAAAGTCCACCTTCAGGTTATCATCCGAACCCCTTCCAGTATTTAGTTGCAAACAACAGACAATTGCATTAAGTATGGTGCGTAATGTAATCAACAACTACATCCTTAGACATAGCATCGATGTTTTATCCCTAGTGGCAACAGCACATCCACAACCTTAGAACTTTCTGTCCTTTGTCCTGCATTTAATGGAGGCATGAACCCACTATCGAGCATAAATACTCCCTCTTGGAGTTAAGAGCAAAAACTTGGCCAGAGCCTGTACTAATAACGGAGAGCATGCAAGATCATAAACAACACATAGATAATAGATTGATAATCAACATAGCATAGTATTCTCTATCCATCGGATCCCAACAAACACAACATGTAGCATTACAGATAGATAATCTTGATCATGTTAGGCAGCTCACAAGACCCGACAATGAAGCACAATTAGGAGAAGATGACCATCTAGCTACTGCTATGGACCCATAGTCCAGGGGTGAACTACTCACTCATCACTTCGGAGGCGACCATGGCGGTGAAGAGTCCTCCGGGAGATGATTCCCCTCTCCGGCAGGGTGCCGGAGGCGATCTCCTGAATCCCCCGAGATGGGATTGGCGGCGGCGGCGTCTCTGGAAGGTTTTCCGTATCGTGGCTCTCGGTACTGGGGGTTTCGCGACGAAGACCTTAAGTAGGCGGAAGGGCAGGTCAGGAGGCGTCACGGGGGCCTGACATGCTAGGGCCGCGCGGCCCCCCCTGGGCCGCGCCGCCCTAGTGTGGCGGCGCCCCGTGGCCCCACTTTGTCTCTCCCTCGGACTTCTGGAAGCTTCGTGTGAAAATAGGCCCCTGGGCATTTCGTCCAATTCCGAGAATATTTCCTTACTAGGATTTCTGAAACCAAAAACAGTAGAAAACAGCAACTGGCTCTTCGGCATCTCGTTAATAGGTTAGTGCCAGAAAATGCATAAATATGACATAAATTATGCATAAAACATGTAGATATCATCAATAATGTGGCATGGAACATAAGAAATTATCGATACGTTGGAGACGTATCAGCATCCCCAAGCTTAGTTCCTGCTCGTCCCGAGCAGGTAAACGATAACAAAGATAATTTCTGGAGTGACATGCCATCATAACCTTGATCATACTATTGTAAAGCACATGTAATGAATGCAGCGATCCAAGACAATGGTAAATGATATGAGTAAACAAATGAATCATATAGCAAAGACTTTTCATGAATAGTACTTTCAAGACAAGCATCAATAAGTCTTGCATAAAAGTTAACTCATAAAGCAATAATTCAAAGTAAAGGTATTGAAACAACACAAAGGAAGATTAAGTTTCAGCGGTTGCTTTCAACTTGTAACATGTATATCTCATGGATATTGTCAATGTAAAGTAATATGACAAGTGCAATATGCAAGTATGTAGGAATCAATGCACAGTTCACACAAGTGTTTGCTTCTTGAGATGGAGAGAAATTGGTGAACTGACTCAACATAAAAGTAGAAGAAAGGCCCTTCGCAGAGGGAAGCATCGATTGCTATATTTGTGCTAGAGCTTTGGTTTTGAAAACAAGAAACAATTTTGTCAACGGTAGTAATAAAGCATATGTATCATGTAAATTATATCCTACAAGTTGCAAGCCTCATGCATAGTATACTAATAGTGCCCGCACCTTGTCCTAATTAGCTCGGATTACCTGGATTATCACCGCAATGCATATGTTTTAACCAAGTGTCACAAAGGGGTACCTCTATGCCGCCTGTACAAAGGTCTAAGGAGAAAGCTCGCATTGGATTTCTCGCTTTTGATTATTCTCAACTTAGACATCCATACCGGGACAACATAGACAACAGATAATGGACTCCTCTTTAATGCTTAAGCATTCAACAACAATTAATTTTCTCATATGAGATTGAGGATATTTGTCCAAAACTGAAACTTCCACCATGGATCATGGCTTTAGTTAGCGGCCCAATGTTCTTCTCAAACAGTATGCATGCTCAAACCATTCAACTCATGGTAAATCGTCCTTACTTCAGACAAGACGAACATGCATGGCAACTCACATGATAATCAACAAAGAGTAGTTGATGGCGTCCCCAGGAACATGGTTATCGCTCAACAAGCAACTTAATAAGAGATAAAGTGCATAAGTACATATTCAATACCACAATAGTTTTTAGGCTATTTGTCCCATGAGCTATATATTGTAAAGATGAAGAATGGAAATTTTAAAGGTAGCACTCAAGCAATTTACTTTGGAATGGCGGAGAAATACCATGTAGTAGGTAGGTATGGTGGACACAAGTGGCATAGTGGTTGGCTCAAGGATTTTGGATGCATGAGAAGTATTCCCTCTCGATACAAGGCTTAGGCTAGCAAGGTTATTTGAAACAAACACAAGTATGAAGCGGTGCAGCAAAACTCACATAAAAGACATATTGTAAACATTATGAGACTCTACACCGTCTTCCTTGTTGTTCAAACTCTTAACTAGAAATTATCTAGACCTTAGAGAGACCAATTATGCAAACCAAATTTTAGCAAGCTCTATGTATTTCTTCATTAATAGGTGCAAAGTATATGATGCAAGAGCTTAAACATGAGCACAACAATTGCCAAGTATCACATTATCCAAGACATTTTACCAATTACTACATGTAGCATTTCCCGTTTCCAACCATATAACAATTTAACGAAGAAGATTCAACCTTCGCCATGAACACTATGAGTAAAGCCTAAGGACATATTTGTTCATATGCAACAGCGGAGCGTGTCTCTCTCCCACACAATGAATGCTAGGATCCATTTTATTCAAACAAAACAAAAACAAAAACAAACAGACGCTCCAAGCAAAGGACATAAGATGTGATGGAATAAAAATATAGTTTCACTAGAGGAACCTGATAATGTTGTCGATGAAGAAGGGGATGCCTTGGGCATCCCCAAGCTTAGACACTTGAGTATTCTTGAAATATGCAGGGGTGAACCACCGGGGCATCCCCAAGCTTAGAGCTTTCAATCTCCTTGATCATATTGTATCATCTCCCTCTCTTGATCCTTGAAAACTTCCTCCACACCAAACTTAAAACAACTCACTAGAGGGTTAGTGCACAATCAAATTTCACATGTTCAGAGGTGACATAATCATTCTTAACACTTCTGGACATTGCACAAAGCTACTGAAAGTTAATGGAATCGAAAAATCCATCAAGCATAGCAAAACAGGCAATGCGAAATAAAAGGCAGAATCTGTCAAAACAGAACAGTCCGTAAAGACGAATTTCTAAGAGGCACCAGACTTGCTCAAATGAAAATGCTCAAATTTAATGAAAGTTGCATACATATCTGAGGATCACTCACGTAAATTGGCATAATTTTCTGAGTTTCCTACAGATAATTAGGCCCAGATTCGTGACAGCAAGAAATCTGTTTCTGCGCAGTAATCCAAATCTAGTATGAACCTTACTATCAACGACTTTACTTGGCACAACAATGCAACAAAACTAAGATAAGAAGAGTTTGCTACAGTAGTAACAACTTCCGAGACTCAAATATAAAATAAAAGTGCAGTAGTAAAATCATGGGTTGTCTCCCATAAGCGTTTTTCTTTAACGCCTTTCAGCTAGGCGCAGAAAGTGTGTATCAAGTATTATCAAGAGATGATGCATCTACAGCGGGGTTTGGAGTTTTCTCAACTATGCATTGTATCTTATCTATGTAAGTTTCAGAGGCTCCCTTTTCATTACCCTTAGGCTTGCTACTCTCATCAAACAAATTTTCAGGAACAATCCAATCAAAATTCTTTTCTAGTGCCTCGCACATTCCCAAGAGCTTGCAAGGTATTGATGTTTTAATATCCCCTCATAATTAACTTTATTAGTGTACTTTTGTCTATCTTTTTCCATCTTTTCAAGGGTGCTAGCAAAGTTTGTATAAGAGCCAAGTATATTATATTTAGTAAAGACTTTTCTAGCTTCTCTCGCTACATCACCAAATTCTTTAAGAAGGGTTTCTAAGACAAAATCTTTCTTTTCTCCTTCTTCCATATCACCTAGTGTAAGGAACATATGCTGCATTACGGGGTTGAGGTTAACAAATCTAGCTTCTAACATGTGTACTAAAGAAGCAGCAGCAATTTCATAAGTAGGAGCAAGTTCTACCAAGTGTCTATCTTGAAAATCTTCAACCGTACTAATATGAGTGAAAAAAATCTTCTATATTATCCTTCCCAAGGATAGATCCTCTGCCTACCGGTACATCTTTAAGAATAAACTTAGGAGGAAACATGATGAAATAAGGAAAGCAAATGCAAGTAACTAATTTTTTTGTGTTTTTGATATGGAGAATGCAAACAAGACAGTAAATAAAGTAAAACTAGAAACTAATTTTTTTGTGTTTTGATATAATGCAGCAAACAAAGTAGTAAATAAAAGTAAAGCAAGACAAAAACAAAGTAAAGAGATTGGAGGTGGAGACTCCCTTGCAGCGTGTCTTGATCTCCCCGGCAACGGCGCCAGAAAACAGTCTTGATACGCGTACAGCACGCGACCGTTGGGAACCCCAAGAGGAAGGTGTGATGCGCACAGCGGCAAGTTTTCCCTTAGTAAGAAACCAAGGTTTATCGAACCAGTAGGAGCCAAGAAGCATGTTGAAGGTTGATGGTGGCGAAGTGTAGTGCGGCGCAACACCAGGGATTCCGGCGCCAACGTGGAACCTGCACAACACAACCAAAGTACTTTGTCCCAACGTAACTGTGAGGTTGTCAATCTCACCGGCTTGCTGTAACAAAGGATTAGATGTATAGTGTGGATGATGATTGTTTGGAGAAAACAGTAGAACAAGTATTGCAGTAGATTGTATTTGATGTTAAGAATGGACCGGGATCCACAGTTCACTAGAGGCGTCTCTCCGATAAGAATAAGCATGTTGGGTGAACAAATTACAGTTGGGAAATTGATAAATAAAGAGGGCATTACCATGCACATACATGATATGATGAGTATTGTGAGATTTAATTGGGCATTACGACAAAGTACATAGACCGCTATCCAGCATGCATCTATGCCTAAAAAGTCCACCTTCAGGTTATCATCCGAACCCCTTCCAGTATTAAGTTGCAAACAACAGACAATTGCATTAAGTATGGTGCGTAATGTAATCAACAACTACATCCTTAGACATAGCATCGATGTTTTATCCCTAGTGGCAACAGCACATCCACAACCTTAGAACTTTCTGTCACTGTCCCAGATTTAATGGAGGCATGAACCCACTATCGAGCATAAATACTCCCTCTTGGAGTTAAGAGCAAAAACTTGGCCAGAGCCTGTACTAATAACGGAGAGCATGCAAGATCATAAACAACACATAGATAATAGATTGATAATCAACATAGCATAGTATTCTCTATCCATCGGATCCCAACAAACACAACATGTAGCATTACAGATAGATGATCTTGATCATGTTAGGCAGCTCACAAGACCCGATAATGAAGCACAATTAGGAGAAGACGACCATCTAGCTACTGCTATGGACCCATAGTCCAGGGGTGAACTACTCACTCATCACTCCGGAGGCGACCATGGCGGTGAAGAGTCCTCCGGGAGATGATTCCCCTCTCCGGCAGGGTGCCGGAGGCGATCTCCTGAATCCCCCGAGATGGGATTGGCGGCGGCGGCGTCTCTGGAAGGTTTTCCGTATCGTGGCTCTCGGTACTGGGGGTTTCGCGACGAATACCTTAAGTAGGCGGAAGGGCAGGTCAGGAGGCGTCACGGGGGCCCCACACGCTAGGGCCGCGCGGCCCCCCCTGGGCCGCACCGCCCTAGTGTGGCGGCGCCCCGTGGCCCCACTTTGTCTCTCCCTCGGACTTCTGGAAGCTTCGTGTGAAAATAGGCCCCTGGGCGTTGATTTCGTCCAATTCCGAGAATATTTCCTTACTAGGATTTCTGAAACCAAAAACAGCAGAAAACAGCAACTGGCTCTTCGGCATCTCGTTAATAGGTTAGTGCCAGAAAATGCATAAATATGACATAAAGTATGCATAAAACATGTAGATATCATCAATAATGTGGCATGGAACATAAGAAATTATCGATACGTTGGAGACTTATCACAGGTCCTATTAGTTGTTGTCTAGTTCTTTTGGACCTCTATGTAATTTTTTGGACTAGTTTCCATTTGCACCGATAAACTTGAATTTTGACAAGTTCACGGGGAAAAAAATTCCTTTGCACATATGGACTATCATGTATGAACATTCTTGAGATTTAAACTATATGTAATGGCCAACACTTGCGCAAGGGGCTCGTCTAGTGCGCGCTAGTTTCCATTAGCACCGATAAATTTGAATCTTGACAAGTTCTTGGAAGAAAAAATTGATTCACATATAGCCTATCATGTATGAACATTATTGGGATTCAAACTATACATAGATGGCCAACACGTGTGCAAGGGGGTCCCTCTAATGTGCACTAGTTTCCATTAGCACTGATAAATTTGAATCTTTACAAGTTCTCGAAATAAAATTGCTTCACACATATGCCCAACAATGTATGAACATTATTGGGATTCATATTATATATAGATGGCCAACACTTGTGCAAGGGGGTCCTCTAATTCTTGGGGATTTCAATCTCTCTCTCTCTCTCTCGATCTATCGTTGGTGGCCAGAACAACACACATATGCATGCACTTTATGCACAAAGGCGCGGGTGCCTCTAATAATTCGTGTGTGTGTGCGTATATTTGAACATATTCTTGGGGATTTCAATCTCTATCTCTCGATCTATATATCGTTGGTGGCCAAGAAACACACTTATATATATACGCATGCACTTTATGCGCAAATTAAGGCGGGTGCCTCTAATAATGTGTGTGCGCACTCGATCGATGATCCCTAAACCTTAAACCATAAAACCCTCAAACCCTAATCCCTAATCACCCTAAACACTAAACCCTAAACCCAAAAACCCTAAACACTAAACCCTAAACCCTCAAAGCTAAACCCTAAACCCTAAACACTAAACCCTAGACCCTATACCCTAATTAACACTAACCCTAACCCTAGCCCTAATTAAACCCTACATATATAGGCCAACGACACTTAATTGTGCATCAAGCAGGCGACCAACTAATTAGCGCTGATAAATTAATTAACTTGAATTTTGACAAGTTCTCGATCTCGAATGAAAACACATTTGATTAAGTAGTCTCATAATATATATATATATATATATATATATATATAATTAGTGTGCATGCACGCATGGCATACCTTGCATATCATTCGTGCATATATTTCAATATATATTTGAACATATTCTTGGGGATATGTATATATATATCAATCTCTCTCTCGATCTATATATCGTTGGTGGCCAAGAAGCACACTTATATATATATATGTACGCATGCACTTTATGCGTAAAGGGGCGGGTGCGTCTAATAATTCATGTGTGTGCGTATATTTGAACATATTCTTGGGGATTTCAATCTCTATCTCTCGATCTATATATCGTTGGTGGCCAAGAAACACACTTATATATATACGCATGCACTTTATGCGCAAATTAAGGCGGGTGCCTCCTAGGGTGGGCATTCGGTTTTAACCGAAATTTCGGTTCGGTTTTTGCGGTTTTTGAACAAATTCGGTTTTCAAAAATGGTAACCGAAATTGGCATGAAAATTTAGGAAACCGAAGATTCGGTTAACCGACAATTTCGGTTCGGTTTTCGGTTAAAACCGAATGAACCTACTCACTTGAACAAATAGTAGGCATCACGGAAGATAGCAAATAGTGATTGACATATCAACACAAAAAGCATCAAGTGCGCACGAAATCGACAAATGAGCACCAATCGTGGAGGGATGCTATTTGGTAGGTTGCGGCACTCGTGGTACAGGTGCATCACTCGTGAGCGATTAAGAGGGGTAGCTAAGACTTCGAGCGACGTGTTCTATTATGCAGGCTTCACGCTATATTCAGAAAAGCTAGTACATCTAAGACCAAAGTCATACATTGAATGAACAATTTTTGGAATATCAAACGCAATTGGGATTCTATGGAATGATCGGTTTATGCACAAATTGATGGTAGGTTACTCAATTCGGTCTATTCGGTCTTGTTCGGTTGGTGGGGCTAAAAACCGAATTCTACCAAATTTAATTCGGTTAGTATGAATGGAAACCGAGAAAATAGCGGTTAATGGAAAAAACCGAGATTTTGGTTAGTTCGGTTTCGGCTTCGGTTCGGTTTTTGGTTTCACGGTTTTTATGCCCACCCTGAGGTGCCTCTAATAATGTGTGTGCGCACTCGATCGATGATCCCTAAACCTTAAACCATAAAACCCTAAAACCCTAATCCCTAATCCCTAAACACCCTAAACCCTAAACACTAAACCCTAAACCCAAAAACCCCAAACCCTAAACCCTAAACCCTAAACCCTAAACACTAAACCCTAAACCCTAGACCCTATACCCTAATTAACACTAACCCTAACCCTAGCCCTAATTAAACCCTACATATATATAGGCCAATGACACTTAATTGCGCATCAAGCAGGCGACCAACTAATTAGAGCTGATAAATTAATTAACTTGAATTTTGACAAGTTCTCGATCTCGAATGAAAACACATTTGATTAAGTAGTCTCATAATATATATATAATTAGTGTGCATGCGCGCATGTCATACCTTGCATATCATTCGTGCAATATATTTCAATATATATTTGAACATATTCTTGGGGATATATATATCAATCTCTCTCTCTCGATCTATATATCGTTGGTGGCCAAGAAACACACTTATATATATACGCATGCACTTTATGCGCAAAGGCGCAGGTGCCTGTAATAATGTGTGTGTGCACTCGATCGATGATCCCTAAACCTTAAACCCTAAAACCCTAATCCCTAATCCCTAATTATACCCTAAACGTACACCCTAAACACCCTAAACACTAAACCCTAAACCCTAGACCCTAAACCCTAAACACTACACCCTAAACCCTAAACCCTAAACACTAAACCCTAAACCCTAACCCTAGACCATAAACCCTAAACCCTAAACCATAAACCCTAAATATATTTCAATCTCTCTCTAGATCTATATATCGTTGGTGACCAAGAAACACACTTATATATACGCATGCACTTTAAGCGCAAAGGCGCGGGTGCCTCTAATAATGTGTGTGTGTGCACTCGATCGATGATCCCTAAACCTTAAAACCCTAATCCCTAATCCCTAATTATACCCTAAACGTACACCCTAAACACCCTAAACACTAAACGCTAAACCCTAGACCCTAAACCCTAAACACTACACCCAAAACCCTAAACCCTAAACACTAAACCCTAATCCCTAACCCTAGCTAGACCCTAAACCCTAAACACTAAACCCCAAACCCTAAACCCTATATAGACCCTAAACCCTAATTAACCCTAACCCTCACCCTAAAACCCTAGCTAGCTAACCCTAAACCCTAAACCCTAATTAAACCCTACATATATATAGGCCAACGACACTTAATTGCGCATCAAGCAGGCGACCAACTAATTAGCGCTGATAAATTAATTAACTTGAATTTTGACAAGTTCTCGATCTCGAACGAAAACACATTTGATTAAGTAGTCTCATAATATATATATAATTAGTGTGCATGTGCTTGGCAAACCTTGCATATCATCCATGCATATATTTCAATATATGTTTGAACATATTCTTGGGGATATATATATATCAATCTCTCTCTCTCTCGATCTATATATCGTTGGTGGCCAAGAAGCACACTTATATATATATGCGTGCACTTTATGCGCAAAGGCGCGGGTGCGTCTAATAATTCATGTGTGTGCGTATATTTGAACATATTCTTGGGGATTTCAATCTCTATCTCTCGATCTATATATCGTTGGTGGCCAAGAAACACACTTATATATATACGCATGCACTTTATGCGCAAATTAAGGCGGGCGCCTCTAATAATGTGTGTGCGCACTCGATCGATGATCCCTAAACCTTAAACCATAAAACCCTAAAACCCTAATCCCTAATCCCTAAACACCCTAAACACTAAACCCTAAACCCTAAACCCTAAACCCAAAAACCCTAAACACTAAACCCTAAACCCTAAACACTAAACCCTAGACCCTAGACCCTAATTAACACTAACCCTAACCCTAGCCCTAATTGAACCCTACATATATAGGCCAACGACACTTAATTGCGCATCAAGCAGGCGACCAACTAATTAGCGCTGATAAATTAATTAACTTGAATTTTGACAAGTTCTCGATCTCGAATGAAAACACATTTGATTAAGTAGTATCATAATATATATATAATTAGTGTGCATGCGCGCATGGCATACCTTGCATATCATTCGTGCATATATATATTTCAATATATATTTGAACATATTCTTGGGGATATATATATATCAATCTCTCTCTCTCGATCTATATATCGTTGGTGGCCAAGAAGCACACTTATATATATACGCATGCACTTTATGCGCAAAGGCGCGGGTGCGTCTAATAATTCATGTGTGTGCGTATATTTGAACATATTCTTGGGGATTTCAATCTCTATCTCTCGATCTATATATCGTTGGTGGCCAAGAAACACACTTATATATATACGCATGCACTTTATGCGCAAATTAAGGCGGGTGCCTCTAATAATGTGTGTGCGCACTCGATCGATGATCCCTAAACCTTAAACCATAAAAACGTAAAACCCTAATCCCTAAACAATCTAAACCCTAAACACTAAACCCTAAACCCCAAACCCTAAACACTAAACCCTAAACCCTAAACCCTAAACATTAAACCCTAAACCCTAGACCCTATACCCTAATTAACACTAACCCTAACCCTAGCCCTAATTAAACCATACATATATAGGCCAATGACACTTAATTGCGCATCAAGCAGGTGAACAACTAATTAGCGCTGATAAATTAATTAACTTGAGTTTTGACAAGTTCTCGATCTCGAATGAAAACACATTTGATTAAGTAGTCTCATAATATATATATATATAATTAGTGTGCATGCGCGCATGGCATACCTTGCATATCATTCGTGCATATATATATTTCAATATATATTTGAACATATTCTTGGGGATATATATATATCAATCTCTCTCTCTCTCTCTCTCTCTCTCGATCTATATATCGTTGGTGGCCAATTAAGAAGCACACTTATATATATATACGCATGCACTTTATGCGCAAAGGCGCGGGTGCGTCTAATAATTCATGTGTGTGCTTATATTTGAACATATTCTTGGGGATTTCAATCTCTATCTCTCGATCTATATATCGTTGGTGGCCAAGAAACACACTTATATATATATACACATGCACTTTATGCGCAAATTAAGGCGTGTGCCTCTAATAATGTGTGTGCGCACTCGATCGATGATCCCTAAACCTTAAACCATAAAACCCTAAAACCCTAATCCCTAATCCCTAAACACCCTAAACACTAAACCCTAAACCCTAAACCCTAAACCCTAAACCCAAAAACCCTAAACACTAAACCCTAAACCCTAAACCCTAAACTCTAAACACTAAACCCTAAACCCTAGACCCTATACCCTAATTAACACTAACCCTAACCCTAGCCCTAATTAAACCCTACATATATAGGCCAACACCACTTAATTGCGCATCAAGCAGACGACCAACTAATTAGCGCTGATAAATTAATTAACTTGAATTTTGACAAGTTCTCGATCTCGAATGAAAACACATTTGATTAAGTAGTCTCATAATATATATATAATTAGTGTGCATGCGCGCATGGCATACCTTGCATATCATTCGTGCATATATTTCAATATATATTTGAACATATTCTTCGGGATATATATATATTTCAATCTCTCTCTCTCGATCTATATATCGTTGGTGGCCAAGAAATACACTTATATATACGCATGCACTTTATGCGCAAAGGCGCGGGTGCCTCTAATAATGTGTGTGTGCACTCGATCGACGATCCCTAAACCTTAAACCCTAAATTAACCCTAATCCGTAATCCCTAATTATACCCTAATAAACATACACCCTAAACACTAAACCCTAAACCATAAACCCTAAATATATTTCAATCTCTCTCTAGATCTATATATCGTTGGTGGCCAAGAAACACACTTATATATATGCATGCACTTTATGCGCAAAGGCGCGGGTGCCTCTAATAATGTGTGTGTGCACTCGATCGATGATCCCTAAACCTTAAACCCTAAAACCCTAATCCCTAATCCCTAATTATACCCTAAACGTACACCCTAAACACCCTAAACACTAAACCCTAAACCCTAAACCCTAGACCCTAAACCCTAAACACTACGCCCTAAACCCTAAACCCTAAACACTAAACCCTAAACCCTAAACCCTAACCCTAGCTAGACCCTAATATAAACCCCAAACACTAAACCCCAAACCCTAAACCCTAAACCCTATATAGACCCTAAACCCTAATTAACCCTAACCCTAACCCTAAAACCCTAGCTAGCTAACCCTAAACCCTAAACCCTAATTAAACCCTATATATATATATAGGCCAACGACACTTAATTGCGCATCAAGCAAGCGACCAACTAATTAGCACTGATAAATTAATTAACTTGAATTTTGACAAGTTCTCTCGAATGAAAACACATTTGATTAAGTTGCCTCATAATATATATATATATATATATATATATATATATACAATTAGTGTGAATGCGCGCATGGCATACCTTGCACATATCATTCGTGCATATATTTCAATACATATCTGAACATATTCTTGGGGATATATATATATATATATTTCAATCTCTCTCTCTCAATCTATATATCGTTGGTGGCCAAGAAACACACTTCTATATATACGCGCATGCACTTTATGCGCAAAGGCGCGGGTGCCTCTAATAATGTGTGTGTGCACTCGATCGATGATCTCTAAACCTTAAACCCTAAAACCCTAATCCCTAATTATACCCTAAACGTACAACCTAAACAATGTAAACACTAAACCCTAAACCCTAGACCCTAAACCCTAAACACTACACCCTAAACCCTAAACACTAAACCCTAAACCCTATAATTTAACCCTACATATATAGGCCAACGACACTTAATTGCGCATCAAGCAAGCGACCAAGTAATTAGCGCTAATAAATTAATTAACTTGATTTTTGACAAGTTCTCTCGAATGAAAACACATTTGATTAAGTTGTCTCATAATATATATATAATTAGTGTGCATGCGCGCATGGCATACCTAGCTTGCATATCATTCGTGCATATATTTCAATATATATATTTGAATATATTCTTGGGGATATATATATAGTTCATTCTCTCTCGATCTATATATCGTTGGTGGCCAAAAAACATACTTATATACGCATGCACTTTATGCGCAAAGGCGCGGGTGCCTCTAATAATAATGTGTGTGTGCACTCGATCGATGATCCCTAAACCTTAAACCATACAACCCTAAAACCCTAATCCCTAATCTCTAAACACCCTAAACCCTAAACCCTAAACGTACACCCTAAACACCCTAAACACTAAACACTAAACCCTAATTAAACCCTACATATATTTATATAGGCCAACGACACTTAATTGTGCATCAAGCAGACGACCAACTAATTAGCGCAGATAAATTAATAACTTGAATTTTGACAAGTTTTCGAATGAAAAACACGTACATTTGATTAAGTTGCCTGACAATATATATATATAATTAGTGTGCATGCATGGCCTACCATGCATGCATATATATATATATATATATATATTTGAATATTCTTGGCGATTTCAATAATCTCTCATCTCTATCTCTCTCTTTATCGATTGGTGTGGCCAGCGCAACGACACACATTATGCTTGCACTTTACGCGCAAAGGTGGGTGCCTCTAATAGTGCATGTTTGTGCACACTCGATCGATCTAGCTAGAGTTCTAATAAAAAAGTTGTAATTTAATTCACAATAAGTTATAATTAACCATAACACATAAACCCTCTAAATAAACCATAAAACCCTATATAGCTAGCTATAGGCCAACGACGACCCTTAATTGCGCATCAAGCAGGCCAGGGGTCCTCGCGGTCCTCTAACTAAATATATGTGCCATTAACCCTAAACCCTAAATCGTATATATATATATAGAAAACTAACCTTAATTAGATAATCAAACCCTCGTTAAAACACATAACCCCAAGCTAATTAATAAACCAATCTAATAAAACCTTGCTATATATAGCTAGTAAACCCTAGATTATATGACCCCAATTAATATATATGGCCTATATCAATCATATATATATAGACATTATTGGGATTCATTAATTATATAATAAGTAATGATAATTCAATTAATTATATATATAAGTACTGATAACACAAATAAAGAAGTTGTATTTGAATCCACACAACCCTAATCTAAAACACATAGCCCCTAACATGGCCTAATTAATTGACCCCTTCTCTCTAGCTAATTAGTGGAAATTGCACAAAATCAAAAGGGGTCCCTCACTAATTATACATATATATCTAGATTGTGATAAACTTTTGCCCCATATTTGGTGGATGGGTGCATCTTGGCATGTAAAACAATTAATGTTTACAAATGGCATTGTCAAAATTTATGTACAAATGATTTATTTCCATCCAAAGTGCATAAAATGGGAATTTTAATGAACAAAGTACAAATAAAACAGCTCAACATGCCTCCACACCCCGATTTTCACATGAAGTAGAGCATATTTAAAGGATAATTCCAGAGTTTTACTATTTTCAAGCAACTTTGCTAATTTCCACCCACTCACATGACTTTATGTCGATTTAACGAAAATAGGGCGAATTTAAACTACATGGGCGGGATAGTTTGAATTGTGCGCGCGGCAAAGGGAACCGCCTATTCCTCAACCTTGTGCACGGCAAATTACACACGCAACTCCATTAAACACCACCTACCGGGCGGCCCGGCCGCATGACCCCCCACCCACCGCTACACAACTTATCCCCGTCCGTGCGAAGAGCTTCCCCTCCCCGTCCCGTCCGTGCGAAGAAGAAGCTTCCCCTCCCCGTAGTTCTTCTAGAGACGCACCGGCGGTCAAGTTGATCCACGGTAGGGCTGCTATCTCTAGCTCAATCATGCATCGGGCAAGACGGCCTAACGATTTATATTTTCTTGATGCTGCTTAAAAAAATCGTCAGTATGCTCGAACTAATTGGCACTTTATAGTTTTCCGCTCGATTTGTCCTCGATCAATTTGTTCATTTGCGTGGGCATATAGAGTCAGTTCTGCACTCGATCCGTTAATTTGCTGAAATTCCATGGCAGAGTTTTGTACACGATCTGTTTGCTAAAATGTCGATGGGCAATTTTTGTTTTGTACTTGACATGATTGCTGAAATGCATAATCATGTACTAGTATAGTTTTGTACTCGATGGATATACATTTCCTACTTCGCCTTAAATTAATCACCAACCATTGTATCTCATAATTAAACAGATGGACATAACTTGGATACTGCATGGACACTTATGTTTGTGGGGCCCCGGACTTACCAGTCCAGAACTCCTGTTATGCATTCAATTTCACGATCCCAAGATCATTCCATCGTGAATACATAACCGAACTGATACCAGATTACATCATCCATTACAGTACCGAATTTAAGTAATACGAAGTCTTACATCGTAGGCCATCAAGGCCGTAGTTCACCAAACAGCAGCGGAAACAACTTGACTCCAAAAGCGGTGGAACCCAAGTCAGGCCTTTACCCTACGGCGGGCGGGAGAGCGTCCTAGTTCGCGTCTTCGGCGTCGTACTCCTCTTCTTCGAAGTACTCTTCTTCAAAGTCTGGTCAAGTAGATAACCAGGACAACAATGCCAGTGAGTACTTTTGAATGTACTCGCAAACCACCTTAGAGAGAAATAAAGGATATGCAATATGGCAGTAGCAAGGGAAAGGCACTATCTAGGGCGACAAGGAGCGAGAGGTGGTTCCTCTCGAGAATAAGACATTTCCATAACTTTGTTGAAAACTTTTTGGTAAACCATTTCATTTGCAGACTAATAGGTAAGGGTGACCCAATTTAATTTCAGCCATCTCATATGGCCATTTCCTTTCCAACTTTCCACCGTACCTCGCAGGTACCTTTCCACCAGCCCACTGGTATAAACTTCCCGAAATAATCACTTTCGAAAACAATTTGGGGAAAACAACACTTTCCTCTAATGCCACGTACCGCCATTCCCATGTCCATAACCGCGGACACGGCTATTCGAATAGATTTACACTCTGCAGAGGTTGTACACTTTCCCCACAAGATCCGAATACTCATCGTGTGGGCATCATCCCCGCATAACAACATATGCCACGATAAGTACCCGATCGTAGTTTTTCGCCTGCTCGCCTTAGCCTAAGACATGCCGCCTAGAGTTGTACCTCCCAACACCAGAGTCCGAGGGGTCGTTTACCCAGGAGTAGCAAATTCCCCGACCAGCTCGACCCTCCGGAATGCCGCGACCAACTGCGGGGCATTATTCAATGGGAGCTCATAGGTTGTACCCCTGCCATCGATACGCAATGGAAAGGCGTTCCCAGTTCGTCGGGAAGGCCACGGTCGATAGGTGTCCATGCTCGGACTACCCCTTACATTTGCAGGACCCAAACTAAGGTGAGACAAACTACTACACTACGCCCCGTCCCACTAAAGGGTAATGTGGTTGTACTGGCTAGGTCCGATTTCGTACTATGGACACCAAAGTTTTTCAAAACAAAACATTTTTCATCTCCTTTCGTCTCCAGCAATATCTTTCATAAAACCTTTTTGTGTTTCACCAAAAACCACACTTGGGCAGGGCTACCCCATTCCAAGGTTTTCGAAAAACTTCTTTTCAGAAAAACCTCTTTCGCATCCATCTTTCCAGGGTTCCCAACCTATAGTCCAATTTCTTCTTCGAAAAATGGCGACAAGGATGACGAGGTGATAAGCACCAGGTCACTAATAGAGAGGTGTTCAGTAGGTATCAACGAGGGCTGCACCCTAATGGTGGATTAATAAATCTCCGGGTGGCACTAACCACCGACAAAATAAATATAGAAGACATGCACTTTTTGTAAAACTTGTAATAATGCAAGAACAAGATATATAGGATCAGAGATGCATCAAGAGGTGGCTTGCCTTGCTCAGCAAAGTGTCCCTGGTCTTCTTCTTCAAATCCCCCAAAGTCACCTCCTCCTTCGTCTCCGGCGGCGTTCGAATCTATCGTCGCGCAAATAAAAGAAACACACCATACAAATCAACAAACTATCTCCAGAATAATGCACACAAAAATCTGATAAAATCACAGTAGGTAGAGGTTGACAAATGCAAACTACTGAAAGTGGTTTCACCCATTTTTGATTTTTAAAACAAAAGATATGATTTTTTGCAATTCCAGAATTGACTTAAGAACCAATTAAATGACCTAAATCTTTCTGGAAGTCACAAAAATGCATGCAGCATACCTACAGAAAGCTATTGACATGTAGAACACACCTGCACAAGAATCATATGCAAATAAAATTTCTACTGTCCTAAACAATTCAATCAAGACAGAAACCAGAGCACTCCAAAACTTAAACCAACACTAACCAGAGCATCTCCAACCAAAACAAAGCATACCCCTGGATAGCTAAGAACAAATGTGAACTAACCCCACTGGATTTGTATTTTTCTGATTTGTGAATGATTTTATAAAAATCAAATACTGAAAAGGTATACTGTTTCAGTAATTAAATTCTTGGAATTAAACTATAACTCTTAAAAATATTTCCTTTGGCACAAAATTAGCCTATAGGTATATCTACCAGTATAACTTGGTTTTGTTTCAAAATCATTATTATTTTTCAAATTAAAAAATCATTTACTCTCCCTCTGGACAGATCTTGTTTTCTAAAACAGTTTAAATACAGGAAGCTCCTGCATGTGGGACTAGTGCCAAAATGAAGCTATCTACATACACTGCACAACCAAATTGACCTCATGCAGAAAGGTTGCATAAATATCACACAATAAATAAATTACACAATCAGACACTTTTTAGGTTTATATTTTTCAGCACATATACACAGCACAAAATGACATGCATGTAATTATTTGTGGTAGAGATTTCATTTGTGAGCATTTAGAACTTTGAACCAACTCATTTGGTTACTGGATGAATTTATGGAATTTCAAAAACGAGACAAAGATTTACTGGCAGATAAAATGGGGAGAAAAGAAAAAGAGGAAACGGGCCGGCGTTGCTGGGCTCGCCGGATTTGGCCCAGCAACGGCTGCGCAGCGCGGGAGAGGGAATTTGAACGGGGGAGAGGAGCTGGCGGCCACGCTAGCGCGCGGGGCCCGGCGGCTTGCGCATGCACCCGTTGGATAAGATCCAACGGTGCATGCACCGTCGTCCTCCGCACGACGCGACGCCGTCTGCGCGGCTAGCCCTAGCAGCGCGCAGGGAAAAGGCGGGGCGCGGCGTGCTCACCTCGGGGTGCTGTCGACGGCGAGGTGGGGCGCGTCGGATGCGGCGGAGCAGGGGCTTCCGAACGAGGGTGGTGGCGGGCGAAACAGCTACGGTCCTCCGGCGTATGACGGCGACGGCGGAGACTGCTGCTCGACGGGGCGGCGGCTACCGGCGTCCCTGGACAAAAATGGCTGGCGCATCAGTACGGGAAGGACAAGGGGCTTCCAGGGAGCAGGGAGAAGGGAAGAAACGGCGGGTCTTCTGCGTCGGCAACCTTCACCGGCGGGCAGACGGCGAGGTGGTGCTCACGGCAGGGAGGAGCGGAGCTCCTCTCCGCTCCAGGAGGTGTGGTGGGGGAGTTCTGAGAGGTGGTGGCGAAGAAATGAGAGACGGGAGGGTGTGGCGCGGTATTTATAGGGCGACGGCCGGTGCACCGTGCACCCGGTCCGTGCACTGACGGAGGAGGCGGGCGGCAGCGGGTGAGTGGCCGAGCCAGGCGGTGCTGCTGCGGCTCTGAGAGGCGGTGCTGGTATTTTGGAGGGATGCGTGCGTCGTGCTGCGAGACAGAGGGGTAGGACGCGACGGGGCGGGCTACGGGTGGTGCTCGACGACGTGACCCGACGGCTGGGCGCGTCGGCGTGCAGCGAAGGAGAGTCTTGGGCGTGGCCCAGGCGTGTGTCTCCGAGGTGTTGCCGTGCCAGGAGTGTCCGACGGACACGGTTAGGGTCACCAGAGAGGGGTGGTGGAGTGGGGGACGTGGCCGTGGCCAGGCGGACGTGGTCACCGGCCATTGGGGGTTGCCATGCGGGTAGGGAGAGGAAGGGCGAAAGGAGGGCGTGCATGCGGGGTCAGAGATGGAGAGGGTTCGCTGGGAGTCGTGCAGGACATCAGGAAGCTGCCAAGGATGGGGGAGGGAAGGAGATCTCCTTGATCTTGTGTTGGTTCCCGAGGTGGTGATCATGGGAAGAGAAGGAGAGAGGGAGGTCGAGTGTGAGGGCTAGGGAGAGAGCAGAATGGTGTTGGGGTTCCCTCTGGTCGTGAGTGAGTGTGGTGAGGAGATGGAGTAGGAAGAAATGATCATAGGAGAGGGGTTTGGGTCATGGCCGGCATGGCCATTTTTCATCTATTCCCAAATTTCGAAAATTTATGAGCATCCACAAGGAGATGATCTGAGACACTCAAGGCCAACCAAGTGATGAGTCAATGATCCTCTTGCTTGGAGAGTTTTCAGATTTGAAAATGAAGAATCTAGGGGATAGATAAGGAAGAGGGAATTTTGAAGAAAACTTGATCTTACAAGTTCATGTGGGAGCATGATCACATGCACTAGGGTGTGGGTGTGGAGAAGGGGTGAAAAGAATGAACAAGAGAGAGGGAAGGATCATGGCCGGCATGACCCTTCACATTTAATCCTAATTTCGAAAAATTTGAATTGATCACATAGAATGATCCATGCCAACTCTAGGTACCTAAGGTGATGAATGAATTGTCCATATTCCCTAAGAAGGTTTCAGATTTTTACAATTTAGGAAGGAGGAAAAGAGTATGGTGGAGGGGAAATTTGAGGGAGACATGATCAAAAAGGATCACATGTGAGCATGATCACATGCTCAAGGGTTTATGGGAATTTTAATTGCTCAATTAAAGAAAGGAGATTCACAAACAATATCACACCTTCTCTACAATGCATGAGCATGATGAACTATATGCATGAAGTTTTGAAAAACAGAAAAAGTTTTTGTTGGCCCAAAATTTTGTACTTAAGAGATTAAACCAATGCACAAAAAGTTGGGTTGTTACAAACCTTCCCCCCTTAAAATGAATCTCGTCCTCGAGATTCGGTGGCTAAGAACTGAAGAGTGCGGGGAAGTCCTTTCGGAGCTGATCTTCTCTTTCCCAAGTGGCTTCCTCCTCGGAGTGATTTGTCCACTGAACCTTGCAAAATTTAATCTTCCTTCTACGGGTGAGACGAACAGCTTCTTCGAGAATCCGAAGGGGTACTTCTCGATAGGTTAAGTCGGTGTTGAGGTCGAGGGTGCGATAATCGATGTTCTTGAAGGTCTCAGGCTTGTCAGGCACTTGGAGGCATCGTCGAAGAAGAGAGATATGGAACACATCATGGAAGTCCGCTAATTCAGCCGGCAGTTCCAACTGATAGGATACTTCTCCTCGACGAGCGAGAACCTTGAATGGTCCAATATATCTGGGGGCAAGCTTCCCTTTGACGTGAAATCTCTGCATTCCCTTGAGTGGAGTGACGCGAAGATAGGCATAATCACCAACATTGAATGTCAACTCGCGACGCTTAGAATCAGCATAACTCTTCTGGCGGGATTGAGCGGCTTTGAGGCGATCACGGATTAGTTGAACTTGCTCTTCAGCTTCGCGAAGATGGTCAGGTCCAAAGACTTGACTATCTCCAGTCTCGGACCAGTTAAGAGGGGTTCGACAACGGCGACCATAAAGGGCTTCAAAGGGGGCCATCTGCAGACTAGCTTGGTAGCTATTGTTGTAAGAAAATTCCGCGAAGGGTAGACAATCTTCCCATTTTGCTCCGTAGGCGAGGACACAAGCACGAAGCATATCTTCAAGAATCTGATTTACTCTTTCGGTTTGGCCACCGGTCTGCGGGTGATAAGCAGTGCTGAAAGATAACTTGGTTCCCAAGGTTTCATGCAGGCTCTTCCAGAATTTTGACGTGAACTGTGTACCACGATCGGAAACTATTCGCTTGGGAACCCCATGGAGACTCACTATCCGGGACATATATAGATCCGCCAGTTGGGTTCCGGGGTAAGTGGTCTTGACTGGAATGAAATGAGCGACCTTAGTGAGTCGATCAACAATGACCCAAATGGAGTCATGGCCACGTTGAGACTTAGGCAGTCCTGTAATGAAATCCATTCCAACTTCTTCCCATTTCCACTCAGGGACTTTGAGGGGTTGGAGTAGTCCAGCTGGTCGCTGATGTTCAGCCTTCACTTTCTGGCACACATCGCAGCGAGCAATGAAAAAGGCGATCTCGCGCTTCATACCGTGCCACCAGAATTGTTTCTTCAGGTCTTGGTACATTTTGGTTCCTCTGGGGTGGATTGAGTATGGGGTGTCGTGAGCTTCCTTCATGATGAGTTGCTTCAGGTCTTCAACATTAGGTACACACAGGCGTCCCTTGTACCACAAAACTCCTTTGGCGTCGACCTCAAAACCAGGAACTTCTTCCCTGTTCATCCTACGCTTGATTCCTTCAATACTCTCATGACCCACTTGAGCTTCTTTGATTTGATCGAATAAAGTAGGCTTCAATTCAAGATTTGCCAGGAAACCATGGCTAACAAGTTCGAGGCCGAACTCTTCAAGTTCTTCATACAACTTGGGTTGAGCAATTTTTATCAGGGCGTTCAAGGAATAGGGCTCTCGACTAAGGGCATCAGCTACCACATTAGCTTTACCAGGATGATAATGAATGCCGAGGTCGTAATCCTTGATAAGCTCCATCCATCTGCTCTGCCTCATGTTCAGCTCCCGCTGGGTGAAGATGTACTTCAAACTCTTGTGGTCGGTGTAGATTTCGCAACGATTTCCCACTAGGTAGTGGCGCCAAGTCTTCAGGGCGTGAACTACAGCGGCAAGTTCTAAGTCATGCGTGGGGTAATTCATCTCGTGCGGTCGAAGTTGTCTTGACAAATAAGCTATCACCTTTCCTTCTTGCATCAGCACACTTCCCAATCCAAGCTTTGATGCATCACAGTACACATCAAAATCCTTGGTAATATCGGGCATGGTCAGAACGGGGGCTGTGACTAACCTCTTCTTGAGTTCCTGAAAACTGGCCTCACATTTGTCGGTCCACTCGAACTTCTTATCCTTCTTCAATAGCTGCGTTAACGGCCTCGCAATGCTGGAGAATCCCTCAACAAACTTGCGGTAATAACCCGCCAATCCTAAAAAGGCGCGAACTTCGGTCTGATTGGTAGGGGCTTTCTTCTCCATGATGGACTGAATTTTGGACGGGTCGACAGACACTCCTCCGGCCGATATGACATGACCTAAAAATCCTACCTCTTTCAGCCAAAATTCACACTTACTAAACTTGGCGTAAAGCTTATGGTCTCTGAGCGTTCCCAAAACAATCCGCAGATGTTCAGCATGCTCTTCTTCACTCTTGGAGTAGATCAGAATATCATCGATGAAAACCACAACGAACTTGTCGAGGTACTTCATGAACACCTTGTTCATGAGGTTCATGAAATAGGTAGGGGCATTGGTCAGTCCGAAAGACATCACGGTATATTCAAAAAGTCCATACCGTGTGGTGAAGGCAGTCTTGGGAATGTCTGACTCTCGAACCTTGAGTTGATGATAACCAGTTCGGAGATCTATTTTTGAGAAAACTCGGGCGCCATTCATCTGGTCGAACAGATCTTCAATCTTCGGGAGGGGGTATTTGTTTTTGATGGTAACGTCATTCAGTTTCCGGTAGTCCACGCACAGGCGGATGGTACCGTCCCGCTTATCCACAAAGATAACGGGAGATCCCCAGGGGGATGCACTCGGGCGAATCAAACCTTTCCTCAACATATCATTCAACTGCTTCTTCAGCTCAACTAATTCTTGGGGGTTCATCCGGTAAGGTCGCTGAGCGATGGGGGCGGTTCCGGCGACTAGTTCGATGATAAACTCGATATCCCGATCAGGGGGCATACCGGGTAGCTCATCGGGAAAAACCTCAGGATACTCACAAGCTATGGGTACTTCATGCAGGGCTGGACTGGCGACACTCGTCTTGCATAAGACCTTCGATGAAGGTATGGTCGCCACATGCTCAACTATTTCTCCGTCCTCAGCAGCCAATGTTATGGCTCGGCGAACACAATCTATGTGACCCTTGTACTTCACCATCCAATTCATCCCAAGGATCACTTCTAAGCCTTGCTCTCCTAATACGATCAAATCCGCGTGGAAACGCTTCCCCTGAATATCTATAGGAACATCCTTGCAGGATAGATCCGTTTTGGTGGTGGATCCCGGAATTTGGACTAACATAGGACGTTGCATGATCGTAGGTCTCAAACCACTCTTCCTAGCAAACGGCTTGGTAACAAAAGAGTGGGATGCTCCGGAATCAAACAAGACAGTGGCGGGTATTGAGTTGACAGGGAACGTACCCAGGACAATATCCGGAGCTTCCTGAGCTTGTTCAGCATTGACGTGGTTGAGGTGTCCCCTAGCTGGTCCAGCTGGCTTCTTCTGATTCAGGTTCCTTCCAGTAGCAGTGCGAGCTTGCCCTGGATTAGGCTTGGGCGCATTGGGGCGCTGTCCAGAAGTAGCTCGGTTGGGGCACTCCTTGGAGAAATGACCCGGTTGACCGCAGGTATAGCATCCAGTGGTGGCGGGGCGGACAGTGTTGTTCTGGCGGTTGAAATTGGGATTGTAGTTGCTTCCTCCAGAACGCTGAGGGTTGTAGTTGCGATTGGGATTGTTGGGGCGAGGGGGTGGTGCCCTCTGCTGCTGGGGCGCCGGCCTTGGAGGGGGAAAACTGCGGGGTCGCTGAGTGCTGGAGCTGCCTTGCTGCATCATCGCCTTGCGCTTGCGGTTCTCAAATGCACTCTTGCGCTTGCTCTCCACCATGATAGAGGCATCAACCAGCGACTCAAGGTCTGGGTATGGAACGGCCACCAAGATGCTCTGCATTTCATCATGTAGACCATTCAAGAAGCGATCTTTCTTCTTCTCTTCAGTGTCAGTGTCTTCTGGAGCATAACGGGACAGAGTGGTGAATTTGTCCAAGTAGTCCACCACAGACATGCTCCCCTGCTTCAAATTCATGAACTTATCCTTCATGAGCTTGATCAGTCCTGAAGGGATGTGGGTCTTGCGGAACTTGGTCTTGAATTCTTCCCAGCCGATGTCGTGTCCTTCAGCTTGAATAGCCTTGACATTTTCCCACCAAGCGCGGGCAGGTCCGGAGAGGTAATGAGTGGCAAACAGAACCTTCTCATCATTGCCGACTCCGGCAACCTCCAAGTTGTTCTCAATGTTGCGAAGCCAATCATCGGTGTCGAGGGGCTCAGTGCACTTGGAGAAGACAGGTGGGTTGGTGCTTTGAAAATCCTTCAGCTTGGAGCGGGGGTCTCCATTTCCATCCCCGCCATTATTGTTGTTGGCGTTACCAGTAGCAAGCTGAGTGAGGTGCTGAAGAGTAGCAAGATTTGCCTGACGCTCCGCACGGGCTGCCTCACGGTCTTCCATCATCATACGCAGGAGTTGAGCCATGGTAGGGTCGGGAGGTGGAGGTGGAGGGGGGTCTCGGTTTGCCCCGCTGTGGTCTCCTCTACGGGTTTCCACCATCCTGAAGAAGGGTGGATTCAGATTTACAAAAAGGAACAAGTAGATGGGCAGCCACTTAAAAGGGGAGGGATTGCAAATAAAAACGGAAATTCAAAAACTGGCGCAACAAATGCAAAGTAAGCAAACGATAGCATAGCATAGCAGGGGTGCCGATGGCACAATGTAGCATACATCATCACACATAAGTCTCATACAACACAGCCAAAAGAATGGTTTCATAGAACCATCATCACAAGTCTACTCGCATCGCAAAAGGGGGCCTATCTCATCGCCCTAAGGTAAGGTGGTGCGAGTCCAAGGTGGTGCTCTAGAAGTCGTCGAGGTCCACGACAGGAACCTCAGGTGCAGGTGGGGCGTCCTCCTCAACAAAGGCTGGCTCCTCGGGGTCCTCCTCGGACATCAGTGGCTCGGGCTCCTCATCTTCATCGTTGATGAAGGCCTCATCCTCGATGTCCGGGCTCCATATCGAAGTCCTCGTCCTCGTAGTCGTCATCGTCACTAAGGAGAGCCTCGTTCTCCTTGCGGAGATCCTCACCGTCGTCCTCAAGCTCCTCAATAGTGGCCTCCATCTGTGCAGTCAGGGCCTCCAGTGAAGTCACCTTCGCCTTCAGGCGAGTAACCCTCCGGCGTGCGGCAACCCTCAGCTTGCGCTCAGTGGCAAGGTCAGCCTGTGTAGCAGCAAGCTGAGCGCGAAGTGTAGCAATCTCATCCTCCTGCAGATCGCACCTCTCACGGGCGCGGTCCTGCTGAGTCTGAGTGTGGTGAAGCAGGTACTCCATGTGGTGCAGCTGGTGTGCGGTGTCGGCGTGCGGGGCGCCGGCCACGGGCTGGCCCGCGAGGTCGCGCTGGCCAAGGTACTGGTAACCAGTGTCGGCGACAACCTCCGGGTGAAGAAAGGCAAGGCGTGCAAGTGCCTCCTGAGAGACTCGAATCATCCCGTCGAGCCACGTGCGCTCCATCACGTCGATGGTGAACTCCTCAGTAGCGGGGGAAATCCCGCTCCCCCTGACGACGCAGGTGACCAGCCAGGCCATCTCCGAGTCTGCGGACCTCTCAGTACGGACGCCCTTAATCTCGGGCACCATACGTCCGCAGCGAATAGCCAGGTCGGCTAAGGCCCGCTCGAAGAAGTAGAGGGGCGGCCTCACCCCAACCTGACGGACGTGCGTGTACTCGATCGGCATCTACACAAATTTTAAAGTAGATTAAGTTAGTGACCGCAGTGTGCAAAATTTTAAGCATAATAAAACAGTAATGCATGTAAAGTTTCTGGAAAATAGAAGGAGGTAAGGGACTTAAGCATTTTCAGCATTTAGTCAACCTTTTTGTTTTAAGAAAATAATTTTTGTTCTATTTCTAACGCCCATGCTAACTAAGGTCTCCTACAGTCAGGATGGCTCTGATACCAGCTCTGTGGGGCCCCGGACTTACCAGTCCAGAACTCCTGTTATGCATTCAATTTCACGATCCCAAGATCATTCCATCGTGAATACATAACCGAACTGATACCAGATTACATCATCCATTACAGTACCGAATTTAAGTAATACGAAGTCTTACATCGTAGGCCATCAAGGCCGTAGTTCACCAAACAGCAGCGGAAACAACTTGACTCCAAAAGCGGTGGAACCCAAGTCAGGCCTTTACCCTACAGGCGGCTGACTGGGAGAGCATCCTAGTTCGCGTCTTCGGCGTCGTACTCCTCTTCTTCGAAGTACTCTTCTTCAAAGTCTGGTCAAGTAGATAACCAGGACAACAATGCCAGTGAGTACTTTTGAATGTACTCGCAAACCACCTTAGAGAGAAATAAAGGATATGCAATATGGCAGTAGCAAGGGAAAGGCACTATCTAGGGCGACAAGGAGCGAGAGGTGGTTCCTCTCGAGAATAAGACATTTCCATAACTTTGTTGAAAACTTTTTGGTAAACCATTTCATTTGCAGACTAATAGGTAAGGGTGACCCAATTTAATTTCAGCCATCTCATATGGCCATTTCCTTTCCAACTTTCCACCGTACCTCGCAGGTACCTTTCCACCAGCCCACTGGTATAAACTTCCCGAAATAATCACTTTCGAAAACAATTTGGGGAAAACAACACTTTCCTCTAATGCCACGTACCGCCATTCCCATGTCCATAACCGCGGACACGGCTATTCGAATAGATTTACACTCTGCAGAGGTTGTACACTTTCCCCACAAGATCCGAATACTCATCGTGTGGGCATCATCCCCGCATAACAACATATGCCACGATAAGTACCCGATCGTAGTTTTTCGCCTGCTCGCCTTAGCCTAAGACATGCCGCCTAGAGTTGTACCTCCCAACACCAGAGTCCGAGGGGTCATTTACCCAGGAGTAGCAAATTCCCCGACCAGCTCGACCCTCCGGAATGCCGCGACCAACTGCGGGGCATTATTCAATGGGAGCTCATAGGTTGTACCCCTGCCATCGATACGCAATGGAAAGGCGTTCCCAGTTCGTCGGGAAGGCCACGGTCGATAGGTGTCCATGCTCGGACTACCCCTTACATTTGCAGGACCCAAACTAAGGCGAGACAAACTACTACACTACGCCCCGTCCCACTAAAGGGTAATGTGGTTGTACTGGCTAGGTCCGGTTTCGTACTATGGACACCAAAGTTTTTCAAAACAAAACATTTTTCATCTCCTTTCGTCTCCAGCAATATCTTTCATAAAACCTTTTTGTGTTTCACCAAAAACCACACTTGGGCAGGGCTACCCCATTCCAAGGTTTTCGAAAAACTTCTTTTCAGAAAAACCTCTTTCGCATCCATCTTTCCAGGGTTCCCAACCTATAGTCCAATTTCTTCTTCGAAAAATGGCGACAAGGATGACGAGGTGATAAGCACCAGGTCACTAATAGAGAGGTGTTCAGTAGGTATCAACGAGGGCTGCACCCTAATGGTGGATTAATAAATCTCCGGGTGGCACTAACCACCGACAAAATAAATATAGAAGACATGCACTTTTTGTAAAACTTGTAATAATGCAAGAACAAGATATATAGGATTAGAGATGCATCAAGAGGTGGCTTGCCTTGCTCAGCAAAGTGTCCCTGGTCTTCTTCTTCAAATCCCCCAAAGTCACCTCCTCCTTCGTCTCCGGCGGCGTTCGAATCTATCGTCGCGCAAATAAAAGAAACACACCATACAAATCAACAAACTATCTCCAGAATAATGCACACAAAAATCTGATAAAATCACAGTAGGTAGAGGTTGACAAATGCAAACTACTGAAAGTGGTTTCACCCATTTTTGATTTTTAAAACAAAAGATATGATTTTTTTACAATTCCAGAATTGACTTAAGAACCAATTAAATGACCTAAATCTTTCTGGAAGTCACAAAAATGCATGCAGCATACCTACAGAAAGCTATTGACATGTAGAACACACCTGCACAAGAATCATATGCAAATAAAATTTCTACTGTCCTAAACAATTCAATCAAGACAGAAACCAGAGCACTCCAAAACTTAAACCAACACTAACCAGAGCATCTCCAACCAAAACAAAGCATACCCCTGGATAGCTAAGAACAAATGTGAACTAACCCCACTGGATTTGTATTTTTCTGATTTGTGAATGATTTTATAAAAATCAAATACTGAAAAGGTATACTGTTTCAGTAATTAAATTCTTGGAATTAAACTATAACTCTTAAAAATATTTCCTTTGGCACAAAATTAGCCTATAGGTATATCTACCAGTATAACTTGGTTTTGTTTCAAAATCATTATTATTTTTCAAATTAAAAAATCATTTACTCTCCCTCTGGACAGATCTTGTTTTCTAAAACAGTTTAAATACAGGAAGCTCCTGCATGTGGGACTAGTGCCAAAATGAAGCTATCTACATACACTGCACAACCAAATTGACCTCATGCAGAAAGGTTGCATAAATATCACACAATAAATAAATTACACAATCAGACACTTTTTAGGTTTATATTTTTCAGCACATATACACAGCACAAAATGACATGCATGTAATTATTTGTGGTAGAGATTTCATTTGTGAGCATTTAGAACTTTGAACCAACTCATTTGGTTACTGGATGAATTTATGGAATTTCAAAAACGAGACAAAGATTTACTGGCAGATAAAATGGGGAGAAAAGAAAAAGAGGAAACGGGCCGGCGTTGCTGGGCTCGCCGGATTTGGCCCAGCAACGGCTGCGCAGCGCGGGAGAGGGAATTTGAACGGGGGAGAGGAGCTGGCGGCCACGCTGGCGCGCGGGGCCCGGCGGCTTGCGCATGCACCCGTTGGATAAGATCCAACGGTGCATGCACCGTCGTCCTCCGCACGACGCGACGCCGTCTGCGCGGCTAGCCCTAGCAGCGCGCAGGGAAAAGGCGGGGCGCGGCGTGCTCACCTCGGGGTGCTGTCGACGGCGAGGTGGGGCGCGTCGGATGCGGCGGAGCAGGGGCTTCCGAACGAGGGTGGTGGCGGGCGAAACAGCTACGGTCCTCCGGCGTATGACGGCGACGGCGGGGACTGCTGCTCGACGGGGTGGCGGCTACCGGCGTCCCTGGACAAAAATGGCGGGCGCATCAGTACGGGAAGGACAAGGGGCTTCCAGGGAGCAGGGAGAAGGGAAGAAACGGCGGGTCTTCTGCGTCGGCAACCTTCACCGGCGGGCAGACGGCGAGGTGGTGCTCACGGCAGGGAGGAGCGGAGCTCCTCTCCGCTCCAGGAGGTGTGGTGGGGGAGTTCTGAGAGGTGGTGGCGAAGAAATGAGAGACGGGAGGGTGTGGCGCGGTATTTATAGGGCGACGGCCGGTGCACCGTGCACCCGGTCCGTGCACTGACGGAGGAGGCGGGCGGCAGCGGGTGAGTGGCCGAGCCAGGCGGTGCTGCTGCGGCTCTGAGAGGCGGTGCTGGTATTTTGGAGGGATGCGTGCGTCGTGCTGCGAGACAGAGGGGTAGGACGCGATGGGGCGGGCTACGGGTGGTGCTCGACGACGTGACCCGACGGCTGGGCGCGTCGGCGTGCAGCGAAGGAGAGTCTTGGGCGTGGCCCAGGCGTGTGTCTCCGAGGTGTTGCCGTGCCAGGAGTGTCCGACGGACACGGTTAGGGTCACCAGAGAGGGGTGGTGGAGTGGGGGACGTGGCCGTGGCCAGGCGGACGTGGTCACCGGCCATTGGGGGTTGCCATGCGGGTAGGGAGAGGAAGGGCGAAAGGAGGGCGTGCATGCGGGGTCAGAGATGGAGAGGGTTCGCTGGGAGTCGTGCAGGACATCAGGAAGCTGCCAAGGATGGGGGAGGGAAGGAGATCTCCTTGATCTTGTGTTGGTTCCCGAGGTGGTGATCATGGGAAGAGAAGGAGAGAGGGAGGTCGAGTGTGAGGGCTAGGGAGAGAGCAGAATGGTGTTGGGGTTCCCTCTGGTCGTGAGTGAGTGTGGTGAGGAGATGGAGTAGGAAGAAATGATCATAGGAGAGGGGTTTGGGTCATGGCCGGCATGGCCATTTTTCATCTCTTCCCAAATTTCGAAAATTTATGAGCATCCACAAGGAGATGATCTGAGACACTCAAGGCCAACCAAGTGATGAGTCAATGATCCTCTTGCTTGGAGAGTTTTCAGATTTGAAAATGAAGAATCTAGGGGATAGATAAGGAAGAGGGAATTTTGAAGAAAACTTGATCTTACAAGTTCATGTGGGAGCATGATCACATGCACTAGGGTGTGGGTGTGGAGAAGGGGTGAAAAGAATGAACAAGAGAGAGGGAAGGATCATGGCCGGCATGACCCTTCACATTTAATCCTAATTTCGAAAAATTTGAATTGATCACATAGAATGATCCATGCCAACTCTAGGTACCTAAGGTGATGAATGAATTGTCCATATTCCCTAAGAAGGTTTCAGATTTTTACAATTTAGGAAGGAGGAAAAGAGTATGGTGGAGGGGAAATTTGAGGGAGACATGATCAAAAAGGATCACATGTGAGCATGATCACATGCTCAAGGGTTTATGGGAATTTTAATTGCTCAATTAAAGAAAGGAGATTCACAAACAATATCACACCTTCTCTACAATGCATGAGCATGATGAACTATATGCATGAAGTTTTGAAAAACAGAAAAAAAATTTGTTGGCCCAAAATTTTGTACTTAAGAGATTAAACCAATGCACAAAAAGTTGGGTTGTTACAAACCTTCCCCCCTTAAAATGAATCTCGTCCTCGAGATTCGGTGGCTAAGAACTGAAGAGTGCGGGGAAGTCCTTTCGGAGCTGATCTTCTCTTTCCCAAGTGGCTCTGGGACATGTGCTGTGCTAGATGAGAAGGTAAATATGTAAAACGGCATTTGTTCAGGTTGCATCCCTTAGATGTTTGTCTAATCTGTTGATGTACTAATTGCAGAAGCATAGAGTTGAAGATGTCTCTCAGTTTGATGGGAGATTTGAAGATGAATCTCAGTTTGATGCACCTGTGGATGATACTGATGACAAGCCTTTCATAGACGAAGGTCCTGCACCTGAGATTATCCAGCCTACAGAAGGAGGCCGTGGACTGTGTACACAGCTTTGCGTTGAAGTGGATGCACGCCCAGAGATCATTAGGGGCGTCCTGGTAGTCTCAAGACCACCCAGCCCTGATGCACCTGTGGATGGTACTGATGACGAGCCTTTCATAGACGAAGGTCCTGCACCTGAGATTATCCAGCCTACAGAAGGAGGCCGTGGACCGAGTACACAACTTTGCGTTGAAGTGGATGCACGCCCGGAGATCATCAGGGGCGTCCCGGTAGTCTCAGGACCACCCATCCCTGATGCAAAATGTTGACCTACTTTATGATTCATACTCTTATGTTCTGTTGCTGTAGTATGTACTATCTTTGTTATGATTTGTACCCCTTTGGCGCTAGAACTATAATTAAGCATTCAGTGGATGATCGCGTTGCAAAATTTGACACCCACACAATCAGTTCATCGTATGAGTAGTAGCACAATTACTTCTACAGCCAGTCCTGCCAGCGCATTAATTGGTAGCATGAAACACTTTCAGGCACTCCCCTCTGATTCATATTAATTGACTCAATTTTGTCTAGATATGGATGTATCTAGATGCATTTGTTAACTAGACTAACAAACTTGAGTCAGTTAATATGAATCGGTGTAAACCGCCCGAGTCCTCGAGCAGCTAGTTTATTGACTCTGGACTCCAAGCCTCTCGCAGCAAGCCATCGACGAAGCTTTGACCAGATCTTGGCCCGCTTTTTTTTTTGCAAATAGCAAAGCTTTGACCAGTTCCTCTCGGGATACAGCACGCCGGTGAGCTTGCATGGTTGCCATGAGCACTTTCCAGAGAACTTCCTCTGCAGCGCCCTCAAGCCGCCGCTGCGAGACAGCACGCAGTGCCTCGAGGTGGACGGAACGGACGAACTCGGGATCTCAGGGCGGGGGGTCCGCCTCGTCTGGGAACGATCTCCAGTGGGTTAACGAGGACATGCATGTTGGCTGGGGGATTTGGTTTTTTTTGTTGTTGTTTGAGCTTGGGATTTGGGGTTTTTTCGGATAGGGGAGGAGGAACCGAGGAAGAGGAAGGAACAGCCCGCGTGCTTGGCGCGTGGCAGTGTGCTTGAATTTCGAATTTTTGTGAAATGTTTCATTTCCCCGCTACAATTCGGGGGTTTTCTTGACGCGCCAATGCGTCCCGCGGGCAGGTTCAAGTGAATTTGGGGTGCCACACTATGGGCCCCAGTTTCATTGAGACATGTAATGACTAGTCACAGCAGTAAGTTCACTGTGTAATAAAATATGTTACCCCTCCCCTTTATGTAGCCCCCTTGTCTCTCCCGATCGAGTGCCGACAGCCGACGGATGCAAGCCGCTAGCTCGATCCCCTCCTTTCGCCTCCACCGTCCAGGCATCCAGCTTGGAGGGGCAAGCTGCATCTAGACCAAGCGGATTAGGTAGTACTAGTAATATTCTTTCCTTTCTCGAGATCGGTTCTTTTTTTCCTCACCTCGATATCTTGCGCATCTATTTCCTATTCTGGGCGAAGGGGTGTCTTTCTGGTCACCCTCGCGCTGGGAGTGATTGATGGGGATGGGGGGCGGGGGCTACCTTTGCTTGGATTGGGGTGTTCTTCCTTTATTTGTCGACATTTGCAACCTTTGTAGTTTTTGCTGATCCTCACTGTATCTTTTGTCATCTTGTACAGGAAAGGGAAGACCTCGGTGGTGGTGGTGGGGGGGCAATGAAGCGTAAGGTCACCACGCATGTGAGCAGTTGGCTGAGCCTGAGCTGCGTCCCCAGCCCCGGAAAGCAGGTACTCCGTTTGCTTATCCACTCTATCTGTCTGCATCCTCAATCTGTTCCTATTCTGGAAAAATGCTTAAAGTAGCACATGTCTTTAGCTGTTTGTGCGTAAAGCCTCAGTGACACCATGCTCTATATTCTCTGTATCAGGTTGGTACCTCCAGGTTCCGTGCTGAGGCTATGGGGAACGATAGTGCCCCACCTGCTGCAGGAGCATGGCCAGATCTGCAGCACAAGAAGCGAAATGCCCCGAGCTGGGCAGGGGTCGCCCAGGGGTAATTTTTTTTAACCAACTTACCATGATGTAGTCTGAATCTGATACTCCCTCAGATCCAAATTAATTGACTCAACTATCTGTAGATACAGATGTATCTAGACGTGTTTTAGCTCTAGATACTACTACCTCCATCCCAAAGCTTAGGGCTTATATTATTTTTAGAAAGTCAAACTATACCATATTTGACTAAGCTTTTACCAAAAAATCATTAACATGCAAAATACAAAATTAATATCATTAAATAGGTTGTGAAATATATTTTCCTACGGTATCTACACAATATTATATTTGTTGATAGAATGTTCTAAAATTTTGGTCAAACTTTACTTGTTTTGATTTCTCAAAAATAAATAAGCCTTAAGCTTTGGGATGGAGGTATCTAGACAAAGCTGAGTCAACTAGTTTTTTTTTGTCTGTCCATAGCTAGTGTTCATGGTGCAAAAAGCTAAGAGCATCCATTATATGCATCAGTCTATCTCATACAGTAATTCAATATCACTGCTGAGGTCTGCCTTTTGTTTTGCTATTCATATGCAGACTCAAACTTTAGGGCCTTTACTCAAAAGGAAGATCAAAACTGCGGCTGATCAGGCTGCCAGTATGTTGATGCCGCCCCCATCTTCTAAATGCCTTTACAAGCACAAGGCCACGCGTCCGCTGGGTGGTGATCTTTTAATGAATATGGTATATTTTCTTAATCCACAAAACATGCCTTGATTTTTGTCTGTTTATTGTCGGTTTTTTCTAATGCTTGCCAAAAGTTTACAACAACAACAACAACAACAACCAAGCCTTTCAGTCCCAAACAAGCTAGGGTAGGCTAGAGTTGAAGCCCATAAGATCTCGAAGCCAAAATTTTAGAAACATCAAATTCGTTTGCTTACAATCATCATACAGTAATGTTCATCTACTCCCCAGTTCCCCTAACCCAACAAAAAATGATGTTAATTATGATTTTTAGATTAAAAGAGCACCATTAGGCGCTGTTAATTATAACTTTGAGATTAAAATGTCATTTGCAATTGCTAATTACAATTTTGAGACAAATGATTAGTTTAACCTCGATCTGTTCTGCTCTCCATTTTTCCCAACCGAAAAAATGTAACCATTCCATTCCTCTGAAATGGAACCATTCCATTCCATTCCACGCTGTTTCAGAACCGAACACACCCTTGCATTGTTGTGAACTGTTGTCCATACACATCCATACCCTTCCACTTACATCCAGCACTATATGCATCAGTCTGTCTCAGAGTCATTCAATATCACTGCTGAGATCTGTTCCCATTCTTATGCAGGCTGAAACTGCTGCGCCTTTACTCAAGTGGATGCAAAATGAGGCTGATGAGGCTGCTGTGAGGACGATGGTGCCGGCACCATCATCCGAAAACCTCTACAGGCACGAGGCCATGGGCCAGCTGGGTGGTGACCTTTTAATGAATCTGGTATATTTTCTTAATCCACATACATGATTTTATTATTATCTATTTAATTACTGTTGCCTTTGCCTAATGCTTAGCAAAGGTTCAGAAACACTGCGTTTGCTTACAATGATCATACACTAATTTTTCACTTTTCAGTCTGTCTCATCCAGTATATAAACTGTTGAGTTTCGTTGGCTTCTTTTGTAATCATTTGCATTGTTGTCAACTATTGTCTATGCACAACCCTATTCTTCCACTTACATCCCGCACTACTTGCATCAGTATATCTCATATATTTATTAAATATCAATGATGAGTTCTGTTGCTATTCATATGCAGGATGAAGCTTCTGTGCCTCTACTCAAATGGAAAAAAATGATCCTGATGAGGCTGCTGTGAAGACGATGGTGCCGCCACCATCTTCTGAAAACCTCCTCAAGCACAAGGCCACGGGCCAGCTGGGTGGTATCCTTTTCAGTAAGCAGGTATATTTTCTTAATCCTCATACATGATTTGATTTGTCTGTTTATTGCCGGCTTTGTCTAATGCTTACCAATAGTTCAGAAACACACACAACCCTATTCTTCCACTTACATCCAGCACTATATGCATCAGTGTATCATAGATTCATTTTATATATCACTGCTGATGTCTGTTGCTCTTCAATTTTCATATGCAGACTGAAACTGCTAAGCCTTCATTGGTCAAAAGGATTGCAACTGCTGCTGATGAGGCATCTGCAGAGGCTGCCACCAAGTTACTGTCAGCCCCACCTTCTGGATGCTTATATAAGCTCAAGTCCAAGGACCAGCCGGGCCGTAACCATCCAAGGGTTCGGGTATATTTTCTTAAGCCACATATACATGCCATGATTTATGTCTGATATTATCACCGGCTCTGTCTAATGCTTTTTGGAATTCGGAAACGCCAAATTAGCATGCTTATATTCATCATACACTAAATTTTGACTGTTCAGTTTGTAACATAGTGTTATGCACTCGCTTGTCAACATTTGCATTGCTCTGAACTATGCACTTTACACAACCTAATTCTTCCACTTACATTCAGCGCTACGCACCAGTAGTACCTCCCATGTTTCCTTCACCATCCCGATGCCGAGCTTGCGGGAATATGGCGGGCCCATGTACATACCCCGCATATAACACCTCCTATGGCTCTATCTACCTTTCTAATAACTCCTTCATAGAGTTACAGGTATGTATTCTCAGTGGTTTAGCATGAATTGGCATATAGTAAAGTCTTGTTTTTAGTCTTCCTGCTTCTTACATTAGTATCAATTTTCACCTGCAGACTGTATCTTGTGAACTTCGTCCAATGATTAACCAGATGTGTCCGCATGAAGGGTCTTTCACTATGCATGGCAATGGCAAAATGATGAACACCTACACGGTCTATGAGGTGTATGTCTACAAGACGCTGGCCATCACATATTTGTATGGACATGATTGGAGAAAGTTTGCTTTTGACTATGGTCTGAAGAAGGGCGACGAGCTGAGGATCAGAAAATCAAACAGGCAGATATACGTAACTGCTTACAGAGTTGGAGACACTTCCAAATAAATAATATGTAACTTTTTTGTACTCATATCCTTTGATTACTGCATTCTGAGCAGTTGTTTTAAACCATTCCCTCTATTCTAGCTTGCTGGGTTTAACATGATCAAAGCTGCAGATCCCCTGATGGAACAAGAGTGGATGTCACAAAGGGCACCCACACCAGCACCGGCACCGGCTTCCCACTCTCCTGCATCAGCACCAGTTCCTGTACCAGCTCCGTTTACTGCATCTACCCAACAGGCCCCTACATCAGCATTGGTTCCTGTCGAGGCCCCATATACTACACACTGCCCGGCGGGCTCTGCATCGGCACTGGTTCCTCTAGCTGCACCGTTCACGCACCTGCCTTGATCTCCTGCATCAGCACCGGTTCCTCTAGAGGCACCGTTTATTGCACCTGCCCAGCAGTCTCCTGCATCAACACCAGCTCGTGTACCAGCCCTTGCTCCTGCACCTGCCCCAGCCAGATCACTGAGGTCTCAGCTCATTGCTGTGGCCACCCGTGTGGTGACCAGGACGCATCTGAAGGCTATGTTCGTGAGTATATGACAGCATAACTGCTCTTATGTTGATGTCTTCTCTGCTCAAAGTCTCACATGGTTCAGTCTTTAGTGCATTGGTGCCATTGACTAATTTTTGGTGGTATCTCTTGCTTTGAATCAGAAATTGCCTAAAAGTATCTCCAAGGATCTCAATGCTGGCCGAAGGGGCAAGATTTCCCTCGTCATGGAGAGTGAAGGTCTCACCATGGAGGGACGGTACTCCGTCAGTCCCACAGATGGCCGCTTGGCTGTTACTTCCAGGTGGAAAAAGTTCATTGGCGGTGCCAAACTTCGCATTGGATCAAAGTTGAAGGTCAAGATCTTTCGATGCCACTGTGACATGCTGGTCATAAAGTTTGCGGTTGTCTAGTTCTGTTGTCCCATGAGCCCTTAGCAAATGCATTTGTAGTTATACTTATATAAGGTTATCTTATCTGAACTGCTAATTAATTGTATGGGTGGTAAAACTCTGGCAAGCTTTTGCTCTTAGCAAGTATGTATGTATGATCAGCTATTATGATAACTAATGTTTGTGTTCATCTTAATTTGCATTTCCGTTTTAGAAAAAAAACTTAATTTCTATTTTGGCTGACCTGTTAGAGAACTATCAGATTGAATCCACAACATGATTCAAATAGATTCATTACACCGAGCCACATGTCTTGACCTTGCTATACACTAGTTCCATTAATCAGTGCAAGAAGGCTTACCTGAGCTGCCTGAACCATGGCAGATTCGAATCCACCTTAGCTATCTAGCTAGAAATACAACCTTTGCAGAAAGAGGATTTGCAGTACGGGGAGGCTGACATTGGGGACCCATAAGCCAGCAGCGTCGTCAACGTTTTAAAGGCGGCAAGAGATCGAAACAAAAAAATAAGCCAAAAATCAGTTGGTAAACAAAATCCAAGAAATGAAACATTTACCTTTCTGAGAGGATGACATGCGGGACCCATGAGGCAGCAGCATCCTCAACTATTCCAAGGCGGCAGGGGATCAAAATAAAAAAAGGAAATAGCCAGAAATTAATTAGGGTAAAAAATAAATCTATCAAAGGAAACCTTTATTGTTCATAGAGGATGACATGTGGGACCGACCTGCCAGCTGCGTCGTCATCGTTTCAAAGGGGTCAGGGGATCAAAAGAAAAAGGCAAATAGCCAGAAATTAGGGGTAAAAATAAATCCAACAAAGGAAACTTTTATTGTTCATAGAGGATGACATGCGGGACCCATGAGCCAGCAGGTTCCTCAACGTTTCAAACTCGGCATGAGATTGAAAGAAAAAGGCAAGTGACCAAATATCAGGAGCAAAAAATAATCCAAGAAAAGAAATTTTATTGTACATAGAGGATGATATGCGGGTCCCATTTTGCAGCAGCGGTCTCAACGTTTCCAAGGCGGCACAGGACCAAAAGAAAAATGAAGTAGCCAGAAATCAGGGGGTGAAAAAAATCCAAGAAAAGAAAGATTTCAATTGGGCTGCATCTGGACATCTGGGCCTTCGAACTATCCTGCTGGGCCTTTTGACTCGTACAATTTCAGCCCACTCCAAAACATGAAAGTTCGGATTTATCTAAAAAAACAGGAAAGTCCTATGCTTCGCAAAAACACAAAACAAGGAGATTCAACATATAAGTTTGTTTATGTAAAAATAAATATTTAATTTATCCGTTTGCAATAGCTCAGAGCGAAATACAATGTTTATTGTCTGCAAAATAATCAAGATATCACATGTTACTTGTACGGGGAGGCTAACATCGGGGACCCATGAGCCAGCAGCGTCGTCAACGTTTTAAAGGCGGCAGGGGATGAAAAAAAACCAAAAATCAGTTGGTAAAAAAATCGAAGAAAAGAAAACATTTATCGTTCTGAGAGGATGGCATGCGGGACCCATGAGGCAGCATCCTCAACGTTTATTGTTTATAGAGGCTGACATGTGGGACTCGTGAGCCAGCAGCCTCTCGACAACATTTTAAAGGCGGCAGGAGATCGAAAGGAAAAATAAGACAAAAATCAGTTGGTAAACGAAATCCAAGTAAAGAAATATTTACCGTTCTGAGAGGATGACATGCGGGACCCATGAGGTAGCAGCATCCTCAACGATTCCAAGGCGGCAGGGGATAATTCGCAAAAAAAAAAATTCACAAAAAAAGGCGGCCGGGGATCCAAAGAAAAAAGGAAATAGCCAGAAATTAATTAGGGGTCAAAAATAAATCCACCAAAGGAAACTTTTATTGTTCATAGAGGATGACATGTGGGACCGACCTGCCAACAGCGTCCTCATCGTTTTAAAGGGGCAGGGGATCAAAAGAAAAAGGCAAATAGCCAGAAATTAGGGGTCAAAAAATAACTCCAATAAAGGAAACTTTTATTGTTCGTAGAGGATGACATGCGGGACCCATGAGCCAGCAGCTTAGTCAACGTTTCAAAGGCGGCATGAGATCGAAAGAAAAAGGCACGTGACAAAATATCAGGAGCCAAAGATAATCCAAGAAAAGAAACTTTATTGTACATAGAGAATGACATGCGAGTCCCATTTTGCAGCAGCGGTCCCAACGTTTCAAATGCGGCTTGAGATCAAAAGAAAAAAGAAAGTAGCCAGAAATTAGGGGGTAAAAAAACTCTAAGAAAGGAAAGTTTTATCGTTCATACAAGCTGACATGTGGGACCTATGAGCCAGCAGAGTCCTCAACGTTTCAAAGGCGGCAGGGGATCAAAAGAAAAAGGAAGTAGCCAAAAATCAGAGGGTGAAAAAGAACCAAGAAAATGAACTTTTATAGTACATAGAGGATGACATGCGGGTCTCATGAGCCTGCAGGTTCCTAAACGTTTCAAACGTGGCATGAGATCGAAAGAGAAAGGCAAGTGACCAAATATCAGGATCCAAAAATAATGCAAGAAAAGAAACTTGATTGTACATAGAGGATGACATGCGGGTCCCATTTAGCAGCAGCGGTATCACCGTTTGAGAGGCTGCATGGGATCGAAAGAAAAAGGCAAGTGACCAAATATCAGGATCCAAAAATAATTCAAGAAAAGAAAGTTTTATAGTACAAAGAGGATGACATGCGGGTCCCATTTAGCAGCAGTAGTCTCACCGTTTGAGAGGCGGCATGGGATCGAAAGAAAAAGGTAAGTGACCAAATATGAGGTGCCAAAAAAATCCAAGAAAAGAAAGTTTTATAGTACATAGAGGATGACATGCGGGTCCCATTTAGCAGCAGCGGTATCACCGTTTGAGAGGCGGCAGGGGATCGAAAGAAAAAGGTAAGTGACCGAATATGAGGTGCCAAAAAATCCAAGAAAAGAAAGCTTTATAGTACATAGAGGATGACATGCGGGTCCCATTTAGCAGCAGCGGTATCACCGTTTGAGAGGCGGCAGGGGATCGAAAGAAAAAGGTAAGTGACCAAATATGAGGTGCCAAAAAAAATCCAAGAAAAGAAAGTTTTATAGTACATAGAGGATGACATGCGGGTCCCATTTAGCACCAGCGGTCTCACCGTTTGAGAGGTGGCAGGGGATCGAAAGAAAAAGGCAAGTGACCAAATTTGAGGTGTGATACGCGTACAACACGCGTCCGTTGGGAACCCCAAGAGGAAGGTGTGATGCGTACAGCGGCAAGTTTTCCCTCAGTAAGAAACCAAGGTTTATCGAACCAGTAGGAGCCAAGAAGCACGTTGAAGGTTGATGGCGGCGAAGTGTAGTGAGGCACAACACCAGGGATTCCAGCGCCAACGTGGAACCTGCACAACACAACCAAGATACTTTGTCCCAATGTAACAGTGAGGTTGTCAATCTCACCGGCTTGCTATAACAAAGGATTAGATGTATAGTGTGGATGATGATATTTGCAGAAAACAGTAGAACGAGTATTGTAGTTGATTGTATTTGATGTAAAAGAATGGACCGGGGTCCATAGTTCACTAGTGATGTCTCTCCGATAAGAATAAGCATGTTGGGTGAACAAATTACAGTTGGGCAATTGACAAATAAAGAGGGCATGACCATGCACATACATGTTATGATGAGTATTGTGAGATTTAATTGGGCATTACGACAAAGTACATAGACCGCTATTCAGCATGCATCTATGCCTAAAAAGTCCACCTTCAGGTTATCATCCGAACCCCCTCCAGTATTAAGTTGCAAACAACAGACAATTGCATTAAGTATGGTGCGTAATGTAATCAATGAATATATCCTTAGACATAGCATTGATGTTTTATCCCTAGTGGCAACAACACATCCACAACCTTAGAGGTTTCTGTCACTCCCCCAGATTTAATGAAGACATGAACCCACTATCGAGCATAAATACTCCCTCTTGGAGTTACAAGCAAAAACTTGGCCAGAGCCTCTACTAGCAACGGAGAGCATGCAAGATCATAAACAACACATAGATGATATTGATAATCAACATAACATAGCATTCACTTATTCATCAGATCCCAACAAACACAACATGTAGCATTACAGATAGATGATCTTGATCATGTTAGGTAGCTCACAAGATCCAACAATGATAGCACAATTAGGAGAAGACGACCATCTAGCTACTGCTATGGACCCATAGTCCAGGGGTGAACTACTCACTCATCACTCCGGAGGCGACCATGGCGGTGAAGAGTCCTCTGGGAGATGATTCCCCTCTCCGGCAGGGTGCAGGAGGCGATCTCCTGAATCCCCCGAGATGGGATTGGCGGTGGCCGCGTCTCTAGAAGGTTTTCCGTATCGTGGCTCTCGGTACTGGAGTTATTCTCGACGAAGGCTTAAGTAGGCGGAAGGGTAGGTCAGGGGGGTGCCACGAGGGGCCCACACCACAGGCCGGCGCGGCCAGGGCCTGGGCCGCGCCGCCCTGGTGTGTGGCTGCCTCGTCGCCCCACTTCGTTTCCTCTCCGGACTTCTGGAAGCTTCGTGGAAAAATAAGATCCTGGGCGTTGATTTCGTCCAATTCCGAGAATATTTCCTTACTAGGATTTCTGAAACCAAAAACAGCAGAAAACAGCAACTGGCTCTTCGGCATCTCGTTAATTGGTTAGTGCCGGAAAATGCATAAATATGACATAAAGTATGTATAAAACATGTGAGTATCATCAATAAAGTAGCATGGAACATAAGAAATTATCGATACGTTGGAGACGTATCAGCATCCCCAAGCTTAGTTCCTGCTCGTCCCGAGTAGGTAAACGATAACAAAGATAATTTCTGAAGTGACATGCCATCATAATCTTGATCATACTATTGTAAGCACATGTAATGAATGCAGCGATTCGAAGCAATGTTAATGCAATGAGTAAAAAATTGAATCATATAGCAAAGACTTTTCATGAATAGTACTTTCAAGACAAGCATCAATAAGTCTTGCATAAGAGTTAACTCATAAAGCAATAAATTCATAGTAGAGGCATTGAAGCAACACAAAGGAAGATTAAGTTTCAGCGGTTGCTTTCAACTTGTAACATGTATATCTCATGGATATTGTCAATGTAAAGTAATATATCAAGTGCAATATGCAAGTATGTAGGAATCAATGCACAGTTCACACAAGTGTTTGCTTCTTGAGATAGAGAGAAATAGGTGAACTGACTCAACATAAAAGTAGAAGAATGGCCCTTCGCAGAGGGAAGCATCGATTGCTATATTTTTGCTAGAGCTTTGATTTTAAAAACAAGAAACAATTTTGTCAACGGTAGTAATAAAGCATATGTGTTATGTAAATTATATCCTACAAGTTGCAAGCCTCATGCATAGTATACTAATAGTGCCTGCACCTTGTCCTAATTAGCTCGGATTACCTAGATTATCACCGCAATACATATGTTTTAACCAAGTGTCACAAAGGGGTACCTCTATGCCGCCTATACAAAGGTCTAAGGAGAAAGCTCGCATTGGATTTCTCGCTTTTGATTATTCTCAATTTAGACATCCATACCGGGACAACATAGACAACAGATAATGGACTCCTCTTTAATGCATAAGCATTTAGCAACAATTAATATTCTCATATGAGATTGAGGATATTTGTCCAAAACTGAAACTTCCACCATGGATCATGGCTTTAGTTAGCGGCCCAATGTTCTTCTGTAACAATATGCATGCTCAAATCATTCAACTCATTGTAAATCGCCCTTACTTCAGACAAGACGAACATGCATAGCAACTCACATGATATTCAACAAAGAGTAGTTGATGGCGTCCCCAAGAACATGGTTATCGCTCAACAAGCAACTTAATAAGAGATAAAATGCATAAGTACATATTCAATACCACAATAGTTTTTAGGCTATTTGTCCCATGAGCTATATATTGCAAAGATAGAGAATGGAAATTTTAAAGGTAGCACTCAAGAAATTTACTTTGGAATGGCGGAGAAATACCATGTAGTAGGTAGGTATGGTGGACACAAGTGGCATAGTGTTTGGCTCAAGGATTTTGGATGCATGAGAAGTATTCCCTCTCGATACAAGGCTTAGGCTAGCAAGGCTATTTGAAACAAACACAAGTATGAAGCGGTACAGCAAAACTCACATAAAAGACATATTGTAAGTATTATAAGACTCTACACCGTCTTCCTTGTTGTTCGACCCTTACTAGAAAATATCTAGACTCTAGAGAGACCAATCATGCAAGCCAAATTTTAGCAAGCTCTATGTATTTCTTAATTAATAGGTGCAAAGTATATGATGCAAGAGCTTAAACATGAGCACAACAATTTCCAAGTATCAAATTATTCAAGACATTATACCAATTACTACATGTAGCATTTCCCGTTTCCAACCATATAACAATTTAACGAAGCAGATTCAACCTTCGCCATGAACATTATGAGTAAAGCCTAAGGACATATTTGTCCATATGCAACAGCGGAGCGTGTCTCTCTCCCACACAATGAATGCTAGGATCCATTTTATTCAAACAAAACAAAACAAAAACAAACATACGCTCCAAGCAAAGTACATAAGATGTGATGGAATAAAAATATAGTTTCACTAGAGGAACCTGATAATGTTGCCGATGAAGAAGGGGATGCCTTGGGCATCCCCAAGCTTAGACGCTTGAGTCTTCTTGAAATATGCAGGGGTGAACCACCGGGGCATCCCCAAGCTTAGAGCTTTCACTCTCCTTGATCATATTGTATCCTCCTCCTCTCTTGATCCTTGAAAACTTCCTCCACACCAAACTTAAAACAACTCATTAGAGGGTTAGTGCACAATCAAAATTCACATGTTCAGAGGTGACATAATCATTCTTAGCACTTCTGTACATTGCAAAAAGCTACTGAAAGTTAATGGAATAGAAAAATCCATCAAGCATAGCAAAACAGGCAATGCGAAATAAAAGGCAGAATCTGTCAAAATAGAACAGTCCGTAAAGACGAATTTCTAAGAGGCACCAGACTTGCTCAAATGAAAATGCTCAAACTGAATGAAAGTTGCGTACATATCTGAGGATCACTCACGTAAATTGGCAGAATTTTCTGAGTTAGCTACAGAGAATTAGGCCCAGATTTGTGACAGCAAGAAATCTGTTTCTGCGCAGTAATCCAAATCTAGTATGAACCTTACTATCAAAGACTTTACTTGGCAAAACAATGCAACAAAACTAAGATAATGAGAGGTTTATACAGTAGTAACAACTTCCAAGACTCAAATATAAAACAAAGGTACAGTAGTAAAATCATGGGTTGTCTCCCATAAGGGCTTTTCTTTAACGCCTTTCAGCTAGGCGCAGAAAGTGTGTATCAAGTGTTATCAAGAGACGAAGCATCAACATCATAATTTGTTCTAATGATAGAATCAAAAGGTAACTTCATTCTCTTTCTAGGGAAGTGTTCCATACCTTTCTTGAGAGGAAATTGATATTTAATATTACCTTCCTTCATATCAATAATAGCACCAACAGTTCGAAGAAAAGGTCTTCCCAATATAATGGGACAAGATGCATTGCATTCAATATCCAAGACAACAAAATCAACGGGGACAAGGTTATTGTTAACTGTAATGCGAACATTATCAACTCTCCCCAAAGGTTTCTTTGTAGAATTATCAGCAAGATTAACATCCAAATAACAATTTTTCAATGGTGGCAAGTCAAGCATATTATAGATTTTTCTAGGCATAACGGAAATACTTGCACCAAGATCACATAAAGCATTACAATCAAAGTCATTGACCTTCATCTTAATGATGGGCTCCCAACCATCCTCTAACTTCCTAGGAATAGAAGCTTCACGATTTAATTTCTCTTCTCTAGCTTTTATGAGAGCATTTGTAATATGTTTTGTGAAAGCCAAATTTATAGCACTAGCATTAGGACTCTTAGCAAGTTTTTGTAAGAACTTTATAACTTCAGAGATGTGACAATCATAAAAATCTAAACCATTATAATCTAAAGCAATGGGATCATTATCCCCAACATTAGAAAAAATTTCAGCAGTTTTATCACAGGTAGTTTCAGCAGTTTTAGCAGTTTCAGGCATTTTTTCACGCTTTGCATTAGAAGTGGAAACATTGCCAACACCAATTATTTTACCATTGATAGTAGGAGGTGCAGCAACATGTGGAGCATTAGCATTACTAGTGGTGGTAATAGTCCAAACTTTAGCTATATTATCTTCTTTAGCATTTTCTTCTTTTTCCCACCTAGCACGCAATTCGGCCATCAATCTTATATTCTCATTAATTTTAACTTGGATGGCGTTTGCTGTAGAAAATGACTTAATATCATTGTTTTCATTAGGCATAACTTTTGATTTCAAAAGATCAACATCAGCAGCAAGACTATCGACTTTAGAAGCAAGTATATCAATTTTCCCAAGCTTTTCTTCAACAGATTTGTTAAAAGCAGTTTGTGTACTAATAAATTCTTTAAGAATGGCTTCAAGTCCAGGGGGTGAATTCATATTATTGTTGTAATAATTCCCATAAGAATTACCATAACCGTTACCATTATTATAAGGATATGGCCTATAGTTGTTACTAGAATTGTTCCGGTAAGCATTGTTGTTGAAATTATTATTTTTAATGAAGTTTACATCAACATGTTCTTCTTGGGCAACCAATGAAGCTAACGGAACATTATTAGGATCAACATTTGTCCTACCATTCACAAGCATAGACATAATAGCATCAATCTTATCACTCAACGAAGAGGTTTCTTCAACAGAATTTACCTTCTTACCTTGTGGAGCTCTTTCCGTGTGCCATTCAGAGTAATTAATCATCATATTATCAAGAAGCTTTGTTGCGTCGCCTAGAGTGATGGACATAAAGGTACCTCCAGTAGCTGAATCCAATAGGTTCTGCGAAGAAAAATTCAGTCCTGCATAAAAGGTTTGGATGATCATCCAAGTAGTCAGTCCATGGGTTGGGCAATTTTTAACCAAAGATTTCATTCTTTCCCATGCTTGGGCAACATGCTCGTTATCCAATTGTTTAAAATTCATTATGCTACTTCTCAAAGATATAATTTTAGCAGGAGAATAATATCTACCAATAAAAACATCCTTGCATTTAGTCCATGAATCAATACTATTCTTAGGCAGAGATAGCAACCAATCTTTAGCTCTTCCTCTTAATGAGAAAGGAAACAATTTTAATTTTATAATGTCACCATCTACATCCTTATACTTTTGCATTTCACATAGTTCAACAAAATTATTGAGATGGGCAGCATCATCATCAGAACTAACACCAGAAAATTGCTCTCGCATAACAAGATTCAGTAAAGCAGGTTTAATTTCAAAGAATTCTGCTGTAGTAGCAGGTGGAGCAATAGGTGTGCATAAGAAATCATTATTATTTGTGGTTGTGAAGTCACACAACTTAGTATTTTCAGGAGTACCCATTTTAGCAATAGTAAATAAAGCAAACTAGATAAAGTAAATGCAAGTAACTATTTTTTTTTGTGTTTTTAATATGGCAAACAAGATAGCAAATAAAGTAAAACTAGCAACTAATTTTTTTGTGTTTTGTTTTAGTGCAGCAAACAAAGTACTAAATAAAAGTAAAGCAAGACAAAAACAAAGTAAAGAGATTGGAGGTGGAGACTCCCCTTGCAGCGTGTCTTGATCTCCCCGGCAACGGCGCCAGAAAACGGTCTTGATACGCGTACAGCACGCGTCCGTTGGGAACCCCAAGAGGAAGGTGTGATGCGTATAGCGGCAAGTTTTCCCTCAGTAAGAAACCAAGGTTTATCGAACCAGTAGGAGCCAAGAAGCACGTTGAAGGTTGATGGCGGCGGAGTGTAGTGCGGTGCAACACCAGGGATTCCGGCGCCAACGTGGAACCTGCACAACACAACCAAGATACTTTATCCCAACGTAACAGTGAGGTTGTCAATCTCACCGGCTTGCTGTAACAAAGGATTAGATGTATAGTGTGGATGATGATATTTGCAGAAAACAGTAGAACGAGTATTGCAGTTGATTGTATTTGATGTAAAAGAATGGACCGGGGTCCACAGTTCACTAGTGGTGTCTCTCCGATAAGAATAAGCATGTTGGGTGAACAAATTACAGTTGGGCAATTGACAAATAAAGAGGGCATGACCATGCACATACATGTTATGATGAGTATTGTGAGATTTAATTGGGCATTACGACAAAGTACATAGACCGCTATCCAGCATGCATCTATGCCTAAAAAGTCCACCTTCAGGTTATCATCCGAACCCCCTCCAGTATTAAGTTGCAAACAACAGACAATTGCATTAAGTATGGTGCGTAATGTAATCAACGAATATATCCTTAGACATGGCATTGATGTTTTATCCCTAGTGGCAACAACACATCCACAACCTTAGAGGTTTCTGTCACTCCCCCAGATTTAATGGAGACATGAACCCACTATCGAGCATAAATACTCCCTCTTGGAGTTACAAGCAAAAACTTGGCCAGAGCCTCTACTAGCAACGGAGAGCATGCAAGATCATAAACAACACATAGATGATATTGATAATCAACATAACATAGCATTCACTTATTCATCAGATCCCAACAAACACAACATGTAGCATTACAGATAGATGATCTTGATCATGTTAGGCAGCTCACAAGATCCAACAATGATAGCACAATTAGGAGAAGACGACCATCTAGCTACTGCTATGGACCCATAGTCCAGGGGTGAACTACTCACTCATCACTCCGGAGGCGACCATGGCGGTGAAGAGTCCTCCGGGAGATGATTCCCCTCTCCGGCAGGGTGCCGGAGGCGATCTCCTGAATCCCCCGAGATGGGATTGGCGGCGGCGGCGGCTCTGGAAGGTTTTCCGTATCGTGGCTCTCGGTACTGGAGTTATTCTCAACGAAGGCTTAAGTAGGCGGAAGGGTAGGTCAGGGGGCGCCACGAGGGGCCCAGACCACAGGCCGGCGCGGCCAGGGCCTGGGCCGCGCCGCCCTGGTGTGTGGCTGCCTCGTCGCCCACTTCGTTTCCTCTCCGGACTTCTCGAAGCTTCGTGGAAAAATAAGATCCTGGGCGTTGATTTTGTCAAATTCCGAGAATATTTCCTTACTAGGATTTCTGAAACCAAAAACATCAGAAAACAACAACTGGCTCTTCGGCATCTCGTTAATAGGTTAGTGCCGGAAAATGCATAAATATGACATAAAGTATGTATAAAACATGTGAGTATCATCAATAAAGTAGCATGGAACATAAGAAATTATCGATACGTTGGAGACGTATCAAGGTGCCAAAAAAAAACTCCAAGAAAAGAAAGTTTTATAGTACATAGAGGATGACATGCGGGTCCCATTTAGCAGCAACGGTCTCAACGTTTCCAAGGTGGCAAGGGATCAAAAGAAAAAGGAAGTAGCCAGAAATCAGGGGGTCAAAAAAAATCCAAGAATAGAAAATTTTGGTTCATAGAGGATGACATGCGGGACCCATGATCCTGCATCGTAAACGGCTCGATCGGAGAGCGTTGAACGGGATGGCGCGATCGAGAAAAAAAACAATGCCAGGGAGGCTGCCATCTGGGCCCTACATCCCTCGGCGGTGCGGATTTGCATTGACTCGGCCGGCGAACCCGAGAATTCGAGATGCACCACGTCCCGGGCCACCATACGCAACGTTTTAGCCGGTTTCGTCGGGCTAGGTGGCCTCAAAAACGAGAAAAAAAATGTTTTGACATGCACAACAGACAGACCCAAAATCGTCGGCCATGGTACACCAACAACCACGGCGCGACTTCAACTTCGTCGGCCATGGCAACTTTTCTTGTAGTGTGTGTGCAAGGAATAGCTCAACCAAAATATTAGCTAACCAAAATTTTGGTAGGGCAATCTTATGCCCAAGCCAAACACACCCATAGAACCCACGAATCACACTTCATACACGGATTTGTTCGAATGCTAGCATCTTCAATGTTTGGGTGAAGTTGCACATCTTGCAGGTTAACCCAAAGCTCAACAAATTGAGAAATTTTATCTTGATTTTATTGATAAACCGTTAGTGTTCCTCGGGAACCACAAATGCCATCAAGTAGATGTGGCTTGTGTTGGAGATATGCCCAAGAGGCAATAATAAAATGGTTATTATAATATATCTTTAGTTTATGATAAAGTTTACATACCATGCTATAATTGTATTAACCGAAACATTGATACATGTGTGTTATGTGAACAACAAGGAGTCCCTAGTAAGCCTCTTGTATAACTAGCTTGTTGATTAATATATGATCATCGTTTCATGATCATGAACATTGGATGTTATTAATAACAAGGTTATATCATTATGTGAATGATATAATGGACACACCCAATTAAGCGTAGCATAAGATCACGTCATTAAGTTATTCGCTATAAGCTTTCGATACATAGTTACCTAGTCCTTCGATCATGAGATCATGTAAATCACTTATACTGGAAGGGTACTTTGATTACATCAAACGCCACTGCGTAAATGGGTGGTTATAAAGGTGGGATTAAGTATCTGGAAAGTATGAGTTGAGGCATATGGATCAATAGTGAGATTTGTCCATCCCGATGACGGATAGATATACTCTGGGCCCTCTCGGTGGAATGTCATCTAATTAGCTTGCAAGCATATGAATGGTTCATAAGAGACCACATACCACGGTACGAGTAAAGAGTACTTGTCATGAGACGAGGTTGAACGAGGTATAGAGATACCGATGATCAAACCTCGGACAAGTAAAATATCGCGTGACAAAGAGAATCGGTATCGTATGTAAATGGTTCAGTCGATCACTAAAGTCATCGTTGAATATGTGGGAGCCATTATGGATCTCCAGATCCCGCTATTGGTTATTGGTCGGAGAGAAGTCTCAACCATGTCTACATAGTTCGCGGACCGTAGGGTGACACACTTAAGGTTTGATGTCGTTTAAGTAGATATGGAATATGGAATGGAGTTCAAAGTTTTGTTCGGAGTCTCGGATGGGATCCAGGACATCATGAGGAGTTCCGGAATGGTCCGGAGAATAAGATTCATATATAGGAAGTCATTTTCTAGGTTTGAAAATGATCCGGTATTTTCTCTGGAAGGTTCTAGAAGGTTCTAGAAGAGTCCGGAAGAAATCAGGATGTAAGGAGAGGGACTCCACCCACCTTGGCCGGCCAGCCTAAGGGAGGAGGAGTCCCAAGTGGACTCCTCCCCATGGTGGCCGGCCACCCCACCAAGGAAAGGGGGGAGTCCCACTCCCCCTAGGTTTGGTCATATGGAAGGTTTATGTTGGGGTCTTATTCGGAGACTTTTGACCTAATCCTTGGGGTTTCCACCTATATAAAGAGGGGAGGAGAGGGGCTGGCCGGCCACACCAAGCCCTCCTAGGCCGCAGCGCCCAAGTGGCCGGCGCCCTAGACCCCCTCTCCCATACCCTAGCGCCCCTCCTCTACCATATCTCCCGCATACACTTAGCGAAGGTCCGCCGGAGATCTCCATCAACACCGCCACCACGCCGTCGTGCTGCCGGGATTCCGAGGAGGATCTACTACTTCCGCTGCCCGCTGGAACGGGGAGAAGGACGTCGTCATCAACACCGAACGTGTGACCGAGTACGGAGGTGCTGCCCGATTGTGGCACCGTCAAGATCTTCTACGCGCTTTTGAAAGCGGCAAGTGATCGTCTACCGCAGCAACGAGAGCCTTCTCTTGTAGGCTTTGGAAATCTTCAAGGGTTAGTCTAGTTCATCCCCTCGTTGCTCCCATCTTCTAGATTGCATCTTGGCTTGGATTGCGTTCTCGCGGTAGGAATTTTTTTGTTTTCTATGCTACGTATCCCTACAGTGGTATCAGAGCCGTGTCTATGCATAGATGGTTGCACGAGTAGAACACAATGGTTTGTGGGCGTTGATGCTTATGTTGTCTTTAGTTTGGGTACTTTGCATCTTTGTGGCATAGTGGGATGAAGCGGCTCGGGCTAACTTTACATGACCGCGTTCATGAGACTTGCTCCTCGTTCGACATGCAACTTGTATTGCATAAGAGGCTTTGCGGGTGTCTGTCTCTCCTACTATAGTGAAGATTCAATTTACTCTTCTATTGACAACACTAGTATCACCGTTGTGGTTCATGTTCGTAGGTAGATTGGATCTTACTCGAAAACCCTAAACCACGTAAAATATGCAAACCAAATTAGAGACGTCTAACTTGTTTTTGCAGGGTTTGGTGATGTGATATGGCCATGATGTGATGATGAATATGTATGAGATGATCATTATTGTATTGTGGCAACCGGCAGGAGCCTTATGGTTGTCTTTAAATTTCATGTTGAGTAGTATTTCAAAGTAGTTGTAATAGTTGCTACATGAGGTGAACAACCATGAAGACGGCGCCATGGACCTTGACGCTACGCCGACGATGATGGAGATCATGCCCGTTGATGATGGAGATCATGTCCGTGCTTTGGAGATGAAGATCGAAGGCGCAAAGACTAAAGGGCCATATCATATCACATATGAATTGCATGTGATGTTAATCCTTTATGCATCTTATTTTGCTTAGAACGCGACGGTAGCATTATAAGATGATCCCTCACATTAATATCAAGATAATAAAGTGTTCTCCCCTCGTATGCACCGTTGATATAGTTCGTCGTTTCGAAGCATCTCGTGATGATCAGATATGATAGACTCAACGTTCACATACAACGGGTGTAAGCCATGTTGCACACGCGGAATACTTGGGTTTGCTTGACGAGCCTAGCATGTACAGACATGGCCTCGGGACAACGGAAACCGAAAGGTTGAACACGAGTCATATGGATGATATAATCAACATGTTGATGTTCACCATTGAAGCTACATCATCTCACGTAATGATCGGTTTTGGTGTAGTGAATGTGGATCGTGTACTGATAACCCACAAGTATAGGGGATCGCGGCAGTCTTCGAGGGAAGTAAAACCCAAATTTATTGATTCGACACAAGGGGAGGTAAAGAATACTTATAAGCCTTAACAACTGAGTTGTCAATTCAGCTGCACCTGGAAAAGCACTAGTAACAGGGGTGATGTGAAAGCAGCAGTAATATGAGAGCAATAGTAATAGTAACACATCAGCAGTAACACAGAGGCGATGGCACCAGAAAATAGTTGATACTACTTCCAATGACATATAGAACGAGTATATAATGATGAGAGATGGACCGGGGTTCCCAGCGATCTACACTAGTGGTAACTCTCCAATAAGTGACAAGTGTTGGGTGAACAAATTACAGTTGGGCAATTGATAGGATTCAAAGCATTAAGATAGAACATCAATTCATTAATCATGTAGGCATGTTTTCCATATATAGTCGTACGTGCTCGCAATGAGAAACTTGCACAACATCTTTTGTCCTACCAGCCGGTGGCAGCCGGGCCTCAAGGGAATCTACTGGATATTAAGGTACTCCTTTTAATAAAGTACCGGAGCAAAGCATTAACACTTGGTGAAAACATGTGATCCTCACATCACCGCCATCCCCTCCGGTTGTCCCGATTTCTGTCACTTCGGGGCCTTTGGTTCCGGACAGTGACATGTGCATACAACTTGTAGATACAATCTAAGCAATAAGTATAGAGCTTAAATCTAAGATCATGCCACTCGGGCCCTAGTGACAAGCATTAAGCATAACAAGATTGCAGCAACAATAACTTCACAAACTTTATAGATAGACTAATCATAATGTATCATCCATCGGATCCCAACAAACACAACACCGATTACATCAGATGGATCTCAATCATGTAAGGCAGCTCATGAGATCATTGTATTGAAGTACATGGAGGAGAGAATACCGACTAGCTACTGCTAGAACCCGTAGTCCATGGGGGAACTACTCACGGAGCATGATGGAGGCGGTGGCGTCGATGGAGATGGCTTCCGGGGGCACTTCCCCGTCCCGGCAGGGTGCCGGAACAGAGACTTCTGTCCCCCGAATTGGAGTTTCGCGATGGCGGCGGCGCCCCTGGAGTCTTTCTAGAGTTTCGTCAATTGGTATCGAGTTTTTAGGTCAAAAGGGCTTATATAGGCGAAGAGGCGGCGCAGGAGGGGCGACAGGGTGGCCCCACACCAGGCCGGTGCGGCCAGAGTGTAGCCCGCGCGGCCCACATGTGTGGTGGCCCCTGGCTCTCCTCCGACTCCCCTTCGGTGTTCTGGAGCCTTCCGGGAAAAATAAGATCTTTGGCGTTGATTTCGTCCAATTCCGAGAATATTGCCCGAACAGCCTTTCTGGAACCAAAAACAGCAGAAAACAGGAACTGGCACTGTGGCATCTTGTTAATAGGTTAGTTCCGGAAAACGCATAAAAACATTATAAAGTGCAAGCAAAACATGTAAGTATTGTCATAAAACAAGCATGGAACATCAGAAATTATGGATACGTTGGAGACGTATCAGCATCCCCAAGCTTAGTTCCTACTCGTCCTCGAGTAGGTAAACGATAAAAAGAATAATTTCTGTAGTGACATGCTACTTACATAACCTTGATCATACTATTACAAAGCATATGAAATGAATGAAGTGACTCAAGGCAATGATTTATAGTTGCTAACAAATAGATAACATATAGCAAAACTTTTCATGAATAGTACTTTCAAGACAAGCATCAAAAGTCTTGCACAAGAGTTAACTCATAAAGCAATAGATTCAAAGTAAAGGCATCAAAGCAACACAAAGGAAGATATAAGTTTCAGCGGTTGCTTTCAACTTTCAACATGCATATCTCATGGATAATTGTCAACATAAAGTAATATGATGAATGCAAATAAGCAAGTATGTAAGAATCAATGCACAGTTGACACAAGTGTTTGCTTATAAGATGGAAGGAAGTAGGTAAACTGACTCAACATAAAGTAAAAGAAAGGCCCTTCGCAGAGGGAAGCATTGATTGCTATATTTGTGCTAGAGCTTTGGTTTTGAAAACATAAAGAGAGCATAAAAGTAAAGTTTTGAGAGGTGTTTGTTGTTGTCAATGAATGGTAGTGGGCACTCTAACCCCCTTGCCAGACAAACCTTCAAAGAGCGGCTCCCATTTTATTTTATTTTTGGGTGGCACTCCTTCCAACCTTTCTTTCACAAACCATGGCTAACCGAATCCTCGGGTGCCTGCCAACAATCTCATACCATGAAGGAGTGCCCTTTTATTTTAGTTTTATTATGATGAAACTCCTCCCCACCTTTGCTTTCTCAAGCCATGGCTAACCGAATCCTTCCGGTGACGTCCAACAATCACATACCATGGAGGAGTGTCTATTTTGGTTAATTAATTCGGGACTGGGAATCCCATTGCCAGCTCTTTTTGCAAAATTATTGGATAAGCGGATGAAGCCACTAGTCCATTGGTGAAAGTTGTCCAACAAGATTGAAAGATAAACACCACATACTTCCTCATGAGCTATAAAACATTAACACAAATTGAGAAGCATTTTGAATTGTTTAAAGGTAGCACTCAAGCAATTTACTTTGGAATGGCGGAGAAATACCATGTAGTAGGTAGGTATGGTGGACACAAATGGCATAGTGGTTGGCTCAAGGTTTTGGATGCACGAGAAGCATTCCCTCTCAGTACAAGGCTTAGGCTAGCAAGGTTGTTTGAAGCAAACACAAGTATGAACTGGTACATCAAAACTTACATAAGAACATATTGCAAGCATTATAATACTCTACACTGTCTTCCTTGTTGCTCAAACACTTTTACCAGAAAATATCTAGACCTTAAGAGAGACCAATCATGCAAACCAATTTTAACAAGCTCTACAGTAGTTCTCCACTAATAGGTTTAAACTACATGAAAAAAACTTAATCATGATCTACTTTAGAGCTCAAAACAATTGCCAAGTGTCAAATTATCCAAGACATTATGAGGCATTTTCTGTTTCCAACCAAATAACCATAAGTGATGTAGCTTCCAACTTTTATCATTGAACATTAAAAGTAAAACGAAGAACAAGTGTTCATATGAAAAAGCGGAGCGTGTCTCTCTCCCAAACAAGGATTGCTAGGATCCGAATTTATTCAAACACAAACAAAAATAAAAGCACACAAACGCTCCAAGTAAAGCACATATGATGTGACCGAATAAAAATATAGTTTCAATAGAAGAAACCTGATAAGTTGATGAAGAAGGGGATGCCTTGGGCATCCCCAAGCTTAGACGCTTGAGTCCTCTTAAAATATGCAGGGATGAACCACGGGGGCATCCCCAAGCTTAGACTTTTCACTCTTCTTGATCATATATCATCCTCCTCTCTTGACCCTTGAAAACTTCCTTCACACCAAACTTCTTATAAACTTCATTAGAGGGGTTAGTACTCAAAAAACTTGAATCCACTTTGGTCCTGTAGTGACACATTGAAAGAACTCAATAAAACATTAGCTACAGCTCTCCACGTCTAGAAAACCTCGCTTAAAGTCCACAAGAGACAATGCAAAAAACAGAGACAGAATCTGCCAAAACAGAATAGACAGTAAAGACGAATTTTAAAGAGGTACTTACGTTGCTCAAATCAGAAAACTCAAAACTAATGAAAGTTGCGTACAGATCTGAGGAACACGCACGTAAATTGGCAGATTTTTATGAGGTACCTACAGAGAAAACAGCCCAGATTCGTGACAGATATAAATCTGTTTCTGCGCAGAAATCCAAATCTAGTATCAACCTTCGATTAGAGGCTTCACTTGGCACAACAATACAATAAAATAAAGATAAGGAGAGGTTGCTACAGTAGTAACAACTTCCAAAACACAACAAAATAGTAGCAAAATAAACACATGGGTTATCTCCCAAGAAGTGCTTTCTTTATAGCCATTAAGATGGGCTCAGCAGTTTTAATGATGCACTCGCAAGAAATAAGAGTCGAAACAAAAGAGGGCATCAAAAGGCAAATCCAAAACACATTTAAGTCTAACCCACTTCCTATGCATAGGAATCTTGTACACAAATAAATTCATGAAGAACAAAGTGACAAGCATAAGAAGATAAAACAAGAGTAACTTCAAAATTTTAAGCATATAGAGAGGTGTTTTAGTACCATGAAAATTTCTACAACCATATTTCTCTCTCTCATAATAATTTTCAGTCGCTTCATGAACAAACTCTACAATATAACTATCACATGCAGCATACTTATCATGATCCACAAACACATAATTTTTATCAAGCTCAAAAATAATAGGATTAAAACTTTCAAACCCACTTTTATCAATAATATAACATGATGATTGATCAATCTCAAGAGATATGGGACTCATAGATAAAGTCAAGAACTCTCCAATCCCATTTTCATTAGTAGTACAATTAATATTATCAAGTAACATAGGACCATCATCAAGAGCTTTATCATAAACATTTGCTACGCAAAATTCTTTAGTACCATGCATTTCGACATCAGCCACAAACAAAGCATTATCATAAGATTTATCAAAGTAGCATGGATTATCATAAATAACAGTAGCATAATTATTCTCACAAGTTTTACTCATAGGTAATATTTCAAGAGAATCCACAGGAACATAACATTCAACCTCTTTCGGTAAGCATGGAGGACAATCAAATGATGTAAGAGATAAAGAGTTACTCTCATTAGAAGGTTGGCATGGGTAGCTAATCCATTCTTCCTCCTTTTGTTCATCAATTTCCTCTTCTTTTTCATCCAATGAGCTTTCAGGTTCATCAATTTCCTCCTCTTTTTCATCCAATGAGCTTTCAGGTTCATCAATTTCTTCTTCCACAAGTTCCTGCAAATTGTGAGTGCATTCTTGTGCATTAATGAGTCTCTCTTTATAATTAATGATATAAGGATTATCAGTGTAACTTTCATTGCAAAAATTAAGGATAGAAGAGACATAACCTTTAAGGTCCTTACAAACAACACAAGTTTCATAATTCTCAACCATGAAGGATTCTATCTCAGAGGCTCCCATAAATATGACAAATTGTTCTACTTCTTCGAACCCAAAATGAATATAGCTATTCCGATTATAGTTCTTAATTAAAAATTCCTCACTAAAGCCACATTGAAATTTAAGATGTTTAGTGTCCTGTTGAGAGCAACAGTTTATATCATGGCGTTTAAGCAAGATTTTAGCAATTGCGTTCAATTTTTGTATCACAACACTCATTACTTTACCAGTTCTTGATTCTCTATAATTATTATAATATTCTATAAGCTCCAAGTAGGTTGTAGGTTCTCCCATAGCAACAGTTTTTAATTTTTCGATTTTTCAAATTTTTATGGATTTTCGGGTATATGAGAAAAATAAAACAAGACAAAAAGAAACTAAGCAAAATAACACTAGACAGAAATAAACTAAGCACAAATAAACTAGATAAAAGTAAACTAAGCAAAACAAAATAAAAGAAAATAAAAACAGAGAGAGAGGTAGAGTGTACTCCCCAGGTGAACTTATGAGTAGAGCTATGCCTCCCCAGCAACGGCGCCAGAAAACAGTCTTGATAATCCACAAGTATAGGGGATCGCGGCAGTCTTCGAGGGAAGTAAAACCCAAATTTATTGATTCGACACAAGGGGAGGTAAAGAATACTTATAAGCCTTAACAACTGAGTTGTCAATTCAGCTGCACCTGGAAAAGCACTAGTAACAGGGGTGATGTGAAAGCAGCAGTAATATGAGAGCAATAGTAATAGTAACACAGCAGCAGTAACACAGAGGCGATGGCACCAGAAAATAGTTGATACTACTTCCAATGACATATAGAACGAGTATATAATGATGAGAGATGGACCGGGGTTCCCAGCGATCTACACTAGTGGTAACTCTCCAATAAGTGACAAGTGTTGGGTGAACAAATTACAGTTGGGCAATTGATAGGATTCAAAGCATTAAGATAGAACATCAATTCATTAATCATGTAGGCATGTTTTCCATATATAGTCGTACGTGCTCGCAATGAGAAACTTGCACAACATCTTTTGTCCTACCAGCCGGTGGCAGCCAGGCCTCAAGGGAATCTACTGGATATTAAGGTACTCCTTTTAATAAAGTACTGGAGCAAAGCATTAACACTTGGTGAAAACATGTGATCCTCACATCACCGCCATCCCCTCCGGTTGTCCCGATTTCTGTCACTTCGGGGCCTTTGGTTCCGGACAGTGACATGTGCATACAACTTGTAGATACAATCTAAGCAATAAGTATAGAGCCTAAATCTAAGATCATGCCACTCGGGCCCTAGTGACAAGCATTAAGCATAACAAGATTGCAGCAACAATAACTTCACAAACTTTATAGATAGACTAATCATAATGTATCATCCATCGGATCCCAAGAAACACAACACCGATTACATCAGATGGATCTCAATCATGTAAGGCAGCTCATGAGATCATTGTATTGAAGTACATGGAGGAGAGAATACCGACTAGCTACTGCTAGAACTCGTAGTCCATGGGGGAACTACTCACGGAGCATGATGGAGGCGGTGGCGTCGATGGAGATGGCTTCCGGGGGCACTTCCCCGTCCCGGCAGGGTGCCGGAACAGAGAATTCTGTCCCCCGAATTGGAGTTTCGCGATGGCGGCGGCGCCCCTGGAGTCTTTCTGGAGTTTCGTCAATTGATATCGAGTTTTTAGGTCGAAAGGGCTTATATAGGCGAAGAGGCGGCGCAGGAGGGGCGACAGGGTGGCCCCACACCAGGCCGGCGCGGCCAGGGAGTAGCCCGCGCGGCCCACATGTGTGGTGGCCCCCTGGCTCTCCTCCGACTCCCCTTCGGTGTTCTGGAGCCTTCCGGGAAAAATAAGATCTTTGGCGTTGATTTCGTCCAATTCCGAGAATATTGCCCGAACAGCCTTTCTGGAACCAAAAACAGCAGAAAACAGGAACTGGCACTGTGGCATCTTGTTAATAGGTTAGTTCCAGAAAACGCATAAAAACATTATAAAGTGCAAGCAAAACATGTAAGTATTGTCATAAAACAAGCATGGAACATCAGAAATTATGGATACGTTGGAGACGTATCATGTACCACTTAACAACTATGAGGGATGTTGTATTAAGTGGGAGTTCATTAGTAATTAGATTAAAACATGAACTAATTATCATAAACATGGTCTGAGTAGTATTTTGAATTAACTTTTAGAATTGGCATCCGTTTTCTACCATGCGCTAGTCTTATAATTGAGATAGAAATACTGTTAAGTCTGACAAGAAACTTTACGGACTGGTACCGTATTGTTAAAGAATCAAGAAATGATTAAGTCCTATTGCAAACTTTTAGTAAACCTCACATTGTTGATTCATAGAACTATGGTTTCAATTAGTACCTAAAGTTATCTTGTCTCCGTGAAACTTGAAGTTCAAATCTGTTTGAAAAAAAAGGAGCTAAAAATTTAGTTTTCAGAAATAATCAAGGTATGAGATATATGTGATATCTAAAGACCTTATTGCAAGATGATAGAATATAATTTGGTGAGACTACATAAACTCATAAGTTTTATGGGAATGTACGAAGGTTGAAGACGCAAGACGTCCCAATCCTCCAACTATTGGGGCACTAACGATATTCGCATATCCATGAAGTGATTGTCCTTAGTATGCACCGTTGCTAAGACTCATCGTTTCTAAGCATCACGTGATGATCGGGTGTTATAGATTCTACGTGTGCGTGCATACAACGGGTGCAAGCCAGATTTGCACATGCGAATACTGAGGTTAAACTTTACGAGCCTAGCATGCACAGACATGGTCTCGGAAAGTCGTCATGATATAATGGATAAAATTATAAGTGAAATTGGTCATCATATTACAAAGTTACTAAGTGAAATATAGAACACTTGTCATATGATGATGAACTTCAAAGTAAGAACCTCAAGGTTATTGGTATTTGACCAACAAACCTAGAAGTTAATGATGTTGAAGTATTTTTCTGAATAATGAGGAAAGCTAAAAGAGAAACTGCAAAAGATATTTTGGCAGAAAGAAAGAAAAAAACTAGATAGTCTAGCTCAGGTGTATATAAATGATATATATGTTATGGTTGTATTACTCGTTTGGTCACACAATGAAATTCTTGGGTATTTGTACCATATTGGTTGGTATGAAGTGTCATACAAAACAACGCAATACAAGAATACAATGGCCTAAGTGACTGACAAGGAATATGATAGGAATGCACGTCTGGAACAAAAATAAAGTGTTATTATGTTCATCGTTGGCATTCTATCTAGCCCTTAGAATTTATAATAAAGAACTTAATAATTGTTATTTTGCTCTGGTCAAATGAAAACAATGAGTTGTTCAAATTATGACATAACTCCATGTACGATGGATAAGTTATTATAAATCTTAATGGTGAAACACACACACATAATACTGATGCTAAAATGCCATAAGGCAAATGATTTGAATTCCACTTATTTGTGGAACCGCCATTTATGTCATATTGGAAAGGAACGCATGAAGAAACTCCATGCAAATGGATTATTGGAGTCATTTGATTTTTAAATCATTTGGCGCTTGCAAATCTTTTCTTAAAAGAGAATGACTAAAATACCGTTCATAGGCCAAGAGTTGAACGGACAACTAACTTAGTGAAAACATACATGATGATGTATGTGGTTCACTGGACATAGTTGTGTGCGGGAGATTCTTCTACTTCATGAAAACTTCAAACAATAAATTGAGTATATATATGTGGATATATTCAATAAGGAAGAAGTTTGAAATATTTGAATAGATTCAAATAAATTTCAGCATGAAGTGGAAATCATCGTAATAGAAAAGTCAAATATCTATGATTGGATCATAGTGCAAATATTTGAATTACTAGTTTTAGCAAACATCTAAGAGAGTTATGAAATTGTTCTAAAACTCACGTTTCTTGGAGTATTATAGTGATGATGAAGTATCCGAGAGATGTATCCAAATCTTGTTGGGTCAATGATGAGATAAAATATTAATGCCATTATATTTTTGTGGATTATGCTTTAGAGACTACCGCTTTTACACTAAATAGAGCATCATCATGATCCGTTGAAATGGCACCATACAAATTATGGCATGGGTATCTCTACTATATTAAAGGGCCAGAGGTGGTAGAATGGCTGGTTGGTACGTCGTCCATGCTGCGTCCCGCCGTTTACGCCTCACCCGCTGTGGCAAATAAAAAACGCGAACGAAAACAGGATTAAGAATTAAACCGCGGTTAAACAGCAACCACACATGAGGTCCCAATGCCCCACGCACGGTCTCCTCCCCACCTAACGACCCACTACTCCCACGACCATACATCCGTCTTCGCGTCGTTAGAATTTCTAACCACCGGGGAGATCCTGCCGCGCCACAGGGGAAAACCACCGGCCCAGCGGAGCTCGCCGGATCCTTGTGTAGCGACTCGCGCCTCTGCCTCGGCCTGGTGCGTGGCTTGCTTATCGTTTTACGGTTCCAATCCATAGGGAGCGCGCTGCCCAAGCGCCGCCTCGGTCTGGTCGACGGCGGAGGCTGGTGGTGAGCGAGATAGTGGCGGAGGCGAGAAGAAGCAGGAGCGCGAGGGCCGAGCGTCGGGCGCGGCCGTGGTGGGGATGGAGCGTGGCTATGGAGAGCCGGAGGGGGAGAGGCACGCTCGCGCGTCCGGGAGAAGAAGAAGGCGTCGGGGAGGGGGCGTGCTGGCCCGGCGGCGGCGCGGGCTGCCAGTTGAGAGGAAGGTACGCGCCCTACCCGTCGTTGTACGAGGTCGATGAGACAGCCCTGGTCCCCTCTGTGGCTCTGTTCGGCGCCCTCCTCGTGGATGTTACAGGGCCGGCCCCCCCCCCCCCCCCCCCCCCCGGTGCTTTGGCACACAACAAATTGCAGGTCGGTCAGCTGATCAGCTCTCTCCTACAGTTCAAGTTCCAAACCTGTTTTTTTTCTGAGTTTAATAAACCCGTAGAGGTGCTACAGTTGTGTTGTTAAACATTTACGAGTTAAACCATCGTAAGAAAATCTCTGAATAGAAATCAGAACATAGGTTTGTCATATATGCCATTTGTTTAAGAATTCTTACCCGGCTAAGAATTATTCCTATTGGAATAGAATCAAAAGAGGACGTTGGTGCATGGAACAACAAACTGAGTAACTAGGAAAAGAAGGATCTTCATGCCTCGATCCCAAGAACAACGACTGATGAAGATCTTGATAGCAAGAAGAACATTGCTCAAGTTCCGACAATAATGTACAAAGAAGTTAACTTCAGCGTACTAACATGAGGATTTTGGACATTAGCAGCCATCCATGTATTCTGTGATATTTGCCCAGCTATGTAAATGTGGAAAGTAACATAAAAGGAGGGTTACAAGAAGCCTTAGTTCTCGGGTAGGCAAAGCATATAAGGCTTAACACCCGCATCCCCCGTTTCTCTTTCTTCTTTGTTGATCAGTTGATCTGATGGTGATGGCTTTACAGAATCGATATCTGCTCCATGAATACCATGTGTCTCCACTCTCCTTTATTTGGCATTTCCTTAGTTCTTTGAGGAGCTATACTGTCATTAAAGTCTCAAACACCAATTGTATCTTTATGGGCATTTACAAGGTCTTTAAATTCTTGGCAATCTGCCAAAATATCTGCATAAGGCACAGACCGAATAACCTCTCCATCTGAAATTAACCGCCAGGAGGCCACTTGGTACAAGAATAATAGAAATAACATCACTGAGATTTAAATTATAATTCGACTTGTTCGTCTGAAAATAGAATTCAACAACTGTTTACACTTTGTATAGAAAATTCATTTTTTCAAGTTTTCTTTATCGCTTCTGAGAACAAATTTGTTTATGTTGTTTTGTACCTTTCCTTATAGACCACTAATATTGCACTTTGAGTCTTTTTTTTGCGAATAATTACACTTTGAGTCTGATATTCTTGGAACAGCTTCAGACCAGAAACGATTGTTTTGAGAAGTCAATAGGCCCTCTCCTACTACACTAGGTACTACTACTACACTACTCTGTCAGGCTCGAAAAAAATCATGATCTAACAGCTAAATACTCGAGCGAAAATCGTTGATCTACTTTTACGATACTGCAGGTTATTCATTCGGACTGGATCAAATCCAGTAGCAAAGACATACAGCAGTGGAGGTCTAATCAAAAGAGACTACTTCCAGTTGATTCAGGAAAATGAGGTGGTATTCTTTATCTGTCTCTGTCTGCAATGAATTGAATTTAAAGCTACAGTTCTATCAAATGAAATTCGATTCATTTGTATTGGAACTTATGTTTACAGTTGATCCTATATTACTCCCTACATTTGGAAATAATTGTCGCATATTTGTCTAAATTCGCATGTATCTAGATGTGTTTTAGTGTGTAGATACATCCGATCTAGAAAAAATCCGTGACACTAGCTTATTTCCTAACGGAGGAACTGTTTCCAGGAGTCGTCTCGACATCGGAAGGGGTGGCTCGAGTGAGATTGATGAGTGCGCGTCCGATGGCTAGCGGGCAAGGAGAGATGTTGATTCATCAGTTGTGTTCCTTTTTTCTTCCAAATTTTGTTCATTCTAACTTGCAGTAGTGCGTTTGCGGTGCCCAGTTTACATTACATCGGAAGGGGTGGCTCGAGTGAGATTGATGAGTGCGCAGCCGATGGCTAGCGGGGGGGGGGGGGGGGGTGGTGGGTGGGGACACATCGACATGTATTTTATCTCATGCAATATTCAGTGAACTCAAGTTTCTTGGTTGCTTCAGATGTAGGGTCGGTGTTAGGCCAGGAGCACGGCGGCATGCGACACTACGACATAAGAAAGGGCTGTACGGCGAGGCAATGTGCACCAGCCCTATGTGACTGCAAGGAGTCATGAGGCTGTCCATCGCACCTTGTGCCTTGCTCGCTCTGCCTCCGGTAAGATTCTTCTTTGCTTTGACTCCCAGATTCAAGGCCAATACCGTAATTGCGTCTCATATTGATTATGAGATCATATTCGTTGTTGCTCTCTACCTGTCGTTGACAAGATCGGAAAAACATCATATAAATTCTTGGACGTACTGCAAGGTTGGAAATTTAAGTTTGCATCTTTTGCATGGACAGGGAGGGCTTACCTGCACTATACTTTGTATTTAGACCACTGTGACGCCCCGGAACCGGTATCCTGAGGATCCCAGCGAACTCGCCGAAATCCGCACGATATCGATTCAGAGACGCCCTCCGACACGACGTGCGCGACGAATCACACACGTGATGCCAGAGGAATTAACACGAGCGGTAACATTACAACAGGATTACAATAGAGCCCACAAGATACATATATTATAACAACGACTCCAACGAGTCAAGATACAAATATACAATACAAAGATCCAAATCATACAGAAGATCAAATACATCCGAGTACGGACAAGATACAAATTGGACTAAGAGTCCTGAAGATAACCAGTGGCGTCCATAACCCTGCCCAGGCCAAGCCGGAAGGGTAACCTTGCTAACGTCGTCTTCTTCGAACATATCTTCATACCTGCCCGGTTATATCCCGTAGAAGCAGCAATAAGTACGGGTTCGTACTTAACAAGACTTCAAGACGTATAAGCATTTGTCAACCAGTCGTCCTTTGTACTTGAGGCACGCAGGGGACTTAGAGGACGCAAGAGGAACGTCATAGGCAATATGGTGGGGTTAAGCGGCAGCGCGCAAGCACTAAAAACCTATAGAGACACTCTACAACATTCGTCTATTCAGAGAAGATGAGAGAGCGCATAAACTAACAGTTCTATACTCTGCAAACATAACACAGCCGATACTTTCCCCCTTCGCAAAGAAGTACTTACAAAGGCACTCACACGGTTGTCAAGTTTTAACCAGTTATTATTTAAGTTGTTCTATCTTACTATGCAAGTTAATAGTATTGAAACAACAGGTGTAAGTTTTCTATGGTCGAGTCATACAGCTCCAAGTCGTCCATAACCGCGGACGCGGCTTATCGATAAGATTGTAACCCTGCAGGGGTGCCCAAATGTGCCCACACGCACGATCAACCCACTTACGACAGGTGGATATCACGACACGCACTCTCCTTCACAACAACAATATCCAGGAAGCCACCTAACTAAGTTTAACCCGTTTCAGAGCCCGATCGAAACTCCGACGCGGACTTAGCTGTTTGCGTCTACGGCTTTCGGATGGAAACAGTGCCCGCAGGGTGAATCCATCTTCAGCAATACGTACCGCATCCTACGAGCATGCAAGAGACAACGGGGTTACAAGGCACTCACGGCTTCCCCAAAAGTAACATCATATCATCTGACCACAAAGAAACAAGCTTGCACGCCCGGGAGAAACAAAACAAACATCCAAACTAGTTGTGGCCACTGGACAAGGCTGTAGATTACGGCAGTGGTCGAGGGGAGACCCGGTAAGCATACCCACGTGTGGTTAGAGCGCTCAGTCTCGGAACAGATAACAAGAACTCAGGGTCCTAAGATATTTAGGAAACACAAGTGAGCCGTCACAAAACAAGCAGCTGACCCACCGATGTCTCCGCTAAACAATTATCAACTCTTCCCAACATATAACCCGATAAGATAACAACAACGGTAACAAGGTAAAACCACACTAGCATGCACTACGATTCGCAAGGGCAGACTCGATAACCAAACAATAGTTATAGGAGGTTGGTGGAGGCAATATGGGCTGCTTGAGTTAACAAGTGGAAAGGACACGTGACAAGAACGCAACTTAAGGATAGCATAAGGGAGAAGGCAAAATAAAATAGGTGAGCGACTCCTGCAGGGACAGGAGTATAGGGGAAAATGCTTGCCTGTTAAAGCTTGCCGATGGATATCCGGAGAACTTGTCGTATCTCACCGCACCACTTCGCGATCCTATCCGGGAAGAAGCAAAGCGCTACAACAACCAACGGATGCACATCTTACTACTACGGCAGAAGAATCGGCATGATCATGATATGATATGCATGGCATGGCAAACATGATGCGATGCAACTTATCCATATTAAACGGAATCGAAATCCCGAACAAACCAATATTAGGTTCAAGTTATTTTTCTACCGACAATATTAAATGTTGATTAGCATGACAAAGACATGGCACGGATGAGCTAAATCAATATTAAACGGAGCAGGGAATTCTTATCCAGTAATTCCAAAATACTCCGCGTTTATTTATTAGGTGCGATGCAAACTACAACGGCATGACTTGATGCGAAATGCAAAGAAGCATATGGATGTCATATTTAGATTCCTCGCATTTTTCTAATAAAATTTGATACATCATTTGTTTTATTTAGATTTGTAGTTTGAAAGTTATGAGAATAGGCAGATTTATAAAAGAATAAGGAATATTAACAGGGATAAGTGATAAGAATAGGCTGATGCTGGACCTGCAGCGCTGTTGGAGAGGAGCAACGAAACTGGACCGGAACCTGGCCTGAAGCAGCGACAAGAAGCAGCACATACACTGAGAGCTGATCCTGATACCACAGGGGAAGAGAAGGCCGTAGCCACTAGCTGCTTTGGCAAAGCTGATTTTGTTTGGCTCGTGCGTAGAAAAGAACTCCAGGCGTGTGGGATCTGAACAAACAAAGTGAAAGATGATGGATTTAATTGGCTGCTGTGGGGATCTGAACAAAGGAGCTCAGCCGAACCAACGAAAGGAAAACAATTGACCTGAAATTCAGATGTTCAGTAGGTACAGACCGCTGCAGATTTTGGACAAGTTAACTGTCCGAGACACCTCTACCTCACGGAGATGCATAACAGCGGGGACGCACGGCTGAGAGAAGATGGCGTCGAGCATGGCCCCGACGACGGAGGGCGAACGGCCAGGGAGAAGAGGGCGTCGGGCGTGCGCCACGACTGGACGGGAGTGGTGGAGTAGGCGCCGGGACAAGGGTTCAACGGAGAGTCGCCGGCGACAAATTTCTGCGAGCAGAGTGACAGTGAACGCCGGCATAACGAAATTAGAGGGGGATGGAGAACAACGAGAGGCCTGCGAGGAGCACACGCTCACCATGATCGAGATGGAGGCCTCAGACTGGCCGGGGAAGGTCAGCGGCGGTTAGAATCGAAGAAGAATCATGGCGACCGGCGCGGGGAATCGGCGACCTTGCGCTCGAATTACTGAGTCCCATCTTGATTCCTCGCACAGGGATGGTGAGGACGACGACGTGGAGATCCTGGTGCCTTCTGCTCGATGAGGGGCGGTCTAGAGCGGCAGCTCCATGGCGACGAGGTGACGGTGTGCTCGGTGGTCTGAACCTCGTTTTCTGCCTTCTCTGTTTGCTTCGAGGAGGGAAAAGCATGTGGCGGCGTGGCTGGGAGGAAGAGAGGTAGGGTTTGCAGGAGGCTTCGATTCTGGGGATTAAAGAGGAGGAGAAAGTAGCGCTAGTGGTGCTGTGACGTGAGCAGACACTCGCCTCTCGCGTGAACTAGAGGAGGAAGAGGCCAAACAGGAACGTGAACCAGATGGACTAGTGCTTCTTTCTCTTTTCCCTGTGTTTTCCGTTTGTGCTTCTCTATTTCTATTTTCCTTGCTGAACTTTCAGAATAAAACAAAGAGGGGAGAGGGAAGGTTTAAAACAAGTTTGAATGTTTGAAAATATTTGAAATAGATTTGGAAATAGTTCTTCAACATATCAAAAATAATAATATTTTGGTTTTATTATTATTAAAAATAAGATAAAGAAGAAGGGGTTTAAATAAACTAATTTTCTTGATAGTTTTTATTAAAACATGGAAGGTGATAAAATGCCATGATTATGCATAAAAGAAAAATAACAAACAAATCTAATATGGGGTTTTCCTGGGCCGCTACAATCGACACCACTAACAAGGAATCTCGCCCCGAGATTCCACGTCAACCTAAGGGGGAGTTGGTTAAACTATCGGATCTTCCGGCGACGTGTCGATCTCCTCGACACCACTAACAAGAATTGTTGCTCCATGCCGATGGGCGACACCACTAACAAGAAGTCGTTGTTCCGATGACGATGAGGACTCCGGAGAAACAAAGAAAGGAGTAACAGTCACACGGATCCACCAATTCATCGTAACAAGAGCGAGTAATAAGAGTAGTCGGTATGGTGATCAGCCCATCCCGCACTCAAAGTATTACTCTGTGCATGAATAAGAGAATCGTGCAACCAACTCCAGGAATACAGATTGACGATCTTGATAAACATCGACAAGGAAGGTTCATGAGGTAAAAAACACTAGAGATAGAGGAAGGATCACATAAACCGAGATGGCGTCAACAAAGAAGACAAAGGTTAGCCGCCGGTGATGTTCTTCTGTCAGAAATCTTCAGAGATTGGACCTATTAGGTGAAGGCAAAGATCGTCCAACTCACGTCAGAACCTAAGACTCAGAGACTCATATAAGAGAGAAGACTCAAAACTCGCAAAGGTAAGAGGAGAAAGAATATAGGTAAGGAGAAAAATCAGAGCTAATCAGAACTATCCAACGGATTTTAAAAAATAGTTTTGCAATAACAACGTCTGTTTGCAAGGTTAACCTACAGGCTGGACTAGTGGGGTACCGTCAACCTGAGGCTCTGATACCAACTTGTGAGGTACCGTCAACCTGAGCTCTGATACCAACTTGTGACGCCCCGGAACCGGTATCCTGAGGATCCCAGCGAACCCGCCGAAATCCGCACGATATCGATTCAGAGACGCCCTCCGACACGACGTGCGCGACGAATCACACACGTGATGCCAGAGGAATTAACACGAGCGGTAACATTACAACAGGATTACAATAGAGCCCACAAGATACATATATTACAACAACGATTCCAACGAGTCAAGATACAAATATACAATACAAAGATCCAAATCATACAGAAGATCAAATACATCCGAGTACGGACAAGATACAAATTGGACTAAGAGTCCTGAAGATAAACAGTGGCGTCCATAACCCTGCCCAGGCCAAGCCGGAAGGGTAACCTTGCTAACGTCGTCTTCTTCGAACATATCTTCATACCTGCCCGGTTATATCCCGTAGAAGCAGCAATAAGTACGGGTTCGTACTTAACAAGACTTCAAGACGTATAAGCATTCGTCAACCAGTCGTCCTTTGTACTTGAGGCACGCAGGGGACTTAGAGGACGCAAGAGGAACGTCATAGGCAATATGGTGGGGTTAAGCGGCGTGGCAAGCACTAAAAAACCTATAGAGACACTCTACAACATTCGTCTAATCGGAGAAGATGAGAGCGCATAAACTAACAGTTCTATACTCTGCAAACATAACACAGCCGATACTTTCCCCCTTCGCAAAGAAGTACTTACAAAGGCACTCACACGGTTGTCAAGTTTTAACCAGTTATTATTTAAGTTGTTCTATCTTACTATGCAAGTTAATAGTATTGAAACAACAGGTGTAAGTTTTCTATGGTCGAGTCATACAGCTCCAAGTCATCCATAACCGCGGACGCGGCTTATCGATAAGATTGTAACCCTGCAGGGGTGCCCAAATGTGCCCACACGCACGATCAACCCACTTACGACATGTGGATATCACGACACGCACTCTCCTTCACTACAACAATGTCCAGGAAGCCACCTAACTAAGTTTAACCCGTTTCAGAGCCCGATCGAAACTCCGACGCGGACTTAGCTGTTTGCGTCTACGGCTTTCGGATGGAAACAGTGCCCGCAGGGTGAATCCATCTTCAGCAATACGTACCGCATCCTACGAGCGTGCAAGAGACAACGGGGTTACAAGGCACTCACGGCTTCCCCAAAAGTAACATCATATCATCTGACCACAAAGAAACAAGCTTGCACGCCCGGGAGAAACAAAACAAACATCCAAACTAGTTGTGGCCACTGGACAAGGCTGTAGATTACGGCAGTGGTCGAGGGGAGACCCGGTAAGCATACCCACGTGTGGTTAGAGCGCTCAGTCTCGGAACAGATAACAAGAACTCAGGGTCCTAAGATATTTAGGAAACACAAGTGAGCCGTCACAAAACAAGCAGCTGACCCACCGATGCCTCCGCTAAACAATTATCAACTCTTCCCAACATATAACCCGATAAGATAACAACAACGGTAACAAGGTAAAACAACACTAGCATGCACTACGACTCGCAAGGGCAGACTCGATAACCAAACAATAGTTATAGGAGGTTGGTGGAGGCAATATGGGCTGCTTGAGTTAACAAGTGGAAAGGACACGTGACAAGAACGCAACTCAAGGATAGCATAAGGGAGAAGGCAAAATAAAATAGGTGAGCGACTCCTGCAGGGACAGGAGTATAGGGGAAAATGCTTGCCTGTTAAAGCTTGCCGATGGATATCCGGAGAACTTGTCGTATCTCACCGCACCACTTCGCGATCCTATCCGGGAAGAAGCAAAGCGCTACAACAACCAACGGATGCACATCTTACTACTACGGCAGAAGAATCGGCATGATCATGATATGATATGCATGGCATGGCAAACATGATGCGATGCAACTTATCCATATTAAGCGGAATCGAAATCCCGAACAAACCAATATTAGGTTCAAGTTATTTTTCTACCGACAATATTAAATGTTGATTAGCATGACAAAGACATGGCACGGATGAGCTAAATCAATATTAAACGGAGCAGGGAATTCTTATCCGGTAATTCCAAAATACTCCGCGTTTATTTATTAGGTGCGATGCAAACTACAACGGCATGACTTGATGCGAAATGCAAAGAAGCATATGGATGTCATATTTAGATTCCTCGCATTTTTCTAATAAAATTTGATACATCATTTGTTTTATTTAGATTTGTAGTTTGAAAGTTATGAGAATAGGCAGATTTATAAAAGAATAAGGAATATTAACAGGGATAAGTGATAAGAATAGGCTGATGCTGGACCTGCAGCGCTGTTGGAGAGGAGCAACGAAACTGGACCGGAACCTGGCCTGAAGCAGCGACAAGAAGCAGCACATACACTGAGAGCTGATCCTGATACCACAGGGGAAGAGAAGGCCGTAGCCACTAGCTGCTTTGGCAAAGCTGATTTTGTTTGGCTCGTGCGTAGAAAAGAACTCCAGGCGTGTGGGATCTGAACAAAGTGAAAGATGATGGATTTAATTGGCTGCTGTGGGGATCTGAACAAAGGAGCTCAGCCGAACCAACGAAAGGAAAACAATTGACCTGAAATTCAGATGTTCAGTAGGTACAGACCGCTGCAGATTTTGGACAAGTTAACTGTCCGAGACACCTCTACCTCACGGAGATGCATAACAGCGGGGACGCACGGCTGAGAGAAGATGGCGTCGAGCATGGCCCCGACGACGGAGGGCGAACGGCCAGGGAGAAGAGGGCGTCGGGCGTGCGCCACGACTGGACGGGAGTGGTGGAGTAGGCGCCGGGACAAGGGTTCAACGGAGAGTCGCCGGCGACAAATTTCTGCGAGCAGAGTGACAGTGAACGCCGGCATAACGAAATTAGAGGGGGATGGAGAACAACGAGAGGCCTGCGAGGAGCACACGCTCACCATGATCGAGATGGAGGCCTCAGACTGGCCGGGGAAGGTCAGCGGCGGTTAGAATCGAAGAAGAATCATGGCGACCGGCGCGGGGAATCGGCGACCTTGCGCTCGAATTACTGAGTCCCATCTTGATTCCTCGCACAGGGATGGTGAGGACGACGACGTGGAGATCCTGGTGCCTTCTGCTCGATGAGGGGCGGTCTAGAGCGGCAGCTCCATGGCGACGAGGTGACGGTGTGCTCGGTGGTCTGAACCTCGTTTTCTGCCTTCTCTGTTTGCTTCGAGGAGGGAAAAGCATGTGGCGGCGTGGCTGGGAGGAAGAGAGGTAGGGTTTGCAGGAGGCTTCGATTCTGGGGATTAAAGAGGAGGAGAAAGTAGCGCTAGTGGTGCTGTGACGTGAGCAGACACTCGCCTCTCGCGTGAACTAGAGGAGGAAGAGGCCAAACAGGAACGTGAACCAGATGGACTAGTGCTTCTTTCTCTTTTCCCTGTGTTTTCCGTTTGTGCTTCTCTATTTCTATTTTCCTTGCTGAACTTTCAGAATAAAACAAAGAGGGGAGAGGGAAGGTTTAAAACAAGTTTGAATGTTTGAAAATATTTGAAATAGATTTGGAAATAGTTCTTCAACATATCAAAAATAATAATATTTTGGTTTTATTATTATTAAAAATAAGATAAAGAAGAAGGGGTTTAAATAAACTAATTTTCTTGATAGTTTTTATTAAAACATGGAAGGTGATAAAATGCCATGATTATGCATAAAAGAAAAATAACTAACAAATCTAATATGGGGTTTTCCTGGGCCGCTACAACCACCATGTCACCAATAAGAAGAGTTCATAGTGAAAATGTGTTGTTGTTTCATTCAGTCTTAACATGTTCATAATCACTATTAAAAACTCAAGAAAGTTTGTATTCAAGGATATCAATGCTGCATAGATATCTGCACTCCGTGTACTTAGGTGGTTTTAACGAGTTACTAATGAAAATGGTTCTTCCTATTTGAACCTTTCCCCTGGTCAGCTGCTATTTATACCGGTTATTTTCTTATTATTTGTGACTGTGGTCAGAAGTCATAGGCTACGTTCCATGCGACACCATTCCTTGAAAGAAAGTAAGAACAAGTGCAAACTGCAACCTTTTCGTAAGCTACTTTCCATTTAACATTTGTTTTAGAGAATGATATATTTAATTCACCCTACATAATGATGAAATATGTTGGTAATTTTTTCCCCAGCTGGGACTCTAGGAGGAGCAAGAGCTTTAATTATTTTTTATGACCAAGAAAACCAAGAGATGTTTAAATGATTACTTGAGTTATGGATTGTTTTTCTACAGTGATGACAGCTATATTACGAATAGATACAAGCTATGTCGAGAATAAATCAATAGTTGGTCACTTATATGAAACAAAGCACGTAATGCACTTATGATCCTTATTTTCAGAATTAGCACGTGGTCCATAGTCAGTGATTCATAAAGGCGTAGACCATTCTCCATGTTTCTTTGATCAATACTTACCTCTTTTATGATGTATGGTTTACCAAAATGTTTAGTATAAACTCTTATCAGTATACATGATTCTCCCATGGCGCACACTTTCCTTTCTTAGCACTCTGCAATTACTAAGTGTTATTCATGTCCTTAGTAAGTATACTTCATGACAATAGCTCATTGACCAATTAATTTACATATTTGTATATGTAAAGTGTTGTTATTGCTGCTATATTATGCATGCACGTGTTGCCTTACAGAGTTACAGATAGATAGTTGGCCTCGGTCAGAATTAGCATAGCAATAATATTCAGTTAGTTCCAGACATAAAAAATCGGTGTATAAATTTATGAAGTTTTATCTGTAGAGATTGGTGATATTAATAATTAGCCAATTCTGCATGCACTTCCTCTGATACCAAGGTGCTTATTATTTTTCGGTAAACTACACTGATCGGCACCCAGCTGTTAGGCTATATTGGTTTTGTTTTATATGGAATCATATTTTGGACAATTTCTTATTGTTCATGATCCTCGTCATGCCTCATATTGTGAACAATGTAACTTAAGTATATCATATGGATGGTTGTGTATGTACTATGTAAGCAGACTTCCAAACTGATTGTCATATATACTCTGTAAAACATTTGTTATTTGCACAAATAAAAACTACTGTTGTTATTGCCTTCAAATGGAACTGCATTTTTCATTTGCTTCACACCAGAAGTATTTAATTTGATTTCTTGAATGGTTGAACTTACCATATTATATGAACTACATGTCGAATAACAATCTTAAATTCATTGTGTAAGAGAACAGGGCAATGTGTCGCAGGGTGAAGGTTGAGGGCTCAGATGAAGCCGGCACTGACGGAGGAAGGGTCATCAGGGCGAGGGGCGAACACGGACCTGGAGGTGGCACACGCGGTGACTGCTGACATGAGCTGATGTATTTCTCGTTTTCTCTAATGCAAGTTCGCTGATGCTTCTTGCTATTTGGTCCAGCTCTCTGTTCATGTTTGTCTTAGCAGTACATTTTCATGTTTTTAATGCATCGACGGATGATTAAGAGGTTTGGCACCCAGTCTTGTGTTCTGTTTTCTTTTGCGCAGATCTTCTAGATGTGTTTGACGTGACCATGCACTTTTTTGACATGTTCATGTTCTATTAGATGTGTTAATCTGTTTTGTTTTTCTCATGTGTTATAGAGGGGGCAGAAAAGAACCCCCTACTAGCTACAAAGCCTAAGAGGTGTGTTGTCAAAAGGTTAATAATTGCGTGACTTATAAATCCCATGTTGAGTATTAAAAGTGTTAAATAGCTTGCTTCACTAATTTAAGAGATTTTTTATTAGAAAAAAAATAAGTGTGTTTGATCCAGAAAACAGAACATGACAGTTTCAATCTCAAAAGTAGTAAAAAAGGATCCATTATTTAAATTGCCACATCTCATTTTTGATTCATGGGAACTAAACCAACTCTTCATTGAATTGTCGATATTTTTATCAAACGGTTATTCGTGGCAACGCATGGGCATTCAACTAGTAAACCCTAATAGTCCTTTCTTTAAATTTTGGTCTAAGAGTTTACTACCAAAATCGGATGAATGTCTTTGTTGGTTATCCCAAAGAATTGATTGGGAATTCTTACCACTATGAAATAAATGACAAATGTGTTTGTTAATGTTATTTGATTATTTCCAAGAAATTGTTTTCTAGCGAAGTATTTGAGTGGGAGGACAATAGAACTTGATAAGGTTTATGAATCTGAGCATAATGATCAGAGTAGCGCAGCATCGGAAATTGGTTCCGGAAGCGGTCACGACGATCATGGCTCCCATGACTATAAAGTGTTTTAGCCATGGAGATCGAAGTACATATTGAACCTTGTAGGTATGGTTTACTTTGTGATCAAATAAATGATTTGTGGACAAAGGATTGATTTTGAACAATGATAAACCAACTACAAACAAAGAAGTTATGATGGGCCCTGACTCTGTTAAAATGGCTATATGCCATGAAATCTAAGATAGATGAATACTTTTTGAAAGTAAATGGATCTATAAAATTGATGGATTTGGATGGAATATCCTTGAAGAAGCTTGACTTGTCGAAAAGTTGTTTACGACAAAGTTTAAAAAAGTTGACTACGATAAGATTAGATCTTCCGTAGCAATGCTTATAGTCTATGTGGATTATTCTAGTAATCACTACATATTTCTTTTATGAGATATGTTAGTAGGATGGCAAAATACATTACTTATCAAAAGTGTGTATTAAAGGTGTATACAAGATACAACCAAGAGTTTTGCTAGTCCGTGGAATACTAGATAGGTATACAAACTTCAATTGGATGAAGTGAGTATCGCGGAGTTGGAATCTTCACCAGATGAAATAGTCAAAGAGTTTTTTATTTCATCAGAGATGATGAAGAGGCTTGCATTTGCAAGAAATTAAGTGGGAGCGCTGAGACATATTTATAATACTTTATATAGATGACATATAGTTGGTTATAAATGATGTAATTATATACTTGATTAAAAGATTTCATTGAGTATTAACTTTAATGAAAGGATATGGACTAAAACATATTTAGTGTCAAGATCTATGAAGATAGATTGAAACACATAATAAGTTTAAGTCAAAGTACATAGAATGGATATTGAAGCAGTTCAATATAGAAATATTAAGAATATGTTCTTTTCATGCGAAGGTTTATACAAGACTTGAGTGTAATTGACACTCGATGAGTAAAAACACATGAGTGATTATAGATCACGAATAATATGTACAAAATCAGATGTCCTGTGCTCTGAAAATTTAGGGGCATATACCAGAATGATTCATGTGATGATCATTGGAAAAACAGTAAGAATATCCCTGTGTGCTTTCGAAGAACCAAGGATACATATATATTTTTGTATGGGGTAATGACAAAACAAATCGCTGTAAGATGTTGCACTGATATTTGTTTGGTCACATATAAAAATGAAATTCAAATCTCAATTAGGCTAAGTATTGTTTAAAAGGTAGCACAATGAGATAGAAGTTGTCTATGCTAGATTTAGATGAGTTCTAAATATTGTGACGGATTCTACAAACAAAGGCAGATTATGTCATTGTTTTGACAGTGACTGAGGATGTTAAGTCAAGAAGTTCTTTGAGAACTTGGTGTAGTTTCGATAGTGTCAGAACTTTGAAGCTATATTGTGTGTGACAATATTAGTGACTTATTTCAGACCGCGGAATTAAGGTTCCACCAGAAGACCAAACATATTTAAATGCCGACTCATTTGGAAAATGAGTGATGCGTGACGACGCAAATGAATTGCAAAATACATACGGTTCTGAGCATGTCAGGTCCGTTGACTAAAACCTATCCCGTAAGCAAAATATGATAAAGCACCGGAAGGCCAAGGTGTTATATCTTTATAAATGTAAACTAGATTATTGACTCTAGTGCAAATGGGAGACTGTTGGAGATATGCCCAAGAGGCAATAATAAAATGGTTATTATAATATATCTTTTAGTTTATGATAAAGTTTACATACCATGCTATAATTGTATTAACCGAAACATTGATACATGTGTGTTATGTGAACAACAAGGAGTCCCTAGTAAGCCTCTTGTATAACTAGCTTGTGTATTAATAGATGATCATCGTTTCATGATCATGAACATTGGATGTTATTAATAACAAGGTTATATCATTATGTGAATGATATAATGGACACACCCAATTAAGCGTAGCATAAGATCACGTCATTAAGTTATTTGCTATAAGCTTTCGATACATAGTTACCTAGTCCTTCGATCATGAGATCATGTAAATCACTTATACTGGAAGGGTACTTTGATTACATCAAACGCCACTGCGTAAATGGGTGGTTATAAAGGTGGGATTAAGTATCTGGAAAGTATGAGTTGAGGCATATGGATCAACAGTGAGATTTGTCCATCCCGATGAAGAATAGATATACTCTGGGCCCTCTCGGTGGAATGTCGTCTAATTAGCTTGCAAGCATATGAATGGTTCATAAGAGACCACATACCACGGTACGAGTAAAGAGTACTTGTCATGAGACGAGGTTGAACGAGGTATAGAGATACCGATGATCAAACCTCGGACAAGTAAAATATCGCGTGACAAAGAGAATCGGTATCGTATGTAAATGGTTCAGTCGATCACTAAAGTCATCGTTGAATATGTGGGAGCCATTATGGATCTCTAGATCCCACTATTGGTTATTGGTCGGAGAGAAGTCTCAATCATGTCTACATAGTTCGCGAACCGTAGGGTGACACACTTAAGGTTTGATGTAGTTTAAGTAGATATGGAATATGGAATGGAGTTCGAAGTTTTGTTCGGAGTCTCGGATGGGATCCAGGACATCACGAGGAGTTCCGGAATGGTCCGGAGAATAAGATTCATATATAGGAAGTCATTTTCTAGGTTTAAAAATGATCCGGTATTTTCTCTGGAAGGTTCTAGAAGGTTCTAGAAGAGTTCGGAAGAAATCAGGATGGAAGGAGAGGGCCTCCACCCACCTTGGCCTGCCAGCCTAAGGGAGGAGGAGTCCCAAGTGGACTCCTCCCCATGGTGGCCGGCCACCCCACCAAGGAAAGGGGGGAGTCCCACTCCCCCTAGGTTTGGTCATATGGAAGGTTTATGTTGGGGTCTTATTCGGAGACTTTTGACCTAATCCTTGGGGTTTCCACCTATATAAAGAGGGGAGGAGAGGGGCTGGCCGGCCACACCAAGCCCTCCTAGGCCGCAGCCCCCAAGTGGCCGGCGCCCTAGACCCCCTCTCCCAAACCCTACCGCCCCTCCTCCACCATATCTCCCGCATACGCTTAGCGAAGCTCCGCCGGAGATCTCCATCAACACCGCCACCACGCCGTCGTGCTGCCGGGATTCCGAGGAGGATCTACTACTTCCGCTGCCCGCTGGAACGGGGAGAAGGACGTTGTCATCAACACCGAACGTGTGACCGAGTACGGAGGTGCTGCCCGATTGTGGCACCGTCAAGATCTTCTACGCGCTTTTGAAAGAGGAAAGTGATCGTCTACCGCAGCAACGAGAGCCTCCTCTTGTAGGCTTTGGAAATCTTCAAGGGTTAGTCTCGTTCATTGATACGTCTCCGACGTATCGATAATTTCTTATGTTCCATGCTTGTTTTATGACAATACCTACATGTTTTATACATACTTTATGATGATTTTATGTGTTTTCCGGAACTAACCTATTAACGAGATGCCGAAGTGCCAGTTCCTGTTTTCTGCTGTTTTTGGTTTCAGAAATCCTAGTAAGGAAATATTCTCGGAATTGGACGAAATCAACGCCCAGAGTCTTAGAATTGGACGAAGCTTCCAGAACACCCGAGAGCCGCCAGAGGAGGGCCCTGTGGGCCCCAGATGATAGGCCGGCACGGCCAGGGGGTGGGCCGCGCCCCCTACTGTGTCGTCGCCTCGTCGACCCTCCGACTCCGCCTCTTCGCCTATATAAAGGTCCCTGACCTAAAACATCGAGACGAATAAGCCACGGTACGAGAAACCATCCAGAGCCGCCGCCATCGCGAAGCCAAGATCTGGGGGATAGAAGTCTCTGTTCCGGCACGCCGCCGGGACGGGGAAGTGCCCCCGGAAGGCTTCTCCATCGACACCACCGCCATCTTCATCACCGCTGCTGTCTCCCATGAGGAGGGAGTAGTTCTCCATCGAGGCTAAGGGCTGTACCGGTAGCTATGTGGTTAATCTCTCTCCTATGTACTTCAATACAATGATCTCATGAGCTGCCTTACATGATTGAGATTCATATGAGTTTTGTATCACAATTCATCTATGTGCTACTCTAGTGATGTTATTAAAGTACTCTATTCCTCCTGCACGGTGTAATGGTGACAGTGTGTGCATCGCGTAGTACTTGGCGTAGGTTATGATTGTAATCTCTTGTAGATTATGAAGTTAATTATTGCTATGATAGTATTGATGTGATCTATGCCTCCTTCATAGTGTGATGGTGACAGTGTGCATGCTATGTTAGTACTTGGTGTAGTTGTGTTGATCTATCATGCACTCTAAGGTTATTTAAACATGAATATCGAATATTGTGGAGCTTGTTAACTCCAGCATTGAGGGTTCGTGTAATCCTACACAATTAGTGGTGTTCATCATCCAACAAGAGAGTGTAGAGTAGAGCATATATCTATTTATTCTATTATGTGATCAATGTTGAGAGTGTCCACTAGTGAAAGTATAATCCCTAGGCCTTGTTCCTAAATACTGCAATCATCGCTGCTTATTTACTGTTCTACTGCATCTGTACTGCCTGCAATATTACCACCATCAACCACACGCCAGTTGTAGCATCAAGCTATTTTCTGGTGCCGTTACTACTGCTCATATATATTCATACCACCTGTATTTCACTATCTCTTCGCCGAACTAGTGCACCTATACATCTGACAAGTGTATTAGGTGTGTTGGGGATACAAGAGACTTCTTGCTTTGTGGTTGCAGGGTTGCTTGAGAGGGATATCTTTGACCTCTTCCTCCCTGAGTTCGATAAACCTTGGGTGATCCACTTAAGGGAAACTTGCTGCTGTTCTACAAACCTCTGCTCTTGGAGGCCCAACACTGTCTACAAGAATAGAAGCACCTGTAGACATCAAGCACTTTTCTGGCGCCGTTGCCGGGGAGGAAAGGTAAAAGGTACTCACACTCCGGATCTCGGCTACTAAGCTATTTTCCGGTACCGTTGTAAGTACTCGAAGCTATTTCCTTTAGATCCTGCAATTGCATCTTTTTGTTTCTTGTTTTACACTAGTTTGGCATAATGGAAAGCAACATGGAGCTTTTTATTCTATTTCCTGAATTAGGACATGGATGGTTTGATGCGAAAATTAAAAAACCAATGAAACATATTAGTATGAACACTTTGAACACCATTGTTGCTAATGATATGGAAAATTCTAAGCTTGGGGAAGCTGGCTTTGATGAGCATGATATTTTTAGTCCCCCAAGCATTGAGGAGAAAATTTACTTTGATGATACTTTACCTCCTATTTATGATGATTATAATGATAGTGGTTTTTTGGTGCTGCCTGTTATGGAGGATAAATTTGATCATGATTACAATATGCCTCCTATATTTGATGATGAGAATAATAATGATAGCTACTTTGTTGAATTTGCTCCCACTACAACTAATAAAATTGATTATGCTTATGTGGAGAGTAATAATTTTATGCATGAGACTCATGATAAGAATGCTTTATGTGATAGTTATATTGTTGAGTTTGCTCATGATGCTACTGGACATTATTATGAGAGAGGAAAATATGGTTGTAGAAATTTTCATGTTACTAAAATGCCTCTCTATATGCTGAAATTTTTGAAGCTGCACTTGTTTTATCTTTCTATGCTTGTTGCATTATGCTTCATGAACTTGTTTATTTACAAGATTCCTTTTCATAGGAAGCATGTTAGACTTAAATGTGTTTTGAATTTGCTTCTTGATGCTCTCTTTTGCTTCAACTACTATTTCTTGCGAGTGCATCATTAAAACTGCTGAGCCCATCTTAATGGCTATAAAGAAAGCACTTCTTGGGAGATAACCAATGTGTTATTTTGCTACAGTACTTTTGTTTTATATTTGTGTCTTGGAAGTTGTTACTACTGTAGCAACCTCTACTTATCTTAATTTTGTTGCATTGTTGTGCCAAGTAAAGTCTTTGATAGTAAGGTTCATACTAGATTTGGATTACTGCGCAGAAACAGATTTCTTGCTGTCACGAATCTGGGCCTAATTCTCTGTAGGTAACTCAGAAAATTCCGCCAATTTACGTGAGTGATCCTCAGATATGTACGCAACTTTCATTCAATTTGAGCATTTTCATTTGAGCAAGTTTGGTGCCCCAATAAAATTCGTCTTTACGGACTGTTCTGTTTTGACAAATTCTGCCTTTTATTTCGCATTGCCTCTTTTGCTATGTTGGATGGATTTCTTTGTTCCATTAACTTTCAGTAGCTTTGCGCAATGTCCAGAAGTGTTAAGAATGATTATGTCACCTCTGAACATGTGAATTTTGATTGTGCACTAACTCTCTAATGAGTTGTTTTGAGTTTGGTGTGGAGGAAGTTTTCAGGGATCAAGAGAGGAGGATGATACAATATGATCAAGGAGATTGAAAGCTCTAAGCTTGGGGATGCCCTGGTGGTTCACCCCTGCATATTTCAAGAAGACTCATGCGTCTAAGCTTGGGGATGCCCAAGGCATCCCCTTCTTCATCGACAACATTATCAGGTTCCTCTAGTGAACCTATATTTTTATTCCATCACATCTTATGTACTTTGCTTGGAGCGTCTGTTTGTTTTTGTTTTTGTTTTTGTTTGAATAAAATGGATCCTAGCATTCATTGTGTGGGAGAGAGACATGCTCCGCTGTTGCATATGGACAAATATGTCCTTAGGCTTTTACTCATAATGTTCATGGCGAAGGTTGAATCTTCTTCGTTAAATTGTTATATGGTTGGAAACGGGAAATGCTACATGTAGTAATTGGTAAAATGTCTTGGATAATTTGATACTTGGCAATTGTTGTGCTCATGTTTAAGCTCTTGCATCATATACTTTGCACCTATTAATGAAGAAATACATAGAGCTTGCTAAAATTTGGTTTGCATAATTGGTCTCTCTAAGGTCTAGATAATTTCTAGTAAGAGTTTGAACAACAAGGAAGACGGTGTAGAGTCTTATAATGTTTACAATATGTCTTTTATGTGAGTTTTGCTGCACCGCTTCATACTTGTGTTTGTTTCAAATAACCTTGCTAGCCTAAGCCTTGTATCGAGAGGGAATACTTCTCATGCATCCAAAATCCTTGAGCCAAACACTATGCCACTTGTGTCCACCATACCTACCTACTACATGGTATTTCTCCGCTATTCCAAAGTAAATTGCTTGAGTGCTACCTTTAAAATTTCCATTCTTCATCTTTACAATATATAGCTCATGGGACAAATAGCCTAAAAACTATTGTGGTATTGAATATGTACTTATGCACTTTATCTCTTATTAAGTTGCTTGTTGTGCGATAACCATGTTCCTGGGGACGCCATCAACTACTCTTTGTTGAATATCATGTGAGTTGCTATGCATGTCCGTCTTGTCTGAAGTAAGGGTGATTTACCATGAGTTGAATGGTTTGAGCATGCATACTGTTAGAGAAGAACATTGGGCCGCTAACTAAAGCCATGATCCATGGTGGAAGTTTCAGTTTTGGACAAATATCCTCAATCTCATATGAGAAAATTAATAATTGTCGAATGCTTAAGCATTAAAGAGGAGTCCATTATCTGTTGTCTATGTTGTCCCGGTATGGATGTCTAAGTTGAGAATAATCAAAAGCGAGAAATCCAATGCGAGCTTTCTCCTTAGACCTTTGTACAGGCGGCATAGAGGTACCCCTTTGTGACACTTGGTTAAAACATATGTATTGCGGTGATAATCCAGGTAATCCGAGCTAATTAGGACAAGGTGCAGGCACTATTAGTATACTATACATGAGGCTTGCAACTTGTAGGATATAATTTACATGATGCATATGCTTTATTACTACCGTTGACAAAATTGTTTCTTGTTTTCAAAATCAAAGCTCTAGCACAAATATAGCAATCGATGCTTCCCTCTGCGAAGGGCCTTTCTTTTACTTTTATGTTGAGTCAGTTCACCTATTTCTCTCCCATCTCAAGAAGCAAACACTTGTGTGAACTGTGCATTGATTCTTACATACTTGCATATTGCACTTATTATATTACTTTATGTTGACAATATCCATGAGATATACATGTTACAAGTTGAAAGCAACCACTGAAACTTAATCTTCCTTTGTGTTGCTTCAATGCCTTTACTATGAATCTATTGCTTTATGAGTTAACTCTTATGCAAGACTTATTGATGCTTGTCTTGAAAGTACTATTTATGAAAAGTCTTTGCTATATGATTCAGTTGTTTAATCATTATCTTTATCATTGCTTTGAATCGCTGCATTCATCTCATATGCTTTACAATAGTATGATTAAGATCATGTTGGTAGCATGTCACTTCAGAAATTATCTTTGTTATCGTTTACCTACTCGGGACGAGTAGGAACTAAGCTTGGGGATGCTGATACGTCTCCGACGTATCGATAATTTCTTATGTTCCATGCTTGTTTTATGACAATACCTACATGTTTTATAAATACTTTATGATGATTTTATATGTTTTCCGGAACTAACCTATTAACGAGATGCCGAAGTGCCAGTTCCTGTTTTCTGCTGTTTTTGGTTTCAGAAATCCTAGTAAGGAAATATTCTCGAAATTGGACGAAATCAACGCCCAGAGTCTTAGAATTGGACGAAGTTTCCAGAACACCCGAGAGCCGCCAGAGGAGGGCCCTGTGGGCCCCAGATGATAGGCCGGCGCGGCCAGGGGGTGGGTCGCGCCCCCCTACTGTGTCGTCGCCTCGTCGACCCTCCGACTCCGCCTCTTCGCCTATATAAAGGTCCCTGACCTAAAACATCGAGACGAGTAAGCCACGGTACGAGAAACCATCCAGAGCCTCCGCCATCGCGAAGCCAATATCTGGGGGACAGAAGTCTCTGTTCCGGCACGCCGCCGGGATGGGGAAGTGCCCCCGGAAGGCTTCTCTATCGACACCACCGCCATCTTCATCACCGCTGCTGTCTCCCATGAGGAGGGAGTAGTTCTCCATCGAGGCTAAGGGCTGTACCGGTAGCTATGTGGTTAATCTCTCTCCTATGTACTTCAATACAATGATCTCATGAGCTGCCTTACATGATTGAGATTCATATGAGTTTTGTATCACAATTCATCTATGTGCTACTCTAGTGATGTTATTAAAGTACTCTATTCCTCCTGCACGGTGTAATGGTGACAGTGTGTGCATCGCGTAGTACTTGGCGTAGGTTATGATTGTAATCTCTTGTAGATTATGAAGTTAATTATTGCTATGATAGTATTGATGTGATCTATGCCTCCTTCATAGTGTGATGGTGACAGTGTGCATGCTATGTTAGTACTTGGTGTAGTTGTGTTGATCTATCATGCACTCTAAGGTTATTTAAACATGAATATCGAATATTGTGGAGCTTGTTAACTCCGGCATTGAGGGTTCGTGTAATCCTACAAAATTAGTGGTGTTCATCATCCAACAAGAGAGTGTAGAGTAGAGCATATATCTATTTATTCTGTTATGTGATCAATGTTGAGAGTGTCCACTAGTGAAAGTATAATCCCTAGGTCTTGTTCCTAAATACTGCAATCATCGCTGCTTGTTTACTGTTCTACTGCATCTGTACTGCCTGCAATATTACCACCATCAACCACACGCCAGTTGTAGCATCAAGCTATTTTCTGGTGCCGTTACTACTGCTCATATATATTCATACCACCTGTATTTCACTATCTCTTCGCCGAACTAGTGCACCTATACATCTGACAAGTGTATTAGGTGTGTTGGGGACACAAGAGACTTCTTGCTTTGTGGTTGCAGGGTTGCTTGAGAGGGATATCTTTGACCTCTTCCTCCCTGAGTTCGATAAACCTTGGGTGATCCACTTAAGGGAAACTTGCTGCTGTTCTACAAACCTTTGCTCTTGGAGGCCCAACACTGTCTACAAGAATAAAAGCACCCGTAGACATCATTCATCCCCTTGTTGCTCCCATCTTCTAGTTTGCATCTTGGCTTGGATTGCGTTCTCGCGGTAGAAATTTTTTTTTTTTCTATGCTACGTATCCCTACAGCTTGTGAGGTTACAATCGACTTAACAAGGGCGTTGCGTCCGACCGTAGTGACATATTTTAAACTCCACGTAGGAAGTTTCCTTGAGAATTAGTTGAGCTTGATTTGAGATGATTTTTAGAAAGTTGGATAAAAAAAATTCAAACCTTCAAAACCTTGTTAGGAGCAGCCTCCAGTGGAGTTACCATTTGTGGCCAACTTTGCAAAGAGAAACATGTTGTAGTTGTATACTTAATTGCTTATTGGGGGCTCCTTCCTGGGTGCTAGGTTGTAGCAAGAAACCAATACATCGAAGCTTAGAGGACATGCTAGGGTTACCGGTGATGCCCATGAGTATAGGGGATCGTTGAAATCTTCGATGCAAGGTAGTACCTAAATTTATAGTTTGACTCAAGAGGAACACAAGAATACTGAAAGAACATGGAGCCCCCATGTGTGATTTTGGTAATTGATGACAATCCATATGGACTAACGGTTGTATTGAGAATCTATCTTAGGTCGTGTCCATAGCCATGTGTTGGTCTCAAGGTTGCAAGATGGAGAAGATCGAGTACAATGAAGAAGACGGATGGAGACGGTGTCGAAGAGAGATGAAGACGGCGTAGAAGATGAAGAGAGACGAAGACAGAAGAGATGAAGACGGTGGCGTGCGTAGAAGATGGATGAAGACGGTGTCGTGTATGTTGGAGGATGTAACATCCCCAAAAAAAATAACACAAAGAGAAAATGAATTCCCCTATTTTCAAAATTTCGAACCAACAAAAACTTTAATTAAATTAGAGGTTGTGCATAGTACTTATGCTTATATGTTGTGAGTTTTTCCATAATGCTTTTGTGAAGTACTTTGAAATGATCCTAAACCCTAAACCTTACTCTTCTTTTCACCATCCAAGATAAAACCAAATAAAAGGAAATTAAATTAAAAAGAAAAGGCTCATGTGAGCAAATAGACATTTTTACAAATAATAAACTATGCCAGGTTATACCTTGTTTGGATGGTTTGAAAAACCTCAACAAACCCAACCTATCACTTACCAACTAAATCAAAGGTGAAACAAAAATAAAATAAAATTATACATAGAGGCATATGTGACATTTAGCCATAATGGCAAATCTTGACCTAAGCCCTCATACCTTACCCAAATGGTTTGAAACCATTACCAAACCCAATCTAACCCTAAACACACCCTAAACCATGCCCAAGTAAATCAAGTGAAACAAAATGGAAGAAAAAGAAAATAAGAATATCAACTCATATGTGCTTATGGACATTTTTGTAAATCTTTAACCTAGGCCATTTTGAATTGTGCCAATGGTTTGGAAGTGATACTAAACTAATAAGAATCACTTTTGAATCAATAAAACCCAAATCAAATCAATGGAAAAATCAAAATCAAGTGACATGTGATAATGGTCACTTGTGCCACTTTAATATCTTACCCTCTTTGAGCCCCTGGATTAAGAGATTTCTAAACCAAACACTCCCAAATCTTTGCACCTCATCCAAGACCTCATCAAGTTGAACACTTTTGATGTTGACAACTTTGACTAGTTCCTTTTCTATTTCTTAATATAAGGATGCAAAGTGTTGACATTGAATCAGATTCTAGATTATGCACATTTTGGATTTTCACAAATCAAATCGTTTTTGCACCCCACCACCACCAACATGTGCCAAATCATTTATGAATCACACCCATAAAAGGATTTTCCAAAATTCAAATTTACTTTTCTTTTGGCCATTTCATCAAACACTTTGTGTGCAATAATTTGGAAAGTGAATACATGCTAAAATCCAATGGATTTTGGGCTAAACCCTGGACCATTTGTGATCATCACCACCCTTGTACCTCCTCTGCATCAAACCATGCACTGCAGCCCCTGATTAAAGTGGAGACATGATGAAAAACACAACCATGCCGTGCACCATGCCACTCCCATGCCACTCATCCTCTCCATCCCTCTCTGGTCAACCTCACCTTGTCTACTGGCTAGCCCTCACTCCCTCAAGCATGCTTGTACCATCCCTGGCCGAAGACAAGCATGACAAAGCCAAGAACGCCACGCGCCCGTACGCGCCCAGACGCGCCCAGACCATGCCAGACGCGCACGGGCACGACATTGGACGCGCCAGAGCACGCTTTCGCGCCGTCGCATCCGTCCTCCCCTCGCCTTCTCCTTTCGCACACGCACACGCCTACGCACCAGCTAGCTCCTGGACAACCCCACTGGCTCGCGGAAGCCCTGTCGCCGTCGCCATGATCGCCAATTTCCGCCGCAGTACCGCACGGCCGATGACACCGCCCGCACGCTCCCGTCTCCCTTTCTCTGCGCCAGCTAGCACGCGAGCCTCGCCATGATGTCTGCAACCTCACGCGCCCACTCCCTCAGCTGCACACGGCGACGCACGCAGCGGCCGTTCTCGCCTCTATTGGCTGCTACGCCTATGGCTCCTCCTCCTGCCATTTTCCTGCACCTGCTCTTTGTACCCCGGGTGCTCTTCCTCCAGACCTCAACCACTGGATGTTCCTCCGTATTCTCCTCCAGACCTCCACTTCACTGTCGCTGTGAAAAAATTTGGTACAGATGCAGTTTTGTAGGATTCGAGTGGGGAGCACGAATACAAATCTCTAATCCAGGTCCAACCTATCGAGAGGATAATTTGTGGTTTGATTTGTCTAAACAGTACATAAATCCGGCGAGAAATGCATTATCCTGGAACCTGCAACTTACTGTGATGATTGATCCCAACCTAACCTTTTGTTTATTGATCTCTACACATAGACCACATAGTTTATTTGCCTTAATGGCTTATGTATAGTATAATCACCTTTTGCTTGATTTCGTGATTGTTAAGATTATTTTTTGTGATTGAATTTTTATGTTATATTTTGTCATGGATCAATACATATGCTTATAATTGTTGATTTTTACATTTTTAATAAAGGTCACATTAAATTAATATTTACTACATCGAGCCTTCGAGCCGGCTTGTAAGCTTTATCGAGCGGGCTTGTCGAACCTCGAGCCTCGATGGTAAGGTTTAGGCTTGGCTTGCCTGACCTTCGAGCCGAGTTGAGCCCGAGCCGAGCCTTGTCGAGCCCGAGCCGAGCCTCGAGCCTTGAGCTTTGTGTCCACCCCTAGGCACCGGAGACGCCACGCCATGGACGACCTCCACGGGCACCCACAGCACCCTCGCGCCCTTATAAATAGAGCCTCCCCCGAGCCCTTCTCTTCACACCATCTCGCTCCCCACCTTCTCCTCGATCTCCTCGACCCTCTTCCTCTCCACATTGTCGCCTGAGCAGCGCCAATTGCACGCCGGAGCCCTGCCAGTACCTGCAGCACCTCGCCGTCGATTGGCGCCACCTCAGGCGACGCCATCTGTACCAGGAGCTTCGCCACCCTCGACAACGCCGCCGCGCACCCTCGCCAACGACCGCTGACCGCCGGTGAGCTCCCCTACCCCCTAGCCTCGCCGCGCCTGTAGCCCCCTCTCGCCGGAGACGACGACGCTCCTGCGTCGTTTGATCGCAATCTAATCCTACGGCCTCCCTCTGCTCATACCGCTTCGGGTTTTAAGACTCGCCGACAGTTGGGACCCACCCTGTCAGGCAGCCCAATGCGCACCAGCGCGTAGCTGGGCCGGCCCTTTTCCTTTTCCCTCTCGCTGGCCCAATTCTCTTTCCCGCGCAGACCATAAATTCAAACTCAGATTTATAATTCTAAATCAAATTCAATACTGATACAAACTTCAAATTTAAAAATAGGAAGATCTACTGAGCCAAATTTTGTGAACTTCATATCTTTGGAAAGCTTGAGAAATTCTCTAACCAACCACACCAGTCTCAACTTTAGCTTTGTTGTAGAAATAATGTAGTAAAAATAACAAGGCAGGGCCTTTTCAAACTTCAAACTTTATTTAAAATTCAACCATAATTGATTTTGAGTTGATTCCAACTCTCATAAATCACATTTCTTTTTGTCTAATTGATTATGTAAAAATATGACATGGTTGGTTCATATTATCATGAGCTAGATTCAAATAATGGCTATGTAGTCATTTCTAGCTCATTTAAATCATTTCAATTTTTGAATTCCAAATCTATGAGATGTAGCGGCTCATTTAAATCATCTTCCCAAGTAATGTGAAGTAAAGTGATGACCTTAGTTTCATGTTCTAATCATTGCTTACTTGAGGTTATTAAATCAAATTAGGATTTAAATTGCATGAGGTATAGTACCTCATTTAAATCATTTTTCTCAAATGATAAGTGTGAAGTGTTGACCTTGGTCAACATGTGCTCATACCTCATTAATTGAGGAGATTAAATCTTAACAAGATTCAATGAGAGGAAACTAATTCTCCAAAGGAAATAAATAGAAAACCCTAATCTATATTCGATGAGAGGAAATTATTTTCCTAACACTAAGTAGAAAAACCCTAGTTGTGGTTAAGTCATGATTGTGATGATAATAGATCATATTGATTGAGCCATTAGGGCTAACTAGTCTACTTAAGTATTGATTGGTGTTTGTTACCTCGTGTCCGTTTATAGACGCTAGTACCGAGGACTACCAGGAGGAGGAGGTCTTCTACCAAGAAGAAGAAGAGAACTTTGATCACTACACCAATCAAGGCAAGCTATATTATTGCAAGCTTTTACCAAGATACCCAAATGCAAAGCTCTACTAGAGCAAGGCACTATTACATATTACTTTGTGTTTAATGATCCCAACCCAAGTTTTACCTTACAAGTTTTTGACTTGGTTTAGCAAAGTTTATGTTTGATTCATGATTCACTTAGTCTAGATATGGAGTAGTACAAGAGCATCACACTTAGCCTAGAGAGCTACAAGTTACTTAGTACCCCTCATGACTAGATGCTAGTGCTAAAACTAAAATTGACTGCTCTAGATGGGAACATGTGAAATCAAATGACTTTGAAAACCTTGGAATGATGAGTCATTCTATTGAAAGCTTTTGGAAGGTGAATATGACTTGTGAATAACATGGTGAACTTTACAAAAACTGATGGTTGGGTTCGGATGTGATACCATTCTAATTTCAAGTACCCCCACAATACCTAAATCTGGGTAAGGCTGAACTGGAAACTTATGTATTTTAGTATGGGTTCCCTCTGAACAAGCGTCATAGGGGTTATGCCGAGGCTGCCTCCGTTGAAAGTGAAATGACGTGAAATGAGGTGAATGTCCTACCCAGGCCCTGTGTAGTTCTCGGGTTGGCGGTTTGCTATCACCGGGAGGCCAAGCTCATGGGGAGAGGTGCCTATACTAGGGTATGTTAATGAAAGGTTATGATTGGTAGTCCGCGCACTGAGTGTGATAAATCAGGGCTAGTTACCCCTGACGGATTACTGCAATTATTGTGACACAAGTGTACGACCTCTGCAGAGTGTTAAACTATTCGAATAGCCGCGTCCGCGGTCATGGACAGTTGGAAAGGCCATACTGTTCCGTCATCAGAACCTTTCAAAAATGTGAATGGTGACTTGTGACTTGAGTTTGAAATGTGACTTTGACTTTGAATCACAACAGAGTTGTGGGAATGACACTAATGTTCCCACTTGAGTTAAGTTAGGCAAATGAAGAGTCTTTGTTTACTAAATGCTTCTGAAATAAAACTGTCTTTATGCAAATAAACCTAGAGCTTCGAACCCCCTTACTATAGTTGATAGTACTTACATTAGTATTAGTTTGCGAGTACTTGAAAGTACTAATGGCTTTGTGCCTGGATATTCAAATGGCCATACTATGAAGAGGAGCCCCAGTACCAGGATGAAGGACAGCAGGACGTCTACGATAACTAGGACTACTCCTGACGTCAACAGTTGCCTGTGGAACAGATGGACTGCAATCGCTACTTCGCTTCCGCTATGTGTTTTGTAATTGATCATTAGATCAACTATTGTATTAAGACTGGATCATGTGATCCTTTGTTGTAAGACGATTATGTTATGTAATGAATGATGTTCTGTGATATCAATCTATTATGTCTCGCAAAAACAATATTCCTGGGATTGCGATGTACCGCATAATAGGCATCTGGACTTAAAAATCCGGGTGTTGACAGAGGAAGACGGTGGCATGTACAAGGTTGAAGAGAGAAGAAGACGGAGCTTGCCGACTTGAGTGGAACGCGCAAGGATAAGGTTTGTGCTCGATAGGATAAGTGGGTCGCATCATCGGAGAGATCTCAAACCTTGCATGCATTACATCGTGTTTCTTGGTTATTCTTGGTTCTTAATCATGAGATGTTTTAGATCTTGTGTTCATTCTCATGACAAGCTCTAGCTCATCGGAAACGGATTCCGGATGCATCGCATGTTGCATGTGCGAGGGTGATGATTTTCCCGATATATCATACTGAGAGGTTACACCTCTATGACCATGAGAAAATCATCACTCACTATTTTCCATGTTTTCACCTTGTGTAGTGGTAGCTCTCGTTATCCTCTTTCCGGAAAAATTGGTTTCAGGTCATTCCGAATTTCCTAGCTCTAGTTATGGTTTTTACAATTGCATCATATTTGAAAAAGAAAAGAAAACTCATATTGGGCTGGCCGGTACTACCACTGGGAGTACCGGCCCAACTACCGCACGCTGGCCCCAGGCTTACTGGACCCAGACTGGTACCAGGCTGGTACCGGACCGGTACTACCGTAACATATACGGTACCAGGCCGGTAGTACCGGCGCAGCTCCCTCCCAGCTCCAGCCACCACCACCTCCTCCCGCGTGGGCCGCTGCCCAGCCTCCGGCCCAGCTTCCCGCCCGCACCTGGGCGGCACTCACCCGAGCCGCACTTGCCCCGCAGTGGGCCGCTGCCCCCTTGCTGGGCCGCCCCCGCACCAGACCACGCTGCGCCCAGGCCACCGCTGCTGGCCAGTCCCGCTCGCCCGAGCCGCCACACACGCTCGATCCATGCGTGGGGTCAACGCGCCAGGTACGGCTCCCTCCCGATGCGCCCTACTGCCTGGCCCCGCATGTTACCCGCTATTCCTGCTGTCCACGCGCTGCTGCTTCGATTTGCTGCGGCTTGCTGCTTCTCTCTCTGTCATATGCGATTCGATTTGGATTTGCATAGTTTGGCAAAAGCGGGAGTACCGCTCCGCAGAGCGCTACTACCGGTTTGGGTCGCTTTTCAGATCTGATTTTTTGGAAAAAGTGGTAGTACCGCTCTGCATAGTTGTAGTACCGCTTTGGGGTATTTTCTGGGCGTTTTCTGCACAATTTGCTTGCTGGCAAGCGGTAGTACCGTTCGGGCGCGAATCTGACCGTTTTTCAGCTCCAACAGTCATATTTTTGGGCCCTCTATTTATACCCCTCTTCCACCTCCAATCCAACTACTTCTTCCCCTCCATTCTCTCTCCTCCGTTGTTGACCTTGAAGAGCTTCTTCCTCGTCTTGATCCCCCCACTATTTATTGCATATTTTTGGGGGAAAGGAGAGAGGAGATCTAGATCTAGAGCTTCACCAACTGAATCCCTCTCCAAGTGAGGGGATCTTGCTAGATCTAGATCTTGGTGTAATTTGGTGTTCCTCCTCCTATTTTGTTCTTCCTCCCTTATCCCCCAATAGCTTTTGTAGCTTTGTTGGAATTTGGGAGAGAAGAACTTGGGCATATTAGTGGTATTCTTAGCCATTGCATTAGGTCCATCGGTTTGGGTTCTCTCCAGGGTTTCGGTCTCGTAGAGGGCGTGTTGACCTTAGTGGTGTTGTTGCCTTCGTGGCCTTGTTACCTTTGTGGTGTTGTTGTTAGAAATATAAGCAAATATCCATATGAAATAATCCGTACGAGTAATTGATAAATCATGACTACGAAAATAACAAATAAACTAATCATGCAGACTAGTAAGGTAGATGAATAGATCATATGTAAACAAGACAAACTGATCGCATCTACCACAGAAACTAGAAGAAGAAACTCTAACAGAGACTGAAAGAGAAACGACAATATCACATACTTCGTAGCAGCGTCGTTGTCGCCCATGTTGAGGTTGTCGAAGAAGTCGCTGAGGTCCGGGAAGAAGTTGTCGTTGTGGAGGAACTCGTCGTCCGATGACGACGTCGTGATGCCAGTAGTCGCGCCGGAGCGCTCTCCAAAAACCTGATTGCCCCTCACCCGTACAGGTTCACGAGAGGCAGGGTTCCGGAGGCCTACTGTCCCGGCAGTCGGTGCACGCCGACGGACGGGATGAGGAAGACAAAGGCGGCGGCGCAATGAACTGGAAACAGGTAGTCGCGTATGCGTCTCGTCACGGCGGCTTGGGTTGCGCAGGATCTTATATAGTGCGGTTCGGGAAGGTCGTGGGGCGCAGCCCACGTCCGAGTCGGCACAGCCACGATCCAGAAAAACCGGAAAGCAAAATGGCTGAGTAACGCATCCGTTAATGACTCAAAATTGATTACACAATTAATTTCCCAAACATCAAAAAGATAAGCTCGGCTCGGCGAGATTCCCGCAACCCGCGGCGCATCGTGACGTGTCGTGTCGTGACGAGGCGAGGCGAGGCGAGGCGGGCGGCGGAGGAGGAGGAGTGCGCGAGGGCTCTCTCTCTTCTCACTCACTTACTAGGACTAGAACAGCCCACCTTATATACCACTCCAACTCTCTCCCAACTAGCAATGTGGGACTAAACTTTAGCCCCCACTAGTGCTGCCACTGATTTTTGGAATGGGCCATGTGAGTTTCAGAATTTGATAATGGGCCATGGGCCAAAGGCCAAATGCCCCAAATTCCAGCAATCCCTCACAAACTCTCATTGGCACATCTCATCAATAAGTTTCCAGAACATTGTTTTATATACCGGTATGTCGTGGAGACTGTTAAGTTGAACTTCCACTTAAAGCTTCATATTACACTAGATTGCAACTTGGATAGTGGACTATGCCTTGAACTACAAGTTTTCTGCGCACTAGCTTCATACAAAGCCTAGACCGATACTAGGCTGCCGCGAGGCTTCCTCGCGGTTTGGAGCTTATACGTCATACTCCAGGGCCCTTCATGAGTTTACTAGAGAGCACCCAACTCTCATAGATTGCGACGTTTAACAATCAGACTCATATAGGTGTGTTCTTCAAAAGATGTTCTGCAGGACAACATCTCTGCTAAAGTAAGCCACTTAGGACACATTAAGATAATTATCAACCAGCCATGCAGATTAGGAGAGTATTGCATCTTACGGAGTGGTAAAATTGCTATAGGGATACATACTCTCCTCCCAGCTGACCAACAGCTTGTCTCCCAGCTCTAATTCACGGGATCTCCATTCACATAGAGTGGGTTACCACCATGGGCAGCTCATAATGTGGGTCTCATACCCATCTCCCTCGATGCATTTTCTATCAAATTTCGTGATAGTCCCATTGTGAAGGGGTCTGCCAGGTTTCTAGACGTATGGATATAATCCAACGCTATAACTCCGGAGTTTCTCATTTTCCTGACAGTTTTCAGTCTCCTCTTCACATGCCTTGATGACTTCATATTATCCTTAGAACTGTTTACTTTGACGATCACAGTTTGATTATCACAGTTCATAGGAATAGCGGGTATTGGTTTCTCAACCACATGCAAGTCCATCAAGAGCTCACGAAGCCACTCTACTTCAACAGTGGCTGTGTCTAATGCTGTGAGTTCTGCTTCCATAGTTGACCTCGTAATGATGGTATGTGTCAACACCCGGATTTTAAAGTCCAGATGCCTATTATGCCATTCCTCGCAATCCCAGGAATATTGTTTTTGCGAGACATAATAGATTGATATCACAACACATCATTCATTACATACCATAATCATCTTACAAATAAAGGATCACATGATCCAATCTCATTACAATAATAGAAGTTCTATTTATTCATTACATAACACATAGCGGAAGCGAAAGTAGCGTAGTAGTAGTCCATCTATTCCACAGGCAACTGTTGACGTCAGGAGTGATCCTAGTTGTCGTAGACGTCCTGATGTCCTTCTTCCGGGTTCTCGTACTCATCTTCATAGTCTGGCCATTTGAATAGCCAGGGACACAGCCGTGAGTACTTCAAAGTACTCGCAAACTAATACTAAGGTAAAAACTATCAACTATAATAAGGGGGTTCTAAGCTCTAGTTTCATTTGCATAAAGCCAGTTTTATTTCATAAGCACTTTAATAAACCAAAACCTCTTCATTTAACTAACTCAAGTGGGAACATTAGTGTCATTCCCACAACTCAGTTGTGATTCAAAGTCAAAGTCACCTTTCAATTCAAGTCACAAGTCACCATTCATATTTTTGGAAAAGTTCCGATGACGGAACAGTATGGCCTTTCCAACTGTCCATAACCGCGGACGCGGCTATTCGAATAGGTTTAACTCTGCAGAGGTTGTACACTTGTGCCACAACAATTGCAATAGTTCATCAGGGGTAACTGGCCCTGATTTATCGTACGCAGTACGCGAACTACCAATCCTAACCTTTCATTTACATACTCTAGTATAGGCACCTCTCCCCATGAGCTTGGCCTCCCAGTGAAGACACGCGGTCAGCCTGGGAACTGCACAGGGCTTGGGCCTGACATTCACCTCATTTCACGTCATTTCACCTCACTTCACCAGTACGGAGGCAGCCCTCGGCATAACCCCTATGACGCTTGTTCAGAGGGAACCCATACTAAAATACATAAGTTTCCAGCTAAGCCTTACCCAGATTCAGGTATTGTGGGGGTACTTGTAAAATTGGAATGGTATCGCATCCGAACCCAACCATCAGTTTTTGTAAAATTCACCAAGTCATTCACCAGTCATATTCACCTTCAAAATCTCTCAATAGAATGACTCATCATTCCAAGGTTTTCAAAGTCATTTCAATTCACAAGTTCCCAACTAGAGTAGCCACTTTTAATCTTGAGCACTAGCAACTAGTTATGAGGGGTGCTAAGTATCTTGGAGCTTGCTAGGCTAAGTGTGATTCTCTTGTACTACTCTATAATTCAACCAAGTGAATCATAAATCAAAAAGTAACTTTGATAAATAAAATCAAGTAAAGCTTGTAAAGTAAAAACTTGGGATAGGTTCATAAGGTAAAAAAAAATGTAATGGTGCCTTGCTCTTGTAGAGCTTTGCACTTAGCAAGAATGTAAACTTGCAACCAAAATGGTTTGCACTATTATAGCTTGCATTGGTAATAGCTTGCCTTGATTGGTGATGTGATCAAAGTTTTCTTGCTCTTCCTCTTGGTAGAAGACCTCTTCCTCTTGACAGTCTCCGGTACTAGCGTCTATAAACGAATACGAGGGTACAATCACCAAACAACACTTAAGTAGTCTTCATTAGCCTTATTGGCTCACACAAATGATCTAGCATCACTACTTAACATTTATTCTCAAATTATGCTAGGGTTTCTTTATTTAACATTAGGAAAATAATTTCCTCTCATTGAAAGTTGAAATTAGGGTTTCTCTTTGGTTTGGAGACATAATTTCCTCTCATTGAAAGTTGAAATTAGGGTTTCTCTTTGGTTTGGAGACATAATTTTCTCTCATTGAATCTTCTTAAGATTTAATCTTCTCCAATAACCAGGGGTGCTCCCCTGTTGACCAAGGTCAACACTTCACACTTAGTATTTGAGAAAAGTGATTTAAATGAGATTCATCATCTCATGTGTTTTAAATAACCTTTGCAATTTAAATACTATGTTGATTTAAATTCTACAAGTGAGCAAGTATGAGCCTAAGCATTTAAAGGTCAACACATTACTTCATATCACTTGTGAGAATGATTTAAATGAGGTGCTACACCTCATACAATTTAAAACTAACATGGAAATAATTTAATGTCTCTAAGTAACCAAGCATGAGGCTTATTAGACCAAGGTCAGTACCTCTATTTGAATTACTTAGGATCACAATTTAAATGATAGAGGAGCTCTCATACTATTTAATTAAGTTTGTGTGTATGTGTTAAATGGACTAGAAATGGCTCCATAGCCATTATCTTGATCTAGTCCATGATCATGCAAAATAACTATGCTATATTTTTGCATAAACAATTAGATTATGTCAAATGTGATTTATTAGAGTTGGAATCAACTCAAAATCATTTATAGATAAATTTTAATATTTATTTGAAGTTAGAAAAGGCCCTGCCTTGTTATTTTTATCATTTGAATTTAATTACGAATTTGGACATGAGGCTAGTGGCATTATTTAGATAATTTCATGAGCTTTCCAAATATATAAAATCGGTTAAATTTGGTGCAGGAGTTTGGAAGCTATTCAATTTTGAATTGGGCAGCAGTATTTGAATCTAGCTAAATCGATTAAATCAAATTTGAATAACTTGGGCCGCGCGGGAAAAGCCTACGGGCCTAAATGAATTAAACAGAGTAGCACGGCCCAGCAACACAGCCCGTGTGCACGGGCCGCCTGACGAAGTGGGGGCCACCCGTCATTGGCTAATAACCGAGCGAAGCGGTACGCGTTATGTGATCTGTTAGATCAGAACTCGATCGAACGGCCGTGGAGCCTCGTCGTCTCCGACGAGATCCCGACGTGATGGCGGCGTACCTAGGGGGTCGGAGGGCGCTGTAGGCCGCCGGCGGTCGATGGAGAGGTTCGAGGCGACGTTGGCGAGGTTGAAGAGGCTCCTGGTACAGTGGCGGAGCTTGAGGAGGCGTGGATCACTGGCGATGATCTGTGAGCTCCGGCGGCTCTGAGCTTCCAATTGGGGCGGCTCCGGCGAGGTGGGGTTCGATTGAGTGGTCAGGCAGAGGCAGTGATGAGAGGGGAGGAGATTGGTGTGAAGGGAGTGTGCTCTGGGTGCCTCTATTTATAGATGGCGAGGTGACCGGCGGGTGCTGTGAGAGGTCATCGATAGCGAGGGCGCTCTAGGGCGCGAAGGGGCAAGCTAGGGGGTGCGCTAGGGAGCTGCGATCATGGCGAGGACGATGCGCGTGAAGGGGCAGCGAGGGGAGGACGATGGCAGGCTGGCGTCGTTCGAGTGCTCGCGGTACGGGCGCGGCAGAAGTTTGATAATGGCGACGGCGACTGGTCCTCCGCTGGCTAGTCAGCATGTCTAGCGGGTAGATGTAGGGGTGGTGAGCATGCGTGCAAAGGGAGAGAGGGAGAGGAGGTCGAGCGAGTCCAGGCGAGGAGGTGTACTGGCGGGTCCAGTGTCATGCCATGCGCGCGCTGGCGTGTACTGGCGCGGTGATCACGACGCGTCCAGGGCGTTGTCGTGCATGTTTTGGAGGGGCATCGTGTCTAGCGTGTCCAGTACTTCCTGGTGAGTCTAGCTGACATGGTTTGCTGGACCAGAGAGAGGGGTTGAGGTAGGGTGGCATGGTGGCCGGCATGAGAGCTTGGCATGGTGAGTTCTTGATCATTGCTTCGACTTTAGTAGGGCTGCAGGTCATAGGATGATGCAGGAAGGGTACAGGGAGGTTGATGATCACCAGGTTAAAGTGGTGGAGGCAAAAATCTGTTGGATATTAGGGTGTGTGTAAAAGGGGATTTGATGCCTGCCATGTGTTTGAGGATATGGCCGCAAGAGAAAAATGTTTGAAATTTGAAAATCTTTTTGGTGGACTTCATTCATATTATTAAAGAGAAAGAATGGTGGTGGTGGTGGTCATTTTGGCAAAGGTTTGTGAGATTTCAAATTTGGGGTTATCTTCACATAGTTTCAAAGTCTCCACTTGTCAAATCCATACTGGTCAACCTGGTCAACTTTAGCACTAATGGTCAACAGGAAAGTTGTTCACCTTGACATGTTCTTGGATGACATGGCTTTGGTTGACCAAGTTTAGTTGCAGAAACAAAAGATATGTGGGTGCAAAGTGGTGAAGAAAATAAAAAGGGGACATGTGACCATTATCACATGTATGTGAGTTTTGAATTTTGCTTTGATTTGATTTTGGTTTCTTTGATGCAATTGTGTTTGTTTATCATATATAAGAGTTTTACAAACAATAGATCAAGCAAAGGTGGCCTTTGTCGAAGATTTGCAAATTTGGCTAAGTGTGTATGTGAGTGAAAATGGGATTTTTTCACCATTTGATTTCTCTCCATTTGATTGACTTTTCTTGACTCTAATGTGGTTCTTATTAGTTTAGAAACATTTTAAGACCATTGAAACCATTTCAAATGGTCTTGTTCAAAGATTTGCAAAAATGGCCATAACACATAAGAGGTGATGTGTCAAATTTCATTATTCTTGTTAATTGTTCATCTTGCTTCCCTTGGGCATGGGTTAGGGTCAATTTAGTGTTATATTAGGTTGAGAGATGGTTTCACACCATTTGGTCAAGGTTTAAGGTCATAGGGCAAGAATTGGGTATTATGGCTATGTGTCACATATGCCTCTATGCATATGTTGCATTTGAGTTCTAGTTTGACTTAGCTTGACCCAATTGGTGTTGTTGAGTGTTGAAATGGTATATAGGAGTGATCCAACCATTCATAACAAGTCTTAGGGTCAAGGATCTTAAATTCACAAATTTGCTATTTTACTCTCATATGCCTCTATGGCATTTTTAGTTTCTTTTTATTTTCTTGGGTTTCACTTTGGAATTTGGTTTGATAAGTACTAGGTAAGGTGTATAAAGGTTTTCCAAACCTCTAAGCAAAGTAGAAGAGCTTAGGGTAAGGATTTATAAATATAGCCATAGGCACATATGCCTTTTTCTTATTTTATTTTATTTCCTTTTATTTTATTTTAGCTAGGATGGTGAAAAGAAGGGTGAGGTTTTGGGTTTAAGATTATTTCAAACTACTATAACAAGCAAACATGGCAATCGCACAAGAATTAAGCAAGATCACTATGTATCACACTTAATTTAATAAAAGTTTTTGTTGGTTCCAAAATTTGGAACTAGGGAAATTCATTTGTTTTATTTTGAAATTTTTGGGATGTTACAAACCCTTCCCCCTTAAACAAATCTCGTCCCGAGATTTTAAGAAAAGTTAGGTTCCTAAGAGAGATTGAGCATTTTATTAACAGGAAGACATACTTGGCATGGTCTGGGGTGCTTCCTGAGCTTCAGTGGCAGTCATGTGGTAGAGACGGCCGTTGTTGTTGTTCTGGTTCCTTCTACCTGCGAAGCGACGCTGTTGCTGAGCAGGTGCAGCGGTATTGGCGGCAATCCTGGCAAGCTTCTTGGGGCACTCATTGGAGAAGTGACCCACAACTCCACATTCATAGCAGTTGACGGTGGACTTGTCTTTGGGAATGATGGGGGTAGCATTGCTTCCAGTCCTTGGGGCAGTATTGGTGTTGTTGTTGTTTCCATTGTTGTTGCTGTTGTTGGGGTGGTTGTTGTTGTTGTTGTGGTTGTTGTTGTTGTTGTTGCCTCCGGGCTTCGGGGGTCCTCCGTTGTTGTTGGTGTAGTTGGGGCGATGATTCTGGGCAGGGGGCTTGTTGTATCTTGGGGTGAATCCTCCAGAGGAGTTGTTGCGGTACTTCTGGGTATGGTGGGGTCCATTCCGGTTCATCATTCTGCGCTTGCGGTTCTCATTGGCCTGATGCAGCTTTCCTTCCATCTGTATGACTGAGTCCACGAGGGCTTCCAAGTCAGCGAATGGAATGTTCACTAACACAGCCTGCATCTCATCGTGTAGTCCGTTCAGAAATCTTTCCTTTCTCTTTTCATTGGTGTCGGTCTCATCCAGGGCGTACCTTGACAGAGTGAGAAACCTGTCGCGGTATTCCACCACGGACATTCTTCCTTGTTTGAGTTCACGGAACTCGTCTCTCATCTTCTTGATTAGTCCTTGGGGCACATGGTATTTGCTGAATTTCAGCTTGAAGTCTTCCCAGGTCATCATCTGTCCCGCATTCATCGCACGGGCACTTGTCCACCAGGCTCTGGCAGGTCCTGACAGGTAGTGGGTGGCGAACAGTACTTTTTCTGCGGCTTCTACTCCCGCAACTTCGAGGTTGTTCTCCATGGTCTGGAGCCAGTCATCAGCATCGAGGGGCTCTTCAGTCTTGTTGAATATCGGAGGGTTGGTGTGCTGAAAGTTCTTCAACTTCGATCCAGGGTGATCATTGTTTCCGTGGCCTTGATTGTTCTGAGCTATCTGTTGCAGTGCAGCAATGTTGGCTTGGCGTTCAGCTCTCTCGACTTCTCGGTCGGCAAGCAGGGTTTGCAGCAGTTGCATCATCGCGTCGTTGGTGCGATTGGGAGGGGCCATCTGAACATTGATGTAGATGATAAGGTAAGAGGGAAATTTCTATGGTTTGTTTTGTTAAGTTTAAAAAGTTCATAAAATTGAAAACTTGAGTAGTGTTGCGTTGGTAAAAACCAACAACACTTTTTTCATTCATACCAAGCATCACATATTACAAAGCTAACACACGTTGGTTTGAAGAACCATTCATCACTCTATGATACAAGGGGATCCTGATACAACTCACACATACGAAAGTGCTTTAAATGAAACTACTCTTCAGGGGGGGGGTTTCATCTTCACGGGTAATGTGCTTGGCGAAAAGCGAGGGCGCTGTCCAACTCCTTGCGGGTCTTGTACAGCATGAAGTCGAGGTGTGCTACATAGGGGTTCATCTCCGTGTGCGGGGGCATGGTCATCGGTCTTCCGGTGGGGTCATGTCTTGGGTAGTAGATGAAGCGAGTGTTCTTAATCTTGTTCTCATTTTGTCCACACAGACGAGAAATTGCTTCTTGCATAGCTCTGACTAGTCCTTCCTTCCAAGTGTTTCCCGTTACAGAAAACCATATGGTTTCCCATATTGGGGTTCCAGGCTTCCTTCGTAGATCGGCAGAAACTTCCCGCCGAGGTGGTCCTCCGGAGTGATTGTTGAGGGGTGTTCCGAAGAACTCGGGGTACGGGCGTCCTAGATAGTCCACTAATTGCTTCAAGTCTTTCTCGAACATCAGGTTTCCCCCGTGACCAAGCTGATAGAACTCCCATTTGTACTCCATCTGTGAAGAATTATGATGAGTAAGTTAGAGAAGTGTGTCAAAATTTTAGGTAATAGTATAAGAAGAATAGAGCATAACTTTCTTATTTGAAAAAGATCTCAATGATAAGAGGGAGAATAAGTTTTCTTAAATAGTCATTTCATTTGTTTTGAAACTAAAATTTTCAGACGTCCATTCTAACTAGGGTCTCCTAAGGTCAACAATGGCTCTGATACCAACTTGTCAACACCCGGATTTTTAAGTCCAGATGCCTATTATGCCATTCCTCGCAATCCCAGGAATATTGTTTTTGTGAGACATAATAGATTGATATCACAACACATCATTCATTACATACCATAATCGTCTTACAAATAAAGGATCACATGATCCAGTCTCATTACAATAATAGAAGTTCTATTTATTCATTACATAACACATAGCGGAAGCGAAAGTAGCGTAGTAGTAGTCCATCTATTCCACAGGCAACTGTTGACGTCAGGAGTGATCCTAGTTGTCGTAGACGTCCTGATGTCCTTCTTCCGGGTTCTCGTACTCATCTTCATAGTCTGGCCATTTGAATAGCCAGGGACACAGCCGTGAGTACTTCAAAGTACTCGCAAACTAATACTAAGGTAAAAACTATCAACTATAATAAGGGGGTTCTAAGCTCTAGTTTCATTTGCATAAAGCCAGTTTTATTTCATAAGCACTTTAATAAACCAAAACCTCTTCATTTAACTAACTCAAGTGGGAACATTAGTGTCATTCCCACAACTCAGTTGTAATTCAAAGTCAAAGTCACCTTTCAATTCAAGTCACAAGTCACCATTCATATTTTTGGAAAAGTTCTGATGACGGAACAGTATGGCCTTTCCAACTGTCCATAACCGCGGACGCGGCTATTCGAATAGGTTTAACTCTGCAGAGGTTGTACACTTGTGCCACAACAATTGCAATAGTTCGTCAGGGGTAACTGGCCCTGATTTATCGTACGCAGTACGCGAACTACCAATCATAACCTTTCATTTACATACTCTAGTATAGGCACCTCTCCCCATGAGCTTGGCCTCCCAGTGAAGACACGCGGTCAGCCTGGGAACTGCACAGGGCTTGGGCCTGACATTCACCTCATTTCACGTCATTTCACCTCACTTCACCAGTACGGAGGCAGCCCTCGGCATAACCCCTATGACGCTTGTTCAGAGGGAACCCATACTAAAATACATAAGTTTCCAGCTAAGCCTTACCCAGATTCAGGTATTGTGGGGGTACTTGTAAAATTGGAATGGTATCGCATCCGAACCCAACCATCAGTTTTTGTAAAATTCACCAAGTCATTCACCAGTCATATTCACCTTCAAAATCTCTCAATAGAATGACTCATCATTCCAAGGTTTTCAAAGTCATTTCAATTCACAAGTTCCCAACTAGAGTAGCCACTTTTAATCTTGAGCACTAGCAACTAGTTATGAGGGGTGCTAAGTATCTTGGAGCTTGCTAGGCTAAGTGTGATTCTCTTGTACTACTCTATAATTCAACCAAGTGAATCATAAATCAAAAAGTAACTTTGATAAATAAAATCAAGTAAAGCTTGTAAAGTAAAAACTTGGGATAGGTTCATAAGGTAAAAAAAAATGTAATGGTGCCTTGCTCTTGTAGAGCTTTGCACTTAGCAAGAATGTAAACTTGCAACCAAAATGGTTTGCACTATTATAGCTTGCATTGGTAATAGCTTGCCTTGATTGGTGATGTGATCAAAGTTTTCTTGCTCTTCCTCTTGGTAGAAGACCTCTTCCTCTTGATAGTCTCCGGTACTAGCGTCTATAAACGAATACGAGGGTACAATCACCAAACAACACTTAAGTAGTCTTAATTAGCCTTATTGGCTCACACAAAGGATCTAGCATCACTACTTAACATCTATTCTCAAATTATGCTAGGGTTTCTTTATTTAACATTAGGAAAATAATTTCCTCTCATTGAAAGTTGAAATTAGGGTTTCTCTTTGGTTTGGAGACATAATTTCCTCTCATTGAAAGTTGAAATTAGGGTTTCTCTTTGGTTTGGAGACATAATTTCCTCTCATTGAATCTTCTTAAGATTTAATCTTCTCCAATAACCAGGGGTGCTCCCCTGTTGACCAAGGTCAACACTTCACACTTAGTATTTGAGAAAAGTGATTTAAATGAGATTCATCATCTCATGTGTTTTAAATAACCTTTGCAATTTAAATACTATGTTGATTTAAATTCTACAAGTGAGCAAGTATGAGCCTAAGCATTTAAAGGTCAACACATTACTTCATATCACTTGTGAGAATGATTTAAATGAGGTGCTACACCTCATGCAATTTAAAACTAACATGGAAATAATTTAATGTCTCTAAGTAACCAAGCATGAGGCTTATTAGACCAAGGTCAGTACCTCTATTTGAATTACTTAGGATCACAATTTAAATGAGAGAGGAGCTCTCATACTATTTAATTAAGTTTGTGTGTATGTGTTAAATGGACTAGAAATGGCTCCATAGCCATTATTTTGATCTAGTCCATGATCATGCAAAATAACTATGCTATATTTTTGCATAAACAATTAGATTATGTCAAATGTGATTTATTAGAGTTGGTCAACTCAAAATCATTTATAGATAAATTTTAATATTTATTTGAAGTTAGAAAAGGCCCTGCCTTGTTATTTTTATCATTTGAATTTAATTACGAATTTGGACATGAGGCCAGTGGCATTATTTAAATAATTTCATGAGCTTTCCAAATATATAAAATCAGTTAAATTTGGTGCAGGAGTTTGGAAGCTATTCAATTTTGAATTGGGCAGCAGTATTTGAATCTAGCTAAATCGATTAAATCAAATTTGAATAACTTGGGCCGCGTGGGAAAATCCTATGGGCCTAAATGAATTAAACAGAGTAGGACGGCCCAGCAACACAGCCCGTGTGCGCGGGCCGCCTGACGAAGTGGGGGCCACCCGTCAGTGGCTAATAACCGAGCGAAGCGGTACGCGTTATGTGATCCGTTAGATCAGAACTCGATCGAACTGCCGTGGAGCCTCGTCGTCTCCGACGAGATCCCGGCGTGATGGCGGCGTACCTAGGGGGTCGGAGGGCGCTGTAGGCCGCCGGCGGTCGATGGAGAGGTTCGAGGCGACGTTGGCGAGGTTGAAGAGGCTCCTGGTACAGTGGCGGAGCTTGAGGAGGCGTGGATCACTGGCGATGATCTGCGAGCTCCGGCGGCTCTGAGCTTCCAATTGGGGCGGCTCCGGCGAGGTGGGGTTCGATTGAGTGGTCAGGCAGAGGCAGTGATGAGAGGGGAGGAGATTGGTGTGAAGGGAGTGTGCTCTGGGTGTAGGATAACGTTGCATAGAAAACAAAAAATTTCCTACCGCGAACACGCAATCCAAGCCAAGATGCAATCTAGAAGACGGTAGCAACGAGGGGGTATCGAGTCTCACCCTTGAAGAGATTCCAAAGCCTACAAGAGGAGGCTCTTGTTGCTGCGGTAGACGATCACTTGCCGCTTGCAAAAGCGCGTAGAAGATCTTGATCATGATCGGTTCCGGCGCCACGAACGGGCAGCACCTCCGTACTCGGTCACACGTTCGGTTGTTGATGAAGACGACGTCCACCTCCCCGTTCCAGCGGGCAGCGGAAGCAGTAGCTCCTCTTGAATCCGACAGCACGACGGCGTGGTGTCGGTGATGGTGTAGAAGTCCGGCGGAGCTTCGCTAAGCTACGCGGGCAATATGGAGTGGAGGAGCTTGGCTAGGGTTTGGGAGGGGTGGCCGGCCACTCTATGGGGGCGGCCAGCTTGTGGTCTTGGGGTGGCCGGCCCCCTCCCTTGGCCCCTCATTATATAGGTGGATCCCAAGTGTTGGTGTCCAAGTCTTCGAATAAGACCCGAAACCAAAACCTTCCATAGGAGGGGGAAACCTAGCCCAACTAGGACTCCCACCCAAAGGTGGGATTCCCACCTCCCATGTGGGGGGTGGCCGGCCCCCTATGGTGGAGTCCACTTGGGACTCCACCCCATCTAGGGCTGGCCGGCCATGGAGGTGGAGTCCCTTCCTTGGTGGTTTCTTCCGGACTTTTCTAGAACCTTCTAGAACCTTCCATAGAACCTTCCGCGACATTTTATTTCACATAAAATGACATCCTATATATGAATCTTATTCTCCGGACCATTCCGGAACTCCTCGTGATGTCCGGGATCTCATCCGGGACTCCGAACAAATATTCGAACTCCATTCCATAATTCAAGTGCTACCATTTCAACATCCAACTTTAAGTGTGTCACCCTACGGTTCGAGAACTATGCGGACATGGTTGAGTACTCACTCCGACCAATAACCAATAGCGGGATCTGGAGATCCATAATGGTTCCCACATATTCAACGATGACTTTAGTGATCGAATGAACCATTCACATATATTACCAATTCCCTTTGTCTCGCGATATTTTACTTGTCCGAGGTTTGATCTTCGGTATCACTCTATACCTTGTTCAACCTCGTCTCCTGACAAGTACTCTTTACTCGTACCGTGGTATGTGGTCTCTTATGAACTTATTCATATGCTTGCAAGACATTAGACGACATTCCACCGAGAGGGCCCAGAGTATATCTATCCGTCATCGGGATGGACAAATCCCACTGTTGATCCATATGCCTCAACTCATACTTTCCGGATACTTAATCCCACCTTTATAGCCACCCATTTACGCAGTGGTGTTTGGTGTAATCAAAGTACCTTTCTGGTATAAATGATTTACATGATCTCATGGTCATAAGGACTAGGTAACTATGTATCGAAAGCTTATAGCAAATAACTTAATGACGAGATCTTATGCTACGCTTAATTGGGTGTGTCCATTATATCATTCACACAATGACATAACCTTGTTATTAATAACATCCAATGTTCATGATTATGAAACTAATCATCCATTAATCAACAAGCTAGTTTAAGAGGCATACTAGGGACTTCTTGTTTGTCTACATATCACACATGTACTAATGTTTCGGTTAATACAATTCTAGCATGATATATAAACATTTATCATAAACATAAAGATATAAATAATAACCACTTTATTATTGCCTCTAGGGCATATCTCCTTCAGTCTCCCACTTGCACTAGAGTCAATAATCTAGATTACATTGTAATATACCTAACACCCATTGCATTCTGGTGTTGGTCATGCTTTGCCCTAGGGAGAGCTTTAGTCAACGGATCTGCTACATTCAGATCAGTGTGTACTTTGCAAATCTTTACTTCTCCATCTTCGATGTACTCGCGAATCGAGTGGTAACGCAGCTTGATATGCTTTAGCCTCTTGTGTGACCTTGGCTCTTGTGCATTGGCGATGGCACCCATGTTATCACAGTAAATGATTAATGGGTCCAATGCACTAGGAACCACACCGAGCTCTACAATGAACCTCTTCATCCATACCGCTTCTGATGAAGCCTCTGAAGCCGCTATGTACTCTCGATTCTGTTGAAGACTTCACCACCGTGCACCGCTTCGAGCTTGCCCGACTTACTGCAGCACCATTCAATATAAACACGTACCCGATTGTGACTTAGAGTCATCGGGATCAGTGTTCCAACTTGCATCGGTGTAACCGTTTACAACGAGCTCTTGGTCACCTCCATAACAAAGAAACATATCCTTAGTTCTTTTCAAGTACTTCAGATATTCTTGACCGCTGTCCAGTTGTTCCATTCCTGGATCACTTTGATATCTGCTAGTCAAACTAACGGCATGTGCTATATCCGGTATAGTACATAGAAACGCATACATGATAGAACCTACTGCAGAGGCAAAGTGCATGTTACACATCCTAACTCTTTCTTCTGCGTAGCCGGTCCTTGAGTTTTACTCAATACCTTGCACAGTAACATAGGTAAGAACCCTTTCTTACTTTCGTCCATTCTAAACTTCTTTAGAATCTTGTCCAGATATGTACTCTGTGATAGCCCTATTAGGCGTCTTGATCTATCTCTATAAATCTTGATGCCTAATATATACGATGCTTCACCAAGGTCTTTCATTGAAAAACTATTATTCAAATAACCCTTAACACTGCTTAATAGTTCTATATCATTCCCGATCAATAATATGTCATCTACATATAATATCAGGAATGCTACAGAGCTCCCACTCACTTTCTTGTAAATATAGGCCTCTCCATGACACTGTATAAACCCGAAGTCTTTGATCACCTTATCAAAGCGTCGGTTCCAACTTCTTGATGCTTGCTTCACCATAGATTGAACGCTGAAGTTTGCATACTTTGTCGACATTTTTAGGATCGACAAAACCTTTGGGTTGTACCATATACAACTCTTCCTCAATGTCTCCATTAAGGAACGCCGTTTTGACATCCATCTGCCAAATCTCATAATTGAAAAATGCAGCTATTGCTAACAAAATCCTCACAGATTTTAGCTTCGCTACAGGTGAGAATGTCTCATCGTAGTCAACTCCTTGAATTTGTCGGAAACCCTTTGCGACAAGTCGAGCTTTATAGACAGTAATATTACCATCAGCATCTGTTTTTCTCTTGAAGATCCATTTATTCTCGACAGCCTTACGGCTATCGTGTAAGTCTACCAAAGTCCATACTTTGTTATCATACATGGATCCCATTTCGGATTTCATGGCTTCTTGCCATTTGTTGGAATCGGGCTCATCATCGCTTCTTCATACGTCGCAGTGGTCCTCATCATTGTTATCCACAATCATGACATTTAGACAAGGATCATACCAATCAGGAGTGGTACGTTCCCTTGTCGATCTGCGAGGTTCGATGGTTTCCTCGTTCGAAGTTTCATGATCATTATCATTAGCTTCCTCTCGTTGCCGGTGTAGGCGGTACAGTACAACTTCCGCATGCGCTACTCTGATCAACGAGTATAGATTCATCAATCTCATCGAGTTCTACTTTTCTTCCAGTCACTTCTTTAGTGAGAAATTCTTTCTCAAGAAAGGTTCCGTTCTTAGCAACAAAGATTTTGCCTTCGGATCTGTGATAGAAAGTGTACCCTATAGTTTCCTTAGGGTATCCTATGAAGACGCATTTCTCCGCTTTGGGTTCTAGCTTGTCCGGTTGTAACTTCTTTACATAGGCTTCGCAACCCCAAACTTTCAGGAACGACAGCTTAGGTTTCTTATTAAACCATAATTCATACGGTGTCATTTCTACGGATTTTGATGGTGCTCTATTTAAAGTGAATGCGGCTGTCTCTAATGCATAACTCCAAAATGATAACGGCAAATCAGTAAGAGACATCATACTACGAACCATATCTAAGAGAGTTCGATTACGACGTTCGGACACACCGTTTCGTTGAGGTGTTCCCGGCGGTGTCAATTGTGAAAGTATTCCGCATTTCTTTAAATGCATGCCAAACTCATAACTCAGATATTCACCTCCACGATCAGATCGTAGAAATTTGATCTTCTTGTTACGTTGATTTTCTACTTCACTTTGAAATTCCTTAAACTTCTCGAAAGTTTCGGATTTATGTTTCATGAAATAGATATACCCATATCTACTCAGATCATCTGTGAAGGTTAGAACATAACGATAACCACCGCGCGATGCTACGCTCATTGGTCCACATACATCTGTATGTATGATTTCCAATAAGTCAGTAGCTCGCTCCATCATACCAGAAAATGGAGTATTTGTCATTTTACCCATTAGACATGCTTCGCATCTATCAAGTAACTCAAAGTCAAGTGATTCAAGTAATCCATCAGTATGGAGTTTCTTCATGCGTTTCACTCCAATATGACCAAGACGACAGTGCCACATATAAGTAGAATTATCATTAAGTTTAATTCGCTTAGCATCAATGTTATATATATGCGTATCACTACTATCGAGATCTAATAGAAATAAGCCATTCTTTTGTGGTGCTCGACCATAAAAGATATTATTCATAAAAATAGAACAACCATTATTCTCAGACTTGAATGAATAACCGTCTTGCATTAAACAAGATCCAGATATAATGTTCATGCTCAACGCAGGTACATAATAGCAATTATTTAGGCTTAAAACTAATCCCGAAGGTAGATGTAGAGTAAGTGTGCCGACTGCGATCACATTGACCTTGGATCCGTTTCCAACGCGCATCGTCACTTCATCTTTCAGCAGTTGTCGTTTATTCTTTAGTTCCTGTTTCGAGTTACAAATATGAGCAACCAAACCAGTATCAAATACCCAGGTACTAGAACGAGAACCAGTGAAATGAACATCTATAACATGTATATCAAATATACCTTCTTTCTTCTTCTTGACAAGGCCGTTCTTCAGATCAGCCAGATACTTGGAGCAATTACGCTTCCAGTGTCCCTTCTCCTTGCAGTAATAGCACTCAGCATCAGGCTTAGGGCCGTTCTTAGGTTTCATAGGAGGCGTGGCAGCTTTCTTGCCACCCTTCTTGAATTTTCCCTTAGACTTGCCCTGTTTCTTGAAACTGGTGGTCTTGTTGACCATCAACACTTGGTGCTCTTTCTTGATCTCAATCTCAGCAGCTTTTAGCATGCCAAAAAGTTCAGGTAACTCCTTGTTCATGTTACGCATATTGTAGTTCATCACAAAGTTCTTGTAACTTGGTGGCGATGATTGAAGGACACGATTAATCCCGATCTGTTAGGAATCACTATTCCCAAGTCACTGAGTTTCTTCGCATGCCCGGTCATGGCGAGCATGTGCTCACTAACGGAGCTGCCTTCTTCCATCATACAGCCGAAGAAATGTTTCGATGCTTCATAGCATTCCACTGCCGCATGAGTCTCGAATATAGCTTTCAGCTCATTCATCAACTCATGAGGATCATGGTGCTCAAAACGTTTTTGAAGATCGGATTCAGACCGCACGGGATGGCACACCGAACTTGAGAGTACCGAGTTTTCCGAGTCGCGTAAACAGCTTTTACTTCATCGGATTCATCTTCTGCGGGAGGGTCACCTAGCGGTGCATCAAGCACAAATTGCAGATTTCCGCCATAGAGGAAGATCCTCACATGACGGAACCAGTCGGTGAAGTTGCTACCGTTGCTCTTAAGTTTCTCTTTCTCTAGGAACTGATTAAAATTGATTGGGGACGCCATCTCTACAACATATATTTGCAATAGTTTAGACTAAGTTTATGACAAATTGAGTTCAAATTTTAATTCAACATAATTAAAAACCTAAGTGAACTCCCACTCAAAACAATATCCCTCGCATTGTCTTAGTGATCACACGAACCAAATCCACCGCACCTAAACCCGATCATCACGAGAAAAGGTGTGATTTCAATGGCGAACACTCAAAGTGTTCATCATATCAACCATATGATTCATGCTCTACCTTTCGGTATCACGTGTTCCGAGACCATGTCTGTACATGCTAGGCTCGTCAAGGCCACCTTAGTATCCGCATGTGCAAAACTGTCTTGCACCCGTCATATGTACTTATTGAATCTATCACACCCGATCATCACGAGGTGCGTTGAAACGACAAGACTTGGCAACGGTGCTACTAAGGATGAACACTTTATTATCTTGAGATTTTAGTGAGGGATCATCTTATAATGCTACCGTCGCGATCTAAGCAAAATAAGATGCATAAAAAGGATTAACATCACATGCAGTTCATATGTGATATGATATGGCCCTTTTGTTCTTGCGCCTTTGATCTTCATCTCCAAAGCACGGATATGATCTCCATCATCTTCGGGCATGATCTCCATCATCGTCGGCGTAGCGTCAAGGTCAATGGCGCCGTCTTCATGATTGTCCTCCATGTAGCAACTATTACAACTACTTTGAAATACTACTCAACATGAAATTTAAAGACAACCATAAGGCTCCTGCCGGTTGCCACAATACAATAATGATCATCTCATACATATTCATCATCACATTATGGCCATATCACATCACCAAACCCTGCAAAAACAAGTTAGACGTCTCTAATTTGGTTTGCATATTTTACGTGGTTTAGGGTTTTCGAGAGAGATCTAATCTACCTACGAACATGAACCACAACGTTGATACTAATGTTTTCAATAGAAGAGTAAATTGAATCTTTACTATAGTAGGAGAGACAGACACCCGCAAAGCCTCTTATGCAATACAAGTTGCATGTCGAACGAGGAACAAGTCTCATGAACGCGGTCATGTAAAGTTAGTCCGAGCCGCTTCATCCCACTATGCCATAAAGGTGCAAAGTACTCAAACTAAAGATAACAAGAGCATCAACGCCCACAAACCATTGTGTTCTACTCGTGCAACCATCTATGCATAGACACGGCTCTGATACCACTGTAGGATAACGTTGCATAGAAAACAAAAATTTTCCTACCGCGAACACGCAATCCAAGCCAAGATGCAATCTAGAAGACGGTAGCAACGAGGGGGTATCGAGTCTCACCCTTGAAGAGATTCCAAAGCCTACAAGAGGAGGCTCTTGTTGCTGCGGTAGACGATCACTTGCCGCTTGCAAAAGCGCGTAGAAGATCTTGATCACGATCGGTTCCGGCGCCACGAACGGGCAGCACCTCCGTACTCGGTCACACGTTCGGTTGTTGATGAAGACGACGTCCACCTCCCCGTTCCAGCGGGCAGCGGAAGTAGTAGCTCCTCTTGAATCCGACAGCACGACGGCGTGGTGTCGGTGACGGTGTAGAAGTCCGGCGGAGCTTCGCTAAGCTACGCAGGCAATATGGAGTGGAGGAGCTTGGCTAGGGTTTGGGAGGGGTGGCCGGCCACTCTATGGGGGGCGGCCAGCTTGTGGTCTTGGGGTGGCCGGCCCCCTCCCTTGGCCCCTCATTATATAGGTGGATCCCAAGTGTTGGTGTCCAAGTCTTCGAATAAGACCCGAAACCAAAACCTTCCATAGGAGGGGGAAACCTAGCCCAACTAGGACTCCCACCCAAAGGTGGGATTCCCACCTCCCATGTGGGGGGTGGCCGGCCCCCTATGGTGGAGTCCACTTGGGACTCCACCCCATCTAGGGCTGGCCGGCCATGGAGGTGGAGTCCCTTGTGGACTCCACCTTCCTTGGTGGTTTCTTCCGGACTTTTCTAGAACCTTCTAGAACCTTCCATAGAACCTTCCGCGACATTTTATTTCACATAAAATGACATCCTATATATGAATCTTATTCTCCGGACCATTCCGGAACTCCTCGTGATGTCCGGGATCTCATCCGGGACTCCGAACAAATATTCGAACTCCATTCCATAATTCAAGTGCTACCATTTCAACATCCAACTTTAAGTGTGTCACCCTACGGTTCGAGAACTATGCGGACATGGTTGAGTACTCACTCCGACCAATAACCAATAGCGGGATCTGGAGATCCATAATGGTTCCCACATATTCAACGATGACTTTAGTGATCGAATGAACCATTCACATATATTACCAATTCCCTTTGTCTCGCGATATTTTACTTGTCCGAGGTTTGATCTTCGGTATCACTCTATACCTTGTTCAACCTCGTCTCCTGACAAGTACTCTTTACTCGTACCGTGGTATGTGGTCTCTTATGAACTTATTCATATGCTTGCAAGACATTAGACGACATTCCACCGAGAGGGCCCAGAGTATATCTATCCGTCATCGGGATGGACAAATCCCACTGTTGATCCATATGCCTCAACTCATACTTTCCGGATACTTAATCCCACCTTTATAGCCACCCATTTACGCAGTGGTGTTTGGTGTAATCAAAGTACCTTTCTGGTATAAATGATTTACATGATCTCATGGTCATAAGGACTAGGTAACTATGTATCGAAAGCTTATAGCAAATAACTTAATGACGAGATCTTATGCTACGCTTAATTGGGTGTGTCCATTATATCATTCACACAATGACATAACCTTGTTATTAATAACATCCAATGTTCATGATTATGAAACTAATCATCCATTAATCAACAAGCTAGTTTAAGAGGCATACTAGGGACTTCTTGTTTGTCTACATATCACACATGTACTAATGTTTCGGTTAATACAATTCTAGCATGATATATAAACATTTATCATAAACATAAAGATATAAATAATAAACACTTTATTATTGCCTCTAGGGCATATCTCCTTCACTGGGTGCCTCTATTTATAGATGGCGAGGTGACCGGCGGGTGCTGTGAGAGGTCATCGACGGCGAGGGCGCTCCAGGGCACGAAGGGGCAAGCTAGGGGGTGCGCTAGGGAGCTGCGATCATGGCGAGGACGATGCGCATGAAGGGGCAGCGAGGGGAGGACGATGGCAGGCTGGCGTCGTTCGAGTGCTCGCGGTACGGGCGCGGCAGAAGTTTGATAATGGCGACGGTGACTGGTCCTCCGCTGGCTAGTGAGCATGTCTAGCGGGTAGATGTAGGGGTGGTGAGCATGCGTGCAAAGGGAGAGAGGGAGAGGAGGTCGAGCGAGTCCAGGCGAGGAGGTGTACTGGCGGGTCTAGTGTCATGCCATGCGCGCGCTGGCGTGTACTAGCGTGGTGATCACGACGCGTCCAGGGCGTTGTCGTGCATGTTTTGGAGGGGCATCGTGTCTAGCGTGTCCAGTACTTCCTGGTGAGTCTAGCTGACATGGTTTGCTGGACCAGAGAGAGGGGTTGAGGTAGGGTGGCATGGTGGCCGGCATGAGAGCTTGGCATGGTGAGTTCTTGATCATTGCTTCGACTTTAGTAGGGCTGCAGGTCATAGGATGATGCAGGAAGGGTACAGGGAGGTTGATGATCACCAGGTTAAAGTGGTGGAGGCAAAAATCTGTTGGATATTAGGGTGTGTGTAAAAGGGGATTTGATGCCTGCCATGTGTTTGAGGATATGGCCGCAAGAGAAAAATGTTTGAAATTTGAAAATCTTTTTGGTGGACTTCATTCATATTATTAAAGAGAAAGAATGGTGGTGGTGGTGGTCATTTTGGCAAAGGTTTGTGAGATTTCAAATTTGGGGTTATCTTCACATAGTTTCAAAGTCTCCACTTGTCAAATCCATACTGGTCAACCTGGTCAACTTTAGCACTAATGGTCAACAGGAAAGTTGTTCACCTTGACATGTTCTTGGATGACATGGCTTTGGTTGACCAAGTTTAGTTGCAGAAACAAAAGATAGGTGGGTGCAAAGTGGTGAAGAAAATAAAAAGGGGACATATGACCATTATCACATGTATGTGAGTTTTGAATTTTGCTTTGATTTGATTTTGGTTTCTTTGATGCAATTGTGTTTGTTTATCATATATAAGAGTTTTACAAACAATAGATCAAGCAAAGGTGGCCTTTGTCGAAGATTTGCAAATTTGGCTAAGTGTGTATGTGAGTGAAAATGGGATTTTCTCACCATTTGATTTCTCTCCATTTGATTTGACTTTTCTTGACTCTAATGTGGTTCTTATTAGTTTAGAAACATTTTAAGACCATTGAAACCATTTCAAATGGTCTTGTTCAAAGATTTGCAAAAATGGCCATAACACATAAGAGGTGATGTGTCAAATTTCATTATTCTTGTTAATTGTTCATCTTGCTTCCCTTGGGCATGGGTTAGGGTCAATTTAGTGTTATATTAGGTTGAGAGATGGTTTCACACCATTTGGTCAAGGTTTAAGGTCATAGGTCAAGAATTGGGTATTATGGCTATGTGTCACATATGCCTCTATGCATATGTTGCATTTGAGTTCTAGTTTGACTTAGCTTGACCCAATTGGTGTTGTTGAGTGTTGAAATGGTATATAGGAGTGATCCAACCATTCATAACAAGTCTTAGGGTCAAGGATCTTAAATTCAAAAATTTGCTATTTTACTCTCATATGCCTCTATGGCATTTTTAGTTTCTTTTTATTTTCTTGGGTTTCACTTTGGAATTTGGTTTGATAAGTACTAGGTAAGGTGTATAAAGGTTTTCCAAACCTCTAAGCAAAGTAGAAGAGCTTAGGGTAAGGATTTATAAATATAGCCATAGGCACATATGCCTTTTTCTTATTTTATTTCCTTTTATTTTATTTTAGCTAGGATGGTGAAAAGAAGGGTGAGGTTTTGGGTTTAAGATTATTTCAAACTACTATAACAAGCAAACATGGCAATAACACAAGAATTAAGCAAGATCACTATGTATCACACTTAATTTAATAAAAGTTTTTGTTGGTTCCAAAATTTGGAACTAGGAAAATTCATTTGTTTTATTTTGAAATTTTTGGGATGTTACAGTATGCTTGCAAGACTTCCAGGAAACAGCGCCACCTCCAAGTGTAAACAAATAACCACTTGTGGCCTTAGTCTCATCAGCATCAGATATCCAATTTGCATCACTATAACCCTCAAGTACCCTTGGATAATTCCATAACTCGCGGTGCCTTTCAAATAGCGCAAAACTCTCTCAAGAGCATGCCAATGAACATCTCCAGATCTAGACACAAAACGGCTGAGTTTACTTACAGCAAAGGAGATGTCAGGCCTCGTGGCGCTGGCTAAATACATAAGCGAGCCAATGATTTGCGAATATCGCAATTGATCTCTAGCAATTCTTTTATTCTTACGAATTATAACGCTAGGATCATAGGGTGTTGGAGAAGATTTGTAGTCGCTATACCCGAAGCGACTCAGGATCTTTTCCACATAGTGGGACTGAAGCAATGTAATCCAACCATCGTCATCCTTCATCAGCTTGATGTTTAAGATCACATCAGCTACTCCCAAGTCCTTCATCTCAAAACGATGAGATAGGAACTCCTTGACCTCCTTAATCACATTAAGGTTGGTCCCAAATATCAATATGTCATCGACATAGAGACAAAGAATAACTCCCTCGCCCCCACCATGGCGATAGTATACACACTTGTCGGCTTCGTTTAAAACAAAGCCTTCAGCGGTTAAAGTTCTTTCAAACTTCTCATGCCATTGCTTAGGCGCTTGCTTAAGCCCATACAAAGACTTCAGTAATTTACACACCTTTCCTTCTTGACCATCTACTACAAATCCATCAGGCTGCTCCATATAAATTTCCTCTTCAAGCTCTCCATTTAGGAAAGCAGTCTTAACATCCATTTGATGAACGAGAAGACCATGTGAGGTAGCCAAGGAAAGTAGTACTCGAATAGTGGTCAGTCGAGCTACAGGTGAGTATGTATCAAAGAAGTCTTCGTCTTCTTTCTGAGTGTAACCCTTGGCCACAAGTCGTGCCTTGTACTTTTCAATAGTACCATCGGGCCTAAGCTTTTTCTTGAACACCCACTTGCATCCTACAGGTTTACACCCATAAGGACGATCAGTAACCTCCCAAGTTCCATTAGCTAAGATGGAATCCATCTCGCTACAGACAGCTTCCTTCCAGTAGTCAGCATCCTGAGATGCATAGGCTTCTGAAATAGAAGTGGGAGTATCATCCACGAGGTACACAATGAAATCATGACCAAAGGACTTTGCAGTCCTCTGTCTCTTGCTCCTTTTGGGAGCTTCATTGTCATCCTCCACAGGATTATCAAAGTGTTCTATAGCCATGGTAGGTTCAGGAAATAATTCCTGAGTAGATGAACTGGGCATCTCCTGAATTGATGAGCTAGACGTTTCTTTCATAGGAAAGATGTCCTCAAAGAAAGTCGCATCATTCGACTCCATAATTGTACCAACATGCATTGCGGATACCTCAAATTTTACTATCAAAAATCTGTAGCCAATGCTATCAAAAGCATATCCCAGAAGAACACAATCCACGGTTTTTGGTCCAAGCTTGCGCTTCTTGGGTATCGGCACATTTACTTTCGCCAAACAACCCCAAGTTCGTAGATAAGAGAGTTTCAACCTTTTCCTTTCCCATTCCTCAAAAGGGGTAATGGTTTTGTTCTTTGTGGGGACACGGTTTAGGACATGACATGCAGTCAATATCGCCTCCCCCCACCATGCCTTGGATAGACCCGATGTATCTAACATGGCGTTAACCAAATCAGTTAGAGTACGGTTCTTTCTTTCTTTCAGCTACCCCATTTGACTGAGGTGAGTAGGGAGGCGTCCTCTCATGGATAATTCCGCACAAAAAGAATCAAACTCGTTGGAAAAATACTCCCCACCATGATCAGACCTTAGCCGCTTGATCTTTCGATCAAGTTGGTTTTCTGCTTCAGCTTTAAAGATTTTGAAGTGATTAAGAGCTTCATCTTTAGATTTCAGGAGATACACATAACAATATCGAGTAGAGTCATCAATTAAAGTCATGAAGTATCTTTTCCCTCCTTTTGTCAATTCACCATTCATTTCACAAAGATCCGAATGTATAAGTTCCAGCGGTGCCAAGTCTCTTGCCTCCGCATTCTTATGAGACTTACGTGGTTGCTTAGCTTGCACACATACTTGGCACTTGGATTTCTTGACAATAGCAAATTTCGGAATTATATTCATATTCGCTAGCCGCGTCATGCACCCAAAATTAATATGACAAAGTCGTGAATGCCAAATATCGGACTCACTATCATTGCAAACATGATTAATAATTTGAGTACATAAGTCTGACAAAGATAAGCGGAACAAGCCTCCGCACACATAACCCTTTCCAACAAATTGTCCACACTTGGAAATTACAACTTTATTGGACTCAAAAACCAACTTAAAACCATCTCGACATAAAAGCGATCTGCTAACGAGATTCTTATTAATGGAAGGAACGTGCTGCACATTCTTCAGCTGGATGGTCTTTCCCGAAGTAAACTTCAGATCCACCGTACCAACACCACGAACAGAAGCACGTGAGCCATTTCCCATCAGCACGGAAGAAGTCCTTGCGACCTGATAAGAAGAAAACATAGAGACATCAGAACATACATGTGTATTGGCTCCGGTGTCTATCCACCAATCAGGAGAATTACATACTGAAAGGACAGTAGGAGAAGTACCGTACCCAACGTCCTTCATCTCAGTATCAACACCAATAACAACATTTGCGGACTTGCCGCTGTTCTCACGCCGATCATGGCGTTCTGGGCAATCAGGAGCCCAATGTCCAGGAGCGCCACAAACATGGCAGTTTTCTTTCTTCTTATAAGGATTCTTCCTCTTGAAGTTGGTTGGGTTGGAGGCTTTGTTCTTCACGTCAAACTTGCCTTTTCCATTGTTCTTATTCTTAGACTTGTGAGATTGGAAGTTCTTCTTCTGTACCACATTGGCACTAGAACCTCCCTCAAAACTACGAGCGCGTGTGTCCTTTGCTCTCGCCTTCTCTTCCACATGAAGCGAGCCAATGAGATCCGAAACGGAAAACTCTTGTCTCTTATGTTTCAGAGAAGTAGCAAAGTTCCTCCACGAAGGAGGAAGCTTGGCAATAATGCCACCGGCCACAAATTTGTCCGGTAAGGTACACTTAAACTGCTCGAGTTCTTTGGCAAGGGACTGAATCTCATGAGCCTGCTCAACCACGGAGCGCTCATCAGTCATCCTGTAGTCATATAATTGCTCCATGACATACAGTTCAGTGCCAGCGTCCGAGACCCCAAATTTGGCCTCGAGCGCATCCCACGCATCTTTACCATGGTCGAAAGCCATGTACGGGTCAACAATGTTGTCCCCAAGAATGCTGAACAAGGCCGCCTTTAAACATGGCGTCGACCTTTTCAAACTTTTCCTGCTCCTCTGCAGAGAGAGGCCCCTCAGGTCTAGCATCTGTGGCGCTAAAACACCCTAGGTTTGTAAACCATAGAACTGCCTTTGTGCGCCACCTCTTGTAATGCATACCATCAAAGAGGGGAGGTCGAGTAGCGGCAGCAACGCTGCTTGAATTGATTTGCCTATAATCAGGTTTTTGGATTGTTGGAAATATAAGCAAATATCCATATGAAATAATCCGTACGAGTAATTGATAAATCATGACTACGAAAATAACAAATAAACTAATCATGCAGACTAGTAAGGTAGATGAATAGATCATATGTAAACAAGACAAACTGATCGCATCTACCACAGAAACTAGAAGAAGAAACTCTAACAGAGACTGAAAGAGAAACGACAAGATCACATACTTCGCAGCAGCGTCGTTGTCGCCCATGTTGAGGTTGTCGAAGAAGTCGCTGAGGTCCGGGAAGAAGTTGTCGTTGTGGAGGAACTCATCATCCAATGACGACGTCGTGATGCCAGTAGTCGTGCCGGAGCGCTCCCCAAAAACCTGATTGCCCCTACCCGTACAGGTTCACGAGAGGCAGGGTTCCGAAGGCCTACTGTCGTTGTCGTTGTGGAGGAACTCATCGTCCAATGACGACGTCGTGATGCCAGTAGTCGCGCCGGAGCGCTCCCCAAAAACCTGATTGCCCCTCACCCGTACAGGTTCACGAGAGGCAGGGTTCCGGAGGCCTACTGTCCCGGCAGTCGGTACACGCCGACGGACGGGATGAGGAAGACAAAGGCGGCGGCGCAATGAACTGGAAACAGGTAGTCGCATATGCGTCTCGTCATGGCGGCTAGGGTTGCACAGGATCTTATATAGTGCGGTTCGGGAAGGTCGTGGGGCGCAGCCCACGTCCGAGTCGGCACAGCCACGATCCAGAAAAACCGGAAGGCAAAACGGCTGAGTAACGCGTCCGTTAATGACTCAAAATTGATTACACAATTAATTTCCCAAACAGCAAAAAGATAAGCTCGGCTCGGCGAGATTCCCGCAACCCGCGGCGCATCGTGATGTGTCGTGACGAGGCGAGGCGAGGCGAGGCGGGCGGTGGAGGAGGAGGAGTGCGCGAGGGCTCTCTCTCTTCTCACTCACTTACTAGGACTAGAACAGCCCACCTTATATACCACTCCAAATCTCTCCCAACTAGCAATGTGGGACTAAACTTTAGCCCCCACTAGTGCTGCCACTGATTTTTGGAATGGGCCATGTGAGTTTCAGAATTTGATAATGGGCCATGGGCCAAAGGCCAAATGCCCCAAATTCCAGCAGTTGTAGCCTTTGTGGCCTTGTCGTCTTTGTGGCGTGGTAGCCTTTGTGGCGTTGTTGCCTTTGTGGAGTGTGTTAGCCTTTGTGGTTTTGGAGCCGGTGGTGGCACGTTGGAGTCTTGGTGACCTTGTCGCCGGTGTGGCGTGTTGTAGCCCTTGTGGCCTTGTACTTGAGAGCCTCTGTGTTTTGGACTTGCCTCAAGCTTGATACTTGGGAGTTTTCTCAAGCTTGTACGGGTTCGGTGACCACCCTCAAGGGTCCCTTAGTGGATCGAGGCTTTCCCCTTGGTGGAAGGGCTCGAGGAGAATACGGTGTCCCTAGTGGCTAATTGGAGTGCCTCGTGCCTCCACACCGCTCCAACGGAGACGTAGCACCCTTGGGTGTGAACTTCGGGATACATCATCGTCTCCTCGTGCACCGGTTACTTCTCTACCCGAGCTCCTTTATCTATGTGCTTTACATTGTGATATCTATCATGCTTGATGTTCTATACCTAGCTTGTTACCACCTTGTTGCTCATCATGCTAGCATAGGTTGTTGGTGCACTTAGGCAAACCCCTAGTTGATAGGCTTTGAGCTAAACTAGTAAACACTAAGTAGTTTTATTCCGCCTACTTTAGCTCTTAAGTAGAAGTTCTTATAACCCGCCTATTCACCCCCCCTCTAGGCGACGTCCTAGTACATTCAATTGGTATCAGAGCTAGGGCTCTCTTATCTTGTTGGGCTTCACCGCCTAGAGAGTAATGACATCGGCTAGAGGATTAGTGCACATTTTCACTTTTACATTTGATGGCACTAATTATGATGCTTGGAAATTCTACATGCTTGATTATTTTAGGGGCATGCACCCACATGTGGAGCAAATTCTTGATATGGGTTTTTCTCCTCCTAAGGATCCACAAAATCCAACTTTTGAGGAGAAGAAAAACTCTTATCTAGATGCTCAAGCTACTAAAGTGATTTGCCATGTTGTGAGTCATGTAGTGATCTCCTCCACCGCGCCTTTCTGGAGTGCTCATGAGTTTTGGACAAAGCTTCGAGATACATATGGTGGATCCAAGACCATTGAGGATGATCGCACTCCTTCCACTTCACCAGTGTGTGGTAAGACACAAGGTAATGGTATGGTGAGTGGTGATGAACATTGCATTGTTCATAGTGAGCCTTCTCTTGATGATTCTTCATCCCTATCCCATTGCAATGTTTCCTCTTTGGACTTGAACACTTGTAGCACTATAAATGCTTTACATGCTAGTGTTGGTAGTCCTTGCATATCTTCATTCCATGATGATATGCTTTCCTTGTCTTGTTGCCATAATGAAAATACTTTGCTTTCCTCTAGTATTTGTGTGACTAACAATGTAGAGGGAACCAAGGATACTATGGACCAAGACAAGATCTTGGATGGAGCTTCAATTACTTCATCCTCTTCATCACCTCATGGTTCCTACACTTGCCTTATGGCTAAGGCTTCTAAGGTATCTCCTTCCTTGGAACCCTATCTATCTAGTGATGATGAGGATGATGATATGTAAGAACTTAATGTTGCTTCCTTAAACATGATGGGCGAGTTGTTTTTTCATGCTCTTCATAAGAAGAAATTTGCTTGCTCTAACTTTATGAAAATCTTGGCTTCTCACTACAAGAAAAGTTCTGATAGGCAACGTCCCAAAATCGTCCGCTAAGGGGTGTTTTTCGTCGCCTATGGGCCTAACCCGACGATATGGGTTCTGTTGTCGAAACTGCGTCAGGCAAAGTCCTACCACGTTTTTTCCGGTCCGTCGCTTGGGTGCCCTTCCGCCACGGAAAATCGGACCGTTGCGAAGTGTTTCCGGAGCCCGTTGATCGCCGACGTCATGCAACCGACACGTGGCGACGCCGTTAGCGCGCGATTAACGGCGTTAACCGCTGAAACCCCGTGGTAGATGGTAGGCCCACACGAGGCCTGCCACGTCTTAAGCGGGCCGGCCCATTAAGTTTGCGGGCCGGGCCAGCTGACTTAGTTTGACAGGTCAACTATATAGCTGGGCTGGTCCATTAGTTACGTGGGCCGGGCCTAACCTCTAAGGTTGACTGGTCAAAAGATTAATGGGCCGGCCCACTAAGCATGTGGGCCGGGCCGAATGCACTCGTTTGACCGGTCAACAGGCAAAAGGGCCGGCCCACAACACATGTGGGACCCACTTTCATGTTATCGGGCCGGCCCTTTACCAAGTGGGGTCCACCTTAAAGCAAATGGGCCGGCCCAAGAAGTTATTGGGCCGGCCCAATTAGCATGTGGGTCCCACTTTCCTGCTATCGGGCCGGCCTATTTAGTACGTGGGGTCCACATTAGATCAAATGGGCCGGCCCACCAAGCCAGCGGGCCGGGCCAAAAGCACATGTGGGTCCCACTTCCTGTTAATGGGCCAGCCCATTTAGTATGTGGGGTCCACCATATAGCAAGTGGGCCGGCCCAACAAGATAGTGGGCCGGGCCAAAAACACAGGTGGGTCCCACTTTCCAGTTAAAGGGCCGACCCATTTAGTATGTGGGGTCCACCATATAGCAAGTGGGCCGACCCAACACGCTAGTGGGCCGGGCCAAAAACACAGGTGGGTCCCTCTTTCCTCTTAAAGGGCCGGCCCATTTAGTATGTGGGGTCCACCATGCAGCAAGTGGGCCGGCCCAACAAGATAGTGGGCCGGGCCAAAAACGCAGGTGGGTCCCACTTTCCTCTTAAAGGGCCGGCCCATTTAGTATGTGGGGTCCACCATGCAGCAAGTGGGCCGGCCCAACAAGATAGTGGGCCGGGCCAAAAGCACAGGTTGGTCCCACTTTCCTGTTAAAGGGCCGGCCCATTTAGTACATAGGGTCCACCACAAAAGCAATTGGCTGGCCCAACTAGTTAGTGGGCCGGCCCAGTAGTGGGTGGGGTCCACCTTAAAGCAAGTGGGCCGGCCCAATTAGAGTGTGGGGTCCACCGTAAATCAAGTGGGCTGGCCCAACAAGTAAGTGGGCCAGCCCATTTAGTTGCTGTTTATATGCCGGCATAATAGGCGCTTTAGGATTTTGCGGGCCGGCACATATGTGATTTCGGTTAATTGGGCCGTTTAAGGGATGGGAATTCGTGTTTTAGATACTGAGAATATTTACGCAGCAATGATTTCTGTCGGATAGCCTCACTTACCACAAGCAACAAAGAAAAAATGTGCGAAAGAACTATAAAAACTAACTAAATATTACATCAGCTGCACGGCTTTGAAAAAATATTACAGAACCCAGAGAAATTGAATGGTAATTAAACCTAGCAATACAATGAAGCGATCCGGCAATCTTTTAAGTTGTCCATGCAGCACCTATATCTGAAACAAAGACATTACAAGTTAAGACAACAACAATGGAAAGGCAAAGACACTACAATATTGTTTGCCAAAGAATTTGGAACTCATCATTTCGTCGTTATAACAAGATTATTGTAATGCGCACAATAAGCAAACAAAGAGTGCATGCCGCATACCAATAGCCAATATAACAAAGCATGTTAGAATGAAACAGCAGACTTACTACTGTCGGGTCCCATGCAAACCAACATGTTCAGGGAGTACAAAATTGGCATGAACAACATAGTAGCAGGCTATAAATTTTGTAACAACGACTGAGCAAGATGAAGTTATGATGGCTACATCTACAGAGCAGGGAATGTAAACCAAAAATAGAAGTTACGATGGCAAAAGCTAAAGAGGAGGGAATGTGAACCAACATGTGCCAAGTGTAATTACTTCATTTTGGCTGTGAACTAAATAATACTCCTGAACTTCTAGTGAAGGGGATGCAAATCAAGATGTTTCAGGATATAAACTTGTAATGAGCAACACATAGAGGATAGTTAATGCTGGAGCTTAGGATGGACCAGATACAGAATAAAGTGGGATCACCTGTGAACTTGTATAAGAGGGAATGCAAACCAATATGTTCAGCATTCCATATGTGAGCGTCATGCCAAGTCAGAGAAACAAGTCAATAATGCAGCTTTTGAAGAACAAGATGGCACGCAAAATTATTATCTAGTAATATGACAAGTTTATTTGTACTACAGGCTAGATAGCAGAGTGATAGCATGCCAAACTAAGTCCTTACTTTGTTAGCTTACAATGAAGTAGATACAAAACAATGGCATCACATGTAGTACAGGGAATGCAAGCCAACATGTTCATGGAGTAAAAAATTGGCACAAATAGCATAGTAGCAGGCCATAATTTTTGTAACAACGACTGAGCAAGATAAAGTTATGATGGCTAGATCTACAGAGCAGGCAATGTAAACCAAATATAGAAGTTACGATGCCAAAAGCTATAGAGCAGGGAATGCGAACCAACATGTGCAATTACTTAAAATTGGCCATGAACTAAATAATAGCAGGATGTTACTATAATATACCTATAATTTTTGTAACAACGACTGAGCAAGATAGAAGTTATGATGGCTACATCTACAGAGCAGGGAATGAAAACCAAAATGTTCAATCGCTTAAAGTTAGCAATGAACTAGAAAATAGCAAGGTGTTACGGTCATAGCTAGGAATGAACTAAAAGAGCTTCAGACAAACAAGCATCTGAACCCAGAACATGGCGCTAAAACAAGGGACTTACATTAGGAGAAGCACTCTATGGGAGTCACAACAGATCTTCCTGGGGTTGATAGATCCGGTGATGAAGTACGCTACATGTGCTACTTGGGGTTAGAGAGACGGCCATTACACTTCATGGTTACTCATCTCATCTGCAAAAACGTAACGGCGCGTCGTTAGCACAAACAGGTTCCCCCAAGATTAAACAAGAACTTGCAGGCAAGCAATAGAAAAGTGACAGTAGAAGAGTTTAGATCATGCAAGGCGTCGGTGAAGCAGATCCGGTTCATGCACAGCGGTGTCGGTGAGCAAGATCCGATGCAGTGGAAGACGGATCCGGCGAAGCGGCTCAGCTGAAGCGACTGCGGTAGACTGCTGGATGGGCATATGGTTTCGAGGTACGGCGGGGATGATCCGGTCCGGTTGATGACGGCGTCGATGAAGCGGCTCCGGAAGGCAGCCGGATGACGAGGATCGCGAGGGCTCGGGTAGGCCAGGGAAGTCCGGCGGGGATGTTCCGGTGCGATGGTCGTGGAGGTGGGAGAGAGGGACTTGGGAAGTTCCGGTGGGTGGTCTGAGGGAAATGAATTTTTTCTGGGAGGGTTTCCGGGCTAGGGAGGTGGTGATCCAAAAAATGACGGGCATACCCCCCCACCAACCGACCTTGCTGTCATCTCCACATGGGTAGAATGGAAATTTGGAAGCGTGTGAAATTTTTGTATTTTGTGGGCGGGAAGTTTTGCCGCTATGAGATTTTGAATTTGGCTAAGGTCCAAGTATAATGATAAAAAATTGTGAGACCGTACTAGTACCTCTGTTCAAGGCCGAGTGGAAAATCAAATCATCATCACCTTGAATATCGGTCAGTACCATGATCATGATCTATCTCTGAAATTAGTGTATCCGCTAGATCTTGCAAAGTGTAATGATAAAAAGAATTGTGAGACCGTACTAGTACTTCTCTTCTAGGCCGAGTACAACATCAAATCATCATCACGTTGAAAATTTGTTACCAACTTACCATGATCATGATCTACCTCTGAAAATGGGCGCATCCGCTAAAACTTGCAAAGTATAATGATACAAATTTGTGAGACCGTACTAGTACTTATGTTCAAGGTCGAGTGCAACATCAAATCATCATTACATTGAAAATTGTGTTACCATGATCATGATATTTCTCTGAATTTGGCGCATCCGCTAAATCTCGCAAAGGATAATGATAAAAAAAATTGTGAGATTGTACTAGTTCTTATGTTCAAGGCCGAGTACAAGATCAAATCATCATCACGTTGAAATTTGTTACAATGATCATGACATATCTCTAAAATTGGTGCATCCGCTAAATCTTGCACGTGGCGCATCTCGGTGCGGAGCAACAGGTCGGTGCTATCAAGGTTGAGGCATCGGTAGCGTCATCGGGCTCTCATCTCTTGATAGATCTTCTACATGGCGCGGCGCACCACCCGCTGATAAGTAGTCACATGTGAGACCGAGGTGGAGACGTCCCCGGCATCCTCGAGGCGCATCCAAAAAAATTAGTATAGCTTTTATTTCTGTTGCTTGCATTATTTTTAGTAAATGGCTACTCCTGAGAATACTAAGTTGTGTGATTTTATTAGCACCAACAACAATGATTTTATTTGCACACCCATTGCGGCCGCCCTTCTACGAGCCAGCGTCGACTCAAGGTATGAATTCATGTGGTGTCGCGCCCCTTCTGCCGATGAAGTGGGTGCCTTAGATTTATTGTTCTTCTCTTATGATTATTTCGAGCCGAACATGTATGCTCTTTCTCTGAATATATTGCTTGAAAATCTTACCAAGTTACTTAAATTCACTTCGTTCTTAATCTTGCGAGCTAATATTGTTATTTTTAATGAACGGTGGTGCGCGCAAGGAGAATTATTTGTGGGTGTGTTGAGCTGTTAGGCATAAGTCGAAATCCTCATCTAAACGAGTCCTCAGCTTAACACATAAAAAAGGTGTTCAATCTCGCCCACAATACCCTCTTCTTTCATCTCCCTTTATTGGAACTTGTTTTGCAGACAAGGAAAGTGGCACGTGTAATGTGAGTAAAACCCTCTTAGCCAAAATCATCTACGAGCAAGATTTTCTATACTGTAGATGCCCCAATTGACTCTCATCCCCAAAGTAGTTTTTTATGTCAGTATAGACTTCTTTACTTGATGTATACTATCGTACATGGCATGCATTTGCCTAATGAGCAGCATTGTATTGCTATTCTAGCCAACCTGATCGATATGTCAAGCTTCATGCACGAGATGCCATGTTTAATTTACTCCCTCGCCCTGATCCATATTTCTTGGTGTGAAATGAATGTGAATCGGAGGGAGTACTTTTCTTAGATAGTACTATATCATTTCAAAAAAAGTACTACTACATCACAAATGCATCAAAAGAGTACTACATCACAAGACCACCACGGTTGTACTAGTAGAGTTTAATGCTGAACTTCCAAAGGGATTAAGATTACACATATGAACTTTAAACATGACCAGGGGCATGAGGGCAAGCAGCAGGGGCGTTGACGTGGAATAAGCTAGTCAAGACGTAATTCTGGAGGAAGAGGCCATATGATGCGTGCTTGGCCTTGGTTGCAGGGCGGTGCTTCCCCCGATGTACTTAGGCCTACACCCATCGCATGTTGGATCAGGCTGCGGATGTCCTTCTGGAGAATTTTGCCACATAATGGGCAAAATAGCTCCCCGCGCATGCAGAAACGAATTTCACCACCCTTCAGCCGCTTGAGAACATAGCGGCTTTTCCGGTCCCTGCGCACCTTGTTGTTGTCCATGTCATAAGAATACTCCTATGAATTATTAAGTACTACATAATCAGGTTTTTTATGACAGATCGAATAAATACTCCACTAACATAATCAAACCTTAGAAACCCTAAAATTAAATGTGTAGAACAAGTAAATGGCAGAAGAAATCGTAATAAATCATGAGAAACCCTATGAACAACCATGAACATAAGCCACAACAATTGCAAGTCAACTAAGTATGAACACATAAATTGATTATATGACTACATGGCAGATTAGTCGAAATTAAACTAGAATCTGATCTTACGAATCGTAGAATCAATTACATCTACAAGAACAAGGTAGGATATCAAATCAATCAAGAACCAGGCTCGTGCAAACCATGTGAACAGCAATATGACACAAAGAGGATTGGGACAGTTTCGGTAAAAGAGTAGTACCTCCTCGTCATCACCCTCAACATCCTCCTGGAACTGAACGTTTGGGCCGAAATCGTCGAAGGGGTCGAGGTTCGCGTCCAGCACCAGGCCTAGGAAGACCTCGCCGTGGTGGCCTGCAACGCCGTGCACATCTTCGGTGGGATCAACAACGTTGGTATCCACCTTCTGCTCGACGGCCAGGACGCCCGTTTCAACCGAGGTCGAAGAATCAGACAAGCAGAGGAGACGAGCGGCATGGGTGCCCGGTGAAGCCTCACCCGTCGTGACGGCCAGGACGCCCATTTCGACCGAGGTCGAAGAATCAGACAAGCAGAGGAGACGAGCGGCCTGGGTGCCCGGTGAAGCCTCACCCACCGCGACGGCCACTACCGTAGAGGCATCCTCTGCGCGGGCGGCCGCCGATTGCTCCGCCTCGTATGCAATACCTGTCTTCATGCTGCTGCGGTTGGAAACGGGGAAGTCGATGTATCAGAGGTGCGGTGAGTGGATGGGGTTTTTTCACAGTGTGGGGGAGGCAAGTTGGGGGAGTGGAGAGGACGAGCTCGCGAGAGATGATGAGGCTGATTATTTTATAGCCTCTGACTCTCTGTATCCAGTAGTGGACGCGTGAAGTCGTGCATGTACTCGACTTTCCACTATCTCGGAAACGTGTACGAAACTTTTTTTTGGACCATTTAACTTCATGTGGGGCTCATGTACACCAATACTTCCAAACGTCATAAGTAATTCAAAATCATTCAGAATAATATGAGACCTTAACATTTTTGTGTGTGTCAGATATTGTCTATGAAAAATAACATCCTTCAAAAAATAAATCCCCTATGCCAATCCGATCATGCCCGTCTACTCCAACTAGCTTCCTCGAGTAATTTGGCACCTTATATTCTTAAAATGAACCAAAAATTGGCACAGGGGTGCATCATCACATGGAAAATGATGTTACCATTCTGTCTTCCCATTTTTGTTTGAATTTTTCAAAATTGTCATGCCCTAGCGGAAAAAATGTACTCCTTCTAAGAAGCATGTATCAGAATGGCATTACCAAAACCTAGGGGTGGGGTGGGGGGGCACATGGTGGTGTGATGATACATCACATTTGGACCACACAACACCATTTGGACCAACCAAAAAAAACCACCCTACACAAACCCTGGTCAAAACTAGTTTGACCAATATTACAAAAGTTGTACGGAGTACATAATTCAGAAACCATTAGAAATATACGAAGCATTCAGGAGTCCCCCAAGTCAGTGAATTTGAGTCACTTACAACTGTGGTCCACATATCTTTTTTTTTGAGAGAATGGTCCACATATCAGTCACCCAAAGTCATGGCAAAGTCAGCTTGGCAAAGTCACCGACAGACAAAGCAAGCAGTGAACAGACAACTCCGTAGCACTGAAAATACATCTCACTGAAAAGGCTAGTACTACCTTTTCTTCCCGGATAAGCAAAAATAGCTGATCGGTACTGACGAAATGCACCAGGTCCGCAATGTACTCCAGCTATAAGTGAAGCATGCCTACCACTGAAGAGGAAATTCAAGATTCCACCAGATCCCCATATCACTCTTTTGCATAAAACACGGACATATCTTTTGCACAATTCACCACTTGTTGGTCTAATCTATCGCAACTTCCATCAGTTGGTCATCTAATTAACGATTTAACGGATTAGAAAAATAAGCGGTGGAATTAGAAGTACTAGTAGCGAAATGTGCAAAATATACTGTCCTTCCCGAGGGGGTTTGTCCAGAAGAGGGCCGGATGACAATGTCCCGGGTGCATCCAGAAAGGAGAGGGGTAGTTTCTAATACATGTAAGAAATTATTTTACAAAAAGGTACATACTAAGTAGTACAACTATTAGTACAGTACTACTATTTCGAGGGAAAATGCCATGTCGTGTGACCTCTAATCAATGAGTAGAAGTTGTAGGTGCGCATAACATGCATTGCTGAAAGCTGGTTCCGCTGGAATTTGAGGTCAGTCGGGGCGGATTCTGCGAAGTTCGCCTGACGTCACTCATGTATCCCACCAAACTGCTCACTTCTTTCAATGTCTCTTCTCTTTCACTGCAGCTCTCCAACATCAGGTGCATCAACTTATCTTGTGCCTTCTGCTTATCGAGAAGGGCAAGGATGGCGATGTCAGCATATTCAAGGATCAACTTTTGGAGCTCTACTTTATCCTGAAGAAGGATTTTGTACTCTATATCAGACTTATCTCTTCCGAGGCACACAGTCTTGAGTATGCTGCTGGCTTCCTCCGCTGATGCAATGTTCCTCTCTTTCTGCTTAATCAGCTCGTTCTTCAACATGTCGCGCTCATTGCGAAGGCTGCAAATGAGCTCCACAAGAGTTTTCGAATTCTTCTTCTTGGCAGCCAAATCGTCTCGGAGGCGATCACACTCTAAGCTGAGCTCCTCGTTTTTTTCCATCAAGATGGCGACAGTGGTGTCGATAGTCGGCGCCGCTTCCTTCAGGGCGAAATCATCGGTAGCAAGTAAGCGCAAAGGAAGAAGAAGAAGAAGAAGAAGAAGATAACTACACAGTGCTTGGTGCTACCTCATTTCGCCGGGGTAGGGCCGGGTTGAAATCATCGGACGACGATGATTCCTTGGTCGTGGAAGTTGGTGCAGTACGGGCATCGTTGGAACTTCCAACCCTTTAAGATGTATAACCATAGAGACTCTTAAAGAGCTTGAGCCCGGGAAGAAGAAACGAAAGTACATGGCGAAGGAAACTAACCCGGTGAGCACAGCACGGACGCGTTTCGGCGGCGGCGGCGACGGCGACGGCGAGCCCACTTGGTTTCTGGAAGCGTCTCTCGAAATTTCGAGCCGGCGTTTTTTCTCCGCGTACTTGACCGCCGATGACCTGAATTTTGAAGACATTGCTGGAGGAGAGAGCGACGAACAAATGTTTGTTAGGTGGAGAGAGGAAGAAAGTGAATGGAACGAGAGAGTTTAGCATTTTGCCCTTATAGTCATAGTCGCTAACCGTGACGCGGGAAGGTTGGTCATCGGCGTTTAATGGTATCCCGCGTGGAAACCGAGGTGGCCACGCGGCGTCCAGTCGCCTACGCCGCCGTAAATGAGGGTAGTTGCCTACCACCACCAGGTGACATGCACGTTTTGCATGTCAACGTGTGACATGCGGCCTAAATTCAAATTTTTTGACCGCCGATGAAGAGTTCCGTGCCATGCACTCTGGCACTCTGCGCCGTCTTGGATCAGAAAATGAGCGAAGAACGAGGACGAGGCACTAGTTCAAATTTAGGATGAAGTTTAAGTTTTATTTTGGTTTAAATTAGATTAGAGGGAGTAGTACTCTTACTTTATTATATTACTTGTACTTGTGTTGATGTAGTAGTATTATTATGGTGGTGTACTTGCGTTCATGTACTTGTTTCAGCTGTTTCGGTGAAGGAGACATGCATCATCTTTTTTGGTGATGTATCTAGTCGTCCTGTAGCCCTTGTCAAATTCCTCTGATATACTGATGGGAGGGCTTGTTCACCCCATACTGATGGGAGCCCTTGTCAAATCGTAATCATAGTTTTAAGTTTCGAAACCAATGAAAAATATCCTGCTACGTGCAAAATCTCAATGTGAAAATCTTAGTATATATTGTAGACTGCACAAAAATTAAGAAAATATGGCAGGTAAAATTATACTCCGTATTGGAATTGTGAACTACTCCCTCCGTCTCACTACTTACGGCGCATTTTCCCCGATATTACTCGATGCTTAAGGCGCGGGTGGTTGTGGTTCAGTTATCTCCCTAATTTGCACGTGCTTTCCCGTTTCCACTAGTCGAAAGTCGAAACCTGGCCACATTAACCCAAGATCCTGAAAAACTGTTGGTCTATCCCGAGAAACGAGGAGGTTTAAGGAAACGAGGAGTCCAGCGCGTGCGGAAGGTGCTTTAATCGTGCGAGCATGCAGGGGCAAAATGAGGAAACTAGCGATTACTTTCTCTCCTGCCAGTCTTATACCTTAATAAATGGGCAAACTGAGCACGTTGTAGCTAATCCTTTTATTAATTAAGCAGCTATATTAGTCAATAAGATTGCCTTATGTTTTTCCTCAGTTTTCGCCAAGCCCTTATTTGCAACCCGCAGAAGGAGCTCAGACGGGAGGATTCCAGTTTAGTTGACCGTTCCGTGCTGACGTGTGGGGCTAGTAGAAAGGGACCGCGTGGGACAGGACGAGACCGCGTTTGGTTGTACGTCAGCAGGAGCTGGGTTCTGTCTCTCTCGGCGCGAATTGGCATTTTTAAGAGCACCTTTTCCCCCTCTGTCTCTTTGTCTTTTTTAACCAAATTAGTATCAAATCTAGAGAAGCTTGCATTTCTGTCTTTCTTCAATTATTTGTGCCTTTTGGCCCTCGTTGTTTGCCCAATATGGCAGCAAATCTAGTACTCCCTCTGGTCCATATGTATGTAGTTAAATCTAGAAGCAAATCTCCAGGGTAATGAACGACAAATTCACAGTCATAGTAAATCGAGAAAACAAAGTAGGACCAACAAAATATAGTAGAATAGGGATAGATAATAGGGATCCCTCCCTAGATAATAAGCTGCATACACAGCAGCCAACATAGTAACAGGTTCGAGGTTCTTCACAACACCATCATACTAACAACATAAAAACAAGGGATCCCTAGCTAACAACAAAATAGAAGCTGCTTTGCAGCAGCAGCACACGTCCAGGACTCCGCCTACCCCATCTGCCTCTGCTTCCACTTGTTGCTCCCCTTGGGAGCCTTGGGCTTGAGCGGAGGCATGCGCCCGGTGGAGATCTCCACCCGCTGGATGCTGCGGAGGTGCATGCCGAGCGCCATGTGCTTGGCGCGGAAGGAGTGGGGGTTCACCGACGCGCCGACCTTGGGGTTGGTGTTGCCGATGTTCTCGGCATGCGTGAGGAGGCAGTTGAAGTCAGTGCCGCCGAGTCTCCTAGTGCAGAAGGGGCACCTGTAGACACCCTTGGTGACGTCGAGGTAGGAGACGTACTGGCCGACCTGCAGCCTCCGCAGCACCTGGCGAGTCTTGGTGTCATGGTCCTCGTCATCGCTACCGACGTCGCTGCCAGATACCTGATCCATATCAAACTGGAACTTGAGTGAAGGAGTTGCAACGATGTCTAACGTGCATAATAACAAAGTAAGGAAAAACAGAGCCAGCCTCAGTTAGAGTGGAGATGATTATATGTCTACAGGGATGGTGTTAGCGAACCAAAGCTCATGCACAACAGATTTGTACACAGCAATGGTTCGCTGAACCCACTCTGTAAAAATTTGTGCCCAACGATTCATCATAGGCAAAGAAACAGATTCCAGATCTGAATTTGAACAGATTCCAGATTATTTGCAAAATTAAACGGTTGATATCTTTTGATTCGTGCATAAAATAACTGATTGAGATCCCATGATTACTTGCATAAATTAACTGATTGAGATCTCATTATTACTTGCATAAATTAACCGAACGGCCGAACTCCAAATCTTCGACGAAATCAAGAAGGGGTCAAAGCAAAATGGAATAAAATCGGCGCAAATATTAATCCAATACTCATCCATCTACAGATCGGCACTAATAGTTACTAGGGAACCAGCAAAAATAGGGTTCAAAGAGGAATGGGGAACAAAAAAAGGGAGCAAACCATAGTTACCTCGTTCCATGGGTCGTCCATGCAGGTGTCGTAGGGGTTCGGAGGCGGGATGTACGGCACCTCCTCATAGGGGTCCCATCCCGGCGGGATCCGACCGCCACCGGCGGCGGCGACGGCCGTTGAGGGGACGGCATCGAAGAGGGAGGCGTCGCGCTTGGAGCCGACGGCGTCATGGACGATGGGATTCGCATTCTCCTTGCACATCATCTCGCCGGCAGAGAGGGAGAGGGTTTTTCACTTTGGAGAAGATGATGATGGGACGTGAGAGGAGGCGTTGCATGAGCTAGTGAGAGTGACAGAGAGAGTGCGAGGAGGCGTATATAAAGGCGAGGGGTGGTTAATGCAACCCGCGTCCTACGCGTCCACCATTGATCGTCTGCACGTCTTGGGCTTCTGCAATGCGACACGCGTCCACGATTGCACGTCTTCGACTTTTGCACTGCGACCCGCGTCTACGCATCAACAATTGCACGTCTTCCACTTCTGCACCGCAACACGCGTACTCGAGTCTAATACTCGCTAGTGCAATATACTCAGTTTTACCTCAAGTGGATGGTCAACAGAGAGTCAACAAATGGGATTAACTAATTAAATGAGTCAACAAATGGGATTATCAAGCTTACTTATTCGTTTTCACGTGTTAAACTTGTCTAAATCTTGGTCAAACCTAGGATTTGATTAAGATTCAAATGGGCAGAAAATTCCAAAAAAAAACAGAAAAATAAAAAACCAAAGCACATAGTCTTGTTATGTCATATAGTAAGCATTACATTTGGCAAACAAGGTCTAGACATATTCAAACCATACAAATCATGTATCTACCCTCTAACCCCTAAACTATGTCTTATGAAGTCAAGCATGAAGAGAAGTGGTTTTGGGTTTCAAACATGGAAATTTCAAACACCTCCCAAAAACTTAATTTTAGAGTGACTAAGAAGGATACATGTTTCCCTTTTCATTTTCATGTTTTAAACTTGTTTAAATCTTGGTCAATCCTAGTATTTAACCAAGATTCAAATGGGCATCAAAATTTAAAAAAATCACAAAAATGAAAAACCAATGCACATAGTTTTTCTTATGTCATATAGTAAGCATTCAAGTTGATAAACAAGGTCTATACATATTCAAACCAGACAAATCATGTATCTATACCCCTAACCCCTAAACTCTGTCTTATGAAGTCAAGCATGAAGAGAATTGGTTCTGGGTTTCAAACATAGAAATTCAAAAACCTCCCAACAAGCTTCATTTTAGAGTGACTAAGAAGGATCCATGCTTACCTTTGCATTTTCATATTTTAAACTTGTTTAAATCATTGTCAACCCTAGGATTTGACCAACATACAAATGGGCACAAAATTTAAAAAATCAGAAAAATGAAAAACAAAAGCACATAGTCTTCTTGTGTCATATCGTAAGCATTCAAGTTGATAAACAAGGTCTAGATATATCCAAACCAGACAAATCATGTATCTACCCCATGTTGATCTTATGAAGTCTAGCATGAAGAGAAGCCGTTTTGGGTTTCAAACATGGAAATTTCATGAACATGTCAAAAGCTTCATTTTAGAGTGACTAAGAAGGATCAAGGCTTACCTTTTCATTTTCATGTTTTAAACTTGTTTAAATCCTGGTCAAATCAAGGATTTGACCAAGATTCATATGGACATAAAATAAAAAAATGAAAAACCAAAGCACATAGTCTTCTTATGTCATATAGTAAACATTAACGTTGATAAACAAGGTCTAGACATATTCAGACTAGACAAATCATGTATCTACCCCCTAACCCCTAAACTCTGTCTTATGAAGTCAAGCATGAAGAGAAGTGCATAGTTTGGGTTTCAAACATGGAAATTTAAAAAAACTCCCAAAAACTTCATTTTAGAGTTACTAAGAAGGATACATTCTCCCCTTTTCATTTTCATGCTTATACTTGTTTAAATCTTGGTCAAACCTAGGATTTTACAAGATTCAAATGTGCATCAAAATTCCAAAAAAAAAAAGATAACTGGAAAACCAAAGCACATAGTTTTCTTATGTCATATAGTAAGCATTAAAGTTGATAAACAAGGCCTAGACATATTCAAACAAGAAAAATCATGTATCTACCCCTACCCCTAAACTTTGTCTTATGTAGTTAAGCATGAAGAGAAGTGGTTTTGGGTTTCAAACATGGAAATTTCAAAAACCTCCCAAAAGCTTTATTTTAGAGTGACTAAGAAGTATCCATGCTTACCTTTTCATTTTCATATTTTAAACGTATTTAAATCATTGTCAAGCCTAGGATTTGACCAAGATTCAAATGGGCATAAAATTAAAAAAGATCAGAAAAATGAAAAACAAAAGCACATAGTATTCTTATGTCATATATATAGTAATCATTCAAAAGTTGATAAACAAGGTCTAGACATATTCAAATAATACAAATCGTGTATCTACCCCTAACCCTAAACTCTGTCTTATATATGAAGTCAAGCATGAAGACAAGTGGTTTTTGGTTTCAAACACGGAAATTTCAAAAACCTCCCAAAAGCTTCATTTTAGAGTGACTAATTAAGAAGGATCCAGGCTTACCTTTTCATTTTCATGTTTTAAACTTGTTTAAATCTTGGTCAAACCTAGGATTTGACCAATATTCAAATGGGCATAAAATAAAAAATAAAAAACCAAAGCACATAGTCTTCTTATGTCATGTAGTAATCATTCAAGTTCATAAACAAGGTCTAGACATATTCAAACCAGACAAATCATGTACCCCCTAACCCTAAACTCTATCTCATATATGAAGTCAAGCATGAAGAGAAGTGTGGTTTTGGGTTTCAAACATGTAAATTTCAAAAACCTCCCAAAAGCTTCATTTTAATTAGACTTACTTTTAAATTAAGAAGGATCCAGGATTAATTACATTTTCATTGTCATGTTTTAAACTTGTTTAAATCTTGGTCAAACCTGGGATTTGACCAAGATTCAAATGGGCATAAAAATTCAGAATTTTTTTTTGAAAGAATGAAAAACCAAAGCACATAGCCGTCATATGTCATATAGTAAGCATTCAAATTGATAAACAAGGTCTAGACATATTCAAACCAGAAAAATCATGTATCTACCCCTAAGGCCTAACCCTAAACTCTGTCTTATGAAGTCAAGCATGAAGAGAAGTGCTTTTGGGTTTAAACCATGGAAATTTCAAGAACATCCCAAAAGCTACATTTTAGAGTGACTAAGAAGGATCGATACTTACCTTTTCATTGTCATGTTTTAAACTTATTTGAATCTAGGTCAAATCCTAGGTTTGACCAAGATTTAAACAAGTTTAAAACATGAAAATGAAACGGGAAGTCTGTATCCTTCTTAGTCACTCTAAAATGAAGCTTTTGGGATGTTCTTGAAATTTCCATGGTTGACTTCATAAGACGGAGTCTAGGGTTAGGGTAGACATATACATGATTTGTGCGGATTTAATTATGTCTAGACCTTGTTTATCAACTTTAATGCTTACTATATGACATAAGAAAACTATTTGCTTTTGTTTTTCATTTTTCTGTTTTTTTTTTATTTTGATGCCCAATTGAATCTTTTCAAATCCTAGGCTTGACCAAGATAATTTAAATAAGTTTAAAACATGAAATGAAAAGGGAAGCATGTATCCTTCTTAATCACTCTAAAATGAAGTTTTTGGGAGGTTTTTGAAATTTCCATGTTTGAAACCCAAAACCACTTCTCTTCATGCTTGACTTCATAAGACAGAGTATGTGATTTGGTTTTTCATTTTTATGTTTTTTGTTCTTCCCTTTTGAATCTTGGTCAAATCCTAGGTTTGACCAAGATTTAGACAAGTTTAACACATGAAAACGAATAAATAAGCTTGGATCCTTCTTAGTCACTCCAAAATGTACCAATTGATAGATGTGTTAACTTTGCTTCATGAAAAAATAATGTCATGTAAATGAGTTAACTTGGATTTCCTACCCTTGAATCCATAGGAAACTTTTTTCTAATGCACTATAATAATCAATCGAGTTTTTACACCAACAGGTCTGTCACTTACGTGTGGTGCCCACTTATGAGGTCCCACACTTCAGTGAGCACAAGTCACGTGGAATAGGTACGCAAACTCCCAGCCATCTTCTTTGTCAAGAGAAGACGCATCAGGATGCGTATCGGTTGTCCCTCTCACAAAAGAAAAATCCTATTAACAGAGGTTCGAGTGACGCCAAACATCCAAATCCAGATGCATCCCAACTTGCTACTATCTCCTTCCCTAATTACGATACATATATTTTTTCAGCCAAGTCAAAATTCAAAAGATTGAGGAACTCTACATAAAAAATATCAACATCTACAATTTTAGAAGCACATACTACGAAAGTATTATTCAGAGGGGGTACTGAATAATACGTTTTTATCGAGTACAAATAATGTCAGTTGGAACTAGACTTGTAAGACACATGGCCACAAATCTTTCGTCAGAAGAGTCGAATCTGCAAATCAGTAGTTACAAAAGCGACCCAGCTTAGGGATGGATAATATGACCTAGGCAATATAAACGTTGAAATATATGTATCTTGACATATTTCAGTTGTAGATACATCCATTTTAACATCAAGTAATATGGATCGGAGGACTAGCTAAAGAACAATGAGAGTCAGTGCTTCTCTCCCCCAGCCTACCAGCGGAGCGACCCTCCATCAGGTCAGGTGGTGATTCCGCTTCTCTCCCTGGAACTCCTTATCCCCCAGCCTACTCGGCGACATGCGCTCCTCAGCTACCTCCGCGAGGGCGCCTCGGTGACCTACGCAAAGGTGGCTGGACTCGGAGCACATCGACTTCCTTCTGCGGTGCCTGGATTGGATCGACCATCCCGCGCGTGTCCTCCACCATATTGTTTTTCTTCAAGATGCTGTCATCCATCATCTTCTTCACCGCATCATGTTGGGTGTTGAGGCTCCCGTTGATAGCTTGAACGCACATGTTTGATAGCTCGACGTTTTCTTCGCGAAGAAAGCCGCACTCGATCTTAAGCATCAAATTCTCGCCCTTAAGCTTCTTGATGACAGTGTTCGTTTCCTCACTTGATGGAATGCTCACATCATGCAGCTTGCCCCGGCCGGTGACCTCGTCCTTCAAAGTATCGAGATCATCGCGAAAGTTGGAGGCGAGTTTCACGAGAGTTTTAAGCTCATCTCTGAAACACGCCGACGCTTCCTGCATGGCAATATCATCAGTACAAAACAAAGTGACGAGAGGAAGACGAAAATGTCCAATCAGTGGTAACCTCTAAGCGCACGAGACAGGGGTTGAAGTCGTCATGAGAAGATGGCAGGGTGCGTCGTGGGGCACTGAGATATGTATAAAAAGGATTAATACAGAATAAAGAGTTGGGACCTACGGCCCAGGAAGAATCAAGAAACATGGCGATGGAAACTAACCAGGAATCTTCGACCGCACGACGGACGCCGTTCCGAGACGAGCGCGAAGCAGGGCCTTCGTTTTCTGGCGGGTCCTTTCTCGCGGCCAGCATCTGGATAGACCACCGGCGGGAACTCTCCGCGTCCCTCGTCAACACTAGATGGTGCTTCTTCAAGCGAGATGGTGGCCTTGACTTCGGAGGCATCGCGGGAAGTGGAAGGAGACTGGAAGTGAAGCAAGAAGGGAATGGAAGAAGTACTCCCCCCTATTAAAACCAGACAGCCGTCTCCTGCCCTCGCTTCGAGCAACCTGGTCCGCCCATCCTAAATCAACGGCCGAGAGGGGGCTCCCTTGTGAACTCAGATCCAGTGACTTACCCAACAGAAGTTACCATGAACTTTACCTATACGAGCCATCAGATTAAGATCCAACGCACATGGTTGATCTAAAATTTGAAACTAAAATTTATGTTGCTCAGAAAAAAATCCCTTTATCGAAAAAAAAACTTTACATTAAGACGAAGTTGCATGGTGACTTCTCTTACTGGAGTCACTGGATCTCAGTCCCTGGTCAGGACTCGGGAGAAGAAGCAAATGAATCGAGAGCGGTCCGGAGTAGTACGTATGCTTCAACACAGAGACGTTCTATCCTGTCCGTCCACCGTAAATCAACGGGACAGAGCGGCTACCTTCTCTTCGAAGGCTCTGGCGCGCAACCCGAGGAATGGACATCTGTCGGCTAGTATAGAATTTTATAGCACGCCATTAATCGAGCTAGCAGCTGTACTACTGACTACTAGTACTACTCTGATGGACGTCCAAAGCTCTGAATAGTCAGTGGAAACAATGAACGCCAGGGTAGTACTGTAGTAGTGAAGCAATGAGGATAAAAAATCAGAAAAATGAAAAACCAAATAACATAGCCTTCTTATGTCATATATATAGTAAGCATTCAAGTTGATAAACAAGGTCTAGACATATTCAAACCAGAAAAAAGCATGTATCTACCCCTAACAATAAACTCTGTCTTATGAAGCCAAGCATGAAGAGAAGTGGTTTTGGGTTAATTTCAAACATTGAGATTTCAAAAACCTCCCAAAAGATTCATTTTAGAGTGACTAAGAAGGATCCATGCTTACCTTTTCATTTTCATGTTTTAAACTTGTTTAAACCTTGGTTAAACCTAGGATTTGACCAAGATTCAAATGGGCGTAAAAATTCATAAAAAATCAAAAAATGAAAAACCAAAGCACATATATAGTCTTCTTATGTCATATAGTAAGCATTCAAGTTGATAAACAAGGTCTAAACATATTCAAACCAGAAATATCATGTATCATATCTACCCCTAACCCTAAACTCTGTCTTATGAAGTCAAACATATGAAGAGAACTGGGGTTTTGGGTTTCAAACATAAAAAATTCAAGTACCTTCATTTTAGAGCTAGTGACTAATTAAGAAATGATTCATGCTTGCCTTTTCATTTTCATGTTTTAAACTTGTTTAAACCTTGGTCAAACCTAGGATTTGACCAAGATTTAAATGGGCATAAAAAATCGAAAAAAATCAAAAAATGAAAACCCAAAGCACATATATAGCCTTCTTATGTCATATAGTAACCATTCAAGTTGATAAACAAGGTCTATACATATTCAAACCAGAAAAAGCATGTATCTACCCCTAACCCTAAACTCGGTCTTAAGTGGTTTTGGGTTTCAAACATGGAAATTTCACAAACCTCCCAAAAGCTTCATTTTACAGTGACTACTTAAGCAGGATCCAGGCTTACCTTTTCATTTTCATGATTTAAACTTGTTTAAATCTTGTTCAAACCTAGGATTTGATCAAGATTCAAATGGGCATAAAAAATTAGAAAAAACAGAAAAATGAACAACCAAATAACATAGCCTTCTTATGTAATATAAAGCATTTGTTGATAAACAAGGTATAGACGACATATTCAAACCAAAAAAAATGTATCTACCCTAACCCTAAACTTTGTCTTATAGTAAGCATTCAAGTTGATAAACAAGGTCTAGACATATTCAAACAAGAAAAATCATCTATCTACCCTTAACCATAAACTCTTTCTTATGAAGTCAAACATGAAGAGAAGTGGTTTTGGGTTTCAAACATAAAATTTCAAGTACCTCCCAAAAGCTTCATTTTAGAGTGAATAGTTAAGAATGATTCATGCTTACCTTTCCATTTTGATGTTTTAAACTTGTTTCAATCTTGGTCAAACCTAGGATTTGACCAAGATTCAAATGGGTTTAACAATCAAAAAAATTAGAAAAATGAAAAAGCAAAGCACATAGTATTCTTATGTCACATAGTAAGCATTCAAATTGATAAACAAGGTCTAGACATATTCAAACTAGAAAAATCATCTATCTACCCTTAACCATAAACTCTGTCTTATGAAGTCAAACATGAAGAGAAGTGGTTTTGGGTTTCAAACATAAAAATTCAAGTACCTCCCAAAAGCTTCATTTTAGAGTGAATAATTAAGAATGATTCATGCTTACCTTTCCATTTTGATGTTTTAAATTTGTTTCAATCTTGGTCAAACCTAGGATTTGTCCAAGATTCAAATGGGTTTAACAATTAAAAAATAGAAAAATGAAAAAGCAAAGCACATAGTATTCTTATGTCATATAGTAAGCATTCAAGTTGATAAACAAGGTCTATACATATTCAAACCAGAAAAAAGCATGTATCTACCCATGCATAACCCTATACTTTGTCTTCTGAAGTCAAGCATGAAGAGAAGTGGATTTGGGTTTCAAACATGGAAATTTCAAAAACCTCCCAAAAGCTTCATTTTAGAGTGACTAAGAAGGATCCAGACTTACCTTTTCATTTTCATGTTTTAAACTTGTTTAAATCTTGGTCAAACCTAGGATTTGACCAAGATTCAAATGGGCATAAAATTTCAAAAAAATAAAAAATGAAAGACCAAAGCACATAGTATAGCCTTCTTATGTCATATATATATATATTAAGCCTTCAAGTTGATGAACAAGCTAGGTCTAGACATATTCAAAACAGAAAAAAGCATGTATCTACCCCCTAACCCTTAACTATGTCTTATGAAGTCAAGCATGAAGAGAAGTGGTTTTGGGTTTCAAACATGGAAATTTAAAAAACTTCCCAAAAGCTTAATTTTAGAGTGAATAAGAAGGATCCAAGCTTACCTTTTCATTTTCAGGATTTATGCTTGTTTAAATCTTGGTCAAACATAGGATTTGACCAACACACATATATATAGTCTTCTTATGTCGACCATATAGTAAGCATTCAAATTGATAAACAAGCATGTGATCGATCTAGACATATTCAAACCTGATAAATCATGTATCTACCCCTAACCCTAAACTCTGTCTTATGAAGTCAACCATGCATGAAGAGAAGTGGTTTAATTTGGGTTTCAACCATTGAGATTTCAAGAACCCCCGAAAAGCTTCATTTTAGAATGACTTAAGAAGGATCCAGGCTTACCTTTTCATTTCATGTTTTAAACTTGTTTAAATCTTGGTCAAACCTAGGATTTGACTAAGATTCAAATGGACATAAAAAGTTCAAAAACATTGTCTTCTTAATTATGTCATACAGTAAACATTCAAGTTGATAAAAAAGTCTAAACATATTCAAACAAGAAAAATCATGTATCTACCCCTAACCCTAAACTCTGTCTTATGAAGTCAAACATGAAGATACGTAAGAATTCAAGTTGATAAACAAGGTCTAGACATATTCAAACTAGAAAAATCAAGTATCTACCCCTAACACTAAACTCTGTCTTATGAAGTCAATCATGAAGAGAAGCGGTTTTGGGTTTCAAACATGGAAATTTCAAGAACCTCCCAAAAGCTGCTTCATTTTTGAGTGACTAAGAAGGATCCATGCTTACCTTTTCATTTTCATATTTTATACTTGTTTAAATCCTGGTCAAACCTAGGATTTGACCAAGATTCAAATGGGCATAAAATTCAAAAAAAATAGAAGAATGAAAAACAAAAGCACATAGTCTTTTTATGTCATATAGTAAGCATTCAAGTTGATAAACAAGGTCTAGACATATTCAAACTAGACAAATCATGTATCTACCCCTAACACTAAACTCTGTCTTATGAAGTCAATCATGAAGAGAAGCGGTTTTGGGTTTCAAACATGGAAATTTCAAGAACCTCCCAAAAGCTGCTTCATTTTAGAGTGACTAAGAAGGATCCATGCTTACCTTTTCATTTTCATATTTTATAATTGTTTAAATCCTGGTCAAACCTAGGATTTGACCAAGATTCAAATGGGCATAAAATTCAAAAAAAATAGAAGAATGAAAAACAAAAGCACATAGTCTTTTTATGTCATATAGTAAGCATTCAAGTTGATAAACAAGGTCTAGACATATTCAAACCTGACAAATCATGTATCTACCCCTAACCCTAATTAAACTATGTCTTATGAAGTCAACCATGAAGAGAAGTGGTTTTGGATTTCAAACATTGAGATTTCAAGAACCCCCCAAAAGCTTCATTTTAGAATGACTAAGAAGGATCCATGCTTACCTTTTCATTTTCATGTGTTTTAAACTTGCTTAAATCTTGGTCAAACCTAGGATTTGACCAAGATTCAAATGGGCATGAACATTCAAAAAAATCAAAAAATGAAAACCAAAGCACATAGCACTAGCTTCTTATGTCATATATATATACAATAAGAATTCAAGTTGATGAACAAGGTCTAGACATATTCAAAACATAAAAGCATGTATCTACCCCCTAACCCTTAACTATGTCTTATGAAGTCAAGCACATGAAGAGAAATGGTTTTGGGTTTCAAACATGGAAATTTCAAAAACATCCCAAAAGCTTAATTTTAGAGTGACTAAGAAGGACCCAAGCTTAATTTCAAGAACACCCCTCGCAAATCTTCATTTTAGAGTGACTAAGAAGGATCGAGGCTTATCTTTTCATTTACATGTTTTAAACTTGTTTAAATCTTGGTCAAACCTAGGATTTGACCAATACTCAAATGGGCCTAAAAATTCAAAAAAATCAAAAAAAAAGAAAAACCAAAGCACATAGCCTTCTAATGTCATATATAGTAAGCAGCATTCAACTTGATGAACATGGCCGGTCTAGACATATTCATAACATAAAAAGCATGTATCTACCCCCTAACGCTTAACTCTGTCTTAATTATGAAGTCAAGCATGAAGAGAAGTGGTTTTGGGTTTCAGACATGGAAATTTCAAAAACTTCCCAAAAGCTTCATTTTAGAGGGACTAAGAAGGATCCAAGCTTACCTTTTCATTTTCATGTTTTAAGCTTGTTTAAATATTGGTCAAACATAGGATTCAAATGGGCATAAACAATTAGAAATAAACAGAAAAAATGAAAAACCAAATAACATAGCCTTCTTATGTAATATAGTAAGCATTAGTTGATAAACAAGGTCTAGACATATTCAAACCAAAAAAAATCATGTATCTCTACCCCTAACACTAAACTCTCGGTCTTATGAAGTCAAGCATGAAAAGAAGTGGTTTTGGGTTTCAAACATGGAAATTTCAAAAACCTCCCAAAAGCTTCATTCTAGAGTACCGTGACTAAGAAAGATCCATGATTACCTTTTCATTTTCATGTTCTAAACTTGTTTAAATCTTGGTCAAACATAGGATTTGACCAAGATTTTAATGGGCATAAAAAATTCGAAAAAAATCAAAAAATGAAAAACCAAAGCACATATATAGCCTTCTTATGTCATATAGTAACCATTCAAGTTGATAAACAAGGTCTATACATATTCAAACCAGAAAAAGCATGTATCTACCCCTAACCCTAAACTCTGTCTTACGAAGTCAAGCATGAAGAGAAGTGGTTTTGGGTTTCAAACATGGAAATTTCAAAAACCTCCTGAAAGCTTAATTTTAGAGTGAGTAAGAAGGTTTATACATGTGTTCAAACCAGACAAATCATGTATCTATCCCCTAACCATGCATAAACTCGGTCGATCTTATGAAGTCAAGCATGAAAAGAAGTGGTTTTGGGTTTCAAACATGGAAATTTCAAAAACCTCCCAAAAGCTTCATTCTAGAGTACTGTGACTAAGAAAGATCCATGATTACCTTTTCATTTTCATGTTCTAAACTTGTTTAAATCTTGGTCAAACCTAGGATTTGACCAAGATTTTAATGGGCATAAAAAATTCAAAAAAATTCAAAAAATGAAAAACCAAAGCACATATATAGCCTTCTTATGTCATATAGTAACCATTCAAGTTGATATACAAGGTCTATACATATTCAAACCAGAAAAAGCATGTATCTACCCCTAACCCTAAACTCTGTCTTACGAAGTCAAGCATGAAGAAAAGTGGTTTTGGGTTTCAAACATGGAAATTTCAAAAACCTCCCGAAAGCTTAATTTTAGAGTGAGTAAGAAGGTTTATACATGTGTTCAAACCAGACAAATCATGTATCTATCCCCTAACCATGCATAAACTCGGTCGATCTTATGAAGTCTAGCATGAAGAGAAGTCGTTTTGGGTTTCAAACATGGAAATTTCAAGAACATCCCAAAAGCTTCATTTTAGAGTGACTAATAAGGATACAAACTTCCCTTTTCATTTTCATGTTTTAAACTTGTTTAAATCTTGGTCAAACCGCCTAGGATTTGACCAAGATTCAAATGGGCATACAAATTTAGAAAAAAAATCAAAAACCAATGCACATAGCATTCTTATGTCATATATATAGTAAGCATTAAAGTTGATAAACAAGGTCTAAACATATTCAAACCAGACAACTCATGTATATATCTACCCCTAACCCTAAACTTTGTCTTATGAAGTCAATCATGAAGAGAAGTGGTTTTGGGTTTCAAACATGGAAATTTCAAGAACCTCCCAAAAGCTTTATTTTAGAGTGACTAAGAAGGATCCATGCTTACCTTTTCATTTTCATGTGTTTTAAACTTGTTTAAATCTTTGTCAAACCTAGGATTTGACCAAAAGATTCAAATGGGCACAAAATTCAAAAAAAGCAGAAAAATGAAAAACCAAAGTACATAGTCTTCTTATGTCATATAGTAAGCATTCAAGTTGATGCATTAACAAGGTTTGGACATATTCAAACCATACAAATCATGTATCTACCCCCTAACCGTAAGCTCTGTCTTATGAAGTCAAGCTTGAAGAGAAGTGGTTTTGGGTTTCAAACATGGAAATTTCAAAAACCTCCCAAAAACTTCATATTAGAGTGACTAATTAAGAGGGATACAAGCTTCCCTTTTCGTTTTCATGTTTTAAACGTGTTTAAATCATTGTCAAACCTAGGATTTGACCGAGATTCTAATATATGGGCATAAAATTCAAAAAAAAAAACAAAAAAATGAAAAACCAAAGCACATAGTCTTCTTATGTCATATAGTTAGCATTAAAGTTGATGAACAAAGTTTAGACATATTCAAACCAGACAAATCATGTATCTACCCCCTAACCCTAAACTCGGTCTTATGAAGTCTAGCATGAAGAGAAGTCGTTTTGGGTTTCAAACGTTTAAGCCAAAAGCCCCTTTTTCAAATACTTCAAACTTATTCAAATTTGGTTCAAATTTGAAAGACATACAAGTTATAGCACACATAGTGCATACATTTTCACACATACTGCACTAGTTAGATGCTAACCCTATAGTTTGAGGCCATTTGGATGAGGTAGAAAAAATTCTTGGATTAGAATCGTGTTGTTCGAACCCCGTAGTTGGATTTTTTTGAACCTTGATCTGTAGTACTGGGCAAAACCCTAGTTTAACCTATTTAATTATAGATTCATATATCGATTTTTCTACCTTTTTATTATTACTATGCAGCACATGTGTGTTTGCCCGTCTAACTAGTGAAACTCGGAGGAAGAGGGATCACTCGGAAGGACAGAAGAAGGGAGAGCATTATGGTGTCTCCCCTTTTTCGGGTGACGATGTTGACTATTGTGCAGGGTTTGTCAGTGAGCAGGAGGAGGTGCGAGCGAGCGAGCGAGCGAGTCGAGCGAGGCCGAGAATGAGAGAGATTTGTTTTTTTTGTGTGAGAGGGACAACCGAAGGATCCTGAAGGACCCAGAGACTTCCAATACGCATCCTGATGCGTCTTCTCTTGACAAAGAAGATGGCTGGGAGTTTGCGTACCTATTATTGCACGTGACTTGTGCTCACTGATGTGTGGGACCTCACGCGTGGGCACCACACGTAAGTGACAGACCTGTTGGTGTAAAAACTCGGTTGATTATTATAGTGCATTAGAACAAAGTTTCCTTTGGATTCAAGGCTAGGAAATCCAAGTTAACTCATTTACATGACATTATTTTTTCCATCAAGCAAAGTTAACACATCTATCAATTGGTACATTTTGGAGTGACTAAGAAGGATCCATGCTTACTTATTCGTTTTCACGTGTTAAACTTGTCTAAATCTTGGTCAAACCTAGGATTTGTCCAAAAGATTCAAATGGGCATAAAATTCAAAAAAAAATAGAAAAATGAAAAACAAAAGCATATAGTCTTATTATGTCATATAGTAAGCATTCAAGTTGATGAATTAACAAGGTTTGGACATATTCAAACCATACAAATCATGTATCTACCCCCTAACCCTAAACTCTGTCTTATGAAGTCTAGCATGAAGAGAAGTCGTTTTGGGTTTCAAACATGGAAATTTCAAGAACATCCCAAAAGCTTCATTTTAGAGTGACTAATAAGGATACAAACTTCCCTTTTAATTTTCATGTTTTAAATTTGTTTAAATCTTGGTCAAACCGCCTAGGATTTGACCAAGATTCAAATGGGCATACAAATTCAGAAAAAAATCAAAAACCAATGCACACAGCATTCTTATGTCATATATACAGTAAGCATTAAAGTTGATAAACACGGTCTAGACATATTCAAACCAGACAACTCATGTATATATCTACCCCTAACCCTAAACTCTGTCTTATGAAGTCAATCATGAAGAGAAGTGGTTTTGGGTTTCAAACATGTGGAAATTTCAAGAACCTCCCAAAAGCTTTATTTTAGAGTGACTAAGAAGGATCCATGCTTACCTTTTCATTTTCATATTTTGAACTTGTTTAAATCTTTGTCAAACCTAGGATTGACCAAAAGTTTCAAATGGGCATAAAATTCATAAAAAATCATAAAAATGAAAAACCAAAGCATATAGTCTTCGTATGTCATATAACAAGCATTCAAGTTGATAAATTAATAAGGTTTGGACATATTGAAGCCATACAAATCATGTATCTACCCCTAACCCTAAACTCGGTCGATCTTATGAAGTCTAGCATGAAGAGAAGTCGTTTTGGGTTTCAAACATGGAAATTTCAAGGACACACATCCCAAAAGCTTCATTTTAGAGTGACTAAGAAGGATCCATGCTTACCTTTTCAATTCATGTTATAAACTTGTTTAAATCATGGTCAACCCTATGATTTGACCAAGATTCAAATGGGTAGAAAAATAAAAAAATCAGAAAAATGCAAAACCAAAGTACATATAGTCTTCTTATGTCATATATATAGTAAGCATTAAAGTTGATAAACAAGGTCTAGACATATATTCAAACCAGACAACTCGTGTATATATCTACCCCTAACCCTAAACTCTGTCTTATGAAGTCAATCATGAAGAGAAGTGGTTTTGGGTTTCAAACATGGAAATTTCAAGAACCTCCCAAAAGCTTTATTTTAGAGTGACTAAGAAGGATCCATGCTTACCTTTTCATTTTCATGTGTTTTAAACTTGCTTAAATCTTGGTCAAACCTAGGATTTGACCAAGATTCAAATGGGCATAAACATTCAAAAAAAATCAAAAATGAAAACCAAAGCACATAGCACTAGCTTCTTATGTCATATATATATACAATAAGCATTCAAGTTGATGAACAAGGTCTAGACATATTCAAAACATAAAAGCATGTATCTACCCCCTAACCCTTAACTATGTCTTATGAAGTCAAGCACATGAAGTGAAATGGTTTTGGGTTTCAAACATGGAAATTTCAAAAACATCCCAAAAGCTTAATTTTAGAGTTACTAAGAAGGACCTAAGCTTAATTTCAAGAACACCCCTCGCAAATCTTCATTTTAGAGTGACTAAGAAGGATCGAGGCTTATCTTTTCATTTACATGTTTTAAACTTGTTTAAATCTTGGTCAAACCTAGGATTTGACCAAGACTCAAATGGGCCTAAAAATTCAAAAAAATCAAAAAAAAGAAAAACCAAAGCACATAGCCTTCTAATGTCATATATAGTAAGCAGCATTCAACTTGATGAACATGGCCGGTCTAGACATATTCATAACATAAAAAGCATGTATCTACCCCCTAACGCTTAACTCTGTCTTAATTATGAAGTCAAGCATGAAGAGAAGTGGTTTTGGGTTTCAGACATGGAAATTTCAAAAACTTCCCAAAAGCTTAATTTTAGAGGGACTAAGAAGGATCCAAGCTTACCTTTTCATTTTCATGTTTTAAGCTTGTTTAAATATTGGTCAAACATAGGATTCAAATGGGCATAAACAATTAGAAATAAACTGAAAAAATGAAAAACCATATAACATAGCCTTCTTATGTAATAATATAGTAAGCATTAGTTGATAAACAAGGTCTAGACATATTCAAACCAAAAAAAATCATGTATCTCTACCCTAACCCTAAACTCTCGGTCTTATGAAGTCAAGCATGAAAAGAAGTGGTTTTGGGTTTCAAACATGGAAATTTCAAAAACCTCCCAAAAGCTTCATTCTAGAGTACTGTGACTAAGAAAGATCCATGATTACCTTTTCATTTTCATGTTCTAAACTTGTTTAAATCTTGGTCAAACATAGGATTTGACCAAGATTTTAATGGGCATAAAAATTCGAAAAAAATCAAAAAATGAAAAACCAAAGCACATATATAGCCTTCTTATGTCATATAGTAACCATTCAAGTTGATAAACAAGGTCTATACATATTCAAACCAGAAAAAGCATGTATCTACCCCTAACCCTAAACTCTGTCTTACGAAGTCAAGCATGAAGAGAAGTGGTTTTGGGTTTCAAACATGGAAATTTCAAAAACCTCCCGAAAGCTTAATTTTAGAGTGAGTAAGAAGGTTTATACATGTGTTCAAACCAGACAAATCATGTATCTATCCCCTAACCATGCATAAACTAGGTCGATCTTATGAAGTCAAGCATGAAAAGAAGTGGTTTTGGGTTTCAAACATGGAAATTTCAAAAACCTCCCAAAAGCTTCATTCTAGAGTAGTGTGACTAAGAAAGATCCATGATTACCTTTTCATTTTCATGTTCTAAACTTGTTTAAATCTTGGTCAAACATAGGATTTGACCAAGATTTTAATGGGCATAAAAAATTCGAAGAAAATCAAAAAATGAAAAACCAAAGCACATATATAGCCTTCTTATGTCATATAGTAACCATTCAAGTTGATAAGCAAGGTCTATACATATTCAAACCAGAAAAAGCATGTATCTACCCCTAACCCTAAACTCTGTCTTACGAAGTCAAGCATGAAGAGAAGTGGTTTTGGGTTTCAAACATGGAAATTTCAAAAACCTCCCGAAAGCTTAATTTTAGAGTGAGTAAGAAGGTTTATACATGTGTTCAAACTAGACAAATCATGTATCTATCCCCTAACCATGCATAAACTCGGTCGATCTTATGAAGTCTAGCATGAAGAGAAGTCGTTTTGGGTTTCAAACATGGAAATTTCAAGAACATCCCAAAAGCTTCATTTTAGAGTGACTAATAAGGATACAAACTTCCCTTTTCATTTTCATGTTTTAAACTTGTTTAAATCTTGGTCAAACCGCCTAGGATTTGACCAAGATTCAAATGGGCATACAAATTCAGAAAAAAATCAAAAACCAATGCACATAGCATTCTTATGTCATATATATAGTAAGCATTAAAGTTGATAAACAAGGTCTAAACATATTCAAACCAGACAACTCATGTATATATCTACCCCTAACCCTAAACTTTGTCTTATGAAGTCAATCATGAAGAGAAGTGGTTTTGGGTTTCAAACATGGAAATTTCAAGAACCTCCCAAAAGCTTTATTTTAGAGTGACTAAGAAGGATCCATGCTTACCTTTTCATTTTCATGATTTAAACTTGTTTAAATCTTTGTCAAACCTAGGATTTGACCAAAAGATTCAAATGGGCACAAAATTCAAAAAAAGCAGAAAAATGAAAAACCAAAGTACATAGTCTTCTTATGTCATATAGTAAGCATTCAAGTTGATGCATTAACAAGGTTTGGACATATTCAAACCATACAAATCATGTATCTACCCCCTAACCGTAAGCTCTATCTTATGAAGTCAAGCTTGAAGAGAAGTGGTTTTGGGTTTCAAACATGGAAATTTCAAAAACCTCCCAAAAACTTCATATTAGAGTGACTAATTAAGAGGGATACAAGCTTCCCTTTTCGTTTTCATGTTTTAAACGTGTTTAAATCTTTGTCAAACCTAGGATTTGACCAAGATTCTAATATATGGGCATAAAATTCAAAAAAAACAAAAAAATGAAAAACCAAAGCACATAGTCTTCTTATGTCATATAGTTAGCATTAAAGTTGATGAACAAAGTTTAGACATATTCAAACCAGAAAAATCATGTATCTACCCCCTAACCCTAAACTCGGTCTTGTGAAGTCTAGCATGAAGAGAAGTCGTTTTGGGTTTCAAACGTTTAAGCCAAAAGCCCCTTTTTCAAATACTTCAAACTTATTCAAATTTGGTTCAAATTGGAAAGACATACAAGTTATAGCACACATAGTGCATACATTTTCACACATACTGCACTAGATAGATGCTAACCCTAAAGTTTGAGGCCATTTGGATGAGGTAGAAAAATTCTTGGATTAGAATCGTGTTGTTCGAACCCCGCAGTTGGAATTTTTTGAACCTTGATCTGTAGTACTGGGCAAAACCCTAGTTTAACCTATTTAATTATAGATTCGTATATCGATTTTTCTACCTTTTTATTATTACTATGCAGCACATGTGTGTTTGCCCGTCTAGCTAGTGAAACTCGGAGGAAGAGGGATCACTCGGAAGGACAGAAGAAGGGAGAGCATTATGGTGTCTCCCCTTTTCGGGTGACGATGTTGACTATTGTGCAGGGTTTGTCAGTGAGCAGGAGGAGGTGCGAGCGAGCGAGCGAGCGAGTCGAGCGAGGCCGAGAATGAGAGAGATTTGTTTTTTTGTGTGAGAGGGACAACCGAAGGATCCTGAAGGACCCAGAGACTTCCAATACGCATCCTGATGCGTCTTCTCTTGACAAAGAAGATGGCTGGGAGTTTGCGTACCTATTATTGCACGTGACTTGTGCTCACTGATGTGTGGGACCTCACGCGTGGGCACCACACGTAAGTGACAGACCTGTTGGTGTAAAAACTCGGTTGATTGTTATAGTGCATTAGAACAAAGTTTCCTATGGATTCAAGGCTAGGAAATCCAAGTTAACTCATTTACATGACATTATTTTTTCCATGAAGCAAAGTTAACACATCTATCAATTGGTACATTTTGGAGCGACTAAGAAGGATCCATGCTTACTTATTCGTTTTCACGTGTTAAACTTGTCTAAATCTTGGTCAAACCTAGGATTTGACCAAAAGATTCAAATGGGCACAAAATAAAAAAAAAACAGAAAAATGAAAAACAAAAGCATATAGTCTTATTATGTCATATAGTAAGCATTCAAGTTGATGAATTAACAAGGTTTGGACATATTCAAACCATACAAATCATGTATCTACCCCCTAACCCTAAACTCTGTCTTATGAAGTCTAGCATGAAGAGAAGTCGTTTTGGGTTTCAAACATGGAAATTTCAAGAACATCCCAAAAGCTTCATTTTAGAGTGACTAATAAGGATACAAACTTCCCTTTTCATTTTCATGTTTTAAACTTGTTTAAATCTTGGTCAAACCGCCTAGGATTTGACCAAGATTCAAATGGGCATACAAATTCAGAAAAAAATCAAAAACCAATGCACATAGCATTCTTATGTCATATATACAGTAAGCATTAAAGTTGATAAACACGGTCTAGACATATTCAAACCAGACAACTCATGTATATATCTACCCCTAACCCTAAACTTTGTCTTATGAAGTCAATCATGAAGAGAAGTGGTTTTGGGTTTCAAACATGTGGAAATTTCAAGAACCTCCCAAAAGCTTTATTTTAGAGTGACTAAGAAGGATCCATGCTTACCTTTTCATTTTCACATTTTGAACTTGTTTAAATCTTTGTCAAACCTAGGATTGACCAAAAGTTTCAAATGGGCATAAAATTCATAAAAAATCATAAAAATGAAAAACCAAAGCATATAGTCTTCGTATGTCATATAACAAGCATTCAAGTTGATAAATTAATAAGGTTTGGACATATTGAAGCCATACAAATCATGTATCTACCCCTAACCCTAAACTCGGTCGATCTTATGAAGTCTAGCATGAAGAGAAGTCGTTTTGGGTTTCAAACATGGAAATTTCAAGGACACACATCCCAAAAGCTTCATTTTAGAGTGACTAAGAAGGATCCATGCTTACCTTTTCAATTCATGTTATAAACTTGTTTAAATCATGGTCAACCCTAGGATTTGACCAAGATTCAAATGGGTAGAAAACTAAAAAAATCAGAAAAATGAAAAACCAAAGTACATATAGTCTTCTTATGTCATATATATAGTAAGCATTAAAGTTAATAAACAAGGTCTAGACATATATTCAAACCGGACAACTCGTGTATATGTCTACCCCTAACCCTAAACTCTGTCTTATGAAGTCAATCATGAAGAGAAGTGGTTTTGGGTTTCAAATATGGAAATTTCAAGAACCTCCCAAAAGCTTTATTTTAGAGTGACTAAGAAGGATCCATGCTTACCTTTTCATTTTCATGTGTTTTAAACTTGCTTAAATCTTGGTCAAACCTAGGATTTGACCAAGATTCAAATGGGCATAAACATTCAAAAAAAAATCAAAAAATGAAAACCAAAGCACATAGCCTAGCTTCTTATGTCATATATATATACAGTAAGCATTCAAGTTGATGAACAAGGTCTAGACATATTCAAAACATAAAAGCATGTATCTACCCCCTAACCCTTAACTATGTCTTATGAAGTCAAGCATGAAGAGAAATGGTTTTGGGTTTCAAACATGGAAATTTCAAAAACATCCCAAAAGCTTAATTTTAGAGTGAATAAGAAGGACCCAAGCTTAATTTCAAGAACACCCCTCGTAAATCTTCATTTTAGAGTGACTAAGAAGGATCGAGGCTTATCTTTTCATTTACATGTTTTAAACTTGTTTAAATCTTGGTCAAACCTAGGATTTGACCAAGACTCAAATGGGCCTAAAAATTCAAAAAATCAAAAAAAAAAAAACCAAAGCACATAGCCTTCTAATGTCATATATAGTAAGCAGCATTCAACTTGATGAACATGGCCGGTCTAGACATATTCATAACATAAAAAGCATGTATCTACCCCCTAACGCTTATCTCTGTCTTAATTATGAAGTCAAGCATGAAGAGAAGTGGTTTTGGGTTTCAGACATGGAAATTTCAAAAACTTCCCAAAAGCTTAAGTTTAGAGGGACTAAGAAGGATCCAAGCTTACCTTTTCATTTTCATGTTTTAAGCTTGTTTAAATATTGGTCAAACATAGGATTCAAATGGGCATAAACAATTAGAAATAAACAGAAAAAATGAAAAACCAAATAACATAGCCTTCTTATGTAATATAGTAAGCATTAGTTGATAAACAAGGTCTAGACATATTCAAACCAAAAAAAATCATGTATGTCTACCCCTAACCCTAAACTCTCGGTCTTATGAAGTCAAGCATGAAAAGAAGTGGTTTTGGGTTTCAAACATGGAAATTTCAAAAACCTCCCAAAAGCTTCATTCTAGAGTACCGTGACTAAGAAAGATCCATGATTACCTTTTCATTTTCATGTTCTAAACTTGTTTAAATCTTGGTCAAACATAGGATTTGACCAAGATTTTAATGGGCATAAAAAATTCGGAAAAAATCAAAAAATGAAAAGCCAAAGCACATATATAGCCCTCTGATGTCATATAGTAACCATTCAAGTTGATAAACAAAGTCTATACATATTCAAACCAGAAAAAGCATGTATCTACCCCTAACCCTAAACTCCGACTTACGAAGTCAAGCATGAAGAGAAGTGGTTTTGGGTTTCAAACATGGAAATTTCAAAAACCTGCCGAAAGCTTAATTTTAGAGTGAGTAAGAAGGCTTATACATGTGTTCAAACCAGACAAATCATGTATCTATCCCCTAACCATGCATAAACTCGGTCGATCTTATGAAGTCTAGCATGAAGAGAAGTCGTTTTGGGTTTCAAACATGGAAATTTCAAGAACATCCCAAAAGCTTCATTTTAGAGTGACTAATAAGGATACAAACTTCCCTTTTCATTTTCATGTTTTAAACTTGTTTAAATCTTGGTCAAACCGCCTAGGATTTGACCAAGATTCAAATGGGCATACAAATTCAGAAAAAAAATCAAAAACCAATGCACATAGCATTCTTATGTCATATATATAATAAGCATTAAAGTTGATAAACAAGGTCTAAACATATTCAAACCAGACAACTCATGTATATATCTACCCCTAACCCTAAACTTTGTCTTATGAAGTCAATCATGAAGAGAAGTGGTTTTGGGTTTCAAACATGGAAATTTCAAGAACCTCCCAAAAGCTTTATTTTAGAGTGACTAAGAAGGATCCATGCTTACCTTTTCATTTTCATGTGTTTTAAACTTGTTTAAATCTTTGTCAAACCTAGGATTTGACCAAAAGATTCAAATGGGCACAAAATTCAAAAAAAAACAGAAAAATGAAAAACCAAAGTACATAGTCTTCTTATGTCATATAGTAAGCATTCAAGTTGATGCATTAACAAGGTTTGGACATATTCAAACCATACAAATCATGTATCTACCCCCTAACCGTAAGCTCTGTCTTATGAAGTCAAGCTTGAAGAGAAGTGGTTTTGGGTTTCAAACATGGAAATTTCAAAAACCTCCCAAAAACTTCATATTAGAGTGACTAATTAAGAGGGATACAAGCTTCCCTTTTCGTTTTCATGTTTTAAACGTGTTTAAATCTTTGTCAAACCTAGGATTTGACCAAGATTCTAATATATGGGCATAAAATTCAAAAAAAAATGAAAAACCAAAGCACATAGTCTTCTTATGTCATATAGTTAGCATTAAAGTTGATGAACAAAGTTTAGACATATTCAAACCAGACAAATCATGTATCTACCCCCTAACCCTAAACTCGGTCTTGTGAAGTCTAGCATGAAGAGAAGTCGTTTTGGGTTTCAAACGTTTAAGCCAAAAGCCCCTTTTTCAAATACTTCAAACTTATTCAAATTTGGTTCAAATTTGAAAGACATACAAGTTATAGCACACATAGTGCATACATTTTCACACATACTGCACTAGATAGATGCTAACCCTATAGTTTCAGGCCATTTGGATGAGGTATAAAAAATTCTTGGATTAGAATCGTGTTGTTCGAACCCCGTAGTTGGATTTTTTTGAACCTTGATCTGTAGTACTGGGCAAAACCCTAGTTTAACCTATTTAATTATAGATTCGTATATTGATTTTTCTACCTTTTTATTATTACTATGCAGCACATGTGTGTTTGCCCGTCTAGCTAGTGAAACTCGGAGGAAGAGGGATCACTCGGAAGGACAGAAGAAGGGAGAGCATTATGGTGTCTCCCCTTTTTCGGGTGACGATGTTGACTATTGTGCAGGGTTTGTCAGTGAGCAGGAGGAGGTGCGAGCGAGCGAGCAAGCGAGTCGAGCGAGGCCGAGCGAGGCCGAGAATGAGAGAGATTTGTTTTTTTTGTGTGAGAGGGACAACCGAAGGATCCTGAAGGACCCAGAGACTTCCAATACGCATCCTGATGCGTCTTCTCTTGACAAAGAAGATGGCTGGGAGTTTGCGTACCTATTATTGCACGTGACTTGTGCTCACTGATGTGTGGGACCTCACGCGTGGGCACCACACGTAAGTGATAGACCTGTTGGTGTAAAAACTCGGTTGATTATTATAGTGCATTAGAACAAAGTTTCCTATGGATTCAAGGCTAGGAAATCCAAGTTAACTCATTTACATGACATTATTTTTTCCATGAAGCAAAGTTAACACATCTATCAATTGGTACATTTTGGAGTGACTAAGAAGGATCCATGCTTATTTATTCGTTTTCACGTGTTAAACTTGTCTAAATCTTGGTCAAACCTAGGATTTGACCGAAAGATTCAAATGGGCATAAAATTCAAAAAAAAACAGAAAAATGAAAAACAAAAGCATATAGTCTTATTATGTCATATAGTAAGCATTCAAGTTGATGAATTAACAAGGTTTGGACATATTCAAACCATACAAATCATGTATCTACCCCCTAACCCTAAACTCTGTCTTATGAAGTCTAGCATGAAGAGAAGTCGTTTTGGGTTTCAAACATGGAAATTTCAAGAACATCCCAAAAGCTTCATTTTAGAGTGACTAATAAGGATACAAACTTCCCTTTTCATTTTCATGTTTTAAACTTGTTTAAATCTTGGTCAAACCGCCTAGGATTTGACCAAGATTCAAATGGGCATACAAATTCGTAAAAATCAAAAACCAATGCACATAGCATTCTTATGTCATATATATAGTAAGCATTAAAGTTGATAAACAAGGTCTAGACATATTCAAACCAGACAACTCATGTATATATCTACCCCTAACCCTAAACTCTGTCTTATGAAGTCAATCATGAAGAGAAGTGGTTTTGGGTTTCAAACATGTGGAAATTTCAAGAACCTCCAAAAAGCTTTATTTTAGAGTGACTAAGAAGGATCCATGCTTACCTTTTCATTTTCATATTCTGAACTTGTTTAAATCTTTGTCAAACCTAGGATTGAGCAAAAGTTTCAAATGGGCATAAAATTCATAAAAAATCATAAAAATGAAAAACCAAAGCATATAGTCTTCGTATGTCATATAACAAGCATTCAAGTTGATAAATTAATAAGGTTTGGACATATTGAAGCCATACAAATCATGTATCTACCCCTAACCCTAAACTCGGTCGATCTTATGAAGTCTAGCATGAAGAGAAGTCGTTTTGGGTTTCAAACATGGAAATTTCAAGGACACACATCCCAAAAGCTTCATTTTAGAGTGACTAAGAAGGATCCATGCTTACCTTTTCAATTCATGTTATAAACTTGTTTAAATCATGGTCAACCCTAGGATTTGACCAAGATTCAAATGGGTAGAAAAATAAAAAAAAATCAGAAAAATGAAAAACCAAAGTACATATAGTCTTCTTATGTCATATATGTAGTAAGCATTAAAGTTGATAAACAAGGTCTAGACATATATTCAAACCAGACAACCCGTGTATATATCTACCCCTAACCCTAAACTCTGTCTTATGAAGTCAATCATGAAGAGAAGTGGTTTTGGGTTTCAAACATGGAAATTTCAAGAACCTCCCAAAAGCTTTATTTTAGAGTGACTAAGAAGGATCCAGGCTTACCTTTTCGTTTTCGTATTTTATACTTGTTTAAATCCTGGTCAAACCTAGGATTTGACCAAGATTCAAATGGGCATAAAATTCAAAAAATTAGAATAATGAAAACAAAAGAAAATAGTCTTCTTATGTCATATAGTAAGCATTCAAGTTGATAAACAAGGTTTATACATGTGTTCAAACCACACAAATCATGTATCTACCCCCTAACCATAAACTCGGTCGATCTTATGAAGTCTAGCATGAAGAGAAGTCGTATGGGTTTCAAACATGGAAATTTCAAGAACCTCACAAAAGCTTCATTTTAGAGTGTCTGGAAAAGATCCAGGCTTGCCTTTTCATTTTCATGTTTTAAAATTGTTTAGATCTTGGTCAAACCTAGCTAGTATTTGACCAAGATTCAAATGGGCATAAAATTCAAAAAAAAATGAAAAAACAAAAAAAACTAAAGCACATAGCCTTCTTATGTCATGTATATATAGTAAGCCTTCAAGTTGATGAACAAGGTCTAGACATATTCAAAACAGAAAAATCATGTATCTACCCCCTAACCCTTAACTATGTCTTATGAAGTCAAGCATGAAGAGAAGTGGTTTTGGTTTCAAACATGGAAATTTCAAAAACTTCCCAAAAGCTTAATTTTAGAGTGAGTAAGAAGGATCGAGGCTTACCTTTTCATTTTCATGTTTTAAACTTGTTTAAATCTTGGTCAAATTAACCTAGCTAGTATTTGACCAAGATTCTAATGGGCATAAAATTCAAAAAAATCAGAAAAATGAAAACCAAAGCACATAGCCTTCTTATGTCATAAAGTAAGAATTCAAGTTGATAAACAAGGTCTAGACATATTCAAACTAGACAAATCATGTATCTACCCCTAACACTAAACTCTGTCTTATGAAGTCAATCATGAAGAGAAGCGGTTTTGGGTTTCAAACATGGAAATTTCAAGAACCTCCCAAAAGATTCATTTTAGAGTGACTAAGAAGGATCCATGCTTACCTTTTCATTTTCATGTTTTGAACTTGTTTAAATCTTGGTTAAACCTAGGATTTGACCAAGATTCAAATGGGCATAAAAATCCGTAACAAAATCGAAAAAATGAAAAACCAAAGCACATAGTCTTCTTATGTCATATAGTAAGCATTCTAGTTGATAAACAATGTCTAGCCATATTCAAACCAGAAAAAACATGTATACCCCCTAACCCTAAACTTTGTCTTATGAAGTCAATTAAGCTCAAGCATTAAGAGAAGTGGTTTGGGTTTTCAAACATGGAAATTTCGAAAACCTCCCAAAAGCTTCATTTCGGAGTGACTAAGAAGGATTCATGCTTAATTTTTCATTTTCATGTTTTAAACTTGTTTAAATCTTGTTCAAACCTAGGATTTGACCAAGATTCAAATGGGCACAAAAATTCGAAAAAATCAAAAAATGAAAAACCAAAGCACATAGTCTTCTTATGTCACATAGTAAGCCATTCAACTTGATAAACAAGTTATAGACCTATTCAAACCAGAAAAATCATGTATCTACACCCCCTAACCCTAAACTCATATGTCTTATGAAGTCAAGCATGAAGAGAAGTGGTTTTGGGTTTCAAACATGGACATTTGAAAAGCCTCCCAAAAGCTTCATTTTGGAGTGACTAATAAGAAGGATCCATGCTAAATTTTTCATTTTCAAGTTTTAAACTTGTTTAAATCTTGGTTAAACCTATGATTTGACCAAAATTCGAATGGGCATAAAAATTCAAAACAAATCAAAAAAATGAAAATCCAATGCACATAGTACATCTTCTTATGTCATATACTAATTAAGCATTCAAGTTGATAAAAGCAAAGGTCTAGACATATTCAAACTAGAAAATCATGTATCTACCGGTAACCCTAAACTCGATTTGTCTTATGAAGTCAATCATGAAGAGGGTATTTTGGGTTTCAAACATGGAAATTTCAAAAACCTTCCTAAAGCTTCATTTTGAAGTTACTAATTAAGAAGGATCCAAGCTTACTTTTTCGTTTTCATGTTTTAAATCTTGGTCAAACCTAGGATTTCACCAAGAGATACGTACAAATGGGCATAAAAATTCAAAAAATTAAAATAATGAAAAAGCAAAGCACATAGTCTTCTTATGTCATATAGTAAGCATTCAGGTTGATTAACAAGGTCCACACATATATATTCATAGCAGAAAAGCATGTATCTACGTACCCCCTAACAACCCTAAACTCTGTCTTAGGAAGTCAAGGATGAAGAGAAGTGGTTTTGGGTTTCAAACATGGAAATTTCAAAAAAACCTCCCAAAAGCTTCATTTTGGAGTGACTAAAAAGGACCCATGCTTACTTTTTCATTTCCATGTTTTAAACTTTTTTAAATCTTTGTCAAATCTCGGATTTGACCAAGATACAAATCGGCATAAAAAATCGAAAAAATAAAGAAAATGAAAAACCAAAGCACATAGTCTTCGTATGTCATATAAGTATTCAAGTTGATAAATTAAACAAGTTTTAGACATATTCAAACCACAAAAATCATGTATCTACGTACCCTAACCCTAAACTCTGTCTTATGAAGTCAAGCATGAAGGGAAGTGGTTTTGGGTTTCAAACATGGAAATTTAAAAAACCTTCCAAAAGATTCATTTTGGAGTGACTAAGAAGGATCCAGGCTTACTTTTTCATTTTCATGTTTTGAACTTGTTTAAATCTTGGTCAAACCTAGGATTTGACCAAGATTCAATTGGGCATAAAAAATTCAAAAAATTAAAACCAAAGCACATAGTCTTCTTATGTCATACAATACACATTGAAGATGATAAACAAAGTCTAGACATATTCAAACGAAAAAAAAATCATGTTTGGGTGGAATTAAGCTGGACGGTGTCCAACATGGTGCCAAACTACTTGAAGGGCTCTTCTCTAAAACACTAATATGACATTCTGGTATTTTCCCTAGCTATGTACAAACTGATGAACAATCCATGTTTTTCGATTGCCTTTTTGAACCACTTGTAGTTTGATTTCATATCTAGGAGAAATCACTGGGGGAGGGGGACGAATGTGTTACTTTTTTTTGCATCGCTCGTATCCTTCCCGCGTAGAAAAAGTGTTAGGCGAGCAGTAGAATGGCATGACCTACAAAGTAAAATTTTGAATATAACCAAAATATACCAATTGATTTTTTTCGAAATGGGGGAAAAATCGCCCGAGCTTCTGCATCCAAAGGATGCACACGACTTTTTTTATTAGATTATTCACGAACCTTACAAGAAACAATACTGTACAAAAGATCAAACTCGAAGCAACCTTACTATACCTATAGTGGGATGAAGAGGGTGACAATTGATAGATGAGTTAACTTTGCTTCATGGGTGTGTGACCTGAGATTGAGCCATGGTACATTTTGCCAACAAAGTAGCAACTGAGTTGGCTTTCTACCTTAGCTGGCATATACATTGGGTACGTTGGCGTGCATTGGAAGGATGCATTATGCCGGCAAAGTTTTCAAACGTTCAAACTTTTCCGGTTTCTCATACAGTATTTGGCTCCTTGAGAATGCAAAACTTCCCCTTTCCCGTACTTGCCCGAGCACTCGACACCCCTCGTCCCATGGCGACTCCTCCAGCCTTAGCCCCGTGCACCCAGGCTCCACGACTCAGCCTCGGAGGGGTGTGCGCTAAAAGCTCACAAATATCTGTGTGCGACTGGTGTGCGATGAAGCAGGCGGCTCTGTGTCTTGCTGTGGCTAGACTCCTGGCGCCCTTTGATCTAGGATAGGGAGAGGAGGGAGGGGGGTCCCATGAAGCAGCGGTGGCCCAGGTATCGGCGGTAGCCCAGGCAGCAGCGGCAAAGTGGGCTGGTCGGAGCAGAGGCATGCGCCGGGGGCGAACCTCGCCGGGTGAGGATGCTTCCATTGTGAAGAAGCACGTGCCATCCAGGGCTTCGGGTTCGCCAACAAACTCAGCGCCTCGTTCCATGGCGATGCCGTCGTGGGGACGTCGGGGGCGGCGGCGACGTGCTGCAGCCCCAGCCTTTAGTGGGGACCAAAGTGCGACCGACCACATCACGGCGTCGGCAGCATTGGGGATGCCGATGGGCATCCACTGCCACACACAGATTTGGGAGGTTCTGGCCGGGCCGAGTTCCAAACTTCCACCATCGGAGCCGAGGGCTTGGTACTTCAAATTCCGAATCAGGCAATCCTTCGACCCCAATCAGCTTCTGCCTGTGGTCCAAATCTGAGATATTTTGGCGGCAGCTATGCTGGTTAAGCTTAGCCGGACAGCGGCAATCGACGATCTGCAAGACCTAGATGCCTTCCGAGGATTTGCAGCAGCCGTCAATGCACTCGTGGAGGCATCACATGCTGGTAGCAGCGGAGAATGCGGGTATGTTGGTTTTAATCGCTTTGTATGCTTTTGTCATAGAAATCAATTTGCTAATTCTCATTCGATTGAAAATTAGACCCATTCACAGATACGGAGACTTGCTTCACATTTGGAATTACACAAAAAAGATCCATCAACTCTCAAACAGTGGACACTAGTAATGTGTAGAACTAGAAATTACACAAGATTTCTGTACTCCTAGTACTACTACTTCGACGCTACATGTTGTTTACACGAGGAAATTGCTCAAACTACCACTTATTGCTGCCTTCGTTGCGTAAACACTTATTTAAACTGTTATTTTTTTCGCACAAACCACCAACTATCGTGTTCTGTTGCAGGGAGGTTCAAATTTAGGATTGAGCTGTTTAAGAGCAAATCAGATGATCGGGGATCACCAACTACTAGTTTTAATTGCAAATAGAATCGATTTTCCAAAATTATGAAATGCACTTAACGGTCGAATTACTACAATTATTTTGAAGGTTTGATATTTCATCATTTTTGTGTGAATCTCACACCAAGTGACACAACTTTCAGACGGAATACAAAATATTTCAAACTTCATAGATTTGTTAGCTCAAATATTTTTAATTACTAGCTTTTTCAGTATTTTAGAAAGTCGAAGCACCATATTTTGCTGAATGTTAGAAAATATATTTCATGATTATCCCATATTAGTTAAGAAGTACATAAACTAGTTGTAGTAATAAAGAACAGAGGGAGTTTATGGAGATACATCCATTAAGGGCATGTTAGTGTGTGTTGGTGTATTACTTATGCCTTCTTTGGTTAATACACTTCTCAAGTGATCCCTGCAAACCCTCTATTCTTGCCTAGAATAAAAAAACTCCCTATCAAAGTATTAGTGCATTTTTTGGATGAGTATTCGAGAGGATTGGGTGAACACCAAGGATTTGCATAGGAAATTGGTAGAATTGAATCCTTGGCTGTTTGATTTGTAGGATTGTTTCCGATAGGAATTTTTCCTAAGGATTCCTTTGCACAGATTCCATAGGAAATTAAACATCTACTCATGCCTCTTTTTAAGAATCCTTTACCTTTCCTATGGTGGAATCAAACAAAGTTTGGTTTCTATGAATTCCTATTGGATTGGAGTGGACATGACATTGCAATCCTACATTTTTCCTATTCCTACATCTTTCGGTAGGCATTTGCCTAGAATAAATAACCATGTGTATTAGCAATAAAATAGATGTTTATTTCTCTAATGCATCTTGCACTGTACTACATGGCTTAAGAGACAATATTATTACGATAGTTACTACATTTTATTGGATGATGAAGTGATAGCCCTCATCAATGCATTGTTAATTATTAGGGCATGGGTCGCACGGATTGAGCTTCAGTGACTTTGCCGGCCCACAAAGTCACTGACTTTGTGTCACTTACAAGTGGGACAATGTGGGGCACATATAATGAAGGGTTCCACATTGCCCCACTTGTAAGTGACACAAAGTCAGTGACTTTGTGGGCTGGCAAAGTCACTGAAGCTCAATCCGGGTCGCACGTGATTTACGAGTGCACCGCACGATCGAGAGCCGCCGTTCCTCTTTGCTTTCTACCGATGCGGCGGAGCTCCTCCCCACACCCACGAACAACCTGAAAGCCACAATCGCTGGGGAAAAGTCTTGCGCCGAGAAAATCTACAACCGTGGTTGAGTACATGTGTTTCTTAAGATACGAGTGCTCCAATGCATTTTTTCTTTCCTTTTACTAATTTACCTTGAAAATCCCGCACGTCCACTTATTTGTGGACGGAGGGAGTATCACGCCAAGAGGAAGTAGGACAATAGTGGGCGCTTGAGCATCCACAATGTATAGTATAGCCCGCCTACATGGCACTTTTTCCAGCTGTTGGCTCTTCTATTGTTCTTGCTCTGCCTTCCACAATGTAGCCGGTGCCTAATTGCTGAAAAAGCTAACACGTCACCACTGATCCCAAATAAAAGTTTTGAGGCACCGAGGTCACAACGTAGAGCATCGCTTGTCAGAAAGGAAGTGAGCCCACATTTGATCAAGAATCCATTCAGCTAACCATCGAGAGGGGATATTCCGCAACTAGTTGCGCCCGCACCCCATTTTTGGCTACACGTTGTGGATGCTCTAAGAAACCCCGATTGTGAAAGGCCAAGGCGTACTTCTTTTGGTCACGCAAAATTCAAAATACTGCCATGGACATTGAATTGACATGACAACGCAGAGCTTGGGATGTCCAAATTTGCACGTTAGACCAGTGACTTGTTCTTCACCTTTTCAGAGGGAACAGTGACTTTTTATTATGGGTCTATACACTTTCCAAGAAACAGGAGGAGATGCTGTAGAGTGTAGAGGAGCGAAGTCAAGCGCCTCGCCCCCACCTGCCCTATTTCGGTTCACCTCCATCGTCTACCTCCGCCCCCGCCCGCACCCACTCTCCAATCGACCACCTTCCATAGCACGCGCCAGTGCCGCCGCCATGCAGCTTTAGAATCAATTCCACCGCCCAGTTTGAGAGCCTCCGTTCTTCATCTTCCCCCCACCTGCCGCCATCGAACCCAAATTAAACTCCAATCAGTTGAACCCAAACCTCATAGACCCACCCCCTGCCCTGCGATGGCAGCATCGAACAAGGAAAATGATGACTCTGAACAGTTTCAGAAGGTCTTTTCCGAAGGTCCCCTTGAAGAACTCGTAACAAGATGCGACGTCATCACCGCCGCGAGCCTCGTCGGTTCGTCCAAACTATTTTTCGACTCTGCAAATGATAGTGCAACTCTATCTGTTTCTCTCCCGTTTGGGCTCCCATGTGTTCTTCATTCTCACCCGACGAAGGTAGCACGGGATTGCAAGCTCACGCCGCTCGATAGGTTCTCCTGCGACGCTGTGATGCCAGACGGTACGGGTAAGCAGTGGGTAGGTGCCAATGGAGATTGGGTTGCCATGGTTGACACTGGCTTTCCTGCTTGCAAATGGAAACTTGTCAACGTCTACACTCGCCGTGAAATTCCTCTCCCTGTGCCGTTTGAAACCACCCACATTCCAAATATATACCACCACAACCTTCGTGCTATTATATTTCACAAGATATATATTTGCCAAGTTCCCACAGCTGCTGGGGGGTACACAAATTTCTCTCTTGTTGCTGTTTTTGACATCAGAGTTGCCCTCCTTTACGGCGCTGATTCTGAATGGACAGTTCTTACAGAGCCCAAGTCCCACATCTTTTACAATCACAACGATGCAATTCTCCACAATGGGCTTGTGTTTGCCACAACTCATACTGGCACTGTTCACGCATGGAAACCTCAGCAAGCTGGTAATTTTCCTCCGGACGTGGTGTATGATGAGCTTCATTATTCATGGCTGTAAAGATAATTTTAATGCACAAACTTATTAATTTTCGAACCTGACTGATCTGACTTGGGGCATATTTGCTTCGGATGAAATTTCATTGGTATTTAGACTTTTTATTCGAGATGATTACCATAGAAAAATTTGAGGATTGTATAATTAGGAGTTTTATTCTCATATTGAATTATGTTGGATTTTGACCTCTACTTGAACTTCTTGAAATGAATCCTTTGGTTTCCCATGTGATGTACTCAAATACACCAATATGCTATATTATTGAATGGAAATGACATTATATCATCCCATCTGAATCCTAATGCGTTTTCCCAATTCTTACGTTTTCAGATTTGTGCAAACCAAACATGCCCTTCTTAACAGTAATTTCATTTTCAAGCAGGTCCTCCGCTGATCGTAGAGCCACCATCCATTGTGTTTGAATGGCGGTGTGCACTTGATGATGCTCTTGGCCATGATCACGAGGTCGATTATGGTGTGTGGTGGTTAGCAAGATCTATAGATGGTTCTAGACTTCTTCTGATCCATACACTGGGCATTGCTGATGAAAGGGAATATTCATGTAAAGTGTGCCATACTGCTTCTGATCGTCATGTTCATCATGGTCGACCGTTGGCAACTATGCTTCTGGGTTTGGTTGCCTGGTGTTCACGAAGGACACTAGTAAGTTAAATGAAGGTATTCCATGGGAAAAGATGGATGACCTTGGAGAATATTCTCTTTTCCTTGGAGTGAACTATCCGATTATGCTGCCATTAGGCGGTGCAGATGTTGTCCCAGGATGTCTGACGAGAAGAAATTGTGTCTACACCTTGCCGAATGAAGCATGGCTTCGCAATTCGCAGCTGCCTGAAATATGCCGATTCAGTCTGAATCGTGAAGATTGCGCCGTTGGTTTCCAAACCAACGCCTTGGAGAAAACATGCAAAACAAAAAAAGATAGGTACCTGGTAAAGACACCGCTTTGGTTCATCCCAAACTTCACCAACGCCCCGGATTGGAACAAGTGTGATGTTTAATTACGAAACAGGTCCTGCAGCCATTGTAGCTACTGATAGTATGTAATTTCATAGCTAATGAACGAGGCACTTGTGGTCTACTAATTACAATTGTTTTGTAAAGAGGTGGTCTATAAGTAATACCCCTCTCTTCATTGATGCATTTGTGGTCTACATGATGGTACTCTTAAATATATGGGTGTGGCTCCTCAACACATAATGTGGAGGTATTATTGTGTTAAAGTTGAAGGCTTGATCAACTATAGGTTCACTTCTCTAGTTACACTACTAGGTACTCCGGTTGGCTATGTTGTGATGAACACATTGTGTTCTGTTGTTTGGTGAAGACAAAAGTAGAACTATGGTATGCTTATGTTTAAGACCAAGTGAGGGTTTAGCTTGAGATGTTAAAAGTCAGATTTGAACTATTTTTTGATATGGAAATTTGAAATATATATGGTACTGCATATGATTATGTATAGCAACAAGCGACGAAAGGGCTGATGCTCCTATTCCTTGTCGGCGGGAGGACTATGTGTGCGGCGACTTGAGCCAAATTAGAAGGCCATAGCTATGTCGATTGGTCCTTGAAGTTGGAGGGGCTAGGATTTCGGATGAGTGAGTGGGGGAAGTTGTTGCTCATGGAACAAAAGTCCTTAAAATAATAATATTGGTATATACAAGGTATATACTTGTACTATTTTAGTACTATAATAAGTATATCGGGTTCATCAAAAAGAAAATTATCTCGGGTCACAACCACGTGGGGTCAAGGTGAGGGAAAGTTGGTCAATACCTCGGAATATGTTACCACTATATCCCCGCCCCAAGTTCTAATGAGCAAGTGCGGTTATTTTTTTTACTCCGTAGAAGGGAAATAGTGGTTCCTCTCCCCCAGAAACATATGCCCCGCATCTCCACCTCCTAGTATCGTAGTACTACTGCATCTTCTCCAAAAAACCCTCTTCTGTCTCTTTCTCCCATTCACCCCTCTCTCCCTTGCATTAGATTACCGACTCCAATGAAGCAGAAGCGTAAGGTTGAGGAGATTCCTGATTGCTACCACTAGTCCATGGGGTGGGGCAACCTCCACTACCCACTGGTGGAGAACATAGCCGAGCGGGCGGGTATCCTCAGCACTGGTCGCCTCGCTCGAGGCATGATCGACATGCGGCATGCCATCCGCGGAGCGCATAAGGTTCCGTTCGGTGTACCGAGCCTGCTCCACTGCGACCCCGAGACATGGCCAGACGACCGCGACAATACTGTAAGAGTATTTATTTATTTACTCATCTCGTTTCAGCTTGTGTTTTTTCAATCAATTTTTCTTACTGCCAAACATCATGCATATATTTAGACTCAACATCATCACCTAATTTGGAAGTACTGTAAGGTTTGCTGCCTTCACTATGCACATGTACTCTTCGGAATTGCTTTATTTATCCATTGCATCTGTGCGTCAGTTCTGCACAATCCGCTCTTCATTCTGTCGAATACCTTGCATGCATAGACAATTTTAAAACAAATCCTATTTGCAGGGCATTCACGCGTTGCCGATGCCATTAGACAAGCCGACAGTTCCAGCATTTATCCATACCAAGGAGGAACTGGATGGACATGGACCCATGCACTGGGTGGGTTGTAACGGCGACTGGGTGGCATTTGTCCAAAGAGACGGAGCACTTGACGATCCGCAACATATACATATCAGATACTATTATACCTCTTCCATCTCTGCAAGATGCAGGAATTTCTTTGGGCCCTACTCGTGAATGGTGGAATGCCAGCCCACCATTCCTCTTCAAATACAAAATAGATAAAAGTTTGGAACTGCTCAAAGTACGGATCGTCAAGAGGCCGTACAAAGATGATCTAGCAGGGCCATGGCATTACGAGGTAATCGTTGTATTTGACTACTTGATCGCTATCCTACAAGCGCCCCTAGAAAAGGAGTGGAAGATCCTGGGAAACCCCAAATTCTTTGAAGGAACCAGCTATGTCGATGCCATGGGCATTCCTGGATATGGTACAAGTTCACACCTGCATCGTGTATACGCAGTTACATATCCGTATGGAGATGTTCTGGTTTGGGAACCATATACCTGGGGTGAGTCTTTGTTTTATGTCTTAACTAGTAAATGGCATGCTGCACATGTTGGACCAATTACGATTCACAATACTGATGTAAGTTGCGTTCTAAATGTTGTTCAAACTTTCAATACAACTAGTAATTTGGTTATACCATCAAAATAAGTGTGAGCATACAGTTTAGAAATATGAACAAAAAATTGGAACCTTTCTTAATCACTATCAAGTGGGACGTGTGATATCGGTGTGAGACTGCTCTGATTTTTCTTCATAATGGAAACATGACGGTTCTAGAAACACGTGGACACTGGTGTGGTATTTTTTTCACGCGAATACCTCTAATCCCAACCGTTAGATTTTGGACACCAACAGTTGGAATTGCTGCTACATGTCTTGTTCAAAACTGGTGCCTTATAGTAGTAGAAGATAGAAGAGAAGAGATAATTTACAGTGTAGTTCCTACTTGCTGCATTGTGGTTGATCTTTGTGCATTGCAGGGACACATGCAGCCCCGCGTCTCATTGATGCCCCTGTCATTGAAGATGAAGAAGCAGAAGCGGCTGCAATTTTGGCTCAAATCGAGGGAGATGCTGTCATGGAAGATGATGAAGAAAATGTGGCTCAAGGCGATGGAGGTGCCGATGAAGATAATGATGCTGATGTAGAAGAATTAGAAGAAGAAGAATTAGAAGAAGAAGAATTAGAAGAAGATGAATTCGATGAAGAAGAATTAGATGATGAAGAATTAGATAATGATGGTGATAATCATAATGATGAAGATGAAGATGTATTTCTTGGATTTTCTAACCAGCGCACTTGGTTCCTGGCACCAATGAGAGCAGAGTCCATTACTGGTGAATCTGATCTCGCGTGGATTCAGGTTAAGGGTTATCGGCCCATCCTCGGTCCTCCAATATTACATATGGGTAACAAGCTGAGGTCTTATCCTTTGGTACGGTGCTACGTTTTCTTGAGATCTGCCCATACCTTGGACACTGTAGAAGAGGCAAGGTGGGAAAGATTGAACAATTTGAAGGGGCATTCTTTATTTCTTGTACTCAATCACCCAATTTTCATGCTACCCCCGCCAATCGACGCAGCGGCTGCAGAACCAGATTTCCAATTGTTCAAACCTGACCGTGTCTTTGCTACCCACAATCGCGCCCGTGATACATGGATACGTCCAAGGCCAAATTGGTGCAGAATGCACGTCAATGGAGGTCCTGCCATAGGCTCAAGATTGCAGTACAAAAAATAGAAGATTGAACATAGAGCTGAAGCACCCATGTGGTTCGTCCCAACACTTCCACCTGCTTTTCCTTGAGAAATAAGAGACGGATGGTGACCTTATTTTATAGAGAAAACATAGTGTTCGTGAGCTTAACCTCATGAACATTCGCTGTTCGGTTTTTGGTGAAATCAAAATTTTGCAGAGATGAAGATCTTTGTTTGAATCCCGTGCTGAACATATTTTTCAAAAATTAGCTACCCGTATTGTGATGAATACATGCTGGTCTGTTGTTTGGTGGAGTAGCAGACATGAAGATCTTTGTCCTGAATACCACAATGGACATCTTTTTTTCTTCAAAAATTAGCTAAGCTCGCGCTATTAGGCGCAAATGCCTAAGAGATTTGGTGCTCTTGGGCACCAGTGCTCCTGCTATTTTAGAAAAAATAAAAAACATATTTATGTGTTTAAAAAAAATTAGAAAAAAAATCATGGTGTAGCTAATGAATTGTCCCATAAGCGTGCAAAATTTCAGTTTCAAATACAAAAAATTCTGGGCTACACAAAAATAACAAACGTATGGATCTGGGTATGCATATTTCAGATCTCCAAATTTCAACATATTTTGTCTTTTTTGTGTAGTCTACAATATAAAGAATTTCATATTAAAATTTTACACGCTTGTAGGTTACTTTATTTATTATGTCTGCATTTATTTCTAGATTTTTTTGAAACAAATATGTATGATTTTTGATTTTTTTGAAACAAATAGAGCTTAGGTGCCCATGAGCCAAAGACACTTTTCGCAAATGCCTTCGAAAGGTACGGATGGTGACCTTATTTTATAGAGAAACCATAGTGTTCATGAAGTTAACGTCATGAACACACGCTGTTCGGTTTTTGGTGAAATCAAAATTTAGCAGAGATGAAGATCTTTGTTTGAATCCCGTGATGAACACATTTTTCCTAAATTAGCTACCCGTATTGTGATGAATACATGCTGGTCTGTTTTTTGGTGGAGTAGCAGACATGAAGATCATTGTTTTGAATACCACGCCGGACATCTTTTTTTCTTCAAAAATTAGCTAAGCTCGCGCTATTAGGCGCAAATGACTTCAGTAACGATTAGGGTTCGAGCGCTGCTCCATGTACCACATATTTTTTTTGGTAAGGGTACCCCTATGTACCACCTTACCAATAAAAAGTTCTAAAAAAAAACCTTACCAATAGAAAAAGGGCACGTCTAGCGAGCACGCGCGTGCTCGTTGGTTAATCTTGGCACACCCTTAAATAAGGAAAATTCATGCCCCATCCTCCAAAAGATATAAAAGAAAAGATTATGTACACGGTGGTAAGTGTACCAGAAGGAAAGGCGTGAAATAATTTAGATTAATTTTCCTTTATAAATGTTCAAAATCGTATAATTTTGCACAAGATGTTGAAATTAAGATCCGCTTTCACTTTTGAATTTCTTGCGGTGAGCTCTTCAAAACTAGATCTCATTTCTATGTATTTTGATAAAGTTTTTTCTAAAGCAACTTCTACGTGCGACAAAGCAATTATAATGCAAGATGATGCAACTTTAGTGCGGGACAAAGCAACTTTGCTGCACAGCGTAAATCTATATTCACAATGAAAGTTGCATCGTTGGATGCCAAAGTTGCTCATCCATACATCAAAATTTATTCGGTGGACACCAAAGTTGCTTTGATGGACGCCAAAATTAGACCATCACAAACCAAATTTGCTCTCCCGAGTACCAAAGTTGCTCTGCAGGACACTAAATTTGCTCGGTCGGACGCCAAAGTTGCTCTGCAAGGTTAAAAAACTACGTCGCCGGGCGCCAAAGTTGCTATGCAGGGCACTTAAGTTCCTTCGTCACACATTGAAAATGCTCCGATTGACACCAAAATTGTTGTCGAGCATCAAAGTTGTGACTTCGTGTACCCAAAAGTGCATATGTTAGTTGCATATCAAAGTTGCTTTGTCACATACCAAAGTTATTTTGCTGCATAACAAAATTGCTTTGTTGCATATCAAAGTTGCTTGTTTAAAAAATTCGTCGAAACATATGAAAATGTGGTCTAGTTTCGAAGCTCTCGTCGTGGGGATTGTAGAAGTGAAAACGGATTGTAATTCCGCCGCACGGTTTAAAAGTTACATTTTTTCAGAAAACGGCACCTGATATCAGATAGCTTACGCATCAGTTGTGCCCGGGACGTACGTCTGGCACGCGCCCGCCGGTTAGATTTCAGGATAGAAAAAAAGTACTCGTACTATACGGCAATCTACATGGTAATTTACGTGGGCCTACTAGCTCAGGAGATAACGGCCCAATACCTGCGTCCTCATCATTGAAATGCGGCCAGAGATCAAAAGAAAAAAAAAATCCAAGAAAGGAAACATTTATTCTACATAGAGGATGACATGTGGGACCTATTTTGCAGCAGTGTCCTCAACGTTGACAAGGCGGCAGGGGATCGAAAGAAACGGCAAAGTAGCCCGAAATCAGGGGTCAAATATAAATCCGAGAAAGGAAACGTTTATTCAACAGTCAGGCTGACATGTGGGACCTATCTTGCAGCCGCGGCCACAACATTTATCATTCAGAGAGGATGACATGTGGGACCCACGAACCAGCATCGTTCTCGACGTTTCTCAAAGGGGGCAGGAGATTGAAAGAAAAAGGCAAGTAGCTCGAAATCAGGTGTCCAAAAAAAAATCCAAGAAAGGAAAGGTTTATCGCACATAGATGCTGACATATTGGACCCAATTTGCAGCAGCGTCATCAACGTTTCAAAGGCGGTGGAGCTCGAAAGAAAAAGGCAAATAGCCAGAAATTAGGGGTCAAAAATAAATCCAGCAAAAGAAACTTTTATCGTACAAAGAGGCTGACATGTGGGACCCATGAGCCAGCAGCGTCCTCAACGTTTCTAAGGCGGCAGGCAATCGAAAAAAGGCAAATAGCCAGAAATTAGGGGTCAAAAATAAAGTAGCCAGAAATTAGGGGGAAAAACTCCAAGAAAAGAAAGTTTATTGTACATAGAGGATGACATGCGGGTCCCAAGGCGGCAGCTTACTCAACGTTTCCAAGGCGGCAGGGGAACAAAAGAAAAAGGAAATAGCCAAAAATCAGAGGGTGAAAAAAAATCCAAAAAAAGAAACTTTTATAGTTCATAGAGGATGACATGCGGGTCCCACGAGGCAGCAGCGTCCTCAACGTTTCCAAGGCGGCACAGGACCAAAAGAAAAAAGAATGTATCCCTGCTGGGGCTGCATGGCCATCTGGGCTTTCTAACCTGCTGGACGCCTTTTGACTCGTACAATTTCAGCCCACTCCAAAAACAGGAAAGTCCTATGCTTCGCAAAAACAAAACAAAAACAAGGAGATTCAACATATTAGTTTGTTTACATAAAAATAAAGATATAATTTATCCGTTTGCAATAGCTCAGAGCGAAATACACTTTTTATTGTCTGCAAAATAAACAAGATATCACATGTTTCTTGTACGGGGAGGCTGACATCGGGACCCATGAGCCAGCAGCGTCGTCAAAGTTTTAAAGGCGGCAGGGGATCGAAAGAAAAAATAAATCAAAAATCAGTTGGTAAAAAAATTGAAGAAAAGAAACATTTATCGTTTTGAGGGGATTGACATGCGGGACCCCTGAGCCGGCAGCGTCCCCAACGTGTTAAAGGCGGCAGGAGATCGAAAGACAAAGGCCAAAAATCAGTTGGTAAAAAAATCCAAGAAAAGAAACATTTACCGTTCTGAGAGGCTGACATGCGGGACCCATGAGGCAGCAGCATCCTCAACGATTCCAAGGCGGCATGGGATCAAAAGGGGTCAAAAATAAATCCATCATAGGAAACTTTTATTGTTCATAGAGGATGTGGGACCGACCAGCCAGTAGCGTCCTCATCGTTTCAAAGGGGGCAGGGGATCAAAAGAAAACGGCAAATAGCCAGAAATTAGGGGTAAAAAATAAATCCAATTTAGGACACTTTTATTGTTCATAGAGTATGACATGCGGGACCCATGAGCCAGTAGCTTCCTCAACGTTTCTAAGGCGGCATGAGATCGAAATGAAAAGGAAAGTGACCAAATATCAGGAGCCAAAAATAATCTAAGGAAAGAAACTTTATTGTGCATAGAGAATGACATGCGGGTCCCATTTTGCAGCACCGGTCTGAAGGTTTCAAAGTCGGCATTAGATCGAAAGAAAAAGACAAGTGCCAAATATCAGGAGCAAAAAATAATCCAAGAAAAGAAACTTCTATTGTACATAGAGGATGACATGCGGGTCTCATTTTGCAGCCGCGGTCTCAATGTTTCCAAGGCGGCACATGACCAAAAGAAAAAGGAAGTAGCCAGAAATAAGAGTGTCAAAAAATCCAAGAAAAGGAATATTTCAATTGGGCTGTTTCTGGCCATCTGGGACTTCAAACTATCCCGCTGGACGCCTTTTGATTCGTACAATTTCAGCCCATTCCAAAATAGGAAAGTCCTATGCCTCGCAAAAACAAAAAAAAACAAGGAGATTCAACATATAAGTTTGTTTATGTAAAAATAAAGATTTAATTTATCCCTTTGCAATAGCTCAGAGCAAAATACACTGTTTATTGTCTGCAAAATAATCAAGATATCACATGTTTCTTATACGGGGAGGCTGACATCGGGGACCCATGCGCCGGCGTCGTCCAACGTTTTAAAGGCGGCAGGGATGGAAAGAAAAAATAAACCAAAAATCTGTTGGTACAAAATCCAAGAAAAGAAACATTTTCGTTCTGAGAGGATAACATGCGGGACCCATGAGGCAGCAGCATCCTCAGCGTTTAATGTTAGAGGCTGACATGTGGGACCTGTGAGCCAGCTGCGTCCTCAACGTTTTAAAGGCGGCAGGAGATCGAAAGAAAAAATAAGCCAAAAATCATTTGCTATTCAAAATCCAAGAAAATAAACATTTACCGTTCTGAGAGGATGACATGCGGGACCCATGAGGCAGCAGCATCCTCAACGATTCCAAGGCTGCAGGGGATCAAAAGAAAAAAAAAGGAAATATCCAGAAATTAATTAGGGGTTCAAAATAAATCCATCAAAGGAAAGTTTTATTGTTCATAGAGGATGACATGTGGGACCGACCTGCCAACAGCGTTCTCATCGTTTCAAAGGGGGCATGAGATCAAAAGAAAAAGGCAAGTAGCCAGAAATTAGGGGTAAAAAATAACTCCAAGAAAGGAAACTTTTATTGTTCGTAGAGGATGACATGAGGGACCCATGAGCCAGCAGCTTACTTAAAGTTTCAAAGGCGGCATGAGATCGAAAGAAAAAGGCAAGTGACAAAATATCAGGAGCCAAAGATAATCCAAGAAAAGAAACTTTATTTACATAGAGGATGACATGCGGGTCCCATTTTGCAGCAGCGGTCCAAACGTTTCAAATGCGGCTTGAGATCAAAAGAAAAAGAAAGTAGCCAGAAATTAGGGGGTCAAAAAAATCCAAGAAAATAAAGTTGATGGACATAGAGGATGACATGCGGGTCCCATGAGCTAGCAGCTTACTCAACGTTTCCAAGGCAGCAGGGGATCAAAAGAAAAAGGAAATAGCAAAAAACCAGAGGGTGAAAAAAACAAAGAAAATGAACTTTTATAGTACATAGAGGATGACATGGGGGTCCCATGAGCCAGCAGGTTCCTCAACGTTTTAAACGTGGCATGAGATCGAAAGAAAAAGGCAAGTGACCAAATATGAGGAGCCAAAAATAATTCAAGAAAAGAAAGTTTTATAGTACATAGAGGATGACATGCGGGTCCCATGATCCTGCAGGTTCCTCAACGTTTCAAACGTGGCATGAGATCGAAAGAAAAAGGCAAGTGACCAAATATCAGGAGCCAAAAATAATTCAAGAAAAGAAACTTGATTGTACATAGAGGATGACATGCGGGTCCCATTTAGTAGCAGCGGTATCACTGTTTGAGAGGCTGCACGGGATCGAAAGAAAAAGGCAAGTGACCAAATATCAGGAGCCAAAAAAAATCCAAGAAAAGAAATTTTATTGTACGTAGAGGATGACATGCGGGTCCCATTTTGCAGCAGCGGTCTCAACGTTTCCAAGGCGGCACAGAACCAAAAGAAAAATGAAGTAGCCAGAAATCAGGGGGTGAAAAAAATCCAAGAAGAAAGATTTCAATTGGGCTGCATCTGGACATCTGGCCTTCGAAATATCCTGCTTGGCCTTTTGACTCGTACAATTTCAACCCACTCCAAAACAGGAAAGTTCCGAATTTTCGAAAAAAAAAACAGGAAAGTCCTATGCTTCGCAAAGACAAAAAAACAAGGAGATTCAACATATAAGTTTGTTTATGTAAAAATAAAGATTTAATTTTCCGTTTGAAATAGCTCAGAGCGCAATACACTGTTTATTGTCTGCAAAATAATCAAGATATCATATGTTTCTTGTACGGGGAGGCTGACATCGGGGACCCATGAGACAGCAGCGTCGTCAACGTTTTAAAGGTGGCAGGGGATGGAAAGAAAAAATAAACCAAAAATATGTTGGTACAAAATCCAAGAAAAGAAACATTTTCGTTCTAAGAGGATGACATGCGGGACCCATGAGGCAGCAGCATCCTCAGCGTTTATTGTTCATAGAGGCTAACATGTGGGTCCCGTGAGCCAGCAGCGTCCTCAACGTTTTAAAGGCGGCAAGAGATCGAAAGAAAAATTAGCCAAAAATCATTTGGTATACAAAATCCAAGAAAAAAAACATTTACCGTTCTGAGAGGATGACATGCGGGACCCATGAGGCAGCAGCATCCTCAACGATTCCAAGGCGGCAGGGGATCAAAGGAAAAAAAAGGAAATATCCCGAAATTAATTAGGGGCTCAAAATAAATCCATCAAAGGAAACTTTTATTGTTCACAGAGGATGACATGTGGGACCGACCTGCCAACAGCGTCCTCATCGTTTCAAAGGGGGCAGGAGATCAAAAGAAAAAGGCAAATAGCCAGAAATTAGGGGTCAAAAATAACTCCAAGAAAGGAAACTTTTATTATTCGTAGAGGATGACATGCGGGACCCATGAGCCAGCAGCTTACTCAACATTTCAAATGCGGCATGAGATCGAAAGAAAAAGGCAAGTGACAAAATATCAGGAGCCAAAGATAATCCAAGAAAAAAACTTTATTGTACATAGAGGATGACATGCGGGTCCCAATTAGCAGCAGCGGTCTCAACATTTCAAATGCGGCTTGAGATCAAAAGAAAAAGAAAGTTGATTGTACATAGAGGATGACATGCGGGTCCCATGAGTCAGCAGCTTACTCAACGTTTCCAAGGCGGCAGGGGATCAAAAGGAAAAGGAAATAGCCAAAAATCAGAGGGTGAAAAAAACCCCAAGAAAATAAACTTTTATAGCACATAGAGGATGACATGCGGGTCCCATGAGCCAGCAGGTTCCTCAACGTTTCAAACGTGGCATGAGATCGAAAGAAAAATGCAAGTGACCAAATATCAGGAGCCAAAAATAATTCAAGAAAAGAAACTTGAGTGTACATAGAGGATGACATGCGGGTCCCATTTAGGAGCAGCGGTATCACCGTTTGAGAGGCTGCACGGGATCGAAAGAAAAAGGCAAGTGACCAAATATCAGGAGCCAAAAATAATCCAAGAAAAGAAATTTTATTGTACATAGAGGATGACATGCGGGTCCCATGAGCCTGCAGGGTCCTCAACGTGGCATGAGATCGAAAGAAAAATGCAAGTGACCAAATATCAGGAGCCAAAAATAATTCAAGAAAAGAAACTTGATTGTACATAGAGGATGACATGTGGGTCCCATTTAGCAGCAGCGGTATCACCGTTTGAGAGTCTGCACGGGATCGAAAGAAAAAGGCAAGTGACCAAATATGAGGTTCCAAAAAAATCCTAGAAAAGAAAGTTTTATAGTACATAGAGGATGACATGCGGGTCCCATTTAGCAGCAGCGGTCTCACCGTTTGAGAGGTGGCAGGGGATCGAAAGAAAAAGGCAAGTGACCAAATATGAGGTGCCAAAAAAAATCCAAGAAAAGAAAGTTTTATAGTACATAGAGGATGACATGCGGGTCCCATTTAGCAGCAGCGGTATCACCGTTTGAGAGGCGGCATGGGATCGAAAGAAAAAGGCAAGTGACCAAATTTGAGGTGCCAAAAAAAACTCCAAGAAAAGAAAGTTGATTGCTCATAGAGGATGACATGCGGGTCCCAATTAGCAGCAGCGGTGTTAACGTTTCCAAGGCGGCAAGGGATCAAAAGAAAAAGGAAGTAGCCAGAAATCAGGGGGTCAAAAAAATCCAAGAATAGAAAGAATTTTGGTTCATAGAGGATGACATGCGGGACCCATGATCATGCATCGTAAACGGCTCGATCGGAGAGCGTTGAACGAGATGGCGCGATCGAGAAAAAAAACTATGCCAGAGAGGCTGCCATCTGGGCCCTACATCCCTCGGCGGTGCGGATTTGCGTTGACTCGGCCGGCGAACCCGAGAACTCGAGATGCACCACGTCCCGGGCCACCATACGCAACGTTTTGGCCGGTTTCGTCGGGCTAGGTGGCCTCAAAAACGAGAAAAAAAACGTTTTGACATGCACAACGGACAGACCCAAAATCGTCGGCCATGGTACACCAGCAACCACGGCGCGACTTCAACTTCGTCGGCCATGGCAACTTTTCTTGTAGTGTCTGCCATTGAGAGCACAAAAATTATTGAGAAAAGGGAAGAGCATGAGCGCGAGTATGCAAACGAGATTGCAACTCTTAGTGAAGCTCTTGAAGAACAACAAACCACCAATGAATCTCTTGAGGAGACCTTTACTCTAGAGCTATCTAAAGTAAAGGAATCTCGTGATAGAGCTTTAGAGGTGGCACATGACTTTCGAATTAAAAATGTTGAGCTAGTAAGTGCTCATGCTAAACTCCTTGAGGATTTTGAGCTTCTCAAAAATGACTCTAGAGCTATTGAGAGTGAGCTCATCAAACTCATCGAGTCACATGAGCAATTTAAGGCTCTCAACCTAATAGAGCTTGCTAAGTTGCCTTCTCCTTGTGCTATAATTGATAATGCTTGTCCTACTAACTCTACCTCTTGTGAAGCATCCATCTTGAAGGAGAATGTTGAGCTAAGGGCTCAACTTGCTTTGCTAACAAGCAATTATGAGAAATTGGAAGAAAGTCATGGAAAGCTTTCTAGCTCCCATGATGATCTTCTAGTCTCTCATGATTTGCTAAAGTTAGCTCATGAGGCTATCATGTCAAAGGTAACATCTTGTGAGCCTCATGTGAGTACTAGCACTACCTCTCAAAATGCTAGTTTGCCATGTGCTAGTGCTTTTAGTTCACTGACACGCGTACAGCACGCGACCATTGGGAACCCCAAGTGGAAGGTGTGATGCGTACAACAGTAAGTTTCCCTCAGTAAGAAACCAAGGTTTATCAAACCAGTAGGAGTCAAGAAGCACATTGAAGGTTGATGGCGGTGGAGTGTAGTGCGGCGCAACACCAGGGATTCCGGCGCCAACGTGGAACCTGCACAACACCACCAAATTACTTTGCCCCAACGTGACAGTGAGGTTGTCAATCTCACCGGCTTGCTGTAACAAAGGATTAGATGTATAGTGTGGATGATGATGTTTGCAAAGAACAGTAAGAACAAGTATTGCAGTAGATTGTATTTGATGTAAAAGAATGGACCGAGGTCCACAGTTCACCAGTGGTCTCTCTCCCATAAGAAATAGCATGTTGGGTGAACAAATTACAGTTGGGCAATTGACAAATAAAGATGGCATGACAATGCACATACATGTTATGATGAGTAGTGTGAGATTTAATTGGGCATTACGACAAAGTACATAGACCGCTATCCAGCATGCATCTATGCCTAAAAAGTCCACCTTCAGGTTATCATCCGAACCCCTTCCAGTATTAAGTTGCAAACAACAGACAATTGCATTAAGTATGGTGCGTAATGTAATCAACAAATACATCCGTAGACATAGCATTGATGTTTTATCCCTAGTGGCAACAGCACGTCCACAATCTTAGAACTTTCTGTCACTGTCCCAGATTTAATGGAGGCATGAAGCCACTATCGAGCATAAATACTCCCTCTTGGAGTTACAAGTAATGACTTGGCCAGAGCCTCTACTAATAACGGAGAGCATGCAAGATCATAAACAACACATAGATGATAGATTGATAATCAACATAACATAGCATTCAATATTCATCGGATCCCAACAAACGCAACATGTAGCATTACAAATAGGTGATCTTGATCATGTTAGGCAGCTCACAAGATCCAACAATGATAGCACAATTAGGAGAAGACGACCATCTAGCTACTGCTATGGACCCATAGTCCACGGGTGAACTACTCACACATCACTCCGGAGGTGACCATGGCGGTGAAGAGTCCTCTGGGAGATGATTCCCCTCTCCGGCAGGGTGCCGGAGGCGATCTCCTGAATCCCCCGAGATGGGATTGGCGGCGGCGGCATCTCTGGAAGGTTTTCCGTATCGTGGCTCTCGGTACTGGGGTATTCGCGACGAAGACTTTAAGTAGGCGGAAGGGCGGAGTCGGAGGGCTGACGAGGGGGCCACACGCTAGGGCCGCGCGGGCCCCCTTGGGCCGCGCCGCCCTAGTGTGGCGGCGCCTCGTCGCCCCACTTCGTTTCCCTTTCGGTGTTCTGGAAGCTTCGTGGAAAAATAAGCCCCTGGGCGTTGATTTCGTCCAATTCCGAGAATATTTCCTTACTAGGATTTCTGAAACCAAAAACAGTAGAAAACAGCAACTGGCTCTTCGGCATCTCGTTAATAGGTTAGTGCCGGAAAATGCATAAATATGACATAAAGTATGTATAAATCATGTAGGTATTGTCATAAAACAAGCATGGAACATAAGAAATTATCGATACGTTGGAGACGTATCAGCATCCCCAAGCTTAGTTCCTGCTCGTCCCGAGTAGGTAAAGGATAACAAAGATAATTTCTGAAGTGACATGCCATCATAATCTTGATCAATACTATTGTAAGCACATGTAATGAATGCAGCGATCCAAAGCAATGGTAAAGACAATGGTTAAACAATTGAATCATATAGCAAAGACTTTTCATGAATAGTACTTTCAAGACAAGCATCAATAAGTCTTGCATAAGAGTTAACTCATAAAGCAATAAATTCAAAGTAAAGGCGTTGAAGCAACACAAAGGAAGATTAAGTTTCAGCGGTTGCTTTCAACTTGTAACATGTATATCTCATGGATATTGTCAACATAAAGTAATATAATAAGTGCAATAAGCAAGTATGTAAGAATCAATGCACAGTTAACACAAGTGTTTGCTTCTAAGATAGAAAGAAGTGGGTAAACTGACTCAACATAAAAGTAGAAGAAAGGCCCTTTGCAGAGGGAAGCATGGATTGCTATATTTGTGCTAGAGCTTTTATTTTGAAAACAAGAAACAATTTGGTCAACGGTAGTAATAAAGCATATGCATTATGTAAATTATATCCTACAAGTTGCAAGCCTCATGCATAGATTACCAATAGTGCCCGCACCTTGTCCTAATTAGCTCGGATTTTCATGGATTATCACCGCAATATATATGTTTTAACCAAGTATCACAAAGGGGTACCTCTATGCCGCCTGTACAAATGTCTAAGGAGAAAGCTCGCATTGGATTAATCGCTTTTGATTATTCTCAACTTAGACATCCATACCGGGACAACATAGACAACAAATAATGGACTCCTCTTTAATGCATAAGCATTCAACAACAAATAATATTCTCATAAGAGATTGAGGATTGTTGTCCAAAACTGAAACTTCCACCATGGATGATGGCTTTAGTTAGCGGCCCAATGTTCTTCTCTAACAATATGCATGCTCAAACCATTCAACTCATGATAAATCACCCTTACTTCAGACAAGACGAACATGCATAGCAACTCACATGATATTCAACAAAGGGTAGTTGATGGCGTCCCCAGAAACATGGTTATCGCTCAACAAGCAACTTAATAAGAAATAAGATACATAAGTACATATTCAATACCACAATAGTTTTTAGGCTATTTTCCCCATGAGCTATATATTGTAAAGACAAAGGAATGAAATTTTAAAGGTAGCACTCAAGCAATTTACTTTGGAATGGCAGAGAAATACCATGTAGTAGGTAGGTATGGTGGACACAAATGGCATAGTTATTGGCTCAAGGATTTGGATGCACGAGAAGTAATCCCTCTCAATACAAGGCTTAGGCTAGCAAGGTTATTTGAAGCAAACACAAGTATGAACCGGTACAGCAAAAACTCACATAAAAACATATTGCAAGCATTATAAGACTCTACACTGTCCTCCTTGTTGTTCAAACCCTTACTAGAAAATATCTAGACCTTAGAGAGACCAATCATGCAAACCAAATTTTAGCAAGCTCTATGTATTTCTTCACTAATAGGCGCAAAGTATATGATGTAAGAGCTTAAACATGATCCTTATGAGCATAACAATTGCCAAGTATCAAATTATTCAAGACATTCTACCAATTACCACATGTAGCATTTCCCGTTTCCAACCATATAACAATTAACGAAGCAGTTTCAACCTTCGCCATGAACATTATGAGTAAAGCCTAAGGACATATTTGTCCATATGCAACAGCGGAGCGTGTCTCTCTCCCACACAATGAATGCTAGGATCCAACTTTATTCAAACAAAACAAAAACAAAAACATACAGACGCTCCAAGTAAAGCACATAAGATGTGATGGAATAAAAATATAGTTTCACTAGAGGAACCTGATAATGTTGTCGATGAAGAAGGGGATGTCTTGGGCATCCCCAAGCTTAGATGCTTGAGTCTTCTTGAAATATGCAGGGATGAACCACCGGGGCATCCCCAAGCTTAGAGCTTTCACTCTCCTTGATCATATTGTATCATCCTCCTCTCTTGATCCTTGAAAACTTCCTCCACACCAAACTCAAAACAACTCATTAGAGGGTTAGTGCATAATCAAAATTCACATGTTCAGAGGTGACATAATCGTTATTAACACTTCTGGACATTGCACAAAGCTACTGAAAGTTAATGGAACAAAGAAATCCATCAAACATAGCAAAACAGGCAATGCGAAATAAAAGGCAGAATCTGTCAAAACAGAATAGTCCGTAAAGACGAATTTTTTAGGTGCACCAGACTTGCTCAAATGAAAATGCTCAAATTGAATGAAAGTTGCGTACATATCTGAGGATTACTCACGTAAATTGGCAGATTTTTCTGAGTTACCTACAGAGACTACTGCTCAAATTCGTGACAGCAAGAAATCTGTTTCTGCGCAGTAATCCAAATCTAGTATGAACCTTACTATCAAAGACTTTACTTTGCACAACAATGCAACAAAATAAAGATAAGGAGAGGTTGCTACAGTAGTAAAAACTTCCAAGACTCAAATATAAAATAAAAGTTCAGAAGTAAAAAAACATGGGTTGTCTCCCATAAGCGCTTTTCTTTAACGCCTTTCAGCTAGGCGCAGAAAGTGTGAATCAAGTATTATCAAGAGATGAAGCATCAACAGCGGGGTTTGGAGCTTTCTCCACTATGCATTTTATATTATCTATGTAGGTTTCAGAGGCTCCTTTTTCATTATTCTTAGGCTTGCTATTCACATCAAACAAATTTTCAGGAACAATCCAATCAAAATTCTTTTCTAGTGCCTCGCACATTCCCAAGAGCTTGCAAGGTATTGATGTTTTAATATCCCCCTCATAATTAACTTCATTAGTGTACTTTTGTCTATCCTTTTCCATCTTTTCAAGGGTGCTAGCAAAGTTGGTATAAGAGCCAAGCATATTATATTTAGTAAAGACTTTCCTAGCTTCTCTTGCTACATCACCAAATTCTTTAAGAAGGTTTTCTAAGACAAAATCTTTCTTTTCTCCTTCTTCCATATCACCTAATGTAAGAAACATATGTTGTATTACGGGATTGAGATTAACAAATCTAGCTTCTAACATGTGTACTAAAGAAGCAGCAGCAATTTCATAAGTAGGAGCAAGTTCTACCAAGTGTCTATCTTCAAAATCTTCAACCGTACTAATATGAGTGAAAAAATCTTCTATATTATCTTTCCCAAGGATAGACCCTCGACCTACCGGTACATCTTTAAGAATAAACTTAGGAGGAAACATGATGAAATGAGTAAAGTAAATGCAAGTAACTAATTTTTTGTGTTTTTAATATGGAGAATGCAAACAAGATAGTAAATAAAGTAAAGCTAGCAACTAATTTTTTTGTATTTTGATATAATGCAGCAAACAAAGAAGTAAATAAAAATAAAGCAAGACAAAAACAAAGTAAAGAGATTGGAAGTGGAGACTCCCCTTGCAGCGTGTCTTGATCTCCCCGGCAACGGCGCCAGAAATTTAGCTTGACACGCGTACAACACGCGACCGTTGGGAACCCCAAGTGGAAGGTGTGATGCGTACAGCAGTAAGTTTCCCTCAGTAAGAAACCAAGGTTTATCGAACTAGTAGGAGTCAAGAAGCACGTTGAAGGTTGATGGCGGTGGAGTGTAGTGCGGCGCAACACCAGGGATTACGGCGCCAACGTGGAACCTGCACAACACAACCAAATTACTTTGCCCCAACGTGACAGTGAGGTTGTCAATCTCACCGGCTTGCTGTAACAAAGGATTAGATGTATAGTGTGGATGATGATGTTTGCAAAGAACAGTAAGAACAAGTATTGCAGTAGATTGTATTTGATGTAAAAGAATGGACCGGGGTCCACAGTTCACTAGTGGTGTCTCTCCCATAAGAAATAGCATGTTGGGTGAACAAATTATAGTTGGGAAATTGACAAATAAAGATGGCATGACAATGCACATACATGTTATGATGAGTAGTGTGAGATTTAATTGGGCATTACGACAAAGTACATAGACCGCTATCCAGCATGCATCTATGCCTAAAAAGTCCACCTTCAGGTTATCATCCGAACCCCTTCCAGTATTAAGTTGCAAACAACAGACAATTGCATTAAGTATGGTGCGTAATGTAATCAACAAATACATCCTTAGACATAGCATTGATGTTTTATCCCTAGTGGCAACAACACATCCACAACCTTAGAACTTTCTCACATCAGTCCCAGATTTAATGGAGGCATGAACCCACTATCGAGCATAAATACTCCCTCTTGGAGTTACAAGTAATGACTTGGCCAGAGCCTCTACTAATAACGGAGAGCATGCAAGATCATAAACAACACATAGATGATAGATTGATAATCAACATAACATAGCATTCAATATTCATCGGATCCCAAAAAACGCAACATGTAGCATTACAGATAGGTGATCTTGATCATGTTAGGCAGCTCACAAGATCCAACAATGATAGCACAATTTGGAGAAGATGACCATCTAGCTACTGCTATGGACCCATAGTCCAGGGGTGAACTACTCACACATCACTCCGGAGGCGACCATGGCGGTGAAGAGTCCTCCGGGAGATGATTCCCCTCTCTGGCAGGGTGCTGGAGGCGATCTCCTGAATCCCCCGAGATGGGATTGGCGGCGGCGGCGTCTCGGGAAGGTTTTCCGTATCGTGGCTCTCGGTACTGGGGTATTCGCGACGAAGACTTTAAGTAGGCGGAAGGGCGGAGTCGGAGGGCTGACGAGGGGGCCACACGCTAGGGCCGCGTGGGCCCCCTTGGGCCGCACCGCCCTAGTCTGGCGGCGCCTCGTCGCCCCACTTCGTTTCCCTTTCGGTGTTCTGGAAGCTTCGTGGAAAAATAAGCCCATGGGCGTTGATTTCGTCCAATTCTGAGAATATTTCCATACTAGGATTTCTGAAACCAAAAATAGCAGAAAACAGCAACTAGCTCTTCAGCATCTCGTTAATAGGTTAGTGCCAGAAAATGCATAAATATGACATAAAGTATGTATAAATCATGTAGGTATTGTCATAAAACAAGCATGGAACATAAGAAATTATCGATACGTTGGAGACGTATCAGCATCCCCAAGCTTAGTTCCTGCTCGTCTCGAGTAGGTAAACGATAACAAAGATAATTTCTGAAGTGACATGCCATCATAATCTTGATCAATACTATTGTAAGCACATGTAATGAATGCAGCGATCCAAAGCAATGGTAAAGACAATGGTTAAACAATTGAATCATATAGCAAAGACTTTTCATGAATAGTACTTTCAAGACAAGCATCAATAAGTCTTGCATAAGAGTTAACTCATAAAGCAATAAATTCAAAGTAAAGGCGTTGAAGCAACACAAAGGAAGATTAAGTTTCAGCGGTTGCTTTCAACTTGTAACATGTATATCTCATGGATATTGTCAACATAAAGTAATATAATAAGTGCAATAAGCAAGTATGTAAGAATCAATGCACAGTTAACACAAGTGTTTGCTTCTAAGACAGAAAGAAGTGGGTAAACTGACTCAACATAAAAGTAGAAGAAAGGCCCTTCGCAGAGGGAAGCATGGATTGCTATATTTGTGCTAGAGTTTTTATTTTGAAAACAAGAAACAATTTGGTCAACGGTAGTAATAAAGCATATGCATTATGTAAATTATATCCTACAAGTTGCAAGCCTCATGCATAGATTACCAATAGTGCCCGCATCTTGTCCTAATTAGTTCGGATTTTCATGGATTATCATCGCAATACATATGTTTTAACCAAGTATCACAAAGGGGTACCTCTATGCCGCCTGTACAAAGGTCTAAGGAGAAAGCTCGCATTGGATTTCTCGCTTTTGATTATTCTCAACTTAGACATCCATACCGGGACAACATAGACAACAGATAATGGACTCCTCTTTAATGCATAAGCATTCAACAACAAATAATATTCTCATAAGAGATTGAGGATTGTTGTCCAAAACTGAAACTTCCACCATGGATCATGGCTTTAGTTAGCGGCCCAATGTTCTTCTCTAACAATATGCATGCTCAAACCATTCAACTCATGATAAATCACCCTTACTTCAGACAAGACGAACATGCATAGCAACTCACATGATATTCAACAAAGGGTAGTTGATGGCATCCCCAGAAACATGGTTATCGCTCAACAAGCAACTTAATAAGAAATAAGATACATAAGTACATATTCAATACCACAATAGTTTTTAGGCTATTTGTCCCATGAGCTATATATTGTAAAGACAAAGGAATGAAATTTTAAAGGTAGCACTCAAGTAATTTACTTTGGAATGGCAGAGAAATACCATGTAGTAGGTAGGTATGGTGGACACAAATGGCATAGTTATTGGCTCAAGGATTTGGATGCACGAGAAGTAATCCCTCTCAATACAAGGCTTAGGCTAGCAAGGTTATTTGAAGCAAACAAAAGTATGAACCGGTACAGCAAAAAATCACATAAAACATATTGCAAGCATTATAAGACTCTACATTGTCCTCCTTGTTGTTCAAACACTTACTAGAAAATATCTAGACCTTAGAGAGACCAATCATGCAAACCAAATTTTAGCAAGCTCTATGTATTTCTTCACTAATAGGTGCAAAGTATATGATGCAAGAGCTTAAACATGATCCTTATGAGCATAACAATTGCCAAGTATCAAATTATTCAAGACATTCTACCAATTACCACATGTAGCATTTCCCGTTTCCAACCATATAACAATTAACGAAGCATTTTCAACCTTCGCCATGAACATTATGAGTAAAGACTAAGGACAAATTTGTCCATATGCAACAGCGGAGCGTGTCTCTCTCCCACACAATGAATGCTAGGATCCAACTTTATTCAAACAAAACAAAAACAAAAACATACAGACGCTCCAAGTAAAGCACATAAGATGTGATGGAATAAAAATATAGTTTCACTAGACGAACCTGATAATGTTGTCGATGAAGAAGGGGATGCCTTGGGCATCCCCATGCTTAGATGCTTGAGTCTTCTTGAAATATGCAGGGATGAACCACCGGGGCATCCCCAAGCTTAGAGCTTTCACTCTCCTTGATCATATTGTATCATCCTCCTCTCTTGATCCTTGAAAACTTCCTCCACACCAAACTCAAAACAACTCATTAGAGGGTTAGTGCATAATCAAAATTCACATGTTCAGAGGTGACATAGCCGTTCTTAACACTTCTGGACATTGCACAAAGCTACTGAAAGTTAATGGAACAAAGAAATCCATCAAACATAGCAAAACAGGCAATGCGAAATAAAAGGCAGAATCTGTCAAAATAGAACAGTCCGTAAAGACGAATTTTTTAGGTGCACCAGACTTGCTCAAATGAAAATGTTCAAATTTAATGAAAGTTGCGTACATATCTGAGGATTACTCACGTAAATTGGCAGATTTTTCTGAGTTACCTACAGAGACTACTGCTCAAATTCGTGACAGCAAGAAACCTGTTTCTGCGCAGTAATCCAAATCTAGTATGAACCTTACTATCAAAGACTTTACTTGGCACAACAATGCAACAAAATAAAGATAAGGAGAGGTTGCTACAGTATTAACAACTTCCAAGACTCAAATATAAAATAAAAGTGCAGAAGTAAAAACATGGGTTGTCTCCCATAAGCGCTTTTCTTTAACGCCTTTCAGCTAGGCGCAGAAAGTGTGAATCAAGTATTATCAAGAGATGAAGCATCAACAGCGGGGTTTGGAGCTTTCTCCACTATGCACTGTATCTTATCTATGTAGGTTTCAGAGGCTCCTTTTTCATTACTCTTAGGCTTGCTATTCTCATCAAACAAATTTTCAGGAACAATCCAATCAAAATTCTTTTCTAGTGCCTCGCACATTCCCAAGAGCTTGCAAGGTATCGATGTTTTAATATCCCACTCATAATTAAATTTATTAGTGTACTTTTGTCTATCCTTTTCCATCTTTTCAAGGGTGCTAGCAAAGTTGGTATAAGAGCCAAGCATATTATATTTAGTAAAGACTTTCCTAGCTTCTCTTGCTACATCACCAAATTCTTTAAGAAGGGTTTCTAAGACAAAATCTTTCTTTTCTCCTTCTTCCATATCACCTAATGTAAGAAACATATGTTGTATTACGGGATTGAGATTAACAACTCTAGCTTCTAACATGTGTACTAAAGAAGCAGCAGCAATTTCATAAGTAGGAGCAAGTTCTACCAAGTGTCTATCTTCAAAATCTTCAACCGTACTAATATGAGTGAAAAAATCTTCTATATTATCTTTCCCAAGGACAGACCCTCGGCCTACCTGTACATCTTTAAGAATAAACTTAGGAGGAAACATGATGAAATAAGTAAAGTAAATGCAAGTAACTAATTTTTTGTGTTTTTAATATGGAGAATGCAAACAAGATAGTAAATAAAGTAAAGCTAGCAACTAATTTTTTTTGTATTTTGATATAATGCAGCAAACAAAGAAGTAAATAAAAATAAAGCAAGACAAAAACAAAGTAAAGAGATTGGAAGTGGAGACTCCCCTTGCAGCGTGTCTTGATCTCCCCGGCAACGGCGCCAGAAATTTAGCTTGACACGCGTACAACACGCGACCGTTGGGAACCCCAAGTGGAAGGTGTGATGCGTACAACAGTAAGTTTCCCTCAGTAGGAAACCAAGGTTTATCGAACCAGTAGGAGTCAAGAAGCACGTTGAAGGTTGATGGCAGTGGAGTGTAGTGCGGCGCAACACCAGGGATTCCGATGCCAACGTGGAACCTGCACAACACAACCAAATTACTTTGCCCCAACGTGACAGTGAGGTTGTCAATCTCACCGGCTTGCTGTAACAAAGGATTAGATGTATAGTGTGGATGATGATGTTTGCAAAGAACAGTAAGAACAAGTATTGCAGTAGATTGTATTTGATGTAAAAGAATGGACCGGGGTCCACAGTTCTCTAGTGGTGTCTCTCCCATAAGAAATAGCATGTTGGGTGAACGAATTACAGTTGGGCAATTGAAAAATAAAGATGGCATGACAATGCACATACATGTTATGATGAGTAGTGTGAGATTTAATTGGGCATTACGACAAAGTACATAGACCGCTATCCAGCATGCATCTATGCCTAAAAAGTCCACCTTTAGGTTATCATTCGAACCCCTTCCAGTATTAAGTTGCAAACAACAGACAATTGCATTAAGTATGGTGCGTAATGTAATCAACAAATACATCCTTAGACATAGCATTGATGTTTTATCCCTAGTGGCAACAGCAAATCCACAACCTTAGAACTTTCTCATCCGTCCCAGTTTAATGGAGGCATGAACCCACTATCGAGCATAAATACTCCCTCTTGGAGTTACAAGTAATGACTTGGCCAGAGCCTCTACTAATAACGGAGAGCATGCAAGATCATAAACAACACATAGATGATAGATTGATAATCAACATAACATAGCATTCAATATTCATCGGATCCCAACAAACGCAACATGTAGCATTACAGATAGGTGATCTTGATCATGTTAGGCAGCTCACAAGATCCAACAATGATGGCACAATTAGGAGAAGACGACCATCTAGCTACTGCTATGGACCCATAGTCCAGGGGTGAACTACTCACACATCACTCCGGAGGCGGCCATGGCGGCGAAGAGTCCTCCGGGAGATGATTCCCCTCTCCGGCAGGGTGCCGGAGGCGATCTCCTGAATCCCCCGAGATGGGATTGGCGGCGGCGGCGTCTCTGAAAGGTTTTCCGTATCGTGGCTCTCGGTACTGGGGTATTCGCGACGAAGACTTTAAGTAGGCGGAAGGGCGGAGTCGGAGGGCTGACGAGGGGGCCACACGCTAGGGCCACGCGGGCCCCCTTGGGCCGCGCCGCCCTAGTGTGGCGGCGCCTCGTCGCCCCACTTCATTTCCCTTTTGGTGTTCTGGAAGCTTCGTGGAAAAATAATCCCCTGGGCGTTGGTTTCGTCCAATTCCGAGAATATTTCCTTACTAGGATTTCTGAAACCAAAAACAGCAGAAAACAGCAACTGGCTCTTCGGCATCTCGTTAATAGGTTAGTGCCGGAAAATGCATAAATATGACATAAAGTATGTATAAATCATGTAGGTATTGTCATAAAACAAGCATGGAACATAAGAAATTATCGATACGTTGGAGACGTATCATTCACCCACTCATGCTATTGATTTATCTTGTGGTGAACTACCTTTTATGCCTTGTTGCTCTACAAATCTATGTGCTAGTGCTAGTAATTCACCTACCCATGCTATTGCTATATCTTGTGGTGAATTACATACCTTGCCTTGTTGCTCTAACAATGAAGCTTCCACTTCCTCTAGTACTTGTGTTGTTACTAACCATGTAAGGGAAATCGTAGAGCTCGAGGCCCAAGTCACTACTTTGAAGAAGGACTTGGTAAAGGGTCATGAAGGGAAGCAATCCCCCAATGACAAGAGTGGACTTGGATTCAACTCCAACAACAAGAACAAGTCCACCACGCACAAGCGAAAGAAGGGCCAAGGGCATGTGAAGGACCCCGCCAAGATTGTGTGCTTCAAGTGCAAGATTGAAGGGCATCATGTTAGATCGTGCCCCTTGAAGAAGAATCCACTTGGCGAGAAGAAACAAGGGAAGCGGCCTCAAGGTCAAGCTCATGGTCTACCTCAACTTGAAGAAAGGCCGCTACCCAAGAAGGATCAAGCCAAGGCTCCCATTGTGGAGAAATCAAGTGAGAAGAAGGAGAAGAGAAGAACATGCTACATATGCCGTGAGAACGGCCACATCTCCTCCTTTTGCACTATTGGTAACTCATCCAACCCTATCTTGATCGGTGGTGCTTATTCTGTTTACAAGGATAAGGTTGGAAATGTGTTTGCCAAATATATGGGCACTCAATGTGATTTCTCAAAAAGAACCATTTGGGTTGCCAAGCCTATTGTGACTAACTTCTTAGGACCCAACTTGGTTGGGGACTGTCAAGCCAAAATTTGATCAATAGGTACATGTGGAGGGCATGGAGACTTGACTAGTTCATGAAGACTTAGGGGATCTTCATCATTCTTATTTCCTCAAGTCAAGTATTATCCCTTTCATCCTTTACCCATGCTCCTCCTTGCGGTAACGAGTCCTCAACTCCTTTACACTGAAAGTTACTCGCTCCCCTTTTACATGTGTTGGTTTTGTACCTTGCATGTGGTTGTGTATGTTGTGCCTCCTACTAGGTTATCTAGCTTCCATGCTTATATATGTTGGGTGGCACCTCATGTACAATTGTTCTTGTTGAGCCTATTGCATCTTGTTGATATCTTAGTTGTTGGCTCGTGTGAGAGAATTAATGGACTATCCCATTTTGGGGGAGTGATATGCTTTGTGCATCTCACAATCTTAAAATGTGCGACATGATGAATTAAAATTCTATAATGTCCATTAATTATCTCACGTGTGATGTGGGCATTACCCTTCGGGTAACTAATATTGCACTACCTCTTGCGGCCAAACCAGGGGCCCATGAGGGCACTCGATGGCCAGGTGGGCCACTGCGTCGGTTCCGAAGAAGAATCCTTGAAGAACAAGACAAGGAGACGAAGAATACAAGGAAAGTTTAGAACTAGGACTCTTTGTAACCTAGTCGTACCCGGACAGATCTCTCGAGACCTGGCTCCCAATATATATAAGGGCCAGGAGAGAGGCTGCTGAGGACACACGTAATCTTAGCAATCATAGCCACCACAGGTCTAGAGCTAGGTCCCTGCAGAACTTAGTCTCTCGACGAGATCACAGCCGAAACCTTGGGCACCCCATTGTAACCCGATATTTTCATAATCAAGATCAGACAGGCAGGACGTAAGGGTTTTACCTCATCGAGGGCCCCGAACCTAGATAAATCGCTTTCCCCGTTTGTTTGATAATCGATGTCTCATGTCAGCCTACAGGATTCCATCTACCCTAAGCCTCTTACAGAGGGCATTGCCGAGGAGTACCCTCGACAATTGGCGCCGTCTGTGGGAAATCTGTCGGCACAAGGCATGTCATCGGAAGTTCCAGTAACGTCAGCAGCGTTCGTATTGGAATCACCAACGCCATCGAGTCCAAGGGGTTCGGTTCGTTGCGGATCCTTTGAGTACACACCACGCACTGAGGTGTCGGATCCGATCTCCATGGAGTCGCGCGGTGATACGTCTCCAACGTATCTATAATTTCTGATGTTCCATGCTTGTTTTATGACAATACCTACATGTTTTTTCCACACTTTATATCGTTTTTATGCATTTTCTGGAACTAACCTATTGACGAGATGCCGAAGAGCCGGTTGCTGTTTTCTGATGTTTTTGGTTTCAGAAATCCTACAAAGGAAATATTCTCGGAATCGGACGAAATCAACGCCCAACATCTTATTTTTCCCGAAAGCTTCCAGAGCACCGAAGAGGGGCCAGAGGGGAGCCAGGGGGCCCCACCCCACAGGGCGGCGCGGCCAACAGGGGGGCGCGCCCCCCTATTGTGTGGGACCCCTGTGGCCCCTTCGACTCCGCCTCTTTGCCTATAATATGCCTCGTGACCTAAATCTTCGACACGGATTGACGAAACTCCAGAAAACCTTCCAGAGCCGCCGCCATCGCGAAACTCCAATTCGGGGGACAGAAGTCTCTGTTCCGGCACCCTGCTGGGACGGGGAATTGCCCCCGGAAGGCATCTCCATCGACACCACCGCCATCTTCATCGCCATCGCTGCTTCCCATGATGAGGAGGGAGTAGTTCTCCCCCGAGGCTGAGGGCTCTACCATAGCTATGTGGTTCATCTCTCTCTTTGTGATCTAGTTGAATATCATCTATGTGCTACGCTAGTGATGTTATTAAAGTAGTCTATTCCTCCTCCATGATGTAATGTTGACAGTGTGTGCATCATGTAGTACTTGGTATAAGCTATGATTGTGATCTCTTGTAGATTATGAAGTTAACTATTACTATGATAGTATTGATGTGATCTATTCCCCCTTTCATAGCTGATGTTGACAGTGTGCATGCTATGTTAGTACTCGGTATAATTGCGTTGGTCTATCATGCACTCTAAGGTTACTTAAATATGAACATCGAATGTTGTGGAGCTTGTTAACTCCGGCATTGAGGTGCTCTTGTAGCCCTACACAATGAATGGTGTTTGTTATCCAACAAAAGAGTGTAGAGTAGTTTCAGTTATGTGATCAATGTTGAGAGTGTCCACTAGTGAAAGTATGATCCTTAGGCCTTGTTTCCGAACATCGAATCTCCGTTTATTTACTGTTCCACTGCATGTTTACTCGCTGCCATATTTATTTCAGATTGCTATTACCACTCATATTCATCCATATTACTTGTATTTCACTATCTCTTCGCCGAACTAGTGCACCTATACATCTGACAAGTGTATTAGGTGTGTTGGGGACACAAGAGACTTCTTGTATCGTGATTGCAGGGTTGCTTGAGAGGGATATCTTTGACCTCTTCCTCCCTGAGTTCGATAAACCTTGGGTGATTCACTTAAGGGAAACTTGCTGCTGTTCTACAAACCTCTGCTCTTGGAGGCCCAACACTGTCTACAGGAAAAGAAGCGTGCGTAGACATCAGGCTATTTTCTGGCGCCGTTGCCGGGGAGGTAAGGTAAAAGGTATTCACATCCTCTGACTACTAAGTTATTTCCTAGCATTGTTGCCGGTGTGTGAGTGCTCGAAGCTATTTCCTTTAGATCCTGCAATTGCATCTTTTTGTTTCTTGTTTTTATTTTCACTAGTTAGGCATAATGGAAAACAACAAAAAATTTAGTGAGCTTTTTAATCTATTTCCTGAGTTAAGACATGAATTATTTGATGCGGAAATTAAAAAACCTATGGAACCTTATTTGCATGCTAGTAGCAATGTTATTAGTATGAACGCAATTACTGCTAATGCTATGGAGAAGTCTAAGCTTGGGGAAGCTAGTTTTTATGATCTTTTTAGCTTCCCATCTTTAGGGGAGAAAATTTGCTCTGATAATACTTTATCTCCCATATGCGATAACTCTAATGATGCTTGTGATATTTTAAATCCACCTACTGCAAGTACTGCTTTCAAGATACCAATGAAAATTATTGAACGTGTTATGGATAACCGGTATGAAGGGGATGGAACTGTCCATCCTGGAGATCATTTACTGTTTTTGCATGAATTATGCGGGTTATTCAAGTGTGCAGGAATCTCTATGGATGAAGTGAGGAAGAAACTATTCTCTATTTCGCTGTCTGGTAAAGTGGCGCATTGGTATAAATTGCTGAAGAATAGTCATTCTCTTGGTTGGGAGGAAATTGTACCTCTCTTTTATTCTAAATTTTATCCTCCTCATGAAGTGCATACTGATAGAAATTACATTTATAACTTTTATCCTCGTGATGGAGAGAGTATTTCCCAAGCATGGGGGAGATTGAAGTCACTAATGCTCAAATGTCCCATTCATGAGCTCCCCCGTAATGTTATTATTAATAATTTTTATGCAAGACTTTCAGGACACCACAAGGACTATCTAGATGCCTGTTTGGAGGGATCTTTCACAAGCAAGGAGGTTGAAGCTAGATGGGATCTTCTTGATCGGATTGAGGAGAACGCTGAAGATTGGGAGAATGACAAAGGTAAAGAGTCAGGTATAAATTATGATTATGAATGCATTGAAACTTTTATGGATACCGATAAAATTCGAAATATGAGTGCTACTTATGGTCTTGACTCTCAAGTTGCTGCAAATCTTTATAAAGCTTTTGCCTCTCATTTTGAATTGCCTAAGAAGAATTTTGATAACTATCATGAACCTTTTAAATATGATTGCATGAAGGATGAAATTATTGTTAATTATTGCAATAAACATGCTCAAACTCCTAAGAATGCTATTTCCTATAAGCATGTTAATTTTTGTGGAATGCATAGACCTTGTGGAATTATTCAAATCGAAGATGAATATTGTATCCATCATATTAATGAAAAAACTAGAAAGTGGTCTAGGGCTCTAGATGATCTTGGTAAAAAAGTTTGTACCATCTATCCTTTTATTTGTGAACTTTGCCATAGAGTGGGTCATTTTAATTTTCAATGCTCCTCCAATGATAATTCGAACCCCATGAGTGCTGCAAATTTGTATTGTGATGATGAAATTACTCCTAATCAGCATGATGAACTTACTTTATTTTTGTGGTGTGAAGAGTTATCAAGAAAAATCTCTTTGTTACATATGAGTGATCTTGATATTGATGATGTCCTGCATGGGTGTCTTTCTTATTGCATTAATAATTGCCATACAAATGCTTACATACAAAATATTTTAGAAGATGACACTTTGCCAAAATATGATAGGACCGCTGTGTGTTTTGAACTTATTAATGAAAAGGAGGAATCCTCCCAAGTTTCTTCTATTGCTTCTGGAAATAAATCAGGTTATGTGGAGGAGTGATGTATACGCACGCTTCTATTCCTGTAGACAGTGTTGGGCCTCCAAGAGCAGAGGTTTGTAGAACAGCAGCAAGTTTCCCTTAAGTGAATCACCCAAGGTTTATCGAACTCAGGGAGGAAGAGCTTAAAGATATCCCTCTCAAGCAACCCTACAATCACGATACAAGAAGTCTCTTGTGTCCCCAACACACCCAATACACTTGTCAGATGTATAGGTGCACTAGTTCGGCGAAGAGATAGTGAAATACAAGTGGTATGGATGAATATGAGCGGTAATAGCAATCTGAATAAAATATGGCAGCGAGTAAACATGCAGCAGAACTTGTTGGAAAGGGTGTTTCAATGCTTAGAAACAAGGCCTAGGGATCATACTTTCACTAGTGGACACTCTCAACATTGCAATCATAAAGGAATATAAATAAGCACTTAACTGTGCTATTATGAATTACTCTCTGGCAAGATAACGAACACTAATTCATCATGTAGGCAAACCTTAAAGATGTATTCCCAAGTACTAATAAACACCCCACGCTATCACTGTGAGCATTCATAGGAGGTACTAACACACCACAATTTCATAGAGACATCCAACTCAAATCATAACTCAGTGAATAAGTATTCTGTGAAATATAGCCTAAGAGACCCACACGGTGCACACACTGTCACCTTTACACACGTGGGACAAGGAGTCTCCGGAGATCACATAAGTAAAATCCACTTGAATAGCATAACGACATCTAGATTACAAAGCTCATCATATGGATCTCAATCATGTAAGGCAGCTCATGAGATCATTGTATTGAAGTACATGGGAGAGAGAGATTAACCACATAGCTACCGGTACAGCCCTTAGCCTCGATGAAGACCTACTCCCTCCTCATGGGAGACAACAGCGGTGATGAAGATGGCGGTGGTGTCGATGGAGATGCCTTCCGGGGGCACTTCCCCGTCCCGACGGCGTGCCGGAACAGAGACTCCTGCCCCCAGATCTTGGCTTCGCGATGGCGGCGGCTCTGGAAGGTTTCTCGTACCGTGGCTTATTCGTCTCGATGTTTTAGGTCAGGAAGGCTTAAATAGGCGAAGAGTCGGAGTCGGAGGGGCCACGGGGGCTCCACACACCAGGGGGCGCGCCCCCCCTTGGCCGCGCCGCCACCACGTGTGGGGCCACCAGGGCTCCCCTCTGGTCCCTCTTCGGTGCTCTGGAAGCTTCCTTGAAATATAAGATACTGGGCGTTGATTTCGTCCAATTCCGAGAATATTTCCTTACTAGGATTTCTGAAACCAAAAACAGCAGAAAACAGGAACTGGCACTTCGGCATCTCGTCAATAGGTTAGTTCCGGAAAACGCATAAAATCATCATAAAGTGTGAACAAAACATGTAGGTATTGTCATAAAACTAGCATGGAACGTCAAAAATTATAGATACGTTGGAGACGTATCAGCATCCCCAAGCTTAGTTCCTACTCGTCCTCGAGTAGGTAAACGATAACAAAGATAATTTCTGAAGTGACATGCTACCAACATAATCTCGATCCAATAATAATGTAAAGCATATGAACTGAGATCAAATCACTCAAAGTAAATGTCTATATTGATATAAGAGATGATAATGCAAGAGTTAAACAAGCTAGAAGTTTTCATGAACTATTGCTTCAAAGGCATGAAACCGTACAAAGTTCATTAAAGATGTGTTAAGTATTCAGCGTAGAAGTTCTATCCTTCGTTCCAAGCATCAAGTAAATTTTCACAACATAAGAAGGATTCAGTCAAGTAAACATAAACATGAATTTCATGAATCAACTGTTTCGAAGTCTACTCAACCGGTGAGCGCAAGCATTTGGTATTAGCACCAGGATGTTATGGCATAAAGAACGTTAATGGGGGTTTGGAAGGCCAAATGGAAGAAAGTCTTACAAAGCTATAAGTGATCATTAGACAAGAGGAAGTCTTATGATCGAAGCTATGCAAGGAGTAGTGATTGCCATGCAACGGATGCACATAGAGCTATATGTGTATGAAAGCTCTCCAATGGAACTAGTGGGGGTGCATCCAACTTGGTTGCTCACGAAGACCTAGAGCACTTTTGAGGAAGCTCATCATTGGAATATACAACCCAAGTTCTGTAGTGTAAATTCCCCACATAGTTATACTAGTAAAACATGAAAACTCTCTCATATGGAATATAGGTGCTAAATATGAGCACAAATGATGACTATGAATAATACAGGTGCTAAAACATGAGCACACATGTGGATAAAAGATAGTAATGCTGCCCCCTTTTTTTTCTTTTCTATTTTTTTTCTTTCTTTCCTTTTTCTCTTTTTGATGGCCTCCATGGCTCTTTTCACTTTTAGGGGCAACATCCTATTATGACAACACACTTTTTGGTACAAATAACTCATAACGAATAAAACATGATGTATAAAACTGTATGCCTCTGCCAGTGTAGCAGGATGTGCAATGATCTAGCATAACATGGGTAAACCACACATCAGCTGTATAGGATCATGCAAAGCAATATATAAATAATAAATGACAACATGTAATGTAAAATGGAAGTTGCATGGCAATATATCTCGGAACAGCTATGGAAATGCTGTGGTAGGTAGGTATGGTGGCTGTTTTGAGGAGATGTATGGGCTTATGTGTAGGAGAACAAGAGAAAGTCCTCCCACGGGTTTGGATGTACTGGCAAAGTATGCACAATTCTCAATGTGAGCAAAAGGCAATGCACAAGATCAGAAGAGGCTAGCAAATTTGGATGGTGGAAGTGCCAAAAACCGTAGCTTAACATTAGTCAAAAAGAACTCACAAGCTTATTGCAAACAACTAGCAGGTTCATCATTAAGAGCATGATTAAAATTTACTCCAAGGAGGGCCGTTCACAGTGGCACAAGTACCTCGCTAGCTCCCTCGACCTTCAGCACAACTTAGTTATTACGATGAACTCTCAGACATGGAAATCTATCAAGTCCAACTACACCTTCAACTATTTAAATAGAGTTTGTAGTACGACACAAGCTTAAAGACAACAATCCACTACTAATTTTAACTTATTTATCCAGCAAGATTTACCATCTAAATACCTCAAAACATTTGCAAAGAATAAAGTTATCAAAGCTCAATGATCTACAAGATTATGCAAGTATTTCATTATACCACTACCACATGCAACATTTTCTGTTTCCAACCTTGGCCATGAACATTAAAAGTAAAGCTAAGAACACTAGTGTTCATATGAACAAGCAGAGCGTGTCTCTCTCCCACACAAGCATAAATTTATTCAAACAAAACAAAAATAAAAACAAACAGACGCTCCAAGTAAAGTACATAAGATGTGATGGAATAAAAATATAGTTTCAATAGAAGAAACCTGATAAATTGTTGATGAAGAAGGGGATGCCTTGGGCATCCCCAAGCTTAGATGCTTGAGTCTTCTTGAAATATGCAGGGGTGAACCACGGGGGCATCCCTAAGCTTAGACTTTTCACTATTCTTAATCATATATCATCCTCCTCTCTTGACCCTTGAAAATTTCCTCCACACCAAACTCAGAACAAACTCATTAGAGGGTTAGTGCATAATGAAAAATTCACATGTTCAGAGGTGACACAATCATTCTTAACACTTCTGGACATTGCACAAAGCTACTAAAAGTTAATGGAACAAAGAAATCCATCCAACACAGCAAAAGAGGCAATGCGAAATAAAAGGCAGAATCTGTCAAAACAGAACAGTCCGTAAAGACGAATTTTTCTGGTGCACTAAACTTGCTCAGATGAGTAAACTCCAAACTAATGAAAGTTGCGTACATATCTGAGGATCACGCACGTAAATTGGCAGATTTTTCTGAGTTACCTACAGAGAACCATGCCCAAATTCGTGACAGATAGAAATCTGTTTCTGCGCAGTAATCCAAATCTAGTATCAACCTTCTATTAGAGACTTCACTTGGCACAACAATGCAATAAAATGAAGATAAGGAGAGGTTGCTACAGTAGTAACAACTTCCAAGACACAACAAAACAGTAGTAAAATAAAAACATGGGTTATCTCCCAAGAAGTGCTTTCTTTATAGCCATTAAGATGAGCTCAGTAATTTTAATGATGCACTCGCAAGAAATAAGAGTTGAAGCAAAAGAGAGCATCAAGAAGCAAATTGAAAACAAATTTAAGCCTAACCCACTTCCTATGAAAAGGAATCTTGTACACAAATGAATTCATGAAGAACAAAGTGACAAGCATAGGAAGATAAAACACGAGTAACTTCAAGATTCTCAACATAAAGAGGGGAAACTTAATATTATTAAGATGCATATAACCATGTTTCCCTCTCTCATAAAGATTTTCAGTAGCATCATGAACAAACTCAACAATATAACTATCAAATGAAACATTCTTATCATGAGCTACATGCATAAAATTATTACTACTCCCAACATAAGCATAGTCATTCTTATTAATTGTAGTGGGAGCAAATTCAACAAAGCAGCTATCATTATTATTCTCATCAAGTGTAGGAGGCATAGTATAATCATAATAAAATTTACTCTCCATAGTAGGCGGCACCAAAAGACTACTATCATTATAATCATCATAAATGGGAGGCAAAGTATCATCAAAAAAAATTCTCCTCAATGCTTGGGGGACTAAAAATATCATGCTCATCAAAACCAGCTTCCCCAAGCTTAGAATTTTCCATATCATTAGCAACAATGGTGTTCAAAGCATTCATACTAATATCATTGCTACTAGCATGCAAATAAGGTTCCATAGGTTTTTTAATTTTCGCATCAAACAATCCATGTCTTAACTCAGGAAATAGCTTAAAAAGCTCACTGTTACTTTCCATTATGCCTAGCTAGTGAAAAACAAGAAACAAAAAGATGCAATTGCAGGATCTAAAGGAAATAGCTTCGAGCACTTACAACGGTGCCAGAAAATAACTTAGTTACCTGGGACCGGAGTGTGAGTGCCTTTTTCCTTTCCTCCCTGCAAGAACGGCGCTTTAAAATAGCTTGATGTCTACGCACGCTTCTATTCCTGTAGACAGTGTTGGGCCTCCAAGAGCAGAGGTTTGTAGAACAGCAGCAAGTTTCCCTTAAGTGAATCACCCAAGGTTTATCGAACTCAGGGAGGAAGAGGTCAAAGATATCCCTCTCAAGCAACCCTGCAAATCACGATACAAGAAGTCTCTTGTGTCCCCAACACACCCAATACACTTGTCAGATGTATAGGTGCACTAGTTCGGCGAAGAGATAGTGAAATACAAGTGGTATGGATGAATATGAGCGGTAATAGCAATCTGAATAAAATATGGCAGCGAGTAAACATGCAGCATAACTTGTTGGAAACGGTGTTTCAATGCTTAGAAACATGGCCTAAGAATCATACTTTCACTAGTGGACACTCTCAACATTGCAATCATAAAGGAATATAAATAAGCACTTCACTATGCTATTCTGAATTACTCTCTGGCAAGATAACGAACACTAATTCATCATGTAGGCAAACCTTAAAGATGTATTCCCAAGTACTAATAAACACCCCACACGCTGTCACTGTGAGCATTCATAGGAGGTACTAACACACCACAATTTCATAGAGACATCCAACTCAAATCATAACTCAGTGTATAAGTATTCTGTGAAATATAGCCTAAGAGACCCACACGGTGCACACACTGTCACCTTTACACACGTGGGACAAGGAGTCTCCGGAGATCACATAAGTAAAATCCACTTGAATAGCATAACGACATCTAGATTACAAAGCTCATCATCTGGATCTCAATCATGTAAGGCAGCTCATGAGATCATTGTATTGAAGTACATGGGAGAGAGAGATTAACCACATAGCTACCGGTACAGCCCTTAGCCTCGATGAAGAAATACTCCCTCCTCATGGGAGACAGCAGCGGTGATTAAGATGGCGGTGGTGCCGATGGAGATGCCTTCCGGGGGCACTTCCCCGTCCCGGCGGCGTGCCGGAACAGAGACTCCTGCCCCCAGATCTTGGCTTCGCGATGGCGGCGGCTCTGGAAGGTTTCTCGTACCGTGGCTTATTCGTCTCGATGTTTTAGGTCAGGAAGGCTTAAATAGGCGAAGAATCGGAGTCGGAGGGGCCACGGGGGCTCCACACACCAGGGGGCGCGCCCCCCCTTGGCTGCGCCGCCACCACGTGTGGGGCCACCAGGGCTCCCCTTTGGTCCCTCTTCGGTGCTCTGGAAGCTTCCTTGAAATATAAGATATTGGGCGTTGATTTCGTCCAATTCCGAGAATATTTCCTTACTAGGATTTCTGAAACCAAAAACAGCAGAAAACAGGAACTGGCACTTCGGCATCTCGTCAATAGGTTAGTTCCGGAAAACGCATAAAATCATCATAAAGTGTGAACAAAACATGTAGGTATTGTCATAAAACTAGCATGGAACATCAGAAATTACAGATACGTTGGAGACGTATCAAGGAGCTCCCATAAAGCCTCTCCCTCCTAAAGAAGGGAACGAGGAGAATGAGAAGAAGAAGAAGGGAACGAAGAAGAAGAAGGGGAATAAAAAGAAAGAGGTAACAACATATCCCCGCGTGTATGAGATAACAATAGGTAACCGTAAGTATGTTGCTCCTGATGATTATTATGATAATGAATCTGAGTACAATGATCTTCCTATGCCCGTTACCTACATTAGTGATCATGATTTGAAAGAGCACACTACTTTTGATATTGAAAATCTCTGGGAAACTAATTCTGAAAATGATGATGTTAATAATTGCCATAGTATCAGTACTATCCATGCTTCCTCCCATAATGATGTAGAAAGCTCTAAGCTTGGGGATGAGGTGTTTTAAAATCCTTTTGCTACTGATCATTATATGTTTGATACATCTCCTTCTAGTAACAATGATGGTATGGTCACAGATGAACATACTGTGAAGGATAACTATTCTATTTCTTATGCTGACACTATGCCTCCAATCTTTGATGACTATTATAAAGAATGCTATGATATAGGTTATAACTATCCTTATGAAACTTGTCATAGTTATGATTGGATTGCCAAAAACAATTCCCTTAGTATGCAACTTGTTTACCATGTTCAAATTCTTGATAATAATCTTGCTCCAATTACTATTAATGAGAAGAACTCTTCTTATGCCAAAATTAATGATACTTTTATGCATATGAACCATGATAAGAATGTTTTAAGTGATGGTTATATTGTTGATTTCATCAATGATGCTACTGAAAGTTATTATGAGAGAGGGAAACATGGTTATATGCATCTTAATAATATTAAGTTTCCCCTCTTTATGTTGAGAATCTTGAAGTTGAGCTTGTGTTGCCTTCCTATGCTTGTCACTTTGTTCTTCATGAATTTGATTATTCACAAGATTCCTTTTCATAGGAAGTGGGTTAGGCTTAAATATGTTTTGAATTTGCTTTTTGATGCTCTCTTTTGCTTCAACTCTTATTTCTTGCGAGTGCATCATTAAATTTACTGAGCCCATCTTAATGGCTATAAAGAAAGCACTTCTTGGGAGATAACCCATGTTTTTATTTTACTACTGTTTTGTTGTCTCTTGGAAGTTGTTACTACTGTAGCAACCTCTCCTTATCTTTATTTTATTGCATTGTTGTGCCAAGTGAAGTCTCTAATAGAAGGTTGATACTAGATTTGGATTACTGCGCAGAAACAGATTTCTATCTGTCACGAATTTGGGCAGGGTTCTCTGTAGGTAACTCGGAAAAATCTTCCAATTTACGTGAGTGATCCTCAGATATGTACGCAACTTTCATTCAATTTGAGCATTTTCATATGAGCAAGTTTAGTGCCCCAGAAAAATTCGTCTTTACGGACTGTTCTGTTTTGATAGATTCTGCCTTTTATTTCGCATTGCCTGTTTTGCTATGTTTGATGGATTTCTTTATTCCATTAACTTTCAGTAGCTTTGTGCAATGTCCAGAAGTGTTAAGAATGATTATGTCACCTCTGAACATGTGAATTTTTGATTATGCACTAACCCTCTAATGAGTTTGTTTTGAGTTTGGCGTGGAGGAAGTTTTCAAGGATCAAGAGAGGAGGATGATACAATATGATCAAGGAGAGTGAAAGCTCTAAGCTTGGGGATGCCCCCGTGGTTCATCCCTGCATATTTCAAGAAGACTCAAGCATCTAAGCTTGGGGATGCCCAAGGCATCCCCTTCTTCATCGACAAATTATCAGGTCACCTCTAGTGAAACTATATTTTTATTCCATCACATCTTATGTGCTTTACTTGGAGCGTCTGTATGTTCTTGTTTTTGTTTTGTTTGAATAAAATTGGATCCTAGCATTCATTGTGTGGGAGAGAGACACGCTCCGCTGTTGCATATGAACACATGTGTTCTTAGCCTTACTCTTAATGTTCATGGCGAAGGTTGAAACTGCTTCGTTAATTGTTACATGGTTGGAAACAGAAAATGCTACATGTGGTAAATTGGTATAATTTCTTTAATAATTTGATACTTGGCAATTGTTGTGCTCATGTTTAAGCTCTTGCATCATATACTTTGCACCTATTAGTGAAGAAATACTGTAGAGCTTGTTGACATTTGGTTTGCATGATTGGTCTCTCTAAAGTCTAGATATTTTCTGGTGAGGGTTTGAACAACAAGGAAGACAGCGTAGAGTCTAAATAATGCTTGCAATATGTTCTTATGTAAGTTTTGCTGTACCTGTTCATACTTGTGTTTGCTTCAAACAACCTTGCTAGCCTAAGCCTTGTATTGAGAGGGAATACTTCTCGTGCATCCAAAACCCTTGAGCCAAAAACTATGCCATTTGTGTCCACCATACCTACCTACTACATGGTATTTCTCTGCCATTCCAAAGTAAATTGCTTGAGTGCTACCTTTAAACAATTCAAAAGTTATTACCTCTTATTTGTGTCAATGTTTTATAGCTCATGAGGAAGTATGTGGTGTTTATCTTTCAATCTTGTTGGGCAACTTTCACCAACGGACTAGTGGCTTCATCCGCTTATCCAATAATTTTGCAAAAAGTGCTGGCAATGGGGTTCCCAGCCCCAATTAATTAACTTTCATAATTTTACAAATAGACACTCCTCCATGGTATGTGATTGTTGGATGGCACCCGAGGATTCGGTTAGCCATGGCTTGAGAAAGCAAAGGAGGGGAGGAGTGTCATCTAAATAAAACTAAAATAAAAAGACACTCCTTCATGGTATGAGATTGATGGTAGGCACCCGAGGATTCGGCTAGCCATTGTTTGTGAAAGCAAAGGTTGGAAGGAGTGTCACCCAAAAATAAAAATTTTCATGGGAGCCGATCTTTGGAAGTCTGTCTGGCAAGGGGGATTAGAGTGCCCATTACCATTCGTTGACAACAACAAACACCTCTCAAAACTTTACTTTTATGCTCTCTCTATGTTTTCAAAATAAAAGCTCTAGCACAAATATAGCAATCCATGCTTCCCTCTTCGAAGGGCCTTTCTTCTACTTTTATGTTGAGTCAGTTTACCCATTTCCTTCCACCTTAGAAGCAAACACTTGTGTCAACTGTGCATTGATTCTTACATACTTGCTTATTTGCATTCATCATATTACTTTGCGTTGACAATTATCCATGAGATATACATGTTGAAAGTTGAAAGCAACTGCTGAAACTTGTATCTTCCTTTGTGTTGCTTCAATGCCTTTACTTTGAATTTATTGCTTTATGAGTTAACTCTTATGCAAGACTTTTGATGCTTGTCTTGAAAGTACTATTCATGAAAAGTTTTGCTATATGTTATCTATTTGTTAGCAACTATAGATCATTGCCTTGAGTCACTTCATTCATCTCATATGCTTTACAATAGTATGATCAAGATTATGTAAGTAGCATGTCACTACAAAAATTATTCTTTTTATCGTTTATCTACTCGAGGGCGAGTAGGAACTAAGCTTGGGGATGCTGATACGTCTCCAACGTATCTATAATTTCTGATGTTCCATGCTTGTTTTATGACAATACCTACATGTTTTGTTCACACTTTATATCGTTTTTATGCATTTTCCGGAACTAACCTATTGACGAGATGCCGAAGAGCCAGTTGTTGTTTTATGCTGTTTTTGGTTTCAGAAATCCTACAAAGGAAATATTCTCGGAATCGGACGAAATCAACGCCCAACATCTTATTTTTCCCGGAAGCTTCCAGAGCACCGAAGAGGGGCCAGTGGGGAGCTAGGGGGCCCCACCCCACAGGGCGGCGCGGCCAACAGGGGGGCGCGCCCCCTATTGTGCGGGACCCCCGTTGCCCCTCCGACTCCGCCTCTTCGCCTATAAGATGCCTCGTGACCTAAATCTTTGACACGGATTGACGAAACTCCAGAAAACCTTCCAGAACCACCGCCATCGCGAAACTCCAATTCGGGGGACAGAAGTCTCTGTTCCGGCACCCTGCCGGGACGGGGAATTGCCCCCGGAAGGCATCTCCATCGACACCACCGCCATCTTCATCGCCATCGCTGCTTCCCATGATGAGGAGGGAGTAGTTCTCCCCCGAGGCTGAGGGCTCTACCGTAGCTATGTGGTTCATCTCTCTCTTTGTGATCTAGTTGAATATCATCTATGTGCTACGCTAGTGATATTATTAAAGTAGTCTATTCCTCCTCCATGATGTAATGTTGACAGTGTGCATCATGTAGTACTTGGTATAAGCTATGATTGTGATCTCTTTTAGATTATGAAGTTAACTATTACTATGATAGTATTGATGTGATCTATTCCCCCTTTCATAGCTGATGTTGACAGTGTGCATGCTATGTTAGTACTCGGTATAATTGCGTTGGTCTATCATGCACTCTAAGGTTACTTAAATATGAACATCGAATGTTGTGGAGCTTGTTAACTCCGGCATTGAGGTGCTCTTGTAGCCCTACAAAATAAATGGTGTTTGTTATCCAACAAAAGAGTGTAGATTAGTTTCAGTTATGTGATCAATGTTGAGAGTGTCCACTAGTGAAAGTATGATCCTTAGGCCTTGTTTCCGAACATCGAATCTCCGTTTATTTACTGTTCCACTGCATGTTTACTCGCTGCCATATTTATTTCAGATTGCTATTACCACTCATATTCATCCATATTACTTGTATTTCACTATCTCTTCGCCGAACTAGTGCACCTATACATCTGACAAGTGTATTAGGTGTGTTGGGAACACAAGAGACTTCTTGTATCGTGATTGCAGGGTTGCTTGAGAGGGATATCTTTGACCTCTTCCTCCCTGAGTTAGATAAACCTTGGGTGATTCACTTAAGGGAAACTTGCTGCTGTTCTACAAACCTCTGCTCTTGGAGGCCCAACACTGTCTACAGGAAAAGAAGCGTGCGTAGACATCACGCGGCAACATGGATATAACTTTCGGTGGTGTCCACTTCATCATCGACTCCAGAGGATTTGTCCGCCTTCCTAGTTCAAGCGCGCCAAGCCCAAGAACTTCGGTTCTAGATGACATCGCGCCAGCAGCGGCTTTGACAGTCCTGCCTGGGAGTATTGGAGAGGTCAGCCAAAGCAATTTCGGCAGCAGAGAGGAGCAAAGGAAGAGACGAAGGGATTCACGCCGTGAAGAAGAAGAGCGAGTTGCGAGCCGCCCTCGACAGTATGAATGAGGATGTTACAATGTGCAGTCAAACAAGAGTCGCCTTCGCACACCTTATCTATCATCCACGGAGCAGCTTGAGGCACCATGTTAGCTGCATTCTTACATCGATCCGAAAGATAACCTTGAAAAGGCCACTCACTTGCTTAGGAATTGTCGGCAGTTCCTTGAAGTCCGGCAGTTTTGCGAGGATCTTAGGGCCGAGACAGCAGCGAAAGCTCACTCGAGGGAATGGGTTACAACTTATAGTTACCCACTAGAGCCATACATACCCGAAGGAGGAGACATGTATGTACCAACCGAAGTATTCCCAGTGTCTCGAGGACAAGTCAACATGATCCATAAAACCAATTTTTCAAAGAGAGATGCCAAGAAATTTACACGAGAGGTGAAGTATGCAGAGGTCGCTATGACTGAGGTACCCAAATATATCGACTGATCAGACCATAACATATCTTTCGGCAAGGCGGATCATCCGAAGGCCGTTCCAAGACCTGGCCACGCAGCCTTAGTCCTCGAAGCACATATTGAAGGTTACAACATGAGCAAGGTGTTTATGGATGGAGGAAGCGGCCTGAATTTGTTATTCACCAACACAATGAAAGCAACGGGATTAACGGTTGATATGCTAAAAGAATCTGATACAGGATTCCATGGCATCATCCCGACCCGACCCGCTTATCCCCTTGGCAAAATATCACTGGATGTAGTTTTTGGCACACGTAGCAACTTCAGAAAGGGGAAGCTTGAATTTGAAGTGGTTGATTGGGAATCCCAGTATCATGCCATCCTCGGCAGACCAGCGTTTGCCAAATTCATGGTGGTACCTCATTATGCGTATATACAACTGAAGATGCCATGCAATAACGGGACAGCAATAACCGTTCACGGAAGTTTTTCTCGATCTGACAGTTGCGACAGGGATTTTCAGAAGATCGCCTCGAAGTTTGGCGCTAGGGAAGAGCTTAATGCACTCGATGTTGTTACAGACCACACGAAACCACCAGCCGACGATCAGAACGTGAGATCCAACGAATTTGGGTGGCAAAGGAGGCGAAGAAACAACAAGTGCACCCCTCTGACCCGAAGAAAACAGTAAGTACTTCGGCAGATCTTACTGTCGCATAGGAAGGCGCGCTCATCGAGTTCCTCCGTGAGCGCTGGGAAATATTTGCATGGGAGCCATCCGACATGCCAGGTATTCCCAGGGAACTCACTGAGCACGCCCTCAATGTTGACCCCAAAGCCAAACCTGTACAACAGACGATGCGTCGTTTTTCGGAACCAAAAAGAAAAGCTATTGGCGAAGAAGTTAATCGACTCCGCAAGGCAGGATTCATTCGGGAGCTCAAGGAAGCCGAGTGGGTAGCTAACCCAGTCATGGTGCCAAAGAAGGATACGACAGCTCTTCGCATGTGTATCGACTACACAAGCCTTAACAAGCATTGCCCAAAGGATCATTTCCCACTGCCCCGTATCGACCGGATAGTCGACTCCACAGCAGGCTGCGATTGTCTCTCCTTCCTCGATGCGTATTCAGGATATAATCAGATCAAGCTCAACAAAGAAGATCAGGAATTAACCATGTTCATAACCCCTCACAACGTTTATTGTTCCAACATTATGGCTTTCGGGTTAAAAAACGTAGGTGCTACTTATCAGCGGTGTATGCAAGCTTGTCTCGGGGAGCAAATCGGTCGGAATATTGAAGTCTATATCGATGATATCATGGTTAAAACCAAAAACGCAGTCACCCTAATCGACGATCTGCGTGAAACTTTCGATAATCTCGACAAATACAAAAAAAAGCTGAACCCGAAGAAATGTTTTTTCATGGTGCCAGGAGGACAGGTTCTTGGGTACTTCATCTCAGCTAGAGGAATAGAGGCCAATCCTCTGAAAGTCAAAGCTATCCTCGACATGGAACCGCCAAAGAATTTGCACCAAGTGCAACAGTTGGCAGGGCGATTGGCAGCACTTAGCAAATTTATCGCCAAGTTGGGAGAAAAAACTTTGCCCTTTTATCAGTTGATGTAGAAATCGGAAAAATTCGAGTGGACAGCCGAGGCGCAAGAATCCTTTGATAACCTAAAGAAGATACTATCGACATCTCCGGTTCTCGTGACTCCACATGAAAAAGAACCAATGCTCATGTATATAGCTGCAACGGTGCAAGTCTTCGGCACGGTCTTAGTCGTTGGGAGAGAAGAAGCAGGGAGAGTTCATGGTGTGCAATGACCTGTTTACTACCTCAGCGAGGTACTCACACCAGCGAAGCAGCGATATCCTCATCACCAGAAGCTAGCATATGACGTATGGAGGACATCACGGAAGCTATGACATTATTTCACAGAACACCCGATTATTGTGGTAAGCGAAGCACCATTGAAGAATATACTGACCAACCCGGAGGCAACGGGTAGAGTATCTCAATGGGCTATCGAGATAGTACCACACGATATAACCTATGTCAATCGGACAGCAATCAAATCGCAGGTTCTCCCAAATTTCTTGGCTGATTGGATTCAATCGCAAACTCCAGCAGCACCCGACATGTCTGGATCCTGGACAATTACTTTGATGGATCAAAACGGAGTACAGATGCAGGCACAGGAGTAATATTGATCTCACCACAGGGAGACAAGATGAGATATATTTTGCGGATGAACTTTTCGCTTCCAACAAATAATGAAGCAGAATATGAGGCACCGTTGCACGGGATGCGTATGGCTAAGGCATGTGGAGCAACCCACTTGGAGATTTATGGTGATTCAAATCTTGTGGTACAACAGTCGATGAATCTATGGGATGCAGTTAGTGATAACATGATCGCTTACCGTCAACTATACCAATCTATGGAAGCCAAATTCGAAGGATGCGAGCTAAAACACATCGGGAGAGCCAACAATGAGGAAGCCGACGCTCTGACAAATATAGGGTCCACATGTTCCCCTATCCCAGATGGAGTCTTTTATGAAGTTATTGCTCAAAGATCGATTAAAGAAAAAGTATCGGTACCTCTGGAAGTGTCGACTGATAGTTCAGCGAATAAAGAGGATGCCGAAGGTCCTGCACTACAGCCAGCCGAGCAAGTATTTCTTCTTGAACCTCTTTGGACTGAGCCTTTTTAGCATACTTGATGGAGAAAAAACTACCAGATGACCCAACGGAAGCCAAACGTATCGCACGACGATCTAAGGCCTTTACTATAGTCAATGGCGAACTTTACAAGCGCAGCATCTCTGGTATCTTTCAAAGGTGTATCGCCATTGACGATGGAAAATCTCTTCTGCGGGAAATACATGAAGGAACTTGTGGCCACCATGCAAGTAGTAGGGCCCTCATAACCAAAGATTTCAGAGCAGGGTTTTATTGGCCAACGGCCATGTCTGATGCCCGAGATTTGGTAAAAAAGTGCGATCCTTGTCAACGTTTGGCACCAAAGCCACACGCACCTGCAACAGACCTAATGACAATACCCTTGGCTTGGCCTTTTGCGCAATGGGGACTCGATCAAGTTGGTCCGCTGCCGAGATCATTGCCAGGAGGGCACACATACCTATTGGTCGCAGTCGGCAAGTTCACTAAATGGATCGAAGTCGTACCAGTCAGAGATCAAACAACTAAAACTGCTGTTAAGTTCTTCGAAGGAATAACTTGTCGCTTCGGTATGCCTCACAACATCATTACAGATAATGGAAGTAATTTTGATTCCAAGGAATTCCGCAAATTCTGCGATGATGGTAATATCAAGCTTAAATTTGCATTGGTTGCACATCCTCAAACCAATGGTCAGGTCGAAAGGATCAATGGCTTAATATGTGACAACATTAAAAAGCGTCTGACGGGCGCAGCTGGAGCTTGGGTCGAAGAATTGCCATCGGTGCTATGGAGCCTACGGACTACACCAAACAGGTCAACCAAGTATACTCCGTTTTTCCTCGTGCATGGAGCCGAAGCGTTTTACCAGCCGATGTTCGTTTTGAAGCTCCCCGAGTGCCTGCGTACACAGAGAAAACTTCCAATATTGCACTACAGGATGATGTAGACCTTCTTGATGAAGCTCGAGACATTGCTTTAGCCAGAACGGCTATATATCAACAGGCAATTCGAAATTACCACAGTCGAAGAGTTCGCAATTGTGGTTTCAACATTGGTGACATGGTGTTACGACTGAAGCAAGAAAGAACTTTGAAACTTGACTCTCCATGGGAAGGACCATTCATAGTCACGGAAGTTATACCAGGAGGAGCTTATCGTCTCAAGAATCCTGCTTCGGGCAAGGACGTTGACAATCCATGGAACGTCGCCCACCTGCGGCGATTCTACTCATAGGACACATCTACTCTTTATTCGCTACATGAAGGCTTCTCGGTCTATCACATATTATGAATAAAATTCTTGATTGGGCTTCTATCTTTATTAAATTCATTACTCGAACAATTGTTCGAGTCCTCTTTTATTAGCTAACTACTCGTATCGGGAGCTTCGGCTATAATTGAATAATACATGGCCAAACTCGATAACACTCGAGGGCTACTTACAATAACGATAATTAATTAATACTCTCACCGGGAGCTATGGTTATCGATACGAAATAAACCATCCAAGCCTCAAGATAATTCGCGAGTGCTGCAGTCGATGGAAAAAAATATTACTTATAAAAAGGCTCATACTGGTGCACCGTATGACGAAGCTAAATACATAAAGCGCCTAAATCCCTCGTTCACTCGATGGGTGTCGCTCTTATAAAGCATACAAATCGACTCTGCAAATAATGCAAAATACAACGGAGTCGTCGGGTGAGCAGGCTGACTTGATCACCCAGTCGCCCCGACAAAAACTTTTTCATCGAGCTAACAAGTTCAAAAACAAATGATGTAACACATCAAAGTACGCACAGGATTACTCCTTGCAGCGCAAGGTTATATATACATAATTTCATGACAGGGCTTCTTGGTCTTCTCGAGTCTTCAAATCTCTTTCAATTCCTGTTTCCATCCGAGAAATAATAGCATATGCAGGGTGTCTGGCTATGGAATAATACTGGTCTAATCTCCTATTATAATTTGCTACGACCTCCAAATCTAAGGTCGGATGGTAGGCTAAAACAGAGGCAAGTGCAAGTTCAGCTCCGGCAAGAAGTTCCTTCCGCACCAGCAACCGAATTATCTCAGGATTCTTGAATCGGGTGAACAGAAAGCAGACAAAGTCTCGGGTGCTGGGTCCAGTGGAAACAAGGTTTTCCATACCATCGAAAGATGAGCGTGGTACTTGTCAAAATAATAATGCACCTTCTCCACCCGATGCTCAAATTTAGCCATGGCTACAGCTTTTGGTCGATTTGACCACAGTTTATGATTCGGATGAGAGACGTCAGTCATCGCTTCGATCTTCTCGTGAATTCTTCTGTTCTCTTCTGATTCATCGAAAGCCACTACTATTGAAATACAAAAAAATAGTCGGCAGAAGTTTACTTAGCAAGTAAAACGATGGAAATTGGAAGAGCTTCAGATACTCACAGCTTAAGCTTTCAGTAGCAGCACAGAGGCGATCTAGAGCATGCTGCTCGATTGCGGTAGCAATCTCGCTCTTCCTTTTCACCAATGCTGCCATAGCGTGAAGATTGGTTATGTCTTTTTTCAATCGAGATATTTGATCGCACAAACGACGAACAAGGTCAGATTCATCGATAGCCGAAGGATTCAAAGAAGAATCGGCACGGGAAGAGGTTGAAGGAATCTGCAGCACAGTTTTTCAACTCAAAAGAGCATGAATATAAACTCCCATCGGGAGCACGTATATTACATCCAAAAGATTGTTGGTACTGGCAACAGAGTCAGTACGAAGCGAAGCTAGACTAAACTACATCATGTTTAATTACAATAATGAAGCAAGAGATAATTCAAGGTTGAGCCGATGATGAATCAGGTGCAGCCTTAGGCGCAACTTTGGTCTTCTCTTCATCGACTAGCTTGAGAAGATGGCTAGCACAGATCACTGCCGACTGTTTGAAAGGCTCAAGGCTGACTAGGCAACTGTTGTCATCTACGGGCAGTACCTTAGACAACTTTTCCAAATCTGAACTCAGCCCGTGCCCCATCAGCAGTTGGAAAGTAAGAACCGCCCCAAACAGACGAGAGCGTCGCTTAAGTACCTCTATAGCCTCAGAAGAGTCGACGAAGAAAGTGTTTGCCATTTCGCCAAGGGTCTTCTTTTGGCTCACCTTCGGGAATATCATCGAGAATAACTTCGATAGAGCCCCCTTGGTTTTTTGCAAAAGGCCAAGGACTTGGACATTGGAGTCAGTGGCAAGCGAAAGGGCGTCAGACATTGAATCCTCCCGAAGCTTGCGAGCACGATAGATAGGCATATCGGCAGTATCTGGAAAGACACGAATAAGCAATCCAGAAGATAGTATTGGAAGATACCATGCGAAAAGGAACTTACTCAGCAAGTTTGAGATCGATTCGCGGAGAGCGCCTTCTTTTTCATCAGCTGCAATGGCAGCCTCGCGTATGGCCTCTTGCTTGTCCTTCATTTTATTTTTCAGCTTCTTTAGCTCATATTTTAACAGGGTGTTCTCATTCTGAGCATCTGCTGGAGGCTTGTTAGCCTCCAGCACTTGATCAGCCGAAACTTTGATGGCCTTTCGAAGTTGAGCATTTTCTGACTCAAGGCAAGTAAATTGATCAGCGAAATCTGCCACAACGTCAACTGTGGGGAAAATCGGCTGCAAAAGAGAAGACGAAGAATCTCAGTTGAATTTGGAAATCAATCATAAAAGAATATCGAGCTGAGTGGATTTACTTACATGATCACGAGCTGTTGAAGGAGCAGGGGCGCCGGCAGAAGGGTTAACCTTCGACACAGGAACCTTAGCCACAGTCGTCCTTGAAGGTGGCGTTGGATCAGCAGGCGAAGGATTCGACTCCTTAGCTGACTCAGTCCTTTTACAAATTAACTTGGCCCTCTTTGCGAGAGGGACTTCATCATCGTCGTCAGAACTGCTTGAAAACAAGAACATAACGTTACATGATTTAAAGGAAGGTGGTTACGAAGGGAAAAGCGGAGACTCACATGTCTAAGTCATCTTCGATAGCAAAGAAGCCCGTCGAACTCTTTGCAGCTGGAGGAGGTCATGCAGTTTCATCGGCATCATCATCTTGTCCGCTAGGACTTGATTCAGCCGTTGGCATCAAGTCCTCGTTGATCCTCCCGCGCCGCATAGCCCTAATGCGAGCATCTTCCTCGGGAGCTTCGTCTTCCTGGACGTCGCTATCCTCGAGAGCGTGTTGCGCATCTTCGGTCTCCTCCGAATCGTCATCGTCATCCTCTAGCTCTACCCCGCTTTCGGGTGTAGGAGGCTAACACTGAGCAACGGTGGAAGCCTGCCGACAGAAAAATAAACTGTTAAAAGTTCGAATAAGGAAATAGAAACAACATTTGGAACAAGTGTGAAGAAGATTACCTAGGCAGGAAGATGTTTGAGATGAAATGGAGGGCGAGCCGAAGTCAGGACAATGTTGTCCTTCTGGCTGGAGCGAGTAAGGCGCCGCACCTCGTCACGGAGTTCCTCGTCAGACAGGTCGACTGAGCTAACTCTCGATTTATCATCTTTGCCGACATACAACCACAATTGATGAGGTCGAGACATCAATGGCTGCACCCGACGCTTTAGAAACACCGAGACCACCTCAGTACCGCACATTGTCAGACCCCCTGCATTCTTCAGGTCTAAGACCTTTTCGAACAGTTGATCGGCTGTGGCACTTTCTTCGATAGTCAAGGTGTTCCGCCAGCATTTCTTCGACGTAGCCACTAGGGCATCTTCAAACAGGGGCAAGTTGGAGCGCCGTCCAGCTACTAGAGTGTCTCGCAGGTAGAACCATTTCTGTCGCCAGCCCTGGACTGATTCTTTCATTGGGAAGTCGAGGTAGTCAACCTCTTTTCTAACGACAAAGCCGATGCCGCCAACAACGGGAGGACCGTCATTGCCGTTGTGGAGTTTGATGTAGAAGATTTTCCTCCACAAGCCCCAAATGAGGGTCGATGCCGAGGAACGCCTCGCACAAGGTGACGAAGATGGAAAGATGTAGGATGGAATTTGGGGTCAGCTGCCAGAGCTGAATCCCGTAGAAAAAGAGAAAGGAGCGAAGGAATTCATGGGCAGGAAGCGAAAGCCCACGAAATAAGAAGGCGATGAACATAACAGTGAAACCCCTAGGAGGCCTTGGACGGCAATATGAACCTGGGAGGCGGATGTCATCATCGGCTGATGAGATGAAGCCGAGCGTGCGTAGCTTGTTCACATCACGGTTGGAGATGGTGGAGGCGCGCCAATCGTGGCAGACCTTGCCATCGCCAGACGAAGCGCCTGGTTCGGAGGTTTCCTTCCTCTTGATGCTTGAGTTCTTGGAAGCAGGAACAGTGGTGAGAGACGAGATTGAGGAGGAAGATGAGCAGTACGGAGGCGTAAAAAGTGAAAATAGTAAAAGAGCCTTTATTTATAGCGAGGACTGTTGGGGAATCGTGGCCATAACTCCGGTAATCGTGGGGAGGTGGACGAGGATCTGATCGTAAACGTGTCCAAGTAAGAGAAATGGAACCGGCGGCCCATTACTCCCGCTACGCGCGGAAACCGAGGGGGGGCCTCGGTCAATGCACAAGCACTAGTCATTTTCTAAACTGACCGCGCAGGAGTGGGGTGGGCCCGTCAGGTCACGTCCTGTCAATCAAACCGCAGCAGTTGCTATGTCACCCATGATGTCATCAGAAGTATCGATTTCGCAAGGAGCATCCGAAGATAATTAAAACTATCGAGTGGTTCAACTTGAGTCTACACACGTATGCAAGCATCCGTGCCTAGACTCGGGGGCTACTCCCATCGGGAGCGCTGGACGCGCACCCGACATAATTTGGGCTCGAAGATTATTGCAAGATAAATTACATCAGAAATATCTGAAGAAAGGTTCAAGTGATTTGGGCTAAAGTCTGCACTCGGTTGCAAGCATCCTCACTCAGACTCGGGGGCTACTCCTATCAGGAGCACTGAGTGCACACCCGATAAAAATTATGAACTCGAAGGTTTTTTGCGCGGCCCAGGATCATGCCCGGGGACTTGATTCTGTGTAGGGTAATGTTGTTTTACCATCGGCAGTTAACCGGTAAAACCGGGCACGTTACTCAATATCCCTTACGTACTAAATCTTGCTTGGAAAAAATGAAGACCCGATAAAAGGAGAAATGTGGGATGGCCATAAACAAGTTGAAGAAAACTTCGACAAGAAGAAAAATGTTCGAGTAGTACAACTTGAGTTTACGCACGGTTGCAAGCATCCGTATCTAGAATCGGGGGCTACTCCCATCGGGAGCGCTGGACGCGCACCCGATAGAAGAAGACGCTGCTGTTACAAGGAGGTCAAGATCCATCGGCTAAGGCGAATATTCGACAGAAGGCATGCTTTAGTCCCTGCCCGAAGTATCTTCGGCCAAGCACTCGGGGGCTACTGATGTGGGAATTACCCTTCGGGTAACTAATATTGTACTACCTCTTGTGGCCCAACCAGAGGCCCATGAGGGCACTCGATGGCCAGGTGGGCCACTGCGTCGGTTCCGAAGAAGAATCCTTGAAGAACAAGACAAGGAGATGAAGAATACAAGAAAAATTTAGAATTAGAACTCTTTATAACCTAGTCGTACCCGGACAGATCTCTCGAGACCTGGCTCCCAATATAAAGGCCAGGAGACTCACCTTCTTGCACTCCAAATTTATCTCCTCACGAAGCTTTTTATATATATACCCATAAGGGTTATGGCAATACAACCCCTCCAAATTAGGGATTATTACTGTTTACAACAGTAACAACATGCGGTGTAAAGTCTTTTAAGTACCCAAGCCAACACCACCGAAGCCACAACGCCAGGAAGAGCGGCTATAATCTTCATCACGAGTGGCAAGTGCGACAACGAATGCCACCACGCGTGTGCCGGAGCCTCCTCCGTTGTTTTTCCTATCGGTGAAACATCTTCGTCCCTTTCTCTGGGAGAATGACCCTCCGCAGTCTCGAACGTCAGCCGTCCGGTTCCGACCCCAATGTCGTAGATCATGTTCCTGCCTGTCTGGAGCAGGCTTCCCAAGACTGATCCACCCCTCGATGGCAGTATGGTCAAGCACACTAGCCCACCGGCATCACCATAATTGAAGAAGTAGTTCTCCGGCTTGAGCTCCATCACCGCCCCATCGAACACCAACGCCAACCTCGGGACCTTCACGTCAACAAAGGATGTCGTCAAGTAACACAGGTGGTCGAGGTCCTGACTGTTGGAAGGACTCACCCCCTGCGATTGGATGCTGCTTACGAGAGCCTGCCTAACCACCCTGTAGGCGGCCTCCTCGAGGTATGTCACGGGCTGGGTCGTGCTCAGGAACACTCCGCCGGAGCCGTCCGTGTGGAGCTCGAACGTTCCTTCCGGGATGTTGACCAGGGCCTTGCTGTCGACTTGTATGCCGGTGAGCCTGACGTAGTATAGATCAGTGTACATGCTACTTCTTTGTAGCGGTGTGGAGCGGCTGTCTCTTGTCCGCGGCACGGCGTCGTCGCCGAGACGGATGAAGCTGGCGGAGCTGTCAGAGGCGTCTGTGGCGAGGAAGTAGGAGAATCTTGAGAGGTTGAGCTGCGACACGAGGGAGAGGGGCCCTCTGCCGAAGCCGACTACGCCGGATGCACTAGCTGCGGAAAGGTCGACCGTGCTCAAACCGCTGCAGCCCAGCTTCATGCCGGGAACAGAGGTGTTCCCGAAGGTGAAGGTCTCGGTGGCCAGGTAGCCGGACGTGTAGGCGGTGCCGTCGGTGCTGTACGGGACGTAATAGGCGCAGCCGTCGCTGTTGACGGCGCAGGTCTGGTTGAGCACGCGTTGGCACGTCGGGCTGGCGCAGGTGAGCCAGGAGAAGGAGTCGCCGGACTCGGTGGGCTGCATCTGCATGGAGGTGGGCATTTGCACGCACTGCATCCAGACGATCTGGGAGGAGATGTCCAGAATGCCGGAGATTGTCTGCGTCCCAACGGAGAGGTTGAAGACAACGAAGCCAGCAGTTCTGGCTGCAGCACTGCCCAGCTGCGCCTGCGCGTCTTGGTCTGCCGGGGTCAGGACGTCGCCGCTCACATCCTTTGGCTGGAAGATGTCCATCACACCCTCGGCGGCCCGGTCTTGCAAAAAATCTTTTACGATCTTTGTGATGAGTGGCCTGGCGCGGATCATGTAACGAAGCAAGACCGCCTGCGCCTGCGACGAGGCCGGCGCGGGAAGGAGAAGCTGCAGAGTGAAAAGTAACCAAGTTACAACGACCAGTCGTCTATGTCTTGGGCAGCCCATATCCCTAGCTCTTACTAGCTACGTGACTTGACTTAACCCGGGCTTGCTTCATTTTATAGGTCGGCTTTGTGGCGCCAAGAATTGAGACTACTTATCTTTCTTAATAAAAAAACCTCGTTCTGCACCTTATCTCGACAGAAACTTGTGCTGCGCGAGATGTGAGTTTGTGGCCGTCCATACAGAGTACAGACTCACACAGCTGCCCGGCCTGCCATCCCAGCCACTAAGTAATATTCCTTCTATTTCCAAGAAAACCCATTAATCAAAAAACTTTCAGTGTGGATAGCATGTCAATGCGTAGGCACACTCAACCACACTTCCCACAAATATTGCAAGTGGGAACTAGAAAATATGGTGTACTTCCCACAAATATTGCAAGTGGGAACTAGAAAATATGGTGTTTACGGCTATGTACATTTCTGGTGCTACAATCCTTTATTAGGGAAACCATTGGGCATCATACTTCTAAATAAAAATATAACTCCGTCATGGAGATCCTCTTTCCTCGACCATTCTCGTTATTATTACCGACATGTTGGCCATTGGCAATTCTTAATGACAGGGGGAAGTCAACGGTTTAATTTTGTGTTTTTTATGACTCTGCCACTAGTAACGGCAAGATCATTTCACTGCCAACACAATGTAAATGACAAGATCATGTCAAGTGACAAGCATCGATAGCATAACACGTGGAAGTTAGTTTGAAGCCAAACTGCTGAAGAGTATAGCATTGTTCTATGCAAACAGAAAGTCACAAACTAACATAATTTTAATACTTACACATTTAGGTGTTGTGCACTTGTGCTGCTCTTTCGAATGAAGTCAGGTATTATGCTATCGATGGGAAATACTGAACGGATCTTAAATCAAGCTTTAACCATAGGAATTGATGCAGCCTATAGACAGATGTTCCAAACAAGGCACCATATTAATATTATCTGCTAAACTCTTAACTATTTCATGAAGCTAGATTGATCAAATTCACATCACTGCCTTGTACGTCTAACGAGAGATGCAACTATCTCTTCACCACTCCTTCACCGCCGCCCTCATCCATGTCCCTGGTGGCCGCCGCCTACCGACAACATCACCGCCTTTCAACACCGCCATCTCCCAAAAATCACAGTCTACATATAAGTGGGCGTCCAGGGCTTATCCGGGATGTCCACTTTGCTGCAACGTTCTTGCAGTTCAATTGACCAGTCCTTTCACAAATTGCAGAAAACACCCTACTATTTGTAAAATTTAATTTATTAGTCCTTTGTCTCCTACAGAACAACATCCATGTTTTCCTATATCTCCACATCTACATATCCATTAGTCAATGTAATTATGTTGTGAAATTAATAAATTTAAGGATTAACATCTAAATCAATGGGATTATGTTCAGATATTAAGGATACGCGCCAAAATTAGTTGGATTTGGACCCTCCTTCCATGGAGTGTTTTTCCGATTTTTTCCCTCCTCCATGTGTTTCGTCCATGGTATTTTTCCATCTCCCATTCCATGTAGCAAGAGAATCAACCATCCTAGATATGCATTTTTTTTCTAATTTTATCTGTAGAAAGAATGGAACCAAATCCAATTTGGAAGCTCTTTATTTAGAAGCAAATCAGATTGGAAGCAAATCCAATGTGGAAGTATCAAATGAAATCAAATCAGATCGTGAAAAAAAAAAGAATGTAATCACCAAATGTTGGGATGGAAAAAAATAGTAGAAGCAAATCACGTAGGCAGATGTACAAATCAGATCAGAAGAAAACATGGAAGAGGAAAAAATCATGGATTTAGACCCTCGGCCAAGATCCAACCATCTCGCCTCCACCGGGCAAACGATGGATGGGCGCTCCCCAAACTCGCTCCTCGTCTTCATCATGGGCTTCGGCGTGCGCGGCTCGCGGTAGGATTCCGGCGGAGTGTTGGCAGAGGAGGAGGTTGATGAGCAGGGAGCCGGCGGCAACGTAGTTGAGGGGGAGGGGGTGGAGGTGGATGAGGACAGAGAGATGACAGAAGATGAGAAAACAAAGTGTACATGTACAGTTTGGTTTCCATAAGGATGATAAGATGGACAAGGTACAGGATGTAGATGCAAATTTCCAGACACGAATCTTGAAGCTGTCGTGACCTTCCGATAAGACAGGGACGCCCACATATGGGTAGAAAAACTGTGTTGGCCATCTCCTCCCCTGAAATCCCACTCCACCTACCCTACCAGTCACATGAACACACTCAGATGGATCACCTCAGAACGATCTTGAAGAAGAATTGGTAAGATACGAAAAAGTATCACATTTCTTCGTTGAAACAAAATCCTGAATCGAAGTCAATATTTTTTCCCACTTCTGCAAGACTAGCGATCTTCAAATAAGAAAACCTATGACCAATTAACCAACACCTACAGTAACATGCATTGTCATTGGAACATACATAAACCATATATTTGCCACATAAATAATTTAGAGCAAAGCATCCAACCATTATCGAACTGACACCTAGAGTACATAAACTAGCAGCTCAAGCCTATGCGTGCATGCTTATGTATTAGACTATAAAGAATAGAATTACCAGAGGATGGCTAGTTTTGCCACGAAGTATAAGAGTCAACTTTCTGGGACCAGTACACATACTGAGGAGATGGAACAAACTGGCTCCAAAAGGAATGCCCGCTAGGCTCTATATATGCAGGACTAGGACTACAATATTCGGTAGCCATGTAATGTCTTTCATCAAGTACTCATGGGGAGTAATTTCCTGTAGAGTCATGGGAAGTCGATCACAAACAAGAAAAATTAGAGACGGAAATGACACAAGCATCTCATTTACAGAGTCAATAACAAACAAGAAATGGTTCTTTTATGCTAGCAAGTCTCAACTCATATGCTCCTATGAATAACAATATACTCACAGTGCTAATATATAAGTTAAATGCTAACTTCTCAATGGAAGAAAGAAGTAATGACATCTCAGAGGATATCATGCTACTAGGAAGGATGAACAATTGGATATGCTAAACCATGTTTCAGGGCCATGTGCACAGAAGAACAAGCGAGATTTTTTATATCCCCATGGCACACTCTTTAAACTGAACTCCAGGTTTCCAAAATGATGACATATCCCACATAAGAATCAACTCACCCACATAAGGTCGAGTCTCAGAGTCTGGATGAGCTCAAAGCGCCGTAGAAGATTCGCACGGTAGCCACAAATTTCATGTGCATGTAGTTTCCACCATATACAAGCAAAGGGTATGTGTCCAGGCACTTTTGTTTTTCTATGTTGCCAAACCGGGTGGAGACTGGATCATAGGCATCATTCCAACTAATTAAGGGACTCCAGCTAAGGGGCGGAGATATTTGCAACCGGTTGATTACGACTCGAATTGAAACAGTTGCGCACATTTAACCGTATGAGTGCCGGTGCCACAACAGTGAGCTGCTGCAAGTGGCGGAGCTACAGGTTTCGGAACCATGGTGCCTTAAGGGTGCCACAAGCCCACAAGAGATAAACAACATTTTTACGGGGGTGCATTTGTGGTGAAAAGGTGCCATTTTGCAAAGAAAATTTTATTTAGGAGGTGTCCTGTGCACCGTCATAGCTAGCTTTGGATCCGCCAACCCACGCAGATCTGTGAGCTCCAATTCACGGAGAGACTCAGAATGAATGGTGAAGTTGCCTAGACCAAAAGGACTGTGTGGCTGCGGATCCTTTAGCACGATTTTTAGGAGAGAATCCGAATGGATTGCAAAGTTGTCCAGACCAAAGGCGTGATGGACGGTAACAGCATTTCTAACAGAGCGTAAATCCCGTCGGTCCAAATTAGTCGCAGAACGGAGCCCGAAAACATGAGCCGGCCCTTAAAAGAAGTTTAGGGGTCCGAGAAACTCCCCGCACGCCCGTATTAAAAGGGTTCGCGGAGGGGGGTTCGGTTCGCAAACCCTACTCCCGTCCGCCGTTCCTCTCCCTCCGCCGCTGCCACTCACCGTTTTCGGTGAGCAATCCAGCTCGCCTCAGGCAGCGATCCAGCGCCCGCCGTTGCTAGATGGCGTCCCATTGAGGCTCCGACGACCCTGCCTCCGGATTGGGCGGCGGTGACTCGCCGCCGCGTCCGCCAGTCTTCCGCACCGACGCGGAGCGGTGCAAATGGAACCGGAGTGAGGGCGCGCGCAAGCGCAGCGCCCGCCGGTGGACGAACTGGGGGCTCACGCCCTCCGAGAAGCTCGCGCGCTACGGCAACGCCGGCGAGGGCTCCTCGTCCGGCCAGTCGAGCCGCGTACCGCGGCTCCCCGTTGCGGAGAGCAGCGACGAGCACGACCTCGTCCCCGTGCGGTCGCCGACTTTCTCCGCTGGGGACTACGTCCACGGCAGCGACGAGGAGGAGCCGGTCCTCGCACAGACCAAGGCCGTCAGCGCGGCGGAGGCTCGCGCGCGCTTCCGCCGGGAGGAGGCGGACGCCGTCCGCTAGGTCCATTAATACGAGGCGGCCCGTTGGGAGGCCCACGTCCGCCGCGTCGAGCTTGACACCAACGACGCATGAAGATCGTCTGCCGCCGACAAGCTGCGCCACCACCGGCACCGCTGCGCGCCATAGGTCACCTGACTGGCCGCATTTTGCTTTAGCTAGGTAGCGCTTACCGATGTACCAGTAATGGTGTACCAGTAATGTATCGTCAATTTGTCGAACAATGTAAGTTTCGATGTTCAGTCAGAGCATCTATTTCATGTCGAACTATGATCATCGCCTAATTTACCCGCGCCATTTCGAATTCCGTTTTCCAGTTCCACTTTTACGGTTTCTAATATGTGATAACGGTTTTCCGGTCCGTAAACACGAGTTCGATGAACTGAACTCATATTTTTCAGTTCACGTGTTTATGGGCTCTGCTAGATGCTCTACTGTAACACGGGCAGCGTCCCGAGGAGATAACATCTACGAGCATGGCCGCTTCACATATATAGAAGCAAGCCAGGAATATATGGGTGAGCCGGGCGAATACTCCAGACGGCGGCACGGCGAGTTCAAGATACCCTAGATTGAGGCGGATCGAGATGGCGTTATCGAAGCAGGGCAGCTCAAGGGCACCTCCTTCAAGCGCCTCGTCATCCATCCGCGCCTTGTTGATGAGAATTAGATTGCTGCAGAGGCGGCGCACGGCGATTGGAAGCCAGACCGCCACGGACTCCGGAGAGGCGTCGCGTAACGGACGGCGAGGAGGTGTAGGACCGGCGCTTCATGGGATAGGAGTGTGGCGCGGATGCCGTGGGGATCAGTGGTGGTCTTAAAACAAAGCTCCGGGAGCAGCCTCCAGAGACGGCGCCAGCGACTGGAGAGGATGCTGGTCCGCGCCGCGGCGGCGGCATTGCGGAGCTTGAGGAGGATGTGGATGAGAAGGTCGTCGGGAAGCGCGCTGAGGCGGTCCTCGCTGCAGCCGTCGCCGATCTCCCCGTCGCAGTGCTCCATGGAGGATCCGAAGATGGAGTTGGTGCGCCTCACATCCGATGGCGGAGAGGGAGCAGGGGAGCCGGTACCGACGCGGTCGCCGCTGCCGGTGGATGGGGAACGGCGGTGGTGGGAATCGCCGCCGCTGTGCGAGTGTGCGAGTGTGGAAGGGGCTGTCGGCTGCTGTCGAGCGTTCTCCTAGGGTCTGTTCGGTTGTGGAATTAGCTGGAACACAATGGAACGGTTCCATTCCTGAGAGCCGTTCTCGCGTTCGGTTCGCAGATAGGATGGAACGAGCTCGTTCCCCGAATGGGAATATTCGGCCCAGATGCGGAACGCACCCGTCCGGGCAAATCGGCCGGACGAGGTGGAACGGCTCGCTAATCGCCAGGCCACTTCCATCCCTCTCTCGCGCCCCTCGCTAATCGCGGCCACCTCCATCCTCCTCCGTGCCGGCGGACCGCCCCCTCCCTCGAGCTCCTGCGCGCCAGCGGGCCGCCCCTCCCTCAGCCCCTTGAGGTCGCCCCGCCGCCCCTCCCTCAGCCCCTTGAGGTCGCCCCGCCGCCCCTCCCTCAGCCCCTTGAGGTCGCCTCGCCGCCCTCCTCCGAAGTCGCCTCTGCCGACGGTCGCTGACGCGGAGGTCGCCGGCGCGGCGCGGAGGTCGTCGGGCGCGGCGCGGAGGTCGTCGAAGCGCGCGGCGCGGAGGTCGCCGAGCGCGGCGCGGAGGTCGCCGGGCGCGGGGCCGGAGGTCGCCGGCGCGGGGCCGGAGGTCGCCGGGCGCGGGGCCGTGGAGGTCGCCGGGCGCGCTCCTCTCACGTGGTTTGGGGAATAATTAAATGGGTATTTAGACTAATTAGGTATTTAAATTAAATTAGGGTCTAATTAATTAGGTATTTGGACTAATTAGATTCTGTTCCATTCCACAACTTTTGAGATCAACCGAACACCCAGATCAAATGGAATGGGATGAGATGGAATGGAACGGAATGGAACCATTCCATTCCATTCCACTCCATCCAAAAACCGAACACATCCCTAGGTTAGTGGAAATCAACGGGCTATGAGGCCTTTGTGGGCTGCTCTATGTAAGTCGGTCAACTACTACAGCACGCGGCCCAGTTATAAAATCACACTGTATCAAAATCGGTGGGGAAAACAAAAAAAAATCCTGTAAAATCTTTTTTCTTTGCGAAAATTCCACCGATCTATTAATAATTATCAACAGTAGTACAAAAAATCCAAAAGTAATAAAAATTGCAAATAGATCGTTGGACCACCTAGCGACGACTACAGCGTGAGCCGAAGGCGCGCCGCCGTCCTCGCCCCTCCATCACCGAAGCCAGGCAAAGCTTGTCATAGTATAGCTTGTTGTAGTAGACAGATGGGAAGTCGTCGCCCTAAGGCCCCAAAGGACCAGCGCAACCGAGCCGTCGCCAACGATGACAACTGTAGATCGGAAGAGACTCCTAAAACCACACCAGTGAACACGAAAATCGACCAGATCCCAAGAGATATGCCGGACACACAACTCCACTCGCCCTCCGCCGACGCTAGATGCACCATCGGAGCTAGGATACGGCGGGCGGACCTTATTCTGAGTTCAGGAAGTAGCCATCACCTCACCATCACTGAAAACAGACTAAACGAAGAACGGAAACCTTCCCGCCGTCGAGAGGCCGCGATCCGCCACGCCTCCAAGGCCCAAAGGCCACCAGAGACGGAGCAGATCGACAGCGTCGCTAGCGAGAGGGACGGAACCCTAAACGGTTTTCACAATCGTCTGCCTCCTGTGTCCTCTCTTCCGTACCGGTTCGGTAAAAAAGCCTCTAAAAAATCTGAGAACGCACGAAATTACCTGTTGAGCTTGCGATTGGGATATTTTTTGAGAATTTTGGATTGGATTCTTTCAGACCTTGGAAGCCTGGTGAGGAGCAGTCTCCGGTGGATGGCCAACTTCGCAAAGAGGGACAGATGAAATTGTATTGCTTAATTGTGTGACTCCTACATATGTGCTGGAGTTGGATCAAATTGATTGTGACGTTTCACTGAAAAAAAAGGATAGTAATCACATCTGCATGTGTTCTTGATTTACCAATATACAAGGTGTGCTTTAAGAAAATACCAGCGATATTTCCATCATTTTTTTGCAGGGTAAACAGGATTTTATTACTTAAATAAGAATGTCATTACAATCCCGAAGGACACAACTCTGCAAGACCTCAGGAGCCGTTCCTACGCAAACTTCAGATTTATCCTCTAGAACACCAAACCTAGCAAGCTCATTTTTTTGATATAGGATGCTTTATTACTTTGATAAGCAATTATACCCAGCCTCTGCATAACCACGATACACACAGCCGTTTATGATACGGGCATGGAGGCCTATGTGGAGCCCAGATTCAGGACTCCACCAGCTTAATTATCTTAGTTTATGTAATGGTCATATATGGGCCAATTAGGGATTTTTAATAAATCGAGTCAGTCTTGGTTTCGGTCTGTCCAACCAAGTTAGGGAGGCCCATAGAGGGGCGCCCCAGCCTAGCAAGGGCTGGCCGGCCACTTCCTCCTCATATAAGGAGGTGGGGCGGCTAGGGATTAGGACAGAACAAGTTTAGTCTAAAAGTTAGGTTATACCTACTTGCGTGTGTTCACGTGTATCATCCCTCCGGGGGTACGGCGCTGCCGTTTATCTATATTATCCGATGTGAAGGTTCTTGTGTTCATCAAGGATTGTCTAGCTCAAGGTTTGAGGCGTATCGTTCATCGATCCGTTGCTTGCTGGATTTGTTCCCTCTTCTCCAGGCTGCGTTCATCGCGTTGTTGGGAGGATTCTCTACCCCAGGTTCTCGCTGTGAAAGATCGGGCATCAACCAAGGAGGATCCAGTGGGTCGCTTCCTTATCATGTGGTATCAGTTTTCTAGGTTGCTCACGGCGAGGTTTTGTTGATCGATCTCTTCGGATCGGTTTACATCGGAGAAGATTGGATCTAGATCTGTGGAGCTTGGCTCTCGGTCGAAGGAGGTTGGTTGGAGGAAGATTGGTGAAGTTGTGGTGCAGTTTGGCTATCATCCATGGCTGTTCCAGGCGTCAAAATCGCGAAATTCGAAGATTGGGATCGGGAGGAAGAGGCAGATTCGCGACCAGCTCCGGTCTCCGGACCCGTCAACCTGACCCAGGACCGGCCGGGCCAGTGCCAGACCCGGTCCAACTGGGCTACAGGCCGGCCTACCCGGCCAAAACCGGATTCCAGGCCGGTGCCAACCGGGCCTGATCCAGGGGCTTCAGGCCGCCGAACCGGTCACCAGGCCGGTCAGACCGGGCCCTGGGCCGGCCAAACCGGTCCCCGGGCCGTTCCAACTGGTTCCTGGACCGGGCAGGCCCCTGCTACGGCGGTGATTTCTCCGGTGGTTTCCCGTGCTGCTGCGGTTGTTCCGTCTCCGGCATCGTTAGCTGATGATATCGCTGTTCTTGCTTCGTTTTCCGACGATAAGCTTGGCATATGGTGTTCGCGTGGCAAGAAGTCTGGTTATGTGTTCAATGACTATCTGGACTGCTTGAAGGGAGAACAGCGTCCGCCATCCAGTCTTCGTTGGTATCTACATCGTCTTGCGACAGTTCTGGAGTATGAAGATTGGGAGAGGAACATGGAGTTGGGTTTTGCGCGATGTCGCATATACAATCGGAAGTTCAATGGATCTTATGCATATTATCTTGCTCTACGGCGTGTGGACGAGGCATTAGAACGTTGCTGGCATGATGCAGTGGACAGAGGTGAATTTGCTGAAACTTGGGAGGATTACAAAACTTTTCTTCGTAGTGGTTTTGTGTTACCCTACATGGAGGAGAGTGAGCAGCCATCCCGAGTTGTACATGCAATAGAGAAAGTGGGCAAGTGCATAGTTCCTATTCAGGAGATTGTTCCAATACCAACAGTCACTGAGGGCGAGGTGATAGCTTCAGAGGAGAGGAAACCTGGCTCTGATACCAAGGGCACTACTGTGACTGTTGGCGAGGATGTACCATTGAGCGGGCTGAATATGCAACTCAAGAAGGTACAAGATGATGCTTGCAAGACAGTTGACAAGGGTCAGCAGTGGAGTTTGTTTCAAACTCAGTGCATTATCAAGGGCAAGGCTTGCAAGTTGATGATTGATGGTGGTAGCTGTACTAATGGCATTAGCAAGGCGATGGTGGCAGCATTGGGGTTGTCTACATGGCGTCTTCCTGAACCTAAACGTCTTGAGTGGTTGAATAGCTGTGGTCTGCTGAAGATTACTCATAAGGTGTGTGTGCCATTTACAGTTGATGATTATGTTGATGAGATCGATTGCGATGTGTTGCCATTGGAGGTGTGTGGATTGCTACTTGGGCGTCCTTGGCAGTATGATCGCAATGTGACACATGATGGGCGAGCAAATACATATTCTTTTATGCATGGTGGCAAACAGCGGACTTTGAGGCCTATGGGTGATGACCATATCAAGTCCGATGTGGAGTTAGTGGTGCGTAAAGAGAAGTTGCACAAGCCTAAAGTGCAGCGAGAGGTGCATGATGTTCCGAGCATTGATGTTGGTGATGTTTCAGCCAAGCCTGTAGATGACAAGCCAGTTCTTGTTGGTGACAAGCCGGATGAAGCTACACTTATTGTTGATGTGGATGTTGCAGCATGTGCTACAGTTCCAGTTTGTGTTGATGCCAGTATACAGACTGATGATGTTTGTGCTAATGATATTTCAGTACATGTGGCGTAGATGCGCGTGGGAGGAGTGGGAGGCGAGCGCGTCAGTGGAGATGGTGGGCAGCGGCACTACCGTGCTAGGAGTATTGTCCAGTTTTCCGCGACACCGCGGATGCATCGAGGCAAGGATGGACGTGTGAGAGATCTATGTGGCCCAGGAATTACACATCTTGTGCAGGGTCATGTGCAGCGACACAAGGGTCCATCGAAACCTCGCAGGAAGAAGGAATCGGCGCCGAAGTCCAAGCTCATGTGGAGAAGAAAGGAGGCGCCAAGTGTTGTATCAAGTCGAGAAGGCCGCGAGGGAAGATGTGGTATGGAAGGCAAGCAAGACTTAAGGACGACGAGGACGTGTCATGTTCATATCACGTCACCTTTTCCAGAAGACCCTCACGCGTTGGGGACAACGCTTCTTGAAGGGGGGAGGATGATACGGGCATGGAGGCCTATGTGGAGCCCAGATTCAGGACTCCGCCGGCTTAATTATCTTAGTTTATGTAATGGTCATATATGGGCCAATTAAGGATTTTTAATAAATCGAGTCAGTCTTGGTTTGGGCCTGTCCAACCAAGTTAGGGAGGCCCATAGAGGGGCGCTCCAGCCCAGCAAGGGCTGGCCGGCCACCTCCTCCTCATATAAGGAGGTGGGGCGGCTAGGGTTTAGGACAGAACAATTTTAGTCTAAAAGTTAGGTTATACCAAGTTGCGTGTGTTCACGTGTATCATCCCTCCGGGGGTACGGCGCTGTCGTTTATCTATATTATCCGCTACGAAGGTTCTTGTGTTCATCAAGGATTGTCTAGCTCAAGGTTTGAGGCGTATCGTTCATCGATCTGTTGCTTGCTGGATTCGTTCCCTCTTCTTCAGGCTGCGTTCATAGCGTTGTTGGGAGGATTCTCTACCCCAGGTTCTCGCTGTGAAAGATCGGGCATCAACCAAGGAGGATCCAGTGGGTCGCTCCCTTATCAGTTTATATGTCTCATGTCAAAGGTCGGATAAAACAAAACTAGGCGAAATACATATCGAATCGATGAATCATATGACGCCTAAGGTGTGGGTGGGGCTTCAGTCCGTAGACTATGCTGCCACCCATGTAGGGAAAAGGTATCCCTCGCCGTAGCCTCCAACCGTGTACAGACCTCCGTAAACAGGTCTCGGTTCTCCACTTGCGGAAGAGGTAACCACAAACGGAGAATACCTGTACATCTGTAGATAACCTGCAAAATGGAGCAATTTTTATCATTAAAATTCTTGTCATTTCTACTTAGCCAAGGCGCCCAGATAACTGCTAGCGCCCCCACCCTAAGAGCAACTTGAACCTTGAATCGATACCATGAAGCCAATTGCCAAAGACATTGGCCACACTAGTCGGAGGATACATGCTAGACGCTACTTGGATGACTGACCATATAGATCTTGCAAATTGGCACTGGAAGAACAGGTGTTTAATACTTTCGTCACGATGACAGGAAACACACCATGTATTTCCATGCCAATTCTGCTTAACAAGATTGTATTTGGTGAGGATAACTCCTCGACGAAGATACCATCCAAAAAAAATATTTTTAATGGTATTTTTATCCTCCAAATTTCTTATTATTATCAACTGGTATGTCAGAATGAAGGATCGCATTGTACAAAGATTTTACCAAGAAAGTGCCATCTACATGAAGATTCCATCTAAATTCGTCCGGTTCAGTCGATAATTGTATATCTCCTAGCCGGTGAATTAGGGAATTCCATGCCAATAGCCTCTGCCCAAGCAAGACCCATCTGAACGTCACATTCGGGAGCGAGGTAGCCATTACCGTGGCAATGGTATCACCTTTGCAATAAACAATACTATACAAGGAAGGATAATGTTCACTTAAGGGTGCATTGTCTAACCAAATGTCTTCCCAGAACCGTATATGTGCTCCATTCTTGATCGAGAAAGTACCATGGCGAAAAAATACATATTTTGTCGCCATGAGACCAGCCCAGAAGTGCGAATCTCCTGGTTTCTAAACCACTTGTGATAACGTCTTCGAGCCGATATATTTTCTCCGAAGAATACTTTGCCAAATCCCATCCTCGGTAAGAAGCTTAAACAGTCATTTACCTAGCAGGGTTGAATTTTTGACTTCCAGGTCATGAACTCCAAGCCCTCCTTGATCTTTGGGACTACAAACTATACTCCATTTAACCAGTCGATATTTATTTTTCTCGCTGTCCCCTTGCCAAAAGAATATGGATCGAAAATAATCGAGTTTATACAACATTCCTTTTGGTACTAGGAAGAAGGATAACATGTACAATACCATATTTGTCAGTACCGAATTAATGAGTACCAATCTTCCCCACGGGGATAACCATTTACACTTCCAACTACTAAGGCGTTTTTGTAATGTTTCTTCCACTATTTTCCATTCGACGATTGTGAGTCTCCGGTAATTAATCGGGATTCCCAAATAGCGAATAGGAAATTGGCCTCGCCCACAACCAAACAACTCTGCATACAGAGTCATATCATTTTGGGCATCACCGAAACAGAACAATTCACTTTTATGGAAATTAATTTTTAATCCCGACAACTGCTCAAAAGCCGCCAAAATTAATTTCAGATTGCGAGCTTTTTCGAGATCGTGATCCATAAATAGAATTATATCATCGGCATATTGGAGGATAGATAAACCACCATCAACCAGATGTGGTATCAAACCTTCAATCTGACCATCAGACTTGGCCCGCTCTATCAGGATAGCCAGCATATCCGCTACAATGTTAAACAACATTGGTGACAACGGATCCCCTTGGCGTAACCCTTTTCGTGTTTGGAAATAGTGACCGGTATCATCATTAACCCGGATTGCCACACTTTCTTCATACACAAAATCATTTATCAGAGCACGCCACTCTGGAGAAAAACCTTTCATCCCGAGAGTCTGTTGTAGGAAAGACCACTTGACCTTATCATACGCCTTTTCAAAATCTAATTTTAAAACAACCCCATGTAATTTCTTAGTATGCATCTCATGCAACGTCTCATGCAAAACCTCCACTCCATCCAGGATATTCCTTCCTTGCATGAAAGCGGTCTGTGATGGATGAACAACATGATCCGCAACCGTATTAAGTCTAATGGTGGCTACTTTCGTGAAAATCTTGAAACTTACGTTTAAAAGGCAAATATGTCTATATTGTTGAATCATTTCTGCCTCATTAACTTTCGGTAACAAAATTACTTTACCAAAATTTAGACGAAATAATTTTAGTTGTCCTATGTGCATAGCACTGAACAAATCTAGAATGTCCGATTTAATAGTATCTCAGAAAGTTTGATAAAACTCCGCTAGAAAATCATCTGGACCCTGTGCTTTGTTACATTCCATTTGTAAAATTTCCTTCTGAAGCTCTTCCTCGGAATAAGGTGCGGTCAGTAGGCCATTTTCTTCCATAGATATATACTTGGGGTATGTCATCCGTTAAGTCCTCGTTTAAGAAAAAAATACTTTCCTCCGGAGGACCAAACATACATTTATAATAATTAGTAATGTAGGATTTAAGTTGCTCATGGCCTTCAATCAACCCTTCATCTTGTATCAGAGAGTGAATATGTTTTTTCGATGTCTCCCATTGGCCAAGCCATGGAAATATCGCGTATTTGAGTCTCCTTCCAATATGAACTGGGTTTTGGAACGCTGATACCATTTAAGTTCCTCTTCGCGAAGAAGACTCGCTATCTGCGCATTGGACTGATTCTTGAGTTCAATCTCTTGCGGAGATAGCGGTCTTACCTCCACTAAAGCTTCTAGCTCATCAATCACAGTTGATAAGCGAGCCTTCTCTTTTTTTAAAATACCAGCCATATGGGCAGCCCAACCAGAGAGATGTTTGCGCATTGCCCGTCTTACTATTCCATCTCAAAATTGGAGTGCTACCCACGACCGGTCTCTCCCAAACCGTCCTAACCATTTCATGGAACCCCTCTCGATGTAGCCAGCCAAGTTCAAACTTGAACGACCGTTTACAAATCGGTCGGGATTCCCAGTAGTTAGGAGGATAGGAGCATGGTCAGACAAATTTTCGATACGTTCTAGTGCATGGACCGACACCATAGGGTATTTATCTTCCCACTCGGTATCCATCAACATGCGATCTAGTTTTTCGCACGTGGGTTCAGGCAAGCTGTTGACCCAAGTAAATTGTCGACCGGACATAAACACCTCTCTTAAGTCTAGGCTATCAATGAGAGCATTAAATAAGAAAGGCCAATGTCCATCGAAATGTCTTTTACTTTTCTCGTGAGGAAATATCAGCAGATTAAAATCCCCTCCGATCAAAATCAGATGGGGATTATCTTTTGCAAGATTTACCAACTCTCGTAAAAAGTCAGCCTTAAAAGCGTTTTCGGCGGCACCATACACAGCGACCAGACTCCAAATGAAATCGTCAGCTTTATTCTGAATGTCGAGTTTAATATGATACTCTCCATCAGAACTAGCTAAGACAGTCATGGTATCTATGCGGACGCCAAGTAATATGCCCCTGATACGTCCAATTTGCATCACTATTTTATGTCATAATTTGCTGTTATTCATTGATATATTTCATATTTGGACATAATACTTATGTTATTTCATCTATTTTGCATGTTTCATGATTATTGGAGGATCGAGCACCGGAGCCAGGATTCTGCTGGAAAAAGCACCGTCAGAATGCAATATTTCGGAAGATCAACAGTTGACGGAAATTATACCAAAAATCCTATTTTTCCAGATGACGAAGTGAGCCAGAAGGGGGAGCTGAGGGGACCCGAGGTGGGCCCACCCCATAGGCCGGCGCGGCCCAAGGGCTGGCTGCGCCGCCCTGTGAGGAGGGGGGCCCACAGCCCCTCTCGCCTCCTTTTCTTCGCGAACTCCTTCGTCCCGAAGACCTAAGCTCCAGAGGGTACCTCACGAAGAGTTACAGCCGCCTCTGCGGGGCGGAGAAGACCAGAGAGAAAAGAGCTCTCCGGCGGGCTGAGATCCGCCGGGGAAATTCCCTCCGGGAGGGGGAAATCGACACCATCGTCACCGCCATCAAGTTGGACATCATCTCCATCACCATCATCATCATCTTCATCATCATCACCGCCGTCTCCACCGCTGCACATCATCACCGCTGTAGCAATTTGGGTTTGATCTTGATTGTTTGATAGGGGAAATTCTCCCGGTATTGATTTCTACTTGTTATTGATGCTATTGAGTGAAACCGTCGGACCAAGGTTTATGTTCAGATTGTTATTCATCATCATATCACCTCTGATCATGTTCCATATGATGTCTCGTGAGTAGTTCGTTTAGTTCTTGAGGACATGGGTGAAGTCTAAATGTTAGTAGTGAAGTATGGTTGAGTAATATTCAATGTTATGATATTTAAGTTGTGGTGTTATTCTTCTAGTGGTGTCGTGTGAACGTCGACTACACGACACTTCACCTTTATGGGCCTAGGGGAATGCATCTTGTACTCGTTTGCCAATTGCGGGGTTGCCGGAGTGACAGAAACCTAAGCCCCCGTTGGTATATCGATGCAGGAGGGATAGCAGGATCTCAGAGTTTAAGGCTGTGGTTAGATTTATCTTAATTACTTTCTTGTAGTTGCGGATGCTTGCAAGGGGTATAATCACAAGTATGTATTAGTCCTAGGAAGGGCGGTACATTAGCACAGGTTCACCCACACAACACTTATCAAAACAATGAAGATTAATTAGCCGTATGTAGCGAAAGCACTAGACTAAAATCCCGTGTGTCCTCGAGAACGTTTGGTCATTATAAGTAAACAAACCGGCTTGTCCTTTGTGCTAAAAAGGATTGGGCCACTCGCTGCAATTGTTACTCTCGCACTTTACTTACTCGTACTTTATTCATCTGCTACATCAAAACCCCCTGAATACTTGTCTGTGAGCATTTACAGTGAATCCTTCATCGAAACTGCTTGTCAACACCTTCTGCTCCTCGTTAGGATCGACATTCTTACTTATCGAAGATACTACGATACACCCCCTATACTTGTGGGTCATCAAGACTATTTTCTGGCGCCGTTGCCAGGGAGTGAAGCGCTATTGGTAAGTGGAATTGGTAAGGGAAACTTCTACTGTTTGTGCTGATTTTATTTCTGCCTGCTGCCATAATTCATTATGGAGAGATCTCCTTTTGGTTTATTTCTGCCTGCTGCCATAATTCATTATGATGAGATACCATACAAAATACCTATGAAAATTATTGAACGCGTAGTGGGTAACCGTTATACAGGGGATGGAACTGTCCACCCTGGAGATCATTTACTGTTCTTACATGAATTATGCGATTTATTCAAGTGTGCATGTATTGCTATGGATGAAGTGAGGAAGAAACTATTATCTATATCGCTGTCTGGTAAAGCGGCGCATTGGTATAAATTACTGGATAATGGGGATTCTCTTGAATGGAATGATATTGTGCCCCGGTTTTATTCTAAGTTCTATCCTCCAAGTGAAATTCACAAGGATCGGAACCGCATATATAATTTTTGGCCTCGTGATGGAGAGAGTATTGCCCAAGCGTGGGGGAGATTGAAGTCTTTAATGCTCAAATGCCCCATTCATGAGCTTCCTGGTAATGTTATTATTGATAATTTCTATGCAAGACTTTCTTTTGAAGACAAGACCTTGCTGGATACTTCTTGTTCTGGATCATTCACGCGCAACAAAGAAGAGTTTAAAAGGGACCTTCTTAATCGGATCCAGGAAAATACTGAAGGATGGGAGATCGACAAAGATAGGAATCAGGTATAAATTATGATTATAAATGCATTGAAGCTTTTATGGATACTGATAAATTTCGTAATATGAGTGCTACTTATGGTCTTGATTCTCAAGTTGCTGCAAATCTTTATAAAGCTTTTGCCTCTCATTATGAATTGCCTAAGAAGAATTTTCATAAGTATCATGAACCGTATAAAGATAAAATTGATTCATCTATTAATAAATGCGTTGTAGTTGAAACTGTTGATCATGTTATTCCTGAAGCATATATTGAAAAAACTCCTTTCCCTGCTAAAATGAAGGAGTACTCTGTTATAAATAGTGCGGTTCATAAAAGTGAAAAGAAACCTATAGAACCTGAAGAACAAATAAAAGTTGAACCTGGTGTTGCAATAGTTAAAGATCTTGTGACTGAAAATGTGGAGGATGGTCATATTATTTTATGTGAAGATGCTTCCAATATTGTTTCACATCCTAATAAATCCAAACAAGCTAGTGTTCCTATGCTATCTGTTAGAATTGGTGATCATTGTTATTATGGTTTATGTGATATGGGTGCAAGTATTAGTGCTATTCCTTATGAGCTTTACACGGAGATTATGCACGAAATTGGTTCTTGTGAACTTGAGGATATTGATGTGGTTATTCAGCTGGCTAATAGAGAAACTATTTTTCCAATTGATATTGTTCGAGATGTGGAAGTTCTATGTGGTAAGATTAAATATCCTGCTGACTTTTTGGTACTTGGTTCTGCTGCTAGTGAATATTGTCCTATCATTTTTGGTAGACCTTTTCTAAATACTTGTGGAGCTATTATAGATTGCAAGAAAGAGAAAATTTTGACTAAATTTGCTGGTGAATCTTATGAGTTTAACTTCTCTAAATTTACCAAAACTCCTTATAAAGCTGATTTGCCTAATAATGATTTTAAAGTTGAACAATGTGCATCTATTGTTCTTGCTCCTAATAATCCCTTGCAGCAACATTTGGAGAATAGCGAGAGTGAAGTTTTTAGGGAAGAAAGAGATGAGCTTGATGAAATTTTTCTTCGCCAACCTATTCTTAAGCATGATTTACCGGTGGAAGATCTGGGTACAACACCGCCACCAAAGGAAGATCCTGTCTTTGATTTAAAACCATTGCCTGATAATCTTAAATATGCTCATATTGATGATAAGAAAATATATCCTGTTATTATTAGTTCTAAGCTTTCAGAGTTCGATGAAGAAAGGTTATTGGAAATATTGAAGAAACATCGAGGAGCTATTGGCTACACTCTTGATGACTTGAAGGGGATTTCTCCCTCTATTTGCTAACACGCCATTAATATGGAAGATGATGCGAAGCCTGTTGTTGAACCTCAGCGTCGTCTAATTCCTAAGATGAAGGATGTGGTAAGAAATGAGGTATTAAGACTTCTTGAAGCTGGTATTATATATCCTATTGCTGATAGTAGATGGGTTAGTCATGTGCATTGTGTTCCTAAGAAAGGAGGAATGACTGTTGTGCCTAATGATAATGATGAGCTCATACCTCAAAGAGTAGTTGTAGGGTATAGAATGTGCATTGATTATCGTAAAGTTAATAAGGTTACTAAAAAAGATCATTACCCTTTGCCTTTTATTGATCAAATGTTAGAAAGGTTATCTAAGAATACTCACTTTTGTTTTCTTGATGGTTATTCTGGGTTTTCACAAATTGCTGTTAAAACTAAGGATCAAGAGAAAACCACTTTCACTTGTCCCTATGGAACTTATGCTTATAGACGTATGCCTTTTGGTTTATGTAATGCTCCTGCTACTTTTCAAAGATGCATGTCTGCTATTTTTCATGGCTTTTGCGAGAGTATTGTAGAGGTATTCATGGATGATTTTTCTGTCTATGGGAATTCTTTTGATAATTGCTTGCGGAACCTTGGTAAAGTTTTGCAGAGATGTGAAGAAACTAACCTTGTTCTTAATTGGGAGAAATGCCACTTTATGGTTAATGAAGGAATTGTATTGGGACATAAAATTTCCGAGAGAGGTATTGAAGTTGATAGAGCTAAAGTTGAAGCAATTGAGAAGATGCCCTATCCTAGGGATGTTAAAGGTATTCGTAGTGTTCTTGGTCATGCTGGGTTTTATAGGAGGTTTATTAAAGATTTCTCCAAAATTTCAAAGCCTCTTACTAATCTTCTTCAAAAAGATGTACCTTTTGTTTTTGATGATAATTGTAAGGAAGCTTTTGAAACTCTAAAGAAAGCCTTAACAACTGCTCCTATAGTTGAACCTCCTGATTGGAACTTACCATTTGAAATTATGTGTGATGCTAGTGATTTTGCTGTAGGCGCTGTTCTTGGACAGCGAGTAAACAAAAAACTAAATGTTATTCATTATGCTAGTAAAACTCTTGATGCTGCTCAAAGAAATTATGCTACTACTGAAAAAGAATTGTTAGTTGTAGTCTTTGTTTGTGATAAGTTTAGATCTTATATTGTTGATTCAAAAGTTACTATACATACTGATCATGCTGCAATCAGATACCTTATGCAAAAGAAAGTTGCTAAGCCAAGGCTTATTAGATGGGTACTTCTGTTGCAAGAATTTGATTTACATATTGTAGACAGGAAAGGTGCTGATAATCCTGTTGCTGATAATTTGTCTAGTTTGGAAAATATTGCTTATGATCCTGTTCCTGTTAATGATAGTTTTCCAAATGAACAATTGGCTGTAATAAAGGTGAGCTCGCGAGACAGTCCTTGGTATGCTGATTATGCTAACTTTATTGTTTCCAAGTACTTGCCTCCAACCTTTTCAGCTCAGCAAAGGAGGAAATTCTTTTATGACTTGAGGCATTATTTCTGGGATGACCCACACTTATATAAAGAAGGAGTGGATGGTATTCTGCGAAGATGTGTTCCCGAATATGAACAGCAAGAGATATTAAGTAAATGTCATGGTAGTGCTTATGGAGGACATCACGCCGGAGATAGCACCGCGCAAAAGGTTCTACAATCAGGTTTTTATTGGCCGACTCTCTTCAAAGATGCGAGAAATTTTATTTTATCTTGTGATGAATGTCAAAGGGTTGGTAATATCTCCAGACGCAATGAAATGCCTATGAATTATACTCTTGTTATTGAACCGTTCGATTGTTGGGGATTTGACTTCATGGGACCTTTTCCCTCTTCAGAAGGTAACACTCATATACTTGTTGCTGTTGATTATGTTACTAAATGGGTGGAAGCCATACCTACAAAAAGTGCTGATGGTGAGACCTCTTTAAGAATGCTTTTAGATATTATTTTTCCTAGATTTGGAGTTCCTAGATATATTATGACTGATGGAGGTTCTCATTTTATTCATGGTGGTTTTAGAAAAACTCTTGCTAAATATGGTATTAATCATAGAATTTCTTCCGCTTATCATCCTCAAACTAGTGGGCAAGTAGAATTATCAAATAGAGAGATTAAATCTATCTTAGAAAAGACTGTTAATAAAACTAGAAAGAATTGGGCTAGTAAATTGAAGGATGCACTATGGGCTTATAGAACTGCTTATAAAATCCCATGGGAATGTCACCTTATAAAATGGTTTATGGGAAAGCTTGTCATTTACCTTTAGAACTAGAGCACAAAGCTTATTGGGTTGTTAGAGAATTAAATAAAGATCCTAAACTTGCCGGTAATAAGAGGTTGTTGCAATTGAGTTCTCTAGATGAATGGAGAAGTGAAGCTTATGAAAATGCTAAACTCTTTAAAGAGAAAGTTAAAAAATGGCATGATAGAAGGATTATCAAAAGAGAATTTAATATTGGGGATAAAGTCCTATTGTATCGGTCTCGTCTCAGATTCTTTGCAGGGAAATTACTCTTGAAATGGGAAGGACCATATGTTGTCGAGGAGGTGTATCGTTCAGGAGCAATTAAAATTAGCTCTCTCCAAGGCAATGCCACGCAAGTGGTGAATGGACAAAGACTCAAGCATTATATCTCAGGTGATTCTTATAATGTAGATGTTGATATTATTCGAGTGGAAACACCGGAAGCTTTCATCAAAGGACAAATTGACAGTCCGCCAGAACTCGACTTTGAATAGGTAACAGTACTGGTAATGAAAAGTTCGCAATTTACTTTCCGAACAATATTTTTGTTATTTTTGGAAAATATGAAAAATTAGGAGATCGAAACGGAGTGGAGGAGACGCACGAGGGTGTGCCCCCATAGGCCGGGCGGGCCCCAGCCAGGCCACGTCGCCCTATGAGCTGGCCGCCTCGTCGCCCCTTTCCGACTCTGGTTCGACCTTGTACTTTCCTTTTGTCGTGAAAATTTTTGCTATATAATCCCCCGGACCCCTGGAGGTCCGTATAACGTTTTCTCGACGTGTTTTGTTTCGAGCTGTTTCTGCCAGGATCTATTTTCATTCTAGAAGCACCATGGCCTCCAACAACAAGGGCAAGGGGCTTTCGGAGGAAGAAGTGAAAAGGGTGTCATCAAGACAAGAGCAACAAGCCGTTGGGAGTAAGCAAATCTTGGTGGGATCTGTTGACGCTCGACGTTCTTTTTCTCATAACTTGCAGGGACCCTTACCACCCGCTCTTAGCCTCGATTCTTTCCCCGTGTTGGAAGAAGCTCTACGGACTACCGATGAGTTTTGTGATCAATACCGGGCTCTAAGAAGAGAAGTGGAGATACTCCAGGAGGAGAATTACCGTCTCCGTAGAATGCTGGAATACTACTCGATTCCCATCACAAGGTCATCATCGCCAACTTCAGATAACAATGAATCTCTTCGAGTCTTAGTGCAGAATTGCCAAGCTGAGAAACTGAAGCTGAAGGAGATCTGTAAGAAGCGCGGGAGGAGTTCATCACCACCATCGCCAAAGGAGTAATTCATCATCGGTATTGGCATCCCCTTGGTTTGTTCCAAGCTTGGGGGAGTGCCGCGGTATCACATCATCACTACCTTTTACTTTTTACTGTCAAGTAGTGTCATATCATGAGTAGGGAAGTTATCATATAAGATGGGTTGCAGTTTGGAAGTATATCTCCTTTAGTTGGTTGTCTATGTATCCCTTGGTGTGAGTTATCGTTATGGAATATTAATGAGAAGTCTTATCATTTACATATTGCACATTTTATTTTAGTTTGCAATCTCTATTATATGATTGATCTTGATTTTAGTACTGGTATCACTTTGGGAGCATTGAATAAATCTATTTGGTTTTGGCAAACTTAGCATTGGTCAATAGCAACAACACTTTGAGGCTTAAGTAGAAAAGAGGAATACATGTAGTTGTTTCATTGTCTTTCTTTCTTGTTAGCTCATAGCTTATTATTCTGAAGTTAAAACTGTTTGTGCTTACAAGGAAGATGCATGATTATTTCTATCACATGTATATTTGTTTGTTTCCTTCAACTCTTATGCTTGCTAATTAACCTTGCTAGCCAAAGACCTGTACTGAGAGGGAATACTTCTCGTGCATCCAAACCTTAACCCAAACCTATGTCATTTGTGTCCACCATATCTACCTACTACATGGTATTTCCTGCCATTCCAAGTAAATACTTCGTGTGCTACCTTTAAATAATTCAAAATTTACTATCTCTTATTTGTGTCAATGTTTTATAGCTCATGAGGAAGTATGTGGAGTTTTATCTTTCAATCTTGTTGGGCAACTTTCACCAATGGACTAGTGGCTTCATCCGCTTATCCAATAATTTTGCAAAAAGAGCTGGCAATGGGATTCCCAGTCCCAAATTAATTAATCTAAATAGACACTCCTCCATGGTATGTGATTGATGGACGACACCCGAAGGATTCGGTTAGCCATGGCTTGAGAAAGCAAAGGTGGGGAGGAGTGTCATCATAATAAAACTAAAATAAAAAGGCACTCCTTCATGGTATGAGATTGTTGGCAGGCACCCGAGGATTCGGTTAGCCATGGTTTGTGAAAGAAAGGTTGGAAGGAGTGCCACACAAAATAAGAATAAAATGGGAGCCGCTCTTTGAAGGTTTGTCTGGCAAGGGGGTTAGAGTACCCGCTACCAGTCGTTGACAACAACAAACACCTCTCAAAATATTACTTTTATTCTCTTTATATGATTTCAAAACTGAAAAAGCTCTAGCACATGATTTAATCCCTGCTTCCCTCTGCGAAGGGCCTGTCTTTTACTTTATGTTGAGTCAGTAAACCTATTTCCCTCCATCTCAAGCAAGCATTTGAGTAGTTGTGATCAAACCATTATATTGTGATTTGCTTCATCATGTCTTTTATTCTTCCTTGTTCAGTACAAGTTTTATCTGAATGAATATGGCTTTGCAAGTTATCAATGATCATGAGGAGACTATTATGATTGAGTATGCAAGTTGTGCCATATAAACTTTAACATGAGAGCGCTGCTCAATAAAATAAGTATAACCTGTTAATTGTTCTCTGACCAAGAACGAAGTTTGCCATCACCAACTATGATTTCTTATGCACCTTTATTTGTGATTACCTTATACTTGTTTCAAGTTGAGTTATATGAGGAAGATGTTTACTAGAATGTCTTGTGTGAATGAATATGATGCTTCTTGTCCGTATTTTATTTATCGACTCTTCACTCCATAAACATGTGGTCCTGTTTACCGAGTTCAGTTTCGCTTGGGGACAAGCGAAGTCTAAGCTTGGGGGGAGTTGATACGTCCAATTTGCATCACTATTTTATGTCATAATTTGCTGTTATTCATTGATATATTTCATATTTGGACATAATACTTATGTTATTTCATCTATTTTGCATGTTTCATGATTATTGGAGGATCGAGCACCGGAGCCAGGATTCTGCTGGAAAAAGCACCGTCAGAATGCAATATTTCGGAAGATCAACAGTTGACGGAAATTATACCAAAAATCCTATTTTTCCAGATGATGAAGTGAGCCAAAAGGGGGAGCTGAGGGGACCCGAGGTGGGCCCACCCCATAGGCCGGCGTGGCCCAACGGCTGGCCGCGCCGCCCTGTGAGGAGGGGGGCCCACAGCCCCTCTCGCCTCCTTTTCTTCGCGAACTCCTTCGTCCCGAAGACCTAAGCTCCAGAGGGTACCTCACGAAGAGTTACAGCCGCCTCTGCGGGGCGGAGAAGACCAGAGAGAAAAGAGCTCTCCGGCGGGCTGAGATCCGCCGGGGAAATTCCCTCCGGGAGGGGGAAATCGACGCCATCGTCACCGCCATCAAGTTGGACATCATCTCCATCACCATCATCGTCATCTTCATCATCATCACCGCCGTCTCCACCGCTGCACATCATCACCGTTGTAGCAATTTGGGTTTGATCTTGATTGTTTGATAGGGGAAACTCTCCCGGTATTAATTTCTACTTGTTATTGATGCTATTGAGTGAAACCGTCGGACCAAGGTTTATGTTCAGATTGTTATTCATCATCATATCACCTCTGATCATGTTCCATATGATGTCTCGTGAGTAGTTCGTTTAGTTCTTGAGGACATGGGTGAAGTCTAAATGTTAGTAGTGAAGTATGGTTGAGTAATATTCAATGTTATGATATTTAAGTTGTGGTGTTATTCTTCTAGTGGTGTCGTGTGAACGTCGACTACACGACACTTCACCTTTATGGGCCTAGGGGAATGCATCTTGTACTCGTTTGCCAATTGCGGGGTTGCCGGAGTGACAGAAACCTAAGCCCCCATTGGTATATCGATGCAGGAGGGATAGCAGGATCTCAGAGTTTAAGGCTGTGGTTAGATTTATCTTAATTACTTTCTTGTAGTTGCGGATGCTTGCAAGGGGTATAATCACAAGTATGTATTAGTCCTAGGAAGGGCGGTACATTAGCACAGGTTCACCCACACAACACTTATCAAAACAATGAAGATTAATTAGCCGTATGTAGCGAAAGCACTAGACTAAAATCCCGTGTGTCCTCGAGAACGTTTGGTCATTATAAGTAAACAAACCGGCTTGTCCTTTGTGCTAAAAAGGATTGGGCCACTCGCTGCAATTGTTACTCTCGCACTTTACTTACTCGTACTTTATTCATCTGCTACATCAAAACCTCCTGAATACTTGTCTGTGAGCATTTACAGTGAATCTTTCATCGAAACTGCTTGTCAACACCTTCTGCTCCTCGTTGGGATCGACATTCTTACTTATCGAAGATACTACGATACACCCCCTATACTTGTGGGTCATCAGCCCCCCGACCTACCACGAGGCGGGCGAGAAAACCACTTAAAGTTAATCCCTCCTGATAATCGGTCGAGAAAACTCTGTGAGAAATTCTGCATACCCGTCTCCGATATAGCAACGAAATTAAAATCAAAATCTCTACAACAAGCGGCAATGTGAGAATGCTTAGCCAAGTCACCAAGACCTCTGCTATTCTGGAACATGTCATTCATCGTGAAACTATTTTAGATATGTTACCCTTGCCATACCTACGAGATTTCTTTCCAGCCAAAGATCGAGAACCACGTGCAGACGCCTTTAGATCATACAATGAACTAAGCTCTGAGTGTTCCAAATTAACTTCTGTAATATTTCCAACTATAGCTGAGAGAAGCTAACCATCTAGGATGTCATCATCTTCATCATCGTCTAGTATGGGAGTTTCAAGCCCAGTGGAAACTTTCGGAACAAGCGTTAAACGGTCAAGCTCCGTCCGTCTTAACACATTAGCCGAAACCGAAATCTCATCTGACCGACTACCTATCGAAACACCTAGGCTACTCAAATTTGAAGAAATATGAGAATCTAAAAAATATGTAAACGACTTGACTGGTTGTTTAGTACCTGCCGTATCGAGGTTCTTCTCCGCCTTGCACCGCATGGCTCTCTGCATGACGTCCTCATCTGTGGCCCCCGCCCCATCCTCAGCAAGTACATACCTCCCACTCCTCCTCATCGTCGGCTGAACAACGGGTGGGGGGCAAGTGGGACGAGATTGCTGCAAGGTGGAGACCGGTAAGGGAGAGCTCGAGCGTGAAGACGCTGTCGATGCAGGCGTAGAGACTGCCGATGCAGGGGTAGTTGGCGGTGTAGCCCCCTGCAACGGCCTCGACCGCGACACCTAGCAAGCTCATGACTTGCACTATTCCGTACTCTAGGAATCTTAGAGAGAGTTACAACACGAGGAGGCATAAGCAGCGTCCGTAAATCTACTACTAAACATCCCAAGCAAGAGATGTCCCTCTCCGGGTTTTTTGCCATTAACCAGTGCAATAGTAATACCTTCCAGACACGCGCTAAGCTCCGCCTCTAGCACTAAAGAGCAGAAGCGCAGGGATTTGCATGCCGAGAAGATGATCCATCACCGCGCCTCAAAATCGTTCCAGCCTGCAACACCAAACTGGACTAAGTATGCACTGTCTACGTTTAACTTGATTAAGCCATTAGTAGGTTTGACCTAGGCATCTTGCACATGCGGTATAGCTCATGGATTCAAACCCTCCTTGGGATGGGCGGCAATGGCTTGCTTACCCTTCACAATCTCCTCAGTAGATAGATTTCATCATTATTAATTCCAGAAATAAACCAATATCTTAACTATTTCTTGTTTTTGGCAACTGGCTAAACATGATGGATTCTAGGTTTAAGATTCTTATTAGAGTGGGAGGGATAGCCGTTATATGGTCATTTTGACTATGTAGGAATGACGAGGTTTTTAATAATAAAAAATCTTTTCTTGTGCAAGTCATCCATCGGTGTATGGCTTTACTGTGTTTATGGTCATCGCTTCGGCGCTTGAAGGACTGCGACCTTTTTACATAGTGATGAGGACATCCCTACCACACTACTACCTCCGTCATTACCAACTGATGATGAAGCTGCTGTGAAGCTCAAGTCCAATGAAGTTCGGATTGGACCTATTACAAGGGCTCGTGCGAAGCTACTTAAACAACAGGTGAATTTGTTTCCTAAACCATACTTTGATTGATGAGAACTTTATACTGCCTAAGTCATGTTACTTATGTATAATCAGGTATGAAGAGAAAACAAGCATCGCACGAGGAGGAGAGGAGCAGCTGGACGTGAAGATGGACGTGAAGCTGGACATGGAGCTGGACATGAAGATACCCCATGGATGAGCGAGGGAGGAGCGGGAGGCATGCGCGAGAGGAGGAGCCAAAGTCCAGGACGGTCCAGCACCCGGTCAGACAGGCCGGCGCGCCCCGGTCCCTGGCCTGGTCCAACCGGGAGGGGTACTGTGCGACACTTCCCCCGCCCGGTCAGCACCAGGTCCCTGGCCCGGTTTGAACCGGCCAGCCTGGTCCCAGGCCCGGTCGACCGGCCCCCAGACCGGCCGAGTCCGAGTCTGTCTCGACCAGATCTATTTTGGGTCGGTTATTTTCGTACTTTTTCGACCTGAGGTCGTCTCAGACGCCTATATAAGGGCCCTTTTGTTCCAGCTTTTGGAGGCTTTCCGCGAGAATAAGCAGCCCGAACGAGCCAAAGGGCTCGGCTACGCTGTGGGCTTTCTCAAAAGCTAGACGATTTCCTTCAGACTGGGAAAAGCACCGTTTGAGGTGCTTCCCGAGCTTCCCAGCGAGGCAACCGAACCGAGCGAGCGTTCTTTTCCTTTCTCGTTCTCTTTCCCGTCATCTCTCGCTAGGGTTCCCCTGCACAGCCGCCGTGTCCCGTCGCCTCTGAAGCCGCCGCACCACCGTGCCTCCCCCTCGCCTCCCTAGCCGCCTCCCGTCGCCTCTGCTCGCCTCCGCGACGACCCCCTCTCCGCTCCGGGTCCTGGCCATCCCGTCGCCTCCGCTCCCCTCCGCGACGCCCCCGGAGACGACCACCTCCCCTCCGCTCCCCTCTTCGACGCCCACGACCGCGCCGTCCTCGGCCGCGCAGCAACAACACCCCACAGCCCCGCCGCCGTTCAGCTTGGTGAGAAAAATTCCAGGCCGAGGCCCTGCCCTTTTCTGCCATTATTTGTTCTGTCAATTGGTGTTTCGATTTGTACCATGTGTATGAATGAATTTGGTGGATGATTTTCTGCTAGATATTGCTTCCATATAGATCAAGTCAGTGCAAAAAAAATTAGTGTGTGTTACAGTATTAGTGCTAGATGGATATGGTAGCAACCAGTGCATTATTTTTTTGAAGGAGATATGCCCTAGAGGCAATAATAAAGTGGTTATTATTTATATCTTTATGTTTATGATAAATGTTTATATATCATGCTATAATTATATTAACCGAAACATTAATACATGTGTGATATATAGACAAACAAAGAAGTCCCTAGTATGCCTCTTAACAAGCTTGTTGATTAATGGATGATTATTTTCATAATCATGAACATTGGATGTTATTAATAACAAGGTTATATCATTATATGAATGATGTAATGGACGCACCCAATTAAGCGTAGCATAAGATCTCGTCATTAAGTTATTTGCTATATGCTTTCGATACATAGTTACCTAGTCCTTATGACCATGAGATCATGTAAATCACTTATACCGGAAAGGTACTTTGATTACACCAAATGCCACTGCGTAAATGGGTGGTTATAAAGGTGGGATTAAGTATCCGGAAAGTATGAGTTGAGGCATATGGATCAAACAGTGGGATTTGTCCATCCCGATGACGGATAGATATACTCTGGGCCCTCTCGGTGGAATGTCGTCTAATGTCTTGCAAGCATATGAATAAGTTCATAAGAGACCACATACCACGGTATGAGTAAAGAGTACTTGTCAGGAGACAAGGTTGAACAAGGTATAGAGTGATATCGAAGATCAAACCTCGGACAAGTAAAATATCATGTGACAAAGGGAATTGGTATCGTATGTGAATGGTTCATTCGATCACTAAAGTCATCGTTGAATATGTGGGAGCCATTATGGATCTCCAGATCCCGCTATTGTTTATTGGTCGGAGTGAGTACTCAACCATGTCCGCATAGTTCACGAACCGTAGGGTGACACACTTAAAGTTGGATGTTGAAATGGTAGAACTTGAATATGGAATGGAGTTCGAATATTTGTTCGGAGTCCCGGATGAGATCCCGGACATCACGAGGAGTTCCGGAATGGTCCGGAGAATAAGATTCATATATAGGATGTCATTTTATGTGATTTAAAATGATGCGGAAGGTTCTATGGAAGGTTCTAGAAGGTTCTAGAAAAGTCCGGAAGAAACCACCAAGGAAGGTGGAGTCCCGGTGGGACTCCACCACCATGGCCGGCCAACCCTAGTGGGGGAGGAGTCCCAAGTGGACTCCCCCATAGGGGGCCGGCCACCCCCTCCATGGAAGGTGGAACTCCCACCTCAAGTGGGAGTCCTAGCTTGGGTAGGTTTCCCTATTCTATGGAAGGTTTTGGGTTCGGGTCTTATTCGAAGACTTGGAGTCCAACACTTGGGGTTCCACCTATATAATGAGGGGCCAAGGGAGGGGGCCGACCACCCCAAGACCACAAGCTGGCCGCCCCCCTTGAAGTGGCCGGCCACCCCCTCCCAAACCCTAGCCGCCCCCTCTCCTCCATATCTCCCGCGTAGCTTTAGCGAAGCTCCGCCGGAGTTCTCCACCGCCACCGACACCACGCCGTCGTGCTGTCGAATTCAAGAGGAGCTACTACTTCCGCTTCCCGCTGGAATGGGAGGTGGACGTCATCTTCATCAACAACCGAACGTGTGACCGAGTACGGAGGTGCTGCCCGTTCGTGGCGCCGGAGCGATCGTGATCAAGATCTTCTACGTGCTTTTGCAAGCGGCAAGTGAAAGTCTACCGCAGCAACAAGAGCCTCATCTTGTAGGCTTTGGAATCTCTTCAAGGGTGAGACTCGATACCCCCTCGTTGCTACCGTCTTCTAGATTGCATCTTGGCTTGGATTACGTGTTCGCGGTAGGAAATTTTTTGTTTTCTATGCAACGTTATCCTACAGTGGTATCAGAGCCGTGTCTATGCATAGATGGTTGCACGAGTAGAACACAATGGTTTTGTGGGCGTTGATGCTCTTGTTGTCTTTAGTTTGAGTACTTTGCATCTTTGTGGCATAGTGGGATGAAGCGGCTCGGACTAACTTTACATGACCGCGTTCATGAGACTTGTTCCTTGTTCGACATGCAACTTGTATTGCATAAGAGGCTTTGCGGGTGTCTGTCTCTCCTACTATAGTGAAGATTCAATTTACTCTTCTATTGACAACATTAGTATCACCGTTGTGGTTCATGTTCGTAGGTAGATTAGATCTCTCTCGAAAACCCTAAACCACGTAAAATATGCAAACCAAATTAGAGATGTCTAACTTGTTTTTGCAGGGTTTGGTGATGTGATATGGCCATAATGTGATGATGAATATGTTTGAGATGATCATTATTGTATTGTGGCAACCGGCAGGAGCCTTATGGTTGTCTTTAATTTTCATGTTGAGTAGTATTTCAAAGTAGTTGTAATAGTAGCTACATGAGGTGAACAACCATGAAGACGGCGCCATGGACCTTGACGCTACGCCGACGATGATGGAGATCATGTCCGTGCTTTGGAGATGAAGATCAAAGGCGCAAAGACAAAAGGACCATATCATATCACATATGAACTGCATGTGATGTTAATCCTTTATGCATCTTATTTTGCTTAGAACGCGACGGTAGCATTATAAGATGATCCCTCACATTAATATCAAGATAATAAAGTGTTCTCCCCTCGTATGCACCGTTGCCAAAGTTCATCGTTTCAAAGCATCTCGTGATGATCGGATGTGATAGATTCAACGTTCATATACAACGGGTGTAAGCCATGTTGCACACGCGGAATACTTGGGTTTGCTTGACGAGCCTAGCATGTACAGACATGGCCTCGGGACAACGGAAACCGAAAGGTTGAACACGAGTCATATGGATGATATGATCAACATGTTGATGTTCACCATTGAAGCTACATCATCTCACGTGATGATCGGTTTTGGTATAGTGGATTTGGATCGTGTACCACTTAACAACTATGAGGGATGTTGTATTAAGTGGGAGTTCATTAGTAATTAGATTAAAACATGAACTAATTATCATAAACATAGTCTGAGTAGTATTTTGAATTAATTTTGTAGTATTGGCATTCGTTTTCTACCATGCGCTAGTCTTGTAATTGAGATAGAAATACTGTTAAAATCTGACAAGAAACTTTACGGATTGGTACCGTATTGTTAAAGAATCAAGAATTGATTAAGTCCTATTGCAAACTTTTAGTAAACCTCACATTGTTGATTCAAAGAACTATGGTTTCGATTAGTACCTAAAGTTATCTTGTCTCCGTGAAACTTGAAGTTCAAATCTGTTTGAAAAGTAAGGAGCTGAAAATTTAGTTTTCAGAAATTATCAAGGTATGAGATATATGTGATATCTAAGACCTTATTGCAAGATGATAGAATATAATTTGGTGAGACTACATGAACTCATAAGTTTTATGGGAATGTACGAAGGTTGAAGACGCAAGGCGTCACAATCCTCCAACTATTGGGGCACTAACGATATTCGCATATCCATGAAGTGACCATCCTTAAATATGCACCGTTGCTAAGACTCGTCGTTTCGAAGCATCACGTGATGATCGGGTGTGATAGATTCTACGTGTGCATACAACGGGTGCAAGCCAGATTTGCACATGCGAATACTAAGGTTAAACTTTACGAGCCTAGCATGTACAGACATGGTCTCGAAAATTCGTCATGATATGATGGATAAAATTATGAGTGAAATTGTTCATCATATTAAAAGGTTATTAATAGAGAAATCCGGAACACTTGTCATATGATGATCAACTTCAAAGTAAGAACCTCAAGGTTATTGGTATTTGACCAACAAACCTAGAAGTTATTGATGTTGAAGTGTTTTTCTGAATAATGAGAAAAACTAAAAGAGAAACTGCAAAAGATATTTTGGCAGAAAGAAAGAAAAGACTAGAAAGTCTAGCTCAGGTGTATATAAATGATATACATGTTATGGTTGTATTCCTAGTTAGGTCACACTATGAAATTCTTGGGTATTAGTACTATATTGGTTGGTATGAAGTGTCATACAAAGCAACACAATACAAGAATACAATGGCCTAAGTGACTGACAAGGAATATGATAGGAATACACGTCTGGAACAAAATAAAGTGTTATTATGTTTGTCGTTGGCATTCTATCTAGCCCTTAGAATTTATAATAAAGAACTTAATAATTGTTATTTTGCTCTGGTCAAATGAAAACAATGAGTTGTTCAAATTATGACATTACTCCATGTACGATGGATAAGTTATTATAAATCTTAATGGTGAAACACACATACATAACACTGACGCTAAAATGCCATAAGGCAAATGATTTGAATTCCACGTATTTGTGGAACCGCCATTTAGGTCATGTTAGAAAGGAACGCACGAAGGAACTCCATGCAAATGGATTTTGGAGTCATTTGATTTTTGAATCATTTGGCGCTTGCAAATCTTTTCTAAAGAGAATGATTAAAATACCGTTCATAGGCCAAGAGTTGAACGATTCATGAAAACTTTCAACAATGAATTGAGTATATATATGTGGATATATTCAATAAGGAAGAAGTTTGAAACATTTGAATGGATTCAAATAAATTTCAGCATGAAGTGGAAATCATCGTAATAGAAAAGTCAAATATCTATGATTGGATCATGGTGAAAATATTTGAATTACGAGTTTTAGCGAACATCTAAGAGAGTCATGAAATTGTTCTGCAACTCACATTTCTTGGAGCGTCATAATGATGATATAGTATCCGAGAGATGTATCCAAGCCTTGTTGGATTAATGATGAGATAAAATATTATGACGCCATTATATTTTTGTGGATTATGCTTTAGTGACTACCGCTTTTACACTGAATAGAGCATCATCATGATCCATTGAAATGACACCATACGAGTTATGGCATGGGTATGAACCCTGATAATCTTTTCTTAAATTTTGGTATGCATAGCATAAGTAAATAAGTTTACAACCAAAATCGGATAAATGTCTTTGTTGGTTATCCCAGAAATTTGATTGGGAATTCTTCCCACGAGACAAAGACAAAAGTGTTTGTCAATGTTTCTTATTTCCAAGAAATTGTTTTCTAGCGAAGTATTTGAGTGGGAGGACAATAGAACTTGATAAGGTTTATGAACCTGAGCATAATGATCAGAGTAGCGCAGCATCGAAAATTGGCTCCGGAAGCGGCCACAACGATCATGGCTCCCATGACTACAAAGTGTTTTAGCCATGGAGATCGAAGTACATATTGAACCTTGTAGGTACGGTTTACTTTGTGATCAAATAAATGATTTGTGGACAAAGGATTGATTTTGAAGAATGATAAACCAACTACAAACAAAGAAGTTATGATGGGCCCTGACTCCGTTTAAAATGGCGATACGCCATAAAATCCAAGATAGATGAATACTTATTGAAAGTAAATGGATCTATAAAATTGATGAAGCTTGACTTGTCAAAAAGTTGTTTGCAACAAAGTTCAAAGAGTTGAATACAATAAGATTAGATCTTTTGTAGCAATGCTTATAGTCTATGTGGATTATTCTAGTAATCACTACATATTTCTTTTATGAGATATGATAGTAGGATGGCAAAATACATTACTTATCAGAAGTGTGTATTAAAGGTGTATACAAGATACAACCAAGAGTTTTGCTGGTCCGTGGAATACTAGATAGGTATACAAACTTCAATTGGATGAAGTAAGTATCATGGAGTTGGAATCTTCACCAGATGAAATAGTCAAAGAGTTTTTGATTTCATCAGAGACGATGAAGAGACTTGCATTTGCAAGAAATTAAGTGGGAGCGCTGAGACATATTTATAATACTTTATGTAGATGACATATAGTTGGTTATAAATGATGTAATTATATACTTGATTAAAAAGGTTTCATTGAGAAATTAACTCCAATGAAAGGATATGGACTGAAACATATCTAGTGTCAAAATCTATGAAGATAGATTGAAACACAAAATAAGTTTAAGTCAAAGTACACAGAATGGATATTGAAATAGTTCAATATAGAAATATTAAGAAAATGTTCTTGTCATGTGAAGTTTTAACAAGACTTGAGTGTATCTGACACTCAATGAGTAAAAACACATGAGTGATTATAGATCACGGATAGTATGTACACAATCAGATGTCCTGTGCTCTTAAAAGTGTTATGAGCATGTACCAAAATGATTCATGTGATGATCATTGAAAAACAGTAAGAATATTCTTGAGTACTTAAGAAGAACCAAGGATATATATATAGTTTTGTATGGAGAAATGACAAACAAATCGCTGTAAGATGTTGCACCGATATTTGTTTTGTCACATATGAAAATAAAATTTCAATCTCAAATTAGACTAAGTGTTGTTTGAAAGGTAGCACAATGAGCTAGAAATTGTCTATGCTAAATTTAGAAAAGTTCTAAAATATTGTGACGGATTCTACAAAAGAAGGCAGAGTATGTCATTGTTTTGACAATGGCAAATGATGTTAAGTCAAGAGGTTCTTTTAGAACTTGGTGTAGTTCCGACAGAGTCAGAACTTTGAAGCTATATTGTGTGTGACAATATTAGTAACATATTTCAGACCGCGGAATTAAGGTTCCACCAGAAGACCAAACATATTTAATGCCGGCTCATTTGGAAATAAGTGATGCGTTGAGACGCAAATGAATTACAAAATACATACGTTTCTGAGCATGTCAGATCCGTTGACTAAAACCTCTCCCGTGAGCAAAACATGATAAAACACCAGAAGGCCAAGGTGTTATATCTTTGCAAATATAAACTAGATTATTGACTCTAGTGCAAGTGGGAGACTGAAGGAGATATGCCCTAGAGGCAATAATAAAGTGGTTATTATTTATATCTTTATGTTTATGATAAATGTTTATATATCATGCTATAATTGTATTAACCGAAACATTAATACATGTGTGATATATAGACAAACAAAGAAGTCCCTAGTATGCCTCTTAACTAGCTTGTTGATTAATGGATGATTAGTTTCATAATCATGAACATTGGATGTTATTAATAACAAGGTTATATCATTATATGAATGATGTAATGGACACACCCAATTAAGCGTAGCATAAGATCTCGTCATTAAGTTATTTGCTATATGCTTTCGATACATAGTTACCTAGTCCTTATGACCATGAGATCACGTAAATCACTTATACCGAAAAGGTACTTTGATTACACCAAACGCCACTGCGTAAATGGGTGGTTATAAAGGTGGGATTAAGTATCCGGAAAGTATGAGTTGAGGCATATGGATCAAACAGTGGGATTTGTCCATCCCGATGACGGATAGATATACTCTGGGCCCTCTCGGTGGAATGTCGTCTAATGTCTTGCAAGCATATGAATAAGTTCATAAGAGACCACATACCACGGTACGAGTAAAGAGTACTTGTCAGGAGACGAGGTTGAACAAGGTATAGAGTGATACCGAAGATCAAACCTCGGACAAGTAAAATATCGCGTGACAAAGGGAATTGGTATCGTATGTGAATGGTTCATTCGATCACTAAAGTCATCGTTGAATATGTGGGAGCCATTATGGATCTCCATATCCCGCTATTGGTTATTGGTCGGAGTGAGTACTCAACCATGTCCGCATAGTTCACGAACCGTAGGGTGACACACTTAAAGTTGGATGTTGAAATGGTAGAACTTGAATATGGAATGGAGTTCGAATATTTGTTCGGAGTCCCGGATGAGATCCCGGACATCACGAGGAGTTCCGGAATGGTCCGGAGAATAAGATTCATATATAGGATGTCATTTTATGTGATTTAAAATGATGCGGAAGGTTCTATGGGAGGTTCTAGAAGGTTCTAGAAAACTCCGGAAGAAACCACCAAGGAAGGTGGAGTCCCGGTGGGACTCCACCACCATGGCCGACCAACCCTAGTGGGGGATGAGTCCCAAGTGGACTCCCCCATAGGGGGCCGGCCACCCCCTCCATGGAAGGTGGAACTCCCACCTCAAGTGGGAGTCCTAGCTTGGGTAGGTTTCCCTATTCTATGGAAGGTTTTGGGTTCGGGTCTTATTCGAAGACTTGGAGTCCAACACTTGGGGTTCCACCTATATAATGAGGGGCCAAGGGAGGGGGCCGACCACCCCAAGACCACAAGCTGGCCGCCCCCCTTGAAGTGGCCGGCCACCCCCTCCCAAACCCTTGCCGCCCCCCTCTCCTCCATATCTCCCGCGTAGCTTTAGCGAAGCTCCACCGGAGTTCTCCACCGCCACCAACACCACGCCGTCGTGCTGTCAGATTCAAGAGGAGCTACTACTTCCGCTGCCCGCTGGAACGGGAGGTGGACGTCGTCTTCATCAACAACCGAACGTGTGACCGAGTACGGAGGTGCTGCCCGTTCGTGGCGCCGGAGCGATCGTGATCAAGATCTTCTACGCGCTTTTGCAAGCGGCAAGTGAACGTCTACCGCAGCAACAAGAGCCTCATCTTGTAGGCTTTGGAATCTCTTCAAGGGTGAGACTCGATACCCCCTCGTTGCTACCGTCTTCTAGATTGCATCTTGGCTTGGATTGCGTGTTCGCGGTAGGAAGTTTTTTGTTTTCTATGCAACGTTATCCTACATTTTTGTGTTTCTGCTTGCTTGGTTACCACATTGTGATTAAGTAGATTGTATTTTGTATAGTAATTCTGTAGTTCTTTGTGTGTTATAGCTTGTGTCCCCCATTTCCATGGAGAAGGCGACTTGGGATGCACACTACCTTCGTTTTTTTGCGACATTTGTATGGAAGAATTCAATGCAAACAATAGGGATGGAGGTTGTTTGAGTAGGAAGGGGTACAAGAATCTTGAGGATAAATTTGCCGAGAAAACGGGAAAAAGGTTTACAAAGAAGCAATTTAAGAAAAAAATGGATTCTTTAAAAAAGGAATACACCGGTTGGATGGAGTTGCTAAATGCAACCAGGCTAGGTTGGGATTCGGAAACAAGAACTATGGATGCAGATAATGATTGGTGGCAGACTCACCTACAAGTAAGTTATATATTCATGTTCTGTATTATCTTTTTGTCTATTGTGATTCGATGATAATATTAGTCTAATTTATTTTTTGTGTTCTATTTGCAGTATCGTCCTGAGCATGTCAAGTTCAGATATGAACCACCCGCTAACTTGACATAACTTGATGTCATGTTTAGTAAGGCTCATGTTACCGGAGAATCTTCGGCCATCCTGGGGGAAGAGGAAACGGGGGCGGACAAGGAAGCTGCAATTCCAGTGGATGATGACGATGATGACTCCAAAAAAACACCGTGCTTCGTGAAGCGCCTCAAGTTTGGTGGAGAGAAGGAGAAAGAGAGCCCCTTTTACAGAGACTACAAAACAGCCTTGACCAGCCTTGTTTCATTTGGAAGGAGGGATGCTGGTGGTTCTTGCGGCATGGGTGACTCTATCCCAACAATGAACGAGTTTCTATCTATGGTTCGAGAATGTGGAATCAAAGAAGGCACTGACCTCATGTTCACAGCTAGTAAGCTAGCAGTGAAAAGGGAGCATAGAGAGTTGTTGGCGGCATTTGAGACATCTGATGGGAGGCTTGACTATCTTCAAAGGATGCACAATGAGATGAACAAGTAGATGTGTGCTGCAACTATTTGTGATCATTGTAGAACCATAACTTGTACTACTATTTATTTGCTGAAACTATTTATGATCATTCTAGAACCTTGTACTATTTTATTTGTGAACCATATGTACGATTTGTGAACCATTATGTGTGTTGTTTGTTATGATCTGACATTTGTTGCCTTTCTTTAACTATGCCAAGTCCAAAAATTTGACATGATCTTATATGAAATTTGTAGAATGGATGGTGGTGGCGACAATGGAAGTGATGAAGAAATGATTCGACACCTCCTTGGGGTGGCGCATGACATGGCTGTGTTGGGCTACCTTGGTAATCTCTATTCGGATAAATATTTGAAGAAGGCACCTCAGAGGATTCCACAACAAACTGGGAATGAATGGGTGCATGAACAACTTGCTGATATAAAAAGGTGCTACAAAATGTTTAGAATGTATCCTGATGTCTTTCACAAATTGCACAACCTCTTAGCTACCAAGTATGGGTTAATTTTAACTAGATACATGGGATTTGTTGAATGTCTAGGGATGTTTCTATGGACTGTTGGAGCACCTCAATCATTTACCCAAGTCCAGAACCATTTCAGTCGGTCTCTTGAAACAGTTCATAGAAAGTTTCATATGGTGTTGAATTGTTTGTACAAACTGGGTAAACATAATATAAAACTAGTGGATAGAACCTTTAAGGATGTGCATCCAAGACTTCAAGATTCACGTTTTTATCCTCATTTCAAAGGTGCCATTGGCGCCATTGATGGCTCACACATCCCTATTGAAGTTGCAAAAGATGAAGAGGTCAACCACATATGAAGACATGGGTACACATCACAAAATCTGTTAGCGACTTCAACAGGGATGTGTGAGCAGGCCAACGTCTGGAAGACATGGATTCATATTCCCTGTTGATTCTGGTTATCCAAACAGAACGGGATTTCTAGCTCCTTACAAAAACAACACGTACCATATTCCTGATTTCCGTTGAGAAGGGCCACCAATGAAGAAGGAAGAAATTTTTAACCATGCCCACTCATCGTTGCGAAATTGCATCGAGCGCATCTTTGGGATCTTGAAGAATAAGTGGCGCATTTTGAAAGGCATCCCTCATTTCGACTTGGTTACACAGAAGAGAATTATCATTGCTTGTTGTGTGCTTCACAATTTCATTAGAGACTCCAACTTGCGTGATAAACAATTTGATCGATGTGATGCAGATGAGGATTACCCAAGGTCCAGAGGCAAACAATTACCTTGCCTAGTGATCATGTGTCGAGTGAACTACACACAAGAGGCATGAACGGAACACTTGACGACATTGCCAACACGTTGTTCATTTCTATACAACGGAGGAATTAGCTAGTATAATGTAGTGGAAATGTATTTTGGACAACTATATTCCCGATGGTTATGTAATGAAAATTGTATGGATATAAATTTTGACTTGAATTTTAGATGCATATTCTATTTATTATACGTGAAGCAACGATAGTACGACTTTTCATGAATGTAAGGGGTGTTTCAGATAATTCAATAGTTTAAGCCAGACAGCCAGCTGGTTTGCCAAAAACTTCCACTCAGAAAAGGAGCTTCTTTTCTGCACAGCACCCACAGCCAGCCCCAGCCAGCCACAACAAAAAGGCCCTAAGTGCCCAGGACGCCCCCAAAGTTGCTTTAGACCACGTTTAAGATAAACCTAGTTCTTAGTTGTTTGCTCTGCAAAACTATTGAATTCCCTACACCATATTGCTTGATTTGGTGTGGATCTGAAAGTCTTGTGTGATCTGCTGTTCCATTGGAAATTAGAAAATTGCAACTTACCACTTCGTGGTCGGCGGCTACGCGCGCAAGTGTGTGGAGTTGCGAATATCTTGCAGGGTTGAGAGCTGTTGCATTGGCGACAGGGACCAATTAAGAGATCTCGTTGCGTCATACAAGTTATCATCCACTTCATCTGTGTTTCTCCGCTGTGTTCATCCCATGATCATCATCACCACCATTGCTTACTGAGAAGATCGGGCCACCCCTTATCACATAAGTGTCTACACGATTAAGGATACAACCAAGGGGTTTATTACCCAATATAGGTAACTACATAATCGTAAGATTATGACTCCTATGGCCTAATTTCCTGCTTACACTTTTACGAGTGTTTTGTATGTATCTTATCTTAGCTATATAGAGGCCGGATGTATTGCTTAAATCTTTTAAGTAATATAACACCCTTTATCCAGAAAAGAAAACTATTTCTCATAATGAAAGTGTAGTTCGCCTAGTGGCAAATTGCTCATGTGCTCAGTAAAGGATCAACGCCGCTGGAATGCTACTGTGTCGCTGGTTTGGTGAGCTATGGACTGAATCTTCAATAATAATAAAAGGCTAAAACCCCAGCTGCTACCTTCAACTACATTGTCGAGCGCCTCTGGATGGGCACTAGCTGGCCTATCTCTTTATCAAGGATTGGCTCGCAGAGGAAGAGAATCAGACTAGTTTGTCGATGATTCTTACAGATCCTGGCCAAAGGCCACACCAGTTGCTCTATTTTATTTCCATTTTTGTTCATTTCTCTTCTTGAGAAATCATAGTTGTTGTAAGACTCTTTCATCTACTATCTATTGTCAATGAAAGCAGTGCCGTCCATATTAAATGCCAGAGCTATAGGACACCCTATCCTTGCTTGTTTTGTTTTTCCAACGGTTCTTCAGAACTTATTGAACAAATGCATCTCCAACTTTTGCTCTCAGTTATAATCACAAACATCGTACAGTTTCGCTAGTTGGCCAGTAAACAAGACAGCCCATCTGAACTGCATCCAGTGACTAGCTTGTATTACTGATGAAGCAAAAGTTCTACGTACAAGCAGTATCACACCCATCATCAGCAGAAATCACGACAAAAACGCCTAACATCCATCCATATGTCAAACGTACAACAGACATGAAGTACTTTTAAATAGCCTGCACCCTGCAAAATAGGACGATGATACTGTAACATCTCGAAGGGTATTCTAAATTTAGAGGCCCACATCGAGTGCAATTGGCCGGTGACTTAGTCTTGGTATATACAAACCTTGGCCCTGCAAAGTAGAACAATTGGCAGGAACTATAAGCAAACTTTGCTTAATGGCCAACTATGCAAAGACTAGATTAAGCAACCTGTCGCCCTATCATACGTACTCCTGGCCTAGAGAAGTTTCGTAGCATCCGCCAGAACTTCTTGGCAGTGCTTTTAGTGACCGAGCAATGGAAATATACTGTCATCTTCTCTAGCACTGTTCCCCATTCAAATAACTGTTTAACCAGAGCAGCTTCATGTTGGGTTGCTCTCAAGTGCCAGATTTCTACTTCTCGGAGGCGGTCTAGTGCAAGTTGCTTGGTTTTCCAGTTTGGTGGCTGATCACAAACACAACCTGATGGGCACGGAGTTTGAGCCTGAAACAAGGTGCATATCAGCTTAATAAGATCAGCCGATATGATTTAATGCCACGAAATAAGAATGATGGAACTAGAAATTCTAAGGCTGTTGGGATATAACATGTCTTTAACAAATTTACAAAAAAAATAACGCATGGAAAATAGTTTTAAGCCAACCTATTGGAGAGAACAAGCTAGATTGGTCTGTGCATTTGTGCGGCTAGATTTACAATATATTGTTATATTTAACTTTATTTGAATTCATCGCTACATCCTTACTGAACCATATGCAAAATATAGAAGAGAATGGATTTTCTACACACGCGCATGGGTCCGCAAGTTATTCTCACCATCCAAAACAAAGTACAGAGCAACTGCCCTGATCTCTCTTATCACTCTGTTCAATCTCTAGAGTCTACATTCTAGAGTAGATACCGTTCTCTCTCTCCATACCATCATGTTCCTGGACAGAGGTGATGTGACCGCTATGCATATTAGAAAACAAGTTTGGACACACCCTTGGTCTCCAACTCCATTTTCATCATGAACCGTCATCAATACATTGATTAATTCTTTTTTTTAAGGATACGTCATGGATAGACGTATCTGAGTCAAGAAGAGCAGCCAGAAGGCCAAGATACAACACGCTCGGGGCACAGACGCCCACGGAGCGCAAACCCCCGCTACCCCCGGAGGGGGGTAGCACACACACCTAATCGGACTACTCGCGGCATCTCCACTTATCCACTGGCGCAAGGAAACCCCTGAAGATCCCGGCTAGCCTCCAGAGCTCCGCCTCATCAGAAATCCTAGATAGCACCGTGGACTTGGAGGGTGCCACTCTGTCGAAAACAACGTCGTTTCGGTGTCGTTTCAGTGCCGCCAGAGGCACCAACAGATGAGAGTCACACCTGTCCAAAGGTCTCGATCCCCTCCAGGCCCTCCACGCTTGCCCTGCAGCCAAGCAACAAAGTATGTGTCCATCTGTGTCAACCAATGCAGCTTCCCCCACCGACGTAGGCACGTCGCCCAGACCTCTCGTGCCAACACACATCCCATCAGCAGGTGGTTCAAGGTCTCGTCACTCTGATCGCAGAAAGGGCATGAGGCCGGGTGGGGGAGACCTCTCCTGCTAAGTCTGTCCGCAGTCCAGCATTTGTTCCTGGCCGCAAGCCATAAGAAGACCCTACAGTTTGGTGGGGCCCTTGATTGCCAGATCTGGAGCGCTCCTGGCATCTCGATCCTCACCCCGAACATTGCACGATATTCGGAGCGTGCGGAGTAGGATAAATCCTTCTCCCAGCCCCATCTGAAGCTGTCCTCCACGCCCTCCACAAGGGCTACATCCTCCAAACGATCTGCCACTTCGAAGAGTTCCCGGATCGCTGACGCATCTAGGTTGGGTGGAATGTCATCTAACCAGGCTCCAGACAAACCTTCTCGGACCTTGCGCAGTCGCGTGAGACGTTTTGGGATTGCCTTCACAAGGTTTGGAGCTACGTCCGTCAGTCGCCCCTCAGGAAGCCACCGATCTGTCCAGAAGAAGGTGGATGCCCCGTCTCCAAGCACCGAGTAGGTTGCCCCCTCAAACAGCTGCCTTACCGCCTACGGCACTTGTATGTCCATTGATTAATTCTCTCTCCTCACAACTCACAAGCACTTCTTCCCTCCCTTGGCCCTCCCGCCGCCAGTGCAATCCTAGGGCTGCTTCTTCCTCACAAAATCCGCTTCTCTCCTGCCCCACCGTCTCTCGCATCTTCACTCTCCACGTTTCTCTAGTTCGAACAATGTGGCGCCTAGCTACCGTGTGTACACTATGTACGGGCGTCGCCTAATGCCTAACCGTAGTTTTCCGGCGCAGCAGGGAGTCAGGGAGTGGTAGCAGCATTGCAGTTGTCTGGTCGTCTTGTCACGCCGAAATGGACATGTGTGCAAGTATGGATCAGAATTTCAGAACCATGGAAACAAGTTAATTTTCGCTTTCACGTTAAGATATCAGATGCACCAAGTGGTGGAATAGTAGATTTAGGAGACCAGGTTGAGAAAATGCAAACAAGATACAAATCGGATCAACATTCTGCCCCCAATAACGAAGAACCTAAACAAAATCTACAGAAACTTCACTAAATTGTATCATGAATAGGTTTGAAAAAAATGTATAAAAATATGGAGTACTAGTCATCCGCAAGCTGCACTGTAGAGCTGGAGCGTCTTACCCAACAGCTGCCCTGCGGCCAGCCATGTACGTCGACAACAGATCATGATGGCTGGAACCATGAGGTGGCGGGGTCATAGAGGTGGGATGCGTGGCACATGCTCGCCGCTGTAGTCCGAGCTTGGCTGCACTATCGTTGCCCATCCGTGTCCTGGGGTTTGTTGCAGTGGAGCTTCTTGGAAGAAGAGAATGGACACGAAGGGTTGATGGGTTTGTAGTGTGTAGGTACTAGACATGGGACGGTAGCTGGTCTACTTCTGAGCAAAACTCTGCAGATGGACCCCACACTTCCTTTTGCGTCCCATCCATCAATCTAGTTGGGGGTTCTACATTTTCTGAGAGAAAAAAGGACTGCTGGGATCTCAAAGATGATGAGGGACAGCAGAAAATAAAACATAAGTAAAATCCCTCACTAGGTTCTACACTCTTCTACTATATTCTAGGTATATGATCCTCTAGTCATATATTCCCTCCGTTCTGAAATACTCTGCATTTTAGGACTAAAATTTGTTCTAAAATACTCTACATTCTAACTTCTAGTCAACAAAAATACGGAAAACAAAGTGATCCTCCTTTATCTATTGGATGTCACTATTTTCGGTGTAGCTTGGATTGGTTGTTTATCAATTTAAGTAGTACTAATAAATGCACTACTAATTTGTCTGATTTTTCCTAAAATATAGACTAAAAGAGAACGGAGGGAGTATGTTGTAGTGGGCTCCAGAGTGTTCTAGTATAAGTTGTAACTAGATATTTGTAGTTTTTTATATAGCTTATGTAGTGTTCTCTAAAACACTCTAGTCGCGAGGAGAGCTAAATAGTAAAAGCTCATGCAGCTTGTAAATAGAGGTAATAGTAAAAGCTCATGCAGCTTGTAAATAGAGGTACAACCTCTATGTATGTAATCGGACTATGTACACACTACCTATCAAATAAATGGAACCTTGTGTTTTTGTCTTAGATCTTGGATTAAATCTTGTGTGTCGAGAGTTTTGGACTGAACTCTTGACAGTCCCGCCCCTAGAGCGATATCTAACGCAACACATTGAAGTGGTTCCTTTAACATTTGTGTTGTTCACATTGTAGCAGCAAGGTGCAGTTTTTCCTCCACAACATTGTGCTGCTTCAGGTGGTATCAGAGCCCTGCTGATCCAATCCAGCTGTTGGTTTCCTCATTGAGAGCTGCACCAAGCAATAGAAGAATTGAAGAATTGGGGAAAAGAGTGGATGTTGCAGAACAACAAATCCAAGCGCTCCATGGAGGCCTTAACCGCAGATCTGATCAGCTAGTTGAGATGGTGTTCCTCCTACTACCAACGAAGAAGAATCATCAAAAGAGGAAGAAAATGTTCGGCGCGCAGAAGATGGGGAGGTCGTCTTGAAGCAAAAAACACCTCAACCACATGTTGTTCAGTGTACTTCAACGAGGTTAATGTAGGTTAATGTACGTTGAAGCCTCTGAAGATGACGGATATGATGAGGGCCTTATAGAACCTTATCTCTATACATATTCAAGAGTACACAATGCTACATATGGGAGAGATACAAGATGAGAACTGAGATCCCCACTTTTAGTGGAAATGTTGATATTGAGGGGTGCCTTGATTGGTTGTATGAGGTGGAGACTTTCTTTAAGGTCATGAAGACCCTAGAGTTTCTTTGGTTGGATGAAGAATCTTTTGAAAGGGAGATTTTTGCATGCAGATTATGATCAAATCCTATTTATTCAGTTTCAGAATTGTGTTAAGGAGAAAGGAAGACACCAAAGATTTTCTAAGGCTACAAGTGAGGTGCAACCTTTCTAAAACTGGAGATCAACAAGTTGCAGGGTACATCAATGGTCGATGGGCCTTAAAGGCTGAGAGGTTGATGATGAGAAGAATCGCAAGTAAGACTCCATATCCTCGTACAGAACTCCCATAGGGTTGAAGAGAAAACCGTTCAACCTAAGGCAAAACAACCTGTTCAAAAGCAAGCTTGAGGCAAGAGTAGGGTAGAGCCGGTAATAAAATGCTATAAATGCAGTGAAGGAGGACATGTATCTAGCAACTTCCCATTGAGAAAATTTGTTAACACAATTATTCATGATGGTGAAGATGACAAAAAAATATGAATCTGAAGATATAGAAGGTCAAGATGTCTGTGAAGAAGAGGGTGAAGATGTGGTATGTGTAATTCAGCATCTCTTGTTCTCGACACCACAATCCGACAACACACAACAGAAGAAAATATTTGAGAGCAAATAGACGGTAAATGGCAAGGTATGCAAGTTACCGATTGATATTTGCAGTTGTGAGAATCTTATCTCTCAGAACTAGGGAACCATTTAAAGCTCGAGACTCATGATCATCTAAATCCCTACACTATTGGATGGATCAATAAAAGGGTGAATATTAGGATCACCAAGCAATACAACATGCCACTCTCTTTGGGCAAGTACTATCATCAAATTTGTTATGTCATGTTGTTAATATGGATGACAACCATATTCTTCTTGGGAGACCTTGGCAATTTGATGTGGATACTACACACAAAGGGGAAAGAAAATTCTTGCTTTTTCACTTGGAACAAGGGGAAGATTACCATTCTACCAAACCAATTAGATCGTAATAGCTCCAAGAGGAAGGGTTGAGGAAGGGAAAAGGTGACTGCAAACGGATGCTAAAATCATTACAAGTTGGTGATATGGTGATAGTATACCTTAGAAGGAAAAGATTGCCTTTACGCATTAAAGGTAAGTGTTATGGTCGGCTCCAGTATGCACGGAAGAGGCCTAATAGTGGGCCGAATTAGAGGCTTAGCCCAAGTTATCTAGAGTTTAGAGGAGCTGTCTCCTAAATATAAAACACATGTACCCCTTCGATTCTAATCAGTACTGTTGTCGTCTCCCTCAGGAGACGGGAGCCCCAAGCCCTAGCAGCACCCGCCACCTCCTCCCTCTCACAGCGACGGTGCCCAGCCACCGGCGTCTGCGCCTCCAGCCTCACCGCCCTTACTTCCATCCCTATAATCTACGCCCGAGACGTGGTAGAACCGTAGTCTCTACCAATTTGGTATCAGATTGCTCTAGTTCGATGAGTTCTTCAGGCCTCCCCACCACCGCCCCCGCCTCCACCGGCGCGGCCACCGCCACCTCGCAGCACCCGCCGCTGCCCCCGCCGCCGCCGGCCACCTCGAGTGCGCCCGCCTCGGCCACCGCGGCCATGGCAGCTGACGCGGCCCCCGTCCTCTCTCCAGCAGAGATGTCGTCGGTGATCCGCGACCTCACCCTGGAGGTCTCGAACCTCCGGACCTTCCTCCAGGCTCCCTACGCGCCACCGCCCCCGCCGGCTGCGCCCTTCGCGCCACCACCACCGCCCACCGTCGCGCCCCAGGGACTCCCGATCATCCAGATCAGGTTCCCGTCGTCACCGTCCCCGCTGCCGACGTGGATCGACACGCCGACCTACACGACGGCGCTGCCACAGCCGACGGTGTTGCAGCCGACCGCCACCACCTTCGGGGGGTTCGACGGGTATACTGACCCATACGCCGAGAGCTCCATGGTGCCGCAGTACTCTCCTCCCGCAACGATGGGTCGCCACGAGGGCGCCTACACGGCCTCGTCGCACGTGCAGCTGCCGCCTCGCTTCACCAAGTTGGAGCTCGCCACCTACGACGGCACCATCGACCCCCTGAACTGGTTCAATCAGTGCAACCAGTTTTTCAGGGGGCAGCGGATCATGGCGTCCGACCGCACGTGGATCGCCTCCTACCACCTTCGTGGCACCGCACAAACGTGGTACTACGCCCTGGAGTAGGACGAGGTCAGGATGCCTCCGCGGGAGCGCTTTCGCGACCTGTGCCTCCTCCGGTTCGGGCCCCCCATACGTGGGAGCCGCCTGGCCGAGCTCGGTCGCCTCCCCTTTACCACATCGGTGCAGGACTTCGCCGACCGCTTCCAGACGTTGGCCTGCCATGCGCCTGGCGTCACGGCTCGCTAGCGCGCCGAGCTCTTCGTCGACGGCCTCCCCGACCACATCCGCGTCGACGTCGAGATGTGCGAACCCCAGAACCTGCAGATGGCCATGTACTACGCGCGCGCGTACGAGCAGCGTGCCAACGCCATGCAGCAGGCGTTCCCGGGCCGCGGTGCGCGCCCCCCGACCCGCCCCGCACCGGCGACCGCCACCCCGACGCGCCCTGTCGGCCGCTGCTGCAGCCGCCTCCGCGCTGACACATACCTTCCGGCGCTTGACATCAGCCGAGCACCTCGAGCGGCGCCGCAAGGGCCTGTGCTTCAACTGCGACGAGCCGTACGTGCAGGGTCATACGTGCGCCCGCCTGTTCTACTTGGAGACCGTCGACGACGTGGAGGTGGAGGCCCTCACCGTGGAGCTCGACGCCGCCACACTCCGAGGCCGGCGTCACGACCTACGGGCCGGTCGATGCGACCGCCTTCGTCGTCTCCCTTCATGCCATGTCGGGCATCAAGACGGCGAATACGATGCTGCTTCCAGTGACGTTGGGAGCGTCTCACCGCGCTCGTGGACACGGGCTGGACGCACAACTTCATGTCCAGGGGCCATGCGCCGCCTCGCCCTCCAGCCGGCGGGCGCGGAGAAGTTCAGCGTCACCGTCGCCAACGGGGACCGCCTTGCTTGCCAGGGCGTGGCGCGGCAGGTTCCCGTCCTAATCGGCGACGAGCCCTTCTCCATCGACTGCGTCGGCATCGATCTGGGCTGCTACGACTTCATCCTCGGCGTCGACTTCCAGTCCACACTAGGCCCCATCCTTTGGGACCTCGACGTGTCGTCCCTCATCTTCTAGCGCGAGGGCGGCCATCGCGTTCAGTGGACGGGCATCGGCGGCTCCGACGCCGCGACCCCGCAGCTTTGATGGTGGCCGCACTTGACGAGGCACATCCTCTCCTGGCCGACCTCTTCGACGAGCCACAGGGCCTCCCACCCGCGCGGCCCTGTGACCACCGCATCCACCTGCTGCCGGACACGGCGCCTGTCGCCGTGCGCCCGTACCGGTACCCCCAGCTGTAGAAGGACGAGCTCGAGCGCCAGGCGGCGGTCATCCTCGCGCAGGGCATCATCCGAATTTTGACATCGTCGTTCTCCGCCCCGGTGCTCCTTGTGCGCAAGGCCAACGGCACATGGCGCTTCTGCATCGACTACCGTGCCCTCAATACCATGACGTCCAAGGACAAGTTCCCCATCCCCGTCGTGGATGAGCTCTTGGACGAGCTACAGGGAGCGCGCTTCTTCAAAAAGCTCGACCTGCGTTCGGGCTATCATCAGGTGCGCATGCACCCGGACGACATCGAGAAGACGGGGTTCCATACTCATCATGGCCACTTCGAGTTCCTGGTGATGCCGTTCAGCCTCTCCAACTCGCCGGCGACCTTCCAGGCCCTGATGAACGACGTGCTCAGCCCATACTTGCGCCGCTTTGTGCTTGTTTTCTTTGACGACATTCTTATCTACAGTTCATCCTAGGCGGAGCACCTGCAGCACGTGGCCATCATCTTCAACGAACTTCGAGCGCATCATCTCCACCTCAAGCGCTCGAAGTGCTCGTTCGGCACGACCTCCGTCGCATACCTGGGGCACGTCATCTCGGCGGAAGGTGTCGCGATGGACGCGGACAAGGTCGTCGCAGTCGCCGCGTGGCCGACCCCGCAGTCACCGCGGGCTCTCCGCGGCTTCTTGGGCCTCGCCGGCTACTACCGGAAGTACATCCGGGACTTCAGCCTCATCGCCGCGCCACTGACGTGCCTCCTTCGATGCGACGCCTTCTCCTGGGACGAGGAGGCGACTACGACGTTCGCGGCTCTCCAGCGGGCGCTCACGACGGGACCCGTCCTCCAGATGCCAGACTTCGACATGCCGTTCGTGGTGGACTGCGACGCCTCCGGCATCGGCTTCGGCGCCATCCTCCACCAGGGCGAGGGACCGCTGGCCTTCTTCAGCCACCCCTTCGCCGCTCGCCATCACAAGCTCGCGGCATACGAGCGCGAGCTTATCGGGCTGGTTCAGGCGGTGCGCCACTGGCGACCTTACCTTTGGGGTCGGTCGTTCCGTGTGCGCACGGACCACTACAGCCTCAAGTTCTTGTTGGACCAGCGCCTCTCCACCGTCCCACAGCACCACTGGATCAGCAAGCTCTTCAGCCTCGACTTCACCGTCGAGTACCGCCCAGGTCGTCTCAACACGGTCGCCGACGCCTTGTCCCGCCGCGACACTGAGGCGACACTGAGGATGTCGCTGACGACGTTGCCATGGCGGGCATTGTCTTGTGCATTCGCTCCGGGCCGTCCTTCGCCTTCATCGACGACATTCGCCATGCGACTTCTACTGCCGCGGACGCATAGGCGCTCCGCGGGCGCCTTGACACCGGCGAGCTGGGGGCGCCCTGGCGCCTGGACGATGGGTTGCTTCTACACGGGCACCGCCTTTTCGTGCCCACCCATGGTGACCTGCGCCACCAGGTCTTGTCATTGGCGCACTATGCAGGACACGAGGGCGTGCAGAAGACCCTCCATCGCCTCCGTGCTAATTTCTGCATCCCCGGTGATGGCGCACTGGTCCGTGACTAGGTGCGATCATGCGTGGCGTGCCAGCGGAACAAGACGGAGATGCTGCGATCCACGGGTATGCTACAGCCACTGGATGTGCCCTCACAGGTATGGCTGGTATCTCCATGGACTTCATCGAGGGACTTCCCAAGGTGGGCGGCAAGTCCGTCATCCTCACAGTGGTTGACCGCTTCTCCAAGTATGCGCACTTCATCGCCCTCGGTCACCCCTATACAGCCGCGTCCGTGGCTCGAGCCTTCTTCGACGGCATCATCCGCCTCCACGGGTTTTCTTCGTCCATCGTCAGCAACCGTGATCCTGTGTTCACGGGTCACATCTGGCGGGATCTCTTTCGTCTGGCGAGTGTAAAGCTCCGCATGAGCATGGCGTTCCACACTCAGACGGATGGCCAATCCGAGGTGGTCAATAAGGTGATCGCCATGTATTTGTGTTGTGTTACAGGTGATCGTCCACGAGCTTGGGTGGACTGGTTGGCATGGGCGGAGTACTGCTACAACACCTCATATCACTCCGCCCTGCATGCCTCGCTTTTCGAGGTGGTCTACGGGCGCCCACCTCCGCTGATGCTTCCTTATGAGCCTGGCACGGCTCGGTCCGAGACGACGGGCCACTTACTCCGCACCCGCGACGAGATCATGGCTGAGGCGCGCCAGCGTCTTCTCCAAGCACAACAGCTGGCCAGGAAGTACTATGATGCTCATCATCGCGAGGCGGAGTTCGCGGTGGGCGATTGGGTGTGCCTGCGCCTCCTTCACAGGACCACGCAGTCCCTGGACCCGCGCTCCAAGCGCAAATTGAGACCCCGCTACGCCGGTCCCTTTCATGTGCTGGAGCGTGTTGGCACACTCGCATACCGCCTCTGCCAGCTGGTTTTCGCCTTCATGACGTCTTCCATGTCGGCTTACTGAAGCCCTACCGAGGGGTCCCTCCTGCGGCGACCCCGGGCCTTCCTCCTACTTCGGATGGCCGACTTCTGCCACCTCGCGAAAGTGATGCAGGCGCAGCAGCGTCGCGGCGTGTGGCATGTCTTGGTGCAGTGGGCCGGCCTGCCCGAGGAGGAGGCGACTTGGGAGAAGCTCGACGATTTCCGCCAGCAGTTTCCAGATGTTCAGCTCGTGGATGAGCTGTTTGAGAAGGCGGGGAGAGATGTTATGGTCGAGCTCCAATATGCACGGAAGAGGACCAATATTCAAAAGCACTTCCAGATTACGTGCCTGCCTTATATTTATTTCCAGACCAAGGAAGTGCTAATTTCTATATTTGCATCTTCCACTCCTCCCCATCCCTATTGTTTATAACTGAACCAGTAATTTGTTAAGAGCAGCATTTCATCAAGTATCATGTCCAAATATTGTCATCTCATACATAAACCGTGTGTTCCTTCACGGTGTCACCACTGGCCCTATATCAGTTGCTTCTTTTTATTAGTATAGCAAGCCTCTAGATCGTACCAAAGCATGATCATCTAACCAAATTGCACTAATCACTTGCCTGTCTAAGGCAACATAATTGTTGACGTGTATTTGTAAAGATTAAGACATTTTTTTTCACTCCCATCGTATCTTGTTTAAATTATGTGCATCTTTTCGATGATTTGGCATTTTTTTTACAACTGAAACTACTTGTTTTCTGGTGTGAGCTTTAGTGCTGTATCCGAAATATCCTTTGCTTCCGCATGCATACCCTTGCTTGTACATAGCTCATTGGCATCTTTCCACCCAATTTTCCCAGCTACCCCATGCCATGCAAATGCATATTCCCTTTTAGTTCAACACTCCTGTGACGTTTAGGCATCATGATCAATTCACGTGTGCCTTCACTACTCTCTGTTCTAATCGTCATGAATTATTGTCATATATGTAGAAACTATTCAAGTTGCTACACATTAGCAACTTACTAGTAAGTATCACGTGCTTTGCAAGACCTGGTATGAGCACAACAATACTCCTAGAGCTTTAGAGCAACTCTAGCAAACCCCGTAAAAGCTGTTTGTCCTTGACCATAAACCGCTTTTGCGGTATCACCACGGGTTCCACTGGAGGCTTCTGAACTCATACGGTAAAACCAAATATTTTCTTCCTGCGGTAGGTTGCATTCCTCGTTTTCTTTGGCCCAGATGCCATCATTTGTGGCAGCCCCCAAAAACTACACCGTCCTCGGTAGGCAGGACAATGGTGCCACCAACACGGGAGCGAGCTCGCACAATGCTGCCGGCAAGGGCAGTCAATGCGCGTGATGATGCACTTTCCGGAGGTGCGGGTGTGACAGGATACCCCAATTAGGGCCACGCGACCTTTGAGCCGATGGGCGACGGCACAGAGAGCACCATGGCAATAATTAGGCAGCACAGGTGCAAGGGGAACAGCGTCAGCGAGGGAGCAGGAAATATGGGGCTGAAACGTCCCTCCCGCTACGGTCAGGTTGACTATGTGTGGAATCGAAAACCTGGCCATGTGTACCGCTTATATGCTGGTTTTGGCGGCCGTTTTTAGGTTCCAGCGACAAATTTTCTGGGACAGGCTGTATGCAGGATCTATCCGGTGCATTTTTTGACTTCAAGACCACAAAATGGTGGTTATTTTGCAGTTATAGCCTTGTGCGGGATCTCCTAGAGATGCTCTAAAGAAACAAGAGTTAATATTATGTAGGAACATATGGTGCCATGAAAATTGTAAACTTGAAATGTTTTAATAAATAAGGCTGTAAGCTCCACAAAATGAGGGCTTTTAGCGGTTTTCTAAAATACCGTCATCACATTGCAATTATAGATGAAATTTTCTACAAGATACCCTGTGAGAAGAGCACCTTGCCTGGGTAACTTTTTTGAAGAAAAAAAAACTGCCTGGGTAACTCAGTGTGACACGGCAAGAACGCTCGTTGGTCTAGCACATCCAACAGGTCGTACTCTTAGCGCTCGAATAAACAACTTTACCCAAGAACCCATATTGCAAAGTCTCCATCGATTGTTCTCTAGAAAATTCGTCTAGCTCCTAGAAGGTTCACACAGGCGTGCACCGTTGGGAGGGGTGAATCCAACGCATGGCAGCCGTTGGATCATTCACGATGATACTTGATGAATGGCAGATGACAGTCCTGAATAGAAAATGAATGGCTATGATAACTTCATAGGCGTTCTGCTAGGAAGTTGGGAGGAGTGTGGTAAATCCAAATTCATAACTGCTACATTATAGTAGTAGAGACAAAAAAGAGATACACGTTGATACATCTGAGCCATACTTTTGACATATTTTGGTATACTACATACTGTGTGCTATTTGAATGGAGACAAAAATGTTAATTTATGTCTGTTTGTTTACACGTTCACATCTGAGCCATACTTTTGACATATATTGGTCTACATATTGTGTGCTATTTGAGTGGAGATACAAATGTTAATTTATGTCTGTTTGTTTTATAGGTTCAAGTTTTATAAACCAAAATGTTAAATTCCATACAAAGTTTACTCCACTATTTAGCTTTTGATGGACTTCGTATTGAGTTGATGGAAACCAATTTCCTGGTTTCCTTTTGTTTATTTCAAGTTCCATATAATACACTTGAGTTATATATTTATCCACATAATACGAGTCACGCTCTCTACAAAATCTGAAACAAATTCATATTCTTTGATTAATTATATATTAGGTCACTCATGAGTTAAGAGATTAGGTTAGATGTTCATAGTTTTTTTTTTTTTGTGGGTAAAAAAAAAACTGTGAGCCTTAAAAAAACTGTTAGCTTAGCATGTGGTTGATTTTTTTCATACAATTGCTAGCTAGCATACATATAGTATTTCTTAGGTAATGTGAGCCTAAATAGTTGGTGTGCTAATCTAGTAGTGAAACTGTTGGCTGATGCATCCTGAGAAGAGGAAAGGAAAACAACAGCTAGAAAATACACCACTGAAGTAGCTCGTCTTTCTGTCGACGAATCTCAACATTCATTTTCTATCATAGTAATATAATAGATATGATTCTTCTACCAAACACGAAGTTGAACAAATTTTAGTTCATATACAGTCGAGCTATTGTCCAATCGATTAAGCATATTGAAGGAGATCTTAAATTGGCCGTAGACCACGGTTATTGTCTTACTGATGCACTCTTAAAAAACCGCAAAGAAAAATAGTATAGTATATTATCTCGTAAATCCTACTTTGTCAAGATCGAGCCGGCCATGCAATTACTCATATCAAATTCACATAACTGACGTATATTTGTAATGGAAGCTGCCAAAACAGCAGGATCCTGTCAGGATTTATTCCCAGAGGGTCACCTCCTCTAACTCTGACAGTTCCACAGCTCCCCGTGGCAGCCGCTTTCTCTTCACCACTCCCGCACCACCACCACCACCTCCCTCAGTGATGGCTGCCGTCAACCTCGTTGTCTTGCAATGCCATCATCTCCTACCCACCCGCCCCAATCCGTCCCAACCTAATCAAAGCTATGTGCCACTCTCTGGACAAAAGAAAGCAATATTCCTTTTCATTGTTGGGCCATAGATTTGCCACAGATATAATTTGGTGCAAAGCACCCAGTATCAAACCAACACCTATTGTAGGTCTATACTAGAAGCTCAAGCCTAGGTGTGCCAAGAAATATGAATGCATACCATGTATCAGAGAAACAAAGTAAGGATAGTATTACCTCAGGGTGATGAGGTGTGCTATAAAATTTAAGTACCAGGTTTCTCACACCAGTACACATCCTGAGCAAATGGAACACACTGGCCCCAAAGGAGTGTCCTTGTGGATTTATATACAGGGTCAAGTGTGTCAGGTCCGGGAGCCTTTTAATGTCTTCCATCATGTACTGCTTGTTAGGAATGTCCTGCTGCAGATTAATGCGAACACGCAAAAATGAATCAGTACTGATGATTGGTAGTTTCTAGGTGTAGATCTGTGGGAAGTCATAAAAAAGGATAAGTAATAACAAGTAGAAAGGAAATGAGGAACTTGGTTAGAAATTCAATAACACACAGCAAATGGTTCTTTTATGCTAGCAGGTCTGAGATCATGTGCTCCCTTGAATAATCAATATACCAGTGCAGTGTAGTGGTTTGTAGCATCAACGCTAAGTACTCAAAGGCAGAAAAAAGGTAATGCCTCACAGAGGATAAAATGTTGCTAAGCCATGTTTTTGGGACTTACAAGGAAAACAATCAAGAACCTCATCGTATGCCTATGGCTAATTCCTTAATTTGGACTCCAAGTTTACGTAATGATGGCTCACATAAAAATGAACTCACCGGCACATTGGCAAGTGTCAAGCTGAGACTCCGGATGAGCTCAAAGCGTTGTAGAAGCCTGACACAAGAGCTATTCAATTCCTGTGCAGATTCGGCCAGTCCACATACAAGAAAAGGGTATGGGCTTAGACACTCTAGATTTTCCATCTTGCCAAGCTGTGTGAACCTTGGATCATAATGATCCCCCCAATCGAGGGATACCAGCTGAGGGGCGGAGATGTTTGCAACGGGTTGATTATGACTCGAAGAAAAGCAAGAGCTCACACATAAGTGTATGAGTGCCGGAGTCATAACAGTGAGCTGTTGCAGCTGATGCAGATTTCTCAGTTTCAATTTCTTGAGAGACTCAGAGTGAATGTTGAAGTTGACCATACCCCAGGCATCACAGACAGTGAGTCTCTGCAAAGATGGGCACCGCAGAGAGGAGACTGCTTCACCGAGCTCGCACGGGCCATGTAGCTTGATGCAAGCCAAGAAGAGATCGGTGAGTCCAGCGAATTCGCCCAATGGTGGCACCGCGAGGCCAAGATATCCTAGTTCGAGGTGGATCGAGGTGGCGGTCTCGAAACAGGGGAGCTCAAGGGCGCCCCCTTCCGCGGCCTCGTCCTCCGTCTCATTATGCGGCGCCGTGTTGATGAGGAGTAGATTGCCGGAGAGGCGGCGCGCGGCCATGGGAAGCCAGGCCGCCACGGACTCGGCGGTGGCGTCGATGAAATAAACGGAGAGGCGGTGGAGAGCCGACGCTTCATGGGCGGTGAGGGCAAGGCGTACGTGCTGGGGGTCACTGGGGAAGGGGAAGTTGAGCTCCGGGAGCAGCCTCCAGATGCGGCGCCAGCGACTGGAGAGGACGCTGGTCCGCGCGGCGACGGCCACATCGAGAAGCTTGAGAAGGATGTGGATCAGAACGTCGTCGGGAAGCGCGCTGAGGCGGTCCTCGCTTCCGCCGCCGTCGGAGAGAATGGGTCGCTTGGCGGAGTTCTCCCCGTCGCAGTGCTCCATGGAAGAAGAGCCGAAGAGGGAGTTGGCGCGTCCCAGCTCGGGCTCACACTCGCTCGCTAGCTGGAGATCAGGGAGGGGGTCGCCGATGCCATCGCCATTGCTGTGGAAACGGGAGTGGTTCTAGCCGCCGCCGCCGCCGCGGAGTCACTCGACGGTGGCGTTGTCTCCAGTGAGGGAGCGGAGCTAAAGCAGTGGGCCACAAATTGTGTGCTCTAGCTGGGTTACGGTACAGCTTATGGGCCGTTTACCATCGACCGGCCCGGCCAGGAGGTTCAAGATTCTCTCAGAAAAAACAGCCCGGCCAAAAGGTTCACAATTCTCTGGCCAGAAATAGTTCTTTCATAATAGAAGAAAATTCTAGTAAACCCTAAACCAACTAGCTGTTATTATAAATTTTTGCCATTCATTAAATAGTATGTTCTTCAAAAATTGTTCTTTTAAAACTACTTAAAGATAATCATTAAACCATTTCTTTTAAAGCCTCAAAGTAAATAATTTCTCTAGGTAAAATAGGATTGTGCCAAACATAAAGAACTGTGTTTTTCTTTGTTGTTATGCTTTATTATTCAACCTGTAGGATATTTCATGAGTCAATCCAAACCCTAATAAGAACCTTAAGCGTGAAGCAAATTTAAAAGTGCAACACATCCTAAAGAAATCATCACCACTCAATAATACTAAATCATTGGTGTTGGGGTTTACCAAAGTGCATAGCATTTCTTATGCATAATAGCATATTGCCATTTTTTATGCATTTTCCTTACCAGACGAGAATGATGTTATTTTAATAATTTGGAGCTATGTATATCTTGTATTGAAGTCTTTGAACGGCATAATCTTGCAATCAACCATGCAAGTTCAACGCTTGCTCATGTCATTTGATTATTTTTATTAAATTACTTACAAAGTATTATTCATATCATTCATGAACTTAAAATCAAAATATTGCTTTTACAATTATAAATATCACTATGTGGTGAGCAATGGAACCATGTCTTGCGCTGATGGTGGAGGTTCCATTGCAGCTGGGTATATATTTAGATAGGTCTAACAATAAATACCATATATTGATTCGTGCGCCGCATATTACGCGTTAACCATGAGATCTATAATGGTTCTAGGAAAATTAGTTGGATCTTCTTCTTTTCGCGTTCAACAGACTTGATAGGGTCAGGCTATGATTCGGTTGCTTCACAATAGTCTGGGATGGACTTAATATCCCCATATTTGTTGGATGAAGGGTGATCTATCATGTAATGATGGATTGTAAGTAGCACACTATGGGTAAGAATTGTGGCTTGTCACAAGTTGTCTACTTGGGGGCTCGAGCTGGAACCTACTGGTTGGAGGCACAAAGGTCGTACCATTGATCCGTGCGAACATTTCGTGTGTAACAAGGATACAAATTTTATTTGTTTTGGCACAAAATAATTTGAATTCAAAATTGATTTGAATTAGGCTAGTAAGGAAACAAGATTTTTGAGATTTCACAGTAACCGGTAATTATGGTGCCCTCCGGTAAAAAAATTTCTCAAGAAAAATGATGCATCTGGGCACCGGCGAGCAACTTCCTCCACCGGAGCTCATGCGACCAAAATATTTTCTAGGAGTAAGAACTTTTGGAGGTCTTCGGTATTCAAAATTGGGTGGTGGTATGTGGACCAACTGGCCCAGAAACCATAGTAATATTCCATGCCGCTTCATTAGATCCTCGTTATCAATGTCAACTAGGTATCATAAGTAAATGGATTTTTTTTACCACATCGCTAGGCTACCACCAGACTTTGTGGTTTCAAAGCGGTAAATGATTGGTAACTACAACTGTCAGAGGGTCAACACTACTCCATTGACAATACAAAATGCAATGCCCTAAAGAAAATGCTCAAAACTGCGCATTTTACCGCCGATGCTATCCTGATAGTGGAAATCATAGAAAAGAAAGGTGTCGTCAGAGGGTCAACACTACTCCATTGACAATACAAAATGCAATACCCTAAAGAAAATGCTCAAAACGGCTCATTTTACCACCGATGCTATCCTTATAGTGGAAATCATAGAAGAGAAAGGCACCTTAAGCGTGATGTAGTGGGAATAGTCTTCCAAGAGACATAATTAGAAGTTGTAACTCAAACTATCATCATCACCATATAATGATCAAGTAGACGTTATACGTGCAGTAATTAGTGCACCCAAATACTGTTGTTGCATCAGTAGAAATCATGACAAAAATGCTAGACAACCATCCATATATCAAATGTAAAGTTATACATGCAAGAAGTAGTGCACCCAAATAATGTTGTTCCATTAGTAGAAATCATGACAAGAACGCTAGACATCCTCCATATACTCCACATATCAAATGTACATAGCCTACAACATAGGATGATGACACTAACATCTTGAAAGATATTCTGCATTTAGCTGCCCACATCTTATAGGTTGCCTACTTAGTAGTATCTAAGCAAAACTCGGGTCAGGCTTAAAAAATCCCGAAGCTAAAAACTTAGTCCTAAGGCAGACATAGCCTGACCATCGGGCCTAGAAATCAGGCTGAGCCTAGCCCCGCTAAGTCCAACCGTCAGGCCTACAATTTAGTCCTAAGCCTGGCCAAGGTCGCCCAAATACTGTTGTTCCATCAGTAAAAATCATGCCAATAGTACTAGACATCCATCCATATATCGAACGTACATAACCTGCAACATACATCCATATATCAAACATACATATCCTGCAACATCAAGTGCATTAGGCTGCTGACTTAGTCTTGGTCATACGTAGGCAAAATTCAGGCCAGAATTAAAAAAGTCCGAAGTTAAAAAACTTAGGCATGAGGCCTACCTAGCCCGACAGTCGGGCCTAGAAATCATGGCTGAGCCTAGCCCGGTGGCGACCCAAGCCTAGACCGAAACATGAAATCAGATCAAACGTACACTTAGACCGAAACATGAAATCAGATCAAACGTACACTCACAAACTAGCTGCTAAATGACCCGATACATCACTGCATGTTCTAAATGGCTCAGCTCATCGTACTCTTAAGAGTTCTGTTTCTGCTTTCTCAGAGCAAATACAGTTCCTTAATATCTAAGCCAGATACTTCAAAATAGGTCACATTAAGTAGCGGATCTTGATGGAGTCGAACCACCATTCCCAGCACTTGATTTGCTGGAACGCTCTTTCCAGTTCAGAGCTAAAGATCCATAATTTATTTGATCCATTCTAAGAGCATCAAACACCATGCACAATTAAAAGGTTATGCGGTAATTTAGAAATTGGGTACATAATATTATAAACAGAAGACCATAATAACAAATGATAAACTTCCAAAACAAAAAAAAACATACCCAAACTAATATGAGTACATAATATTTTAAACAGACGACCATAATAACAAATGATCTCAACTTCCGAAACAAAACACATACCCAAACTTTATTCGCTTTAGAAATTGCCACCCAAAAATGTTTGTTGACAGAACAAACTTCATTTCCTAGCCTGTTTGGTTCTAATTGTAAGTGCAAGCAAAGTGCATGGACAAATTTTGCTAGGAGAGTACTTAATGAAAATGTTTGTTGATAAATTAAAAACAAACCATTTCTTAGCCTGTTTGGTTTACATTGCAAGTGCAAACCATAACACATGAACAAATTTTACCAGGGAGTATTTTACGAAAAATATGTGTTGATAATAACAAATTGTACACGTACCATCATTTCTTAGTCTGTTGGGTTTAAATTCCAAGTGCAAAATACCGAAAATGTTTGTTGATAAAAACAAATTGAACAGACTGTAAGGCAGTACATACAACTAAAATCACTAGTTATTACAACTAAATAAGAGTATTAACATGCATTAGCAAAATGAATATGTTCTGCAACACTGGAGATTGTAGGATAATATATACAACTAAAATCACTAGAGTTATTACAACTAAATAAGATTATACGCTACCAGTTTGTACATGCATGGAATTTTTACCACCAGATGTCCATGAAGATATGTCTGCAAGTTCCAGCAATATCACCGAAACGTGAACACAGCCAACCTTCCTCAGAAAAGTACGGAGGAAAACAACCTGACAAGTACCAGATGTCCCACAGCACAAAACTGGTCTACAGGTGGTGTGATGTATCAACATGAAGAAGGGCTTCAATGGAGGTCCACAAGTACATTAAGGTAAGGTACATACAAGAAAAATACATACACAAGCACCGAATAGAACTACAAGGAACTCTTGTGTCTCTAGGACAAGACAAGACGTATACAAAAGTCATGTTAACTGAAAGAGAACAAGCTATTCAAAAATAGAAACCAAGAATACTCAAAAAAGCTGCTGGGTTTCGTGTTAAAAGTTAAGCAGCAACATATCCCCAGATATATGAACACATTTACAGTATGACATGCTGGGCAGTGAAGTTGGAATATAAAAAACTGTAGCTGTCAAGAGAAAGAGGACTGTTCCTTGACAGAAGCTACACCCCTCCACCACGCAGGGTTACATTCAAGTGACAGCAATGTGCATATAAAATTTTGAATTGAGATTTGATCAAAGTAATTGCCATTGGGGCAAGTTGGAATCAATCGTTGTTTGCTTCATGCAGAAAATTTAAGTGAAGTAGTCAGATGTACCTTCGTTTGTAGTTATCGTTGTGCCTCAGCGATAAGAGTTCTTCTGTCCGTAGTTAATCCCAAGGCAGTTTGAGACGTTGGGTACGTGATTATCGCGGTGTAGTTCAGAGTAGTGGCGACATTGCAGGACGATGCACAATAACAGACCAGCAGAGACGGAGACACCATGGCAGGGTGGAGAACCCGGGGCAAAATAAAACAAATATATAGTTCCCCGTGCGATCTCCACCCCGCGAACACAACAAAATGTACTTTTATTGCCTCGTGGCCTGCCAAGCGAGCGCACCCGACATGGCAAAGGCCGTCCTGGTCTACCAATCTAGGTACATGTAGTACAATACGCATGATGCGCATCAGCTTACCAGCACAATTACCTTAATCTGGAGACAGGCAAGCACATCTCACCATCAAACATCATTTGATCAGCGAACAGGAACATAACCCAGATGAGCTGTTCTTCACGCCGTCTTGATCTTCAACTAAAGTTGGTTTAGATACCAGCGGAAAATAACCGGTGCCAGCATGCCACCTGTAGCCAGATGAACTTCTCTTGGATTGATCACTCGGTGAAGAATTGGAACACAAATTGACGGATCCGGCACATGGATCGATCAGCCATCACGAGCGAGTCGCGAGAAGATCTTGGACTCGCGTCATCTCTTAGGGTAGGACATCCACCAAGGTGGAATTCTTCCAACAAAGGATCGAACCAGCCTAAATAGCAACATCCTGAAGTAGGAAGAACAAAACCAAATTCGTAGTCTGAATAAAAACTGTAAAGCTGCAGATTCGGAAGATTTTGAATTAGATCTGAAAGGCCTAGACGGAAATTAAGAAGTCCTGGTTTGACAAGGGGGGGAACAGCATAGTATAGAAGATCATCTAACATTATGACTAAAAAAAGATCATCCAACATATCAAAATAAGTACACAAATTAACACAACAAAATAGTTCATATCGCAATTAATGAGATCCATCGAAGAATCTGTAATCTTAAATCTAGGGAACAAGCATATATCGATCTAGATCTATTTCTCTAAGAAAACAGCATAGTATAGAAGATCATCTAACATTATGACTAAAAAAAGATCATCTAAAATATCAAATATGTACACAAATTAACAACAAAATAGTTTATATCGCAATTTATGATATCAATCAAAGAATCTGTAATCTTAAATCTAGGGAACAAGCATAGATGGATCTAGATCTACTATTTCTCTAAGAAGACGAAATTCTACCTAAATCTTCTCTAACAAAACGTAACTCTAGCTAACGATTAAATCAAGACCTCGACAACATAGAGGAAAGAGAATATAGGCAGACGCAGAACACCTCGCAGTTGACGTGCAGGGAGGAACGAGGAGGAGAGGAGCCTGCGACAGGCGATGAGAGGAGAGAGGATAGCAAGGAGGGGAGGGCAATTATACAGGGGTTCTCTCGTCGATTGAGTCGGTTCGGGGGGCGGACGGCTCCGATTGGATCACGTAGCTGTCTCTTGGTCGTTGTCAGTTATGGATTGACGGAGGACCTCGCGTGCCGCGCGAAGTTTCTGGGTGGGTCGCGTTTGCGTGTCCCCGCTGGCCACGTATTTTCCATCTGGTCTGCGTCAGCGCTTGCGTCACGCGGAGGCCTGATCGTCTACGACCGTGTCCTCGTGTGGCCGGTTTACATTTTGCGAGATTTTTTTAAATAATATGAGTTTTTTATTATTTTTTATGAATAATATGTGTTTCTAATCTATACCTAATCTTTATCTTTACCTACTAATAAAGGAAGTAAGGTTTCTCCCTAATTTTTTCGTCCGTTTTGGAGTTGCCCCTAAATTTCTGTGCAAATTACAAACACTGCCACCGATTAGTCAACGAACGGTTCAAGAAAACGTCGCTCCCTTCACGGCCTGCTCCGACGGGAGGAGGTGGGGCTCTCATGAACCTTGGCCCAGCCAGGCCGAATATTACGGCCCGTATATGCTGCCCATGCACGCCTTGGTCGCCAGATGCTAGCGTAAGCAGCTGGAGAACTCTGGAGAACTCGTTCTAGATAGTCCCACCTCGCCCCCTTAAATTGAGTTCCACCAATTTATATAGTTTTGCAAATCGCTGATAGTCGAGCTGAGTCGGGAGCCAAGAAGCCAAACAGAAGAGAGCCCCACCTCGACGGACTTTGACATCAATGCAAGGGAAGGATTGCACGGGCTGTAAAGTTGGCTAGGGAAGGATTGCACGGGCTGTAAAGTTGGCTGAGAAGAAGGACGCTTCAGGGATTTAGTACAAACTACAAAGAGATCAGGGTAATCCCACCAATGCGTGGTGTGTGTCACCATTCACGACCAATCCCTGGTCGGCGCCCAGGTTGTCCGTATCCTTCATCCATCCTCCGCCCGGATTCGGACGCGAAGCCGGTGATCCATTCCCCGCCGCAAACCAGGTCGCGGTCGCGCGACTAGGTTCCGCCCCCGCGAAGTATCACAGGTGTTGGCGGTCCCTTGCGCGGCCGACACTACTCCGCTCCCGTCCGCACACCAAGCGGCCAACGCCCTTGCCCCGATTCGTCCATGCTGCTGCTGGTGGTAGTCAACGCCGATTGATATGTGTGCCTTTCTAGGTCCGTAGTCTTTATCGATTTTGCGCTTGGAAGAAGATTGGAGATTGCTTCCCCTGCGTTGGGCAAATTTCTAATCTATACCTACTTATCTTACCTTAATAAAGGAAGTAAGGTTTCTCCCCAGATTTTTTGTCTGTTTTGGAATTACTCTTACTTTTCGATGGAAATTACACATTCTGCCACTGCTTGTGTACAAAACGGTTCGGCCGACCCTCTAACCGAAGAAGAGGCCAACCCATCGAGAAATCGCCTCCCCTGTCTCCGCTCCGGCTGGACGGGACAAGCAGAGGAGACCGCCTTGATTGGGAGCAGCGGGAGAGCAGCATGGGGAGAAGCCGGAGCTTTCCCTGACCAAAATCGAAAGCAAGAGCGGCATGCCGTCCACACGCGCGTCGACCATCGACACCAGCCTGTCGTTAACTGGGGAGGCATGATGGATGGCTTCTTCAAGATCTCTAGGCGGATGGGGATCTCCGGCGGTCAACTCCTGAGTGCAAATTCCTTTTGCAAAGGAGACTTCCTCTGGCTATTCTATGTGTCTCGGACGGGCGTTGACCAGACCGGTGGGGAGTCAGATCACTTGAGAGAGGTGGGGCCCGACGGGCGTTGATTGGACGGAGGTGCCATAGCCAGCCGCTTGGCCAGGTTCACCGGCCAGACTTGCGTGGGACAGCGGAGGACGATTTGGCCAGGAGGCGCCTACGGGCATCAAACTGCTGCCACGCTTCAGGTGGGAGGCGCGCGCCGGCAGCTGACGGGCGGACGAGCGGCCTGGAGGTGCGTAACCGGGATGGGCACTGAAGGGAACAGTATACAGTTCTGATTTTCTTTGGGATACTGTACAGTCGTGATGCGATACAGTAGTGGCTTAGAGTTTTAATTTTTTGAGAAGTAGTGGCTTAGAGTCGGACGAAAAATCTGGGGAGAAACCTTACTTTGGAGAAGTAGTGGCTTAGAGTGGTAAAGATTAGTATAGAAGTAAAATGCAACATTATAGAAGACGACGTCTTAGAAACAAGACCAAATGCAGAAATATTTTGGAGATGGGTTAAAAGTTTTACTACTATTCAGAATCCGCTGCAACGCGCGGGCATTTTACTAGTAATAATAAAGGAGCTAAGGTTTCTTCCAAAATTTTCGTCCAACATTTTTTGGACCGTTTTGCCCTCCCACTAAAACACATAATACTGCAGATTGCCATTGAACCGGTATGCTTTGTGTTTTTATCCGACCGCACCCACGACCTCCCCCATGGTCGTCCGCCCGGCAGCAGGCAGCTTCGCGGTGGAGGGAAGTCGAGGTCGGGGGAGCTTTGTGCGCTCGTGAGGAGCTGCAGGGCAGCGTTGACCCGGTCGTTCCCTGCGCGAGCGGATCAAGGCTTCTGCCTACTTCCGTTGTTGTAAAGTTACAAGAATGGCAGCTCAGCTGTTTGCACGACAAGCGGGGAAAACCAAGGCGGGGGTTAGCGGAGATGGGAATCGGCGTCCGAGCGGGAATTGATGGATGCATATCGGCACCAGAATTTCGTGGGAGAAATTGTGTGGATTTTGTGGAAGAATTGGGGAAGAAAGGAGGCCAATTTCAGATCTGGCGTCGAGGAGCACACGCCGTGTCACGCATGGGAGTCAGTCCACTGCGGTGTAAGGGGCGCGTCGCGGCATAGGTGAGCCAGATGATGGCCGGGGCGGCCGCGGGCATGCAGCGAGTCTGCCGGCGCGGTTTCTTGACTCTTTTGGTCTGGATCGAGGATGAGCAACATAGGGTCAACGCGATTTCTCATGATGCGTCACGTTGGGCTGCACAATTATACGGCCCAAATCACGTGAGCTCATGGCACCTAGGAATCGATCGATGGATCGATCAGACAGTTTTAGTCCCACCTTGCTCCCTTGCATCAACATCCACCGATTTATATGCGGTTGCAGATTGTGGAGTATCAGCAAGGGGATCAATAAGCAGTAGAGCCATCGATGGGTTTGAAGATATGGTTGCCTAACTAAGCACTGTATATGTGCTGTGAGAATTAAACGGAGGGATTGTGGGCTGCCTGCTGAAGTCGAAAAATCGGAGCCGTTCACACACTGGTGGAAAAAAGGGCTTTGGTCGCGGTTGGCAACTGCCATTAGTCGCGGTGGCGCAACCGCGACCAAAGCTGCGCGACTAAAGGCCCCCCCCTTTAGTCGCGGTTCCTTACGAACCGCGACTAAAGGCCCGTCCACGTGGGCCGCAGGCGAGCGCCAGGGCGGAGGACCTTTAGTCGCGGTTCTTCTGGCCAGCCGCGACTAAAGGCCTCCGCAGGGTTTAGGGTTTTAGCCCCCTCCCTAAATCTGGTTTCTTTTTAATTTGTATTATTTTATTTCTTTTGGGTTTTAATTCTCAAGGAGTTTCACATATTTAGGCCAACCGCGACTAAAGGCCTCATGAGTTTAGGGTTTTAGCCCCCTCCCCTAAATCTGGTTTCTTTTTAATTTGTATTATTTTATTTCTTTTGGGTTTTAATTTTGAAGGAGTTTCACATATTCTACGGTACTGTATACATACATGCATATGAATGTACAATTTCAAACAAATTTGAAATTAGAACCAAAAAGAATTCAAGAGGAATATACAATATATATTCAATATCGGATGACCATATACAATATATATTCAATATCGGATGACCATATACAATTTTGAACAAGTTAGTTACAAATTCTGGTGCATATAAAGTTCTACGTCATCGTAATAGTGTTCTCCTTTAGGATCGATGACTTCCCTCGCCAACCATCCAGCTAGTTCCTCTTGAAGTGGTCGGAAGCGAGCTTCTGGACTAAGCGTCTTCCGGAGGTTATTCCTCGGGATGTTGTTCTCACACGTCTGGTCCCGCTCATTGCGGTATCTCCGGATCCTCTCACAAACATAGTATCCACATAGATTGGTCCCGGTGGTGAGTATCCCGATCGTCCGCATCGCCATTTTAAAAGATAGCTCTTTTTTGAATTCACCGACCTTGGTATCTACGAACCGTCTCCAAACCCTACGAGGCAAAGAAAATTAAATAAACAAGAGAGTTATTAATTAGTTACTTGATATTAGGAAATGATGAACGAAATAGGCCGATCGATATAGAGCGCAAATGAATGAAAATAATTACTTTTGCAACATTTTTCTCATGTCGCCCCAAAGCGCCGGATCCATATTCGAGAGAGTCGTGGACGAGAACCGAGGAGGTCTGAACTTTAATTACCATAAGAATCCGGTGGAACCTGCGGACACGATACATGCACGATCATGCATAACTCATCGATTAGCCACATACCATGCATGGAGTAAACAAAAGAGAATGTGCTCAAGACAGAAACACTCACCCAAAATGGTAAGGAAATAGAATATCACTTTTACATTGCCGTTTTCTAATAAACCGCCACAGGTCATCCTCCACGTCGGCGGGGTGGTGTTCTAACACATGTGAATTAACGATGTGTGGGTCAATGAACCCAACATCATGGATGTTCCTTATTCGCATTTCCCGCTTCTTCATTACGCATAATAGCGTACACAACAAGATAGTTAGGACGGTGCGAGGCAATGAACGAGATGGGGTAGAAATTAATAAATCACTTACGTAACGTAGCAACCGATGATAGATTTGTCGAGGTCGCGCAGATTGAACAGTGGAACAATTCACTCGAGAGGAATTTGTACCCGTAATGTTTGAAGTGATGCTCATATCTAACTTCCGCATAGATATAGTCTTTGGCGTTTTTATGTTTTATGTAACCCTTGTACCAATTTAGCAGACCTAGCATTTGTCGAGGTAGATCCCCTTCCTGCGCAGGCTCGACGAGAGGGCCATTCTTCACATATGTAAATACTACGTCCTTCATTGGCGCCTCATCAAGGCCTAGCAGTGCACGAAGAGTGATACCTAACTCGGCCGCTTGTTCTCTGGCACTCGTTACAGTCAATCCATGTCTTTGCCGCAGCTGCTACGATATCGGGGGCATCCGGATCGGCGGCTTGCACTATGAGCGGGCGATCGATTGTTTACTTTGTTCCCGAGCTGGGCAACTTCTTTCCCCCTTTCTAATTTTGACTCGGCCTCGTCCTTCACGGCTTTCTTCTCCGCCAACTCTTTCCTGTTCTTGAACGCGAGTGCTTGCCTACGAAGTTCACGTAAATAGTCGTCGAGGCGGATTCTTCGCGGCTTGGGACGGTGTGTTCAAAAATGACTTAGCCCATGCTTTTCCTTGTCGAATATACGGCTTGGGCTCGCCCTCTATTTTCCTCTTGACGCTCGCCTTCCATTTCTCTAAATCAGCGGCGCGCCGCCTCGACTTCCTCGGCACTACTTTCCCAAGGCCTCGTGGGGAGAGGCTTGATGATACCTCCGGTACCTTTGTTTTCTTAGGTACGTAAGGGTCCGGGTTAATAACCCAGACTGCTTCGCTTCTTCGCCGGAGGTGGATTGGGGGCGGTACCGGTGTCGATCACCCGCCGGACGAGGACCGGGGGCGGCGGCGTGGCGACGTGAATGAGGTGTATTAGGTGAAGCACCACCGCCACCGTCACCGCCACCGCCACCGTCACCGCCACCGCCACCGCCACCGTCACCGCCACCGCCACCACCACCACCGTACGGGGGTGGACTTGTTGGCGCCTCGCCCGGAAACTTGATAAATTTCTTACGCCATAGAATGAAGCGGCGCTTGACATCTCCAAGTCTTTTCACCCCTTCGGGTGTAGCAATGTCAATGTCCGGGTTCTCAAACCCTTGGACTATCTCCTCCACCGTCACACGAGCATAGCCATCTTGAATGGGGTTGTTGTGGTGGAGTGCTCCAGTGGTAAAGCATCGCCGATGGCTACCTTCATGGACATGTTCCCGATAGGATAATACGAGATGACATGCTTTCATCTCCTTTATATCGTCCACGGGGTAGCGAGGAGGCTCCGGTGCGATAATTTCGACCACCGAGAGGCTCCGGTGCAGTAATTTCTATCGTCGGTGCACCAGCGGTGAGGCCTCCGTGGAAGCCACGCTGCTTCTTCTCTCGCTGGCTTCCGAGATCCATTGGATGATCTTCGACATGCTGCGCCAGCTGCATCTCTTTCGGCGACTAGTACACTCACGGTTTTCTTCATCACATCCATTTCCGTTACCAACTTCGCCACAACATACTGCATCCCGATCCATCTTTCTCTTACGGCTTCGTAACCGTACGGGTCATCGTTAGGGGAACCCTATTTTCCACGGAATGGGCCCCATGCCTCGTATACGTCCTCCGTGTTCGGGATTCCCGAGGGCTTTTGTCGGGCGTCGTTCTCTCTGTTGAACCTGATCCTCCCCTCTTGAGCCTCCCTCATTGCCTCAATAAGCTTTTGGGTGGGTGTAATTATTTTGCCCCGATAAACACACTCCCTGTCTCCGGGTTCGGCGATCCCCCATGCCCGTACCACCAGCTTTTGGCCCTTGGGTCCCATCCCTCCGTACTGGACGGATTCCTCGCGCCCTCGGCTCGTTCTCCATCTTCTCCCACTTAGGCTGCCAAAAGCGATACCCTCCCTGGCCCCATTTTATGATTGTACTCCTTCTTGGCCGCATTTTCCTTATTTTTTCGATAGTTCAAGGAACTGCTCCGATTTCTTTTGCTTCACAAATTCTGGCCAATCATGTTGCAGTTTCTCATATTGTCCTTTGAAATCCGGAGTCTTGCCCTGGTTGACAAAGTCATGGGCTAGATTTTGCTTGTATTTCCGGAATGCGTTGGCCATCCTAGAAAGAGCGAACTGTTTGACTAGCTTGCGCCTCTTCTTGTTTTCCGCAATCTTGTTACCCTCCTCATCGTATTTGCGGTATTCCGGAGGTCGAACGAAATGTTCCATAAGCTTGTTGAAGCAATCTTTTTTCTCTCTTATCGACAAAAGTGAAACCAACACGTGCCTTCTTTGGCTCATTCCACTCTGGCGGGTGATCGAGACGTTGTCTCTAACAACGGCTCCGCATTGGCCGACAAACTTGGTGGCGTTCTTCTTGGGCTCCGGCGGCTTTGCCGGTTTCTTCGTCGACAACATCGATGGTGCATGTTTCTCCTGCTTTCATCGTCTTGGTTGCGCCACGCTTTGACGACGTACTCGATTTTTTCGACGATCCGGCCGAGGGCTAAAATAAGAAAGAGAGTCGCGCGTGTTAGTACACACACATTTATTCAAATCAGTTAGTTTGTATCACCAGACGCTCAATATGTATATATATATACCTCGGCGCCGGAGGTGGTTGCTACTTCCAATTGAAGATCGTCGTTTATCGACGTTTCTTCGGCATCATCTGCTTGCTGACGGCGCCCTTCATCTTCACACTCAAGGTTCAGATAAGAAGAGATATCATCTTCTTCTTCTCCGGTCGGCACATATGGAATATCGCCTTTTATGATGCCGAACATATGGTCTTCAGCGTCCGGATCATAGTTGTCCAGAATCGGGTCAGCTCTATCGTCCGCCATATGTCGATCCACGAAAACATGTAGTCAAAACAAATTAATTGTGTATATGCATTATCACATCTCTTCTACATATAAAGAGAGAGGGCGACGAGGGAGGCGAGAGGGGGGACGCAGTGACCGCGTGACCGAGAGAACGGTGGCGGTGGCGAAAGGGCGGTGGCGAAAGGGCGGTGGCGGTGCCGAGGACACATAACCCTCGCCGCCCCCTCTCGATCCCAAAAAAAACACCACGCGTATACGGAGGGGGCGACGAGCGCTGCCCCCTCCGTATACGCGCGGTGGTTAAGTTATTTTTGTTATTTTAAAAGTGAAAAACTTTAGTTAACTTATTTTAAAAGTGACCGAGAGACCGGTGGCGGTGGCGAAAGGGCGGTGGCAAAAGGAGGGGGCGAGGAAGGGGTGGGAGAGGGTGTCGCGGAAGAGGGAGGCGACGACGAGCGCGTTGGCGGCGATTAAAGGTTTTTTTTTAACGGCGTCACGGAGAGGGAAGCGAGGACGAGCGCGTTGGCGTTGGCGCGTTGGCGTTGGCGCGTTGGCGCATTGGCGCGTTGGCGCGTTGGCGTTGGCGCGTTGGCGTTGGCGCGTTGGCGTCACGGAGAGGGAAGCGAGGTTTTTTTAAGTCAATTTTTATTAAGTCAAAAAATTTATTAAGTCAAATTTTATTAAGTCAAAATTTTAGTTCATTTTTTATTAAGTCAATTTTGTTATTTTTATTAAGTCAATTTTTATTAAGGCAAATTTGATTAAGTCAAAAAAATTGTTATTTTTTTCTGTTCGTCTTCTCTCTGTTCTTCTCTCTGTTCTTTTCGTCTTCTCTGTAACGTACGGCGCGGCCGGCGGCAAAGTAGGGCAGGGCGGCGCGCGGCGAGGGCGGCGCGCTGGCGAGGGCGGCGCGAGGGCGAGGGTGCGGGCCGGCGGCGGGCGAGGGCGGCGCGCGCGAGGGCGGCACGGCCGCGCAGCCCGACGACGGCGACGCGAGGGGGCGTCGCAGCCGCGCGACGACGGGCGGCGCGCGGCGAGGGCGGCGCGCGGCGAGGTGCGGGCCGGCGGGCGGCGAGGGCGGCGCGGCCGCAGCCCGACGACGGCGACGCGAGGGGGCGTCGCAGCGCGACGACGGGGCGGCGCGGCGCGACGTGACACAAGACACGACGGCGCGCGAGGACGTACGGCGACGGAAGACGACGACGACGGCGCGAGGGGGCGAGGGCGACGGCGACGACGACGACGACGGCGCGAGGGGGCGAGGGCGACGGCGAGGCGGGAGGCGAGACGATAGAGGCGATGATCGCAGAGACGAAGAGGCGAGAAGAATCGACGCCGCGCGGCGAGGAATTTATAGGGAGGGGCTTTAGTCGCGGTTGGTGTGGCCAACCGCGACTAAAGGTCACCCTTAGTCGCGGTTGGCCACACCAACCGCGATCGAAGCCCAATTTTCGCCCCATTTTGCGGTTCCCGCTGAAATGAGCTTTAGTCGCGGTTGGCCGTGCCAACCGCGACTAAAGGCCTTTTTTCGAAATTATTTCCATTTGTAAAATACTAAAGTAAAACTAATTCATTTCTTAATGTGAAAAATACAAAATAATATATCAACAAATTCAGAAAAATAAAACGAATTCATTTCTAAATGTGAAAAATACAAATAATATATCAAAAAAGTCAGAAAAATAAAACTAATTCAATTCAAAATTTTAAAAATACAAATTATATATCAAAAAAATCAGAAAAATAAAACTAATTCATTTCAATATGTTAAAAATACAAATAATATATCAAAAAATTAAGAAAAATAAAACTAATTCAATTCAATATGTTAAAAATACATATAATATATCAAAAAATTCATAAAAATAAAACTAATTCAATTCAAAATGTTTAAAATACATATAATATATAAAAAAAATCATAAAAATAAAACTAATTCAATTCAAAATCTTAAAAATACAAATAATATATCAAAAAATTCATAAAAATAAAACTAATTCAATTCAAAATCTTAAAAATACAAATAATATATCAAAAAATTCAGAAAAATAAAACTAATTCAATTCAATAATTTAAAAATACAAATTATCAAAAATTCATAAAAATAAAACTAATTCAATTCAAAAGTTCGTTGGCCCCCTCTTCCCGCCTCTTTCCGCCGACCCCCTCTTCCCTCCTCGTCTTCCCGCCATTTCTTCCCTGTCTTCCCGCCTCTTTCTTCCCGCCAATTGTTTCCCGCCAATTTCTTCCGGCCTCTTTCTTCCCGCCAAATTTTTTCCCGCCAATTTCTTCCCGCCACTTTCTCCCCGCCTCTTTCTTCCCGCCTCCTGTCTTCCCGCTCCCATTTTTCCCGCCATTTGTCACTACATATAGGTAGCCCGCTTTGGCCGCATCACATCTCTACAATCTCTCATCACTCTCTCATGGCTTCCACCGCACCCACTCTAACCTACCAGCGGGTGGAGGAGCTTTGCGCCTCGAACTACCCTTGCCCTCCGGCTACCGCGTCCTCGCCGGCCGGAGCCTAAGCGCCGGCGGCGTCTTGCCGGTCCCTCCCGTCCTCGGGTCTTGCGCGCCGGCGGCCATCACGAACCACTACTACCTCGACCTCACGCCGGAGCAGCGGATGAATCCCGCCGGCATCCCGATAACCAAGATACTTGGCACGCCTTCTTCATCAATCGGCGTGAGAGGGCGCTCGCCGGGTATGAGGAGGACGGTCCGCCTCCCGGAAACTTCCACGAGGCCGGCCGTCGGCTATGGTGGTACGGCCGGACTGCAGAGCGTCATGGACTACATCACGGCCGGCGATATCCCCCGCCCGCGCTACCCTCGCCCGAGCCACGAGCGCCGCCCGACGACAGCGACGACAGAGCGACGACGACGCCGCAACTTAGAAGGCGACGACTACCGGTACAACGGCGGCGGCTATGAAGACTACGAGTATGCATATTATACGCCAAGGCAGGAGTATGACTAAATCACTCCAAATTTCATGTATGCGGGAGTATGACTTAGTCACTCCAAATTTCCTATATGCGGGAGTATGACTTAGTCACTCCAAATTTCATGTATGCATGAGTATGACTTAGTCACTCCAAATTTCATGTATCATCGGTGCTATCTCGAGTCAATTGAATCATTCGAAAATGGACACCAAACACATCACGGGTAATATAATTCACATGATTCATTCAACAAAGTTTGGTACAATAAATTATTACACATCATTTCTTCCCTTGTGTCCCCGCTTGCTTACGATTGTGCCGTATCCATGGAGCATCCTCATCATTTAACTTAATGCTTGGGTCGGTGTTCACTTTGAAGGGCGGAATTTCAGCAAACATATTATAATCTTCGACATGTCTGTCTTGTCCTCCACTCCCACGATGTTTCTTTTCCCGAAAGAACAATGTGGCGCTTTGAATCATCGCATGATGTACCGATCGTTTTCTTATCTTTCCGTTTCCTCGGTTTGCTACTCATGTCCTTCACATAGAAAACCTGAGCGACATCTTTCGCTAGGACGAATGGTTCGTCAAGGTAACCAAGATTGTTGAAATCCACCATTGTCATTCCGTATTGCTGGTCCACCTTTACCCCACCTCCCGTTAGCTTGAACCACTTGCACCGAACAAAGGGACCCTAAAGGAGGGTCCATAGTCAAGTTCCCATATCTCCTCTATGTAACCATAATATGTGACCTTTTGCCCATTCTCGGTTGCTGCATCAAAGCGGACACCACTTGTTTTGGTTGGTGCTCTTTTTATCTTGGGCGATCGTGTAAAATATATTCCCATTTATCTCGTACCCTTGGAAAGTCGTTATAGTCGAAGATGGTGTCTTGGCCAACATGTACAGCTGATCTACAACCTTATTGTCACTCATTAAATGTTTTCTCAACCAACGCCGAAAGTCTCCATGTGGGCCTTCCTAATCCAGGATTCGGGCTTCCCGGGGTTGTCCGAGCGTAAAATATTCTTGTGTTTCTCAAAGTACGGAGCAACCAAGCTGGAATTGGTCGAAGCTGTGTGGTGTGCTTCATCGGAGAATGGCCGTCCATACATATCATTGATTTCCTTCCGATCGTGCCTTTTCCACTTAGTCTCCCCTCGTGCCGCGATTGAGGAAGACCAATCGGCTTAAGGTCGGGAACAAAGTCAACACAAAACTCAATTACCTCCTCATTTCCATAGCCCTTGGCGATGCTTCCTTCTGGCCTAGCACGGTTACGAACATATTTCTTTAATACTCCCATGAACCTCTCGAAGGGGAACATATTGTGTAGAAATACAGACCGAGAATGGAAATCTCATCGACTAGGTGAACCAGGAGGTGCGTCATAATATTGAAGAAGGATGGCGGGAACACCAACTCGAAAGCGACAAGACATTGGATCACATCGTTCAGAATCGTGGTAGAACTTACGGATTGATTACCTTCGAGAGATTGCATTGAGGAATGCACATAGCTTCACAATGGGCGATCGAACATTTTCCGGCAGAGCCCCTCAAAGCAATCGGAAGCAATTGCGTCATAATCACGTGGCGGTCGTGAGACTTCAGGTTTTGGAACTTTTTCTCCGCCATGTTTATTATTCCCTTTATATTGGACGAGAATCCTGACGGGACCTTCATCTTGCTCGGGCATTCAAAAAAGATGACCTTCTCTTCTTTGGTCGTAGCGTAGCCGGCACGACCTTGAAACCGTTCCGGATGCCGGTCATCAGGGTCTTTCAAACTTTGCTGGTCCTGCCGTGCTTCCTTTGTATCATTTGACTTCCCATACACGCCCAAGAAGCTTAGGATGTTCACGCAAATATTCTTCGTAACGTGCATCACGTCGATTGCAGAGCGGACTTCTAGGACTTTCCAATATTCTAGCTCCCGAATATAGATTTCTTCTTCCACATGGCTACGTGCCCGTCGGCTCCCTTCGGAACCGATTGTCCGCCAGACCCTTTCCAAAGATGACTTTCAAACCCTTGACCATATCAAATACCTCAGCACCGGTGTGTTCCGCAGCTTCGGCCGGTGATCTGCCTTGCCGTTGTAATGCTTGCCTTTCTTTCTTCTTGGATGACCTTTCGGAAGAAATCGACGATGCCCAAGGTACACGTTCTTCTTACAATTTGGCAAATGTACACTTTCGGTCTCATGTAAGCGGTGCGTGCATGCATTGTATCCCTTATTTGACAGTCCGAAAGGTTACTAAGAGCAGGCCAATCGTTGATGGTTACGAAAAGCAACGCTCGTAGGTCAAATTCCTCTTCTTTGTGCTCATCCCACACACGGACACCAGGTCTGCCCCACAGTTGTAAAAGTTCATCAACTAATGGCCTTAGGTACACATCGATGTCGTTGCCGGGTTGCTTCGGACCTTGGATGAGCACGGCATCATAATGAACTTCCGCTTCATGCACAACCAAGGAGGAAGGTTGTAGATGCATAGAGTCACGGGCAGGTACTATGGGCTGGAGCTCGCTCGCCAAAAGGATTCATGCCATCCGTACTTAGACCAAATCTTATGTTCCTTGCGTCACCGCAAAATCTTTGAACTCTCTGTCGATCTTTCTCCATTGCGTTCCATCTGCGGGGTGTCTCAACTCCCCGTCCGACTTACGGTCCTCTTTGTGCCATCGCAACAACTTGGCATGCTCTTTGTTCCGAACGTACGTTTCAACCGTGGTATTATAGGAGCATACCACATCACCTTGGCGGGAACCCTCTTCACGGGTTTCGGCCCTCAACATCGTCACCGGGGTCATCGCCTCGATCTTATAACGCAATGCGGTGCATACCGGGCATTCATTCAAATTCTCGTATTCACCGCGGTAGAGGATGCGATCGTTGATGCATGCATGTATCTTCGTAACCTCTAAACCTAGAGGGCGGACAACCTTCTTTGCTTCGTACGTAGTGGCGGGCAACTCGTTATTCTTTGGAAACATATTCTTCAACATTTTCAGCAAGTTTTCAAATGCCGAGTCAGCTACACCTGCGTGCCTTCCATCTCAAAGAAATCCGGTGTGCAGCCCAGCTTTTTCGAGACCATCATCGCATCCGGGTACAGCGCCTTCTGTGATCCTCTAACATGCGATCCAAATTCTCCCTCTCTTTTTCGGTTTCGCAGCGTCTCCGTGCATCAGCAATGGTCCGACCAAGATCATCAACGGGATCATCACGTGCCTCTTCTTCACCTTCCCCTTCACCTTCCCCTTCACCTTCGACATCCTCCATGAAAGTATCACCGAAATGAGCAAGATAGCTTTCATCGATGAAATCATCCCCTTCTTCATCTTCTTCCATTATAACCCCTCTTTCTCCATGCTTGGTCCAACAATTATAGCTTGGCATGAAACCGTGCCGAAGCTGTGCATGTGAACATCTCTTGAGGAAGAGTAACCCTTCCGATTCTTACATTTAACACATGAATGAGATAACAAAACCCTCCCGCTTGTTCGCATTAGCCACTACGAGGAAATCTTTCAAACCCGCACCGAACTCGCCGGAGAGTCGGTTCACAGTACATCCATTGTCGATTCATCTGCATTATTATAATATAAAATATATAATTAACCATCATGCATTTGTTAAACTAACTAGCTACAAACAATATAAATTAAACAATGAACTACACACACATGCACATTTTATCAACGACACATCAAAGGTTCAAGTTGCTAACCGCGATCGAGGAGGAAAAAATAAATGAGAAAGCTCAAGTGTGGCTCCAACACTTCATATCATGTTTGTTTCATGCTCTTGGGGCATTTCATCAAACACCTTATGTGCATAAGAGGAACCAAAAGCAAACCTAACACCCACTTGTGAGCTTGTGAAGAGAATGGCACCAAATGGCTAAGTGTTGGCTGCTGGATGGGTATATATAGGGGAGGGGCTTTAGTCCCGGTTGGCACAACCAACCGCGACTAAAGGCCTTCGGGCACCTTTAGTCGCGGTTGGCCTGGCCAACCGCGACTAAAGACCCCCCACGTGCACCGGCTGGCCACCGAGCGCCCTGGGCCCAGGCCTTTGGTCGCGGTTCTCCTCCCGAACCGCGACTAAAGGTACCATTTGTCGCGGATCCTGCAGCATCGCGACTTATGGGGCTCACCCGAAGCCTGTTTTTCCACCAGTGACAGCTGGGAGGAGCCGAGCTTCCCGGCCGCGGCCATGGCGGGGCACGCCAGAGGGCACCATCGCGTACTTGGGGGCCTGGCCCCAACCATGGAACTGCGCCTGGACCAGCATAGGGTTGTACTAGGAGGAGGTCTAAGTTTCATCACAAAAAAACGTGCATAATTGTGGTGACAGGACATTTGGAGCGTTTGTGTAGTCATATGATAATATCAGATTACTTTTTCTAGGTAATCATTTATTAATCTTCCAATCAACTTCAGGTTTAGATCAGATTACTTTTGGGACTAAATTTTTATTTAGCCCGCGTTTGGATCTTCGTTTCATTATCGTCTCCCAAAAACCCGCTTGCGTCGTTTTATTGTGCATGACATTTGAGTGTCCGACGTCTGTAAATGATACCCGTCCATCCTTACATATTTTCGTGAGGGGGGGGGGGGATAAAAAACCTTGATTCAATTTTGTAAGGATCAGTTCGTGTCCACGTGTGGCACGAGAGGTTCTTGTGCGGGATGGGAGAAAGGACGAGACAGAGGAACTCTGGTTTCTGATTTAGAACGAACCGGTGGCCGTGGTGGGTAAACACCTCAATCAGCTAGGGATAAAATCGTCCATCCCGATTAGACCTGGCCATGGATAGCCCGGCCCGAAAAACTCGGGCCTAGGCCTGAAAAAGTTGGCCCGATGGTCGGGCCAGGCTGGGTCTAGGTAGCCTGAAAACATATTTAACACTACGGCCTGGCCCGCCGCCAGACGGCCTAACGAGCTTCATGGGTATTTGGTTGGGTCGGGCTGGGCTTGGGCCTAATTTTCCTGCATCGGGCTTTTCACGGTCCGACCCAAGACATGGCCATGTATACTCCCGGTGCAACGCACGGGCACTTCTGCTAGTTCTATACCTAATAATAAAGGAGCTAAGGTTTCTGCCAAAATTTTCGTCCAACTTTTTATTGGACGGTTTTGCCCTCCCATCAAATCACATAATACATTAAGTTGCCACCGTACCGGTTCATTTAGTTTTCCTTTTTTCCTCCTCTAGCCGAGAGAGGGAGCAGAGAACTGCTCTACCGCGGGGCGCAATGCGCCCGTCCTGCTCGCCGCCGCTAGACTCCGCCCCACCCTCGCTCCTTCGCGCCGTCCCCGCCCACCTCCATGCACGCCGGCTCAGGCCACCCTAGGCGATTCGTCGTCCTGCGAGAAAAAAGATCACACCGAACTGGGCCTTCATGTTGGGCTTCTGTCCGCCGACTAGGCCAAGATTCTACCTGTAAATTCGGTCGTAAGATTTAACGTAATCATAGTCCCACCTCGATTCCTCGCACGGATTCTCACCTGTTTATATAGGTAGTATTTGGGATTACCGACAAGCCTCCTTGAAAAATAATAACAAGCAGCATGCCACTGTTTGGTCTATGATGATCCGAAGGAGAAGGAGAAAATTGCATACACAGATACACTGGCATGATGATTTGCATCAGACGAATTTGGGGAAAGAGGAAAAACGAGTAAATTGGTCGCTGGACCAGACGAATTTGGGGAAAGATGAAAAACGAATTGCACGAACTGAGAGAATTCCACGCAGGATCGGACAAATTTAGGGGAAGAGGAAAAACGAGTAAAAAGCACAAAGGTGTGGAGCAGCGGCAAGCAGCAATCGCGGCGGGCAAGGCCGAAGCTGGAGGGTAGCCGCTGCGGGCGGGGGGGGGGGGGGCGCCAGGGTTGGAGGGAGAGGCAGCAAGATGCGGGGAAGGGGACTAGCAGAGTTCGGGGCAAGAAGATGGGTACAGCCACATGTTTCTTTTGGTGGGCCATAGCAAATTCAAGGATAAAATCATCACTGTAAACAAGCTTATGGTTTGAAAAAAATTGCCCCTAATGTGCGAGATTTTAAAAAATCACTTCCTCCTATTCACATATTTAAACATATTTTAGTTGTTGATACATCTATTTTAGCATCAAGCAATATGAATCACAGGGAGTATAAATAAAGCTTCGAAAAAAAACTACCCTTAAGCATTGACACCAAGAATGTGGGAGATTTAGCGCAAGGATGTCGCCGCCGGGGACGAGGACGGCATGGAAAAGAAGGAGGAATGGAGCACGGTGCCCATCACTACGTGGCCTTGCATTGAGCTTGTGGGGGTGGCCACGAACGAAGAGGAGGTGAGCTCGAAGGGGGTCTTCAGAGCTGCTAGGGCTTGATCTGAGGTGGCACAGGTGAGCAACGAGGGATGACGTCAGGGCTAGCAGTGCGGCCGGGCGAACAAGTTTCGAGGGATGAGGCGAGCAACATTGTAATGTCGAGAGGGAGGCACGCTAGCGCGAGTGAGGAAAGCTGAGGAGAGATAGGAATAGACAGGCAACAAAAGCGGGTGAGGGAGGAGCGGGGAGTCGCTCCGTAGCGAGAGGGGGGATCACGGGGTCTAGCAGCAGATCGAGAAAACGTGCGGGGAGTAGCAACTGGGAAACGGTCATGCAGGGGTCCATCGCTGGGTTAGGTCGGGTTTCAGCTGGCTTCGTCGACTAGGGCTTTGTTAGGACAATGTAGTGGCGGGTTTTCCCATTTTTTCTCAAACTTTTCTATTTAATTTTGCATTTTATTGTGTTTATTTGGATCCTCTTCTATTGCAACGCACGGGCCTATTTCCTATCTTTTAAAAAGTATGGCCAACCGGCGGCCGATCGGTCAAACGGTGGCCGATTAGTCTATCAACCTGGCAGTTGGTTAGAAAATAAAATTGTAACGTCGCCAATCGGCCAACTCCTCGCTGGCTGGACCTAGTCGGCCAACTCGCGGCCAACAGGTGCATCGCGTGCTCGCGTTCAATGTTAATAGGTTTAGCATTTGTAGCATCTCAGTGTATGCGTTTACTCTTTTAGCCTATCTAGGAAATATGTCCGCGCGTTGCGGCGGGTTATATTTACTATAAGTAATTTCTCCTAAATTGTAAAATCCTATCTTTCTAATAGTTTTCCATTGAACTTTGCAGCAATGTTTTTTGCTGAAAATATACGTTTGGGAAAAATTAATTACCAAATTAATAAATTCTTCAATTCACGACAAACTTGTACACAATAAAAGAGTGAATTTAAAAAATTATGATCCAAGCATAGAAGTGGCAAGCCATGGCACTGGAAGATCTAGCTAGCCCCTACCAGGAATACAATTGAATCATCCGAAATATACACAATGGGTGGAAGGACCTGGTGGTGCGAGGCAATGTAGTTTCTTTTAATATGTTGACGTGATTATATGGATCAATTTCTTTCTGGCCGGCCTCTAGCTATCCTATTCTCCTCTGCAACCAGATAGCTCATGCTGGGTGTTGATGCTTAGAAGACTTGCGCCCTGCAGCCCACTCGACGCGCTCCCACGGCTGCGGAAGCCCTTGGAGATCCGGACAACATCTGACTCTATGGCCGAGGAGCTGCGCCGGGATGGCCCAACGGCTAGAGATTACTAGAAGGACCTGGCGCGCTCTGCTGCGCCGTTTTTCATAGATTGCCGTTTCCTAACTACCGTGTGAACAAAAAAAACAGAACATATTGCTAAAAAACCATAGAGCAACAATAAGAAAAAAAAGCCCCTACTGTAACCATTGACACAAAGAACTCCCGTTGAGGACCCGTCGATGCAGCTAGTGCACATCTGAACTCTAGGGGAAGCATCTACCCATGACTCCATTTATCACATACACAACCAAAACAAAGCACAATCAGACATTGACGTGCGCACGCTCCAAGCGAACAGGAACAAGAAGACCTCATGACCCCTGGGAAGCATCCATCTAGGTGAACAGAAAATATAGCTTGTATAAGTAGACATACATCAAGCTAAAAACGTCTTGAGTTGGGACCAGAACTCCGCACCAACCAAGTTAACAACATTCTAACAACAATTTGAGACTACCAATTTAATTATAAAAACTTTCCATGACAATGATAGCAAACTGTCATTATATTCAGGCCTGGAACATTTGAGCATCAATGAATTTGATAGATAGCCAATCCAAAGCAGGTAGAATCAACATCTCGAGACAGGCACACAAAAGTTTGTGAATCTATTTCTTCATCTACTCACCGGAGCCACCCATCCTGGCAGCACTCCATCCACTTGCCTCGTCGCCACATGCACTCACAACTCACAGATCAGTCATCTTTCCTCCAGACAGTAAGCCTCAGTTAGTCGATGTCATGCTAAATTATGAGACGTATGATCCTTCCACAATTCTAAAAGCATGTCCGAAAATAAGCTACCAAATTACATTTTTCTATTTCTCTCATCCAAGAGTCATATAGAAAGTGGGGCAAAAATGGATTAGTATACGCATGTAATCATATTAATAATGTGCATATATAAGCAATCAAATATGCAGGTTGAGAAAATAATTACCACGATTCTAAAAGCATGTCCAAAAACAAGCTACCAAATTACATTTTTCTATTTCTCTCATCCAAGAGTCATATAGAAAGTGAGACAAAAATGGATTAGTATACGCATGTAATCATATTAATAATGTACATATGTAAGCAATCAAATATGCAGGTTGAGAAAATAATTATGAGCGAGGCATTGGAGCACTAACCAGTGAAAAACTAACACCTTGCCACATATAGGCTAATAACCTTCTGAAGAAATTTACCTGGTAATTTTACCTATGCAAGTTTAATTCTTGCACCTTGTTCACTCTCCAGTAAGTATGCTGTATATATGAATAAGTCAGGCGAAAAGAAAAGCATATAATGATTAATGTTTTCAAAAAAATAAATTATACAGTTGTGAGTACAAATAATATTTAGGTTTTACAAACAACTACGAATAGATTGTGCAGTGGTTATCTTATAAGATGGGGCATTATTAGGGAAAGCCAGAGAGAGTATTTCAATACTACGAAATAACTCGACAGCTACTGACATGTTGGTATGTTGACAAACACATGGTCATCCATACTCATTCCATATTATCCCAGTGGATTATAAATACCAGTAATCTCTGATTTTATATCCAAATAAATTGTATTTACACTATTACACCTCAGTAGCATCATTTTAATAACTACAAAAAACAGGCAAAAATGGTAAATAGTTTGTTTCCAGATTAAGCTCTTTCCCGAAGCATCAATAGCTACTGAAACAAAGGTCCAAATGGTTATATAGATTAATTGTGCTCACGGTGGAATTGTAGGGACTGTGGGTGCCAATTCGACAGCTTGAGCATTTCACTTCCAGAACAAAAATTGTTACTGGAAACAATCTCTGTGGTGACATGTGATGTGCACCACTTAACAAAGTCAGACACCAAAATGAATAAATAACTAAATATAGCTAGAACAAAAGAAACAATAGTATGTGGGTTAAGAGTAAAATTGTTTTTCATCGAACACATGATATATGCACATGTGCAGATGGGATGATTGTGTACTGGTTGTTGGAGAGGAGAGAAGTATAGCCCCTGAAAAATATGATCAGACCAAGGGTGGAGATAGTACAATATAAAGCTAGATTTCACCCGATCAAGATGGCAATTTCGAAATTCACATGAAAAAAAAACTAATAACATTCATGTATTCAAATATCCAATTATATTTACAACCTACTTAGAATATTCCTCTTTCTGATCTGTTGATCTTGTACGTTCTCCCATATTCAGAAGTGTAATCCAAGCTTAGTACAAGAAACAATGCTAGCTCAATAGATTATCAATGAAGCCTTCAAGCTAAGAAAAGTTTATCCGCAGAAAAGAACACCGCAGAAAAGAACATAACTCAATCGGATTATTCTACGTAACTAAATCTAAGGAAGTTTCTGCATAGAAGAAAACAATCGATCAGTTTAATCATGAAATATCTGCAGTACAGTGCTGTGATGGTAAGCAATTCTCCAATACAAATGTGATGGAAAATAGCTAATAACACTCATATATTAAGATCTTCAATACATTTATAACTTATCTGAAATATTCTCCTCCCATATCTTCTGACTGAATGTTCTCCCATATCTAATAGTAAGGCCCAAGCTTAATTCAAGAAATGATGCTAGCTAAAACTGATTATCTACAAAATATGAGTACACTTCTCTCTGTATTAGGAACATAAACATACTCAGTTTTCAACATTGAAGGCAACGCAGTAGTCGAAGCCTTGGAGCTCAGTTATGGCCCAACCAACATGCTGAACCTATTGCTGCATGCCTGCTTCAGCCTACCAGCACAGCCGCAATGCCATCTCCACTATATTTAGGGATGGGCAGACTACACGTTTACTTTGCCAAACTCATGATCGATATGTAGCACACACATGTGCGTCCTAAGAGAAACGCTAGAGTTTTCATTCAATGTATCAACCATTGTTTGACCCCCCAAAAAGGTATTGCCATCATTTGGTTAGAACACGCAGACTGACATTCTGAGATAAAGTGACGGGAATCTAGGAATGCCTGATAGAACTCTAAGATCTTCCTTAACCTTTGAGATTAAAATAGAAGGTATGCATGTGTGATCTATATCTGTAGTTTACACACCCAATGTATTAGTCAGCTGCATGTATACTTATTAGTTCTGGTTAGTGGTTATAACCAAAGAGATAGGGTGGTTTCCTTTATGTGTTACCACAAATTTTGAATCCTTACTTGAGTGATGTCAGCAAATAAAACTTGCAGTATCTAATAATATGGAAATTTAAGTGTGTAATATAGTGGTACAGTGGACTAATAACAAAAGCCATTTAAGGCAGCTGTATAAAATAGAATTTGAATCCATTATTCAATGATATAAAATTTATATGAAAGATAATCTTTATTCACATAGATTAGTTCAGAGAAGCTAAGTATTCTATATTTTTCATACACTAGGTACTTGAAATGCTAATACTCATTCCTACTACTTTTTCAAAAATAAAAAAGATTAACATGACGCTGCGCTAATAATGAATTTAGCTAAAGCATCCATGGGGTAAAACATATAGCCAAAATCCATGAACATGTAGATATGGTTAACCTCAATTGTTTCTCATTTAGAAGATTGCCTTCTGGTTTTAAAGCTGAAACTCAGTTTCTCTAAAGAACACGTGACTTAGGAGCATGGGCATCGCTGCTTCTATGCAGGTAGAAGCGGCACACCTGAAAATCACTTACAAATCTTGATAATTTGCAAAAATAATAATGAAGAACATCACTACAATCAACGAAGAATACTCACAGCAACCTGAATGGAGTCTGATTCACAAGTTTGTCTTTTTTTCGAAGATAAAAGTCGGTCTTTTGTAAGGAAATCTGACTTATGAGCTTTGAAATATCTTCTTGTATGTAGGTAGAAGAGCCGCAGTTGAATGCCACTTATCAATAGTAAGTTATAATAATAAGCCTACATGATTTTCTCCTGGCTGATTGAACAATAAAATGATAATTCTAAGGAAACCCCCTCCATTAAAATTGACATTTCATCAAGCTAACAATTTGTCAAAACAAGTACAGTGGATCATCTCAGTACAGTACATAAGGAGCAGTGTAATTGCATATAGTGATTAAAACAGGGAACAAATAAGGTGCACAGCTGCAGGGCTGCAGGAATACCACATGTATTGCATTATGGGTCAATCTTGTACTGGACACACCGATTTTTTTCTGAGAGGGGTAGGGATCTTGAAAGACAACGGTGGCAACTTGATCTACTTCAATATAGCGTCCCCCACCTTCAAACTGCTGCCACCAATCAATACACGGCGGAAGATCGCATCCACCATTGTTGGATAGTTACATGAAAAATAGAAGATGGCTTGTAACATGGTCAGAAATTAGAACTTGGGAGTGGGCAAGCTACCGAGTCTGAAAACTGGGTTGGAGGTGAACACGTGAAGGATTAAAAAGACCAAGGGAGGATAGATTGGATCTTACCTCTTTATACATTAATTCCATGGTGGATGGAACACTGAAGCCAAGAACGGATCTAGGGATCGGTCGACGATGTGCTGGTAAGCCCCAGCAGGGATGGCCTCAACACCGAACACCGAGCGCCGCCACCCTCAACGGAACCCAGAGCGTCCTCCAGACCAACCCACAACAGTCCCTACTCGGTGGAGGAGATCGGACCCGGCGGTGCGACGGGAAAATATAGGTCATGTGGGAGATGAGGGGATTCCGGAGAGGAGAGAGAAGCTTGATATGATAGCGGTGCATCCTATGAGATCGTAGTTGTTTTCCTTTTTGCGTGTGATGAGGCGGTATCTCAGTGCACGAACGGTTTAAGAAGAATCCACAAGACGCAGACTAAATGCAACAAAGCGCTGACAGGTAGGGCCAAAACGAACCAGAGGCGTGCGCAACCCTGGGAGCTTAGAGCTCTTTCAAGATATGGTCTGCTTGGCAGCTAGGGCGGCCTGGGGAGCTTTGCGGCCGGAGGAAGCTCGCCTGCGGGGAGCCGAGGATGAAGCAGACGATATCTTCCTACCTGAGGATCGGTCGAGGGACTCGACCCTTTCTTGAGCAACTCTAGCAGACTCTCGTCTCTCCCGAAAACGGAAAATAACCGCTAATATACGTTATCGCGCGACGTAGATTGCGTCCCGCACAGATACCCAAACAACGCGGGAGGTCTATTTTTTTGCAGCAATATCGTGGTAAAAGGATGCTCCATATACACAGATTTTGTTCCACGCGTTTGGTTCGCTCCATCCGGTCGATAGGGCTGGCACGCGAATATTTCAGCTTCCCAATTTGCTACCCACGCGTCGCTGCTGTCGTCGATCTGCATGCCGGCGAGATTACCCGTCCCCTGCCCTCAACCGCCCACCATGGACTCTGACGCAACCTCGGCGCCCACCAGCACCCCCCCCAGCCCCGCCGTGCCTAGCGTCATCGATGTTTCCTTAAGCGCACCGGCTACGGTCAAGCGGCAGAGATCGCTTTCCACGTGGGGCGACTCCGCTGATGCCTCTTCCGCGCCACCGGCGAAGGCAGCCCACGGGTGCAGCAGAAATGTTGATGCGGTTAACTCCATCTGCATTTTGCGGTATGGCTAGATAGAGGGTGCTAGAGTTGCTCTTAAACTCTTTTTCCCTTGCCGAACGGCATTTGTTTTGGTTCTAGTATGTGTTTATCTTAGGAAGGTTCTCATACGTGTTTGTAGCACAGATCGGTTTACTTTTGGATTTTGAAACGGGACTCGGTAGCGGAACTCAGAGGAACTACAAACCTCGTGACATGTACGAGCAGGAAGGTACGTGATCGAGCGGGTGGGAGTGTTGGTTTCCTAAACGCGGGCTCGTATCCGGACCGGAGCCGTGTGGTCATGTGTGATCAACCACGTGTGGCTTGGAGGTAGCCAGCAGAGGTGGTATTCCATTAGAGTGACACGTGACGGGTACAAATTGCATACAGGCCATTTACAACACTCGCCCTAAAGAACCTATTATTTGAGGATAAGGCCTGCAAAATTACAAAACACACCCCAGAACAAAAGCTGAAAAAGCAATTCGGTCCTGGAGCGCCACCGCTCGCCGGCATCTTCGAAGCGTCGCCGCCAAGGAATGGAGAGAAGCCGCTCGAACTCTTCCTTCCGGCGAGAACCCACCTCTGCTGGCTACCTCCAAGCTGCCGGGAACGAATCACTTGGCAGCGAAGAGGCGTCGAGCTCCAACAGGGACAGGGAGAAACCTCCGTCACGGAGGTTGAGAAACAGCTGCCTTGCCGGCTGTAGATCGCAGCGGCCATGGTGAACCACCAAAGATAGAGCTGGCGCCGCCTGGTCGGAAACACCACATCGCCCCCTCTTCTCCCCTCGCCACCATGGCCGGACAGAGAAAGAGATAGCGCTATGCAGCCCTTTAGCAGATAGCACCAGCTAGCCCTACTGACTCCAAACTTTGTGATGACCCACAAGTATAGGGGGTGTATCATAGTACTTTCGATAAATAAGAGTGTCGAACCCAACGAGGAGCAGAAGGTGTTGACAAGCAGTTTCGATGAAGGATTCACTGTAAATGCCCACAGACAAGTTTTCAGGGGATTTTGATATAGCAGATAAATAAAATACAAGTAAGTAAAATGCGGGAATAATAATTGCAGCAAGTGCCCCAATCCTTTTTAGCACAAAGGACAAGCCGGTTTGTTTACTTATGATGACCAAACGTTCTTCAGGACACACGGGAATTTAGTCTAGTGCTTTCGCTTCATATAGTTGATTAATCTTCATTGTTTTGATAAGTGTTGTGTGGGTGAACCTATGCTAATGCACCGCCCTTCCTAGGACTAATACATACTTGTGATTAAACCCCTTGCAAGCATCCGCAAATACAAGAAAGTAATTAAGATAAATCTAACCACAGCCTTAAACTCTGAGATCATGCTATCCCTCATGCATCGATATACCAACGGGGGTTCAGGTTGCTGTCACTCCAGCAACCCCACAATTAGCAAACGAATACAAGATGCATTCCCCTAGGCCCATAAAGGTGAAGTATCATGTAGTCGACGTTCACATGACACCACTAGAAGAATAACACCACAACTTAAATATCAAACCATTAAATATTACTCAACATAGTTCACTACTAACATTTAGACTTCACCCATGTCCTCAAGAACTAAACGAACTACTCACAAGACATCATATGGAACATGATCAGAGGTGATATGATGATGAATAACAATCTGAACATAAACCTTGATTCAATGGTTTCACTCAATAGCATCAATAACAAGGAGTAATCAACACTGGGAGAGTTTCCCCTATGAAATAATCAAGATTCAACCCTAGATGTTACAGCGGAGACGAGGTGCAGCGATGGAGATGACGGTGTCGGTGGTGGATATGATGATGATGATGATCCCAATGAAGTCCAGCTCGATGACGGCGATGATGGCGACGATTTCCCCCTCCGGGAGGGAATTTCCCCGACAGATTTTAGCCTGCCGGAGAGTTCTTTTCTCTCTGGTGTTTTTTCTGCCCCGCAGAGGCGGCTGCGACTATCCTCGATGATCTGTCACACCTTAGGGTTGTTGGGAGATGAAGTACGCGAAAGGCGATGGCCGAGGGGGTCGTGGGCCCCCTCCCCACATGGCGGCGCGCCAGCCCTGGTGGTCGCGCCGGCCTATGGGGAGGGCCCATGGCGGCCCTCCTCGGCTTCCCCTTTTGGCTGGCTCCGTCTTCTGGAAAAATAGGAGCTTCGGTATATTTTTCGTCAATTGTTGATCTTTAGAAATATTATATCCTGACGGTGCTTTTTTCCAGCAGAATCCTAACTCCGGTGAGTAATTCTCCAATAATCATGAAACACGCAAAATAGGTGAAATAACATAAGTATCATCTCTAAATATGAAATATATCAATGAATAACAGTAAATTATGATATAAAATAGTGATGCAAAATGGACGTATCAACTCCCCCCAAGCTTAGACCTCGCTTGTCCCCAAGCGAAACTGAACTCAGTAAACAGGACCACATGTTTATGGAGTGAAGAGTCGATAAATAAAATACGAACAAGAAGCATCACATTTATTAATTCACACAAGACATTTTAGTAAACAACTTCCGCATATAACTCAACTTGAAACAATTAAAGAGAAATCACAAATAAAGGTGCATAGGAAATCATAATTGGTGATGGCAAACTTCATTCTTGGTCAAAGAACAATTAACAGATTATACTTATCTTTCGAGCAGAGCCTTTATATTAGAGCTTATATGGCAGAACTTACATGCTCAATCGTAACAATCTCCTCATAATCATTTATAACCTTCAAAGTCATATTCATTTAGATAAAATTTGTACTAAACAAGGAAGAATAATAGACATGATTAATAGATCACAATATAAATGGTTGGATTACAACAACTCAATTGCTTGCTTGAGATCGAGGGAAATAGGTTTACTGACTCAACATAAAAGTAAAAGATAGGCCCTTCGCAGAGGGAAGCAGGGATTAAACCATGTGCTAGAGCTTTTAAGTTTTGAAATCATATAGAGAGCATAAAAGTAGAGTTTTGAGAGGTGTTTGTTGTTGTCAACGAATGGTAGTGGGCACTCTAACCCCCTTGCCAAACAGACTTTCAAAGAGCGGCTCCCATGAAGGACGTTATCTCTACCAGCAAGGTAGATCATCCCTCTTCTCTTTTGTTTACACATGTACTTTAGTTTTATTTATGGATGACACTTCTCCCAACCTTTGCTTTCACAAGCCATGGCTAACCGAATCCTCGGGTGCCTTCCAACATTTCACATATCATGGAGGAGTGTCTATTTGCAAAATTAAGTTGCTTACTAATGAATCAGGGCAAAACATGTGAAGAGAATTATCAATGAAAGTTAATTAATTGGGGCTGGGAACCCCGTTGCCAGCTCTTTTTGCAAAATTATTGGATAAGCAGATGTGCCACTAGTTCATTGGTGAAAGTCTGCCCAACAAGATTGAAAGATAAAACGCCACATACTTCCTCATGAGTGATACGTCTCCAACGTATCCATAATTTCTGATGTTCCATGCTTGCTTTATGACAATACTTACATGTTTTGCTTGCACTTTATGATGGTTTTATGCGTTTTCCGGAACTAACCTATTAACAAGATGCCACAGTGCCAGTTCCTGTCTTCTGCTGTTTTTGGTTCCAGAAAGGCTGTTCGGGCAATATTCTCGGAATTGGACGAAATCAACGCCAAAGACTTATTTTTCCCGGGAGGCTCCAGAACACCGAAGGGGAGTCGGAGGAGAGCCGGGGGCCACCACACGTGTGGGCCACGCGGGCCACACCCTGGCCGCGCCGGCCTGGTGTGGGGCCACCCTGTCGCCCCTCATGCGCCGCCTCTTCGCCTATTTAAGCTCTTTCGACCTAAAAACGCAGTACCAATTGACGAAACTCCAGAAAGACTCCAGGGGCGCCGCCGCCATCGCGAAACTCCAATTCGGGGGACAGAAGTCTCTGTTCCAGCACCCTGCCGGGACGGGGAAGTGCCCCCGGAAGCCATCTCCATCAACGCCACCGCCTCCATCATGCTCCGTGAATAGTTCCCCCATGGACTATGGGTTCTAGCAGTAGCTAGTTGGTACTCTCTATCCCATGTACTTCAATACAATGATCTCATGAGCTGCCTTACATAATTGAGATTCATCTGATGTAATCGGTGTTGTGTTTGTTGGGATCCGATGGATGATACATTATGATTAGTCTATCTATAAAGTTTGTGAAGTTATTGTTGCTGCAATCTTGTTATGCTTAATGCTTGTCACTAGGGCCCGAGTGGCATGATCTTAGATTTAAGCTCTATACTTATTGCTTAGATTGTATCTACAAGTTGTATGCACATGTCACTGTCCGGAACCAAAGGCCCCGAAGTGACAGAAATCGGGACAACCAGAGGGGATGGCGATGATGTGAGGATCACATGTTTTCACGGAGTGTTAATGCTTTGCTCCGGTGCTCTATTAAAAGGAGTACCTTAATATCCAGTAGATTTCCTTGAGGCCCGGCTGCCACCGGCTGGTAGGACAAAAGATGTTGTGCAAGTTTCTCATTGCGAGCACGTACGACTATATATGGAAAACATGCCTACATGATTAATGAATTGATGTTCTTTCTTAATGCTTTATCAATCCTATCAATTGCCCAACTGTAATTTGTTCACCCAACACTTGTCACTTGTTATTGGAGAGTTACCACTAGTGTAGATCGCTGGGAACCCCGGTCCATCTCTCATCATCATATACTCGTTCTACATGTCATTGGAAGTAGTATCAACTATCTTCTGGTGCCATTACCTATGTGTTACTATTACTGCTACTGTGTTACTGTTACTACTGCTCTCATATTACTGCTGCTTTCACATCACCCCTGTTACTAGTGCTTTTCCAGGTGCAGCTGAATTGACAACTCAGTTGTTAAGGCTTATAAGTATTCTTTACCTCCCCTTGTGTCGAATCAATAAATTTGGGTTTTACTTCCCTCGAAGACTGCCGCGATCCCCTATACTTGTGGGTTATCAAGACTGTTTTCTGGCGCCGTTGCAGGGGAGGTATAGCTCTACTCATAAGTTCACCTGGGGAGTACACTCTACCTCTCTCTCTGCTTTTATTTTGTTTTGCTTAGTTTTCTTTTGTTTAGTTTATTTGTGCTTAGTTTATTTCTGTCTAGTATTATTTTTCTTAGTTTACTTTTGCTTAGTTTCTTTTTGTCTTGTTTTATTATATACCCAAAAATCCATAAAATTTTGAAAAACCTAAAAATTAAAAACTGTTGCTATGGCAGAACGCGTAACCATGTTGGAGCTTATAGAATTTTATAATAATTATAGAGAATCAAGAACGGGAAAAGTTATGAGTGCTGTGATAGAAAAATTGAATACAATTGCTAAAATCTTGCTTAACGCCATGATTTAAACTGTTGCTCTCAACAGGATACTAAACATCTTAAATTTCAATGTGGCTTTAGTGAAGAAATTTTAATTAAGAACTATAATTGTAATAGCTATATTCATTTTGGGTTCGAAGAAGTAGAACAATTTGTTTTGTTTATGGGAGCTTCTGAGATCGAATCCTTCATAGCTAAAAATTATGAAACTTGTGTTGTTTGTAAGGACCTTAAAGATTATGTCTCTTCTATCCTTAATTTTTGCAATGAAAGTTACACTGATAATCCTTATATCATTGATTATAAAGAGAGACTCATTACTGCACAAGAATGCACTCGCAATTTGCAGGAACCTGTGGAAAAAGAAATTGATGAACCTGAAAGCTCATTGGATGAAAAAGAGGAGAGTGATGAACAAAAGGAGGAAGAATGGATTAGCTACCCATGCCAACCTTCTAATGAGAGTAACTCTTTATCTCTTACACTATTTGATTGTCCTCCATGCTTACCAAAGGAGGTTGAATGTTATGTTCCTGTGGATTCTCTTGAAATATTCCCTATGAGTAAAACTTGTGAGAATAAGTATGCTACTGTTATCTATGATAATCCATGCTACTTTGATAAATCTTATGATAATGCTTTGTTTGTGCCTGATGTCGAAATGCATGGTACTAAAGAATTTTGCTTGGCAAATGTTTATGATAAATCTCTAGATGATGGTCCTATGTTACTTGATACTATTAATTGTACTACTAATGAAAATGGGATTGGAGAGTTCTTGACTTTATCTATGAGTCCCATATCTCTTGAGATTGATCAATCATCATGTTATATTATTGATAAAAGTGTGTTTGAGAGTTTTAATCCCACTATTTTTGAGTTTGATAAAAATTATGTGTTTATGGATCATGACAAACATGTTATAAGTGATAGTTATATTGTTGAGTTTGTTCATGAAGCTACTGAAAATTATTATGAGAGAGGAAAATATGGTTGTAGAAATTTGCATGGTACTAAAACACCTCTCTATATGCTGAAAGTTTTGAATTTACTCTTGTTTTATCTTTTTATGCTTGTCACTTTGATCTTCATGAATTTATTTGTGTACAAGATTCCTATGCATAGGAAGTGGGTTAGACTTAAATGTGTTTTTAATTTGCTTTTTGATGCTCTCTTTTGCTTCAACTCTCATTTCTTGCGAGTGCAACATTAAAATTGCTGAGCCCATCTTAATGGCTATAAAGAAAGCACTTCTTGGGAGATAACCCATGTGTTTATTTTGCTACTGTTTTGTTGTGTTTTGGAAGTTGTTACTACTGTAGCAACCTCTCCTTATCTTTATTTTATTGCAATGTTGTGCCAAGTGAAGCCTCTAATAGAAGGTTGATACTAGATTTGGATTTCTGCGCAGAAACAGATTTCTATCTGTCACGAATCTGGGCTGTGTTCTCTGTAGGTAACTCAGAAAAATCTGCCAATTTACGTGCGTGTTCCTCAGATATGTACGCAACTTTCATTAGTTTTGAGTTTTCTGATTTGAGCAACGGAAGTACCTCTTTAAAATTCGTCTTTACTGGCTGTTCTGTTTTGGTAGATTCTGTCTCTGTTTTTTGCATTGTCTCTTGTGGACTTTAAGCGAGGTTTTCTAGACGTGGAGAGCTGTAGCTAATGTTTTATTGAGTTCTTGCAATGTGTCACTACAGGACCAAGGTGGATTCAAGTTTTTTGAGTACTAACCCCTCTAATGAAGTTTATGAGAAGTTTGGTGTGAAGGAAGTTTTCAAGGGTCAAGAGAGGAGGATGATATATGATCAAGAAGAGTGAAAAGTCTAAGCTTGGGGATGCCCACGTGGTTCATCCCTGCATATTTCAAGAAGACTCAAGCGTCTAAGCTTGGGGATGCCCAAGGCATCCCCTTCTTCATCAACTTATCCGGTTTCTTCTACTGAAACTATATTTTTATTCGGTCACATCTTATGTGCTTTACTTGGAGCGTCTGTGTGCTTTTATTTTCGTTTGTTTGTGTTTGAATAAATTCGGATCCTAGCAATCCTTGTGTGGGAGAGAGACACGCTCCGCTTTTTCATATGAACGCTTGTTCTTCGTTTTACTTTTAATGTTCAATGATAAAAGTTGGAAGCTACAATACTTATTTTTATTTGGTTGGAAACAGAAAATGCCTCATAATGTCTTGGATAATTTGACACTTGGCAATTGTTTTGAGCTCTCAAGTAGATCATGATTAAGTTTTTTCATGTAGTTTAAACCTATTAGTGGAGAACTACCGTAGAGCTTGTTGAAATTGGTTTGCATGATTGGTCTCTCTTAAGGTCTAGATATTTTCTGGTAAAAGTGTTTGAGCAACAAGGAAGACAGTGTAGAGTATTATAATGCTTGCAATATGTTCTTATGTAAGTTTTGCTGTAACGGTTCATACTTGTGTTTGCTTCAAACAACCTTGCTAGCCAAAGCCTTGCACTGAGAGGAAATGCTTCTCGTGCATCCAAAACCTTGAGCCAAAACCTATGCCATGTGTGTCCACTATAACTACCTACTATGTGGTATTTTCTGCCATTCCAAGTAAATACTTCATGTGCTACCTTTAAACAATTCAAAATTTATCACTCCTTATTTGTGTCAATGTTTTATAGCTCATGAGGAAGTATGTGGTATTTTATCTTTCAATCTTGTTGGGCAACTTTCACCAATGGACTAGTGGCTTCATCCGCTTATCCAATAATTTTGCAAAAAGAGCTGGCGCGGGGTTCCCAGCCCCCAATTAATTAACTTCACTAATAATTCTCTTCACATGTTTTGCTCTGATTCATCAGTAAGCAACTTAATTTTTCAAATAGACACTCCTCCATGGTATGAGATTGTTGGAAGGCACCCGAGGATTCGGTTAGCCATGGCTTGTGTAAGCAAAGGTTGGGAGGAGTGTCACCCATAATTAAAAACTAAAGTACATGTGTAAACAAAAGAGAAGAGGGATGATCTACCTTACTGGTAGAGATAACGTCCTTCATGGGAGCCGCTCTTGAAAGTCTGGTTGGCGAGGTAGTTGGAGTACCCATTACCATTCGTTGACAACAACAAACACCTCTCAAAACTTTACTTTTTATGCTCTCTATATGATTTCAAAACTTGAAAAGCTCTAGCACATGATTTAATCCCTGCTTCCCTCTGCGAAGGGCCTTTCTTTTACTTTATGTTGAGTCAGTTTACCTACTTCCTTCCATCTTAGAAGCAAACACTTGTGTCAACTGTGCATTGATTCTTACATACTTGCTTATTTGCATTCATCATATTACTTTATGTTGACAATTATCCATGAGATATGCATGTTGAAAGTTGAAAGCAATCGCTGAAACTTATATCTTCCTTTGTGTTGCTTCGATGCCTTTACTTTGAATTTATTGCTTTATGAGTTAACTCTTGTGCAAGACTTTTGATGCTTGTCTTGAAAGTACTCTTCATGAAAAGTTTTGCTATATGTTATCTATTTGTTAGCAACTATAGATTATTGCCTTGAGTCACTTCAATCATTTCATATGCTTTGTAATAGTATGATCAAGGTTATGTAAGTAGCATGTCACTACATAAATTATTCTTTTTATCGTTTACCTACTCGAGGACGAGTAGGAACTAAGCTTGGGGATGCTGATACGTCTCCAACGTATCCATAATTTCTGATGTTCCATGCTTGTTTTATGACAATACTTACATGTTTTGCTTGCACTTTATGATGTTTTTATGCGTTTTCCGGAACTAACCTATTAACAAGATGCCACAGTGCCAGTTCCTGTTTTCTGCTGTTTTTGGTTCCAGAAAGGCTGTTCGGGCAATATTCTCGGAATTGGACGAAATCAACGCCAAAGATCTTATTTTTCCCGGGAGGCTCCAGAACACCGAAGGGGAGTCGGAGGAGAGCCAGGGGCCACCACACGTGTGGGCCGCGCGAGCCACACCCTGGCCGCACCGGCCTGGTGTGGGGCCACCCTGTCGCCCCTCCTGCACCGCCTCTTCGCCTATTTAAGCCCTTTCGACCTAAAAACGCAGTACCAATTGACGAAACTCCAGAAAGACTCTAGGGGCACCGCCGCCATCGCGAAACTCCAATTCGGGGGACAGAAGTCTCTGTTCCGGCACCCCGCCGGGACGGGGAAGTGCCCCCGGAAGCCATCTCCATCAACGCCACCGCCTCCATCATGCTCCGTGAGTAGTTCCCCCATGGACTACGGGTTCTAGCAGTAGCTAGTTGGTACTCTCTATCCCATGTACTTCAATACAATGATCTCATGAGCTGCCTTACATGATTGAGATTCATCTGATGTAATCGGTGTTGTGTTTGTTGGGATCCGATGGATGATACATTATGATTAGTCTATCTATAAAGTTTGTGAAGTTATTGTTGCTGCAATCTTGTTATGCTTAATGCTTGTCACTAGGGCCCGAGTGGCATGATCTTAGATTTAAGCTCTATACTTATTGCTTAGATTGTATCTACAAGTTGTATGCACATGTCACTGTCCGGAACCAAAGGCCCCGAAGTGACAGAAATCGGGACAACCAGAGGGGATGGCGGTGATGTGAGGATCACATGTTTTCACGGAGTGTTAATGCTTTGCTCCGGTGCTCTATTAAAAGGAGTACCTTAATATCCAGTAGATTTCCTTGAGGCCCGGCTGCCACCGGCTGGTAGGACAAAAGATGTTGTGCAAGTTTCTCATTGTGAGCACGTACGACTATATATGGAAAACATGCCTACATGATTAATGAATTGATGTTCTTTCTTAATGCTTTATCAATCCTATCAATTGCCCAACTGTAATTTGTTCACCCAACACTTGTCACTTGTTATTGGAGAGTTACCACTAGTGTAGATCGCTGGGAACCCCGGTCCATCTCTCATCATCATATACTCATTCTACATGTCATTGGAAGTAGTATCAACTATCTTCTGGTGCCATTACCTCTGTGTTACTATTCTGCACTCTTTGTATTCTTACTCTTTGCTCTCATATTACTGCTGCTTTCACATCACCCCTGTTACTAGTGCTTTTCCAGGTGCAGCTGAATTGACAACTCAGTTGTTAAGGCTTATAAGTATTCTTTACCCCCCCTTGTGTCGAATCAACAAATTTGGGTTTTACTTCCCTCGAAGACTGCCGCGATCCCCTATACTTGTGGGTTATCAATGAGCTATAAAACATTGACACAAGTAAGAGATAATAACTTTTTGAATTGTTTAAAGGTAGCACATGAAATATTTACTTGGAGTGGCGCAAAATACCACATAATAGGTAGTTATGGTGGACACACATGGCATGGGTTTTATTTAAGGTTTTGGATGCACGAGAAGCATTCCCTCTCAGTACAGGTCTTTGGCTAGCAAGGTTGGTTAGCAAGCATAAGAGTTGAGGGAAAACAAACAAATATACATGTGATAGAAACAATCATGCATCTTACTTGTAAGCACAAACAATTTTAACTTCAGAATACTAAACTCATTAGCTAACAAGAAAGAAAGATTAAAAAATAATATATCTACATGTATTTCCCTCTTTTCTACTTAAGCCTCAAAGTGTGTTGCTGTTGACCAATGCTAAGTTTGCCAAAACCAAATAGATTTACTTGATGCTCCCAAAGTGATACCGATACTAATAACAAGATCAATCATATAACAGAAATTGCAAACTAAAATAAGGCGTGCAAAACGTAAATGATAAAACTTCTCATTAATATTCCATAACGATAACTCACACCAAGGGATACATAGATAACTAACTAAAAGAGAGATACTTCCATACTGCAAACCATCTTATATGATAACTTCCATACTCATGATATGACACTTGACAGTAAAAAGGTAAAAGATAGTGATGATGCGATACCGTGGCACTCCCCCAAGCTTGGAAGGCGCCAATACCAATGATGAATTACTCCTTCGGCGGTGGTGATGAATTCTTCCCGTCATCAGACTTCCTAGGAAGAGGCTCTCCATCAACAAACGACATCTTGGTCTCAGGAATTGATGACCCACAAGTATAGGGGGTGTATCGTAGTATCTTCGATAAGTAAGAATGTCGATCCCAACGAGGAGCAGAAGGTGTTGACAAGCAGTTTCGATGAAAGAATTCACTGTAAATGCTCACAGACAAGTATTCAGGGGGTTTTGATGTAACAGATGAATAAAGTACGAGTAAGTAAAGTGCGAGAGTAACAATTGCAGCGAGTGTCCCAGTCCTTTTTAGCACAAACGACAAGCCGGTTTGTTTACTTATAATGACCAAACGTTCCTGAGGACACACGGGATTTTAGTCTAGTGCTTTCGCTACATATGGCTAATTAATCTTCATTGTTTTGATAAGTGTTGTGTGGGTGAACCTATGCTAATGTACCGCCCTTCCTAGGACTAATACATACTTGTGATTATACCCCTTGCAAGCATCCGCAACTACAAGAAAGTAATTAAGATAAATCTAACCACAGCCTTAAACTCTGAGATCCTGCTATCCCTCCTGCATCGATATACCAACGGGGGCTCAGGTTTCTGTCACTCCGGCAACCCCGCAATTAGCAAACGAATACAAGATGCATTCCCCTAGGCCCATGAAGGTGAAGTGTCATGTAGTCGACGTTCACATGACACCACTAGAAGAATAACACCACAACTTAAATATCATAACATTGAATATTACTCAACCATGGTTCACTACTAACATTTAGACTTCACCCATGTCCTCAAGAACTAAACGAACTACTCACGAGACATCATATGGAACATGATCAGAGGTGATATGATGATGAATAACAATCTGAACATAAACCTTGGTTCAATGGTTTCACTCAATAGCATCAACAACAAGTAGAAATCAATACCGGGAGAGTTTCCCCTATCAAACAATCAACATCAAACCCAAATTGCTACGGCGGTGACGATGTGCAGCGGTGGAGACGGCGGTGATGATGGTGGAGATGATGGTGATGGTGATGGAGATGATGTCCAGCTCGATGACGGTGACGATGGCGTCGATTTCCCCCTCAGGGAGGGAATTTCCCCGGCGGATCTCAGCCGCCGGAGAGCTCTTTTCTCTCTGGTGTTCTCCGCCCCGCAGAGGCGGCTGTAACTCTTCGCGAGGTACCCTCTGTGGCTTAGGTCTTCGGGACGAAGGATTTCGCGAAGAAAAGGAGGCGAAAGAGGCTGTGGGCCCCCCTCACCACCAGGTGGCGCGGCCAGGCCATGGGCCGCGCCGCCCTGTGGTGTGGGCCCACCTTGGGTCCACCTGGCTCCCCCTTCTGGCTTCCTTCGTCATCTGGGAAAATAGGATTTTTGGTATAATTTCCTTCCACAGTTGATTGATGACCCACAAGTATAGGGGATCGCGGCAGTCTTCGAGGGTAGTATAACCCAAATTTATTGATTCGACACAAGGGGAGGTAAAGAATACTTATAAGCCTTAACAACTGAGTTGTCAATTCAGCTGCACCTGGAAAAGCACTAGTAACAGGGGTGATGTGAAAGTAGCAGTAATATGAGAGCAGTAGTAACAGTAACACAGCAGCAGTAATAGCAATATGAGAGCGATGGCACCAGAGAATAGTTGATACTACTTCCAATGACATATAGAACAAGTATATAATGATGAGAGATGGACCGGGGTTCCCAGCGATCTACACTAGTGGTAACTCTCCAATAACAAGTGATAAGTGTTGGGTGAACAAATTACTGTTGGGCAATTGATAGGAATCAAAGCATTAAGAAAGAACATCAGGCTTATTAATTATGTAGGCATGTTTTCCGTATATAGTCGTACGTGCTCGCAATGAGAAACTTGCACAACATCTTTTGTCCTACCAGCCGGTGGCAGCCGGGCCTCAAGGGAAACTACTGGATATTAAGGTACTCCTTTTAATAGAGTACCGGAGCAAAGCATTAACACACCGTGAAAACATGTGATCCTCACATCACTACCATCCCCTCCGGTTGTCCCGATTTCTGTCACTTCGGGGCCTTTGGTTCCGGACAGTGACATGTGCATACAACTTGTAGATACAATCTAAGCAATAAGTATAGAGCTCAAATCTAAGATCATGCCACTCGGGCCCTAGTGACAAGCATTAAGAATAACAAGATTGCAGCAACAATAACTTCACAAACTTTATAGATAGACTAATCATAATGTATCATCCATCGGATCCCAACAAACACAACACCGATTACATCAGATGAATCTCAATCATGTAAGGCAGCTCATGAGACCATTGTATTGAAGTACATGGGGGAGAGTATACCGACATAGCTACTGCTAGAACCCGTAGTCCATGGGGGAACTACTCACGGAGCATGGCGGAGGTGGTGGCGTTGATGGAGATGGCTTCCGGGGGCACTTCCCCGTTCCGGCAGGGTGCCGGAACAGAGTTCTGTCCCCCGAATTGGAGTTTCGCGATGGCGGCGGCGCCCCTGGAGTCTTTCTGGAGTTTCGTCAATTGGTACGGTGTTTTTAGGTCGAAAGGGATTATATAGGCGAAGAGGCGGCGCAGGGGGGCACCTGGGGGCGCCACACCCTAGGCCGGCGCGGCCTAGGCCTGGCCCGCGCCGCCATGTGGTGTGGTGGCCCCTGGCCCCTCTCCGACTCTTCTTCGGTGTTCTGGATGCTTCCGGGAAAAATAGGAGGTTTGGCGTTGATTTCGTCCAATTCCAAGAATATTGCCCGAACAACCTTTCTGGAACCAAAAACAGCAGAAAACATGAACTGGCACTGTGGCATCTTGTTAATAGGTTAGTTCCGGAAAACGCATAAAAACATTATAAAGTGCAAGCAAAACATGTAAGTATTGTCATAAAACAAGCATGGAACAACAGAAATTATGGATACGTCGGGGACGTATCAGCATCCCCAAGCTTAGTTCCTGCTCGTCCCGAGCAGGTAAACGATAAAAAGAATAATTTCTGTAGTGACATGCTACTTACATAACCTTGATCATACTATTACAAAGCATATGAAATGAATGAAGTGACTCAAGGCAATGATCTATAGTTGCTAACGAGTAGATAACATATAGCAAAACTTTTCATGGAGAGTACTTTCAAGACAAGCATCAAAAGTCTTGCACAAGAGTTAACTCATAAAGCAATAAGTTCATAGTAAAGGCATCGAAGCAACACAAAGGAGGATATAAGTTTCAGCGGTTGCTTTCAACTTTCAACATGTATATCTCATGGATATTGTCAACATAGAGTAATATGATGAATGCAAATATGCAAGTATGTAAGAATCAATGCACAGTTAACACAAGTGTTTGCTTCTAAGATGGAAGGAAGTAGGTATACTGACTCATCATAAAGTAAAAGAATGGTCCTTCAAAGAGGAAAGCATCGATTGCTATATTTGTGCTAGAGCTTTGGTTTTGAAAACATATAGAGAGCATAAAAAGTAAAATTTTGAGAGGTGTTTGTTGTTGTCAACGAATGGTAATGGGTACACTAACTACCTCGCCAACCGGACTTTCAAGAGCGGCTCCCATTTTATTTTATTTTTGGGTGGCACTCCTTCCAACCTTTCTTTCACAAACCATGGCTAACCGAATCCTCGGGTGCCTGCCAACAATCTCATACCATGAAGGAGTGCCTTTTTATTTTAGTTTTATTATGATGATGACACTCCCCCCAACCTTTGCTTACACAAGCCATGGCTAACCGAATCCTTCGGGTGCCTTCCAACAATCACATACCATGGAGGAGTGTCTATTTTAGTTAATTAATTTGGGACTGGGAATCCCATTGCCAGCTCTTTTTGCAAAATTATTGGATAAGCGGATGTGCCACTAGTCCATATGAGAGTCCGTCAAAAGTAAATGACAAGGTTGAAAGCTAAACACCACATACTTCCTCATGAGCTATAAAACATTAACACAAATTGAGAAGCATTTTGAATTGTTTAAAGGTAGCACTCAAGCAATTTACTTTGGAATGGCAGGAAATACCACATAGTAGGTAGGTATGGTGGACACAATTGGCATAGTGGTTGGCTCAAGGATTTTGGATGCATGAGAAGTATTCCCTCTCGATACAAGGCTTAGGCTAGCAAGGTTGTTTGAAGCAAACACTAGTATGAAGCGGTACAGCAAAACTTATATAAGAACATATCGCAAGCATTATAATACTCTACACTGTCTTCCTTGTTGCTCAAACACTTTTACCAGAAAATATCTAGACCTTAAGAGAGATCAATTATGCAAACCAATTTTAACAAGCTTTACGGTAGTTCTCCACTAATAGGTTTAAACTACATGCAAAAACTTATGATCTACTTGAGAGCTCAAAACAATTGCCAAGTGTCAAATTATCCACAACATATGAGGCATTTTCTGTTTCCAACCAAACAATGAGTATTGTAGCTTCCAACTTTTATCATTGAACATTAAAAGTAAAACGAAGAACAAGTGTTCATATGAAAAAGCGGAGCGTGTCTCTCTCCCAAACAAGGATTGCTAGGATCTGATCTTATTCAAACAAAACAAAAATAAAAGCACACAGACGCTCCAAGTAAAGCACATATGATGTGACCGAATAAAAATATAGTTTCAGGGGAGGAACCTGATAAGTTGATGAAGAAGGGGATGCCTTGGGCATCCCCAAGCTTAGACGCTTGAGTCTTCTTGAAATATGCAGGGATGAACCATCGGGGCATCCCCAAGCTTAGACTTTTCACTCTTCTTGATCATGTATCATCCTCCTCTCTTGACCCTTGAAAACTTCCTTCACAACAAACTTCTCATAAACTTCATTAGAGGGGTTAGTACTCAAAAAATTTGAATCCACCTTGGTCCTGTAGTGGCACATTGCAAGAACTCAATAAAACATTAGCTACAGCTCTCTACGTCTAGAAAAGCTCGCTTAAAGTCCACAAGAGACAATGCAAAAAAACAGAGACAGAATCTGCCAAAACAGAACAGCCAGTAAAGACGAATTTTAATAAAATACTTCCGTTTCTCAAATCAGAAAACTCAAAACTAATGAAAGTTGCGAACATATCTGAGGAACACGCACGTAAATTGGCATATTTTTCTGATTTTTCTACAGAGAAAACAGCCCAGATTCGTGACAGATAGAAATCTGTTTCTGCGCAGAAATCCAAATCTAGTATCAACCTTCGATTAGAGGCTTCACTTGGCACAACAAAACACAAAACTAAGATAAAGAGAGGTTGCTACAGTAGTAAACAACTTCCAAGACACAAATATAAAACAAAGTACTGTAGCAAAATAACATATGGGTTATCTCCCAAGAAGTTGCTTTCTTTATAGCCATTAAGATGGGCTCAGCAGTTTTAATGATGCACTCGCAAGAAATAGTATTTGAAGCAAAAGAGAGCATCAAAAAGCAAATTCAAAACACATTTAAGTCTAACATGCTTCCTATGAAAAGAAATCTTGTACACAAATAAATTCATGAAGAACAAAGTGACAAGCATAAGAAGGTAAAACAAGAGTAGCTTCAAAATTTTAAGCATATAGAGAGGTATTTTAGTACCATGCAAATTTCTACAACCATATTTTCCTCTCTCATAATAATTTTCACTAGCTTTATGAACAAACTCAACAATATAACTATCACATGCAGCATACTTTTCATGATCCACAAACATATAATTTTTATCAAGTTCAAGAATAGTGGATTTAAAACTTTCAAACTTACTTTTATTAATAATATAACAAGGTAGTTGATCAATCTCAAGAGATATGGGACTCATAGAATAAGTCAAGAACTCTCCAATCCCATTTTCATTAGTAGTACAATTAATATTATCAAGTAACATAGGACTGTCATCTAGAGCTTTATCATAAACATTTGCTAAGCAAAATTCTTTAGTACCATGCATTTCGACATCAGGCACAAACAAAGCATTATCATAGGATTTATCAAAGTAGCATGGATTATCATAAATAACAGTAGCATAATTATTCTCACAAGTTTTACTCATAGGTACTATTTCAAGAGAATCCACAGGAACATAACATTCAACCTCTTTCGGTAAGCATGGAGGACAATCAAATAGTGTAAGAGATGAAGAGTTACTCTCATTAGAAGGTTGGCATGGGTAGCTAATCCATTCTTCCTCCTTTTGTTCGTCGCTCTCCTCTTCTTTTTCAGCCAATGAGCTTTCAATTTCATCAATTTCCTCCTCTTTTTCATCCAATGAGCTTTCAGGTTCATCAGTTTCTTCTTCCACAGGTTCCTGCAAATTGTGAGTGCATTCTTGTGCATTAATGTGTCTCTCTTTATAATCAAGAATATAAGGATTCCTACTGTAGCATTCTATGCAAGAATTAAGGATAGTAGAGACATAATCTTTAAGGTCCTTACAAATAGCACAAGTTTCATAATTCTCAACCATGAAGGATTCTATCTCGGAGGCTCCCATAAATAAGACAAATTGCTCTACCTCTTCGAACCCATAATGAATATAGCAATTCCGATTATAGCTCTTAATAAAATATTCCTCACTAAAGCCACATTGAAATTTAAGATGTTTAGTATCCTGTCGAGAGCAACAGTTTATATCATGGCGTCTAAGCAAGATTCTAGCCATTGTATTCAATTTTTCTATCATAGCACTCATTATTTTACCAATTCTTGATTCTCTATAACAATTATAACATTCCATAAGCTCCAAGTAGGTTGTAGGTTCTCCCATAATAGCAGTTTTTAATTTTTAGATTTTTCAAATTTTTATGGATTTTCAGGTATATGAGGAAAATAAAACAAGACAAAAAGAAACTAAACAAAAGTAAACTAGGCAAAACAAAACTAGACAGAAATAAACTAAGCACAAATAAACTAGATAAAAGTAAACTAAGCAAAATAATACTAGACAGAAATAAACTAAGCGAAACGAAATAAAAGAAAATAAAAACAGAGAGAGAGGTAGAGTGTACTCCCCAGGTGAACTTATGAGTAGAGCTATGCCTCCCCGGCAACGGCGCCAGAAAACAGTCTTGATGACCCACAAGTATAGGGGATCGCGACAGTCTTCGAGGGTAGTATAACCCAAATTTATTGATTTGACACAAGGGAAGGTAAAGAATACTTATAAGCCTTAACAACTGAGTTGTCAATTCAGCTGCACCTGGAAAAGCACTAGTAACAGGGGTGATGTGAAAGTAGCAGTAATATGAGAGCGATAATAATGATAACACGGCAGTAATAGCAATATGAGAGCGATGGCACCAGAGAATAGTTGATACTACTTCCAATGACATATATAACAAGTATATAATGATGAGAGATGGACCGGGGTTCCCAGCGATCTACACTAGTGGTAACTCTCCAATAACAAGTGATAAGTGTTGGGTGAACAAATTACAGTTGGGCAATTGATATGAATCAAAGCATTAAGAAAGAACATCAGGCTTATTAATTATGTAGGCATGTTTTCCGTATATAGTCGTACGTGCTCGCAATGAGAAACTTGCACAACATCTTTTGTCCTACCAGCCGGTGGCAGCCGGGCCTCAAGGGAAACTACTGGATATTAAGGTACTCCTTTTAATAGAGTACCGGAGCAAAGCATTAACACACCGTGAAAACATGCGATCCTCACATCACTACCATCCCCTCCGGTTGTCCCGATTTCTGTCACTTCGGGGCCTTTGGTTCCGGACAGTGACATGTGCATACAACTTGTAGATACAATCTAAGCAATAAGTATAGAGCTCAAATCTAAGATCATGCCACTCGGGCCCTAGTGACAAGCATTAAGAATAACAAGATTGCAGCAACAATAACTTCACAAACTTTATAGATAGACTAATCATAATGTATCATCCATCGGATCCCAACAAACACAACACCGATTACATCAGATGAATCTCAATCATGTAAGGCAGCTCATGAGACCATTGTATTGAAGTACATGGGGGAGAGTATACCGACATAGCTACTGCTAGAACCCGTAGTCCATGGGGGAACTACTCACGGAGCATGGCGGAGGCGGTGGCGTTGATGGAGATGGCTTCCGGGGGCACTTCCCGTTCGGCAGGTCTTTGGAACAGAGTTCTGTCCCCCGAATTGGAGTTTCGCGATGGCGGCGGCGCCCCTGGAGTCTTTCTGGAGTTTCGTCAATTGGTACGGTGTTTTTAGGTCGAAAGGGATTATATAGGCGAAGAGGCGGCGCAGGGGGGTACCTGGGGGCGCCACACCCTAGGCCGGCGCGGCCTAGGCCTGGCCCGCGCCGCCATGTGGTGTGGTGGCCCCCTGGCCCCTCTCCGACTCTTCTTCGGTGTTCTGGATGCTTCCGGGAAAAATAGGAGGTTTGGCGTTGATTTCGTCCAATTCCGAGAATATTGCCCGAACAGCCTTTCTAGAACCAAAAACAGCAGAAAACAGGAACTGGCACTGTGGCATCTTGTTAATAGGTTAGTTCCGGAAAACGCATAAAAACATTATAAAGTGCAAGCAAAACATGTAAGTATTGTCATAAAACAAGCATGGAACAACAGAAATTATGGATACGTCGGGGACGTATCATTGATCTTCCGAAATATTGCGTTCTGACGGTGCTTTTTCCAGCAGAATCCTGGCTCCGGTGCTTGATCCTCCAATAATGATGAAACATGCAAAATAGATGAAATAACATAAGTATTGTGTCCAAACATGAAATATATCAATGAATAATAGCAAATTATGATTCAAAATAGTGATGCAAATTGGACGTATCAACTCCCCCAAGCTTAGACTTCGCTTGTCCCCAAGCGAAACTGAACTCGGTAAACAGGACCACATGTTTATGGAGTGAAGAGTCGATAAATAAAATACGGACAAGAAGTATCATATTCATTCACACAAGACATTCTAGTAAACAACTTCCTCATATAACTCAACTTGAAACAAGTATAAGGTAATCACAAATAAAGGTGCATAAGAAATCATAGTTGGTGATGGCAAACTTCGTTCTTGGTCAGAGAACAATTAACAGGTTATACTTATCTATCGAGCAATGCTCTCATATTAAAGTTTATATTGCACAACTTGCATACTCAATCATAATAGTCTCCTCATGATCATTGATAACTTGCAAAGCTATATTCATTCAGATAAAACTTGTACTAAACAAGGAAAAGTAAAAGACATGATGAAGTAAATCACAATATAATGGTTTGATCACAACTACTCAAATGCTTGCTTGAGATGGAGGGAAATAGGTTTACTGACTGAACATAAAGTAAAAGACAGGCCCTTCGCAGAGGGAAGCAGGGATTAAATCATGTGCTAGAGCTTTTTCAGTTTTGAAATCATATAAAGAGAATAAAAGTAAAGTTTTGAGAGGTGTTTGTTGTTGTCAACGACTGGTAGCGGGTACTCTAACCCCCTTGCCAAACAGACCTCCAAAGAGCGGCTCCCATGAAGGACGTCATCTCTACCAGCAAGGTAGATCATCCCTCTTCTCTTTTGTTTACACATGTACTTTAGTTTATTTAAGGATGACACTCCCCCCAACCTTTGCTTACACAAGCCATGGCTAACCGAATCTCGGGTGCCTTCCAACAATCTCATACCATGGAGGAGTGTCTATTGCAAAATTAAGTTGCTTACTGATGAATCAGAGCAAAACATGTGAAGAGAATTATTAATGAAAGTTGATTAATTGGGGCTGGGAACCCCGTTGCCAGCTCTTTTTGCAAAATTATAGGATAAGTGGATGAAGCCACTAGTCCATTAGTGGAAGCTGCCTAACAAGACTGAAAGATAAAACACCACATACTTCCTCATGAGCTATAAAACATTGACACAAATAAGAAGTAATAAATTTTGAATTGTTTAAAGGTAGCACATGAAGTATTTACTTGGAATGGCAGAAAATACCATGCAGTAGGTAGATATGGTGGACACAAATGGCATAGGTTTGGGTTCAGGTTTGGATGCACGAGAAGCATTCCCTCTCAGTACAGGTCTTTGGCTAGCAAGGTTAATTAGCAAGCATAAGAGTTGATGGAAACAAACAAATATACATGTGATAGACATAATCATGCATCTTTCTTGCAAGCACAAACAGTTTTAACCTCAGAATAATAAGCTATGAGCTAACAAGAAAGGAAGACAATGAAACAACTACATGTATTTCTCTTTTCTACTTAAACCTCAAAGTGTTGTTGCTATTGTTATCACCAGATTTTGGCCAAATCAGGAAGTGGGCCGTAAGGGAGATGGGCTTGGAAGGTTACACGTGGAAGATCTCTGAAGCGGCCTTGCACGAAGAGTTTGGGCTAGATTGCCCGTGTATCTTTAATTATGGTAGATTGTATCTTAGATTAAAAGTTAGAGTTTGTATCGTGCACGGTGGGGATTATTCCCACGTTAGAAAGTCCCCTGGACTATAAATATGTATCTAGGGTTTATGAAATAAACAACAACCAACGTTCAACCAACAAATCAATATCGGTGCATCGCCAACTCCTTCGTCTCAAGGGTTTCTACCGGTAAGCAACATGCTGCCTAGATCGCATCTTGCGATCTAGGCAGCAGAAGCTTTATGTTGTTCATGCGTTGCTCGTACTGAAGCCTTTTTGATGGCGAGCAACGTAGTTATCATAGATGTGTTAGGGTTAGCATAGTTCTTCGTATAACATGCTATCGTAGTGCAACCCCTGCATATCTAGCCGCCCTTACACCTATCTTAGGTGTAGGGGCGGCACCCCGCTTGATCATTATTTAGTAGATCTGATCCGTTACGGTTGCTCCTTGTTCTACAAGGATTAGTTTAATATCTGCAATAGTTAGGCCTTACAAAGGGTTGGAGGATCCAGCGGCACGTAGGGTGTCGTTTGCTAGTCCTAGGCAGGATGTTCCGGGGATCAACCTCGTGTTGGTTTTTAGGCCCTATCTAGGATCGGCTTACGATCACCGTGCGTGGCCGCGAGGCCCAATCGTGAGTAGGATGATCCGATTATGCGGTGAAAACCCTAAATCATCGTAGATCGCATTAGCTTTATCTTGATCAAGCAGGACCACCATATATTCGTGCACCTCGTACGAATCATGGGTGGATCGGCTCCTTGAGCCGATTCACAGGATAACCTGAGAGCCGATCGAGGCTCGTATTTAATGTTTACGTGTATGCCATGCAGGAAACTAAGCGAGGCATCTCCATCACCTTCCTGACCAGGTATAGGTCAGGTGGCACGCACTTGCATCAGCATCGGACGTGTGTACCAGAGGCTTTGCGGGCCGTCGCTCGGAGGGACCAGGGCCAGCCGAAGCCCTAGGTTGTTCCCGGCTCTACTGTGTTGCCCGTCGCTGCCCGCCGGTGGGTTTTGACAGCAACACATTCTGGCACGCCCGGTGGGACAAGCTTCGACATCAACCACCTCGCCATCTACATCTGAGATGGCGGACGGCACTCCAGTCACGTACGAGGATCTGACCGACGAGCTCAAGAAGAAGTATGACGAGATCAAAGTCATCCTCGAAGCCGACCTCATCGGCTCTTTCCACAGAACCCGTTCACATGGCATCAGGTGGAAGGGGTTCTCGCCTAATGGTGCACTCGATGGGATAGACCTCTCTGCCCGTCGGAAGAACGCACCAGTCCTGCGGCAGAGATCAACTACTTGGTGGCTCACTCGCTACACCGCCACTCGAGAACCTGGTAAACACGTTGGAGCGTGTCGCTCTTCGCGTGATCCAGGAGATCATGAGGCACCGTACTCGCCGCCAGGACCAGCTCTCGGGACGCATCAAGGAGAGTTGCCACTCCGGTCCCGTCCACCGCTGCCATTTGCGTTGGCAGCACCGAAAGTGCCGACTTCACCGGCATTCGTCGTCTACAAGATCGGTGGTGACCCTAGTGACTACCAGTTCTTGCATGAGGCGCCTAAGGAGATCCCTCACGGGTACACGTGCACGTATGTGCCGGTTGCGGTAGCGGGCGCTCACAAACCAGGCCACAACATCGGGGACTTCGGGAAAACAGGAGGGACGTCGGCGACAGATCTTGAGAAGCGCACGTGGCTAACTAAGTACGCCACCCCGACGAACCTCCAGAGCTCAGCTCCCGCAGTTGGCTCGGAGCTGGAAAAGCAAACATGGCTGGCTAAGTACGCCACCCCGGCGAATCTTCGAGTTCAACTCCTGCAGCCGGCCACGGCGGATCAGATCAGCACCATACCGAGAGACCGATTGGGCATGGTGCCGAAAAGGAGGGCAATCAGCTATTCCAAGCCGTACCCCGACGACTACGAATTGATCCCGCTACCACCTAAATATCGGCTCCCTGATTTCTCCAAATTCAGTGGATCGGATGGTTCCAGCTCCATCGAGCATGTGGGCCGATATTTGGCACAGCTAGGAACGGCCTCAGTGTCGGATTCTCTACGCGTGAGGTTCTTCTCACAGTCCCTCACGGGATCGGCTTTCGGGTGGTACACCTCGTTGCCACCAGACTCGATCCGGACTTGGAAGCGATTGGAAGAACAGTTCCATATGCGGTACCACTCGAGGCTTCCGAGTCCGGCCTTGCCGATCTAGCACAAATACGTCGAAGCGTGGAGAAACCGTGACAGAATACATCCAGCGCTTCAGAATCTTAGGAACCGATGTTATTCGGTTCGTGTGACCGAAAAGGAAGCAATCGAGTTGGCGTAGCGGGCCTTGCAACACCGCTCAAGGACATGGCCTCCCAAGCGTACTACCCCTCACCGGCGCACATGGTTCGAAACTGTCGGCATATGAACAGCGCCACCGGACTGTGCAGGACAAATTCAAGCGTGCAGTAGTCCTGGTCGAGGCAGAGGAAGACGAAGTTTCTGCGGGAGATCAAGAGGTAGCAGTGGCTGAATGGACTCGGGGGGGGGGGGGGAACCCCCGTGTCCTGCAAATGGGTAAAGCCACCAGGCCCGCCCAGGGGGTTTGATTTTGACGTGACCAAAACTGAGCAAATCTTCGACCTCCTGCTCAAGGAGAAGCATTTGACGATTCCCGAAGGTCTCAAATTCCCCACGGTACAAGAGCTGAACGGAAAGCCATACTGCAAATGGCATAACTCGCTCTCCCATACCACCAACGACTGCAGGGTGTGGCGTCAGCACATCCAATCGGCGATAGAAAAAGGACGTCTGATTTTCAACCAGTATGCCATGAAGGTCGACACCCAACCCTTCCCCGCCGTTAACATGGTGGAATGCACTTACCCTGAAGGTTGCCAGCCAGGATCCTCGTTCAGCATCAACATGGTAGGACCTGGGCACCACTCTGGCAAAGATGGAGACGAGGGCAGCTGCTCTCGTAGCAAGGACACAGAGGAGGCCGCTCCACGCGATCGGCTCCGTCATGATGGCAAGCGCTACGTCACAGAGGGAGAAGTGAAGAACATAAGATATCAACGACCCCTCTCTGATCACCTCCTCAACAAGTATGTGAGTCAGTATGACCAACGCCGACGATCCAGCGATGATGAAAGAGATCGTCTGGCTAGAGAAGCCAGAAGACATCGTCGGCACAATCACGATGAGGAGGAGCATGAGCGCCGTGCCAAAGGAGAATCAAGGGAGCAAGACGACAACGGTAGGCACTGGGACTGCCCCTTCTTCAGACACTGCTGGGATTCAGGAATGAGCCGATTGCCCACAATCGGCAATTGCCCAGAATGCAACCAGAAGAAGAAGGAGGCAGCCAACGTGTCCATGTTCAAGCGCTTAGGGCCTCTCCCGCCACAAAGAAAACGTGCTGAGTCCCCTCGATGGGAAGATCTCGAGGATTCAGAAGACGAGGGACAAGAAGAAGAAGAAGACAGGTACCACCGTCCAAGGTGGTGCCCTGATGGACTCAGCCATTCCCAAAAGCGCAAGGTTCAGCGACTGCGCGGCCTGGAGGAAGCCGAAAGGTTATACTTGCATACGCTAAGGAAGGCACGACCTGATCTGGCTGCGAAAGTGCAGCGAACCCTGGACGAAGAGGGTCGTCCACGGAAAATGGAGTGGCGTCCCAAGCAAAGGAAAGCCGATGATGAAACATCGGCTGGTACAAACATGGTGCTCGTCCTTCCGACGGAGCTTAGTGCTCCACGATTACACGATGCACTCAAGGTGGACGACAGCAAGCGCATCAACATGATAAGGTCCGAGGTTGGGCTGGTTTTATCCACCAGCCTGACAGAGTAGCAAGGACAAACCGATGAGCAAACGGGGCGAGGCTGGTCCTTGTGATCGGCCCCAAAAATTATGAAGGGGCATTACAGAACCTTCAGTCAGCGCTTCAATCGATATGGAGGCCGATTCCAGCAATCGGCCAAAATTATCTTCACCACATGTTCTGCTTGTGTTCAACATCGATCTAGTGGGCAGCGGCCACGTCGGCGGATGAAAGTCAGCCCGAATCCTCGCGGAGCCGACGTGCAAGTACAGTGCCTTGGCTAACCACAAAGCCGATATCTGCAGTCACCTGGCAGATTCGGCTCGGGGGGCATATAGTCAGATGAACATTTGCAGATAAACATGTGTAAACATGTGTGCAGTGAAACATTGGGGGCCGGTTGGGAAAAACCGGCCAGTAAAAAATTTTTTTTACAGCCGATGCAAGGGCATCGACTTTAGCATTAAGAAGCGAAGCCGATGCGCAGCCATCGACTCTAGTACTGTTACACAAGACCAAGACCTACTGGCTATGTGCTCAAGGTTCACATTTTCACCAAGATGGTTTTCAGTTTGGTGTTTCATTTACAACATCCGCGTTCAGTGGAAGAAAGCTGATCAATGACCTGTGCATCCTCGCCGGTATTCTCGCCTTGATTAAGGCTCGGGGGGGCAGCTAACTTGGTAGATGTTCTGTTTGGGAGCCAATTGGAGTCGCGTCGACTGACCCTGCATCGTAATCTTCTCTGAAAGCAGTTCAGGTGTTGCAAAAGAAAACTGCTAAAGCTACGGAGAGGAACCGGAAAAGGAGGCCGTCGGCTTTACAGGTTTTGGACCGTCCTGTTGCTGCGAGAAAAGTAAAGGGACTGGATTCTCAAAATAGCCGATGAATAGTCATCGGCTAAGGGATTGCGAAAAATTATGGTCAGATATCAAATCGCAGCCTGAATTTGAGAAGTGCTTGACTGGCGGTCTAATCGACATTTGAATCCGGCTTCACGGGCGTCCAAAGGAAAAGGAATCCGATACGTTGCTATCGTTCTTGGTATGACAAGCGGAAGGAGTGAAATTGGATTAATTGAAAGAACAATTTTCATTAATTCAAAGGAGCGGCTTTACAAGAAAGAGCCGATGGCTCTCAAAAGAGGGATCTGGTGCCTAGTGCACTGCTACTACTAGTCCTACTCTACCAGTCGTCGCTGTCCTCATCATCGCCGTCGTCGATGTCGTCGGCGCTGCTCCCAGGAAGCTCCTCGTCGCTGCTACCCCAGCCCTTGGCCGGAGCTTCGTCTTCCTCGTCATCATCATCATCCTCGCTGTCCGCCCAGGAGCGGAAGCGCTTGGTCGGCGGATACCCGATGGAGGAGGAGGATTCATCCTCCTCCTCTTCCTCCTCGTCATCATCATCGTCTTCGCTGTCCGCCCAAGCGCGGAATCGCTTGGCCGGCAGAAGCTTAGCGGGGGAAGAGGGGCCGCCCTCCTCTTTTTCTTCCTCTTCCTCTACTTCTTTCCCCTTCCCGTCGGGGGAGGTGGGTTTCGCCTAGGGATGGAGGTCGTCTTCATTTTCGCTTATCAGCTCCCCATCGATGAGGAACTTGAGGTCCTCTTCCCCATCGGTCAGAGGCAGGTCACCCTCTGGCGCGTGATCGGAGTTCCACTCCGGCTCGCTCGAAGAGAAGGATTGGAGGGAGAGGCCGGAGGAGGCAGAGGAAGAAGACGACATGGCTGAGGGAGAAGAGGGTTTTTTGGTGCCGATAGCTAGAACAGAGGAAGGGGATGAAGAGGGCTAATCGATCGGCACGGATAAATAATGAGAAATCTGGTGGAAATTTAATGCTATTGCAGTTTCCGAGGAGGTGATGCTAAAGCTATCGAATTTTGCAGAGAAGTTGAAAAGACAGGGCATCATGATGAAGGATGCTGCAACAGGTCTGCTCTGCCAAGACATGACCCTTCGAAGGAGAAACAGAGTGGTTTTGGAATTATCATTGCCAAAACCAGGGGGGCATGTGTTATCACCAGATTTTGGCCAAATCAGGAAGTGGGCCGTAAGGGAGATGGGCTTGGAAGGTTACACGTGGAAGATCTCTGAAGCGGCCTTGCACGAAGAGTTTGGGCTAGATTGCCCGTGTATCTTTAATTATGGTAGATTGTATCTTAGATTAAAAGTTAGAGTTTGTATCGTGCACGGTGAGGATTATTCCCACGTTAGAAAGTCCCCTGGACTATAAATATGTATCTAGGGTTTATGAAATAAACAACAACCAACGTTCAACCAACAAATCAATCTCGGCGCATCGCCAACTCCTTCGTCTCGAGGGTTTCTACCGGTAAGCAACATGCTGCCTAGATCGCATCTTGCGATCTAGGCAGCAGAAGCTTTATGTTGTTCATGCGTTGCTCGTACTGAAGCCTTTTTGATGGCGAGCAACGTAGTTATCATAGATGTGTTAGGGTTAGCATAGTTCTTCGTATAACATGCTATCGTAGTGCAACCCCTGCATATCTAGCCGCCCTTACACCTATCTTAGGTGTAGGGGCGGCACCCCGCTTGATCATTATTTAGTAGATCTGATCCGTTACGGTTGCTCCTTGTTCTACAAGGATTAGTTTAATATCTGCAATAGTTAGGCCTTACAAAGGGTTGGAGGATCCAGCGGCACGTAGGGTGTCGTTTGCTAGTCCTAGGCAGGATGTTCCGGGGATCAACCTCGTGTTGGTTTTTAGGCCCTATCTAGGATCGGCTTACGATCACCGTGCATGGCCGCGAGGCCCAATCGTGAGTAGGATGATCCGATTATGCGGTGAAAACCCTAAGTCGTCGTAGATCGCATTAGCGTTATCTTGATCAAGCAGGACCACCATATATTCGTGCACCTCGTACGAATCATGGGTGGATCGGCTCCTTGAGCCGATTCACAGGATAACCTGAGAGCCGATCGAGGCTCGTATTTAATGTTTACATGTATGCCATGCAGGAAACTAAGCGAGGCATCTCCATCACCTTCCTGACCAGGTATAGGTCAGGTGGCACGCCCTTGCATCAGCATCGGACGTGTGTACCAGAGGCTTTGCGGGCCGTCGCTCGGAGGGACCAGGGCCAGCCGAAGCCCTAGGTTGTTCCCGGCTCTACTGTGTTGCCCGTCGCTGCCCGCCGGTGGGTTTTGACAGCAACAGCTATTGACCAATGCTAAGTTTGCCAAAACCAAATAGATTTATTCGATGCTCCCAAAGTGGTACCAATACTAAAATCAAGATCAATCACATACTAGAAATTGCAAACTAAAATAAGATGTGCAATATGTAAATGATAAGACTTCTCATTAATATTTCATAACGACAACTCACACCAAGGGATACATAGACAACCAACTAAAGGAGAGATACTTCCACACTGCAACCCATCTTATATGATAACTTCCCTACTCATGATATGACACTACTTGATAGTAGAAAGTAAAAGGTAATGAGGATGTGATACCGCGGCACTCCCCCAAGCTTGGAACAAACCAAGGGGATGCCAATACCGATGATGAATTACTCCTTTGGCGATGGTGGTGATGAACTCCTCACAAGCTTCTCCACAAGCTCCTGAAGCTCATCAATCTTGTACATGAGGTTGCGGATCATCTCCGAATTGTGCTCGACGCGATTAAGAAGTACGTCCGACGGCGAGTCCCAATTCTTGGAGTTATTTCCCCACCCTTCAGCTTCAGGCTTCGTCCTTCCTGCAGTGTTAGAACGATCTATATCCCAATTGCTAGGCAATGCTGCCTTGGGAGTCCTTTCAATTTGATTATTGTAGATTAGATTGCGGAAGGGATGGTAAGTGCCTGAAGAAGATGTCTTTGGAGCTAGGTAATGATGTGGAACTCCTCCTCCGGTGCTAATCTGTGCGCTCTTCTTGGCGTTGAACGGGGTTGACACCACTCCGATGCTCGCAATGGTGGTGCGCGGGCGTACTTGCGGAACTTCTTCGACTTCTTCATCCTCCTTCACTTCTTCCTTCAACTCGGGGTCTTGAATACCTTCCTCCGAAGGCTCCTTGTCCTTGTTGTGGGAGACCATGGTGTTTCTAGATCAAAGACAAATCCTAGCAGAAACAGCTTGAAACAAAACACGTCGAGAAAACGATATACGGACCTCCAGGGGTCCGGGGGATTATATAGCAAAATTTTTCTCAACAAACGGAAAGTACCAGGTCGAACCAGAGTCGGAGAGGGGCAACGAGGTGGCTTCCTCACAAGGCGGCGCGGCCAGGCTGGGGCCCACGCCGGCCTGTGGGGCACCTCCTCGTGCGCCTCCTCCACTCCGTTTCGATCTCGTAATTTTTCATATTTTCCAAAAACAGCAAAAACATTGTTCGGAAAGTAAATCGCGAACTTTTTATTACCAGTACTGTTACCTATTCAAAGTCGAGTTCTGGCGGACTATCAATTTGTCCTTTGATGAAAGCCTCCGGTGTTTCCACTCGAATAACATCAACATCTACATTGTAAGAATCACCTGAGATATAATGCTTGAGCCTTTGTCCATTCACCACTTGTGTGGCATTGCCTTGGAGAGAACTAATTTTAATTGCTCCTGAACGATACACCTCCTCAACAACATATGGTCCTTCCCATTTCGAGAGTAATTTCCCTGCAAAGAATCTGAGACGAGACCGATACAATAGGACTTTATCCCCAATATTAAATTCTCTTTTGATAATCCTTCTATCATGCCATTTTTTAACTTTCTCTTTAAAGAGTTTAGCATTTTCATAAGCTTCACTTCTCCATTCATCTAGAGAACTCAATTGCAGCAACCTCTTATTACCAGCTAGTTTAGGATCTTTATTTAATTCTCTAACAGCCCAATAAGCTTTGTGCTCTAGTTCTAAAGGTAAATGACAAGCTTTTCCATAAACCATTTTATAAGGTGACATTCCCATGGGGTTTTTATAAGCAGTTCTATAAGCCCATAATGCTTCCTTCAATTTACTAGCCCAATTCTTTCTAGTTTTATTAACAGTCTTTTGCAAGATAGATTTAATTTCTCTATTTGATAGTTCTACTTGCCCACTAGTTTGAGGATGATAAGCAGAAGCAATTCTATGATTAATGCCATATTTAGCAAGAGTTTTTCTAAAACCACCATGAATAAAATGAGAACCTCCATCAGTCATAATATATCTAGGAACTCCAAATCGAGGAAAAATAATATCTAAAAGCATTCTTAAAGAGGTCTCACCATCAGCACTTTTTGTAGGTATGGCTTCCACCCATTTAGTAACATAATCAACAGCAACAAGTATATGAGTGTTACCTTCTGAAGAGGGAAAAGGTCCCATGAAGTCAAATCCCCAACAGTCGAATGGTTCAATAACAAGAGTATACTTCATAGGCATTTCATTGCGTCTGGAGATATTACCAACCCTTTGGCATTCATCACAAGATAAAATAAACTTCCTTGCATCTTTGAAGAGAGTTGGCCGATAAAAACCCGATTGTAGAACCTTTTGCGCGGTTCTATCTCCGGCGTGATGTCCTCCATAAGCACTCCCATGACATTTACTCAATATCTCCTGCTGTTCATATTCGGGAACACATCTTCGCAGAATACCATCCACTCCTTCTTTATATAAGTGTGGGTCATCCCAGAAATAATGCCTCAAGTCATAAAAGAATTTCCTCCTTTGCTGAGCTGAAAAGGTCGGAGGCAAGTACTTGGAAACAATAAAGTTAGCATAATCAGCATACCAAGGACTGTCTCGCGAGCTCACCTTTATTACAGCCAATTGTTCATTTGGAAAACTATCATTAACAGGAACAGGATCATAAGAAATATTTTCCAATCTAGACAAATTATCAGCAACAAGATTATCAGCACCTTTCCTATCTACAATATGTAAATCAAATTCTTGCAACAGAAGCACCCATCTAATAAGCCTTGGCTTAGCATCTTTCTTTTGCATAAGGTATCTGATTGCAGCATGATAAGTATGAATAGTAACTTTTGAATCAACAATATAAGATCTAAACTTATCACAAGCAAAGACTACAGCTAACAATTCTTTTTCAGTAGTAGCATAATTTCTTTGAGTAGCATCAAGAGTTTTACTAGCATAATGAATAACATTCAATTTTTTATTTACTCGCTGTCCAAGAACAGCGCCTACAGTAAAATCACTAGCATCACACATAATTTCAAATGGTAAGTTCCAATCAGGAGGTTCAACTATAGGAGCAGTTGTTAAGGCTTTCTTTAGAGTTTCAAAAGCTTCCTTACAATCATCATCAAAAACAAAAGGTACACCTTTTTGAAGAAGATTAGTAAGAGGCTTTGAAATCTTAGAGAAGTCTTTAATAAACCTCCTATAAAACCCAGCATGACCAAGAACACTACGAATACCTTTAACATCCCTAGGATAGGGCATCTTCTCAATTGCTTCAACTTTAGCTCTATCAACTTCAATACCTCTCTCGGAAATTTTATGTCCCAATACAATTCCTTCATTAACCATAAAGTGGCATTTCTCCCAATTAAGAACAAGGTTAGTTTCTTCACACCTCTGCAAAACTTTATCAAGGTTCCGCAAACAATTATCAAAAGAATTCCCATAGACAGAAAAATCATCCATGAATACCTCTACAATACTCTCTTAAAAGCCATGAAAAATAGCAGACATGCATCTTTGAAAAGTAGCAGGAGCATTACATAAACCAAAAGGCATACGTCTATAAGCATAGGTTCCATAGGGACAAGTGAAAGTGGTTTTCTCTTGATCCTTAGTTTTATGACAATTTGTGAAAACCCAGAATAACCATCAAGAAAGCAAAAATGAGTATTTTTGGATAACCTTTCTAACATTTGATCAATAAAAGGCAAAGGATAATGATCTTTCTTAGTAATTTTATTAACTTTACGAAAATCAATGCACATTCTATAACCTACAACTACTCTTTGAGGTATGAGCTCATCATTATCATTAGGCACAACAGTCATTCCTCCTTTCTTAGGAACACAATGCACAGGACTAACCCATCTACTATCAGCAATAGGATATATAATACCAGCTTCAAGAAGTAGTAATACCTCATTTCTTACCACATCCTTCATCTTAGGAATTAGACGACGCTGAGGTTCAACAACAGGCTTCGCATCATCTTCCATATTAATGGCGTGTTGGCAAATAGAGGGAGAAATCCCCTTCAAGTCATCAAGAGTGTAGCCAATAGCACCTCGGTGTTTCTTCAATATTTCCAATAGCCTTTCTTCTTCAAACTCTGTAAGCTTAGAACTAATAATAACATGATATATTTTCTTATCATCAATATGAGCATATTTAAGATTATCAGGCAAAGGTTTTAAATCAAAGACAGGATCTTCCTTTGGTGGCGGTGTTGTACCCAGATCTTCCACCGGTAAATCATGCTTAAGAATAGGTTGGCGAAGAAAATTTACCTCAAGCTCATCTCTTTCTTTCCTAAAAACTTCACTCTCGCTATTCTCCAAATGTTGCTGCAAAGGATTATTAGGAACAAGAACAATAGATGCACACTTTTCAAATTTAAAATCATCATTAGGCAAATCAGCTTTATAAGGAGTTTTGGTAAATTTAGAGAAGTTAAACTCATAAGATTCACCAGCAAATTTAGTCAAAATTTTCTCTTTCTTGCAATCTATAATAGCTCCACAAGTATTTAGAAAAGGTCTACCAAAAATGATAGGACAATAATCACTAGCAATGAGAACCAAGTACCAAAAAGTCGGCAGGATATTTAATCTTACCACATAGAACTTCCACATCTCGAACAATACCAATTGGAGAAATAGTTTCTCTATTAGCCAGCTGAATAACCACATCAATATCTTCAAGTTCACAAGAATCAATTTCGTGCATAATCTCCGTGTAAAGCTCATAAGGAATAGCACTAACACTTGCACCAATATCACATAAACCATAATAGCAATGATCACCAATTCTAACAGATAGCATAGGAACACTAACTTGTTTGGGTTTATTAGGATGTGAAACAATATTAGAAGCATCTTCACAGAAAATAATATGACCATCCTCCACATTTTCAGTCACAAGATCTTTAAATATTGCAACAACAGGTTCAACTTTTATTTGTTCTTCAGGTTCTATAGGTTTCTTTTCGCTTTTATGAACCGCACTATTTATAACAGAGTACTCCTTCATTTTAGCAGGGAAAGGAGTTTTTTCAATATAAGCTTCAGGAATAACATGATCAACAGTTTCAACTACAACGCATTTATTAATAGATGAATCAATTTTATCTTTATACGGTTCATGATACTTATCAAAATTCTTCTTAGACAATTCATAATGAGAGGCAAAAGCTTTATAAAGATTTGCAGCAACTTGAGAATCAAGACCATAAGTAGCACTCATATTACGAAATTTATCAGTATCCATAAAAGCTTCAATGCATTTGTAATCATAATCTATACCTGATTCTCTTTCTTTGTCGATTTCCCATCCTTCAGTATTTTCCTGGATCCGATTAAGAAGGTCCCTTTTAAACTCTTTCTTATTGCGCGTGAATGATCCAGAACAAGAAGTATCCAGCAAGGTCTTGTCTTCAAAAGAAAGTCTTGCATAGAAATTATCAATAATAACATTACCAGGAAGCTCATGAATGGGGCATTTGAGCATTAAAGACTTCAATCTCCCCCACGCTTGGGCAATACTCTCTCCATCATGAGGCCAAAAATTATATATGCGGTTCTGATCCTTATGAATTTCACTTGGAGGATAGAACTTAGAATAAAACCGGGGCACAATATCATTCCATTCAAGAGAATCCCCATTATCCAATAATTTATACCAATGCGCCGCTTTACCAGACAGCGATATAGAGAATAGTTTCTTCCTCACTTCATCCATAGCAATACCTGCACACTTGAATAAACCGCATAATTCATGTAAAAACAGTAAATGATCTCCAAGGTGGACAGTTCCATCCCCTTTATAACGGTTATCCACTACACGTTCAATAATTTTCATAGGTATTTTGTATGGTATCTCTTCCTCACCTGGCGCCTTATCCACTACCTTTGCAGTAGTAGTAGATTTTCCAAACAAACATTCGAGAGAAGATCTCTCCATAATGAATTATAGCAGCAGGCAGAAATAAAATCAGCACTAATAGTAAAAGTTTCCCTTACCAATTCCACTTACCAATAGCGCTTCACTCCCCGGCAACAGCGCCAGAAAATAGTCTTGATGACCCACAAGTATAGGGGGTGTATCGTAGTATCTTCGATAAGTAAGAATGTCGATCCCAACGAGGAGCAGAAGGTGTTGACAAGCAGTTTCGATGAAAGAATTCACTGTAAATGCTCACAGACAAGTATTCAGGGGGTTTTGATGTAACAGATGAATAAAGTACGAGTAAGTAAAGTGCGAGAGTAACAATTGCAGCGAGTGGCCCAATCCTTTTTAGCACAAAGGACAAGCCAGTTTGTTTACTTATAATGACCAAACGTTCCTGAGGACACACGGGATTTTAGTCTAGTGCTTTCGCTACATATGGCTAATTAATCTTCATTGTTTTGATAAGTGTTGTGTGGGTGAACCTATGCTAATGTACCGCCCTTCCTAGGACTAATACATACTTGTGATTATACCCCTTGCAAGCATCCGCAACTACAAGAAAGTAATTAAGATAAATCTAACCACAGCCTTAAACTCTGAGATCCTGCTATCCCTCCTGCATCGATATACCAACGGGGGCTCAGGTTTCTGTCACTCCGGCAACCCCGCAATTAGCAAACGAATACAAGATGCATTCCCCTAGGCCCATGAAGGTGAAGTGTCATGTAGTCGACGTTCACATGACACCACTAGAAGAATAACACCACAACTTAAATATCATAACATTGAATATTACTCAACCATGGTTCACTACTAACATTTAGACTTCACCCATGTCCTCAAGAACTAAACGAACTACTCACGAGACATCATATGGAACATGATCAGAGGTGATATGATGATGAATAACAATCTGAACATAAACCTTGGTTCAATGGTTTCACTCAATAGCATCAACAACAAGTAGAAATCAATACCGGGAGAGTTTCCCCTATCAAACAATCAAGATCAAACCCAAATTGCTACGGCGGTGACGATGTGCAGCGGTGGAGATGGCGGTGATGATGGTGGAGATGATGGTGATGGTGATGGAGATGATGTCCAGCTCGAATTCGGTGACGATGGCGTCGATTTCCCCCTCCGGGAGGGAATTTCCCCGGCGGATCTCAGCCGCCGGAGAGCTCTTTTCTCTCTGGTGTTCTCCGCCCCACAGAGGCGGCTGTAACTCTTCACGAGGTACCCTCTGTGGCTTAGGTCTTCGGGAAGAAGGATTTCGCGAAGAAAAGGAGGCGAAAGAGGCTGTGGGGCCCCCTCACCACCAGGTGGCGCGGCCAGGCCATGGGCCGCGCCGCCCTGTGGTGTGGGCCCACCTTGGGTCCACCTGGCTCCCCCTTCTGGCTTCCTTCGTCATCTGGGAAAATAGGATTTTTGGTATAATTTCCTTCCACAGTTGATCTTCCGAAATATTGCGTTCTGACGGTGCTTTTTTCCAGCAGAATCCTGGCTCCGGTGCTTGATCCTCCAATAATGATGAAACATGCAAAATAGATGAAATAACATAAGTATTGTGTCCAAACATGAAATATATCAATGAATAACAGCAAATTATGATTCAAAATAGTGATGCAAATTGGACGTATCAGGAATCCTGAAACTGGCAGCATAACTTATGTGTTTAAACCTGTTTTCATACTCACAGTTTTGATTCTGAACATCATAAAGTTGCGCTTGGAGTTTGTTGGTAGTGTTGTGAAGCGAGAGGATATCGTCCCACAGCTTTGAAGTCTCCTTCTTGTGTTCATCAATAAGTTCAGACACAATTTTGTGGAAGATGTCTGATACGTCCAATTTGCATCACTATTTTATATCATAATTTGCTGTTATTCATTGATATATTTCATATTGGGACACAATACTTATGTTATTTCATCTATTTTGCATGTTTCATCATTATTGGAGGATCAAGCACCGGAGCCAGGATTCTGCTGGAAAAAGCACCGTCAGAACGCAATATTTCGGAAGATCAACTGTGGGAGGAAATTATACCAAAAATCCTATTTTTCAAGATGACGAAGGAAGCCAGAAGGAGGGGCCAGGAGGACCCAGGGTGGGCCCACACCCTAGGGCGGCGCGGCCCAGGCCCTGGCCGTGCCGCCATGTGGTGTGGAGGGCCCACGGCCCCTTTCGCCTCCTTTTCTTCGCCAAACCCTTCGTCCCGAAGACCTAAGCCACAGAGGGTACCTCGCGAAGGGTTACAGCCGCCTCTGCGGGGCGGAGAACACCAGAGAGAAAAGAGCTCTCCGGCGGGCAGGAATCCGCCGGGGAAATTCCCTCCGGGAGGGGGAAATCGACGCCATCGTCACCGTCATCGAGCTGGACATCATCGCCATCACCATCATCATCATCTTCACCATCATCACCGCCGTCATCACCGCTGGACACCGTCACCGCCGTAGCAATTTGGGTTTGATCTTGATTGTTTGATACGGGAAACTCTCCCGGTATCGATTTCTACTTGTTGTTGATGCTATTGAGTGAAACCATTGAACCAAGTTTATGTTCAGATTGTTATTCATCATCATACCACCTCTGATCATGTTCCATAAGATGTCTCGTGAGTAGTTCGTTTAGTTCTTGAGGATATGGGTGAAGTCTAAATGTTAGTAGTGAACTATGGTTGAGTAATATTCAATGGTGTGATATTTAAGTTGTGGTGTTATTCTTCTAGTGGTGTCATGTGAACGTCGACTACATGACACTTCACCATTTATGGGCCTAGGGGAATGCATCTTGTACTCGTTTGCCAATTGCGGGGTTGCCGGAGTGACAGAAACCTAAACCCCCGCAGGAGGGATCGCAGGATCTCAGAGTTTAAGGCTGTGGTTAGATTTATTCTTAATTACTTTCTTGTAGTTGCGGATGCTTGCAAGGGGTATAATCACAAGTATGTATTAGTCCTAGGAAGGGCGGTACATTAGCATAGGTTCACCCACACAACACTTATCATAACAATGAAGATTATTTAGCCGTATGTAGCGAAAGCACTAGACTAAAATCCCGTGTGTCCTCGAGAACGTTTGGTAATTATAAGTAAACAAACCGGCTTGTCCTTTGTGCTAAAAAGGATTGGGCCACTCGCTGCAATTGTTACTCTCGCACTTTACATACTCGTACTTTATTCAACTGTTACATCAAAACCCCCTGAATACTTGTCTGTGAGCATTTACAGTGAATCCTTCATCGAAACTGCTTGTCAACACCTTCTGCTCCTCGTTGGGATCGACATTCTTACTTATCGAAGATACTACGATACACCCCCTATACTTGTGGGTCATCAAGACTATTTTCTGGCGCCGTTGCCGGGGAGTGAAGCGCTATTGGTAAGTGGAATTGGTAAGGAAAACCTTTACTGTTGTGCTGATTTTATTTCTGCCTGCTGCTATAAGTCATTATGGAGAGATCTTCTCTTCAATTTTTATTTGGGAAATCTACTACTACTGCAACGGTAGTGGATGAAGCGCCAGGTGAGGAAGTAATACCATATAAAATACCTATGAAAATTATTGAACGTGTTATGGATAACCGCTATGAAGGGGATGGAACTGTCCACCCCGGTGATCATTTACTGTTTTTGCATGAATTATGCGGGTTATTCAAATGTGCAGGTATTGCTATGGATGAAATGAGGAAGAAACTATTCTCTTTATCGCTGTCTGGTAAGGCGGCGCATTGGTATAAATTACTGGATAATGGGGATTCTCTTGAATGGAATGATATTGTGCCCCGGTTTTATTCCAAGTTCTATCCTCCAAGTGAAATTCATAAGGATCGGAATCGCATATATAATTTTTGGCCTCATGATGAAGAGAGTATTGCCCAAGCTTGGGGGAGATTGAAGTCTTTAATGCTCAAATGCCCCATTCATGAGCTTCCTGGTAATGTTATTATTGATAATTTCTACGCAAGACTTTCTTTTCAAGACAAGACCTTGCTGGATACTTCTTGTTCTGGATCATTTACACGCAACAAAGAAGAGTTTAAAAGGGACCTTCTTGATCGGATCCAAGAAAATACTGAAGGTTGGGAGAACGACAAGGATAGAGAATCAGGTATAATTTATGATTATAAATGCATTGAAGCTTTTATGGATACTGATAAATTTCGTAATATGAGTGCTACATATGGTCTTGATTCTCAAGTTGCTGTAAATCTTTATAAAGCTTTTGCCTCTCATTATGAATTGCCAAAGAAGAATTTTGATAAGTATCATGAACCGTATAAAGATAAAATTGATTCATCTATTAATAAATGCGTTGTAGTTGAAACTGCTGATCATGTTATTCCTGAAGCTTATATTGAAAAAACTCCTTTCCCTGCTAAAATGAAAGAGTACTCTGTTATAAATAGTGCGGTTCATAAAAGTGAAAAGAAACCTGTAGAACCTGAAGAACAAATAAAAGTTGAACCTCTTGTTGCAATAGTTAAAGATCTTGTGACTGAAAATGTGGAGGATGGTCATATTATTTTCTCGTGAAGATGCTTCTAATATTGTTTCACATCCTAATAAACCCAAACAAGCTAGTGTTCCTATGCTATCTGTTAGAATTGGTGATCATTGCTATTATGGATTATGTGATATTGGTGCAAGTGTTAGTGCTATTCCGTATGAGCTTTACACGGAGATTATGCACAAAATTGATTCTTGTGAACTTGAAGATATTGATGTGGTTATTCAGCTGGCTAATAGAGAAACTATTTCTCCAATTGGTATTGTTCGAGATGTGGAAGTTTTATGCGGTAAGATTAAATATCCTGCTGACTTTTTGGTACTTGGTTCTGCCGCTAGTGATTATTGTCCTATTATTTTTGGTAGACCTTTTCTAAATACTTGTGGAGCTATTATAGATTGCAAGAAAGAGAAAATTTTGACTAAATTTGCTGGTGAATCTTATGAGTTTAACTTCTCTAAATTTACTAAAACTCCTTATAAAGCTGATTTGCCTAGTAATGATTTTAAAATGGAGCAATGTGCATCTATTGTTCTTGTTCCTAATAATCCTTTGCAGCAACATTTGGAGGATAGCGAGAGTGAAATTTTTAGGAAAGAAAGAGATGAGCTTGAGGAAATTTTTCTTCGCCAACCTATTCTCAAGCATGACTTACCGGTGGAAGATTTGGGTACAACACCGCCACCAAAGGAAGATCCTATTTTTGATTTAAAGCCTTTACCTGATAATCTTAAATATGCTCATATTGATGATAAGAAAATATATCCTGTTATTATTAGTTCTAAGCTTTCAGGGATTGAGGAAGAAAGGTTATTGGAAATATTGAAGAAGCACTGAGGAGCTATTGGCTACACTCTTGATGATTTGAAAGGGATTTCTCCTTCTATTTGCCAACATGCTATTAATATGGAAGATGATGCAAAGCCTGTTGTTGAACCTCAGCGTCGTCTAATTCCAAAGATGAAGGAAGTGGTAAGGAATGAGGTATTACGACTTCTTGAAGCTGGTATTATATATCCTATTGCTGATAGTAGATGGGTTAGTCCTGTGCATTGCGTTCCCAAGAAAGGAGGTATGACTGTTGTGCCTAATGATAATGATGAGCTCATCCCTCAAAGAGTAGTTGTAGGGTATAGAATGTGCATTGATTTTCGAAAAGTTAACAAAGTTACTAAGAAAGATCATTACCCTTTACCATTTATTGATCAAATGCTGGAAAGATTGTCTAAAAATACTCATTTTTGCTTTCTTGATGGTTATTCTGGGTTTTCACAAATTGTCATAAAGCTAAAGATCAAGAGAAAACCACTTTTACTTGTCCCTATGGAACTTATGCTTATAGACGCATGCCTTTTGGTTTATGTAATGCTCCTGCTACTTTTCAAAGATGCATGTCTGCTATTTTTCATGGTTTTTGTGAAAGTATTGTAGAAGTATTCATGGATGATTTTTCCGTCTATGGGAATTCTTTTGATAGTTGCTTGCGAAACCTTGATAAAGTTTTGCAGAGATGTGAAGAAACTAACCTTGTTCTTAATTGGGAGAAATGCCACTTTATGGTTAATGAAGGAATTGTATTGGGACATAAAATTTCTGAGAAAGGTATTGAAGTTGATAGAGCTAAAGTTGAAGCAATTGAGAAGATGCCCTATCCGAGGGACGTTAAAGGTATTCGTAGTGTTCTTGGTCATGCTGGGTTTTATAGGAGATTTATTAAAGATTTCTCCAAGATTTCAAAGCCTCTTACTAATCTTCTTCAAAAAGATGTACCATTTGTTTTTGATGATGATTGTAAGGAAGCTTTTGATACTCTTAAGAAAGCCTTAACAACTGCTCCTATAGTTGAACCTCCTGATTGGAATTTACCCTTTGAAATTATGTGTGATGCTAGTGATTTTGCTGTAGGCGCTGTTCTTGGACAGCGAGTAGATAAAAACTGAATGTTATTCATTATGCTAGTAAAACTCTTGATGCTGCTCAAAGAAATTATGCTACAACTGAAAAAGAATTATTAGCTGTAGTTTTTGCTTGTGATAAATTTAGATCTTATATTGTTGATTCAAAAGTTACTATTCATACTGATCATGCTGCAATTAGATACCTAATGACAAAGAAAGATGCTAAGCCAAGGCTTATTAGATGGGTACTTCTTTTGCAAGAATTTGATTTACATATTGTAGATAGGAAAGCTGCTGATAATCCTGTTCTTTGATAATTTGTCTAGATTGGAAAATATTGCTTATGATCCTGTTCCTGTTAATGATAGTTTTCCAAATGAACAATTGGCTGTAATAAAGGTGAGCTCGCGAGACAGTCCTTGGTATGCTGATTATGCTAACTTTATTGTTTCCAAGTACTTGCCTCCAACCTTTTCAGCTCAGCAAAGGAGGAAATTCTTTTATGATTTGAGGCATTATTTCTGGGATGACCCACACTTATATAAAGAAGGAGTGGATGGTATTATGCGAAAATGTGTTCCCGAATATGAACAACAGGAGATATTGAGTAAATGTCATGGTAGTGCTTATGGAGGACATCACGCCGGAGAAAGAACCGCGCAAAAGGTTCTACAATCAGGTTTTTATTGGCCAACTCTCTTCAAGGATGCGAGAAAGTTTATTTTATCTTGTGATGAATGCCAAAGGGTTGGTAATATCTCCAGACGCAATGAAATGCCTATGAATTATACTCTTGTTATTGAACCGTTTGATTGTTGGGGATTTGACTTCATGGGACCTTTTCCGTCTTCGGAAGGTAACACTCACATACTTGTTGCTGTTGATTATGTTACTAAATGGGTGGAAGCTATACCTACAAAAAGTGCTGATGGTGAGACTTCTTTAAGAATGCTCTTAGATATTATTTTCCCTAGATTCGGAGTGCCTAGATATATTATGACTGATGGAGGTTCTCACTTTATTCATGGAGGTTTTAGAAAAACTCTTGCTAAGTATGGTATTAATCATAGAATTGCTTCCGCTTATCATCCTCAAACTAGTGGTCAAGTAGAATTATCAAATAGAGAGATTAAATCTATTTTGGGAAAGATTGTTAATAAAACTAGAAAGAATTGGGCTAGTAAATTGAAGGATGCATTATGGGCTTATAGAACTGCTTATAAAAATCCCATGGGAATGTCACCTTATAAAATGGTTTATGGGAAAGCTTGTCATTTACCTTTAGAACTAGAGCACAAAGCTTATTGGGCTGTTAGAGAATTAAATAAAGATCCTAAACTTGCCGGTGATAAGAGGTTGTTGCAATTGAGTTCTCTAGATGAATGGAGAAGTGAAGCATATGAAAATGCTAAACTCTTTAAAGAGAAAGTTAAAAAATGGCATGATAGGAGGATTATCAAAAGAGAATTTAATATTGGGGATAAAGTCCTATTGTATCGGTCTCGTCTCAGATTCTTTGCAGGGAAATTACTCTCGAAATGGGAAGGACCATATGTTGTCGAGGAGGTGTATCGTTCAGGAGCAATCAAAATTAGCTCTCTCCAAGGCAATGCTACGCAAGTGGTGAATGGACAAAGACTCAAGCATTATATCTCAGGTGATTCCTATAATGTTGATGTTGATATTATTCAAGTGGAAACACCGGAGGTTTTCATCAAAGGGCAAATCGACAGTCCGCCAGAACTCGATTTTGAATAGGTAACAGTACTGGTAATGAAAAGTACGCAATTTACTTTCTGAACTATATTTTTGCTGTTTCTGGAAAATATGAGAAATTACGAGTTCGAAACGGAGTGGAAAGGACGCACGAGGGGGTGCCACCATAGGGCGGCGCGGCCTGACCTGGGCCCGCGCTGGCCTATGGTTTGGCCGCCCCGTCGCCCCTTTCCGACTCTGGTTCGATCTGGTACTTTCCTTATGTCGCGAAATTTTTTGCTATATAATCCCCCGGACCCCTGGAGGTCCGTATATCGTGTTTTCGACGTGTTTTGTTTCGAGCTGTTTTCTGCCAGGATTTGCTTCGGATCTAGAGCCATCATGTCTTCGTCGGAAACTCCGAAGGACAGCTCCAGCAAGGATGTTGGCAACTTGTACATGGAGGAGCTGAGGATGCACCCCAAGGAGTTGCTGCTCGTTGAAGGAGAACTGCAGGTCAAGGATGTCCAGGGTCCTAAAGGAGAAGGAAGCCTGGAAGACAGGATGGAGAAGCTAGAACAAGAGGTTTTCAAGTACAAGAAGATGACTGAGCGTGAGGTGGATATCTTCCACAGGATTGTGTCTGAACTCATTGCTGAACATGAGAAGGAAACTGCAAAGCTTTGGAGCGACATCCTCTCACTTCACGAGACCACCAACTAGCTCCATGCACACCTCTATGAATTTCAGAATCAGAACTGTGAGTATGAAAACAGGTTTAAATACATAAGCCGTGCTGCTAGTTTCAGGATCCCCGAGACCAAGATGTCGTTTCTTGATGGAGAGCCTCTTCCTTGGAAGTTTGATGACGGGAGTTCATCACCACCATCACCGCAGGAGTAATTCATCATCGGTATTGGCATCCCCTTGGTTTGTTCCAAGCTTGGGGGAGTGCCGCGGTATCACATTATCACTACCTTTTACTTTTATTGTCAAGTAGTGTCATATCATGAGTAGGGAAGTTATCATATAAGATGGGTTGCGTTTGGAAGTATCTCTCCTTTAGTTGGTTATCTATGTATCCCTTGGTGTGAGTTATCGTTATGGAATATTAATGAGAAGTCTTATCATTTACATATTGCACATCTTATTCTAGTTTGCAATCTCTATCATATGATTTACCTTGTTGTTAGTATTGGTATCACTTTGGGAGCATTGAATAAATCTATTTGGTTTTGGCAAACTTAGCATTGGTCAATAGCAACAACACTTTGAGGTTTAAATAGAAAAGAGAAATACATGTAGATGTTTCATTGTCTTTCTTGTTAGCTCATAGCTTACTATTCTGAAGTTAAAATTGTTTGTGCTTACAAGGAAGATGCATGATTATTTCTATCATATGTATGTTTGTTTGTTTCCCTCGACTCTTATGCTTGCTAATTAACCTTGCTAGCCAAAGACCTGTACTGAGAGGGAATACTTCTCGTGCATCCAAACCTTAACCCAAACCTATGTCATTTGTGTCCACCATACCTACCTACTACATGGTATTTTCTGCCATTCCAAGTAAATACTTCATGTGCTACCTTTAAACAATTCAAAACTTAGTATCTCTTATTTGTGTTAATGTTTCATAGCTCATGAGGAAGTATGTGGTGTTTTATCTTTCAATCTTGTTGGGCAACTTCCACCAATGGACTAGTGGCTTCATCCGCTTATCCAATAATTTTGCAAAAGGAGCTGGCAATGGGATTCCCAGTCCCAAATTAATTAAACTAAATAGACACTCCTCCATGGTATGTGATTGATGGACGGCACCCGAAGGATTCGGTTAGCCATGGCTTGTGTAAGCAAAGGTTGGGGGGAGTGTCATCATCATAATAAAACTAAAATAAAAAGGCACTCCTTCATGGTATGAGATTGTTGGCAGGCACCCGAGGATTCGGTTAGCCATGGTTTGTGAAAGAAAGGTTGGAAGGAGTGCCACACAAAATGAAAATAATATGGGAGCCGCTCTTAGGAGGTTGTCTGGCAAGGGGGTTAGAGTACCCGCTACCAAATGTTGACAACAACAAACACCTCTCAAAATGTTACTTTTATTCTCTTTATATGATTGCAAAACTGAAAAAGCTCTAGCACATGATTTAATCCCTGCTTCCCTCTGCGAAGGGACTGTCTTTTACTTTATGTTGAGTCAGTAAACCTATTTCCCTCCATCTCAAGCAAGCATTTGAGTAGTTGTGATCAAACCATTATATTGTGATTTGCTACATCATGTCTTTTATTCTTCCTTGTTTAGTACAAGTTTTATCTGAATGAATATAGCTTTGCAAGTTATCAATGATCATGAGAAGACCATTATGATTGAGTATGCAAGTTGTGCCTTATAAACTTTAACATGAGAGCGCTGCTCAATGAGATAAATATAATCTGTTAATTGTTCTCTGACCAAGAACGAAGTTTGCCATCACCAATCATGATTTCTCATGCACCTTTACTTGTGACTACCTTATACTTGTTTCAATATGAGTTATAAGAGGTTGTTTACTATAATGTCCTGTGTGAATGAATATGATGCTTCTTGTCCGTATTTTATTTATCGACTCTTCACTCTATAAACATGTGGTCATGTCTACCGAGTTCAGTTTCGCTTGGGGACAAGCGAAGTCTAAGCTTGGGGGGAGTTGATACGTCCAATTTGCATCACTATTTTATATCATAATTTGCTGTTATTCATTGATATATTTCATATTGGGACACAATACTTATGTTATTTCATCTATTTTGCATGTTTCATCATTATTGGAGGATCAAGCACCGGAGCCGTGGATTCTCGCTGGAAAAAGCACCGTCGAACGCAATATTTCGGAAGATCAACTGTGGGAGGAAATTATACCAAAAATCCTATTTTTCAAGATGACGAAGGAAGCCGAAGGAGGGGCCAGGAGGACCCAGGTGGGCCCACACCCTAGGCGGCGCGGCCTGTGCCCTGGCCGCGCCGCCATGTGGTGTGGAGGGCCCACGGCCCCTTTCGCCTCCTTTTCTTCGCCAAACCCTTCGTCCCGAAGACCTAAGCCACAGAGGGTACCTCGCGAAGGGTTACAGCTGCCTCTGCGGGGCGGAGAACACCAGAGAGAAAAGAGCTCTCCGGCGGGCAGGAATCCGCCGGGGAAATTCCCTCCGGGAGGGGGAAATCGACGCCATCGTCACCGTCATCGAGCTGGACATCATCGCCATCACCATCATCATCATCTTCACCATCATCACCGCCGTCATCACCGCTGGACACCGTCACCGCCGTAGCAATTTGGGTTTGATCTTGATTGTTTGATAGGGGAAACTCTCCCGGTATCGATTTGTACTTGTTGTTGATGCTATTTAGTGAAACCATTGAACCAAGTTTATGTTCAGATTGTTATTCATCATCATACCACCTCTGATCATGTTCCATAAGATGTCTCGTGAGTAGTTCGTTTAGTTCTTGAGGACATGGGTGAAGTCTAAATGTTAGTAGTGAACTATGGTTGAGTAATATTCAATGGTGTGATATTTAAGTTGTGGTGTTATTCTTCTAGTGGTGTCATGTGAACGTCGACTACATGACACTTCACCATTTATGGGCCTAGGGGAATGCATCTTGTACTCGTTTGCCAATTGCGGGGTTGCCGGAGTGACAGAAACCTAAACCCCCGCTGGTATATCGATGCAGGAGGGATCGCAGGATCTCAGAGTTTAAGGCTGTGGTTAGATTTATTCTTAATTACTTTCTTGTAGTTGCGGATGCTTGCAAGGGGTATAATCACAAGTATGTATTAGTCCTAGGAAGGGCGGTACATTAGCATAGGTTCACCCACACAACACTTATCATAACAATGAAGATTATTTAGCCGTATCTAGCGAAAGCACTAGACTAAAATCCCGTGTGTCCTCGAGAACGTTTGGTAATTATAAGTAAACAAACCGGCTTGTCCTTTGTGCTAAAAAGGATTGGGCCACTCGCTGCAATTGTTACTCTCGCACTTTACATACTCGTACTTTATTCAACTGTTACATCAAAACCCCCTGAATACTTGTCTGTGAGCATTTACAGTGAATCCTTCATCGAAACTGCTTGTCAACACCTTCTGCTCCTCGTTGGGATCGACATTCTTACTTATCGAAGATACTACGATACACCCCCTATACTTGTGGGTCATCAATGTCCACTTCACGTTCATCCATCTTCTTGTAGGTGAAGACCTCTTGTTCTAGTTTCTCCATCCTGTCCTCCAAACTTCCTTCTCCTTTAGGACCCCAGACATCTTCAATCTGCAGCTCTCCATCTACGAGCAGCAATTCCTTGGGATGCATCTTCAGCTCGTTCATGTACGGGTTGACGACGTTCTCAAAGAAGTTGTCCTTCGGAGTTCCCGACGAAGACATGGTGGCTCTAGATCTGAAAACAGTATCTGGCAGAAAACAGCTCGAAACAAAACACGACGAGAAGACGATATACGGACCTCGGGGGATCCGGGGGATTATATAGCAAAAATATTTACGACAGAAGGAAACTACCAGGTCGAACCTGAGTGGGAGAGGGACTCCGAGGAGCCGTCCCCATATGGCGGCACGGCCAGGGTCGGGCCCGCGCCACCACGTGGGGACACGCCCTCGTGCGTCTCCTCCGCTCCGATTCGATCTCGTAATTTTTCATATTTTCTAGAAATAGCAAAAACATTGTTCGGAAAGTTAAACGCAAACTTTTTATTACCAAAACTGTTACCTACTCGAAGTCGAACTCTGCAGAACTATCAATTTGATCTTTGATGAAAGTTTCCGGAGTCACCACTCGAACAACATCAACATCTTCATTATAAGTATCTCCAGAGATATAATGCTTGAGTCTTTGTCCTTTCACCACTTGTGTGGCATCACCTTTCAGCGAAGCAATTTTTATTGCCCCTGAACGATACACCTGCACAATGACATATGGTCCTTCCCATTTTGAGAGTAAATTCCCTGCAAAAAATCTGAGACGAGACCGATACAATAGGACTTTATCTCCAACATTAAATTCTCTTTTAATAATTCTTCTGTCATGCCATTTCTTAACTTTCTCCTTAAAAAGTTTAGCATTTTCATAAGCTTCACTTCTCCACTCATCTAAAGAACTCAATTGTAGCAACCTTTTCTTACCGACAAGTTTAAAATCTTTATTAAATTCTCTTACAACCCAATAAGCTTTGTGCTCTAATTCTAAAGGTAAATGACAAGCTTTTCCATAAACCATTTTATAAGGAGACATACCCATAGGATTTTTATAAGCAGTTCTATAAGCCCACAATGCTTCCTTCAACTTACTAGCCCAATTTTTCCTAGATTTATTAACAGTCTTTTGCAAGATAGATTTAATTTCTCTATTTGACAATTCTACTTGCCCCCTAGTTTGAGGATGATAAGCTGAAGCAATTCTATGATCAATACCATATTTAGCAAGAGTTTTTCTAAAACCACCATGAATAAAATGAGAACCTCCATCAGTCATAAGATATCTAGGTACTCCAAACGTAGGAAAAATAACATCTAAAAGCATTTTTAAAGAGGTCTCACCATCAACACTTTTTGTGGGTATGGCTTCCACCCATTTAGTAACATAATCAACAGCGACAAGTATATGAGTGTTACCTTCTGAAGAAGGGAAAGGACCCATGAAGTCAAATCCCCAACAATCAAATGGTTCAATAACAAGAGTATAATTCATAGGCATTTCATTGCGTCTAGAGATATTACCAACTCTTTGACATTCATCACAAGATAAAATGAACTTTCTTGCATCTTTAAAGAGAGTTGGCCAATAAAAACCTGACTGTAGAACCTTTTGTGCGGTTCTATCTCCGGCGTGATGTCCTCCATAAACACTACGATGGCACTTACTCAATATCTCTTGTTGTTCATATTCGGGGACACATCTTCGCATAATGCCATCCACTCCTTCTTTATATAAGTGTGGATCATCCCAAAAATAATGCCTCAAGTCATAAAAGAATTTCCTCCTTTGCTGAGCTGAAAAGGTTGGAGGCAAGTACTTGGAAACAATAAAGTTAGCATAATCAGCATACCAAGGACTATCTCGCGAGCTCACCGTTATTACAGCCAATTGTTCATTTGAAAAACTATCATTAACATGAACAGGATCATAAGAAATATTTTCCAATCTAGACAAATTATCAGCACCTTTCCTATCTACAATATGTAAATCAAATTCTTGCAAAAGAAGCACCCATCTAATAAGCCTTGGCTTAGCATCTTTCTTTTCCATAAGGTACCTAATTGCAGCATGATCAATATGAATTGTGACTTTTGAATCAACAATATAAGGTCTAAACTTGTCACAAGCAAAAACTACAGCTAATAATTCTTTTTCAGTTGTAGCATAATTTCTTTGAGCAGCATCACGAGTTTTACTAGCATAATGAATAACATTCAATTTTTTATCTACTCGCTGTCCAAGAACAGCACCTACAACAAAATCACTAGCATCACACATAATTTTAAAAGGTAAATTCCAATCAGGAGGTTCAACTACAGGAGCAGTTGTTAAGGCTTTCTTTAGAGTTTCAAAAGCTTCCTTACATTCATCATCAAAAACAAAAGGTACATCTTTTTGAAGAAGATTAGTAAGAGGCTTTGAAATTTTAGAGAAATCTTTAATAATTCTCCTATAAAAACCAGCATGACCAAGAACACTACGAATACCTTTAACATCCCTAGGATAGGGCATCTTCTCAATTGCTTCAACTTTAGCTTTATCAACTTCAATACCTCTCTCAGAAATTTTATGTCCCAATACAATTCCTTCATTAACCATAAAGTGACATTTCTCCCAATTGAGAACAAGGTTAGTTTCTTCACATCTCTGCATAATGATGGCGTGTATTTCACACGTTCGTTGGGCAACCCCAAGAGGAAGGTATGATGCGCACAGCAGCAAGTTTTCCCTCAGAAAGAAACCAAGGTTTATCGAACCAGGAGGAGCCAAGAAGCACGTTGAAGGTTGATGGCGGCGGGATGTAGTGCGGCGCAACACCAGAGATTCCGGCGCCAACGTGGAACCTGCACAACACAACCAAAGTACTTTGCCCCAACGAAACAGTGAGGTTGTCAATCTCACCGGCTTGCTGTAACAAAGGATTAACCGTATTGTGTGGAAGATGATTGTTTGCGTAAAACAAGAGAACAAGATTGCAAGAGATTGTATTTCAGTAAAGAGAATTGGACCGGGGTCCACAGTTCACTAGAGGTGTCTCTCCCATAAGACGAACAGCATGTTGGGTGAACAAATTACAGTTGGGCAATTGACAAATAAAGAGAGCATGACCATGCACATACATATCATGATGAGTATAGTGAGATTTAATTGGGCATTACGACAAAGTACATAGACCGTCATCCAACTGCATCTATGCCTAAAAAGTCCACCTTCAGGTTATCATCCGAACCCCTTCCAGTATTAAGTTGCTAACAACAGACAATTGCATTAAGTATGGTGCGTAATGTAACTAATGACTACATCCTTGAACATAGCACTAATGTTTTATCCCTAGTGGCAACAGCACAACACAACCTTAGAACTTTCTGTCACACGTCCCCTGTGTCAATGCAGGCATGAACCCACTATCGAGCATAAGTACTCCCTCTTGGAGTTACAAGCATCTACTTGGCCAGAGCATCTACTAGTAACGGAGAGCATGCAAGATCATAAACAACACATAAGCATAGCTTTGATAATCAACATAACAAGTATTCTCTATTCATCGGATCCCAACAAACGCAACATATAGAATTACAGATAGATGATCTTGATCATGTTAGGCAGCTCACAAGATCCGACAATGATAGCACAATGGGGAGAAGACAACCATCTAGCTACTGCTATGGACCCATAGTCCAGGGGTAGACTACTCACACATCACACCGGAGGCGACCATGGCGGCGTAGAGTCCTCCGGGAGATGATTCCCCTCTCCGGCAGGGTGCCGGAGGCGATCTCCTGGATCCCCCGAGATGGGATCGGCGGCGGCGGCGTCTCTGGAAGGTTTTCCGTATCGTGGTTCGCGGTACGGGGGTTTACGTCACGGAGACTTTTTCTCGGCGAACGGGCAGGTCAAGCGGCGGCACGGGGGCCCCACACCACAGGGCCGCGCGGCCAAGGGGGGGGGGGGCCGCGCCGCCCTAGGGTGTGGCCCCTCCGTGGCCCCTCTTCGTCTCTCCTTCGGACTTCTGGAAGCTTCGTGAGAAAATAGGCCCCTGGGCTTTGATTTCGTCCAATTCCGAGAATATTTCCTTACTAGGATTTCTGAAACCAAAAACAGCAGAAACAAAGAATCGGCACTTCGGCATCTTGTTAATAGGTTAGTTCCAGAAAATGCACGAATATGACATAAAGTGTGCATAAAACATGTAGATAACATCAATAATGTGGCATGGAACATAAGAAATTATCGATACGTCGGAGACGTATCAGCATCCCCAAGCTTAGTTCTGCTCGTCCCGAGCAGGTAAAACGATAACACAGATAATTTCTGGAGTGACATGCCATCATAATCTTGATCATACTATTTGTAAAGCATATGTAGTGAATGCAGCGATCAAAACAATGTATATGACATGAGTAAACAAGTGAATCATATAGCAAAGACTTTTCATGAATAGCACTTCAAGACAAGCATCAATAAGTCTTGCATAAGAGTTAACTCATAAAGCAATAATCCAAAGTAAAGGCATTGAAGCAACACAAAAGAAGATTAAGTTTCAGCGGTTGCTTTCAACTTGTAACATGTATATCTCATGGATATTGTCAATCATAGAGTAATATAATAAGTGCAATAAGCAAATATGTAGGAATCAATGCATAGTTCACACAAGTGTTTGCTTCTTGAGGTGGAGAGAAATAGGTGAACTGACTCAACATTGAAAGTAAAAGAATGGTCCTCCATAGAGGAAAAGCATCGATTGCTATATTTGTGCTAGAGCTTTGATTTTGAAAACATGAAACAATTTTGTCAACGGTAGTAATAAAGCGTATGTATCATGTAAATTATATCTTACAAGTTGCAAGCCTCATGCATAGTATACTGATAGTGCCCGCACCTTGTCCTAATTAGCTTGGACTACCGGATCATCACAATGCATTGTTTTTACCAAGTGTCACAAAGGGGTACCTCTACGCCGCCTGTACAAAGGTCTAAGGAGAAAGCTCGCATTGGATTTCTCGCTATTGATTATTCTTCAACTTAGACATCCATACCGGGACAACATAGACAACAGATAATGGACTCCTCTTTTATGCATAAGCATATAACAACAATTAATAATTTTCTCATTTGAGATTTGAGGATTGTTGTCCAAAACTGAAACTTCCACCATGGAACATGGCTTTAGTTAGCGGCCCAATGTTCTTCTCTAACATATGCATGCTTAACCCTATGGTGGTAGATCTCTCTTACTTCAGACAAGACGAACATGCATAGCAACTCACATGATATTCAACAAAGAGTAGTTGATGGCGTCCCCAGTAAACATGGTTATCGCACAACAAGCAACTTAATAAGAGATAAAGTGCATAATTACATATTCAATACCACAATAGTTTAAAGCTATTTGTCCCATGAGCTATATATTGCAAAGGTGAATGATGGAATTTTAAAGGTAGCACTCAAGCAATTTACTTTGGAATGGCGGAAAATACCATGTAGTAGGTAGGTATGGTGGACACAAATGGCATAGTGGTTGGCTCAAGTATTTTGGATGCATGAGAAGTATTCCCTCTCGATACAAGGTTTAGGCTAGCAAGGCTTATTTGAAACAAACACAAGGATGAACAGGTGCAGCAAAACTCACATAAAAGGCATATTGAAAACATTATAAGACTCTACACCGTCTTCCTTGTTGTTCAAACTCAATACTAGAAATTATCTAGACCTTAGAGAAACCAAATATGCAAACCAAATTTTAGCATGCTCTATGTATTTCTTCATTAATGGGTGCAAAGCATATGATGCAAGAGCTTAATCATGAGCACAACAATTGCCAAGTATCACATTACCCAAGACATTTATAGCAATTACTACATGTATCATTTTCCAATTCCAACCATATAACAATTTAACGAAGGAGAAACTTCGCCATGAATACTATGAGTAGAAACCAAGGACATACTTGTCCATATGCTACAGCGGAGCGTGTATCTCTCCCATAAAGTGAATGCTAGGATCCATTTTATTCAAACAAAACAAAAACAAAAACAAACCGACGCTCCAAGAAAAAGCACATAAGATGTGATGGAATAAAAATATAGTTTCAGGGGAGGAACCTAATAATGTTGTCGATGAAGAAGGGGATGCCTTGGGCATCCCCAAGCTTAGACGCTTGAGTCTTCTTGATATATGCAGGGGTGAACCACCGGGTGCATCCCCAAGCTTAGAGCTTTCACTCTCCTTGATCATGTTGCATCATACTCCTCTCTTGATCCTTGAAAACTTCCTCCACACCAAACTCGAAACAACTCATTAGAGGGTTAGTGCACATTATAAATTGACATATTCAGAGGTGACACAATCATTCTTAACACTTCTGGACATTGCATAATGCTACTGGACATTAATGGATCAAAGAAATTCATCCAACATAGCGAAAGAGGCAATGCGAAATAAAAGGCAGAATCTGTCAAAACAGAACAGTTCGTATTTACGAATTTTAAAATGGCACCAGACTTGCTCAAATGAAAATGCTCAAATTGAATGAAAGTTGCGTACATATCTGAAGATCATGCACGTAAATTGGCTTAATTTTCTGAGTTACCTACAGGGAGGTGGACCCAGATTCGTGACAGCAAAGAAATCTGGAACTGTGCAGTAATCCAAATCTAGTACTTACTTTTCTATCAACGGCTTAACTTGGCACAACAAAACACAAAACTAAGATAAGGAGAGGTTGCTACAGTAGTAAACAACTTCCAAGACACAAAATAAAAACAAAGTACTGTAGGTAAAAACATGGGTTGTCTCCCATAAGCGCTTTTCTTTAACGCCTTTCAGCTAGGCGCAGAAAGTGTGTATCAAGTATTATCGAGAGATGAAGTGTCAACATCATAATTTGTTCTCATAATAGAATCAAAAGGTACCTTCATTCTCTTTCTAGGGAAGTGTTCCATACCTTTCTTGAGAGGAAATTGATATTTAATATTACCTTCCTTCATATCAATGATAGCACCAACAGTTCGAAGAAAAGGTCTTCCCAATATAATGGGGCAAGATGCATTGTATTCAATATCCAAGACAACAAAATCAACAGGAACCAGGTTATTGTTAATGGTAATGCGAACATTATCAACTTTACCCAAAGGTTTCTTTGTAGAATGATCAGCAAGATTAACATCCAAATAACAATTTTTCAGCGGTGGCAAGTCAAGCATATTATAAATTTTCTTAGGCATAACAGAGATACTTGCACCAAGATCACATAAAGCATTACAATCAAAATCTTTAATCTTCATCTTAATGATGGGCTCCCAACCATCCTCTAACTTTTTAGGAATAGAGGCTTCACGCTCTAGTTTCTCTTCTCTAGCTTTTATGAGAGCATTTGTAATATGATGCGTGAAAGCCAAATTTATAGCACTAGCATTAGGACTTTTAGCAAGTTTTTGCAAGAACTTTATAACTTCAGAGATGTGGAAATCATCAAAATTCAAACCATTATAATCTAAAGCAATGGGATCATCATCCCCAATGTTGGAAAAAATTTCAGCAGCTTTATCACAGGCAGTTTCAGCAGTTTTAGCAGTTTCAGGCAGTTTTTCGCGCTTTGCATTCGAAGTGGAAACATTGCTAACACCAATTCTTTTATTAGTATGAGTAGGAGGTGCAGCAACATGTATAGCATTAGCATTACTAGTGGTGGTAATAGTCCAAACTTTAGCTATATTCTTCTCTTTAGCTAGTTTTTCATTTTCTTCTCTATCCCACCTAGCACGCAGTTCAGCCATTAATCTTATATTCTCATTAATTCTAACTTGAATGGCATTTGCTGTAGTAGTAATTTTATTATGATGATTCTCATTAGGCAAAACTTTTGATTTCAAAAGATCAACATCAGCAGCAAGACTATCGACTTTAGAAGCAAGTATATCAATTTTCCCAAGCTTTTCTTCAACAGATTTGTTAAAAGCAGTTTGTGTACTAATAAATTCCTTAAGCATGGCTTCAAGTCCAGGGGGTGAACTCCTATTATTGTTGTATGAATTCCCATAAGAATTACCATAGCCGTTGCCATTATTATAAGGATATGGCCTATAGTTGTTACTAGAATTGTTCCGGTAAGCATTGTCGTTGAAATTGTTATTTTTAATGAAGTTTACATCAACATGTTCTTCTTGTGCAACCAATGAAGCTAATGGAACATTATTAGGATCAATATTAGTCCTATCATTCACAAGCATAGACATAATAGCATCAATCTTATCACTCAAGGAAGAGGTTTCTTCGACAGAATTTACCTTCTTACCTTGTGGAGCTCTTTCCGTGTGCCATTCAGAGTAGTTGATCATCATATTATCAAGAAGCTTTGTTGCTTCACCAAGAGTGATGGACATAAAGGTACCTCCAGCAGCTGAATCCAATAAATTCCGTGAAGAAAAATTTAGTCCTGCATAGAAGGTTTGGATGATCATCCAAGTAGTCAGTCCATGGGTTGGGCAATTTTTAACCAGAGATTTCATTCTTTCCCAAGCTTGAGCAACATGTTCAGTATCTAATTGTTTAAAATTCATTATGCTACTCCTCAAAGATATAATTTTAGCAGGGGGATAATATCTACCAATAAAAGCATCCTTGCATTTAGTCCATGAATCGATACTATTCTTAGGCAGAGATAGCAACCAATCTTTAGCTCTTCCTCTTAATGAGAAAGGGAACAATTTTAATTTAATAATATCACCATCTACATCTTTATACTTTTGCATTTCACATAGTTCAACAAAATTATTAAGATGGGCAGCAGCATCATCAGAACTAACACCAGAAAATTGCTCTCGCATAACAAGATTCAAGAAAGCGAGGTTTAATTTCAAAGAATTCTGCTGTAGTAGCAGGTGGAGCAATAGGTGTGCATAAGAAATCATTATTATTTGTGGTTGTGAAGTCACACAACTTAGTGTTTTCAGCGTTGGCCATTTTAGCAACAGTAAATAAAGCAAACTAGATAAAGTAAATGCAAGTAAACTAATTTTTTGTGTTTTTGATATAGCAAACAAGATAGCAAGTAAAGTAAAACTAGCAACTAATTTTTTTGTATTTTGATTTAGTGCAGCAAACAAAGTAGTAAATAAAACTAAGCAAGACAAAAACAAAGTAAAGAGATTGAGAAGTGGAGACTCCCCTTGCAGCGTGTCTTGATCTCCCGACAACGGCGCCGAGAAAATATGCTTGATGGCGTGTATTTCACACGTTCGTTGGGCAACCCCAAGAGGAAGGTATGATGCGCACAGCAGCAAGTTTTCCCTCAGAAAGAAACCAAGGTTTATCGAACCAGGAGGAGCCAAGAAGCACGTTGAAGGTTGATGGCGGCGGGATGTAGTGCGGCGCAACACCAGAGATTCCGGCGCCAACGTGGAACCTGCACAACACAACCAAAGTACTTTGCCCCAACGAAACAGTGAGGTTGTCAATCTCACCGGCTTGCTGTAACAAAGGATTAACCGTATTGTGTGGAAGATGATTGTTTGCAGAAAACAAGAGAACAAAGTATTGCAAGAGATTGTATTTCAGTAAAGAGAATTGGACCGGGGTCCACAGTTCACTAGAGGTGTCTCTCCCATAAGACGAACAGCATGTTGGGTGAACAAATTACAGTTGGGCAATTGACAAATAAAGAGAGCATGACCATGCACATACATATCATGATGAGTATAGTGAGATTTAATTGGGCATTACGACAAAGTACATAGACCGTCATCCAACTGCATCTATGCCTAAAAAGTCCACCTTCAGGTTATCATCCGAACCCCTTCCAGTATTAAGTTGCTAACAACAGACAATTGCATTAAGTATGGTGCGTAATGTAACTAATGACTACATCCTTGAACATAGCACTAATGTTTTATCCCTAGTGGCAACAGCACAACACAACCTTAGAACTTTCTCGTCATGTCCTGTGTCAATGCAGGCATGAACCCACTATCGAGCATAAGTACTCCCTCTTGGAGTTACAAGCATCTACTTGGCCAGAGCATCTACTAGTAACGGAGAGCATGCAAGATCATAAACAACACATAAGCATAGCTTTGATAATCAACATAACAAGTATTCTCTATTCATCGGATCCCAACAAACGCAACATATAGAATTACAGATAGATGATCTTGATCATGTTAGGCAGCTCACAAGATCCGACAATGATAGCACAATGGGGAGAAGACAACCATCTAGCTACTGCTATGGACCCATAGTCCAGGGGTAGACTACTCACACATCACACCGGAGGCGACCATGGTGGCGTAGAGTCCTCCGGGAGATGATTCCCCTCTCCGGCAGGGTGCCGGAGGCGATCTCCTGGATCCCCCGAGATGGGATCGGCGGCGGCGGCGTCTCTGGAAGTTTTTCCGTATCGTGGTTCTCGGTACTGGGGTTTTCGTCACGGAGACTTTTTATAGGCGAAAGGGCAGGTCAAGAGGCGGCACGGGGGCCCCACACCACAGGGCCGCGCGGCCAAGGGGGGGGGCCGCGCCGCCCTAGGGTGTGGCCCCTCCGTGGCCCCTCTCCGTCTCTCCTTCGGACTTCTGGAAGCTTCGTGAGAAAATAGGCCCCTGGGCTTTGATTTCGTCCAATTCCGAGAATATTTCCTTACTAGGATTTCTGAAACCAAAAACAGCAGAAAACACAATCGGCACTTCGGCATCTTGTTAATAGGTTAGTTCCAGAAAATGCACGAATATGACATAAAGTGTGCATAAAACATGTAGATAACATCAATAATGTGGCATGGAACATAAGAAATTATCGATACGTCGGAGACGTATCACATAACTTTATCAAGGTTTCGCAAACAATTATCAAAAGAATTCCCATAGACAGAAAAATCATCCGTGAATACCTCTACAATCTTTTCACAAAAGCCATGAAAAATAGCAGACACACATCTTTGAAAAGTAGCAGGAGCATTACATAAACCAAAAGGCATACGCCTATAAGCATAAGTTCCATAGGGACAAGTGAAAGTGGTTTTCTCTTGATCTTTAGTTCTAACAGCAATTTGTGAGAACCCAGAATAACCATCAAGAAAGCAGAATTGAGTATTTTTAGATAACCTTTCTAGCATTTGATCAATAAAAGGTAAAGGGTAATGATCTTTCTTAGTAATTTTATTAAATTTCCGAAAATCAATGCACATTCTATATCCTACAACTACTCTTTGAGGGATGAGCTCATCATTATCATTAGGTACAACAATTATTCTTCCTTTCTTAGGAACACACTGCACAGGACTAACCCATCTACTATCAGCAATAGGATATATAATACCAGCTTCAAGAAGTTTTAATACCTCATTCCTTACCACATCCTTCATCTTAGGAATTAGACGATGCTGGTGTTCAACAACAGGCTTTGCATCATCTTCCATGTTGATGGCATGTTGGCAAATAGAGGGAGAAATCCCCTTCAAGTCATCAAGAGTGTAGCCAATAGCCCCTCGGTGTTTCTTCAATATTTCCAATAATCTTTCTTCCTCAAAATCTGAAAGCTTAGCACTAATAATAACATGATATGTTTTCTTATCATCTATATAAGCATACTTAAGATTATCAGGTAATGGTTTCAAATCAAAAACAGGATCTTCCTTTGGTGGTGGTGTTGTACCTAGATCTTCAACCGGTAAGTCATGTTTAAGAATGGGTTGACGAAGGAAAATTTCATCAAGCCCATTCCTTTCTTCCCTAAAGACTTCACTCTCATGATCCTCCAAATGTTGCTGCAAAGGATTATTTGGAGTAAGAGCAATAGATGCAAGCTCTTCAACTCTAAAATCATCATTAGGCAATTCAGCTTCATAAGGAACTTTGGCAAATTTAGAGAAATTAAAATCATAAGATTCACCAGCAAATTTAGTCACAATTTTGTCTTTCTTGCAATCTATAATAGCTCCACAAGTATTTAGAAAAGGTCTACCAAAAATGATAGGACAAGTCTTAGTAGCAGCAGAACCAAGTACCAAAAAGTCAGCAGGATATTTAATCTTACCACATAGAACTTCCACATCTCGAACAATACCAATATGAGAGATAGTTTCTCTATTAGCTAGCCGAATAACCACATCAATATCTTCAAGTTCACAAGAACCAATTTCATGCATGATTTCCCTGTAAAGCTCATAAGGAATGGCACTAGTACTTGCACCGATATCGCATAAACCATAATAACAATGTTCACCAATTCTAACAGAGAGCATAGGAACACTGACTTTCCTAGACTTACTAGGATGTGAAACAATATTAGAAGCATCTTCACAGAAAATGATGTGACCATCTTCTACATTTTCAGTCACAAGGTCTTTAACTATTGCAACAGCAGGTTCAACATTTATTTGTTTCTCAGGTTCTATAGGTTTCTTTGCACGTTTGTTAACCACACTTGTTATAACAGAATACTCCTTCATTTTAGCAGGAAAATGAATTTTTTCAATATAAGCTTCAGGAAGAATGTGATCAACAGTTTTAACTTCAATTTACCTATAGGTGAATCAGTTTTATCTTTGTAGGGTTCATGATACTTATTAAAATTCTTCTTAGGCAATTCAAAATGAGAGGCAAAAGCTTTATAAAAATTCGCAACAACTTGAGAGTCAAGACCATAAGTAGCACTCATATTTTGAAATTTATCAGTGTCCATAAAAGTTTCAATGCATTCATAATCATAATTTATACCTGACTCTCTACCTTTGTTGTTCTCCCAACCTTCAGTATTCTCCTGAATCCGATCAAGAAGGTCCCATTTATACTCTTCTTTGTTGCGTGTGAATGATCCAGAACAAGTAGTATCCAGCAAGGTTTTATCTTGAAAAGAAAGTCTTGCGTAGAAATTATCAATGACAATATTACCAGGAAGCTCATGAATGGGGCATTTGAGCATTAAAAACTTCAATCTCCCCCATGCTTGGACAATACACTACTAGGGAAAGGCTTACCGCCGGCGTCCTGTAATGGCTTACCGTCGGCGCCTTCGCATTCGCCGGCGATCACCTCGCCGGTGGTAATGCCTCATCCCCGGCGCCTTCCAATTCGCCGGTGGTAAGTCGCCATTACCGCCGGCGTTTTGCGCAATTCGCCGGGGGTAAGCGTTTCCGCCGGCGCCTTTCCATCTCGCCGGGGCTTGGATGTTACCGCCGGCGCTCCCCATTTCGCCAGCGATAATACTAACAGGAGCATCAGGTCCTTACCGCCGGCGCTTCCCATTTCGCCTGCGGTAATATTAATAGGACCATCAGGTCGTTACCGCCGGCGCCTTCCCATTTCGCCAGCAGTAATATGAACAGGAGCAAAAAATAAAACTCGAATTTAGACAATATGTACAGCAGAATTCATAGCATATACACAGAATATATATACAGGCAAGTACAAGAATGACAACAAGATATACATCAAGATATACATCATTAGCACAAGATACACATCATTGGCAATACACATCATTAGAAAGTCCCGAAATGTCGATAACATGCATGCATCAATAACACAAGTGTCGACCATATATATGGTTCAACCATCACGACTCGAAGTAGCACATGTTACAGAAATACATATAAGTCCAGTCGACGACCTAGCTAAACAACAATGACATAGTAAACTAGAGAGGCGGTAGCGGCAAGCATCATCACGATGAAACGGGTCCTCCACATCTCCCTCCTCTGTCCCGCTCGAAAGTTGGCGTATCGAGTTTCCGCCTCCTCCAAAGTGGTGTACCCCTTGTAGCTGTTGCCGCTGAAACGGTGGACCTGCCTCCTACAGTCTTCCCAGTCCTCGTAGACTCCAGGAACCCTGCCGTGGTAGACGACATAGTACGTCATCTATGCAAACACATAAAAAAGAAATGAAAGTTGTTAGTACATTAGTAGAGAGAGATATAACATAGAGTAGTGCAAAGAAAAAGCATGAAAATTACTTAAGTAATTTTATGACTAACATTTGCAAAGGACAAAAGTGTTTGAGTCAAGTCGGCTTCGGCGGGAAGGGACGGATGCCCTCAAGCGTGTTGAATGTTCTGTCGTCATATCCATCTTCTAATCGGCCTTCTATCTCGGCCTTAGAAAGTGCGGGACCATAGTGGAACAAGCCACCATTACCGCAGACATCCCTCCAGAGTATTGTGCAAATGGTCCGCTGGATGGCACGGAACTCGGCTCTCACGTTTTCATCGGTGGTGTCCGCCATGTTCACGAACATCCGCTGAAGACTGGATGGCAACAAGAGATCGTTCTGAGACCTTACAATCGACCTCATCTGTAGGATGGCAAACCAGGCCTCCATCCCATTGTCATGCGCCGATTGCTTGAGGCAGGGGAACTTGGTTATGTGGTTGCACACATAGCAACCTTTCACTTTCTTCTCATGCCTGATTTTGTCGATGCCAACCTCGGCTATGAAGCCGCTGAGGGCTTTATCAAGTGTAGACTTAAGGTCGGTGAAGTCCTTGTCCGGATCAAGCCCGGAGTCGAGGTAACTGACATGTGAATGATACGGGTGAAAGAGGAGGAGGGTGCAATACTTGAATCTGCGCAAAATGGAAATAAACCATCATACTCGATCGACTATGAAGGAAATTCATGAATGAATGTAATAGAGGGTACTCTAGTAACCAAATACTTACTCGCGGAAATATGGTATGGCAAAGCATTTCTTATCCTTGTTTAACACCAAGAAATCCTTGATGTACTTCGCCAGAAACGCTTGTTCGTTCTGGACGATAGTTGGAGTCATGTAGAAGGGGTCCATGATAGCGATGTCCGCTGTGTTCTCCATGGCGATATCGTGCGCCATGCTGAGCGATAGGAGGCGGACCAAGTTTCGGTCGAGCTGTTGCATGTTCAATAGCCTGAAGATGTCTTCATATCGAATGAACATCAAGTCCGCAGGGTATGTGGTGACAAAGCCAAAGCCACTGGGCACCTTGGCCGTCAAAACCGGGTACGAGGGATTTCTATCTCGAAGAAGTAGTTCCTCCTTCACTAGAACAGCATCATGCAAGCTCCTCATATCGGGCGTCACCTGCTGGACAATGTGTGCCGGCAGCATAGGCTGGCCTAGGTGATGCATCTTCCTCCACGGGGTCGGCAACTTGTCATTAACCACTTTCTTGCTTGCGGCAACATCTCCGGACTTCTTCCGCTTCCTGGCCTTCTTCTTACCGCAATCGGGAGTGGCGTTTTGTTTCATACCCTCCGTGGTCGCACCAAGGAGTGTCCTCGGGGTAAGCCCAACTCGGGGTGGAGCGGTGAAGGCGGTAGGGTCTTCCTGCTCGGGAGTTTCTTGTGAAAGGAACAACTTCTTCTTTAGCGTACGATCGGCGGGTGGCTTGTAAGGAGAAACCCCGTCGCCCTCCATCTCAGCGATGAACGTATCGATTGGAGCTTGATCGATGTCCAACGCGTTGCCGTGCTGACTCTCGAGCTGACTGTCGGGCTGGCTATCGGGTCCAAAAGGACCACCAGCCGGTGGAGGACTCGGGGCAGCCGTCGCATCCTGAGGAGTGACCATGCCATAGCTTGCCTCCGAACCTGAGGCGGCGGTGTTCAGCCGAATTAGGGCTTTCGGCCATAGAAGGATGTGATTCTTGAGGTCCCCGAGAGTGAGCGGGGTTTCCGTTTCCGGGGGTTGATAAGGAGGATGGATGTCTTGGCATCCCGGTAACGACCGGTTCACGCGAACCTGGCTCACGCTATCATCCATCCTGACGCAGTGGAAAATCCGCTGTGTTGGCAGGATGACACTGCCGCTCGCTACAGCCTTCAACTTGTTGTCCACATTCAGTAGCAAGGTGCAAGGAGTCGCGTTCTCCTGTGAAAACATGTGTAGGTCAGAGAGGGGCGACGACAAAGTAACTAATTTGTAGAGCTTGAGAGACTAAATTAATTACCGTGAGGGCGTCGAGCTCGGCTCACGTTGAAGGACCGAGGCCAGGCGTGCAGGTGACTGAGGGGCTAGTACTGTGGCCCCCCGCCAGGTCCGACGAATGCTCTCTAGCGCCCACATTGCCGGCGGGTGGAGTCACCAAGTTGGGTGTGCATTGAGCGTGTCTAGTTGGAGGCCGGTTGTCCGAGTTGCTGGCGCCTAGGCTGATAACCGGCATCGGTCCCTTTTGGCCGCCGGCGAAGTAATTCTTCATCGACAACACAAGATCAGGGATGATTTCATTGACCCTGGTGGCCACCGCGTCATCGACCTTGCTAGCAACCTCGGCACTGACGCGTTGCTGAACCTCGGCACTGACTCGTTGCTGAACCTCGGCACTGACGCATTGCTCCATGGTTGTTTCCAAGTCGGCCACCTTTTTCAGCAGAGCCTCGTGCTCCCGGTCCTTCTGCGCCTGCCGCGACTCCTTAGTGCTTGCGGGCACGTCCAAGCCATAGTCGGCAAGCTTGCGACCTCCTCCGGCGCCGGGGACACGGTGGGGCTTGTCCAAAAGCGGCCGCGCCTTCACGGTGTTCAGACCCCTGATAAAAGGCGTGTCCCACGGGACTTTGCCCGTCGACGTCTGGGACGAGGAGCCAGCTGATTCGGCGGCTGCTTGTTCCGCCAACTGCCAGAAGTAACATGAACAATTTTAGAATGTAATGGACTTGGTGAGCAGTATCAAATTAATAAGCTGGTAAATTGCTTACCACTGCTTTCTCTAGTACCATCACCTTCGCGTCGGCGACCAACTCAACTCCCACCACCACATCAGGTTTCGTGACACGTTTCCCAGCCAATTCTCGATGGTATCGGGACCTGAGATTGCCCTGAAGAGTGGGTCTTTGTACTTGGCAAAAGGGGGCTCGAGGCCAGCATTTATGTAGGCCTGGTCCTCCTTGTCCCATACCGGCTGCTTGCCTTCGAAGCCACGGCAACCGAGATTGTGGTGACCGATGTTCTTATCCGCCAGCTCCTTCCCCCAGGTCGATTGTCTTTTGGTGTACTCGAGCTCCTCGTTTTCCAAGAATTTATTATACTGCTCCAGCGTCATCCGCGGGAAGTGGCGCTGGATCTCTTCCCAAGTCTCATTGTCACCAAGCATCCCCCTCAGCATGGTTTTATAACCGCTGAGGTTCTTGGAGAACTTAGAGATGGCTCGTCTGTTCACGATGTTATCCTTGGTATCCTCGTTCCTGTATTCCACAGGGAACTCATACCGTGCGTGCAGCCGCGCAAGGAGTTGGGCCTGCAGATGCTGCTTCTTCTTGGTTCGGAGTTTCGTCTCGTTGACGTCGACGACGTCCCGAAGGATTGCTCCCAGTTGGAGGCCGTACCCCTTCGCCACGTGCTTGGGCTCAGTAGGAATCCCGGTCTTGGCGTCCACCGCGGTGATTATGTCACGAGTGGTGCCGACCCTGTTTGGGCGCCGCTGCTTCCGTTTCCTCTTGGCCTCGGTAGTAGTATCCGAGCTACCCCCGGCAACGCCACTGTCGGTGGTCTCGTCGGCAGCCCCCCTCTCATCCTCACCATCGTTGTCCATCTCATCATCCCCCTCCTCTGAGGACTCGTCATCGCTGCCTGGAAGGTCCTCCAGCTGATCCGAGACCATGAGCCTGTAGTGCTCATCCAACTTCCGCTGAGAAGACCCGTCAACGTCTTCGTTGGGGTCTGCAGAAGACGACATCTCTAGCTACGTGCTTCTGCCATGTATTTGGAACTACTATTAGTCAAAGAAAGAAAACAGGTAGTGTTTTAGGAACATGCTAACAAAGGTAGATGTGACAGCATTAGGCAGCATACACATGCAGATGAAGCAGTATCTTATTAAACTATACCAACAAAAAATTCGGCATGACCTTTGCTAAAAATGGTCATGCCGGAGTGCCCGAAATTCGCCGGAATGGAAGTTAATCGACATTCCGGCGAAACATGGACACTCAATGTGTACCTGCAGAGAGATTTCACAGCATAGAGATGCATAGGATACACTCAGCTCATTTTACACCATTTATATGCCATTTCACAGCATATGCAAACAGGTCAGTTCACAGCATTTGCAAACAGCTCATGCCATTTCACAGCATATCCAAATAGCATATGCACCCAGCTTATTTCACAGCTATGCCATTTCACATTCATTCTTAGTCTCTGTAGAGTATGAATATTGATTCCACATGTAAAATTCAACACTTAGTCTCCACATATAAAAATGAGACATATGAATATTGATTCCAAATAAACATCTTAAATGCTACAGCCAGTAAAGTATATGTCACTGTAAAGTATATTCCAAACAACACTTGTTTTAAAATATATGTCACATGTCCAGATTTGAAATAGGATTCAAAATCTCTGTATTTTAACAAAGCTACTGTCACTGTAAAGTTTCAGAGATGAGCTACAGGTACATGTAGGTATCTAGAACAATCAGCATTATAAGTGGCACTGCAAATACTACTCCTTTTGTAGTTTAGGGCATTAATACTTAGAAATGCACTTGATTGGCAAATGCTGCATTATGTAGCTTTGTTCTGCTAAATAAAAGCAAGATGTATGTTGTGATCACGAATAAGAACTTGTTTGATCTTAGTATTCATTCTGCTAAATAAAAGCCAAAGTATTCATTCTGATGATTCTCTACCAAATTACTTAATGCTAATGGTATCAATACTAAAAGCCCAAGCAATTACAGATCAAATGTGATCATAGATGGACACAATCACTAAAATTAACTCAGTAGAGCTCTCTGTTCCACATAGGTTGATTAACAGTAAAACTAAACGGAACAGGGAGCTAGCCCTCTGTATGGGTACATGCTTGAATCAGAGGATATGACCAATGCAAGTGAGACTAGGCAAACATCACTCCATATGTTTGCAACAGAGATATCCATATAGCATCAATCGGCACACGGATAAACCATGTTTTTTATGTACTCCCCCTTTCTAGATGACTTGCTCAACCTCTATTTAACATAGTGAGTGTTCAATCCTTTTTTTGTATTAAATATTTGATTTGTATACAATATTGTCTCTAATTGACTTCCACTTTCGTTAACAGTCACATATTTCTCTGCGAAAGCAAAATCAAGGAGATAGAGGTCAAGAAGATAGGGCCGAAAAGAGTTGCATATGCTGAATGCATTATTCAGGCAGAAGATCCCTGTCGGGCTGCAAACCACACAGTCAAAGTGGTCTGTGTTTAATAATGTGGAATTGATCATATGCACAAAATGTGAAACCGCCAGAAACTGGTTAGTACAATTGACCATTGTACATTGTAAGAAATCTGGAGGATCGCTGCTATTCACCTATCTTAGGTCTGGTCTATTTTGTTGTTGGTATGACAGATACGTATTTAGCAAATTGATTTAACAAATTATGGGCAGAGATATAACAAATTGATTTAACAAACTATGGACAGAGTCACATATTCTTCCCCAATTCTTCAAACCATGTCGGCAGAGGACAGAGACAAACTGCGAGTACCTGTTGTTGGGCTAGAATGCCGCTGGGCGCTAGAGGCTGGACGGTGGGGGCTGTACGGCGACGGCGACGGCGGTGAGCAGTGGCCGGCCGAGCGCGTATCCGGCGACCTGCGAGATCCGGCCGACCGCCTGGGAGACTTGAGAGGAAGAGGAGCCGGGAGATGAGGATAGGGCCGACCGGCCGAGCAGCGTCAGTGCGGCGTCCGCGTCGAGGAGGGTTGGGCGGACGAGGGCGGCGCGAGCACGGGAGGGTTGGGCGGAGGAGGGCGGCGCGGTGCGGGTGGCCAGCGAGGGCGGCGCCGGCGGGAGGGTTGGGGGAGCCGCAGCAGCCTGAGGGCGGGGAGCCGCAGCAGCAGCCTGAGGGAGGCGACGGCGACGGAGGAGGCGGCGGTGGGGGATTTGGGGGGAGGCAGCGGCGGCAAATCGAAGGGGGGTTTTGGGGACGACGGGGCGGGGGGATTTTTGGCTAAGTCCTAGTCGACTTACCCCCGGCGAAGGCGGGACAACGCCGGCGGTAAGGTTTCTGTCACTTACAGGTGGGCCCAAGTTCAGCTATCACCGGCGAAAGCGTCTAATTCGCCGGGGGTAACTATTTTTTTTTTCACAGGGCGCGCCATACACTTTGTTCTGTAAACCATATTGTTATTCAGAAACGAATCAGTAACAAAGTGGTTGCACTCACTTGGGCATAGCTGCAGCATCAGGAGTTCGAATCCCACAGGGCGCAAAAAAGCCACCCATTTTTTTATCCCTTTCCTAGACCTCTTTTGTTGTTTCTAGTCATTTTTAGGATATACTTGAAGGATAATTAAATTGCAAGACATCAATTTATGATTTTAATTCTTGAATGACTTCAAAGTCCTTTCGGCGAGATCCGATAAAAAACCAAGACATAAATTTAGGATACACTTGAGAAGAACAAATGGTTGTTCGAGAGATAATTATTATAAATACACAAATGACTTCAAAGTCCCTTCCGCTTGGTCCTTGTGACCCCACCGGTATCGTCGCGACTCCTTGTGTACGGAGGAACACTTGACCTAGGTAGCGTCGTCCTTCTTCTTCTTAGTGTGTAGGTTCTATCGTCTTCATCGGGTTCTTCCATCATTGGGTCTCCGACGAGGCCGTCGAAGTCTTGCTCGTCGGCAACTCCATCCATTCCGACGAGGGCCCTTTTTCCTCTCCTTACGACAACACGGCTGGGCCTTGACGGGTCAGTTATGAAGAAGCATTGCTCGACGTGCTTAGCCAATACCCAAGGCTCATTTTGCGCGGTGGGGTTCTTGGTCTTGGATTTGGGGGGCAGTCGCATGGTGGTGACATACGCATCTTCTTTTGTGACGTCCGTAGCCCATCTGACACGAAACATCGGTAGCTTCTCCCCGACGTAGTCGAGCTCCCAGATTTCCTCGATCCTTCCGTAGTACCTTTTCTTCTCTTCACCCATGTACGATTCCATCGTCACGCCCGAGTTCTGATAGTCGCTTTTTTTGTCTCTCTCCTCTGTGGAGAATGTATAACCGTTGATGTCGTATTTCTGATAAGTCATGAGGTTGGCGGCGGGCCCATAAGACAAGGCCAATATCATTTTGTCTACGTCGCTTGCCATTGGTGGGGGATTGGCATCAATCTGGTCTTTGAACCAGCTCGCGAAAGAGGAGTTGTGCGCTCTAAATACCTCTTGTTCCGTCATCGGCTTGTCAGCCCTGCTCTTGATCATGTTTATGTGCTGATCCACCCAAGGCTCTACCTCGTTCATGTGCTGTAGTGCTACTAAGTGGGCCCTGTTAAAGTCTGTTCTCCTATCATCTTGATCCGCGTCGAGTTCCCTCCTGCCAGCGTTGTGGCCTACTCCCTCGAATCTGCCGAGGTGCTTGTTGGCGGGCAATCCAACCGGACGTGGGTCGTCCTCGTTTAAATAATTCTTGCAGAAAGAGATGCACTCCTCGGTGAGAAAGCCCTGGACGATGCTTCCATCCGGATGTGCCCTGTTACGAACGTATCCTTTGATGAAGCCGTTCATTCTTTCTAACGCCATCATGTTGTGAAGGAACGCGGGCCCGAGATCCTCGATATCGTCCACTATATGCACCAGCAGATGGACCATGATGTCAAAGAATGCGGGCGGGAAGTACATCTCCATCTCGCATAGGATGGTGACGATCTCTTCCCTGCAGCCTCCCGAGTTTCTTGACGGTTATCGACTTTCGAGTGATGACGTCGAAGACGTTACACAGGTCAGTCAGCGTCGCACGAACGTGCGGTTCCATTATCCCTCGGATAGCAACCGGAAGTATCTGCGTCATCATGACATGACACTCATGAGACTTCATCCCGCTGAAGATTTTTTTCGTCGGGTCCAGCCATCTGCGTATCAGCCCCGCGTAGCCTAGGGGAAATTTGACTTCTAGTAGGCACTTGAAGAATTGTTCGAGCTCATCGGGATTTAGAGTGAAGCAGGAGGGGCGAGGAGTTTCGCGCTGCTTGGCCACCCTTTTGCGTTTGCGACCATCTGTTTCCTCCTCCTCGGTTTCCTGGTCAACCTGGGCGAAATGAAGCTCTTTTCTGATATCAAGGGCCATCAGGTCGTGTCTTGCTTTCGACCCGTCTTTGGTCCTCTCCGGCATGTTGAGCACAGTGCCAAGCAAGCTCTCGCACACGTTCTTCGTGATATGCATGACATCAAGGCTATGAGGCGTACCGAGGATCTTCCAGTACGGCAAGTCCCAAAACACGGACCTCCTTTTCCATACCCCCAAGAGCGGCCCGGGTTCCTTTTTCTTTCTCTTGTCTCCTTTCTTCCGCTTCTGGATCTTTATCTTACCCGCCGGAGGGCAGTCTTTCCAGTTTTTCAACAGAGTATCTATCTCTTCGCCACTTCGCCTAGGTGGAGGTCCCTCGACCTCATCCTTCCCATTGAACAGGTCTCCACGCTTCCTCCACGGGTCATTCTTGGGAAGCCACATTCGATGCCTCATGTAGACGGTTTTTGAAGACCCGGGATCCTTACCCAGCTGTAAAAATGGCGTCTTTTCCATGCACCTCACACATGCCTTGTGTCCGTGGCACACCTGGCACGCAATATATCCGTATCCAAGATAGTCCTGCACCGTCGTCAACAGTGCGGCTTTCATACGGAAAGTTTCTTGTCCGTAGGCGTCCCAAGTTTCTGTCCCTTCCTCCCACAGAGTGACTAGCTCCTCCTTCAATAGCTCCAGATACAGGTTGATATCGCTCCCTGGCTGCGTCGGCCCTTGGATTAGCATACTCATGTGTATGTACTTCTTCTTCAGGCATAGCCATGGAGGGAGGTTGTACATCCATACAAACACGGGCCAGTGCTGTGCTTGCTGCTTTGGTTCCCAAACGGATTGAGTCCGTCGGTGCTCGCACCCAACCTGATGTTCCTTGGTTCTTTCCCGAATTCTTCGTAATACTCATCGTCTAATGTTTTCCACTGGCTTGCATCCGAAGGGTGTGTTAGCACTGGGTTTTCAACCCGTTCCACATCACGCATCACCGCCTCCTTTCTTTCCGCGTGCCAGCGCATGAGCTTTGCTTCCTTGGGGTCCACGAAGTACCGCTGCAGACGGGCGTGAGCGGGAAGTACCACACAACTTTTCGAGGAGATTTTCTTGTCCCTCTCTTGTATCGAGATTCGCCACACTGTGGGCATGTATCGAGATTGGCATGCTCGTTCCGATATATTACGCGATCAACGATGCATGCGTGGTATTTCTGGTGCGGTAAATCGAGAGGGCACACGATTTTCTTGGCCTCCTGTAGGCTACCGGCACACGTGTTATCTTTAGGAAAGTGGATCTTCAAGTATCCGAAGAGTTCGTCCACGCTTGTGTCCGTCCATTTGTGCTTTGCCTTCATCTCCATAATATCGAGCGTATCTCGTACGGCTCTCCTCTGTCCCACGAGCTGCATCGTACAACGGAGTTCTCGAGTCTACCTCGAGTTGATCCAGCTTAGCCTTCCGTCTACCAGCGATTTTGGGGTCGGTCGATGTGTTGCTGAGAAGAAGTTCTTGAACATGACGGTCCTGCACGGCCGCGGTTAGCGGGGTATTTCTACTCATGTCCTCGTCGGCTGCATGTTCTTCCCGGCCTTCTTGATCACCATCAACGTGTGCGCCATCCTCTTCAACCTCCTCTCCATTGTCGTGTGGGGCATCCTCTCCATCACCTTCGTTATCATCATCTCCACCATCATCACCTCCATCTTCATCACCATCGATATCATCATCTCCATCATCACTCATCCACCGAGTATGCCCCTCCATGAAACTATACCGAGCAGGTGTTGATTCACTATGCACGAGAAGGGGTCAAACAACGATCCTAGCTTGCATCTTCGACAAGGACACATGATATCCTTTCGCTTTTTTCGATACATGTCGGCCGTCGCGCGTTCCACGTATCTATCCACGACGCTTTCCCTCATCGCGATGACCATCGCCGCCTACAAGACAAGATAATTGATTACACCGCCGTCTCGGTTTTCACGGAAAAAATTCGGCATGACCTTTGCTAAATATTGTCATGCTGGAGTTCCAAAATTCGCCGGAACGGAAGTTAATCAACATTCCGGCAAAACATTGGCAACTCAATGTTCCTGCACGCGTAAACAAATGCAAAACAATGCATTTACATATATGGAACCACGCCTTTTGCCACCACTAGTACTAGTGATATAACCGCGAATTTTCGCCAACACATGAACATTCCACTCATTTAGTTTATGTACCTACTAGTTGACGCGATGTCCAAAAGCACCCGAGAGACGCCACACGTCGACTTTAATGCTTGAGAGATCTAGAGATCTAAGAAATGGAGAGATCTAGCTAGATCTAGTGGAAAAGGTGGTGGAAGGAGATAGATCTAGATCTAGATTATGCAAATCATGCTAGAGGGGCTAGGTAGTGCATGATTTGCTCAAATACATCATATTTTATTGGTTGAAATAGCTAAAATGGGTGGGGGAATGAGCTAACTAGTGCTTGGGTTGATTTGCCATCACATATGAGTGTGTGTGGGTGGTGGTAGGTGGCTGGTCGTCTTAAGGCATGGCCCAGGTTACCGCCGGCGCCTACGAACGAAGTTGCCAGCGGTAGGGAGCATTACCCCCGGCGATTTTGGGGCTAAACCGCCGGCGGTAAGGGCAAGATGGGTGGCCGCTGGGTGGCCCACCCTGCGACTCATTACCCCCGGCATCGTCTATTCGGGTTCGCCGGCGGTAGAGCCCTCTACCCCCGGCGCTTTGGGCCCAAACCGCCGGCGGTAAGTCCAGGCCCAACGGGGACCCCGCAGCCCATCATATCGCCGGCACCTTCGTGCCCTACTCGCCGGCGGTAACCCACGCACCCCCGGCGACCTCCATTCAAACTCGCCGGCGGTAGAGTTAGGCACCCCTGTAATGCATTACCGCCGGCATCTTCTATCCATACTCGCCGGTGGTAAGGTGTGCTGCTATAAGGCTTTTCCTAGTAGTGATACTCTCTCCATCATGAGGCCAGAAATTATATATGCGGTTTCGGTCTTTGTGAATTTCACTTGGAGGATAGAATTTAGAATAAAATAGAGGCACAATATCCTTCCAATCAAGAGAATTCCCATTCTTCAGCAATTTATACCAATGCGCCGCTTTACCAGACAGCGATATAGAGAATAGTTTCTTCCTAACTTCATCCATAGAAATACCTGCACACTTGAATAACCCGCATAATTCATGTAAAAACACTAAATGATCTCCAGGATGGACAGTTCCATCCCCTTCATAGCGGTTATCCACAACGCGTTCAATAACTTTCATAGGTATTTTATATGGAATCACTTTCTCACCTGGCGCCTCATCCACTACCTTTGCAGTAGTAGTAGATTTCCTAAATAGGAATTCAAGAGAAGATCTCTCCATAATGAATTATAGCAGCAGACAGAAATAAAAATAACACGTACAGTAAAAGTTTTCCTTACCAATTCCACTTACCAATAGCGCTTCACTCCCCAGCAACGGCGCCAGAAAATAGTCTTGATGACCCACAAGTATAGGGGGTGTATCGTAGTACTTTCGATAAATAAGAGTGTCGAACCCAACGAGGAGCAGAAGGTGTTGACAAGCAGTTTCGATGAAGGATTCACTGTAAATGCTCACAGACAAGTTTTCAGGGGATTTTGATATAGCAGATAAATAAAATACAAGTAAGTAAAATGCGGGAATAATAATTGCAGCAAGTGGCCCAATCCTTTTTAGCACAAAGGACAAGCCGGTTTGTTTACTTATGATGACCAAACTTTCTTGAGGACACACGGGAATTTAGTCTAGTGCTTTCGCTTCATATTTTTGATTAATCTTCATTGTTTTGATAAGTGTTGTGTGGGTGAACCTATGCTAATGCACCGCCCTTCCTAGGACTAATACATACTTGTGATTAAACCCCTTGCAAGCATCCGCAAATAGAAGAAAGTAATTAAGACAAATCTAACCACAGCCTTAAACTCTGAGATCCTGCTATCCCTCATGCATCGATATACCAACGGGGGTTCAGGTTGCTGTCACTCCGGCAACCCCACAATTAGCAAACGAATACAAGATGCATTCCCCTAGGCCCATAAAGGTGAAGTATCATGTAGTCGACGTTCACATGACACCACTAGAAGAATAACACCACAACTTAAATATCAAACCATTAAATATTACTCAACATAGTTCACTACTAACATTTAGACTTCACCCATGTCCTCAAGAACTAAACGAACTACTCACAAGACATCATATGGAACATGATCAGAGGTGATATGATGATGAATAACAATCTGAACATAAACCTTGATTCAATGGTTTCACTCAATAGCATCAATAACAAGGAGTAATCAACACCGGGAGAGTTTCCCCTATGAAATAATCAAGATTCAACCCTAGATGTTACAGCGGAGACGAGGTGCAGCGGTGGATATGACGGTGTCGGTGGTGGATATGATGATGATGATGATCCCAATGAAGTCCAGCTCGATGACGGCGATGATGGCGACGATTTCCCCCTCCGGGAGGGAATTTCCCCGGCAGATTTCAGCCTGCCGGAGAGCTCTTTTCTCTCTGGTGTTTTTCCGCCCCGCAGAGGCGGCTGCGACTATCCTCGATGATCTGTCACACCTTAGGTTTGTTGGGAGATGAAGTACGCGAAAGGGCGATGGCCGAGGGGGTCGTGGGCCCCCTCCCCACATGGCGGTGCGCTAGCCCTGGTGGCCGCGCCGGCCTATGGGGAGAGCCCATGGCGGCCCTCCTCGGCTTCCCCTTTTGGCTGGCTCCGTCTTCTGGAAAAATAGGAGCTTCGGTATATTTTCCGTCAATTGTTGATCTTCAGAAATATTGTATCCTGACGGTGCTATTTCCAGCAGAATCCTGACTCCGGTGAGTAATTCTCAAATAATCATGAAACATGCAAAATAGGTGAAATAACATAAGTATCATCTCTAAATATGAAATATATCAATGAATAACAGTAAATTATGATATAAAATAGTGATGCAAAATTGACGTATCACTTTGCAGGGGAAGGCAAGGCAGTTCCCCCCTCACCACCATGGTCGGCCAGGGAACAAACCTTGCTGAGATCTTGAGCACCGCCGTGCTTCTCCCCCCTGCCACCACGGCTAGCCAGGAGGAGCAGAGCAGTCACCACACACCTACAAAGAAGAAAGCACCTACTTGGCCCTTTATTGAAGGAGATTCTGGAGCATAAGGACCGCCGCGGTTGCTCCCACCATTGGAGCTCGCCGCCGCCAAGCCACCACCAGAGGCACCAGATCCTGGCCGGAGATCCAGATGCCAAACTCCAAAAACCCGGCATACAGCCGAAAAACCTACTCCTACACCTAAGATCTACTCCGGCGCCTTCTCCTCTCCATCTCCGGCCAGCTATTCCGGCGGAGAGGAGGAAAGAGCGGCCCGGTTTGGATAAGGAGGAGAGCAGCTACTGTAGCTAACCGAGAGCGGGGGAGGGGGAAATGAGCCCGTGAGGACTCTTACCAGTTTTATTTTCTGACCACTTGCCAAGCTAACAGACTAATCGGTCACGGTTTGGCCAACTGAGTCATTCATTTAAAAAAATTCAAAACACGTAATATTTGTGGAGAATAACTAAAAAATTACATTATTTCTAAAAAATCGCTTAAATTTCTCTTCATTCTCAATTCCTTTGGGAGGAGCAAGAGGAGATAGGAAGCATACACAAATCGTGTATGACTCTATACAGGATATGCTAGGCACACCTTCTAAGCTTTGCTTAAACTGTAGCCCTTATATGTAAAAAAAAAGAACTGTAGCGTTTTTTTTCCTCTCCATGTTTGCTTTGCCGTAGTTCAATTAGCAGTGTTATATTGTGATCCAAATTTATATACTAAAGGGAGGCTAACTTCTGACGAGCGGAGCGAGGTCCGTCACCGGTAGGCTTGGGCCGGATCGTTGCCACCGCCTATATATAGCTTGTAAGCCGTCGGCTAGGATTTATCAGATTATAAGATAATCCACGGCGTTTGTAAACAACCCCCGATATAGTGAAGTTTTGATGGCCCGTGGTTTTTCCCCTTCTGTGTTGGAAGGGGTTTTTCACGTTAAATCTCGTGTCTTCGCTGCGTTTTCTTTTATCTTTCTTCGTTATTTGCTTGTCGCGTTTATAACAAGCAAGTGTGCCAAAGCAAGGTGAAGAATCAAACATGTCCACAGGCTGCGACTAGACGGCATGGGCAAGACTAACTGATCCCATATAATTTAGTCCATTAAAAGCATCCTGAGCGAGGTGTTGATGCGGCTATGCCCACGATGGACATCAACATTGAGAGCTGGAGGGGTTGTTTGCGGCAAGAGGATGCTGTCGAGCGTTGGCCATGAAATGGCAACGGTGGCGCAGTCGGTCCATGATCCAGTGGTGGGTGATGCAATGCCGGGCTAAGGCCTTGCTCCTGGCCTCTAGCCAGGCAGCTGGCGGCGGCGCTTGTTGGCGTCGCTCCCTTATTGAAGGCCTGACATGGTTGCATTCTCCTTCCACTTGGGAGAACTCCAGGGGAACCGCAGATCCCGCCTTGGATCGAAAGAGGGTGGCGTCAAACGTCGCTCACCCCTTGGGCCTCGTTATTGGAGTCCGCACAAATTGGAGAGTCATGTGGTAGATGGTGGTGATCATTTACGCGACCTCGGTTTGTGGATGATGGGGCAGCGGCCCTGAGTGGATGGTGCTAGTGCGTCGAGGCGGCGGCCTCAGGAACCATGGTGGGAAACAGCTTCACGAGGCGGAATTGTTGCTTGCATGGCTCGGGTGGTAATCTTGTGTCGCTAGAGGTTGTTGGCTCGGTCGACGCGCCTCTGAAGAAGTGATTGGCGTTTATGTCGGGGCGGCGGCCCCGGATGTTGGTGCGGTGGACGTGGTCTGCAAGCAGTTTGCTCTGTGCAGCTTGAGCCGCGGGGGTAACTATGTCGTGCGGCATCGTGGCTCAGAGTGTGAGCGGTGGTATGTCAGGATGGCGGTCACAAAAGGTGGTGTTGGTGGTCTTCACCGGGCGTGGTGGGGTAGTTGGATGTCGGGGTGGCAGTCCCGAGAGCTTGACAGCGTTGAGGACATCGACCTCGTGTTGTGTGGGCGACAAGGTTGATTTAGTGCAGTTTTCTTGGAGGTTCGTCTTCTTTAGCTATGTTGAAGTGTCCCGTGTCTGCGTCCGTTGTTTCATTGGTGTGTTTGAGTGGCCTTGTCCTTGTGGCAAGAATGGGCATGACTCTATGGTGTTTTGTTGTATAGTTTTTGTCTGGTTTTCCCGCAAATGAACTGAGCACTTTCTTCTTAATAAATAGATAAAGCACAACTTTTACCTTTATTTAAAAAAGCATCATAAAGTTTTAGAGTAGTATAAAGGACCCAATATTATTTAAAGAGTATATTTGCTACTCTAATAAAAAAGTGTGGTTTCTAACCAAACCTAAAGTTAACTCCTAAATTTATATTCAGCTCATACATTTCGTTGAACACTAGCTAGGCGTCTCCACGGCGAGCGAGTAACCATGTCAGGATGAGCAACACCTACCAGGAGGATGGTTCATAGGCAGAAATCAAGCTCGAAAGCGCATTGTTCGGCTGTCTGAGTCTACGCGTCAACGACCCGCGATGCGGGTGGCCTCGGTGCAGGCCTACACGTTGCGTTGCTGCTTGAAACATGCACACATTTTACACTGCAATTTTAGGCTCACTAGTTAAATGTCCGTGCGTTGCTACGGTCGTTTAAACTAATTTTATGGCTGCACCTGTAAACATAATTCGCATGAAAATTATGGTGGCGCGGTACATACTAAGACAATCAACATTTCAACGGCAACACCAACTAATTAAGGAGGACATTATTGTCACTTTGGGTTACTCAAACTTCCACAAAATGCTCTCTTTTTTAAATTTTTTGAATACGGTAGGAAAAGCTCCTACAATGATTTTAAATACGTAATAAAAACAAAACATGCACATGATAAGAATTTAAACATGAGTGACTGAGTTATACATCCACTTTGCTAACCAAATAAGGTAGACACTTTTTTCGGAGCACGATATCTTCTTCATCACTGCAATCAGAAAGTTATAAAATTTCCTTTTGTAACATTTGATGTTAATTGTTGGTTCCTAAGTGAAGAAAATACAATAAAAAATAATATTTTTGATTGTCATGAAATTATATTTTCTCATATTTTATTCTCTTTATTTTGTTAGCATTTTTTGGTAGGTGGGACGATTGGGAACTTTGATATCTATTTTAGTTTAGAGCTTCTGATATTGCTTTCTGATTTTGTTTCGTTGGTTCTTGTATCATTCCTATTTTTATGCGCAAATGAACTTTTGATCCTAGGTGTAGATGCTCCCTTTATTCAAAAAACAAAATTTTAAATTTTAAAAAATTGGGGAACAAAATTATACTCATATATGTCCACATTCTAAATGGTACTTACAGTTTATAACAAATTGATGTCCATTTTGATGTGCACTCAAAATAACTTCAAGGGATCAAAAGCTGCATAAACAATTATATGAAGATAAATTACTCAAATAGTTGACTGCTTTACAACTATGAATGCCACGCATGACGCACCTATCATTTCCCACTATGTGACCACAAACAAATTCCTCAAATCTCAAGTGACATGTGCTGCTAAGATACATACAGATTTTGATTAAAATGTACCACGTTGCGTATCCTTGTGTCAACGTATGTGTGTTGCTACAAAAGTCTGCACCTCGGTAATGTATCTTGACATCAAGCCCCCCTGCACGTGGCAAGAAGATGATCAGATTATATGCTTGGCCATGACACATCATCCTTCTACCGAGCTCCAATGAACCCAATTCCTCTTCATGTAGTGCATTTTCCTCTCATCTCCGGCTGCTTGTACATATAACACTCGACAAAACTGCACATGTAATTGATCTCTATAAGTATAATATCCACCCAAAAACGTGGAGTACATACATCCTTTTAGTGCAAACTAAATGACCATTAAATGAAAATTGTAAGCACATAGCATGTAACCTGACAAATTTAGTTTTTAATATGCAAGTTAAACTTCGTTTCCTCACCAAAACAACTATCCTTTGATGAATTAACTAAGGCAAGGTCTAGTTCTTGTAAGAGGTATAGTTCAAAAAGTTGTACAAAACAAGAAAATTGAGCGTAACACGAGCATTATTTCGTTCCTTTCAATACATCAATAAGGATCAGGAGAAAAAAGACAAGATATATTACGGTGGTACACATAAAAGATTCCTGATTCTAGAATAGTTATTATCCACTGCAGAAAATATTGTCAAATTCTAGTTCTGAAAAAAATGAGGATTGCTGCTACATTTTTTGCCACATGCATACACTTTGGGAAGATGAAATAATCATAAGCATGTTCTCTTAGTCATGACCACCATCTACTACCATATGGACATCGTATCGCCAATCAAGAAAATTTATTACCCAGGTCGTTCGATAGCTCCAAGTAGTGGTTCATGGTAAATCACTAAATCAATAAGGCACATACATATATTATAAATTTACATATTTTTAAATGTTATAATTGGTTCTCAGATCTCATTTCCCAGTATATATTCAGGTTCTTATGGCTGAAGTTTTAACCCCAACCAGAATTTTCTCCTTTAAGATCTCTTGAGGGCTTCTTATGTGACCTCATTCTATGATGATACCAATGAGAAGAAATTGACCCTCATTCAGATTTTTAGTATAAATTAATTGATAATATTCTGGACACAAAAACTATAGGGTGCCATAAAAACACACCTCAGAAGCAAGTACAAGTGTGAGCTTTAACTTAAGGCAGTATTGCTGATCTACCAGCTTTAACCCACAACCTCAGCTTTCTTAATGCTTGAATCGTCATCAATTTCTAGCAGCCCAAAAGGGATTAAAAGTAAAATTGTAAAATTAACCATGCTTCCCAAATGAAGAACTACGTGCATCAAATAATTTGGATTTCATCACCATTCATCTTTATACTTATGCAAAGGAGGATAGCTCCTTCAAGTTTCAGAAAATAACCTCAATTTTGCGAACAAGTTTAAATGTTTATACCTCTGATGGAGGCGGTGACACCAGTCGGACAATTTCGTTGCAACAATCCACACAACATGAAAGTTCAGCAGCAGAAACTACGGTTGGAAACCTTTAAGGGTGTGTCAATGAAAGAGTACACCTAAAATAAAGGTTTGTAATGATAACACATGTCAGCGGATAAGCTTTACACTGAGAATGACAACGACAATCAAAAATCACACATAAAAGATGGAAATGACCAATGATGTATCATGATGCCTCCATATTCGGTGCCTGACATCTTCTCTCGTTTTATATTTATTTCTGCTCAAGGGCCATGATTTGGTAGAATACTGAAACCCGTTGTAGGCTATTCTGAATGAAGTCAAGAAACAAGATGTTAGCAAATTAAAATTGTGCGGTTAGTGTCAGGTAAAGAAACGTAACTGAAATTGCAGAGATAAAGTTCAACAAAACATGGTTTTGTAGAATACTAAAAACTGTTGCAGGATATTCTGAATGAATTCAAGAAACAAGAAGATGTTTGTAAATGCAGATTGTGTGGTTAGTGTAAGGTAAAGAAACAAAACTGAAGATTGCAGAGATAAAGTCCAACAGAACATGGTCGAGCTTTTAAGAAAAAATAAAGGCAGCCAAGAATGATGCATATGCCAGTATAGTTCTATAGCGAGTAATCTTTTTTGCCTGCAGATTTTAAGTATGATCTGACCCATGAATGCACATATACATGACCGGTGGGAATCCATGACCTATGCTTTCACTTGATCGCATGCAAATGGAAGTAGTAGAATAAGTACAGTCCAATCTTTTAAAAACGGCATCTTATACTAAATATGTCTAGGCTATTCATAGGAAAAATCTATAAATAATAGATAATAATATTCTTGATGATAATGGGATGAAAAAAATGAGGCACAGTTCTAGATGACAATACTGAAAATGAATACTGATAGGTGATTACCAGTTTAGAATTCAATCTTTGCAACTGAAATAAAAGTAGTTCTCAGTTGTTCAGCTACAGAAAACTCAACTGAACGTGATATGAATGTATGAAACCATCTCAATAGTTGCAATATTAAACAATCTAAGAATATACATCCCACCTCTCACCTGATGTGCTTGAACGATGTCTGTGGCTAGCACCTCAGTGTCACCGTCGTCCAGATGCAAAGCGATCCTAGTTCCTTTGATTGCTGAAGCCTAGCCAAACACCACCATGATGAAGGGTAGGGTCCTTGCCATACAACAAGATTTCATCTTGACGGGAGGAAGCTGGAAGCCCAAGAAATTCAGAAAACCATGTAATATGCAATGTCAAATTTCAGAGAAGTAACACTAATAGCTCCAGATTTGGAAACCGAGCAACATGGCAATTGATCAACATCACTTGGATTGAGGTGTTCACTACCTTAAAGAAGTAAAATTACTTATTTTGGCTACATGATGATATTGATTACAATACCCTACGAGATAAATGACCGATGGAGGTGATCCAATCTACATTATGCCAGGATTGTTGGGGTATCGAGACCTCTACCGACCTGTCCGATTTGGGCGACCGTGGCTACATGCCAGATCGAGGTTCCGGGGCTGTTGCGCCCAGGAGGAGGAGGTAAGCATCGACGGCAGCTTGATCCTACGTCCCTCCTCATCACTGTCGTACGTCATCCTCGTCGGTCGCCACCCCCGCGTAGGGAAAGTTGGAGGTGATCCTGCATCGGTGACATGGCCAGAATGCATGTTATTACCAGCATGGAGGTGGCGGAAGATGGAGAGGAAGAGGAGGTGGAGAGAGACGAAGAGCTCCTGGACGGACGGGAAGTTCCCATCGGGAAGCAGCAGGAGGCGGCGGGGCTATCCACTATTCGGGCGGCCGATGGTGAAGATGGTAGTGTTCGTTGATGCATTGGGCCAGCCGTGTGATGATTTGGTGGATTTTTCTGGTGAGATCCGATTTGGTGCTTGATTAACGTTTACAAGGAAGTACGATACCAGCCCAAGAGAGAATAGCTTTCCATGTTATTGTCGTTATTATTTGTGATTTCTTTCCAAATGATTTGTTGCGATTAATATTCGCGTAATTGATGGTACTCCGTGATTGATGGATAGCTTTCCAAGTGAGGACGGCGTGAGTGGTTGGACGGTTGCGTTTGATTTAACGGTTATGATTTATCCAATGTTTGATGTCAAAGTGCACCATCCCCAACTCCAATATAATAGTAAAAATTGGATGGAGGTGTTCACTACCTTAAAGAAGTAAAATTACTTATTTTGGCTACATGATAATATTGATTACAATACCCTACGAGATAAATGACCGATGGAGGTGATCCAATCTACATTATGCCAGGATTGTTGGGGTATCCAGACCTCTACCGACCTGTCCGATTTGGGCGACCGTGGCTACGTGCCAGATCGAGGTTCCGGGGATGTTGCGCCCAGGAGGAGGAGGTAAGCATCGATGACAGCTTGATCCTACGTCCCTCCTCATCACTGTCGTACGTCATCCTCGTCGGTCGCCACCCCGCGTAGGGAAAGTTGGAGGTGATCCTGCATCGGTGTGGCATGGCCAGAGTGCATGTTATTACCAGCATGGAGGTGGCGGAAGATGGAGAGGAAGAGGAGGTTGAGAGAGACGAAGAGCTCCTGGACGGACAGGAAGTTCCCATCGGGAAGCAGCAGGAGGCGGCGGGGCTATCCACTATTCGGGCGGCCGATGGTGAAGATGATAGTGTTCGTTGATGCATTGGGCCAGCCGTGTGATGATTTGGTGGATTTTTCTGGTGAGATCCGATTTGGTGCTTGATTAGCGTTTACAAGGAAGTACGTACCAGCCCAAGAGAGAATAGCTTTCCATGTTATTTTCGTTATTATTTGTGATTTCTTTCCAAATGATTTGTTGAGATTAATATTCGCGTAATTGATGGTATTCCGTGATTGGTGGATAGCTTTCCAAGTGAGAACGGCGTGAGTGGTTGGACGGCTGCGTTTGATTTAACGGTTATGATTTATCCAATGTTTGATGTCAAAGTGCACCATCCCCAACTCCAATATAATAGTAAAGATAATGTGGAGCTTTTGGTGGATAAATTTTAGCGAAAATCCAGGCAGTCGAGAATTAGACAAAACCATAATTGATAATAAGGGCATGTACAATGGTGGAAAAGGCATGTTTTCCCTTACCCCGCCACATCAGCTAGAGAAGGCATTAGATATAAGTCATACAACGCATTATCTCTTACTGCCATCTCTAGCAAGTAATATTAATAATTAAATTTTAGTAGGAAATTTGTTGCTAAGGGAAGACATATGTGATGCAATGAAGAAAATAGTCTTCCCTTATTTCGTAAGAGATAATCCCTTAGCTAAGGGAAGATAGTCTTCTCTCTCTTCATTCTCTCTTCTCCAACTAAGCAAAAATGTAACGTGGCATCTCTAAGGGAAGACTGAGATCACCCCATTGTACGTGCCCTAACCAATCGTGTATTCATAACAAGTTGATCAGTGGGACCGCTCGCACGGGCGGTTCCGGAGGGCGCCCCTCCCCGCCGCCAAACAGCCAAGATATCGAGCTCCCCTTGCCGCTGCCGCCGCCGGGGGTGGCGGCGCCCGGCCGCCGAAGGCGCAGGGCAGGAGGGCGGCCCTCTTTTGCCTCCTCTTCGCGCGGGGAGAGGGCGAGGTGGAGGACTGCGGTGGGTGGTAGGCCAAGGCGGCCTGGGTTGGCGTGGTCGTTGGCGATGCAGCGCGGGGCGGCTCCGCGATGGGCTGCGGCGGCGCTGTTCACCGGCGACGCATGATCTGGGCCGATCTGGGCCATGTGGGCTGTGGCTGTGCGTGCCTGGAATGGAGTCTGCAACCTGGCGGTGGTTTGTGCGTTGCTGCGGTTGTTCCCTTGCAGGACTGCTGGCTAATCGCGTCTTCCCCGCAGCCGTGCCGGATCCAGTGCCCGGTCGTCTTCTCCGCAGCCGGTTAGTGGCGTGGGGGCTGCTCGCCTGGCATGAATAAAGGTGGTGGTCCTAGGGTCTTTCTTGTGCGAAGATGGAGACCTTCCTGAAGTCAGTCTCTCCTAATCTGGCCGAAGTGGTGTGTTCCGGAAAGCTCCACCGGCGGATGTAACAACGCTTTTTTTGCCTGGAGTTCGCTGGTCGGTGGTATTCGGTCGGATGCACCCATGCTTTTATTCCGGCCGATTGGTTTCTGGAGGGAGCATCGTGAAGCTCTGTTCTTTCTTGCTATATGGAAACATGCTCCATGGCGAAGTTAGAGGCGGAGAATACCATGATGGCCGGATTGGAGGACTTGCTATGGAGGTTCAAGTTTTTTAGCGCTGTTGAGGGCCTTGCTTGGTATTCTGGGTTTCGTATCAGCGGTATGCAAGAGGGGGCGGCAATACAGGTGAAATCCAGAGTCTTACCTTTCAGGATAAAAATCCAAGGTCTGACCTTAACTGGTTGTGCCTGGCAATGACCTTGTTAAAGGCATTGTTTTGAAAGCAGGGACTATCTTCAGGGTGAAAACCTAAGGTCTTCTGATCGGGCGACGATAGTGTTTGTGCACTGTTACCTTCTTGGAGGCGTTGCTTTTGGAGAGTCTGGAGTTCAGGTGTTGTCTTGGTGGAGGATGTACCATTGATGCTAGGGCTGGAATACCGTAGCGGGACTTTTCTTTTATGTATTTCTTCTTTATTTTTTTGGCTGTGTGCATCCGTAATGGTATTAGAGTATTGCGTTGTTGCAGTGACTGGGTGTAATTGGTATCTTCTTGATATTAATATATACTCCTTATCGAAAAACAAGTTGATCAGTATCCAACACATAGATTATGCCACTACTAACTCGCTGGAATCCTAACCCCAAACTAGAAGGGAAGATCAACTAGAAGATCTCCTCTGTGTTCTTGATCGTGCGCTTTTACTGCCCGTCATACCCCTCCGCCGCTGACGACTGGGACCCAGCGAGCCCTGCATCGCGGCCTTTAGCTTGTACCTTGAACCCTTCCTACGCTTCGGTGATGGGGATGAAGGCTTCTCATCGCAATTTTTTTGAAACTTCTCGAACTGAATCTTGTAAAACTCCCTTACACCTCCTCTAGAGACGTGACAAATATGGCCAATGGTTTTCTTACATTTGTATTCACCCTACCACGAACAAAGTTTCTCACTCCTTGTAGAGCAGTTTTCACCTCTGACACCTCGCCGACCTTCTTTTCAACCAAATTAGTTATAAGAGACTTTGGTCGATAAACATTAGGCAATTTATGAATCTGAACCCATACAAATATATAATATAGATCAACTGAATCCGGTGCAGCTAGGGTTTTGATACCACTACTAGGAAAAGGCTTATTGCCGGCACACCAAAATGGGCTATTGCCGGCGCACTACAGCCCGCCGGTGGGAACAGGCCGGTGATAATAGCTTATTGCCGGCGCACCAGTCGGTGCGCCAGCGGTATCTTGCGTTATCCCCGGTGCACCTGTGTAGTTCGCCGGCGGTAAGTTATACAAGAAAACAAAAAAAAATCAAATCTAGATCCAGATCTAGATCTAGATCTAGCTAGTCAACCGTGGTTGTCGTCTATGCGCCAGTGTAGGAGGTGCATGAGGATGCTGGAAGCTCCCAAGATTGGCGGGCCGGTGTAGGAGGAGGAGGAGGAGTAGGCCGGAGGAGGAGGAGTAGGCCGGAGGTGGAGGAGCCCGGAGGAGGTGGAGGATGCCGGAGGTGGTGGAGGAGGCCGACGGTGATGGGGGAGGCCGACGGTGATGGGGGAGGCCGGAGATGTTGGAGTAGGCCGGAGGACGTCGAGGAGTTCGGAGGACGTCGAGGAGGCTGGAGGTGGTGGAGGAGGTCGGAGGACGTCGTGGCCGTCGGTGGAGGAGGAGGATGAGTAGGTCGCCGGAGTAGCTCGCCGCCGCAGAAGCTCAGTATAGAGAAGGAGGAGCAGGAGATGGAGGAGGAGGAGGAGGAGGAGGAAAAGGGAAGGGGAAAGTGAGCACCGCAGGTTGAGTTGTGCCTATATAGCACTGCTTACCGCCGGCGCACCAAGTAGGGTGGTGCGCCGGGGCTATTTTTTTCTTTTTTTCACCCAAAATCTTAAATCTGAAAAAGTCCTGTTTCTGTTTTGAATTTGACGAATCCATTTTTTCTCCAAACGGCCGTAGGCGGTTGAATTCGAATAGGAAATTTCGAGTAGATCGATTTTGATATAAAAAAGTTTTTCATCGGAGGTCGTATGCAACCAGAAATCCCGTTTTACCGAAAGATGACGCCATTTTGCATAATACATCGAAATTCAAATTTTCAAATTTTCACTAAAACTAGATCACATATTACATGGGCATTTCAAAGGATTTTATTTTTTGAATTTTCTATTATTTTTTCGAAAACTGAAAACGTGATTCCCGGGGGCGGGGGGGGGGGGGGGTGGAGAGAAAAATCTAGGCAACTTACCCCGGGCGCACCTCTATGGTGGTGCGCTGGTGGTAAATTGTCTACCACCGGCGCACCACCATAGAGGTGCACCGGGGGTAAGGTGCCCATAATTTTTGGTTCCGGCCAGATCTCTTCGAATTTTATCCCCGGCGCACTAATTTTTTTTGTGCGCCGCCAGTATAGGTTCTTCACCGGCGCGGCCTAATTTAGCCCGCCGACGGTATTTGCCACCGACGCGCGTCAATGATGGTCCGCCGGCAATTTTCCGTGCAGCTATAGCCCTTTTCCTAGTAGTGTACCTAGGCGACTAGGGTTGTGCAGTTCTCACTGATTTCCCCTCGTCTTCGATCCGGATCGCATCTCCCCAGTAATCTCAGGAGCTTGGGGGTTTCGGTTTCAGGGGGCACCTTGTCCTACATCGTGTTCATGGTATCATCGGCAGGTTCTAGGTCACACAAGGAAGGCGTGAAGTAGACTTGGCTTCGATCATGATGAAGTGGACAATCTGAATTTTGAGGAGGAGGTTGATGTTCCGAAGGAAGGAGTGAAGTAGATGGTTCTTGCATGGGTTCTGTTGCCTACCAAAACCCACCGGCGAGCAGCGACGGGCAACACAGTAGAGCCGGGAGGCTCCCAGGACTGCGGTGGGCCCTGGTCCCTCGGGCGACGGCCCGCAATGCTCCGGCACACGTCCTAGCTGGTGCGAGGGCATGCCACCTGACCTATACCTGGTCAGGAAGGTGTTGAATTGCTTCGATAAGTTTCCTGCATGGCGAACACGTAAACATTAAATACTAGCCCCGATCGGCTCTTAGGTTACTCTGTGAATCGGCTCAAAGAGCCGATTTACCCATGGTACACGTTGGATTTACGATAACATGGGGGTCCTGCTTAATCAAAACCAAGATAAATCAATTTACGATAACATGGGGATCCTGTGAGGGATTGTGCGAAAAACCTCACACGCAACGGGTCTGATGCTGAAATCATGCCCAACTGGGCCAAATATCGGCTCACGTGTTCAATTGAGCTAGACCCCTCTGATCCATTGAATTTTGAGAATTCAGGGAGCCGATACTTGGGCGGCAGTGGGATCAAGTCATACTCGTCGGGGTACGGCTTGGAATAGCCGATTGTTTTTCTCTTTGGCAGGATGCCGAACTGGTCTCTCAAGATTGTGCTGATTTGTTCCATAGTATGAGCTGCAGGGACCGAGCTTTCATGACTCGTTCCGGTGGCATATTTAGCTAGCCACGCCTGTTTATCGGCATCTGCTCTAGAAATCCCTCCTGCTGTAATTTGGTTCGTGCGCGCCAAGTTGTTGCAGTCCGGCACGTATTTGCACACGTATCCATGTGGGATTTCTTTAGAGAATCTCCACTCGTCTCCCCGAGAAGCCCTGATACGTCCAATTTGCATCACTATTTTTATCATAATTTGCTGTTATTCATTGATATATTTCATATTGGGACACAATACTTATGTTATTTCATCTATTTTGCATGTTTCATCATTATTGGAGGATCAAGCACCGGAGCCAGGATTCTTCTGGAAAAAGCACCGTCAGAACGCAATATTTCGGAAGATCAACTGTGGGAGGAAATTATACCAAAAATCCTATTTTTCAAGATGACGAAGGAAGCCAGAAGGAGGGGCCAGGAGGACCCAGGGTGGGCCCACACCCTAGGGCGGCGCGGCCCATGCCCTGGCCGCGCCGCCATGTGGTTTGGGGGGCCCACGACCCCTTTCGCCTCCTTTTCTTCGCGAAATCCTTCGTCCCGAAAACCTAAGCCACAGAGGGTACCTCGCGAAGAGTTACAGCCGCCTCTGCGGGGCGGAGAACACCAGAGAGAAAAGAGCTCTCCGGCGGGCAGGAATCCGCCAGGGAAATTCCCTCCGGGAGGGGGAAATCGACGCCATCGTCACCGTCATCGAGCTGGACATCATCGCCATCACCATCATCATCATCTCCACCATCATCACCGCCGTCATCACCGCTGGACACCGTCACCGCCATAGCAATTTGGGTTTGATCTTGATTGTTTGATAGGGGAAACTCTCCCGGTATCGATCTCTACTTGTTGTTGATGCTATTGAGTGAAACCATTGAACCAAGTTTATGTTCAGATTGTTATTCATCATCATATCACCTCTGATCATGTTCCATATGATGTCTCGTGAGTAGTTCGTTTAGTTCTTGAGGACATGGGTGAAGTCTAAATGTTAGTAGTGAACTATGGTTGAGTAATATTCAATGGTGTGATATTTAAGTTGTGGTGTTATTCTTCTAGTGGTGTCATGTGAACGTCGACTACATGACACTTCACCATTTATGGGCCTAGGGGAATGCATCTTGTATTCGTTTGCTAATTGCGGGGTTGCCGGAGTGACAGAAACCTAAACCCCCGTTGGTATATCGATGCAGGAGGGATCGCAGGATCTCAGAGTTTAAGGCTGTGGTTAGATTTATTCTTAATTACTTTCTTGTAGTTGCGGATGCTTGCAAGGGGTATAATCACAAGTATGTATTAGTCCTAGGAAGGGCGGTACATTAGCATAGGTTCACCCACACAACACTTATCATAACAATGAAGATTATTTAGCCGTATGTAGCGAAAGCACTAGACTAAAATCCCGTGTGTCCTCGAGAACGTTTGGTCATTATAAGTAAACAAACCGGCTTGTCCTTTGTGCTAAAAAGGATTGGGCCACTCGCTGCAATTATTACTCTCGCACTTTACTTACTCGTACTTTATTCAACTGTTACATCAAAACCCCCTGAATACTTGTCTGTGAGCATTTACAGTGAATCCTTCATCGAAACTGCTTGTCAACACCTTCTGCTCCTCGTTGGGATCGACATTCTTACTTATCGAAGATACTACGATACACCCCTATACTTGTGGGTCATCAAGACTATTTTCTGGCGCCGTTGCCGGGGAGTGAAGCGCTATTGGTAAGTGGAATTGGTAAGGAAAACCTTTATCAAGTTGTGCTAATTTTATTTCTGCCTGCTGCTATAAGTCATTATGGAGAGATCTTCTCTTCAATTTTTATTTGGGAAATCTACTACTACTGCAACGGTAGTGGATGAGGCGCTAGGTGAGGAAGTGATACCATATAAAATACCTATGAAAATTATTGAACGTGTTATGGATAACCGCTATGAAGGGGATGGAACTGTCCATCCCGGTGATCATTTACTGTTTTTGCATGAATTATGCGGGTTATTCAAATGTGCAGGTATTGCTATGGATGAAGTGAGGAAGAAACTATTCTCTTTATCGCTGTCCGGTAAGGCGGCGCATTGGTATAAATTACTGGATAATGGGGATTCTCTTGAATGGAATGATATTGTGCCCGGTTTTATTCTAAGTTCTATCCTCCAAGTGAAATTCACAAGGATCGGAATCGCATATATAATTTTTGGCCTCATGATGGAGAGAGTATTGCCCAAGCTTGGGGGAGATTGAAGTCTTTAATGCTCAAATGCCCCATTCATGAGCTTCCTGGTAATATTATTATTGATAATTTCTATGCAAGACTTTCTTTTCAAGACAAGACCTTGCTGGATACTTCTTGTTCTGGATCATTTACACGCAACAAAGAAGAGTTTAAAAGGGACCTTCTTGATCGGATCCAAGAAAATACTGAAGGATGGGAGAACGACAAGGATAGAGAATCAGGTATAATTTATGATTATAAATGCATTGAAGCTTTTATGGATACTGATAAATTTCGTAATATGAGTGCTACATATGGTCTTGATTCTCAAGTTGCTGCAAATCTTTATAAAGCTTTTGCCTCTCATTATGAATTGCCAAAGAAGAATTTTGATAAGTATCATGAACCGTATAAAGATAAAATTGATTCATCTATTAATAAATGCGTTGTAGTTGAAACTGCTGATCATGTTATTCCTGAAGCTTATATTGAAAAAACTCCTTTCCCTGCTAAAATGAAGGAGTACTCTGTTATAAATAGTGCGGTTCATAAAAGTGAAAAGAAACCTGTAGAACCTGAAGAACAAATAAAAGTTGAACCTGCTGTTGCAATAGTTAAAGATCTTGTGACTGAAAATGTGGAGGATGGTCATATTATTTTCTGTGAAGATGCTTCTAATATTGTTTCACATCCTAATAAACCCAAACAAGCTAGTGTTCCTATGCTATCTGTTAGAATTGGTGATCATTGCTATTATGGATTATGTGATATTGGTGCAAGTGTTAGTGCTATTCCGTATGAGCTTTACACGGAGATTATGCACGAAATTGATTCTTGTGAACTTGAAGATATTGATGTAGTTATTCAACTGGCTAATAGAGAAACTATTTCTCCAATTGGTATTGTTCGAGATGTGGAAGTTCTATGCGGTAAGATTAAATATCCTGCTGACTTTTTGGTACTTGGTTCTGCTGCTAGTGATTATTGTCCTATTATTTTTGGTAGACCTTTTCTAAATACTTGTGGAGCTATTATAGATTGCAAGAAAGAGAAAATTTTGACTAAATTTGCTGGTGAATCTTATGAGTTTAACTTCTCTAAATTTACTAAAACTCCTTATAAAGCTGATTTGCCTAGTAATGATTTTAAAATGGAGCAATGTGCATCTATTGTTCTTGTTCCTAATAATCCTTTGCAGCAACATTTGGAGGATACCGAGAGTGAAGTTTTTAGGAAAGAATGAGATGAGCTAGAGGAAATTTTTCTTCGCCAACCTATTCTCAAGCATGATTTACCGGTGGAAGATTTGGGTACAACACCTCCACCAAAGGAAGATCCTGTTTTTGATTTAAAGCCTTTGCCTGATAATCTTAAATATGCTCATATTGATGATAAGAAAATATATCCTGTTATTATTAGTTCTAAGCTTTCAGGGATTGAGGAAGAAAGGTTATTGGAAATATTGAAGAAGCACCGAGGAGTTATTGGCTACACTCTTGATGATTTGAAAGGGATTTCTCCTTCTATTTGCCAACATGCTATTAATATGGAAGATGATGCAAAGCCTGTTGTTGAACATCAGCGTCGTCTAATTCCGAAGATGAAGGAAGTGGTAAGGAATGAGGTATTACGACTTCTTGAAGCTGGTATTATATATCCTATTGCTGATAGTAGATGGGTTAGTCCTGTGCATTGTGTTCCCAAGAAAGGAGGAATGACTGTTGTGCCCAATGATAATGATGAGCTCATCCCTCAAAGAGTAGTTGTAGGGTATAGAATGTGCATTGATTTTCGAAAAGTTAATAAAGTTACTAAGAAAGATCATTACCCTTTACCATTTATTGATCAAATGCTAGAAAGATTGTCTAAAAATACTCATTTTTGCTTTCTTGATGGTTATTCTGGGTTTTCACAAATTGCTGTTAAAGCTAAAGATCAAGAGAAAACCACTTTTACTTGTCCCTATGGAACTTATGCTTATAGACGCATGCCTTTTGGTTTATGTAATGCTCTTGCTACTTTTCAAAGATGCATGTCTGCTATTTTTCATGGTTTTTGTGAAAGTATTGTAGAGGTATTCATGGATGATTTTTCCGTCTATGGGAATTCTTTTGATAGTTGTTTGCGAAACCTTGATAAAGTTTTGCAGAGATGTGAAGAAACTAACCTTGTTCTTAATTAGGAGAAATGCCACTTTATGGTTAATGAAGGAATTGTATTGGGACATAAAATTTCTGAGAGAGGTATTGAAGTTGATAGAGCTAAAGTTGAAGCAATTGAGAAGATGCCCTATCCGAGGGACGTTAAAGGTATTCGTAGTGTTCTTGGTCATGCTGGGTTTTATAGGAGATTTATTAAAGATTTCTCCAAGATTTCAAAGCCTCTTACTAATCTTCTTCAAAAAGATGTACCATTTGTTTTTGATGATGATTGTAAGGAAGCTTTTGAAACTCTTAAGAAAGCCTTAACAACTGCTCCTATAGTTGAACCTCCTGATTGGAACTTACCATTTGAAATTATGTGTGATGCTAGTGATTTTGCTGTAGGCGCTGTTCTTGGACAAATGAGTAGATAAAAAACTGAATGTTATTCATTATGCTAGTAAAACTCTTGATGCTGCTCAAAGAAATTATGCTACAACTGAAAAAGAATTATTAGCTGTAGTCTTTGCTTGTGATAAATTTAGATCTTATATTGTTGATTCAAAAGTTACTATTCATACTGATCATGCTGCAATTAGATACCTAATGACAAAGAAAAATGCTAAGCCGAGGCTTATTAGATGGGTACTTCTTTTGCAAGAATTTGATTTACATATTGTAGATAGGAAAGGTGCTGATAATCCTGTTGCTGATAATTTGTCTAGATTGGAAAATATTGCTTATGATCCTGTTCCTGTTAATGATAGTTTTCCAAATGAACAATTGGCTGTAATAAAGGTGAGCTCGCGAGACAGTCCTTGGTATGCTGATTATGCTAACTTTATTGTTTCCAAGTACTTGCCTCCAACCTTTTCAAATAGCAGAAAGGAGGAAATTCTTTTATGACTTGAGGCATTATTTCTGGGATGACCCACACTTATATAAAGAAGGAGTGGATGGTATTATGCGAAGATGTGTTCCCGAATATGAACAACAGGAGATATTGAGTAAATGTCATGGTAGTGCTTATGGAGGACATCACGCCGGAGAAAGAACCGCGCAAAAGGTTCTACAATCAGGTTTTTATTGGCCAACTCTCTTCAAGGATGCGAGAAAGTTTATTTTATCTTGTGATGAATGCCAAAGGGTTGGTAATATCTCCAGACGCAATGAAATGCCAATGAATTATACTCTTGTTATTGAACCGTTTGATTGTTGGGGATTTGACTTCATGGGACCTTTTCCGTCTTCAGAAGGTAACACTCATATACTTGTTGCTGCTGATTATGTTACTAAATGGGTGGAAGCTATACCTACAAAAAGTGCTGATGGTGAGACCTCTTTAAGAATGCTTTTAGATATTATTTTTCCTAGATTTGGAGTACCTAGATATATTATGACTGATGGAGGTTCTCATTTTATTCATGGAGGTTTTAGAAAAACTCTTGCTAAGTATAGTATTAATCATAGAATTGCTTCCGCTTATCATCCTCAAACTAGTGGTCAAGTAGAATTATCAAATAGAGAGATTAAATCTATTTTGGGAAAGACCGTTAATAAAACTAGAAAGAATTGGGCTAGTAAATTGAAGGATGCACTATGGGCTTATAGAACTGCTTATAAAAATCCCATGGGAATGTCACCTTATAAAATGGTTTATGGGAAAGCTTGTCATTTACCTTTAGAACTAGAGCACAAAGCTTATTGGGCTGTTAGAGAATTAAATAAAGATCCTAAACTTGCCGGTGATAAGAGGTTGTTGCAATTGAGTTCTCTAGATGAATGGAGAAGTGAAGCTTATGAAAATGCTAAACTCTTTAAAGAGAAAGTTAAAAAATGGCATGATAGGAGGATTATCAAAAGAGAATTTAATATTGGGGATAAAGTCCTATTGTATCGGTCTCGTCTCAGATTCTTTGCAGGGAAATTACTCTCGAAATGGGAAGGACCATATGTTGTCGAGGAGGTGTATCGTTCAGGAGCAATCAAAATTAGCTCTCTCCAAGGCAATGCTACGCAAGTGGTGAATGGACAAAGACTCAAGCATTATATCTCAGGTGATTCCTATAATGTTGATGTTGATATTATTCAAGTGGAAACACCGGAAGCTTTCATCAAAGGGCAAATTGACAGTCCGCCAGAACTCGACTTTGAATAGGTAATAACGATCTTGGTAATGAAAAGTACGCAATTTACTTTCCGAACAATATTTTCGCTGTTTTTGGAAAATATGAAAAATTACGAGTTCGAAACGGAGTGGAAAGGACGCACGAGGGCGTGGCACCATAGGCCGGCGCGGCCAAGCCTGGGCCCGCGCCGACCTATGGTTTGGCCGCCCCGTCGCCCCTTTCCGACTCTGGTTCGATCTGGTACTTGCCGTTTGGCGTGAAAATTTTTGCTATATAATCCCCCGGACCCCTGGAGGTCCGTATATCGTTTTCTCGACGTGTTTTGTTTCTAGCTGTTTCTGCCAGGATTCGTTTTAGATCTAGAGCTATCATGTCTTCGTCGGAAACTCCGAAGGACAGCTCCAGCAAGGATGTTGGCAACTTGTACATGGAGGAGCTGAGGATGCACCCCAAGGAGTTGCTGCTCGTTGAAGGAGAACTGCAGGTCAAAGATGTCCAGGGTCCTAAAGGAGAAGGAAGCTTGGAAGACAGGATGGAGAAGCTAGAACAAGAGGTTTTCAAATACAAGAAGATGGCTGAGCGTGAGGTGGATATCTTTCACAGGATTGTGTCTGAACTCATTGCTGAACATGAGAAGGAAACTGCAAAGCTTTGGAGCGACATCCTCTCACTTCACGACACCACCAACAAGCTCCAAGCACAACTCTATGACGTTCAGAATCAGAACTGTGAGTATGAAAACAGGTTTAAATACATAAGCCGTGCTGCTAGTTTCAGGATTCCCGAGACCAAGATATCGTTTCTTGATGGAGAGCCTCTTCCTTGGAAGTCTGATGACAGGAGTTCATCACCACCATCGCCGCAGGAGTAATTCATCATCGGTATTGGCATCCCCTTGGTTTGTTCCAAGCTTGGGGGAGTGCTGCGGTATCACATTATCACTACCTTTTACTTTTTATTGTCAAGTAGTGTCATATCATGAGTAGGGAAGTTATCATATAAGATGGGTTGCAGTTGGAAGTATCTCTCCTTTAGTTGGTTGTCTATGTATCCATTGGTGTGAGTTATCGTTATGGAATATTAATGAGAAGTCTTATCATTTACATATTGCACATCTTATTTTAGTTTGCAATCTCTACTATATGATTTACCTTGTTGTTAGTATTGGTATCACTTTGGGAGCATTGAATAAATCTATTTGGTTTTGGCAAACTTAGCATTGGTCAATAGCAACAACACTTTGAGGTTTAAGTAGAAAAGAGAAATACATGTAGATGTTTCATTGTCTTTCATGTTAGCTCATAGCTTATTATTCTGAAGTTAAGATTGTTTGTGCTTACAAGGAAGATGCATGATTGTTTCTATCATATGTATATTTGTTTGTTTCCCTCGACTCTTATGCTTGCTAATTAACCTTGCTAGCCAAAGACCTGTACTGAGAGGGAATACTTCTCGTGCATCCAAACCTTAACCCAAACCTATGTCATTTGTGTCCACCATACCTACCTACTACATGGTATTTTCTGCCATTCCAAGTAAATACTTCATGTGCTACCTTTAAACAATTCAAAACTTAGTATCTCTTATTTGTGTCAATGTTTCATAGCTCATGAGGAAGTATGTGGTGTTTTATCTTTCAATCTTGTTGGGCAACTTCCACCAATGGACTAGTGGCTTCATCCGCTTATCCAATAATTTTGCAAAAAGAGCTGGCAATGGGATTCCCAGTCCCAAATTAATTAAACTAATTAGACACTCCTCCATGGTATGTGATTGATGGACAGCACCCGAAGGATTCGGTTAGCCATGGCTTGTGTAAGCAAAGGTTGGGGGGAGTGTCATCATCATAATAAAGCTAAAATAAAAAGGCACTCCTTCATGGTATGAGATTGTTGGCAGGCACCCGAGGATTCGGTTAGCCATGGTTTGTGAAAGAAAGGTTGGAAGGAGTGCCACACAAAATGAAAATAATATGGGAGCCGCTCTTTGGAGGTTGTCTGGCAAGGGGGTTAGAGTACCCGCTACCAGTCGTTGACAACAACAAATACCCCTCAAAATGTTACTTTTATTATCTCTATATGATTTCAAAACTGAAAAAGCTCTAGCACATGATTTAATCCCTGCTTCCCTCTGCGAAGGGCCTATCTTTTACTTTATGTTGAGTCAGTAAACCTATTTCCCTCCATCTCAAGCAAGCATTTGAGTAGTTGTGATCAAACCATTATATTGTGATTTGCTACATCATGTCTTTTATTCTTCCTTGTTTAGTACAAGTTTTATCTGAATGAATATACCTTTGCAAGTTATCAATGATCATGAAAAGACCATTATGATTGAGTATGCAAGTTGTGCCTTATAAACTTTAACATGAGAGCGCTGCTCAATGAGATAAATATAATCTGTTAATTGTTCTCTGACCAAGAACGAAGTTTGCCATCACCAATTATGATTTCTTATGCACCTTTACTTGTGATTACCTTATACTTGTTTCAAGATGAGTTATAAGAGGTTGTTCATCTATTTTGCATGTTTCATCATTATTGGAGGATCAAGCACCGGAGCCAGGATTCTGCTGGAAAAAGCACCGTCAGAACGCAATATTTTGGAAGATCAACTGTGGGAGGAAATTATACCAAAAATCCTATTTTTCAAGATGACGAAGGAAGCCAGAAGGAGGGGCCAGGAGGACCCAGGGTGGGCCCACACCCTAGGGCGGCGCGGCCCATGCCCTGGCCGCGCCGCCATGTGGTTTGGGGGGCCCACGACCCCTTTCGCCTCCTTTTCTTCGCGAAATCCTTCGTCCCGAAAACCTAAGCCACAGAGGGTACCTCGCGAAGAGTTACAGCCGCCTCTGCGGGGCGGAGAACACCAGAGAGAAAAGAGCTCTCCGGCGGGCAGGAATCCGGCGGGGAAATTCCCTCCGGGAGGGGGAAATCGACGCCATCGTCACCGTCATCGAGCTGGACATCATCGCCATCACCATCATCATCATCTCCACCATCATCACCGCCGTCATCACCGCTGGACACCGTCACCGCCATAGCAATTTGGGTTTGATCTTGATTGTTTGATAGGGGAAACTCTCCCGGTATCGATCTCTACTTGTTGTTGATGCTATTGAGTGAAACCATTGAACCAAGTTTATGTTCAGATTGTTATTCATCATCATATCACCTCTGATCATGTTCCATATGATGTCTCGTGAATAGTTCGTTTAGTTCTTGAGGACATGGGTGAAGTCTAAATGTTAGTAGTGAACTATGGTTGAGTAATATTCAATGGTGTGATATTTAAGTTGTGGTGTTATTCTTCTAGTGGTGTCATGTGAACGTCGACTACATGACACTTCACCATTTATGGGCCTAGGGGAATGCATCTTGTATTCGTTTGCTAATTGCGGGGTTGCCGGAGTGACAGAAACCTAAACCCCCGTTGGTATATCGATGCAGGAGGGATCGCAGGATCTCGGAGTTTAAGGCAGTGGTTAGATTTATTCTTAATTACTTTCTTGTAGTTGCGGATGCTTGCAAGGGGTATAATCACAAGTATGTATTAGTCCTAGGAAGGGCGGTACATTAGCATAGGTTCACCCACACAACACTTATCATAACAATGAAGATTATTTAGCCGTATGTAGCGAAAGCACTAGACTAAAATCCCGTGTGTCCTCGAGAACGTTTGGTCATTATAAGTAAACAAACCGGCTTGTCCTTTGTGCTAAAAAGGATTGAGCCACTCGCTGCAATTATTACTCTCGCACTTTACTTACTCGTACTTTATTCAACTGTTACATCAAAACCCCCTGAATACTTGTCTGTGAGCATTTACAGTGAATCCTTCATCGAAAGTGCTTGTCAACACCTTCTGCTCCTCGTTGGGATCGACATTCTTACTTATCGAAGATACTACGATACACCCCCTATACTTGTGGGTCATCAAGCCCCCCACGAGCCATTTTTTACATCCGGACAGCGAAATCCGGCCCAGTCGCGCCCCCGGTTCCTCGATTTCCTCCGGATTTGGGCCTAAATTCATCCGGCGATCCCACGCCATCCCCGGCCCCCCCGGGGAGCGCTCGGGGACTCCGGATGGAGCAAAACCAACCACCCACGCCCACGTGTCTCCTCTTTCGTCCGGACTCCCCGGGCCATCCTCTTTTTCCCCGAGAAACGCCGCTTGGGGAGCACACGACTAGAAAACTACTCCTCCCCACGCCAAATCTTCCTCCAATCCGGACGAAAATTTCACCGGATTTGGGCGTGGGGAGCGCCAACGAGTGGGGATGCTCTTAGGCGGCTCATACAGGAATTGGCAATCGCCAGGATCGCCTCCAACCTTGTAGACGACGTACGCTGGTGAACCCTGTGGCTCTGGAGCTGCAAGGGCGAATGGCAGCGGCGGTCTGGTCTGGAGCGGTATTTCTCCCTGGTAAGTCGCTAGGACAGGCCCTGACGGAGAGTACTGATGCTTCATGATTTCCTGAACCACGCGGACCGCAACGCGCTCGAAAGCGTTCACCAGGCTCTCAGAATGGCGGTGTAGGGAATGAGCCACCATGTAATTAACTTCCTGGCGTAGAGCTCTGGTGCGTTCCTCTGAAGGGGTAGACAGATCTACTTCATCGAGAGCACCATCGGCTGAGAACCCTTTCCACCTAATGCCGTGTGAACGGGTCTTCGTGAAAGAGCCGATGAGATCGGCTTCGAAGAGGGCCTTAATCTCATCATATTTCTTCTTGTGCTCCTCGGGCAGCTCTTTGTACTTGACTGGCTCGTCAGCCATCTCAGCTGCAGATGTTGACGTAGTTGCTGAAGAAGGTCCCACCGGGCGTGCCAGAATGTGTTGCCTACCAAAACCCACCGGCGAGCATCGACGGGCAACACAGTAGAGCAGGGAGGCTCCCAGGACTGCGGTGGGCCCTGGTCCCTCGGGCGACGGCCCGCAATGCTCCGGCACACGTCCTAGCTGGTGCGAGGGCGTGCCACCTGACCTATACCTGGTCAGGAAGGTGTTGAATTGCTTCGATCAGTTTCCTGCATGGCGAACACGTAAACATTAAATACGAGCCCCGATCGGCTCTTAGGTTACTCTGTGAATCGGCTCAAAGAGCTGATTTACCCATGGTACACGTTGGATTTACGATAACATGGGGGTCCTGCTTAATCAAAACCAAGATAAATCAATCTACGACAGTCTAGGGTTTTCACCGCATAACCGGAACATCCTACACGTAGTTGAGCCTGGCAGACACGTAAGGTGATAGAAAACTAGTCCTAAAGAGGCCTAAAAACCAACATAACGTCGATTCCCGGAACAATCCCTCTAGGATCAGCAAACTATGCCTTACGCACTACTGGATCGTTCAACCCGTTTGCAAGGCCTAATCATGCGGATATCAAACTAATCCTTGGAGAACAAGGAGCAACTATAACAGATCGGTTCTACTAAGCAAAGATGAAGCAAGATGCTGCCCTTACACCCAATAAAGGCGCAAGGGCAGCTAGATGTTGAGGGGCAGCATAGCTAAGCAGATATATGAGAGAAGTATCCACGTCAGCCCCAAAACACCTACGATAACGATGTTGCTCGCCATCAACAAGGCTTAAGCACGAGCAACACCAAGCAACGAATAAACAGATACTGCCTAGATCGCAAGATGCGATTAGGCAGCATGACGCTTACCCGGAAGAAACCCTCGAAACAAGGGGTGGCGATGCGCCTAGATTGGTTTTTCGTGAACGTGATTGTCCTCCTTTCTCAATAACCCTAGATACATATTTATAGTCCGTAGACTTTCTAACTTGGGAATAAACCCAACCATGTACGAGCTAAACTCTAACTCTTAATTCTAACCGACACATAATCTACCATAATTTACAGATACACGGGCCATCTAGCCCAAATTCTCGCCCAAGGCCGGTTCCGAAACTCTTTCGGTGTTTATCCTTTAAGCCCATCTCAATCACGGTCCATCTCCTGCTCTGGCTAAATTCTGGTGATAACACATGACCTATGCCTAGAGTCCAGCCAAGGAAATCAAATTTTGAGCGTTGGAGGAGAAACTTTCACCATACAATGCTTCTGCTTGGGCGACTAGTTGAAGGTGTCTAAAGAGGGCATGTGGTTATTCCGGCAAAACGCACTTTGTCATTATTGAACCCTACGATGGACTAGTCACCTTGGGCATGGGTAGGAGATACCACGCAAGGCCTCAATTTTGTTTCTTTACAACAACTTAACATCGAAAAAACATGTAGGAGCTAAACAGATTAACTGATTGATTGAAGTACTACATGCAAAGATCATTGCCAGCGAAGATGAACTGTCATTTCCTTTGTTTAGACAAGAACAATAAATAGGGTTGTTCTCATCACTGGCGGCTGCGGGGATCCGACACAGGTTATCCTTCTTTGTTGATGATGTGGTTCTGCTGGTCAAACCAACCATGGAAGAGGCCACTGCTGCAATCGAGTTGCTACGTCTGTTTGGTACTGCATCCAGTCTGTTCTGCAACTTGGGCAAGGTTCTTTGTCACCAATTCGGTGCGAGGGGATTGATCTGCAGCCTGTGTTAGCTGTGTTGGGCTGCCCTGTTCGTCATTTCCCGATTATGGATGCAGACGGATGGTCTGGCGGACAAATTGCATGGTATAAATTCGTTAAGAATGACTAAATGATTAGAGAGCTGTGACAGAGTTAGCGGAGAGGCTTTCGGTTCCTAGCGAGCGTCCGCATGCATGCCTATTCCCGATACAGTATTTGGGGCTTCCATTATCCCTCGTTAGACTATCGAAGACAGAGATTCAACCTTTGATTGACAAGGTTGGCGACGGTGTCCCGACGTGGGTAGCGTCACTGCTGAAGAAAAGTGGAAGGTTGGTCTACCTAAACTCTAAATTATTTGCAACACCAATCTATCACATGCTATCTTTGGATTTTCCACCATGGTTCTTCAACACCATAAGCAAGTTTCTCCGGGAGTTTTTCTGGTCTACCACTGTCGCGACCCCGGGGGTGTAGGCTAGACAAACCCAGACTGCATCGGGCGTAAGCCTAACCCAGACCTCGAGGGCCTTGCAGGGTGAGAATCGGTAACACAAAGGTGACTCTACGACTCAAAGAGTAATACAAGCTCATAACTGAGCAAAGAACCAAAAGTATTACAAGCAGAGGTCACTGACCTTACATTTCATCAATCAACGGAAGCGAAGTTATGCTATTCTAAATAGCAAGATAGCAAAAGGCCTAAGAGCCCAGGAGCATAACGGCGACGTCCCAGCCCATAGATTCCAGGCTGCCACCTGGGAATCCCAAGCTACTCGTCGATGTCGACCTAGAAACCTTCATTTGTTGGAGCGACTTCGTCTGAAATAAAGCATGCAAAGTTGAGTACAGTGACTCAGCAAGACTTAGTACAACATGTTAGCAAAGCGGGTATGTGAGGCTTTATGTGGAGCTAATTTTGCAGAAAGCCAGTTTTCCTTTGTAAACAAGAGGGAGCATGAGCTCGTCTATTCAGATCATTTTAAAAGGGGATAAGAGAGCGATATCACTAGCTCTACTGATCATCATATTGAATCCACCGAATCTTCATCATCACCTGAACCTGTCACCTAGGAGCACCCCCTCGATACCGTGAGGAGGGATCCTTATCACACATTGATTCCAAGTTTTACGATTAGGTTAAAGTTCTCTATGATCAACACGTCCTTCCCCAAGTCGTCCGTAACCGTGGACACGGCTTTTAGAAAAGATTTAACCATGCAGGGGTGTACAACTTTACCCACACGCACCGACCGACTCTTAGCGCCGTACGTTACACACTTCCTTGGTGTGCCGGTAGAGGGTGGTCGACCAGAACCTTTCCCTTGCTTCGCCTATTCCATGAGTCAATCTAACTGGGGAACTCCGTCATCGTAGGTAGCCATTCTCCGAGGCGGTCCCGGTCATTGTGCGCAGGGGACCCAGTTCAATGCCTCCAGCATCCTTCACCCTAGCCACATCCCTGTATGATGCACCTTTGAAAACCTTTTCCACACCTTCGCCATGCAGAATGCCAAATGGAACTCGTAAACTAATTGACTCATAGGTAAGCTAGGCAAATTCGGGCCAAGGGGTTCCCATGGGCCCTGTGTGGCTGTACGCTCAGTCTTGGTTCCGAAGGCGAGAACCTCAGGTCCTAGTATCGGCGAGAACGAGTCAAATCACAACATCCCCATGTGGCGGCCCATCCAAGCCTTTAATCATGTTTAATTATCACCACTGATCTTACCACGTCATCCTGCCATACTAGGTTCATTCGCAGCTCTGATTCATCAACCGGATGGATCATGATTCGTCAACTAAGCATGGCTAAGCATATCCAATATAACAGCTCTAGCGATGCACACGAGCTCAAACCTAGTCTTGCTGGGAGCAGTGGATCAGAGTATTTAGGCTACAAGGATGGTAAATGCAACACACATAGGATAACTATTTCTGCCGATAAACCATATTGGAAACGAATGCGATACGTAGGAACCAGAAATAAAAGCATTTCGAAATCATAATGTGAACCAGTCTAGGGCTTGCCTTTGTCCCTGACAAACCAATATGGATCTTCGGGGATCTTGTACTTGACTTGTTTATCGATGGATAAGTATTGATCTTCGGTGCTGTCGATCTTCATCGTCTCGGGCTTGTGCTCTATCGATCGCGAAGACGCAAATGCCAGAAAGATAAAACAACAATCAACACATGGCATCGATGCAATGCACAAACAAGAATGATGTCATGACATATTTAAAGGTACTGAATTTTAATCCCTAAACATGGGGAACAATTTAAATGGAGTTCAAATACCTTAGATATATCATTTGCATTAACTCCATGATTACATAAAAGAGTTGTTTTGTTCTTCTATTTTAAACAGTAGTTTAAGTTGGTTAATGATGCATGATTTTGATACAACCGGATAGATGACATTTTTATGAACAGTTTGATATCTTATTTGCATTTTTCTGAATTTATATGAAATAGTTATGAATTTTACAAGTTCCGATTATTTTCTGAAAACGGAAAACAGCAGGACACGAAAATTAGTCTTCTAAATTCTATGAAAATATCTCACGAATTTTGTTACTAAGCACTCAGTTCAGAAGTCGAGTACCGAAGCTTTTAAACTGAAAATAGGGGCACAACAACTAGTTCAAACATTCGGCCAACCTGATGGTCTCCTGGGCTGTAACTTCTCTCATAGAAACCTGAACATAGGCACTCAACTACTACTATTACTCTGAGCTCTAACATCATATTCCCGCTGGTTGTTGAAATTCGAATTAAGATGGTTCAGACTGTAGGTAACTCCATAGCAAGAAACGGGCTTTTAGTAGATATGAATATTTGAGTCATAGATACATTCCAAAAGTAAACAGGTTACTACTTTGCTGGGAGGAAAGAATTTCAAAGCAGCCCCCAGTTTGGAGTTGTGCGGGTGACCTGATCAGATGTGACTTAGCTAGGTTATACTGAACAATGGCAAACGCCACATAAAGTATGCCTGTAGCTAAATCATGTGTGTAGCAACGCTACAGCAGCTCTAAAAGTGAGTATGTATTTACTGGTTTTTCAGAGATGGACAATCGATCCGAACTTGTTTGATCATCCTTTGAACACGGGAAAAAGGGTGTGGCGGCTAAACATGAATTCTATAGCACATCTACTAAATTCTGAACCTGATACCTATATGCACCTTGACCATGGTTAAAAACAACAGCATGTGTGTGTCTACAAACTGCAATAGGTATCAACGTATGTGCTTCTAGGATTACATCCAGAAACAAAACCGAAAATTATTTCTCAACCACGTATGGAACAATACAGCAGCGGCAAGTACCAATTTATACCATGAAACACAAGTCCTAGTCATGGATTTACCAGATACCAATCTTACCTGTACTAGAACGTGCCTAAATCAGGTTCTTGATGGGGATTGGCCTGCTAATCCCTCTTGGTTCTCTTGCTGATCAAATCAGGCGGCCCGGCGCTGGGTCCGGCGACTATGAGGCTAGGGTTTCGTGGCCAGTGAGGGAGGAGACAGAGAGAGGTCGAGCTGGGGAGAGGATAGGATAGAGGAGAGCTGTGCGGTGCGCTGGGCATCTCCAGGACGTCTCCTTGGTCGCGGAGGTGGCAAACAGGAGGTGGCGTCGGCGGCTCAGGCGTTGGACACGCAGGTGCTTCCTCTCTCAACGAAGAAGACAAGAAGAATTTGCAAAAAGACCCGCTGGTTTTTTGGTATTTTCTAGATATTTTAAAACAGCACTAAAATTGCAAGATTTGAGGATTCAAACTTCTTTGGAAGATTACCAAAAATATCCAGGGACCTTTCTAAGATATTTTTGAAGGTTCAAATACTTCTGTTTGGAAGTTTTGAAACATTGAAGTATTTGAGATAGGGTAAGAGTTAAACCAACATTTGGGTTTTCAAATTATTTCCTTCATGCATTTTTTTAAGGAAAATACTATGATGCTCATGATGCAGAAACAAACCCTTATTTAACTTTTAGCTAAAGGAGGGGTGTTACATATCTATCCCCCTTAAAAGAATCTCGTCCCCGAGATTCCTAGGTAGGAAGGGAGAAGGGAACAAGGACTACACTGGTCTTCAACGATCTTGTTGATACAACGACAATCTTCTTTCTTGAAGAGGTTGATCCATGACGTCATGAAGAAGTTGATCCTCAACAACATGAATGAAGTGGATCCACCACACCACGAAGAGCTCTTCATTTTCTTCCTTCGAGGTTGTTGCTCAACAACACCTAAAGGAAAGAGGGAAAGACACTGGACGGCGAATCTTCACAAAGATCGAGTATCTCATGGTCAACTCATGGAAGGAGTGCTTAGCAACAACTCTTGAGCTGATAAGCATGAAACACACCAAGGTAACGTAGGAGACGGAAGAAGTTTCAAATTTTGGTAGGCAATTGCTCCAAACTTAAGAAAAATACAAAGGGACAAGGTAGCGAGGAGTTAAACTGCCTTTGATACCATAACGAGGCACTCTTAGAGAGGGTGACTCGTGGAAGCACAAATGATTAAGAAACCAGAGTAACTTTGGATTTCAAAATCATAGTCACTCTTCGGTAAAGATACATGAAATGATTGTTGCCTACTAAAAAGGCTGGGGCCTAGATAACTGACGAATTCACACAGCGTGTGAATTGATTAGACCTTCAGGTACAAACAATAGGAAGGGGGAGCACTGGCTACAGAAGGGCTAAGATTTATGATATTACGTCATGATACTTGAACGAATTGTCAACAAAGATTCGGCACCCTAAGAAAAGATATTTCTCCCAGGATTTTGACTTTGAATATGACAAGAGGATTGTCATAGTACTGGGGTCATATATGACTGACTAATTCACACAACGTGTGAATTTAAGAGAGCTTCAAGTGAAAACCAAAGGAAGGGGGAAAGCATTGTCGAATGACGTAGTAAGGATCACCGGGAGGTGAATTTTCTCCTGATGGAGTTGTTGTCACGTGATAAAGGGTTTCGAATGATTGACCGAGAGACATTTAGCAACTCTGCTTCTAATGTTCGTCTTGATGTTCTAGACACCAATATTAAGCTTCTGAATAGCTTTCAATAAGTCATCAAGTGAAGATCAGACTTTAGGATTGAAAAGACATCATAAGGGCAACTCCTAGAATAAGTCGCATAAGATCCTTATGGGGAATGGTTATTCTTGATGATTCAAGAGACTATGACATTAGACCTTCCTACTAATTGTGTTAACCACAACATCAATCTTGCTGGATTTACAAAGAGACCTATGTCATGAATCCTTGAGAATCACTAACCATCATTGCCGCTTGAGATTCAGCTTAGGTTTGGTGTAAAGATATTTTAGACTTAGCATGTCTGAATAGAAATTTGCAACAACTACCACAAAGGTAGAGTCGGTAGATTCTCAAAATATAGACTATAATTTCAAGCTCCAAAAGATTGAGCCAGATTGCGTAAAACCATGTGGTTGCAACTGCCAAAGGCAATTGCGTGCACATGAACTTCTTGCAATGTAACACAATTGAGTCCTGGTGGGTACATCAAAGAAGATATCAAAGCGATTAAGCTTCTTCTCTTTCTTGAACAAATCAGTCAGTGGCTTAGTGTGCATAGAGGAACCTTTCAAGAAAAGGGAGGTAACAACCTGCCATCTCAAGAATATTCCGCACATGCATAACTGACTTGCGATGATTTCCGAGGAAAACAAAGGAAACTCTACTCGGATACACGGTGACATCTTTCAACAAATGCACGTGAACCAGCGAAGATCACTTCCAACATCCAGAACACATACTTCGTGGTAACACAAAGATGGTTCTTAAAAGTTTTCAACATTACTGCTTGTTCAATATGAACCTCTTTAGACATGGAGAAAATAAGAAGGCCATCGATGGGCTCAACAACAAACTTATCAAGGTACTCCAAGAAGAGGGACTCACATGTTGCATGAACGAGGCAAAAGTATTTGTCAGACCAAAGGACATGAGGATGTTTTCAGGTGAAACACCATTAGTAAAAACACCATCAAGATAGTCCTCGGAACTGAATTTGATTTGACGATAGCCCAAACTCAAATCAAATATATGGAAGACAGCATATCCGCAAAGGAGATACTTCTTTACTTCAACACAAACAAAACTAGACATCCATTTAAGAAGGAACAAACCGGATAGAGCTCTTGTCTTACAACTCTCCAAGTTGTCGTGTTGAAGCTCAACCAACTAGTCTAAGATATCCAGTACGGTTTCTTGGAGAAGGAGTGATTCAGAGAACCAACTAACTCACGAACTTGACAACACGGTCATGTGGAACATGGCGATACTTCTAGAAAGATATCCAGAATATCACGCACCACCGATATATCACTGAGTTCGAGAGAGGAATTTGCTTTGCAGGGAAAATGATGTGGTCTTGAGAGCTTCGGCACGGACCTAACTCTTTGACCAAAGAAGGTGCACATGAACAATGGAGTTGGGATCACAGTCAAACTTTGCTTAGTGATTGTTTAACAATCATGCTAAGAATGACACAAACGTCCTTGGATTTCAAAGCAATGAGAATTGCTAAGAATCTAGGATGGCCACATTAATACAAACACCCCAACATTCCCAAGCAAGGACAGCTCGGAGGAAGGGCGAGTAAAGATATGTAAGAGCCTCACTTCATCAATAAGGACATGAGACTTAGCACGACCTATAGATATAAAAGAGTGTGATACTCTAAGATAGAACAGACTAGAAGCTACATAAGCCTTTTAATCTACGGATTACAATACTTTGACCAAGTCCTAGAAATGGATGAGGTACTGGAGTATGTTTCTCCTGACATCTCGGAATAAAATGTCTTGACAGACCACAAGGGTAACATGCACTGGAAAACACCAATGCACCTTTACCACCTGGCTGCTACTAGCAGACAAAGGTCGGGAAGAAACCAAAGAGGAGAAACATGATCAGGATCGAAAATCCTGAGATGTGTAGATGTACAAGATAGCACTCTTGTAAAACTCATGCGGAAAGGGGAAGTGTGGCAGAGTCACAAACATAGATGTGAGACTCACAAAGAGCACTCTTGTCGTGATCCGTTAATTTGGTTTCATGAAAGAGCCTCTGCCATAGCTAATGGTAGGGAATGTCTTTTGATGCCGCAATTCAATTACGACAATAACTACAAGCTTGAAGGTTAGCTTTGAGTTAGCCATCCTGATGTATGGTTTGACCATGGACAACAGGGGTCAACGGAATGAATCTTGGGTTAAAGGGCAGCATCATGCGCTGAGATTCAACAGAACCCAGCACAATCCGGGACCTTCGGTTCAAGTCCAAGGGTTAAAATAGGGAGAAAGGAGTACCTACTATCTGAGTGACACGGAGGACACTACGAGGTAGTAATCACAAGGTAACTTTCAAGAGGCCATACCTAGCTTCAGAAGTACCTAATAAAAAGGAAAGGAGACATCCGAGGTGAAAGGAAACCTCGAAGCCTAGAACGGAATGATGTGGAACCCACAAAGTAGAGAGATCATGACAGAAGGAAATCTCTCGATTGAAACAAAACAAAGAGAGAACAAAGAACACAGAAGACTCTAGAAAACTCTACACTAGGTCAACTAGTTAAGAAACGACCTGCTCTTCAAGCACCTAAGCTTTGAAAGACCAGAAGAGATGGTAAAACTTTTTCAAATCAACACAAGGTAAGGTGTGACTCTGAAATAGAGCTGAATGGATCGTAGCGAACAAGAGGGGGGGGGGGGTGAATGGCGCTACGGCAAGTTTTAATCTTTTTCAATTTTTAGTGCAACGGAAGGTAAAGGTGATAACTTTAGCGATAGCGGTGATCCTACAATGATCCTAGGACAAGTGCAACAAGCAAAGGAATCAACAAGATAGTAAGAGTAAGGAGCGAGACAACCGGAGGGCGCGGAGACGAGGCGAGGTTTGTTTCCCGAAGTTCCTTCCACAATAGGAAGTACGTCTGCGTTGAGGAGATGCTAGTCTCACACAAGAGACTAGACGGCCACACCACGAAGGAAGGCCTCACCTTCTTCCTCGAGAGAGCTCCACGAAGGTGCTCCCCCTTCTCCACTAAGGCACCGGTCGAGGCGGTGATTCCTTCACAAGGTTGGGGCGAGCTCCACAACACGGAGGCTCCCAACACCCTATGGAGCTACTACATCACCAAGCTAGCCTCCATAGCGGCACTTTCTCCAATGCTCCACCATAGGAACCGTACCACCAAGATCCACTAAGGAATAGCTGGTATTAGTGAAATCTCTCTTGGTAGAACTATAGATCGTGGTCTCCTCCACCACTCCTCAAAGTTTGGGCAAGATTGGTTGGATGGTTGGGGAGATCCTCAAGGATTAAGCTCAGCAACAATGGAGGAGAGAGAGAGGAAAGCGATAAAATCGTGTTGGGGAAGAAGGGCCCTTTATATAGGCCTCTCCAAATCCAACCGTTATGTCCAGTTTTTGCCTAAGCGGTACTACCGCTTTTGGGAAGCGGTACTACCGCTTTGAGTTCGAATTCCCCAGATCTGGTCCACGTGGACGCAGAGCGGTAGTACCGCTCGCGGTACCGCTTGAGGTACCGCAACAGGGTCCAAACCTTACTGGACTCAAAGCGGTACCGGAGTGGTACCAGAGCGGTACTGCCGTAACTAGTTACGGTACCTGGGCGGTACCGTGAGTGGTACTACCGCTCGTGAGCGGTACTACCGCTCCAGGAACTGCAGAGGTACCGCAACTCGTATTCTGGGTCAAACTTAGCGCAGACTCAGAGCGGTACCATGGGCGGTACCTATAGGGGTAGCGGTACTACCGCTATAGGTACCGGTAGTACCGGCCTGGCTAAAACTGGTTTTCTCCGCTTTTTCTCTCCAGCCATGTCACCTCGCGATACACACACAAAACCAGAAAACCTATAAACTACGCTTCAGTCTTCCGATCTTGACGTGTCCAGCGAGGTCACTGTGCACTTGCAAATCTAACAATGATACTCAAGGCACACGGTGAGATTACTCACGTGTTGTCATCAAACACACAAAACTCGGGGTTTAGATTTTGCTCTTACAATCTCCCCCTTTTTGGTGTTTGATGACAACACAAGACTTTACAATAACATATGATATTATGATGAGATATTTAGATTTGCAAAAGCTCGACGGATCTCCCGCTAAACATGTGCATATTATGAATATGTATTTGAATACAAATACACATGTCCTAGAGGCATCACTCCCCCTAGTTTTTACAAACCGAGCACATATGCAACACGGATAATTGACATGTTTAAATAGCATATGCACAATATGGAGGCAACATGAGATCATGTTATGAGATTTGGGTGAAGTTATCATACCGTAGCCTTGAGAATACCCAAACTCACCGTAAGATGCCTCCATAGAGTTGTTGATGTAGCCACAAGACAAGATAAGCAACTAGGACCACAAGGCTACAAACAACAAAGGTCCCCATCCACATAGGAACTTCTCCCCCTTTGGCATCGGAACACCAAAAAGGAGGGTAAAGAAACTAGAAGGATGGAGAAAAAAGAACATACAACCAAGCTTGCAAAAATCACGAGAAAACAAGCTTGAATGAGGTCCTTCAAAAACAAGAAAAAGATAGCAAAGAAGAAGGACAAAAAGAAGGTCACAAAGAAACACAAAGAACCAAAAAAAAAACTCCTCAAGGAGGAGGTTGGTGGCCGAAACCACCGTGTAAGAGTATAGTAGTGTGAGGTCGCGTAGATGTATCTAGGACTCACGACTACAACTCAACATGAAGCTCATTAGTCACTTGATTGACAAATAGCATATGCTTTGGATTTCATTATGCATTATGTGTAGGATAACGTTGCATAGAAAACAAAAATTTTCCTACCGCGAACACGCAATCCAAGCCAAGATGCAATCTAGAAGACGGTAGCAACGAGGGGGTATCGAGTCTCACCCTTGAAGAGATTCCAAAGCCTACAAGATGAGGCTCTTGTTGCTGCGGTAGACGTTCACTTGCCGCTTGCAAAAGCGCGTAGAAGATCTTGATCACGATCGCTTCCGGCGCCACGAACGGGCAGCACCTCCGTACTCGGTCACACGTTCGGTTGTTGATGAAGACGACGTCCACCTCCCCGTTCCAGCGGGCAGCGGAAGTAGTAGCTCCTCTTGAATCCGACAGCACGACGGCGTGGTGTCGGTGGTGGTGGAGAAGTCCGGCGGAGCTTCGCTAAGCGTGCGGGACGTGGTGGAGGAGAGAGGCCGCTAGGGTTTGGGGAGAGGGGGCGCCGGCCACTATAGGGGTGCGGCCACCTTGTGGTTCTTGGGTGGCCGGGCCCCTCCCCTTGGCCCCTCATTATATAGGTGGAACCCCAAGTGTTGGTCTCCAAGTCTTCGAATAAGACCCGAACCAAAAACCTTCCATATGGTGGGGAAACCTACCCAAGCTAGGACTCCCACTAGAGGTGGGAGTTCCACCTCCCATATGGGGAGGTGGCCGCCCCCCTAAGGGGGAGTCCACTTGGGACTCCACCCCCACTAGGGTTGGCCGGCCATGGAGGTGGAGTCCCATGTGGACTCCACCTTCCTTGGTGGTTTCTTCCGGACTTTTCTAGAACCTTCTAGAACCTTCCATAGAACCTTCCGCATCATTTTAATTCACATAAAATGACATCCTATATATGAATCTTATTCTCCGGACCATTCCGGAACTCCTCGTGATGTCCGGGATCTCATCCGGGACTCCGAACAAATATTCGAACTCCATTCCTTATTCAAGTTCTACCATTTCAACATCCAACTTTAAGTGTGTCACCCTACGGTTCGTGAACTATGCGGACATGGTTGAGTACTCACTCCGACCAATAACCAATAGCGGGATCTGGAGATCCATAATGGCTCCCACATATTCAACGATGACTTTAGTGATCGAATGAACCATTCACATACAATACCAATTCCCTTTGTCACGCGATATTTTACTTGTCCGAGGTTTGATCTTCCGTATCACTCTATACCTTGTTCAACCTCGTCTCCTGACAAGTACTCTTTACTCGTACCGTGGTATGTGGTCTCTTATGAACTTATTCATATGCTTGCAAGACATTAGACGACATTCCACCGAGAGGGCCCAGAGTATATCTATCCGTCATCGGGATGGACAAATCCCACTGTTGATCCATATGCCTCAACTCATACTTTCCGGATACTTAATCCCACCTTTATAACCACCCATTTACGCAGTGGTGTTTGGTGTAATCAAAGTACCTTTCCGGTATAAGTGATTTACATGATCTCATGGTCATAAGGACTAGGTAACTATGTATCGAAAGCTTATAGCAAATAACTTAATGACGAGATCTTATGCTACGCTTAATTGGGTGTGTCCATTACATCATTCATATAATGATATAACCTTGTTATTAATAACATCCAATGTTCATGATTATGAAACTAATCATCCATTAATCAACAAGCTAGTTTAAGAGGCATACTAGGGACTCTTTGTTGTTTACATATCACACATGTATCAATGTTTCGGTTAATACAATTATAGCATGGTATATAAACATTCATCATAAACATAAAGATATATAATAACCACTTTTATTATTGCCTCTTGGGCATATCTCCAACAGTCTCCCACTTGCACTAGAGTCAATAATCTAGATTACATTGTAAGGTACCTAACACCCATGGCACTTTGGTGTTGGTCATGCTTTGCCCTAGGGAGAGCTTTAGTCAACGGATCTGCTACATTCAGATTAGTGTGTACTTTGCAAATCTTTACTTCTCCATCTTCGATGTACTCGCGAATCGAATGAAAATGCAGCTTGATATGCTTCAGCCTCTTGTGTGACCTTGGTTCTTGTGCATTGGCGATGGCACCCATGTTATCACAGTAGATGACTAATGGGTCCAATGCACTAGGAACCACACCGAGCTCTACAATGAACCTCTTCATCCATACCGCTTCTGATGAAGCCTCTAAAGCCGCTATGTACTCCAATTCTGTTGAAGACTTCGCCACCATGCACTGCTTTGAGCTTGCCCAGCTTACTGCAGCACCATTCAATATAAACACGTACCCAGACTGTGACTTAGAGTCATCAGGATCAGTGTTCCAACTTGCATCGGTGTAACTGGTTACAACGAGCTCTTGGTCACCTCCATAACAAAGAAACATATCCTTGGTTCTTTTCAAGTACTTCAGGATATTGTTGACCGCTGTCCAGTGTTCCATTCCTGGATCACTTTGATATCTGCTAGTCAAACTGATAGCATGTGCTATATCCGGTCTAGTACATAGCATGGCATACATGATAGAGCCTACTGCCGAGGCATAGGGGATCTGACTCATCCTTTCTCTTTCTTCTGCCGTAGCCGGTCCTTGAGTCTTACTCAAGACCTTGCCTGGTAACATAGGTAAAAATCCTTTCTTACTTTCGTCCATTCTAAACTTCTTTAGAATCTTGTCCAGGTATGTACTTTGTGATAGCCCTATTAGGCGTCTTGATCTATCTCTATAAATCTTGATGCCTAATATATACGATGCTTCACCAAGGTCTTTCATTGAAAAACTATTATTCAAATAACCTTTTACACTGCTTAATAGTTCTATATCATTCCCAATCAACAATATGTCATCTACATATAATATCAGGAATGCTACAGAGCTCCCACTCACTTTCTTGTAAATACAGGCCTCTCCATGACACTGTATAAACCCGAAGTCTTTGATCACTTTATCAAAGCGTCGGTTCCAACTTCTCGATGCTTGCTTCAGTCCATAAATTGAACGCTGAAGTTTGCATACTTTGTCAGCATTTTTAGGATCGACAAAACCTTTGGGTTGTACCATATACAACTCTTCCTCAATGTCTCCATTAAGGAACGCCGTTTTGACATCCATCTGCCAAATCTCATAATCGAAAAATGCAGCTATTGCTAACAAAATCCTCACAGATTTTAGCTTCGCTACAGGTGAGAAAGTCTCATCGTAGTCAACACCTTGAATTTGTCGGAAACCCTTTGCGACAAGTCGAGCTTTATAGACAGTAATATTACCATCAACATCTGTTTTTCTCTTGAAGATCAATTTATTCTCGACAGCCTTTCGGCTATCAGGTAAGTCTACCAAAGTCCATACTTTGTTATCATACATGGATCCCATTTCGGATTTCATGGCTTCTTGCCATTTGTTGGAATCTGGGCTCATCATCGCTTCTTCATACGTCGCAGGGTCCTCATCATTGTTGTCCACAATCATGACATTTAGACAAGGATCATACCAATCAGGAGTGGCACGTTCCCTTGTCGATCTGCGAGGTTCAGTAGCTATCTCGTTTGAAGTTTCATGATCATTATCATTAGCTTCCTCTGTTGTTGGTGTAGGCGGCATAGGAACAACTTCCAGTACTGCGCTACTCTGATCAACTAGTGAAGATTCATCAATCTCATCGAGTTCTACTTTTCTTCCGGTCACTTCTTTAGTGAGAAATTCTTTCTCAAGAAAGGTTCCGTTCTTAGCAACAAAGATTTTGCCTTCGGATCTGTGATAGAAAGTGTACCCTATAGTTTCCTTAGGGTATCCTATGAAGACGCATTTCTCCGCTTTGGGTTCTAGCTTGTCCGGTTGTAACTTCTTTACATAGGCTTCGCAACCCCAAACTTTAAGGAACGACAGCTTAGGTTTCTTGTTAAACCATAATTCATACGGCGTCGTTTCAACGGATTTTGATGGTGCTCTATTTAAAGTGAATGCGGCTGTCTCTAATGCATAACTCCAAAATGATAACGACAAATCAGTAAGAGACATCATAGAACGAACCATATCTAAGAGAGTTCGATTACGACGTTCGGATACACCGTTACGTTGTGGTGTTCCCGGCGGTGTCAATTGTGAAAGTATTCCGCATTTCTTTAAATGCATGCCAAACTCATAACTCAGATATTCACCTCCGCGATCAGATCGTAGAAATTTGATCTTCTTGTTACGTTGATTTTCTACTTCACATTGGAATTCCTTAAACTTCTCGAAAGTTTCGGATTTATGTTTCATGAAATAGATATACCCATATATACTCAGATCATCTGTGAAGGTTAGAACATAACGATAACCACCGCGCGATGCTACGCTCATTGGTCCGCACACATCGGTATGTATGATTTCCAATAAGTCAGTAGCTCGCTCCATCATGCTAGAAAATGGAGTCTTAGTCATTTTTCCCATTAGACATGCTTCGCATCTATCAAGTGACTCAAAGTCAAGTGATTCAAGTAATCCATCAGTATGGAGTTTCTTCATGCGTTTCACTCCAATATGACCAAGACGACAGTGCCACATATAAGTAGAATTATCATTCAATTTAATTCGCTTAGCATCAATGTTATGTATATGTGTATCACTACTATCGAGATCTAACAGAAATAAGCCATTCTTTTTAGGTGCTCGAGCATAAAAGATATTATTCATAAAAATAGAACAACCTTTATTCTCAGACTTGAATGAATAACCGTCTTGCATTAAACAAGATCTAGATATAATGTTCATGCTCAACGCGGGTACAAAATAACAATTATTTAGGCTTAAAACTAATCCCGAAGGTAGATGTAGAGGAAGTGTGCCGACAGCGATCACATCGACTTTGGATCCATTTCCAACGCGCATCGTCACTTCATCTTTCAGTAGTCTTCGTTTATTCTTTAGTTCCTGTTTCGAGATACAAATATGAGCAACCGAACCAGTATCAAATACCCAGGTACTAGTACGAGAACCAGTAAGATAAACATCTATAACATGTATATCAGATATACCTTCTTTCTTCTTCTTGACAAGGCCGCTCTTCAGATCCGCCAAATACTTGGAGCAATTACGCTTCCAGTGTCCCTTCTCCTTGTAGTAATAGCACTCAGCATCAGGTTTAGGGCCAGTCTTAGGTTTCACAGGAGGCGTAGCAGCTTTCTTGCCACCCTTCTTGAATTTGCCTTTAGACTTGCCCTGTTTCTTGAAACTGGTGGTCTTGTTGACCATCAACACTTGGTGCTCTGATTTGATCTCAATCTCAGCAGCTTTAAGCATGGAGAAGAGTTCAGGTAACTCTTTGTTCATGTTCTGCATATTGTAGTTCATCACAAAGTTCTTGTAACTAGGTGGCAGTGATTGAAGGATACGATTAATCCCCAGTCTGTTAGGAATAACTATTTCCAAGTCACTGAGTTTCTTCGCATGCCCGGTCATAACGAGCATGTGCTCACTAACGGAGCTACCTTCTTCCATCATGCAACTGAAGAAGTGTTTTGATGCTTCATAGCATTCCACGGCCGCATGAGTTTCAAAAATAGTCTTCAACTCTTTTATCAACTCATGTGGATCGTGGTGCTCAAAACGTTTTTGAAGATCGACTTCCAGGCTGCATAGGATGGCACACTGAACTTGAGAGTACCGAGTTTTCCGAGTCGCGTAAACATTCTTTACTTCATCGGTTTCTGTTTCTGCAGGAGGGTCACCTAGCGGTGCATCAAGCACATATTGCAGATTTCCGCCAGCGAGGAAAATCCTCACATGACGGAACCAGTCGGTGAAGTTGCTACCGTTGCTCTTAAGCTTTTCTTTCTCTAGGAACTGGTTAAAATTGATTGGGGACGCCATATCTACAACATATATTTGCAATAGTTTAGACTAAGTTTATGACAAATTGAGTTCAAATTTTAATTCAACATAATTAAAAACTAGGTGAACTCCCACTCAAAATAATATCCCTCGCATTGTCTTAGTGATCACACGAACCAAATCCACCGCACCTTAGTCCGATCATCACGAGACAAGGTGTGATTTCAATGGCGAACACTCAAAGTGTTCATCATATCAACCATATGATTCATGCTCTACCTTTCGGTATCACGTGTTCCGAGACCATGTCTGTACATGCTAGGCTCGTCAAGGCCACCTTAGTATCCGCATGTGCAAAACTGGCTTGCACCCGTTGTATGCACTTGTTGATTCTATCACACCCGATCATCACGAGATGCTTCGAAACGACAAGTCTTGGCAACGGTGCTACTAAGGATGAACACTTTATTATCTTGATATTTCAGTGAGGGATCATCTTATAATGCTACCGTTGCGATCTAAGCAAAATAAGATGCATAAAAGGATTAACATCACATGCAGTTCATATGTGATATGATATGGCCCTTTTGTCTTTGCGCCTTTGATCTTCATCTCCAAAGCACGGACATGATCTCCATCATCATCGGGCATGATCTCTATCATCGTCGGCGTAGCGTCAAGGTCAATGGCGCCGTCTTCATGATTGTTCTCCCATGTAGCAACTATTACAACTTCTTTGAAATACTACTCAACATGAATTTTAAAGACAACCATAAGGCTCCTGCCGGTTGCCACAATACAATAATGATCATCTCATACATATTCATCATCACATTATGGCCATATCACATCACCAAACCCTGCAAAAACAAGTTAGACGTCTCTAATTTGGTTTGCATATTTTACGTGGTTTAGGGTTTTCGATATAGATCTAATCTACCTACGAACATGAACCACAACGGTGATACTAGTGTTGTCGATAGAAGAGTAAATTGAATCTTCACTATAGTAGGAGAGACAGACACCCGCAAAGCCACTTATGCAATACAAGTTGCATGTCGAGCGTGGAGCAAATCTCATGAACGCGGTCATGTAAAGTTAGCCCGAGCCGCTTCATCCCACTATGCCACAAAGATGCAAAGTACTCAAACTAAAGATAACATAAGCATCAACGCCCACAAACCATTGTGTTCTACTCGTGCAACCATCTATGCGTAGACACGGCTCTGATACCACTGTAGGATAACGTTGCATAGAAAACAAAAATTTTCCTACCGCGAACACGCAATCCAAGCCAAGATGCAATCTAGAAGATGGTAGCAACGAGGGGGTATCGAGTCTCACCCTTGAAGAGATTCCAAAGCCTACAAGATGAGGCTCTTGTTGCTGCGGTAGACGTTCACTTGCCGCTTGCAAAAGCGCGTAGAAGATCTTGATCACGATCGCTTCCGGCGCCACGAACGGGCAGCACCTCCGTACTCGATCACACGTTCGGTTGTTGATGAAGACGACGTCCACCTCCCGTTCCAGCGGGCAGCGGAAGTAGTAGCTCCTCTTGAATCCGACAGCACGACGGCGTGGTGTCGGTGGTGGTGGAGAAGTCCGGCGGAGCTTCGCAAAGCGTGCGGGACGTGGTGGAGGAGAGAGGCCGCTAGGGTTTGGGGAGAGGGGGCGCCGGCCACTATAGGGGTGCAGCCACCTTGTGGTTCTTGGGTGGCCGGCCCCCTCCCCTTGGCCCCTCATTATATAGGTGGAACCCCAAGTGTTGGTCTCCAAGTCTTCGAACAAGACCCAAACCAAAAACCTTCCATATGGTGGGGAAACCTACCCAAGCTAGGACTCCCACTAGAGGTGGGAGTTCCACCTCCCATATGGGGGGGTGGCCGGCCCCCTAAGGGGGAGTCCACTTGGGACTCCACCCCCACTAGGGTTGGCCGGCCATGGAGGTGGAGTCCTGTAACATCCCAAAAATTCAAAACAAAACAAATGAAATTCCCTTGTTCCAAATTTTGGAACCAACAAAAACTTTTATTAAATTAAATGTGATACCTAGTGATCATGCTTAATTCTTGTTTTATTGCCATGATTGCTTGTTGTTAGAAATGGAAATGATCTTAAACCCTAAACCTCACTCCTCTCTTCCCCATCCTAGCAAAAAAATAAAATAAAAGAAATTTAAATAAGAAAAAGGTATATGGCTATAATTATAAATCTTTACCCTAGACCTTTTCACTTTGCTTACAGGTTTGGAAAACCTTCATACACCCTATCTAACACTTATCAAACCAAATCCAAAGTGAAACCAAAGAAAATAAAAAGAAACTAAAAATGCCATAGAGGCATATGAGAGTAATTTAGCAAATTTGTGAATTTGAGAAGCTTGACCCTAAGACTTGTTGTGAAGGGTGGGATCACTCCTATATACCATTTCAACACTCAACACCACCAACTGGGTCAAGCCAAGTCAAATTAAAACTCAAATGCAACATATGCATAGAGGCATATGTGGCACATAGCCATTTCACCAAACTTTGACCTATGACTTTAAAACTTGACCAAATGATGGGAAACCATCCCTCAACCTAATATAACACTAAATTGACCCCAACCCATGCCTAAGTAAAGCAAGATAAATAAAAGAGGAAAATAAGAAAATTTGGAATATCACATACATGTGTTTATGGCCATTTTTGCAAATCTTGGAACTAGACCTTTTCGAATGGTTGCAATGGTTTGGAAATGTTCCTAAACTAATAAGAATCACATCTGAGTCAAGAAAAGTCAAATCAATTGGAGAGAAATAAAATGGAGAGAAAATTCCCTATTTTACTCACATACACTTTGGCCCATTTTGCAAATCTTCATATGAGACCACCATTGCTTGCCCTATGGTTTCTAAAACTCATATATAACAAAAACAAACACAAATGCATAAAAGAAACCAGATTCAAATCAAAGGAAAATTCAAATTTCAAACACATATGATAATAGTCATATGTCACCCTTTTATTTTCTTCCTTACTTTGCACCTCTTTATCTCTCAAATCTTAAACTAAACTTGGTCAACACTTGCCATGTCATCCAAGACCTTGTCAAGGTGAACAACTTTCATGTTGACCACCATTGCTAAATTTGACCAGGTTGACCAAAATAGATTTGACAAGTGAGGACTTTGAAACTATGAGAAGATCATACCAATTTTGAAATCTTGCAAAACTTCACCAAAATGAATACCACCACCACCATTCTATCACATTAATTGTATGAATGAAGTTCACCAAAAAGAATTTCGAAATTCAAACTTTTTTTCTCATGCGGCCATTTAATCAAACACCTGGCAGGCAGCATCTTTGCTTTATGTTACATGCTATTATCCAGAGGATTTTGGCCTAAACCCCTTTTAACTCGTGATGATCATCAACTCCTGCAACCCCTGCATCAATCCCAGTACCTGCACCGTCGTTTAAAGTGTGGAGAAACACCTAAACAATGCTTGCCGTGCACCATGCCGGCCACCTTTGCACTCGAGCAACCTGAGCCTCTCCTCTCCCCTACACCATGTCTACCAGCATCTATGGAGCACGAGGACACTGCCCATGCCCTGCCCTCGCCCGCCAAGCCACGGCATTGGCCGGGCCAAGCACGCCCAGCCCCATGCCAGGACATGCCAGGCACGCGGTGAGCGCGCTCTGGCGCGCGCCAGAGCATCTCGCGCCAGCACGACGCCGTCCTCCCCCTGCATCCCTACGACTGTAACGAGCATCGCCACTCCCACCTCTACCTCGTAGACACACTCAAACGCCTGCGGCCGCCTCGTCACCGTCGTCCTCATCGGATTTATGCCGCGGGTACCGCCGCAGACATTGCACGCGCCCGAGCAATCCTATCGCGCCCTGGACACGCTAGCTGTACCTGGAGCATCGCCGTGATGTCGCCTACCCGTAGCCGTCCTTACCTTGCCCTTTGGCACACCAGAAACGCCGCGCCATGGCCGCTCCTCCACAGCACCCACGACACCCTCGCCCTACTATAAAAGGAGCACCTCCTCGACCCAATCGTTCACACCAATCTGCTCCCCTCTCACCACTGAGTCTTCCAGCACCACTAGCTCATCCAATTAGCGCCGGAGTCGCCCCAATTTGAAGATCGGAGTCGCCGGAGCCCGCAGATCGCCGTCGCCGATTCACGCCGCCCCGAGCCTCGCCGACGGTACCAGTCGCTTCCTCGTCCACGCCAACGTCGACCAGCACCCAGCAGAACCCCGCGGGAACCTCGGTACGCCCTCCGACCCCCTAGGCTCGCCGTGAGCTCGTCGGAATCCCGCCGGAGACGAAGGCCTCTGTGAGCCGTCGATCCATCCTCTAATCCAACGCCTCTCAGCGAGCGTACCGCTTCGGCGTTTAAAGGGTCACTGACGGGTGGAGCCCGCATCGTCAGGCGGCCCGCGTGTGCGAGTCACACTGCTGGGCCGGCCCAAGTCTTTTCGCCCGTTTAGCCCATTTCACGTTCCCGCCAAGCCCACTAAATTCAAAAATCGAATTTCTGTTAATTCCAATTTCCCTGCTGATGCTGAATTCAAATTTGAATAGTTTAAAATCTACTACACCAAATTTGACAAATTTTATATATTTGGAAAGCCCATGAAATTGTCTAAATAATACCACTGGCCTCATGTCCAAATTCGTAACTAAATTCAAAAGATAAAAACAACAAGGCGGGGCCTTTTCTCACTTCAAATAAATATTAAAAATTATCTATAAATGATTTTGAGTTGATTCCAACTCTAATAAATCACATTTGACATAATCTAATTGTTTATGCAAAAATATAGCATAGTTGTTTTGCATGATCATGGACTAGATCCAAATAATGACTATGGAGCCATTTCTAGTCCATTTAACACATACACATAAACTTATTTAAATAGTATGGGAGCTTCTCTCTCATTTAAATTGTGATCCTAAGTAATTCAAATAGAGGTACTGACCTTGGTCTAATAAGCCTCATATTTTATTACTTAGTGATATTAAATCATTACCATGCTAGTATTAAAATGCATGAGGTGTAGCACCTCATTTAAATTCTACTCTCAAATAATAGATATGAATTGTTGACCTTGGTCAACCAATATTCATACTTTATTATTATTTGAAGAGATTAAATCTTAATAAGATTCAATGAGAGGAAATTATTTCCTCCAAAGCATTAAAGAGCTATACCAATAAAGAATTATAATGAGAGGAAATTATTTTTCTTTAAAATAAAACAAAGTAAATCACCATGTTAATAAGATATGATGCTAGCATAGGCTTGTGTGAATCTTTGGTGTGTTTAGCCTAGCATGCAAGTTTGGGTGGTGATTCTATCCTCGTATTCGTTTATAGACGCTAGTACCGAAGGCTACGAAGGGGACGACGAGAACATCTACGGAGAAGAAGGAGGAACATTTTGATCCATACACCAACCAAGGCAAGCTAATATTCTTGCAAGCTAGACTAATGCAAGTTATAATGTTGCAAGCTAACACTCTTGCAAGTCCCAAGTGCAAAGCTCTACCAGAGCAAGGCACCATCACCATTTATTTTTATGTTCAATAAACCTATCCCATGTTTTTACCTTGCAAATATTTTGCTTATTGTATTTCAAAGCTTATTTTTGATTTATGAGTTATTTGGGCTAGAGTAGAACAAGAGCATCAAATTTAGCCTAAATCAAACAAAGTTAGATAGCACCCCTCATGACTAGTTGCTATTGCTAAAGAAATAAAATTGACTACTCTAGATGGGAACACGTGAAATGAAATAACTTTGAAAGATTTTGAAGGTGAATGTGACATGAATGTTTTGGTGAATTTTGATAAAAACTGATGGTTGGGTTCGGATGCGATACCATTCCAATTTACAAGTACCCCCACAATACATGATTATGGGTAGGGCTTAACTGGAAGTTTATGTGTCTTAGTATGGGTTCCCTCTAAACAAGCGTCATCGGGGTTATGCCAAAAGCTGCCTCCACAACACAAAAGAAACGACGTTAAAGATGAGGTGAATGTCCGGCCCAAGCCCTGTGCAGTTCCCGGGTTGACTGCGATTTTCACCGGGAGGCCAAGCTCATGGGGAGAGGTGCTCATACTAGCATATATAAGTGAAAGGTTATGGTTGATGATCCGCGTACTGAGCTACGATTATTCAGGGTTACTCCTGACGGATGTAATCAAAAGTTGTGGCACAAGTGTACAACCTCTGCAGAGTGTAAACCTATTCGAATAGCCGCGTCCACGGTTAAGGACGGTTGGAAAGGCCATACTGTTCCGTCATCAGACCATTTTCAAAAAGGTGACATATGACTTGTGTTTTAAATTTTGAAAGGTGAATGGTGAATTTAAATTAAAATCACAACCGAGTTATGGGAATGACACTAATGTTCCCACTTGAGTTAGTCTAGTGATTCAAGCATCTTTACTAAATGTTTATGAAATAAACTTGGCTTTATGCAAATAAACCTAGAGCTTAGTATCCCCTTACTAAAATTGATAGTGCTTACACTAGTATTAGTTTGCGAGTACTTTAAAAGTACTCATGGCTTTGTCCCTGGCTATTCAAATGGCCAGACTTTGAAGGGGAACAGCAGTACGAGGAAGATGGACAGCAGGACGTCTACGAGAACTAGGACTACTCCTGACGTCAAGCGTTGGCCTGTGGATTAGATAGCCACTACTACTTCGCTTCCGCTATTTGTGATGTTCGTTGATCAATAGATCAACTACTATTGTAATATTGGATCATGTGATCTACTCTTGTAAGACGATTATGTGTTGTAATAAATGATGACTCTATGATTTTCAACTATTATGTCTCGCAACAACAATATTCCTGGGATTGCGATGTATGGCATAATAGGCATCTGGACTTAAAAATCCGGGTGTTGACAAGTTGGTATCAGAGCCATTGTTTGACCTTAGGAGACCCTAGTTAGAATGGACATTCTGAAAAACCTAAGTTCAAAAACAAATGAAGTGAATATTTTTGAAAAACTTAGCCACTTTCGTCTCTTTGAGATCTTGTTGAAAATCAGAAGTCATGCTCTTCCTTATAAACCTACATAAAATTTTGACACACTCGTTCACTCTCTAACTTACTCATCTAATTCCCTTTCAGATGGAGCCAACCAACGTCAAGTTTTACCAGCTTGGGAATGGCGGAGACTTGAACTTCGAGAGGGACCTTGATGCCCTGTCAGACTTTCTTGGACGCCCCCACCCCGAGTTCCACGGAGTTGAGGTCAACGACCAGCAAGGCGGGGAGCTTCAGTGGGTGATCACCGCCGATCTGAGAGGCAAGATGGAGCCTCCTACTTCTGAGAGGATCCTCTTCTCTTTCAGGGAAGGCAACTGGCTGGACGGACTGGCACGTGCTCTTCAGGAAGCACTTGCCCGTCTGTGCGGGCAGAATGAGGCCGCCATCCATGGAGAGCGCTTTGCGCATCTCGCAAGGCGTGACTCCGATGGAGAACCCATGGGCCTGCCGCTCCACCCTGAGCTGAGGCACCATGTGGATCACCTGGACTTCATGTTGTTCCAGACCCAGAAGGAGCTGGACAACTCGCGTGCCTACGCCAACCAGACCCACATGGCATTGGCTCATCATGCCGATGCTATCAAGCTGCTCGCCAAGGACCGCAAGTCACTCCGTCTGCAGCGTGCCAAGAAGGACGCTACCATTGAGCGCCTTCGCGCCCGGATAGCATCCTTGGAGGCCACTGTCAAGGCTCAAGAAGATCAGCTGAATGGGATGGATGAAGACGGTGAAGACATTCAGGGAGGAGAAGCCTTCCTGAGTGATGACGAGGACTTCAAGGAGGATGAGTTCACTGATGAGGAGGACTATGAGTTTCTGGAGGCCGGAGAGGATGGAATCATCCCGATCGATGTGGATGATGAGGATGAGTAGTTGCACCTGTTCACATGTGTAGGTGTGAGTTTGTATCAGGATCCCCTTGTATCGTAGAGCGGTGAATGGTTCTTAAAACCAACGGTGTGTTAGCTTTGTAATGTGTGATGTTTGGTATGAATGAAAAAGTGTTGTTGGTTGTACCCCCTCAACACTACTAAAGTTTTGAAACTTTTCAAGTTTATCTCAAACAAACCATAGAAATTCCCCGCTTATCTTATGATCCACCTCATTGTTCAGATGGCCCCTCCTACCCGCAACAACCCCCGTGCTCGAGCCAACCAGATGCACATTGAGCATGCCAAGATGACTGACACCATCAACATCCTTGCAATGGAGCGCAAGGCACTTCGCCATCAGCACGCCAAGAAGGACTACCTCATTACTCGCCTCCGCGTCAGAATAGCATCACTGGAGCAGCTCATCCCAATACCCAACCATGCCCCCAGAGGCAAGTCCACTGTGACTTGCTATGAATGTGGTGTTACGGGTCATTACTCTAGAAAGTGCCCGATGAAAGCCGCCAACAATGCCCCATGGACTGGAAGCAATGCTGTACCCATTGCCCAAAAGGACAAGTCAACGGTAACCTGCTACGAATGTGGAACTGTGGGTCATTACTCCAATGAATGCCCCAAGAAGCTTGCTAGGACTGCCTTCAATACCGCTGCAACTGCCCAGCAGCAGCGCTGTGCCACAACTGGAAGGAAGTTTGCCCCACACTACCCAAACAACCGCAACGGTCGTTACTACCGCTTGAATGTCACTGAAGCCCAGGAAGCACCTCAGACCATGCCAAGTATGTCTTCCTGTTAATCCACTTGCTCAATCTCTCTTAGGAACCTAACTTTTCTTAAAATCTCGGGACGAGATTTGTTTAAGGGGGAAGGGTTTGTAACATCCCAAAAATTCAAAACAAAACAAATGAAATTCCCTTGTTCCAAATTTTGGAACCAACAAAAACTTTTATTAAATTAAATGTGATACCTAGTGATCATGCTTAATTCTTGTTTTATTGCCATGATTGCTTGTTGTTAGAAATGGAAATGATCTTAAACCCTAAACCTCACTCCTCTCTTCCCCATCCTAGCAAAAAAATAAAATAAAAGAAATTTAAATAAGAAAAAGGTATATGGCTATAATTATAAATCTTTACCCTAGACCTTTCCACTTTGCTTAGAGGTTTGGAAAACCTTCATACACCCTATCTAACACTTATCAAACCAAATCCAAAGTGAAACCAAAGAAAATAAAAAGAAACTAAAAATGCCATAGAGGCATATGAGAGTAATTTAGCAAATTTGTGAATTTGAGAAGCTTGACCCTAAGACTTGTTGTGAAGGGTGGGATCACTCCTATATACCATTTCAACACTCAACACCACCAATTGGGTCAAGCCAAGCCAAATTAAAACTCAAATGCAACATATGCATAGAGGCATATGTGGCACATAGCCATTTCACCAAACTTTGACCTATGACTTTAAAACTTGACCAAATGATGGGAAACCATCCCTCAACCTAATATAACACTAAATTGACCCCAACCCATGCCTAAGTAAAGCAAGATAAATAAAAGAGGAAAATAAGAAAATTTGGAATATCACATACATGTGTTTATGGCCATTTTTGCAAATCTTGAAATAGACCTTTTGGAATGGTTGCAATGGTTTGGAAATGTTCCTAAACTAATAAGAATCACATCTGAGTCAAGAAAAGTCAAATCAATTGGAGAGAAATAAAATGGAGAGAAAATTCCCTATTTTACTCACATACACTTTGGCCCATTTTGCAAATCTTCATATGAGACCACCATTGCTTGCCCTATGGTTTCTAAAACTCATATATAACAAAAACAAACACAAATGCATAAAAGAAACCAGATTCAAATCAAAGGAAAATTCAAATTTCAAACACATATGATAATAGTCATATGTCACCCTTTTATTTTCTTCCTTACTTTGCACCTCTTTATCTCTCAAATCTTAAACTAAACTTGGTCAACACTTGCCATGTCATCCAAGACCTTGTCAAGGTGAACAACTTTCATGTTGACCACCATTGCTAACTTTGACCAGGTTGACCAGAATAGATTTGACAATGAGGACTTTGAAACTATGAGAAGATCATACCAATTTTGAAATCTTGCAAAACTTCACCAAAATGAATACCACCACCACCATTCTATCACATTAATTGTATGAATGAAGTTCACCAAAAAAATTTCGAAATTCAAACTTTTTTTCTCATGCGGCCATTTAATCAAACACCTGGCAGGCAGCATCTTTGCTTTATGTTAAATGCTATTATCCAGAGGATTTTGGCCTAAACCCCTTTTAACTCGTGATGATCATCAACTCCTGCAACCCCTGCATCAATCCCAGTACCTGCACCATCGTTTAAAGTGTGGAGAAACACCTAAACAATGCTTGCCGTGCACCATGCCGGCCACCTTTGCACTCGAGCAACCTGAGCCTCTCCTCTCCCCTACACCATGTCTACCAGCATCAATGGAGCACGAGGACACTGCCCATGCCCTGCCCTCGCCCGCCAAGCCACGGCATTGGCCGGGCCAAGCACGCCCAGCCCCATGCCAGGACATGCCAGGCACGCGGTGAGCGCGCTCTGGCGCGCGCCAGAGCATCTCGCGCCAGCACGACGCTGTCCTCCCCCTGCATCCCTACGACTATAACGAGCATCGCCACTCCCACCTCTACCTCGTAGACACACTCAAATGCCTGCGGCCGCCTCGTCACCATCGTCCTCGTCGGATTTATGCCACGGGTACCGCCGCAGACATTGCACGCGCCCGAGCAATCCTATCGCGCCCTGGACACGCTAGCTGTACCTGGAGCATCGCCGTGATGTCGCCTACCCGTAGCTGTCCTTACCTTGCCCTTTGGCACGCCAGAAACGCCGCGCCATGGCCGCTCCTCCACAGCACCCATGACACCCTCGCCCTACTATAAAAGGAGCACCTCCTCGACCCAATCGTTCACACCAATCTGCTCCCCTCTCACCACTGAGTCTTCCAGCACCACTAGCTCATCCAATTAGCGCCGGAGTTGCCCCAATTTGAAGATCGGAGTCGCCGGAGCCCGCAGATCGCCGTCGCCGATTCACGCCGCCCCGAGCCTCGCCGACGGTACCAGTCGCTTCCTCGTGCACGCCAACGTCGACCAGCACCCAGCAGAACCCCGCGGGAACCTCGGTACGCCCTCCGACCCCCTAGGCTCGCCGTGAGCTCGTCGGAATCCCGCCGGAGACGAAGGCCTCTGTGAGCCGTCGATCCATCCTCTAATCCAACGCCTCTCAGCGAGCGCACCGCTTCGGCGTTTAAAGGGTCACTGACGGGTGGAGCCCGCATCGTCAGGCGGCCCGCGTGTGCGAGTCACACTGCTGGGCCGGCCCAAGTCTTTTCGCCCGTTTAGCCCATTTCACGTTCCCGCCAAGCCCACTCAATTCAAAAATCGAATTTCTGTTAATTCCAATTTCCCTGCTGATGCTGAATTCAAATTTGAATAGTTTAAAATCTACTACACCAAATTTGACAAATTTTATATATTTGGAAAGCCCATGAAATTGTCTAAATAATGCCACTGGCCTCATGTCCAAATTCGTAACTAAATTCAAAAGATAAAAACAACAAGGCAGGGCCTTTTCTCACTTCAAATAAATATTAAAAATTATCTATAAATGATTTTGAGTTGATTCCAACTCTAATAAATCACATTTGACATAATCTAATTGTTTATGCAAAAATATAGCATAGTTGTTTTGCATGATCATGGACTAGATCCAAATAATGACTATGGAGCCATTTCTAGTCCATTTAACACATACACATAAACTTATTTAAATAGTATGGGAGCTTCTCTCTCATTTAAATTGTGATCCTAAGTAATTCAAATAGAGGTACTGACCTTGGTCTAATAAGCCTCATATTTTATTACTTAGTGATATTAAATCATTACCATGCTAGTATTAAAATGCATGAGGTGTAGCACCTCATTTAAATTCTACTCTCAAATAATAGATATGAATTGTTGACCTTGGTCAACCAATATTCATACTCTATTATTATTTGAAGAGATTAAATCTTAATAAGATTCAATGAGAGGAAATTATTTCCTCCAAAGCATTAAAGAGCTATACCAATAAAGAATTATAATGAGAGGAAATTATTTTTTCTTTAAAATAAAACAAAGTAAATCACCATGTTAATAAGATATGATGCTAGCATAGGCTTGTGTGAATCTTTGGTGTGTTTAGCCTAGCATGCAAGTTTGGGTGGTGATTCTATCCTCGTATTCGTTTATAGACGCTAGTACCGAAGGCTACGAAGGGGACGACGAGAACATCTACGGAGAAGAAGGAGGAACATTTTGATCCATACACCAACCAAGGCAAGCTAATATTCTTGCAAGCTAGACTAATGCAAGTTATAATGTTGCAAGCTAACACTCTTGCAAGTCCCAAGTGCAAAGCTCTACCAGAGCAAGGCACCATCACCATTTATTTTTATGTTCAATAAACCTATCCCATGTTTTTACCTTGCAAATATTTTGCTTATTGTATTTCAAAGCTTATTTTTGATTTATGAGTTATTTGGGCTAGAGTAGAACAAGAGCATCAAATTTAGCCTAAATCAAACAAAGTTAGATAGCACCCCTCATGACTAGTTGCTATTGCTAAAGAAATAAAATTGACTACTCTAGATGGGAACACGTGAAATGAAATAACTTTGAAAGATTTTGAAGGTGAATGTGACATGAATGTTTTGGTGAATTTTGATAAAAACTGATGGTTGGGTTCGGATGCGATACCATTACAATTTACAAGTACCCCCACAATACATGATTATGGGTAGGGCTTAACTGGAAGTTTATGTGTCTTAGTATGGGTTCCCTCTAAACAAGCGTCATCGGGGTTATGCCAAAAGCTGCCTCCACAACACAAAAGAAACGACGTTAAAGATGAGGTGAATGTCCGGCCCAAGCCTGTGCGGTTCCGGGTTGACTGCGGTTTTCACCGGGAGGCCAAGCTCATGGGGAGAGGTGCTCATACTAGCATATATAAGTGAAAGGTTATGGTTGATGATCCGCGTACTGAGCTACGATTATTCAGGGTTACTCCTGACGGATGTAATCAAAAGTTGTGGCACAAGTGTACAACCTCTGCCGAGTGTAAACCTATTCGAATAGCCGCGTCCACGGTTAAGGACGGTTGGAAAGGCCATACTGTTCCGTCATCAGACCATTTTCAAAAAGGTGACATATGACTTGTGTTTTAAATTTTGAAAGGTGAATGGTGAATTTAAATTAAAATCACAACCGAGTTGTGGGAATGACACTAATGTTCCCACTTGAGTTAGTCTAGTGATTCAAGCATCTTTACTAAATGTTTATGAAATAAACTTGGCTTTATGCAAATAAACCTAGAGCTTAGTATCCCCTTACTAAAATTGATAGTGCTTACACTAGTATTAGTTTGCGAGTACTTTAAAAGTACTCATGGCTTTGTCCCTGGCTATTCAAATGGCCAGACTTTGAAGGGGAACAGCAGTACAAGGAAGATGGACAGCAGGACGTCTACGACAACTAGGACTACTCCTGACGTCAAGCGTTGGCCTGTGGATTAGATAGCCACTACTACTTCGCTTCCGCTATTTGTGATGTTCGTTGATCAATAGATCAACTACTATTGTAATATTGGATCATGTGATCTACTCTTGTAAGACGATTATGTGTTGTAATAAATGATGACTCTATGATTTTCAACTATTATGTCTCGCAACAACAATATTCCTGGGATTGCGATGTATGGCATAATAGGTATCTGGACTTAAAAATCCGGGTGTTGACAAGTTGGTATCAGAGCCATTGTTTGACCTTAGGAGACCCTAGTTAGAATGGACGTTCTGAAAAACCTAAGTTCAAAAACAAATGAAGTGAATATTTTTGAAAAACTTAGCCACTTTCGTCTCTTTGAGATCTTGTTGAAAATCAGAAGTCATGCTCTTCCTTATAAACCTACATAAAATTTTGACACACTCGTTCACTCTCTAACTTACTCATCTAATTCCCTTTCAGATGGAGCCAACCAACGTCAAGTTTTACCAGCTTGGGAATGGCGGAGACTTGAACTTCGAGAGGGACCTTGATGCCCTGTCAGACTTTCTTGGACGCCCCCACCCCGAGTTCCACGGAGTTGAGGTCAACGACCAGCAAGGCGGGGAGCTTCAGTGGGTGATCACCGCCGATCTGAGAGGCAAGATGGAGCCTCCTACTTCTGAGAGGATCCTCTTCTCTTTCAGGGAAGGCAACTGGCTGGACGGACTGGCACGTGCTCTTCAGGAAGCACTTGCCCGTCTGTGCGGGCAGAATGAGGCCGCCATCCATGGAGAGCGCTTTGCGCATCTCGCAAGGCGTGACTCCGATGGAGAACCCATGGGCCTGCCGCTCCACCCTGAGCTGAGGCACCATGTGGATCACCTGGACTTCATGTTGTTCCAGACCCAGAAGGAGCTGGACAACTCGCGTGCCTACGCCAACCAGACCCACATGGCATTGGCTCATCATGCCGATGCTATCAAGCTGCTCGCCAAGGACCGCAAGTCACTCCGTCTGCAGCGTGCCAAGAAGGACGCTACCATTGAGCGCCTTCGCGCCCGGATAGCATCCTTGGAGGCCACTGTCAAGGCTCAAGAAGATCAGCTGAATGGGATGGATGAAGACGGTGAAGACATTCAGGGAGGAGAAGCCTTCCTGAGTGATGACGAGGACTTCAAGGAGGATGAGTTCACTGATGAGGAGGACTATGAGTTTCTGGAGGCCGGAGAGGATGGAATCATCCCGATCGATGTGGATGATGAGGATGAGTAGTTGCACATGTTCACATGTGTAGGTGTGAGTTTGTATCAGGATCCCCTTGTATCGTAGAGCGGTGAATGGTTCTTAAAACCAACGGTGTGTTAGCTTTGTAATGTGTGATGTTTGGTATGAATGAAAAAGTGTTGTTGGTTGTACCCCCTCAACACTACTAAACTTTTGAAACTTTTCAAGTTTATCTCAAACAAACCATAGAAATTCCCCGCTTATCTTATGATCCACCTCATTGTTCAGATGGCCCCTCCTACCCGCAACAACCCCCGTGCCCGAGCCAACCAGATGCACATTGAGCACGCCAAGATGACTGACACCATCAACATCCTTGCAATGGAGCGCAAGGCACTTCGCCATCAGCACGCCAAGAAGGACTACCTCATTGCTCGCCTCCGCGTCAGAATAGCATCACTGGAGAAGCTCATCCCAATACCAAACCATGCCCCCAGAGGCAAGTCCACTGTGACTTGCTATGAATGTGGTGTTACGGGTCATTACTCTAGAAAGTGCCCGATGAAAGCCGCCAACAATGCCCCAAGGACTGGAAGCAATGCTGTACCCATTGCCCAAAAGGACAAGTCAACGGTAACCTGCTACGAATGTGGAACTGTGGGTCATTACTCCAATGAATGCCCCAAGAAGCTTGCTAGGACTGCCTTCAATACCGCTGCAACTGCCCAGCAGCAGCGTTGTGCCACAACTGGAAGGAAGTTTGCCCCACACTACCCAAACAACCGCAACGGTCGTTACTACCGCTTGAATGTCACTGAAGCCCAGGAAGCACCTCAGACCATGCCAAGTATGTCTTCCTGTTAATCCACTTGCTCAATCTCTCTTAGGAACCTAACTTTTCTTAAAATCTCGGGACGAGATTTGTTTAAGGGGGAAGGGTTTGTAACATCCCAAAAATTCAAAACAAAACAAATGAAATTCCCTTGTTCCAAATTTTGGAACCAACAAAAACTTTTATTAAATTAAATGTGATACCTAGTGATCATGCTTAATTCTTGTTTTATTGCCATGATTGCTTGTTGTTAGAAATGGAAATGATCTTAAACCCTAAACCTCACTCCTCTCTTCCCCATCCTAGCAAAAAAATAAAATAAAAGAAATTTAAATAAGAAAAAGGTATATGGCTATAATTATAAATCTTTACCCTAGACCTTTCCACTTTGCTTAGAGGTTTGGAAAACCTTCATACACCCTATCTAACACTTATCAAACCAAATCCAAAGTGAAACCAAAGAAAATAAAAAGAAACTAAAAATGCCATAGAGGCATATGAGAGTAATTTAGCAAATTTGTGAATTTGAGAAGCTTGACCCTAAGACTTGTTGTGAAGGGTGGGATCACTCCTATATACCATTTCAACACTCAACACCACCAATTGGGTCAAGCCAAGCCAAATTAAAACTCAAATGCAACATATGCATAGAGGCATATGTGGCACATAGCCATTTCACCAAACTTTGACCTATGACTTTAAAACTTGACCAAATGATGGGAAACCATCCCTCAACCTAATATAACACTAAATTGACCCCAACCCATGCCTAAGTAAAGCAAGATAAATAAAAGAGGAAAATAAGAAAATTTGGAATATCACATACATGTGTTTATGGCCATTTTTGCAAATCTTGAAATAGACCTTTTGGAATGGTTGCAATGGTTTGGAAATGTTCCTAAACTAATAAGAATCACATCTGAGTCAAGAAAAGTCAAATCAATTGAAGAGAAATAAAATGGAGAGAAAATTCCCTATTTTACTCACATACACTTTGGCCCATTTTGCAAATCTTCATATGAGACCACCATTGCTTGCCCTATGGTTTCTAAAACTCATATATAACAAAAACAAACACAAATGCATAAAAGAAACCAGATTCAAATCAAAGGAAATTCAAATTTCAAACACATATGATAATAGTCATATGTCACCCTTTTATTTTCTTCCTTACTTTGCACCTCTTTATCTCTCAAATCTTAAACTAAACTTGGTCAACACTTGCCATGTCATCCAAGACCTTGTCAAGGTGAACAACTTTCATGTTGACCACCATTGCTAACTTTGACCAGGTTGACCAGAATAGATTTGACAAGTGAGGACTTTGAAACTATGAGAAGATCATACCAATTTTGAAATCTTGCAAAACTTCACCAAAATGAATACCACCACCACCATTCTATCACATTAATTGTATGAATGAAGTTCACCAAAAAGAATTTCGAAATTCAAACTTTTTTCTCATGCGGCCATTTAATCAAACACCTGGCAGGCAGCATCTTTGCTTTATGTTACATGCTATTATCCAGAGGATTTTGGCCTAAACCCCTTTTAACTCGTGATGATCATCAACTCCTGCAACCCCTGCATCAATCCCAGTACCTGCACCGTCGTTTAAAGTGTGGAGAAACACCTAAACAATGCTTGCCGTGCACCATGCCGGCCACCTTTGCACTCGAGCAACATGAGCCTCTCCTCTCCCCTACACCATGTCTACCAGCATCTATGGAGCACGAGGACACTGCCCATGCCCTGCCCTCGCCCACCAAGCCACGGCATTGGCCGGGCCAAGCACGCCCAGCCCCATGCCAGGACATGCCAGGCACGCGGTGAGCGCGCTCTGGCGCGCGCCAGAGCATCTCGCGCCAGCACGACGCCGTCCTCCCCCTGCATCCCTACGACTGTAACGAGCATCGCCACTCCCACCTCTACCTCGTAGACACACTCAAACGCCTGCGGCCGCCTCGTCACCGTCGTCCTCGTCGGATTTATGCCGCGGGTACCGCCGCAGACATTGCACGCGCCCGAGCAATCCTATCGCGCCCTGGACACGCTAGCTGTACCTGGAGCATCGCCGTGATGTCACCTACCCGTAGCCGTCCTTACCTTGCCCTTTGGCACGCCAGAAACGCCGCGCCATGGCCGCTCCTCCACAGCACCCACGACACCCTCGCCCTACTATAAAAGGAGCACCTCCTCGACCCAATCGTTCACACCAATCTGCTCCCCTCTCACCACTGAGTCTTCCAGCACCACTAGCTCATCCAATTAGCGCCGGAGTTGCCCCAATTTGAAGATCGGAGTCGCCGGAGCCCGCAGATCGCCGTCGCCGATTCACGCCGCCCCGAGCCTCGCCGACGGTACCAGTCGCTTCCTCGTGCACGCCAACGTCGACCAGCACCCAGCAGAACCCCGCGGGAACCTCGGTACGCCCTCCGACCCCCTAGGCTTGCCGTGAGCTCGTCGGAATCCCACCGGAGACGAAGGCCTCTGTGAGCCGTCGATCCATCCTCTAATCCAACGCCTCTCAGCGAGCGTACCGCTTCGGCGTTTAAAGGGTCACTGACAGGTGGAGCCCGCTTCGTCAGGCGGCCCGCGTGTGCGAGTCACACTGCTGGGCCGGCCCAAGTCTTTTCGCCCGTTTAGCCCATTTCACGTTCCCGCCAAGCCCACTCAATTCAAAAATCGAATTTCTGTTAATTCCAATTTCCCTGCTGATGCTGAATTCAAATTTGAATAGTTTAAAATCTACTACACCAAATTTGACAAATTTTATATATTTGGAAAGCCCATGAAATTGTATAAATAATGCCACTGGCCTTATGTCCAAATTCGTAACTAAATTCAAAAAATAAAAACAACAAGGCAGGGCCTTTTCTCACTTCAAATAAATATTAAAAATTATCTATAAATGATTTTGAGTTGATTCCAACTCTAATAAATCACATTTGACATAATCTAATTGTTTATGCAAAAATATAGCATAGTTGTTTTGCATGATCATGGACTAGATCCAAATAATGACTATGGAGCCATTTCTAGTCCATTTAACACATACACATAAACTTATTTAAATAGTATGGGAGCTTCTCTCTCATTTAAATTGTGATCCTAAGTAATTCAAATAGAGGCACTGACCTTGGTCTAATAAGCCTCATATTTTATTACTTAGTGATATTAAATCATTACCATGCTAGTATTAAAATGCATGAGGTGTAGCACCTCATTTAAATTCTACTCTCAAATAATAGATATGAATTGTTGACCTTGGTCAACCAATATTCATACTTTATTATTATTTGAAGAGATTAAATCTTAATAAGATTCAATGAGAGGAAATTATTTCCTCCAAAGCATTAAAGAGCTATACCAATAAAGAATTATAATGAGAGGAAATTATTTTTCTTTAAAATAAAACAAAGTAAATCACCATGTTAATAAGATATGATGCTAGCATAGGCTTGTGTGAATCTTTGGTGTGTTTAGCCTAGCATGCAAGTTTGGGTGGTGATTCTATCCTCGTATTCGTTTATAGACGCTAGTACCGAAGGCTACGAAGGGGACGACGAGAACATCTACGGAGAAGAAGGAGGAACATTTTGATCCATACACCAACCAAGGCAAGCTAATATTCTTGCAAGCTAGACTAATGCAAGTTATAATGTTGCAAGCTAACACTCTTGCAAGTCCCAAGTGCAAAGCTCTACCAGAGCAAGGCACCATCACCATTTATTTTTATGTTCAATAAACCTATCCCATGTTTTTACCTTGCAAATATTTTGCTTATTGTATTTCAAAGCTTATTTTTGATTTATGAGTTATTTGGGCTAGAGTAGAACAAGAGCATCAAATTTAGCCTAAAGCAAACAAAGTTAGATAGCACCCCTCATGACTAGTTGCTATTGCTAAAGAAATAAAATTGACTACTCTAGATGGGAACACGTGAAATGAAATAACTTTGAAAGATTTTGAAGGTGAATGTGACATGAATGTTTTGGTGAATTTTGATAAAAACTGATGGTTGGGTTCGGATGCGATACCATTCCAATTTACAAGTACCCCCACAATACCTGATTATGGGTAGGGCTTAACTGGAAGTTTATGTGTCTTAGTATGGGTTCCCTCTAAACAAGCGTCATCGGGGTTATGCCAAAAGCTGCCTCCACAACACAAAAGAAACGACGTTAAAGATGAGGTGAATGTCCGGCCCAAGCCCTGTGCAGTTCCCGGGTTGACTGCGGTTTTCACCGGGAGGCCAAGCTCATGGGGAGAGGTGCATATATAAGTGAAAGGTTATGGTTGATGATCCGCGTACTGAGCTACGATTATTCAGGGTTACTCCTGACGGATGTAATCAAAAGTTGTGGCACAAGTGTACAACCTCTGTAGAGTGTAAACCTATTCGAATAGCTGCGTCCACGGTTAAGGACGGTTGGAAAGGCCATACTGTTCCGTCATCAGACCATTTTCAAAAAGGTGACATATGACTTGTGTTTTAAATTTTGAAAGGTGAATGGTGAATTTAAATTAAAATCACAACCGAGTTGTGGGAATGACACTAATGTTCCCACTTGAGTTAGTCTAGTGATTCAAGCATCTTTACTAAATGTTTATGAAATAAACTTGGCTTTATGCAAATAAACCTAGAGCTTAGTATCCCCTTACTAAAATTGATAGTGCTTACACTAGTATTAGTTTGCGAGTACTTTAAAAGTACTCATGGCTTTGTCCCTGGCTATTCAAATGGCCAGACTTTGAAGGGGAACAGCAGTACGAGGAAGATGGACAGCAGGACGTCTACGACAACTAGGACTACTCCTGACGTCAAGCGTTGGCCTGTGGATTAGATAGCCACTACTACTTCGCTTCCGCTATTTGTGATGTTCGTTGATCAATAGATCAACTACTATTGTAATATTGGATCATGTGATCTACTCTTGTAAGACGATTATGTGTTGTAATAAATGATGACTCTATGATATTCAACTATTATGTCTCGCAACAACAATATTCCTGGGATTGCGATGTATGGCATAATAGGCATCTGGACTTAAAAATCCGGGTGTTGACAAGTCCCATGTGGACTCCACCTTCCTTGGTGGTTTCTTCCGGACTTTTCTAGAACCTTCTAGAACCTTCCATAGAACCTTCCGCATCATTTTAATTCACATAAAATGACATCCTATATATGAATCTTATTCTCCGGACCATTCCGGAACTCCTCGTGATGTCCGGGATCTCATCCGGGACTCCGAACAAATATTCGAACTCCATTCCTTATTCAAGTTCTACCATTTCAACATCCAACTTTAAGTGTGTCACCCTACGGTTCGTGAACTATGCGGACATGGTTGAGTACTCACTCCGACCAATAACCAATAGCGGGATCTGGAGATCCATAATGGCTCCCACATATTCAACGATGACTTTAGTGATCGAATGAACCATTCACATACAATACCAATTCCCTTTGTCACGCGATATTTTACTTGTCCGAGGTTTGATCTTCGGTATCACTCTATACCTTGTTCAACCTCGTCTCCTGACAAGTACTCTTTACTCGTACCATGGTATGTGGTCTCTTATGAACTTATTCATATGCTTGCAAGACATTAGATGACATTCCACCGAGAGGGCCCAGAGTATATCTATCCGTCATCGGGATGGACAAATCCCACTGTTGATCCATATGCCTCAACTCATACTTTCCGGATACTTAATCCCACCTTTATAACCACCCATTTACGCAGTGGTGTTTGGTGTAATCAAAGTACCTTTCCGGTATAAGTGATTTACATGATCTCATGGTCATAAGGACTAGGTAACTATGTATCGAAAGCTTATAGCAAATAACTTAATGACGAGATCTTATGCTACGCTTAATTGGGTGTGTCCATTACATCATTCATATAATGATATAACCTTGTTATTAATAACATCCAATGTTCATGATTATGAAACTAATCATCCATTAATCAACAAGCTAGTTTAAGAGGCATACTAGGGACTCTTTGTTGTTTACATATCACACATGTACCAATGTTTCGCTTAATACAATTATAGCATGGTATATAAACATTCATCATAAACATAAAGATATATAATAACCACTTTTATTATTGCCTCTTGGGCATATCTCCAACATTATGGGGGGAGGGATAGCTCAATAGATTTAAACCGCACTCCCCCTATGTTCATGCGTGCCTTTCATCTAGATATATAGTTTGAGAGTGGTACGTGTGCACGACGGTCAAGCGAAATTCGATGGATCAATGATATTTAGCTCATGCCTCAACTCAATGAAACGCTTCTCATCCAAGGGCTTTGTGAAGATGTCCGCCAATTGCTCCTTGGTACCGATGTAGGATAGTACAATATCTCTGCGAGCAATGTGATCCCGGATGAAGTGGTTCCGTATCTCAATGTGCTTCATCTTGCCATGAAGAACCGGATTGTAGGCGATCTTGATTGCGCTCTCATTGTCACACAAAAGAGGCACCTTGCTATACTCGAGTCCATAATCCCGCAAGGTTTGCCTCATCCACAAGATTTGAGCACAACTACTTGCCGCGGCAATATACTCGGCTTCCGCGGTGGAGACGGAGACACAATTTTGCTTCTTCGAGGACCAACACACCAAAGATCTTCCAAGAAAGTGACAAGCTCCGGATGTGGACTTCCTATCAACCTTGTCGCCCGCCCAATCAGAGTCGGTGAAACCAATCAAAGCAAAGTCCGTGTCCCTTGGGTACCATAGTCCGAAGTGTGGGGTATCAACTAAATATCGAAAGATCCTTTTGACCGCCACAATGTGGCTTTCCTTTGGGTTTGCTTGAAACCGTGCACACATACCAACGCTCAACATTATATCCGGGCGAGAGGCACAAAGGTAAAGAAGCGAACCTATCATCGAACGGTAGAGCTTGGGATCCACCGCCTTGCCGGTCTCGTCAAGAGAGAGTTGACACTTGAGATGCATCGGAGTTCCAATGCCTTTGGCGTCCTTCATATCAAAGCGCTTGAGCATGTCTTGGAGGTATTTTGCTTGATTGATGAAGGTGCCTTGTCCCATTTGCTTGATCTCGAACCCAAGGAAGTACTTGAGTTCACCCATCATTGACATCTCAAACCTATTTGTCATCAACATAGCAAACTCGTCATTGAATTTTGTGTTAGTCGAGCCAAATATGATGTCATCTACATAGAGTTGGCATACGAAAAGCTCCCCATTGACTTTCTTAGTAAAAAGAGTGGGATCAATTTTCGCCACTTTGAAACCACGGTCTTCAAGCAACTCCTTTAGATGCTCATACCAAGCTCTAGGAGCTTGTTTGAGTCCATATAGGGCCTTTTTGAGCTTGAAGACATGGTCCGGGAAATGGGGGTCCTCGAACCCCGGGGGTTGCTTCACATATACTTCCTCATGTAGAGGACCATCAAGAAAAGCACTCTTAACATCCATTTGTTGCAACTTAAAGCCATGATGAGAGGCAAATGCCAAAAGGACACGGATGGACTCAAGCCTTGCAACGGGTGCAAAGGTTTCACCAAAGTCCACACCTTCAATTTGAGAATAGCCTTGTGCCACCAATCTTGTTTGTTGCGGATGACCATGCCATGTTCATCTTGCTTGTTCTTGAAGACCCATTTAGTGCCGATAACATTGCGGCAATGATCGGGTCGCTTCATGAGAGTCCACACATCATTCCTCTTGAAGTTGTTGAGTTCCTCTTGCATTGCATTCAACCAATCGGGATCTTTGAGAGCATCATTGACCTTTAGTGGTTCCTCCATAGAGACAAAGGCGTGGTGCTCACAAAAGTTTGTTAGTTGCATCCGGGTGGTTACTTTGCTCTTTATATCACCAATGATATTATGCAAGTAAAGAGACTTGAGGCGCAAGTGTCTTATAGTAGGGTCTTCACGTCGAGTGTCGGCTAAAGGAGAAGATTCTTGTGAGTCCTCTTGGCCTTCATCACGGTTTAGGTCCTCGCCTTGACCTCCATTGTTGTTGAAAGGGGCATCATCATCGTGAGAGCCGGATGGCTCGGGGGTATTAGGAATAGCATTGTCCATAAATATTATCCCCGAACCACTCGGAGAGGAACTTGAAGCTTGGCCTTGGTCACTTGATGTTGATTGTTGTGGTAGATGAGCTTGCGGTGAGTGTTCTTGAGCTTGTTGGGGTGAACTTGGACTTGATTGTTGTTGTAGTTGTCGATGTTGAACTTGAGGTTGTTGTAGAGGTTGAGGTTGAACTTGAGGTTGTTGTAGAGGTTGACTTGCATTTATAAGATCAACGGAAGAAGCTTGGTGATGCGTCCCCGACGTATCCATAATTTCTGTTGTTCCATGTTTGTTTTATGACAATACTTACATGTTTTGCTTGCACTTTATGATGTTTTCATGCATTTTCTGGAACTAACCTATTAACGAGATGCCACAGTGCCAGTTCCTGTTTTCTGCTGTTTTTGGTTCCAGAAAGGCTGTTCGGGCAATATTCTCGGAATTGGACGAAATCAACGCCAAACCTCCTATTTTTCCCGGAAGGCTCCAGAACACCGAAGAAGAGTCGGAGAGGGGCCAGGGGGCCACCACACCACATGGCGGCGCGGGCCAGACCCTGGCCGCGCCGGCCTAGGGTGAGGCGCCCCCAGGTGCCCCCCTGCGCCGCCTCTTCGCCTATAAAATCCCTTTCGACCTAAAAACGCAGGACGAATTGACGAAACTCCAGAAAAGTTACTGTGACGCCGCCGCCATCGCGAAACGGAGTTTCGGGGGACAGAAGTCTCTGTTCCGGCACCCTGCCGGGACGGGGAAGTGCCCCCGGAAGCCATCTCCATCAACGCCACCGCCTCCGCCATGCTCCGTGAGTAGTTCCCCCATGGACTACGGGTTCTAGCAGTAGCTATGTCGGTATACTCTCCCCCATGTACTTCAATACAATGGTCTCATGAGCTGCCTTACATGATTGAGATTCATCTGATGTAATCGGTGTTGTGTTTGTTGGGATCCGATGGATGATACATTATGATTAGTCTATCTATAAAGTTTGTGAAGTTATTGTTGCTGCAATCTTGTTATTCTTAATGCTTGTCACTAGGGCCCGAGTGGCATGATCTTAGATTTAAGCTCTATAATTATTGCTTAGATTGTATCTACAAGTTGTATGCACATGTCACTGTCCGTAACCAAAGGCCCCGAAGTGACAAGAATCGGGACAACCGGAGGGGATGGCGGTGATGTGAGGATCACATGTTTTCACGGTGTGTTAATGCTTTGCTCCGGTACTCTATTAAAAGGAGTACCTTAATATCCAGTAGTTTCCCTTGAGGCCCGGCTGCCACCGGCTGGTAGGACAAAAGATGTTGTGCAAGTTTCTCATTGCGAGCACGTACGACTATATTGGAAAACATGCCTACATAATTAATAATCTTGATGTTCTATCTTAATGCTTTGATTTCTATCAATTGCCCAACTGTAATTTGTTCACCCAACACTTGTCACTTATTGGAGAGTTACCACTAGTGTAGATCGCTGGGAACCCCGGTCCATCTCTCATCATTATATACTCGTTCTATATGTCATTGGAAGTAGTATCAACTATCTTCTGGTGCCATTGCTCTCATATTGCTATTCGCTGTGTATTCTTTGTTACTACTGCTCTCATATTACTGCTACTTTCACATCACCCCTGTTACTAGTGCTTTTCAGTGCAGCTGAATTGACAACTCAGTTGTTAAGGCTTATAAGTATTCTTTACCTCCCCTTGTGTCGAATCAATAAATTTGGGTTATACTACCCTCGAAGACTGCTGCGATCCCCTATACTTGTGGGTCATCAAGACTGTTTTCTGGCGCCGTTGCCGGGGAGGCATAGCTCTACTCATAAGTTCACCTGGGGAGTACACTCTACCTCTCTCTCTGTTTTATTTTATTTTGTTTTGCTTAGTTTACTTTTGTCTAGTTTATTTGTGCTTAGTTTATTTCTGTCTAGTATTATTTTGCGTAGTTTACTTTTGCTTAGTTTATTTTTGTCTTGTTTTATTTGTCTCATATACCCAAAAATCCATAAAAATTTGAAAAACCAAAAAATTAAAAACTGCTGTTATGGGAGAACCTACAACCTACTTGGAGCTTATAGAATGTTATAATAATTATAGAGAATCAAGAACTGGTAAAATAATGAGTGCTATGATAGAGAAATTAAATACAATTGCTAGAATCTTGCTTAGACGCCATGATATAAACTGTTGCTCTCAACAGGATACTAAACATCTTAAATTTCAATGTGGCTTTAGTGAGGAATTTTTTATTAAGAACTATAACCGGAATTGCTATATTCATTATGGGTTCGAAGAGGTAGAACAATTTGTCTTATTTATGGGAGCCTCCGAGATAGAATCCTTCATGGTTGAGAATTATGAAACTTGTGCTATTTGTAAGGACCTTAAAGATTATGTCTGTACTATCCTTAATTCTTGCATAGAATGCTACAGTAGGAATCCTTATATCCTTGATTATAAAGAGAGACACATTAATGCACAAGAATGCACTCACAATTTGCAGGAATCGGTGGAAGAAGAAACTGATGAACCTGAAAGCTCATTGGATGAAAAAGAGGAGGAAATTGATGAAATTAAAAGCTCATTGGATGAAAAGGAAGAGGAGAGCGACGAACAAAAGGAGGAAGAATGGATTAGCTACCCATGCCAACCTTCTAATGAGAGTAACTCTTTATCTCTTACACTATTTGATTGTCCTCCATGCTTACTGGAAGAGGTTGAATGTTATGTTCCTGTGGATTCTCTTGAAATAGTACCTATGAGTAATACTTGTGAGAATAATTATGCTACTGTTATTTATGATAATCCATGCTACTTTGATAAATCTTATGATAATGCTTTGTTTGTGCCCGATGTCGAAATGCATGGTACTAAAGAATTTTGCGTAGCAAATATTTATGATAAAGCTCTAGATGATGGTCCTATGTTACTTGATAAAATTAATTGTACTACTAATGAAAATGGGATTGGAGAGTTCTTGACTTATTCTATGAGTCCCATATCTCTTGAGATTGATCAACTACCTTGTTATATTATTAATAAAAGTAAGTTTGAAAGTTTTAATTCCACTATTCTTGAGATTGATAAAAATTATGAGTTTGTGGATCATGAAAAGTATGCTGCATGTGATAGTTATATTGTTGAGTTTATTCATGGAGCTACTGAAAATTATTATGAGAGAGTAAAATATGGTTGTAGAAATTTGCATGGTACTAAAACACCTCTCTATGTGCTTAAAATTTTGAAGTTACACTTGTTCTATCTTCCTATGCTTGTTACTTTGCTTTTCATGAACTTGTTTATTTACAAGATTCCTTTGCATAGGAAGCATGTTAGACTTAAATGTGTTTTGAATTTGCTTCTTGATGCTCTCTTTTGCTTCCAATACTATTTCTTGCGAGTGCATCATCAAAACTGCTGAGCCCATCTTAATGGCTATAAAGAAAGCAACTTCTTGGGAGATAACCCATGTGTTATTTTGCTACAGTACTTTGTTTTATATTTGTGTCTTGGAAGTTGTTTACTACTGTAGCAACCGCTCCTTATCTTAGTTTTGTGTTTTGTTGTGCCAAGTGAAGCCTCTAATCGAAGGTTGATACTAGATTTGGATTTCTGCGCAGAAACAGATTTCTATCTGTCATGAATCTGGGCTGTTTTCTCTGTAGAAAAATCAGAAACATATGCCAATTTACGTGCTTGTTCCTCAGATATGTACGCAACTTTCATTAGTTTTGATTTTTCTGATTTGAGCAACGGAAGTATTTATTTAAAATTCGTCTTTACTGGCTGTTCTGTTTTGGCAGATTCTGTCTCTATTTTTTGCATTGTCTCTTGTGGACTTTAAGCGAGGTTTTCTAGACGTAGAGGGCTGTAGCTAATGTTTTATTGAGTTCTTGCAATGTGCCACTACAGGACCAAGGTGGATTCAAATTTTTTGAGTACTAACCCCTCTAATGAAGTTTATGAGAAGTTTGATGTGAAGGAAGTTTTCAAGGGTCAAGAGAGGAGGATGATATATGATCAAGAAGAGTGAAAAGTCTAAGCTTGGGGATGCCCCCGTGGTTCATCCCTGCATATTTCAAGAAGACTCAAGCGTCTAAGCTTGGGGATGCCCAAGGCATCCCCTTCTTCATCAACTTATCAGGTTCCTCCCCTGAAACTATATTTTTATTCGGTCACATCATATGTGCTTTACTTGGAGCGTCTGTGTGTTTATTTTCATTTTGTTTTTGTTTGAATAAGATGGATCCTAGCAATCCTTGATTGGGAGAGAGACACGCTCCGCTTTTTCATATGAACACTTGTGTTCTTCGTTTTACTTTTAATGTTCAATGATAAAAGTTGGAAGCTACAATACTTATTATTATTTGGTTGGAAAAGGAAAATGCCTCATATGTCTTGGATAATTTGACACTTGGCAATTGTTTTGAGCTCTCAAGTAGATCATGATTAAGTTTTTGCATGTAGTTTAAACCCATTAGTGGAGAACTACCGTAGAGCTTGTTGAAATTGGTTTGCATGATTGGTCTCTCTTAAGGTCTAGATATTTTCTGGTAAAAGTGTTTGAGCAACAAGGAAGACAGTGTAGAGTATTATAATGCTTGCAATATGTTTTTATGTGAGTTTTGTTGTACCGGTTCATACTTGTGTTTGCTTCAAACAACCTTGCTAGCCTAAGCCTTGTACTGAGAGGAAATGCTTCTCGTGCATCCAAAACCTTGAGCCAAAAACTATGCCATGTGTGTCCACCATACCTACCTACTATGTGGTATTTCCTGCCATTCCAAGTAAATACTTCATGTGCTACCTTTAAACAATTCAAAATTTACTATCTCTTATTTGTGTCAATGTTTTATAGCTCATGAGGAAGTATGTGGTGTTTTATCTTTCAATCTTGTTGGGCAGCTTTCACCAATGGACTAGTGGCCTCATCCGCTTATCCAATAATTTTGCAAAAAGAGCTGGCGCGGGGTTCCCAGCCCCCAATTAATTAACTTCATTAATAATTCTCTTCACATGTTTTGCTCTGATTCATCAGTAAGCAACTTAATTTTGCAAATCGACACTCCTCCATGGTATGAGATTGTTGGAAGGCACCCGAGGATTCGGTTAGCCATGGCTTGTGTAAGCAAAGGTTGGGAGGAGTGTCAACCATAAATAAAACTAAAGTACATGTGTAAACAAAAGAGAAGAGGGATGATCTACCTTGCTGGTAGAGATAACGTCCTTCATGGGAGCCGCTCTTTGAAAGTCTGTTTAGCAAGGGGGTTAGAGTGCCCACTACCATTCGTTGACAACAACAAACACCTCTCAAAATTTTACTTTTTATGCTCTCTATATGATTTCAAAAACTTAAAAAGCTCTAGCACATGATTTAATCCCTGCTTCCCTCTGCGAAGGGCCTTTCTTTTACTTTATGTTGAGTCAGTTTACCTACTTCCTTCCATCTTAGAAGCAAACACTTGTGTCAACTGTGCATTGATTCTTACATACTTGCATATTTGCATTCATCATATTACTTTATGTTGACAATTATCCATGAGATATGCATGTTGAAAGTTGAAAGCAACCGCTGAAACTTATATCTTCCTTTGTGTTGCTTCGATGCCTTTACTTTGAATCTATTGCTTTATGAGTTAACTCTTGTGCAATCTTTTGATGCTTGTCTTGAAAGTACTCTTTATGAAAAGTTTTGCTATATGTTATCTACTTGTTAGCAACTATAGATCATTGCCTTGAGTCACTTCATTCATTTCATATGCTTTGTAATAGTATGATCAAGGTTATGTAAGTAGCATGTCACTACAGAAATTATTCTTTTTATCGTTTACCTACTCGGGACGAGCAGGAACTAAGCTTGGGGATGCTGATACGTCCCCGACGTATCCATAATTTCTGTTGTTCCATGCTTGTTTTATGACAATACTTACATGTTTTGCTTGCACTTTATGATGTTTTCATGCATTTTCCGGAACTAACCTATTAACGAGATGTCATAGTGCCAGTTCCTGTTTTCTGCTGTTTTTGGTTCCAGAAAGGCTGTTCGGGCAATATTCTCGGAATTGGACGAAATCAACGCCAAACCTCCTATTTTTCCTGGAAGGCTCCAGAACACCGAAGAAGAGTCGGAGAGGGGCCAGGGGGCCACCACACCACATGGCGGCGCGGGCCAGACCCTGGCCGCGCCGGCCTAGGGTGAGGCGCCCCCAGGTGCCCCCTGCGCCGCCTCTTCGCCTATAAAATCCCTTTCGACCTAAAAACGCAGGACGAATTGACGAAACTCCAGAAAAGTTACTGTGACGCCGCCGCCATCGCGAAACGGAGTTTCGGGGGACAGAAGTCTCTGTTCCGGCACCCTGCCGGGACGGGGAAGTGCCCCCGAAAGCCATCTCCATCAACGCCACCGCCTCCGCCATGCTCCGTGAGTAGTTCCCCCATGGACTACGGGTTCTAGCAGTAGCTATGTCGGTATACTCTCCCCCATGTACTTCAATACAATGGTCTCATGAGCTGCCTTACATGATTGAGATTCATCTGATGTAATCGGTGTTGTGTTTGTTGGGATCCGATGGATGATACATTATGATTAGTCTATCTATAAAGTTTGTGAAGTTATTGTTGCTGCAATCTTGTTATTCTTAATGCTTGTCACTAGGGCCCGAGTGGCATGATCTTAGATTTAAGCTCTATAATTATTGCTTAGATTGTATCTACAAGTTGTATGCACATGTCACTATCCGTAACCAAAGGCCCCGAAGTGACAAGAATCGGGACAACCGGAGGGGATGGCGGTGATGTGAGGATCACATGTTTTCACGGTGTGTTAATGCTTTGCTCCGGTACTCTATTAAAAGGAGTACCTTAATATCCAGTAGTTTCCCTTGAGGCCCGGCTGCCACCGGCTGGTAGGACAAAAGATGTTGTGCAAGTTTCTCATTGCGAGCACGTACGACTATATTGGAAAACATGCCTACATAATTAATAATCTTGATGTTCTATCTTAATGCTTTGATTCCTATCAATTGCCCAACTGTAATTTGTTCACCCAACACTTGTCACTTATTGGAGAGTTACCACTAGTGTAGATCGCTGGGAACCCCGGTCCATCTCTCATCATTATATACTCGTTCTATATGTCATTGGAAGTAGTATCAACTATCTTCTGGTGCCATTGCTCTCATATTGCTATTACTGCTGCTGTGTTACTGTTACTACTGCTCTCATATTACTGCTACTTTCACATCACCCCTGTTACTAGTGCTTTTCCAGGTGCAGCTGAATTGACAACTCAGTTGTTAAGGCTTATAAGTATTCTTTACCTCCCCTTGTGTCGAATCAATAAATTTGGGTTATACTACCCTCGAAGACTGCTGCGATCCCCTATACTTGTGGGTCATCACTTGGCCTTGTGGTGTAGATGGCTCCACTTGGGTGGAACTTGGTCCTTCCCCGGTACTCATAGAAGGTAGCTCTTGAGGTCGGCGAATGCCAACACCCATCCTTCCTATGGTATCCGGGGGAATTGCATCTCCTTTCTCACAAGAAGCACTTCGCTCCTCCAAAGATCCATCATCTTCATCGAAAGTCACATCACAAGATTCTACAACTCGCCCACTTGACTTGTTGAAGACTCTATAGGCGTGAGAATCCGTAGCATAGCCAACAAAAATTCCTTCTTGAGCTCTTGAATCAAACTTAGATAGGCGTGTATCCTTGACAAGCACATAGCATTTGCATCCGAAGACCTTGAAGTATGACACATTTGGCTTGTTGCCGGTGAGGATCTCATATGGTGTCTTCTCAAGACCTTTGCGAAAGTAGAAACGATTAGTGGCGTGGCATGCGGTAGAAATAGCTTCCGCCCAAAAATTGTAGTTAGACTTGTATTCCATCATCATGGTTCGAGCAGCTTCGATCAAGGTTCGATTCTTGCTTTCGGCGACCCCATTTTGTTGGGGAGTATATGGCGTGGAGTATTGGTGTTGGATTCCTTCTTTGCCGAGGAAGTCATCCAAGGTGTAGTTCTTGAACTCCGTTCCATTGTCGCTCCTTATTGCGAGGATCTTGTTGTCGTACTTGCGTTGAACTTGGTTGGCAAACTCCATCATGGTCCGTTGAGTCTCACTCTTGTACTTGAAGAAGAATACCCAACAATAGCGTGAATAGTCATCGACAATGACGAGGCAATACTTCTTTCCTCCAAGACTTTCATGAGACGGTGGACCGAAGAGATCAACATGTAAGAGCTCCAAGCATCTTGTGGTAGAGATGATAGTCTTGGCCTTGTGAGGAGCTCCATGCATTTTTCCTTGTACGCAAGCCCTACAAACACGATCCTTACAAAAAGAGACATCTTCTTTTAGTCCGAGAATGTGGCCACCCTTGTGGAGACTTTGCAGAGTCCTCATGTTGACATGGGCTAGTCGGCGATGCCATAACCAACCCTTGTCACCTTTGGCGAATAGGTAAAGAGCGGAAGATGTTGTCTTTCCGGAGAAATCGACAACATACAAACCGTTCTCTACATATCCAACAAAAGCTACATTGAGTGTCTTGCTCCACAAGAGAACCACCATATGTTCATCAAAGAAAGTACATAACCCCATGCGAGCAATTTGATGAACGGAGAGTAAATTGTAACCAAGGGTCTCGACAAGGAGGACATTCACAAGTGAGATGTCGGGTGTTACCACCACCTTGCCAAGACCCAATACCTTAGAGCACGTGTTGTCGCCATATGATACGGTAGAGTGAGAAGGCTCGAGGTTGACAACAATATTCTTGCTTCCGGTCATATGACTTGTGGCTCCACTATCAACCACCCATTTAGCGCCACCGGAAGCATAGTCCTACAAGGAATCAAGTCTTGGATTTAGGTACCCATTTTTCAATGGGTCCTAGCATGTTAGTAACAAGGGGTTTGGGAACCCAAATAGTCCAATCAACATTGTCCTTTTGAGGACCAATAAAGAGAGCACGAATATGTCCATAGTAATCAACAAAAAGAACATGAGAAGGGTTGTTAGAACCGGCGAAACCCTTCGAGGCGGAGTTGGGTACTCCATCCCTTCTTGAGCTTGCATCGCTCTCTTCAAGGTTGATCTCCATGTTCTCTTTGTTCTTCTTCTTGGTCCTCTTATTCCTCTTCCTCATTGGCTTGGTAGCCACTCCTCCTTCATTGAAAGAGCCCTCTTTGGCTCCATCTTTGGCTTCAACGACTCCTCCCAAGTACTTGGCTTGAACTTGGAGTCTATCAACTTTGGCCTTCAAACGATTGACTTCATCTGCATGCTCCGGGTGAGGATGGCAAATATCAAACACTTGGACTTCCTTTGCCTTGTTCACCCAGAAGTGTTCCATCAAAGCTTCTTCTTGGAGAGCGTTCATCTTCATGAGTATGCGCTTGTCACTCTCCATCTTGGCAATGTCACTTTCATGAGCGCAACACGCACGGTCCTTGCTCAAAGGAAAATGCACCTTCAATGCTTCCTCTTGCATGGAATTGACCTCCATGAGCTTGACTTCCCTTCTCTTCAAGGCGGCTATTTCTTCCTCATGATCACAACAAGTGGCCTTCTCCTTGCTCATGCGGAGACATTCCACCAAAGACTCTTCTTGCATGCTACTCAAACTCAATAGCTTGGCCTTGGTGGCCTCAAGAGTGGCAATTTCTTCTTCATGGTTGCAACATGAGGTCTTCTCTTTGCACAAGCGGTAATATTCATCCAAGGCTTCTTCTTGTAGAGCATTGACCTCCAAGAGAAGAGCATTGTGCCTCCTCAAGGAAGCAACTTGATCAACAAGCTCGTCATGGCAAGAGTTGGGGTCTTCATCATCTTTCTCCTTGTTAGCTTCCTCTAGAGAGAGTATCTTCTTTTTGAGCTCACCCATCAAACCAAGAGTATGGTCTCGATCCTTGGTGAGTTGAGAGATCTTAGCTTTGTTGGTATCTTCAAGGACGATGACACTAGCTTCAAGAGACATGCGCAGATTTCGTTCATCTTCAAGCTCTTCTTTGAGAGAGACAATCTCATTTGCCGCTTCCCTTTCCAGCGTCTCCCTCTCCTCTATAAGATCTTTGAGAGAGGCAATCTCATTTGCCGCTTCTCTTTCCAACGTCTCCCTCTCTTCTATAAGATCTTGTGCCGCACCAAGTTGGGCTAAGAGAGCCCCAACATGAGTCTTGGTATCCCCTTTCATGTTAGTGAGAAAAGAATCCAAACCCATAATCTCACGTTTAACGGTGAGACTAGTGGCATCATCAATATATAAGGCGTTAGTCGAAGATGATGATTTGGAAGGGGATTTTACCTCCATGGATACCTTTTCCATAAGGCAACGAGCATTGTTGGTGACGAGGTTCTCATTAGGAGAGTCGAAGAGGGAGATAGAGGGAGTGGAAATGGCGATGGCGGCCACTCCCTCTCCTTCCTTATTGGAGCGCTTGTCCTCATGTTCCTCATCCTCATCGAAAGAGTACTCTTCTCGAATGATGAAGGCTCTAGGCTTCTTGGTGAAGGAGACCTTGTCGTCATCGGACTTTGGGGAGAACTTGGAGAATCCTTTGGAGAGAGACTTGAACTTTTCCTTGCGGATAAGCCTTCCACCATGATCTTCTCTTCTCTCAAACATACAATCCGCGACAAAATGATTCTTGTCGCCGCAATTGTAACATGTCCTTCCCCTTTGCCCCTCCCTTGGGCTCTTGGAGAAACTTCTTGGAGAATCACGTGATCTTCTTGGTCTTGTGCTTCGGGACTTGTTTCCATCCCAAAATTTCTTGGCGGCGAGAGCCATGTGCTCATGATAATTGATCTTGAGATCATCCGGTCCCCACTCAACGGGATCCTCATCACTTTCACTAGCTTCATATACCTTCATCTTCAATGCAAGATTGGGCTTGCGGGAGTTGTGGGCACGAGCAACAAGATCCTCCGCATTCTTCTTGGAGATGTCCAAAGCGATGACTTCGCTAAGAACTTCATCGGATGGCATAGCACGGAAGGAGGCGTTTTGGCGGATGGCTGTCAACTTCACTTCCTCATATGGGAGGAGAGCGTTGTATAACTTGCGCTTGATCCAATGGTCATCCACAAACGTTGCTCCAAGATCTTGCATTTGTACGGCAAGAGCGATGAGGCGCCGATACATTTCTTCGGGGGACTCTCCTTCAATCATGAAGAAGTTGTCGGCCATGTTGTTCACTTCATCAAAACGAGAGCTTTGGATGCTTGCATTCCCGAGGAAGAGCTTCTCAAGTTTATCCCATGCTTCCTTGGCGGTCTTGAGCGAGCGGATATGAGCGCGGTCCTTGGGCGTGATGGCCATGTGAATCATGTTGATGGCGGTGGCGTTGAGTTGGTCATCCACCACATCTCTCCTTGTCAAGCTCTTTGGGTCTCGTGGTGAGTAGCCCTCCTCGATGATACACCAAAGTTCGGTAGATGCGCTGCGCACATGTGAACGCATTAAGAATTGCCAATTTTCAAAGTTATTTGACTCAAGTAACGGTGTTGAACCATGCGACAAGATGTGTGGCATAGGTATTGGAACGTTTATGGTGTAATCATTTGGTGGTGGCACCGCATGATTACCCCCTAGCCGTTCCACAACCGGTGTCTCATCCTTCCCTTTTGTTGAAGTGCCGGTCTCCCCAAGCCCTTCCTTTTGTGGATCTTTTGTCGTTTGCGCGACAAAATCAACAAGAGGAAAGGGGTTAGCTTTTGGTGGGGGATCCTCGGCACTTGCTTTAGGATCTACGATAGGGGTCGGTTTTTGTGCAACCAACTCCATCATCATCGCCTTCATTTGGTTAACGATTGATGACTCCAATTTCTTGAGGTCATCCAACGTAGCCGTTGTGCTATCGATGGGAGATGATGAAGCGGGTGGCACAAGGGAAGGTGACCCATTCACAACCGTCTCTTGTTCAGCCATTTTTTAGGCGGTAAAGCCCGAGCAAGAAAACCCGCTCTGATACCACTTGAATGGATCGTAGCGAACAAGAGGTGGGTGAATGGCGCTACGGCAAGTTTTAATCTTTTTCAATTTTTAGTGCAACGGAAGGTAAAGGTGATAACTGATGACCCACAAGTATAGGGGGTGTATCGTAGTATTTTCGATAAGTAAGAATGTCGATCCCAACGAGGAGCAGAAGGTGTTGACAAGCAGTTTCGGTGAATGATTCACTGTAGATGCTCACAGACAAGTATTCAGGGGTTTTTGATGTAGCAGTTGAATAAAGTACGAGTAAGTAAAATGCGAGAGTAACAATTGCAGCGAGTGGCCCAATCCTTTTTAGCACAAAGGACAAGCCGGTTTGTTTACTTATAATGACCAAGCGTTCTTGAGGACACACGGGAATTTAGTCTAGTGCTTTCGCTTCATATAGCTGATTAATCTTCATTGTTTTGATAAGTGTTGTGTGGGTGAACCTATGCTAATGCATCGCCCTTCCTAGGACTAATACATACTTGTGATTATACCCCTTGCAAGCATCCGCAACTACAAGAAAGTAATTAAGATAAATCTAACCACAGCCTTAAACTCTGAGATCCTGCTATCCCTCCTGCATCGATATACCAGCGGGGGTTTAGGTTTCTGTCACTCCGGCAACCCCGCAATTAGCAAACGAGTACAAGATGTATTCCCCTAGGCCCATAAAGGTGAAGTATCATGTAGTCGACGTTCACATGACACCACTAGAAGAATAACACCACAACTTAAATATCATAACATTGAAAATTACCCAACATAATTCACTACTAACATTTAGACTTCACCCATGTCCTCAAGAACTAAACGAACTACTCACAAGACATCATATGGAACATGATCAGAGGTGATATGATGATGAATAACAATCTGAACATAAACCTTGGTTCAATGGTTTCACCCAATAGCATCAATAACAAGTAGAAATCAATACCGGAAGAGTTTCCCCTATCAAACAATCAAGATTCAACCCTAATTGTTACAGCGGTGACGAGGCGCAGCGGTGGAGATGGCGGTGATGATGATGGAGATGATGACGATGGTGATGGAGATGATGTCCAGCTCGATGTCGGTGACGATGGCATCGATTTCCCCCTCCGGGAGGGAATTTCCCCGGCAGATTTCAGCCTGCCGGAGAGCTCTTTTCTCTCTGGTGTTTTCCGCCCCGCAGAGGCGGCTGTGACTCCTCGTGACTATCCCCCAGGTCTTAGGTTTTCGGGACGAAGATGTACGCGAAGGAGAGGGGGCCAGAGGGGGCTGTGGGCCCCCTCCTCACAGGGCGGCGCGGCCAGGCCTTGGGCCGCGCCAGCCTATGAGGTGGGCCCACGGCAGCCCTCCTCGGCTCCTCCTTCTGGCTCCCTTCGTCTTCTGGAAAAATAGGATTTTTCAGATAATTTCTGGCAATTGTTGATCTTCCGAAATATTGCCTTCTGACGACGCTTTTTCCAGCAGAATCCTAGCTCCGGTGCGCGATCCTCCAATAATCATGAAACATGCAAAATAGATGAAATAACATAAGTATCATCTCCAAATATGAAATATATCAATGAATAACAGCAAATTATGATATAAAATAGTGATGCAAAATGGACGTATCAACTCCCCCCAAGCTTAGACTTCGCTTGTCCCCAAGCGAAACTGAACTCGGTAAACAGGACCACATGTTTATGGAGTGAAGAGTCGATAAATGAAATACGGACAAGAAGCATCATATCAATTCACACAAGACATTCTAATGAACAACTTCCTCATATAATTCAAGTTGAAACAAGTAGAGGGTAATCACAAATAAAGGTGCATAAGAAATCATAGTTGGTGATGGCAAACTTCGTTCTTGGTCAGAGAACAATTAACATATTATGTTAAAGCTAATATGGCACAACTTGCATACTCAATTATAATAATCTCCTCATAATCATTGATAACTTTCAAAGCTATATTCATTCAGATAAAACTTGTACTAAACAAGGAAGAATAAAAGACATGATGAAGTAAATCACAATATATATAGTTTGATCACAACAACTCAAATGCTTGCTTAAGATGGAGGGAAATAGGTTTACTGACTCAACATAAAGTAAAAGACAGGCCCTTCGCAGAGGGAAGCAGGGATTAACTCATGTGCTAGAGCTTTTTCAGTTTTGAAATCACATAAAGAGAATAAAAGTAACAATTTGAGAGGTGTTTGTTGTTGTCAACGAATGGTAGCGGGTTCTCTAACCCCCTTGCCAGACAAAGTCTCGAAGAGCGGCTCCCATAAAGTTTTATTTTTGGTTGGCACTCCTTCCAACCTTTGCTTACACAAGCCATGGCTAACCGAATCCTCGGGTGCCTGCCAACAATCTCATACCATGAAGGAGTGCCTTTTTATTTTAGTTTTATTTAGATGACACTCCTCCCCACCTTTGCTTTCTCAAGCCACGGCTAACCGAATCCTCGGGTGCCATCCAGCAATCACATACCGTGGAGGAGTGTCTATTTGTAAAATTATGAGAGTTAATTAATTTGGGACTGGGAACCCCATTGCCAGCTCTTTTTGCAAAGTTATTGGATAAGTGGATGAAGCCACTAGTCCATTGGTGAAAGTTGCCCAACAAGATTGAAAGATAAAATACCACATACTTCCTCATGAGCTATAAAACATTGACACAAATAAGAGATAGTAAATTTTGAATTGTTTAAAGGTAGCACACGAAGTATTTACTTGGAATGGCAGGAAATACCATGTAGTAGGTAGTTATGGTGGACACAAATGGCATAGGTTTGGGTTAAGGTTTGGATGTACGAGAAGCATTCCCTCTCAGTACAGGTCTTTGGCTAGCAAGGTTAATTAGCAAGCATAAGAGTTGAGGGAAACAAACAAATATACATGTGATAGAAACAATCATGCATCTTCCTTGTAAGCACAAACAATTTTAACTTCAGAATAATGAGCTATGAGCTAACAAGAAAGGAAGACAATGGAACAACTACATGTATTTCTCTTTTCTACTTAAGCCTCAAAGTGTTGTTGCTATTGACCAATGCTAAGTTTGCCAAAACCAAATAGATTACTCAAAGCTCCCAAAGTGATACCAATACTAATAACAAGATCAATCATATAATAGAGATTGCAAACTAAAATAAGATGTGCAATATGTAAATGATAAGACTTCTCGTTAATATTCCATAACGATAACTCACACCAAGGGATACATAGACAACCAACTAAAGAGAGATACTTCCACACTGCAACCCATCTTATATGATAACTTCCCTACTCATGATATGACACTACTCGATAGTAAAAGTAAAAAGATAGTGATGATGTGATACCGCGGCACTCCCCCAAGCTTGGAACAAACCAAGGGGATGCCAATACCGATGATGAATTACTCCTTCGGCGGTGGTGGTGATGAATTTCCATCATCAGACTTCCAAGGCACCGATCAAGGCGGTGATTCCTTCACAAGGTTGGGGCGAGCTCCACAACACGGAGGCTCCCAACACCCTATGGAGCTACTACATCACCAAGCTAGCCTCCATAGCTGCACTTTCTCCAATGCTCCACCATAGGAACCCTACCACCAAGATCCACTAAGGAATAGCTGGTATTGGTGAAATCTCTCTTAGTAGAACTATAGATCGGGGTCTCCTCCACCACTCCTCAAAGTTTGGGCAAGATTGGTTGGATGGTTGGGGAGATCCTCAAGGATTAAGCTCAGAAACAATGGAGAAGAGAGAGAGGAAAGAGATAAAATCATGTTGGGGAAGAAGGGCCCTTTAAATAGGCCCCTCCAAATCCAACCGTTATGTCCAGTTTTGCCTAAGCGGTACTACCGCTTCTGGGAAGCGGTACTACCGCTCTGAGTTCGAATTACCCAGATCTGGTCCACGTGGATGCAGAGCGGTACTACCGCTCGCGGTACCGCTTGAGGTACCGCAACCGGGTCCAAACCTTACTGGACTCGAAGCGGTACCGGAGCGGTACCAGAGCGGTACTGTCGTAACTAGTTACGGTACCTGGGCGGTACCATGAGCGGTACTACCGCTCGTGAGCGGTACTACCGCTCCAGGTACTGCAGAGGTACCGCAACTCGTATTCTGGGTCAAACTCAGCGCAAACTCAGAGCGGTACCATGGGCGGTACCTATAGAGGTAGCGGTACTACTGCTACAGGTACCGGTAGTACCGGCCTGGCTAAAACTGGTTTTCTCCCCTTTTTTCTCTCCAGCCATGTCACCTCGCGATACACACACAAAACCAGAAAACCGATAAACTACGCTTCAGTCTTCCGATCTTGACGTGTCCAGCGAGGTCACCTTGCACTTGCAAATCTAACAATGATACTCAAGGCACACGGTGAGATTACTCAAGTGTTGTCATCAAATACACAAAACTCGGGGTTTAGATTTTGCTCTTACAAGAGCGATACCAGATAAGGAGTAAAAAGAATCATAATCAGATTTTCGCAAATACTTTTAGCTTTCAAATAGTTTTCACAACCACTAGACTCAACATCGACCAGTTGAAAGGGTTTCCTACAGGCAGTCCTGCTTTGATACCAAAACCTGTCGCGACCCCGGAGGTCGTAGGCTAGACAAACCCAGACTGCATCGGGCGTAAGCCTAACCCAGACCTCGAGGGCCTTGCAGGGTGAGAATCGGTAACACAACAGTGACTCTACGACTCAAGGAGTAATACAAGCTCATAACTGAGCAAAGAACCAAAGTATTACAAGCAGAGGTCACTGACCATACATTTCATCAATCAACGGATGCGAAGTTATGCTATTCTAAATAGCAAGATAGCAAAAGGCCTAAGAGGCCAGGAGCATAACGGCGACATCCCAGCCCATAGATTCCAGGCTGCCACATGGGAATCCCAAGCTACTAGTCGATGTCGACCTAGAAACCTTCATTTGTTGGAGCGACTTCGTCTGAAACAAAGCTTGCAAAGCTGAGTACAGGGACCCAGCAAGACTTAGTACAACCTGTTAGGAAAGCGGGTATGCGAGGCTTTATGTGGAGCTTATTTTGCAGAAAGCCAGTTTTCCTTTGTAAACAAGAGGGAGCTTGAGCTCGTCTATTCAGATCATTTTAAAAGGGGATAAGAGAGCGATATCACTAGCTCTACTGATCATCATATTGAATCCACCGAATCTTCATCATCACCTGAACCTGTCACTTAGGAGCACCCCCTCGATACCCTGAGGAGGGATCCTTATCACACATTGATTCCAAGTTTTACGATTAGGTTAAAGTTCTCTATGATCAACACGTCCTTCCCCAAGTCATCCGTAACCGTGGACACGGCTTTTCGAAAAGATTTAACCCTGCAGGGGTGTACAACTTTATCCACACGCACCGACCGACTCTTAGCGCCGTACGTTACACACTTCCTTGGTGTGCCGGCAGTGGGTGGTCGACCAAAACCTTTCCCTTGCTTCGCCTATTCCATGAGTCAATCTAACTGGGGAACTCCGTCATCGTAGGTAGCCATTCTCCGAGGCGGTCCCGGTCATTGTGCGCAGGGGATCCAGTTCAATGCCTCCAGCATCCTTCACCCTAGCCACATCCCTGTATGATGCACCTTTGAAAACCTTTTCCATGCCTTCGCCATGCAGAATGCCAAATGGAACTCGCAAACTAATTGACTCATGGGTAAGCTAGGCAAGTTAGGGCCAAGGGGTTCCCTTGGGCCATGTGTGGCTGTACGCTCAGTCTTGGTTCCGAAGGCGAGAACCTCAGGTCCTAGTATCGGCGAGAACAAGACAAATCACCACATCCCCATGTGGCGGCCCATCCAAGCCTTTAAGCATGTTTAATTATCATCACTGATCTTACCACGTCATCCTGCCATACTATGTTCATTCGCAGCTCTGATTCATCAACCGGATGGATCAGGATTCGTCAACTAAGCATGGCTAAGCATATCCAATATAACAGCTCTAGCGATGCACACGAGCTCAAACCTAGTCTTGCTGGGAGCAGTGGATCAGAGTATTTAGGCTGCAAGGATGGTAAATGCAACACACATAGGATAACTATTTCTGCCGATAAAACATATTGGAAACGAATGCAATATGTAGGAACTAGAAATAAAAGCATTTCGAAATCATAATGTTCATCGATGGATAAGTATTGATCTTCGGTGCTGTCGATCTTCATCGTCTCGGGCTTGTGCTCTATCAATCGCGAAGACGCAAATACCAGAAAGATAAAACAACAATCAACACATGGCATCGATGCAATGCACAAACAAGAATGATGTCATGACATATTTAAAGGCACTGAATTTTAATCCCTAAACATGGGGAACAATTTAAATGGAGTTCAAATACCTTAGATATATCATTTGCATTAACTCCATGATTACATAAAAGAGTTGTTTTGTTCTTCTATTATAAACAGTAGTTTAATTTGGTTAATGATGCATGATTTTGATACAACCGGATAGATGACATTTTTATGAACAGTTTGATATCTTATTTGCATTTTTCTGAATTTATATAGTTATGAATTTTACAAGTTCCGATTTTTTTACTGAAAACGGAAAACAGCAAGACACGAAAATTAGTCTTCTAAATTCTCTGAAAATATCTCACGAATTTTGTTACTAAGCACTCAGTTCAGAAGTCGAGTACTGAAGCTTTTAAACTGAAAATAGGGGCACAACAACTAGTTCAAACATTCGGCCAACCTGATGGTCTCCTGGGCTGTAACTTCTCTCATAGAAACCTGAACATAGGCACTCAACTACTACTATTACTCTGAGCTCTAACATCATATTCCCGCTGGTTGTTGAAATTCGAATTAAGATGGTTCAGACTGTAGGTAACTCCATAGCAAGAAACGGGCTTTTAGTAGATATGAATATTTGAGTCATAGATACATTCCAAAAGTAAACAGGTTACTACTTTGCTGGGAGGAAAGAACTTCAAAGCAGCCCCCAGTTTGGAGTTGTGCGGGTGACCTGATCAGATGTGACTTAGCTAGGTTATACTGAACAATGGCAAACGCCACATAAAGTATGCCTGTAGCTAAATCATGTGTGTAGCAACGCTACAGCAGCTCTAAAAGTGAGTATGTATTTACTGGTTTTTCAGAGATGGACAATCGATCCGAACTTGTTTGATCATCCTTTGAACACGGGAAAAAGGGTGTGGCGGCTAAACATGAATTCTATAGCACATCTACTAAATTCTGAACCTGATACCTATATGCACCTTGACCATGGTTAAAAACAACAGCATGTGTGTGTCTACAAACTGCAATAGGTATCAACGTATGTGCTTCTAGGATTACATCCAGAAGCAAAACCGAAAATTATTTCTCAACCACGTATGGAACAATACAGCAGCGGCAAGTACCAATTTATACCATGAAACACAAGTCCTAGTCATGGATTTACCAGATACCAATCTTACCTGTACTAGAACGTGCCTAAATCAGGTTCTTGATGGGGATTGGCCTCCTAATCCCTCTTGGTTCTCTCGCTGATCAAATCAGGCGGCCCGGCGCTGGGTCCGGCGACTATGAGGCTAGGGTTTCGTGGCCAGTGAGGGAGGAGACAGAGAGAGGTCGAGCTGGGGAGAGGATAGGATAGAGGAGAGCTGTGCGGTGCGCTGGGCATCTCCAGGACGTCTCCTTGGTCGCGGAGGTGGCAAACAGGAGGTGGCTGTCAACACCCGGATTTTTAAGTCCAGATGCCTGTTATGCCATACATCGCAATCCCAGGAATATTGTTGTTGCGAGACATAACAGTTGAATATCATAAGTCATCATTCATTACATACCATAGTCGCCTTACAAATGGAATCACATCATCCATATTACACGAATAGTTGATCTATTGATCAACGAACAAACACAAGTTCATAGCGGAAGCGTAAGATACAAGGACTCTTTAGTCCACAGGCCAACGTCTGACGTCAGAAGATTCCCTAGTTGTCGTAGACGTCCTGGTTGTAGTCCTTTTGATAGTTCTGCTCCTCTTCATAGTCTGGCCATTTGAATAGCCAGGGACACAGCCGTGAGTACTTTAAAGTACTCGCAAACTAATACTAATGTAAGTACCAACAATTCTAGTAAGGGGGGGGGGGGGCTAAGCTCTAGTTTATTTTGCATAAAGCCAATTTGAGTTCACAAGTAATTGAGAAAAGACTTATTCAACTGCTAACTAACTCAAGTGGGAACATTAGTGTCATTCCCACCATTCAGGTGGTGATTTCAATTCAATTCACCACTTCACCATTCAAATTCACCATCATTTTCAAAGATTGACATTGGACAACTGTATGGCCTTTCCAACCGTCCGTAACCGTGGACACGGCTATTCGAATAGGTTTACACTCTGTAGAGGTTGCACACTTGTGCCATAACATTTGATTTCATCCGTCGGGATTACCCCGAATCATCGTAACTCAGTACGCGGATCATCAACCATAACCTTTCACTTACAAACCCTAGTATGAGCACCTCTCCCCATGAGCTTGGCCTCCCAGTGAAGACCAACTGTCAACCTGGGAACTGCACAGGGCTTGGCCGTACAATTCACTTCGATTCACATCATTTCTCAACAACGGAGGCAGCCTCGGCATAACCCCTATGATGTGTGTTCAGAGGGAACTCATACTAAGATGCGTAAATTTCCAGTTAAGCCCTACCCATAATCAGGTATTGTGGGGGTACTCAAAAATTGGAAAGGTATCGCATCCAAACCAACATCAGTTTTATCAAAAATCACCATCTTCTCTTGGTCATATTCACCTTCAAAAATCATTCAATGGAATGACTCATCATTCCAAGGTTTCAAAAATTCATTTCAAAGTCACATGTTCCCATCTAGAGTAGTCAAGTTTTATTTCATTAGCAATAGCTCTAAATCATGAGGGGTGCTATCTTGCTTTGCTTGATGGAGACTAACTTTACTACTCTAGTAAACTTCTTTACTTTGACCAAAGTTAACTATAAAAGTAGCTCTTTAAGAAAACAAGTAAAAACTTGGAATGTAAAAACTTGGGATAGGCTTATGTAAGAAAAGATAAGGTTCATGGTGCCTTGCCCCAAGGGGGCTTTGCACTTTGCAAGAATATTATCTTGCAACAATAGAGCTTGCATTGGTGTTAGTTTGCAACATTATAACTTGCAATAGTCTAGCTTGCCTTGGTTGTTGATGTGGTCAAAGTTCTCTTCTTCTTCTGGGTAGAATCCTTCCTCTTCCTGGTATTCTCCGGTACTAGCGTCTATACACGGATACGAGGATACAATCACCAAACAATACTTAAATAGCCTTAATTAGCCTTAATGGCTCACTCCAAATGATCTAGCATCATCACTTAGCATTTCTACCAAGAATTAATCTAGGTTTTTCTTACTTAGGGTTAGAGAAATAATTTCCTCTCATTACATATGTAAATGATAGTTTCCATTTAGTTCTTGAGTAATAATTTCCTCTCACTGAATCTTCTTAAGATTTAACTTCTCAAACAATCATACATGAAATCATGTTGACCTAAGTCAACCATTCATCATCATCATTTGAGAAAATGATTTAAATGAGGTAGAATACCTCATACTATTTAACAATTCTACATATGATTTAAAATCTCCAAGTATTTCATGTGAGAGTAGTTGACCAGGGTCAATACTTCATATGAAGGTATTTGGGACAAGATTTAAATGAAGTGAATCACTTCATATGATTTGCATAATAGTTTTGGACAATATCACTTAAGTAAACTAGCCATATTGTCCATTAATTAAACTAGGCATGATCATGCAAAGTGACCACATCATTTTCTTACAGAAACAATTAGTGTAAGTCAAATGTGAGCTATTGGAGTTGGAATCAACTCAATATCATTTTTGGTTGATTTTTAAGATTTATTTGAATGTGCAAAAGTCCCTGACTTATTATTTTTGTCACATTATTTCTACACAAGATTTTGAAGTGGGACCAGTGGGGTTTGTTAGATCTTTTCTCTAGCTTTCCAACAACCTAAAATTCATCAAATTTGGTTCAGTAGATTTGATTCTATTTAAATTTGAAAAAGCATCTGCAAGGAATTAATTACATTTCCAAAAATTTGAATTCAAACTTTGGGCTTGCGCGGGAAAGCATTTGGGCCGAAACGAGGGGAGACGAACTGGGCTGGCCCAGTAACGCTTCGGTGCGCCACGGGCCAACTGACAGGGGCCTCCACATGTCAGTGACTGTAACTCACCGAATCGGTACGGGATGCTGAGAGGCGTTGGATCAGAAGAGGATCGTGCGGCTGTGCGTCTTCGTCATCGTCGGGGAGAAGGAGGTGCTGGCATGGTGGAGGTAGGGGTCGATGGCGAGATGGGACTCCGGCGAGCGGCGGCGTTGATGCAGGTCGACGTGGTAGACGACGGCGAGCTCAACGGTGGTCGCTGGAGCTCCGGGGGTGGATTGTAGCGTCGGATTGATCTGCGGCGGCGCACGGGCGGCGAGGTTGCAATTGGACGACGGTGGTGAGCAATGTGGCGTGGCGAGGGTGCGAGGAGAAGCAGTGAGAGGAGGGGAGTCGAGCTGCGTGCTCAGATGAGGAGGATGGGTTCTCCTTTTATAGGAGCTCAAAGTGGCCGGAGGTCTGCGGCAGACCCGACAAGGTCGCGGCGATTTTGGCGATGGAGAGGGGTTGTCGAGGGCAGGGCTGCGTAGGCAGCGGCAAGGCGAAGCTATGGAGCTAGGGAACGAGGTGGGGGACGGCCTGGTGAGCGAGCGCGACGCCAGGGTCTGGCGGCACGGATGCGGAATATCGGCGAGCTGGTCGTCGGCGAGGGTGCTTGCGCGGGGCATGGAGCATGTCTGGCGGGCGCTGGTCGTCCAGTGGAGCGATTTGGTGAAGGGAGAGAGCGAGAGGGGCCCCGGGTCGACGGCGGCAGGTGGCGCTCTGAGCTGCCCGTGGCGTGCTCTGGGGCGTGCCCACGCCGTGATCGGCATTGCCTGGGCCGCTCTGGGCGCGCATTGCCCGACGCGTGTGAGGTTCCTCTCCGTCCATGGTGGGCATAGGGGGTTGCAGGGATGCAAGGGGGAGCTCAGAGACATGGGGGCCAGGGTTGAGAAGGAATGAGAGAAGAAGAAGGGGAACATGGCCGTCATGGCCATATCCTTGCTTGCTAGCTTGCCCTCCTAGGGTTCCTGTACTGGTGTGAGGGTGAGAGGGGACCAGGGGACAGGTGAGAGTGAAATGGGGGTGTAGGGTTGGGTAGAGCACTATTTGGAATAGTGTTTGCATTTAGTTCTATTTGAAAAATTGCAAATTTGGCTCAAATTTGGTTGAGCTCCAAGGGTTTCCAAATTTGAATTTGGTGCATTTGTAAGTTGTAAATGACCAGAGACAACCATGTGTGGTGGTGGAATTTTAAAATTCAAAGAATAGCAAAATTTGACAAAGTGAGATTGTTGTTTATATTAAAAAGTCCCAACTTTGCATGAGCATAGCATTTGATCTAGAAAGAATTTGGCATGGTGATCTTTACAAAAAGTGTTCACCTTGGTGTTTTCTTGGATGAGGTGCAAAGAGTTGACAAGGTTTAGTTTGAAATTTTTGAATGGCAAGGGCTCAAAGTAATGATCAGACTATAATTGGCAGTTTTGACCATTATTGTATGTGAGCCAAATTTGAGTTTGAAAATCATTTGAATTGGGTTTCTTTGATTCCAAGAGTTGTAATAAGTGTGTAGTATCATATTACAACTAATGGTGAAGACCAAAATGGTCTAGGGTCAAAATTTATAAAAATGGCATAAACCATATGTGAGGGTTTTGTGAATTTCTAACTTTTATTCTTTTATTTTTCTTTGCTTCACTTTGACAAAGGTGAGGGTTATTTGGTGTTATATTGGGTTGGATAAAAGGTTCCAACCATTTTGAGGCAAAATTGGTGCCTAGGTCAAGGTTTGATATTTTGGCTAAGTGCCACATATGCCTCTATGCATATGTTTTAATTTATTTTTGTTTCTTTTTGGGTTTCACCAAGGTTGGAGTGGTAAGCCTCAATTTAGGTTTGTTGAGGTATTTCCAAACCATCTACCAAGGTTGACAAGCAAGGTTTAGTATTTGCAAAAAGTAGCCATAGGCTTGCATATGCCTTTTTCTTAAATAAAATCTTTTCCTTTTATTTTATTTCTCAAAGATTGATGACAAGAGGGATGAGGTTTAGGGTTTAGTAAATTTTAACAATGGTTCACCACCATTTGGCAAAATAAGAAAGGTAGAGTTCAAAATTTACACATTAGGGCTATATGCCCACATATATCTTTTTCTTTATTTTGGGTTTCTCAAAATAGATCCAAAGTATTGTTGAGAAAGTTAGGGTTTAGGGTTTTTTCCTTATTTGATTTCTTTCTCTTTTATTTTATTTGGTTTGTGATCTTCACTTGATCACTTTAGGGTTTTAGGTTTTATCACATAAGCATAACACTCATCATGGCAAGAACACAAGTAATATGGATGAGCACTAAGCCTAGCACTTTATTTAAGAAAAGTTTTTGTTGGTTCTCATTTTTTGGAAAAAGGAAATTCATTTTCTCTTTGTTTTGAAATTTGGGGTGTTACAACCCTTCCCCCTTAAACAAATCTCGTCCCGAGATTTTAAGAAAAGTTAGTTTCCTAAGAGAGATTGGGCGATATGATTTAACAGGAAGACATACTTGGCATGGCCTGAGGTGCTTCTTGGACTTCTGTGGCAGTCATGTTGTAGTAGCGGCCATTGTTGTTCTGGTTCTTTCTTGCGGCAAAGCAGCGTTGGTTCTACGCAGGTGCAGCGGTGTTGGCAGCAATCTTGGCGAGTCTCTTAGGGCACTCATTGGAGTAATGCCCAACCACTCCACACTCATAACAAGTGATGGTGGCCTTGTCCTTGTTGGCGATGGGGATGGCGTTGCTTCTAGTCTTAGGGCCAGGGTTGTTGTTGCTGTTGTTGTTGTTCCCGTTGTGGTTGGTGTTGGGGTTGTTGTTGCTGGTGTGATTGTTGTTGTTGTTGTTGTTGTTGCCTCCGGGCTTCGGGGGTCCTCCGTGGTTGTGGGTGTAGTTTGGGCGGTAGTTCTGTGCAGGGGGCTTGTTGTATTTTGGAGTATATCCTCCAGAGGGGTTGTTGCGGTACTTGTGGGTATTGCTGGACCCATGCTGATTCATCATCCGGCGTTTGTGATTCTCGTTGGCTTGGTGAAGCTTCCCTTCCATCTGGATGGCGGAGTCCACCAGGGCTTCTAGGTCAGCAAATGGAATGTTGACCAGTACGGTCTGCATCTCGTCATGTAATCCGTTCAGAAACCTTTCCTTCCGCTTCTCATTGGTGTTGGTTTCGTCCGGGGCGTACCTTGACAGAGTGAGGAATCTGTCACGGTATTCTACCACGGACATCCTGCCTTGCTTGAGTTCACGGAACTCATCTCTCATCTTCTTGATCAGTCCTTGGGGCACATGGTACTTGCTAAACTTCAGCTTGAAGTCTTCCCAGGTCATCATCTGTCCCGCATTCATTGCGCGGGCGCTTGTCCACCAGGCTCGTGCAGGTCCTGAAAGGTAGTGGGTGGCGAATAGCACTTTCTCTGTGGCTTCCACTTGCGCAACTTTGAGGTTGTTCTCCATTGTCTGGAGCCAGTCATCAGCATCGAGGGGCTCTTCGGTCTTGTTGAACATGGGTGGGTTGGTGTTCTGAAAGTTCTTCAGTTTTGACCCAGGGTGGTCGTGGTTTCCATGGCCATTGTTGTTCTGGGCAATCTGTTGCAGTGCAGCAATGTTGGCTTGGCGTTCAGTTCTCTCGACTTCGCGGTCTGCCATCATCATCTCTAGCATCTGCATCATGGCGTCTTGGTTGGCGTTGCGGGTTGGTGGGGCCATCTGATCATTGAGGTAGATGCTAAGATAAGAGGGAAACTTCTATGGTCTGTTTGGGTGTTTAAAGTTCAAAAAGTTCAAAAACTTGAAAACTTGAGTAGTGTTGAGGGGGTAAAACCAACAACACTTTTTCATTTCTACCAAACATCACACATTATAATTCTAACACACCGTTGGTTTGAAGAACCATTCATTCGCTCTACGATACAAGGGGATCCTGATACAACTCACACCTACTTAAGTGCTAGGGTAATACTACTCTTCGGGGCGGATTCTTCGTCTTCACGGGTGATGTGCTTGGCGATAGGCGAGGGCGTTGTCCAAATCCCTGCGGGTTTTGTACAGCCTGAAGTCCTGGTGTGCTACCTCGTGGTTCATCTCCGTGTGCGGGGGCATGGTCATCGATCTTCCCATGGAGTCATGTCTTGGGTAGTAGATGAAGCGAGTGTTCCTGATCTTGTTCTCATTTTGTCCACACAGACGGGAAATTGCTTCTTGCATAGCTTTGACTAGTCCTTCCTTCCAAGTGTTTCCCGTTACAGAAAACCAGATGGTTTCCCATACCGGGGCTCCAAGCTTTCTTCGTAGATCAGTAGACACTTCCCACCGAGGGGGTTCTCCGGAGTGGTTGTTGAGGGGTATTTCGAAGAACTCGGGATACGGGTGTCCTAGATATTCCACTAGTTGCTTTAAATCCTGTTCAAACCTTAGGTCGCCTCCGGGACCAAGCTGATAGAATTCCCATTGGTACTCCATCTGTGAGGAATTTGGGTAAGTAAGTTAAAGAAGTAGTCAAGTGTGCAAGATTTTAGATAGTTCTACAAGAAAAAGTAGAGCGTGAATTTTCTTCTTTGAAAAAGATCTCAAGGATAAGAGTGAGAATAAGTTTTTCACAAATATTCACTTCTTTGATTTTGAAACTAAGTTTTTCAGACGTCCATTCTAACTAGGGTCTCCTAAGGTCAAACAATGGCTCTGATACCAACTTGTCAACACCCGGATTTTTAAGTCCAGATGCCTGTTATGCCATACATCGCAATCCCAGGAATATTGTTGTTGCGAGACATAACAGTTGAATATCATAAGTCATCATTCATTACATACCATAGTCGCCTTACAAATGGAATCACATCATCCATATTACACGAATAGTTGTTCTATTGATCAACGAACAAACACAAGTTCATAGCGGAAGCGTAAGATACAAGGACTCTTTAGTCCACAGGCCAACGTCTGACGTCAGAAGATTCCCTAGTTGTCGTAGACGTCCTGGTTGTAGTCCTCTTGATAGTTCTGCTCCTCTTCATAGTCTGGCCATTTGAATAGCCAGGGACACAGCCGTGAGTACTTTAAAGTACTCGCAAACTAATACTAATGTAAGTACCAACAATTCTAGTAAGGGGAGGGGGCTAAGCTCTAGTTTATTTTGCATAAAGCCAATTTGAGTTCACAAGTAATTGAGAAAAGACTTATTCAAGTGCTAACTAACTCAAGTGGGAACATTAGTGTCATTCCCACCATTCAAGTGGTGATTTCAATTCAATTCACCACTTCACCATTCAAATTCACCATCATTTTCAAAGATTGACATTGGACAACTGTATGGCCTTTCCAACCGTCTGTAACCGTGGACACGGCTATTCGAATAGGTTTACACTCTGCAGAGGTTGCACACTTGTGCCACAACATTTGATTTCATCCATCGGGATTACCCCGAATCATCGTAACTCAGTACGCGGATCATCAACCATAACCTTTCACTTACAAACCCTAGTATGAGCACCTCTCCCCATGAGCTTGGCCTCCCAGTGAAGACCAACTGTCAACCTGGGAACTGCACAGGGCTTGGCCGTACAATTCACTTCGATTCACATCATTTCTCAACAACGGAGGCAGCCTCGGCATAACCCCTATGATGTGTGTTCAGAGGGAACTCATACTAAGATGCGTAAATTTCCAGTTAAGCCCTACCCATAATCAGGTATTGTGGGGGTACTCAAAAATTGGAAAGGTATCGCATCCAAACCAACATCAGTTTTATCAAAAATCACCATCTTCTCTTGGTCATATTCACCTTCAAAAATCATTCAATGGAATGACTCATCATTCCAAGGTTTCCAAAATTCATTTCAAAGTCACATGTTCCCATCTAGAGTAGTCAAGTTTTATTTCATTAGCAATAGCTCTAAATCATGAGGGGTGCTATCTTGCTTTGCTTGATGGAGACTAACTTTAATACTCTAGTAAACTTCTTTACTTTGACCAAAGTTAACTATAAAAGTAGCTCTTTAAGAAAACAAGTAAAAACTTGGAATGTAAAAACTTGGGATAGGCTTATGTAAGAAAAGATAAGGTTCATGGTGCCTTGCCCCAAGGGGGCTTTGCACTTTGCAAGAATATTATCTTGCAACAATAGAGCTTGCATTGGTGTTAGCTTGCAACATTATAACTTGCAATAGTCTAGCTTGCCTTGGTTGTTGATGTGGTCAAAGTTCTCTTCTTCTTCTGGGTAGAATCCTTCCTCTTCCTGGTATTCTCCGGTACTAGCGTCTATACACGAATACGAGGATACAATCACCAAACAATACTTAAGTAGCCTTAATTAGCCTTAATGGCTCACTCCAAATGATCTAGCATCATCACTTAGCATTTCTACCAAGAATTAATCTAGGTTTTTCTTACTTAGGGTTAGAGAAATAATTTCCTCTCATTACATATGTAAATGATAGTTTCCATTTAGTTCTTGAGGAATAATTTCCTCTCATTGAATCTTCTTAAGATTTAACTTCTCAAACAATCATACATGAAATCATGTTGACCTAAGTCAACCATTCATCATCATCATTTGAGAAAATGATTTAAATGAGGTAGAATACCTCATACTATTTAACAATTCTACATATGATTTAAAATCTCCAAGTATTTCATGCGAGAGTAGTTGACCAGGGTCAATACTTCATATGAAGGTATTTGGGACAAGATTTAAATGAAGTGAATCACTTCATATGATTTGCATAATAGTTTTGGACAATATCACTTAAGTAAACTAGCCATATTGTCCATTAATTAAACTAGGGCATGATCATGCAAAGTGACCACATCATTTTCTTGCAGAAACAATTAGTGTAAGTCAAATGTGAGCTATTGGAGTTGTAATCAACTCAATATCATTTTTGGTTGATTTTTAAGATTTATTTGAATGTGCAAAAGTCCCTGACTTATTATTTTTGTCACATTATTTCTACACAAGATTTTGAAGTGGGACCAGTGGGGTTGGTTAGATCTTTTCTCTAGCTTTCCAACAACCTAAAATTCATCAAATTTGGTTCAGTAGATTTGATTCTATTTAAATTTGAAAAAGCATCTGCAAGGAATTAATTACATTTCCAAAAATTTGAATTCAAACTTTGGGCTTGCGCGGGGAAGCATTTGGGCCGAAACGAGGGGAGACGAACTGGGCTGGCCCAGTAACGCTTCGGTGCGCCACGGGCCAACTGACAGGGGGCTCCACATGTCAGCGACTGTAACTCACCGAATCGGTACGGGATGCTGAGAGGCGTTGGATCAGAAGAGGATCGTGCGGCTGTGCGTCTTCGTCGTCGTCGGGGAGAAGGAGGTGCTGGCACGGCGGAGGTAGGGGGTCGACGGCGAGCTGGGACTCCGGCGAGCGGCGGCGTTGATGCAGGTCGACGTGGTAGACGACGGCGAGCTCAACGGTGGTCGCTGGAGCTCCGGGGGTGGATTGTAGCGTCGGATTGATCTGCGGCGGCGCACGGGCGGCAAGGTTGCAATTGGACGGCGGTGGTGAGCAATGTGGCGTGGCGAGGGTGCGAGGAGAAGCAGTGAGAGGAGGGGAGTCGAGCTGCGTGCTCAGATGAGGAGGATGGGTTCTCCTTTTATAGGAGCTCAAAGTGGCCGGAGGTCTGCGGCAGACCCGACAAGGTCGCGGCGATTTTGGCGATGGAGAGGGGTTGTCGAGGGCAGGGCTGCGTAGGCGGCGGCAAGGCGAAGCTATGGAGCTAGGGAACGAGGTGGGGGACGGCCTGGTGAGCGAGCGCGACGCCAGGGTCTGGCGGCACGGACGCGGAATATCGGCGAGCTGGTCATCGGCGAGGGTGCTTGCGCGGGGCATGGAGCATGTCTGGCGGGCGCTGGTCGTCCAGTGGAGCGATTTGGTGAACGGAGAGAGCGAGAGGGGGCCCGGGTCGACGGCGGCAGGTGGCGCTCTGAGCTGCCCGTGGCGTGCTCTGGGGCGTGCCCACGCCGTGATCGGCATTGCCTGGGCCGCTCTGGGCGCGCATTGCCCGACGCGTGTGAGGTTCCTCTCCGTCCATGGTGGGCATAGGGGGTTGCAGGGATGCAAGGGGGAGCTCAGAGACATGGGGGCCAGGGTTGAGAAGGAATGAGAGAAGAAGAGGGGGAACATGGCCGGCATGGCCATGTCCTTGCTTGCTAGCTTGCCCTCCTAGGGTTCCTGTACTGGTGTGAGGGTGAGAGGGGACCAGGGGACAGGTGAGAGTGAAATGGGGGTGTAGGGTTGGGTAGAGCACTATTTGGAATAGTGTTTGCATTTAGTTCTATTTGAAAAATTGCAAATTTGGCTCAAATTTGGTTGAGCTCCAAGGGTTTCCAAATTTGAATTTGGTGCATTTGTATAAGTTGTAAATGACAAGAGACAACCATGTGTGGTGGTGGAATTTTAAAATTCAAAGAATAGCAAAATTTGAGAAAGTGAGATTGTTGTTTATATTAAAAAGTCCCAACTTTGCATGAGCATAGCATTTGATCTAGAAAGAATTTGGCATGGTGATCTTTACAAAAAAGTGTTCACCTTGGTGTTGTCTTGGATGAGGTGCAAAGAGTTGACAAGGTTTAGTTTGAAAATTTTGAATGGCAAGGGCTCAAAGTAATGATCAGACTATAATTGGCAGTTTTGACCATTATTGTATGTGAGCCAAATTTGAGTTTGAAAATCATTTGAATTGAGTTTCTTTGATTCCAAGAGTTGTAATACGTGTGTAGTATCATATTACAACTAATGGTGAAGACCAAAATGGTCTAGGGTCAAAATTTATAAAAATGGCATAAACCATATGTGAGGGTTTTGTGAATTTCTAACTTTTATTCTTTTATTTTTCTTTGCTTCACTTTGACAAAGGTGAGGGTTATTTGGTGTTATATTGGGTTGGATAAAAGGTTCCAACCATTTTGAGGCAAAATTGGTGCCTAGGTCAAGGTTTGATATTTTGGCTAAGTGCCACATATGCCTCTATGCATATGTTTTAATTTATTTTTGTTTCTTTTTGGGTTTCACCAAGGTTGGAGTGGTAAGCCTCAATTTAGGTTTGTTGAGGTATTTCCAAACCATCTACCAAGGTTGACAAGCAAGGTTTAGCATTTGCAAAAAGTAGCCATAGGCTTGCATATGCCTTTTTCTTAAATAAAATCTTTTCCTTTTATTTTATTTCTCAAAGATTGATGACAAGAGGGATGATGTTTAGGGTTTAGTAAATTTTAACAATGGTTCACCACCATTTGGCAAAATAAGAAAGGTAGAGTTCAAAATTTACACATTAAGGCTATATGCCCACATATATCTTTTTCTTTATTTTCGGTTTCTCAAAATAGATCCAAAGTATTGTTGAGAAAGTTAGGGTTTAGGGTTTTTTCCTTATTTGATTTCTTTCTCTTTTATTTTATTTGGTTTGTGATCTTCACTTGATCACTTTAGGGTTTTAGGGTTTATCACATAAGCATAACACTCATCATGGCAAGAACACAAGTAATATGGATGAGCACTAAGCCTAGCACTTTATTTAAGAAAAGTTTTTGTTGGTTCTCATTTTTGGAAAAAGGAAATTCATTTTCTCTTTGTTTTGAAATTTGGGGTGTTACAGTGGCGTCGGCGGCTCAGGCGTTGGACACGCAGGTGCTTCCTCTCTCAACGAAGAAGACAAGAAGAATTTGCAAAAAGGCCCGCTGGTTTTTTGGTATTTTCTAGATATTTTAAAACAGCACTAAAATTGCAAGATTTGAGGATTCAAACTTCTTTGGAAAATTACCAAAAATATCCAGGGACCTTTCTAAGATATTTTTGAAGGTTCAAATACTTTTGTTTTGAAGTTTTGAAACATTGAAGTATTTGAGATAGGGTAAGAGTTAAACCAACATTTGGGTTTTCAAATTATTTCCTTCATGCATTTTTTTAGGAAAATACTATGATGCTCATGATGCAGAAACAAACCCTTATTTAACTTTTAGCTAAAGGAGGGGTGTTACAGCCACCACGGAGGCAAAAAGGGGCCAGGGTGTCGTGGCCTAGGATACCGAAGGACTTGGGTGGATTGGGGGTAAAAAACCTGAAGTTGCTAAATCATGCCTTGAGAATGAGATGGCGCTGGTTGGCGATGACGGTCGACGGACAGCGACAAGCCTTGGTAGGGTCTAAACTTTAAGATCACGGAAGAGGCTCAAGAGATGTTTCTGTCATGCACCAAGTGTGTGCTTCGAAATGGCATGCATCTGAAATTTTGGAGCGATCGGCGGATTGATGGGAGAAGTTTACAGCAGTTAGCGCCAGAGTTTGTCAAACAACGGCCAAATTAGGGGGCACCATCGATCCCAGCAATTGTTGAGTTCATGGATACCTGGGAGCTGACAAGAGGGCTAAATCTGCTAGACCATTACAATGCGATTACGTGGAAGATGGCTACATCAGGTGTGTACTTTGCCAAAACGACATACAATGCCTTCTTCGTGGGCAGGACACGAGCTCTCGCAGCGGCGGAACTACAAAACTTGCATATGTGGTTTGCGATTAAGAATCGACTGTGTACCGCTGATTGTTTAGCACGACGGGGCATGGAACATCCTAGCGAGTGTCCTTTGTGCTGCTAGAAACGACGGCTGCAATGCTCTTATGCGCGGCAGATTTGGTACATGATGTTGCTTTCTTATAGGTTGCACATGTCCACTCTGGGTTCGTTGGCCAGCATTGAGATTTGGTGGAGCGAGGAAGGATCGAAAAGAGATAAACTCGCTGGTAATTCTAGTCGCTCAATGTCTCTGGCTCAAGCGCAACAACAGAGTTTTCGATAAGCTGGCAGCCATGCCTGAGGTGTGTCGTAAGATTGGGGCTGAATTTGGTCAATGGAAACAGGCGCAGTTGTGTGGACAAATAGGAGGGATTGAGTAAGTCTAGTAGGCGTGGAGTTGAGGGCTAAATCGATAAACCATCAAGCATGTATGAACAGTCTACTACACCCTGCAAATATAAATAAGGCAGTTGCAAACTGTGCAACAGATACAGCCTGATCTACCAGACTGATTTACACAAAGGGTGCAATTAATACTGAGATGACATAGGAGAACTACAAAACGATTGCAAGGGTAACTACCGAGCTGGTGACTTGGTCTTCTTGACATGTTAAGTGTTCTTGGAGAAACATCGGTACAGGATAACTTTTTCAGACATGCCTTATTCTTACATAACATTGCTACAACTACATTAGGCAAAGCGGGGCCCCTTCATACATATTTCTTGCCTATAAAAGCTTTGAAGCATCTGGAAGAACTCCTTGGCCTCGCTTTCATTGACCGAGTGATGGAAAGTTACTGTCATTTTTTTAGCATTGTTGCCCAGTCAAATAACCTTTTGATAAGAGCAGCTTCATGTTCAGTTCCTCTCAATTCATGGATTTCTACTTGTTGCAGGCGATTCAGCTCAAGATCCTCGGTTTTACAGTTTGATGGCTGGTCACAAACACAACCTGATGAGCACGCCTGAAACAAGGTGCATAGCTTAATAAGATCAGCCGATATGATTTTATACCATAAATTAAGAATGTCGGAACTATAAATTCTATGGCTCACAGTCAAAAAATAAATTCTATGGCTGGCGGGACATATAACATGTCTTTACCAAATTTACAAAAGAATAACACATGGAACACAATTTAAAGCCAACCTATTTCAGAGAATATAATTGTTCTATGCAAATACGAAGTCAGACAACAAACATTTTAATACTTACGCAGACAGAATTTGTACAATCGATTAAGCATATTGCACAAGATCTTAAATTGGCCTTAGGCCATTCTTATTGTCTTACTGATGCAATCTTTAAAAACAAACTCGTTGACACCCCTTACTATCCTGCTTTCTCGAGCTGATGGCACGGGAGAGGATGCAGGAAGGCATTGGGCAAGAACAATAACGAGGTGAGCTGGAAGGAGGCGGCGCATCTGGGATCCTTGTAGGTTGGAGAGAAGTTGCGTCGGCTGCACCGCTTGAAGAGGCCGGCGCTGAGCTGCAGGATGAGGCGACGACAGCGGCTGCGCGAGGAGGAAAATGGAAGAGAGGCTGGAGGGGAGTTGGTCGCTCCTTTTAGGTTTTTACTCCTTCGCGTATGACCAACTGAAGAAAACCCATATAATTTCCTGTCCCCCACATAACAAGGTCCACCGGTCATGCACCTTCCAAGACCAAGAAACGGTGGAACGAGGAACAGCCCATGGCCCACAACCTGCCAATCAGTAAAAAGGCAAGTTCGCAGTTGACTCGGAACGAACGAGTGGGGACGTGATGAAATTCCGGGTAGTCTAGCGTCCTTTATAGATAGATTTTCCAAATAATAATAGCATATTAATATTATCTCCTAAATCATGTTTTATCAAGATTGAGCCAGCCATGCAATGCTTCGGTCAAATGGTAGTCTCTTTTTATTCACCACTCCTTCACCGTCACCCCCACCTCCCCCTCCATGATGGCTGCCGGTGAGTCGGCGACCTAACTAACTTGCAATGCCACCATGTCCTTCTCTGCCTCCCCACTACACCCCCAACCTAACAACCAAAGCAAAACACCACCCTATAGACATAAAGAGAGATGGGCCGCCTGATAGCAATCTTGAAAAGAGAGGACAACACGAAAGAGTTATTGCGTTTCTTAATTTCTTTAATGAAAACAAAATCATGCATTGCCCGACAATTTTGGTCATTCCCAACAGACTAACCAAAAAGGAAACATATTACATTATCATTGCCAGATACATAAGACATTATTTGCCACAACACCTAGAGTAGGGCTAGAGTAGGGCTACTAGCAGCTCAAACCTCAGTACGCAAAGAAATATGTGTAGAAAAATGCATGCACACGTATTCCAACAATATGCATGCATACAAGTATCAGACAAACAGAGCAAGGATAGTATTACCTCGGGGCGGCTAGTTGCACCAACAAGTGTAAGCCACAGAGTTCTCACAGCAGTAAACATCCTGAGAACATGAAACACACTCGCTCCAAAGGAATGTTCTTGGGGAGTTATAGCCAGGGACATGCCTGTAATATGCGGGAGCCTTGTAATGTCTTCCATCAAGTACTGCCGGTTCGTTTGTAATGTCCTGATGTAGATTCGTGCGAAGACACAAAAGTGGATCATTGTGATGGTTAGGGATGCCTTGATGTAGAGCCGTGGGAAGTCACAGAAAAGGATTCTAAATAACAAATAGAAAAGACATGAGAATCTCGTTTACAAAGCCAATAACACAATAAATGGTTCTTTATCCTAGTATAAGCCTAAGTTCATGTGCTCCCTTGAATAACAGAAATACAAGAGCAGCCAAGTGGTTTGTAACATCAATGTTAACTAGTACACAAAGGCATATATAAGAGCAACTTAGTGGTAACGTTAACTACTCAAAGGCGCAACGCCACCTCATAGGATAAAAAGCTACTATGAATGAATGGGTGTGCTAAGCCATGTTTTAGGAACTTAAGCAAAGAAACGTGAGTGAGAATTTCGTTGTATGCATATGGCTAATTCTTTAATTTGGACTACATAATAATGACATAACTCACATAAATATGAACTCACCGGGAGATAAATAAGCCTGAATTTGAGATTAGGGATGATCTCAAAACACTCCAGAAGCCTCAGAAAGTAGCTATTGGGGGCATAGTCATGTTTTCCATATACACGAAAAAGGGTACGTGCCCAGCCACCGCAGATTTTCTATGTTACCAAACTGCGTGCACTAGTAGAAAACAGGGCTTTCGTGGGAGCCTTTTGTCGCGGGCGCGATTGCACCCGCGACAAATGGCGTGACCACGTCGCCCCGGAACCATTCAGAGCAAGCCGGGCCTTTTGTCGCGCCCTTTTGTCGCGGGTCGTATCACAACCCGCGACAAAAGGGGTCTGAGCTTTGGCGCCCCCTGCCAGCACCCCTTTTGTCATGGGTCGTAAGACCCGCGACAAAAGGGCCATGCCTATATATACACACAGCCAGCCCCCCACCTCCCTACATTTTTTTCCTTGGTGGTGAAAGGTGGAGGTGTATGCTAGCTTATTTTTTCTTCATGTGCACAAGAGGTGTTTGATGAAATGTGTATGAGGGATGCCACTTGATTTTATTTGATAAGATTTCTCCTCTTTTTGATCCTAAAAGGTTAGCAACTATTTTCTCGTATATACATAGTCCGTACAATACTAATTTTAGCAAGGTGATTGCATCTGATACATAACTGTACTTATGATGCAGATGAGTCATCCATGGATGTATGGTAACCGATGTGCTCCCGCTTTCAGAGAGGGCGTGAATTCTTTCCTGCTTGTGGCCGAGGACAACAAGTCGAAGCAAGGTTTTATGTGCTGTCCATGTCTGAAATGTAAGAACGAGAAGGATTACTCTTGCTCAAGAGACATTAAGAGCCACCTGCTTCGGTTTGGATTCATGTCCAGCTATAATGTTTGGACCAAGGACGGAGAAGAAGGGGTTATGATGGAAGACGGCGATGAAGAAGAAGATAACGATGACCAGTACCGATCTATGTTCTCTGAATGCGATGATACCGCAATGGAAGACAATGAAGAAGAAGGAGGTGAAGAACATGCAGCAAATGAATCTGTTGATGATGATCTTTGTCGGGCCATTTCTGATGCAAGAAGAGATTGTGGCACGGATAAGGAGAGGTTGCAGTTCGACAAGATGTTAGAGGACCACCAAAAATTGTTGTACCCAGGTTGTGAAGATGGGCAGAGAAAGCTGAGTAGCATATTGGAATTGCTGAAATGGAAGGCAGAGGTCGGTGTGACTGGCTCCTCCCCCACTAGGGTTGGCCGGCCATGGAGGTGGAGTCCCATGTGGACTCCACCTTCCTTGGTGGTTTCTTCCGGACTTTTCTAGAACCTTCTAGAACCTTCCATAGAACCTTCCGCATCATTTTAATTCACATAAAATGACATCCTATATATGAATCTTATTCTCCGGACCATTCCGGAACTCCTCGTGATGTCCGGGATCTCATCCGGGACTCCGAACAAATATTCGAACTCCATTCCTTATTCAAGTTCTACCATTTCAACATCCAACTTTAAGTGTGTCACCCTACAGTTCGTGAACTATGCGGACATGGTTGAGTACTCACTCCGACCAATAACCAATAGCGGGATCTGGAGATCCATAATGGCTCCCACATATTCAACGATGACTTTAGTGATCGAATGAACCATTCACATATAATACCAATTCCCTTTGTCACGCGATATTTTACTTGTCCGAGGTTTCATCTTCGGTATCACTCTATACCTTGTTCAACCTCGTCTCCTGGCAAGTACTCTTTATTCGTACCGTGGTATGTGGTCTCTTATGAACTTATTCATATGCTTGCAAGACATTAGACGACATTCCACCGAGAGGGCCCAGAGTATATCTATCCGTCATCGGGATGGACAAATCCCACTATTGATCCATATGCCTCAACTCATACTTTCCGTGATACTTAATCCCACCTTTATAACCACCCATTTACGCAGTGGTGTTTGGTGTAATCAAAGTACCTTTCTGGTATAACTGATTTATATGATCTCATGGTCATAAGGACTAGGTAACTATGTATCGAAAGCTTATAGCAAATAACTTAATGACGAGATCTTATGCTACGCTTAATTGGGTGTGTCCATTATATCATTCATATAATGATATAACCTTGTTATTAATAACATCCAATGTTCATGATTATGAAACTAATCATCCATTAATCAACAAGCTAGTTAAGAGGCATACTAGGGACTCTTAGTTGTTTACATATCACACATGTATCAATGTTTTGGTTAATACAATTATAGCATGGTATATAAACATTCATCATAAACATAAAGATATATAATAACCACTTTTATTATTGCCTCTTGGGCATATCTCCAACAGTCTCCCACTTGCACTAGAGTCAATAATCTAGATTACATTGTAAGGTACCTAACACCCATGGCACTTTGGTGTTGGTCATGCTTTGCCCTAGGGAGAGCTTTAGTCAACGGATCTGCTACATTCAGATCAGTGTGTACTTTGCAAATCTTTACTTCTCCATCTTCGATGTACTCGCGAATCGAATGAAAACGCAGCTTGATATGCTTCAGCCTCTTGTGTGACCTTGGTTCTTGTGCATTGGCGATGGCACCCATGTTGTCACAGTAGATGACTAATGGGTCCAATGCACTAGGAACCACACCGAGCTCTACAATGAACCTCTTCATCCATACTGCTTATGATGAAGCCTCTGAAGCCACTATGTACTCCGATTCTGTTGAAGACTTCGCCACCGTGCACTGCTTTGAGCTTGCCCAGCTTACTGCAGCACCATTCAATATAAACACGTACCCAGACTGTGACTTAGAGTCATCAGGATCAGTGTTCCAACTTGCATCGGTGTAACTGGTTACAACGAGCTCTTGGTCACCTCCATAACAAAGAAACATATCCTTGGCTCTTTTCAAGTACTTCAGGATATTCTTGACCGCTGTCCAGTGTTCCATTCCTGGATCACTTTGATATCTGCTAGTCAAACTGACAGCATGTGCTATATCCGGTCTAGTACATAGCATGGCATACATGATAGAGCCTACTGCCGAGGCATAGGGGATCTGACTCATCCTTTCTCTTTCTTCTGCCGTAGCCGGTCCTTGAGTCTTACTCAAGACCTTGCCTGGTAACATAGGTAAAAATCCTTTCTTACTTTCGTCCATTCTAAACTTCTTTAGAATCTTGTCCAGGTATGTACTTTGTGATAGCCCTATTAGGCGTCTTGATCTATCTCTATAAATCTTGATGCCTAATATATACGATGCTTCACCAAGGTCTTTCATTGAAAAACTATTATTCAAATAACCTTTTACACTGCTTAATAGTTCTATATCATTCCCAATCAATAATATGTCATCTACATATAATATCAGGAATGCTACAGAGCTCCCACTCACTTTCTTGTAAATACAGGCCTCTCCATGACACTGTATAAACCCGAAGTCTTTGATCACTTTATCAAAACGTCGGTTCCAACTTCTCGATGCTTGCTTCAGTCCATAAATTGAACGCTGAAGTTTGCATACTTTGTCAGCATTTTTAGGATCGACAAAACCTTTGGGTTGTACCATATACAACTCTTCCTCAATGTCTCCATTAAGGAACGCCGTTTTGACATCCATCTGCCAAATCTCATAATCGAAAAATGCAGCTATTGCTAACAAAATCCTCACAGATTTTAGCTTCGCTACAGGTGAGAAAGTCTCATCGTAGTCAACACCTTGAATTTGTCGGAAACCCTTTGCGACAAGTCGAGCTTTATAGACAGTAATATTACCATCAGCATCTGTTTTTCTCTTGAAGATCCATTTATTCTCGACAGCCTTTCGGCTATCAGGTAAGTCTACCAAAGTCCATACTTTGTTATCATACATGGATCCTATTTCGGATTTCATGGCTTCTTGCCATTTGTTGGAATCTGGGCTCATCATCGCTTCTTCATACGTCGCAGGGTCCTCATCATTGTTGTCCACAATCATGACATTTAGACAAGGATCATACCAATCAGGAGTGGCACGTTCCCTTGTCGATCTGCGAGGTTCAGTAGCTATCTCGTTTGAAGTTTCATGATCATTATCATTAGCTTCCTCTGTTGTCGGTGTAGGCGGCATAGGAACAACTTCCGGTACTGCGCTACTCTGATCAACTAGTGAAGATTCATCAATCTCATCGAGTTCTACTTTTCTTCCAGTCACTTCTTTAGTGAGAAATTCTTTCTCAAGAAAGGTTCCGTTCTTAGCAACAAAGATTTTGCCTTCGGATCTGTGATAGAAAGTGTACCCTATAGTTTCCTTAGGGTATCCTATGAAGACGCATTTCTCCGCTTTGGGTTCTAGCTTGTCCGGTTGTAACTTCTTTACATAGGCTTCGCAACCCCAAACTTTAAGGAATGACAGCTTAGGTTTCTTGTTAAACCATAATTCATACGGTGTCGTTTCAACGGATTTTGATGGTGCTCTATTTAAAGTGAATGCGGCTGTCTCTAATGCATAACTCCAAAATGATAACGGCAAATCAGTAAGAGACATCATAGAACGAACCATATCTAAGAGAGTTCGATTACGACGTTCGGATACACCGTTACGTTGTGGTGTTCCCGGTGGTGTCAATTGTGAAAGTATTCCGCATTTCTTTAAATGCATGCCAAACTCATAACTCAGATATTCACCTCCGCGATCAGATCGTAGAAATTTGATCTTCTTGTTACGTTGATTTTCTACTTCACTTTGGAATTCCTTAAACTTCTCGAAAGTTTCGGATTTATGTTTCATGAAATAGATATACCCATATCTACTCAGATCATCTGTGAAGGTTAGAACATAACGATAACCACCGCGCGATGCTACGCTCATTGGTCCGCACACATCGGTATGTATGATTTCCAATAAGTCAGTAGCTCGCTCCATCATACCAGAAAATGGAGTCTTAGTCATTTTTCCCATTAGACATGCTTCGCATCTATCAAGTGACTCAAAGTCAAGTGATTCAAGTAATCCATCAGTATGGAGTTTCTTCATGCGTTTCACTCCAATATGACCAAGACGACAGTGCCACATATAAGTAGAATTATCATTCAATTTAATTCGCTTAGCATCAATGTTATGTATATGTGTATCACTACTATCGAGATCTAACAGAAATAAGCCATTCTTTTCAGGTGCTCGACCATAAAAGATATTATTCATAAAAATAGAACAACCTTTATTCTCAGACTTGAATGAATAACCGTCTTGCATTAAACAAGATCCAGATATAATGTTCATGCTCAACGCGGGTACAAAATAACAATTATTTAGGCTTAAAACTAATCCCGAAGGTAGATGTAGAGGAAGTGTGCCGACAGCGATCACATCGACTTTGGATCCATTTCCAACGCACATCGTCACTTCATCTTTCAGTAGTCTTCGTTTATTCTTTAGTTCCTGTTTCGAGTTACAAATATGAGCAACCGAACCAGTATCAAATACCCAGGTACTAGTACGAGAACCAGTAAGATAAACATCTATAACATGTATATCAGATATACCTTCTTTCTTCTTCTTGACAAGGCCGCTCTTCAGATCCGCCAAATACTTGGAGCAATTACGCTTCCAGTGTCCCTTCTCCTTGCAGTAATAGCACTCAACATCAGGTTTAGGGCCAGTCTTAGGTTTCACAGGAGGCGTAGCAGCTTTCTTGCCACCCTTCTTGAATTTGCCTTTAGACTTGCCCTGTTTCTTGAAACTGGTGGTCTTGTTGACCATCAACACTTGGTGCTCTTTCTTGATCTCAATCTCAGCAGCTTTAAGCATGGAGAAGAGTTCAGGTAACTCTTTGTTCATGTTCTGCATATTGTAGTTCATCACAAAGTTCTTGTAACTAGGTGGTAGTGATTGAAGGATATGATTAATCCCCAGTCTGTTAGGAATAACTATTTCCAAGTCACTGAGTTTCTTCGCATGCCCGGTCATAACGAGCATGTGCTCACTAACGGAGCTACCTTCTTCCATCATGCAACTGAAGAAGTGTTTCGATGCTTCATAGCATTCCACGGCCGCATGAGTTTCAAAAATAGTCTTCAACTCTTTTATCAACTCATGTGGATCGTGGTGCTCAAAACGTTTTTGAAGATCGACTTCCAGACTGCATAGGATGGCACACTGAACTTGAGAGTACCGAGTTTTTCGAGTTGCGTAAACATTCTTTACTTCATCGGTTTCAGTTTCTGCAGGAGGGTCACCTAGCGGTGCATCAAGCATATATTGCAGATTTCCGCCAGCGAGGAAAATCCTCACATGACGGAACCAGTCGGTGAAGTTGCTACCGTTGCTCTTAAGCTTTTCTTTCTCTAGGAACTGGTTAAAATTGATTGGGGACGCCATATCTACAACATATATTTGCAATAGTTTAGACTAAGTTTATGACAAATTGAGTTCAAATTTTAATTCAACATAATTAAAAACTAGGTGAACTCCCACTCAAAACAATATCCCTCGCATTGTCTTAGTGATCACACGAACCATATCCACCACACCTAAGTCCGATCATCACGAGACAAGATGTAGTTTCAATGGCGAACACTCAAAGTGTTCATCATATCAACCATATGATTCATGCTCTACCTTTCGGTATCACGTGTTCCGAGACCATGTCTGTACATGCTAGGCTCGTCAAGGCCACCTTAGTATCCGCATGTGCAAAACTGGCTTGCACCCGTTGTATGCACTTGTTGATTCTATCACACCCGATCATCACGAGATGCTTCGAAACGACAAGTTTTGGCAACGGTGCTACTAAGGATGAACACTTTATTATCTTGATATTTCAGTGAGAGGGATCATCTTATGATGCTACCGTCGCGATCTAAGCAAAATAAGATGCATAAAAGGATTAATATCACATGCAGTTCATATGTGATATGATATGGCCCTTTTGTCTTTGCGCCTTTGATCTTCATCTCCAAAGCACGGACATGATCTCCATCATCATCGGGCATGATCTCTATCATCGTCGGCGTAGCGTCAAGGTCAATGGCGCCGTCTTCATGATTGTTCTCCCATGTAGCAACTATTACAACTTCTTTGAAATACTACTCAACATGAATTTTAAAGACAACCATAAGGCTCCTGCCGGTTGCCACAATACAATAATGATCATCTCATACATATTCATCATCACATTATGGCCATATCACATCACCAAACCCTGCAAAAACAAGTTAGACGTCTCTAATTTGGTTTGCATATTTTACGTGGTTTAGGGTTTTCGATATAGATCTAATCTACCTACGAACATGAACCACAACGGTGATACTAGTGTTGTCGATAGAAGAGTAAATTGAATCTTCACTATAGTAGGAGAGACAGACACCCGCAAAGCCACTTATGCAATACAAGTTGCATGTCGAGCGTGGAGCAAATCTCATGAACGCGGTCATGTAAAGTTAGCCCGAGCCGCTTCATCCCACTATGCCACAAAGATGCAAAGTACTCAAACTAAAGATAACATAAGCATCAACGCCCACAAACCATTGTGTTCTACTCGTGCAACCATCTATGCATAGACCTGGCTCTGATACCACTGTAGGATAACGTTGCATAGAAAACAAAAAATTTCCTACCGCGAACACGCAATCCGAGCCAAGATGCAATCTAGAAGACGGTAGCAACGAGGGGGTATCGAGTCTCACCCTTGAAGAGATTCCAATGCCTACAAGATGAGGCTCTTGTTGCTGCGGTAGACGTTCACTTGCCGCTTGCAAAAGCGCGTAGAAGATCTTGATCACGATCGCTTCCGGCGCCACGAACGGGCAGCACCTCCATACTCGGTCACACGTTCGGTTGTTGATGAAGACGACGTCCACCTCCCCGTTCCAGCGGGCAGCGGAAGTAGTAGCTCCTCTTGAATCCGACAGCACGACGGCGTGGTGTCGGTGGTGGTGGAGAAGTCCGGCGGAGCTTCGCTAAGCGTGCGGGACGTGGTGGAGGAGAGAGGCCGCTAGGGTTTGGGGAGAGGGGGCGCCGGCCACTATAGGGGTGCGGCCACCTTGTGGTTCTTGGGTGGCCGGGCCCCTCCCCTTGGCCCCTCATTATATAGGTGGAACCCCAAGTGTTGGTCTCCAAGTCTTCGAATAAGACCCGAACCAAAAACCTTCCATATGGTGGGGAAACCTACCCAAGCTAGGACTCCCACTAGAGGTGGGAGTTCCACCTCCCATATGGGGGGGTGGCCGGCCCCCTAAGGGGGAGTCCACTTGGGACTCCACCCCCACTAGGGTTGGCCGGCCATGGAGGTGGAGTCCCATGTGGACTCCACCTTCCTTGGTGGTTTCTTCCGGACTTTTCTAGAACCTTCTAGAACCTTCCATAGAACCTTCCGTATCATTTTAATTCACATAAAATGACATCCTATATATGAATCTTATTCTCCGGACCATTCCGGAACTCCTCGTGATGTCCGGGATCTCATCCGGGACTCCGAACAAATATTCGAACTCCATTCCTTATTCAAGTTCTACCATTTCAACATCCAACTTTAAGTGTGTCACCCTACGGTTCGTGAACTATGCGGACATGGTTGAGTACTCACTCCGACCAATAACCAATAGCGGGATCTGGAGATCCATAATGGCTCCCACATATTCAACGATGACTTTAGTGATCGAATGAACCATTCACATATAATACCAATTCCCTTTGTCACGCGATATTTTACTTGTCCGAGGTTTGATCTTCGGTATCACTCTATACCTTGTTCAACCTCGTCTCCTAGCAAGTACTCTTTACTCATACCGTGGTATGTGGTCTCTTATGAACTTATTCATATGCTTGCAAGACATTAGACGACATTCCACCGAGAGGGCCCAGAGTATATCTATCCGTCATCGGGATGGACAAATCCCACTGTTGATCCATATGCCTCAGCTCATACTTTCCGGATACTTAATCCCACCTTTATAACCACCCATTTACGCAGTGGTGTTTGGTGTAATCAAAGTACCTTTCCGGTATAAGTGATTTATATGTTCTCATGGTCATAAGGACTAGGTAACTATGTATCGAAAGCTTATAGCAAATAACTTAATGACGAGATCTTATGCTACGCTTAATTGGGTGTGTCCATTATATCATTCATATAATGATATAACCTTGTTATTAATAACATCCAATGTTCATGATTATGAAACTAATCATCCATTAATCAACAAGCTAGTTAAGCGGCATACTAGGGACTCTTTGTTGTTTACATATCACACATGTATCAATGTTTCGGTTAATACAATTATAGCATGGTATATAAACATTCATCATAAACATAAAGATATATAATAACCACTTTTATTATTGCCTCTTGGGCATATCTCCAACAGAGCTGCAGTCACATCACCTGGCCCGTGACTCTATGTATCTACAACCTTCCTCCTTGGTTGTGCATGAAGCGGAAGTTCATTATGATGCCAGTGCTTATCCAAGGCCCAAAGCAACCCGGCAACGACATTGATGTGTACCTAAGGTCATTAGTTGATGAACTTTTGGAGTTGTGGGCCAAACCAGGTGTACGTGTGTGGGATGAGCACACCGAGCAAGAATTTGACCTACGAGCGTTGCTATTCGTAACCATCAATGACGAGGCAGACCACCGTCCGAAGCCTGTCCCCCGTAGTGGTGCTGATATATTTGACATGGTCAAGGATTTAAATGTTATCTTTGGAAAGGGTCCAGGCAGTCGACCTGTTCTGAAAGACGCTGACGGACACGCGCCCATGTGAAAGAAGAAATCTATTTTTTGGGAGCTGGAATATTGGAAAGTCCTGGAAGTCCGCTCTGCAATCGACGTGATGCACCTGACCAAGAATCTTTGTGTGAATATTCTAGGTTTTCTTGGCATGTATGGGAAGACAAAAGATACAACAGAAGCATGGGAGGACCAGGAACGTCATAAAGGACGAAACGACAATCATCCAGGGCAGTTTGAAGGGCCTGCCAGTTACGCTCTTACCAAACAAGAGAAGGAGATCTTTTTTGAAGCCCTATTCTGTATCAAGGTTCCGTCTGGTTTCTCGTAGAATATAAAGGGGATAGTAAATATGAAGGAGAAAAAATTCCAGAACCTAAAGTCCCATGACTGCCACGTGCTTATGACACAATTGCTTCCGGTTGTATTGAGGGGACTTCTACCAGAAAATGTTCGACTAGCCATTGTGAAGATATGTGCATTCCTCAACGCAATATCTCAGAAGGTAATGGATCCAGAAACTTTGTCAGGATTACATGAAGATGTGGTCGAATGTCTTGTCAGCTTCGAGTTGTTGTTCCCACCATCCTTCTTCAATATTATGACGCACCTCCTCGTTCACCTAGTTGAAGAGATTAGAATTCTCGGTCCTGTATTTCTACACAATATGTTCCCCTTCGAGAGGTTCATGTGAGTATTAAAGAAATATGTTCATAACCGAGCTAGGCCGGAAGGAAGTATCTCAAAGGGCTACGGAACTGAGGAGGTCATTGAGTTTTGTGTTGACTTTCTTCCTGACATTAAGCCGATTGGTGTTCCTGAATCTCGGTATGAGGGGAGGCTGACTGGAAAAGGCACACTAGGAAGGAAAGCAACGGTGTGCAAGGACAAGATTTCTTTCAATCAAGCACACTACACAGTTCTATACAATTCCAGCTTGGTGGCTACGTACATCGAGAAACATAAGAATGTTTTACGAGAAATAAACCTGGGCAAGCCCGATTCATTGATTACACTTCAACACATGAATACCTTCGGCAGTTGGTTGCAAAGACATCTCATGAGTGACACCACTGTTGTAGAGAAGCTGTACTTGTTGGCAAGGTTACCATCTTCAAACATATGTACATTTCAAGGGTACGAGATAAATGGGAATACATTTTACATGATCGACCAAGATAAAAATAGCACCAATCAAAACAGTGGTGTCCGCTTTGATGCAAAAGATGAGAATGGGCAGACCACCACATATTATGGATACATAGAGGAGATATGGGAACTTGACTATGGACCCACTTTTAGGGTCCCATTGTTTCGGTGCAAATGGGTGAAGCTCAGCGGTGTACAGGTAGACAATAAGTACGGTATGACAACAGTGGATCCCAACAATCTTGCGTACATGGACGAGCCATTCGTCCTAGCCAACGAGGTGGCTCAAGTTTTCTACGTGAAGGACATGTCTAACAAATCGAGAAAAAGAAATCAACAAAAGAATACATCAACCGAGGAGCCAAAGCGCCACATAGTTCTTTCGGGGAAAAGAAACATCGTGGCAGTGGATGACAAGACAGACATGTCAGAAGATTATAATATGTTAAAGAAATTCCGCCCTTCACGGTGAAAATTGACGCAAGCATCTTGCTAAATGATGAAGATTCTCCATGGCTATGGCGTAGAAGATCACAATAGTAGATGGCGATGTAATCATGTATTCTTCATATATAGTTCCCAAGACAATCTCTACATTTATGTAATAATGACAACCCTTTCCCCAACACTGTTAGAGGAGATGGAGTCTTTCACAGGCTTGGAGGGAAATTTTTCTGAGGAGCAGCTTCCGAAGATGCCGTAGGGCGTGTGCACCAACGACATCTTCGAGAAGCTGCGCCACGGGAGATTTCCCAACCCTTTCCTTCATCCATGGGAATGAAACTGTGCTTGGCTTGTTGATCTGCTTGGCAAGGCGTATCGATGCTCCTTTTATAGGCACGGCACCGCTTCTACTTTGTCTTGTTCCTTCGACAGGGCATCGTGCGCTACATGCTTTATCTCATTGAGCAGTGCGTCCACCCACGCGTCCTTATCCTGCCGACAGCTTTAGTCCCGGTTGCACCCACCAACCGTGACTAAAGGTTACCGACACATCCTTATCCTGCCGGCAGCTTTAGTCCCGGTTGCACCCACCAGCCGTGACAAAAGGTTACCCGCACGTCAGCCCCCCAGATAAGGCCCTCCTAGATAAGCCTCCCCCAGTCTTTTGTCCCAGTTTGATCCTCCACCCGGGATGAAAGTTTCGCGCGCCACTGCATTCCCGCCTATTTTCTTCCCGCGTTCCCGCCTCCGTATTCCCGCCATTTTCCACTATATATATGTAGGCTTGGCCTCCATTTACATATCACATCTAGAATCATATCTGCAAACCTCATCACTCTCTCCCATGGCTTCCATCGTATGTCTAACACCCCGGGAGGCGGAGGTGCTTTGTGATGGGATTCGTAGCATAGAAAACAAAAAATTTCCTACCGCGAGAACGAAATCCAAGCCAAGATGCAATCTATTAGACGGTAGCAGCGAGGGGATAACGAGACTAACCCTTGAAGATTTCCAAAGCCTACGAGATTAGATCTCGTTGTTGCAGAAGATGATCACTTGCCGCTTTCAAAAGCGCGTAGAAGATCTTGACGGTGCCACAATCGAGCAGCACATCCGTACTCGGTCACACGTTGGGTGTTGATGAAGACGTCCTTCTCCCCGTTCCAGCGGGCAGCAGAAGTAGTAGATCCTCCTTGGAATCCCGGTAGCATGATGGCGTGGTGGCGGTGGTGGTGGAGATCTCCGGCGGAGCTTCGCTAAGCGTATGCGGGAGAGGTGGTGGAGGAGGGCGGCTAGGGTTTGGGGAGAGGGGGGCGCCGACCACTATAGGGGGTGGCCAAGGCTTTGGTGTGGCCGCCCCCTCCCCTTGCTCCTCATTATATAGGTGGAACCCCCAAGTGTTGGACTACAAGTCTTCGAATAAGACCCCAACCCAAAAACTTCCATATGGTGGGAAACCTACCCAAGGAGGGACTCCCACTCAAGGTGGGATTCCCACCTTCCCTTGGAAGGGGGTGGCCGGCCACCTATGGTGGAGTCCACCTGGGACTCCACCCCCTTAGGTTTGGCCGGCCATGCTAGGTGGAGTCCCTTCGGGACTCCGCCTTCCATAGTGATTTCTTCCAGACTTTTCTAGAACCTTCTAGAACCTTCCATAAATGCACCGGATCATTTTCAAACTTATAAAATGACTTCCTATATATGAATCTTATTCTCCGGACCATTCCGGAACTCCTCGTGATGTCCTCGATCCCATCCGAGACTCCGAACAAAACTTCGAACTCCATTCCATATTCCATATCTACTTAAACGACATCAAACCTTAAGTGTGTCACCCTACGGTTCGCGAACTATGCAGACATGGTTGAGACCTCTCTCCGACCAATAACCAATAGCGGGATCTGGAGATCCATAATGGCTCCCACATATTCAACGATGACTTAGTGATCGAATGAACCATTCACATACGATACCGATTCCCTTTGTCACGCGATATTTTACTTGTCCGAGGTTTGATCATCGGTATCTTTATACCTTGTTCAACCTCGTCTCCTGACAAGTACTCTTTACTCGTACCGTGGTATGTGGTCTCTTATGAACCATTCATATGCTTGAAAGCTAATTAGACGACATTCCACCGAGAGGGCCCAGAGTATATCTATCCGTCATCGGGATAGACAAATCCCACTGTTGATCCATATGCCTCAACTCATACTTTCCAGATACTTAATCCCACCTTTATAACCACCCATTTACGGAGTGGCATTTGATGTAATCAAAGTACCCTTCTGGTATAAATGATTTACATGATCTCATGGTCGAAAGGACTAGGTAACTATGTATTGAAAGCTTATAGCAAATGAACTTAATGACATGATCTAATGCTACGCTTAATTGGGTGTGTCCAGTACATCATTCACATAATGACATAACCTTGTTATTAATAAAATCCAATGTTCATGATCATGAAACTATGATCATCTATTAATCAACAAGCTAGTTATACAAGAGGCTTACTAGGGACTCCTTGTTGTTTACATAACACACATGTATCAATGTTTCGGTTAATACAATTATAGCATGGTATATAAACATTTATCATAAACACAAAGATATATAATAACCACTTTATTATTGCCTCTTGGGCATATCTCCAACAGTCTCCCACTTGCACTAGAGTCAATAATCTAGATTACATTGTAAGATACCTAACACCCATGGCATTCTGGTGTTGGTCATGCTTTGCCCTAGGGAGAGCTTTAGTCAACGGATCTGCTACATTCAGATCAGTGTGTACTTTGCAAATCTTTACTTCTCCATCTTCGATGTACTCTCGAATCGAATGAAAACGCAGCTTGATATGCTTCAGCTTCTTGTGTGACCTTGGTTCTTGTGCATTGGCGAAGGCACCCATGTTGTCACAATAGATGACTAGTGGGTCCAATGCACTAGGAACCACACCAAGCTCTACAATGAACCTCTTCATCCATACCGCTTCCGATGAAGCCTATGAAGCCGCTATGTACTCCGATTCTGTTGAAGACTTCGCCACCGTGCACTGCTTCGAGCTGCACCAGCCATCGCAGCACCATTCAATATAAACACGTACCCAGACTGAGACTTAGAGTCATCAGGATCAGTGTTCCAACTTGCATCGGTGTAACTGGTTACAGCGAGCTCTTGGTCACCTCCATAACAAAGAAACATATCCTTAGTTCTTTTCAAGTACTTCAGGATATTCTTGACCGCTGTCCAGTGTTCCATTCCTGGATCACTTTGATATCTGCTAGTCAAACTAACTGCATGTGCTATATCTGGTCTAGTACACATCATGGCATACAGGGATCTGATTCATCCTCTCTCTTTCTTGTGCCGTAGCCGGACCTTGAGTCTTACTCAAGACCTTACCTGGTAACATCGGTAAGAATCCTTTCTTACTTTCATCCATTCTAAACTTCTTTAGAATCTTGTCCAGGTATGTACTCTGTGAGAGCGCTAATAGGCGTCTTGATCTATCTCTATAAATCATGATGCCTAGTATGTATGCTGCTTCACCAAGGTCTTCCATTGAAAAACATATATTCAAATAACCTTTTACACTGCTTAATAGTTCTATATCATTCCCAATTAATAATATGTCATCTACATATAATACCAGGAATGCTACAGAGCTCCCACTCACTTTCTTGTAAATACAGGCCTCTCCATGGCACTGTATAAACCCGAAGTCTTTGATCACCTTTTCAAAACGTCGGTTCCAACTCCTGGATGCTTGCTTCAGTCCATAAATTGAACGCTGAAGTTTACACACCTTGTCAGCATTTTTAGGATCGACAAAACCTTTGGGTTGTACCATATACAACTCTTCCTCAATGTCTCCATTAAGGAACGCCGTTTTGACATCCATCTGCCAAATCTCATAATCGAAAAATGCAGCTATTGCTAACAAAATCCTCACAGACTTTAGCTTCGCTACTGGTGAGAAAGTCTCATCGTAGTCAACACCTTGAATTTGTTGGAAACCCTTTGCGACAAGTCGAGCTTTATAGACAGTAATATTACCATCAGCATCTGTTTTTTCTCTTGACGATCCATTTATTCTCGACAGCCTTGCGGCTATCAGGTAAGTCTACCAAAGTCCACACTTTGTTATCATACATGGATTCCATTTCGGATTTCATGGCTTCTTGCCATTTGTTAGAATCTGGGCTCATCGTCGCTTCTTCATACGTCGCAGGGTCTTCATCATTGTTGTCCACAATCATGACATTTAGACAAGGATCATACCAATCAGGAGTGGCACATTCCCTTGTCGATCTGCGAGGTTTAGTAGCTATTTCGCTCGAAGTTTCATGATCATTATCATTAGCTTCCTCTGTTACCGGTGCAGGCGGCACAGGAACATCTTCCGGTACTGCGTAACTCTGATCAATGAGAGAAGGTTCAGTAACCTCATCGATTTCTACTTTTCTTCTAGTCACTTCTTTAGTGAGAAATTCTTTCTCAAGAAAGGTTCCGTTCTTAGCAACAAAGATTTTGCCTTCGGATCTGTGATAGAAAGTATACCCTATAGTTTCCTTAGGGTATCCTATGAAGACGCATTTCTCCGCTTTGGGTTCTAGCTTGTCCGGTTGTAACTTTTTTACATAGGCTTCACAACCCCAAACTTTAAGGAACGACAGCTTAGGTTTCTTATTAAACCATAATTCATACGGTGTCGTTTCAACGGATTTAGATGGTGCCCTATTTAAAGTGAATGCAGCTGTCTCTAATGCATAACTCCAAAACGATAACGGCAAATCAGTAAGAGACATCATAGAACGAACCATATCTAAGAGAGTTCGATTACGACGTTCGGACACACCATTTTGTTGTGGTGTTCCCGGCGGTGTCAACTGTGAAAGTATTCCGCATTTCTTTGAATGCATGCTAAACTCATAACTCAGATATTCGCCTCCGCGATCAGATCGCAGAAATTTAATCTTCTTGTTACGTTGATTTTCTACTTCACTTTGGAATTCCTTAAACTTCTCGAAAGTTTCGGATTTATGTTTCATGAAATAGATATACCCATATCTACTCAGATCATTTGTGAAGGTTAGAACATAACGATAACCACCACGCGAGGCTACACTCATTGGTCCGCACACATCGGTATGTATGATTTCTAATAAGTCTGTAGGTCGCTCCATAATACCAGAGAATGGAGTCTTAGTCATTTTTCCTATTAGACATGCTTCGCATCTATCAAGTGACTCAAAGTCAAGTGACTCAAGTAATCCATTGGAATGGAGTTTCTTCATGCGTTTCACTCCAATATGACCAAGACGACAGTGCCACATATAAGTTGAATTATCATTCAATTTAATTCGCTTAGCATCAATGTTATGAACATGTGTATCACTACTATCGAGACTTAATAGAAATAAACCATTCTTCTCAGGTGCGTGACCATAAAGATATTATTCATAAAAATAGAACAACCATTATTCTCAGACTTGAATGAATAACCGTCTTGCATTAAACAAGATCCAGATATAATGTTCATGCTAAATGCAGGCACTAAATAACAATTATTGAGGTTTAAAACTAATCCCGAAGGCTGATGTAGAGGGAGCGTTCCGACAGCGATCACATCGACCTTGGATCCATTTCCAACGTGCATCGTCACTTCATCCCTCGATAGGCTTCGTTTATTCCGTAGTTCCTGTTTCGAGTTACATATGTGAGCAACCGAACCAGTATCAAATACCCAGGCACTAGAACGAGAACCAGTAAGATAAACATCTATAATATGTATATCATATATACCTTTCTTCTTCTTGACAAGGCCGCTCTTCAGATCAGCCAAGTACTTGGAGCAATTGCGCTTCCAGTGTCCCTTCTCCTTGCAGTAATAGCACTCAACATCAGGCTTAGGGCCAGCCTTAGGCTTCATAGGAGGCGCGGCAGCTTTCTTGCCGCCCTTCTTTAATTTGCCTTTAGACTTGCCCTGTTTCTTGAAACTGGTGGTCTTGTTGACCATCAACACTTGGTGCTCTTTCTTTATCTCAATCTCAGCAGATTTCAGCATGGAGAAGAGTTCAGGTAACTCTTTGTTCATGTTCTGCATATTGTAGTTAATCACAAAGTTCTTGTAACTAGGTGGCAGTGATTGAAGGACACGATTAATCCCCAGTCTGTTAGGAATCACTATTCCCAAGTCACTGAGTTTCTTCGCATGCCCGGTCATGGCGAGCATGTGCTCACTAACGGAGCTGCCCTCTTCCATCATGCAACTGAAGAAGTGTTTCGATGCTTCATAGCATTCCACGGCCGCATGAGTTTCAAAGATAGCTTTCAGCTCATTGACCAACTCATGAGGATCGTGGTGCTCAAAATGTTTTTGAAGATCGGCTTCCAGACCGCATAGGATGGCACACTGAACTTGAGAAAACCGAGTTTTCCGAGTCTCGTAAACATTCTTTACTTCATCGGTTTCAGTTTCTGCAGGTGGGTCACCTAGCGGTGCATCGAGCACATATTGCAGGTTTCCACCAGCGAGGAAAATCCTCACATGACGAAACCAGTCGGTGAAGTTGCTACCGTTGCTCTTAAGCTTTTCTTTCTCTAGGAACTGGTTAAAATTGATTGATGGGGACGCCATGATCTACAACATATATTTACAATAGTTTAGACTAAGTTTATGACAAATTGAGTTCAAATTTTAATTCAACAAAATAAAAAACTAGGTGAACTCCCACTCAAAACAATATCCCTCGGATTGTCTTAGTGATCACACGAACCAAATCCACTACATCAAGCCCGATCATCACGAGACAAGATGTAACTTCAATGGCGAACACTCAAAGTGTTCATCATATCAATCATATGATTCATGCTCTACCTTTCGGTATCCCGTGTTCCGAGACCATGTCTGTACATGCTAGTCTCGTCAAGGCAACCTTAGTATCCGTGTGTGCAAATCTGGCTTGCACCCGTTGTATGCACATGTTGAATCTATCACATCCGACCATCACGAGATGCTTCGAAACGACAAGTCTTGGCAACGGTGCTACTAAGGATGAACACTTTATTATCTTGATATTTTCGTGAGAGGGATCATCTTATAATGCTACCGTCGCGATCTAAGAAAAATAAGATGCATAAAAGGATTAACATCACATGCAATTCACATGTGATATGATATGGCCCCTTTGTCTTTGCGCCTTTGATCTTCATCTCCAAAGCACGGACATGATCTCCATCATCAACGGGCATGATCTCCATCATCGTCGACGTAGCGTCAAGGTCAATGGCGCCGTCTTCATGATTGTTCTCCCATGTAGCAACTATTACAACTTCTTTGAAATACTACTCAACATGAAATTTAAAGACAACCATAAGGCTCCTGCCGGTTGCCACAATACAATAGTGATCATCTCATACATATTCATCATCACATTATGGCCATATCACATCACCAAACCCTGCAAAAAAAAGTTAGACGTCTCTAATTTGGTTTGCATATTTTACGTGGTTTAGGGTTTTCGAGTAAGATCTAATCTACCTACGAACATGAACCACAACGGTGATACTAGTGTTGTCAATAGAAGAGTAAATTGGATCTTCACTATAGTAGGAGAGACAGACACCCGCAAAGCCACTTATGCAATACAAGTTGCATGTCGAGCGTGGAGCAAATCTCATGAACGCGGTCATGTAAAGTTAGCCCGAGCCGCTTCATCCCACTATGCCACAAAGATGCAAAGTACTCAAACAAAAGACAACAAAGCATCAACGCCCACAAAACAATTGTGTTCTACTCGTGCAACCAATCTATGCATAGACACGGCTCTGATACCACTGATGGGATTCGTAGCATAGAAACAAAAAATTCCTACCGCGAGAACGAAATCCAAGCCAAGATGCAATCTAGTAGACGATAGCAACGAGGGGATAACGAGACTAACCCTTGAAGATTTCCAAAGCCTACGAGATTAGATCTCGTTGTTGCAGAAGATGATCACTTGCCGCTTTCAAAAGCGCGTAGAAGATCTTGACGGTGCCACAATCGGGCAGCACCTCCGTACTCGGTCACACGTTCGGTGTTGATGAAGACGTCCTTCTCCCCGTTCCAGTGGGCAGCGGAAGTAGTAGATCCTCCTTGGAATCCCGGCAGCACGACGGCGTGGTGGCGGTGGTGGTGGAGATCTCCGGCGGAGCTTCGCTAAGCGTATGCGGGAGAGGTGGTGGAGGAGGGCGGCTAGGGTTTGGGGAGAGGGGGGAGCCGACCACTATAGTGGGCGGCCAAGGCTTTGGTGTGGCCGCCCCCTCCCCTTGCTCCTCATTATATAGGTGGAACCCCCAACTGTTGGACTACAAGTCTTCGAATAAGACCCCAACCCAAAAACTTCCATATGGTGGGAAACCTACCCAAGGAGGGACTCCCACTCAAGGTGGGATTCCCACCTTCCCTTGGAAGGGGGTGGCCGGCCACCTATGGTGGAGTCCACCTGGGACTCCACCTCCTTAGGGTTGGCCAGCCATGCTAGGTGGAGTCCCTTCGGGACCCCGCCTTCCATAGTGATTTCTTCTGAACTTTTCTAGAACCTTCTAGAACCTTTCATAAATGCACCAGATCATTTTCAAACTTATAAAATGACTTCCTATATATGAATCTTATTCTTCGTACCATTCAGGAACTCCTCGTGATCTCCTGGATCCCATCCGAGACTCCGAACAAAACTTCGAACTCCATTCCATATTCCATATCTATACCTAATAATAAAGAAAATAAGGCTTCTTGTTCGTCCGTCTGTTTATGCCCCTGATTATCGTTGAAATTACATGTGCTGCCACCGCCTATGTCTCAACGAAACGTTACTTTCTGTTGACCCAGAGCGCATCCTCTCGCTCGCGTCTTCGCCTTCCGTCCTCCTGCGTCCACCGCCCCCGTGCTCCTGCTTACCGTCGGACCTGGCCGACCTCCCTTCGCTGCTCTGCGTCCCTCGGCTTCATGATGCCATCTCTATACCACTAGGGAAGAGGTGAGTCGCCCCTACCCCGACCAACTCTACTCTGGCTACCCAACCCTTGCTCGCGGCCGCCGGCCAAAGGTCGACGAGAAAGGAGGTACGCGGTGGCGCCTGATCTCCAGGCGTATGCCTGATCTACATGAATCTTATCCCCCTCACTTCTGCTGCTAGAGATGCAGCTGGAGGCTTGTGGCTGCCTCCTGGATCTGCTACGTTATTGGGGATTTTTCTTGTCCGGCAGATGGGATGAGCTTAGGACTGGATCTGTTTTTTTAGTTGGGACTTGATGTTATTTTGTGTTCTCGGGTGAAGAATGGAGCGTTGGGTCAAAGATTTATTTGTTTATATCAATTGTTTGCTCACAATCTACATCCAATGTTCTTCTTCTTCTTGGATCCAAAATTCCCCAGGCTGCCTCTACCAAAACTGTTCTTCTTTATACTGTCAGTGCCTCACTGCTCGGATCAGAATCTACCATTCCCATGAATTGAACCGTGATACAGTACCGAAGATTAGTGAGCCTCTCCGAACATTGCAGGCTCTGGCACAAAACGGCACAATGGTCACCATGCTCGACAAGAGCTTCAGCAGTTCGGCTATGTCAAGTTCCTGCAGCTGCAAGTCAAGTCGCGTATTTCTCTCAACGTGGTGGGGGCATCTGCTATATTACTAACCAAATTATGTTACATCGATCAATTGGCCTGTGAAAGTCTGATATGATCGAATTGCAGGTGCTTCTTACGGATGAGTTGTGGTCAGAGCAAGACAAGACAGCTCGTGAGATCGCCCAGGTGAAGGAGGGCGCTAAACTGAAATAGCTAGCTAGAAGGGAAAGATCTTCTTTTTTATAGTAGAAGAGAAAGTAAGTTACAGTACTTAGCTAGCCTCTGCATCAAACACAACGTACACCTCATATGGGAATTGGTAATCACCTCGCTGGAAGAAACTCATGTTGATCGTCACCAACTCACCATTATATACCTTTTTAGGGACTTAGCTAGCGTAACATATACCTGATGTACAAGAGAAGAGATGAGCGGTTTAACATTTTGTTAAATCCAAAAGCTGTGACATCTTCTCCTCTGTACTAGAACTCATGCTACTAAAATGTACGATATTAGCTAATTTTGATTGCTACCTGGCATACAGAATCAGGGATTTTCATAGCAAACAACGAGATATAGAATAAACACGGTGTATGTTGTAAAAAACAGTAGGGGTCAGCTACTGGCTGATTACAAATGAATATAGTTCAAAGTAATTGCGCAAATCTAAAATCAGGATTCGACATCCAAGATCAGCTTGGGAAACCAATATAATTGCATAATGTGTTTTCTGAGCTTTCAAAGATAATTACAATGCAACGTTCTATTCGGAGAATATACTATTTTTAATCAACAAATAGTGTGAACATGTATACAAATAAAAAAAATACCGTAGCAACGCATGGGAAAATTTCCTTGAACTTTTTGATAATTAAATTTTTTATTCAAAAAATACATACACATGTCCTTGATACTCGTTCGAAGTTTTGGTAGAAATTGCTTTGAATTTTGAGCTACAGAAAAACCAATTTGTGTCTGTATATAGGGATAGAAAACTCACTTTTTTATTAGATTTTTTTGTAGCTTACAATAGAACAAAATTTTCGCCAAAATGCTTTAAAATATCTATATGTATGGATGCTTTTGTTTCAGATTTTTTTGAAATATATTTTCTCAAACTTTATGAAAAAAAGGGGAGCATGGTGGTGTTGCAGGGCTTTAGTACATATTTCTTTATTTCAAATGCAATTTTTGATGCTATGCATGGTTTGTGGATATTTATACACGCCATCCTTGAACTATCATGGCAACCATGTCGCACTAAATCTTTTTTCGGATTTTGAAGACTAATGAGGACCAACTTAATTAAAATGGTAGTAGTGTTGAATACATCAACAATTTTGCTCGCTCTCCCGCCGCAACGCGCGGGCATTGTCCTAGTCTTCTTAAACGACATCAAACCTTAAGTGTGTCACCCTACGGTTCGCGAACTATGCAGACATGGTTGAGACCTCTCTCCGACCAATAACCAATAGCGGGATCTGGAGATCCATAATGGCTCCCACATATTCAACGATGACTTAGTGATCGAATGAACCATTCACATACGATACCGATTCCCTTTGTCACGCGATATTTTACTTGTCCGAGGTTTGATCATCGGTATCTTTATACCTTGTTCAACCTCGTCTCCTGACAAGTACTCTTTACTCGTACCGTGGTATGTGGTCTCTTATGAACCATTCATATGCTTGCAAGCTAATTAGACGACATTCCACCGAGAGGGCCCAGAGTATATCTATCCATCATCGGGATGGACAAATCCCACTGTTGATCCATATGCCTCAACTCATACTTTCCAGATACTTAATCCCACCTTTATAACCACCCATTTACGCAGTGGCGTTTGATTTAATCAAAGTATCCTTCCGGTATAAATGATTTACATGATCTCATGGTCGAAAGGACTAGGTAACTATGTATTGAAAGCTTATAGCAAATGAACTTAATGACGTGATCTAATGCTACGCTTAATTGGGTGTGCCCATTACATCATTCACATAATGACATAACCTTGTTATTAATAACATCCAATGTTCATGATCATGAAACTATGATCATCTATTAATCAACAAGCTAGTTATACAAGAGGCTTACTAGGGACTCCTTGTTGTTTACATAACACACATGTATCAATGTTTCGGTTAATACAATTATAGCATGGTATATAAACATTTATCATAAACACAAAGATATATAATAACCACTTTATTATTGCCTCTTGGGCATATCTCCAACACTTTGCGCCTCGAACTACCCCTGCCCCGCCAGGCTACCGCGTCCCGACCGGCTGGTTGCTAAGCGTCGGAGGCGTACCGGTCCCTCCTATCCCTCTAGGTGTGCCACGCGAGATGGCCATCACGAACCACTACTATTTCGAGCTCACGCCTGAGCAGCGGAGGAATCCCCAGTGGCATCCTGACTACAACCCGACTTGGGACAGCTTCTTCATCAATCGGCGTGAGAGGGCGGTTGCCAGGTACGAGGAGGACGACCCGCCTCCTTCGAACTTCAACGAGGCCGGCCGTCGGCTGTGGTGGCGCGGCCGGACTCTCCAGAGCGTCATGGCCTACCGTGGTCCCCGCCTACGCTACCCTCAATCCCAGCCCACGCGTGCTCACCCGCCGAGGTTCGACAACCGCGACCCCGATGCTAGCGACGATGACGTCGGCGACTATGATGACTACAGTGGGGACTATTATAGGGCTAGGCACGACTATGACTGAATGGCTCCAACATTCGAATCTGGCCGTGTATCTTAATTTTCAGTTGAGCTCTGTACTTTAATTCCAGTTCAATCGTAATAAAATTTCGTAACAACCACTTTATTGAACAAAAACAACCGACAACGACTTTATAAACCAAATTTAAACTAATAGAACCGACAACGACTTTATTGAAATTACAATAAAATAGATAAATGACTAGTCTAGTCTCTACTCGTCATCGGAGGTTGTCTCCGTCCAAATGTCATCCCACCGAGGGTCGTTTTCGGTCCAAGTTGTATTCGGGTTCTCGAGCTCGAACTCGGCGACGGCCCGACGGTGGCGCCTGTTGGACCTGCGTTGTGCCCTAAGGTCAGCGAAGAACGCGTCGGTGTTGTCGACGTTGTTGGGGAACTGCGCCCTCCACTGGCGCATCAACTGCTCGTCGTGCTCGGCAATGGCGATCCTACGCTGCACCTGGCGGTGCCAGCGACGGTCCTCGTCGTCGACGAGGCACGACGCTGGCGCGAGGAACTCCGCCTCTTCTAGCGATTCAACATCCGGGAAGTTCATGTCGCGCCGTGGCCGCCGAAAGCGCCACGCCGCCGCGTCGTAAGCGCGCGCCGCCAGCTCCGGCGTATTGTACGTGCCGAGGGTGAGGCGGAAGCCACCGGCGCGTATCTCGGCGTAGAACCTACCGTTCGGACGCACTCGAACGCCACGGAAATCGGACGACCCTCGACGACGTGGAGGCATCCCGGAGATTAATGAACGGAGGCGGTGGCGACGTGTGGTTGCGCCCGCACGCGTCGCTCTATAGTGCACGCGGGGCATGGCACGTGTAAGCCATGGCTACACGTCGCACACCGGCAGCGACGGGGCAAGGAACGTGGAAGCGGCGGCGACACGTGGCACGGGGAAGCGACACGTGTGGCAGGCCGGCAGTGCGTAGTAGAAAAGAAACAGAAACGGATCAAAGTTAAACGGAGCGGGGAAACCTTAGTCGGTGTCACTCCGCATATCATTAGGGGTGAAACATACACGACTATCAACGTTTGATATGATGCGAGATGCAAATAGGTATATGGATGTCATATTCATGTTCATTGGATTTTTCTGATCAATTTTCATATGTAAAACATTTATATTTGAGTTACCATTCAAAAGTTATTAAAATAATAGGTTTTATTAATTTAAAATAGATAAACAGAAAAGGGACTGAGGGAAAAGGAGACTGATCCGTGTCCAACGGCTCCAGGCCGTTGGATTCAAACGGCCGGAGCCGTTGGATGCAGTTCCCACGGATCAGCCCCCAACCCCTTTTGTCGCGGGTGGTTAGTCGACCCGCGACAAAAGACCCCCCTTTTGTCGCGGGTGGTGGCACCACCCGCGACAAAAGGGGGCCTTTTGTCGCGGGCCGTGGCACAACCCGCGACAAAAGGGGGCATGGTATAAAAGCTCTGCGCGTCGCGAGCCGAGTGACGACCCGCGACAACTGGAGGGGAACCCTAATTCTCAGACGCCGCCAGGCTGCCGGATTGCGCCGCCGTCGTCGACGCCGCCGCGCCTCGAGCCTCTCCTCTGCCGCCAGCGCCTCGAGCTCCGGCGCCGCTGCCGCGCCTGCCTCCTCCCCATTTTCCCCACCACGCTCGCGCCCTCCCCCAGACCGCCGAATTTACTCGCCGGAGCCCTGTAGACCCGCCGCCGTTCGAACTCGAATTCGACGCCGCCGGTGAGCCTCGCCGCCTATTTTTGGCACCCTCTTACTCCCCTCTCTCATGCGCACCCCCTGACCCCCTCCCCTCACTCTCTTGCGCAGCAGAGCGTCATCCCCATCGACGATCGCGCCGACCGCCGCCACCCGCCGCTCGCCCTCGTCGTTCCCGCACGCGCACGAGGACGCCGACCCCACCATCGAACCCGCCGCGTCGCGCCGAACTCAGAGGACCACCTCGCCGTCGCCAAGGAGCACCCCCGGCTCGCCGCCGTTCGCCGCCGGTGCGCAGAGCCGCCGCACCACCATTTTCGCCGCCACATCAGGGCCACGTCGCCGCCACGTGAGCATTCCCTTTTCATATTTTTTCCCATCTCTGCAATTAAATCTGGCCATCCATGTTAGTTAGATTCCACGGATAAAGAGGCTGATCCGCGCGAAGGGGTATCGACCAATAGTAGAGCGCCAAGTGTCAGGGACACACCCTAGTTTGCGTTAATCTTAGTTTTGACAGTCCGCGCTTTGCAAAAATCATAACCAGAGCTCTGCTTGTCCAAAAATCAGAAACTTTATACCGTTGAAATCCTAAAAATATAAGGAACATTATGGAGCTATAAAATGTGACCTTACAGAACTTTGAAAAATCATTCATTTTTAAATGCCTAATCCGAGTACTATACCCGTAAAATGAGATCTACACATTCATTTGCAAACACCCGTTGCCGACACCCCTCTCCCTCTCGCAAATATGTGTCGCCGACACCCTCTCCCTCTCGCAAACACGCATCGCCGACACCCTCTCCATCTCGGAAACACGCGTCGCTGACACCCTCTCCCTCTCGCAAACACGCGTCGCCGACACCCTCTCCCTCTCGCAAACACGCGTCGCCGACACCCTCTCCCTCTCGCAAACACGCGTCGCCGACACCCTCTCCCTCTCGCAAACACGCGTCGGCGACACCCTCTCCCTCTCGCAAACACGCGTCGCCGACACCCTCTCCCTCTCCCAAACACGCGTCGCCGACACCCTCTCCCTCTCGCAAACACGTGACCATTGGTTACTGTTTGATTAGTGTTAGGGTTTGGTTAGGGTTAGAACATGTACTTATCGATTTAATATTTTGCAGAAACAATGGATCCATTCGAAATCCATCGACACTTGGAACAGGAAGACCTATTCGAGGACATAATCCGACGGAGAAGAACGCGACTCCGGTAATGGACAAGCCGACGGCTCCGGAGCTGGAGAAGACCGCGGCTCCGGTGATGGAGAAGCCCGTGGCTCCGATGATGGAGAAGCCGACGGCTCCGGTCATGACGAGGTATACGATCAGTTGAGGCATTAATGGAATTCTATATGTACATATGTATATAAATTAATTAATTTTTTTTTCTTAGGCCTCCGAAGATAAGTTGGAGAAACGAGGCCCGGCAAAGAAGTTGACCAAAAAATACCACTTCACAATTGAAGCTATATCACCGAAAGGCCAACCGGTGGCACCCGCGAGTGTCAGAGTGACATTTAAAAATCAGTGCGGAGTTCTGGTTAGAGATCGTCTCCCGATCACTATTAGAGAATGGAACAAGACCAAGAATGTAGAGTCCGAAAGTCAGGTTGCCGATAGGTACAAAGACACACTTTTTGACGACCTCATGACACATTTCACTTTGCCAGATTTGGGATCGGAGTCTGAGATGGCCAAGCAGAGGGTGCTAGTGAAGAAATGGGCTCTTAAGAAGATGGGGGAACTTTTCCGGACGTATAAGAACCGGTGATACGGCGTATGACTGAAATCGACGCCGTGAGAATTTCTCCGATCTTTCACGGAACAAGAAGCAACAAGAACTTGCAAAATTCAGTAGTAGCAACAAGTAACAGCAATAGAACGATCCAGCAGATTAGTTTACGAAAGACGCAAACCAATCTAAACAACAAGCACACCCGCGCCGGAAGCACTTGGACGATCTGAACAGATCACGTACTGATTAGAGCAGCGCCTCCAATCTTCACGCAAAGGGACAAACCACGATGGGTTTTCAACTCACGGACACAGAATTTGGCCGCCGCAACACATGGCGATTTTCTGGTATTTCTTAACTCTCAAAACATAGTCTGCCCTAATACAATGACCGGTTGGTCTTATTTATAGTGTGCACGCAGGCACGACTCTGAAACACAAATGAACTCTATTTCTTATTGGACTCCTGGCTGACTCGTAATAATAAAATAGCCCAGCTACCCTGGCCTTTTACATTGACGCAAAAACCACACAGAAATAAGAACGAGACTAGAACTAGGACTAGAAACAGCTATGTCCGTAAACATGCTGATACGTGATTCGGCAAACTAAAACCTGAACTTGCATGCTCTGAAGATCGTCGGGGTTCACTCGACATAAAATTGCATGGTGTTCTAAATGTTGGCTTGACCTCTTGCTTAGGCGCAGTCTGTATAGAAATTGCACCAATCAAAACTGAAGTATTGCCTGCGCATTGAACCAACTTTACATCCTTGTCAGAATGAGCGATAATCCGTCGCCTAGCTGGTACCACGTATCTTGCAGTCTTAATAAAATTATCAGTAGTAGTGGAGAGGTCCTCATCATCCTCCCTCCCTTGAAGGGAAACCGTCCTCGGTTTCGGCCTACACCGTGCAGCCTTTTTCTTGAACACCTCAACAGTGCATTTTATATCCTTGCCTTCTTTGGGAAGCAGAGTATAGAATTCACCCTTATGCATAAACGTGTACCTGTTCGTGCGCCCATGATGAAGTGCATTGACATCGTGTTGCCATGGACGTCCCAATAACAGATGGCAAACATGTAAAGGAAGAACGTCACACTCCACTTTATCAGTATATCCCTCAACGGCAAAAGGAACTTTCACTCTATGGGTGACCTTCAGCTTGCCAACGCCATTGATCCACTGCATATAGTATGGTTTCGGATGCTCCCATGTTGGCAAAGAAAGAGACTCTACCACATCCTTACTAATCATGTTGCTTGCACTTCCACCGTCAACAATTAATTTGCAAACTTCTCCCTTGATGGTACATGCAGTTTGAAAAATACTACGTCGCTGTCCAGACTCAACAATGACATTATCATCACGATGGACCTTATGTGCCATCAAACTCGGAACAGTAAGTGCAGGCCAAGCATCCAATGCAGTAGCATTATCATTGTTAGTATCATCCTCTAATGGAGGCATCTCATCTTCAGATTCTGAAATATATGCATCATCAACAAGTAAAATTGTCTTTCGATTTGGACACTCGCGCATTATGTGCCCTCTTCCTCCACACTTGTGACATATAATATTGCTATGATGAGATGTGCTTGATGCAGATTGAGAAACCTCCTTTGATGCAGCAGCCACCTTGCTATGTTCAATGCTCGTCGACTTGGAAGAAACAGCCGGTTTAGCATTAAACTTACCATCATCAACATGAGAAGAACTACGCCTCCCACTATTGTAACTTGGACGAATATCCGCAGATTGTTTCTCCAAAACCCAACGTTCAGCGCGCCCCGCTTGATGAAGTAACTCATGTATATCATTATACTGCATCAAATCAACACGGTCGCGGATCTTTTCTTCCAGCCCCTCAAAGAACCGAACCATGGTCGCCTCCGGGGACTCGCGTACAGCTGTGCGGATCATCAATATTTGCATATCTTTGTAGTACTCATCAACTGATTTCGTACCTTGCACAAGACGACGCAGCTTGCTATGAAGTTGTCGAGTGTAATATGCAGGAACAAATACCTCCCTCATGACACGCTTCATATCAACCCATGTTGCCGGTCTCTCCCCTGCACGGTTTTTATTATCCCACCATACAAGAGCATATTCAGTAAACTCCATGGATGCAACACGGACCTTCTTTTCTTCAGAGTAGTTGTGGCCATCAAAAATTTGATTCACCCGCATCTCCCACTCCAAGTACTTCTCCGGATCAGAACGTCCCGAGAACTCCGGTATGGTCAGTTTTATTCGACCAAGACCGCCATCCTCCTGAGCAGCTTCACCACCTTGGTTGCGCCGCTCTCCAGCACCATGGCGAACCTCAATACCTCGACGCGGTTGGCGCCGATGGCCTCCACGAGCATCAGAAACATCAGAAACATCATCACCCGGCTGGCCTTGCCTGCGTTGCGGTGACCGGGACTGCCGAGGTGCCGCATCCCTTGCCTCTAGACGCTGAACAACCGCAGTCAACCGATTAAGACTATCTGTCACCACTCGCAAACTGTCATCACGCTCGCGATCACTAGTCGTCAAACGCACATTAAGCCTGTCCTCAACACCTGCAATATGTGTAGACAAATCCACAACCTTTTTGCGAAGGTTTTTATTGGTGTCTTTGATCGACGTCAAGTGGATACGCAGATCTTCAGTTACTTCTGGACCCCAAGGAATATCGTCTCCATCCTGATCAGAATCCTCATGCAGCGACATGTCGAAAACGGAACAAGATCAAACTAGAAACAGCCACGGAAAAAAAAAACTGCACCGTGAACAACCTTGCTCTGAGTACCAAGATGATACGGCGTATGACTGAAATCGACGCCGTGAGAATTTCTCCGATCTTTCACGGAACAAGAAGCAACAAGAACTTGCAAAATTCAGTAGTAGCAACAAGTAACAGCAATAGAACGATCCAGCAGATTAGTTTACGAAAGACGCAAACCAATCTAAACAACAAGCATGACCCGCGCCGGAAGCACTTGGACGATCTGAACAGATCACGTACTGATTAGAGCAGCGCCTCCAATCTTCACGCAAAGGGACAAACCACGATGGGTTTTCAACTCACGGACACAGAATTTGGCCGCCGCAACACATGGCGATTTTCTGGTATTTCTTAACTCTCAAAACATAGTCTGCCCTAATACAATGACCGGTTGGTCTTATTTATAGTGTGCACGCAGGCACGACTCTGAAACACAAACGAACTCTATTTCTTATTGGACTCCTGGCTGACTCGTAATAATAAAATAGCCCAGCTACCCTGGCCTTTTACATTGACGCAAAAACCACACAGAAATAAGAACGAGACTAGAACTAGGACTAGAAACAGCTATGTCCGTAAACATGCTGATACGTGATTCGGCAAACTAAAACCTGAACTTGCATGCTCTGAAGATCGTCGGGGTTCACTCGACATAAAATTGCATGGTGTTCTGAATGTTGGCTTGACCTCTTGCTTAGGCGCAATCTGTATAGAAATTGCACCAATCAAAACTGAAGTATTGCCTGCGCATTGAACCAACTTTACATCCTTGTCAGAATGAGCGATAATCCGTCGTCTAGCTGGTACCACGTATCTTGCAGTCTTAATAAAATTATCAGTAGTAGTGGAGAGGTCCTCATCAACCGGTTATGGCAGCTTATAAGGCCGAGAAGAAGCCTCCATTATTCGAAAACTATCTAGCGAAGCAGGAGCATAACTGGGAAGAATTTGTGCAGTACAAAGTATCAGAGGAGGCTGTGAACCTGTCAAAGAAAAACAAGAAGAATGCAAGCGAAAAGAAATATCACCATCAGACGGGGCGAGGGGGCTACGAAGTAGCCATGCCTAAGTGAGATGCACAAGAGGCTGAGATGAAGCTGAATGGGATCACTCCAGAACCAGAGCGAGAAGGATGGGACACTAGGGCTCGAAATTGGTTCGTTGGGCATGGCTGTGAGTATAACATGAAGACAGGGAACCTTGTTGAAAGTGACAGCATGGTTAGGGTACCCAGGGAAAAATGGATTGAAGTGACGGCTGATATTATAGCGGGAAAACTGAAGTTTGCTCCCGATAGAGAGAAAGACTTGCTAACGCTTGTCCTCGGTAATCCTGAAAAGGGAGGACGAACAAGAGGCTTCGACCCTAGTGTTCCGTGGGCGCTTGGGTTTCCGAATGACGCGGAGACTTATAGAAGCCGAGCGAGAGCAAAAAAACGCGAGCTGGAGGTGCAGAATGACCGATGGCTGAGTTCCAACGGCAACTAGACCAGCAGAAGCTGGAGATTCAGCAGCAGCAGCGGGAGATTAATGAACTTAAAGGACAGCGCCAGCCAGATAATACCGCCGGCATATCTCAGCGACGAGACAGCAGCGTGGCCGACTCGGAGGCCCCGCCTACACGGATGATAGATGGCGGTCTTGGCGACCCCGTGGATGGAATCAAGGAGCAAACACCTTGTGATCTCCATGAGGTGTTCAGGAACATGTCTGTTAAGGTGGCGGTCGGCTATGTCTTACCTGCATTTGGACCTGAAGGTGAGCCGGCAACATGGCATGACAATCAGATTCCAGCTGGCTATGCTCGTGTCGGGGTGGATTCAGTTGTACCGTCGTGGGAGACATTGGAGCTCGAAATCCCTGGAGGTGATGGGGGGTTACACTCAGAGAGGTGCTGGGAGAAATCGTTCTTTGGCAAAAGAAAAACATCAAGCTGCCAGGCATGGTAACCTCTACTAGTCGTCCCACCAGGTCACCATCACCTCCTCCAAATGATCGAAGGCCACCATGACCTCCTCCGACTGATCACATGTCGCCACCATCACCCCATGGGTACGACATCGACCACGACATCTGTAGTCCATCTCCATCTCCAGCGCCGCCGCCTGCGCCCACTAATACTCGGAATGCACCCAACGGAAGCGTTTCAGGAGTCCTGTCCGCAAGCTGTCGCCACTCCCAACAGTACCAAAGGTTCCTCCCCCCGTCCTTACGATCGTACTGACGAGGAAAATGATGCCATTGTTAAGAAATACAATTATGATTTTTTTCATAAGGAGAAACCCAAGGCCCCAATACCATACACAGAGAAGCAAAAGGCATATGCTCTTAGTTTTCTGAACACACCATCGCAAAATGACTTACACGAGAGGAAGGATGACTATACACCTGCGCCGATCTCTTTGAGCCCCTCTGGGCTGGACTGTGGTACCGGTGGGATGGGCCCCACGCGGTGCCGAGGCACCACCCATCCGGCAGGTCCCGTTGTTCTAGCCGTCACACGGGTGTCGGTTGTTCTAGAGCAGTTGGGCGATGGTGACAAGGAGGGGAACCATGATCTGAGGTTTCTCCTCCTTCTTTGGTCCAATAAAGACGCCTTGTGGTCGAGACGGTGGCACGATATGGCTGTCGGTGTGGTGGGTACAATTGTACAAGCGTGGTTGAAAATGGGGCCATGGGGCTAGGGATCTATGGGCGATGATAGGATATTGTTGGTGCCCTTTTAAGAACAGGACGCGGTACTTGAGGCCGCTTTCCATTAATGACGGCGCGGAAGACCAGCCGTTGGCGTGGCCGCTGAATACAATGCGCGCTATTGATCGTTGCGGCATGCGCATGCGCAGAAGCGATGCGGCTTCGCACCCGCTGCCAGCAGGCCCATGGCGACAAGGCGTGGACATGTGCACGACGCGGATGCATTCACGACGCAATGTTGGGCCGCGTTTTCGACCCTGCAGACAGGGCATGTCAGTTTGCGTCGGTTCGCTCGAGTGTTCAACCGATTTTTCAATCGCGTGGACGTAAAGCGTTGGGCTGAGATACCCTTGCGAGTGCAGCAATCTGTGCAAATAAAACTGCCACATCGAGGTTCCGTGCTTTATTATGGCAGCCATGTTGTTCATCAAGTTTCTAGTTCCCATAGCAGCTGATGAAGCCTGCGTACAGAACGAGACTCAGCAAATTTTCAAACTGGATAACACATGGCGCCCGTGGAGCGCGGCTAGCGCACTGTGGCCGTAAATTTGCTCACACGTACTGATGGGGAAGTGAGTTGCAGCGCTAGCCGGGTTAGATCATTTTCCACCAGAACTTCTATTGAGCGGACATGAAAGACTGGTTTAACAATGCCGTTCCCTAATAAAAGCAATCGCAAGACTCGCGATCCGTCTCAATTTCGTTTCTTTACAACAGCCTGACGTAGAGAAAACATGTAGCAGCATGCAAACAGCATTGCCACCCCCAAGATGAACTGCTCCTTGGTTTCGACAAGAACAGTAAATAACCATCAAACAGTAAAAGGTTCAGTAAATAAACCAGTCTATGAGTCTAGTACACCCTGCAAATATAAATAAGGCTGTCGCAAAGAGTGCAACGGATACAGCCTGATCTATCAGACTCTGATTTACACACAGTTTGCAATAGATACTGAGATGAGATACGCCAACTACAGAACGATCACAGCATAAGCGACAAGCTGGTATTTTAGTCTTCTGGAACATGCTAAGTGTTCTTAGAGAAGCAGCGGTAGGCGTTAAGTTTCAGGAACGATTGGTTCTTAGCTAACGTTGCTGCGGCTACATTAGGCAAAGCAGGGCCCCTTCATACATATTTCTGGCCTAGAAAAGCTTTGAAGCATCTGGAAGAACTCCTTGGCCTCGCTTTCATTGACTGAGCAGTGAAAAGTTACTGTCATCTTTTTTAGCACTGTTGCCCAATCGAATAACCGTTTGATAAGAGCAGCTTCATGTTCAGTTCCTCCAAGTTCATGGATTTCTACTTCTTCGAGGAGATTCAGCGCAAGTTCCTCGGTTTTCCAATTTGATGGATGATGACAACTACAACCTGATGGGCACACAGTTTGTACCTGAAACAAGGTGCATATATACTAGCTTAATACTCCAACAGACGCTGTAAGATCAGCCGATGGGATTTAATGCCATGAAAAAGAACGATGGAAATAGAAATTCTAAGGCTGGCAGGATATATATCATGCCCTTAACAAATTCACAAAATAATAACACATGTAAAACAGCTATTGCAGAGAATATGATTGTTCTAAGCAAACAACAAACATTTTAATACTTATGCAGACAGTATTTGTGCATCAATAAGATCTTAAATTAGCCTTATGCCATTGTTATTGTCTTGTTCATGCAATCTTTAAAAACAAATTCCCAAAGGATCTTATCTTATCTTATGTTTACTAATTGAAGGCACCATTTGAGTCCCCATTAATCCTACTAGAAAACTAAGCTAATTATCCGTCCAATCTGCAGTTAGTTAGTGGCAGCCATTAGCTGAAGTGCCTCACGGGGTCCTTGCCAGATGTCCCGCGAGCAACCCTCTTAACAAAAATAAAACGCTTCAGGATGCCAACTAATCATCTCCCTCAATGGCGTTTAGCATTCTAAAAAAAAGGTGTTTAGCCAAACGAGCGGTAGCGTCACTCTTCATCTTCCTTCGCCTTTGCAAGTGCCCTGTTCTTGCCATCCTCGACTTCGAAGATTCAGCTGCGCTGCAACCAATATAAAAGAAAACGACCCAAATCCACAATCCAGTCACGCTTTAATTTCCTTCCATGTGATGCCCCTCTCATGCATCTCTGTCTATAGGCGGAGAAGCACAGATCCATCCGCAGACGATAAATACGAACTTGGGTCTGGCGGATTCAACCTGCCTCCTCACTAAGACTGCGGAGTGGAGTAATTATGATGGATTGGCAGCATAGGATTTAGATTTCATAGCTGCCACTTATAGAAAATATGACAAAGCATTAATTTGCACCTAGGATACCAGAGTAACCTATTAGTGGTTCCAGAATTTATAGCGCTGAGTAGTTTTCATTGATAATGGTTGAAATACTGTCGCCGGCTCAATCTACTTTCACCAGATTTATGCTTACATTGTACGCGACAGGAATAGAATATATGCATGACACTGAATGTATTTCTTCAAATTATACTCTGCAAAAGCTCCCAAAAGAAATTCTCCAAGAAACTTACAAGATGAACTAATATTTCTATTTAGATCACAAATAGGATTTATAATCTTATATTGACCCAAAATGAATTTAGCTACCACTATGCCCAGTATTGTCACATTAATTGCTTCCGTTATTGAAGGTTCGACTAGTCTTGACTTCTCAAGGTAACGAACAGATTCACCATTTCATACGTTTCTATCCTCTGAATTTATATTCCGTTTCCACAATTTAGATCATTCCATAGAGTAAATAAATGAAAATACATGGTTTCTCTGACAAATGAATAATGCTCTTATCTATGTTTCTGAACTGATTTTCCATTAATTTCTTACTATGCTTGCATAACTAGAGTACTTTAACTGAAATTCGCTGACTTTGGTATGTGGTTCACTTCACTTGCACAGGTTTGTTCTTAGTCCAGGACACAAAGTATAGCACATATTGGTGACCATGTCTTTTAAGAATGTTCAGCCACCTAAACTTAGTTTGAAATCTGATGCTGCTGCATGAATGGGCTATTAAACTAATACGCGCGATCAAATCTTTCTAGTATGAATTAAAATCCTCACGTAAATATGGTGCTCGAATATTTCAGATTGAACAGAAGGTTAGCCATTATTCTCCAAATACTTCGAGATAGTCAAAGCTATATGATAGCTTGGTTGCCCAATCACTTGAGGAATTTCTCAGGTCGATTACCAAGACCATCACGTTGTTTATAGACTACAGAAGTTCCACTGGGTTAATACCACAACTCTTTCAGTTTGGTGAACCCCACTTTCTCCCACAAAATCTTCTTGAATTATATTCCAACGAGAGGGTTACTATACCTACTTGTCTCTTTATTATCTATTCACAACGTATCACACTTCTTAGCAAAGATGTGCCAAACTGTAAAAACAAATATACCAGAACTAATTAATTAGCACAAAGTGATATGTACATATAACACGCTATAGGCTAAGAAATGAACTACGTGGCATTCATGGCATATGATGAAATTATCAAAAACATATTTGTTTTCCTTCCCTACTTGGTAAGTTGTCCAAGGTTTCTATATTTCCTTCACTTCTTCATAAGTTCTAAAACCTTTGAGATAATATTTTTACTTACTTTGGAGATTACTTCTTGCAGACATATTTTGCATCAACTTTTCTGTTACTTTTTTTCTTGAAGATAAACCAAGTTTGTATAGATTAATCTTAGAGGTTCCTTATGTATTTTGCATATTAATGTTGCAAAACCAGTTATGTGCAATATAAGCACACACTAAATTGTTGAATAATGAGTTGTATGTATACTACTGTTTTCCTTGCATATAATACACGTAGCCATGAGGTGCGTTTCATACAACTATGCTAAGATATAGATGGGTTATTAATTATAAATAAAATTTCAACATAATGCATTTTTTGGGAAATTTCCTATTTAGGTGCTTAATCTAGAATCCGTTCTAATAAATGGTCATGGCATGTCATTTTGTTTTCTTTCTATTTAGAAAATTTTGTAAGCCCATTGCACTAACTTTTAGCATTATATTCCCATTTGATTGTTTTCTCTCTATATCAGCCTCATTTTAAGTCTATGTTAGGACAGTCGGATAGAAAAAAAAGAGTATGCTGATGTCTATCTCTTCCATGACGAAAAATAGACAATTATTTATCTCTTTTTGAGGGTGATGTGATGAATTTTTCTTACAAGTGTGCTCTTGCTACGTTCTAAAAGTTGCATTATTTTATATAAGCAACATCCAAAATGCAGCGTTGAACACTATTACATGGAAAATACAGAATACAAGAAAAAACTCTGGAGGCTCAGAATCAATAAAGATTAAGAACTTCTTTTGTTTTTTCATAATAACTTCATTTGGTTCCTTGGAGACCGAGATCCCATCTAATAACATATTTAGTTCTGTACTGAAGATAAAAGGTGCAACATAGTTGCAACTCAACTCAGTAAAAGGCGGCTAATATGATGGATATGTTTTGAGAAGGAGGTTTGATTTGATGTTTTCATGTAACTAAAACTGTACGGAAAGTGAGAATAATTGTATTGGATATCTTACTATCTATATCTCTTATAAAGCAAAACCCCACTAGGAGGTCATTTAAGTTGTCTATCTTAACATGCAACCTAGCCACATCATCAGTTAATCACAACCGTACAAATATCATCTCTATCCCTCCATTATGTTGTCCTGATCGTTACGACGCCCACTCTATCAATACAAACTTGTCTCGGTACAAGCTCTAGGCGACCATTCCTTTCATCTTCATCTCCTATAGTTTATTCCCTCCGGTTCGACTAGCCCAACAGATGAATCGATGCCATCAATGTTTTTTTATTCGCCACTTTCATCTTCTCCATTAAGAGTAAGCAATGAAGTTGCAAGCTCCTATTTCCTTTATGCAGTCGAGTTGCTCCATTCCTATCGTTGCGTCCACACCCTTGCTTGAAGCCTCTGATCAGTTTTTCTTCTGTCGTGGTCATCATCATTTCCTTCACATGATTGATCTGGTCCGATTCACCACAATCTCTGATGGTCGGTAATCGTTGGCCCTGCTACACCCTAATTATCAGCGGCAAGAGCACCTTGAAAAGATCCAAAATAACGTAGGAGTATGCTCTTCTCCTACACTGTCCATGTTCAAGCACTCCAGTTTCATTGCCACACTAGAGCAGTGCCTTCAAATACATATTTCTCTTCTCTTATTCTTTCTTCTTTGCGTGTGCAATCAAGTAATCAGTTTTTCTATGTTTCTTTCATGCAAATCATTCATGCTAATACATAATGCTTCACTTTTATGGCCAACAATTTGTTGATTAGTGATGCTTCTTCTTTTGCCCTTTAGGTATTTAACTAAGCCCTGCCTATTTTCCTTGAACATAATATTAATCGTATTTTACTGACAATAGCTTATTTGCTGCCTTATCGCAACAATTCTGATTTTATTATATATAAGTTGACTGCAACTCTTCACACCAATTATATAAATGAGCAGCTTACTGCTCACATGCAACAATTTCAATGTTGGTAAACTTTGTTTTCTCATACTGCCTGTAATAATGTCAATGTAGGTAAACGTTGTTTTCTCATACTGCCTTGCATGTCTGCTAGATCTCCCAACAGTAATTTATCAAGACATGATAAACAAGCTGCCAACCGATATTTTCGATCGAGATATGCTTTTTTAGAAAAGGAGGTTGAAAAAAGCAAAAAGTTACTATATATCATTTTGGTATACTCAACACACTTTTTCCAATCCACATAGAAATCTGTTATACGTACAATTATACCTGACAAATTATAGACTGAATTTTCATTGACTAACAATTTTCAACTAAGTAGTTTCTTCAAAGTGTTTTATGTAATGTCGCATCAAATTACCGCAGAAACTCACAGGGTATCATCTAGTTTTTTCAATAATAGGATATCGTACTATTTTGTTAAGTAAGGATGCTTAAGTGGTGGTCGTTTGTGGATGTAAGTTGACAAGTGATATATCAAAGGTTTTGTAGTTTCACTGCCTTCATAACTTCAATTAGCTCAACCTGACAAATGGACACAGGTCTTTAGCCATTCAGTTACATTTTTTTTCCTGATAACAATTCTCCAGTTTGAATTAAGTATGTTGTGTTCGTGACGTTTCATCAGAGGCCATGCCATTTCCTAAGCTGTCTAATTTAAGTCTGAAAACTTCAAAAAAAAAACACATCGTTAAAAAAATAAATATGTTGTGTCGTGACATTTTTTCAGAGGCCATGCCATTTCCTAAGATGTCTATTTTCAGTGTCAAAACTCCAAATTTGTACATATTGTTAACTAGGTCCTCACTTGATGTTCAAGAAATTTACGCCATTGTTTTTCTATGTTGATGGATTCTTTTGTAAAGGTGAATCACAATTGTTTATAATTTCTTTACAGTGTAGACTATTGTTCAATGACTTCTTTTGATAGAGTTGCATCACTATTTTAAAAACTCTATATTGTTAATACTACTGTGTAACTATGATGTGCGATGCACAGGTTAGCGACTAGCAATAGTATATTAATAATACTATTATCTCCTAAATCCTGTTTTATCAAGATTGAGCCAGCCATGCAATGACTCGGTCAAATTCACATGAATGACATATGTTTCTAATGGGAGCTGCCAATGCAGTAGATCCTGTTGGAATGATTCCTCGTCTCCTCTAGCTCAAACAGTTCTGCAGCTCCGCTCTGGCAGCCATTTTTTCTTCACCAATCTTTCACCGCCACCCCCGCCTCCCTCCGTGATGGCTGCTGGTGCAACACCACCATCTCCTTCCCTGCCTCCCCACTACAACCAACCTGACAACCAAAGCAAAGCGCCACCCTCTAGAGAGAGATGGGTCGCCTGAGACCGATCTTTAAGAGAGAAGACAAACGAAGGAGTTATTCCGTTTCATTTTTGGAAACAAAATCATGAATCATGCATTGCCCGATAATTTTGCTCATTCCTAACAGACAAACCAAAATTGAAACATGTTACTAAGTTACCAACACCTAGAGTAATGTCATTGCTAGATACATAAGACATTAATTAGTTGCCACAACAAAACATCCAGTATCAAGCCAACACCTAGAGTAGGTCTACTAGCGGCTCAAACCTCGGTATGCAAAGAAATATGAATGCATACAAGGTATCAGACAAACAGAGTAAGGGTAGTATTACCTCTGGGTGGCTAGTTGTACCGATAAGTGTAAGCCACAGTGTTTTCAAACCAGTAGACATCCTGAGAAGATGAAACACACTCGCTCCAAAGGAATGTCCTAGGGATAATATATCCAGGGACATGCGTGCAATATTCGGGAACCTTGCAATGTCTTCCATCAAGAACTGCCCGTCGGTAATGTCCTGTTGTAGATTCGTGTGAAGACACAAAAGTGGATCATTCTGGTGGTTAGTGATGCCTTGGTGTAGATACGTGGGAAGTCACAGAAAAGGATACTTAATATCGAATAGAAAGAACAGGAGAATCTCATTTACAAAGTCAATAACACACAATAAAAGGTTCTTTTATCCTGGTAAGTCTGAGCTCATGCTCCTTTGAATAACAATTATACCAGGGCAGTGTAGTGGTTTGCAACATCAACGTTAACTACTGAAAGGTAGAAAAATGTAACGCCATCACATTAGATAAAATGCTACTATAAAGGACAAATGACTGGGTGTGCTAAGCCATGCTTCATGGGCTTAAGGAAGTGAGAATTTTGGTGTATGCATATGGCTAATTCCTTAATTTGGACTCCAAGTTTACAATGATGGCATAACTGACATAAAAAATGAACTCACCGGCAGATAGAGAAGCATGAGTCTGATATTGAGGAAGAGCTGAAAGCGCTTTAGAAGCCTCAGAAGGTAGTTATTTGGAGCATAGTCATCTCTTCCATATACACGAAAAAGGTATGCACCCAGCGTCTCGAGATTTTCTATGTTGCCAAACTGCGTGGAGCTTGGGTCATAGGCATCATGCCAATAGAGAGACTTGAGCCGAGGGGCGCAGATGTTTGCAACCGGTTGATTATGCCTCGAAGCTCTAGCACGGTAGTCTGCAAAGCAAGAGTCCACATAAATATGTTCGAGTGCTGGAGCCGTAACAGTGAGCTGCTGCAAGGAATGCACACTCGTTAGCCCCATTTGCAAGAGAGACTTGGACTCAATGGTGACGTGGCCCAGACCAAGGGCATCGGCTGGGTGCAAGTGCACATCCTTTAGGCTGATTGCTATGAGAGAATCAGAGTGGATTGCAAGGTTGCCTAGACCCGAGGCCTCTTTGATGATGAGTTTCCGTAAGACCGGGCAGCGTGGCGAGGAGACAAGGTCACCAAGCATGCACGGACCATGTAGCTGGACGCAAACCAGGGAGAGGTCGTTGAGCCTTGCGAATACGCCCAGTGGTGGCATGGAGACCCCAAGAGACCCTAGTTCGAGGCGGATAGAGGCGGCGTTCTGGAAGCAGGGCAGCTCAAAGGCTCCTCTCTCGTCGGCCATGTCCTCCTCTGATCCGTTCTGTGACGCCCTGCTGGTGAGGGACAGACGGCCGAAGAGGCGGGGCGCGGCGATGAGGAGCCAGGGCGCCATGGAATCGGGGTTGCCATCCAGGACGACGGCTTGGAGGATCCAGAGGACCGGAGCTTCATGGGATTGGAGGGCAAGGCGTATGTGCTGTGGGTCAGTGGGGAAGGGGAAGTTGAGCACCGGGAGCAGCCTCCAGAGGCGGCGCCAGCGGCTGGAGAGGACGCTGGTCCGCGCGGCGATGGGGACGTCGCGGATGTTGTCAAGGATGCGGAGAAGAAGGTCTTCGGGAAGGTCGCTGAGGCGGTCCTCGCCGCCGCCATCTGAGGGTTTGGGTCGCTTGGCAGGGATCTCCCCGTCCATGGAAGAAGAGGGAGTTGGCGCATGGAGATCGGGCTCAAAATCGGTGGCTAGCTAGAGATCGGGGGATGCGGGTGGTGGAGTCGCCGGCGCCATCGCCGTTGCTGCAGATGGGGAATTGGAGTGTTCGAGCGGCCAACGGGTATGCGAAATGTTGATATTGTTGTCGCTGCGGGGGAGCCCGGAACTGGGCTGTGGGCTAGGTCGTACGTGGAAAAAATACATGGACAACAAATTGTGGGCCTTAGCTCGGTTTTAGTACAGCCCGTCGGCCCGTTTAGGGAACTGCTGGGCGTCCCCCGGGGGATCTGATTCCCCAGCCCCCGGTCCCCAGCCATCGGATCAACCATTTTGACGGTTAGATTTGCATGTAGCAAAAAAACATCTCCGGCAGCAAAAAATCACCCCCGGCAGCAAATGACTGAAGCAAAAAACGGTTCATTCAGAAAAGAAAATAAAAAGGCTGGGCTCGCCGGAGACCTCGCCGGAGACCCCCGTAGCAAACATATGGTACAATTGTAGCAAAAATACAGAAAAGTTGTATCAAAAAAATTATGAAAATGTAGCAAATCGCAGAATATGTATAGAAAAAAGATGATATTGTATCCAAAATGCGTAACGCCGGTAGCAAACTAGTAGCTTCAGCCTGCAGAGACAATGAAGGAGACCTTGCCTGCAGCAGCATCACCAAAAAGGTTGCAGCAACTCAGTGTACCTAAGGTAGCAACTTCCAGAACCGCCGATAGCAACGTCGAATACCTAAGGTAGCAAACCACGCGCACCGCAGGCAGCACCTCCGCCATCAACACGCAGAAATGGTGCTCAACATTGGTAGCAACACCGGAGGCCGTAGGTAGCAAACCCTACCTTTGCCGGTAGCAAACAATGGAGGCATAAGGCAACAAACTCATTCAGCCATGGCGACGGGTGTCTTCTTCACCGTCTACAGGCCAACATCACTTGACGCAGCAGCAGCGACCTGCAGCAGCACTCTACGGCGGCGCACGAGCAGGTGGGCGGCGGCGCGCTGGCAGGGAGGAGGCGGCGCGGGAGGGGCGCGGCCACACGCGGGGAGGGAGGCGGCCGCACGCGGACATGGAGGCGGCGGCGCGCTGGGCAAGGACGCGGCGGCGCGTTGGCAGGCGCGATTTCCTGGGTTGCCGAGCACTTGGCAGGCGGCGGCCGTTGTCAAGGACTGGGCAGACGGCGGCGGTTGCCGGGGGCTGGCGGCGAGGCCGGGGCAGGCGGCGGTGGTCGCCGGGGCCGGAGCAGGCGGCGGAGGTCGCCGGGGCCGGGGCAGGCGGCGGTGGTCGCCAGGGCCGGAGCAGGCGGCGGAGGTCGCCGGGGCCGGGGCAGGCGGCGGAGGTGGTCGTCGGCGCGGAGGAGCTGGTGGTGATGGGCGTTGGAAACGTGGTGGTGGAGCGGGTCGAGGGAGGCAGATGGGGTCCACCCACGTGGGGTGCAGCAGGCAACCGGGGGTTGCAAGCGCGTTATCCCCCGGGGGAATAGTATCATTTTCCTTATATAATAGGCCAGAGGTCTAGGGTTTGGTTACAATTACAATACAGTCCTACTGTAAGGACATCTCCAGCGGCGTGACGCAAACGGAAGCTGAGCGACCGTTTGCGTCCGCCGTGATCGAAAATGCGTCTGGCACCACCTTCAGCGGCGCGACGCAAAGTGACCGGGCCGTCCGCTGCGACGTAAACTCGGCGCATATTTGCGGCAGGCTTGCTTCTCTGCGGACGCTGCGCGGACGCGTAAAGAGTCCGCTCGCGTCTTCACCGGGCCCGCCTGGCAGCGAGCCTGCATCGAGGGCATCGCTTCGGCGGCCATCGCTTCCGTGATCAGCGCTTCCGCGTCTGCGCCGCAGCCTTCGCCATCAATGTCGCGGCTGCCTCTTCTGCACGCGCACTGGTGGGCGGTGGCTAGGCTTCTGCGCTGCCATCAATGGCATCGTTCCCCGCGCGCGGCCGGCCTTAAAACTCCACCGGCACCGTTCCTCCATCGCCCACACCTGCACTCGCACCACCACCGCCGTAGCACCATGGGGAAGAAGAAGAATGACTTCAAGGCGTCCGGCAGCGGCACGAAGAAGGAGGTGCGGCCCGGCAGGGTGGCGCTGCCCGTCGCCATCGAGAGGCTGATGCACGCGCACTCGATGCCGTGCGACACCTGGAGGGACATGCACATGACTGGCGGCTGGCGGCTCAACTACAGCCGGGTGCACGTCCCTCTTCGTCCCTGCGCGCGAGCCAGATCGGACCGCGGAGATCCGGCGAAGGAGGTGGTACCTGCCGCCGGACCTCCGCGCCGATCCGGCATACGCCATCGACTCTGAAAGTTGGCGTACCTATCTCTCGACCGAGAGGGGTCGAAGGAGGAGGGAGGGCTTCATGGGCAACATGGATTTTCCCTTCGACCGTCCACCGCCGACTCGTCCTCGAAGACAGCAGGCGCCGACTCGTCGTGACCAGGCATCGACGCGTGCACAGTACAACAACGACCACGACCACGACGACTACAACGACGACGACTACTACATCGAGGCGCTGGCGTATCATAACGAGGAGGTCAAGGATGACAGCGATGACTACCTCGTGGTCGTCTTCCAGGAATGCCAGCAGGCCATGGCGGAGGGCCGCAATTTTGAGTTCCCCGAGAACATGGCGGACGACGAGATGGCAAAGCTCGGCGTCCACGTCTCCGAGAACGACCCACCTGTGTAGCCGCCTCTACGCCACCGGCTTCATGCCGCTGGGCCTGTCGGAGGATGAAGCCCTTTGATTGGCGATATAGGACTCGGTCGCGCCACAACCGCCGTCGTACAACCCCTGGGCTCCTCCTCCACAGCCAGAGCCCTGGGCGCCTCCACCGCCGCCACATCCGCATCCATGGGTGCCTCCACCGCCGCCACAGCCGCATCCCTGGGCTCCTCCACCACCGCCATAACCACAGCCCTGGGCGCCTCCACCGCAGCCACAGCCCTGGGCCCATGATACGTCCAATTTGCATCACTATTTTATATCATAATTTTCTGTTATTCATTGATATATTTCATATTTGGAGATGATACTTATGTTATTTCATCTATTTTGCATGTTTCATGATTATTGGAGGATCGCGCACCGGAGCCAGGATTCTGCTGGAAAAAGCACCGTCAGAATGCAATATTTTGGAAGATCAACAGCTGACAGAAATTATATGAAAAATCCTATTTTTCCAGATGACGAAGGGAGCCAGAAGGGGGAGAAGAGGGGACCCAAGGTGGGCCCACCCCATAGGCCGGCGCGGCCCAAGGCCTGGCCGCGCCGCCGTGTGAGGAGGGGGCCCACAGCCCCCTCTCGCCTCCTTTTCTTCGCGTACGCCTTCGTCCCGAAAACCCAAGCCCCAGGGAAATAGTCGCGGAGCATCACAGCCGCCTCTGCGAGGCGGAGAACACCAGAGAGAAAAGAGCTCTCCGGCAGGCTGAGTTCCGCCGGGGAAATTCCCTCCCGGAGGGGGAAATCGACGCCATCGTCACCGTCATCTAGTTGGACATCATCTCCATCACCATCATCATCATCTTCATCATCATCACCGCCGTCTCCACCGCTGCACATTGTCACCGCTGTAGCAATTTGGGTTTGATCTTGATTGTTTGATAGGGGAAACTCTCCCGGTGTTGATTTCTACTTGTTATTGATGCTATTGAGTGAAACCGTTGAACCAAGGTTTATGTTCAGATTGTTATTCACCATCATATCACCTCTGATCATGTTCCATATGATGTCTCGTGAGTAGTTCGTTTAGTTCTTGAGGACATGGGTGAAGTCTAAATGTTAGTAGTGAAGTATGGTTGAGTAATATTCAATGTTATGATATTTAAGTTGTGGTGTTATTCTTCTAGTGGTGTCGTGTGAACATCGACTACACGACACTTCACCTTTATGGGCCTAGGGGAATGCATCTTGTACTCGTTTGCCAATTGCGGGGTTGCCGGAGTGACAGAAACCTGAGCCCCCGTTGGTATATCGATGCAGGAGGGATAGCAGGATCTCAGAGTTTAAGGCTGTGGTTAGATTTATCTTAATTACTTTCTTGTAGTTGCAGATGCTTGCAAGGGGTATAATCACAAGTATGTATTAGTCCTAGGAAGGGCGGTACATTAGCGTAGGTTCACCCACACAACACTTATCAAAACAATGAAGATTAATTAGCCGTATGTAGCGAAAGCAATAGACTAAAATCCCGTGTGTCCTCAGGAACATTTGGTCATTATAAGTAAACAAACCGGCTTGTCCTTTGTGCTAAAAAGGATTGGGCCACTCGCTGCAATTGTTACTCTCGCACTTTACTTACTCATACTTTATTCATCTGCTACATCAAAACCCCCTGAATACTTGTCTGTGAGCATTTACAGTGAATCCTTCATCGAAACTGCTTGTCAACACCTTCTGCTCCTCGTTGGGATCAACATTCTTACTTATCGAAGATACTACGTTACACCCCCTATACTTGTGGGTCATCAAGACTATTTTCTGGCGCCGTTGCCGGGGAGTGAAGCGCTATTGGTAAGTGAATTGGTAAGGGAAACTTTTACTGTTAGTGCTGATTTTATTTCTGCCTGCTGCTATAATTCATTATGGAGAGATCTTCTCTCGAATGTTTGTTTGGAAAATCTACTACTACTGCAAAGGTAGTGGATAAGGCGCCAGGTGAGGTAGAGATACCATACAAAATACCTATGAAAATTATTAAACGTGTAGTGGATAACCGTTATACAGGGGATGGAACTGTCCACCCTGGAGATCATTTACTGTTCTTACATGAATTATGCGGTTTATTCAAGTGTGTAGGTATTGCTATGGATGAAGTGAGGAAGAAACTATTCTCTATATCGCTGTCTGGTAAAGCGGCGCATTGGTATAAATTACTGGATAATGGGGATTCTCTTGAATGGAATGATATTGTGCCCCGGTTTTATTCTAAGTTCTATCCTCCAAGTGAAATTCATAAGGATCGGAACCGCATATATAATTTTTGGCCTCATGATGGAGAGAGTATTGCCCAAGCGTGGGGGAGATTGAAGTCTTTAATGCTCAAATGCCCCATTCATGAGCTTCCTGGTAATGTTATTATTGATAATTTCTATGCAAGACTTTCTTTTGAAGACAAGACCTTGCTGGATACTTCTTGTTCTGGATCATTCACGCGCAACAAAGAAGAGTTTAAAAGGGACCTTCTTAATCGGATCCAGGAAAATACTAAAGGATGGGAGAACGACAAAGATAGAGAATCAGGTATAAATTATGATTACAAATGCATTGAAGCTTTTATGGATACTGATAAATTTCGTAATATGAGTGCTACTTATGGTCTTGATTCTCAAGTTGCTGCAAATCTTTATAAAGCTTTTGCCTCTCATTATGAATTGCCTAAGAAGAATTTTGATAAGTTTCATGAACCGTATAAAGATAAAATTGATTCATCTATAAATAAATGTGTTGTAGTTGAAACTGTGGATCATGTTATTCCTGAAGCTTATATTGAAAAAACTCCTTTCCCTGCTAAAATGAAGGAGTACTCTGTTATAAATAGTGCGGTTCATAAAAGTGAAAAGAAACCTATAGAACCTGAAGAACAAATAAAAGTTGAACCTGCTGTTGCAATAGTTAAAGATCTTGTGACTGAAAATGTGGAGGATGGTCATATTATTTTTTGTGAAGATGCTTCTAATATTATTTCACATCCTAATAAGTCTAAGAAAGTTAGTGTTCCTATGCTATCTGTTAGAATTGGAGATCATTGTTATTATGGTTTATGTGATATTGGTGCAAGCATTAGTGCTATTCCTTATGAGCTTTACACGGATATTATGCATGAAATTGGTTCTTGTGAACTTGAAGATATTGATGTGGTAATTCGGCTGGCTAATAGAGAGACTATCTCTCCAATTGGTATTGTTCGAGATGTGGAAGTTTTATGCGGTAAGATTAAATATCCTGCTGACTTTTTGGTACTTGGTTCTGCTGCTAGTAAATATTGTCCTATCATTTTTGGTAGACCTTTTCTAAATACTTGTGGAGCTATTATAGATTGCAAGAAAGAGAAAATTTTGACTAAATTTGCTGGTGAATCTTATGAGTTTAACTTCTCTAAATTTACCAAAACTCCTTATAAAGCTGATTCACCTAATAATGCTTTTAGAGTTGAACAGTGTGCATCTATTGCTCTCGCTCCTAATAACCCTTTGCAGCAACATTTGGAGAATAGTGAAAGTGAAGTTTTTAGGGAAGAAAGAAATGAGCTTGATGAAATTTTTCTCCGTCAACCTATTATTAAGCATGATTTACCGGTAGAAGATCTGGGTACAACACCGCCACCAAAGGAAGATCCTGTCTTTGATTTAAAACCATTACCTGATAATCTTAAATATGCTCATATTAATGATAAGAAAATATATCCTGTTATTATTAGTTCTAAGCTTACAGAGTTTGAAGAAGAAAGGTTATTGGAAATATTGAAGAAACACCGAGGTGCTATTGGCTACACTCTTGATGACTTGAAGGGGATTTCTCCCTCTATTTGCCAACACGCCATTAATATGGAAGATGATGCAAAGCCTGTTGTTGAACCTCAGCGTCGTTTAATTCCTAAGATGAAGGATGTGGTAAGAAATGAGGTATTAAGACTTCTTGAAGCTGGTATTATATATCCTATTGCTGATAGTAGATGGGTCAGTCCTGTGCATTGTGTTCCTAAAAAAGGAGGAATGACTGTTGTGCCTAATGATAATGATGAGCTCATACCTCAAAGAGTAGTTGTAGGTTATAGAATGTGCATTGATTTTCGTAAAGTTAATAAAGTTACTAAGAAAGATCATTATCCTTTGCCTTTTATTGATCAAATGTTAGAAAGGTTATCCAAAAATACTCATTTTTGCTTTCTTGATGGTTATTCTGGGTTTTCACAAATTGCTGTTAAAACTAAGGATCAAGAGAAAACCACTTTCACTTGTCCCTATGGAACCTATGCTTATAGACGTATGCCTTTTGGTTTATGTAATGCTCCTGCTACTTTTCAAAGATGCATGTCTGCTATTTTTCATGGCTTTTGCGAGAGTATTGTAGAGGTATTCATGGATGATTTTTCTGTCTATGGGAGTTCTTTTGATAATTGTTTGCGGAACCTTGATAAAGTTTTGCAGAGATGTGAAGAAACTAACCTTGTTCTTAATTGGGAGAAATGCCACTTTATGGTTAATGAAGGAATTGTATTGGGACATAAAATTTCCGAGAGAGGTATTGAAGTTGATAGAGCTAAAGTTGAAGCAATTGAGAAGATGCCCTATCGTAGGGATGTTAAAGATATTCATAGTGTTCTTGGTCATGCTGGGTTTTATAGGAGGTTTATTAAAGACTTCTCTAAGATTTCAAAGCCTCTTACTAATCTTCTTCAAAAAGATGTACCTTTTGTTTTTGATGATGATTGTAAGGAAGCTTTTGAAACTCTAAAGAAAGCCTTAACAACTGCTCCTATAGTTGAACCTCCTGATTGGAACTTACCATTTGAAATTATGTGTGATGCTAGTGATTTTGCTGTAGGCGCTGTTCTTGGACAGCGAGTAAATAAAAAATTGAATGTTATTCATTATGCTAGTAAAACTCTTGATGCTGCTCAAAAAAATTATGCTACTACTGAAAAAGAATTGTTAGCTATAGTCTTTGCTTGTGATAAGTTTAGATCTTATATTGTTGATTCAAAAGTTACTATTTATACTGATCATGCTGCAATCAGATACCTTATGCAAAAGAAAGATGCTAAGCCAAGGCTTATTAGATGGGTGCTTCTGTTGCAAGAATTTGATTTACATATTGTAGATAGGAAAGGTGCTGATAATCCTGTTGCTGATAATTTGTCTAGATTGGAAAATATTGCTTATGATCCTGTTCCTGTCAATGATAGTTTTCCAAATGAACAATTGGCTATAATAAAGGTGAGCTCGCGAGACAGTCCTTGGTATGATGATTATGCTAACTTTATTGTTTCCAAGTACTTGCCTCCGACCTTTTCAGCTCAGCAAAGGAGGAAATTCTTTTATGACTTGAGGCATTATTTCTGGGATGACCCACACTTATATAAAGAAGGAGTGGATGGTATTCTGCGAAGATGTGTTCCCGAATATGAACAGCAGGAGATATTGAGTAAATGTCATGGGAGTGCTTATGGAGGACATCACGCCGGAGATAGAACCGCGCAAAAGGTTCTACAATCAGGTTTTTATTGGCCAACTCTCTTCAAAGATGCAAGGAAGTTTATTTTATCTTGTGATGAATGCCAAAGGGTTGGTAATATCTCCAGACGCAATGAAATGCCTATGAATTATACTCTTGTTATTGAACCGTTCGACTGTTGGGGATTTAACTTCATGGGACCTTTTCCCTCTTCAGAAGGTAACACTCATATACTTGTTGCTGTTGATTATGTTACTAAATGGGTGGAAGCCATACCTACAAAAAGAGTTGATGGTGAGACCTCTTTAAGAATGCTTTTAGATATTATTTTTCCCCGATTTGGAGTTCCTAGATATATTATGACTGATGCAGGTTCTCATTTTATTCATGGTGGTTTTAGAAAAACTCTTGCTAAATATGGCATTAATCATAGAATTGCTTCCGCTTATCATCCTCAAACTAGTGGGCAAGTAGAACTATCAAATAGAGAAATTAAATCTATCTTGCAAAAGACTGTTAATAAAACTAGAAAGAATTGGGCTAGTAAATTGAAGGAAGCACTATGGGCTTATAGAACTGCTTATAAAAATCCCATGGGAATGTCACCTTATAAAATGGTTTATGGAAAAGCTTGTCATTTACCTTTAGAACTAGAGCACAAAGCTTATTGGGCTGTTAGAGAATTAAATAAAGATCCTAAACTAGCTGGTAATAAGAGGTTGTTGCAATTGAGTTCTCTAGATGAATGGAGAAGTGAAGCTTATGAAAATGCTAAACTCTTTAAAGAGAAAGTTAAAAAATGGCATGATAGAAGGATTATCAAAAGAGAATTTAATATTGGGGATAAAGTCCTATTGTATCGGTCTCGTCTCAGATTCTTTGCAGGGAAATTACTCTCGAAATGGGAAGGACCATATGTTGTTGAGGAGGTGTATCGTTCAGGAGCAATAAAAATTAGCTCTCTCCAAGGCAATGTCACACAAGTGGTGAATGGACAAAGACTCAAGCATTATATCTCAGGTGATTCTTACAATGTAGATGTTGATGTTATTCGAGTGGAAACACCGGAGGCTTTCATCAAAGGACAAATTGACAGTCCGCCAGAACTCGACTTTGAATAGGTAACAGTACTGGTAATAAAAAGTTCACGATTTACTTTCCGAACAATGTTTTTGCTGTTTTTGGAAAATATGAAAAATTACGAGATCGAAACGGAGTGGAGGAGACGCACGAGGGCGTGCCCCCATAGGCCGGCGCGGGCCCCAGCCAGGCCGCGTCGCCCTATGAGCTGGCCGCCTCGTCGCCTCTTTCCGACTCTGGTTCGACCTGGTACTTTCCTTATGACATAAAAATTTATTCTATATAATCCCCCGGACCCCTGGAGGTCCGTATATCGTTTTCTTGACGTGTTTTGTTTCGAGTTGTTTCTGCCAGGTTCTGCTCCGGATCTAGATCCATCATGTCTACGTCGGGAACTCCTAAGGACAGTTTCTTTGAGGACGTCGTCAACCCGTACATGAATGAGTTGAAGATGCACCCCAAGGAATTGCTGCTCGTAGATGGGGAGTTGCAGATCAAAGATGTTCAGGGGCCTAAAGGAGAAGGAAGCTTGGAAGACTGGATGGAGAAGCTAGAACAAGAGGTCTTCAACTACAAGAAGATGGCTGAGCGTGAGGTGGATATCTTCCACAAGATTGTGTCTGAACTTATTGATGGACACAAGAAGGAGACTGCAAAGCTGTGGGATGACATCCTCTCGCTTCACGACACCACCAACAAACTCCAAGCTCAACTCTATGACTTTCAGAATCAGAACTGTGAGTATGAAAACAGGTTTAAACGCATAAGTTATGCTGCTAGTTTCAGGATTCCCGAGACCAAGATGTCGTTTGTTGATGGAGAGCCTCTTCCTTGGAAGTCTGATGATGGGAATTCATCACCACCATCACCGAAGGAGTAATTCATCATCGGTATTGGCATCCCCTTGGTTTGTTCCAAGCTTGGGGGAGTGCCGCGGTATCACATCATCACTATCTTTTACTTTTTACTATCAAGTAGTGTCATATCATGAGTAGGGAAGTTATCATATAAGATGGGTTGCAGTGTGGAAGTGTCTCTCCTTTAGTTGGTTGTCTATGTATCCCTTGGTGTGAGTTATCGTTATGGAATATTAATGAGAAGTCTTATCATTTACATATTGCACATCTTATTTTAGTTTGCAATATTTATTATATGATTGATCTTGTTATTAGTATTGGTACCACTTTGGGAGCACTAAATAAATCTATTTGGTTTTGGCAAACTTAGCATTGGTCAATAGCAACAAAACTTTGAGGTTTAAGTAGAAAAGAGAAATACATGTAGTTGTTTCATTATCTTTCTTTCTTGTTAGCTCATAGCTTATTATTCTGAAGTTAAAATTGTTGGTGCTTACAAGGAAGCTGCATGATTGTTTCTATCACATGTATATTTGTTTGTTTCCCTCGACTCTTATGCTTGCTAATTAACCTTGCTAGCCAAAGACCTGTACTGAGAGGGAATACTTCTCGTGCATCCAAACCTTAACCCAAAACCTATGCCATTTGTGTCCACCATAACTACCTACTACATGGTATTTCCTGCCATTCCAAGTAAATACTTCGTGTGCTACCTTTAAAACAATTCAAAAATTTATTACCTCTTATTTGTGTCAATGTTTTATAGCTCATGAGGAAGTATGTGGTGTTTTATCTTTCAATCTTGTTGGGCAACTTTCACCAACGGACTAGTGGCCTCATCCGCTTATCCAATAATTTTGCAAAAAGAGCTGGCAATGGGATTCCCAGTCCCAAGTTAATTAACCTAAATAGACACTCCTCCATGGTATGTGATTGATGGACGGCACCCGAAGGATTCGGTTAGCCATGGCTTGTGTAAGCAAAGGTTGGGGGGAGTGTCATCATAATAAAACTAAAATAAAAAGGCACTCCTTCATGGTATGAGATTGTTGGCAGGCACCCGAGGATTCGGTTAGCCATGGTTTGTGAAAGAAAGGTTGGAAGGAGTGCCACACAAAAATAAAAATAAAATGGGAGCCGCTCTTTGAAGGTTTGTCTGGCAAGGGGGTTAGAGTACCCGCTACCAGTCGTTGACAACAACAAACACCTCTCAAAATGTTACTTTCATTCTCTTTATATGATTTCAAAACTGAAAAAGCTCTAGCACATGATTTAATCCCTGCTTCCCTCTGCGAAGGGCCTGTCTTTTACTCTATGTTGAGTCAGTAAACCTATTTCCCTCCATCTTAAGCAAGTATTTGAGTTTTTGTGATCAAACCATTATATTGTGATTTGCTTCATCATGTTTTTTATTCTTCCTTGTTTAGTACAAGTTTTATCTGAATGAATATAGCTTTGCAAGTTATCAATGATCATGAGGAGGTTATTATGATTGAGTATGCAAGTTGTGTCATATAAACTTTAACATGAGATCGCTGCTCAATAGATAAGTATAATCTATTAACTGTTCTTTGACCAAGAACGAAGTTTGCCATCACCAACTATGATTTCTTATGCACCTTTATTTGTGATTACCTTATACTTGTTTCAAGTTGAATTATATGAGAAAGTTGTTTACTAAAATATCTTGTGTGAATGAATGTGAAGCTTCTTGTCCGTATTTTATTTATCGACTCACCACTCCATAAACATGTGGTCCTGTTTACCGAGTTCAGTTTCGCTTGGGGACAAGCGAAGTCTAAGCTTGGGGGGAGTTGATACGTCCAATTTGCATCACTATTTTATATCATAATTTGCTGTTATTCATTGATATATTTCATATTTGGAGATGATACTTATGTTATTTCATCTATTTTGCATGTTTCATGATTATTGGAGGATCGCGCACTGGAGCCAGGATTCTGCTGGAAAAAGGACCGTCAGAATGCAATATTTCGGAAGATCAACAGCTGACAGAAATTATATGAAAAATCCTATTTTTCCAGATGACGAAGGGAGCCAGAAGGGGGAGAAGAGGGGACCCGAGGTGGGCCCACCCCATAGGCCGGCGCGGCCTAAGGCCTGGCCGCGCCGCCCTGTGAGGAGGGGGCCCACAGCCCCCTCTCGCCTCCTTTTCTTCGCGTACGCCTTCGTCCCGAAAACCTAAGCCCCAGGGAAATAGTCGCGGAGCGTCACAGCCACCTCTGCGAGGCGGAGAACACCAGTGAGAAAAGAGCTCTCCGGCAGGCTGAGCTCCGCCGGGGAAATTCCCTCCCGGAGGGGGAAATCGACGCCATCGTCACCGTCATCGAGCTGGACATCATCTCCATCACCATCATCATCATCTTCATCATCATCACCGCCGTCTCCACCGCTGCACATCGTCACCGCTGTAGCAATTTGGGTTTGATCTTGATTGTTTGATAGGGGAAACCCTCCCGGTGTTGATTTCTACTTGTTATTGATGCTATTGAGTGAAACCGTTGAACCAAGGTTTATGTTCAGATTGTTATTCACCATCATATCACCTCTGATCATGTTCCATATGATGTCTTGTGAGTAGTTCGTTTAGTTCTTGAGGACATGGGTGAAGTCTAAATGTTAGTAGTGAAGTATGGTTGAGTAATATTCAATGTTATGATATTTAAGTTGTGGTGTTATTCTTCTAGTGGTGTCGTGTGAACGTCGACTACACGACACTTCACCTTTATGGGCCTAGGGGAATGCATCTTGTACTCGTTTGCCAATTGCGGGGTTGCCGGAGTGACAGAAACCTGAGCCCCCGTTGGTATATCGATGCAGGAGGGATAGCAGGATCTCAGAGTTTAAGGCTGTGGTTAGATTTATCTTAATTACTTTCTTGTAGTTGCGGATGCTTGCAAGGGGTATAATCACAAGTATGTATTAGTCCTAGGAAGGGCGGTACATTAGCGTAGGTTCACCCACACAACACTTATCAAAACAATGAAGATTAATTAGCCGTATGTAGCGAAAGCACTAGACTAAAATCCCGTGTGTCCTCAGGAACGTTTGGTCATTATAAGTAAACAAACTGGCTTGTCCTTTGTGCTAAAAAGGATTGGGCCACTCGCTGCAATTGTTACTCTCGCACTTTACTTACTCGTACTTTATTCATCTGCTACATCAAAAACCCCTGAATACTTGTCTGTGAGCATTTACAGTGAATCCTTCATCGAAACTGCTTGTCAACACGTTCTGCTCCTCGTTGGGATCGACATTCTTACTTATCGAAGATACTACGATACACCCCCTATACTTGTGGGTCATCAGCCCACAGCCAGAGCCCTGGGCGCCTCAACATCCAGCACCGCCAGCGCGCCCGGCGTACGCTCCCCCGGCTTCCAACTGGCTGTGGAAGGTACCAGAGCTCATCGTGCTCGACAGCGACGACGAGCCGCAGTAGGCGCACGCGTGTAGGGTTTATTTTCATGTGTTTAACAATGTAAATTATGTTTTCATGTTAAAAAATGATTCGGCCAAAAAAATGTGTCGTGCCGCTGGAGCCACCCCCGACGCAAACGGACGCGCGGTCGATTTCGACCATTTCGGCCGACGCAAACGGACGCGCGCGGACATTTCCGGACGCTAAAATGCGTCACGCCGCTGGAGATGCCCTAAATACAATATATACAATCTACCCCCCCCCCCCCACAGTCCTAGCGGGAGGTTCTCGGACGTTGAGACTGGACCAAAAGTCGAGGAAGAGCTGACTCGATAATCCCTTCGTCATGACATCCGCGAACTGGTGGGAGGACGGAACATGTAGAACATGGACCTCTCCCACGGACACCTTCTCGCGGACGAAGTGGATGTCTATCTCGATGTGCTTGGTACATTTATGTTGCACCGGATTCGAGGACATGTAGATAGCGGAGACGTTGTCACAGTAGACAACCGTGGCAGAGCTCATGGGGCGATGAAGTTCCTGGAGCAACTGGTGGAGCCAACAGCACTCAGCGACAGCGTGGGCGACGGTGCGGTACTCAACCTCTGCAGAGGAACGAGATACGGTGGTTTGTCGCTTGGAGGACTAAGAGATGAGACTATCACCGAAGTAGACGCAATAACCGAAAGTGGAGCGGCGCGAGTCCGGACAGCCAGCCCAGTCGGCGTCGGAGTAGTCCACAAGGGCGGTCGACGAGGAGGCATGGAGCTGGAGGCCAAACTGCAGTGTACCCCGAACATACCGCGGAACACGTTTCACGAGAGCCAAGTGAGACGTGCGCGAAGCATGCATATGAAGGCAGGCCTGCTGAACAGGGTAGGAGAGATCGAGGCGCGTCAGTGTGAGGTACTGAAGGCCACCCACGATGCTCCTATAGTCGGTGGCGTCGGGAAGAAGCTCGCCGTCGGAAGCGGAGAGCTTGGAGGACGTGTCGACCGGTGTAGGTGAGGGGTGACACTCAGACATGCCATCCCGTTGTAGGATATCCTGAGCATACTGTCGCTGTGACAGAAAGAGACCAGCATGGGACCGGCTGACCTTCATACCCAGGAAATAGTGGAGATCCCCGAGATCAGTCATGGCAAACTCGCTATGAAGACGCGCAAGAAGCCCCTCAGGAAAGCTCGTCGCCAAGGCGGTGATGATGATGTCATCCACATAGAGCAGTAAGTACGTTGTGTCTGCCGCAGAGTGGAGGACAAACAGAGATGTGTCCGTGGTGGAGGGAACAAATGTTGGAGATATGCCCAAGAGGCAATAATAAAATGGTTATTATATATCTTTGTGTTTATGATAAATTTTAATATACCATGCTATAATTGTATTAACCGAAACATTGATACATGTGTGTTATGTAAACAACAAGGAGTCCCTAGTAAGCCTCTTGTATAACTAGCTTGTTGATTAATAGATGATCATTGTTTCATGATCATGAACATTGGATGTTATTAATAACAAGGTTATGTCATTGATGAATGATGTAATGGACACACCCAATTAAGCGTAGCATAAGATCACGTCATTAAGTTCATTTGCTAGAAGCTTTCAATACATAGTTACCTAGTCCTTTCGACCATGGGATCATGTAAAACACTTAGACCGGAAGGGTACTTTGATTACATCAAACGCCACTGCGTAAATGGGTGGTTATAAAGGTGGGATTAGGTATTCGGAAAGTATGAGTTGAGGCATATGGATCAACAGTGGGATTTGTCCATCCCGATGACAGATAGATATACTCTGGGCCCTCTCGGTGAAATGTCGTCTAATTAGCTTGCAAGCATATGAATGGTTCATAAGAGACAACATACCACGGTACGAGTAAAGAGTACTTGTCAGGAGACGAGGTTGAACGAGGTATAGAGATACCGATGATCAAACCTCGGACAAGTAAAATATCGCGTGATAAAGGGAATCGGTATCGTATGTAAATGGTTCATTCGATCACTAAGTCATTCCTTGAATATGTGGGAGCCATTATGGATCTCCAGATCCCGCTACTGGTTATTGGTCGGAGAGAAGTCTCAACCATTTCTGCATAGTTCGCGAACCGTAGGGTGACACACTTAAGGTTTGCTGTCGTTTAAGTAGATATGGAATATGGAATGGAGTTCGAAGTTTTGTTCGGAGTCTCGGATGGGATCCAGGACATCACAAGGAGTTCCGGAATGGTCCGGAGAATAAGATTCATAAATAGGAAGTCATTTTATAAGTTTGAAAATGATCCGGTGCATTTATGGAAAGGTTCTAGAAGGTTCTAGAAAAGTCCGGAAGAAATCACTATGGAAGGTGAAGTCCCGGAGGGACTCCACTAGCATGGCCGGCCAACCCTAAGGGGGAGGAGTCCCAGGTGGACTACACCTAAGGTGACCGGCCACCCCACCTCAAGGAAAGGTGGGAGTCCCACCTTGAGTAGGACTCCCCCCTTGAGTAGGTTTCCCACATATGGCAAGTTTTGTTGTTGGGGTCTTATTCGAAGACTTGTACTACAACTCTAGGGGGTTTCCACCTGTATAACGAGGAGCCAAGGGGAGGGGCAGCCCCCAAGTGGCCGGCTCCCTAGACCCCCTCTCTCCCCAAACCCTAGCGCCCCTCCTCCACATATCTCTCCCGCAGCGCATAGGCGAAGCCCTGCCGGAGATCTCCACCACCACCGCCACCACGCCGTCGTGCTGCCGGGATTCCGAGGAGGATCTACTACTTCCGCTTCCTGCTAGAACGGGGAAGAGGACGTCGTCTTCATCAACACTATACGTGTGACCGAGTACGGAGGTGCTGCCCGTTTGTGGCACCGTCAAGATCTTCTACGCGCTTTTGAAAGCGGCAAGTGATCATCTTCTGCAACAACGAGATCTAATCTCGTAGGCTTTGGAAATCTTCAAGGGTTAGTCTTGTGATCCCCTCGTTGCTACCATCTTCTAGATTGAATCTTGGCTTGGTTTTCGTTCTTGCGGTAGGAATTTTTTTGTTTTCTATGCTACGAATCCCATCAGTGGTATCACAGCCTTGTCTATGCATAGATTGGTTGCACGAGTAGAACACAATTGTTTTGTGGGCGTTGATGCTTTGTTGTCTTTAGTTCGAGTACTTTGCATCTTTGTGGCATAGTGGGATGAAGCGGCTCGGGCTAACTTTACATGACCGCGTTCATGAGATTTGCTCCACGCTCGACATGCAACTTGTATTGCATAAGTGGCTTTGCGGGTGTCTGTATCTCCTACTATAGTGAAGATCCAATTTACTCCTTCTATTGACAACACTAGTATCACTGTTGTGGTTCATGTTCGTAGGTAGATTGGATCTTACTCGAAAACCCTAAGCCACGTAAAATATGCAAACCAAATTAGAGATGTCTAACTTGTTTTTGCAGGGTTTGATGATGTGATATGGCCATAATGTGATGATGAATATGTATGAGATGATCATTATTGTATTGTGGCAAGCGACAGGAGCCTTATGGTTGTCTTTAAATTTCATGTTGAGTAGTATTTCAAAGAAGTTGTAATAGTTGCTGCATGGAAGAACAATCATGAAGATGGCGCCATTGACCTTGACGCTACGCCGACGATGATGGAGATCATGCCCGTTGATGATGGAGATCATGTTCGTGCTTTGGAGATGAAGATCAAAGGCGCAAAGACAAAGGGGCCATATCATATCACATATGAACTGCATGTGATGTTAATCCTTTTATGCATCTTATATTGCTTAGATCGCGACGGTAGCATTATAAGATGATCCCTCTCACTAAATATCAAGATAATAAAGTGTTCATCCTTAGTAGCACCGTTGCTAAGACTTGTCGTTTCAAAGCATCACGTGATGATCGGGTGTGATAGATTCAACATGTGCATACAACGGGTGCAAGCCAGATTTGCACATGCGGATACTAAGGGTGCCTTGACGAGCCTAGAATGTACAAACATGGTCTCGGAACACGGGATACCGAAAGGTAGAGCATGAGTCATATGATTGATATGATGAACACTTTGAGTGTTCGCCATTGAAGTTACATCTTGTCTCATGATGATCGGACTTGGTGTGATGGATTTGGTTCGTGTGATCACTAAGACAATGCGAGGGATATTGTTTTGAGTGGGAGTTCACCTAGTTTTTAATTTTTTTGAATTAAAATTTGAACTCAATTTGTCATAAACTTAGTCTAAACTATTGCAAATATATGTTGTAGATCATGGCGTCCCCATCAATCAATTTTAACCAGTTCCTAGAGAAAGAAAAGCTTAAGAGCAACGGTAGCAACTTCACTGACTGGTTCCGTCATGTGAGGATTTTCCTCGCTGGTGGAAACCTGCAATATGTGTGTTGACTGCCAAAACCCACCGGCGGGCAGCGACGGTCAACACTGTAGAGCCGGGAACAACCTAGAGCTGCGGCTGGCTGAGGTCCCTCCGAGCGACGGCCCGCAAAGCCTTCTGGTCACACGTCCGATGCTGAGTGCAAGGGCGTGCCACCTGACCTATACCTGGTCAGGAAGGTGATGGAGATGCCTCGCTTAGTTTCCTGCATGGCATACACGTAAACATTAAATACGAGCCTCGATCGGCTCTCAGGTTATCCTGTGAATCGGCTCAAGGAGCCGATCCACCCATGATTCGTACGGGGTGCACGAATATATGGTGGTCCTGCTTGATCAAGATAAAGCTAATGAGATCTACGACGATTTAGGGTTTTCACCGCATAATCGGATCATCCTACTCCAGGTTGGGCCTCGCGGCCACGCACGGTGATCGTAAGCCGATCCTAAACAAGGCCTAAAAACCAACACGAAGTTGATCCCCGGAACATCCTGTTTAGGACTTGCGAACGACACCCTACGTGCCGCTGGATCCTCCCCCCCTTTGTAAGGCCTAACTATTGCAGATATTAAACTAATCCTTGTAGAACAAGGAGCAATCGTAACGGATCAGATCTACTGAATAATGATCAAGCGGGGTGCCGCCCCCACACCTAAGATAGGTGTGAGGGCGGCTAGATATGCAAGGGTTGCACTACGCTAGCATGTTACGCGAAGAACTATGCTAACCCTAACACATCTATGATAACTACGTTGCTCGCCATCAACAAGGCTTCAGTACGAGCAACGCATGAACAACGTGGAGCTTGTGCTGCCTAGATCGCAAGATGCGATCTAGGCAGCATGTCGCTTACCGGATAGAAACCCTCGAGATGAAGGAGTTGGCGATGCGCCGAGATTGATTTGTTTGGTTGAACGTGTGTTGTTGTTTATTCCATAAACCCTAGATACATATTTATAGTCCAGGGGACTTTCTAACGTGGGAATAATCCCCACCGTGCACGATACAAACTCTAACTTCTAAACCGACACGTAATCTAATATGTTACAGATACAAGGGCAAACTAGCCCAAACTTTGCACGTAAGGCCGATTCACGTATTTCTTCTATATGTATATCTTCAAGTCCATCTTGATCGCGGCCCACCTCTGACTCGGTCAAATTCTGGTGATAACACATGCCCCCCTGGTTTTGGAATTGGTAATTCCAAAATCACTCTGCTTTCCCTTCGTTGGGTCATGTCGTGGCAGAACCGCTGCAGTATCCGTCATCATGATGCCTTGCCTTCTCAACTTCTCCGCGTGACCTGGCAGTTTTTTTTTTAGGCACCACTTCCTCCGAAACTGCTGTGGCATTGAATTTCCACTATATCCCCTTTTATTTAACCGCTATGAACAGTTCTCCTCGGCATCTCCTTCGCATTAGCACTCCAAAAGCCCTCCTGCGCCACCATGTCTTCCTCCTCCTCTGCTTCATCGGATCTTTCCAGCCAGTCCTCCCCTTCCCGTGAGCCGACGCTGGAGCCGACCCAGGAGGAAGTCCACGCGGCGAACACCCGCCGCGCCATTGAAGCCGGGGAGGAGACCAGCCACGACTTCTCCGTCTGGTCTGAGGACGATAAGTCCTTGACCGATGGGGAAAGCGACCTCCGCTTCCTAGCCAACGGGGAAACGGAGGAGGAGGAGGAGAGCGATGACGATCGCTTCTCCTACGACTTCACCTCTTCCGAGGAGGAGGAGGAGCTGGAAGAGGAGGAGGATGACACCTCCTCTGACGAGCCGCCGGCCAAGCGGTTCTGCCCCTGGCCGGGCAACCTCAGCGACTTCGACAGCGACGATGACGCTGACGAAGAGGACGAGGACAATGAGGGCCCGGTCGGCGGCCATTGGAGCGACGACGAGCCCGCCGGAAGCAGCGCCGACAGCGGTGACGACGGCGACGACGAGGGCAGTGACGGCCCGTAGATAGGACCTCTAGTATAGGGCCAGTAGCAGTAGATGGGGCAATGTATCCCCTAGTATTTCCTTTTGAGAGCAATCAGCTCTTTATGTAAGAAATCTCGCCTATCAATGAAGAACTTTTCCCCAATTTGATTTTGCCGATTTCCTTTGAGCTTAATTTAGCCGATTCCTTCTCATACTGACCTTGCCGATTCGCCCCCTTTGCCAATGCGTAATGAGCCGATAGCAACGCATCAGTCCTTTGAAATTCACCCTTCCCTTCTTCAGCTGATGATTTTCTAAATCTGGTGGATAATGTAGAATCTTCAGGAAAACCTTTGAATCCTTCCAACCAAACCCAATGGTCCTCTTCAATACTCATCATTTGTGAAGAAGGTTGCAATGAAAGATCAGCCGATGGTATCCCAATCGGCTCCTTGGACAGAACAAGACAGAGTATCCACCAGGCCTGCTGCCCCCCGAGCCTTACTCGAGGCGAGAATGTCAGAGAGAATGCGCCAAAGCCGATCCCCTTTCCTCCTTAGACAGCCGATATACCCCTTCTATCAACACGACTGAACTAGTATCAAAGGTTGGCAATCCTCGACAAGAAGGTTCAGGAACCCGGATCGGCTCGAAGCAGCTGAAGAAACTTCCATTGTTTTACTCCTGCGAAGAAGCAGAAGGCACCACAGTTGGCCTGGATTTGGTGGAGATTCAGTAAACCTCGCATAATTCCACTAGAGTCGATGGCTGCGCATCGGCTGCTTCTCAATTCTAAAGTCGATGCCCTTGCATCGGCTGTCCAAATTTTTTTTTTACTGGCCGATTTTCTCCTATCGGCCCCCAATATTTCATTGCACACATGTCCTCCTGCATCTGTTCCCAAGTTCATCGTGTTTAGGTGCCCCCCGAGCCGAATCTGTCAGGGCATGGCAGATATCGGCTCTGTAATTCATACGTCGGCTCCGGTAGGAACAAGGACGAACGCAAGCAGAACATGTGGTGAGGATAATTTTGGCCGATTGCTGGGATCGGCCTCCATGATGATTGAGGCATTGACTGAAGGTTCTGTAATGTCCCTTCAAAGATTTTTGGGGCCGATCACAGGGATCAGCCTCGCCATGTTTGATCATCGCTTCGCTCCAGCTACATGGTCAGGCCAGTGGATAAAACCAGCTTAACCCTTCCCTTCGTCACGTCGATGCGCTCGCAGTCGTCCAAATTGATACCTGAGAGGGGTTCTTGGCCTGCTGCTTCCCATGCGTTCATGCCAGCCGTTGAAATTTCGGCTGAGTCATCGGCCTGGACGACCTCTACCTCATCTCCATCCCACTGTATTATGCATTGGTGCATCGTGGAGGGAATGCAGCAGTTGGCGTGGATCCAATCTCTTCCTAGCAGAAGTGCTCGTGCTATCGACGATGAAGAACGTTGTAGGGATAGTTTTCCTTCCTACGGTCAGATCCACGTTCAGAACACCTTGTGCATCAGACGCTTGGCCGTTGAAATCGCTCAATGTCACGTTGGTCTTGATTAGATCTGAGCTAGAGCGTCCCAGCCGACGTAGCATAGAGTACGGCATGATGTTGACTGCCGCTCCGGTGTCCACCAGCATCTTTTTTACAGGCCTCCCATCGATATATCCTCGCAAGTACAGGGCCTTCAGATGTCTGTAGCTCTTTTCTCGTGGCTTCTCAAAGATAACCGGCCGTGGGCCACAGTCAAGTTGTGCCACGGGTACCTCATCTAATCCTGGAGCACTGAACTCCGAAGGGAGGATGAACACCATGTTTGTACCAGCCGATGTCTCATTATCGGCTTTCCTTTGCTTGGGGCGCCACTTCATTTTCCGTGGACGACCCTCTTCATCCAGGGTCTGCTGAACTTTCGCAGCCAGATCAGGTCGTGCCTTCCTTAAAGCATGCAGGTATAACCTTTCGGCTTCCTCCAGGCCGCGCAATCGCTGAACCCTGCGCTTTTGTGAACGGCTGAGTCCGTCAGGGCACCACCTTGGACGGTGGCACCTGTCCTCTTCCTCTTCTTGTCCCTCGTCTTCGGAATCCTCGAGATCTGCCCACCGAGGGGACTCAGCACGTTTGCTTTGTGGCGGGAGAGGCCCTAAGCGCCTGAACACAGACACGTTGGCTGCCTCCTTCTTCTTCTGGTTGCATTCTGGGCAATTGCCGATTGTGGGCAATCGGCTCATTCCTGAATCCCAGCAGTGTCTGAAGAAGGGGCAGTCGCAGTGCCTGGCGTTGTCATCTTGCTCCCTTGATCCTTCAGTGGCACGGCGCTCGTGCTCCTCCTCATCGCGATCGTGCCGACGATGTCTTCTGGCTTCTCTAGCCAGACGATCTCCTTCATCATCATAGCTGGACCGTCGGCGTTGGTCATACTGACTCACATATTTGTTGAGGAGGTGATCAGAGAGGGGTCGCTGATATCTTACGTTCTTCACCTCTCCCTCTGTGACGTAGCGCTTGCCATCATGACGGAGCCGATCGCGTGGAGCGGCCTCCTCTGTGTCCTTGCTACGAGAGCAGCTGCCCTCGTCTCCATCTTTGCCAGAGTGGTTCCCAGGTCCTACCATGTTGATGCTGAACGAGGATCCTGGCTGGCAACCTTCAGGGTACGTGCACTCCACCATGTTAACGGCGGGAAAGGGCTGGGTGTCGACCTTCGTGGCGTACTGGTTAAAAATTAGACGCCCTTTTTCTATCGCCGCTTGGATGTGCTGACGCCATACCCTGCAGTCGTTGGTGGCATGGGAGAGCGAGTTGTGCCATTTGCAGTATGGCTTTCCGTTCAGCTCTTGCGCCGTGGGGAATTTGAGACCTTCAGGAATCGTCAACTGTTTCTCCTTGAGCAGGAGGTCGAAGATTTGCTCAGTCTTGGTCACGTCAAAATCAAATCCCCTGGGTGGGCCTGGTGGCTTTACCCATTTGCAGGGCACGGGGGTTCCTCCCCGAGTCCATTCAGCCACTGCTACCTCTTGGTCTCCCGCAGGAACTTCGTCTTCCTCTGCATCGACCAGGACTACTGCACGCTTGAACTTGTCTTGGTACAGGTCCGGGTGGCGCTGTTCATATGCCGACAGTTTCTGAACCATGTGCGCCAGTGAGGGATAATCTGCTTGGGAGGCCATGTCCTTGAGCTGTGTTGCAAGGCCTGCTACTGCCAACTCGACTGCTTCTTTTTCAGTTATACGAACCGAATAACATCGGTTCCTGAGATTCCTGAAGCGCTGGATGTATTCTGTCACAGTTTCTCCGCGCTTCTGACGTAGTTGTGCTAGATCGGCAATGCCAGACTCGGAAGCCTCTGAATGGTACTGCATATGGAACTGCTCTTCCAACTGCTTCCAAGTCCGGATGGAGTCTGGTGGCAAAGAGGTATACCATCCGAAAGCCGATCCCGTGAGGGACTGTGAGAAGAGCCTCACGCGTAGTTGATCCGACACTGAAGCCGGTCCTAGTTGCGCCAAATATCGGCCGACGTGCTCGATGGAGCTGGAACCATCTGATCCACTGAATTTGGAGAAATCAGGGAGCCGATATTTAGGTGGCAGCGGGATCATCTCGTAGTCGTCGGGGTACGGCTTGGAATAGCCGATTGCCCTCCTTTTCGGCACCATGCCGAACTGGTCTCTCAGTATGGTACTGATCTGATCCCGTGTCTTGGCTGCAGGAGTTGAACTACGAAGATTCGCCGGGGTGGCGTACTTAGCCAGCCATGCTTGCTTTTCCAGCTACGAGCCAAGCTGCAGGAGCTGAGCTGCGGAGGTTCGTCGGGGTGGCGTACTTAGTTAGCCACGTCTGCTTCTCAAGCTCTGTCGCTGACGTTCCTCCTGTTTTCCCAGAAGTCCCTGATGTTGTGGCCTGGTTTGTGAGTGCCCAGTTGCCACAATCTGGCACATACGTGCACGCGTACCCGTGAGGGATCTCCTTAGGCGCCTCGGGCAAGAACTGGTAGTCACTAGGGTCACCACCAATCTTGTAGACGACGAATGCCGGTGTAGCCGGCACTTCTGGTGCTGCCAACGCATATGGCAGCGGTGGACGGGATTGGAGTGGCAACTCTCCTTGATGTGTCCCGAGAGCTGGTCCTGACGGCGAGTACTGGTGCCTCATGATCTCCTGGATCACGCGAAGAGCAACACGCTCCAACGTGTTGACCAGGTTCTCAGAGTGACGGTGTAGCGAGTGAGCCACCAAGTAGTTGATCTCCTGCCGCAGGGACCTGGTGCGTTCCTCCGACGGGGCAGAGAGGTCTATCCCATCGAGTGCACCTTGCGGTGAGAACCCCTTCCATCTGATGCCATGGGAACGGGTTCTCTGAAAAGAGCCGATGAGGTCGGCTTCGAGGGTGACTTTGATCTCGTCATACCTCTTCTTGAGCTCGTCGGGCAGCTCCTCGTAGGTGACTGGCGTGCCGTCCGCCATCTCAGATGTAGATGGCGATGTGGTTGATGTAGAAGCTTGTCCCACCGGGCGTGCCAGAATGTGTTGACTGCCAAAACCCACCGGCGGGCAGCGACGGTCAACACTGTAGAGCCGGGAACAACCTAGAGCTGCGGCTGGCTGAGGTCCCTCCGAGCGACGGCCCGCAAAGCCTTCTGGTCACACGTCCGATGCTGAGTGCAAGGGCGTGCCACCTGACCTATACCTGGTCAGGAAGGTGATGGAGATGCCTCGCTTAGTTTCCTGCATGGCATACACGTAAACATTAAATACGAGCCTCGATCGGCTCTCAGGTTATCCTGTGAATCGGCTCAAGGAGCCGATCCACCCATGATTCGTACGGGGTGCACGAATATATGGTGGTCCTGCTTGATCAAGATAAAGCTAATGAGATCTACGACGATTTAGGGTTTTCACCGCATAATCGGATCATCCTACTCCAGGTTGGGCCTCGCGGCCACGCACGGTGATCGTAAGCCGATCCTAAACAAGGCCTAAAAACCAACACGAAGTTGATCCCCGGAACATCCTGTTTAGGACTTGCGAACGACACCCTACGTGCCGCTGGATCCTCCCCCCCTTTGTAAGGCCTAACTATTGCAGATATTAAACTAATCCTTGTAGAACAAGGAGCAATTGTAACGGATCAGATCTACTGAATAATGATCAAGCGGGGTGCCGCCCCCACACCTAAGATAGGTGTGAGGGCGGCTAGATATGCAAGGGTTGCACTACGCTAGCATGTTACGCGAAGAACTATGCTAACCCTAACACATCTATGATAACTACGTTGGTCGCCATCAACAAGGCTTCAGTACGAGCAACGCATGAACAACGTGGAGCTTGTGCTGCCTAGATCGCAAGATGCGATCTAGGCAGCATGTCGCTTACCGGATAGAAACCCTCGAGATGAAGGAGTTGGCAATGCGCCGAGATTGATTTGTTTGGTTGAACGTGTGTTGTTGTTTATTCCATAAACCCTAGATACATATTTATAGTCCAGGGGACTTTCTAACGTGGGAATAATCCCCACCGTGCACGATACAAACTCTAACTTCTAAACCGACACGTAATCTAATATGTTACAGATACAAGGGCAAACTAGCCCAAACTTTGCACGTAAGGCCGATTCACGTATTTCTTCTATATGTATATCTTCAAGTCCATCTTGATCGCGGCCCACCTCTGACTCGGTCAAATTCTGGTGATAACAATGTGCTCGATGCACCGCTAGGTGCCCCACTTGCAGAAACTGAATCCGATGAAGTAAAGAATGTTTATGAGACTCGGAAAACTCTGTACTCTCAAGTTCAGTGTGCCATCCTATGCAGTCTGGAAGCCGATCTTCAAAAACGTTTTGAGCACCACGATCCGTATGAGCTGGTCAATGAGCTGAAAGCTATCTTTGAAACTCATGCAGCCGTGGAATGCTATGAAGCATCGAAACACTTCTTCAGTTGCATGATGGAAGAGGGCAGCTCCGTTAGTGAGCACATGCTCACCATGACCGGGCATGCGAAGAAACTCAGTGACTTGGGGATAGTGATTCCTAACAGTCTGGGGATTAATCGTGTCCTCCAATCACTGCCACCTAGTTACAAGAACTTTGTGATGAACTACAATATGCAGAACATGAACAAGGAGTTACCTAAACTCTTCTCCATGCTAAAATCTGCTGAGATTGAGATACAGAAAGAGCACCAAGTGTTGATGGTCAACAAGACCACCAGTTTCAAGAAACAAGGAAAACCTAAGAAGGGCAACTTCAAGAAGGGCGGCAAGAAAGCTGACGCGCCTCCTGAGAAGCCTAAGGGTGGCCCTAAACCTGATACTGAGTACTATTACTGCAATGGGAAGGGGCACTGGAAGCGTAATTCCTCCAAGTACTTGGCAGATCTGAAGGGCGGCCTTGTCACGAAGAAGAAAGGTATATCTGATATACATGTTATAGATGTCTATCTTACTGGTTCTCGTAATAGTGCCTGGGTATTTGATACTGATTCGGTTGCTCACATTTGTAACTCGAAACAGGAACTACAGAATAAACGAAGCCTATCAAGGGATGAAGTGACGATGCGCGCTGGAAATGGATCCAAGGTCGATGTGATCTCTGTCGGCACGCTCCCTCTACA